>NW_027094086.1:38102491-40741031 GCF_029207755.1 Chamaea fasciata | reverse complement strand
GAAGAGAAAAGAGAAGAGAAGAGGTTGTTGGTAGAGTCAAACAAGACTTTGGCAGGTATGTTCTTTTATTTGCTGTGTAAGTACATTGCTGACTTTTGAATACACTTGAAGTGGTGACCATTGCACCATAAATTACAAAATTGCAACCATAAATTTGAAAAAATGTTATTTACATATGCAAATGTAAATGCAAAGCTTTTTAGGTCTATGGAATGGAATGTCCTGTTACCTTATTAAAAGAGCAAATTTTTGTTAAAATAAAAAATGATAAGGAACAAAAAAACTTTGAAGCTTTCTTAATAGCAGGCCGCTAAGGGTAGTTCTTGATTTCTACTATTTGTAGATCAAAATCATCACTGCTACCATGCTGTTTGGTGGATGGTATGAATCATGAGCATTCACTCCCTTGGGAAGGCATTTTGGAAACTTGGAGTCCTGGAAGGAAATTACATTTTTGTTTTCTGAAAAATCTTCTTTGATCACTTCAAAATAACTTGGTTTATACTGTTTGGAGACTTAATGCCTTCAGATATTATTATCTTTATGGAAGATAAGTATTCTCTTTTTGGAAGGATGCTCTGTATTTATTTTTTCATTTGAGAATTCTCCAAAGCTTATAGTATCAATTATCAGACCTCTATTATTCCCTTCTTGGACTTCATATTGGTTTTGAGGTTCTGTTCCAATACTCAGGTGTTTCCCAGAGATTACCATCTGTAGGAGCAGAAACTGCTGCCTGTGGTTGAGAGAGGAAGGTCCCAGCCTCTGCTAAACTCACAGTGCTGGTGCCACGGATGCTCTGGGCTTGTGCAGCTGACAAATGTGCCAGGACAGAGGAGCAGGGTTGTCTGCAGAGCTGTGAACACAGAGTGCAGGGCTGAGTCGAATCTGGACTGAAAATGGAGTTTCTGCCTCCTGAGTCTTGTAAGCTCTGCAGGGGTGTTTCTTCTGATAAAGCTTCCATATGGTCCTCAATTCTGGCAGCTCATCCTTGCCTGTTTGGAGGCTGGATCCTCAATATGACTTTCTTCTGCTTTCTGCTACTGGCTACCTACTGCCTACTGTAACTCACACTTCACATACGTATAGAAATGATGAAATATTATTGTTGTATCAATTACTAGTGATTTTTTCAACCACATTTGTGGAGTTAATTTGTTTGGGAATAATTTAATCTGCTACAAATATAGCAAGCAAAAGTACATATATTCAGCTTTACTAAACATTCTTTCACAGTAATAAATGACTAATTATTTTAAATAAATAGAAGAACCCTCTTACATTTCAGGCTTGGGGAATTATATTTCTGAAGGAGAACTTCAGATAAGGAGCAAGAGAGAAAATTAGCAACTACAGAAGGTCTTGATAAAATGTTAGTACAGAAATAACAAATGATAGAAAGTCTTTCAAACATGGAAACTAAAATGCTAAAATGCAAAAGTCGAAAAATGGATGTCAGCTCTGTTCAAGATCCAAGAAATATCAAAGATACTTTTCCAAAGTTGGGTTAAATCTTGTTCCCAGTGGCATATAGGGGTGATTTTGCCATGGATGTTTGAATTCCTGACTACTTCTGTCCACAAGTTCTGACCTACCTTTCTTACAAACACATAAGTGCAAGCAGGGATCATCACTGGTACAAGTTACTGTAAAAATCAAAAGCTTCCCAAAGAAACAACAAAAAATGCCAACCCCCTTTTTGCCAGCTGGAAGGAATCAGATGTCAAAATAATTTCAAAAAACACAGGTAAAATGTTTTCCACTTAATTTAACAGATGTTAAAGAAGGGTGGTTTATCAGTTTCCTGCCTAACAACTAACTCTGCCAGGCTACATCTGCGCCACTGAACTGATGTGTGTTCCTAAAAATTTAAAGCATGACTTGCGTGGATCCTATGTATCCTTGCATGTGATCCATGCATCACTACCTATGGGAAGTGATTCCTTGTATGCCTGAAACCAGGCATACATCAGCCTCTTCCACTTCTGAGAACAGCCTGTAGTAGGGGGTGCTGAAAAGAACCCTCTAGCACGCCACTGTGATTCTGATCTGGGTGCACCTCAGGATGCACCTGCAGCACACCAGAGTAGCCATAACTGTTTGTGCTGTAGGACATATTAATATTTTCACATATGTAACTTGGGTTCTTTATTTTAAGTGAAAGATATCCCGATCTTTTTCTGGTGATGGACCAGAAACTTTGTGTGTGTTAGTGTGTGTGAGAGAGAGAGAGAGTATGTGAGAGTTATTCATCATGTAACTGTCTGATACCTGTTGGACAGAGCAGACTGATGGAGAATTTAGTATATCCAAAGCTTGACAAAATGCTGCAGTATTGGAGGTTACAGCTTCATTTCACTTAGTCATTTAATTAAAACAAGATCTCATGGTGAAGACTGACAGGAGTACACCTACAGCCACCAGAATAACTGATATTAGAGGATTTAGAATTATGGTATTTTCATTTTCTATCTTTAAATAATAAGGTTTTTTTTCCAATCTTAACAGTAAGTTTCCTGAATTGAGCTATTAAGATTTGTAATTTTTTAAAATTAAAGGTATACAAACACATACGTACAGAAACATCAACAATTTTATACAGGTTTTTTCCTAGTATGTTCCCCAGGAGTAAGTGAGATATATAGCCATTAAAACAGGTGACTTCTTCAGCATTTTCTTAGGTCCTTGAGGGACACTTGGTTTATTCAAGCAGCATAAAATCTTCATATATGTAGAAGCTGCAAAATTAGGACAGTGCAAAGGAAATTAAGGCAAAGGAGTACTTAAACTCTGCCTTTCTAGAACCTTACATCACTATATGATGACCCAAAAGGGGTTGCATTTGTTTGAAACACAGAAGGTCAGAAAAAAAGAACAAATACTTTTTGATCCTCTGCACTTAAGACTAAAAGTAGAGCATCATGTCTTGGCTTGTGTTCTTCTCCAGCTGTTTATCTTTAGGGGGAGAGATAATCCTTTTGGAAAACACCTTTAGCACTTCTCTCTTTCTGGTATGTTGGGTGATGATCATCACAGCTAGTCAAGCCCAACTGTATGTATAATTTTTCTTTTCCATTTGAATGGATTTATAGTTAAATGCTATTAAAATCTAAAGAATTTCAGACTAAAAGAAAAATCGGAACCAGCCCAATTGGTCCAAGCACTGCTATTTCCTGCAAAGAGCATGTGTGTATTCATGCATGCACACTACTGAAAGAAAGCAAGCAATGATACTCCATTAATGTACAGATGGAAGTTTATATTGATTTCAGCAAAGACCAGAACATAATGGTAACATGAATAACAGATAATAGCATCTGGCACTTTTAACATTTTTAAGCCCTGAAATCTTTGGAGAACTGACAGTTGAACTAACTGACAGCTCTAGTTATTTCTCAGCGCTTTCCTTTTGGAGAGATTTTGAGCTTTTTCCAAATTCAGTTGGTTTTTTTTTTTTTTTTTTAAGGGGGCATCTGGACAGGCTATTTTGCTGAGAGAGAGAGAGACAATATTTTCTGGAAATTACCACCAAAATTAAGCAACTGTTGTGCATATGAACCAGATAACAATGAATTAGAAATAGATATAATCAGTTATTTTCTTTGCATAAGGATAACTGCCAGTCTTTGATTTTGAAAACAGAGCCTCTGGCCCTGACATCACTGGACATATCAAGGCTCCCTGGGACAGCAAAATCTAACAGCAGAGATCTGGAGCCAGATCCTCAATTAGGGACAAAATGCACAGTGTCAGAGCACTGAGTGCAAGGGGCACCAATGCGTGGGTGCATTGGACCATTATATCCTATTGGGTTGTTTAGTTGCCGCCAATTCCATGTGCTAGAAAGGGACAGGGAAACATCCAGACACCCATTATAGCCTTGTGAAAGCCAGGCATGGACTGGGGGGATATGGAGGTGCTCCTGTCTTGGCTCTTTTTCTGAGCTGTGATGGCAGCAGGGAGACGGAGTGACACAACAGGTCCTCTGCCATGCTGTGACACCTCTTGATCCCAGCAGCAGGGCAGTCCTCTCAAAGCTGGATGTGCTTGCTCATTGTTCAGCATGAATGGGGAAGGGCCTGAGCCCTCAGCCTCCTCCTTCATGTCAAACCCACTCCAAAACCCTGGTAGAGGTATTGTTCTGTCATTGGTGAGATAAAGACCATAATTAGCCCCAAAGAGGAGACTGCAAAGGCTACGAGACAACCCAGCCTCCTAGAAATGCAAGTTTTTACAGTGGACACATTACAACCCACTACCCAGTGCTGATAGATTTTTTTTCTTCATGAAATTACTGAATAATCACTGAATTATCCTTTAATTCTAGGTGTTTTTTTTAATTGAAGGCCTGAGTCCCCTAACCTCAATTGTAAATAGCTTTACCCCATCTATGTCTTCTCGAAGTGTCAGATTTGATATTGGAACAAAAGATAATTTCATATTAATATAATGATCAAATTCTATTATTAGATTTGTAAAACCAAACAAGGAGTAGTATAAAACCTTCCAACCAGGACACCTTCTAGTTTGTTTCTGAAAGTTGTAACATAGGCCTTTATCTAATCACCCTTTTAAAGAGCTTGTGGTCCCTTCCTGATTTAAGAAAAATGAAAGCAGTCCAAATCCTTAAAGTCAGGCTCAAGAGAAAAAAAATTGAATGTCCCAGCAAAGTAGAAGAATAAGAAAGAAAGGTCATAATAGACTATGCCTTGTTTTCAAGACAGGGTAAACAGACATGAAAGAGCAGAACAGAAACAACCAAAATCGAGAGAATTATTGATTTGGAAGTGACACTCTAGAAGACTGATGCCGTAAGTTGCAAGTTGGAGAGCTAAGACTCAGAGGCAGAAATTTCTTGCAGTATGTAAAATAAAAACTTTTCCAGTGAAAGAATATTACAGTCAATGTTTAAGCATTAGTTTGAATGCCTAAATAGCAAGTTATATAGAAGTTTGAAGAGTTGTTATGGAAAAATTGTCTTTTGTTTCAGCATGAAAGAACTGTCTTGTTTTGATTTTATTTGTTTGGGTTTGTTTTTTTTTTTCCCTCTGGTGATTGCTAGTCCATTTGGGTGTCTGTGTTACAGAACTGAGCCATTAGAACAAAATTTTAAAAGCAGACTCTAATGATGGATACCTTTGTTTCCCTTACCTTACAGACATTAACAAGTAGGCCCTGAAAGCAAGATTTTTCAGAGTAAGGGGGTTTTTATATCCCATCCATGAGACCATTAAAACCAGATCAATGTTCACAAACCTCTGCCTATTGGAAGTGATTCCCTTTAAACTGTACTAGATGGTCCTAAAGACTATCATATGGTCTCTCATGCAAGGGAAAAAGTCACTCAGAAACTGAAAAAATACCTCTTTTTCTTCTTCTTTCCTGCCATGGGTCTTGCTGTAGTTGATTGGTGTATCCCAGCCTTCCTGTTCACAAAGTGCCTGGTAGAAGGCTGCATTTACCAGGATGCTGCTTGCTTTGAAAGGAGAAGAAGAAGGAGTGGGAAGTGCTGTGCTGGAGGAAGTGAGAGGCATAACTTTGTCTTGGCTTCGATTCTTTTTCATGCTCAAATCCAGTGTGCCATTTTCATCCACTTCTATCTCAGCTCCCTGACATGCAACAGGAAACAGAGACATGTTTAGATATGGACATGGTAAGGCTGTAAAATAACCATGTGGTGCTTTTAAAGGATAAATATAAATGCACGCTTTTATTTAAATTTATCTGAATCTAAACCCAGCTTTTCGATTTATGTCAGTTAATGTCCAACTCTTAGGCAGACTTAAGAGTAGCTTCAGTAATGGTATCCCTGCATCTCAGCTTAAACATAGTAAGTAGAATTTAAATAAGATGCCACTAAACCATAACCTATACACCCTAAATCTAGTTTTATTTAAAAAAAGTTTAGCTTTAAATCTTCTTGATCTTTTCACTGTTACAGAGAACTATGACCCCAATTCACAGTTAAAAGCATTAATGCATTGTTTAGGTCATCAACAGCATTACTATTACATATTCTCCCTTCCCCCCACGTCCTGGAAACATTACAACATCTGCATCATGGAGGGGGGGAAGCAGGGGGAAAGAAATACATCTAAAAGTAGCACAGCAGGAGAAATTTTCCTAGGGCTTTCTACAGCACTTGAAATAACATACTGCCTTTATTATAATTTGACTAGGTCACTAAGGCACAGGTCTGCACTGAGACTACTAGGCTGATAGGTACAGGAGGATCTTGATGAGGTTCTCCCTAATGCAGACATTCTGCCTAAGTTAACAAACCCTTTGCTTCCTGGGGAGCACAGCAAAGACCAGCCTCTAATTGTAGAGGTGTGTGCAGTTTGGGGAGATACCCAACCTCTCTTTCCAGTTTGGGAAAAGTTCTCCTGCTCATGAGGGGCATGCTTGGCTGTACAAGAACAAATGCTGCTTGACTGTACAGGAACAAAGGGAGGAAAGGTCACTATTCTGCCTTCTACTGTTTGATCACAGAAAAAGAGGACAAACTCCTCTTCTTGCAATGATAAAAAGTTGCTGAAAGTGCATCTTAGTATTGTAAGCAACAAAAAAATTGCCCTCATGCTTAAAATGCTACACTGCATATTGACATATGTTTTATAAAGGGATGAATATAAGACCAGTCCTTGCTATTGCCAACATTTACTGAAGGCAAGTAGGGGAAAAGATGAATTGTGGCTTCTGCAGGACTACTCAGTAGTCTAGTTCAGTGTTTTCCTGAATAAGCTGGAAAACATTCAAAAACTATGGAGACAAATAGGGATGTCAGAGATCTACACATAGAATACTGAAATTAACACTGCTCATTGTCTTCCTTTTATTGTCATCACTGCTGTTTTTAATTTGCCTCACCACAAAACTTGGAAAACACTTGGGAATTTGGGGTAGATGTGTTTGGTGCTGTGTAACTGTGGGAGACAGTTGTATAATCCAAGATTTCCTACCTTGAGTAATGTAATAGGAAACTCATAGTGTAAGTGAATCACCTAGATGTTGTGTTGTAAATAGAAAAGAGTCAGGTATGTCCAGGAGGCAAGTCTGTCTGTCTTTCTTATACCTCTTCCTCCGAAAGACATTGGCAGAAGAAGTCCCTTTCTTTTTCTGCCCATTAAATATTGCTGGGGCATGATTAGTCAACCATTCAATTGGTAAAGATAGAGCAGTGAAACCTGTCCTTGCCTGAGCATCTTAAGAGTTGTGGTGAAACAGAGCGTTCTCCCCTGTGCTGAAAGTGTGACATGGCCACGCTGGCTGGACTGAGGAGGCAAACTTCCTTCATGCAGCCTTGCCTTCTACCACTGCCAGTGATGACTCACTTAAAGGTAAAATGTGATTGATTAAATCTTCTGAATCAGAAGGAAAAGACTGGTGGTAGACGACAATTTAAGGCCCAACAATCTCTCTTCACTCAGCCAACATGACTCCCTTTTGCATCCATGAGCCTGACACAGATGCCCACCTAGACCAAAGCAGCACCAAGCCATCTGCTTGTCCCTGGTTCAGAAACTCAGGCACCTCTTATGTTTGCTTCTCCCACATAGCCAAGTTCACATTTTCAATCATACAGCTTAAAGAGAGAGATGTTTTATTATATTTATGGGAAGTAAATACACTTCTAATATGTTCATACTAAGACGCTTTGGTTATATCTTTCTGCCCCTTTTTAGTAAATAGTTTAATCTCCTGTGATAGTTTTAAGCCCTGAATTTGACAGTGCAGCTTATCCTGGATAATAACTTAGTAACCACAACATCTTATGCCATCTGTATAATATCAAATACATTTTTATACCAGCATTAATAAACCTTAGTTACAAAAATCCAAGATATTAACTATATCAGTGCCAAGCACACACTCCAGGATCTGACAGTATAGCTCTGTCATGATTGCCCCAGTGTTTTTTGGCTTCATAGTTGATATGTAACTATAGCAATGAAACAGAGCTACAGTAATCAAGTTTAATGACCAATGTAAAGTAAAATGCTAAATATTGTAGTTGCTGACATTTTTCATAATAAAAAAAACTTGGGTTAAGTCTGCACAACCAACATTCACATAAAATTCCAGACCTCTGTGACAGATGGCTTAGGAAAGGAAGCCATGTGACTGGGCTGCGGTAGTTTTATAGTGCAAAACCCATAAATAGTGCAGATTCTCTGTCACTGACACAATATCAACTACTGAGAAGGCAACAGCAACAACAAAAAGGACCAAAAACAATCAAGGCCCCCTTCTCAATGCAACTTGACATAGAATAATATCAGAAAATCATTTTCTCTGAGAAAAAGATACCAATAGCCTCCACAAGGAGCTCTGACTGATAAGCAGAACATTTACAAACATGGATGTTTACAGCTTTCTCAACACTTGCCTGAAATTCATGTAGAAGTTGGGTTGTCCAACACATACCTAATTCTGATCAGGGAAGGCTGGGTTGTGTTTGTGAAGTAGTGTGCAGATGGGGTTTAAGTGAGCTCACAGATGCACACAACAATTAAATAAAGTCATGGGAAAAATATCCCTCTTTGCCCATTGCAGGACTGGTCACACTTTTACAGCATGGCTTTTTACTCAGAATGGTATAAAAGAGCTATTGCTTTGGTGCCTTCCTAGCAAACTCCAAATGGCAGAGCAAAAAGAGGGAAGTCAGAGTTACTGCTCCAGTTTACATTCCTACTCTGATCCCACCCTCCTCTCAATATGTCTCCTTTGCTTGCTTTACCACATTTATTTTTACATTAATTTTTAAATGGAACTAAAAAGACAAAAATGACAAATAGGAAAAAATGCTAAAGCAGTGCCCTGACATGCTGACAGAAAATGGCACTTGCTAAGCTTATCTCAGGCTTGTAAAGGCTGTGTTCTCCTCACTGAAGGCAAGATATTACTGTTGACTCTAGTGCATGTGTGAAAAGGCCTATATTTATCCATTTATCATGACATATTTAAAATACAGCTAATAAAACAATGTAACGTGTTCTGATTATTCCTTAAAACTGTAAACAATGATTAAAATGTATCTTTTTATTTTCTAATTTATGTTTGTTTTAAGCTATTTAAATCTTTGCAGCCTGATTTTGATTTTACTCACATTTATATTTACACTAGTGTAAACCAGGAAAATATCCACTGAAGCAATGAAGAGAAATCAGTGAGCCTGATAGGATACACACAGCAATTAAATTTGGGTAACTTCTTACACATTACCTCATCCTTGACAGTCTAATCCCCCCACCTCACTTTTTACAAGCAGCTGGTAAAAGGATTCCAGAATAAAAAATGAAAGAAAAATGATTGGAGCACATTTTCTTTATTCCAGTAGCTATTCAGTGAAAAGATAAAGTGCAAATAGTACTTTATTACCAAAAGTGAAGACTAATATAAATATGTAAACCAAAACCAAAAAAAAAAAAAGGTCTGTATACTCTCCAACTGCTTTGTACAATAAAGTGAATCTTTTTCAGCGTTTTTTATCTTATGACATAAATATTAGGAAATATTTTTTTAGTACTTAATTAGGTCCTGTCCTAAGAACTTAATCACAACAGCTAGGACAATAAAAGGTGCTAGTTTTTTGTGTCAAATTTCTCCTGCATTTTTTTGTATGTTTTTGGTGCATCTGATCGCTCATAACATTTAACACTCTCCAGTGTGTCTCCGGTAATGGTTACAAGTTAAGCTATCTCAGCTGGATCAGAAAGAGTAAATTATTGTGTCTGCATGGATGTTATTTCAAACCTGTGAGATAAGGGAGATTGTGTCATGAAATACAAGAGAATTCATGTATTCTTTGGTTGTCATCAGCCATGGAACTTAATGCTAAGGAAGCCCAAAGAAACAACATGATTGGTGATTTTGCATTCCCCCTAGCAGTTCAGTCTGGTTTGGAAAGCTCAGAAGAGCTCTTAAGTTCTGGTACTGGGAGTAAATGAAACTCATGCCTTGCTGTGTGCATGAATAATATTCTTAGTACAAGTCCATCCAAAAGAGTACAATCTTTTCTATTCCCAGCCAATAGAAACACATGCACCTGGTCCTCAATTCTTCACACTTAAATTTAAGCAATTGAGTATTTCTGCAGAAAATTAAAATATTCATTTGGGTCAACATGAGAAAACTTTTAACAGCCCAAAAACATCTGAGACAAAAATGGAGTCACAGTTTAAGCCCAGAGCAGTTCACAAATTAAAAAAAGCTACCCAAGAAGGTACTTAAAGAGCAATATGCACAGCAGGATTACAGGATGGTACCTAGTGATACTCTTGGATGATTTTTCATTCTGTATTTAGGCTTTAAGGTATTTGGAGTAAAGTACTGCCTGACAAACATGCTGAGTGCTAACTACATTTTTTAAATAATTGATGCAATTTTCACCATCATCAATATCCAAGAATGGAGAGATGACACAATTTTGTTCAAAACCATAATTTAAACTTTAAACATTTCAGCAAGTGTGATTTCTTTTTTATATTTTTGTTGTTGTTTTCTTTCAGAGCATAGTGTGCATATGTCATTTTGTCTAAACAGGTGGGAAAAACACCAAAACAGTCAACAAAATGTTTGGCAAGCAGTAGTGATGAGGATACAGATAAACTATTGCTTGCAGCTACCTCACTGAGATGTGTGTGGTGAGGGTTGTAAACAGGGGACATCCCTGGAAGTTATGATGATGTGGATTCTTACACAGAGCTAGAAACTGCAGGCTAAGCCTCCTAGGGGAACCCTTCTGCTGACTTCAGTGGGAGCTGAGTGCAGCTACATAACTGCAAAATCAAACACAACCAGGAGACTGGCTTGGGGTACTGGCTGCATGAGAATTGCCTGGTTGGGATTCTATTCAGTGGAAAAGTTTACTGCAGTCCCAGTCTGAATGGCTCAGACAGTGCAACATTAATGTGGTATTAATTGTTATGAAAACTATATCATTAAGGTGTCTCATGGTCTTACTATTTTGTATGCAACTGATACATAATTCATAAAGAAGGTTTAAGATTAATTTTCCTGCTCATGTCAGAATAAATGTATTATTTTAATGGCTTAATTTTTAAATTATTATTTTTAAACCTGGTATATTTGTCAGATCACCTTGAACATAACGTCTCTGGAAGTTTTTCTCACCAGTGGTACTGTTAATGTGTAAAATGACTTCTCAATCCTTGCTATGCTTCGCTTTCTCTTTTATTGTCTCAGACTCTCCCTTTTGAACTGATATGTAGAGAATGAAATATACATATTTGAATATCCAGTAAATTATTGCAATTTGGAACTATGTTATAAAATACATTTAAATTTTCATTTAAATGTTATCTATATATACAGAAAAGTGGTGAATATTCAGGGTAAACCATCCAACTCTTTTTAGGAGAGAAACAATGCTTTGGGGGTCAAAAAATAAAAGTTAGGAGTAAAAATAAAAGTAAATAAAAGAAATAAAAATTTTAAAAAAGGTACTTGGGAACACTTCTTCTGAAAAGCATTTGTTTTCCCCACTTGTTCAAGCAAGGCAACATATTCATGCCTTGAGCAAATACAAGAAAATTCTTGAAAATACTTACTTGAAAATACTTGACTTACTTGACTTGAAATATTTGAACTTTAAGTTCTGCTTTTAAAACTTAGAAGCACACTATTTTTACATCTCTGACAATTGTGCTACTGGCAAAGTATTTTCAGCAATCCTGGGAAGTCTTCTGCAGTCTCTCATATCCTTGTTCTACCATCACACAGCCTCCTATCTGCAAAGGACCGAGGATTGGATTGTGGGCTGCCTGATGCTCAAACACCTTTGCAAGTCAGGAGCTTTGATCTGCTGAACTATGGACCATGCTAATCAGGTTTTCTTGGAAAAAGGAGCAAAAGGGTGTCTCAAGGGGAAGGGCTAAGATGCTTGAAACTGTGGAGCTCTGAACATAGCCACTCCACACAGTTATTTTCAAACCTGTTGAATTTCAAACCTGTGTGTGCTGTTGAGTAGAAAAAGGAACTGATTAAGTCTGTAGTAATGCATGGCATTATTTGAGTTCAAATACAGATAAAATCTCAAGAGGGTTTTTTTAAATTATCTAAACATTTATAAGATATTCTAGCAATTAAACATTTACATTTGTGGCCACTACCAGCCACAAAACAATTCAGAAAAACTGATAAATGGTATTTTATTGTTTCATATATTAAAATTAGAAAGTGTCTTCATTGAAAAGAATCTGGCAACCTAATTCCACAAATTTTTGGTTTGAATCATGTATGATCAAAGTAATAAATGTCCAGAACCAAACAAATATATGTTTTGTGTACTTTTGGACACCAAATCTTTTCAGGGCTTACTTGCCTGTGTTTTGGCCAGAAGCTAATTCTGATTCTTCTGTCAGATGTTTTGTATAGCAGCATGCCCTCCAGAAAGTCTGGCAAAAGTGGAGGCAGGCAGATAGCAAGGTAGGCAGGTGATTTTCTTTTAGACTGGATTCCTGGCTGTGAAAAAGGAGTAAGCTATGTGCCCCAAGTGCCCCTCTGTATCATTACTGTTATGTTCAGTTCCATTCAATCCTTCCCCATGATTTGGCAACTGTGAAGCAGGTACACAGGAGAAAGTCTTTGGGTTATGCCTGGTCCCTTTACTGCTCTTCTCTGGCAACAAAGGTCTATTGCTGAGGTCAGCCAAAGGCTGCTGCAGCAATTTAATCCAACCATTGGCATCAGTTTCCATTTCCCTACTAGAAGAAGTTTCTATTAAAGACTGATGGAAGGAGGTTTCTGCAGCAGATATCAAGGATGGATCTGTCATTAGGAAAGGTTCTATGAGCAGCCTTTGAAACAGATAATGAGTTACATTATCTGTCCCACAGATAATGTGGACATCCCCTAAAATGATCCTGTGGCATATCCCAACATCGATTTTAATGTTCAAAGCTTCACACACAAGTAGAAATCAAAAGCAGCAAAGTAGGGGATACCACTCTGCAGAGGTACAAGGCTCAGAATGCCTAACAACGTCTTATGCTGGTGGCAAAATTAATGGTTCCACTCTAAAAAGAATAGCTAACTTCCTAGCAATGGTGAATAAACTCTCAACCAAAATGTAGATCAATAGCTGTGGAAGACACATCTAGACGGACTGAGCCTTGAGAGGCTCAGGTAATGGAGAGATAAGGTAGAGTGACACTGACTTGCAGAAAAACAGGTCATCGGTCTTTTGGTGCAAACATCATGAAACAGAGACCACAGCAGAAGCCCACCTGCTATGCTGTGTTTTGACAAATGTACCTCTTTGCACTGCCCAATGATTTCTCCTTAAGTTCTTGTAATGACTCCCTATCATCTACAAAGAGCTTTCAAGTTTCATTGCAGTGGAACATGTGTGACTTTAATGCAAATAATAAACAATAGTGCTCCCATACCACTGTCATCAGAAGAAAATCTTGTCTATTTTCATCAGCATTATAATACCATGTAATCGCACAGAAAATAAGGCTCATAGCTCACACAGCACCATTTGTAAATCATAAAGATCTGTGAGGAAACGCAGAGCAGAAACCAAAACACGAAAGCCACACAAACATCTACAAAATTAGGCAGCTTTCCATTATGACAGACTTGCCCAAATTATCTATCTCCAAACGCAGTGGGCCTGATTCTCCACTCTTGCCAGCAGAAAGGGGAATTTTACCAAAGTCAGTTGTTATTCCCCCCTCTCCACCTTGCCAAACTGTTAGGAGCTCCAAACACAACAGACTCCATAGGTAGTTTGGTTCCATTGCTAGCAAAATATCCCTTTGATTAATCATATGATATATATTGATGTATATATATTTAAATCAGTCTCCAAAATGATCCCTAATGGCATGCTTCAGAGGGAGAAAAATTCCCTCTTAAAACAGATCTTACTCATTATCCACCACAGATTGTTGTTGGATTTCAAATAACCTCTTTCTTTTTTCCACTCAGAAAACTCCCCCCTTGTAATTAGGGCTCAATTATGAAAAGAATTAACAACATAATTCCTGCTATTTATTTAGTTTTATCAGAACTGGTCACCGCATTACTGTTTTTTTTTTTTCTCTGCCTCTCTTCAAAAGAGCATGCAAACAGAAGCCTCCTTTTGGGGGATTTAATGCAGTCACTAACATGAAAGACAGTTTATTCGCACAGTTCAGTAGCTAGCACACCCTCCAGGTTCTTGGACTACCCTACCTTGGCAGACAGACTCTGTGGTTTGTTGGAGAGGATCTCTGCTGCTTCCCTGCAGCGGGTGGAAAGGTTCAGGATAGCAGCAGCTGCTGCTATGTGGGTGTCTTCACTACATTGACCGTAGCTATAAGAGTTGGCATGGCAAGGGCTCTGTGTGTGGGCGCTAGCACTAGGCAGTCGATTAGAAAATTTCACTGGATTTGAAAAATGCTTTGCTGTTGAAGAGAGATTTGATTAGCAATCGCATGTATGAAATTTTTTCCCGTTAAATAGTTTTGCTTCTCAGACTACAATTTCACACGTGGAAAAATATTCAAAGATTACATTTAAAACAATCCATTTGCTATTGCCAGTAAGGATTTACAGTAAAAATGGTTTCGGAAACATAACAATTTAATTTTTCCTTGATAAATACACATCTGTCAACAAACCTTCTGAGATTATTACTCATATTTTACTTATCCTTAACTCAGGCTTTAAAAACAGTGATGTCCAAGGAAAGACTGAGCAAGCATTAGTGTGGTATCCATCATGATTTGACCACTCCAGTGGACAAATGCAATTGTAAATATATTCTTATAAAGGCTTCCTCTTGGAGCTCTATTGTGCAAAAAAAAAAAAAAAACCAACAGTGACTTGTCCAGTCTTAGCTAAAACAACACTGCTTACTCTACTTAGATGAATAAGTCTGTTATTTAAATAGCTTTGCTTATGTGACTAAGGAGCATGAATCCAGGCTCTTGAATGAAGCAGAGAAATCAGATAAAAACATTACCTGTAAGGAACATTCAGTACTGATTTAATGGAAATATTTAGAAATTTAAGTCTATCCTTTAATCAATTAAAAAACTAATGAACAGACATATGATCCTAGTTTGCAGTCTTTTGTTTGCTATATTTGGAATAATACACAGATTTATTAGGCACAGGGAGGTTGGTTGAAAATTCAATATTAACAGGTGAACAGAAAAGCACTTTCACAGACAAAAGTGGTGTGTGCGGTTCTTTGTTTTCTTCTTCATCAGCAGCATTTACTCTAAAACAATTAGAGAGAACTCTGCTCTCTCTTCTGGATTTTGGAGCTTGAGATGGCATAAACTGTTGCAGGGAAAACACAGCACCATGATTTCAGCTCTAAAGAAACAATAATCACTTCTTTTGTCTGCAGCCCTCACAGTGTCCTACAAAGATAAACTAAGCAAAATCCAATTTCTCAGCCTACACCCAGATACATCAAGAACATTTCTGCGTATGGCCATCTGCTTGTTCCCTAAAGATCTGAGCCCCAAGGCTCTGGATCCCTTTGGATGTAGGGCTTTGGCTGAGTGCTTTTTAATGCTAAGATCTACACAAGGCATAGGAGGACTCATCTTCCCTCAAACTTGAGATGCTCTGAAAGAAATGCTTGTTTATGTGCTTTGACTGTAGCTGAATGCTACATTCCATTTCTCTAAGCACTAGAGGCATCTCAGTAGAGCAATACATGAAAGCCTCATGATTCAGTCCTCCCTTTCTCTAGTGAAAATTTAAAAAGGATTTATCTACCCTGCTGTAAGCACAGCACAAACAAGACAGTCTTAATTTTTAACAGTTACTACAATGAAATTTAAATTGAGTTTAAAGACCAAAAGGTGTATTTTTCATTACCTATCCTAAAAGAAAAACAAACAAACAAACAACTAACCAACCAATAGAAAAAATATCCCAGGTTATAAAGGGCGTATGTTTTGTTAAAAAAAAAAATCAAGTTTACAAGTGCAGCATCCACAGAGGACTAATGATGGGCTTTTGTCTGGCTACATATTTACATAGGACTCTGAACTCATCACTATATCATCAGCTTCTTATTGCCAACTTTTGTATACCTGAATAGTTAAATCACTCACCAGCTCTTTTACTTTCACCTTTCCATTAAAATAATAGCTGCACATTGCAACCTTTGCAAGAACAAGGGGCTGCAAACTTCAGCTCGGGTATACTTCATACATAAATTGCATATATATGTATTTTCATTTGTATAAAAACATTTCAATCATTTTTTCCTTGAAATGAACCTGTGAAATAGACATACATCTGTACAAAGAGACAGCTAATAGACAATATTCAATTTTACAAACAAAATTGGAAAATCTGCCACCCAAGAAGCTGGCAATGCATGTATTTGCTTTCATTTAAGCAAGCCTATTTTCCAGGTCAGATAAATATCTACTTTGCATTTGCAATTTTAAATAGAGTATTTATATACATAGACAAAAAACCAAATACCTACAAACATATATGTGTCTTTTTCTGTACTTAGACACATGCAAAAAATAAATATAAAAAATATACAAAATTTTATAAATATATAAATTTTATCATATTAGATGTGCAGTATAATTATCTTATATATTAATTTATTCATTAACAAAATTTTTTGCTTTTCTGTTCACCTTACTATGAATGTTCTACTTTGTTGGAGTAAGTGAAACAATATTTGTTTTCCTATTTCATTTTCCTTTACTAATCTTTTTGTCATTAACAAAAAAATCCCAAACCAACTAAAAAGTTTCTTTTTCACATTGTTCTGGATCTATTTTCTTCTGAACCCAATTTTGGAAGAATGAAACATTTCCATTTCCCTCATGGCAACAGAATTATTTGTTTCTTGAAACTAAAGAATAGTCTATAATGGTCAATACAATGGCAGAGCCTTGCTGGTGTTTCCCATGCAGATTCTGAAGAACATCTGCAATAAAGCATCAGTGTGGTATCTCATTTGTGCAGAGCAGTACCTCAGAAAATCTGTAAATGATGCAAGCAGAGGAATCTTGATAACAATTTGATACACTGGATATCACTGCACTACAAATATGATTTAGTACAGAAACATGAGGTACCAAAACAAATTCAGCCCAGACCTGGAATTAATGGAGCTGGGGCACATGCTCATCTGGGAGGAATCATACCTGTACGATTCACCTAAATGGTATCAGAAGTACCTTTGAAACCTAACTTAGATTTCTTTATACTACAATTAATTACATCTTGTGCAGACACATTCCATGGGACTTCTCATCTAGCCCATAAAGATATCACAATTTAGTCAAGGAAGAAGGTAATGGGTAAAACATAAAGCATTCCTTTTAACTCCTCTTTTCCATGGATATCTCCTTTTAAAAGAAGAATCAAAAAAGTAATCTTTATAGTGATGATATTTAGTGTTTTAAAATTATATATTCCACAAATTAGTGATTCTATTTAACATTCTAAACATAAGTGATTAGAGATGGTTTGTACAGACCTTTTTAGAATTCTAGAAGTTTGAAAGCAGAACTGGCAAAGATGAAAAAATTAATTGACATTTTGCATCTTTTTCAAGAGAAAATTGAATTTTGAGCTTACATTCAAGAAACTGAGGTGTTTTTTGACCTTGTGACACAGGTGCTGTTGTGCGTTTGCCGAAGACTTGTGCATCAAAACTGGCATAATCAAATGGGACTTTCCCAAACTTCTCCTGTTCTTTCACCAGGGTGCCTCTGGAAGAAGTGACTGGCTGTGAAGTTCTGTAACTGTACTGAGATACATCAGGCTGCTTTGCTAAATTTGTCCTGCAGAGGGGAGGAAAAGAATGAAGGAGACAGACGAGAATGTCTTTAAATACCCTTGTCTTGAAAAATAGGATTAGACTGCATCTCATAATCCAAAAGTGTGCTATTACCGCATGCAAAACATACTGGTGGGTGTATATAAAAAATAAACAATGCAAACATGGTGGCTGACTAGTAGTCAAAAAGTACTTTGACTACTTCACAAACTAAACGATGAGGACATTAAAAAAATGCAGTATTTTTTAATCGTAGTTTGGGCTACTTACAAGGAAGTTACTGACTTACTGCTAGGTTGTCACTTCCTTTAGTTCTAAAAATTTGTCTGGATTTTTTCCAGCTTTCAGGTTTTTTGGATCAGTATTGTTCTCACTTTACTGTGAATGAGTATGGTATAAATATAATACAAGATGATCTGAAATAATTGCTTGTGCTATTTGAGAGGAATGAATGATTTATGGTGTGTCATTCCATTTAGTTAGTGTTTAGTAACTACTTGTCGTTAGTAATTTCCTTAGGACTTTTCATATATAGAGTTAAGGCACGTGCAGTTGGCAGACACATGGACATAATATTCTGTAATGGCTCTGAAGGAACCATTAGAGCTGATCATGTCAATAATCCACAAATTAAAGTGTCCCCAAATAGACCTGAATATAATACGTTGTAATGGTCATGGTGCCAATGATGTGCAAATTATGTGTGTTTGTAGGGTCTATATAACTCAGACAAAATACAATTGCAATAAATAGTTTCTCCTTTTTGATGTTGTCATATAAAGAATAACTTAAAGTAATTACACCAATAAACCAAAAATAAAGAAATTCTATTAATTGTTCTGATCAGGTTACTTGTGTACAGGTAAGATTTAATAGGATATATTTGACTGCTTATCCAAAGATACGTCTCTTGTCTTTAATGTCAGCCACATGCACAAGAACCAACAGAAAGATGGTGGTTTATTTTGGGAATCAGATAGTTTTGCAGAGGTTCATCTTGGAAAACTGGGTTACCATTGAACCTGAAATCTGAAGTGGGTGAAAAATCTGAGGACGAATCAACAGAGTTTGTACATAAATAAGAGTTTGTTTGTTTGTTTGTTTGGAGAAACTGGTTTGTGGGGGCTCCTACCTGTGAGTCTGATCATGGCACTGCCCAGCTTTTTGAGACTCGAGCTGGTTCTTTTCCTGGGACATTGCCAGTTTTTCAGCTGCAGCAATTGGACAACCAGAAAGGCTGTTGGAAAGCAAAGGTGAAGAACAGAAACAGCAAGAAAAAAAAACATTTAAAATAATTCTTAGGCAAAGGAGATGTATGCTGTTTTTCTGTGGAAACCAGTGACTTTGATGGTCTGTGCATTTAAGGGAACTGCTGCTGTTATAGCCCAGATTCATCTGTTTTTCAATCCTTAATGCAAAACTGTGAAATCTGTGTATTTTAGGTGATATATCTGGAAACTGAATCATGTAGGAGTTTTCCACAGTTCAGCTTTGATGTTTTGTGTCTGGCAAGTCACTAGTAAATTTTTTGACAAATGACATTTACTTTATCAGCTAAACCATGCATATAAGCCTCCTGCTGATTAAAAGGAAAGGGAATTTTGGAAAAAAAAGCAGGGATATATGAGAGACTGTTACCAAAGAACACATTTTGTCATTTCAAGTTGTGCTAGCTTATATTTTCCCGTTTGTTTTATTAGATTAGAACATGTTTTCTTATCCTTTTCATGGGTTGCTCATGATACAGCTGATGTGCTTCAAAGATAACTGGAGATTGAAAACAGGAAAAACAAAGAGAAAATTCTGCTTGTGCCCTATATATTCTTTTAGATAAGCTTGTCATACGTCTGATAAAGACTGACTTACTAATTCTAGTATTAAAACACAGTATGATAAACCTTAATTTTGGTGCACTATGCAGTAACTAATCAATCAATAAACAAAAAATCCCAAAATCTCACAAAAAAATTCAGATCAACAAAGAAAGTTGGTTTTGAAATTCTCTGTCCCAGGTTCAATTTTAAGATTGACGTTATATTTTCCCCGAAGCAGTATGATGGAATATACTGCTTCCAGCAGAAAGCAGTACTGACAAGAGCTGTGCTGACAGCAATGGCTTGCTGGAGACAGAGTGTGTTGACTCTCTGCCTCACCTGCAGCCCAGCTGTGATTCCCCAGCTGCCTGTCTGGAAGTCTTTTCCCAATTTTGCTTTCTCCCTGCAGGCAGCATGTTAAACAGACGGGAGAGTTCCAGGCAGGAAGATGGCATTCCGGAGGGTAATAAGTGGAGTTTTTAAACAGATTTTAAAATAGTTCGCTTAAAATTTTCTGTTTGGCTAAAAGGGAATGTGCCTTGATTAGAAGTTCCTGTCAACGACTAGCATGTAGTGGTCCAAAAAAATGGGTTTTGGTTTCCATTGGGTTTTCCAGTTGTAGCAATAATAGTGTGGTTTTCATTCCTTTCCCGTGTACATGATGATTTTTCAGTGTGAGGGCTGTGATGAAATTGTAGCTTTAAATTTCATCTATGAAAATACTAGTGGAATTTGCCATCCTCTGTGCTGCTGCCATTTTTTATATAATGAAATTAAACACAATTATTTGGTTATAAATAATACAGGCTGCTCTTGCAGTTCATAGACACTCTTCAGTGTAGTACATAGTGTCTAATTCCAAGATGTGCCTATCAATTTACTCCCCAGTACATGTTCGGTTTTAAGTGGACAGGAATTTTTCTGATCTACCTTCGGTGTGTATTGCGATTGCTGTTGACATGTCCTCTTCCAGTGCATCCTGGGGTGGGGCACTTTAAAACATTTTCATGCATGGCAAGAACTAAACAGAAGAAAAAAAATTGATAATAAAAAGCATCAATTAAAAACATACATCTTTAAAAAAATGAACATATCCTCCTTGAGCTCAGATTCTGAATTCTTTTACATTTTTATCACTAAAGAACAGGGGAAGCAAATGACCTACAACACAGTGACCATGGTGCCTCCAGCATAAACCAGTTTGTTTCTATATTACTGTGGTGAGACTTCCCACACGCACAAAATTTTTTATACGGACTTTAAAAGAACTTAAGTGGAAGTCAGCAAAGATGTTAAATCTTGAAGCCCTTTATACACCACTAACACTGGAACAGGCAGGTGATAGAGGAGCCCTGGGCCACACAGTCCATGTTACATGGAGCTACAGTCCCTCTCTGTCCCAGGGAAGGAAAGCTCCCAACTACAGGAAGGCTGTTTATACATTTTGTCAGATATTTTGAGTATGTCCATTTGAGCATTACACCTTCTGATCATCTGAGCTGTGCTGAAACTACCTTGGACCAAGTAGTAATGTTTCCAAGCATCGGCTTACACTCCTAGTAGCAATTACAACCTCTTGCCTGTACATTTTCCATGCCTTTGGATGTGGGTCACCTTTGCTAAAACTGACAGATATGTCTATGTGTAAAAATTACCCCCAGCCCGCCTCCGTGGACTTGAGCTAACTCAGTTATTAGGAGGCTTTAGAAGGAATTTTTACCAAGAATGAGATAAAAGATATCAGAAGAGGCCCTTTCCCCAGGAACTTTGTCCCAGGCATTTATTCTTCGAAATTCCAGGAGGGAAAGAGAGAGAACAAAAAAGTACAGGGGTCTTGTCTAGTCTCCCATTCTGGGACGATCCTGGCACTCAGCCAATTAGGTCAAGGAAGGTATGGAGGGTCATTCCATGTGGTCATAGGGAGGAAATTCTAGGAGGTCAAAGGGGAGAAACCATTCCCCTAAAGAATTACCACATCTATGTTAAAT
Organism: Chamaea fasciata; assembly: GCF_029207755.1. NCBI lineage: Eukaryota > Metazoa > Chordata > Aves > Passeriformes > Sylviidae > Chamaea > Chamaea fasciata. The sequence continues at coordinate 40,719,441 of NW_027094086.1, read as the reverse complement.
ATTTTACATCTTTGGGGCACAGTGTTTCACAAAAGCTGGCTGTTGAGTCCATGTGTTTGTTCTGCCAGGAACCAAATTCTAACTTTTTTTTTTTTTTTTTTTTTTTTTTTTTTTTTTTTAAATCCCATCAGGACAGAGCACATCTAATTGGAAGTGTGATAATTAACAAAGACTTGTTAATTTTAAGTTTTTAGGAAGTCCATGTTGCTAAGGCTTCCTAATGCAGCCTGCTTAATTCAGCAGATGTTTCCATAAATACCAGTTTAGTACCAGATTTTTAAAAAGGGAGAGCTACAGTTAGGAAGAGGATTTTGGTAAAGTGCAAATATCCTTTTAATTTGTTGTTATGCATACCACCACAAAGAACCATCTGACTAACTAGGTTGTTTAGGCGGATAGTTTCACATTAAGTTTTGGCTTATTACACAGCATTTCATTGCATCGTTTTGCAGGATTGCGCACGCACACACACACACACAAACCAATGTAATCAGAGCAGCACAGTTAGAAATAAGCAGGAAAATTCAGTCTAGACTAGTTATAAAAGGGTTAGTGTGATACTGTCACAAGAGAGGGACCTGCTATGGATGCTTTTTTCCTGCTACCTGCTTATTTCCATCAGTACATCCCATGTGTGCTGGGATGTACTGATGGAAATAACCTTTCTGAGCTCAGCAGTAAGGGGGACACTGGAAATATCTCTGCATAAGCATGCCCAGATGTCTCATCTGTTGGCAATGAAAACCATCAGCTTCAGTGTGCAATGGCAGCAAATGAGGCCACAGCTCTGAAACAAGCAGGTGATGATGTGCCTCAGCAAAGGTGTGAGCAAGCAATGTCTTGAAGATTCATGGGACTACAGCATGCAGGTCTGCTGGCAGCGTGAGCATAGGTTGTCTGATCTTGTCCTTCCCAGGCTACCTAAGGAACCTGCTGCTGTTTGTAACAATGCTGCTGAGGAGCACTTGAGCTGCACAAGTGTGGAAAGCAGGACTGTGACTATGACCTGGAGGGCAAAGAAGGTGTGATGACTTCTTTCCCAGTCTCATCCTGCAATCGCATGCAGAAAAAAGGGGATTCTCCTCCAGCACAAGCACACACTACACACAATACTGAGACAGATCCAGTTGTTACTCTGGCCTGCAGGGTGATGATACTCACTTTCTAGTGGCACTCTGACTTTATGTGGACAGCCTGAGAGACTGCGGTGGTGAGGGTACAGCCCAGTCACGTGCCCTGTGCCATCGCATCCTGGGATGGGGCATTTGGTTTCTCTCTTTTCAGGCCTGGGTGAATCTGCAGAGAAATCAGACAAAAATTTTGTTTGGGTTTTGCTCCTGTCTGCACGCGGCTGAGTGATCCTATAGCAGTGTGATATTCTCTGTTTTATACTTCATATTTAATTCCTGTCCAAAGTTTTAACAGGGATGTATGCAACTGAAACATCACTTCATGTTTTCACACTGTGTCCTTTAAACAATGATTTCCCTCTCCCAATATGCCATTTATGTGCTAAACTATATAGCTTTAGGATTGCAGAGTCATTTATTCCATTCAGAGCCTCAAACAGGACAGGAGCCACAATCCAATAAGCCAGAAAACTGGCAGCATGAGCCAACAGCAAGATATATAAAGGAATAAATAAAAAAAAGGAGAAACAATCTTTTGCTCTGTTAATGTCAGACTCCAGGAAGCTGGGATAACCAAATAAAAGCTGAGGTGTGAAACAAATAAACAAACAAACAAAAAGCATTTCAACCAGAAGCCATTCCTTAAATATCACAGATCTCTAGGCTGTAGGTTCTTTGTTAGGAAACTGAATACATGCCACTTTACATTTGAGAGGCAAGGCAAGCAGCTCCCTCTGGTACACATGGCAATGCTGCTTTGTGGAGCAGCCCACAAAGGCACTGAAAACATGGAGCAGCCGATACCCTTTCAAAGGCAAGGTCTCAGCCCAGCCCCACAGCTACCACTCTGTAACAGCCCCAGTGTATGCCCAATTCCTGTTTCAAGCACCTAGAATTGTGCAAGAAGCACTGGTCAAAAAAACCTTTATTCGATTTCCAACGTAGGATCAAAAGTCTGGGCGAGAAAGGAATGATTTCTGGTCCAGAAATTCTCTTGTGAGAAATCTGAAGGAAGTGGCCGCAAAAATTGCTGAGGATGGTTTTAGCTCCATCTGTGATTGGCTGCCAACAGCATTTGGTGCTGGGGGAGAAAACAGCTGCAGCCAGAACGGGGAGCTGCCTCCTTCGAGCTCATTTTTCTGGACTATGAGGTAGGATGTGCTTAGGGACAGAATCACCAGAGCAGCTGAGGGTTAAACTTCCTGGTAAGTTTTTAGATTTAAAAAAAAAAAAAAATAATAATAAATAGAAATGAAAGAAAATAGACTCAGCATCATCAGGAGACCACACGGTTTTTAGAATCACCACAAATGGAAAGTGCTACAATAGTGAATAGAAAATAAAGAGGGACCCTGAAATATGATTTAGTGTTCCCCTGGTAATTGGAAAAGTTTATCATTAAATAGATTTTTTTTTTTTTTATCTAGCATCCAAGAATAAAAATTAAGATCTGATGCATTTGATGGTAGATTTTTTTAGAAATAAAACCCAATTAATTACATAAAGTGGCAAAATTATGTGCCTGATACAACACTGACTACAATCATATGGTGCTTATACAACCCAAACGTGGTGTATTTCTCCACGGGTGTTACCTCTGAAATCACCTGGAAACCACAGCTAATTATTATATGTGGTAAATCAGGAAAGGATAGATTGTGCCATTCTTACATCACTGGTCTTTCCTATATGTGCTGGGAGAAAGTCACATTGACACCAATGTAAGCACAGCAACTCTCAGGGTAGAAAAGGATATCTAAAAAGTTCCTGCATGTGCCAAAGTCATCTGAGCAAATAAAGGTTCATGTACTTTAATAAAAAGGTAGATTAATATCATGCGTGAACAGATTAATGCATGCTAATTAAAACACTTCTTGAGACACAAAAATGAAATGTCTGCATTTTCTTCCCAAATACTGCAGGAAATATTTTATAGTTGCAGCACCTAAAAGTGCCTGTCAGTTCTCTTTTACACTAAATGCTTTAGATAAGCAAATTACTGTAATATTTGTGATGTCCACAGGGACTACTCTGAAGTTACATTAGAAATATGAAAGTAAATCATTTATCAAAAGCCAAAATTGCATCAGTGCTAGGGTGACCTTGAGATGTTTGGAAGGCCAAAAGGAAAAGTCAAAGGACAGATGAATGTATTGTTACTTACTACAGAAGGGAGTGTGTTTATAAAATGTCATCTCTTGATGTTCTGTAATTATCCTCAATTGAGGAGTTTCATACAAGACAGCACAGTTTTTAAATCAAACAAAAATCTTTTAAATCTCCACTTCTGGAAGCCTGATTAAGTGCTGAAAATTGAGTGGTGTTCCTATGGGTTTGTAGGATACCACAAACACTCCGAAACAATAAAGATTTTGGAATTTACTGGTATTTCTGCTGATAGCGAATGAGGCAGAAGAGCATGGCTTGTGCTTTCCTGGCTCAGAAGTGCTGGATGTAGCAAAATGTAATATTGATTGATGTAATAATGATTGATGCGTGAAGTAGACTGAACTCAGAAAACATATGGCTTAGGAATTAGGTAGTATCTTTAGGAGAGGCCAATTTTTCACCCTAAACTTGCCCTTGAGCACTGTTTTAATGTCTTGCCTTTTGGCTGCTGAAACTTTGGAGGTTTGTATTAGCACCCTACAGAGGAGGAAGCAGAGGAGGAGGAAAAGGAGGAGAAGGAATGTCAGTGCCAGCTACACAGGCCTTTTAGTACCCATTACTGATCATTTCACATAGCAGTTTGGCAGGAAGCCAAGTACCTAGCATTTAACCTGGTTAGACGTGAGGCACTAGTGTGAAGGTACATAATTAACAAAATTACCAGCTAAATTCCAGATTCTTTACTGTTGCTATAAAACCCAGCTCAGAATCCTCTATCAGTCACAGGACAAATGCCTAAGCCAGCAAGAAGAGCCAAAAATACTTCCTTACGTTTGCTGCTAAATATCTGTCTCCCACCAATGTCAATAACTTTGGTTTGTCTCCTTTCCCCTGCTAGATGCTCCAGAAGAAACCTATCCAGTTCCTTGTAGGTGCTGTGGAACACATGCCCTTGCTCTGCCTGCAGAGCGATTGCTTGCTCTAGCAAACTCAAGTTTCCTTTTGTTTTGTCCAGCTCAACTGACACGTCTGTGGTTTCTGACAGGCACTCGTTGTCATCTTCCTCACTTTCAGGGAAGAGATTCTGAATTCTCTTCTCAAAAGGATCTGAGTGAGGCTCCTGGGGTGCTCTTAGCTCTGCTTCTGAGTCACAGAGTGTTTCACAAGGACCATATTCAACCTCTTCCTTCTTAATTTCTGGGACTTCCAGGATGCTGGGTTGGTTACACTCTACGATATATTTCTGAGTTACATGGGGTTTTACCCTAGTTTCTTCTGAGAAATTTGAAGAGCTATCCCACTCATTGTCCATAATTTCAGAGTTACTTTCGTTTTCCTCAGATGAACAGTATTTTGGGTCAGAAATAGCAGTCTTTTCCTTTCCTTCAGCTGAGCTAATCAGGTAACATTCATCAGTGTCATCACTTTCTGTTTTTAAGGATTGAATGCCACTATCATTTAGATTTTCTGCCATTGTTTGACTGGGTGCATCTTTTGCTACTTTTCCCATGTTCATCAAAGATTTGGCCACGGTATCTTGATAGCTGGAGTAGTTGTCTTTTCTTTGACTGGAATTTTCTTGCCCATCAAAATGAGGGGTTTCCTCGGATGATATTGGAGCACTCTCCTCTGTATGAGAAAAAAGGCAAGAGAAATATTTAAGAACTATTTTTTGTACCTTGTCAAAGTGACATGAAGATATTGACTTACCAATTACTGTTTCATTACTCAGAAAGGTACTCTGAAATGATTGAATTCACACCAAGGATCCATTTGAAATGACTGCTTGCAGCATGATGAAAAACCCTTCCAAGATTATATATACTTTATATGATAGTTCCAGCACTAAATGAGAAAAAAATATACCCCCATTTCTCACTGATGGTGAAAACATATATTTACTTAGAACACAAGCACACACAGAGAGAGTCATAAACATGTATGTAAATATAATGTTCCATACATTGATATTACATATATACATATAATCTATATAATCTGTGTGTGTATATATATATATATATATATATGTATATATATATATATATATATATATATAAGTGCACACAAACACATCTAAGATTTCCAAATATTTTCTCAAAATAAACCCTAATTACTTTCCCAGTCACCCCAGATCCCACGAAAGATCTTGATGGAAAAATTCTCAATACTTCACAAAGGGCAAGCCCCTGGTCACCATTGAATTGCCACACTAAGTAATAGATCAGGTCATGCACAGGCAAACAGAAATGGTTGTTATGTACAGACTCATAAAGGACTTGTTAAAGACACCACTGAAGTGCATCCTGTCTTTATAAATATCTTTCTTCAGAAGAAAAGCAGCAGCCAGCAGGTAATAAAGGCTGCATGTAGGAGAGGTTGTGAGTGTGGAAGACAATATGCCTTTTGTATCTCATTTAATTTTTTATAAACATTTCCTCTGACAAGGACACTCAAAAATACAGCTCCATCATCTTCCTTTCTGGTAATTATCTCTCTAAAATCAACACTGGTTTTGCCAGGATCAAGTAAATATTGCCATAGTAACTAAAAGCATTTTTGGATGAAGGGAAGAATTTAGTCACAACACTAGCCCCTTCAATAATGCTGATTATAGGGTACATTCTTTTGTTGGGATCTATTCAACATAAACTGAAAAATTTAACATTTTACTTCCTAGAAAGGAGGATGAATAAACAAGCATAGACTATTTCATAAGATGTGTCTGTCCTTTCCTGAAACAGAAGAACTCCAGGTTTAAATAATAAATTAGGCATAGCCTAAAATGCAAATGAAGTTTCTCTCAATAACACAGCGAGCTATTAAGAGAAAGTGTAAAGGGTTATGATAATTTTAAAGTATTATGAACTACAGAAAACAAATAAAAAGCATTTTCAGTGAATATGTCCAATTCATTGAACTATTCTCTCAATCCACTTAACTACCCACATGTGTACAATAATGATTTATAGACATTATACCTAATTATGCATATTTGGGCTGTGTTAGAGTGCCTAACAAAAGCTCTAGAAAGCAACAATTACCTCTGTTGCTTAGCTACATAGTTTAAAATATTCCTATTAAGTGCAGATTATTGTGGAGGGGAAAAGGGGGACAAAAATGCACATGTGCACCACAATGCATTTCACTTTACTGCTGCCAAACTGTTAGCATTTTGGGTCATTTCCAGTTTACATAATTGTTTGGTTCAACTGTTTGTTATATGTTAAAAGAAAATATTGATTAATTCTTATTCTTCTTCAGAAAATTGGACTCATGCAGGCAGAGGTGGCCTTGGGCACTTTGTGCACAAAGTTGTGTTGAAAGAAGTGTCTGTAAACCTCGTGTAACTTTTTAGCAGCTGGTCTAGTACCACACACATTGCAGTATTCTGAATAAAGTCTGCCATCTTTTCACATCTCGGCAAGTAAGAATGATGGTTTGGCTCTGTAACTAACTTTAGTCAAATGGATTTCCATTATTTGCTCTTCTGCCATTTGGAAAATAACAGAATCCCATCAGTGGGTAATTTCAAAAAGTAACAAGATCCATCTTAAAAGAAATCTCCCACCCATCAAAAGAAAACAAGTCAAGCAAAATGCTCAGTTGTAAGAGACTTTTTTCAGTTATTTTTATGTTTCAAAGATGAAAAATAAGTTCATGATAAAAAACTTTTGTTCCTTAAATAATCAGCAATTTTTAAAGCAATGTTTAAAAATATATTGTTGAATTAGTCTTAATGGTTCAGCTGTCCCAGCTTTGCTTTTTACATCTACAAGCTGTAAATTTACTTTTAAAATAATCAAAACTCAGCTTAGTTTACAGTTGCATCAATCCATGAACTCAATCATTAACTGATCAACTGAAAAGAATCATGAGTTCACAATAAAGTGAACAATATTACACCAAGAAATCCCAAGTAAACCTACATACCCAGACCAACTGTATGCTTTCACTGAAATTTGTTTTCTAGCTGGAAAAACTTATGCAAATGTTGTAAATTGTATTACCACTGACACAAGCAGGTTGGAATGTATCATACTGGTATCAAATTAATCTTTTCAAAGTCAAGTGGGATTTTTTGTTTTGACTGAAAAGCATGGTTTCTCTACTTTCTTATCAACAGATTTGGTCCAACACTTTCCCCTTTTCAAAAAGGGAACTTTAAAAAGTTCAATAACTTAGGTTTGTCCGTATATGACACAAAGTCTACCTTTACACCCATCATAGTAATTTTTCTTCATCGAGCTCTTCAAGATGTGCAGAGGACAGAAAAAGGGGAAGAAAAAGACATTACTGAGTGCAGCTCTAGATGGTTAGGAACCAGGCTGAATCAACAGAAAAAAAATTTAGCTAAAATCCAAATATCAAAAAAAAAAAAAAATTTGAAACAAACAATAACAAAACCCCAAGAAAAGAACCATATAGAAATCCTTACTCCAACAGATTTCCTTCTGGTGTTAGGAGGTAGAAATACTCCCTGAAACTTGAAGCTTGAACAGGCACTGAGAGGCATGGAATTTTTTCCTTCATGATTTTTTTTTTTTAAATGTCACCCAAAAGACAGAGACATTGTGTATCACCTTGCCCATTAATGTTCTGTTTGAAGATGGAGCTACCTTCTAGGCTTTCACAGCAATGGGATGCACACCCTTGGAAAAATCTCTTCCTAGAAGATTTACAAGTGACAGCTGACTGAAAACTTTGCTGTTATAGAAATGCCACAAAGACCTCCACTATTTTGGTAGAATTAGGATTTAATGGCATTCTTCTTCCTTGTCTGTGTGTTTTATAGTAATCATATGTATAAAATTTGTGGAGTTTGTTTTGTTTTAATAGAGTCCAATTTAGAGTGGATAAATATACAAATAACTAATCTCAATTCATCATGAAATAATAGGACAACCCTGGCTGGAAGGGGCCTTGAAAGACCATCTAGGTCCAGTCTTCTGTGTTAAAGGGACCCTAGATTATATAATCTAGCATCCTGTCCTTCAACAACATTTGATAAGAAGAACTAAATGGAAAACAAATTATCTTCTAATTCTGATAGCAACCAGCAACTGAGTGACATTCAAGTTCATTCAGTTTATACATATTCTCTATGATTGCTAATTTCTCAGTGCCAGACCAAATTCCTTTTATTTTAACATTTCCTGTGTGCAGGTGACTGCCTATGTCTTCCTGATATCTTCCACTGATATCTTTTCCGTTGTCTGATTAATTGTTTTTGGCAGGACTTCTTAAACAAATATGTGAAAAACAATTTGATTGGAGACTTTTTGTTCAACTTGAATATATATTAAAAATACATTAGAAAAGAAGACTAATGAAAACATACTATAGCTATATCTTTCTGTACCTCTATCCTTGTCCGTATTTTCCAGCATACACATTGTAGAAGCTGCTATAAAATGTTGGATGTGTTTGGCTTACCAGTGTTGAAATAACAAGTATAAAAGTGCTGAGTCTAATAATTGTGTTAAACAGAACACACACAGCAGTCACACACATAAAATTGCTTTGCTAAATGTTAAAGTCAACAGTGTTTTGCTAGGCATTATTTTTCCCTCCTAAGAGCTCTATATATTCTAGTGAAAATCTGCTCTTCAGAAATGTGTGGGATGGTGGTGGGCTTAAGCTTGTCCTTTGACAGAGGGAGTGGAGAAGCAGTAGTTGTCTCTGTGTCACTTACAAAGCATTTACTAGACCCCAGGAGAAGTTATTATACAAAATAAATGAAAGCATGATGCTTAAACCTGGACAGAAAGGAACCATTTCAACTGTCTTAGAAGTCAAACATGTCTTGCATCCTGTTTCAAAATACTGGGGTTTTATCTCCCTTCCTGTGGAATTCAAGTTCAAATGGAGTTCAAGCAACTACCTGGAGCGGAGCTGCTTTCCAGGACACTGATATCTTCCTGTAGTTCTGTCCTGTCTTCATTTTCTTCTTTGCATTCCAGGCTGGGGCTGTAGTGGCGGGGTTTCATTAACAGGGACTTCCTTTTGTTAACGGGAACGCCTGACACCTGATCTTCAGCTTTTCTCTTCTTAGCCATGGAGCATTTGTAGGCACTGCAATGATCAGTTGCCAGAGGCAGAGAAAAAATGGGAGAAGTGAGGAGCAAATTGTTTTAAAAATAGCACCACCCTATAGTTTAATTCTAAATATAAAAGTGACAACTGACAAAATGCTAAATCACTTGCAGTTTCAGCAAATTGTGTCTACTGGATATTTAATTTTAGCTCAGGTACTGAAATTCCAGGCCATGGGCAAGTCCCATTTCTTTCACTGCCGCCAAAATCTTTTTAGGGAAAAGGGAATGAGTAATAAAACAAAACCAAAAAAAAAAAAAAATCCATAACCCGACAGCCTTAAGGAAAGGATAAACAAAAATTGTAGTATTGATAATCCAGGAAAACAGCTAAAGGGAAAATAATACCACCAGTTGTATTACAAAATCCTGAGCCTTTGGTCCATTACCTTTGCATCAGTATGAATATCCAATTACACATGTTGAGTTCAACGCATAAAACCTGTGAGAAACACACTGTACATTGATAACATTTTGCAGCACAGGCCTCTTTTTCAATATTAGTCCTGAGCATTGGTTTAATTTAATTTACTCCAGCTATAAAGACCTGGTTTAACCTCTTCTCATGTCTCTGTATAGATTATAAAAAAAGGCTTCTGCAAAGGGATATTCATCTCACTTAAAACTATATCTGTATGAAAAAAGGGGGAGCCTTTTTTCACACAGATGTAGTTTTAAGTGAGGACCTGTTCCCTGGGAAAGGTATTACCCAGTTCAGATGCCTAATTTTCAGATTTCTGACAGGAAGAGGAATGGCAGGATTTTAGAGAGGAAGAGTTTTAGCAGGTTTAACATACTTCTTTCAGTTCCTAGTAGACCCATACCTTGATCTGAATATTCATTTGGTTCTATAGTTTGTCACGGTACAAATCTGTATGGCATGTACGTGTTACAACATAAGATACATCCCTAAAGAGGCTGGAATTTTCAACACTCTTTTCTTAACAATTTTTCATGTAAGTGATTTGACATGATTTTGTTTTTCTCTCATACAGAGTATACTAAGAAATTTTTGTAGCACAAATAATAGTGCTCATATTATATCAGTCAGAGATGAAAAAACTACATATATGGATCTGTGTAATCCACTCAATGGTTTCTCAACCTTAGGTACCCCCAGGGTGCATTACAAATCTACACAATGCCCTCAGGTGTTGGATTTTGCATTTGGCTCACTGACTTAGCTGCAGGATTTACAAAAAAAAAAAAAAAAAAAAAAAAAAAAAAAAAAAAAAGGTATGAAGAGAACTCCTATTGGTTGTACATATTACAACCTCAACAGCATAAATTAATCCTTCCAAGGTATCTCATGTGCACTAAATTGACTCAGGTTCTGATTGTTTTGGATGAAAGCATATGACTAACTTGAGTTTTTATTAAAAAAACCCAAAAATGCTTTTGGCTAATCACCTTTTTGGCAATCCCTCATTGCAAATATAAAGGACATGTAAATACAAAAATCTACATTTTAGGGGAATGTTAAAATTCCGTCATATACATCTCAAACACTACATATTCTTGATCTTCTGAAGGGCAAAATGCTATTGGCATCTGGAATCCAGGAATATGGGATGGTAAGCATATTCTGTAGTTGAATAAAGTACGGCTTCTGTGTTATTTCTCTGTTTATGAATAGAGGATAGCATGAATACCATAAAAAAGGTCAGAATCACAGTAGTATCCATGTACCACTGGAAATAATGCCCTTAAAACAGATATCAGAGATGGATGAAGTGTCAAAAAATATGCATAACTTTTTCTAAGGAAATACAGTTACTTAGTTTATATTTGTAAATGGCAGTTCATACCAGTCATGTTGTTCCAGGAAAATTGAATAAATGATGAATGTTTGAAATCCCGTAATACACAATTGTTCTTAAAAACCAAAACCTTCAGTATGTTTGCTTTTATGTTTCTCATTTATTTTTCAAGTTACTCTCCAGTAGATACTGCGAAAGTGTTTAGGATACGATGATGAATTTCCAGTGTTTAATTTCTCTTTAACAAAACTATAGCTGTTTCTTACACCAGAATAATTAAAGGTTTTTTGGAATAGAAAATCCAGTTGGATCATGTAATATGCCCTCTTGTGCAACACAGGTCACAGAACTTCATCTATTTCTTCAACCTTAATCCTGTAATTCGTCTGAGTATTGTCAAGATTTGAGTAACCTCAAGTTAAGGGAAAATGTGATAAAATGGTAAATTCATAGCTGTTTTCGTTCTCACTGAGTGCAATCTTTTTCTAGCAACAAAATATTACAGGTCCCACATTGTGGACTGGTATAACACTTATTCAACATGTCGGTTTTTCACCACAACTGGAAAATAGAGTCAAACTCAGATGACAGCACACCATGGCCAAGACCAGTGTGGGAACACTGCTGCCTCCTGCCACCTGCAGATCTACTCTGGGAAGTGAGAGCACAGGGATCCCACCAGCAGAACCACTACAGTTTACAGCAGTAAATCAAAAGCTGCTGCATCGAAGTTGGGACAGACAGCCCACAGATCTTCTTGGGAGCACATCAGTTGTGTTAGAGAATTTCTCCTCTATGAAAGACTGATGCACCAGCTTGTCCTTATTGTATCATTTTCTGTTCATGAGAAGCCACCCATCCACATTTCCTCAACAGGTCCATCATTTTTAAAAACATACATAAGATTCTACTTTTAATAAAGTCATTCCTGAAAGCATTCTGATTAAAGGAAGTTGACAAACATAGTCGTCACTTATCTCTTAGGAAGTTCAAATTGCTTTTCATTCTCCAGGAAGAGATTTTTCAGCACTTGCTTTTGATGATGGTCCTTTAAACTGCTGGTTTTGAGCTTTACTAGGACTCTATTAGTTTGCAGGAAAAAGTTTAAAGTTCTATCACATATCAGAAATTCCTCCCCTTTTCTACCTTACAGTGCTTAAAATGAAAAATTTAAATAAAACCAGAAAAAAATCAAAAATGGCAGCTTTTCCAAGTACACATGTTTTGTTAAGGATTTGATAATGGAAATCAGGAATTTTAGTACTATGAAAAGAATGTACTTATGGCTTTGTAACATCCACGTAAGGCTGATTTTACCTTTGTCTTTAAAAGTTTCTATTTCTCTCTTTTTCTTGTGCGCATTCATACATAGACACACATGTTGGTTATCACTGATTTGTCAAGCTGTACTTTGTCAAGTGGTAAACCTATAATTTAGCTTCTCTCTTACTCATCTCTTAAATTCAACATCTAATAGTTCTGTTGCTATTTATCAATGGCCTGCTTGTTTTCATGGAACACTGATTCAGCTGTCAAGGTTATTTGGTAATCCAAGGCTCATAAAACAGGAGAAGCTCTTTTTGTTATGAGCCCAAAGCCAATACATAGTTGGGAGTTGTTCCCCAGTTTATTTGTGCTTAAATTTTACGGGTAACAAATCATGTTTGATTTATCTAGAGTGAGGAAAGTTTTTATCACATCTGTTTTTAGTGAATGATTCAGTTATCAAGACCAGTCTTGTGTCAATTATCATAGTGTGAGTCAAGAGGTTAAAATCTAAGACATTTAGGATCTGGCTGCATATACTGAAAAACCCCTCACAGATAAATCTTTCATAGATATTTCATATCTAAATATATTCTGGGGGAAATTATTGTGTCTTTCTCTTTCCTTTATTTCTTTTCAGATCACATCTTACAGACTCTGGTAGTATGCAGGCAGTACTATCCATTGGATCCTCACCACAAAACAATGTCTCAGAAGAAAGATAAAGCTTTTAAGCAGTCCCAAATACATGGTACTTTTCTTAAAAACTGGCCATGGTTGGGGTTTTTTTGTTGTTTTGGTTGTTTTTTTGGGTTTTGGATTTTTGTTTGTTTGTTTGTTTTTGGTTTTGGTTTTTTGTTTGGTTTTTTTTGGTTGGTTGGTTTTGTTTGGTTTTGGTTTTTTTGGGTGGGTTTTTTTTGGGTTTTTTTTTGTAATTGGTTCATCTAAGTGATGTGTTTGTCAAGCCTTCAACTCGACCTTTAACCATATTGTATCCAGCAAGGATTTGTTGTAGCTAATCCTCTGGCAAGACTTCCAGACCTCTAAGGATTTTTTCTTATTCGCAGTAGCCTGCAGATTGGCAAAGCATGAAAACAGAGCAAAGAATTGTAATAGTGGGTAAAACTAGGGGTACATTCAGCCTGAAAACTGTTTAATAATGCCTATAATGGATGCCATGTAAAATATGACACCAGAACACACCATATACACTTCTTAGATTCCAATGAGAAAATAATTGCCTTTAAATATCAAGGCACATACATTTATTTTCTACTGCTATGTAAGGATCGCATACCTTATGTGAGTTTGTGCAACAAAACTTAGTGGAACTTTTTAGTTGTGGAGAAAATTATTTTAAATTCGTAACATGAATTGGATTTTGACTGTTTGCCTACCAATTGAACTACAATTAAAGGAGACAGCATCTTCTGATGTGCAGAAGCATTTAACTTCACACTAGTATTTACACAGAGGTCAGTCTAACTACTCCTTAATCATATTGTGGTTAAAGATATTGCCAGATGCTTTACACCTTGATTAGGTTTATGTTTTCCTAAACTTTTAGATGGCCTAAGACAATGTAGTCTAATACTACATTTTCCTTATAGTGGGGAACAGTTGTTATTAGAAAATTCAGGAACTCTTGCCACTCAAAGATGAAGCAGTAACATACAAGTGTCTGTTGTGGTTGGACTTCTTCTAAGAATTTCAAAAATCAAAAGTATCTAAAAGGACCATAAATTTTGAACATCTCCCCATCTTAGTCTCTTTTATATCAGTTTGTTCTCTAAAACACAGATGAACTGGGTTCTGTTTAATTCTTTAGCACTCGGGTTTCCTAGGGTTTAGGCTAGAGCAGTGAAAATATCTGATCACCTAAAATCACAGAAAAATCTTGAGTTCCTCATAAACTGATGATGATTAGGAGAATTTATTAGCACTGGATACAGAAAGGTGATGATATGCTCCTAGGATGGATCACATGTCAGTTCAAATTACATTGCTGATATAATTTACATCAACCATCAGTAACAGAGGTTCATGAAAGGATCTGTAATGTCAGAGTTCTAAAAAGAGTGCTGGTAGTCTCGTCACTGCAATGGAAAACCCAAATGGGTGTTGCCAATTACAGTAACTTCAGATGGACAACAGAGGTTGGGAAGGAAGGTGCAATGTTACTGTGACTCAGTGGTTTGTCATCAGGTTAAAACAGATTTATGTTCCACTTTCTTAATTAACTCTCACTGTTTGTGAAGAGTGTTAATCTTGTAGCTCAGTGAGAGTGAAATTGTTGCCAGCTCAGGTTGCTCTAAACAGGATAACAGACAGAAGGATGGTATTAACAGTTTCAAGAAGTCAGAGTCTCCTCAGAAAGTCTGAAAATCCACAGCACCAGTCAGGTCTGAAAGAAATTTTCCACATCCAGAATCTAGGGTGGTGTTTTCAATGCCATGAAATTACTGAATGTGAAAGAATTCACAAAATCTAACAATATACAATATTAAATCCTAGCTTCAGAAAACACATAAATTAGTCACAGCTAATATATTTAAACATATAAATATAAATATATATGTTTAAAACTATATATATTTGAATGTTATCTAAAAGAAATAAAAATGCATCACTTTGTATCATGGTACCAAAATATAAAATTTACAAGGCTTATAGACACTTGAAAAAAATGACAGATAAACAGTAATTCTGCTTCCTCTATCCTACTCTAAAATCCATATATTTGCTGGATTCAAACTGAAGAAAATTCTCTGAAACCATATAACAAAATTTCTTGTGTAATAAAGAAGGATTCCTTGACCCATCCCTTTTATATTTTTTAAGAAAGATACTTGATGAGATGCTTTTCATTAGTGAGAATGCCAGTTAAGAAAAGGCTGGGATGACTTCAACTCATTTATGTACCCTTCAACTCTCAATCTCAGAAAGATTTGTTTTTCAATACCTCCTCTTTTGTCTGCTGTATGGATTAATAAAGATGTTAATTTTTTATGTTAGGATTTTTACCGCATTGTATCCTGATGTTCCATTCTGCAATGAATTTTCCAATTCCAAGCATCTTTCCACTCAATGGGATATGAAACTATGCTTACAGAGGCTTTGTATGTCCATGAATTTATCCCTGAATAGTGGAATATGCTGGAGCAAGGGATAAAAGAAATCAACATTCTGCTTACTTAAAATAAGTAAAAGTAAGATTTGTGAAGTATCAGGTGATGGAAAATTACAAATGTCCAGAAACAACTGTTTGATTTGCAAGTTATAGGTAGCCACATATTGACTACCTGAAGAACTTCAAGGAGTCAGTCTGTGGCTGGCGGCTGACAAAATTGCCACCAAGGTTTGGGCTAAAATTTATTAGCAGTGGAAGACAAAGTTAAATCAGAAAACAAGAGTTTTCTTTCTAGCTATTTTAAATAATTTTCACAATTGTTAAAAATATCCAAACATTACGCTAATAAAAACTTATCGCTTTATGTGAAAATATTAAAGAAGGAAATTTGTTAACTCTGATATGATATTTTACGCATGAAATTTTGAAGGCTAGTCCTGGAAAGGACCACTGAGTTCTTATCACTGACAAGAAGTTAAACATGTATTTGCCCCAATTGGTCATCTCGAGTCAGAGCAATTGGCATTAATGGTTTCTTCCATTTTATAGAATTAACTGAGCTACAGGATTATTTGATAATTTATAACATTTTGACTCCATGACTGTATTGAATTTTACTGATTCAGACTAGGAGACAAAAAAAAAATCTGGTAAAGTATTACAGCTGGAAATTCCTCAAAAATACATTTGTGAAAGAATTCAACAGATAAAAACCATTTTCTTCCATCAACATTTTAAACCATTAAAATGGAGAGAATATAAAAATAAAATTTGTTGAAAAAAATTATCTTCATTTTGACAGAGAGAATTGGTTGCAATGAAGCTTAGAACTTGGAGGACTTACTCCAATGGTAATTAAGGAAAATGTGACTGATTCTCATTTTTAAATGGCACACACAACATAAAAAAAATTCATGTCATCCCTTTGTAACTCACACACTTGGCTTACAAGTTGTATCTGTGAAAAGGACAGAGGCTGTGCCTGTGTCCTGTAACAACAATTCCAGGATTAAAGGACCTTCTACAGCTATGGAAGTTTATTGCAGTGCTCTTTTTTTCTAAAATGCCAGAGTTGTGGGAAGTTCAGTCAAGGGCTGGACCAAGATGAAAGGAATGGGCATGAGATATAGATGGGAAAAAGATAAATGGGAAATTTTTATTTATGAACACTAATATAGAGAAAAACAAGATCAGTAACTTGGGGGTATTAAATATCTTCTATATACACTAAAGGAAAATTTAGTCAGAAAAAAAGGAGCAGAACTGGACAGATAATAATGTGGAGAAAATATGGTATCATAACTGAAAGCTGGCTGGAGCAAGATATTAAAAGGTGTATTTTATTTTAAAAAGACAGATAAGAAAAGCAGAGGAACTGTCATAGCCTTGTTGGTAAAAGAGGATTTATTAGACCCCGTAAGAAGAGGCTGGGGAGAAATGGGTAATGGTGTTGAGTCATTATGTACTGAGCTTGGAGATGTTTCAGGCAGTAAACTGAATATTACAGGCCACCTGACCAAAAAGAACAACTGGGCTGTGAAATGATCGAGCAAATGCAAAGAAGCATGTAAAAAGAGTGGAACAATGGTAAGTCAGCAGTAACATAGGAGAAAGACATGTAGTTATGATGAAATTTACCCATGCCTCAAGTTCATGCCTCTGTGGACAAAAATTTCAGGCAGCAAAAGGTTCATGAAATGGCTTTTTATTTTTCTTTTTAAATACATTTTTATTTTTTATTGAACTCCATTTTATTATTTTGTCAGGATTCTCCACAAAGGAAAGGCAACTCAGAGGAAAACAACAGAGATTTAACTTCTCCGATTTTCTTGTTTTCAGTTAACAAGGTTGTATGATCACAAGGATACTCAGATCATATGAAAAATATTACATATAAACCCTCAATTTGAAATACTATGTCAATGAAATGGATGACTTCTTCAGAGTCAACTCAGTATGGCTAAAGTTGTATGGTTGGACCTTTTCTAACAGGTAAGTCATTTTTAGTAAGAGCCAGTTTAGAGAAAATTTAGTTTTTATTCTGTGGAGCTCAAGAAGATATTAAATTCAGTAATATGAATGAATGTCCAAGATCTGGGCCAAATCCAGCCTCCCCAGCCTCTTTTTCATTTACTCACTCAATCTGTCCAGGTTCAGTAGGTCAATAAATTCCAGTGGGACCCAGGCCAAGAATTTGGCTTAGAATGGATTAAGTTTCTCGGCAAATCTACAGATCGTCCACACAACCTTTGCATCCAGAAAGCCTTGCACATGTGTGGTCAGCCTGCAAGTGCCAGTAAATGCTTAAATAAAAAGCATATTGGTAGCTACAGTCTGGTTAAAGAAGAAGTAATGAAGATCAGCTTTGTGGGGTTTTTTTGACAACAGAGAATGAGATTCTAAGCAACTCATTGTTAGCCACCAATACCTCCCTTTAATGTAGCAGGAGGTCCCACGGCTGCATTCTTTCCCTTTCCTTGCTTTCTCCAGGCTGTACACAGTCTGTTTCTCCTCACTTTTGCTTGCCTGAATTAACCCTTGATATCAGTCAGAGGCAGCAATTCAGCTAACTATAATATTAAACTCATGATTGATATGTATGAGGCAGAAGTTACGGGTTGGCGTTTCCATCTCTATATGGCTTGTGGTCATCTATAGGGAAAAGATCTGCCATAAGAGGAAGAGAGCATTTGGGGCTGTAATGTTCTGATGCATTCTGTCATGCAGCAGAAGGAATGAAGGCATATGCAACCCTAAATTTCTGTGTAGGTTCGGGAGGATAACATTTACTATGTGCTGATAAGCACAGAAGTTATGATGGGTGAGACAGCGACTCATGCAACACATTAAATAGCATAAAAATTTTAGTCCAAGGCAGGGAATATTCTAAGATACAACTAGCTCTCTGGTAGAAAAAATCTGAAAATAACTATCTTGATCTAGCAGCCACAATAAAGTGACATGGATTTGACATATTTTATAAAAAACTTCTTACAGAAAAAAAAAAAATTGAAACTAAATTATAATTATTCTTTTTAATATTAAATGGAGCCTTTAAGTGAAAAAATTGTAAAACTACAATCAAATATAATAACGAAAAGAGACACAGACTGTGGTTTTTGGCTAGAAATCAATACAGTAGATATCAAAAGAGGCCTATAATATGCTAGAAATATATCTAATGCTGTTGTTGTTAAACAGAGTTATAAAAGTCACCTACAAAGCAAATGCACATCAAGTATCAACTAAAGCAAGCTAAAATGGAAATCTGAACATGAAACACTGTCTCTAAAAATTCTTAAATAATCCAGAAAGAAAGGGTAAAGGTCACAGTACATAGATCAAAAGGTCTGAACATGTACATGAATTAAGAAAATTATTAATCATAATTAAGAGCTCCAACCACAGTTGTCTCAAAAGAATTATAAGGTACAGTTCTTATTTCAGCCATCTTAGTGGTTTTTCAGAACAGTTCACTGAATATTTAAGTCAAAGGACCGTAAACTCCAAGGTTACCTGCAAAATGGTAAAAGTCGTTACCTGTGGTCACCCAGAACCGTGCTCTCATTTGTGGAAGCAGAATGGTAGTTCTTACTACCTTATTATTTTACATTCAAAGAGTGACATTTTAATAAGAGTGAAAAAAATTATCTGATCTCTATACACAAGTTGCAAACATTTTATATAAGCCTTAACCCACTCACATGAATGTTGAAAGAAGAAAACTTAAAGAGAAAAAGTTTGAATTTTGACTTTCTTTCTGTGTTTGTTTGTTGTTAACTTGTCTTGGTTACTGGTTTGACAGTACTGAAAGACTACCTTGGTTCTGAACTATGGAAGCACCTGGTACTATAAAAGAGTTAAAAAGCCTGAGGTCCATCAACTCATTCAAACTCTAGGAAAAGGAAAGGAGGAAAAGAAATGAGATGGAGGGGCAAAGTGAAGGGAGAGGAGGGATGACAGCTGTGTAGGTATCACAATTTGATTGCTAATTAGAGCGCAACTGGAAGATGAAGGAAGAAACAAGGGAGGAACTTAGACATGAGAGACTATAAACCTGATAGCCATTACATTTTTCATTAATGCTTTGGTTTTTTAGTGATAATGACTATATTGACATACAGGATATAATAAAAAGGATAGGTGAGTTCTAACACTATTCTTGGTCACTACTGTGACTGTAGCAACATACTGTGACTATCTACTTACCTTTCCTTTGCAGCAAATGGCACCACATAATGATTGTTCAGTGTTTATGTTTGACTGTTCAATGTTTTCTATCGAACATCAACTACAAAACCATTTTTCCTTAGTGTAAAACATAGATTTCAACAGATTCTTTGAGGAGAGTAAGGTCTAGCAAGCCAGATAAAATTCTTTAGGAACCTAACAATGTTGTCAGAAAAGAATAGTAAATGAACAAGATTTAATGGGGATTTAAGAAAGCATGATTCATAATAACATGACACACTTGCTTGTACCAGTAATCATGGAGTAAAAGACAGAGGTTAATATTTTCAGCACCCCATAACCATTTCAATTTCTACAATGGCTAGGGCAGGGAGGAAGCTCCTTTTCCAAGCTAAAGAGCAAGCAGCAGATACTCTTAACTCATTCTGTTAACACATCTTGGGAATAGCTACTCTTAAGATTAATGCCCATTGTTTAATTGAAGATCAGTTATCAATAGAAACAGCATGATACAGATCTTTGATTCAGGTGAAATGCTTAATCCAATATGTCATGGAGAAATGTTTAAATTTCAAGGTGGCAAAGCTCTGCCCCAGCCAGTTACCGTCATAGGGAGCACTAGGGAGGAGAGTTCGAAGTGTATGCTGTCAACATCCAGTCTTCAATTGCAAAAATGGACTTTCTGTGAAGCTCAGACATGTCTGGCAGTAGCTATAACTATTGACCATCTTCATTTAACATTTACTACTAATTCTGTTTGAATTCAGAGATACAATTTGTTTCAGCAAAGCGCATTAAGGACTGTGAGGGTCCCACACTCTCTGCCAGTGGGAGACAGATGAGACACCAGGAAATGCAAGAGTCCACCTCAGTTTCTGGTCCAAATGTGCTTATTCAGGATTATGTCAAATGTGCTTTTCCACAGCAGTTTCCAGAAAATCAGTCTCTGACCAGCTCCTGTGGAAAGAGAAGCCAAGCCCAAAAGACAAACCTGACAGTTTTTTCCAGATGCCAGCTAGGAGGAACAAACAGATTTCTCAGTCTCAGTCTCATTTCTAAGCAGTGCTATGGGATAACACCACTGTGAAGGTGATAGCTACACAAATCAACCATAATCTCAGTTCTTACTGAGGAACACCTTGGAGCCTTTTTGTGTGGTTTTTCTGCATGTGCTCACTTCTTCCATCATCTCACTTTCACCTCCTTCTCCAGTCATCTGCCATACTGCTGCTTTCTTTTCACACAAATACTTCTTAAAAATCTGCTTACTTTATGAAGTTCAGAAAAATAGTTGCCAGTCATTCCTTTGCAAATGCAGCTAGGCATGAACAGGCATTTTCTTTCATGCCGTGAGCTTTTCCCGCCTGGCCAAATTCCCTTTTATGTACCAAATTCTCTACCTTCATTTATTGCTGTCTGAAACAGAGCTCAGTTATAACGACATACATTTATTTTACTGTCTGAAACAGAGCTCAGTTATAACTACATACATTTATTTTAATAGTTCTTAAAGGAAACTAGGGAAATATTCGGTAATGCAGAATAAGGAATAACTACTTCAGTTAGTTAAGTGCTTTTTTACCATGTTGTCACATACTTGTACACAACAGTATATGAATGTACCTCTTAAAACATTACAGGTAAAGTTAAAGAATACATTTTAGTAACACAGACTTTCTGAGATACTTCAGCTCCATTGCTTGCAGGGTTGCTTTGCTGGTTTCTCACCCTCCTAAGAAAATAGACAGCAGCAAAAGGGTGAATTGTCCAGTTACTATGTCTAAAAAGGAGACATCCAGATAGCTCTGCTTTGTCAGTCCCCTCTCTCCTAAAATATTCAAGATACTCATAACTCTGTACATTCACAATGAACAGTTCAGCTCCTCTGAACATCTAAAATATTTAGCAATGTCCAGAACAAGTTCCAGATACAAAAAGTTATTTTCCTCACTTTTGGAGAAGTGATGCAACAGTGCAGACAGTAAGGGGAAGTGTAACTATTTCCATCAAATGGCAATGCTGTTCTCCATGATTTGAAACACCTTGTGGACTCTACATTAATCATCTTTGTGACAGAAGCCCAAAAAACTTGGTTTCACCTGTATCTAACTCAGAAAAGGTGCCCCTTCTATTCAGATATGGATTTAACCAAACTGATCTATTCTTTTGCAATCCTGTGCTTGGATCAATCCAATTTGCTCTTCCTTGGTCTGACCCAGATGCGACTCCATAACCTACAGATGGTTCATTGTACTGTATCCCATCTGTTAAATAAAACACAGTAATGAGAATACATCACTCCAGTATTCCTCACTTTACTTTGGTTTCCATTCTAATCCTGAACACAGCTGAAGGTCCTGGTCCTTTCAGCGGTCCATGACAAAATTTTCTAAGAGAAGACCTCTTCATTCTGCTTCTCGCAGAAGATGGATACAACAGAGCTTCCATGCCCAAAAGGTGTCAGATTCAAACTTGCATGTATGGAACAGAGACCTCCCAGCTTCAGCACTCACTTCTACCACTTGTTGTTTGCTATGTTTAGTTTCTGATAAAAAGATTCATCTTTTCTTAAGGTAGCTTAGCTACCAATGAAAACACCACAGCAGTACATTCCCAAATAAAATATTAAATCTTGTTAATAAATAGAGGATCAAGACATCAAGGAGAAACAGTTTTGTTTTGAAAGTCTTACTAAGTTTAGCATACTATGCTTCAGCACTACAGCACATACAGTATATATTGTTAAAATAACTCTAATAAATTTGAATTAATAACACAGAAATGTTAATAGTGCTCACATATAAAAAAATTATTTCTATCTTACTGAAATTTGGGGTTCCTTAGGGCATATAGTTATATGAAATAAGTACAAGTTTGACAAATAAGTCTTGTATATCTGGAAGAAAAGTCTTCTCTGAAAAGTCAGGGCAGTTCAAGAGAATTTTTGGTTATTTTACTAAGAAAAAAAAATCTAAAACCTAGCATGTCTCTTAAGATAATATTTTTTTAAAATATACTTTTTTATGCAGAAAGGTCGTCCTATTTTGCAGGAGAAGATGGATGATAACAACATTAGCCAGTTTTCTTTGTGAAATCTTGGCTTTCCTGAAATCAAGAATTTTTTTGGCATTGAATTCTATTAAGCAAGATTTCAATGCCTAAAATTTAGAAGAGAGAAATTTTCATGCTTTATTGAATCTAATCGGTGATTGAAACTCTTTGTTTAGCTTTTCATTTATTTTATTCTCTACTTTTGTGAAACATGATTTACAGAATAAGAAAAGGATAACAAATACTCTAGAACCAATCAATGTTATGAAATTATTAATAATACAAAATGAGCATGTAAGCTTATGTAGTGTCTTTCATGTAGAAGTATCCCAAGGCACTTTGTAACAGAAACTCAATAAGGAGTGCAAAAGTGCTTTGTCAGATAGGATAAGCCAGGGGAAAAGGGGAAATTAATTAAGCATGGATTTATATTTCTCAGCCAACAAAGCATTTAGAACCTTGGTCAGAAAAGACAGTGGTTCCAATATCTGTATCCAGGAAACACAACAGCCTATTTCAGTCTTTAATTCTTGAGGAATGTTCAATAGTTTTCCCCCAATAATATGGGTATGGCTAACAGGAATGCAGTCCAGCGGCTGCATTTCCAAAAAGCAGTCTCTGCCTCTCTCCCTCTACTTTTTCATGGACAAGTAGATTCATAAAAGTGGATCACCTGACTTGCATGTCAGTCACTTGACTGTGGAGATACCCAATATGGAATTTGGTACAGCAGAAATTAGAAATACCAAGTTAAGGACTGGATAATTCTTTTCTGTGCTGCTTAGCTCACTGTTTTAAACCAATGTGTTTCCTTATGGAGATAGTCCACATCTCTGGCAGAGTGGTCTGCTACACAGTAGTTCCTAAGACAGCATGTATTTCACAGGGAAAAATAAAGTTGCTTGGGAAAAACCACAGCAATCGATAATACATAAATCACAGTTTCCCTGATGTTGCAGAAACTTGCCCATGCTTTATTTTTCAAACATTTTTCTCTTAGGAACACATGGACATCCTTTTTTTGGATGGCTGCCTCTTCGGATTAATGCATCCTTCTGGTGCATAAATTACTGATGCACAGAGGAAAAAAGGAGAAGCACTAAATCTCAGGAAACTGATATCATACAAAAAAAAAAAAAAGAGATTCACAGTAGAGCTGAATGAGTGACTCACTATGAATAATTTATCCAAAAAGTTAGCCTACACTTTTGTTCATGGAGTAGCTATAAAAAGCTTATAATTTGCTCAGTTTTATTATAAAACAAAACCTTAAAATATTGTATATCTTCACTGCAAATAGCTTCCTGTAAATATTTCATGTCTTATTTTAAATATATTGGGCATTTTTGGTTGATCAAATAAATCACACGGTGATGTTTCTGTTCCCTAGATAGAGGAACACACAAGCACATATTTTGTATGCCTGCTGTGATCAAGCAAGCAGCTCAGTAACATGTGATGAAAAGTGATTGTAGGGAAAAGAAGTTAATTTATATAAACTCTAAAGATCTTTCTGCAAAATTTTTTTTCAGTATTTACACTGAAGCTATAGTGAATTTTAATTCTGATTAATAACTCTAGGAATTTGCAGGTACCTCTAAATATTTTCTGTCTTGAAGTTTTGGTACAGAATAATCTGCCAGTCTTTCCAGAGTTTAATCTAAGCTTTTGGATCAACTATTAGGGTTTGGTGCACGCATAGGTAGATTAAAGTAGTTATGTTGAAATTTTACTGGAATATTTTCAGTCTGAAATATCCTTGTGTAGTTTCTAGTTTTGAGTGGACTGACGTTCTTTGTGCAAGTTTGAGATATACTCCCTACTCCTTCCATAAATTATGAAACCTCAACAAATACTTAAGGAAGAATGTGACATTAGTGGAGTTAGAATTTACAGGAGTATACAGATCAGTTTTATAAAAGCCATCTAGTAAAATATATTAATATCTCTTATACTGTTCAGATATTGAAATACTATAATACATATTACAGGAAAAAGAAGACTGAAGATCTGAAGATTCATCAGATATGTTGTTGTGTGCCCTGACTCAGGCTGAAGATAAAGGCAACATACCAGAATCCTTCCCACTTTACATAACTTTTGATTATGCATGCATAATTATTGCTAACATTTTGCTTTAATTTTTTTGTATATCTAAATGTGAATCCACATAAATTATCCTTTTTCAGATCTGTGCTAAAGCTTTACAAAATACATTTGCTTGATTCTTTATCTTATAGTAGTAGCAGTGATATAAATTTGTCAACATAATAAGAAAATAAAACTGAAAAAATAAACAATGTAAGTTCTTACCTGAGCTCTTGAGCTATAGAGTCCACTTGAACTGTTAATAAAAGCAGGAAAGAATTAATTAGTTTACACTTCCAGACTTGTGCTTTCTGCAGACTTGCACCTGCCTATCTGTAATGACAGAGGAGTGGCTATCAAAACACAGGTGGTTATTTCATGCTAACCACAGGATTGTAGCTACTAGTGACAAATGCTAAATGAACATGTAATTCTCAAAGTTATTTTAGGGTGCATAAAATCTGGAGTATAATGTTCAGTGGAACAATAAAGAAATTTTAAAAGAATTGAATTAAAAGTGAAGCCCCTTGTTTTTGCTGAAAATAGAGATGCTGAAAATCTCATATTTTTCAGAACTTAAAACCATTTTGGGAATTGCAAAGACTGGTGTTTACAAATTCCTGCCCACACATGAGTATACAGCATATTGACAAGGCCAACAGGTGTCTCTAGAGATTACTCATATTGCAGAGGCAACTTTTGTTGTTTCCACTTCTGGGGAAAATGTTCTTGATATATTAATTGCTATAAGAGTGTATACACATGTATAAAAACACGGAGAAAAGAAATTCTAAAGTTTTAAAATTGTGTTATTAGCCTTTTGAGTGAAAGGGTGTGAAACTCCTATTTACTGCAACTGAAGTTTGCTGTGCTGGCAAAACTGTTTGAACTCAGTCCTCACCAACAGAGGAGATATGCTCTAATGCTGAGGTGTTAATAACCTCCCTATTCAGAGACTTTCCACATTCTCTGTTTGGTACTTTTGAAATATATATGAATTTTATCTTAAATTCAGTGATCACCACTGAGGGTTGTACCAAAGTTTTGATATGACAATGATTATGAGTTTTGGAAAGGTTTGTCTGTATTTATCCCCTTATCTGCAGTCAGTCTGTTGTACTTCAATGCTCTTCCTCTGTCTTTCCCTGAGTGAAGTCTAGCACTTTTTGCCTTTTTGATAATTTGAAAATAGAGAAGTAATGCCAAAACACTCTAATTTTTCATTTTGACCATAATTTGAACCTGAAGGCACAATATTAAAAATTTAAATTAGTGAGTTGTGACAATGAAGAGAAGTAGTCTGTTTTGCACAATCCTGAGAATGCACAATTCTCATTAGAATCAGAGTGAAGGATGGGTGCTTTGTGCCTCTGAAAATAGTTGTAAGCAAAAATATTCACAGGGTTGGCAAAACTTTGACATTTATCTTTAAGTATATCCATTTTTCACTTGTTATCAAGAGTCACAAAAAGTGTTATGAATTAAAATAAAAAGTTATTTTCCTGGATGGGTTGTACTGCTAGTCAATCATGTTTTCCAGATGTTGAGATCATTAAGCGCCTGTTTATCTCTCAGTACTGCATTTCCATCTGTTCCTTACAAAAAGAGAATAATATCTGGGAAATACAAGTATGTCATAACTTTGCCAATGAAACATGAGCACCAATACTTCAAAAAAACCACACAAGCTTCTTCTGTCACATACACCTGCAGCTTTTGATTAAATAAAATTTACTTCTGGACCATTTACACAACTGTTTTATAGATAATTGCAGTAGACATAAAAGCATTCAGATGTCTGGAACAAAGTTTTGATATACTATTTTTAAAGCATCCATTCAATGTTGTCAACTCTACTCACTGTGGAAAATAATTTTGGGGTTTTGGGGGGTTTTTTGTTGTTTTTTTGTTTTGTTTTGTTTCTTTTTGGTCATTCTATTTTTGCTTGGTTGGTTGGTATTTTAAATAATAAAAAGCTTAGCCTTTATTTTCTTTGAAAAATAACTCAAAGATAATAGCATCAATAGATTTTTTTGGCTTTCTTTATACCATTGCCAATAACATTGTGCCTTTTAATGCCAGCAGTCTGTGTCCTGCCTTGATTAAAAAAGCAGCCGTAAGGAAGCTACAGAGTCTCTCCCTGCACATTAAGGACGGTGCAGAGGAACTATGATATTTCATGGTGGTCTGGGCACAGGGTCGTGGAGTGTACTTGCTAACTCACCCTTGGTTCCTTTGGAGCGTGTGCGCAACTTTTTATTTTCCCCATCTGCATCCATCTGTAATATTAACACAAGGTCTTTAATTCATACCTTTTGCCATTGAGAAAAAAAAAAAAACTCCAATGGTTTGGGGTTGTTTTTTTTTTTTTCACATTTCCAAAGGCTAGACAGTAATAGAAAAAAAAAGAATAATCATGCCTTATTAATCTTGTCAAGAGATAAAAAGCCATCTGTGAATATCTAGTAAATACCTAGGAGATACCTTTAATGATGCAGATTTGTTTAATAAAGTGATGGTTATGAGTGACTCTGTAAGGTTTAATGATGAGGTCTACAGGTGTTAGCTGAAGGCATAAGGTTAGAAAGAGTAATGCTGCATGAGTGCTGCTTTCGGCATCCACCTCCTGAAATAAAAGATCCCAGAATGCTGCCGTTGGCTACAGGAACTCTGCATTTTTATTGTAACAGAGGCGTAGCTCTTTAGCTGTGTTGGAACCTGCGTTTCTGACAACTTCATCCTCAAAACATGAAACCTTCTTGCTGGACAGTGCATAACTACACACATACAGCTTTGAAATTCTTCAACACTTAATCAACTACTTCTTCAAGAAGTTTTGCTTAAAGAGACAGTGTGTTATGTATTAATAGGACTTTTTGGGGGAGATTGCAGTGTCCAGATTTGTATTTTACATTAAAAAAACCAAACCCAAACAGTTAAAAAGCCCAGGTTCCCCACAGAAATCAGCTCCTGTCATAAGTTTTCTAACTGAAATAGGAGAGTCCTTCAAGATCAGCTGTTCTCACTACACTCTTGGCTACATCTAAACCCAAACTGGAAAGATGCACCTTCTGGTCTTGGATGTGGCCCAGACACATAATTATAGGGGCAGGCTTTCAATCCATAGATTTTATTGCAAACCCCTGAAATTCAAAGGGATTAAGATTTCATATTGTGGTGTGGAGAACTGCAGCGACATATAGCAGACTGTACAATGGTGCAATTTTCACCATGTCCAGGGAGGCAAACTCCTTTCTAAAAGTAACACTTCCTTTTTACATAAGGAAGACTCTAACAGCAGGAATTTTGGGAACCAAGCAAAATGTTGGGAACTATGGAATTTTTCTTCAGTCTCTGAGGGAACCTTGCTATCTGTGTTTTGAATATCAGCTTCCCTGTTTGTAAAATGGTGACGATTAAATATACTGTAGACAAAGCAACTCCCATGGGCTTCTGCAGATCAGTTTGCATACAGTGTGGCAGTCAGGCAATCAGTGCCTGATTTATAAAACTGTGTTGGGTGGTAGGTAGATGTGGAGACCAGAAGTTGCCAGGTATCTCTCCCTGAAAAATTTCACAAGATGAATACTGATGTCAACAGAAGATCATATCTATTATTTCACATTTTCTTTCTGAGGATCAGCTGAACTGCACTGAACTGAGGAAAGATGCAAGAAGTCCTGTTTGTGCCTTTTTCCATTTATAGAGTTTGATGATCAGAGTATGCTTTATTTTTAGCTCTATGTGACTCAGATTACTGAGATGTTTTGAAGGTCTTATCTGAAAGAACATTGCAGAATATGACGAAATTGACCTGAGAAATATAAAGAGTAAAGTCACCCTTTCTAGAGGACAAAAAGGGTTTCTCTGATTTCCTGGGATTTGTTTTCATATATGTTTGAACATTATAAGCAGCTATTGGAATCAGAATCCCTGTTTGAAGAAGAGAAATGGGTATGGACTTGCATGGACTTGAAAGAAGTGTAATTCTAAAACGCAGGTTAGGGATGTCTGAAATGAAAATATAAATTGATGGAAATGCACATCAAAGCCAGACAATGATACCTTTTCTCTGTTTAAATTTACATCTGATATTGATTATTAGCAGGGAAAAAACATGAGGGGCTTCTGTTTATGTAGTGGGGTTGATGGCAGCCTTTACTTGTTACTATCCTTAAAAGCTGGAGAACGAGATTTTGCAATGTGACTGCAATGGTAATGGGAAACATGGCTCTGTTCTCTGATGCTGAGTTGTGATTGAAGGCACTGACCTGCCATAGACTTATAATAGGGGAGCAGGTGTGGCAATGATGGACTTTAATTTCCTTTAATAAACCTTTTATGTGCCACACTTTTACTGCCATTCTATGCTCTCCAAGGTCCTGCACATAATAGGTTCATTACTTTTGATTACTATAGTCTATTGAGACAAACAACTCCAGAACACACTATATATTATGTTCAGTTAAACCAATATAGACTATTTATCCACTGTGCATTATTTCACCTGCAACTCTACAGACAAAATTAACAACAGCTCCTGTAAGCTAAAACTATTAAAACCACTGGTACTCCTTTGTCATCATTTCATAATAAATACCACACCAATCACAGTGCTGCTCTTTTAATTATGAAACAAAAAGTGTTCACTGCTTCTACTGAACAGCAGTTACTTTGGTCTAAACAGCAGGTTGCATTGTGATGAATATTTAAACACTGCACAAAGAGTGAAAACCAATGATAAAATCAATGCAGGTGATTTTTCAATTGATTATCTTTCCTTGTAAAAGTTTCAAACTCTGAGATATCTTTTTATCAACTCAAACCTAAAATTTATAGGACAGTTTAGCCTGGTGCATACACATATCAAAATAATCACCATGTTGCATAAAAGACATGTTAACTTACAAAATAGTCCTATGCATTAACTTGAAATACAAAAGTAACAATAAAACTGAAATTTCTTAACTGTGTCAGCAAACAAACCTCTCTTGCTCAAAATTTAAATGTATTATCCTTGGAGTTTAGTTTGTTTTAGAGACTGCCTGATACTGATACAAAATGAACTAAGTGTCTCACTTCTCGTTTTAGTCTACATAGTGATAATTTTACATAAGATTACAGCAAAAGATGGTCAGCAAGAAGCATTCAAACTTCCAAATCATCCATGGAACATCAGAAGGATTAAATTCTGAGAAATTCTAGCCAACATTTTAGAAGCAATTGTTCTGAAGGTGTTAATTTGAGACATATTATTACTATTGTGACTGTAAGGGTTGGGGGGATTCTGGAAGGTGCTTCATGCCGTCAAAACTGGGGGTGGTCATCCTCCCTCCCACTAATATGTTGTCTTGAGTCAAGGATCCATAAGGGGTAAATAGAATGGTCATGTCTGAACAAAATCCTCACAAAATACCTCACTGCTAATTTTTTTAGCAATCAGGATCATGGGGATAATGAAATGTTTGCCAGGAAAATTTTATTGGGGGTTATAGTCCCATAATTTTTAAGGGCAAGCTTTACAAAAATAATGGCAAGTGAACAGTGGAACTAAGTCCATTTAATCTTTGTGTTTTATAGCTAGATTCTCTGATTTGATGGATTTTAAACTCGTCTAAACATTTTCTTTTCAAAATTAGTTGAAGCTACCTAATGGACTCTAAAGGAATTAGTGGGAAATACACAGAAACACAAGGACAGAGGCACAGCAGCTCTGCAGTCCCAAATCATTAAGCAAGTAGGCTAAGAAATAAATGCTTTCTGCTTCAGTTATGCTTCATTTCTGTGGTCTCAAAATTTACTGAAGATATTGATGTCGAATTCTTTCCTGAAAACATGTTCCCATAAATCCCCCGAGGTTTATGAATGCCCTCTGTCTGATTTTGTGAATTTCATCCTGGTCCTTTCTCCACTCTTCCTTCAATGTTGATTGAGATTTAAGTGTAAGTCAACAACTATATTGTAGAAAACTGACTGGAGTGACTGACAATACCCCAAATTCTGCTTGGCTGAAAATGTAATAATTTGCTATTTAACTGCTACAGGGTATTCATGTTTCCCCAGATTAATTTACTGCTGCAATAGCATCAATCATACTTTCCGAACAAACTATTTTAGAGCTCCTGGCTGCAGGAACCAAATGGTACTTCTTTTGTTTGTACCATCCCACTGCAGTTAACAGACTCGAGAGCAGCACCTGGAAATACTTCCCTGAGTGAGAGAATCAGGATTTGGCTCTGAGTTTGGTTTTTTGTGTGCCTGGAATCTGTCTGTGCACATGTGCATGTACTGATGTTATAACAGGATCCAAGAATATGACTAACAGCTGAAAATAGGGCATGTGCAGTAAATTATAATAATAACAATAATAATAATAATAGCAACTATTTCAGTTTACTTGCACATTTTTAAATTTGAATTTCAGAAACTAAATTGAAACTACTATCTGGGTAGGATAGTTTCACAGCACATTACTCTGAAATAAACTATGACTTAGGGAAGCCAATGCTGCTGACATAAGTAAGAAAGAAATGCATCTCCTGGAAAGAGCTCATGTAAGAGCTATGCATTTTGTAATTTCCATTTTAATCTTCATACAAGCATGACTTTCCTGGAGTGAGTTTCATACTGCTGGAGTGTCAGCCTGTTTCCTTTTACGTAACTAGCTAGAGGAATAGAAATTGCCAGTTTTTCTAGAGATATAAGCTTTATCATTGCACTGTGAGTTTGCCTTAAAGTTATACCTGATTTTCAAAATTAAATTTGGGGAATCATTTCACTAGGACAATCTTTACCTGATTTTTGAGAGGTCTGGAAAAAGAAAAACTTTTCTCTACTATTTTTAATTTGTGAATTACTTGAGTTAGTATTGAGACAGCAGCTATATCTGTCAGAAGTTTCGTGAACTCAGTCAGAAGAAAAAACCTCATGGATTTTTAAACCACACAAATCCATTCTCAAGTCTCCAACACAAGCCACAAACTTCAAAGCTGAAATCAGATTCTGCTAAGGACAATGAACAGGACTGTGTACTGTGACTGTACTGTGTCCCAAGGTGACACGACACTCTGTGTACTTCTCCCTACGGTAAATAACACCCCCAGAGTAAGATTTTCAGTGGTTTTGATACTCATATTTTGGTATTGCTTTTCATTAAGTCATGTAGGATTCTAGCACACAAAAAAGAGTATGAAGTCATAGAGAAAAAAAATAAATTAATAAATCTGAAAGCAAGATTTCCTATTGCCCACCTAGAAGGGCAATAGTAGGGCACTATTCATCTGTATGCGTGTATGTGTGCTGACTGAATCTTTCTCTTAGTCTATGATAACATTTTTAATATGAAGTAGAAATCTCACACTGACAGTGAGAAGTATAGTGAGAGAGAGAAATGCCGAGACCACATATAACAGCTTCTAGACACAGTTATGTATTTTCATTGCTAGTGGTAAAAGTTATCCAGAATCCAAATCCAATTTTTTTTAGGAACATTGCTTGTAATGTGGTTAAAGTTTATTCTCTTTTTTTCTTTTTTTTTTTTCTTTTTTTTTCTTTTTTTAATAATATGTTGATGAGCAGAAACGAAAAATATTTAGAAATATGGTCCTAAAGACTATCACTAAAAATATGCCCTTTTTAGTGATTTTGATTATTCTTAACCAAGGAGTCATCGCATCTCTATTTTTGAAAATTTTGCTTTAGTTTACTCAATGCTTTGCTTGATTTCTCTAGGAAAAAGT
Source organism: Chamaea fasciata (assembly GCF_029207755.1). Classification (NCBI taxonomy): domain Eukaryota; kingdom Metazoa; phylum Chordata; class Aves; order Passeriformes; family Sylviidae; genus Chamaea; species Chamaea fasciata. Next base: position 40,686,882 of record NW_027094086.1, on the reverse strand, counting down.
TGAATAACATGGAAATAATTGGTTCAGCTTTATGAATTTCTTGGGAATTAAAATAAGTACATTTATTAAATGCAAACTTTAAAGCGTGTTTATAATACATATAAATCATCAACAATTTGGCATTTTGTAGTGTGATTGAATGGCGTCCCCACTTTGGAGAAGTAGATTTTTTTTTTATATTGAATTCACTACTTGAAAATATGCAAAGACAAAATAAGCCTAAGATCAGAGGCAAGCTTGAATAGCTTTGTAATGAGGATGATTTATTTTGATTCTCACTTCTGATTTCTGAGTTGTCATTGCTGTTGTATACTTCATCCATGCAACTTTGCACAACTGGCAGTGCTGAATATAAACCAAAGCCATATGTTTATGTCCTTTTGCCAAACGACTACAGCAAATAGTTCTATTATTCCCTTAGGTAACCAACACGTGCCAAGTATTTCTATTAGTCTTCTTTACCAAGGCTTTAGAGGGTAGAGTCACAGCTTCCTGAAATTAAGGGGCAACTGCTAGTTTTTTAAATTCAGAAAAAAATTATTTAGTATACTATGCTGAAATGCAGCTCAACCCAAGATACTTTCTGGAGGTTTTTTCTTCCTAGATTTTTATGTTTTTTGTAGTTCAAGGCCTTGTCACTAGTTCCTGTGCTAGAATGTATTAAACATAACTTTTTGGAAGAAAGAGTCAATATTAAAAAAAAAAAAAAAACCAAACAAACAAAAAAAAACCCAACAACAACAAACCAAAAAAACCCACAAAACAACAGCTTTGGTGCTTTGAGATCTTTTTAAATACACTAAAGTTTTAGCCCACCCAACAGCTATACAGTTAAAAAAACCCAAAGCAATAAACCTTATTCATATACATACATATAAAAAATCAGTAATAAGTTATTAATCAAAGATTAAATTTTAGCAGTGCATTGTGAAATATATTCTCATTCCTGGAGTTATATAGATTCAAAGATACTCGTGGCACTGACAGTGTGTATGGCTAAAAGAGTGTAATTCACAAACTTAAGAACTAGTATTTCTACATATTTGCAAAAATTTTCATCTCTTTAACTGTTTAATACTGCTATACCTGACTGTTGAAGACTTTTCTTAACACAGTAGATATTATGAAAGAAAAGTATTCCTAGTGCATGAGACATGACACGTGAAACCACAGAGTATTCTACTAATAATATAGTCATATTTCTACTCAAAATATTTTTTGTAAATAAATTATCCCACCTTTATGTGTGTCCAGGTGAAAATACGTGCAGATTCCAAAGGACCAAATTTGTCACACAGCCCAAGATGCCTTGCTTGATTTAACAGATAATCCTCAAATTCATTCTCTGGAAAAAACAGACAAACAAAAACAAAAACAAGAACAAAAACAAAACAGAAAAACCAGCTATACTAAATAAAACATAGATGAAACAAGACACTCTTTAAATCAAATGGCTAAATAATCCAGGTGCAATATTTTATTCAGTGGTTTTATAAAGATAAGGTGTAGAGGCATCAATGATGTTTCTAAAAGGCATAAAGGATAGGTTTTTTCTTTTCTCATAGTAGTTTCTTTACATCATTAATTTCATTTCTCTAGCTTATGAAATAGACCTGCTCTAAGAAAAGTTTTTCATCTCTTGGGGACAAAAATCTACCATTTCTAAATGTAGAAATCCTTCGACAAATATTTTAACTGCATCAGAACCCCTTTGACTGAGTGGGATGGTTCAGTTTGTGATGTAAAACAAATGAGAAGCATTCTGAAATATTTTAAGAACAGAAGAAAACCCCTCTGTTTTATTTTTTCTGACTTCAAATATTAAAATTTAAGGTTTGGCAGGCTGAGAGTGTTCTCAGCATAAGCCAAATTAAGGAAATCTTTGACATTTCTCCATGCTCAATTTTCATTCCTTTCTGTGAGGGACTTTATGTTAAATCAACAGTGACAGTGAGGGAAATAGAGCTGCAGAAGTTACCATCTGAGTGTACAACACCGAGATCCCTGTTTTCAGAAATACTAAATACCCAAACCCTTCTAACACTTGAAGTTCTAGGCACTTTCAATCTGGAAGAATCTGACAATGAGCAGTTATCGAGGGCAAGTTTTATTTAGGCATTGCTCCTAACGCTAGTGACCAAAACATTAAAATTTTGCTATCAGTTGCAACTTCAGAGATCTGCTTCTCATACCACCCAGTGTATTTAGTAAAATGGATCTATTCATTGAAGATATTCCAGTTATGACAAGGTTTGCAAATAAACTTTCAGAACTTTAACTATTCCTTTAATGATATCTGATGGGGTCTTTTCCCAACAAAATTTTGAATGTTACATTTCTGAATTGCAAGGGCTCATTTTAAACAGATTCTCAGGGAAGCTAGAGTATCTTGAGTGACTAATTTCTGCTTGTGTCCCAATTGACAGGATGCTAGTTTCATCCCATCAAGAACTTTTAATTATAATCAGTACACTTTTATCAAATAATGAAACAGGCAACAGATGTAAGATGATAAAGAAGGGAGAAAACCCAGAGCAAACCATCCCAATACCAGAATGATTTTTTAAGCTTTTTTTTAACCAACATGTTACTAGAAAGAGATGTTGTTTATCCTCAAAGTCCTAATTTCCTGTTATTCTATTACAGTATTCATTAAAAACAAACAAACAAACAAACAAACAAAAAACCCAAAAAATAAAAACCACAAAAGAATTGTCAAAGCCTTCTGTATTCCTCTTCCTCTTTGTTCAAAACACACTAACTTAAAACAAAAGGCTTCTGAGAATAACTACAGTGGTGAGCAAAGCTCTTTAGAAAGACTTAAACTTAGCAGATTTTTGCCTAAAATTCTAGCAACTTAAGTATTTATTATCAATATATTTTTCCTTTATTTTCTCAAAGGCTGCCAATAAAGAACTAAATCACATAAGGGAGTAGCTGCAAACCCTTTGAGTTCCCTAATGTCAAACTCATTAGCATCCGAATAACCACACAGCAGCACATCATCTGCACAATTGTAATTTTTTACTACTTTTAATAGCGTTTCTCAAAGGGCTCATTTTCAACTTTCTTCAGTGGTTAGTTGGTTCTCTGGGGAAAAGGAGCTTCCTGACGCTCACAGCTTCCACTCAACAACCAGGCCGTTTGCTGTCAGAAGCATCAGCCCTCTGCCCTAACCCCATCTGCTGTCTCTCTCATCCTAAGGGACTGAGAGTTAAGACAGCACAGCTGAGATCCACTTGGAAAAGTGCACAAAGGACAAGGAAAAATATACAAAAGTTTTCCACATTTAGCTTTGCATAATAAGCTAGTGTGTTTAAAATCCTCCTAATAAGAAAAGGAGTTTGGGTTGGGATGGGTCTGGGGGCCAGGTTTTAAAATTGTACTGAAAAACTACATGCAACAGCAACAAAACACAAAAACCCTGCACCCCTCTGCTGTGTTTGAGCACAACAGAAGTTGCTGGTTAGAAAAGTTTAAATGTGCTGGGTTTGATTTCTTTCACACAACAGGGTGCTGGCTGCCATTCAGCTGATTTGTGGGTGAGTACCCACATTTGAAGGTATGGTGTTTCATAAAAAGTCTAATACAATGTCATGCATCTGTCATGCTATAAACAGGGTCTGCAGGACTATGCTGTGTCATGGGATGTGACATACCCTTAATGTGACATAAACTATGTGTCACTCCTGTCTGCACTCCAAGAAGTAAGTTATATTTCAAATATAAGTGATCTGATAGTTCAGGTAGCAAGAAAAGGCTTGGTGCTGATTTCACAGGAATATCAAGGCTTTATACTGAATTTATTTAGTCAGTTTTACAAGTTATAAAATTGATTATCGGCCAAATTTTGAGGTATTGCAAGAAGTGCAGAAATCTGCAATACCAGCTGGAGAATATAAGATCTCAGTCTCAAGAGCCCACAAAGAACATCTAACTAGGTTGTTGCTGGTTTTGATGATAAGATGATTGTTGATGGAAACAAGGCAGAGCTAACTTACTTATTTGCCAATCAAGGTTCTTTGGTGGGGTCACTCCCCTCAGGTCCTCATGTATCTTCATTTGGCCCAATCTATTCATAGTTCGCATTAACTCATTTCTCTTTTTCAATCAAGGATTCAAAACAAATTGCAGACAGTAAATTATGCTTACACTTCAACTGCCTATGTGTCTGAACAGTATTTTTATTCTAGAAGGTGAATCCTGCCTGCCTATAAAGAAAACGTTCACCCTTTTCAACCATCATCTCAATTCAACTAGAATAATAAACTTTATAAACCCACAAAGATGGAGTACATGAGTTGCTTGATTTGTCAGTGTAATTGCCCAGTGAAGTCACCTGGAGTCTTTGCAATTCATTCCTTGGTTTATGGCCATTTCCAGTGCAACATGATTTTGTACTGACTCTGAAGTGCCATCCTACTGAGATCATGAGTCATACCAGGATACTGAGGTGAATGACAGTTTAGGTCCTGATCCTCTACATCAGATGTGTGTGACAAATCCTTTCAAACAACTATTTTTGTTGACCCATCATCTGTGGGTAAAAGTCCACTCATTCAGGTCAGATGACCAGAGCTCCTGATGATTTCAAAATGAGCAAAGACATATTGTACAACCACAAAATTATCTCAGCAGAAGTCTGAAGTTTTTTTCTCTATCAGAATTTCAATACTCAAAGCTGCACTATATTTGTGAAAGATCCCAAAAGCTTTTTTAAGCATAATACATTCCATTTCCAACAGATTAATTTGATTTTCTCTCATTTACCACATCACTGGTTGATATATTGAAAATGTGGGAATGAATAATGTCCTCAGTTTGTGACTTGTTAACTCAGAATAAAAGTAGTATCAAAGGAAACAAAATCCAAAGTGCACCATTATGATCCCTGAACATTTCTTGTGTTTCTACAGTGACAGGGATTTCTCTTTCTCAAGACAAAATAATGCAACATATTTAGTATTTGAGAAAATAATATGTGAATGAAAGATACCATTACAAATAAATAAAGATAACTGTACTTCAGTCAGATCTTTATCCTGCACAGTCTGAAGTCTGTGACTTTACACATTAAGTTTGGTACAACCCTCAAGGAGATCCTGAAGTACACGTAAAATGTTCAGCTCATGAGTAACTGAATTTCCTTTGGCCTACACAGTCTCTGCAAGAGATCTGCAGGACTCTAGTTGGAAACATCTTTTTCTTGTGTATAATTTGAGCTTCAGAAAGGAGTTTCCATGGGGCAGAGTACTGGTCTTTGTACTTGTTTCATTCAGTACAGAGTTATTGCTGTCTCAATTATGCCATTTTCTTTCTCAACTCCAATGCTAAACTTTATCTTATTTTGTCCTACCATGAGATGAGCAGGTCATGTTAGCAGTGTAAGACAGGCTGGTAACACAGGCAGTTGCGCTTCTACTATCTGTAAAAAGCTTCACTTTCACTCACCCTCACTTTCAAACAGGACAGTAACTCCAAAGCCAAGATCATATTTCACCGAGCAGAGGAGTTTAACTTTCACCTGATTTAAACAACAAACTATCCCTCAAAGATGCCAGAGGCTTTTCTGTAATTAACATAACTGCATTTAGATGCTATTCATGACCGATAATTCCAACACCTTGTGAAAAAAAAAAAAAAAAAAAAAAAAAGGTTGCAAGCTGTAAACATTATAAACATATTCAAATAAGCTTAACGCAATCTGCCATGCTTATTTCTGCCTAGATCATGGACCAGTGAAATGGTTAATGCAAATGGATTTATAATTTGCTTTGGGGGGCCAGTTTCTTCTCCTTATTTATTAGCCCAGCTGATGGGGCAGATTTGATGAGGCACTTCTGGAATAATTGAGTCATCACACAAAGAAGGCTGCTAGCATTCAGAGTGGTTTTATCAGCAGCAAGCAGGCCTGATTACTGACAATTACACTCTGATCCGGTGATGGAGGAGAAAGAGCCAACGAGTGGGAAATGTCCGTGTTTCTATCCAGGAATAATTTCTACATTCATTTTACATGCTAAGTGTTTCCTATCTCTGCATAATAAACTGTAAACAGGAATAGATGGCACAATGTCCCTTAATATTTCCTGGTAATGAAGACACAAATGTACAGTGAGTGCTGATAAATATAGATGAAACATAAGCTATTCTCTGAGTCAGTATTGTTACCTTTAGAATAAATGCATTTTGGTGGTAAAAGCATAATCATAGCTAATGCAAAAAAATGACAGAAGATTGAAGCTGTCCTTGTAACTACACAGAAACTTTGTAAAAGTCCTGTTAATCACGACTGCTCTAGAGGCTCATAAGCTGAAGGTGATATACTGGAAAGAACATCATTTTGTTTCTCAATAGTCAACTACATAGGAACTCTTTTGCTTTGACACAGTAAAGGAGAGCAAGAGCAGTGACCTCCATTAACACTTCAGGGAGAGACCACATCTCGATGCTAAACTGAAAAACAATGAAGCTAGTCTAGAAGACATCTTCACTATGATAAATTCTCATTTCCCTCTCATCAGCTTTAAGACAGTGTTTGTAATGAATAATAGAGCTAGACCATAGATTTCATGAGTTGTGTTAAGCAATAAATTGTTGCTTTTAGAACATTTATTTTCATAGCAATTTAGATGCTGTAAAATGACAATTATTAACAAAATTCTGCAAGAAGAACTTTGAAAAACTGTTTCTTCAGGGGGAACAAAACGGGGGAAAACATGAAAACAGATGTAGTGGAGAGTTGAATAGTAATTTTGTGTTTTTGATGGGCAAATAAAGATTTCAGCTAGAAAAAGTTAATGCCCTAGTCTAGGGAGAGCTTTCCTTTTTAAGAGTTGATCAGGCATGAAACACTGAATAATAAACTTTTGCATGCTTGTTTATTTCTTTTCCTCTTTTTAAACTAATTTATAGCTTCAAAAGAACTAAAAGTTATTCTCCGCTCGCCGGCAGTAACTATGGCAACTATGTTTCATTATAGTAGCCACTTAACTTCAAGGCTTGTGTTACAATGATATGCATTATTTCGAGTAAAACCACACCGTAACAACCTTATGATTTCAGAGCAATTTTACAAGAAAGTTCAAAGAGCATGCGTCATTGACTCTGGAACACAGGGTTTGTTTTCTTTTAAAGCATGTTTACTCTTTCCCAGCCAGGATGACTTTCCCTGCACCGAGTCATCTCTGTTGTGAGGCGCTGTGTGGGGGGACCGCTGCTGCCTTCAGCGGGAGATGACCATGCTCTGCTCACTGAAGAGCTGCCCAGTAGTGGCAGGATTGAGGCCAGCAGGAGATGCCTGAGCACACAGATCAGCACAGTCGAGAACAGCAAAATTGTGTGGGTTTAGTGACTCTGTTGCCGCCTTCTTCGGGAGCAGGAAGATCCTGGTCTGCTTCTGATGTCTGCTCCACGCCTGCTGTTTAGCCACCACTGTTACAGTCTTTCTACTGGACTTGATTTCCAGCAAGTTAGTTAGGAATTGGTGGGTTTCAAGGGCAATTTTGTGGGGGGTTGCTATGGTTGCACTGAATCTCTGTAGAAGTTCTGAAGCTGGTTAGGTTCAATTAAAGTGGTCACTTCTCAAACACTTACAGGCTTCATCTAGGTTCCTCTATTCCTCCTGTGTGATTTCTGACTGTTCCAGCCATATTTTTTAGGAATATTTTAATAGTCAGAATAAGGACATCTTAATTCTTATGCTGGACAAAACCCATGGTTAAATAGCTGACTGGACGTTTTCTGACATGGAGTCAAAAGGAACAATAAACCTAAAAATAAAAACTACTTTTACTAAAAGAAATATAACTACCATTCTGCTATCCTATGCATACATCTTGCCCTTTCTGAACAAGTTCTCTTCATTAAGCATGACAGGCATGTCCCAGGAAAGGGAAAGTCACACAAAGGGAAGAAGTGTGCCTTCCCTCAACATGCAAATCACATATGTTCATTAACTTCAAGAGTGCCATGTGAAGTACAGTCTGCCACCATTTCAAAGACTTGTAATGACCCTAACTGCTAAAGATAATGGGGCCTTTCTTACAGTACTGCACTGCCCTGAAGATCTTTGGAACATATTGAAGAACACAGTAAAAAAAATATCTCCAAGATTAAAAATACCATTTTGCAAATCAAAGCAGTAAAGTACACCCAAAAAATTGACTAATACTTGTCAGATACAAAAATGTGCATGTCAAATGTTCCTTGGGACAGACTTGTAATGCAAAAGGTTTTGCTCATCATATGTTTCCATCAGGCAAACGGAGCAAGGAAAAGCATGTTCAGTTTATTCAAACTTATGATAAGAGGTCAGTGTCACCAGGAATGGGGGTTCAAATTCTCTTTTCAGAGCTTTTTATGATTCTAAAGTGAGACAAAAGTTATTTCCTAAAATGACACCTGTCTTCTGTTGTAGACATAAATAGAAGGCAGCATGATTGAGCAAAAAACTGGAAAAAAGGGATTCTGGAATTCTCTTCCTGCCTTTGCCATTGATCTGTTCTGTGCCCCTCAGCAAGTCTTTTCACCTTTCAGCTAAATGAGGATAACAACGTAGAGTGCTGTAAAGTGCTTTTGTGCATTTCTAAACATACTCTAACATAGTAAATATTATTTTTATCATCATGCATTCATCGGCTTAGTAGTCTGCTCATTTCACTTTCTCTGAAACTCAACTTTAAATGATTCCTCTTTCACCGCAGGCTTTTTTACAAAAAAATAAAAAAATATTAAACAACCACATTTCCATTCTCTTCTCTCCTAATATCTTAGGCAATCTGGATATAACTGTAATCTGTACACTTCAGACCCTTACTTTAAAAATTGTTTATTTTCCTATATAGAGAAACATTGCCTGAGAAAATGTCTTTAGCTATTTTCCTTTGAATATTTTTACTCTCATTGCTGAAAAAGTCAATAAGATGTGTGTATATACATAAATATATATATATAAGTGTATATGAATATATATATGTGTGTGTGTGCATATAAATATATATGTTTCTGGGTACATAAATTTATTTACATGTTTGTGGTAACATTAAGTTCAAATGTCACACAACACTGTGTTTAATTTAAAAGAAACTGAAAGAAGAAAGTTTCTTTCAATGTGAACCTCTTTGATGTGTGGTAAGAAAGTGACCTGTGGTACCACTAAACAATACTGAGTTCAAAATAACACTACAGGAACATATCTTTGTAGTACTAATTTATATTGGAAAAATAATAGTAATAATTCTGTTGTAGCAAACTGTACTACAGCAAGACGAAAAAAATCATCCTATGGAGAGATGTCTTGCAAGCTTTGTCACTTAAAGCTCAGTTGCCCTTCAGATTGCCTAGTGTAAGCCTGACTGCATTGAAAACAACCAGGACACTCTGGTGGACCTCAATAATCCAAGCTATGTGCATGTGAAAGCACTCACATAGACTCAGTGTTAATCGCACAAGTGTACAAATACACAGTCCTCGTCAGAAAGTCTGACAAAGTGAGGTGTTAGAAACTATTTTGCATGTGACAGCTGTAAATAATAAACAGCAGTTTAGAAATTCCGAAAGCACACTGAATAAAATTTTGTTATTTTAGGTGATAGTTATTTCATTCTTGATAAGTAGGACCTTATCTGCATATCTATGTAATAGTCTGGCTTGTTGTTTGGACTCTGATTAAATCACCCGCTCTGTGTCTTATGTTGGTACCTCAAACACCAAAGTGTGTGCAGCGAAAAGGATGGGCTAAGGGGTGGTTTTTGTGCTCAGGGTGTAATCCTTTTTTTTTTCTCTTTTTATTTTCACGTGCTGTGCTTACCTATTCAGAAGACAGATTTTTGCTTTCTTTTGAAGAGGTCTGATCATTTTGCATCAGAACTCTGTCCTGATACAAGGAGTAGTAGCTGTGACTTTTAAATAATCAGCCTCACTAAAGACTCCATTATGACAACCAACAACCTTAAATCATTTTGACAGGGCGTTCTCTGCACTGTCCTAGTACTTGGAGGCTGTCCTCAAAACATTGAAAGCTGGGACAATATTCATGGTTAAGAAAAGTCCAGAAGCAGCCAAACAGGTGGGCACTTCTTTCAGAAAAGGCCTTTTTAGATAGAAGACCCTTTGTACACTAGTTCTATCCTAGGCCCTTTTCAGGGGCTACACCTGAGAGAGAAAGTGAATTATCAATGACATTTTTTTAAAGAATCAGTGGTTTAACACTAATTTCTAATCAGATCCTACAGAAAGGAACAGCTCGCATGGCAGCTGTACTTTTCCCAGGGTTAATTACCTTTCACTGCTCCCTACTAATGAGTCAGCTGTTCCTGTCATCACACAACTACACTGTGTTCATCTGTAGCTCTAGCTGTGGACAAACACAGTAGCTAGAGCCCTGTTTACATATTGGCGAGGTTTGTTGTGCAAAGAATTTGCAAAGCAGTTTAAGAAAAAAAACTTAAAACTCCTTTCATTCCCATGTTTTTTGTTTGTTTTTTTTTCCATGGAAAAAACCATTATTTTTTGGACAAACAACATGTTCTCCACATTACTAAATGCATCAACAGGAGTAGGAATATAAAGACATAAAAAATAAGGAAAGGGTTTTCTTGTAATATTGCATAATAGTTTTTATAAGGAAGATTAGATCCCTGTAGCCATCTAGCTTGTCTTACCTGATTTTTGAGGGAGAATGTTTATTTATAGCTTGATGATCTAGGAACTAGAAAATTTATTTATAAAATATTGGTTTAAGTAGTATAAGCAATAACAGAACAAGAATTAATGCAGTTAGGGAAAGAGTTTGTATAATTTTATATGGCAAATTTTAACGAGACAATGATTTAAGACTTTCAGTAATCTGTTCATGTTTTTACGTAATTCCAACAGGTAATTAAATAGCAAGTAAATAGAACATGTCATTTTCTTGCTAGATTGAACAGGATGCATTTTTAATAGCCATATAGATCAAGAGTAGTACTCACTACTGGGTATTTCAGCTTTCTTGTGGAGGCTTCAAAGACTATGGCTAAAGTCAGGCATAATGACAGCTGTTCCAAAACTCAAGTTGAAAATGTTTTTCGTATAACTGAGGGCAGGACTCTAAACTGGTGCTGTCTTTATAACATGATATTATGCTGAAAATATCTGTATGGAGGTTGCCCTGATCTGAGGAGATTTAGTCTGTGCAAGATTTGCAAATGTTGGCAGAGAAAACAAATTTCCACCAGACACCAAAGGGACAACATACACATACATGTCATGTGAGTACATGTCATGTGAGAGTGAGCTCAGCTACCTGCAGTTTTATCTGCAACAGGCCTATTCATGAAGTTATTATTTGAGGCTGAATTCGTTGCTAGCTGTCACATGAGATAATGAAAATTGACACATTTATGGCAGGAATACAGACATCTTAATATGATGATGGAAGAAGAAACTTAACCTTCCAGCTCCAGGTAAACATTTCAGGACCGACAGCTCAAAATATGAAAAATTTCCTTTTGAGAACAGCAAAACAAAAGCACCATGGAATTCCAAAGGATCACTTCAATGGTCATCTAGGAAAAGAGTGGTGCACTTTCCTTTGAGCATTACTGTAACAAACCACCTCTTTCTGACATGAACCCTAGGTTGTGTAAGTTGTATTGACAGCTTGAACACTGAGCAGAGAGAAAATGTGAGCTGTGTGGTTATGCTCTTTTAAAAGGCAGATATTTATTTATTGCGCCATTAGAAGCAATTCTCCTGCTTAATTTTGGATTAAGTGAAAGTGAATTTCCTGAAGGTGCATTAATTGGGCTTAATGATTCACAGAAACCCTGATCACTCAGGTCAGGCCAGGGAAAATTATGTAATGCTCATTTTGTCTCAGATTCTTCCCCTGACCAGATTATTCCTTCTTCCAACACACTGTATCTCACTCACTGTTCATGAAAGAAAAAAAAAAGAATTAATTCCCAGAGATAGCATGACTATTCTCCACACATTCAAAGTTTTCTCATGTTACTAGCTCCGCTTAGGTTTCCTGAGTTCTCAAGAACATAACTACTCCTTCATCTATAGGCAGGAAATAGGGAAAATGTCCTCTCCACTTGGTGAACAGAAAAACTTCACCTGTGGCATGAGTTTCACCTTTCCTGAGATCTGGTCTGTTTAATTTGAATTCTGTCAGTCCCCAAGGTAAATATCTCTCTACTAGAAGTAGACTTCATGCTGTAAACTGAAAGATTTGGGATGCTAGAAGGAAGATTCTCTGAAGAGTCTATTGAACTGATGATATTCCTATTGTGGGGATCTCTGTTGGAGATTCAGGGAGAGAGTAAAAAGAATTGGTGCCAAAAAACATGATGTCTTCCATACTGTTTCCTCTTACAAACTTGACTTCTTTACTCCTAAAGTATCATGTAAATTTAAAAGACAGGGATCATCATGCTACTAACAAATAGATACCAAGCCCCAAATTAACAGGGAAGTGAGCCTTGTGATCTGGAGAGTGTCTGCAATGCTGAACTTGCTGTTTGTAGGCTGGCAATCATTGATTGAAAGCAGCTTGCACTTTTTCAATATTACAGTACTATTCCCCATGATCACAGTATAGAGGCATGTAAGTCACATTAATAACAATAAAAATAACTGGTATTGCTAATGTTGTGGCTATAAATAACACTGGGTCCAAAGTATTCAGGGCTAAAGCTGTTTATTCTCTGATGCTATTCAGAATGACTTAGGGATATGTAAGAAGGCACTTAATGATAGACACTAAAGTGTTAATTTTGGGCAAGAAAATCTGAGTATATTACATTTAAGCTTTTCAGGAGAAATGTTATAACATTTTAAAGGTTTATGTTTTTTGAACTGGTGCCAATTTACACCATAATAAACTTTGCATACCAACAATCTTGTGCATGATTTTCACTGACTTTGAGTCTGTGGAGGTGCCACTGGAGATGCAGAGTCACTCACCCTCTGCAAAACTTGTAATTTCAAAATAAGATCAAGCTGAGCATTACCTTACAGCAGAAAACACTCCTGAGTCCATCCTACCCTCAGGGAAAGAGTCTGAAAAGGCAAAACAGCATCAGAGACCCAGCTATTGCTCTGTGCTTCCAAGGCCCACCTGTGCCTTCTGTGGCATGGATTAGGGAAGTGCACAGCCAAATACGGTCCCATAGGGACCATCCACTACATAAGGGTTAGTGCAGATCTGTGGAGTTGCATGCAACTTTGAACCCTGAAGGAATCTTGAACTGCCCACTTGGAGAATTTAAGAACTTTTCCTTGATCTGAAGGAACTCTGAGAAGCTGTCCCTAGAAATTCAGAAGATTATTTGTCTAAAAATCACATGTCTACATGCTAAAATCATGGGATGATAAATAAAACTGTAAAAATCTAAATTTTTGTCATCAAATCTCTTGAAAAATGAAAGAAAATTGTTGAAATCTATGCAAAGTATGCACAGCATCTGAAATTTTAATCTGAAAACTTTTTTATAGTTTTTATGAAAGCACGGGGAATATTGAATCACTATAAACACCCACTGAAACAGTGCAAAACCATAATCAAATCAATCTTTCTCTTACTTAGAAGTTTGAGAAACAGAGTCTTAAAAGCCTGAGGAGACAGAGAAACCACCCCTGAAAGTGTCTCTGGATGCTAAGTGGTGACCATCAGGAAAAGGAAAATGTCTGGAAATGCTTCTATCAGCAGTGTTTTAAAAATCCAACAGATTCAAGGTATTTTTGAATTAATGGATATTGTTAAATCTTTATGGTTTGCTTCTCTTTATTTTTTTAAGAAGTAGTTTTGAGAAAATAAATTTTGTTTTAAAGGAAATATAATGGCTTCTAAGGAGAAAACAAGGAACTGCCACCTTCCCTTTTGTAAAAATTACATTTCAGGAGCAAAGTTTCATCATCTGAGCTGCACAGCAGTGTTCACTTCTGTTATTCTGCTCAACATTAATAGCTAAGCCGACGAAGATTTTATCAATGTCGTGTGAGGAGAGGAGCAAAAGGATACTTTTGATCTAAGGTTTATTGTATTATCCATACCACTGTCTTGTATGAATATGTGAGAAATGTTTCTGTGTAGAGACAATTTAAGAAGAAATCAAGTCCAATTTGTAGGCTGGATGGGAAAGACAGGATTCACCTTCATAATTTTACATGCCTGAAATACAAACATTTTTTTCTGAGGCAGTTGACTGCTGGATTCCCATGGTCTCTGGGTAGCCTGTAGGCAACCTGCAGGCATCTCTGAGGCTGTGTGGATGTGTGATACATCTTACTCATTTCATACCCTGCTTCAGGGTGAGATGAATTGCCCACAAGTAATGTCTCTTTCCACTGACTCCAAAGGGAATCTGGATGACTGGCTCAGGTCTAGCCACTTCCACTGTGCACACTGACATTTCACCAAATGATGACTCCTAACCAGGAAACCTATGGCAATCACTGAACAGCTTCTTAAACCTTAAACAGCATGTATGCCATGTGAGCTGTGTTGTGAAATAGGGTTGGGAAGGCAAAGGAAAAAGAGTAGGAAAGCATCCTCCGGGAACGAAGGCAGTGCCAGTCCTTGTAGGAAAGAACTGGCAGGCGAAGCAAAGCTGATGAACAAATGAAAGGGAGCACTAGTAGGTGGTGTAACTTACAGAAAAGGAGAGATCGCCATAGCTTTGACATGAGCAGTGTGGTTTCAGAGACACAGGAGAACACAGTGCCAAGAGGCAAAGGAAAAGGTCAGCATGATATGGTAAATATTTCTTATCTAGATACAGCAGAAAGAAGACAATCAAGCTCCAAGCAGAACAGAGGGAAACTGAACTCTGAGAGTTGGTATGGACTGAAATACCATCCTTTTAGTATTTGCATGGGGCAATATTTTAGGAAGGAATAATCATCACACAGATTAATGTCTGATAAATGGAAAGGGTCTGATACGAACAAAAGTTGCTAATAGAGCTTATCTGTGTTTCTTGCTTGGCTTACTATGAACTGTTTCATACTGGAGAAACCTGATGTCACTAACCAGTGACAGTGGATCTGCATTTAATTATTTTGTATTGCTTTGTTTTAACCATACATAATTCCACCTGCCCTGTTTTATTTGGTGTCTTCTGTTCTGAGCCAAGTTTTCAACTACATAAGTAAATAAATTAAACCCCAAATTCCTTCTTGTGACTTTTGCTGGTCTTTGGGAGGTAATAGGAGCCAGATTTTCAAAAATTAAAATGTCATCATGCCTGCATTGCTCGCCACAAACATGCTTTTTTTTTTAGCATGTAAGGTGAGTGTTTAGGCAAAGAATTATTAACACAATCTTTGCTTGATTTTTGAGTGTCAAACAGATCTGAATCATATGCACTCAGTGAAATGCAGTGTAAAAAACAAAGTGAAGAAAGATTTTACATTATTACTATTATTATTATTATTTGTATTATTATTTCATGTATTTACCCCAAAGAAAAATCTCTTTTTGGTGAAATTCATCATGTCTAAACAAAAGACTGGCAGCTTAAGTATATGAACAGGGGGAGGGGAGACTTATTTCCTGAGTTTCAACAGATGTCATACTTAATTGGTTGTGAAATAAACCAGAGCTACTCTCGGCCTGTTTCCCTAGTTTCAGCTGTGAAGACACTTTTAAACATGTGCATTTCCCTCCTGCTTCTCATAATGAGGGTGTAGGGTGAGAATCAAACTTCCAAAAGGAGTAAAGCAGCATGCATGTTGCATGCAGGCCTTCAGATACACTAATTAAACAGAAGTGAGAGTTGCATCTTTTGTCCCTGCAAGCTACACATCAATACAGAATGAGCCAAGACAACACTGTGGAAGGGTTACTGCCTTGGACTTCTGCTAATATCAGGAAGTCACTGGACTATCCCATTCTGCACATAGTTTTTTCCACCTTCCTCTATTTTCTCTCAAGAACATTTTTTCTCCTAAATCACAGACTTGACAATATACTACAACTAGTTGAAACAGGATTTTTTTTTTTTTGACAGAGAGCACCTTAGAGGTTGGGGTTTTTCCCCTTGTTTTTTGCTAAAAGGAGCAGAGTAACACCGCATTTAACACAATGACAACTCCAAAAATTTTTTAAAAAAGAAAGAATTATCAAGCATAAAATAGTTTGGCTGCACATGATGATGGACACAAAAGCCTTCTCACAGAGCAAAAGCCCAAACATTTGCAACTGTGGCTAACCACCAGTCAATGGTATGCTAATATAAATGAAGTAATTTGTTCCTAAAGTGCTATGGCAAAGAATGTTAGCCATTCATTTTATGCCTTATTGGATGTAGCCCACTAAATCAAAATGCTCTTCTGAGCTTCACAGGAAAAAGCTGAATATATGATAGGTGCCTCTCTGTGCAACTCAGTAAACAAATGAAAAAAAAAATTGGAATGATGTTTGTTAAAACATTTCACATGGAAATGCAATGAGAATTGTGTAAAAAGAAAAATAAAGGCCAAGGTTAAATATGTTTAATTCACCTGTGGCAACCAAACTGAACAATATTTGTTCTTTTAGTTTAAACTTGGAACCCAGATCCCAGAGGTGCTAGGAGAGAGCTTTAATCCCTAGAAAAAAAATTCAAATTCCCAAAGTGTGTGATGAAAACCAGAATAATCCTTCCTGAAGTGAGAAAAAAAATAGAAAATACTTTTTTTCCCTATTAAAACAAGAGCAGTCAACATGATCTTAATTCTTTTAATGTTTTACAGGTCTGACTTTCGGCAGATGACCTCTCTTGTTTGTCCCTACATGTTTTCCAAAATATAAAAGTGAAATAGAGTCCCAAGGGCACTGTACTTGAAAGGTTATGAGAGTTAGAGAATTTTAACCATGCCTGCCAAATCAGCAGATGGCTTGTGATTATAATTATATGCATCAATAAAACGAATAATCTTTACAAAATTTGAATTTCTACTAAAGTAAGGGATTTAGTAAGCAGATGCAACAGAATGCATTTTCTTTAACCCTTTTTGTAGACAGTACTGTTTATCACAAAAATAATGGCAAGGTTCTCCATAGATTAGTTTGGACATACACTTGAGCCATAAATATATGTTTCTTTTGACCAAGTGTCAATGCTACTTAGTGTGATTTAGGTGTTCAGTTGCACTCTGTTCACTGACTGTTGAATACTCACGTATAGGATGATTCCCATCAGACACATACTTCAAAATGGTCTTTAATTTTATAAAATGTTAGAGATACAATGAAAACGTCATGTGTACTCATCCTCTTCATTTTTGTTGCAGTGCTCATTTTTTCTCTTTAGGATTTGGTGACTTTTCATGCCTCTTATGGAGTCTGAGTTAACCACACTATTAGTGAAGAAAATACTTTTTCCTCAAATGTGTTTTATGTCTGTGTTTGGGTTTTGGTATTTTTTCAATCAGAGAAAATAATTTTTTCAATTAGGGAAAAGAGAACATATTAATAGGAAAAAAAATCACAACTTTGGTTTTCTATGACCACTGATCTTACTTTCAAACTTACTTTTGTAACCAGATCATGTGTGTTAGATTGTGTCAAACCTCTGCCTGAAGTTGGAGAAAATCACACAGCAGAAAAATTAACAAAACCAAAAAACACCCCAAAACCCTAAGCCAAATTTATTTCTGGACTACCACATAAAAACGCTATTCAAAGACATGATATACATATCCTATAATTCTTCTAATATATTAAGGGGAAAAAAATTGGAGAACAATAAGTACATTTTCAAAAAAGTCCCTATTTGGCACACTGTAAATTTCTACCTACAGTATTTGAACATTTATTTCATTCAAACATATAAATGAGAACTTCTATTTCAGGAAGTTATATATGTTTGTCTTTTTAGCTCCCCTTGTATCTCTGATGTGAAGAGTGCAAAACAATATTTTTATGCTGATTAAAAAGTGGATTTTTACTTCAGAAATGACAGAGCCATTACTCTGTATCATGTAAATCCTTCTTAACATAAGGATTATTGACCTGATAGTCCATAACGGTGCCTTTGGAGCCATTACTACTTTGCTGTGCCAATCCAGATGCTGTACATGTGCTTCAACTTGGGGGCAAGAGGGGCAGCGGAAGTGTCAAAATTTCTCTTGATATTTAGGGAACTGACCTAGTTAAGCTACCACTGGAAAAAGAAGAGCACTGTTTAGAAGAAATTAGGGTCTCCGTTCCTCATTTGAACCGATGTTTTGGAAAAGTTCTAAAGCATTTTTTTCTTAAATCTAATGCCGAACAGAGCAGAGTTCAAATACATGCCGTTAAATGAAAATCTAGCTCTTTATCACCAAAGTTCCTTAGTGAAGGCAAAAATTCACATAAGAAACCAAACCTGAAATATGTGCTAGCAAATGTTATTTGAATCTCTTAAAACGCTTAAACGCTTACACACCTGCTTTACTGTACTAAAGTGAGCCATTGACCTCACCTCAGTGGAATCACTCATGTGTAAAAATGTTTTTGTCAGTGTTCACCTACCCAAGAAGGTAAAAACTTATTCATCCTCACCTTTTCTTGAATCAGAAATCTATTACTTAGCAAGGCAAGAGTCACTACTAAAAGTCTTCCATGAACATAAAAGAGAGCATGGCTCCTCCAAAGAAATTTTATGTAAATACTAAAAAAGTTAAGAGGGAGAAAATCTTTTTTATTATTAATTAAACAGTATCTGCGATGTTAAGTCCTTCAGGATAATTAAAATCCAGAAACACTGGTTTTGCTTATGTAGTTTTTAATAATCCACAACCACGCGCACAATAACTACAAAGTGCCCTGATCCCAGGTATGTGCACTTCCAAAATCAATCAGTTCAGTAAAAGACTTTGGTCTAGATTCCTTATATATTTGTGGATATAGTAAAATATAAAGTCTATTTTGCATGTCATCTGCTATATTATATTTCGGAGCGACAGCATCAGGCCCTTATGAGGATCGTCAGTGACTTTGGAGATACTTGCTTGTCAGTAATATCAGATATTTTGGGATTACTGGCTTGAAAAATTATAAACATGCAAAAAAACTGAATTAGAATTATTCAACACAACTGCATAAAGCATAAAGTTTTTCAGATCCACATGCACAGCTCCTAAACTGTGCACTAAGATAAACGTAGAGGCCTCATATTGGACTGCAAAGTCCAAAAAGTCAAGTGAAGAGTAGTTTCTAAAAATCTGGAGTATTTCCTAGTTTAACAGGGAGATCAGATGAATGACATTAATCAAGTTTTCTTTGTCTTTTTCTCTTAGGTGTAGTAAAGAAATGACAAACAAGAGGAAAAAAAGTGAAGCTGTGAAAAACTACAAAAACTTACTGAGGCTCAACCTGTCGGATTACAGAATGTAATTGTCAGATTACAGAAGTATGATTTCTGTAACACTTCTGCATGTGCATTACCCCTATGAAACCATTCTTTGCTTTTAACAGTATAAATAGCTGAACTAATTAATGAGGTGAATGTTAAAATATCAAATACCCTTTACTCTTGTTGGTGCAGGTACATAAAAAGGATACATGACTGTGTCACAGGGATATGCAAATTTTTAAA
The DNA here is from genome assembly GCF_029207755.1 of Chamaea fasciata. Taxonomy (NCBI): domain Eukaryota; kingdom Metazoa; phylum Chordata; class Aves; order Passeriformes; family Sylviidae; genus Chamaea; species Chamaea fasciata. The sequence continues at coordinate 40,667,329 of NW_027094086.1, read as the reverse complement.
AGCTGTAGGGATGCACTTGAACGTCAAATATCTTGGAATATTTTCTGTTAAAATAAACTGAAAACTTAATATGAGTTAGCATATTTTAAAGCAAACTGTGTTGCAAGACTAAAAGTCTCTGTAAATCTAGGTTTCAATTATAGGACTTTTAAAAGCTTGTTTTCTGATGCTTGAATATCTCATATTTGCTGAGGTACACACGGAAAACACTGCTGAGATGTACACAACTTTTAAAAATATGGAAAATAAATTAAAATACACAATTTCACTTAAGTTTGGTTACTTTCTAATTATATTTCCTAAACCGGAATTACTGGGAAACGCAAAAGCAGATGTAACTGTAAATATACCAAATATTTACTGAGTGTCAGGTAACTGGGATGCTATATAGGTGAATATAGTGCTTTGAATGTGTGAACTTTTTTTGTGAATATGCGCACATGGATTTGTATATATGCATATACTCATACCCCCTTGCAAGGAATCATCAAACGTATGTATTAGAATGTCACATTTTATCTTAGTGTCTGTGACCTGTGGTGATAATTATATTGCCCATGTTTCTGGGTAAGGGACATACCATAATGAACTGACTTCTGTGACCTGTGAAGAGTTTTAATTAAGTGTACAGGTCATCCTGATATGTCTAAATACACATGTATTGACAGGATTTTTTTTCTAAATTAAATAAGCCGCAAAGCAAAGCAAAACAAATAAAACCCAAGCAAAACAAAAAATTAAACCCCCAAAACCCAACAACAGATCAATTGCAACGCAGACTGATATCTAAAGCCCCATTTCTTTAACTGTCTCTATTTGATAAAGCATTCTTAAAACATATAGTTTGCAGTGGTTTTGCAGGGAGTAGAGAAGAAGCATTACTTAAGGCACAACAGGCATCTTGCAATGATATCATGTTGTTTTGAAGCTAACATCCCCTGAGCCTCCAAAGTGCAAAGCAGACAGAAACATTTTAGTAATGCAAACAAGACTTTCCGGTAACTTCCTGTTGCCATTTTTCAGCAAAATAAAGGGTCCTGAGGTACTACACCAAAACACTACTAGAAAAGATTTTATCATTGCTTACACAGGCAGGCACCTGCTATTACAAGATATCAGCTGAATATTTTGCTGCTGTGCAAAGAAAATAAGTAATGACTATGCAACTGTTAAACAGTAATCTTCAACTCTTTAATTTCAGCTCGTGTAAAACACAACACAGAGAAAGACACAATGTAAAAGTCTTTTTTAAAAATCCCAAAATTATAGTATCAAGTTCATTTATATCTGCATACTTGTAAAAACTGTATCAGCGATTTAGGGGTGTAAGTAGCTGTCTAGTGGATTGAAATTTGTATTCATATATATAACACATTTTCAGCAGATTTTTACAGAGAAGCAAAAAGAAACTTTCTGTCTAAAGTTCGTCAGATGTAATGTACATCTGAGGCAATGATTACTGTGTGACAGTTCCTACAAGGAATATTTAATTCATTAGACTATAATTGAAATACCCAGTTCACAAAACCTACTGTTTCACATTACTTTTGGAATTCCAGAAACTTTTGTAAGCTGGTAAATCGGACAGAAAGAAAAGGAAACAAACAAACAAGAAACAAACCCAACCTTGATTCCAGAGATATTTTTTTCTCCCCTTCATGAAGTGACGGGGAGGGGGGGGGGGGGGGTGGGAAAAATCCCTTCATTATGACCTACTTGTCTAGAAACGGACTTTCAACCCCATGGTTAGGCTAAGATTTGCTCTACTTTCTCCCTAGGGCATAATTGTCAGACTGACTTACCGTGTGCCTTTTAGCCTTTGTTCTGCCTCTCACGCTGACATCAGGGAAGCAGTGATGTAGAATAAAGCAGGGGTGGGCTAGGTTAGTCCACTGTTTGTGTCGTTGTGTGGTGTGCAGGGACACTCTGTGATACTCTAGTGAGCTGCTAAGCTTTTTTTGTAGGCTTTGTGTCATTTACTTAACGACCAATCTCATTAGCTGCCAGGGTACAATGGGCTGATGCATTTTCTATGTACATACTCTACACAGTGACCCTCAAGGTTGCCGAAGGTCTATTTAATCAGTCAAAATGCTGAATATATTTGCAGTAAATCACAAAAAAAAAAAAAAAAAAAAAAAAAAAAAAAAAAAAAAGCACAACAACAACAAAAAAAACCACCCCACAAAAAACTCACAAAAAAAACCCGGGACCACAGAGGTATCTCATGAGTGTTTACTCTTTCCTGGGAGTTATTTGCAGGTAATAAACTGATAGGAGTTGTAGGTAAAAGCAAGGGCAAAGAAGGGAAAAGGGCACTCGCTGGGTTTGCATTGGTCACCTTTAATTTAGGGAACCTTGGGGGCCCTGCATATCGCTGTGTCTCTGCTTGTTAATTTCTCCATGCAGTTCATGCTTCAGTATAATCATGTTATCACAATTAAACTCCTTTAAATAAGAAGAGCAGCCCTAACAAAAAACACAGCCTTTCGCACATAGGGGAGGAGATGTGTGTGTGTGTGTATCTGTGTGTGATATTTATTTATTAACTTCCTCACTACAGGCAACCTCAGGGCTGGCATCTTTGCATTTCTAACCTCTCGTCAGTTACAAGGTAAAACCCTTTTAACTCTTACGAAAAATGAAATGCTGAAAAGCCCCATGAATCACAGCAGCTGTCCATAAGTAACAGGGAGAGTTCTATTGTCCAACTTGTCCCTGGATAAAATGAATACTTTACAGCAGAGGCTGTTCAGCTTGGCTAAAGAGTATGGGGAGAAGGGGAGGAGGTCACTGGAGATTTCGCACACTAATTTAATCTGGGAAAAGGACAGGCACTGCATCTCACTTGAACAGACTGGCGGCAATCTGGGCTCCCACAGAACTATCTCCTTTTGCCTGTGCTCTATTTATTCCTTATCTCTGTTTACCAACCGCTAGGTCCCTTTCATTCACACCACGAGGCCGTTCTCCTACTATCAGTCAGCAGCTGACACTGTGGAAGAGCCTCAAAGGCAAAAAAAAAGGGATCAAAACTAAACCAAAGCTGTATAAACAAAGCAACAGTAGAAGTAAATGCATAAATCCTAATTCTTAACCCAACCCACAGGGTGCGAACAGAACCTTTATAGTAAATCCAACAAACCCACCACAGTGAGCTATGGGCTACAGAGGAAATGGGAAAAGCCAAATATCATTCATGAAATCAACATCTCAAGCTGAAACATTGAAAATAGGCATTGGAAGATATTTAGCTGGTTCCAGGATAACAGGTTCATCAGTCCTGTGTATTCCCCAGCAAGGAATGAGGCACAGGTTCACCTGTGTGCCTGGTATAAGATGAACAAGAGATTTTTCCACTTAACCATCTTACTGCTTAAAAGCCTTAGCTAACTTTGCACTCACTGCTTCTGATTTAGAATAAATTAGAGGCAACCACTTAAAAAAATTTTATCTGGAGACTGTGGTAATTTGGAAAACTTTATAGCTAGAACTTGAATGTCAATTTATTATTGAAGCATTCATCCAATCAATTTTGCCTTTAAAACTCTGGATTTTTAAATATCACTCTTTCTCAGTTGTTAAATTATATTTTTTGCTCATACTCTAAGTTCGTAGCACTTAACCTGAAACTCAAATGGGTGAAGACAAGAAAGAGAAGATTAAGCTTGTCTCTCCAATAAAAAACTAGTGACTCTAATAGAAAAGTAAGGTAATAAACACTGCATTTGATGTTCTGAGTTTGGATTATTATGATGACTTAACTATGCAAAAGTCTGTTTTCTAATTTCAGTGGTCCCTTATTTTGTATTCTTAAACTGACTTAATAAGAGACAAGTTGCAAATATTCATGGAAAGACACCAATATTGTTTCACTGAAACATCCTAACTTTTAAAACCTACACAATCTGTAACTCCCAAAGTAGGGATATTCCTTCTGGAAGAAAAGTTATGCTTTCAGAACTATTCTCAATATTTTAAGACATAAAAATACCAGCTAACTGCATATAGTCAATATACTGTTTACTGACTGATCAAGATAATTATAACAGTTACAAAGAAAATGTTTCTCACTATCAGAGATGATCAACTGGATCTAATTTTAGTTTTGATTTTCACCTATGTGCATTATGAGCAATGAAGTCTTTACTATTTGGATCCTTTTTTCCAAATGAATTAATGAATTAAATTTATCCTTTCACCAGCTGCTAGGCAGCAGATGGAACCATTTCTGAAGGCTTGTTGAATTCAATCCATAAAACTCATTTCCTAGGATTAGCAGTCCAAAGTTTCTTTTAATGTTTATATACCGCTTGGGATTTTGAATTTCATGATGTTAAACTTTCAATTTAACTATTTTTTTTTCATTTCATATCAAACAAATATGATCGTTTGGATTTCTATAGCTTTATAACCACACATTTCAGGTCACATAAGGACAAGAATTCATTTCAAAAGCAATCAAGTAATGCAAGATTGGGATCTGCGGTTTTTGTTGGTTTTTTTTTTCTTTGTTTTGTTTACATTACAGCACTACCATAGAAACCATTTGTGTTGTACTCATAGATTAATTTAGACTGGTAAAGTTTATTGTCTGTAACTTTGGCAAAAACCTTTGTATAAAAATTTAATCTTACTAAGCAATTTTTGAAAGTTACTGTGATCTGAGGGTGTATTTGCTGTTCACAGAAAGATGACATGCTCCTGAATCAAGTTTTTCATGCACATCGTTTTTATAGTTGACTTCGTTGTAAGGTGGGTGTTTTTTTCTATTTCTGAGGGGGGAAAGAGAAAATAAAAAATGATGACAGTTTTGTGAATACTTCAGTAAAGGTGTTTTTCTTTGCAGTAACAGGAAATATTAGTCAGTACCCTGCAGTACCCTGGACAGCTCCTCTTCTTTCGTTTTCGGTTTTCTCACCACTGCCACACACCTCTGTCACGAGAATCAGAGATCAGGGGGGCTTGAACAGTAATTTCGTTCACAAAGATCCCTATTCACAGATCTCTGAAAAAATTAAGCCATAATTTAACCAAAGTTTCTATTAGAAACCTACAAGAGAAAAAGCAAAACAAAAGGCACCCTCTCCCGCTTAGCTTTCAAAGACATATTATATTTAAAGTCTCAAGAATAAAACATTGTAATGTCAAATTCGCCCTGTTATTCAACAAAGTAAATAAAACTATACAAAAAAAGAAAAGTGATTCGTTGTTGTGTATAACAGTGATTTCCGCTAATTTGGCACAAGAAATCTATATTAATCTAATAATGCAGTAAGCCAAGAAGGCCACATAATAATAATTACCATTGAGTAATTGAATATTTAGAAGGAGAAGGAAAAAAAGGAAGACTGGTAATCTTAGCCTGCAGGCATGAAAGTACTATAACACAACAATGATATTTACAAATAAAAAAAAAAAAATGCTCCAAACTGGGAAGTTAAGAGGCAAAGCCTATATTTAGAAATTCCTCATTCCAAATCTGTATTATTTGTTAGCCACATAGGAGCAGAAATATATTATTGTCTTAGAGAAAGCTTTCATCAAAAGTGCTGTAATTTTCCTCAAGAATTACAAAACCACTTCACAACCAAATCAAAAAAGACACATCTACGCAATTAACTAAACTAAATTAATTGACAAAAGAGGTAGCAAATGGTCATTTTGAATCCCCCAAAGATCCTTAACTAACAAAGTTCACCCCATACAGTTTTACAGCTTAAGGATAAAATCTGGGATTTGTGCTTTTATAACCTCTTAAATGAAAAATTCACAGCACCTTACACAAGATTGTCTTGCTATTTACATATGAAGGAAGACAAACATCTGAACTAAGTGCTTTGTTAAAGACAAAAGAAAGTCAGAGAGAGAGAGCTATTGCTGATCAGAGTGTTAAACAGACTTTCTCTAGCATCAAATGCTATTTCATAAAAATTATCCTCTTGCAAAATGTTGTCCCAGAAGGTCCATTTCATTCTTCAACCTTGCCTGATATTACTGTCATTTAACTTTCTAAAGATTTTCCTGACACATGCATTCATTCTGAAGTACAGCATTCGCTTTTTTAATCAGAAGCTCTCAAATCACTCTCTCAATCCCAAATAATTTAAAGGACAGGAATGCCACACTTTGAAAGACCCCTTTTCCCTCAGAATAAAGTTAATAAGCATATTGATCAACAATTTTCATTTCAAAAGCATTACACATAATTTTAAAGCCTTCTAAAACATCCTGAGAAAGCTCTCTGGTCTGTAATACAGAACTGCAAATGAACTTGCATCTATCGAACAGTTCCTACAAATACATTGGTCCCACTCTCCCTCTCCCATGTCATTCTTTTTTCTCTCTCTTTTTTTAAATGCCACTATTTAAGTTCAGTAACTTTTCAAAATGAGAGAAAAAGTGTCCTTGTGATCATTTCCTCAAATCAAATAGCTAGAGCTGCAAATTTGCACAATTGTAAAATGTATATGAACAAAGGCTTTACTGAGGCAGTATAAATGCAATTACACCATGACATTTTATTCAGAAAGCTGTCTCAAAGCAGTTACAAGTAGCTATTTTTTAATTGAGGCCCAAAATAGCATTTAAGATAATGACCAAGCATACACTGTGGAAGAAATAGCATTAGTGTCATTAAATAAGAAAAGTTTGCAGAGAGCATTTTAAACATGGATTAAACCCCCTCAAACTTCTTAACAGCAATCTCTCAAGATTTTAACATTAATATATGGACAGGATTTTTTGCTTTTTGCAAGCTTAGAGCACAAACAATAAAAGAAAGACAGAAAGTTACTAACAGTACAAGTTGCTTAAACATCAATGGGTTCATAGTGTGAAAAAGTTGTTAAACTTACTTTATTTTTGTTTCCAAAACTTATATGTTTCTCCTCCCTTGTGTGCTGAACTGTGCACTAAAGCTGTGTCTTTGAAAGGTAGTTCCCATGATATGACATCCAGCGCCTTTGACTGCCTAGAGATAAGCACCTGCGTTTGTGTCCCCTCTTTACGTCACACCTCCCTATTCAAACCTTCTCAATATGATTCACATTTGCACATCAACAGCCTCATGCGCATACACAGATTTTTTTCGGCTCTGGGCCCAAAACTTTCACTTTAATTTTCATCACATGATTGCTGTGGCATATGTCCTTCCAAACCTCCCATATATCAGTCATCATGCAAATGAGATGGAATATCACTCCTCTGCAGCAGATGGCCAGGGATGATAACAATGGCTCAACAGAGGAGATTCAATGTCCCTGACTTTATCGCCACGGCAACAACAACCTAAAATATATGTAATGGAAGTGGTGCTTATTAATTTTGCAGGCTCGAGTGTTCTGATTTTGTGAGTGAATGGGCTGAGTTAAAAAGGGGGCTGTGTCCTCCTGCCTCTAGAAGACTATCTATAAAAGCCAGGGACCTGGAAATTATTTTCAGTGACTAAGAAGGCAACAGCCTAGCAATTATTTGAGTAATTAGGTGTAATTCCTCCCTGTAGGCCTTGTACCCTCCTGTGCTTGTTTCACAGAAGCTCGTGAATTAGACAGGCACAGATACTGAAAAGAAAAGTGCCTCAAGATATAGCAGGAGAGCTTGCAGGAACTAAGCTTCAGTGATATGACACTTGGCCTCCACCAGGCTTGGTAAACACAAGCCCCAAGCCATTAGTAAATAGAGGCCCCACTCCACAAACACAGACCAATTAAAATTACAAAGGCAGCCACACTTCTGGGTGGGGCTGGGGGAAGCTTTATTCTGCCATGGTCTCCCTGTGAGTTGCACACATAATGGTCTCTTAGTTCGGAGCACTAAGTTCTGTATTCCATTGCTATCTGTCACTATCAAACCCGAGCACAAGGCTCTCTCTGGGCTGTGAATTTCTCCCTAGGGATTGATCATGTACCTTTAAGGAAATGTTTCAAAGGGATTTTTTTTGTGTGTTGTCTTCTGAATTCGAACCAGAGAGAAGAAGTAAATGCAGAAGTTTGCTATTCATCTTCAACAGATTAACAGGCAGGAGTACCCATCTCCATTCTACCCCTGAGCAAGCATAATCTCTCAGTGCCTCTTACCCTGTTCATGCCACAATTTTCACAACCTTTAATACTTTGGGTATTGGTGGGACTAGCCATTTGATTCCTCAGGAATACAGTTCAGTAATAAACTGTATGTTTAACTAAGAAAATATACTTAAAGAAACTATTTGTCTTTTGTCCTTTTACCCGGGGAGGACCTTAGAAAAATAGGGAATCCTTTGTCTCCCTCTGCAGTAGGGGGAAGGATGTTAAAGTAAAACAGATGAAACATTCTGGGAAAGGAGTGGTTCCAACATGTGCTAGAGATTTAGTGAAGAATTGAATCAGAATTGAACCTTGCTACCCCTTACATGAGATAATTCCTCAAAACTGGTAAGATTGTTTAAAGCAATTTTCAGTGTTTGCCTAGTGGCCCACATACCTTGAGCCCTAAATTTAACACCAGAGAGGAGACACCGAGTGGCATCTGGAGGAAAATTGAGATGCTAGATGCTTTCTTGAAGTGAGTGATAGAAAACTACAGAGGTAGTGCTGGGCCTGTGGATTCTTCTCCTGCTGTGTCAGGGCTCAACACCATCTCAGCAGTGCTCATGTTCTCTGTTAGCATTTCCATTTTTAATGAAACCTGTCTTCCAACTAAAAAGAAAACCAAGATGGGCATATTTCTACTGTGCACCAATGTCATAAACTTCCAGATCATTTATTTACTTATTTACCTTACAATTGTACATCACCCAGCACTTTCAGCTTCAGACCTAGTAATAGATGCAACTGCAGTACAAATGATATTATCTCCTGAGACAATGATTCAAAAAAGAAATAAATTTAATGTAAAGCTTATTGTTCACCTTTGCCTCAAACTTTGGAATGGAGTTTGCAATTGCATTTTCTAAACATAATGTTGCAGTTGGGTTTTGTTTTCCTGTTTCAGAAAATCTGAGCTGAAATGAAAACCTAGACTTTTTTTTTTAAGTAGTTGTGGGCTTTTTGTGTTTGTGTGTGTGTTCATGTATGTTTGCATGTGCAATAGGATTCCAGAATTGTATATGTCCATGTTTTTTACTTCTGTACATTTCATTCTCCCTCTTGCTAATTTGAAATAACTCATGAATGAGGCACTTATGGTGAGATGAAGAGATAGGTTTGGTCCAAGCCTATGCAAAGCTCTGAAGCTCCTTGCAGAGGAAGAGGAGTTGGACAGAAAGCCAATACAGAGAGTACTTCAGGAATGATGTTTTCCTGACAGCTTGTGTTATTTATGGAACTGGCCACTCTCTTCTGAACCAGATGGAGCTTTTTTTTTTTTTTTTTTTCTTTTTTTGTGATCTGCTGTGCATGGCCTTAATTGATCATAGAGGTTGGCATTTAGGTCACTGTCTTTATTTATTCCAGGGTCAAGTATAAGCACCTCATTTACTTTAAAGACACAGCTCACTTGGCAGAGATATTCAGAGCCTTTTGAACATGGAAGGAACATGGAACTGGGAGGATGAGTAAAATTTGTACATGCAGATTACTTTTTTCTAGTATGATATCTATATAGTTGCAGTGGTAGTGCCATGCATAGTGAAAAATATACTTTTTAGGACTACTTCCTAAAAGAGGATTTGAAAGATGTTTGTTACATTCCACTGAGACAAGTAAGAAAGTGAAAATATTTGTCATTAAATCAATCCTAATTAAAGTTCAGATTTAACACAACTTGGAATTTTGCATGGCTTGCAGTCCCATAAGTAATGGAAAACTGGCAGGTTGGATTGTGTTCCGTACCCATTTTAAAAAATGTACTTAGGATTTAAGTGCTTAAAACTCAGCAAAACTTTAGGTTGCAACAGTCATCTAAACAATAGGAGGTTCTCAACTTGCAAGACTAATGAGGAAAAGGTAAAAAGGATAAATTATCCCTCAAACTGCTACTTAGGCAAAAGTGAAATATAATAGGAAAGAGTGATGGCTTGTTGCAGAAACACAAATGAAACAAATGTACATTGCAATATGCAGTAGTTACTACTCAAACTTGTTGTGATAAAAGATTGGTTAGGTACAAGACCTCATAACCTTCAACTGATAAATAAAATACTTCTCAAAGACCATAGATAAAATTGTAAATTAATGGTGGTAATACATCAGATAAACCAGACTGACAAAGAAAATTTTTTCATAGACTGTAGAGCAGTTTCCTGACTGCTATTCAAGTCCACGGAAAACTTCAAAAACTGCACAGAATTTTAAATAAGTACCATGAATATTGCATTAAAGAGTACTAAAAATTTCAATGTTTTTACCTGAATTTAGTCTATCTTCCAGTTTTGAAGGAGAGACTAATACAGTGAAGAAAGGTAGTTTTCCTTCCTCTGCAGAAATAGATGCTCTCTCTGTATCCCCACATCTTACCAAATGATATTCCAGATATGTATAAAAGAGAAAAACTTGTTTATGATACTACCTCACAAGCAAAATATAGATGCCCAAGAGAGACCATGAGACAAAAAAATAGATTGACAATAATTATAAAGAAACTTCAACACAGCAAATGTATTTCTACTTCTGTGAACAGCTATTGGCTTAGCAGAATCATAACTAAACACTCTTGAAAGGGAGATGTATCAAAGAAATCAGAGAGATTACATGAGACGTATTGAAAAACAAGCAATATGGGAGATGAAGCTTGCTTCTCCACAAAGAGATAAGGGAATGAAATATTCTCTGCTGGTACCAGTAAATTCATGGCACACATTGACATCATCAAGCACCAAGTGCAGTCATTATAGACAATAACATTGCCAAAGTTGCCAAACTCATGAAGCACCTGGTTGAATAAAAGTAATAAATCAGCCTTGAGTGAGTTATTTCAGCAGGCTTATGCTGAGGAAAGCTGGCAGATAAATACATAGCATAAAAACTACAAATCATTAAGCATTCAACTTTGAAATGACATTTAAAAAATGTACTAACATGTTTGTACAACATATTATTGCAAAAGTGTCAGTTTAGAGGAATAGAAAGGAGGAAGAAGAAAAGATACCTGAAGTAATATTAACAAGGGAGACATTATCTAATTAAAAATATATATTGGCTCATGGGAATGTAAAGGTTTTCAGCATGTTCTCTACAAAAAACTCTATTCCCTGAAAAAACAGAAAGATTTCATCTTCTGTCTAGTCAATTTCTTTCTTAAATGTTTGCTCAACATTGCCCTAGAGAAAGCCAGCAAATTTTGAAGTACTCCTTTCCTGCCAATAAATGATACCACAGAAAGCTGAAAACAGACATTTCAGGTGAGTTTTCTGAAAGCCTCTTCATGCAAGCATGCACCCTATTCTCTTAGGCTTTCTATAAAAATACTCAAAGGACTATGGAAAATTCTCCAAGGAAAGGATGCAAAAAAGTAATCTTTATGGGGCTTATTGTTAGGATTGTACCTCACTGAAAGTGAGATTAGAATATTGCTGGTTAGAGTAGCAGTTTTATGAAATTCAGGCAGATCTAAAACTGAGGGGGGAAACTGTCTTTTTGCAGTCTTATTTACTTTAATATATAGCCTTAATAACTAACTGAATGCAGTTATTTAATATTCACTAAAAATTAGGTGTAGGTGATGTCAAATATGGATTAAGCCTCTCAAAAACTCCCATAATATGGCTAAATAATAACAAATTTTCTCAGCTCCTCCTGCTAATTAAAAAAAGCTCTCAAACACATCTTTCTGCTAATCATTGTATTATTAAATGCATAAATAAAAAACCAATAATCATATTGCTATTGTGGTAACTTTCTATCCTAGATACTACCAGATTTTCATTTGCATTTTAGACAGTTGCTCAACTGGAAAAATTCTTTTGAGTCACAATGTTGGATCTTGTCATAAAATAGTAATTTTTAAGTCTTGACACAGAAAGTAAAGTTACTCTGTTTATGTAAACCTTATTTTAGAGAATTTTGACTTCTAAACTATTGATCCATTTGCTGCCTATTTTAAGGATTTGTGCCTGATTGTGCCATTCGTACCTTTCACACACTATGATAAATTTTGTAAGAAGGGGGAGTGACACCTTTAACTTGTACTGTTAACCTTGAAAGACTTCCTCATGGGTATCTGCAGCATCAGACTCTGGGAATATAATTATTTCTAACAGAGCAAATGAGCCCTGAAAATGTTAATACAAAGCTCACCTAGTCTAAACAGTCCTGAGAAGTACAAAGCTCAACACAGTTGTGTAAGTATCCTGGTCTATGACCTCAAATCTTTCCCTCAAATCCCTTCATATTTTTCATTATGTATTTTTTATTGAAGCCTAACTATGGCAACTAGGAGCATTCCAATTTTCGGTTTGGGAAACATCCTTTCTCTGATTTGGACTTGTCTGCAGGCAAGTGTGTCTCCTTGCTCTGTCTCTGTTGCTCACATTCCACAGTTTTCCAGAATAGACAATTCAACAGGTTAACACCCATCTGTCTTTCAGGTTAAGTTCCTGTCCTCATATTTCCCTAGGCTTCCAGCTGTGGTTCTTCTGAGTTTTGTAGTTGATAGCATGCCTTGGGAAAGTGCCAAGGCACTCTTTTCTGCTGCTCTCTCAGCAACATACACAAAACTCCCAACACCTATTGCCAGCAATGTCTTACCTGATCCCTGACAGCTGCTTCCTCCAGGGAAATCCTCCACATCGTTTTCCTTTCTCCTTTCTCCTTGTGTAAAGAACATACTTATTCTCCAAAGAAAACCCTAATGACACTGTATAAACAGTGATCTTAGTGTTCCCAGGGCTGGAAAATTCTACATGATGAACCAAAATTCAAAGGGTTCTCAAGATTAATTATCATGATGAAAGGAGCCAGTTGAAAGAAGTATTTTTAAATATCCACATTTCTTTTGCAGATATAAAGACAGAAATTATTGGCATCTTCTTCCTTTTTTAACTGGCCAGGATTTTGGCACAGGATTTTCTTTCTGCTTTGAAATTTTTAGGGTCTATTTAATAGATATATGCTACTCAAACCAGTCTGACTTGTTCAGTAGAAACATCTTCCTAGAAATTTCTATTATATTTTAAAACCTTGTCAGGTTTCACTGTTAAAATTTCTGAATTTACATTGTTGGGGTTTTTTTAAACAACGTTAAATTAATGTTGCTGAACTTTGAATAACTTTACTGGAATGTGTTCAGAGTGTTATACTATAAGGCACAGTAATCTCACAAGGAAATCTTAAAAATTGCATGAAAAGGATCCAAAATCTGCATATGCAATATTTTGAGTATATAACCACAATTGGATTTAAACTTACATTTTATGCATCTTATTAGGATTTTAAAATACCATACTAGTGCGATAAATGATTACAATACTTAATGTTATAACATGGTGTATGCACGCTTTGACTGTCCAAACTGCTATAAATAGTTGTATGCAAATTAATCTCTGTTTTCAAGTTTTTATATATAAATATATAGTTCATACTGACGTGTAAATATATACATATGTAAATTTTAGGCATAATTTAATTAAGCCTTCAGTGCAGAAAAATCTTCTTTCTAACACTGAAGAAATAATTTTAATAGAATGGAAACAGTACTACAAACTTTTGTACAAAAGTGAAGGAGAGCTATAAGAGGGGTTTTTTTCTTTTTTTTTTTTTTTTTCTCCATGAATCAATGAGATCTACGAGACTGCCTGGTTCTTTAATCATAAAGTATTTAAAAAGCTTAAATCCAGTAAGGGATAACAACCATCTGAAAAAAGGGAGAACTATGTTTCCATGGACTAGACTTGCTTTCTTTTCTTACACACTTTGTTGAACAGCCTACATAGCCAGAGGCTATTCTGGACCTAATCCTAGGAAATGAGCCAAGCGTGATAAATAAGGCTGAATGCTGGGAGTGGCTAGTGTAAACCACTGTGTCATTAGTCACTAGCCCTCAGTAATAAAGTATATGTTTTCTTCTGGCATTTCTAAAAGCAGTCTTTTAATTTAAAGCTCAGTCATTCCCTCTGCGTTGGAAATGTCAACCAAGAATATGCAGATAGCCCTAGAAACTAATCACGTGCTCAAAAACTCCAGGTAGATCAACACATGAATTGTGCTCCACTTTGAGATATACACCACACTCCCAAACATGACTTGCTTTTGAAAGTATTGATCAGATTGACTAGTCCTATGTCCATAAAAGTCATCAGCAAAATATTCTTACTGTCAGCAGGAGTAAAAAAATTAGGCCCATCCCTCCTACTAGAGAAAAGAAAATGGGGTTTTTATTAAATAGTTTGAAAATAATTTCAACTAATAGGTGCAGATATGCCAGCAACTGTAAAAAACTCCAAAAACCTAAAAATTCAAACGTGTTATATTTTACTTCCTCACTTAAACTTTGTAAGAGTTAAACAATTTATCCTCAAAAAAAAAAAAAAAAAAAAAAAAAAAAAAAGAAAAAAAAAAGCTAATCATTACACCCCACTAAATAAAAAAAATCCTCAGCTATTCTTCTTTGCTTTTGGAGAAAATATGGCAATTTGTATTCCAATTTTTTCAAGCCAAAGTTACAAGGGGCTAAAATAGGGCTTTATAATGGAAGTTGATTGCAACCATAACTATAGAGGGGCTACTGCCATTCCATAATAAGGAGCTGCACGTTTCCAAGGAGGGGAAGAGAATACTGCTCTGCGTGACTTCTTGTAATTTTGCTTCTTTAAATTAAGGTTGTGTCTCGGGAACTTTCTTAGTTCTTTTAGTTCTTTTGAGCATAAAGTTTGATACTTCACTTCATGTGGTTTTAATTCTGATCCTAACACCCTGGGATTTTGCAGTTGATACATTTTAGAAATAGAGAAAATTATGAAGCTTTGCACTTTTGCAGAACTGTGATCCCAATTTAGTTTGGGGTTAGTGGTTTTGGGGGAGGATTTTTTGTGTTCTTTTGTTCTGGAGTTTTTGGATTTTGTTTTGTTTTGTTGTTTTTTGGGTTTTTTTCTTTTTTTTTTTTTTGTATGAATCATATGAAAAGGCCATGCAGGCTAAAGCAGCAATTTAAACATATTTGGATTTAGTTTTCTTGCTCTATATTATCTTCTTGCTTAATGGTAGAATGATTTTTTGGCTGTTTAAATTTCGGTCTGGAATGAGTGTTGGCTGCTTTTCCTTTTTCTGGGCATAAAATGGGTGAGACCACAGAGAGTGTCAGGAATGTAAACTGTGACCATAATAACCAGTGCCTAGGTATGATATTATTAACCTCAGTTTCTATTGCACAAAGGTTTGACTAGCAGTAAATGTTTTTCAGTCATCTGGATATTTTACCAGCATTAAAGGCTCCTGACAAACAACAAAGAACAAGTAAAAGAATGTGATTATGCAAATTTAAATTGGGATTGTTTTCAAATAATTATAAGTCATATTAGTGTGGGGTGTTTTCAGTGTCTTCAAGGGAATACAGAGGAGATGACGTGGTAAAATGGACATCCTTGGAGGAATGATTCAATTGCATATAAATTCTGATGTATGGTCTGGTCTCCAAAACTTGGGTGTAGACTTAAATCCATTCATATCTATTGCTCCATTGCTTCTAGTCTCTGCAAAAAGCCATTGAGCTAGATTTTGTGTTATGTGTATGATTACTGAACCTAACACTTTTAAATGTTTTCATAACAATGACAGGCAAGAACATCCTTCCAGCTTAAAGAGCTTTGCATTAAGGCATGCAAATTAAGAGCCAACCACACTTAAAAGCACAACTCCTGGGTATAAAGGCTCTTGCCTTTTTCAAGACAGCAGGCAAAAACTTCACTTCCACAAATTTTGGAAACTCTGGAGCAGAACTCTAATGTAGCAGTGAGGATTGCTAAAAGATTCATGCGTTTTAATTCTTTCTGCAGTATTAAAATCTTAAGTGACTATGGAGGAAATTAGCTTAAAAATTTAATTCGCACACACATTTATTAATTGAAATGATGGGATAAAGGACTGCATTTAAAGACAAAATTTACATTTCACATTTACAAAATGTCTCCTAAAATTACTGCCTAAGTATGTAACGTGTATTTTTTGTGTACTCTTTTTCTAGAATACTCTAAAGAGTAGCCTTTCATGTTAAAATTATCCTTTCCAAATATTAATGAAAACAGTAGTATTGTTTTTCAAAAGTCTTCTTTAGAAATCAAGAGTGTGACATTTCACACTTGAAAAGGTGTTATTCAATCACTAGCAGAGAAAACTGGAACCATGCCTTTTTGGCTGTCCAGGAAAAATACTTCCTTTCTGGTTTAGGTACTCAAAGTGCAAAAGAAATTATCAGATCTTCAAGAATCAGTAACACTTTTTTCCTCTTCAGGTCTATGTATGAATGTGAATAAACATGGGAACGACTAGTCATAAAACATCAAACCATACATGGAAAACATCATAAAAATTTTTTTTTACACATCAGTTCTAAGTGCAGAATGTTTCACTACTTTTTATAATGCATCTAAACGATAATTTTCTGTATCAATTTTAATATCAATGTTTGATTGTGTATGTACCACACTGAATTCCCATTTCCCCACAGAAACAGTGAGCCACATGATAAGGATAAAAATTTAGGTCTCTTAAATAAAAAAAATGTTATTTCACCTTTTCAAACAAAATACACAAAATAAGTAATTGAAGAAATGTACATTCAGATGATTTTATTCCAATGTGAAGCTAGTGTATCTTCCATGTTGTCAAAAAGAAGTAGCAAATGTAGTACAAGTTTCTTGCTAATTGAAAATCCACATTTTCAATAGTTCAACCTTGCATTAAGAAAATAAGTACAAATGTAATTCTTTGAGTTAAGCTTTATTGCTCATTCATTCAAATGATTGTAAGAACTAGATATTTAAATTGCTGTGACTTTCATCTGTCTTAATTCTTCTAGGTTCTGCAAGAGTTGATTAAAAAATGTAGTATAAACTCTGTAACCTCTAACTCCATAGAATACATTGCTATTAAATTAAAACTGAGTAAAGCCAGAAAAACTACCAGACTCTGAATGGACCAACAAATATTTTTAATTCAGCTTAGTAGGTGCCATTGACTAAAAAAAAACAAAACGCAATCACAAATTCACCAGGAATGGGATAAAAAAAAGAAGCCCTTGTTGTCTTAAATAATGAAAGATATGACTAATTTTATAATATTTAAAATCAGCCATATGCCTTAATTTGCATGCTTCTGTATGTTGAAAGTCAGTTAAGGACAGAAATTTTTCTAGGGTAAGCACTGTCAAACACAGAACAAGAAGCAAAGAATCTGTAAGTATAATGCCTTCTTCACAAAAAGTTATCTTAAATAAATTCATTATCAGAGTTAAATCCATTGCAGCCATAAAATACAAATTTAGACCTTTAATGTGTTAGTCATTTGCTTAATTACTTCTTTCTTTTGAAGTTATTTTATTCTGTTTCTTGACGGCTCAAATTTGCCATAAATAAACAGTACATCCAGGAGTTTAAACACAGCAGACTCATTTATACAGAACACTAAATGTTCTGTCACCAAGAAAAATGCCTGTCACAGGGACTTTACACATTTCAGGATGTCTGACAACATTCCTAGGAAAAAATTGCAGCTCATTGTGAAATGTTGATTAGGAATGGCACACAACTACTTTGTAATGGCTAGTTTAAGTGTTATAAAAAGCCAAAATTATGTTCCAAAAACATAACAAACAAAAAATAGTCATTTTTATAAAAATAATTAAGATTTAAGGGACAGGACCAAATCTTAATATTGCATTTCAAAAATAAGCTGAGAGACACTGCTTGTTAAAGAGAGCAGGTTTGATGTGTTAACTGTGAGACTTATGATTTAGTGTTTAGTCACCTTTCAGATTCCTACATGGAGCATTGCAAAGGGCTACCTGACCTTATACAGTATTCAGATAGGAATGCTGAGATCCAGGGCAGAGGTGTTACCTAACAAGCTCAGAATTTATCTTCTTTCATTAACTTTAGACCTTAAACATAATAAAATATTTTTTGTGCGGCTTAAAAGTATATAAGCATCTGTTAGCAGAAGCCCTTTATTTCACATAACAAGAGAATTCTGTTTATAATGTGTCACCAGCTGCTCAGTCAAAATGGGTTCTATTAGAACTAATTTAATTTTACATAAGTTGATCTATTTGCATTCTGAGTCTCCAGTTAAATGACTAGGTACTATTTTGTAGACTGATCCCGCTTCAAGCCTCAGTGTATGGACAATGCTTAATCAGTGTGTACATCAGGAAATAAACATAATCAGCAAGTGCACTAATTAAGCCAGGAAAATTTTGCAACATGCATACACTGTATGGATTAACAAGGCAATTCATTAGAAATCTTAATTATGGAATATTATATTTTCCGTACATTTTATTTTATGATGCTTCAGATGAGTTTTCTCTAAATACAGAAGCCATCTACACTTCTCAAAGTACACAGTGAGATCCTTTTAACTCAGGCACATCTGTGTAGCCTCTAGTCTGGAAGCCTCTGTGGAAAACACGCTTTGTTATCTCCAGCCAGATAACCTGATTTGCTCTCTTAAACAAGCGGTTGCTAATCAAATGTTAATATGTAGATGATTGAAAAATAAATACAAAATAAAACACATAGATAAAAACTTCATTTGGTGATATGGAGCCTCTTCTAATCCTTAAGAAGGGTTTTTAACATGTTTATTTCTGAAAAGTCAACAAATAGGCACCTAGAGCTTGAGACACAGCACTCAGGTTTTAATGCAAAAATCTTCCATTGAACTCAGCATGCTTCAAGTTTTTAGTGCAAACTGGTGGCAAGACTCCAGTCTGAAGATGTCAATAATTCCAAACCTGCATGGTGGTAAAATGTGTGGGCTCCTCTTCTTTGGGTAATAACACTGCTTCTTTGACTCCCTCTCTAACAAATGTTGAATCGTACTGTACAGCTGCACGTAAACTTCTTGATGGTGGGGTTTTTCACATGGAATAAAGGACATTGGTCTCATTGGAAGTAAAGGGAATCAACCAAGCAGTTTGTATTGGCAGAAGTGGACTTCATGAAAAGCACTTTATCTCTCAGAGAGCAGTATTAAAATATAGCTGACTTCTGAAGTTGTTCTGCACCAATAGAGAAGGACTCAGAAGGTTAGCATAGCTTTCTTCTGTGTAGCCAAGAAAGAGGCTGTTTCAGAGCTGCACATTGTTAATATCATTGTGATACTACTAAGCCTTGCCTGTACAGATTGCATTTTGCAGGGAAAGGCTACCATGACTTTAAACTGTAGTGAAGTGGTTCCTGCAGCACTCTCAGGATGAAGAGGGGCCCTGTTTCCACAGCAAAAGGACACATAAGTATGCTTAGTAAATAAGAAATATTTAACTGGATAGTAAGTTAATGTATGGAATAAGAAAGTTCATCGATCATGTGCTCCACAGCCAGACAGTCCCAAGAATATTTCTGAGCACCAATACTTTTAGTTCATAACTCCAGTGTGTGAATGGGAGAAACAGAAGAGTTGAAAGTCCCCTAGAGAACATTCTTTTTAAACCTTAGTTACAATACTATGGAAGGCGGCCTCTACACAGGCCCAAAACATAGATCATCTAACATGACGTAAGGTATCCTTCTTGCCCTTTTGTTAACTCATTCTTTGCTCCATTTCCATGTTAGTCTTGAAATCACTCATGGGAAGTGCACATATATTTTCAGCACTATAGATACAATCTGTATAAACTATCAGGAGATTCATTGTTGGGAAATATTCTAGTCGCCACAAGAATGACTGAAATAAGGTTATGAATCTTTGCCACTACCACAGCCAAGCTTATTTCTTAGAAAATAGGTGAAGCTAAATTCCAGTGTTAATTTTGTTTAGATCTCTCTGAAGTGTATGAAATGGTCACACTTGCATGTTGTAATTTTGCCACAGTACAGGACCAATTTTGTTCTTATTTGTAGTGTGCAAAATATTTGGATGCAAAATATTGGTTTGAACTGCTAGTGTTTTCTGCCCTTGATGTCTTTCATATTAAGGAGAATAAGTCATCTGTAGCTTAAACATTAATTTACATTAAGATGAGTAAGGTCTGGGGGCTTTGACTGTAAACTTAAAAACTACTGTCAAATAAGAGTTACACTCTGGTCTGTTGCTAGCAGAAATGCCAAGCAGTGCCCATATTAGGATGGTCCCTTGGCATCTGCATGAGTCATAAACGTGTCTTTTGGCCACTGCTTCATTTATTGCTCATTATGTTTGTTGTGGACTGGTAAAGCAGATATAAATAGGAAAATGCTTACGTCATATGATGGACAGATTATGTTTAAACATTTTCAGTAGCCTAGCCAAAACCTGACAAAGTTGCTATTTTTGGCATCTGAAAATTCCCATCCCACAAAGGATTATTTGTGTATATTTAGGCCATGCTTATCACCTTATTTGTGGCAACAGGCATGAAAAAAAATAAAACCAGGGTCTAATATATTCAGTGAAAGCACTTAGTAGAGATATGAAATATTCATGTGTGGGACACAGGGCTTAACAGCACAATAAAAATGCATTCCCAAAACAGAGGCCAGATCACTTAAATGAGATGGAAAAGGATATGTGACAGCACCAAACCCTTGTCCAGAGTTGTGGCCTAAAGGCAATGAAATAAGTGAATTGACAATCTGGGTAAAGCTTTTGTTGTTGAGAGTAATAATTCACATATTCTTTGCATGACCATGACAAGTGAAAATTACTTTTACATCCAGTTCTTCCTTCTGTCCTAAATCAGCCTATGATACAGCTAAAGATTTTTAAAAGGACATTGGCCATCATCATAGTCGAACAGTATGGAAAATAAAAGATTAAAGTTCTGAAACTTCATTAATCCTGTAGTAATACTTCTTTTCACATCACAGATTGCAATTATTGCTTTCTTGAGACCACTAAATTACGATAGTGGTCGGGTTTTAATTTGAGTTTAAAAATAAAATAGGATGCCTTTTCAAAAAACTTTACTTGAAGTATAAATTAATTTGCATTAGTTTATCAGTTACAAAGTATATTTGCCTTTAAGCAATGACTTTGTCACATCATCAAATCATAGAAAATTCAATCTGTCATAGGCTGAAGGGCCAAACTATAATAACTTCATTAGAGCATCACAAAGGGAGACACAGGAAATTATATTGACGGTAAATTATTCCTCTCAAATCTCAACAGTTAGAGGACTTTTCTAATAATATCAATTTAGAAGAACACAATCCTATGTCATTGCTGGTTGCACGAAGTGTAGAGGTCATACTGAGCAAGTGTGGACAAAACTGTTTCTTCATTTGACTATATGCTAAAAAGTAGAGGTTGTCCCAGACTTGTCTCAGGGACCACTTTTTTTACTTCTGTTATCTGAGGTCTGAGATATCAGAAATGGTGATACACAAAAGTTGCTTACATCTAAGCAATGCAAATTGTCAGGTTCTCAAATCATGCAAAACTCTTTTGAAATAATTGTTAACATAGGCTTTCACAAAGTTCAAAGTCTTTGCTCAGAACAGTGGTATTGCTGTCTGGGTTTATACAGACCCATGTTTACTAGATTTAATAATTAAATTAATAGATATTATTCTGTGCTACATGGCAAGGGGATTGAACTGGCATACAGGCAAGTGGAAATTACATTAATGCCATTGTGAATGGAAATTTTGTGGAACTGGTTTAAATGAGTCCACCCACTCAAGCCTATGGTTCAACTTAACTCAAATAGGTAAATCAAAATCACTGAATTTTTCAAACACTTCAGGTTCACTATCTCACTCACAAAAGCATTCTGTAACCACCAATATTTGCACATTTAAATAAATATTTTGGACATATAGAAGGTTTCCAGACCTCAAGAGCCAACATTTGAAAATACAGTCCTAAGTGTCATATACTACCCTTGATTGATGCACACAGATCACAATGGTTTCACAGAGAGTTCTACACACATATTGATGGTAAGATATGACTGTAATAAAATGAACATTAATCCATGAACAGTGTTGTTCTCCACCATAGGGCAATGATACATTCACTGTGTTCTTTTTTCATCTGTTAAGTTCATTGCTGTGTTCTTGAGCCTACACTAATATTCTTTCATACTTATACCAGTGGTTTTTGAACACCTTATTGGGCTGAATTCAAACTACACCAAATAAAAATAAGTGGTGTAAAAATCCAAAACTGGCTTGGAAAGAAAGAAGTCTGTAACCTGAAAACAAATCTGCCTTCAGGCCTAACAATGAATTCCAATTAGCAGCATTAACATCACTAAAATACAAATACTGTATTTATTGAAATAGTAGCCTATAGTTCCTCATATGGGAGAAAAGAAAAAAAAAAAGCTCTTGCTAAACTAGTGACAGAAGCACAGTTGAAAGGAACTGGTCAACCTCCATACCAACAGTGGAGAAGTGAGATCTGCAGTACTTTTTCAGTCCATCACGTTTATTCTTCAGTCTGAGGTTATAATGGTGGAACATGTGTACAAAAGATTTTACTTTCACAGGAAACATCTCAAAGCAGGTTCATGGCATAGGCAAGTGCATTGAAGCAAATACTGGAAAACAATACTCTGATACTCCGTTCTTCATTTGCTAATAATAATCGAATTTAACTGAATAATATTATTTTATCATTTAAAAAGCTGGTTGAATAATGAAAACAATTACTTGTGAGTATTTTAGCACCAATTGATGGAAAAAATGTGAATAGGTCACAAAATTAAACATTATTTGACTATCTATACAACTAATTGAATAATGGAAACATTTATTCACCAGTGACATATTCATCAAGTACAGAAGAAAGGAAACAAACAATTTGCAAATCAGACCTACATTAAAAGGATCTGATGAATATCTGTAATATTGTCCAAAATTTTTGTTATTGTTACAACGAATATGAAAGCTTACTGAAATAACATTGTCATTTACAATGACAGAATCCCAAAAGGGAAATAATTTGGCTAGAACACACTGGTATCATTAATCCACTGTATATTTAACTTGATGAATGGAATGACATTTCAAAGCACAGAAGGAAGAATAAGCTCATATTTTAGGTATAGGACCAAGAACTAGATGACCTGTTTTCTTCTCCTAGTCCTATCATCAATTATTTTCACAGGATTTTCACTTCCCAAGCCGGAAATTACTTGTTTCTGAGCTAATTACTTAAGGTGAAGCTATGAGCTTTATACAGAGTCAAGTGAATAACGAAGTACCCTTAACTACCTTTGAGTTAGGGCAACTGTAGTAACAGGGGTATAATTAACTGAGGCTCAGAAGAATGGAACACTTGAAAGAAACAGTATTCTTACAAGGTATCTCACTTCAGCTGCCTCAAGGGTTCGTTCCTGTGAGGGGATCTTTCACCAGTGAGTGAAATCAATGATTAAGTGTGAATAACTTCAGCGGTTGTTGATGTTACTTGACACCTTCAAAAATAATCTGCCTGAAAGGCATGAAACAAAAGTGGTTGGAAGCACAAATATGAAACTGTGGAAACCATCTACATCTGGTAATTAATGCAATCTTCAAGTTCACTTAACCAGTGCAGGGTGACGAATAAATCCCTTTCAACAGGAATCTCTGTGTATGGAAGATGTCAAGTTCCCAATGTCTTTATCTATGAGAAAACACCAGTATTTGGAAGATGCAGTGTGCTTTCAGTACAGCGTTGGTAGGGGCTTGCAAAGCTGTGAGTAACTTCACCCTGGATGAGCAGCATTCAGATCATCCCTCTGAGCTTTGTTTCTAATTATCATTAGCCAGACTGTGAACAAGACAGACTTTCCAGGGCACAGGACTGGATAATTTTATAAAGGGTCTTTGCCTGATTCTCTTCAACCACTTCAATTTATTGTCTGTGTTCTCTGCTCCTGAGCAGAAGGCATACTCAAGAGGTGCGAGATATCTGCTCTTAGCAGAAACAGGATACTAGAACCACAGCAGGAAACCAGAATAAAGAAAAGGGAAAAGTTGTTGTAAAATATTAAAAATAAAAGAAATTGTTTCTCAGAACTCAAGAAAGGGTGTAGTTTCATCCTTGAAGGGTCATATGTCTGTTTATTTTAATCTGAAAAGGACTGCAAAACATGTAAATAAACTTAAGACTCTAAGCATAGCTCTTTAAACCAAAGCAAAGACTAATAAAACAACAACAACAACAACCTCAAATGATTTTTTTTCATCATTCAGAATTCAGTAGCAACTGTGTTATTTTGTATTAAGGCACAATACCAAATGTCAACAAGAAAAATCAGCATGAAGTTAATGTTTTAACCTTTTTTGTTGTGATGGAATTGGATATCCCCCCGTACCTTCCCTTTTCAACCAGAATTCATGCAAAACTGGCCACTTCAGCGACACATTTTGACTTTGACAGAACTGAACATTTTCTGAGCAGCAACACTGGTCAGCCCTTAGCTATAAAGCTGCATATAAATGAATGACTTGAATAAGCTTGCAAAGCCAAAAACTGAATTTTAATATGGACCTGTACTTTTTCTGTATCTTCCTCTTCAGAGTTCAGCATAATACAGGTGATGAATATTTATTCAACCCTGATTATACTTGAGCTGCATTAGTGTACTTTAGATTAAAGCTTTGTTGTTTCTACTGCCAATTCTCGTGCATGGTAATATTTTACATTTTAGATATTTTGATTTACACATAAAAATATACTTATTATAATGTCTGCCTTATTAACCCTCTTTTCTGTTCTGCCTTCCATTCATGGTAGTATTGTATGCATCCAGTGGGTTATTACATTTACAAACTTCCTTATTTACTGCAATTGTAGAAATCGCTATAATTAACTGTACATTCAGTACAAAATTTAACTATTCAGACTTAAAGTACGATCTTAGTCTTCTTAAAATATTTCATTACCAAGAACCTGGACATGTTTATTTTGAATTTTGAATTACGATAAATTTGAAGCTACTGTGCAGTAAAAAGTGGTGGTGTTTCCACAAACAGCACAGGATCCTACAAGATAGGAGCAACAGGAAGCCTGACCATGCAGCGCCTTTAGATGCCAGGAATGCGGCTTACTGAAACCATAAATTTAATGGCTGTGAAAGCCACCCAGATGTCATCTGTACCCTCCAAGACTTTGTTTCTTTAACCCGTCTTCTCAGAGTACATTGGTCTTACAGACTTGGCTTATAAGATAGTGGAGAGAGAGGAATTTCCGAGTTAGATGCCGGTTGGTATGACTGGGTACATGAAGGCATGAAGTACCCAGCTAGGAAGCTGCTATACCACGCAATACCCAGTGAGCTGGTGCTACAGGGAAGGTTTGCTATGGCTTTTTCTGTGCTTTTTCATTGCTTTGGTGGTTGTTTTTTATGGGGTTTTGTTTGGTTGGTTGGTTGGTTGGTTGGTTGGTTTTTTTCTTTTGTTTTTGGGGTTTTTTTGGTTTGGTTTGATTTGGTTTTTTAATAGAGCAATAGAGAGAGGATCAAGCATCTCTGCTAGTCATTGTCACCCAGTATTCTGAACCTAACTTCCACATTTACACAGCTAAGCCTTAAAGACAAGTGGACACTCATCTATGAGTTCATCAGTGAGGGAAGCATTCACTCCCAGCCGCAAACAACAACTAGTGGAATTGCAGAGAGTAAGCATAAATCTCACTGTAAACTGGCTAAGATTACAGTAAAGTATTGTCATGACCCAAGTGCACTGTAAATCAACTACTTTCCACCCATTTCAAACAATTTGCCAGGTAAGTGGTAACATTTATCACCATAAGCAAAATCTTGGGAAATGAAAAAAAAAAAAAAAATGAAGCAGAAAAAACATCCACACTGAAAAATTTCTTTCTCCTTCTGGCTTTATATGCATCCTTTACTTTTCTTCTTACCATTTCTCTTTCTTCCTTGTCACATAAACAGGTTGCACAGGCTTTTAAAATATAAGAACAATTAAAAGAGAATTTGACATATACGTTGGATATTAGGAAGAATTTTTTCACTAAAAGAGTAATTAAATACTGGAATAGTCTGCCCGGGGAGGTGGTGGAGTCACCATCCCTGGATGTGTTTAAAAGGAAACTGGACGTGGCACTTGATACCATGACCTAGTTGAGGTGTTAGGGCTGGGTTGGACTCGATGATCTTGAAGATCCCTTCCAAAATACACATTCTGTGATTCTGTGATTCTGCGACATACACAGAGGAAAGTCCAGGTAAGCATCCTGCAGCCAGACAATACCAGAACCTGATACTCCTGGAAGATCTTACTTTCAGTACATGCAATGAAGTGCTTCCAAGGTACAAGCACATCTCATCCACATACTGGAAGCCACATATTTATTTGCTCTACTGCCATTGCAAATACAGAACATTTTCTTATGTTTGTGCATCTGTCAGCATCAGCTCCTCTGAACAATTATCACCATGCACTACAGTACAAATGAAAGAAAGTAACAATGTTAAAAGTCATATTGATATTCGTATTGTTATCAATGCAACTATGTGAGAAATTAAATATTGTATGACATAATGAGAAAAGAGAAATCAGGTAGGTCTTTATTCATTATTTAGACTTCTATATTGGTAACACTTATTGTCTCTGTCTGAGAACATCTATAATGTCAGTGAATCTGTGTATAACATAGAGAAAAATGTTGAATTTCCTGATGTGAGTAAATAAGAGAGAGTCAAAGCAAGAGAAAGAACAAAACTGTGCCAAAGAAAACGATGAAGAAAACCAAAGGCAAACAGTAGCAATAACACAGCTACCTAAATAAAATTTAGGTGCAACCTTTGCGAGCTATTTTGACCTAGGCATTCGTAGAAGGCAATCACGTTCTCAGTTATATTTCCTAATGAGAAAGTCTAGAGACAAAGACAGCAATTACCCTCCCTACAAAAAGTTGTATTTCAGAAGAGTGTGTTTCAGCATTCCCTCAAGAGAGCTGTCACCTCAGTGCAGCCGAGCATCTTAAGAGTGCAGGTCCATTTGGACACTCAGTTTGTCTTAGAAGACCAAAAATTACAGACACAAATGGCACTTATGAAGAACTCAAAAGACCTTTAACATCCACAGAGATCAACGCAAGCAGACAATTATCATCCCCCAGGAGACAATTTCCTTTATGAAAAAAAATGCAGAGTAACCAGCTACAAGTTGGTGTAACCAGCTTAGCTACAATGAACTTCTGAAATTCATCACAAATATTAATGGCACAGTGGATGTTAAGGAACTCAAACATGATGCACTACCAGAAATTAAATTGTTAAATATTTTGGCTAACTGCCATGTCAGTGATCATTAGACTGAAATATTTGGCTAGTAAATTCAGTATCTTTAATTTTAATCAAATTTGAGTGTTTGCAAATGATGCAGCTGTTGCTATAAAGATAATTAAATAACCAAATAGACAACAACTTTAATTTTAGGTTTGGTTTTTGGGGGTTTTTTTTGAGAGATTTGAAGATTAGAGTTATTTGCAAACTCCTCAGACCCCACTGCTCTCAGCACTGAGAAAGAAATAATCTCAATGCATGAACTGTGTGAAATATATTTATTGTCTTAGGCCAGTGCAAACAAAGTACAACAGACTTCACAGATCTCACCATCGTAACAGGCATCTTTGTTCCTAATCTCAGCAAGAAGCCAAAGGAAACCACAGAGGTGTAATTACACACACCTCCTCTTACAATTGGTGCCACTAAAAAAGCAAGTGGATGACATCAATCAGTAGGAAGGAATTCACAGTTCTGACTTTTGCACTGACTGGTTTTGTTTATTTGTTAGTGGTCCCTCTACACCAAGTTGAAGAATTACAAATCGGATTACGTCTCTTATTTTGAATATCATGAATTCACTGCATAGCATCATTGGAAATCAATATATATTCAAAGAAAATCAACTGGCTCCAACAGTTACCCAAGATTTGTCTTCGCATAAAAGTTATGATAACTGACTGTACAGGTTGCTGCTGATCTTTGGCTTGGGAGGCAAATTTAGGCTTAGTCTGTAATATCAGAAGCAGCAAAATATTTATTAGAAAATAATGCAAAGTGGAACTATCTCATCAAGTTTGTGGCATGTTGCTTTGATTATACTTAAATATAATATCTTGAAATAAGAGTACCATAATGACTGTAGCTCAGAGGGCCTACCCTGAGGGATGTCCTATCAGGGACACCTCCAGCAGGCATTAAATCCTAGGGAAAACCAGATTTGCTTATGCAACTACAGATAGGGTTTCTATTTTTCAGGTACAGTTCCTTTTGTTGCATCCATGTGACTTCAATAGGTACTCACATTCAGAAACACAGTATAGTAGCCCAGAAAAGGTCAAATTCCTGAAAATTCTTTGGCATCTCTATAAAGCATCACAAGGCACAGCATGAAACATTTCAGGAAGTGTAGACATAGCTTGACTCAATAGCAATGATATTTAGATTCAAGAAAAACAAGAGGTTTTAATTAAAGACTTACCTTCAAAATCAAACAGAATGTCTCACCAACAATGACATGAAAGTCAAAAACCCATCCTAGGTGTCATCTGAGTAGCCACATTTTTTTTTTTTACATTTGTATGCTAATCACATAAGAAGCAAAAATAGACTTAGATTGGAAATCAAAGATTGGTTGTATACAGGTAATAGAGTGCTCGAATGCTTTATTTTAAGATAGAAGGCTCTTGAACCAGGCTTTATTATTGAACTAAGACTATCTATCCTTTTTGACACTTTTTAAATTAAGTTCTTCCTCTAATTTATGTTTTTGTCAGCTTGCCTCCCTTACCTGACTTTAAACTGATTTTTTTCTCTCAAAGTAATAAACTACTTCGGAGAGGAGAGAAAAAAATTTTAATGACCCTAGGAATTCAGATTAACAAAATGGATCATTTGTATACAGCTGCAGAAATATGAAACCTTTTGAAGTAGAGTCTTCAACAATACACTGCTTCTACACATTGCCACAAAATTCCTGTTAGTACTCCCTACATTCTCAATTCTTGACATGTTTTAGCAGTCCTCATCCTTTTGGTGCAAAATTATGAGGTCAATGTTAAATCAAAAGGATAATGTTAAGGTCAAGACCATCAATGTACTCTTTTATTTTTAATGCTGTGATGGATAAACTCCACCAGCCCTTGTACCAAAGCTCCAAACCAAAGTCTGGGTGAGCCTGCATTTGCACCACCAGTCATGTTTGACTCTTTTCTGGCTTCACAGTCTGCCTCCTTATATTATTGCTAATCCAACCTGTTTTCAAGCACGGTCTGCATCCCATCTGACTTCAGCAGAGATGCAGAGAGCTGGTTCAGGCAAACAGAGCAGGGTAACAGCTGCAGCCTGATGAGTGGTGGCAGCCAGATAATCTACTGTGATGTCTTGTTGGAGAAAATTTGGGACAATGTAATTTCCCCAGTTTGACACGGAACTCTTGTCAGAGTAACATGAGGCTCTACACAGTACAATCCGCCTTCGGATGCTGTAAGCAATATTTATTTCTCTAATCCAAAAATCAAGATTGCATGTGAATGCTCCTAAGGTGGCTTCACATTTTCAGTAGTTTACACATTACAGGTATGAATAGAGATTGCAAAAAGAACTACCCATTAAAGAGGAAAATGATAGCAGCTCACATTTCTTCTCTGCTTCCTTTCTCTCTCTTTTCCTGTCTCCAGTGTGATCTTAATTCTTACTACCAGTGGATCATGCTGCAGGCTTTTTTGAGGCTCTTTTTAAAGTAAATAAAGGCAAAATAATTTTTTAAAAAGGAGTTACTGATGTGAAAAATTATCTGGTTTTCCTCCATTAAATAGAGTCATGTTCACACAATCATGAAAATATCCACTTCTCATAATCCTGTTTCAAAATGGTATCTTACTTTGGCACATCTTGCAGGGTTCCTGGTTTAGCATGAGGAAGAATTACAGGTTTTAAAAGCTCTAAATTCTTACAGAATAAGGCTTCATTAAGGCAGTTTCACTCAGTGAAAAATCCAATAACCACTTTAATAGAAATACTATTTCCAAGCAGGTCACTGAGTGGACACTTACTTTCCATATTAGAACATACTTTCAGTACAGAAAATAAGTATACTCAACTAAAATTAAAATAGCAATTAGATAGGATCTTAACTTGCCTTCAGAGTCCCAGTGCGTCAGCTTTGTTTAAAGTTTCTGTGCTGTCTAAAACTCATGCTCCATCACTGTATTTTTCAGCAGATCTTGATTCAAGAACATTTTTCAGATTTATTTTGTACTGATAACTGTATGCTGATTTTGTATACCTTTTCATCAACTTTAAATAAATGTTAATTTAGATAAATGTAAACCAAAACCTCAGGTAAAGAATATGAATGTCCTGTGTGATTCACTACCACAAATTGCATTTTCATTCCAGATTATTTCTTAAAGTGTCTGCGTGAGTACACATCCTAAGATGAAATTCCAGTACTGGTATTTTTTTACTTTCTAGTGTGGGAATGACACTATCTGACTCTGGTATGGCCTACTATAGAAACTGAACCATGAGGACAAATGGTAGAGCTGAAGCCCATGCTGTGATTACACAAGTACTATCAGATCTGATTATAAGAAAGAAGACTAAATTCACCATTCTGATTTCTCTGTCCAAACCCCCACAAAAATAGAGGCCTAAGTATCTATAAGATACTTAGAATGATGCTTAAATGCCAGACACCCAAATAAAGATTAAGCAACCTGTGTGAAAAGTTTAATTTGAAAAAAGAAAAAAATTCTGAAAGCATGCAATGTCCATTAAAACTTACAAAAATTTAATGAATGAAAAGCAAATGTAATTTAGGTACTTTGATCTAAAATTTAAGTAAGTAACATTAATTTGTGAAAATTGTGTAAGCTAAAAAAGAATACAATCACGTTGTCACTTTATGTGTACAGCAGAAATATTGCTTGCAGAAACCGTCTAAGCTTTTCCGGTCTGTATGTTTCAGATGTGTTTTACAAACATATTACTCAGATCTCCCCTATTTTGGATTTGATGATTAAGACTTCTCAACACATAGATGCCATCATTTTGGGAGAAACAGGGACATAGAAGTAAACTAATTGAGTGTGACTGTGTTTGTTGTGAACAAAAAGTAGAAAGCATTGTACATTCCCAGTGGTCATTACAGTGAATAGAGAGAGTAGAGAGAAAAATGAACAAATGCAACTTACTTTGTTGCTATATAGCTACTAGTAACATAGCTCTGTTGTCTAAACTGAATTAATTAACTTTTAACTGAATTTATCACTAGATTCTCCTTAAAATACTCAAGTATGGAGTCAAGTCAAGGGTAGCTCCAGCTTAAAATTCGATTTCTGCTACAGAAAAGGTTATCATCCAGAAGAAATGATTGGAACACACTATGGCTTCATCAGTAGTAACAGCAATTTATATAACTAAGTATTTAAGAAGAAAGGACCATGAAATATATTTATGCATGATCAATGCCTCTGTCAGTCTCCCCATGAGTGCTGATTTCTGAATGAAATCAGAGTCTGATGCTACTGAAGCAATTGAATTAATACTTCTGGGGCTGAACAGATCCGTCAGGAAGAGAGACAATGCCATAGAGTGTCACTGTCTTTTCCACTTCATTATTGATTCTCTGTCAGCATACAGTGTCCCTGCCTCACTGCATGGTGTGTACTGGTGTCATGTGCCATGTTTAACACCTGGGCTAGTGATAACTGAAGAAATGTAGCTTGACAGTCCTTGCCACTGCATTAGCTGGACCAGAAATATCATTTAATCTCTCCTTAAAAAATAAAAGAGGTAGGAAGGAATAAAATGGTTTCTCTAACATGGCTGATAGTAAATTCTGCTATGAACAGCATGCTATGCTATATGCTGCATTATGTTGTATTGAACATATATTATCTCCTGTGCAGAAAAGAAAACTCTCAATTGAATTCTTGAGGCAGATTGTGTGTCATGCTCGCAGACACAAACACAAAGTGCAAAGATATTATTACTGAACAGCAACTATGATCTTTTGTCAGGAAAAGATACATCAAGTGTCATGCATACAGAATGCCCAGTGAGGTCAAGAGAAATTACACATTTGATGGTAAACAACAAAGTGCATGCCCTGGCATTATAACATCTAGGCAGCCTTGCTGTGTGACTTGGGATGTTTGTTACTAGGTGTGAAAGTGCTTTTGCAATAGGTAATAGCATATTTTCAGAGTAAT
Source organism: Chamaea fasciata (assembly GCF_029207755.1). Lineage (NCBI taxonomy): Eukaryota > Metazoa > Chordata > Aves > Passeriformes > Sylviidae > Chamaea > Chamaea fasciata. Next base: position 40,635,095 of record NW_027094086.1, on the reverse strand, counting down.
ACAACATGCATTTAATATAAGTAATAGGGTAGATGTTTTAAAAATGTTAAATTTTTCTCTGAGCTAGATGGGCAGTATCACTAAATACCACATACCTGAAAATTATCACAGTTTCATTCACGTCTGTGTCGCTGGGCAAAGTGCATTTGGAAATAAAAGCGCATTTTGTTCAGCTCATGTGCAAGTCATCACAGAGGACAACCTCATAAGCACATGAAGGAGCTGTGCTTATGTCATTGAGCTCTTGATTTGTATTCTGTTCAATATGTTTTCTCAGTTCCACAGTTATGCTTCATGTTCATGGTATTGTGATGCTTGGAATGGAGAAAAGCTAGGGTCTCATTTTTCTTTCATATATAATATAATGGCAGTGCTGATGGCAAAGTAATTATGCTCCTGGATTGCCATCTAGGTATCATTAGTATTAGTAACTGAGATGAAATGTGTAAAGCTGCTGAGATATTTAATGCCATCACTGTTAGTGAAAGCAAAACAGCAGTTCTGCTGCATTCAGTCTGTTCACACACACAATTATTCCAATGTTATATGTGTCACAGTACATTAAGATTGTTCAGGATTTTCATAAAAGTTTTTCTTTTCAGTATGCTTCAAGTTTATCTTAACAATTTTCTTTGTTCTCAAAGCAGATACATGAAATCTCAATTCAAATGTGAATTTCACTAGTGTGAGAGTGTTTGCCAGAATAATAACAAAAAAAAAAGCCAGAATAATAGCAAAAAAAAAAAAAAGGTAGATGCCACTTGCTTTCCTGCATTAATAGGTGTCTTTAGAAACATTTCTTTTATGAATTTTCCAATGTGAGATCACCTAAGGCAAGTTTGGATGTGATGAACTGTACCAGAAAGGAGGTTTGACTCAAAGGAGTCAATTCCCTGTCCAGCTATGCGTCTATGGGGGGAAAAAGGCTTGCAGTTTCTAAAGGCCTGTTGCTGTACAATTTGCAACTCTGCCATACGGAGGAGAATGCAATCACAGACCTATGTACTTAGAGGTAAAGACTTCTAGGTGAAACAAGGTGTAGGCCAGTGGGAAAACATATGGTGTGGAGTACATTATTTGCTCTTCCTCCTGTTCTCAGGACATAGTCTGACATCTGCATCATGGATCAGGAAGTTAGAAGAGCTTTGGACTTCACAATCCTACAGTTTCATGAGGTGGCTGGCCAAAATCTATCATAATGAGACTGGAAGGATTTGAAGGAAACTCCTTGAAGAATCCACATCCACATTTTTAATCACCACTTAGAAGCACATCTTGTGGGGGTCTTACATTTTAAATTGTGTTTTTCCTAGATTTTTCATTTCATGTGAGTAATTACTTACTCAACAATAAAAGTGGTCACTGATTAGAGCTACCTTGATTTCTTTAAAAGTAAGAATTTCAGTTTTTCTCACCAAAAGGCAAACTACACATTTATTAAAGACAGGCTTATTTGAAAAGCAAACAAACAAACCAAACCCAACCCTGAAAGATTGGTGAAATCACTTAAGTGATTTCAAAATTTTGAATGATTTTGAACAAATATTGTCCTTAATCTCTTGTTTTTTTAAAGTGGAAATTAATCATTCTGCTGGTTGAGAAGAAGAAAATATGATTACACATACATGTCTTGTTAATCCTGCCTGTAAGTAGTTTCCTCTTTAGAGAGGCTCAAACTAATTTCACAGTGAACCATCTTTTGTACACCGAAAGTGTAAGATAACCTGTTGTATGCTGTTAGATGAGTTTTTAAATGTATGTTATAAAATGTGGTACATTGATTTTTAATAAGTCAGTAACTACTTTAAATGTGATTTTTGAAGGGCTTTTTTGAATTGGCATTAATTTAAAAAGTCATAAAAATTCTAACCATTAAAATACATTTGCATTAAACTCAAAAATTATACCAAAAATGAAGCCATAATAAAATACATGTTAGAAATCTCTGGAGAATTTGAATTCTAAGGGATTTCACCAGAAATTATTTGGCAGGGTTTATGAAATTGTTTGCAGATTCATTTGCTCTTAGAAGTTGAAAATAACACGAGATATGTGTGACTGACTATATTAGAGTAATTGATCCACTGATACATGATGTTTTTCTTTACCTATGACCTGTGACGACTACACCTAAAAGGACTCAATGTTTTCTATTTTTTTTTCTGGAAACTAAAATATGTCATCAAGGGAAATCTTTTAGGACACTAAAAAAGTACCTAACAGAGCCCTGAAAGATAAGAAACTATTAAGTCCAAGTCACTATATTAACTTTCACAGCAAAGAAAGTCATTAAATCTCCATGAATTCTTACAGCTCAGTATTCTCTTAGAATGCTTTCACAGAATGTATGCCATGTGGGGGTTTCACAATAGATCTTATTGGAATCTCAGTCCTGTTCCCAATAAAGCAATAGAATCATAAAATCATAGAATAATTAAGGTTGGAAAAGACAGCCAGGGTCATCAAGTCCAACCTTTGACTGAACACCACTAAGCCGACTAAACCATGGCACTAAGTGCCATGCCCAGTCATTTCTTGAACACTTCCGGGGATGGTGACTCCACCACCTTCCTGGGCAGTCCGTTCCAATGCTTAACCACCCTTATAGTGAAAAAATTCTTCCTGATGTCCATCTGGAACCTCCCCTGGCATAGCTTGAGGCCATTTCCTCTTGTTGCTAGTTTACAGAAACATAGAATATCCTGAGGTGGAATGGACTCAAAAGGATTACCAAAGTCCAAATCCTGGCCTGCACAGGTCACCCCAAGTGTGCCTGAAAGCATTGTCCGAACGTTTTCTGAACACTGTCAAGCTTGGTGCTGTGGCCCCTGGGGAGTCTGTTCCAGTGCCTAAGCACCCTCTGGGTAAAAATCCTTTTCCTGAGATCCAACCTAAACCTACCCAGACACAGCTTCAGGCCATTCCCTTGGGTCCTGTCACTTGTCAGACAAGCCCCTCCTCTTCCCCTCACAAGGAAGTTGTAACTGCAATGGAGTCTCCCTTCAGTCTCCTCCAGCCTGAGCAGACCAAGTGACCTCAGTTGCTCCTTGTATGGCTTCCCCTCAAGGCGTTTAACCACCTTCATAGCTGTTTTTTGGACACACTTTAATAGCTTTAAATCTTTTTTTATATTGCGCTGCCCAGAACTGCACACAGTGCAGAGTACAGTGGGATAATCATCTCCCTTGAGGAGGGTGTGCCTGATGCACCCCAGGACAACGTTGGTATTCCTGGTTTCCTGGAGAGGAGACTGACCCCACCTCACTACAAGGTCATTTCAGGTGGTTGTAGAGAGTGAAAAGGCCTCCCCTTGAACTTCCTTTTCTCCAGTCAAAACAACTCCAGCTCCCTCAGCTACTCCTCATAAGACATGTGCTCTAGACCCTTCACTAGCTTCGCTGCCCTTCTCTGGACTCGCTCCAGCATCTCAGTGTCCTTCTAGCAGTGAGGGGCCTGGAACCAGACACAGGATTCCAGGTGTGGCCTCACCAGTGACAAGCACAAGGGGACAATCGCTGAATCACTGCCCTGGTCCTGCTGGCCATGCTATTTCAGCTACAGGCCAGGATGCCTTTGGCCTTCTTGGCCACCGGGGCACAAGGCTGGCTCCTGTTCAGCCGGCTGTTGACCAACACCCCCAGGTCATTTTCTGCTGGGCAGCCTTCCAGCCAATCTGCCCCCAGCCTGTAGCATTGCATGGAGTTGTTGTAACCCAAGGTAAATTAAATTTATTCAGGGAAAAAAGCTAGATAAGTACAAGATAGTATTTATTTAACCCAATATTTCACTGCAAAATGCACTTAAAATTAAGTGCAAAAATATGCTGCATGCAAAGTGGAGCAAGCTGGCATTTGTAGCCAGAAGACAGTTGAAAGTAATAGGTAAAATGAGAAATTAAGGTTTAGGTAAAATAGATGTTATCGTTATCATCACCTTTGATTAAAATCTGTTAAGAACTGTTTAGCATTAATGCAAACATAAAACCTGGAGTATGCATTTAGATTTTCTCAATATTCACATGAAAATTAAAGGGGGAAAAATGGTGTGAAAGATATTACTCAAAATCCCTACTGATTCAATAAAACCTAACATGAAAAGATACCTCAGGATGTGCTTGCACAGAAGTCCAACAGACAAAAAGCATATTTTGCCCTGTGTTAATAAGGGGGGGGAAATGGTTGACTAGAGGTAGAATATATGCATTATCTTTGTTTAACAGGTTAGAATATTCTCCTGGCTGGAAGCTCCCTGGCATATGTGAGGGTGAATCAGGACATGTAATTCGCAGCAGTTTCACAACTTGATGGCATGCTGCCAGAAGAGCCAGCAGGTCATTGATTGTTATTGGGGAATCCCCTGACAGTTCCAACCCCCAGGAAAAGAGAGGGAAGGCTGGGCAGCCAGCCAGGACTTCACTCCTGCAAAAATCCCAAATGCCGCTCCCTGACTAGTTATGCAAGAGCCATATAAACCTTTGGTACTTCTGGCACCCATGAAATTTGTGATAAAACACTGAGACAATATAGAGTTTTCTTAAATTTAATTTAATTATTTAAATTTACAGCAATGCTACCTCAAAGGGGCATAATATTACCTTTCAGTACAAACCTTCCTTAGCATGAGTACTTTCTATAGTATCAGTATTTACTGTTATATGTTATCTGAACCCCAAAACTGAACTATTCAATTATCTGAGCACGTTCACATGACAGTAGTACAAGTGATATAGGCAGTGATTGTCATTCTGATCACTTCAGTGCTATGTGATGCACCCAATGGACATGTGAAATGTATTCCACTAATGCAGGTGGATGTGTAGGTTACTGTACATTTTGATATTCCATCCAAATGAATGAACTATTTATTCAAAGCTGTTGCCACCAATAGACTGGGCTTCTGTCTTCACAGTACTGAAGAGGCTGACAGTGATTTTTTAGGAAAACAACTTATACACCATGGAAATATAGTGCCTCATAGCACAGAAAATAGAGCCTCCACCTAAACATCAGCAAGGACAAAAGTCACTAATTATTTCAAAACATGACTGAGTGAAAAGAGCATTTCCTGGTTTGCATAACACTTTGTTTGCTCAGTGACTGTTAAGGAGCAAAGAATTAAGTCAAGTTGGGTTCTTCAGTCTAATTTCTTCTTAGTCTTGTCCTTTTAACACACTTGCTTTTCTGAACACATCCTCTGGTTTCCAGAGATACTGAGTTCTCCATGCAGGACTCAGAATATAATGCTAAAAATTTCCATATAGCAAATTTTCAAGATGCTTCTTTGAGAGCCCAAGTGGGAATTACGAGAAAATAAATCAGTTGTATATTTATTAAATCAATATTTGGGATTTTTTTAATTTTAGGAGAGTATTGCCTGTGAATGTGGTCAATAAAGCATTTCTTAGGCATTGAATGAAAGCAGAAAGTGAGATGGGTGGCACTCCATAAGACTTCTTGAAATCCCTGAGTGCTTCTTTACAGTCCTGGAGAACCATGAGAGAGATTCTCTTCTCAACAAGTGTTAATACTATCATCCAAACCAGCCAGCCGATGGGGTCTTTCTTTGAACTTCTACACAACCTAGTGATTAATGATCTGGAAACACCGAACTGTGCTCACTATTTAAATCTTCAGGGAAGTGTAGAACTACAATGGACAACAATTACCAAACATTGAACAGCTATTGGTTGCTATTGCTTATTGCTGGGGAAACAGATTAATTAACAATTTCTTGCAATTAAAAATCAATACTCGGTGTAAGAATATATGCTTCAGCTCAACAATTCATTTTATTCAACTCTCTGTTTTGAGTAAGTTAATAGATATTTCATTTGAGGTAATTTAACCATATTCACGTCCAAGACTAGTGATAGGCAACCAGAGGTAACAGAACAGCAGCAGTTTCTTCATGTGCAGGCAGCTGCAGGCAGCAGAACACAGCTAGACCTTTGGCTATTCAGAATCAGAGAACCATGGCAATTTTTAGGTTGGAAAAAGCCCCTAAGACCACTGAGCCCAACTACTAACTCAGCACTGTCAAGTCCTCCACTAAACCCTGTCCCTAAGTGCCACAACGACACGTCTTTTAAATATGTTCAGGATTAGTGATCCCACCATTTCCCTGGGCAGTCTGTTTCAATACTTCAAAACCCTTTCCATGAAGCAGTGTTTCCTGTTATCTACTCTAAGCTTCCCATGGCACACCTTGAGGTCATATCCACTTGTCCTATTACTTGTTGCCTGGAGAAGAGACCAATTCTCACCAGGCTACAACCTCCTTTCAGGTGGTTGTGTAGTGATAAGGTTTCCTCTGAGTTTCCTTTTCTCCAAGCTAAATACCTCCAGCTCTTTCAGCTATTTATCATCACACTTGTGCTACAAACTCTTCACCATTTGCATTGTGCTTCTCTGGACATGCTCCAGCACCTCAATGTCCTTCTTGTAATGAGGAGCCTGAACACAGCATGCAAGGTGCAGCCTCACCAGTACCAAGTACAGAGGACAATCACTGCCCTGGTCCTGCTGGCCATATTATTGCTGATGCAGGCCCGGATTACATTGGCCTTCTTGGCCACCTGGGCACACACTGGCAAGTGTTCAGACACTGTCAATCAGCACCCCCAAGCCCTTTCCAACTGACCAGCTTTCCTGCCTCCAACCTGTGGCACTGCCTGAAGTTGTTGCAACCCAAGTACAGAACTTGATACTTCATGTTGTTGAAGCTCCTATCACTGGCCTCAGCCCATCAATTCAGCCTGTCCAGAGGCCTCTGCAGAGCCTTCCTACCCCCCAGCAGTTCAATTACCATGCAACTTGGTGTTGGCTGTGAACAGACTCAGGATACTCTTCAATCCCTCATCCATACTGTCAATAAAGATATTAAACAGGACTGTCCCCAATATTGAGCTGGTCACCACTTGTGACCATCTGCCAGCTGAATGTATCTCCATTCACCACCATTCTCCATCCATCCAACCAGGCTTTACCCAGTGAAATGTGCACCCGCTGAAGCCATGAGCAGCCAGTTTTTCCAGGACAATGCTATACCAAAGGCTTTACTAAGACCCAGATTGACATCTACAGCCTTTCCCTTGTCCACTAGATTGGTCACCTGGTCATAAATGGAGGTCAGGCTGGTCAGGAAGGACATGCCTTACATAAACCTGTGCTGGCTGGGCCTGATTCCCTGGTTGTCCTGTACATGGCGTGAGATGGCAGTGAAGATGATCTGCTCCATGACCTTTCTCCACACCAAGGTCAGGCTGACAGGCCTGTAGTGAAGTATTTCAGGGTAATGGAATCAAAAAACTTTTGAATAAACAAGTCTTGAATTCAAGCTTTATATAAGCTACTTTCCTGAATTTTTGCTGTTAGATCAACATTCAAATAAACCCCCCATCTTTTTATTACAGTTGTGTATAATATGGAAAGAGTCACCACTGCCTGTACTTTTCTAAAAGTGGTTAGAAATAATTCTGCTTCAGGACTTTACCCTGACGCTCTATTAAATGCTTATTATAAGCAAATGCAAACTTTATCTTTGAACTCATCTTCAGCATCAATATCAGAATCTGGTCTATATTTTCTTCCCATAAACTATAACAGCAAGATGTTTACTCTTCTTACTTCTTTATAAATGTGCCAGAGAAAAATTGCAGTAACACATTTTGTAATGTCAGGGTTGGAACTAGGTCACCAAAAAGAAAAAGATACATACCTAGTTCTCAAGACTGTCCCATTCAGAAGCCAGTACACACACACGCAAATGCAACCCCCACCCCATTCCCACTTCTCAAACCCCTTGGGTTTGCATTGAAGTGGTACCAAGCTGCTGGCATCACCTTAGCAGCTGATTTCAAGCTTGAACACATGCAGTGAAGGAGAAGTCAGACCACAATTCCAGGTAAAGCTGCGGATGGTGACTCAGTCCCATTCTGTAAGAGCATTTGGTCAACTAATGTAATCCAGCAAGTATCAGTGAAACATCACAATAAAGAACTAGAACTTCTACGTATTTTCTGAGAATCATCTCAATTCCTTGATAAAGTGAAAAAAATTAGCTTTCTCGGAGATGCAAAATCAAGCACAAACTGAACTTTCTGGGTGAAATACAAGGGAGAAACCTAGAAACGCATGTTATGAAAGGATGAACACAAAGTGATCCCCCAGAAAAAAAATGAGAACATTGAAATGCAAAATATCCTACCGACAGCTCCATGTAGCCAGCCCTATTTACAATGGTGTGCAAGCACAAAAAAAACCATGTAGCCCACTTATGCAATTAAGGCTTGGCAATTTGATGAAAATATCATGGAACAGAATTGATGTGAATTTGAGCACCCTGCCAGCTCATTGGGATGGAATTGGCAGTCAGGAAAAGAGACGGGTGGTGTGATGTGCACGCATGAGCCTGCAAAGGCAAACTCTGGGCTCCAGGGCAATTGCCAGGAGTTGGTTATCCTGGAGGAAAACAGGGATTTTAACAATAGTTAAGCTCTCAAGGAAGGTAGGTTCTTGATATATTATCCTTTGGATAGCTGAGGGAAAAACAGTGGGATATAAATGTATTACCAACCATCAAATTATCACAAGCCCCCCCAAAAAATTAAAACATTGCCATCACAGAGGTAGAGGCAAATTAAGTGATTTTTCTCCTAAAGGAAACTGCATTTAATTGCAAAACTTTATGAACTTCACAGTAATGTTTACCTCTCTGGCAATTAAATGCTTCTTCAGATTAACTCACTTAATACTAAATAAAACCAAAATGCATCACACAGCAGTTCACGTATGCATTATTTTCTTCAGTGATTTCAAGTTTATACTAGATGCTAAAGAAATTACTGTGTGTCTAAATATTTGCAGAGATTTAAGCACATAAAGAAAAAAATATTATAAGGTAACAGACCACCAGGATTTATGGAATCATTGTTTAGGATTTAAAGTTATAGCACTATGTTTCAGAAAGAGCCAGGAAGTCTCCCCAAATACAGAATAATTATTATAGTTATATAATAATATTTTCTAAAAAATCTGTCCTCCACTAGGAATGTTTTTACTCCACCATGGAGCAACAACTGACCGTTCCTGTAACAGATTTGGCACAAGAACAGAAAGACAATGAAAAGTTAATTATACGCCAATGTAATAAATGTTTAGGCATCCTGAAAAATAGTCTTGTACTACATTTCATTTCAAAAAGGGGTCTATTTTATAAGGATATGTTTTACTTGTATTCATTACTTACTGTCAGACAGCAAGCACTTACTGTCAGATCTCACATTGTGCATATTACTGTATGATAGCAGAGTGGCCACAATTCTGCAAAAGCTTATAAATTGTGCCAATAACTGGACTTGCTAGTCAAACCCAATTAACTTCTAACACCAGTTTGCCTAGTAAAGCATCCACTTAGTCAGAACTCATTTGTGCTTTAAAATTGATGCATTATACATTTTTTGAAAAGTATTATTTTTTCAGAGTGTCATTGGAATTAAAAAAATATATATACCACTGATACAAGAAAATTTAAAGTTACAAGTAAAATTTAGCTGAATATTTAGGTTTTACAGCATTTGAATGTGCTGTAAGTACACGGCGTTTTGAAGCATCAAGCAGTTCTCAGCTTCCTGCTGTGTCCCATATAGAGTCTCCATCACTATCATCAGTCATGCATAAAATAATTGTTTTTCTGCTCTTACAATAGGACCAAGAAAACCCTGCATTCTGGTTGAAATGAAAATGAAGGCAACATGAGTAATCACATCATGATGGGTCAGCTGTTGTGTACCGAACATCCTTAAAAGCAGTTCAATAATGGCACCTTTAACTAAATGTTTATTTACATAATCACATGGGTAAAAATGTACAAATATTTTTTTTAAAAAAACCAAATAATTTAAAAAGATATTTTGGATTAAATATTCAGAAAATCAGTGATGAAAAGAAAAGCTTCTTGACAGTGTCTATAAAAATGGTAAAAAATATTTACAAAGAAGAAAAAAGCAACCAAAGAACAATAAAGCAACCCAAATTTACACATCTGAAATAGCATGAATGAAGAATTTAACAATCAGAATTAAACTTTCTATTAACTACTGAATTGTGCTTTGACGAAATAGAAGTAAACTGAATGCCAGATATTATTTTGATTTTTTTTCTGAAACGCATTTGAAATAAACAAGTTTAATTTGAGCAATCCATTGTTGCTTAGTTTTAGCAGAATACGATTAGTATTTATGTAATTTTTTAATTGGTAGACTGCTTTCACTCTGACTAGTATCTCAAAAAATCTTGAAATTCAGTGAATTAAAACATATTCTATTTACTTAAAAATTAAACTGAGACTCAATTAAATAAGAAATAAGATAATTTTCTGTCCTTTCCATAAGCAACGGCAGATCTGGGATGCAGAATACTGTTATTGCAGTATTTAGTTCTTCACACAATGGTACACTGGGATCCCATGGAAGTGCAGCTCAGTAAAGATTTAATTACATTAGAGAACTCAGTTATTGTGTTAGTGTGTGTTTGACTCTGGTTGGCTCTTCAAATTATATATATATATATTTTTTTATAACAACTGCTTGACAGGAATATTTGGCTTTGACCCTTGAAATGCTTAAATGTGGGCATTGCTTTACACACCTTAATTGCCCCCTTAAACTCAAGTCAGTTTAAGCACTGTTTGTGTTTGGAGGATAAGAGATGGGCAGGTTTTTAAAAGGACCTCGGTGGCGTGGAGAAAAAAGCAAACATTGTACTGTGATATATAAATACAAAGATGGAGAGGCAGTGTACAAATAGGAGTGTCATGTTAGATTCGTGAAGTCATCCTTCCACTCTACTTGGTTCTGGCTCTATCACATGGAGTTTTTGGCAGGGAGATGTAGATCAACTGGAAACAGTCCAGAGGAAAGCAACAGCAATGAATTAGGTTTGGAAAACAAGATTTGGAAATAAAGGCTGAGGAAACTGAGTCTGTTTATCCAGACCAGTGAGAAATTTCAGATGATGCAGGTTGTTTTTTGGAGTTTTGCAGGCATCATGTGAGAAAATACCCTCAGAACTTCTGTGCAAGTAATTGATGCAGAGGTTCACAGGTACAAGGTTACATGTCTTATCTTCTAAACCCTCCTCTATGTATTTTATATGTGTGAGGTTCTCCACAAAAATCCCACTTAGATACTCAGTAGATGAGAAAAAAAGTGCCTGATAGTTTTTGATTTTGTTTCTGACTGGCTGAAATGCTATAATGTGTTGATTTCTCCTTTGTGGTGGAATAAATTTAAATCCCAAAAAAACATCTAGAACTAAACTTAAAAATAGCTATTTTTCAGGAAGACTGGGGGAGTGGCAGGAGCAGAGGGAATACAAACTAGTAATTTTAATTTTTTTTTCTGGATTGGTTTTGTCTTTTGTAGGAAACGAAATGCCTGTGAGGTAACTAATTTAATCCCAGGACAAAACTGTGGTGAGTCACTCCCACCATATTATCTATGGATTACTGGTGTTTAATATTCTTTCATTCTTAAATTCCACAGAGATTAGGAGGCGATCAAAAATGAACAGAATGAGGATGCTCATCCCTAATTATCGGTATTATGACAGAGAATCATTGTTTTAAGTTGCAAGGTTATTGCTTATGAAATCGTTGTGTATAAAATATTGATATTACAGTAATACTGTATTTTGACTGTTAGCATGGTGCATGCCGTCTGTATGAAACATAAGATCTGGCAAAACAAAAATGTTTTTCTAGGAGATTTACAAAGTGACAAGTTTTTTTATTATTTAAGCAATCCTAAAGATTGAATAAATACATATTTTTCTTGTAACAGTATTCCAAGAGTGAATGCCTCAGTAGCAACATTAATCAGGAAAAAAATCTGTAATTGTAGCATTTGTCATGTAATTAAAATGATAAAAAGCCGGTAAATAGGAGGGAAATGGATGTCTGAAAGGAGTTACAAGTAGGCAGATATCCAACACATGCTCCTACAGTGGAAATCATAAAGCAAAGCTAATGCATTTATTAATTTGTAAAATTCTAAAAGCAATAGCTCCTCAAACAGTAAATGAATGTGGAAATATACAATATACCAAGAGCTCCAGCTCTTTTTTTTTTTTTTTTTTTTTTAATTCCTGCAGTGTTTTTGGATCCTACCTGGATTTTTTTCAAGCCTCTAGAAAATCATTGTCCTCCATGTATATTTCCTCCTTTTGTTGTGTTCCTCCTTTAGCTCAGTCTATATTGTAGGACATCCCACTATCTTATAGCAGCTCACATTTCACCTTTTACACTTGGTGGTAAGAAGGTGCTCAGATTCAACCTAGAATCATAAATATCCTGAACTTCGAGACAGAGCCATCCTCCCTCCGGCAACTACTGGAGCGTGGTCAGACTCCGGAAGGTCACTTGGAGCAGTTCTTAGGCCTTGCATAATGCAATTTGAGGACTAGGCATTGCCTCCTGGAAAATCAAAATTTTATTTGATATCTAATGATGTTATGTAATTTTTTTCAATCAGACAAAGAATCAAAGGGAAAAAAAAAAAGAAGATATTTTGAGAGGATTGAGGAGACAGACAGAGAGAACAGGAAAATATTTCAGGAAACCTGTTTCTACCTGAGTTGAGACAAGAAGATGAAACTTTGTCATTTACAAGCCAGGCATTAAAGAAACTTCCCAGAAAGTTTCCCACTAAGTGACTGAATTTTTACTCTATTTATACCACATTTATAACTATAGCTTCGTGGTGCTGGGTGGGAGAGTGGTAGCATAGGTGTTCCTGAAACAGGCAGATAGAATATTTCTACACAACTACATCGAGTCAAAATTTTTGTCTTAGCAGTTTCAGTGCTACCATAGCATTCTGTGGAGATAGAATGGCTGGATCTTCCCTCATACATTACCAAAAAAGCAAAGGAGCTCTCATTTTTTAAATAACTTTTCAAGTAGATATGCTATCCCTGCCAATGATATGCTCGAGACATAGAATTATTCAGGTTCTAGTCCCCAGTCAAAGTCAGCCAGAAGAGCAGCCTAAACCTGGTACTACACACTCAGAAGGAACTCCCTAATTTTGGGAATGTTAGGTGTTTCCGGTTGAGGGTCTGCTGCACCTCCACATCCAATTCCTAATAAAGGTACTTAGAAATTTACCTCTCAGCAGAAATTTTGGTAACATCAAATCACTGCTTTTGAGGTAATGCATTCTTGAGAAGTCCTGGTGGTCTCTAGGTATGGTCCTGCTCACACTCAATGAACCTTGTGGTGGGAGATTGTGGTTCACAAGGAGGTCCAGTACAGTCTGTTATCGATATTGCCCCAATATGGTCAATGACAGAACTCCTGTTTCAAATGCTACATAGTCAGTTTTCAAGACCATAATTAGGAGTCATGTCATATTGAGCTGTGGGTGTCTTCAACACAGACACATTTCAAACATCTTCTTCTCAAAGTTCTGAAGTTCCTTGAAAATCTTTCTATTAATATCTTATTAATAATTTCCTTTCTTCCGCTTAAATCCAAATGGTTTATTTGAGCTCGACTTTTGAAAATCTAACTGTAGGGGACCCTATATATCAAGGAAACATTTGATGTTTCCTCAAGATTATATTGCAAATTACAAAGCAAATTACAATATAAATGCAAACAACGTATGTTATAAGCAAACAGAAAACTGTCAGAATTACAGTAATTCATGAAAATAACAGCCTATTGATTTGTTGAATCTAATCGAAGAGACTAACAATTGACTAAACATTTGGTATCGCATTTAATCTTTTTATGAACAGAGCTTTCATTACAACTTATTTGCATGTGCTCCATTTCAATACATACTCTATAGTTATATAAGAGTGAACATTTCTAGGGAGAAAATGGAAAAAAATATATGTTTCATGCTCACTTAAATGGAATAAAGTAGAAATAAGAAGCAGGAAACACAGACCTCTGTGGGATGTTGTCATTATTGCAAAGGACTTCCCTCTTCAGAGTGTGCCAGAGATTTTTTCTTAGGGTTCTTTTTATTGTTTGATTTGGGATTTTTTTGGGGGTGTGGTTGGAATTTTTAGGAGAGAGAAAAAGAAAAATGGTGGGCACCAAAGAATTATACAATTATAGCCAAGACATAAACCACAAGAAACATTCCTGATTCTCAAGCAGTGTTTTAAAGGAAGCATTAGTTTAAATGGAAGATCCAGCTTTGCTGATTTGTATATGACCAAAAAGACAAAATCACTGCCTAGTTATGAATTTGAAAGGTTAAGGCAATATAAAGGCACCACTTGTGTGCAGTAGGAGTAAAACAGTACTTTTTTTTAGTAAGTAGATATCTGGTTGATCACACGCCTATCAATGTGCTTCTAAGATAAAAATTATTGGAAGAATCTCAAACTGTTTTCAATTAATTAAGTCCCTCCATTTAGCACTGGTCTAAGGATATATATTAGTTGGGGATATTACATGAAGAAATTAAACTGGCTCTTTTTTTTTTTTTTTTTTTTAACTGGCAAATAAGGCTTCAGGGAAGTCTAGTTTTACTGTCACGTTTTACAAAGCACTGTTCCTTAAACTAGCCCCAGATGCACAGTTCAGGTCCATGCTCCTCATCTCTCTTTCCTACTTTATATGAGGTGATAATACCTTTTATTCACAAAGCTGTGAGAGATGTCCTTGAATGTACCAACCATAGACATTTATCTCATTAAGCCTTGATTATAAAATTCTCCCCCAAGATCTGATAGACAGGGACCAATCCAGATTTATAAAAGTTTCATTAGCTTTGGAGAAAGTGTCTCCATCTTAGCAGCCAAAATAGCTTGTTTAGAACCTCTGTGCTGGGACACTATTTATTAACCATAATGTAAAGGGCAGATTTCATCTATAGACTGTTGTTAAAGATAAATTAAAACCAGGAACGTGTCTGAACTGAATACAGTTATTTCTGGATTGTAGTAAAGATTAGACACCTCAGCCGTGGGTGGCGAGTCTGGGAGAAGCCCGTTTAATGAGGCACTGTGAACACCATTAAAAGACAATCCCTGCCTCTAAAAGCTTGTTGCAAAACAACCCCATCAACAGCACATTGTACTTTGTTGGACCTCTGCCCTTGGTTTTCCATAAAGTCTTTCTGGGTGCATATCTAACCACATATCTGGAGAAGGAACAACAACTTACACTTAGAGCAGGAAATATTGTGATGATGAGACAGACAGATGGGGGAGCACTGTGCATCGGAGATTTATGACAAGTGTAACATGAAGTAATTAATCACTTGAACATACATTTCTGGGAAAAAATTTGTTAATGGCAAATTTTCAACAGTACAGTCCAGCTTTTCCAACCTGTTTATACACTTATCATTTAAAATTAGCAATCTGGTTGCATTCATAAAGGTCACAAAAATATTTATAGTTCAGGCCTCTTCACATTAACTGCAAGGCAGCTTGGCACTGCTGTCAGGAATTCTTTCATACCAATAAGGGACTCTTAGGTGCTACTACTAGAGAGGTATGATTGTGCTAATGAAGTATCTGCAGGAGGGGGAAAACTGCCATTTCATATAGATTATACTATAATGTTTCTGCTTAAGCCAGTGAAATCATTTCCTCATTTATTACAATAGCTGTAATTATAATAGCTGTATCATCATTAATAGCTGTATAATGGCTCTGCAGTTATTAATACTGAGGTACAAAATCAATTTAAATTGTCAGAACTTTTGTTATTATCCAGCAGTTATTAAGATGCCTTTTATCTACAACTTTTATTTGCCCCCTAGGAATGCTCAAGAGTTGGGCTTGAGGAAATGGAACAAAAGATGATAAAATCACTGAAGTAAATTCTAATTTTTCAGAAAATTTAGGAATAACTTCAGCAAGTAATATTCAGTACAAACTTTTTATTACAAACATCAGTTCAGAAAACCTGCCTATCTAGTCATCCCCAAAGAAAGAATGAATTGCTCTATTGTCCTGATGGACTCCTATGCTCTGCTGTGTTTCACTATTCTCCCTTCTGCCTTTGCAGCTTTCTCCTTTCCTGGAGCTCTTAGGGTGTTTTATTATGTTAAATGGAATCTGATGAGTCATACATGACTTGATTCTCTCAACGAATCTGTTAACCATGTAAGACCTGGTGGTTTATGCTTCTTGCAGAGGAGGAATTGTGCTGAGCAGTCCACATATCCCCTCAAGAAGATTGGCTTCACCATCTTCCATGAAACCACTGGATCCTCACGTTTTTCACCTGTCACACAAATTCATTTGTCTGTGCACAAAATATTATTTCTCAGCGCGACTGAAAGAGAATATTTCCAGTGACTGTAAAAAGGCTTTTATTTATTGGTCAAATGAAGGTTACATTCATTTGTATATGAAAAAACATGGTTCCAGCCATGAAAACACAGCACTTTTACATATTAGGAACTCTTCTTTGAATGAAAAGCATTTGGCTAGGTCACTTGAGGAACATACCATGTATTTACGTGTACAGAAAGTCTTAAAGAACTTTGGGAAAAGAAGGCCAGGAACAAACAGCCATAAAAATTCATCTAGACAAGAACTTACTCTCTGTCCATATCTGAAGAGACTCAAAGAAAGAGGATTATTATATACAAGTTGTGAGCCAAATGACTTTTTTTTTTTTCAACTGGACTGTATCCAGTACATGAGGGACATTCTCCCAGGAAAAAGACCAGACACCTTCATACAGACAGTCTTTTCAATATCAGAACTGTATCCAAGGACATATATATTTCCTATCATTGTCTCATTTACTTTCAGACCATGACTCGGATCAAAATTGACAAGTAGGATTTTTGTATGAATCAGAAGTCAAGATTGCTGCATTTATATTAATTCCTATTCTGAGACTGCACTGAATATGTCTCAGAAAAAAATGTTATCTTCACCACATATCAAGGACAGTACAATCTTATGCTCATATGTATTCAAGAAGGAGCAGACAAGTGCCGTGAATTATGGGACCTAAATTGAAGGGAAAGATTATCACCAAGCAGTGCTACCTCACACCAGAAGAATGAAGCAAGAAAGAGTAGTGCAGATCAGAGTTTTGCACTGGGTAGAGAAATTTGTTTGGGGCTGCTATCCTGGCAATTTAATCTGTGTTTTATTTAATTCACTCTGGTTGCCTTTTGCCTTTTGACATCCAAGATTCACAGGCCTATAATGACATGCATTAGTTAATTAGTTAATGTTTCTAAAGCACTTTGAAAATGTAAAGCATTGTGTTGAGAACTACATATGAGAAATTGATATGAGGATACATTTAACTGTGGGAGTGGGAAATACACTTTTCGGATATGGTATTAGGGGAGATAAATATTTTTGCATAATTAAACTAGATTATTGTGCTCCCTGTAAATATACACGAGATATATTTGTGTTGTACCATGCAGCTACAGCATCACTGAAATTATATACACAGAAAACCACTATTCACACATTCATTGGAAAGAACACCACAGATCTGGGTTACCTATTTACCTATGGTAAAAGGTACAGAGCTTTCTACAATATGAGAGCAGAAAATTTGCAGAGACTACAGACAATATACTAGCCATATTCTGTATGGGCATTATATTTTTGTGGTGAAGAGATGGCTAAAGGGAAGGAAGAAGTAAAAGGAAATTTTGTATAGGAGGAATTTTATGTTACCTGCCTTCAGTAGTCTTTTAGTTATAGACACTTTTAGGGACATCTAAAATTAACACCTAAGTCAAGGTGCTCACTCCAAGGTGCAGCATTTAAGATGTAGGCAGCTGTGTCCTGGCAGCTTGTACAGGAACCTGCTCTGTGCAGCTAAGTGGACTTAGACAGATTGCACGGTGCAGTGATGAGCCTGACCTAGATATGGAAATTGTAAATGAGGATGTGACCAGCAGGTCCATGAAAAAACATGAACATGCTCTCAGCTGGCATCAGTCATGTTGATATGGAACAGTTCATAGTCAGTCCAGGTTCAAGTACTAGACAGTTTTGGCATTTCTATGCAGGATAGTAGCACGTCAGGTGTTTTACAAAAAGATTTGAGGGACCCACTAAACATTTATGTGTGTTTCTAGTACAGAAGCCATCCCATTGTCATGCATTTTTCCCAACCAAAAATCTGTGTGTTCTAGATACATCAGGCAGTGATGAGACCAGATAAGAATTATTTTTCATGTTATGGCTAAAGATAAAAAGGGCAGCTACTGGGAAACTGGCAATTTGTAGCAGTTGCAGTAGAAGTGCAGCAGTTGCAGTACAAGGGCACACCCTCTGTCAGACCACAAAGGTTACCCAGTCTCATGTTCTAGCTGAAAGCCCATGAAGAAAAACAAATGCTTGCATCACTGGAAGTGGGTTCAATACAGTTTCATGAGGGAAACTCTGAACACTCTTAAAACTAACAGAAACTGATTTATTAATTAGAGTTTCCTTATAAGTTCGCACTGCAAGGAGCAAGAAAAATCTATTTATGAGAAATTAAAGGAGAAAGAAGAAGCAAAGTCAAAACAAATAATATCTGGGAAATATCAAAGATATTAAAATAGTCTCTTCCGTTACAGTGAATTATTTGGCTTTATTTTTGTGAAGCAGGATCTAGCAATTTTGAAAAAAACAACTGCGTAGGTGCAGATAAATGTGTCAATTTAAATAACTTTAGCTGGCATGTGTCTGTTCATCCCCCCATACGCTTCAATTTCATTAGATGAGAATTTTCTACTGGAACAATTTTTGAATTTTTTTCTAACAGATCATCTCATTGAACTATTTTATTTTGGTAAAAGATGAAAGTATATCACAGAATATTTCATTTACAATTATAAAGTGTAAAAATGCTGGGTTCTTTAAATATTCTTCATCAAAGTAGATATACAATCTATCCTTACTCGTACTCATATCCATACTCATACTATCTCCTACTGTCATCTGTTTGCCATCTCTTTTTCGACTCCTTGCATGGTTAAGAATTGATTTTTATAGCAAAAAATGTATTCGTTCTCACTTTCTTTAAAAACTGCAGATGGACCTCGTCTTTGTTAAGAAGTGCATCAAGATCTGTCTATTTTTCCAGTTGACTTTTTGCTAATTAGAGAAAAAAAATCAGACTCTACATTTGCTGGTAGATAGGTTTCCTTGTCCTTCAGTGGGGTCAGGATTTTTTCCTATGAAGTTTTATTACTTTTTCCAGAGGCATCTAAGCCTTCCTGTGGGCATTGAGAGAACTGTATCTTTACATCTGGTAGAGGGCAGGATGTCTTCATATGGTGAGAACAATGAAGGGCATATTCTAAGAGCTATAGATGCCCCTTTATACACAGTCTACTCCAGAATTGTCACATTTCTGGAAAACACTTTTAGTCATTTTGCCATACATACATCTTTTCAGATGTAACAAAATTTTAGGAGCACCTCTTGAAAGTTTGTTCTTTCCAGGTCTCTTCATAATAGTGATGACTGCAGCCCTTTTTATTTCCTCCTTTGCTGTTTAAGAACAGGCTGTTGCCTGCTACCCTTTCCTACAAGCGCTATTTGCTCAATGCCTCACCCACTCAACAAGCATTTTCAATCTTCCCTCAAGCTAAAAAGAAATATATAAACAAAATTGCTAATACTGAAGGATACAGTGATGGAAAATAAAACCTTGACTGAGGAGAACAAGCACAAACCTTCTAAAACAGTTAATCTATTTTGTGATAATTTTTCCTAGTGCAGGAATTTGTCCACTTTTACAAAAGAACTTTTTCTCTGGAGTTTGTGCAAAATTCCTAGTGTAGGAATTTGTCTCTCTTTTGCAAAGTTGATAGTGTTTAAATGACAGACAATTCTGCAAATAAATGGCAGAAGTTTCTTTCCCAGCATTTTTATGGCAAGCATAAAATACAGGGACAACAAAAGCTACACTGTCATTTTCTTTTGAAAAATTTTGAAACAGATGACTGTGATCACCTAAACCACAGCAATAAATGTTATGTCCAGGGAGGGAAAGGTAGGCAAGACCTGCAGTTTTCTTCTGTCTGTATCACTAGAACTGCTTTATTCCAAGCCCAGCAAAGCTGCTTTGAAGGGAAACCACATTTACCTTTCTTTACCTGCTGTGAACTACTACCTGCAGTCAATCTGTATATCTGAGAAAAGAAAGACATTGGCCTTCCAGCTGTGATATATCATATTTTATCCTGTGCTTTTCCTGCACCACTCACTTCATACACCTGTTACAGTTCACCCACAATTGGAGATTGTAATATTTCTGTTAGCTACCCTTGGGCAGATATCCACTTTAAATATGCCTCCAGATTTTATAAAGATATTCTGTAAACATATCTGAAACTAATGAAAGATCTTTTTCTGGAGGCAATCAGTCTTAAAACAGGCTGTCTTCTCTGTCTTAAAACAGGCTACACAACCTCAGTTTTTTTCTTAATTTTCCTAGAAGCTATAAGAGTGCAAAGTACTGTCCTAAATATTTTTTATGTACCTTTTTGATGTGAGGCTGATCCCGGTTATTAGCAGGTCACTCAAGAGTAGCAAACACTTCAGTGTGTACATATGCAATAATGGGGAAGAAGGTTAGGATAAAAAAATAATAATGGATGGATATCACAAACTAGTCATGTTAAAGCCTGTAATGTACAAGAATGATACTACCATTATGAATTATGAGAATCTGTGACACTTACGACATCGGTTTAAGTGACAGACACTGTAACAGTTGCTCTTTAGTACAACATTACAGACAATGGAGATGAAAAAGACCTTTAAAAACCCCCAGTGGCCAACTAGTTGTAAGATAAATAACATCTTTAGATCTATATTATCAGACAAGCAGTGTACTAGTATTAAAGTAAAATCTATTCATCTCTCTCTTCTAGCCAGTTCTTCACTCACTCAAGAATTCCTTATTAATCCCCATTTTTCTCAATGTAATCCCCACAGCTCTCTGAAGTCCAGACAAATTTTTCTTCGCTTAAAAACAAAAAAAAAATTCTTACCTGAGATGCATCTAACGTGACCTATGAGCCCTTTCTTTTCTACTGTTTACTTCCATCTCTTTCATATTGTCAACCATTTCTAACTTTTTTCTGATGAGGTCACAGTTATAAATCCATATTAGTTTGCTGCCTATTTTTTTTCTTGTCTTAAAATAGCTGGCATTTACATTATTCCACAATTTTATGGTGGAACCAGTCATATTTCTTAACGCTTTCTGTCTTAACAGAATTGAGTGCAATTGTCTTGGACTGGAGCATGAATTCCAGGGAGTTTTTGCACCTCTGACTGAGGAAACTTTCATTTCTCTAAGAATTGATTTCCCAGACTCTTGACTCCAGTTGATTTCTCCTAATTTACTGAGGACTTCTCTTTTTAATTGATAACATGTGCATAATAAGACTAAACTAAAATTTCAAGGTCTATTCCAAATTTCTGACTAGTTATTTTGAAAGTTTATGGCTTTAATGTTTAATACATATCATAAAAAAATAGATTTGCTGTAACCTTCCATTTACAAGAAATTGGAAGTATTGATAGTATGGTTTTTTTCTCTACTGTATCTTTCCACAAGAACTCCTTGAGGGGTGTATGTTGCTGTTACAGCTGACTCATAATGAACACAGGTGTGTTTTGTCTTTGACTCAGAGTCAGTCACAGATGCCATAGAAATCAAAATCTTTCAGTTGCAACTTGATCTAATAAAATACAATTACAGTACCATCAGCAGGGAGAACTCTCCCACACAGCCTGGTGAGCACCCTGGGGGGAATGTTTTTAGTATGGTGCACAGTAAATTAACCACTAAGCACCCATTAACGCTAATGAGAGCTCCATGGTTAATTTCCTGAGCACTGTGCTGAAAATATACCTGTAGGTATTGGTTTTAAGCCTGTCTACCGTACATTTAGTCTAATAAAATGTACTGTAAAAGTGAGCCAACCATCTAATTCAACTATTAAAGCTGTCCTTACATGTAACTTACACAAAGCAAGTTAGTCAATCTGCTAAAGAAAATAAGGTCAATGCGGGAGACACTTTTCAAATATAGAACTAATATATTTTCATGCACGATGCAAAAGGAAGTGTAAAATATACTTTAAGACAGTGATCAAAGACCTCTTCTCCTGATAGCTGTAGTCATCATACATAAGGGGGCAAATTTCTAATACACAGCACAAAGATGTTATACCTGAGTCTGTCATTTGTATATACACCAGTATTTTTACTGTCAACTACATTCCAGTGGTGAAAATCACTTAGCTGAAAGTTCTATTTTCATTTGAACTGTATTTTGAATGTTTATACTTCAAGATATAATGACAAATTTTAAGCGGAAGTTGCAGCTGTTACATCCTCAATGATGTATTTCCAACTCATGCTACAACAGCCATCTCTGATTACACCAGCATTAGCTAAGTTGTCCATAAGATGAGACAATTCTATTAAGCTACAGGATCAGATCTCGAGGAAATGTTTTGTAATTTCATTAAAAGGGGATATAATTTTTCTTCCCATGCATTGGTCAGGATATGTAGGACACTGGTCCCACAAACCCTTACAACTTAAATAGCTTTAAATTAATAAAAAATGAAACACATTTTAAAATATCTTGTTTAAGTATAGCTACATGCTGGTTGTGTTTATCTTTGGAAATCATGTGACTGTAGTACCTTTGCCAACTTGCCCTCATCTTTCCATAATCAAGCTGTGGTTCCTTAATCCTTTGTGCTGAATATACAAGGATGGAAACCCTGAAATTTGATAGCCCTTTCCATGGACAACTCTACCACTGCTGAACAATTGTGGTGATTTGGAACTGGCACTCCCATCCCCTAGCACCTAGAAAATTTTGTATCAGAGAAACAGAGAACAAAGGTTTTTAACATCATAACATCTTTCATTGCTCTATTATATTCTGCATTTCTTCAGTAATATACATTACAAACAGGCTGCTTTTGTTTTCTTCTGGCTTACAATTTTCAGATTTAGATTCATTTTTAGAATTGAAGGTTCTCTCAGTGCAGAAAAGAAGAGCTACTATGGAATCCTCAGGAACTGCCCAAAGTACAAACAAATCCATAAGTTTTATTATTTATTTCTTATAACATAGCACTAATCAATAATCAGAACCACTGTGCAGGCAGAGTATAAATAGTCTCCCCCCAAAACTGACAACATAACATAAATAGCCAAGTCGAAGGTTTTTATTAGAAGCTTTGACATAGCTTTACTAGTGGACTTCAACTATTACATACAGCATTCTGTGCTCACTGAAACTGTGAGAGTTCTGCAGCCTCCACAAAGTCAAGAGTAAAGGTACCAAAAAGCCAGATTCACTCAGATATAAACTTGGACAATTAAGTCACCACCTCAAAGTAGTTTCAAAGACATCTAATTGTGTTTAAACACACTTAACACTCTACAGCTTCTCTATCAGGTACTAAGTAAAGATGTAATTTCAATCTTATGTTGGTGCATGGGTTTTGGCAGGGAGAGAGTTCATTTACTTCACAGTAGCTGGTAGGGGGCTACGTTTTGGATTTGTGCTGAGAATGGTGTTGCTGACACAGGGATGTTTTCATTATTGCTGAGCAGGGCTTGCACAGGGCCAAGGCTTTTGCTGCTTCTCACCCCACCAGTGGGTGGGCTGGGGGTGCACAAGGACTTGGGAGGGGACACAGCTGGGACAGCTGACCCCAGCCAACCAAATGGATATGCCACACCATTTGGCATCATGCTCAGCATACAGAGCTGGGAGAAAAAGAAGGAATAAGAGAATAAGCATTCAAGTGTTGGCGTTGTCTTTCCAAGTCGCTGTAACAAATTATGGAGCCTGGCTTTCCTGGGGTCTGCTGAACACTTGTCTGTTGATGGGAAGTGGTAAATTAATTATTTGTATTGCTTTTCCTGAAGGTGTGGCTTTTATTTTACTTACACCACCATCTTTCACTCAACCAATGGGTTTTCTCACTTTCACAGTTCTGAGTCTCTCCCCAGTCTCATTCGAGGGGAGAAAATGAATGGCTGTGCAGGGCTTAGCTGCAGGCTGGGGTCAAACTATGTTAGTGAGATACGCAATTAATGAGTCCCAAAGAAGCATTTACATCACCCTTGAACATGTATTTGGAGGTGCCCTATTTTTGAAAATTCAGTGTACAAATCCTGCAGTGAGAGTGTAAGCTCTTGATTTTCTGTTTTGTCTCCAAAAGGCTTTTTAAAAGGCTTATTGGCTAGCAGCTGTTCATGGAATGAACCATCATGGTTTTATGCACATAAAGAATCCTTAGACTTCACATTAATGTCACCCCTTTTAAACTCAGTCATGCTATTCAGTTTCTCTAATGTGCAAACTTAGGGAAGCATACAAACATACAGGTCTTTCTGTCATGGTAGAAGAAACATATATAGATATCGAGCATGCAATTCTCCTTACTAGTTCCACCCCCTGCCCCCAGTCATATCTCTACTCAAGCTATTTCAATTGCAAATGAATGTTTGCTAAATAATTGGCTACTGAAATGCTGTCTTGAGACACCTTTACCTATACTGTCATCTAATTGCTTACAAAATTTCCATTTAGGTTCTCTTCACTATTTTAGATTTTTCCCTTAGCCATATTTTTTTTCTCATACACGCTTTTTTAGTAAGTCAAGCACAAATCAGCCAATTTTCCTTCCCTTAAACAAGCACAAACCAATTCCAGAATGTTACTTTAACTTGTCATAAAATGATTTAAACTAGGGATTCAAGGTAATCATCAAAGATTTACTAACTTTACATTTAAAACACTGAAAGTGTTCATCAGATTTTTGCTTTCAGATCAAAGTGATAGAGCACACAAAGCATTTCAGTACAGTAATGCAAAGGTGCCCTCTGGGAAAAAGAGACTAGATTATCCATGTTAATGCTCATCCATTCTCTAGATTATATTGTGAAGCAAAAATTCAGGATGTTCGTCACACTTCAGGTTTCTCACACCAGGTTAGATTTTTCCATGCCTGCATGAAGCGAATGTCAGTTATATACTTAATCCACATGTAAAGCCGGTTCTCTAGATTTGCAATAACAAATGATCAAACAGAATTTTTTGAGAATAAACACCAAGGAAAGTCACTGCTTCTTTTCTGCAGCCCTGTCTGTTTCTCAAGACTCTCCAGACCTGTACAATCAAAGTATATCTATTTTAATAAAATACAGCAAACAGAGAAACATAAGGTTGTGAAAAAGACATATTAGAGTGAAAGGGGTAAAACATAGATTATTCCTCCTAAACAATCTATTTCCAGGATTCTCTATAAAGAATACTAAATAGATTATTTTGTTCAGAAAAATAAAAGGCAAAATAAAGACATAGCAATTCTTCTGGAAGAGAGAAACTCAGTGAAGGCTTGACTGTTTCTTCATGCTATGCCATTTGATAGCAAAATGAAAAAAAATGCTGGCACTTCAAACTGGCAGAGTAGCTATCCATTTAAAACCCTGTATCAGATTACCAATACCATGTGATGTCTTATATAAAGCTGGATAACATTCATGATCAGTTTGTATCCAGTACAAAGCTCCTCATAAATAAATAGGGCTAGAGGCATGTTTTGATGGCAGAGGGCATCATACTCCTCTGTTCTTATTGAAAGATGGCCCTGGTCTAGTAAAGATATGTTTTGTTGGCAAAAAGTCTACTATCATCTGGTTAAGTGGAAGAATGTTCAGACATGAAGCTGAAGCAAACATTTAAGCTTAATCTTGAAGGCAAGTGATTTACTTTGTAGCATTTCAAGGCTATTTATTTTACAGTACAGCAGCTTGTTTGCCTGGAATCAGTGTGACTCACAAAATCTTGTTAAAATGCAATATTAGGAGGAGGAAAGAGAAAATTAAGAAAAAAAAATAGAAAAGGAAGAAGAAACAGAGCAAGAGTTAAGAGTTAGAAATATAAGTAGAAAAAGAAGGAAGGATTTAAACAAAAAGAATGTTAGAGAATGAGAATATATCAAGTAAACATACATTTAACTTTATACTCTATTTGAACCCTTTAACTGAGCCCTTGCTTACTCTGGCCAGCAGTTTCTCTTGCAAATAGCTTCATAGGCATCAGCAGGACAATTTCTGAGAATTACTGCATTTTTATGTCACTTAGAAGTGGACTACATAGTCTTTCAGATGATAATTAATAGAAAAGACTACAGAGTAGTCAGAAGGAAGAGAATATATATTTTATAAACTCAAATATCAGAGTACCAAAAATAGAGGCTAGTATTAACCACTGGGAACTTAGAATTAATGGGTCTTTTAAGAGATTTGGATTTATTCCACACACAAACACACAAATATTATCTTGCTTGCTATTTCACCCATTATTTTTCTACAGCAAAGTTGATTAATTAACGGAAATTCTAAGTCTTCCTTGGCCCCTTCCCTCCTGTTCCCCCCAAGTACACCTCTTTTTTACACTAGCACAGGGAAAACATAATGCAGCTACTATTTTAAATGAAAGCAACTATTAATCCATGAAGATACTAGTTA
Organism: Chamaea fasciata; assembly: GCF_029207755.1. Classification (NCBI taxonomy): domain Eukaryota; kingdom Metazoa; phylum Chordata; class Aves; order Passeriformes; family Sylviidae; genus Chamaea; species Chamaea fasciata. Next base: position 40,608,567 of record NW_027094086.1, on the reverse strand, counting down.
ACATAAATACAAGCAGTCAATGCTGCAACTTTCATCGAAGCTTTGAGCTATTAGTTCCCACGCTGACCTCATCAGTTACCTTTTTTATGTTACACAAATATGCCTAAGTATTTATCTACAAATTTAGACTATCAATGCCATTTTGTGAAGATGTTTCCTCTGAATTATGTAGATCCTCACAAAATTTGTCAGTAATGTTACAATGAATCTAACTTTGATATCAGCTTCAGTTAAGGAGACATTAGGTAGTCATTTATTCTCAAATTCAGATTTCTGGTAATACATACATACAGCAATAACCACCTTAAGATTTATCTCATTTGAAGGATGTGTTGCATTTCATATTTCTATATTGATATTAGATGTTACAAGACATTTTCAATATGCACTGAGCACCTCACTAGTCTCCCACATTTTCCTTTGCTTAGCTTTTTCTTGGTGAGAGTTTTGCTGTGTAAATGGCTTGCTGTTGCAACACAGTGAATCAGTGGCAGAGCATATGAGAGCTGAGGATCGGTTTTTTGCATTTTCAACAACCAAAGATGGTGACAGGATCCCTAAAAGAGGCTCCTTTGAGGTACAAGTTAAAGATGTGTCTGCCAGTGCAAGTCAGTGGCCAACAGCCATCATCTCTTCATCATTTGTATGTAGATGTGACAGCCTCCATCTGTCTCTGTTGCTCGAGCCCAAGCAACCACAGGATTTAGGGAAAACATGTAGGTAGATGGAAGAAAGACTTAAGACCTCTAAAAAGGATGAATTACTCTCTCATCCTCACTGACTGCAGTATTAACTGGTGCAATGGAAACACAACTAACAGACAGAAGCCACTTTTCCTAGCACTGAAGACTACCACAACAACAGATTTCAAAGTAAGTTTTTGGACTGCTTATTGGCTTTGGCTAAAGAAATTAATCACACTCTGTCTATGAGTCCCTATATAGAGAAACGACCAGTTCCAGCAAGTTCACAGTGTCCCACTCCACTTTATTCAACACTTGAACTCCCCACCACTAGGGAAGAAACACAGGAGGGTTATATGTGCACACACAGAGTCCTTTTTATTTTTTAGGTGGGACCTAATGATAGCTAGCAAAATGAGAAACAGAACCGATGAAAACTTGAGGTCTTGATGCAAAAAAGACCTTTAATTAAAACAAGAGAATATTATTCAGATCTCTCACAACAGTTTTCTGCAAATAAGATCGTTTTACCCTCTAACATTTGTTATTCCAGTATTTGCAGGTTTTGACATTTTCTCTTTTTTTCCCAACAATTTTATTATGATGTGAATATCTTTTATACATTGTCATTTGTATATATCAGTCTACAGAAAGAAAAGAAGAAAAAATATATTATTTCAAAAAATAGTAAAAAGGGACATAAATCACATTGTATTACTCTCTTTACTCATAAATGAAATGCACCTGTTTCAGCTAGGAGCAGTTATTCAGAATTCAAGTGTTCTTCCTGAGAGCACAAAGTTAGATTAACTTTTAAAAGAAAGCAGCTGCAGCCATATTATACATTTGTAAAACAAATCCTTTTGAGCTTTATTCTGCCTACCATGTTTGATGAATTTATTACCACATCCTTTTATCTAGTGTTCAACATTGGAAAAATTCTTCGATTTTGTAAGGAGCAGACATGAAGAACGATTCAATTGCATCACAAATGAGATCAGGTTGCTCCTAACATCTAGGCATAAAGCATCAGAATTATATTAACACTAAACTTGCAAAGACAGAACAACACAATGACATTAAATAGTATGTGCAGAAATACTAGAAAAGAAAATTGGTGGAGAAGCAAAAAAGCTGTAGATATTCCATCAGTCAATAATCAGAACCCCTCCAAGAGGTCTCAGGTGGCTCACAGGTCGAGGGACCTTCTGAAGTCACAGGTGATCTAGCAGCAATAAATGGAGTTTCAGCAGACAAAAGAAGCAGCTGGTTTCCCTAATGGATCTTACAATGAGCCACATCAGTGGAATCCCTCAGCAGGTTAAGAGATGAGGAGATTGGTCTTTCTAAAAAACAGACTTGAACATGCCTAGAGACACCAGGACAAAGTGGCCTAATCCATTGGTCAGCCCCTGGAAGTCAGGATGGGGAAAGCCAGTCTATCTGCTTGATGATGACCACAGTCTCCTGTCTCATGTCCCCAAAGACATGCAGGTAGTTATTGGCCAGTTTGAAAGTTCAGCAAGTCTCTTTAGACTTACAGTTCCTCTAACAGAAGTGTGAATTCACTCAAGGCCAGATAAAGCTGAGTCTGTACTGTTCAGAGTAATGAAAAATCCCCTTGGTTGTGTGCATTTCAGATGCAACCCTGCAGTTGCCAGCGTAGGAAGATGGTGTATTTGCTTGGCTGGTAATCAGGTACTGTCTAGGGAAGGGATATGATGATGATGATCCACAAGGGAGGGCCGTCATATAACACTTGTCTCTACCATGCCTCACAGTTGAGAGATTTAGGCTGCATATCCTTGATAGGCATAACCTTGCTATTATGTGCTTCCATCAGCTCAGTCCCCGGGCTCTTCCGTGATTAACTGAATAATTCCATTTGCAGGACATGATACCTAGCTCCACAGTTCTGGGGCACAGTATATTACTGGCACTGAAGTTAGGATAATCACAGCTGAATGGCCATGTAGCTTGTCTACTTGATGACACAACCCCTCAGGTCATTATTTGCAGAGGGCTCAAAAATCAGAAACTCAAACACTGCAATAACCTTAAAGCTAATCTAATCATGTAACCAACAGACTTTAGTGGGAGAAGATTACTACTCTGTTCTGGCGAACTTGGATAATATCTCTGTTGTTAACCTGAATTTTGGCTATGAACTGTATAAAGCAAAAGAAAAAAAAGTAAATAAAAAACAAACAATAATATCCTGTCTCCACATGATATACCACTGTACCAGCCTCTGTTCTCACCTTAAAATTTAGAAATTTTCTTTTACAAATAAGGAGATACTGCAGCTTTTACAGCACTTTTGAGAAGATACTTCATTGTCACACTGACTAGCAGCAGAGAAAAGCGACTTGGAAAACTGCTTCTTCAGTGAACAATAGTAGGTGAACAATAATCTGTTAGAAACAAATTGTGGTACTGCTACAAAAAACACAGGGAAAAAATCAGAACCATTACACAGCTAATTCAAATTGAAGGGTATTAAACAGGATTTACCACAAGTAGTTTGCACATTTTTTACACTGCATTCTTAAAAATATTCCTTCAAGATGTGCAATTAATAGGTTAAATTGATGAAACTCTTCTAGTTATCACAAAAAGAAAGAAATATAAATTGCTTGGGGTGTGAAAAGTATTTGTAAAACATACTACCATGAGATTTTCAAATTTCAATAATGTGTTTTAGTATTAAATTCAGGGTTGAAAATATACATATTGCTTCACAAAGATTGCCTGTATGGAATATCACCATTGCAATTTGGCTACCTCATCTTCAAAAGTTCCAAGTATTCAACAGCATTAAAGGTGAATGAAAAAGGCAGACATGGGTATTTCTATATGGCCTTTTATGTACTTTGTTCTCAAGGCCAAGATCACAACTAATATATTCTGGATATACATTTGATAGTTTGAGATTTTACTACAAAGTAGAAATGCCAAATTTAAAATGGCTGAATGAAAAAAAAAAATAATTCCTACTTCCTAGTCATGAATGTGCCATGATAATTTCTTTGTTCCCACTATACAGCTTTATTTCAATAATATAAAGAAGCTTTTAGACATGAAACTGTTGCTGATAATAGCTTTTTTATTTATTAAATGATAAGTTCTCCCTCAAAGGCCTTCATTCTCATCCTGCAGAAATCTTATTGGCAGGTATACCCACACCAGAACTATCCCTGTTATCCCAGGTGTATGATGTAGAATATGTTTTCTTTTCTCATGATCATGATAATATGAGCCACAGTGTATAGTCTTGCTATGTAATATGAGAAGATATATAGGTGATCTCTCCATAGAGAGTTTACAGATGCATGATTACTTTCTGTAGAATTATTTTACAAAGCCTTTTTTAACTGTTAGGATATATATGTTGAAAAAATATATTTTTAGAACAGGGTGAGTTTGATTCTTAATTGTCTGTTTGAAATTTGCCACTAATTTGATGTGACTACAACTAAACTGTGAGGTTCATTTCATGTTTTTCTGTATCAGGCCCAAAAATTTTAGAGGGGTAACCTCATGATTTCATGAGATAAATGATCAATAGCGAAATGTTCTTCATACTTGTGATGTCACATCTGTGGATTGTTAGGTTCACAAATAACTTGAAAAATTGCCAGTTCCCAAGTGTTGAATTTGTTTTTCTGTTTAGATCCAGAAGGCAAAATTTCTTGTTCAATAGTAGCCCATCTTTTTTCCCACATCACACACACTGATGAAGTCAGCAGGGATGGGATGTGCCACCCAGCTCCAGGCTGCAGGCCGTGAGCCAGCCAGCAAGCCCCTGCAGCCAAGGCTGTGTTTATTGCACCCTCTTCTACAGGGGCCATTGCCTTACTGGGAACAGCTTCTGCTTTCAGTAGAACAGCAGCTCAGGTAGTGAGAGGAGACATTTTTCAATAGAAATGCTCCTCCTGTTTTTATCAAATATCTTGATACTAGCAAACAAAGCTAGCAAGCTTGTTCCAAAATTAAGCTTGCAGGCTGAGAGGAGAGGAAGAGCATTTACAATATGGAATTGATCCATTTTAAGCGTTCTAGTTGGCAAATATGTTGGAGAAAAAAAAAATCAGTGTCTGCAATAGATAATCTGGCACGAATTAGAAACAATATTTTGTAGGTGGGCCCAGCACAAAGCAAGGTCCATTAGGCTCAAAGGACACTGCAACAGAACAATGCAAGCAGACAGGAAGTCTGCACTAATAAATATGCCCATTGGGCCAATGCCACTGCCTAGCATGGCATAGATACGTACAGAAGGATTATACACTAAATGGTGCAAACACAGTCCAGTCCATCTGTCATAAACATTAAGTCCAAAGGCCACAGGTGCAGATGGCACTAAAAAGTAAAAATTACACCCAGGCAGAGACCACTTCGTGTAATGTGAAGAAGAAAAAAACAATCCAGCAAAGCAAAGCAAAGCAAAGCAAAACAAAAAAAATTCCACTGATTTGTTTCCAATCAATAAATGTTCTCAGAATGTCCTTGGCAATCTCTGCTTCTTCCTTTCCCACTGTCATTGTACACGCATAACATACATTTTATTTCACAAAAGTACTTTGAGCATTCAGGATCATTTTTTATTCAGTTAAGTAGGTTTACCAGATATTTTGGCAAAAGGCAAATAATTTAAAGTATGATTCACTCCTTCATTCTAGTGTGTTGAGAATAGAATGTATTTTGCCTTTGGAGATGGAATGTTAGACTCCAGGTATACTTTGTTTGAGGAATGTTCCATAACAAAACCTTAACAAAAAGGAGGACAATGTGCTTCTCTCCCTCATAGTCCAGATAAACAGAAAGGAAAATTGCATATTTTAAAGTTCTAAAGAGAAAAGAATTTCTGCTTTTTAATCATTTTACATAACACTTGCACATGACATTGATTTCTCATACTGAAGTATCTTTAATACACATGCTATGTATCTGCAGATCATGCGCATAAAGGTGGCTAAGCACCACAGAACACACTGTATTATGGTAACATTTAATTCATCATAGTTTTCTTTCACAACCACCACAGGGAAGCAACCAAATATCCAGAGCTAAATGGGAACAGAACACCCAAAAAGGGTTCTAAAAGCTCTTCCTCCAAGTGAAAGAAATCTTCCAAATAAACACCAGGTCTTTGAGATTTTGTCTATATCTACCAAATTACTGCATCTCAAACCTGTGGAAGTCAGAATTTCAAGTTTGTCCTTTTTCAGCCATACTTTGATGCAGCTGTAGAACTTGTACGAGCACTGGTCAATTTGTCAGCTGATTAAAGGAAGGCTGCCAATTCCACAGCAGCACTTACAAAAGAGTTTTAAAATTATAACAAAATGTTTATATTTTTGATGGGATGTTAGATAGTGTTTAACAAAGAAACAAAAGCCATCCAAGATTATAATCATATTCCGGCTGCATAATCCCACTGAAATTCCCACTGGCAACCCCAGTGTTGTTTCAGAAAGACATGTCATTTTATTGATCTCTTACCAATCTCTTGAACTTTTTCTTGCCACAAGAATAAACCTTATCTTTCCATTTTAATTAGCATTGCCCATTCTGCCTCATTCACTTTGTTCATAAAATCTGACCTCCAGGAATCAAAGAAAGAAACCTTGATATGCCTTTGCAATAACAGTATCTATAAGATTGTATAAGCAGATGCATAGGACGTGATGCCTTTTCTCTTCCTTTTGGACAGAGTTTCTGTAACTGGGCAGCAGACATGGTAATCACAGAAATGATTATGCATGCTGTTTCTTTGTTGTTCTTGCGGCCAAGTACTGTAAAGATCTAATAATACAGAAATGAATCAACTGAATGCTATTCCCAAAACATTAAAACTATTTGGAAAAAAATCCAAGTTGTAGAGTTTTTAATTGTTAAGAACTGCATACCCATTAAGCAAGTGTTTGAGTATGGTCTCTACAAGAGATAAAACAGGCAGCATCAATGTCATTTTTCTAAAGTCTCAATTTTAAATAATTTTGGAAAGGTGTTATTGTTTTTGTTTTAAATCAAAAAGTGTGAATAGTGACTTTGAAGACCTGTTTCTTCATGTAATGCCAGAGGATTGTAGTATTTAAGTTTTGCCTTACAGCTGTGGAGGGATCCAATATCTCATAAGCGGAGCACATTCCCATTTAATTCCCATTTAACAGCTGACTACCCAAAGTTATCTGGCTTAACCATGGATTACAACTAGAGACTCTTCCAGTATCCAGTTTCTAAGAGTTTATTCCCACACTGATACTGCAATGACAGCTGAGGCTACAGCTACTCCTCCTTGTTCCACTCCCCCAGTCCTCAGTGACCAGGAATGAAAAGAAAAAAAAATTTCCAGTCTCATTGTAAAGGACTACTGGTCCAACTGTGGGCAGATGAGACCTCACACTGCAGTATTTTAAGTCAGCCAACTCTCATATTGCATACAGGACCTAATAAATGTGATGCCGTACTCAGCCTTCCAACAAGGCTTACTTATCATGGTCATTGTGGTGACACCTCCTCAACCAACATTAGAGTGCTCATTTCCTACTAGCTTGGAACTTAGGCAGAGATTGCTCCCATTTCCTTTCACAACGCTGTGACTCCCAAGCAGCCCTGACTATCCACAAGAAGATGGATATCCATCCATCCACCCATCCATCCGTCCCCAGTCATTAGGGCCCATACCCTTATCTCCTCATCTCCCTTTGTGCAGCTGGACACCAACAATAACTAAGGATGATGAGATCACTATTAGAGCTCAGGAAAGCAACAAAGCTGCTTCCACCTGAAGTTAAATCAACTGAACAGGGCATGTTAAAACTATCCATGCAAAGTAAATTTAAAAAATTATTGAGTACAAATGGAGAATCTAATAAGCTATATAGATGGTGCAGTGAAGAATGGGTGGATTTCCCAGGCAGCTGAGGGACAGTCATATGATCAGACTTCACAGACAGTTGAAGGGAACCACTGGGGACCTTCTGGTGAGTGCAGTCCTGCAAGGTCAACAGTGCCCAGGGAACTGTAGCAGAAATTCCATTCAAGGCCATGAGCACCCTAGCAATGGTTTCAGAAATACTGATCTGGCAAAGTGATAAAGCAAATGGATCAGTGGGGGAAAAAAATTGGAGAAGGCTGTGGTTTGGGAGGAGACTGAAGCAGGAAAGAGTAACCAGAGAGATGAAAAAAAAGTCTAAAAATAGTTATTAGAAGTTATGCAAGTCCTGTGTGCAAGCAGTGCTGCCTGCTGGATAGTCCTGCATTTGATGAGCCCAGCCTGAGTCAGGACTACAAACCAAACTTGTAAACAGACAATGCAAATATCAAACCTTCCTCTGCAATAAGGAGGAAGCAAGCTGGGCAGAGGTATTTTTCTTGGCCTAAAAGGACAGCATCTGGACAGGACAGATTGAACATGCTGGCACAACTCCAGGACTGATTACATTGGTATCTTCCCAGCCACTTCCTAATATCTTTCACAGTATAAATCCCTACAAGTAAAAGATTGATTACAATGTAGTCTACATTCCCAAGTAGAGTATTTTCTACCAATGACCCAAGAGGCTTCATTTCTTTCCTTCTACTTTTAGCTCCCAGTCCTCACTGTTAGTCATGTTAATTGGCATAAGGAAAAGGTAGACTTACAAATATGTGTTAATCACTCTCTTTGTTCTACTGTTTTCACTTCCAAGCAAAAATGCATCAGATTTCTTTTGATTTCCTTTACACAGTTCTTTCTTCCTTAGCAAAAATATTCACATAAAATTTCAGGTAAAAAGAACAAAACAGAGGATAAGCACCATCAAATCAAACCAAGGCACAGCTCAGAATCCATAGCCATCACTTCCCTAGCAAGAACATTCACCACTCAGGCCAAACAACTGCACTTGTAAATTTCCAACATTCCAGGAACAACAGCTAGAACTATTCTGAAGGAAGAATCCTCCCTGCAGACATAGGAGGTTCAGAGACCCTGATAGCCCTAGAATGTCAAATTTTTTATATTTTTTATATTTTTCTTTACTGTCTATGTGAAAACAATACTTTACCCTTACAAATTAGTAAACTACTACTTAACTCTTACTGCCTAACTTGAAGGAAATCTCTTGAAATGTCTAGTGTTTCACTAGAGCTGCTTGACAGCCCAAGCTCACCTGATGCATAAGAATGGTGAGCCTCTTTAGGAGGCCGGAGGCAGTACCCACTTAAAAGGAAAAAAATATTACAGAAGTTGTCACACTATAATTTTCTCAGGATTGCTCTGCCTAAAAATGATTTTTTTACCTGCAGGTATCTCTTCTCTAGATTAAACCAGCCCTGCTTTCACAGAGTTTCTTCACAGGACATATGGTGCTACCTCCAACCATCTTGATAGCCCCCTACTGAACTTGCTCCAGTTTATCAACTTCTGCCTTGAATGGAGGTACCCAGACGTGGATGCATTGTTCTAGATATGGCCTAATTAGTACCAAGTACAAGGAAATCACAACTTCCTTTGATCTACTGGCACTCTGCTGTTGACACAGCCCACTGCTTTTTTTCCCCTTCATCCCTGTCAGCATACAATGTTTAACCAACCCACTGTCCACCAAGACACTGAGGAAGTTACTGAGCCAGGGTGGGCTTCTGGACAGTCCCCTAAGGAACTCAGATTAAAAGATGGAGTATGAACCATTAAGCCCTAGAATTCAATGATCCATCTGTTATCTACTCATGTACCTGTCCATCCATCTAGTCCATAAATACATTGCATCAATATTAGGATGTCATGGGAGATTGTGCTTGCTTAAAAAATAAAACTTGCTTAAATCAGAGCAGATGACATCCCCTGCTCCTCTTAAACATGAATCCAGTCAAGCTTGTCATCTCATTGCAGCTGCTACTTTGTTGGCAAAGAATTAAAATCCATGCTACTCCATATCACTTTTTTGCAAAAGAACATGATATAATCATACCAGGTATAAACATTCACATCCTCTGTGGTCATCTTTACCACCAAAATAAGCTGCCAGAAAATCTTTACTCATATGTTTTCTCTGAAGTAGCATAAATCTGCTAGCAAAATGGAATATCTGTGGCACATGCGATCACATGATTAACACTTCTATAGGAGCACTACTAATAAAATTATTGCCGAGAAAAATAGAAAAAAATATTTCTGTGAGTCAAGTTTATGGGAAATGTGTTTCAGTTTCATGCTGTTTAAAGCTGCAGTCAGTATTTTTTCAGACTTTTATCCATATTTCATCCAATTTTAATGAAGTGTTTTCATAAGTTTAACATCTCAATTCCTGGAAAAAAATAGTGTCCATATTAACTTGTTGAGATCACAAAATATATTAATAAGCTCCTAAGCATCATTTCCCTGCAGAAATTTCATAATATTCTCTATGGATTCATATACATATATAGATCTAAAATATGAATGTATTGATAAAAATACAATTTATAAAAAAAATAGATTAAAAGTTTTCAGAAGACCACAATTCTTTTTCTGGACCAAAATGAAATCCCTAAAGAAAAGTAAAATAATGCATTCAAATAACATTGTTATTTATTATATTTTTACAGTGTTGGGAAGACCTAGTGAATAAAATTGAAACTGCAATGTGCCATCAAAACAAAAAAGGAAAAAGAAAACCATGGAAAAGTAAGAAAAAGTAAATGCACTTGTAAATATTTTCTATTCTGTGAAGCCTATTCTTAATAACACCTTGAACTATATTGACTAACCACAAACATCTACTACAGAAGACCTTGATGCGTTACAGAGTGTTGATAGAAGAGTTATTCTGTACAAAATATAGGATCCCATGTCAGACGAGACTTGTTAAAAACATAAATATCTATTGAAGTGGCTTTGCTTGTAAACATAAACATGAATATGTATTACAAAAACTGAATTCACACTTATTTTGTTTACTGTTAGCAGTGTGAGTATTAAACTCTTAGAAATACATATGTGTGAGAGAAATAACAGAATTTTTCTAGGAAATGGGAGTGATTTTCAGAATTTCTGGAAAGCTTTAATACTTCATATTCCTCAGATTTAATGTTGAGATCATACAGTTCCTTAACTTTAGGTCACCACAACACATAAGTTGGTTCCTTTTTTGTTTTTGTTTTTTTTTTTTTTCTGTTTCCAGGATATGTAAGACACTCAAGACTTGTATGGATTTCAGTGTGAGTCAAAGAATATCAAGACTCTATTTAGACTGTAGTCTAAAGTTTGTTCTTGACAAATGAGAAAGTGAGAAATGAAAAACAAATGCCTACTATTGACTTGAGATTCAAAGTGAAAAGGACGGGTCACAAACTCCCAACAGAAATCCAGGACCAGGATTGATTGAGAAACACTCAAACCCAGCTACACAATCCAATCCAATATAATCAGGGAAAATCACCATTTCTGATTCTTAAAGCACATTAGGAATAAAGATGCCTCCATAGATATGTTTCAGTGAAATAATAGAACCACCAGAAATGAAACTGTTATATTGACATTTTCTTGAGATATATGTCTACATTTTCGAAATTATACCAATTGCTTAGGCTGTCCATTGATTCATGAAATGGGGGAAAAATCTATTTTTTTTCCTCCCTATCGAATGTTTGAAATTAGAGTTTATTTGCCTACATTTGTCATTCCAACTTATTGGCTCTAATTTATTTAAGTTTATTTCTCAATCTGCGGATTGGTAATGTAATTACCAGCAAGGAGCCTGAATTTATTCAATTGCTGGTGCAAACGCCATGGGTTCCTTGTTTACATGAGGAGATTTTCACTAGCACTGCTATCTCGGACACTGACTGACTGAATCAGTGCTATTCCCACCTGGACACAAGCCCACATTTTTTTGATATGTGCCTAAACAGAACACAAAGCTTTATAGCTGAATGACAGATACCTTCATTTCAGGTAACATAAAGACACTGGTAGTCACACCTACACCCATATGTACTAAAAATGAAGAAACATATTCCTGAGTTAAACAAACATAAACGTGGTTATATAGTGGCAGGATTATTTAACTATGCATAGCTACTCTGCAGGGAAGAACTTCTACAAACCAGCAAAAGAAAAAAAAAAAAAAAGAATAGATCAAAGACATCACAAGAGAATGAAAAAAAAATGAGACTATAATGTTACTGTACCTGTATGTATGAATGTAATACCACAATCAAGAAAATGTCAAACATTGATCTATGAGCGATTGGGAACTTCAGTGATGAGATAGGTCTTCTCTTTCTTGGTCATGAGCAGTTTGGCTGCAATCTCCAATCTTTGGTCAGGATGCATATAAGAACACGAAACTTCTAGTATAGCTTTACACTTGACTAAACCACACTTTTTTAGCTATATTATTTTGGTCTCTGAATTGTGGAGATTTGTATTCATATGTTACCAGAAGAAGAAAAAAAATAAAAGCAGACCAGGTGTTGATGAAGTTTAACACACAAGTAACCTTAATTGAAGCAAGAGTCCACTTGGCCTTTTGGACTTCAAAAGGACTTCTGCCTAAAACCAGTGCACTGAGCATTGTAAATACTACCTACATTTTAACCTCTGCACTACCTTTCAGGAAAGATATTTGAGAAGACGAGTTTCCTCCCAACAATAACTAACGAAGGGAATCAGTTACTGCAACCGAGCACTTCCACTGTGGCTCAGCTAATTACAACTTCTCGCAGCCTTTTTAACCAACAAAAAGTGAAAGAGATATGTAAAAGCCAATTTGAAAATATTGTTTGTCAAAATGCTATGGCCAACAGAAGCCTAGGTGGGGAAATAAGGTGGATTTGACTTTTGGATTCAAGACTACTTTTTCAAAACACAATCAAATCCAGGACTGAAATCAGTACTTTCTTCACTTTTAAATAAGAAGTTATTTCTTCAGTTTTAAATAAGAACTGAATTGAGAGGAATTGAGTGCAAAGTTTTGATAAAAACTTGGACTCATACTGGAAATTGTCACTTGACTTACCATCAGTTGTATGCCACTCTATTAGATTGAATCCTGTGTTATGAAAGAAATGAGATTATTTCTAAATTTCCTTTGCCTCAGGGAAAATAAAACAACAACAACAACAACAACAAAAGGTCAAACAAGTCTGTAGACCTTCTAGTCTCACCCCTGATTCAAATAGGAGCACTTCATTGGCTTCAGCATATCCAGCACTTTATGCTACATGCTTAAAGGGAGATATTGACATGAAACCCCATGGATTGGAAGACCTGTGTGTGATGTTACACAGAGGATTGTAGCAAAAACATATCACGAGTCAGATATGCAACAGCAGTTTAGAACATCTCTCTCTCCTTCCCACCTCAATTTATATTTCCGATAGCTGCTACAGTTAGGGAATTTCTGCCCTCCAGTAATCCTCCTTTTAAAGCCCTTGGAGCTTCCTTCACACTCATGGCACACAGCACAAGTGCCTGTGAGGAAGGGTTGTAGAGTCTCTGTCTGGTTCCTGTCACTTTTAAGAGCATGATGAAGCAAATTACAAGAAAGTATGATTTTCAAAGGTGCTGGATTCTTTCCAATGCCTCCATAATCAATTTAAAGTAGCACATGAAAGGTAAGCAGAACAAATGAAGAGGATTTTCAAGAATATTTACTGTGTGTCTCTACTCTCTTTAAAGGTACAGGAAATTTCTCCCTAACATCATAGACAGCAGATGTAAATTGGTATTAGAATCAAAGTAGAACATAACCCCTTTTATCTGGTGACAATCTTTTTGCAATTCCTTGATATTCAACAATCACAATTCAATAGCAAGCTACTTTTCAGAGTACTTAGTTAATGTGTAAGGAAATGGAATGGGAACAGGCAGATTGCTCTTTCTAGATCCACAGAAAGCATCTTGAACAGAAGCTATTTAGAGAGGAGATTTTGCAGCTAATATATATTGAAGGATCTTTTCATGCAGAGACTATAGGCAGGGATTCTTTTCCTTGCTTTAAATCACAAAAGAAAACCACAAGCAAACAATGGCTTTAAAAAGAGAAACAAAAGATAATTCAACTTTATATAGAGTTTGCCTCCCCCCAGCACCCTGCATATCTATGTATATACACCAAGTAAAGACTTTTAAAACACTACGCAATGAGAATTATCCAAATTTTTTACCAAAAATGAGAAAAATTCTGTTGTTACTCTAACTTCAGATTTTTGAAAATGTGTTATCTAAAAATTATACTTTCTCCTACTTTTTTTTTTCCTATGTAGCCATCAGCTAGACGTAGTTATCACTACAATATCTGCAGTAGGTAATATTACACACTGGTTTCAGTACTGGTTCCACCTTTCCAGCTATAACATGCAACAAAATGTGGGTTTTTTGCTTAAATTGATCTGTTTAAGCAGTGTGACATTATCATATTATATGTATGTTTAATCTATCTTTTGAAGAGGATGGGAATATTGGCTGTAAGTCACTGTAAGCCTTTACCACATTTTGAAGGAAAAGTTAAAGATCAGAAGCAGAGAGCATAAATACACAAAGCCTAGGCACTCACCTTCCATTTCAGCACTCTGCACTGACCTCTACTGGTTTCTCCGCTTCAGGTTTCATCAGAATGAAACAATCTACTTTGATTGTACTTTTGCACTCTTTTCTTCAAATTCAGGGATGAAGCAAATTGCATCCCACCCTGCTAACTTCTCTCGGATTGAGGGTCATAAAAAGATCAAGCTTACACCTATTGATGGCAGTTTATCTGTAGTGAATGAAACACTATGAAAAATCATCTGTTAAAAAAAAAAACACCTCTCAATATATGTGCAACTGTAGGTAGATATTAAAGCTGAAAACTCTGTCTTGACACTATTATTACTAATTTGTTGCATATTTTTTTATTTAATTGCTATCTCATGTCTCACGTTGTAATTAGATGTTTACTTTATAAAATCTTGGGTTTTATTATACAATTCCAAGAATCTATGATGAAGATCAGAAGTACTACTGCAACACAAATACCAAAGTTGTGAATATAAATTTAACACCTTTTATCATCCCCATGTGAAATACTTCTGCTTCATAGAACATGCTTCTCTCTAGAAGGTTCTTCAATACAAATACTTGTTTTAATTAGGTCAGACCTTGCAACTTTTATAACCACACACTGATAGACTGAAGTTCAGTAGCAGGCTTGGCAATAAAAGTCTCACTGTAAACACTTTGTCAAACCAAAGTCATTACCCTATCTTATTGGGAGGAGTGATGCACTCACCACATCTTTTATATAACTAAATGAAGTTCAAACCATCCATTTTTTAACTGATCACAAGAAAAAACAAAGCCCTTGTTATGTGCTTACAGTAAAAACAACTCTAGTTAGTCATAAGTAAATGAGCAAACTTTTCCATCCTCATTTACCAAAGAACACTCGTTGTCAGCAAAACCCAAAACTTTCCAATTTTAAAAGCATATTTTTAGATCTCTTTGTTATTAAGTCCTTTACGTATGAATAACAGTTTTGCATATCATGAGAACTTCATTTCCTCTCACTGCTCCACCAGTGACTCCAAAGAAACTTAGAATTTTTTAAGTCACCTTTACTGTCTGGAAAAAAAAAAAAAAACAACCTACAACTGCTGACCACAAAAACAATGAAGCTTTGTTGTTCTGTTGATATAGATAGTAAAGCGGATCACACACTGTTAATTCAATTTCAGAACAGCAAGATGCCTATTATTCATGAGGCTATTTGGTGCAATAACGCATTTTTCTTTCGTTTTCCATAAAAAAACCGTTCTAGATCCTGAATGAAAAAGAAAAAACAAAACCAAAAACAAACAAAAAAACCCCAAACAAACAAAAAAAAAAACCCACTCAGATATTACGCAGCATGAATCTATAATATTTTTATACTGTATAAATATCTGAAACTGATATCCTCTGGGTGGTTTGGGGTTTTTGGTTGTTTTTTTGTTTTGTTTTGGTTTTGGGGTTTTTTTTGTGGGGGGGGGGGGTCGGTGGGCGGGGGTTGTTTAATCACGTTCTCCGACTTGTAGAACACTCATATTCCTCTCCCTTCTTTTAGCGCGGCTGAAGCCCGCACCACTGCATGCTGTCGGTGCCCAGAGCCGGCGGCAGCAGGCTGGGGAAGCCCAGGGGCGCCGGCGCAGGTCGGGGTTCCTCAGCCGCCCGGAGGTGCCGCCGGCCCCCCCGCCCCGGCCAGCAGAGGGAGGAGAGGGGAGCCCGCACCGCCCGCAGCCCCCAGGGCACCGCACCCCCTCCGCTCTGCCTTCGGGCACGGCAGCCTCAGCCTCACTGTCCGCGATCAACACCGACTGCTGGTGCTGCCCAGAGAGCTCGGTGGTGCTTCTTCGTGTGGCTTTTCCTCTTACCTTCACCCAGTGGCTGAGGGCGGGTGTCTGCAAGGTTGCCGTTGCCTGGTCTTGCTGGGTCTGCCACCGCTCCGAGACTCACGATGCTGCCTCTAGGACTTGGATGAACAACTGGATCTGATCTGCTCGCTCTGTGCTGTGTTAGAAAGAAAACATTTTGATGTTCTGTCACTAGAACTGGGCCTTTGCTCAATGAGCAAGTACATGACCGTTCTGAGATTTGCAAATCAGCCTCTTTTTCCACGTGGGAAATTGAAAATCTCATTAAGACTTCCTATAACTTACGAAGGAGTGAAAGACATTGATTTTCACTGAACAAGGTGTTGACTGGATCACCATGGGACCATCTTCTTTCCAAAAGGCATTTTTAAGCAGTACTTTCGGTCAGCTCTGTGCAAAATATTCCACAACAGCCCCAATAACTTTTTTCCTTACCTCTGGTATCCCAGTGAGGTCACATTCTGTTAAAAACATCCTGTCAAGCTTGGTACAAAAGGGCTCCAAAGAATCAGAATGCAGAAGCTATGCAACTTGCTGACTAACTTTGCTCTGTGTTATTTACCAACCACACAAAGAAAATGCTGTCTATTCAAAACACAGTTCAAAACTCTCTTCACAGAAAGTGAGTGAACAAACAGTCCCATGTCCGATGCTGTAGTCACATCTCCCATGAGGCCCGGTGATAGCTCTGGGGCATGGGACGGAGTGACACCACCAGCAGTCACTACAAGGCACTTTTGTAAACAAGTTGTGTGTGTGTGTGCAGAGGAGGAGGAGGTGGCGGGTGTTACTCTTTCTGTGTCTTACCATTAAGCTTTATTTGCCCAATCGGGTTGAAGCAGAACTTCAGTCTCTCTTAGTCTACTGGGTGCATTTGCTGTAGTCCTTGCACAGGCTTTTCCTCATTATAACCTTAATTTTCTTCCAGAAGGGATCTAAAAGGAACATATGGAATTTGTGCAGGATCTAGATTTGGAAGCCTGAAGCTCAGTTAAGTAGCAGAAGTTCATTCAGAGTCTTCCAGATTCATCACAGAAACTGACAAACTCAGTGACTTACTCTACTTCATGACCAGAAAAAAAAAAAAAAAAAAAAAAAAAAAAAAAAAAAAAAAAAAAAAAAAAAAAAAACCAACCCAAATGGTCTAAATATTATTTAAAATTCAACAATTCTTTGTAAATTTTTACCCCACTGTTTACAAAGCCACACCTTGGCAGAGAAACAGAAACATCTTTTTCAGCCCCCCATAGGAAGAGAATTACCATACAGATCCAGCACTGCCAATACTGACCACTGGCCTCTACTCACACCAAGCCACTCCAGTGCCTTTCCTTATGCTTACAATAAATCAAAAACAACTGTTTCCAGATTTGGAAGGATAAATTATTGTTCTCATCAATGCTTTTGTAATTTCATTATTAAACTGTCAGACCAGCCCTGGAATCCTACTTTTGTCACACAATCCAAACCAACCTCACTTCTTATCTCCAAGGTATCCCTTCCCATGCTTGGTATTTTTTTCCTTAACAGTTTTTCAGTAAATATTTTTGATACGTTTTCAAAGGTCTAAAAGCCAGGTGTTATAAAACACCTGCAGTATAGGCTTGTGAGAGGAAAATATGAGACCGTGACACGTGGTAAAATAAACTCAAGTCGGAATTTTTAATGGTTTTTTTTTCCTGCATCTTTATATTCATTTATAGGTTTATGACATAGGTTATTCCAAATTTATATTCCAGGAATAGGTATCATTCCAGGTATGACATGAAGCATATTCAACTGCTGATATTCTTCAACAGTTGAATGGTCCATAACCAATAATTGAATAACAAAAGTATAGCTTTTAAAATGTAAAGGTTTTCTAGAAGTACATAAATCCTTAAGATACCTAGATACATTTCTTTCATGCATATTTGAAAACAAGGTCTCTAAAATACTAATGGTGAATGATCTTACAAGTAAAATTGTCCAAGTAACTCAGGATTTTAAAAACAAATACGATTGTTTCTCAGTATCCAACAATCAACCAGTTTTTGGTTAGAGCTGTGCCTTTTCAAGCAGTACCGTTCTCCAAAAGCAACTACTTACAGATATCAAGTGAAACTTCACTTGTTCATAGTAAGTGAAGATACTATACCAGTTTTTAATGCTTTTTATTCTAAACTTTAAAAAGCCAATAGGAAGTTTTCCACAGATCTTTGGGTTTTTTTAATGTATTTCAGTTTTACAGTATAAGTTATTCTCATCTCATTAAAATTAGTAATGTACTATAGAAAAGTATACATATAGTCTTCCCCTTTCCCAATAACCTCAATTTTCCACTTAATTTTCTCTATCTCATGAACACATACCCTGTCTAATAAAATATTGCAATAAGTTGATTATTTTCACATATCATTATGAGGTCAGAAAGTTTATGATACCTGTTTTATGGACTGGGAAAACCTTAGTTAAGTCTTCCTCTTAAGCTTTTTCTAAGCTCTAGTACCTATTTTTGAATAGGTCTGAACCAGCATACAGAAGGCTTTACACAAGAGACAGGTCTATAAAACATTAAGCTTCTCAAGTCCAAATATCTGATGAGTTTTTCTTCTCTGTTCCTGATCCTGTAACAAAATTTTGAAAGGTACACTTTACTTTCATAGGGAACTCTACTGAACTATGTGAGTAAAAGGAATCTAGCAATTAAAGTTTTGTTCAAATCATACTCCTTTATATAATTCCAAGAGATTTTTTTAAACTTTTTTTACTTTGTTGATCCTTGTGGATCCCATCCAATTCAGGATATTCTATGATTTTCTAAAAATCAGCAACACAGTTGCAAGAGAGCAAAAAGTGGAGATGTCACTGTGTTAGAGACAGTTTCATGTCCTCTTGTTTGATGCTGTGGATTTCTGTTCATTGATGGACCTGAGGTAATGTGTGCCAGTAAATCTTTTTATCATTTGCAACCTGACATTCTATGTCCACACAAAATGGCAACAAAAAGGCATTCATTGAAGAGTGCCCTTTAGGCACTGTCCTGCCTTTGAATCCTTTCTAGAGATGGACACCTGTTCCCTAAATTTTTTGACATCTGGACTCTCAGACTCCATTCAACTTCACAAGGATTATCATATTGTTTTATTCATAAGTCTCAAAACTGAGACAGCAAAGTCAGGCTCAGATTAGACGTTCCTCCTATCTGTGTATTGCAATCTATTAATTTAAAAAGACCAGCTGCAGTCTTTTCAAGAATTTTCAGAGTGTGCTTTTCAAGAATTGCTATATACTTCAGTCTCCTGGAGAAAGAGGGTTAGCAATTTTGATATAAATTTGCCAAATCCCTCACGTGGGAGCTAAGATGTGAGCCTAAGAACGTGTTTAATGCCAAAGACTCTTCTCTCTCTCCGAAATAGCTCCACCAGGGAACTGAGATGAAGAAAGATTGATACTAATTATGCACAGAGAGGACACCTAGCTGTAGTCACCAGCCTGATACAGAACTCTCTGGGGATGACAGGCAAAGCTGGCAAACAAAAATGGAAGGAGGTAGAAAGGAAAAAAAAAAAAGGAACAAAAATGCTGTTTCTGGCTATTCACAAAATATACCCATCACTTTAAAAAATAAATCAAAATAAACAAAAAAAAGCAGGTAGGTCATGGATAAAACAGGTATCTCATAACGCCGGGAGCAACATCGTATACAAACCAGTCACATGCTCCCATCAGGTGGTTTAAAAATAAAACAAAGAAAGAGTTTTAAAAATCCTGTGTTTCCTCCTGTTCCATGTAATTACCATGAATTACAGTCTGGAGTGATTCTGTAGAGAGGGTTGAGGGGACTGAGGTGAATTTGAAACAGATAAAAGCTGGGTAAACCACTCCAGTAGTCAGGCTCATGCAAAAGTACTTAACCAGAAACAAATGCTGTTGATGCTTTTGTTCTGGTCTTTTACTGAAGCTTATTCTGGCCTTCTGATGTGCCTCCTATAGGTTCCCTCTGCCAGGCAACTGTGCATGTGCTCACAGTCCCAACTGCTAGCATCACATTTATTTATTTATTTTCAACCCAAATAAACTCTTAATGGCTTAACATAAAACATTTGGAATTTTTTTTTTTAAGCACACTAAATAATAAAAAAGCCAGAAGCACAAAAGGCCATAAGGGAATGGAAGGGATGATTGTTCGAAGCCCTATTAAAAGGTTTGCTGCTTTATTTATATATTTTTTTAACAACACAATTTCAGAGCCTTTTAAAGCAGACTCCTCCTCCCCAGTTGCCTGCCAAGATAGTACTTAGCTGAGGGAGGGAGAGCCTGTGCTTTAAAAGAAGATGATATCTATAAGAGAGAGAAAGGAAAGAGAGATATAAAAAAGCTTTCCCAAAAACAGTTGTCCAGAAAGGTCAATGAAAAGAAACAAAAGGTATGAGATGACAATTAAATGGAAAGAAGATGAGAACATTAAAGCAGAGCACACTGAGAGGAGAGGTTTTTATAGCAAAAATGGTTCTGTAAAGGTCATTTTAGTTACTCCATTATACTAACCACGGCCCATATTTAGGCATCTGTCAGGTAGTAATTGCAAAGCGCTTCACAAAAATTAACTTTGAAAGCCCTCTTTCATGAGGTAGGTAAGGAACAGAGACCCACTAGTGGGCAGGCAGACACCAGTTTGTTTCCAGAGAAGACCAGAAGACCCTTTGTCAGTATAACATGTTACAAAGCAACAGACACAGAAAGCTTAGTCCTCCTCTTGGTGTGTTGCATTATTTTATTGCAGGCATTAAGCAATTTGTCTGGGTGGAAGACATTTCAAGTGCAGTTAGAATATCTGGAGATAGAGCTGAGTTTCATATTCACTCTCCTTTCATTTAGAAGCAAGTATAACAGTCTGGGTCTCACTCTTAAAATAAATTCCTCCAAAAATTGTCACTGGTTGAAAGCCTATTGTCTCAAACTGCTGTCAGCAATCACCATCACAGACATGATGACAAACCCCCAGGTAACTCATGGAAATCTGAGTAAATGCTGCCAAATGAGTTTCTGCATTAGCAGAATAGGGCTGGCACAGTTGCCACTGGTGGAATGTCCATGGTGACCTTTGCTCCCAGGGGTGGTCTGTGGTTTGTTCTGACTGGATTTCTGTACAGCTTGTAACACCACTCCTAGACATTAGGAATGATGTATCTCTGTTCTGAGTATGAGAAATCTCCAGTGCAGCTGAGGAGGGAGTATGAAGAGCTGTACCTTTCCTGGTGGGCTACAATCAGTTACATCAGCTTGCACTATCAGAGCCATTGGACTCTGGGGCAATCTACATCACAACAGGGGTGGAGAAGCCTTTGATACTTCCCATCGTTTAAGAACAAGAAAGAAACTAACGTAAGAAGATACTTTCATTGTAGCTTTGATGCAACAAAAAAAAAAAAAAAAAAAAAAAAAAATCATCCAACTCCAAAAGATACTTATTAGAAACACCACTGTTTCAAAACTGAAATTTCATCCTATGAAAGTAAAGATAGCTTTCATTTTCCTTCAGGTGTTTCATGATATGAAGCACCCATTTCAGTGACTATCTCTAAATAAACTCAGCTCAAAATACTTGAAGGAAAACAACTGAAAGCTTTCCAAGGACTCTTAAGTTCTGAGACTGAGAGCCTAAACTGAATTTAAGAGTTATAGAATAAGGTGCAGATAAATTCTTCAAAGATTATCCTTTTCCATAACAGGTTATTTTTGCTTGGGTTTGATTTCCTAAATCTCTCAGGTCCTGAGTTGGAGATTAGGAGACGCAAAAGACTTTGAAAAGTGGTGTGCAATGTGTCTTTCTGCATGACACAGCTCTGAAGCTTCCAGCATACTGATTTGTGATTCTGAGATCAGGGCAAACTCCAAGTTAGGGTCTTTTTTCAATGTTACCCAGTTTACTGGGCTTCTCCATGGAAAAATAAAGGATCTATTACCTACCTTATTTATCTACTGAAGGAAAACAGTGCAATCTTTCCTAAAGGAATGTTTGAAAGTATCTGAAATAATCCAAGGTTACCCAGATTAAACTAACAGACTTCTATTGAAAAGAATATGGCTTGTACACCAGAGTCCTATAAAATTTTCTTTCACTGTTTTTTTAGTGGAACAGTGACTAAACTATGACATATGCTGTGAGGCCAAACAACTGCTTGGAAAATCCATTAAAATTAGCCAAAAGAAAGAAAAGTGAAACTGTAGCTAACAAAAAAGTACAGAAAGACTTCCAGTACCTAAGGAAATTTACTTTATGTGGCATGGCCAGGACACTGCAATTTCTCTTTAACATCCTGGAAAGAAAATGGGGTCCTTGTCACCTGAGGTTGTTGAGACCCACGTTTCTTGCTGGCTGAAGGAAAGAATCGAGCAATGCATCCCTCACCAGCGAGTGCCAGGGAAGGCAGAGTTAGGGAGGCTCACCACTTGTGAGGCTTACAGAGACTACAGCTGAACAGAAAACAGTGACGACTGCAATCACAGACACAAGCCTCCTGGGACAGCGTATCAAAAGTGCTGTCTCTCACTGAGGTAAAGATTAACTTTGTTCAGTGGTGCTTCAGTGTGCTTTAAAGTACAAGGCTGTGTGGGGCACGCAGTGCCTGGGTTTCCCCCTCAATTTCCAGATAAGCTACTTAAATCCATTAGATGTCTCCAGTGAATTTTGTGAGTAGAGTGTTCACGGTGAAGGTGTTCACTTCAGAATCCGCGCTTTAAAAAACAATTTGTGTGAACTAATCACGATCTAATTAAGAACAATATAGGAACTACCTCTTTGGAGGGCCATTAGTAGAAGAGAGCACCTTGCTTTGAGTCCCCGAGGATGAAGGGGCCAACACCTGACTCACTAGATGTACAGAAAAGTCTCAAGAGGTTTACTAAGTGTGGATATGTGAGGGTGATCCTGGCTTTTTTCAGCTCTGCTTTCGGCTTTGAGAAGAGCTTGGGCTGCCACCCAGTGGAGACAGGTGAAAATTTTGTACCAGCTTAGCTTCCCAATCACAGTTAGGAGAGTTGGCCCTCTAGCTCTCCAGTAGTGGGAAAGGGAACACCTCAATGATTTTATTGCTTGTAACTCCCCAGTTATTCTGGATCACTATATTCCACCTAAAAGTTCAAATACATTTTTTAAATGCTAACCTAGAATCTTGGAGTCTGACTGAAATTTTGCCTTGCATGTACGTAGTGGTAGTTTCTGTAGGACAAAATTAGACTGATTGTTCAATAAATTTCCTAAAAAATAGTGCTAAATACTTGCTATAATATTGTTTCAGCCATAATATAACTTTTATTCTACATTTTTTCATTCTTTATGACCAAATATAGGATTTTTCACAGACAAAATCACTTGCACTATAATTTTACTAGCAAAAACATAGAGCAAGAACAAAGGACATTCCTATAAAACCTCTAAATCAGACTTGACGTACTGTCAGGATAGATAAAGAAATGTCAATCCCATTTATTGACAATAAAAATTAGGCACAACTCAATATCTACACTGATTTATGTAGGTGCTATATCATTTTTCTTTCTATTAACTCATATCTGGCATACTGCCACTCTAGCATAAACCTACTTTCTGGCTGGTTTTCTTTTTAAGCATTCAAAATAGTATTTCAAACAGTATTTTGAACATCTTTCTTGTGTAGAAGAATGAGAAAGTGAAACTTACCAGGGGCAAAATCAAATGATCTAGTCTCTTACCAAGTTGTGGATGGGTAAAACCAATTCTCTGACCAGGTATGTCAGATTTTACAGAAAGTTTCTGGTATCTTGGAAAATTTTTCCCCCTCTTTGTCTGACAGGTGTGCAAATGCTTTCTGTTTGATTGCATTTCCCTTGTAGGTATTACTCTTGCTTTCAAATCCATACTTCATCACACTAAGAAGTACTCAGTATGCTTCAGCATACTAGGAAAGTGTCGCTCAGATTTCTGGAATGCCATTAACTACCAGATCAGGAACCTTGCACTTGCTTATTAGCAGTATCTTCTGTTAAAAACTATTCTACTTACGATATTTATTCACCAGACAAGACAACAGTTGTCTGCTTTAAAGCTCTGGGGTTAAGACATTCACATAGGACACAAAATTTAGACTCTTGCTTCTATTGTAACAAGACAGAGTGCCTTGAAGCCCATCTCTCATTCTTTCTGTTTATCTTATGTAGTCAAAAATCCCCTACATTGCCACATAGCCAGAAAATGTTCCCAGGAGCATCCTTTCTGGGTCAGGTTACAGAATATAAGAATACAGCCTTTCTCAGGTTAAAAGAGAACAAGTGACTTTGTAGGACTGCAATTAGAGGAACAGAGATAGAAGTCCCTTTGGTCCCAAGCCAAGGGAGTTTTCCCTTGTTTTCTATATTGTGTCTAAAGTTTGGAACAAAACAGCAACTCAAACACTTTGTTTTCTATTTTGAAATGGGAGACTAGAACTCTTTTACTGCACTGACTGCTCTGGTTGTGTGCTTATCCTGTCCTAATCAGTGCCTTACAAGGACAGAAGTAATCTAGTGGTTTAAGAGTTTGCTGCTGATAAATTCTGCATGCTTATTAGCCCATATTTGAAGGACAGCTTTGTGCCTTCACTTCCCTCTGAACTGTTTTAATTCCTGTTGCACAACAGCTTCAATAGGTTTGGCACTTACAAACTTCATTATCTTTGGTCACACTTTACATTCAGCTACATAGCAGTGTTTTCTAAAAAAAAAATCTGTCCAAAATTTTAACTTGAAAACTTCCCTGGACCTCTAGGAGAATTCTTAACAGTTCAATTAAAAGAGCACAAAAATTCGGAACACAAACATTAGAAAATTTATAGCAATGAACAAATCTGAAATTATGAAGTGGTGTGCTCTCTTCCCGTGGTTCCGATTAACAATTTCTGGTCAATATATATTTATACCACAAGGGGGAGACACAAGAACACAATTTCTTCACTTCGAATGACCCACTGCCTTTACATCCTGTAAATTACATTTATCAGGAAAGTTTTCCAGATCATTTGCTCTCTCATTAACACAGTACTAGTTCTGGAAACGAATGGGCAGGCACAGAGGAGTTTCTACTCCATACCACATCATAGAAAACGGACTTAAAATCCAGGGATATTAGGCTTCCACTGATGCACATGGAAGGAAATGTGCAAGAAAATCACAAGTAACCTCTCAAGAAGGTAATACAAATGTTGAGTTTCTAACTTTCCCTCTTAGAAAAAGGATTTTGTTGTAGGAATTTAGAATTGGGAAGGATGAATTATTTCCCATTAAATTTGTCTTGTCATTGTATAAAATTCTTATGGGACAAGCATTTTACTTTAGCCATTTATAGCTGCCATCATAAGAAAGAATGCTGCTATAATTTTAAGACAAAAAAGTTCAGTTAAGTGGGTGATTTGTGCTACCACAGACATAAAATTTCATAATTAGTAATTTCTACATTAATTTCTGTTGATAGAGCAACTTACAACCCTCAAAGATAAGAAATATCCACTCAGCATATGGATGTTGCTAAGTTTGATTTGTCTCAGAGAAATGCCTCAAAATTCATTTCTCCACCACTTCTGTAGCTGGATTGCTCTGAGTTGCCAGTCAGATAAAATTTGGCATTATTTTTTCGCCAGTACTGCAGGATAGCTCAGTTTGGTTAAATACATCATAGAATGGACTGAAAACTGCACTACATCTTGAAGCATTTGCAAACCAGCACCAAGAGTAATAAAAACCAAGGTAAGGAAACACTGCAGTGTTGAACAGCTGTGTTGACAGCACTACATGAATTCGAACAGTTAATTCAGCACTTGGACTTATCCAGGGTAAATTAGAGATGGTAGTTGTTCTGGCAGCTGTTGAAACTCATATCTCTGTAATTTCTAAAAACCTAAACTGAAGAACACAGGTAAAAAAGAAGAATGTAAGACAGAAAGCAGACAAAGTAGAAAGCAATACAAGCCCTGTTAATGTGAGTTGTTCAGAAACTTCCCTGTAGTCATCACACTGAGCTTAATAGTCTAGAAATTATTCTGTATTCCCCTTCTCATCAAGAAAGTTATATTCTCCATAAAAATCACCAATAACACTGGATAATAGTCAATAATTTTATGTTTGAAGACATAACAAAGTTTTTCTTGTGTGTTATTTCAATACAGAAAACCCCCTTCATTTTATGGGTCAAGTGGAACAGATGTGCATTTCTTTAAAAAGGGACAAAAACTCTGGAGTTACTCAACTTGTTTTCATAGATCCTTAACCTAACACATTTCTCTGCCTTCCGAAAGCATTTTTTTTAACAATCAAATAAATTAACCTCTTAAATCCTTGCAGAATTTTGGGACTATTATACACCAGGATATGTAGCATCATTGCAATGCATTTTGAATTAGCCAATAATTGCTCAGTGCTGAATTTAAGTTCCTCAGAGAGCTGAATCAGAATATGCTTTGTCTTGACAGAAATATGTTAATGAGAAAGGGAGAAAAAAAACAAGCAATGCAGCCCCATCAGGACAAGCTTTGTTTAAAGAGAGTGGTTGGTTTTGAAACTACTGAAACACTTCATTTTGAAATTGAGCCCAGTGATGTTAATTTAAAAGGCTGCAGAGAAAATAGCTTAATCTAATGATTTTTTAAAAAAAATATCATTTGTAATGAAGATTTTTTAGCACTATAAACTTGAAATACTGATATCAGGAAAAACTTATTTCAGAATACTTCTACAATGCTTTTGGCATATCTTTATTATGTCATTGTGGCAGAGAATCTGATAAAAAATGTTGAACTCTGAAACACAATCAATAATGATATTTATGAAAGTTCCATTAAAAAAAGTTTTGCTGTCTGAACATTGCAGTAGAAACTACCAGTGGAGTTTAAAGTAGTGTAGAAAAACAGAGTAGGAACACAACAAGGTATATATTGCAATAGTAATTATAAAGATTTATATACAAAAAATATAAAATTGAAAGAAGAGGACAGATGGATTATGACATAAAATGCCCATGTTCTTCAAAACTTAGAATTGAGTGTGAGTTTCATAAATGCATACTACATGTTAAAAGGTTAAAAAACAAACCCCAAAACATTATAATCTGAGAAAAGCAATGAATTTAAATGTGGGTTTGAGGCCTATAAATAGACATTGCAGGCAACTCATCTCTGTAATACTTAATGACTGCTCCATTCATTTCAATAGTTGTTACAAGTCTACTATATTAGGAAATTCATCCCTTCTGGAAAGGGAATGAAATCTTGAAATCAGAGCACAAAGTGGAACAAACAGTCACTCTGCCAAGGAGATATGATGGAATAAAATGCAATTGAAAAAAAATGAGAAAATTTGCAAATTAACTAACTACAGCCAAATGTACTGACATGGAATTAGGTGAAAATTTCAATTTCAGTGACTATCAATTGGGAAGCTTTGGTCCATTCCTCTGCACTTCATATCATCCCACTTGCTTCTAGTGTTTTCACTTTGTTCTGAATTTCCTCTTTTTTTTAGCCTTTCATTTCTTCAATTTCTTCTGGTGTATCTTTTTTAATCTTTCTTCCCTGATCTTAGATTTTGATAGGAATAACTTTGACAAATTTTACACAGGTGTAACTTGATAACATAATCTCTGTAACACAGGAATGTAGGGGTGTGAATGTGAGAGGCACATATCCATGTAATACCCAAAAATAGTACAGAAAGAACGTTTCTGAAAGGATGTTTGCAGAAATCCTAGAAACCCCAAAGAGGAAATGAGGAGAGGAGAGACTTTAGAGGACAACTTTTGCATGGATTCAACAGCAAACATAAAGTCATCTGGGCTCTTTAGAAAAGGAGTCAGCTTGTTTATCACAGCATGAAAAGGGTCCTGGTTTATTCCTCTTTACAGCTCAGCCACCCTGACTTCAACTATTCACTGACTCCAGCTGCAGCAAGCTCCTACTGTAGGTTTCCCTACAGCCTCTGGCTACTGGTTATTTCCTGCTAAACTAGGACTGCATGCATTAGTTTGCAGGCTCTGAATGCAGACTTATACCTAGCTAGACTGTGGTTGCAGGTTCCAACACCAGGCTCTGACTGCAGACCCAGTCTGACCTCCGAGCAGTGATTGTCTCCCCAGGATCCTTCTTCTTCATGATTCCCTCTTCCTCGAGGTTCCCCCTACTTCATTTTTTTCCCCCCTCACCAGCTAACCCACTCCCTTCTATCACACTTATCTTTATTGGCTATAGGTGTGACTCTTTAGGGGTGAGGCTGTAATGTAATTAACACAGCTGTTACTTATCACATCAAGGTCACCTGTATTCCCTTCTACAGTTGGCACTGGACTGGAATCAGTTAACTGATTTCCAGTTAATTATATGTCATTAACTTGTCAGAATATGTTTAAATCCTGATTCAATATAAACCATACAAGTTGATACTTCTACATAATTACTTCCTCTGCGAAGAGAAGAACCTGAATGGAATTTCTGGACAAGCTTCATGTATTAAATTATTCACATGTGATTCACCCGCTCCATGTGCATATCTAAACCATTTTAGTTAAAAGATAACAATTTTAAGAGACCTGGCACTGTGGGATGAATGATGCCAGGCTGACTCAAAATATTGGAAAAGGAAATGCTTTATTTTTCTGTGGTCAGCACAAAATACTACACCTTGAGCAGACTTACCCAGAAATTTCAGGCTCCTTGGCTGTCTTCAGTCTCAGTTCTCTTTGGCTGTCTTGTCTTGCAAAGACAGAAGATGCAAGATCAAATATAAAACCTGAGCTTGAGCTTGACTACAGACTTGCTGTGTTTTAATTTCTTACCAGGAAGCTGTCAATTCTGAATATTCTATCAGCAGAAGTTTGTAGTCTTCAAAACACAGAACAAAACTTTCAACCCTTTGCCCTCATGACCCCAAAAAATCTCTTTATTATTGATCATGGTGAGCCAGTCTATCAATAGATATTAATAAATCCATTGTCACAATTTTGGAATTTTCTGGCGGATCCACAACCTGTATTTGCTAGTGTGAAGGCTCTGCGTCAATTTAATTTTGAGCAAACAGGTTGTGACAGTGACCAGAACCTTACTGATAACTCCCAATAAGCAAATCTACTGGCAGTGAATAATAGAACCAAGCTTCTATGAAAGAGGTTAGGACCAAACCTAAGAATAACATCTAAAGTGAGGGAATTAGCACCATTTTATCATGACCCCTAATGTAACTCAAGAC
The DNA here is from genome assembly GCF_029207755.1 of Chamaea fasciata. NCBI lineage: Eukaryota > Metazoa > Chordata > Aves > Passeriformes > Sylviidae > Chamaea > Chamaea fasciata. The sequence continues at coordinate 40,579,294 of NW_027094086.1, read as the reverse complement.
AAATGGCACCCTTTAAAACAACCCCCAGTGTGAAATGTGGCCCCTTCAAAATTCGCCCTCAAAAGGGCTAGCAATGATTTCTATGTTTCATGACAGTCACTGTTGCTTTTTTCTTCTCTGAAGTTGAGACACTCTAAAGACCTTACACATTAATATGAGCAGGCAATAAAACCACTTATGTCAATGAGAATATATGAAGAAATACAGAAAACACATTGAAATGTGTTTAATACACAATTATGTTTGGTGCTTTCATAAATCTGTAGGATATAGAATACAAATCACCAAAACACATCCCCAGGTACTACAATACCTCAGGATAGTTTTCTTATTTTTTTCCTGCATTTCTGAACTTTGATTTACCTGTGAAAATTACAGATTATTTGCACAAGCAGAATCAGTCCTTTAAAGATTAAAGAGGCTGGGCCTTCAGCAGAAACCTTATATGCATATCTAAGTGACAATGGTTTAGGCCTGATTTTTCAGGTCAATTTTTATTGCTTAAAGCAAAATATCTGTGTAGTGATTTTTTTTCTTTTCCTGTCAGCTGAGATCCTAAATCCGAAATTCTCTTATTTCACCTGAGAAAGTTGGTTGAAGACAACTGGCATACCAGACCTGTCAGTACTGAGTTCATTGCACCATGTGTTAGACCTTCTGTGTATGCACAAAGATGTCCTAAAAGCACACAGACAAATCAGTCAAAACCATGTTTTTTCGGGGCACAAGATAGCAGATTTCCTTTAATTGGAGTTCCCAGACCCCAAAGGACATTGTATCTATGCCACAGCTTACAGTCTGTGGCACAATCACCTTTAACAACTGACTCCCATGGTGAGAGGCTTTGGTTCAGCCTAGTACCAAAAACACACACAAATATGTGAACGGATACACAACTTTTCAAAAGTTTACTGTTCTTTAGCTAGCTATCTCAACACTATTGCTATAGATTGTCTACCTTAGAGTGATGTATTATATATAAACATATTTGATTCATATTAAAACAAAATATCAAGGAAATATTCATCAAAAGTTCCTGTTAAAATCTCACTAAATTTACAGAGAAAAAAGCAATGATAAGTTTAATTGCATGCCTAAGATTAGTGATATGAGATATTGTCTGGAAATGCACTAATACTAATTACTTCTTTTCACAGTAAAACATTCAAAGGAAACCCATGTCTTTTATGTTCTCAGACAAAACTTTAAACTAAGTGACCAAGAAATGTCTCTAAAGAATAAAAATTAAACCCTGAAAGGGCCCAGAATAAATAGGAACTTTGCCAAATTTCAGTTGATGGCATACAGAACACAGAAAAATTAGTTTTCTTCAGAAGACTGTATAGATATTTATACTCTGCCAAGATAAGCTAGAGATATTTACATTTCATGTGATTCTGCTTTATTTGTTCCTGTCCTGATCATCTCTCTTAGCTGTTGTGAAGGAACAATAAGCAAAGAATTCTGGAATAGAAATATGGGGGTTTGCCTCTGCTAAGCCTACTCAGAGAACCAGGAGAGGAAAATGAAGCACATGGAATATTCAGGAAGAGAAAAGCAAAGAAAGTAGCAAAGTACTCTTTTTTAAGGCCACAGCAAAGTGCCCCTTTCCAGAAATTGCTGAGACCTGGACAACCACTTTAACTCAGGCAGCTTAGTTTACTTGATGACTTTTTAGACATTCCTGAGTTTTACTTGGACATTTTTATGGGGATTGTATCTTAACACCTAGGAGATAACAAGTATCTTTTTACATTTACTTTCCAGCATCATAGAATATTAGATTTCCTGGGAATGTCACAGCTGGCATTTGGAGTGCATTATATTTGAGAAATAGCCAAGTTGTAGCTTATTTCCTGCATAGCATCCCTCACAGTGCTGTGCTTTGTATTGGTAATTTTGGGTGTTTTATCATTTAAAACTAGCTCAAAGTACAAGGGGGTGTTGGGGGTTAGGTTTGTTCCTTCTTTCTCTAAAGAATTTTTTCCCCACAAGTTACCAAGGAGATCAAGTGTTGGATACTTGAGAGTACTTAACTGAAACAAAGAGGTGGACAAAGTTGGAAGGGGGAGATAATGCAGGTAAAAGACAGAGCTTGAGGCAGCTGCGGGCTTTTCTTTTTCCGGCGCTTGGGAAGAGAGAGAAAGGCTGTTGCTGGCTGGAAGAGTTTCACTGTGGCCAAAGGGACCCAAAGGGATCCAGTCCTGGGAAATCTACTATCACTGGTTCGGCCTGAATCCGGAGTTTTCCCTGCCACCTGCAGGAGCTGGTCCAGGCTCTGCCTCGCCTTCGGCTTCTTCGGCGCTGCTCCTCTTGCTACAGTGTGACCCTGCACCCCCTGTGCTGCCGGGACATCCTGCCCCTGCCTGCCGGGACACCCTGCCATCCCAGCTACCAGCCCGGGACTTTTCCACTGTTTCAGCTTGGTGCTCTGAGGATCCTGCAGGGACACCGAAACCAAACTGTCCTGGGTTTTGTGAAACAAAGCCCTCAAGGTTCTTGGTACTGTTTTCGTTTGTTATTAATGCTGTAGTTGTTTGGTGGGGGTTTTTTTTGTGTTTATTTGCTTTGTAATACATACTAGTAAAGAACTGCTATTCCTATTTCCCAAATCTTTGCCTAAGAGCCTCTGATTGTAATTTATACTTGAAAAAGAAAAAAAAAAGGGTGGAGGGGGGGTTTTCACTCTCCATTCCAAAGGAAACTGCAGTTGTTTTTTCTATTACCTGGCAGATACCTGTCTTCCCAAACCAAGACAGGGGACAAAAAAAAAATCTCTGGTTATGACACTTCCGTTATTGAAAGCTTTATGTACCAGATTTGTATTTTACTACACTAAAACTCCAGAAGTACTCATTTTGTACCACTGAAGATTTATGGATCACTACACATATCAGAATTCACTTTATGATTTAAAGTTTTAATTAAAGTCGTGATGATAACTTTATCTAACAAGCAAGAAGAATTTGCACCTGATAAGTTATGTTTGCAAGAATTTCTGTAAGATCATGGCTTTTGAAAAAAATTCAAAGCCAGCATTAAGGACATGAATGTTGGAAGTCTTAAAATTCTTAATCACAGTCTCATACAAGTCATCCCCAAGAAACTATGCAGTGAGACAACAACTGCCAGCATGGCTCCAAACCAAGTGGTGAGGCTGTCCCCAGTGACCGTGAATAGCAAAGTACATGTCAGATGAGAAAACCAGAATCCCTGCTATTGTGCTGTCTTGAAAAAAACCCAAACTCTAGAAACTCTAAAATCACTTCTTCAAAACGTATGACCCTTGTAACTTCTTTCAAATTATGACTGTCCAAAAAAAAAAAAACCAACCAAAAACCAAATAGTTCTAGAAGACAATTTTTTTTTCTATAGAGAAAAAGTATTTGTGAAAAAGTGATATTCACTGCAAGACATTAACAAACATTTTTTTCATTTCAGCCTACTTTAACTCTTCTTAAGAGAGAGGATAAGAGTGGCTCAACCTGCCTACAGAGAGGTACATTGGAATAGAGAGACCCTGGCACAGACAGACAAGTGTTTGTAGATAGGATCTCACTGCTGACAAGGCATGACAATCTGAACATTATTCAACATATCTAGAAATAAATGCACATTTCGTTCTGCAGTGTGCATTAAAGTCTGTGTAACATGTAAACAACCATTTCTGACATTTATCTTCCCATCTCAGCATGTGACTCCTTTTCCAAAGGAAGTCCTCAACATTCAGTATTATTTCTGAAAGAATATTCTGAGAAGATCAACTTGAGTTTTTATATAAGGGGCACAAGTCTGCACTCAAAGAGCTTACTTTTCTACATGGAATTCCAATCAAATTCATTAGGGCTCTCAAGAAAAAAAGTCATCAAAGTAGGGATTTTCTTGGTTTTGTTTTACAAGCAGCCTAGCAGAACAAATCAGAGCAATGCGTAAAGAGACCAAATAACTTACAACAAGCTCTGTGAAGCAAGATTAAAAAGCAGTCGTGTTTCCTTTTGAACATTTTTAATCCAGGTCAAAAAGTCTGTAACACGACCTGAAAGTCAGGTAAACATACAAAAATATACAGAAGGCAAAGGGGTTAAGTCAGTTGCACTGATACTTCTGAATTAATTAATTAATCAAATAAATAGAAATAATATTTTACAACTATACAGTAGTTCAGAGGAACTAAACTCTGCAGGGAAGACTTAGACAAGAAAAGCTGAAATTAGGACTGGGAGATATTGGAAATGCTCATTCTTACAGTGGAGGCAAAGGTGGCAATACAGAAAACAAAGAGACTATCTCAGTAATTAAATACTGAAGGAGCAGAGATGATGGACACAAATACTTGCGTGGTTACAAGAGCAAAACCCAGCCTTAGAAGGCAGGTGGTACTGACATATTATTCACTGTGGTGATCTAGAGCTGAGGCACTCCTCTGGAATGCCAGTTTGAATCATTCAGATTTCTGATCTGGCTGATGAATCATGATACCTCATCCTGCTGCTGTCTGGTGCCAGGGAAAGCTGAATTTCCTGACTGCTCCCTTTAAACACCCACCAAAGAAAATGGCACTTAACTTCAACACTTGGCTGCCCACACCAATAGATGGAGGTTGCTGAAATGCACATCTTCACAAGGAGGCAGGGCAGACAATGATTTCTCCTAAACAAAGGACGAGTGAGTTTAATGAAGATGGTTTTGGATTTTCCCTCAGATGGAAGAGGTGGATCCACCCATAATATGGCAGGCTACTGTCTCAAGACTGCATATCCCAGGACAGAGTGGTGTAATCTTCGAGGATGACAGTGATTCTAAATGACTCAACTCCACCTTAAATGTCAGGAGAAGGCACTACTCTCAGCAGAGTGAGTGCTCAGAGAGAGAACAGCGACAAGAAACTCTTTATTAATAGGTCTACAAATAGAATGGAATTGTACATATGCTATTTTTGTGAATGTTCATGTTTTATGGGATTATTCAGAAAACCCAAACTTTCTATAGGTGCTGATTTTGAGCTCAGATATTAGTTAGCTTATTAGTACTTACCATTCATAAATTCTGTCCATTAATATTCTGTTGCCATGGCCATTAAGAGAGAAAGGGCAAAAACAGAATGTGAAGAAGAGAGAAGACTCTGCACAAATGGGTGAGTGGTGTGAGTGGGGTCATGTCATGAGAGACATGGTAAGAGAGTTAAAAATTTTGTCTAAGGGTATAATTACAAAGACAGTTAATTCCTCCACTTCTCAAACACATCAGAATGGATGGGGAAGATGCTTTAATTTCAGCCACTTTTCCATTTTATTTTCTACCTAAAATAAGAAAAGGAGTATCTCTCATGGATATATTGGGAGATGGAAAAAAGATGTCATTATGATCAATATTTTTAAAATCTTAAAGCAGTATCCACTGTTCCTCTTTAGGTGTCCTGAAAATTTTTTAATCTTGAGGTAAAATTAGATTTTTTTGGAATTCTGATCTATATGATGAGGAATACTTTCCCAGCAAGGTGTGCAGATGACAGAGTGTGGCAAAGTTTCTATCTTTATAGGACTGGTAGTGTCTCTTCGGCCCCTTACTAGAGTTGACCCAAATACTACCTCTCCGGGCATTAATAGCACATATTAACACTGAGGCTGTTTCTGTAAAGGCATCTTGAACAGAAGAGAAGGAAAAATACTGAACATGTGTCTGTGTTGCAGTTGGGGTTTTTATAATGATGTAAAATCTATAAAGTAGTGTTAGCTAAAGTAATGATTATTCCTGATGATAGTGCAGAGAGGAGAGTCAGTAAGTCAGAATTGATTAGGAAAAGAAACCAACCAAAAAAACCCAACAAAAACAACAGGAACAACAAAAAGGCAACAAAAAAGAAAAAAAAATCTCAAGGGAAAGCTTGTTTTGTGAAACATTGCTGCCATGTCAAGCCCATATCAGATATCTCTTATCCAGTTTTATTTGGACTTGAAGTTTTGGACTCCTCTGTGCAACAGTTCTCTGCACAAAATTGGAGAAAAATGAATATAAACCACACCTGCCTCTTCATAATCCTCTGTAGTCACTGAGTCCAAGAATTGTCAGGAGTTGCATCTTCAACAGGTCATAAAATGGTAAATGTTTTGGACAAATTCTTGTAGAAGTATTAAAAAATTATTTCTAAGGCAAGCATCTAAGTCATTCCTGGGAAAATTCATCATCCTTGCATTTTGTACATGTGATAATACAAATGAACTTAATAGCTCAAATAATTTGCCTGTTATTATATATTTAAAAATATTTTGATTACTCCACTGAAAGGATTAAAATTCTAGGAGAGCACAATCTACAAATAGTCTTTATGACAAAGGATTTGACAATAGGATAGTTTCTTCTGAGAGACATTCTGGACATTTTTCTGAAGGCATCCACAAATGATAATTGTAGCTTGAGTATGAGAAAAATCCTTTTAATTTTGCAAACTATTTGAAAGAAATAGAGAACAGGATGAAGGGCCAACCCACCCACCTCAGGTGTTCACAAATATTCATGTGGGACTACAGCATATTGACAAAAAACAAAAGACACTAATTTCGCTTTTGAAAATCTTTTTGTATTTTAATTCATCCTATCTGAATCACTACCTCAATTCCAAGAGAAAGGTTTCTGCTGCTACCCATCAAACTTAGAAATGAAAACAAGTACAGCTTTCCTTCACTGATCGCCGAAGGGGAAGTTGCCACTCCAGCACCACAGGTCATGTGTTCATCTTTTATCATCTAAGAAAAACCATTCATCTTGAAAACATAAAATTTCCTGTCTGGATCTACATAACAACTTTTAGTTTCAATTGCCTACAAAACCCAAGGACAGTGTTAAAGTTTCTGTCATGTAATTATAAAATCAGCAGCTGACTCTGTTTCACATCAACTTTTCCTCTTCTTTCTTTAGCATTTTCCTCAGCTCCCACCTTCTTTTAAACACCCATAATAACATCATTTCACACAAAGTTTATTTTCCTTTAAATAGAAAAAAAAATACTCTTACTTGTTAGAAGTTAGAAAAACAGCTCCAAGGGCACGGTGACACTATGCAAAAGGGAAGCTTATAATGACAAACTTTTGAAGAACTCTGATCTTAAAACCTGACCCTTACACAGACACACAAGTTTCCACAAACTTTGAGCTCATGTGACCAACTTTATCCTCAGCAGCAGCTTCTTCTTTTCTCATGGATTCATATTCAAAACTTCCACTACAGTGTACACAGATTTACTTACTGCCTGCAGGTTACTTTGCATTTACTTCCTCCTTGTGATCTTTATTGTTTACTTCCAGTCTTTTGGCCCTGCAAAATACTTTTATACCTCAGTGCAGTGCCTAAGAATTTTCTCCCAAATAACTGTAACCTTTTGGGGAGTACATCTTCAGAAAGTAGAGGCAACACCAGTAAACTTGTATTACTTAATTAAAAATTTGTTTTCTGTTGGATTCTTTGAGATATTAAAGGTCTTTTCCTAAGCTAAATTATTTTTGATTATAGGATTGTATTAAAATATTCCAGGCAATATTCATGACATCTATTTGAGATAATATCCTTGTAAACTGCCTCAAAAATGGACTTTGAAGTCTGAAAGCTGCACGTAAATGTCTCCTTGATATTATCTTAAAGTCAATATTGAATATGCTGTAGAAATTAGCATTTTAATAGTTCAGTTAATATTTGATTTTATAGTTAGCTTATGCAAGATATAAATCTTCCTTCAGAAAACCATCTTGGTTTCTGGTCTTCTGAACTTCCTCCCACTGTCTTTTTCTTGTCTGGCCCACCTTGATTATTTTATACTTTTCAGAGAAAAATGTTAATGAACTCTGGATTTCAAATGCTCTTATGTGTATGCTGAGTGCATTTTTTTAATTTATAAAACTATGAACTGCTTTCACTTGCCTGTATTCAGCGTCCATGTCTGCCTACAGCAACTAGCACAAAATTCCTGCCTCATACATTCTCCTTTGGGGAACTCTGCTTATGCCCAAAGTGGCCTACACCAGTACTTAAATACCAGTGCAGCATGAGAGAAAAAAGAGGAAATCTGAGAGGAAAAAGAAGGGGAGAAAAAAGATATATTCATACATCCTTATTGATACAACACTAACTAGAATTGCCTTTATCGGATTTTTTTTAACAATGTCATGACTAAAACTAGTCTAACATAGCATTGTATTTAGCAAATAAGACCAAATTCTATAACATCTGCATATGCTCAGAAGGATTTAGAAGTTACTTACTTGTTATAGTTTAGCATCAAATTTATGTCAGTAGGACTTTATCCATTGACAATGCTGTCAATGGAGAAAGGAATAGGATCTATGTGAAGAATTTCCCTTTCCAGAAATGTAAAGAAAGAAAGGAAATTGCTCGCTTTGCATAATGTAGTGAGATGTGCTGAAACCTTGGGCCACAGGCTGTGAACTTTCACCCAGATATGCTGAATTTTCACCTGCTTAAGTAGGTTTCAGAGCTGGTTCATACGGGAAGATAAGGAAGCAAGGAAGGTTGAAACTGCAGCCTGGGAGATAAGAGAACCAGCAGCCTGCCCAGAGACAACGGAGAGACCCAACAAAGAACATGAAGGCTGCAGGTCCTAACTTAATCATTGGAGCAAGCTGTCACATGACGGGCAGGAAACTTAGACTGTAAGATTTTAAATGCCCCATTTCTTTCTTCTGGTTCCCACTCTGGAGGAACTCTGCTGGAATGTATTTTGTCACTATACTCTACAAAATAATTAGTTGAATACTGCTTGAGGTTTAGCTCAGGGAAACCTAGGGTTGAGCCAGAAGGGAAAACATCTGCCTAAGAATGTGTGTGTCTGAAGTCAACACAGGGCACCCACCAGCTCAGTGGAGCTGCCCACCATGGTGGCCCACCTGCTTGTTAAAGTCTCAGGTGGTGTGCATGATTGAGTGTGTGATGACTTCCACCTTCCCTAACGAGATAACTTCACTTCTATGTTGAAAGTATCCAGGAACAAATTTCAGCACTTTGACTTTATGAATCTTGAGCACCTTCCTTATACAAATAATGCAAATTGTCATGGAAGAATTACAATTAGCATTTGCTTTCCTCCTTGTGACATCTATGAAAAAACCGAACTGGAAGAGTAAGGTATTTCTGTATTACTTCCTCCTCCATCAAGCACTCTGATTTTATTGTCTTATTACTTAGTACTTTTGAACATAGACTCTGCATACATTTTACACATAAGGAGAGCAACAAAAAGTAATTTTTAGCATGGGGGGAGGGAGGGGGGGATGTTGGAACAAATCCCAGACAAAGATAGTAAATTTAAAAGGCTTTGGACTTTCTCTTTTTCCCACACTCAGATGTTTTCATTTATAGTGTTTCCTTACACATAAAATATGGGAAAGAATTTTTAATCTCTAAAATAAATGAAGGATCACAAATATTGAGGTGATGCTGCAGGACCAAACACAACTCCCATCAGGTCATCTGAGTATATTTTTAATGAAATGAAAAGTAAAAATAACTCATTATAAAATAATTTTATAGCTTCCCCTGTTTTGTTGAAAGCTTTAGGCTGCCAGAAACCGGGAGTTTGGAGTTACCCCAGGCAAACATCTATGTGTATGCTTATCTCAAACACAAATTAAACATGTCAAAAGTTGAGGGCTAGGTTAGAGACTTTACACAGGGTTCTGGATAAAGTCATATATTATCCCACAAGCACAACGTAGCATAAATACCTGCCATCATACCACGATTATTCTGTTACTTAGGTGGAAAATGCAAGAAAAGTTTCAGCTACCAAGAAATACCAAAGGTTAGAAAAGGCTTTTAATCTGAAGTTTTCTAATTTAATCACAGACAGGAAAATGTTAAAAGGGATTTAATATCTACAGTAAGGGGGAGAGGGAGACTAGTTAAAATTTGGGGGGCAAAACTGCCAGAGGAACAGCACACTTAATTAATGCAGCACACTTCTGTCAAATGCACGCTCTTGAATGCACTTGGGAGGAGAAAACTGGTCAAACCTTCCAGTCTTCAGCACTGAGGCTCTTGGAATGGAAGATGAACCTATAAGACAACAACAAGAACATTTTGGAAGTGTGGACTAGAGTGGGCCGCTATGAAATGGATTTACTGAGATCCATTCACTAGTCTGTTTGTAAAACAGACTAAATATACAATATAATTTATGGCAATCAGCAATTGGGAAATACTCATTTATATAACAGCCAAAACACCTATTTGCTTTCTAGGTTGTTTGCATGAAGAGTTTTGCATTGATGATTGCTGATTAAGTAAGTGTTCAGTGTTTTCTTCCACAAGCCTTGTTGAAAAATTGTGATTAAAGTCCTGGTGTAGTGCTGGGTGTGAGCAAATGGTCACTGACACAACATGCAGTGGAAATACCTGTGGGGGAAAACTCAGTGCCCTGAGTAATGCTACTGGGAAAGACTGACAGAAAAAGACATATTCATATTACTGACATAAGGAAACAAGTCAGATAATGTCTCTTCCAAACTTAACCCACCAAAATTCCCAGCTCTCTGTAGATTTTTACTGTGGGTTTTAAGTTGGCATAGATCACTCTGATTACCCCATGTCACATGCAATAGTGACTGTCATGAAGTGATAAATAGGAACAAGAGTAACAGGTCTCACTGTATAATGAACACATTGTGCTGATAATCACACAATTAGTGCCTTAAAAGAAAAAGAGAGAATGGAACTTTAAATAAAATCTGTACTAAGTCAAAGTTCCTTAAAGGACACTTCAAAGTGATAGCAGCTGAAGGAATAGATGAGCATAAAATACCAAGCAATCATAAAAGAGTAAAATGGAAGAGTGAGTAAACAGCAGAGGACTAAGTATTCTAGTGAAATAAAAGCATGTTCATACAGTAGTGAAAGCTAAAACTGAGGAAACAAGAATAAATGTGAATCAGTCATGAATTTTTCTTCTAGACAGGACATGTGAGAAAACAAGAATTACCAGTATAAAGTTAAAGTTAAAAATTTAAACCCCAGGTACTGACTTATAAAACACACATCTCTTGAAATGTAATTAAGTGTAATTAAATGTAATTAAATGTAATTAAATTTGTTATCTTTTGGTTTTTGATTTGTTTTGTTGTTGTTGTTGTTGTTGTTGTTGTTGTGTTTGTTTGTTTTTGTTGGGGGTTTTTTTGTAAAATAGGCAGCCTGTACTCATAGCAAATTTTTTAAGGTGAGGGACAATAAATAATTAATAATAATAGTAATAGTAATAATAATGATAAAAATGTGCAACTGATGTTCATCTTCAGATAGAGTACAAGCTGCAGGGATTATGTTTGAGTTCAAAAATTAATTCATTGATCAACAAAAACCACACATATACAAATTTCATTAAAATGTCTCCTAAATTTGCTTAGGAAAAGTTCATATTTTAAAGCTGTGAGATAAACAAAAAGGCCTGCCTGCATTATTTTTTCTGTTCTCCTCTGATGTTCCTGTCAATTTTGTTGTGGTGAACTAAAGCATTACTGTGAAAGTAACTGACAGCATCTGAAATGTCTAAACTTTTGTGGGGGCTGGAGAGAGAAGGAAGTGAGATGCTATTCTGGGAGGAAGTGGTTCTTTTTCAGCAACAAATTGGATCCATACCCACACTACCTGAGATGTCATAAAATAAAAAAAAATATGACAGATTCTCCAGCCTGCTGCAGCTACTCCAGAACTCCTTCTCAAAAGTCCCAAGAGAAATAATTTATCACGAGTAACTAAATATGATCATTCTTTCTAGTCTCTTAAAAAATAATATAGGAAGCTACATGAGCTTATAAAAGGCACACTGTGATCAGAGAGCAATATCCTCTGGAGTTCTTTAAAGTCTTTCAGATTTTGCCAAATCGAACTAGGATCTGAACCAGGATCTGTCAAGTCCTTAGCTTGAAGAGAGAAGAGAATAGGAGAAATACATTGGTAAAAATCCCTATTCTTGCTCATGGCAAAATACTCCATATAGCCCAGGAAACAACTGAATGGTCTTGGACAAAGGGTCTTGGTTTACTCTTCACCAGCTTCAAAATGGCAGCCCAGAATTACAAAACCAGACTCATCGGTGGAATTATATATGTATAATATGTATATTATATATGTATATATTTTTTCTATCTGGACCACCACAGCACACCTTGGCATCACTAACCATATAAAAGTTCTTCCCTTTCTTACAGGGGTATTGTTTGCCTTTTTGGGGGAAACTGCCAGCACTTCATGAAAATGGAGTAATGGAAAGGTCATATAAATGACAAGACTTTCTGGATCTCCAATTTAATTTATCTAGCCATCCATAGTACTAATTATTAAATTAATTAGACATTAAAAATTCAATTTAGTCCATTAAAAACTATTAAATTAAAAATAAAATTTACTACAGGAGATAAAATATTCTATTTCTTGTGGCTAAAATTAGCAGAAAACCCTCTTCACAGTCTTTTATTATTACTGCTTGCTTTGCAAGCATGAATTCATCCTTTTGCTTACCTATCCCACAGCAACACTGCAGCAGACTCTGCTGTCAGACTACTACAACATGTGAAAGGGAGAGGTATCCATGCACCTCCTTCCTTTTAATGTAGGCACTTTGAGTTAATCTCCTCAAATATGAGCTCCACTCTACCTCCTCAAAGGCTGGTTGTTCAGCTCTTACATCAGCTCTGCAGCCAAACAGGGTTACAATACCCCAGTGCCTCTACCTGTGCCTCTGAGAGACCATGAAGTAGACAGAATAACAGGGATATTAAATATATGCTTGTCCACCCCTTTTCCTTTCACAACCACATAACTTGACTTAACTTAGAGCTACATTTTCAGATATTATCTAATAAGAGAGGGGGAGATACCCCTCATATTTCTTTTCCTATTACACCAAGAAAGGAGGCAATTTTTCCAATACAATACAGATTTATCAGAGTGAAAAAAGCACAGTTCTATGCCACTTTTGTTCTCATAAATTTTTTGCTTGCCTGTTGAGTCCATGGAAGTCCTGGCCTTTGCAAGGTGTTATTTTACTAATCTATGGCATATTTATCTCAGTTGTATGTGGAATGCACAGTAAAGAGGCATATATGCTTCTCTAAGACACAAATTCTTGTCATACTGAATTGTTTCCCTTAGTGAAATATCACATAGAGTTCCTTAGTTTAGTTTAGTAATCAAATGCTCTGAGGTTCCTGATTTGGGGTAGAGATAAATATAAGCAACTCTTCTACTGCTGTTTTGAAAACTGAGTACTAATTTCTTCTACACTTTGCAAATTGCTGATTTCAGTTCAAGGATCACTGTCATCAGAAGCTTGGAGTAAACCAGAAGAGCTGAAAATAGAACTAGCATGAAGTCTACCCAGTCTTAAAAATACTACTTAAGATTAACTTTATGTGACATTGTGAACCGTTACAAACTCTAAAAGTTGTCCTGGGTGATTTCTTAAGACACTTTTGGTATAGCACGGTTGGAAGAAATCTAATTTACTATAGAGAATAGATTCCTTGAGAACATTTTAGTGTCATATAGAAACTAAATGCTACATATTCATCAGTAATCCAAAAGAAACATGGAAAATAATAAAAAAAATAGTTTGAAAATTAACCAGGAAAAGTCATAATTTGGAAATATTTGAAGTATTAAAATACTAAAGATAAAAGAAAAGGTCTTATATTTTCTTGATTTTAGGGCAGAATGAAGCTAAGGGCTATTTGACAGATATGCATAAGTCATATTACTCTAATATGTATTTTACTTTTAAAATTAAAGGATTCTGCATTTCCTCATGTTAAGAAATCAGTATCATAATGTTTATGCATTGAGTACTAACTTTTTATGTCTCTATTAAGGACACCATAGGACTCTCTAAATAGCAAACAACATATTGTAGCAACAGATTATGTGGGACTAATCATAGAATTTTCCAGCATTTCTGCTATACTTTTAAACTTTGTCGAGTTCTCAGACAGAGTACTCCATGGGGCACTTATTTCCTGTGTTCAATACAGCATTACTGAAGATCTGTCTTTTGTTCCCTGAACTCTTACATCATAAGTAGTACTAATACCATTTCACTCAGTTCCTGCTTTGTAGGGTGGGATTTGTGGGTTTCTGAATTTTTCAAGATGACTGTTAGTGCTGACAAAGTGTGCCTGGCACATTTCCAACTCATTTCTTCCTCCATCAAAACCTCATTTTCTCTAATGTTTCTTCCTATTTTTTTCTGTCACTCCAGCACTTGGATACACACAACAAAGAGTGACATTAGGTTATGCAGACATTACCATAATGATGCATAGAGCATGCATTTGAACAGTAGAATGTTTAGGGCTGAAACTTAATGGAAATAAGTCATATTGAGTAAAGTCATCTTCTATTTTTAATGAGGACAAACAACTAGTGAAAAAAATAAGCAACAAGATTGAATAAATAAATACATGAATGAATACTTATAACCTGTATCTACTGGATTGAGCGCTTCTGAAATTAAGAGTTGAACTTTTTTCCTCTCTAACAAGGGAGGGGGGATATTTCACTTCTGTTTGGTAATTCCTCTTTGAATGCTCAGAGCATATTTAGATATATTTAGTGTATTTAGGGACTGGAGTCATTAGCCATCAGAGTTATACAGGGTGCTGTAGGCTCATTTTCTCAGAATTATTTTTTTTTAAATGGCCTCTGACAAAATTCTGCAGCACTTGTGGGCCAGCTTAAGCTCTTCAGGGCAACTAAGAGAAACAGCAAGGGCACCTTGCTCCCAGCATCAGCCTTCCTACGTAAAGAGACACAGAATATTCTGAGTTGGAAGGGACCCACAAGGATCACTGTGTCTGATTCTTATGTGAATGGCCCACATAGTGATCAAACTCACCACCTTGGCATTATTGACACTGTGCTCTGTTACACACTGGCACTGCTGGGGTTGCAGAGGGAACTGAGGTCTCTGGGAATGGAACTAGGAATGATGTTTGGGATCACAAGCATTCAAGAACTGGTATATAGAGCTTCAGTAAGCAAGCACCATTAAAAATAGGATTATTTCCACCTACTGTATTGTTGTGCTGCCATCAATAATATACAGGATACAGGTTATTTCAACATTTCAGGTTATTCATTAGACATTTACATCCTGGAGAGGCCTGGCAATCGTCTGCATTTGCAACCAGATCTACCATTTTTAACTTCTGCAACCGTTTCCATATTCAGATGTCACTAAGTTTTTAATTTGGTGGGGTAGAATGAAAGGACAGAAAAACCTTCTGCATTGTGGATAGAAGTCTTCTAGAGACAAATTCTAAAAGAAATTAAAAAACCAAACAAACAAACAAACAAAAACCCCCAAACAAAAACCAAACCCCAAACAAACAAAAAACCCAACAACAACAACAAAACCTCTTTAAGAGATAATTTCCCCCCCCCCCCCCCCCCCCGGAATTTGCTTTAGATATTAATGTTATGGACAAAACAGAAGTTTTTCAAAAGGGAATTAAAGCTTTTGTTGTTGATGAAAATCACTGTAGAGTTATACAAAAGTGGAAGTTAATCACAGGTCTTAGGGTCTATAAAATATTATTATTATTTACTTAGATATTTTGAAGGCAAGATACTCCTCAATGGTTTCCACAGTAAAATAAATTAAATCCACCATTTAAATATATGGAAGTAATTTATGACTGACTGTATGAACTGACCAGACCTTACAGGCAGTATAAAGATTATGGTGCAAAGGGAAAAAAAAATAGAAAAACCATTAAAAAAATCTCAGATGGAAATTTAAAGAAAATTAAAATAACAGTTTCTAAGTGAAAGTTTTGGGGGTTTTGTTTTGGTTTTTTGTTTGTTTGGTTTTTTTACTCTAACATCTAAAATTGTGTGTTTCATTTTCATGGGCCTGATGAAAAGGTGAAGTACTTGCAGTATACATACGGGAGGGTGATGGTTTCTGCCGAAGCAGTGGAAGGATCATGGAACACCAAAATGTAGTCTTCCTCTGTAAAATAATGACACAAAACACTAGAACTTTTCAACCCTTTTATCCTGAGCCACCTAAAAATGGCTTAACAGCACATTTAGCTCTTCATAAGACCAACGTTCAACCACCTGTTAAAGATGAGAAGATTTGCAACACCATCTCCTAATTCAATGCATTGGACTGGACTTGGTTTCAATGACAAGACAACAATATATGCCAAAATTCTGAACCCTAAGTCTCTTCTCTATGGGAACTTCTCAGCCATGAAACTTAAAAATCCTATTCATTCTTAACAATTAAATACTTCTCTTAATATTTAAATACTTCTAAGTGACAGTAATCTTGTTAAATCTTCTTAAAATTAACAACTTCAGCACACATATTGAAATCACACCAGGCCAGAATATTTCATAACAGGGGAATTCTCCTGATCACAACATAGGTGCCTGTGGAAAAGTGTCTTTTCAAAGGATCAAAAATAAGAGCGGGTTTTAATTAATCATGCAACTCTGCAGGTATTTCATTCCCAGTGGCATTTAATTTATATTCCAGTAATCTAAAACTGCCTGATACGGCTTATGTTAGGTTAGCTTCTTCAGAGGATGGCTTCCTGCTTTCTCTCAGCATTTGCTTAAAAAGCTAATTGCAGTATCCAAAAGTTTTTAGTGCCATACTGTAACAAAATATTGGGATGAAGAAAATCTTATATGTGTATAATATATAAGTTTATTTCACAAAATATACAGTTTAAAAGTAAATGCAGATCTGCTTTTATTTAGCTATTGCCTTTGGCTGTATACAAAGCATCAGATTTGGATTTCAATTTTCTTAGTGAGGCAAATTATTCCTTTCAAAATCATAAATGCATGCTTGTGACCTAACTACTTCCATAGTAATGAATCAAAATATTACAGGGAATACAAACCCCACAGAAATCACAATGAACACACTCTTCATAGAGACTACAAGTAATAAAAAGAAAGGAGAAACTAACCTAAAATATAAGCAGCCTTGTCTGAATAGAACAGTCATCATTTCCATGAACTGCTAGCAGGCCTTCAACAGACTGCTAATTCATATTTCCCCAGCTAGGAAATTAGTGCAGTGTTCTATTATTGGAGACTATGCATCACAACACGTGGAATATCTTCATACAAAATACCCAAGTGAGGAGAGTACATACACAAGCTTACCAGGTGTAAACAGTTCTTAGTAGATTCCTTTGTGTGTCTGTCCCTTTTGAATCAGTGTAAAAGTATTGATGTCATTGATGTCAGAAGCAGATTAAGTAGAAGAACTGAATTTAATTTTAATTATTTCTAAGGAGAAAATCCAGTATTATTTTGTAGTCGCAAACACATACATGAAGAGTATTTTAATGAATTAGACTAACTGTGTAAAAATTGCCATGAGTGTTTTCAGATTTTTCTGTACATAAGCATCATTTATAACTAATAATAAAATGGGATCAACATTTCACTTTTTATTTTTCAAATGAAAATGAAACAAAATAATAAGAGGAATTGTAAAATGTTTCTTTTCACAGTTCTTTGTTTGTCAATATTATACCTGCTGTTGATCAGTAAATTGTACTATGAGGAATGTACTAGAGTTTAGTGCAATGCTTGGGCTGATGGCAAAATATCATACTCATACTTTTTTCTCCTGTGAATGGTTAACAGAAAACACTGTTTCCATTCTCATATGATTTACTTCTCAGTTGTTCAAATATCACCTCGGCCACAGTTGCCTATTAGGATTCTCATGAGGAGACAAAGGGGAAGGACACTTATCATATTTTTCACATAAACACAGAAACTTTATGTATTTTGAGGAACCTCCATTTGCAATTGTCCAGTTTGTTGGTTTGCCCTTCAATAGTGCATCGTTATTTTCTTATGAATGCAGTTTTTCTTAAAACTCTTTCAGATGTACTTTTTGCAGTAATGCTCTTAGCCATAAGAATAGTAAATCAAGGATTATAAATATTTTACAGCTGAATTTGTACCTTGCAGAAAGCGGAATAGGAAGATTTAATGTTTAGATCCACAGGTCATTTCACTCTGAGCACACCGGGTTCCTTTTCATGAAAATGTTTTTGTGAAAATGTTTTGCCTGTATGCAAAACCTGAGGACTCACCCTTTCACTGCTTTGCATATCCATCTGCTGTTTAAGAGCCACAAACAATAGTCACAAAGCATTTTGGATACCATGGATATTTTTCATAGTATCTGTAAGCTCGATGAGGGTGAAGTTCTAGCACTAAACATGATATCTCTAAAATGGAAAACATTTATTTTATTGTATGCTCTCAGTCCATTTTTCTTGAGAGTCATTCTTTGATGGCGTGAGTTGGGAGATGCTATATTTTCCCACAAATTCCGTATATGTTTGTGAGAAAAGTGCACATGGAAAAGACATGAAAAGTCTTTAGTGAAGGCTTTTTTGTTAGCTTTTGCTATTTTGCATGCTGAAAATAGAGAAAAGCAGGGTTATAAGCCACCACAGTGCACACTGAAAAAGAATATGGTTTGAACAAACTGAAGATAACAATTTCTTCCTGACTTCATGTTATAGTTTATCAGGCTAGATAAACTATAGTTTATCTGACTGGCAGGGAACTTCAAGAAATTAGCTGGCTGGTTTTGTTATGCACATACACAGTGATATTATATAAGGTCCAGTGAAAGCTGCTTTCTTCTGTGAGGAATATCACATAGTCACCTAAGTAAAAAAGAGAAACAAAAGTGTGTTTATTAACCAAGAAAATGATTTTTACTGCAGCAGAAAATATATACCTCCTTTGTAAGCTGCAGGGATCAGTAACAATACTGTCTACAAGCCTGGAGAGGGAGACTGCATGTAAAAACTAGGATATCCTCCCAGAGGAAGGAGGAATGCAGATACCCTCAGCATTGCTGGGTCAAGAGGGCAAGCAACGGATCAGTAGGTAAAAAAGTACTTCATTTGTACTACATACTTCAAAAGTACTTCAAGCAAAATATACACAAATTGTCTTCTGTTTATCCATCTGCAACACCTTGCAAGGGTGCAAACATTTGTAGCTGTGTTGCCTCTTTTAGCTATTGTAATTAAGTGTTCATAAATGTATTTAGAATTTAAGCTGATTTGGACAAACTACCATTTTTCAAGTTAGGAAATATAGTTTGTTCTTCATCCAAGGTTATGGAGGATCTTTCAAACAGGCCTCTGACACAGGTGGTTTCCACTCCATCCAACAGCATACCCTGTGTGAGCCAGGCAAAGCCATAGAGGGGCCTCTACAAGGGACAAGGCAAGCAAAAGTTTTCTAGTGGCTCTTGGTGGCACTGAAATCTCCCTCACATTCATCAGAAAGACCTGAGTGTAACAAGGAGAGCGTCCCAGGGACTCCAAGCTGTCCTAGAGTGCCTAAATTCATTTATTAGAATTTTCTAGGTATATAAATTTGAATTAGATGTATGTCTGATTTATCATATAATAGTAAAAATCTAAATTCTCTCATGGTAACATTTCCTTACATACCGTAAGTACATGATATGTAGCTTAGACACACAACTTTCAGACTACTGAGGTTAGCAGAATTCCCATGTCATAAAGGCCATACTCATGGAACTAGGAAAAAAATTCAATGGTTTTGCTGTTCATCTGTTGAACCTCTGAGTTATACTGTAAAGCTTAATGCCATGGTCATGAAGTCTAGAAATTGATATCTGAGACTTCTGTGTTATTGTTAAAAGTGCATTTTAAACAAGAAAGACACGACTAGAAAGGTTTGTTAAATCATAGAAAAAAAAATACAAAAACATAAGCAGAACTCCACTCTCCACATATTTTCCCCCCACTTATGCATTAAGGCATTTTCCTTGGCACTATTCACTGATTAAAGAGCTATGTACAGTTCTGACATTTTGCCCTTTCTCAATAAATCTGAAATTCACCTTTCATGTACAACATCTTCATCAAATAATCATGTGAACAAAATACATACCAAACTGCCATCTACTGAGATACAGATTTATTGTGCTGACACAAAATAGATAATATTTCATCCTCATTCATTAAGCATGTTTTGCTGTAATTACTGAAAGATACTATATCATCATGGAGCAGTGGGAAATCCTTTAAAATTGAAGCCTTTGAAGTGTGTTAAAAGTACTTTAGGAGAATGAAGAAGGATATTTCCATATTTCTAATAGAAAATTATAACATGTGAGGATAAATGCTGTTATATTTTATTCAGATCAGGTGCACATTAATCATCAGTATAGTCTTCGTGACTAATACAATTGGCCACAAAAAAGTAACATTTTATATATTTTCCCATTCAGCATTCATTTGCAACTTTATTTAGAATTATCAACTACTTTAATCAGAAATAACCTTCCTATAGAAAATTTCAGACTCTACAAAATAGATCTTTCTCTTTCATCTTCTAAACGTTATTTACTAAGCTTGAATTTTTAATCTTTATTTATGATATAAAAGGGCTATCAAACAATCTGTGGGCTATAACAGTTTCATTTCATGTCAGTTTGGAAATATAATTGTCCTGATTTTCAGCCTTTGATGGGATGAAGGTGCAACCTGGAGCTGTGTGGGGGTGTCTAGGCTGTTGTTCTATAGCACTCACTTCTTCACCAGGGGGATGAAACTAAGGGATTCTCACTTCTGTGAAAAAGGGGATGTGGCTTTGGCTGGAAGAAAAATATGAGGTTCAGCAGTGAGAAAACACAACTGCTGCTGTCATGACCTTAATAGAGTTCAATTTCTAAATTCATAAGGATTTAGAAGCCAGTAGCTGGCCTGAGAGCTCTGGTTTATGCTGTAGGGATGGCCAGTTTTTGCTCTTGAAATGACTCATTATTAATTCCTTAGGGTGTGTTTGAAGAAAATAATTCATTCAAGAGGATAAAATTCAGTAATAAAATACAAAATACTTAAAAGATTTACATTAAAATTTATTGTGATTCCTTATTTAAAATACTGGTATTAAGATACAATTTCTGTACTTTTAATATAAGTCAGATATTTACATATTTAAAGGCCTTGACTTTATATACATACATATCATCTTTCTCCTTTATATATTATACTAATAAACAGTAAAAGCACAAAAACTTATTAGGTTGGAATAGCATTCTTCATGAAAATTTTGCAAAGTAGAAAAGTTTAAATCCTCAACATCCTTAAGAAGATCAGTAAAAATTTGGTCGTGTCTGAGCTATACAATCATCCAGTTATAAAATCTTCCTCTTCTATCTTGAACTTCTTTTCACTCCAAGTTTGTTTTATGTGCTGTAGTCAAATAGAGACAGAAGCACACAAAATTTAGTTTATAATAGAGCAGTTTTGCTGTTCAGAGAGAAAAAAAAAATATGTGTGGAGCAACACAACAAATACATTGTCATGAAAAGTCTACATTTTCACATTAGAAAAATTAACTTGGGAGCAGGAGAGTTTTTGAGTTGCGCAATTCTCCATGAGGGTACAATAATTCCACAAATTAATTTCTCTGTAACTCATTACAAGGGAAAACACTGGATAAATGTGATCAGGTTCTTTTTATGGTTTGGTTTGGTGAGACGTATGAAATTTTCTGAATAAAAGTACCAAGGAAACCACAAGACAAATGCTGAATCAGTACCAGCAGTCAAACACAGACAAGTGCCTTGCCTAACACATTCATCCTAATCAAAACCCATGCACCGGGTACAATTCTTTGAAGCTGGCAAAGCACCTAGGGTTGCCACTGCAAATGTGGGTGGAAAGCTGAACTGAGCATCTTGTCAAAACATTTTAATTCCTAATCTCAACTTGCAAACAAATTGTAGGGTCTGTAAATGATGTGCAGTTCCCCTTGATTCTGACCAGCCATTTTGTGGCTTGACTTTCAAAAAGCCAGCTCACCTCCCCTTCAAAATCTCTGTCTACTCCTTAGAAACCTACTGAAGAATTAGGTACATCATGTATTTAAAATTAAATAGACTGGGATAGAAAATGTGAGATCCCATTTTTTGTTACCAGGGCTAATGGGAGCTTGGACTTAGGAAGCTCTCTCCATAAAGTTGCTCCCTTTATGTTGCCTGCCTCGACCAGGAGTCACAGATGAATCTCTAAGTGTGATCACAGCTGTGGTAAAAGGGACAACATGAATTTTGGTGGGAAAGGCTATACCACCTATGAGGTTACAGCAGATCTGTCCCTGGATTCCCCGTGCCAGTAGGTACCAGGCTTCAGAGGCCCGAGGAGAAAAAAAGAGAAAACCTCTTTCCACTAAATAAGCCCCAACTGAGTGATACCACTAGAGGGAGAGCTGACCATATTTATCAACATCAAACGACTGCATGTGTCTCGGTGGCACCAAAAACAAACGTCTTCTATTCCAGAAAAAGACTACCCCAATTTAAAATCTCCAGTTAAATGGGTAGTCTAAATTATATCAATCATTTAGAAGAATTATGGAGACAAATGTGGAAGGACTTTAAAGAGCATTTCCACCCAACACAAGCAAGACCGGTTTCATTCATTGCACCCCTGCAAGTATCTGTCTATCTGTTCCTAAGAAGCTCAGTAATGATGCCTGGAATTTCTGGATAGAACACCACTGGTTTGATGATCAAACAAGACTATTTCTTTGTTTAATATTCCTCTGAGGTGGAAAGGTGCTTTCTTCCTGCTAACCTACACATTCCTCAGAGCAATTTAAACTCAATACCTTGCTTCATGTCACAGTGTCTGTTGAGATTTTGTTTCTCTCTCTTGGTTAGCAGCTTTTAAAGTTTCTAAGGGTATCATCAGATCTCCCTCCCCTCAGTCTTCTCCTGTGTAAATTACTCTAATTTCTACAACTGGTCCTTGCACATGACCATTTCCAGGCTCTGATTATACTCATTGTTCCTCAAGTCAACATCCTCTCAATGATTCACACTTTTCTTAAACTGCATGCCTCTAAATGCAGCCAGAAACCTTTACAAGCACCATTGATTACTGTTACTAGGGTGTGTTTCCGTACATTTTTCTAGTTAGACTTGCAGCTTGAACAAAAACAAAAACAAAAAAAATTTAAAAAAAACAACCAAACAAACAAACAAAAAACAACAACCCAAAAAAAAAAAAAAAATTAACTCCAGAAATGGTTACCCAAATATTACATTACTCTTAATGGGAGTTTGATTTTCTAATGCAACTATAACTGCATAATGGGTAATTACTTCCAATTCCATCTCAAAGTCAAAACTTGAAAGTATGAACCAATAATGAAAGAGATTCTTTCAGAGTCAAATCCAATGGGTATTTTTAAAGCACATGCTCCCCTCTCAATTTATGCACTTATATAAGTGATATTAGGCTTTATTTTCATCAGGTTTCCAGAGCTTATGACACTGTATTCAGCAACTGGCTTCTGTCAAAAGGCTTCTCACAGTTAAGTATTGTTTTAACTGCTTCTCCTTTATGCAAAAGGCCTATTGGTTTTGGAAGAAAGGTACATCAGTGTAGTCTAGCTAGTTCCTGACAAGTTCATTGTTTTATTTCCTAGGTGCCCAACAATGTTTGATACCAGCATTCTTCTTCTAGGAATTGACACAAAATTGAGCATTCATCATATTCCTAGCATTGGGGGTTTTTTTGAAAATACAGTGATCTCATCAAGTGAAGTGATTGTTGATTAGATGGAGCCATTATTCCCTAATTTATTATTTTCCTATATCCACCGGCACTTTTACCTCTGTTTTTGAAAATCTGTTGTCTTCCTGATAGAGCAAAAGATCCTTAGCAGACAAATCCTTTTTGCATTTCCTTTGGATATGTGCCTGAGGAATATCTCTTGTTATTACTATTTTGCAGGTCAAAAGCTGGTGGTAAAAGGGGAATAGTCCCACCCTAACAATGCAAAGTATAGCAATCAGCAACTGATTGTTGATCTTAGGGAACAGTGGACACTTGAATGCCATGGGAAGCAAGAATTTGCTTTGAATGGAACAACTGATTGAAGGAAAAACTCTTGTTGCTGGTGGAAATTCACCAGGAGAGGAAAAATAATGCAGTTCCTAATGAAGAAAGAATGATTAAATAGCCACTGACTCTCCTTAAGGCCACTGAGAATTAACAGCACTGAGATTTCCAGGAAGCTGTCCAATGATTTAGGAAAGAGTGATGAGAAGTTGTGGATTTTTTGATACCTAGAATTAAAATCATACTTAATTCCTAACCAGCAGTCCCACCTCACACAGTTAAAAGTATACTTGATCATGGTTGGTGAAAGACACAAATACTCAATCAAAACCAGACAAATAAGCTATGCCAAAATCATATTCCTGCTGAAGCCCCAACAAGCCAACTGTTATTCCTGCCAATTTGAATGGCAGAAATCTGTGAGTTCTCCAGAACCTCTTCTAAGAAAAAAAAATCAACTTTTTTCATTTAAACATTTTTCATGGTTTTCAAATTTGTTCTTTTCAAAAGTTGTTTTAAGGATAGCAGGGTGTTTCAGCTCATCATTCATTCTCTGTAAGCCACTTGTAACATCAAGAGTCATAATTTAATATAGTATTCTGAAAAGCTTTCTTGGAAAGAGACCAGCTTATTATTTAAGCACTATTTTCTTTCTTTGATTTTTACATTTACAGAAATCATTATTGTGGAATTCCTTTCTTTAAATTGGTTGAAATCCATTATAAAACCGTAAAAATGCTTTTTCTTATAAACCTGATTCCTTAGGAATGATGACATTTAAGAATTTTGGAAGTAATAATCTCTTTTTCATTTTGGCTATGTAAGATTGCCAAAATCTCCTGAAAAGAGCTCAGAATGTTTTTGTCTCAGCCAAAGCCAAATCAGAATCTTGTCTGATTTAACCTGAAACTGGCAGAAATGTCAACCTAAAGCTTATCCAAAGCAAAAGGTTTTATTTACATCTTTTTCCTATTCTGTTCTGAATTTCCTTACTCTGACTCAAGACTAGTCAGAAAAATTCTCTACTCATGTTACTATTGTTTCAGGGAATTGTGATCATACTTTCTGTAATCATATTCCACAAAAGCAAGAGTTGATAGTATTTATATGCCTTTGAAATTTCATGTTTTATTTATGTTATTTGTGCATTATACTTCTGGACTACTGTGATATCAACCCTTGGGAAAATTAAACCCTTTTGCTGAATGGACTCCAAAACAGGTTTGGAAAGCACTACCACAATCCATATTTACTGAAATATCACCCTTATTACTTTTTTTTCCCCCTTATTAGTAGGACCAGTGATAGATTTGGCTGCGTGTGGAACAAGGATTTCAATTTCTAATTTTAAGAATGATAAACAAGGGAAAGATAAACAGCTCTGCAGGAGTATGAGGCAACATGCTTTTGCCATTTTGACATTGGTTTCACCATTGCCAATATGGTGAACAGAGGGGGTCGGACAATAGTCAGCAAGGAACAGATGGAGGAAACAGCAGCACAATATTTAAAACAGTTTAGAAGATTATTACAAAAGTCAAAGGGTCTGCAGTGTAGCACTGGAGAGGGAAACAACTGGCTCTTTGAAATTGCTCACCAGGTGTTTAACATTGCCTGTACATGTGACGTTTTAGTTATTGCATTCGAGGAAAAACTGGTGCATGCCTGGCAAGAGTTGCTGGCAACAGGAACGTCTGCACAGGCTTTTCTGACCCACTCATGTTCCAGCAAGACGTTTTCAGTCATGCCTTTCTGCAGAGCTTTGTGCCAGTGAGCACACAGGAGGTGACACTTTCCTGCAGGTACCCAAAATGCAAGACTGTGACTGACAGCTCCACTCCTAAATAGGGCTCCCTCGTACTGAGAGTAGCATTTGGTGATGCTTGTGCTGCTTCATCCCCTTGAGATTTAAACATTTGCAGGAGAGAACCACTTACAAACGTGGTCATGTTCAACTACTGTTTTTCAGTTCTACAATATGTCATTTTGGACCCAAAGGAAGTCACAGCAACCTTTGTTTAAGCACACAAACAATATTGGTCTTCTCAGTCAATGTCTCCAAGACTCAATACACAGACTTACAAAAGAATAAATATTACAGAAACTGGGATGTTAGTCCAGCAATTCTTATAAAAAGAACATTTTTATTAAAAAAATTACACCCTTGCCTGCGCTTCAGTAGTGTTTATTTTCTGGGGCTTTTTCCAGCAGTTTGGCAGAAGATTATCTGCTCCAAAACTTTGATTGGAATTTTATTCCCAATTCCTACTCCCATAAGAATTCCACAGCTTATAGGCCCATCTTCCTATCATTTCAAATTCTTTAAAGGAATTATAGGTAATATGAAACCCCCTTTATTTTTAAAATGGGAGGTTCCTTTAAATTCTCTGTGGTTTTCTTATATTCACCATCACATTTCCAGAGATAGAGAGTTTTCTTCAAAAGCCTTCCTTCCAACAGCCTCATGTTTAGCACTCCTCTATAAATACTGAAGTTCTGGCTCATTTGCTATTTTTGTAAAACAAAAAGAAAATTGGCAGAGGTTAATTCTTCCAATTAACCATCATTCAGAGACTGGCAGGTAGTAAACAATAAGATAATTAGGGCGAAGGAATGACACACTGGAATAAAATATTCCAGGGGGTTTTTTTTTTCACCCGTAGGCAGGTTAAAGTAATTATTTCTTTCTGTTTCTGATCCATTAAAAATACTTACTACATTGTACTTTGGCAATAAAATAAATAACTGTTGAATAGACTGCGGGAAAATCTCTCAAGGCTGTCTCACCACAAGACAGGACACCACAGTTGTTGAATCTGTTCTTGAATAGAAAAATATAAAATAATACCTTGCTTGCTAACAGCATAGCTTTCACTAATGAAGAATAATTTAGTATTTGATTGTCAATTGTTCTAAGCAAGTCTTTAAGCTGCAAATATAAAATCTAGTAAAATAAACATGATTTAAAGATTTCTTCCTATACTCAGGATGTAAAGAAACCTGGCCTTGACATTTTCCATCACAAAACTGACATGAGATGTGGTGTATATAAATTACAGTTTGGAAGGTTTCTGCCTTGTTAAAAGAGATTGTAAAAGGCAGACTTAATATTTAACATGTTTTAAAAATTAAGGTGAGTAATGGAAAATACATTCTCTTACTGATCCAGTATCAAGGAAGATTAGGTAATTTTCCTGTATGGTGTCTTACTTTCTGAAAAAAAAAGTTTGTTGGTCATTTTTAAAACATTAAACAAGACATGATAACAAATTATTCATAGTGCGATTTTACACAACACAAAAGAAATAGAATCTCCTACTTTCATAGGCTTAAAAATTGAAATAATTTCATCAATAGCCTTTGAAATCTCATTTATGTGAGATGCTGAATACAAATGCAGAAAAGACCAGTTAAATTATGTAGCTGCATTTGGAGTATGCATCAGTCTGAGGAAGCCAACCCAGTAAAAACGAGTTCACTGCTTCCTCAAAGGTCTCTTTAATGGATTCTAAGCGTATTTGGGATAGAGACAATGACAAAATTTCCAAGGTCAAGATAATTAATGGAATAAACAAGTTCAGCTTAATTTAAAGTTCTAAAGAGTTCTTGTATTTGTTTGGTTTATGTGCTTCTGTTGGGCTTAGGGGTTTTCTTACCGTTTTTTGAAAGAAACCAAGGGCAAAATTTTCATTCTTTTTTCGGAGTAGGACCTTTTTCTACCTCGGCCTGTAGCTTTCTGATAATGATGCCCACAGAACACAGCAGCACAGAGTTCTGCCCCTGTTGGTTGATGGCAAACTAAGCCACAGGAATTCCCTGTGGCTGTCCAGACAGGACAACTGAATTCTTTCACGTGCTGCTACTAACTCTGTTTCAGGTTTTATTAAACTTTTACAAAAATCTCCGTATAGAACTCCAAAGAGTTCACCATGGAATAGCCCAAACTATGGGAATTAATGGAGGATCTTAAGTGATTTTTCAGATTCTCACCTGAGAGGCAATAAATTGGAGTTTAAATCAAACATGCTCATCATTCAGGCCAGGCATCTGAATCATAACCTCACACAAGGATATTACTATTCATAAGCAAAAATGTTGATCAAGCTAAAATACCTTCCAGCCAAGCAGGTAGAAAAGTTGAGTTTAAGACCTTTGCCAGTAAATTTTGAAATATTTTTAAAGTGACCAGGTCACTCAATTAACATCTCTGCTATTTTAGGGGTGCTCTGTCTGACTAAGTGTGCAGTCAGTCTACGTGACTAAATGTCAAAGAATTTATTTCTTGCAGGCTGACAAATAACTTGGATACGTATATGGAACGTGGAAGTCTGAAAGGCAGAAAAATAAAATCTTGGGAATTTATATATGCCAGTGAAATGAATTGTAGCCCTTGTTCTCATAATTCTGGTCATTGTACATGTACAAATTATGAATCACGTATTTTATTTCCTTGTGACTTGGAAGAATGCCTTTTTTCCATTGAAGTCAGTTTCTTCCCAGTGCCTACTTTGGCTATTTGGATAGAAGGAAAGCTTGCTGCAATTAATGTTTTGTTTAGTGTTCTGCATAGGAAACTTCTTTCAGAGTCTGAAATACTGAAAAACTCTAAGTACTTAAAAGTGTTAATTTGGAGAGGATTGAGCACGTGTGCATAATTCGAAAGAATGTTGAACAGTGTGTCTACCTTTGTTAAAACCACTGGTCTGAATGATCCAGGTCTCTTTGAGACTTTCAAATGGACTTGCTGCTTAGTCCCTGTGACCATATTGCTCACTAAGTCCTATTCTTACAAAACACTGTATCTGTCTCATTATTTCTATTAGAAAATAGTTTTGAAACATCACTGCAGTGATATCTCTATTGTGTTGTCTAGTTTTCAGGCTAAAGTAATTCTGATGATTTTTCATACACTTCTTCCTGTGCCTTTTGCACCTTCTTCCACAAATGTAGTTTTTAAGAGTGTTAAGAAAAGTAAAATTTGATAAGGATACAGACAAACAAGAAAATGCAGATCTCTTCCCTGCTTCATACTAATACCCCTTTCTCACATTTATCCAAGTCAAGTTCATCTTTCTTGAATGTCACTGGCCATAATCTTGCAAAGCAATGCAGAAGTACCCATGTCCTTTTTACAGCAATCTTGCATGTGCCTACCTCTGCTGAGGTAAATAAGAATCAAATTTACCATCTCCTGGCACTATGAATGACTCATGCTCACAAGATAACTGAATCACTACTTCATGTCCTTCTCTCCAGCTGTTGAAAGCCAAAATGTGCCTACTTTACATCTGTTCTTAGTAATTTTTCAGCTTAAATATTACATTTTATACTAATCCCATTTATTCCAATCCTATTCCTTGAGGCTTCAAGATGATCTAGATATTAGTTATGTTTGAGATCTCAAATGTCCTTTATATTGATCACAACTCTCAGCCCTGCATCCTCAGCGGATTCTCTGGCACAGTCATTAACTGAAAATAGCGGAGTTAAACTCCTTGAGGATTCTGTTTAATAATACCTTTATTTGCAATCAATACTTATCTTTCAGTGCTGCCAGCCTTCCCCACCTTATTAGTTGGCTCCTAAGCCATGTTACTATCAAGAATTTAATATTCTCTGTCCTAATTAGTTGTTCCCCATCACAAACTGAACTTTGGGCAGCTTAAAAATATAATGAGACAAAGCTTTAAGGAAAGTTAATATTTCTTACTCAGTCAACTCAACTGAGCATGGGCATAAGGAGAAACATTAAAAAATTGCAGCACACAGGGAGATCAAACACTCTACTTTCCTTATTACTCTAAAACAGGGTTTAGTGTCCCAAAATTCACCAGGTAAAGAGTGTGTTTAATAGAACTCCTCTACCTTTTTCCTAGATTATCAGTGGTTCAAAAAATCTACAGCTAAAAACTTCAGTGAGGCTGAGATCCGTGGTAAGCCCATTACAGTTTATTACTAAGTCACCCCAATAAAGACTGGCTAAAACTCTTGCGCGACTGAGTATGAACACCCTCTTACACCAATGCTTCAGTTCACAATTTGGGAAAAAATGTGGCAGTGGCCTTGAAAATAATAATCCATAACTTGGTAAAAAATTCTGAAGAATAATAAGGAATCCCTCAATCTGGATTTGGGAAAGATAAGCATTGTTTTTAACAATATGTATCGATATTGCAAATGTTTTGGTTATTTTTTTAAAATAACCCAAACTTTACAATGATTATTGCAATGGATCCAAAATTAAAATAACTGCGGTTAACTATGCCTGATTTTTTCCTAGAGAATGCCAAAACCCAGCAGATGTTTTCACAGCTCTGTCCCAGCCTATTGCCAAACTGGCTGGTGATTCTTGCACTCTTAACAAAGACGGTGTAGTTGTTAGTTTCATCTACAGAAGGAAGTTTTCAGTGAAGGTTTATTCAGTAGAAAGGAGGAGAATGAAGTTATGCTGATTCTCTTAGAGGTTTGGGGTTTTTTGATTTTTTGGTTTTTTGGGGTTTTTTGTATCTCATTTTGTTCAAACTCAATTACATTCAGTATTCCTCACTAAAGAAATAAGAAACGATTTTTTCTTAATAATCCTTTAAAATATCTTATCTCAACAAAGCATCCAGATTTTCTTCAGTTTATCTTCTTGAACATTTATCCTCCTTGTTCTACATTCTAAACCTTAGAAAATTACTGAATGGAACCCCAAGAATCAACAGAATGTTACAAATCATTTAACGTTTGCAAGTAGTCTTAAGATATGTTAGTTTACAGCCAAGCATCAAAATGTGCATCGGAAAAGTTATTTTTTTATTCATTTGACACTAATCTATGGCTACCATTTACTAAAGTTTTCACCAAAACTAGTATGTATGGACCCCAAGATACTGGCATTTTCTTCTTCTGAGTTTTTTGATCTTTTTTACAAGTCCATTTAGACCTGATATTTAATCAACATAAAATGCTTCCTTTGACATTTCTCTGAAGAGTGCTCACAATTCCACTTTGAAATTTTCCTTGACTCTTCATGAACACTGGAGAACGGGTGATTCCATACAGTATTTCAATTCTGAATGTAGAGATGTGTTATTGCAAATGAGAAACAAAAATCTTAAAAATTATTTTAAAGCCTATAAATGTACGAAGAGCAGAAAACTTCAATACAAGACACAAACAAAACTAAAGGAAAAACATTATGATCTTTTTAAAGATGAAATAAGTTACTTTTGCTCTGAAGAGCAAACTGTGCAGTAAAGTGATCTCTATTTAAAAGATCCGCAGCTTCTAGATGTATTCAAATACTCACTGTATAAAGTCAGAGGTTTGGGAGTAGCTATAAACTTTCTTGGCTTTGGCAAAT
Organism: Chamaea fasciata; assembly: GCF_029207755.1. NCBI lineage: Eukaryota > Metazoa > Chordata > Aves > Passeriformes > Sylviidae > Chamaea > Chamaea fasciata. Next base: position 40,547,998 of record NW_027094086.1, on the reverse strand, counting down.
TTATGATCTATTCCTGCTAACCATGTAGTGTACCCAAAAGAGAAAACAGGACCAAGGTTCTACTTGGACAACCTGGTAAAATTCCTTTTTCCTTCCACTGATAGTGCAACTTGTGTAGAACTGTGTTAGAGATTGAGGGCGCATGTTTTCTCATGTTCTTTTAATAATTTAGGGATGAAACTAAGGTGGCACGTCAGTGCTTGGCAAGAGATTACAATAGACCTCAGAACATTCTTGTACAGGGGTGGCCTTCTGCTTGTCTGAACGCCTTAAGCTGAGGCTGCCTGAACAGACTGTACTGTTTCTGGAAGGCTTGTGTTGCAGTACTTTTGGGCACTAATGTACTAATTGTACTAATGGCACAAGATATTACCATTTTTGTGATAGTATGACATCTTGTGGACTGCTGGTAGTACTACCAAAAGGACTCACTGTTCTTAACCTAAATATTACTCCCATCAAGTAAACGAGTACATAGAGTGCCTGTTTCTTTTAAAGCTGACTGGGTCATATACACAGCTGTCATCTATTTATGGATGAAAAACACTGCAGATGATAAGCTTGTGAGAAAGAAGATACATAGGCAAAACCTATTTAATGTACAGGCACTGAGCCCTGGGATGGCAAAGTGCAGGGCTCAGGATAGGGGAGCGCCTTCGGTTCCTCAGCACGTTCCTGGCAGGGGAAAGCTTCCAAGATTGGTACATTCCCATCTTCAGCCTACCTTTTTTTTACTTAACCCAGTTTCTGGCAAGCAGTCAGAAAACAGGATAAGGATCCCTTCACATGTTGTCTGGCAGGCAGGTGGTAGGTCTCTCCTTCCAAACCTCCGATGAATGAAGAATGGAATGGACAGACAATACTGAGAAGGCTGAGGGTTTTTTCATCCTCATGCCTAAAAATGGAGAATACTCAGGATTATTTTAAGATTTAGAGCATGACTAGAACTTGCTTAGAAGGCATGTGAGCTTGCCTGGTTGTATCACTGGCCCACATCACTACCTCCTGATTAAGAGTAATGGAAAAAATTTGTCTGATCATTAAGCTCCTGACTACATTTGAATACATCCCCACATATACTTCATTTAATTCTTTCCTGAGTGACATATTCAAAGAAAACCTGCGGCTTTATTTCAAATAACAAGACAGCACAGAATTATGAGCTGACAGAAGAGTTGAACTGTATGAAATCTATACAGTCTTTTAATATTTTTCCTCCCACAGGATCTGAGGCCAATATTTTTATCTAAAATGGTTTTTTGCTTTTAGATCCCTATGTTGCTTTTTGGTTTTGCCCACAGGGTCTTCAAATCTAATCCCTCTTTTGCAGGTCACCCGTTAGCTCTTCTTGTGTAAGAATGTACCATACACTCTTCCAAAGAGCAAGAGATTTTGGACAAGGAAAGGAGGTTGTACTTTATAGAAGAACAAAACTAACAAAAACAACCACTACCATTATTTAGATGACACTATAAAAAAAAAAGTTTCATGAACAGATACATTCCTTTGAAATTGTGAAACACGAACAGATACATTCCATTGAAATTGTGAAATGTATCACTATTCGTGGAGGTGGATGCTGAGATACTGTTTTTGGACTTTTCCTCCACCCTGAACTTACCTTCAGAGTTTTGATCAAGCAGGGAAAAGCAAAAATGCTCTGAGAACTTGGCAGGAGTTTCCTCCTATTCTAACGTATCTGCTTCAGGGAGGTGGAAGTTTTGGCTGTTGTATATAACCTCTGAATCTCTAGTGTAAATGAAGGGAAATTGCAAAACTTTCTATTCATCAGTTCAATTTTTTTTCCTAGAGAAAAGATTCATCAGCTTAAGACTTTCACGTTATAGTCTCATCAAGTGCAGAGAAAGTCCTTCAAAATGAGGTTAATATTAGGGATAGGATTCAGCCCACGATTAAGACCTTGTTGATAGTGACTACATCTCCACAGCACTGGAAGCCCAGAGAGAGAGTTATCATGCATTAGAAATTGAAACTCAGCTGTCAGCCTCAAGCCGATTCCCATGCTGTACTGAACACACACAAAAGATGTTGTGTAACCTCTTAAGTAGTGGTCTGTGCTGTCTGTACCATTTTTGCAGACACATAAATTAAAAACAATCAAAAATCACCAAACTGATGAAGCACAGTATCACAGTTAGCTACCATTATGAAAGAAAAAAAAAAAAAAAAAAGCTTTTATTTTGTACAAGGACATGCTACCAAAGTAATTGTACTCAGTTGAATTTGACCCACATTGCATATTAAGCCTGGCACAAATAAGTATGAACATAAGGAGAGCTAGGAATGATGACGTAAAACACTAAATCTAGCCTAAGTGGAATCTACCAGCCTCACAGGGTCAAAAGCTGAGCTTTGAAGACTAGGGGGAAAACTAGCCTTTTTCAAATATTTGCAAAACTAGAATGTTACAAAATCCCTTTGATCCCTCCCCTGCTCTAGTCATGCTTTCTGTTTCTCAAGTGATTGCTAAAGAAGAGAAGCAAAATAATCATGTCCCATAGCTTATACATATTTATTACCAGTGGGCAGCTGAAGGCTGGATACTTGCATCTATAAAAAGAAAAAAACAAACAATGGTAATTACTTAGGTATCAGTAAAATGAAAAAATCCAGAAATATTAAGCAAGAAATTAATCAGAATTATTAAAATAAAATAACACAATGCATTTCAGTCTCCATTTTTCTTCCTTTCCTTCTTTTTCTATGATTTATATTTGTTCTGCTAATCATTAATCCCTCCTGCCCCTGTTCTCCTGGCTGCAGTTTTCACTGACCACTGAACTTGACCAGGGCAGTCTGCTGACTGTAAGGTGTAAAGAACATTATGTAATTTTTGCTGTAATTTTGTTGCTACTCCTAGTGTCTGCTGTGTCTATTCTTTTCTTGTGTGGGCTCTGAACCTGTCCTACCATTTCAGAAATAATCTTACAAAAGAACTTGAAAGGGGTGTATATGGGATATTGATAAATGAGCAGTATGCAGCCTGTAGCTGAGTTGTTTGTAAAAGCAACAGCAAGGTACTGAGAAGAAGAGGAGGTAGGATGTAGAGAATGCTTAGGGGAGAGAGAGAGAGATGAGTGATACCTATTTTTCAATCCAAAGTGTATCTCCTAGATAAAAACTGTTGTCAGGTGCTACAAGGAACTATCAATAAGCCACCACTTAAAAGGAAAGCACAGACATTTCCAACACTTAACTTTTTCAGCCACCACAATGGAGCAGCGCACAACATTGCAGCAGCACAACAAAGCCAAATTAGCTTCTTGTTCACAAGCAGTTGTAATTCACAGTATCAACTACTTCACTGGGCAGCATATTTTGATGTCTGACAACTCTTTAAATGATGAATTTTTTCCTAATATCCAATCTAAATCTTCCCTGGCACAACTTCAAGCCATTTCCTCTCTTTCTGTCACTTGCTACCTGGGAGAAGAGATCAACCACCCCCTCGCTACAATCTCTTCTCAGGCAGCTGTAGAGAGCAATAAGATCTCCCTTAAGCCTCCTTTTCTCCAGGCTAAACTACCTCAGTTCACTCAGACACTCCTCACAAGGCTTCTTTTCTAGGCACAAGCTGCCTTAATTCATTATTATATTCTTCTGAACAGATACCAAATGTCAGATCGAGTTCTTAACTTGCTTTTCATTTGTATCAGGTCAAAGCCGAAGCTTAACTTTGCATGATTGTGAAGTCTATGGTTTTCCTGAAAAGCTCTAATGGATAAATGTTTTTAGATGTTTATAATAGAATTTAAATTTTATATTTTTAAAGAGAAATGCATAGCTTTCTAGTACTACAGAGAATATAATTTCTATGGCATCTGGACAGTGACTGTTTCTGTCTTCAATTAAGCAGCAGATTCTAAGTACTGAAGTAGATCAGAAGTACCATATTAATCATTTTTTCCCAAAAAACAAACAAACCCCCCAAAAACCCAAACAAAACCAAAAAACAAACAAAACAAAACCAAAACAAAACAAAACAAAAAAACCCACACAACCCTCCAAGAAATAAAATTGTGTAGACATCTTGTGTTTGACAGGAATATTCAGATATGACAGCAGAAATGTCAGAATTTTTCCTAAATTAGCCTAATCACTTCCATATGTTACAAATCGTACTTTTTCGTGTGTCTTAGTCAACCAAATTTTACCAGCATTGTTCTAGGGTGAGTAAGGAAGACATAGTTCTCACACAAACATGTTTTACACCTGAGTCACTTGATGATCAAACCATTCAGTCTTAATTGTTTTAAAAACAGGTCTTAACTACTTTAGGAGGAATGTAATACTGTTAGTGGACGCAGACCAGACTTGAGTCATTACAAAAGATGTAAACAAATTGGATAGAGTCCAGAAAAGAGTAATAAAAGTTATAAGAGGTGCAGAGAATGACCTATGAGGAAAGGTTGAAATAATGGAGCTTGTTTAGTCTAGAGGAACAAAAACTGAACTGGGATATGATAACAATCTGAAAGTATGTATAATGCCCTTTCTATGGAGGAAAATGATCAACTGTTGTCTATGTTCACCAAGGACAGTGCAAGCAATAATTTACAAAATCTGCAACAAAGGAGATTAAAGAGATCTCCAAAGAGAGCTAGCTAAATAACAGGATTCCACATTTGGAAAAGGTTCAAACAGATTTTCAAGAGTAAATTAAAGTTTTGGACTGATTCAGAATACTAAAAACAGTACTGCAAAAATTCATAACATTAAGGCAAACGACAATCAGTCAAGAAGGATTAAATGTGATACAATTTATTTTAGAGAGAATATTTTCAGTTGCATTAAATTTCAATTAAACAATTAAAAACAATTTTAACTGCTCAGAAGACTTGAAGAGGCTCTGAATGGCCTGTAGAAGTCTTTTTAATCTTTTCTATTCTTAAATGTGATGGAATTTCTCCATATGTGACATATTTCATGTCTTATTAACATAAATATAAGGTGCAGAGTTACTGGCACAGCAAAATTCCTGAAAATACACTTCGAAGTGGAGCCCTTTACAACTAAAGGACAGTCTTTATTCTTTAACATGATATGATGAAACTGCGGGAAATATCTGCATGGTTTGATTGTCTTATAAACTAAGCAACTAAAGCAACCTTCTTTAGGGAAAAAAAAAAAAAGAAAAAGAAAAAAAAAAAAAAGAGAAGGTGCTGGAAGTCTAAATCCATCCACTCATTACCAGGACCTGTGTGCATAAGTCATGAATAGCCTATGAAATGCATACTTAAACAAAAGTCAATTTTGCAGTTTATTCCAGAGTACATCAAACTTAACTGGCTTCTCTCCTCTACAAGTAGCTGGGATAGATAATGTATACATATACAACGTAAAAAGCCATATACACACATTTCCAATAAATACAAAAATAGCAGGTGGTATGTCTGACATGAACATTTCCTGTCTTTTCCCAAGAAACCATTTATATTCATTTCAGTTGAAAGGGGAAAAAGATTACTTGATGGAATTCTAATGATTAACTATAGTCATATATAGACACTTCATAAATATTTTATTACTTTTAAAATATCATCTAAAAAAACCCTCATATTTTCAACACACTTGTACAATGCATAATTCGTAACTATTAACCAATCCATACATCTTTTCATCCAGTCAAGGATGGGCAAAAAAAAATAATTTTAGCATCCAATTTAAGTGCTGACAATAAATTTCTTTTCCTTAATATGGATATTATTCTTGGAAAGAGACTAGCACCTGAAAGATGTTACAACACAAAACAAGGCTGTTTGGATAAAAGTAATGGAAATTAATTGCTACAGTCCTGTAAACTAATTGTCATTACAGTTGGCTTCCCTCAGAAGGGATGAGCTTCATATTTGGAATTCAAAAGCCTCCATTTTGATAGCACAGAAGGTGCAGTTGGGATTACTCATTTATGATAAATACTGGAAGTGTATGTAAGTAGCATCATCCAATTCAATTGTCCCAAGGAAAGGAACTTGCAATACGTGGGAAAATCTTCTCCAAACACCCATCTGAAACACAGCTGAACTTGGACTTGTTTCCACAATCTAGGTTAAAGCTGGGAAATCTACTTGCCAGACACAGGAGTTGCTTTTGAGATATGCTGTTGGCATGTGCAGCCACAGCAGGCATCAGACAGTTAAACTGAGGAATTTCCTCAGGCAGAGCCACAAGGTGTTCCACCTCACACACAGTCTGTTAGGAGAAGTCACCTGTGTTCTCCTTACTCTGGTTGATTAGAAAACTTACAGGAAAGGAGGGACTGTTTCACTGCTCAGGATCCACATCCACGAATGCATGTCAGCTGAATTTTTTTTTTTAATTAATTTTTCCTATATAGCTTTGCAACTCTGTGGACTGCAGAGTTGGTAACATACTGGACGCTGCTGAGGAGCTGCTTCTACTTTTTCAACCTCTGTTCTCTTACATCATGTGGCTTCACTTTGCTAAGATGCAGGAAGTCCTAAAACGCCCCAAAGCCATAGAGATACCCAAAATCTGGAGCAGAAAGGAAGGGATGAAAAGATCTTTAGAAACACTAATAATTTGTCTAAATAGAAAGTTCAATGCATGTTTAAACATTTTGATATATGTAATGTTGTTTCTGTATTAGAAAAGCATTTCAGCAAAAGGAACAGAAAGCATAATCACCTAACCTAAAAAAATTCAAGTACAACATTTGACAAAAATTTCAGAAGAGCTCAGTGTACTTTACCTTTTGTTTGGATCCTTAAGTATTCTGGTTTTAGCTCACCATTTTCTTTCCAGGCGCCTTAGTGCCAAATATCAAACAGCAACTGTACCTGTGTAATCAGAAATATACTTCAGCCACAAAAGTCAGTAGGAATGTAGTTCTATAGCCAGGCCAAATGTTTCAATAAAACAAGAAGGTAAGATAATTCAAAGATTTTCCTGAACTTGTAGCTTCCTTATATGCTGAAGATTTGAAAATTGGTCATTCAGTAAACTGATAAGTATCAGTTAAAAAATTTAATAATAATGCTCATTTTTACATATATCCATAGGAAAGTATTGTCATAGATATATTGACCTGCATTACTTTTATTTTCTTTCTTTCTAAGAATATTAACCTTATACCACTGAAGTAAATTGATAAAGGATCTGATTCATAAGGCCAGATTACTAGAGATTATGAGTTTATCACAGAAATGGGAAAAAGAAATTTAAAATAAAGCCATGTATGCTACTCCTTTACCCCTGCAAAACAGACTTCACACCTGCCAGTTTTGATTTAATTATTAAGACATGAAACTATTAAAAAGATAAACTTGGAACAATCCTGAGCAGTTCTACAGAAACATTAGTCCAGCTCTCAAAACAGGAAAAAAAATAATGTGAATCAAAAACTGGACAGTGTGGGCAACAATATGAAGGGCTAGATGGATGTGTGTGGCAGCTGAATCTTCAAATAATTTCCAAAAATTTCAGTTAGCTTTCTATAATTCTTTTTTTTATTATTGTTTTTTGTAGCTATGCACATATAAAAAACTCTGAACCTCTGCTTTGCACTCCAAGAATCCCCAGAGGTAGCCTTGTCTGCAAGGATATATACAACACATCCAGAGCTGCTCCAATTCTTTTGTACTTAGTCAGGCTGACCATTGATGTTCCCTGACAGATCAGAAGTTTAGGAAACCTATATTAGAATTAATTCTACAATGGATTTTCTACAAAGAAGATATGATATTGTGACTAAATTTTAGATATTTGATGATGTAATTACCAGGCAAATTAGGTAGATCTGTTTTCCAGCTTGAGGAAAGGGACAGACCTGCAACTATACCTTACTGCTCAGAGAGAGAACTGCTTCATATTTTTCACTTGTTCAAAGAATTGAACTAGAGATATTTAAGTTGTTAAAGAGCCACTTATATTAGGAGGAAAAGAAGATGACAAAGGTAACATACACGTAGAATAAATCTGTCACATGAATAAAAAGGAAGGCTTTTAACTGAACATTTAGAGATAATTTGAACCACGAATGACCTGTGGTGCCTTCTCAAACTTTGGAACACGGTTATCCAGGAAAGCCAATAAAGATAACTTCTAATGTCATTGGCAGCAGGAAATTAGAATAACAGCTACTATCTGGAAGCTCAATTCTGTTTAGAACTAGGATTCGGGGAATTAACTAAATTGCAAACAGATGAGAGAAGTTGTCTCTTCAATTCTGTTATCCATTTGATATGGATAGATGCAAGGCCCTTAAAGGTGGTAAATACCAAAAAAGCTTTAGTCAGTGCCTAAAAAAAAGTGTCTTAGCAGCCTAACCAGTAATGTGTAGGTAGTTACTGATTCATTGCAGAGGATTTTGGGACAATAGCCGCCTGTAAATACTGGAGGAAATGCCAATTATATTAAAAACAAAATGTGCCAAACTATCACTCTTTTGGAAGATAATTCACAATGAACAGCACGGGATGTTTTAATCATCATTATAATCATCATGTGTAATCATACTGATTCTTTGAGAATCACCATCAGCAGATGGCTAAATAATAAATCACTGGTTTTGGGAAAGTCTATGTTGCAAGGTTCCTTGCAGTTCCTTCCTTAATCTTCAGCTGGACTGGATGAGACTCTCCAAATTGCTGTTCTGCTTAGTTCTTAGAACCAGTTGGCCTGTGGTCTTCCACAACTTCCCTACTATTTATATTAATCTATGTCCTAGAAATCTTCTAACCTCCTTATGAAATAATATCCGACATGACCACCTCTACAGCTGCAGGAACAGCTTCTACTGAATACAGTTTCTACTTACAAGGCCAATTTGATGAGCAGGAAACATGTGGGCTGCCACGATGAAATTCAACACATTTAAGAATAAAGGAAAACCTGTCAGAGGCTTACCAGAGACTCAAATCATCACACAATTTCAACACTTTGCATCTGAAATTGGAAAAAAATGTCTTTATCATTTTCTGGGGGCACAAACTTTGTTTTTTCTTTCCTACTCTTTGATAAGTAAATGTCAGTATCTTAATAAATGGTAGAACTATCTCACTGAAAGGTACTGTTCTGAATATTCACTTGTCCTGGTTTAAATGTGAAAGAAACTACATTGAAAAACATTATCACCTGGAATTTCCCATCAGTGCTGATCCAGGCATACTCATAGGTTTTATATTAACAGTCAGATTACTTTGGGTACCCAGTGATTTGGCAAGATATTTGTGGTGTGAGCATACACCATACGTAACTCTAGAGGTACAAGGTAAGAAACAGTGTTATAAGATGCTAACGTAGTATAAATAAAGTAGTTTGTGCTACTGCCTTCCCATATGTCCCATGTCTGTATGACCTATCCTGTTTCTGCATCTGTTACAACCTTCAACAGAAAACTTTTACCTACAGACAGCCACTATTTCTACCAAGGCTAGACTTAAGTGTGACTGCTTGACTGCTTCATAGTGTTGACTACCAGGTTCTTTATCTTCAGTCCAGAAGAGAAGCCAACAGCAAATATCACAAGTCTTTTTTGTTCCACAGATGTTATTCTGCTGACAGAAATGAAGAACTTGCATATCCTTACCATTCAAATTTTCAAGAATTTTTTCTCCCATAGTTAATCTTACATAACTGTTAAATCTGCAAAAAGATTTGCAGAAATATCTCCCCAGTGTTTACACGAAATTGTTTTGCATTTTCTGGTGAATATGTGACACAGAATTCTGAGCTATACTCCTGTACAAATGTTCCATTAAACACTTTTAAACTAAAATAAACAACTGTGATAAACTACCACTAGATTTATGAAAATATTTGAAAATTACAAAAGCAGGAAACTTTAACTGCAGAAGAAGATAAGACTGCATCTGTATCCTGTTTCTGTGTCACATACCAATAAAGCAATCTGTTCTCCTACATATTTCTTGCCACGCGCAGAGAATCCTCCTGCAACTTATAAGAGATAGAATAATGGTTGTGAAAGTAAAAGTTCATGTACCCAATTCCAATGATACTCAATAAAATCATATGCCTAAAAATCAGGTCCTTAGCATGCTTCTGGAATATACAGCTCTAACCAGACTCAGAAAGTAGGAAAGCTGTTGATGTCAGGTTTTTAACCAGGTCTGATTTCTTATAAAATTATGCAGGCTTCCATCACACATGGCTTCTGGGGCAACATTTTATCAATTCCTATTTTTGTCTCATCCATCCACTCTGATCAGACTACAGCTGCTAACACACAGAGACTGCAACAGGCCAGCCAGCCATCAAAGAGCCTGACATATTTTGACATCTTCATCCCAGGATTCCAGTCTGTGAAAGCAGAGCATAGGAAGCAAGGGGCAGAAAGGTATTTGCAGTGCTCCTAGCATTAGTCAGGATTGATAAATAAAAATCTTGGCTCTCCACTGCATTTAAAGCAGATAAGTACATGGTGTATGGGCAATTTTTTTCACTTATGATTTTTTCGCTGTTTTCTATTTGTTTAATTATTCTTTATTTTTAATGATTTTCTAAGTGATCAAGTTTTAGCTAGAAAACAAATTCAAAAAAGCCTTTTTCAACCAGTGACTTCAGTGGAATCTGATTTTTCCCTTTGAGGATTAAGGAATTCACATTTCCTGCCTGTTGGAGCCATACACTCTTTGGAAGGGTTGTAAAATCTCTTTGTGGACAGAAGGAAAACATTCTGAATGTGCTTTTCTCAAAGAGTTGATTAAAACACATGAAACCAAAAGTGTGGGTAAGCACTTGAATCTCTCTGTAATGCTATGCTACTGCATCAGAAGCCACTTAGAGAAAAAAGAAGTCAAGGTTATATTTTTCCTCTTCCCTACTTATAAAGACTTCCAGAGAAACATGCTAACATGCTCTGATGGAAAAGGCTTTAGTAGCCAATTTCTCAACAGTGAGCAGCAAGAGCTTTTAAGAATATAAAATCAGAGTTCAATATGGAGACTTAAAGTCAATTTAAAAATAGAATAATTTTCATTATTTTGCTGAATTCAGCCAAACATTCTTACCATTGACAAATAGCTTGTCTTCTTGAGACATAATTTGAAGAGGGCACAAAAACCCATTTAACTGATGATATTTAATGTGCTGTTTCACTCCCACATCCAGTTGTCCCAAAAAACTTTCTGCCTTCTAAAATAAGATTACTGACTTGGGGAGTGAGGAGAAAGCAGAGGTTGTTGCTTATTTCAATGTTAGTAAGGCTTTCAATGCCATTTCTCTCAGCTTCCTTACCGATAAACAAACCAAGGAAGTAGAGAGTGGATAAGCATCAGCTGGACTGAAAACTAACAGGCTCAAACCTAGCTAGAGACCAGGCAATTGTGGGGTCCCACAGAGGCTGAAATTGGATTCAAAACAGTTTAATGTCTTCACTGATGACATGGGTGATAGGACAGAGTGCACCCTCAGCAAGTCTGCAGATGATACAAACTGGGAAAAGTGATTGGTAAACCAGATGGATGTGCAGGTCTTCAGAGGGATCTCAACCAGCTGGAGAAATGGGCTGACAGGTGTATTGGAAAGTTCAGCACAAGGAACTGCAAAGTCTTGCATCCATGGAGGGCTGGACTCCAGACACCCCCCAGTCAAACTGGGGGCTGAGAAGAAGTAAAGCAGCTTTCCAGAAAATGACCAACACATTCTGGTCATTCTGATGGACAAGAAGTTGAACATGAGACAACAGTATGTCCTTGCAGAATATAAGGCATTTGCAGGGGAACCCCAAAAATAATGAGAAGTCGGTGAGAGCAAAAACACAGGTCCAATCAATATGATTAATGCTATGTTCTCCGTTTATTGTGTCTAAAATGGCAGGTTTTATACAGTTCTCTATAGTTTACATTTACAGGTGTATTCTCATCGGCATACAGCACAGGGAAAAATGCAAACACTTATTGTTGAATAAACTTTCAAGGCAGCTACTGTGTCCACACTAATTACTGTACTCGTTGACTACGAGAAAACCCTCTGACCCTTGCTAACACCTTAAACTATAATTCTAACTGTGCCACACTCTTGGCACTGAATTTTCACCTGTGCCACAAACTCCTACAGGCCTCAGCAACGAGCCCCAGTCTGGATGATTCAATTACCGTCCATATCTGCTACATAAGGCCACAACACCTTGGTCTGCACTGGGGAGAGTGATGTCAGCTCCTCCAGAGCATTACCAGAAGTGATTACTGTCCTCGGTTAATGGAGATACACCTGAAGTGCTGTGTCCAATTTTGAACTCCCCTGGATGAGAGAGAAATGAACATTCTGGAACAGGTTCAGCAAGGGAATATGAAGATAGTGAAGGGATTGGAGCATCTGTTATAATAAGAAAGACTGAGAGAACTGGCATTGTTTATCCTGGAGAACAGAAGGCTAAGGGAGGAACTTAAAATGTGATTAAATACCTGATGAAAGAGGATACAGAAAATGGAGCTGGAGGCAAGAGGAAAATAAGCAAAAGGAACAAATTTATGTACAATAAGTACCATTTAAAGTTTAGAAAACATTTTTTATCATGATAGTGGTCAAACACTGGAACAGATTGCCTGGGGAGGTTGTAAATTCTCTATCTTTGGAGACATTCAAAACCAAACTGAAGTCAGACTTGGGACACCTTCTGTAGCTGACTCTGTTTTGGACAATGTGTCTGTCTCCGGGAGTTCCCTCCAATTCTCAATCAATCTCTGAGTCTGGTTACCTCTACAGGTTCCTCTGACATAGGAAAACTGATAATTTTATGTCTAGACTGTAAAATGCAACTCAGTATAAACTGTAGCAAGCATGAAAATAAGACCACTAGTAGAGAAAGTAGAGAGAAGAACTAGAGAGAATCATATCTCACACATAACAGGCAGTGGAAACTATACGTAATGAAACTCAAGTTAAGATCTTTATATCCAATTGAACTGTAACAAAAAGACTTCAAGAAAGATGCCCTATGGTCCTCAGATGCTAGAGGACTTCTGGCTACTTGTCCTGTAAAATTCTTCATCAGTGTTAATCAAAAGACACAACATTCACCAATACAGATATTTACATTATGAGGCATTGGTTTCTCAGGTTGTAGCATACTGAAAACATGTAATGAACAAGACTTTAACAATATGGTCACTCTTGAAGAAAAAAAATGCTAACTAGGGTTGAGATTAGGATGTCTGACTGCTTCTTGCACCATCAAAAAATAAACTTATCAAACGAACCAGAAAATAAGATTGTTTTTAAGTGAAAGTTTTTTTGGAAGTCAGAGTCATCATCTTAAGTGTGCCCTTATGAAAAACTTGGCTGCATCACTTGGAAATAAATGATTTAATTAGTTAGTTCTAGAACTTAAAAAAATTTTAGGAACCTGTGCTGTAGCTCATTTGAGAACCTCATCCAATGATGTCATTAATGAACACAAGGTTTCTTGAGAAAAACATGCATCACAAACACAAAGCTGCTTAGTAATGCATTATATTATATTATATATATCAAGAATAAGATTTATTTATGCATCTATATATAACTATCATCATGTATAGATTCTGTTTTTAAAATTAAACCTTTAAGAACTGTTGAGAGTGAGGAAAGAAATAAGAATGAAAAGAACTGTACTCATACCATTTGTATAACTGCAAGGAACAGTAACAGGTTGGAGTTTAATACCATTCAATGAGTTCACATACAGAACAGAAGTGCTTGAAAACAAGCTTCTCATCCAGCTTGACAGGCAGATAAGATATTCAATTTGGGGAAATCAGGTGCTGCAGTACAAAATTCAACAACCACCAAGAGCAACTTTGCCATGCACAAGGCATCAAGTATGGGAGTTACTGACACATTTTCCCAAAAAGGCAGACTCTTTGATTTGAGTTCTTGACTGGATAATCAGTGAATATTGCAAAGGAAAAGAAAAAAAATAGGCCATTTACCCTATAATTCTACATAGCATTAAAAAGTTGAGATATTGACAAGCCTCCTGAACTGCTTGCATCATCTCTAGATCATGTAGAAAATAATCAGTTGCGCCATTATAACACAATTTTAAAGTTTGTATGGGAAAAGAAAAAAAGGACAATTTTATACTCCTCACCATTCAAGAGGCAATTTTCTTTTTCTTTTCCATTAATTTAACAGTCACAGAAAGACAAAGAACACTGGCACTGCCAGTTGGAAAGTTTCTTCGTGATTTCTTTAGTGCACTGACTTTCTACCTTTTCACTTGTCTCAGTCTGATGGGCCACGAAGTCTAATAATTCATGATAGAAATATTAGTAGGTGAGACAAAGTATGTTACTTCCACTGTAAAGTTTAAGTCACACCATATCATGGTGCCAGAAGAAGCAATGGTATAGTTCCAAATTCTGGGTCAAAATCACTTTATCTATCCCTTTCTAAAACTAGTCCTGAACTTAGGTATGCAAGGCCAAATTTTGAACTCTTATTTGCTAGATCAACATGATTTATCAGGTCTCCTTGCCTTATTATTTACCCTACTTTTTTCATGGTGATTGAGATAGCTGAAAAATAACAATTTTAAAACCCCAAACAACAAAACAGAAGCAAAGATAGGACAATATTTCAAAAGCAAATTCAATAGGATAAAAAGTCAAGTGGTTCTAATGAAGGAGTTTGATATCTGTGGTTTGTTAGAATCAAGGCAGTAATTAAGATTGGTTTCAGTGGAGACAGGAGACTGCAGAGAGTCTGGACCATGTGGAATGCCAGTTATACTCTACACAATTATTTTTTTTAAGTTTAAAAAGGAAAGATGAACTAGTAGCAAGACCTAAACAGGGATAACTTGTTAATATAAGAACATCAAAGATGTAAAAAATGCTTTTATTTGGGGACAAAGAGAGAAAAAGTAACAGGAGAGATAATGATCATGAGAGAGATCAGGCAGAGGGATATAATCAGTGAGGCCTGAGATTGGATTATGAGGATACCAGATTAGCATCTGTGATGAGGGGAGGCAAGGCAAGACAAAGGGAAGAGGAAAGTTGCTTAGCAATTTAATAATTTTCTCTTAGATGATACTCAAGTCTTCTTCAAAGAGGAAATTACATTAATTTTTCAAATCTTCCTCATGTCCTGCCTCTCTGTCACGAAAGAGCAGTATCGTTAGGATAAATAGGGACTTGGGCTTGGAATTTGGCAATACATATAAGAACAGACAAAGCAAGATCACTCAGTTTGAGTTTTCCACAAATATAAGAAAAACAAGGACAGAAGATACTTATGAGATGTGAATTTATAGCTACTTTGGCCAGGTGACATAATAAATAGGGAGTTGGGTATTTGCACTGATTAACTATAACAAAAAAATACTATTTTAAGTACTGATGGAGACTATGGAGACTGAGCTGTCAAAGGAGGTCAGAGTGAAAAAAGAACTGTGACAGTGATGAGCTAGTGGTGGTAGGAGTTCAATAAAAGGATTGGAAAGGATTTAAAGAACAAATGGAGATAGAAGTGCTAGGTGAAAAAAAGTTTACTAAAAAGTACTTTCAGCATGCAGGAGAAATCATCCTCAACTGAAAATAAAGAAGCTAAATTGAGGAAACAGGACAGGTCAGATGTCACTGGTCATCTACTTGGAAACTAAAAGTTACTAAGCAGTGAACATAGGAAATTATGAAGAAAAAAAAAAAAAAAAGACAACCAGTTACAAAACTTAAAGATTTTTAAAGTCTGGTATTCTACTAAGTTTTAAAATAGTTTCAAGACGCTGTTACATAGTTTCAAAAACCAAAAGAGTAAAAAGAGATTAGGTAAGACCACAGCAACAGATGGAGATGTCAACAGAGATGATATAATGCCTTAATGTCACTAAATGAACAGCAAGCCTTGATTGAATGAAAACTTTGCAGCAGATGGTGCCTTTATCATTGCAGACAACCCAAAGTGTCGCTATATTACAATTTATAATTTTTATTGATCAGTGGAAAATTTAGTAGTCTACTTCTATAAAGGTTATTTTTTTTCCTGGTGATATCTTTAAATTTCTTTTATCTTTTGCAATATTTATAACTGCTGCCTCACAGAGAAACCTTTATCTTCAGTTTGCAGAATTTATTGGTGGCTCAAGAGACCTTTACTTGACTGCCTTAGATTATGAACTGAATAAAAAAATGTGGAGTGAAAAACTGACATAAGATAACAAGGTATCATGTTATCATATCCATAAAGCTATGGATATTTATTTCTAGGTCTCCTTTATGCTGGAAGCACAGGTTTACTCTACAGATCCAGCTGTTATGCCTTGGAAGCCTAATCCTTGTTGGAACTCATTTAGGGAGGTATTCACAAGGACAAGCTGTGATTTAACAGACTTTTTCTTGTTAATCTTCACTCTGGTGAGCAGAGAAAGTGAAAGTCATTCAGACTCTTGTTCAAAAGACATACTAAACTGTACAAGTTCAGAGTTGTTTGACTAGCTGAGGTGTCAGCCAAATGTGTTCTGAAAAAAGGATGTAAGATTTGGTCTCACTGCTGCCTTTCTCTGGTTCAGTGCTATAAACTCTTGGAATAGCTCACAAGGTTAGTTTGACCTTCTGTTCCTAAGCATCCAAGGAAAACACTAATGACACACTATTCCACCTGGCTTACTGAAGTTAAAGAGGAACTAAAGAACAAGTGTGAAACCTACTGTATGTTTTATTCAATTTTCTGTTCCACAGAAACAGTTAGATGCAGAGATGTGTGAGATTTTTCATTTGCTTGTTTTAAGTGCAGTGTTTCAGAAATGTAGCTTAGTTTCTTGAAAATAAATTATGGGGTTTTGAATTTGCCCATTTTTTAATTACTCTTACTAATTTATAGGTGCTTGGAGATGACCTCATTTTTCAGCTCACACCTCTCAATTTCATATTCTCTAGCTGAACATGCCACTTTCCAAGCTGAGAGGTCAATCTCTTTAGAAAAGGAAAGAATTAACAGCAAGTAAACCTGTTTATCAACAATTGTCTTTGCTCATGCATTAATATGAAGAACTATTTTTTATAACTTTAACAAAAGCCTGTCCCCCCCAGTTTTGTAAGGCAGCCTATTGTTGAAAAGTATGAATGAAAGCAGTAAGAATTCTGGCCTACCATCCCATGTAGGAGACTTCCCAAAAAATGACAGAAGTGTCAGGATAACTTATATGGGAACAGAGCACCGAGTGCCCTGTGAGAGATGTTTCCACAGCTCTAGGCTCTTCCATGTGGTTGTAACCTGGGCTGTTCAATTGAAAAACCAGGGCACCATTAATTGCACAGGAGTCCTCTCCTAGTGCTGTACATCACTTTACTGAGTACTTGTTTCTAGGAAGGAATACAAAACAAACAGAAGTTATGAAGACCTTAATTCTTATCTGATATTGTACAAATATGAGTTACCACATCACAAACAAACCATAAATCCTCCATAAATATTTGCTTGAGCAAATAATTTTTCAAATTATTTTTCAAGATCAAGAACTTTAGCAAGAATATACACAAAAGAATTTCAAGAATACGTATCAAAGAGTTACAGTACAGTTTGTATCTTAAACTTATGATCTATGACAATTCTGGAAAGAGTATGCAACTGAAAGAGGCTAAAATCAGGTCTCACTAACTCTTCTACAGTTCATTCATTTATTGGTGATGTTACTACCTCATGACAACCCATTATTTTCTCATCAGACTCAGCAGCAAACATCATAGCACTGACTTAGTTGGATCCTTTAACTTTGCCAGAAGGGAGAAAAAGAAAATTGTTAGTTAATTTTACCTTTCCAGTTGATAAAAAAAGGAAATGCCAGTGCATGCACTGCACTGACCAGCACTAACCACTTATACTTTATGACCGTCTCCCATGATCTTCTTGAAGCTTACTCTATATAATGTTACCTTTTAAAGTAATCATATAGGTTTGGAGTTATTTGCTCTAATTAATAAGGGCATTAACAAGAGCTTTTTAGGAAATTTTAGGCCAAATTCAAGAAAGCATAACAAATTAAAGGATCAAAGGTTATATTTACCCTGGACATAATTTAAACTGTTGTGTTTAAAAAGGCAGACAGACTTCTGTACTGTACCTAAGAAAACTTTTAACTTCTTCATGGATTAGGATGATCAGTAATAGTTTTTATCAAGTAATAATAAAACATCTACAGAGATCTACCCTGGCTCCATGTGGAAGTTTCTGTCAGCTTCAAATGCAGGTATTGAACTCTTGGTGGGAGGTTATGTGGCTTATGGGGAAGAGCAGAGAGAGGTGTAGTAACCCCTCTCACATCAGTTAGCTCAGCTGAGTCCTGCCAGGACAATGCTGTTCAGCCCTGGGGCTGAAGGGAGAGCTGAGTCCTTCCCACAGAGGAGGGAATTTCACTCTGGGTCACCAGCTGGAAGTTCTGTACAGGCTGACAGACAGGGACAGGCGAGCAGGCTCTGCAGAGAAAGTGATCTGTTTAAGAAGTGAACGTTAGAAGAGAAACTGATGTAACAAACAGTAAAGGGTGAGTTGAAGAATTAGGTTCATTGCAGGGAAAAAAATAATTTTCTGGAATAATGATGGATGAAAGATAAGGAGAAAATTAAAATGAGATGGCAAAGTGTAGAGTAAGAACGGAGTAAATAATTAGAGTATCTGCAGAGACTTTCTGAAAGAATATATTACTGATGTTAGGTTATTACTAAAATTAATCACTATACTTCCTTCCAGTAATTGTTGTAATGGTGATTTGGTTGGGAACCTTTGACAACTGAGAACATACATAATGTTATACCACATAAATACACACTTTCCAAAAGGCCCCGCAAAATGAAAAAATACAGTGGAATTTAGCAATTCTATTATCCAGTTAATACTGTAATTTAGTTACTGCTGTGTGTTATTTTTGAAAAAATTTCAAATGGAAGAACATTCAAAGTTTATCTGAAAATATTTTGAAAAAAAATTAAACCTGCCATATTTGTTTATCTAAGGATAAAATCAAAAGAAATTTTCAACTATTGTTCATTTATGTATAACACATTTGCTTTGACCAAGAAATTACTGCAAAAATGGGCTTTTTTCTGGAAGGTTTTACACTACCTACAGTTTGAATTCTCTGTTCCTTAGCCATTTACACCTTCTTTAACAGGATGTGTTGCTCCTACACATTATCTGCCAAACGATTTGGCATATTTCTAGTCACAGGGAGACCCAAAATCTACTAGTTAATTTTTATGGAGTTGGCACCTATGCATGTTTGCCTGTAAAAAAATTATTGCTTCCTTCCTTCATTTATTTATTTCCTGACTTTAATAGTTTAGGTTAAAACATTAGTGCAAGTGCCAGAGAAATTATTGCTTGAAATGAAAACTCTGTGATTCAAAAAAAATCAAGAGGGCATATCTTTTATATAATTGAAAACAAATCCTTCCTTAGCTTGAAATATATGTGTTCCTATCCTGATAGTTTATAAAATAATTTGTATTTTTAAAAAATAAAATGCAATGTGCTGGTAAAATTAGCGTATAAAAAATATTTGTGCCAACTAAAATGAAACCTTTGTCTCACAGAAAACAGATGAACAAAGTTTGCCTTCTTTTAGCACTGTAAATTCATAGTCCCAGTGTGGCAGAATATTGCAAAGTTCCTGAAGACTGGTACTCACAGGATCAGATGCAAACATGGGTGAAGTAGGTGCTGGCTGGGTGTGGAGGGGCATTTCCTTCTCCAGCTGGTACCAAGAAGAGGATACTCTGGATGGTTCTGTAGTCCAGCTCCTGCCTAAGAATGTGGAGGAGAACAAAGAGCAGAATCCAACTGGTCAGGTATTATGAGGCCAAATTTGCTCTTTTCTCAACAAGGGTAAGCCCAGCACAAGACCTTTGCCCCTCTACCTCTGTAGCTGCAACCTGGAGGAGTTTGTGGGGCCAACTGAGTAAGAGCAAATGTCAGGGGCAGTAGCAAAAAATGAAGCCCACAGTTAGAGAATATGTGAGAGCTTGCAGTGCTTTGGGCAAGAAAAATGATAAATTCTCTCAACTGAATTCATCTGGCCATAAAGGGAATTCGATCTTCTTTTTTATTCATTCACTGCTTGATGAAGTCAAAAACAGCTTTTAATTTATTGCTAAAAAATAAACAACAGTATCACTCTGTATTTATTCAAAGATCACCTCATTTTCCAAACTGAAAATATCCATGGTACAAAAGTTATAGTTGGTGTATCAAAGGAATACCACTTCTCTTAAAATCATGATGATTACAAGAAGACAGAATATTTAAATTACTTTTCTGTCTGTATCTGTCATTTCTTGACAAGTTTCATGGCGTTCTGATATTGGAGTATTTTGAATAAGAGATGCCAGTGTAAATCTTTTCATCTCTTACACTAGTAATTAGTCACTAGTAAATTCTGCTGTCTGACATAGGTAATCTCACAGAAGTATGATACAGGTCTTTTTTTCATTTGGGCCACATGAAGCAGGCCTCAATTTGGTACTGAAATGCACATAGTCCCTGATCTATGGGAGTATTTCAAACATATTTTCCATTACTCACCAAATGTCCTGTAATATATGCATTTTTTTTAACAGGATCAAGATTTCAGACCTCATACCATGTAATGTCTGCATGCAATGCAGAAATTTGTTTCTTTAAATGAAAATCTATCTCTTGCTCTGAAAAGGTACTAGAAAAGTACTAAGAAGATGGGAAAAACCAGTGTAAAACCCAACTACGTGAATCTGGTGCAGATGTGTCTGTTGGGCTTGATTCCTAGCCACATAAATTCATGTACGGTTTTGTGTTCAGCCGCAGCTCCCCAGGCTACAGTTTTTAAAAAATGTGGTATTTATACATGGAATGAATACCTTGCATAAGTTTGGCAACCAAAGCTAAAACAAAAAAAGTGCAAGTTCACTATCTTCCACATCAGGGGAGAGAATGGCCAAGCCAGGCCACTCTCGGTTTTCCATCCCCTTTTATCACACTTTTCTTTATTACTCTCAGCTGTGTATCTTTAAGGGCAAAGCTATTTCTCTGCTTTTGTAATTAGTCCACCTGTGCCTTATCAGGAGCCAGGTGTCCTGTTAAGATAATTAGAGCTCATCCAGTATTTTCTGGGTTTCTTTTAAACAGTTTCCTAGCCAATTTCCATCAATAAGGGGCAACTCTGTGGAAAATTATTTTTTTATTTAAGGAAGGTTTTCTTAGGTATAACTTACCCTTTAGCCAAAGAAAAAGGGGAAGCATCAAAGTCATTTTATAGCTGCATAGTAAACATAAACTTGGAACATGTACTATACAAATGATTTGCTCAATGTGAGACTATCTGATTTATTTGGGTTGATGTCAGTGAGCAAGTAGGTTTGACATATTTTGTCACAACAATCCAAGATTGTCTGATAGAGATGTCATTTTTGTCTCAAAACCAGTGTTTGCCTGCAGATCCTTGAGGTGCAGCAGAACAGTCTGGTACTACATCAGTGTATGTTTGTGTCTAAGCCTGTGTCAGCAGTGTTGGGGCATACCGGGCTTTGTTTACAAAATTGCAGCCAATTGACAAAGGAAAATGATTACTCACCTTTATCTGATATTCATTAGATCCCATTTTGAATACTCCCAGTCTTAGTTCCCACTGCAAGACATTGCTGTAGTGAGTTAAGGCCAACAGAATGGTCAGGGCTGGCACACCTGCCCTGTGAGCAGAAGCTGCAAGAGAGAGGTTTTTAACCTACAGACAAAATGGCTTTGGGAACACCTTACAGCACTCTGCCATATCCACAGGGAAGCAAGAATGCAAATTCCTCTTATGTAGGGGCATGGCAGATGAATGAGAAACATTCCAGTTTTAGTCCCAGACTAAATAAAGAGAAGTTCCAAGTAGAACAAATTGTCCAAGGATCTCTGTGAAGACCGCAAAGCACTGGGACAGGCTGCCCAGGAAGTTGTGGAGTTTTTGCCATGGAGGCTTTAAACACTTGACCCAGCCAAGCCCTGAGCAACCTGGTCTAAATGCTGAATTCACTCTAAATTCTGAGAGGGATGTTAGAGCAGATGCCTATCTGAGATCACTTCCAACCTGAGAGATCCCATGGAAGGCCATCTTCCAAATTCTCTTATGATTACTATTGGATTATGCAAGCCAATGAATATATTCCCATTTTCTTAAAGAAGATCTAAGTGCAGAACAAATCCATGAAAAGTAGTACAAGTTATAATGTGGGGGAAAATGCAACAATTCTGACTGCAAAATGATAATTGTGAATGGAATTGGTAAAAGGATGTCTTGATTGCTATCAGGAACACTTAAGACTGACTATTAGAAAATCTCTATCTCTTGACAGTGAGATCACATTTTCTTTAGGAGGCAGTGTTGATTAAGATTCAAACAAGAATGGTCCAAGTGTTACAGTTTTGGTCTTCAGTTCACATAGTCCATATTTTCATTTTAAAGGGCTGTATCTGATTAGCCCAATATGCATTTTTCTGTATTCTAAAATGTTTAATCATAAATGATGGAGGAAGCTGCAGGTCAGATTAATTAGTCTTTTTGACTCTGAGTGTGTGCATTACCACTACTGAATGGTCTGTTATTGCATAATTAAGCCCACAGCATTATTCTTTGCATTGATTAGGTACCATGCAGGTGCCCCAAGTTCAGCTATTCAAAGTTATGGCAGACATCTATGTTACTGCTACTGCTCCTACATGTTAACAAATGCCCCAACTAAAATAGGCAAGGATTTTTCCAAATAAATAGAATAGGCATGAGAAGTTTTGCTGGAAAAGTGCCATACACTTGATGAAACTCATCAGGCTATATACTCTTATTTTCTCTGAAATGTAGCAGGAAGCCTTTCTGCATAGGGCATTGGATGGTACACAACAAACCTACTGAAGAGACAAAAGTCATGACTGTAAGCAAGGTGATTACATGGACTCACCTACTGGAGGACAGACCTCTGCTGGAAGGCTATGTACCCGTAGCTTCCATTTCACCCAGAAGCCAACTAGTGTTGATAGATTGTGTACATTTTCCACAAACCCTGGAAGTAGGTTTCATCTCAAGTAGGTTTTAGACACTTACAAAATGTATGAGATTTATCAGAGCTGCTCAGTTAGGTTCCCTTTATTGTCAGCAGGGAGAAGTAGGCACCAAGAAAAATGATTCATCTGACCTGCTTTAGAAATCTACTGAAGGACCAGATGATTCATACTTCAGCAAATTGTATTAGTTTCCATTGATAGGAAAAGAAGTTCAGACTTGCCTGACTGCAAGTAAATCCCACACAAGAAAACAAAACTGATCCATAAATCTTGGACCAAGAGAAGTCTTGTAATAAGAGGGACAAACAGCCTCCTTCCTACAGAAGAGCCACATTTTCAGTGTACCTGCTTCAGACATTATTAAAACAAACCCAAATAAAGAAGTATTACAGTGCTATGATCAAAACTACAAGTCATACAAGTTTGAAAATCAAACTTTTTCATATATTGAAGGTTTTATACATTGATAAAGCCATGGGAGATGGGAATGATAGTTTCCTTTTCAGAATCTTTATGTATCTGAACCATATTACATTAGCTTTATGTATCTGAACTTTTATTTGGCCACCAACCAGTACAGTTCCTTCTGAGTATCATCAAGTATAACTTGCAGTAAGTAGCAAAAAAGAAGAAAAATTTCATTGTAATTCTCCTTGTTTCTCTCTGGGACGGTAAAGTTCCTCCAAATCTGAAATTTTTAGGGTACCAGTCTAACCAACAAAGAATTCACAATCAGCTCACCACAAGTCTTTTTGCTCCTATTACTTCATCTTTATAGATAACTATTTCCTAAAGCCTTATTTGAGGAATTACATAATTTGGTGAAAGTCTGCCTAAATCTATCTCCTTTTTTTTTTTTTTTATTCCCCAAATGAAAAAAAAAACTTGTTTTTTTCTCTGATGATTGCAGAAGAAAGTTAAAAAATTTGACTGGGAGAAAGGGCTCAGCCAGAATCTAAAGAAACAGGGACAGGAGTTCCAGAGGTGCACTGGTGGCCTCTAAGGCTGCCAGGCAGACTCTCAACCCCAGAGCTCAGCATCCCACCTTGTCTAAGGCCTCTGTCCTCCCACAGTAGTGCTCAGCTCTGCTGCAGTTCCAGCTGCCCAGAGTAGTGACTCTCTGAGCCATTGCAGTTTCAGCACCACATAATCCTGGAAGGGATGAGAAAAGAGTAAACTGAGGCTTCAGGGGGAAATGCACACACACCAAAACAAAAGGGAAGTAAAAATGGTAGGGACATGATAAGTGTGGACACTGAACAAACACATGACACAGCTAGAAAACTGAGGAAAGGACAAATTGTCTTGGGTGCCTTCACAGTAGCATTACAGAGCCTGTTTGTTTTTTTTTTCTTTTTGTCTCATTTCCATAAGTTCCAACTCTTAAGGAGTACATGCTTGAAAAGAAACTGACTTCCTCATAGGTCATGACCTTTCATGCATAATATAAATTCACATATTATGATTATAATGTAGCTATAGTCATTCAGAAGTGCTGCAGAGAGCTATTTGACATTATTGTATATAGAGTGAGGGCAAAGGGAGTTGAGCTACAAAGAGAACCAACTGTTTTTATTAATGCACAATTTCCTAACTAATCGTTTTGTTGAAACATAACATACATCTTGGGAGGTGATGTATTTGTGTTAGACATCTGTAAATCTAACTAAGCGTAAACACTTTGCTTCAAAGCATTCCTGTGAGGGCATGATCGTATTTTAACATGTCCAAAAAGGCTTGTCTTGTTGTTCAAAATAGTTATACCCGAGGGAAAAATTGTATTCTGAGGTATATTCCTGAATATTAGTCTATATGAACATACCTCACTTTGGCTAGCTAAAAATCATGAGATTAGGTAAACACAGTCTAGTGATGAATACTTTGGGGATCTGAATTTTATTGTCAAGCATCACTAGAAAACCTGTTTTGCACATAAAACAGGAAAATACCCCAAAGTTTCAGCTTTTGCAGTCTCACTAAATACTTAAATGGACAACAGCAGCTTCAAGACCAAGTTGCATTGTCTTGTGAATTGTCGAAGGCCACAGTAAAGGATGCATACACATATAGCCCATGGGAAAAGGAGAAAGTCATTAGCTTGGATACTTTTTGAGTCATCCTGCACTGAAGGTGACAAATGTTACCTACTCTTTTTGGTGAAGTATGTGCACTGAGTTAGTTAGTATGGGTCAACTGGCAGGCAAAAATGTAATAATCCTCAGATTTACTAGAGGTGCTAAACTGGGCTGTTATATATGGTCCATATCATGGAGCATTCTTGTTTGGAAGCTAGCCTTACCCTCCCATCCATTTCAGTAACCATATGCTAATAATACTACTCATCTGCCTTGGAGGACATGCTGGATGTGTGGAACTACAGGGGGAATGGCTGTTGGCATCTCTACCGCAGCTGGGCTCAGAAGTTTGACTAAAGCTGTGTTGCTGTGCCCCAGTTTCATAATGAGCTTGGTGTGGAGGAAGGATCAGACTTGTGCAATTGCTTTGCACACTGAGGTTTGCCTTCAATTTGCTCTGGAATTTACCATGTTACATTGGTCTATAGGAATACAGGAAAACACCTTAAAATAGGTTGATTTATGAACTTCTGCTTCAACTTTCTATATCATGTGATAATCTGGAGATTAAATATGTGTTTCAAAGAAGTGCTGAAAGAGAGTGATCAGGTGATTTTGCAAATACTTGGTAGAAACTGGAGAACAGGACAGGAGGATAAAGCACAGCAGTTAAGAATTAGTGAGACTGGAAAGTACTCTACTACTTTGAAGTGCAAATCAAAGGACTGTCATTTCAGTAAATCACCGTGTGGGTAACAAATCCTTTCCAAAGGCAATTGACACTATCAAGGGTTGTGTGACCCTACCACTCAGAGATGCTCTCTCCATCCTGGTCTTTTTTCAGTCATCTTCTAACCACAGGACTTCTAATGCTACTGGTTGAATGTAAGAGCAGGATGTTGCTCTCCTGTTCCCAGTCCATGACAAACTATCATCCATACCTGTAGTATTAATAATATCTAGAAAATTGATTAAAGGTATTATAATTTCTGATGTATAAGGCTTAAATGTCAAATATCAAATATAAAAATACCCTGTACAACAATCTCAATGTTAGTGGAATAAATTAAAACATGACATTTAGAAGATGGAGAACAATGGAAGCCACAAGGTGACAGTAATCTCTGCCGAGGAGACTGTTACTTCAGAGGTATGCTCTGCTGAATTTGCAGTGTTCTTGGCAAGTGTAGTTACGGTCTGAAAATAAAAATCTGCTTTTTCTTAATTCTAATCTTCGCTCATTCTTGTTACCCTCATCACTGCTGTTCACTGCGACAGATCCAAAAATTTTATTGCTATCAACTTTAACACAAATGTAAATCCATTTATCACTACTATTTTCACCTTTATGAGCTGTACTGATTCTACCTTTCAATTATTAACAGATATGCTGTAGGCCAGCAAGTATCAGATACTACTTTCACATCTGGTTTTACTGGGAAGTGCCAAACACCTTCAGAATTTTTCAAAAATTTCTCAGTATTACAGAATCTCTTCTAAGGCCTCTACAGGTGTTAGAATGCATGCACAAGTTTGATACTGTTCTTATGGTTTATTCATGCAAATATCTCAAAAACCTCAGAATTGGCATCAACAAGTAAACACTCACATAATTATTTCTCATTTCAGTGATTACCTTGTCTGGAGAATGAATCCTTATTGGTCTTACTGATGGCTGCAGAGAGTCTGACTTTTAATTTGCCCTGCTTTCCACTAGTGATTAGGCTCTAACTCTCTATTGAGGGGACCAGCTGTGGTTGGAAATTCCATTTCATGAAGGGGATGTGCTGGAAACAGGCCCACCAAGTGAACATTATGGTATCCCTTGTGACACATGGCTTCTTTTTGAGACAGAACATAAACTGAACATGTAAAAATTTCTCACAGGCAAATACATAGAGTTCCACCAGTCACTAGGTTTTGCAGACTGAATGAAAGTACGGTTCTTGCTTCACAAACTGAATTAGGAACAACCTGACTTGATTTTAGAAAGGAGAAGAGTCATGGGATGGTGTTCAGGACTTAACTGAAGCCCCTGCAACATCTGCAAAAACATGGAAGCAAATCAACAAGTCTTTTATGTGTTCCACATAAATCACCTGCTGGCCATCAGGGTTTGGGGTGGTCCATTTAGGCTGTCTTTATCTGCCTAATCTATCCATTGTACAATCAAGCTAACAAAAACATATCTGGTCAGCAAGCAGTCAGCATGGAGAGGCAGCCAGTGGCACTCAACCATGGCTTAGTTCTGACTCCCTCCAAGAATGCATCAAAATTCTCTAAATAAAATTCTACAAAAAAATTGTGCAGTTGAAGGGTCAATAGTTGGTGGATTAGCACTTAATTCCCTGGAATTGGGATATAGGAATGAGCTCATTAACAACAATATTTTTTCCTGGAACGGGGTATAGAGACAGCTACTCTCCTGCTGCTCGGTTTTGCTTCCCTCCTGCAGAAATTCCCCAAGCCCATACATTCAATTTCCTTAGACCATGGTGTCATCTGGCAGGAGCTGTACCTTTAGCAGCTGTTGCTGGATGTGCCACACACGGATCCAGCCAGCACACTGGATCCTTGTGCCCTCCCTGAGGTCCAGCTTTGTTTCTGGAATAATTCATATTCCCCAGATGTTTGTTGCTTCTTTCCTCTTCATCCATCTCCCAACCCTCCCCTGCTGCATGCAGTGTGCTGCTGGAAAGAATTTTGTGAGAAGTTTGTAATCTCTTCAGGCAAAATCACAAAATCATGCAGATTGATGCTATTTTCCTCATCAAATTGAGCTGACCTTAGTGATTTTCTCAACATTACTCCTTAAAAGTTCTTCAAAGAAATGGGAGCACAATGTGTTCCACCTAACACACAGATTAGAAAAATGAACATCCCTAAGACTAAAATTGATGTTCAAATTATTTTATTATTTTATATTATCTTTAAATTAGTAATTGAAAATGAGCTAAAAATTGACTATATGGTCAAATGTTAAATTGTAGACTGACAAACATTTTTATCTCAGAAACCTAAATAATTCCTCAGCATCGGAAGGAGTCTATTAACTTCCAGTATTGGCAATTCTTCTATTGGATCTTCAGAATTTTGTCTTTAACTCTTTGCAAGATCAATTATGAGACAATTTGTTTTCTGATGACACCAAAATGTAATTCACTAATTTTAAATTTAGGAACCCCTAGCGTTCATTTGTTTCAAATGAAAACTATTTCAGCTGTTGATCTAAAATTAAAGCCTTTTATTCTTGGAGCAGCTACTTTTTTTTTTTTCCATAAATTGCTCCAAAGATTTGGCAAATAGAGGCTAGGAGGTACATTCCCACCACGAGCTCATACAATTACAAAACCTGATGACTAAGTTTCTTTAGATGTCATTTGTAGTTTCCGTATGTCATCTTCTTACATAAAAGTGCCATTTATAAACCAATTTCTGCATCTCTGCCTTGAAAAATCAATACTTTTTTTGATAACACCTTTATAAATGTGAAAGAAATAAAATGAAATTATCTTACAGTAATTTTTCATGCATTCATTTGTGTGATCCATTTAGGCTCTTCTCTCTCTGCTGACACAGACCAGTTATACAATGAAAAAAAGATCCCAAGCTTAATTCTCCTTGGCTTTGTGTGTGGATGAGGAAAATGATCTGTTGAGAAGAGTAGTTTTTACCTCTCAGGGGTCACATGGAGGCAGTAGATTGCAATACATTTCAAGAATGTAAGTTAAAGACCTTGTTTTGAGATATAACTGGATAAGGTACTGCCAGGTGAAAGGGTTGGAAAACTGAGTAAGATTTGAGCTCTGGGAAACACTGAATTCAACCCAATGGAGTTCAAATTGTAGGTAAAAGGTAGCTCTAGTCTTAAACTATCAGTGATGCTAAAATCACAGAACTATACGGCCTATATAAAAAAGAATTATAACTTCAATGAAAAATTAGGTTAGGGAAAAAAAAATCTCTCCCATTTGGGAATTACATGTATTTTAAGAGTAAAAAAAATTATGTGTTTGGAAAACACAACAAGACACAAAATTCAAGAGCTTTTAATACCATAAGATTCAACTGAGGATGCAATTTCAGTGGAATTAACAGTATTGGGTACAGGGTTAGCTATGATTGAGAAACCAAAATAATTGCCAAGTAGCTCTGATGAGCCTAATTATCTGGACAAGGGACAAAGAAATAAATACAGGAAAATTCATACACTAACAGTCAAAATGAAAGCAGACATTTGTAATACAATTAAAAATATAGAAAATCTCTAAACACAATATATCATAGTACATCAGAAAACTCTTCAAATACCAGCAACAATTGTGCAGTTTTAAGAAAATGTGGCAATAAAGTGATTCTTTTGGAGGTGCTCCTCATGAGAACAGGAGGAAGATTTCTCCTCCCATCCTAACCTTCAAAAAGTCACTTTGCTTTCCTCTAAATTAACAGTCCCTTTGACTAAGGGAGATTCTTCCCTATACAACACTGGCACAAACAATTTAAGAGCTAAAAGGCAGATTTTAACAGCTTGGTGGAGAATGGGACTGTGGGTTGTTTGGTCTCCCAGATCTGAGTTGCCTGTTATTCAGGATTAACCAATGCACCCTACCTATGTTTGGACTGCTGCTGTGGGAATGGCACTTCTGTGTTGTCAGGTTACCAAAATGACTTTAGTATTCAGTGACATGTAGGCTAAGAGAGCTGAGATCTGCTGAAGATTGGATTGTAATGTGTTCCTTGTAATAGAAACCATTACAAAATTAAAAAACCAACAACAACAACAACACAAGAAAAAAAATTGCAGACTATGCTTATCAGTTCAAAGCTATTTTATGATGATCATCATTTTGGCTAAAAGTGAGGCTGGCCATCTAACCTTTCCTCTCTTTTCTCATGACATAAAAAGGTCTGAGAGTTGCCTGTTTCCTCTGCCTGGTACTAAGAGATGGATTTTCCTCTCCTTAGTGTGCAACCCATACTCGGGATAGAGAGTTCTGCTTTTCTATCCTTCAAACTCTGCTTCCACTCCCCAATGTGCTTAATATTCCTACTGTGTTTGCTTAACCTAGCTAATTTCTTCCTGCTTGCCTTCTGCCTCCATAAGCAGTAAATGAAGAGCCACGAGTTGGACTATGTGACCCCAAAGGTCCCTTCTAACTTCAGGTACACTGAAAACATCAATAAATTTCACACCTTGGAAAAAAAGTGCTTATAGTAATTTTATTAAATTCTAAAATATGGAAAAATTACATATTTCACAAGTCGTTGCATTTCTTCTGTAACACAGAAACATAAATTCTGAATATGAAAAATCTGGTAACATTTTGTTTGAATGATACTGGACTGACCAAGGGCTGCCTTATTCCATTGAAGCATTCACAGGTTGGCCAAAATTTCATCAATATCCCCTCTCCAGTTTTTTTGCCCAAGGAAACAGAAATTCAAAGGTGGATCCAAACTGAATCAAACTAGCTTACTCTTCTATCCCTAAGAAAATGTAACTAACTACACATTTCCTTTCCAGATGGAATTTGCAACCAAGCTGCATTTGGCCCTTTGACAAATTTTTTTTCACAGTATGAGGCATGGTGCTCTTTCCCTACTAGAACCTTTCCTGTGTAACCTTGTGCAGCCAAACTGTAGGCTCATAAAAAAAAGTTGTCCAAAATTACATGTAGCTTTATGTTTTGAGAAAATAACAAAAAAAAAATTTATTTTACAGTAAATATTCTGGATTTTTTCCTGTCATTAGAAATACATTTATTACATCCATCTAAATTTTTATTTCATAGTGTGATTGTACTATCTGGGACTACTGAGCCAATTTCACCTCTATGCACATCCATTTTCCCTGAACCACATCCTCAATTTTTTATAAGAGTCAATTTTAAGCTGCAGCACTGAAATTTGGGGTGCTCATGTCCCAGTCAAGGATACACAGCTCAAGCCTATATAAATAAATATGAGGTCTTTATTTCTATGGGTGACATAGTGCCAGTTGTGTTACTGAGGGCTGAAGATATCAAGCTTGAACCAGATAGTTTTTATTTTTCCTCTGCCATCAACTTGCCAGACAGAGTTCATTACACGTCTTGCCTTACAAGAAGTTTAAAATCTTTGGAGCTTCCAGGAATTTAAAAGGTTTTTTAAAAAACATTTTATTGGAATGCATTGACTGGATCTATGAGCAGAGAGCCACCAGGCACTACAAAAGAAAAGAAAAACTCACTTCTAACCAGGATTCTTCAAGTTTTTACAGATATCCTGCTTTAACAGATGTTTAACACCCAGTACCTTGTATAAACTTTGTAAGGGGGTTTTTGCAGAGTCATGTCTGCTTACCATAAATAGATGACTGTTTCATGTCTAAAAAGCTGTAAATGCAGGTCACAGGAGAAAAGAACTGAATGGATTCATGACAGTGACAAAAGAATTTCGAGTCAAGCAGCATAACAGGAAACGATATAATTTTTCGTTTTAATAACACTTCTCCTTCCGTCAGATGTTAAGTGTGTAGCTAGAGACAGATAAATCATTTTGCCTGGGATACTACACCACTTTTCAGTAGTGCCTCAGGTCTGTGATCAGATAGCACTTGAGAGCATTTTTGCATGTAAAACTGTGATTCGATTTTTTTCTTATTCAACACTAAAACAAACAGATAAATTTCTTTTCCTCCAACGACCTTCAATGCTCACTGTTCTATTTAGGTCCAGTCTCTGCGTGTTGCAAAGCTGCATTTGAAACTTGTGAATTAGCCACACTAGCATGTGAAGGACAGTTTCCTGATGGTGGGAAAGAGTTTAAAAGAATGGCAGCTCCCAAGATTTAAGTGGTGCTGCAGGGTGTTAAGCTCCAGAGGAGATTTTGAACATGTCAGAAGTGTCAGGTACTTTATACTCATGGACAATTTCACAAAGGAGTTGATGGTGGCTGTCTTTATGTTATTAAAGGCAAAAGGAATGACATGGTTACCAAGTTTAATGACTTCAAAGAACTGGGCCTATCACGTGGGCTGCTACAGAGCTATTTGTATTGAACTATTTTAAGGCAAACATGCTTGTCAGTATTTGCTATTAAATTGTTTAAGAAAGGCCACATTGAGCTTTTAGTCAAGTCCTGTAATGTTCTCAAAACACTGAAAATTTGCATGAAAGCCTAGCGGCAATGTGCTAAGTTGATATAAGTTAAAACATCTGTCGCAGGATTTATTCCTGGGTAATTAACTAGACTTGGCATAATGGAAAGGAACAGATTTACCACTCAGCTATAGAAACCTGTTGCAGTGAAATAACTGCTAAACTTCTCTTCTTCCAAATTCTTTTCCTAATATCATATACTATTCTTTTGTTTCATTAAAATGAAAAGAATGCTGGCTATCCTGTATATCAACACAGACACTACAAGTGTGTTTCTAGCATCTTTATTTTTTACATTCCTGTTTGCAACTCTGCCATTTCATATGAAGAAGTGTGCAGTCTATTAAAACCACAAGGTGTTCCAGGTTGAGGCTTATTCATGATCTCTAAGTGAAGCTCTCCCACTTGATGTGAAACACCCTCCACCAGCAACCCTGGATGTTACATCACTGGATGAGCTTCACTGTTTTCCTCTGTGCAATCAGTCCATCTCTAAATGGACCTGGGTCACGAAAAAGAGCTGGGAAACCTTGTCCACATTACAACTTTGCCCTCTAATTTGGCAGTGAGGAGTATGAATTTGGCAATGACTGTGAAACATCCCAAGAAATTAAAGATTTTGGACTGGATATTAGAGTAATCACGACTGACTTAATACAGAGGTCTGTATTTTTCTCCCCTGCTGTGCTTTATTGGGGGATAGCATTATATGCTCATCTAACAGAATGCCTCTCTTCTCCATGGGGTCCAGAGAAATATAAATCTATCCAACACATTTCCAGAAGACATCTGAGAGCTCCTCTGCCAGCATTCTGAGCTCACAGACACAGGCCAGCTGTGGCCTGGAAGCTATAGATCCAATTTAGCATGGCTCCGTGCCCAAGCTAAAACATCTTGCCTCAGCAAAGCTGGGTTAATGCCTAGATGACTTTTGGGCTGCAAGGGGCAAGCCTGGCCCGTTGCAGGATGGGCAGGGCAAGAGCACTTGCCTGTGTGAGACACATCTCTGCTTGCAGGTCCCTTGGCTGTTCAGGCTGATGGAGCTCACCAGTTCTGTCAGGAGTGCTGCACATGCCAAGAAAAGGCACTCCTAGGAATCTTCTGCTGCTAACTCTAACACCTTGAGAAATTTAGTCTTCCCCAGGCAAAGGAAAGGATTTGGTACCAGGTAAGTGCTTAGGCACAGGAGGATGCTTGTCCATCTCATTCGTAGACTTGTAAAGCAGCTGAATAACCTTAGATTAAAGGCATATTAATGCATTATAACCTTAGATAGGATTTAGACTAAATATTCTATTTCTACAGTGTATAAGCTAGCTTGTTCTGCTCAGCCTAATTAGGATATTAACGATGCAAATTTAGAGAACGTGCCAAATTTTTTGACAAAACAAAATGTATTTTATTTCCACCCAGTATGTACTGCATAAACTTCCCAGTTGCTGCATAAACTTCCAAGACTGTGCATGGTAGAAATGATTTTGGTTCTTAGAATCTTCCCAGAAAAGGCAAACTGACATATTTCTGCACTCTCTAAATAATTCTGAGTACAAAGACAGTTGTAGAAATGTGGGGGTGAGTTTTATTTGTCTTCAATTAAAAGAAAATCATTAAGCCAAAACACTCACGTGACCTACAAATATTAAATGCTTTGGGTTGGTTTTTTTTTTGGGACAATTTTATTGTCTATTTGGGATTTTAATTGCAAATTTCAGGTTCAAATTTGTCAGTTACCAGATCAAGCAGTAATTCAAATTTAGTGGATGAATGAAAATGAAGAACAAGGCCTGTAGAAATTTGAATGATGGTGTAATTGCTTAGTACCTTAGAAACATAGGGTATGCTGAGCCAGAAGGGATCCATCGGGACCATTAAGTCCAACTTCTGGCCCTGCACAGGTCACCTCAAGAATCACAACACAAGCATTTCATATAAGCTTTAGATTATTGCCGGAATGTTGTTTGCATAGATGGAGGTGTTTCATCCCTGACATATATTCTACGAATGGGATCAAAGATCCTCACTTGTTAAATTATATTAAACAGAGAGGAATGAAATAAATTACAGAAGTGCATTATTTCATTAAGAGCAACACTGTATTTTTACTAAAATTTGGAGGGGTATCACAAAATCCCATGCCTGACTACACAGAATTAGTTTTCTAAACTGTGCACATGCCCTTCTTAGTGGTGTGCTTGGACAAAAAACAGAATAATTGCTAATACACCATGATTGATACATTAACTATTGCTGTCATTAAAAATTTGCTATTTTGAATAACCTTTAAGAATGCAAAGAGCTGCAAAGAACTACAAAGAATTCAGACATTTGATAATTCATATCAATGGATTCCACTTTCTGATGTTCCAGTCAGGTTTGTAAGAAGAGTCATGCTTACATACAACTATAGAAACCACTATATCTCAATATTTAAGAGATTGCTCCAAACATTGCTGAAATAAATATTGAAAAGCTAGTTAGAACTTGCCAGTTTCTTTTAAGTTACAACTGTAGGTTTGGTATAATATCATTTGAAAAAAAAGATCCATAGAAATTCTTCTACATGTTAGTGGAAACAAAAAAAATCATATAGTCCATCTGAAAGATCTTTTTAAATATTGCTGCTTTCTTTTTCCCTCATACATGGAAGTACACGAATATTTTGCTACTCCAGTCATAGGCTTGAAAACACACTAAAGTCAGGAAATTTTAGAGGAGTGTGTAATTAGTTCAACTAAAGTTTTATCACTGCTTTTGTTTGACTCTCCATCACCATCTCAACTGAGGTATTAATTCTTATTTGATTTTAGCAATCCTTAGCTATAGGTGTGCTGAAGTGATACAAACACACTATTCTGTGACTATAACTGCTATCAGCCTTCTACCCAACTGGTGGCCTTCCAGCTATATATACTCAAACACAGCATAATACTTTAATTTCCACTGGCATTTTGCCATGGCTACACTATGGCCATATTTCTCTCACCCCAGTGATTAAATGTTTGGAGAACAGGTTGTTTTATTCTAGCCAGCAAACTTAATAAAATATAAATATATATGGATTCAAATGTAATTCCAACATCTTATCAAGCTGGCCAAAATCTATTCACATATCTGATTCAAGGGATTTGACTACTGAACTTGGCAACAGGAAAATGATTGAGTTGATCAGCAGTCTAAGAAGGTAAATATGACAGTGAGTCATCATTAATGAGTTATCATTAGTAGTGACCTGCAAGTGAAAATACACTGCTGCTCAGATTCAGTAACCTAACCCTACATGACGTGGCTTAGACAATAAAACAGATTACTGAGGAAATTGATACCTTACAGAACACTTTCCTACTGAACCACAGAAATCATGGCTGTATTACTTTTCCATATATTTTCATGCTATCATGAGCTTAAAAGGATAAATATTGTAAGATAAAAATATAGAGATTTTTAAAGTGCTTGTTCAACTACTGACCACCATAGAGATGAGGGTGGTGAGCCTAGAACAAAAGCAGTGACTACAACTCTGGGCAAAGCACAGGCTATATTACAGGATAAAAACGAAACAAATTATTCCAAGGAGTGAACCAAAATTGCAGAGCATCAACAGTAGTTTTGTCTTCGGGCCACTGTACCCTGAATGCCCTCATGGGTTTACATTTCAGGTGGGGAAGAAATTATGAAATTTTAGGAAAGCCCTGTGATCCCATCATCCCATCCTTAGGCAAGGGAATTTAAGTGCAATCACTCTTTAGCTCAAATTTCTGATGTCGGTTGGGAAAAGGAGCTGGGAGGACTGAGTTAGGAAGAGAACTTGGGCCAGGGAAGAGAACAAGGCATCTATCCTGGCTTCTGAGGAATCAGTCCAGTAGGTGCAAAAGCTTAACCTTATCTGTCTTCTAAATTTCTTCTGTAATCAGAGAGAGCTCTGCCATAGCATGTGCAGTCTTAAATGTCTTATTAACCAAAGTAAAGTGAGACATTGCTTGCCAGTTGTGTTTTTCCAATGTCCCTTGGCTCAGCTGTGCACCATCTGTCTTTAAATCATAAATATACTAATAACTTTTACCCTTTAAGGCTCTAATTACCTAGGCTTGAATAACCCTTAGATCACAGGCTCATATTCAGCTCAAGTTCACTACCCAGACCAGGTGCAGCAAACAGAGATAAGCTCTGCAAGATTTTGTTGATGGGAACAGATTCTTTTGAGAGCAGAATCTAATTAGATGGACTGGCTTTTAAGACATAGTATACTCTTTTTTTTGATAGCAGCAGTGTTGCCAACAATATATTTTTCCTAAATATTCGTTCCATTAGCATTTAAATATTCAAGCAGTAAAGCTTCCACTGTATTAATTGGGAAATAATTCTACAGAAATCACTACAAAATGAAAACAAATAAAGTTGGATCATGATTTTCCTTTAGTTTTTAGGTTTTACCTCATTCACCATTTTGAAAAAAAAGATGTTCATACAAATGGTAAAAATTTAGAAGGCAGCTGAATAACTCAATGGTTTTAATAATATTTTCTTTTTACAGAACTTCACATCTACTGTAGCTCCAAGACATCTTCTGAAGAAAGCAGTAAAGAAAGAAAAATAAGAGACTGAAAAATGTCAAACAGAGAAAACGTCCTTGGCCTTTTATACCTTCCTGTCAATAATTCTAGGGCCAGTTTTAGCACAAGTCTGCTTTTGACACGGTTATATTTCCTGTGCAATACATTTGTAGGGGCATACACATCTGCATAAGAGAGGAGAAACAAAGTAAATATCCTAAATAAAGGACACAGAACAAGCAGAAAAGCTGGAAAAAACTGAAATAAAAAACCAGAAGAAAGATTTGTCTTAGCAGAATGTCATCAAATATTTCTATTCGCTCCCTTTGGAAAAACTCATCACATCCTCTTTACTGACAGTGAAGAAAGTGTGTCTTTTTCAGCATACGTGTCCACATTTCATGTCCTTGATAGTGTAAGCAAAAAGGCATAGAAACAGAAAAAGAATAGCAAACTCAGGGCAATTATCTCCCAACTTTTCAAGCAATACTTCTTTTATATGGTACAGTAGCAATTCCAGTTGTCTTTTTTCAGTCTCTGACTTTGCTTTTAGTAGCCAACAGAGCTTATTCTGAAAAGAGCACTACCAAAGCTGCTAGACTGTGTTATTTTTCTGTTCTTAATAGTATTTCAAAGACAACAAATGATGAAAATCACTGATGGATATCATTCATAGAAGAGATGGAAAATTGAAGATAGACCACTGTCTTGTGTGTGTGATGGTTTGTTCAGATTTACTGTAATCATTTTGAATGATATTTTATGCCCTCAGGGTAAGAAGTTCTGTTTATTTTACAAATTAATTTCCTAAAATTCCTTACCATTTCAAAAGTAGACTCTAATCTTTCCACATCTGCAAGGATATAGCAGAAAAGTACTCTGAAGTCTCCAGATACGTCCAGACTACTTAGAAACACAAGTGGTGCCTAACAGAATTTATTTGGAAATAGCAGTTAGATGATTAAGCATTGCTTAGTCACACCAGAAGGAAGAGAATAAGGGGGAATAGCTGAGAGAATCCAAAACTTCAATTAAGGTATTACATATTCATTCTAGCGGCTCACTAGCATTTCACTGATCTACTCTGAGGAAGTTAAGATTTTGCATCACACGAACTGTGGGTAGCAAAAAACCAGTCGTGATTCTTACATGAGATTGTCACTTTGTGGTGTGGTCAGAGAGTTCTGTTTAATAGTATCACACAACGGGACAAGAGTACAGCAGAGAAACAGAAGTGCCACACACATTACTAAAAGAGGTGTGTAGAACTATTCATATATTGCCCATAAGGTTGCTTAATGATGTGCTAAGAATAACCCTATGCTATTGTTTTTGACTGTTTACCTGTTCATGCAGTGTTCTGACATTGTCTCCATAAGGCAATGCAGTCAGCCCTGATGATCCAGACCACTGGAATAATTTGTGTATCTGAAGTAACTGGTTTTCAAATCACATCTGTGCTGCAGAGTAAAACATTTTCCTAAGCAAGGACCTATGTAATCATCCATAAGGTCAAAGGGTCACAATACATGTGTTACTACCTCAGAGCAGGTCTGTCTGAACACTGTGGACAAGTGCTGCTGGGTGCCAGATGGCACAAACACAATGCTAATGTGATCTTCTTCTCCTGCACATAACCAGAGCTTTGAATTCTTTGAAGACACACGCCACTGATGTGAATTAGTGCAAATCTGCCCCCTGCAGTCACCAGCCTCTTGCAAACATGGCCTTCATGTCTTTCCTCATGTTTTATATCAGCTGATCCTTGTCATCATTCAGATATACAAAGGACATATGGTGAGGATCTCTGGCATCCAGGGACTCAGATTTGGCCAAACGGGAAGCAAGCCATGAAGGACACAGAGAGAATGTTACTTTCATCACAAGCCAAGACAGTTCTAGACATTAGCAGACCTTTATGTAGAGGTTTTTTAGCGTGGAAGAAGATGCATAGCCTATTTTACGACAGCCAAAGTAAATAGTGTTAGCAGGACTCCCTTATTTCTCTATTTTTGTACTAGACATCAGAGACATTTGCCAATGTGATGGTGGCTGATATAAACTCAGTGCACAAAATACCATCTTCCTTGCTATTCATTGGCAATATTTTAATCCTGCCACTGATCCTCTTCTGTACTGATCAGTCAGGCCAAAGACTGTTGAACATTTATTTTTTTAGGTAAATCACATGAGGGGAAGTCAGACCAATAAAAAACAATTACAGAAAAAATCTTTTAAAATACTAGGTATCCTTACTTTTTATAAAGTTATTGAATAGGAATTTTTAGTCATAGCCTGGTTTTCATCCTCAGATAATTTAATGTCACATACAGCAAGAATTCCTGGGTGTTTTGCAGTTTGTACCACTCTGGAGAGACATTGTCTTTTCCATTTCTCTGTCCAGCAGTAATCCAAGGCTCACATAACTACTCAAAGTTAGTGAGTACATCATTAAAGCAATGTTGGGAAAGCATGAAAGTGTTTTAAATATTTTTAAATAAAAAGAAACATTCACTGTATTCTGTCAATTTCAGAAAAATTCGGTTACAAAAAACAGTTCCCTCTGTCTGATCTCCTGTCACACACACAGCCACTAAGAGCGAATGCCAAAACTATGAGACGTCTCATAACCTATTAATTCAGTCATATAGCAGGGAGAGTTGGCTTGTTCATGTCTGTCCTGTGTATAGAAAAAAGCTGTCAAGAAACAAACTTAATTTTAATATTTTAGAGAATAAGGGAGGAGAACTGTCATTCAAAATAGTTTTTTCTAATTTATCCTGGAAGAACAAAAAAGTTTCTGACAGACATTTCATTTCAGACTTCATATCTGAAATTTCAGATACATCAAGGTTATCTCTATGCTATCAGTACAGCATCAAAAACTCTTCATTTTCTTGCAGGGAAAGGTAGGCCTAAAATTTTTTCCAGGACTTCCTAATTGTAGAGTACAGCCATTGCCAGTCTCCTGAAGTCTTATTCAGAAAGAAATGGGTAGAGCAAAAGGCATAAGCTTTAAGGCCAGAAAGGATCATTAGATTATCCAAATTTTTATGTGTTTCAGGCCAACACATCTTAATATGTTTAGCTACTTACTAAGCCTAATAATTTATGAATTATCCTAGTACATTTTTTTTAAAATCCTCCGGTTTTAATTATTTCCTAAAGCTCCCAGAAAATCTAACATACCTCAGTAGATTAACTTTTTTCACAGATCATTAGTGATTTAGGGCCATTCTAAATTTAAATCTGCATAACACTAGCTCCCAGCTTTTAGTCTTTATTGTACCTCTCCATACAAATTTATGAAGTCCCTTTGTGCCTTAGTCTTGGGAAAGTAATTAAACATGGAGATCTATTCATTACTTCATAGCCTTTAAAAATCAACTAGGCAGACTGAGCCCTTTAATTCTGTCATTCTAACGTATACTTTCCAGCTCCCAGACATTTGTGTTCTGTCCCTGATCTCTCTCCACTTATGCAACAAATCTACATATCTTGAAGCTGCACAGACAAACTACAGATAAGGAGGTAAAAAGATAAGTTAAACATTGTGATGCAACACATCACAAAGGTAGCACCACTTTTTTTCTCTCAGTAAAAAGACTTCTTAGCACACCTAATATGAACCTAGAACTCTTCCCAGGGTTTTCAGGAAGTAATTCTTCATTCTGTATTTATGGTCTGTATTCCATATTTCTACATGCGTAGCCTTGGTTTTGCTAATATTAATGCAATATTAAATTGGACCTGTCTTATAAATCAGTCTGGACATCAAATAATCCATATGATTATATTTTTGTGATTACTTTACATGACTGTTACCAGCAATAACTTCATAGTTCCAAATCATAAATCAAAAATATTTGATAAGCTTTGAAAGCATTAGTTGATATGGAGCCCCTTTTCAAAAACTCTCTCGATTAAGAATAGGTTGTCATTGGCAGTTCACTTCAGATCAGCCTGTCAGCTGTTTGCAACCTGTCTACAAAGACAAAATGAAGATTATATAGAGCATAGAAAGCAAAATATAAGTGAGATTGAGGGAAAAAAGATCTCATACTGCCTTTTTAAAAAGAAGCTGATTGAATTCACCCAATAAAGCACATAAAACTCGGATAAACGTGTCTACACTTTGGGGGGGAAAAGTCTGAACAGTCTCTTTATTTCACTTTGGGCTCCTAATTTAGTCATTGTCAGTTAGGATCTCATAGACTGCGAGGCAGTGAACTGAATAGACATGCTCTCCTCCCACTTCTAATCTGTTTCTCCAGACTCTCAGCCTGTTAAAACAAACTGCACTTCTCTGCTTATTTACATACTCAAGTTTGCTCTGGGAGGTGGTAAAAAGGGAGAGAGTTTATAATTCTTAACAAAGGCTACAGCCACAGAAACACTGTGACACTTAAAACCAGAATGGACTTTCTAAGACACGTGGGATCAGAATATCTTAGTTAAAACTTGTGCTGTTACTGGCTTTGCTATGCCCAGGCAAGTCTCAACATGTTCTTCCCACTCTCCAGTGTCCCTCTTCCATATGATTAGATGTCAAAACATAAAACAAATTAATCTAACTTTTATCAGTGGAGTGCTAAATCTTATAGAGTGTGAGTAAAGTTTTAAGGTCACCTCCAAGAGTTTTTCTTACCATTGCATTACTTCAGTTAAAAAGTGACAGGAATTCTATTTAGGAATGACAGATTTACCGTACAGAGAGCTTCTTCTAGTGGAAGTTTTGACTAGATTTCATCTTCTTTGAGATATTTTGCAAATATCATGTTGCCAGTTATTATTAGACCTTATGTTAATTTAAAAATAAAAATTCCACTTGACAAAAATATTATCGTACATGTGCCTCCTTTGGCTCAAAGATATCAATTATCATGATGAAGTAGACGTAAGTTATGAGATTTCCATGGAAGAAAGAGTACTGGACCAGTGAGAGAATGTTATACCCCAGCTGTAGCAATAATTCCAAGCAGCTTTTAGGCAGTGAAGTCTTAATAAACTTAAACACTTGTTTAAGCCAGATTTATTGAAGCAGCTTCACATAATGTGGTTCTGGTTTAGGGTTTTCTATTCTGGGCAGAGCACCAACTGGAAAGAAGCCTTGGAATATGCACTCCCTAGTGCAGTAGAGTCCTCTGAAAATGTCATATACCTTTTTCTATGCTCTTCCCTGTCCTCCCATCACATGTATTACTAACGTTAAATAATAGCATAGTTCACTATTTTATGATGAAGAAGTAAAATTAAAGTAAACCAAAAGGATTGTGTTTTATTCACTAAAAGAGGATGCCATTACTAAGCCTACACCTGAGACAGCAGGTTTTTGACAGTTCTCATATGGGAATTTGCCATTGCCTTGGATATGTCTGAAAGCTCTTAGTGTGGCTTATTTCGCTATGGGTTTTTTTGGTTTTGTTTTTTTTTTTTTTCTTTTAGTTAGGAAAAATATAAGTACACTTACATTTTCTATTTGCATGATACATTGTGTCACTCATTCATGTAATCTTGAACTCCCTTTTTTTTGAAGTGTAATTTGCCCTGTACTTCCCCCTCCAGAGCTCTAGAATGACTTCTGTTTAGATTTTGTATTTTAATAATTTCCAGGAGCTCTTGTCATTTCCATGACCACTTTTTCATTGGTTTCTTGCCTCCTCCCTGACTTACTCAGGGGAGTTT
Organism: Chamaea fasciata; assembly: GCF_029207755.1. Taxonomy (NCBI): domain Eukaryota; kingdom Metazoa; phylum Chordata; class Aves; order Passeriformes; family Sylviidae; genus Chamaea; species Chamaea fasciata. The sequence continues at coordinate 40,505,557 of NW_027094086.1, read as the reverse complement.
TTCCATTGGTATCTATTTCATTTCTGTTTATAAATTTAAAGGCATATAATATAATTTTTGGAGTTCTAACAATCATTCTTTCCTTTCAAACATAAGCCAGTCTGGAATTCATCTCTATTCTTTCCAATAATAATTTATACACATGAAAACAAAGATTACTTATTTTGCAAAGCACATTAGTCTTCACCATACTGTGGGGTCTCCAGGATCTCTTTAAGTCCAACGAGATTCTAGTTCAGTTCTAGTCTAACAAACTAAAAGCAATGCCTGAAATATGCTGCTTTGTATTGTGCTAAGTCTCCAAGTTTTTTGCTGCTTCTCCAAAACTTAGTATGGTGATGAAAAGATACAGTGTGACCCAATCAGTGTTTCTTGTTATTATACAATGTGGAAAAAACTGGAAAGAAAATTCTCTCAAACTGTCTCTATTATTGATGTCATCAAGTCTTAATGAAAAATTGCTAAAAAAAAGTCTCAAGCCAAAGCCTTCTTTAAGCAAAGCAGTGACAATGACTCTCACACTGTCCATTAGATTTGCATTGGGCTTGAGGAAATGCTATCCATCCTGGCCTGAGGATATCAGACAGTGGAGAACAAGGCAGGTTCCTCAGAACTCTGACACTCACTTTGGTGTCAGCCTTCAGCCATGAGACCCTGTATGGAATAGCTGCAAGGATTCAAGCATGGATACACTTATTTCATTTGGGAAAATGCATTATAACTCCATAAACTGACAAAATCCAGTATCACCAAGAGCAATTCAGCCCCAGAACAACTTAAAAACACATTCCTGTTGTTAAAGCGAGAACAAAATATAAGACAGTGTTTTATGTGCTGTGTCAGTCTGCTGTGTACCCTGGGTCTGTGTGTGACTGGGCATGTTCAAACCTCTAGTGTTCAGAAGCAATCTTTCCATACTTTGTGTCTGGTTACCACCTGTAAATAAACCATGAGCCTAGGTAATGTACCCTGAAACCTGGACAATTCATGGAAGAGAGGTACAAGTTATTCTCGGGGTATGGAAAAGATGAAGGAACTGTTCAGGAGCAGGTAACGCTAAAGACGCTTTTCCCCCATCTTGCAAACTCCAGTTTCTGATGTCATAAGTGTTTATTGCTTTTCTTTGGGGTATATGAATGGGAGACACCTCTTAAGATGCAGAATTAACCTATTAGATGAAGGCATCTTATAATCTTTTAATTAATCTAATTTGATAAACATAATGGTGACCCCTAGTAAAAAAATGTTTAAAACTGCCGCTATAAGTCTTTCAGAATCTGACAGTGAAATTATTCAGGGTCTTATACTTTCAAAATATCATCCAGAAGTTTGTCCATAGTCAAGTGCCATAGAGTACATCTTCATACAGACTCTTCAGACAGCGAATTACACCTAGGAGTTAGTGATTGATGCCGTACGGGGATGGCAGTAAGGATGTGGAGATCATGTGAAGAGAAATTGCTCCCATTGGAAGCCCTAAATAGCTCAAGCTCACAGAAGTTTAGAGACACAAAAACTTTAAGTGGCATTTCCATATAGCACTACGAAGCACTCAAAGTGGCATTCAGGGATGTATGAGTTATATAGGTCCTCATATCTTCCAGTTGAAGCAGGGACAACATCATGAAGCAGGGGCATATTTATTGGGAGAAGCAGGGTTCAAAATGGAAAATAAAGGAAAGGCTGCAGTTTGTTTGCTTTCTTAGGCCTTTCTTACCACCAAATGCAAAATATACCCTTCTCTAACAAAACACAAAGAGAAATTGATCAATTTAAACTATTTTTGTTGATAATAAGAATGCACTTTAGGTACCAAAGATGAAAGCTGACCTTTAAAATATTCCTACCAGACCTTAAGATACTGAGTGACAGGGAAACAATGAAAGCAATAAATTTGACCTGGATAACCACGAAACAATGCATATGAGAAAAGTCATATTACATTTCATGTACAGATATAATGATGGGCTTCAAGCTAACATTTTCTGAGACATGGAAGTGAAATATTTCCATGAAAATATAAATTCGTTGTTCAGCTCTAACTAAAGTGAATGTTACTAGAAAAGAAATATCAGTTACAGAAATTGAAAATATTTAATTTACACACTATTTAGACAATGAGTTCTAAGGGAGGCAAACGGCATAAATGGAGTTCATATTGCAGCAGACTACTGCAAAATGTGCTTCATAAGTGAAGGTGCATGACCATCAGTGAATATTTCAAATAAATATAACAGGTTTTTTTGTAGTAAATGAGTTAGTAATTATTCCTTGAACTTCTTGTTTCATATATAAATCACAAAAACTACCATATTCAATGTAAAAATGGACAGCAATCCCAATGACAGGACTATTCTTTTTAGAAGAAATGTCTTTAACAGGAGGGCACAAAAATTTTCTGATACTCAAGTAAGCAAATGAATCAACTACTTAAGCAAGGGGCAGAATTACTGCACTTCTATAGAATTACAGGAGTGATAAGGACAAATGAGCACCAATAGTAAATTAATTACACTCATTATGTTGTGTAGTGTAATTACATTAATAACACTCTACATGGATAGTAGAGTGATGCTGGTATGGTTGAAAAAAATACTCATCCTTGGGTCTGAAAGTAAAAACCATGTTAACAAATTATATAAATTTGTCTGTCAAAATACTGAAGAATTGTTGTCTTACAGTGAAGCTACATGAAAGCTTCACAAAATATTTGTACCGTGTTCTTTCTTTGGTGGAAATGGCAATGGTAATATTTGATAATAACAATAATAATGATTATATTTGATCTTTTTTTAATATCTGTCTGTGAGCAGAGGATAAGGCTTTCATATTTGTAGAGACAGTGAGGAGGTAAGACTGGGTGGAAAGTTCAACTATTATATTGTTAATGGAGGAGGCAAGAAGTTAAATGTAAATGACCAGAAAATATTAGCCTAGGAAATTCAAACCCATAGTCCAGAGCAGTAAGTGCTGCCTACCCTCACTCCTTTTATTTGTACCTCTCCTTTGCTTTTCCATAGCTATCTTTCCCAGCTCAGGTCCAGTGCAGGTAGCCCCTGATAATGGGATGGTGAGAGCAGCAGGACATATTTCAGGCAGATACTTTCTTTCGTATCACGGCAGCTATTCATCCTGGTCTTCTGCACCAAACAGTTGTTGCAGCTCAGAGTCTCTCTTGCCAAACCACCTTGTGCTGGGTAGCTCTGACAGGTCTATAAACAGCATCTCTCTTTCTGCTGACCAGTGCATGCTTCTGGCCCAGGTGAATTAGAGACCCGTAGTGGACAAGGAGGGTCAGGTGGGATGAAAAGAATGTCTGTGAAGTGCTGGTTTCTTTGGCCATGTTGAAAACAATTAGGATTTCTACATTTCCTATGCCTAGTGTATTCATCTATCTAATATCATGACTTTATCCATTTCAGAAAACCAACACAGCCATCTTTTATATATGATCTGAACATATATTCATTTTATTGTTTTACATTTTAATCACTCTCCGAACACTTTTGCTGGTCTTCACAATAGGCGACCAGTGTATGTGTCCAAGGTGAATCCAACAGGTAATCTTTTCCACATTTCTGCTTATTCTCATTTTTAGTGTCTTCCATGGTATAATTTTCTTCTTAAGACTAATGTCTCATTCCATGCTAAAATTTCCATTTCTGACACTTGCAGGTATTCATACCATCACTAATTTCCTATGTGGGAAATGTTAGGTTCCTAAGTGTAGCGTTGAGTTCCTTTAATTTTTTTAGAAAAGCCCCTCTACAATGAGAGCCCTCATCACACGAAGAGTTCCTTATAAAACTCTGCTTGGCTGTCTTGCTCTGTGCTGTCAAATCTCCAAGTGATGCATTTAGACAACTGACAATGGAGTAGTTTTCCACCTCACCAATCATCAAAAGTTCATTGTTTTCATGTACACTTACCTCACACTGTTTTACTCTGTGGCTTTAACCTCTCTGAGATGAAAATAGGATCTCTGTCCTGCATTTGAGCAGCACCCAAATCACAGACTTGGAAAACTTTTACAGTGCTTTGATAAAAAATTAAGATGGTCTCAGCAATAAAGGCAGAAAATTGAACTTTGGGTTTTACTATCCATTCACACAGATCCAGGTTAAATTGCTGCTGGCCTTATGCTGTAGGCTTTCTCTCTGCAGTGTGCCAGACCAACAACAGTATTTGTTGACAGTGGTTTTCTTTAGTAATTCAGAAGTCTGGTGCAATGAAGTTGTTTGAAAAAGGTGAACAGTTTAGCAGAGTGAAAAACTGGGATGAGGCACTACTGTAGATGCTGGCTTTATCCAATACTCTCCACCAGGACAGAAATTAGACAGAAAATTTTGAGCATGGAAGGACAACACCGTAATGGGAAAAGCAACAATCAGAAGTATTTCTGAAGCCAAAATATTTTTTGATTAAACTGCATGAGAAAAAAAATGAAAGAAAATCTGGAAGAGAGAACGATCATGTGAAAACATGACAAAACTGCAGTTTACTTGAGTGTATCATCTCCTCTCAGTTTCTATGGCATTTGGTTCTTTACTGTGTTTCCTAAAACCATCCTCTCGACTTGATTCCTAAAATGTAGGACCATTAACAGATCTTAGAAGGACTACAACTTATGTTTCAGGTTAAACAAGAAAATGACTGTGTTGTGCTACTTTATGATTTTTATGCTACTATCTTTAGTACCCCTGCATTTGAAAACTATAATGGAGTATGGAGACAAACGAATGTGTAGAGGGGTAGTTCAGAAAAGCTGGAGTTTATTTCCAGCTATTTAGAGCATACTGAGCATCAAAAAGGGGCCAAACAGAAAGAAGGGATCCATGCCACAAATGTCTCCAAGAATAGTTTGTTTCCAGAAAAAAAAAAAAAAAAAAAAAAAAAAAAAACAAACAAACAAACAAACAAACTACCCCCCCAAAACACTAAAAAAACCTCCACCAAAAAAAACCCCAAAAACCCAACAAAAAAACCCCACAAAAAAACCCCTAAGCCATATCTAAGCCATATGACATCTAGAAAAGAAGAACTATGGGATTTTATCCTTTTAATTATTTCACTTTTCCCCCTCATAAATATTTTAACTTGTCATTTTAACTAATCTCTAATTTGCATATTTGTAACATCTGCAGATCTTCCCTAAGATAGAGACTTGATCACTTTTCTATTCACTAGAAAGAAGATTTCTTTATTTTTTTCAAAGGGGAAACTTTTTCGATTTGAATCACATTATATTTGATCTCAAGTTTTATTAAATAACCCAAGTTAGGTCTTCTCATTGGAATTTAGATATCAAAAAAGTAATTTTCAGAAAAAAAAATCCCACAAATACTTGAATTCTTTTCAGTCCTTTGAGGAAAGAAAGGAGAAACTGTTTTTTTAGACCAAGAAGCTAACAAACCAGAGTGGAAATATCAAAGCAGGACTAAAGAAAAATGCTTTTCCTGGGGCCTGATTGCCTGTTCTGAGCCTCATCCTTTCTCCTCTGCTGAAGTGTTTTAGCCAATAATCCTTCTATGAAGTATGTTACTGACAGAGGTCCAAAGATATCCTTCTCACGATTTAAACCACTGGGATTTTCAGTATGAATTTTGCTTTCAACATGGATTAGAAGAAGACTTGAAAATTTTGCTCTTACCAAAAGAATGTGCTTGCAGAAAGTTTGAAAACCAATGCAGTTAATCACAAACAGAAAGAGCACAGAACAACCTTCCAGCTGGGATCATAGATGGAGCAAGTACTTCTAAAAGTTGTGGGTTGGACTGCTTAGAGCATCAGAGGACACTGCACAGTTTTGGTGCCATAATACACTGAACATATCGAAAGAAGGAAGAAAACTCCTTTGGATAACAAGGCAACTCTTTGGTATTTGGTGAGGAACACCAGGGCAAAGTTTTCCTGCTACTCTGTAGAGGGAAAAGGGCTAGGTGTAGAAGCTAAGGGGCTCATGAAGTCCACAGTGGGGAAAAGGGTAGAGATAATATTTAATCTGAAGGGACTAGCTTGAAGGGTCAATTAATTCCAAGAATTGTGATTTGGGCATACTAATTAATGTGTGTTGTCAATTACTCAGGGTATGACCATAAAACCCTCACTGGATACTAGGTTCTTTGTAAAGCAATCACATGAGCTTGCAATAAAAGAGAAGAGATAGCAAATGGATAGGAAATGCGACCAACACAATTTGATTTTAAATAAAAAACATGTAGCAGTTGTGCCTTGGAGTCTTCCCAAATATTTAAGACTGATGTATCACCAGCCAAATTCATTCATTATACCCCTTGGATTTATGGTATTATACTTTAAAGCATTTTTTCTTCTATTAGACTTTTTTATTACCCTCTTTGCATACTTGCAGAGGTTTTCTGTTGTTCACACTAGGTTCATGATGACTTTCTGTTTGCACCTTATTCAGCTGAAGAATAAATGGCTGAATAAAATTTACCTCATGAAAATGAAATGCTGTAAAATACTAAACCCACAAGTCTGAAGTTCTCCATGGAAGATCATTTCAAATTCACCAGTAGATTAAATATATATATATTAATATGTATATAAGTGACCTCTTAATATACTTAAATAACCCCTCCTGTAAAATAGTTTATTTTTATGTTCTTTATTCCACCAAAACTGCATTGCAGTTTTCCAGTCTTTATATTTACATTATTTGCAACTCTTTCCATAAGTGCCAGTACAAATGTAACTGATGAAAATCCAGAATAGTCATACAAATGTTTCTGAAAGCAAGGTGCATTTCTGAGCAATTTTTTTTCTGATGCACAATAATATATATGTATATATTAACAAACCTTCATAATATAAAATATCTTCCATGGCAAGTAAAACTTCCCCACTTAACAGCTTATTCAGATTTCAGTTACACAGACTTCTGCATTTCAAGTTAGTGCAAATAATGAGAGTAAGAGCCTGAGCAGAACGATGTAAATACAACGGAACAAGAGAAACAGCAAAATTTTACCAACTCCCTGCATACGGTTATAACATTTAATCAGTATATCATTAGTATTCTTCATATACAATGTATTTAAATAATTGGCTTGTCTGAACTATAGGCAACAAATTTACAAAATAAAATAATGTTTCACACAAATATGGAATGTCGGACAAATATATGAAAATAAAATGCATCTAGTAACAAAACATTGTAAATCAAAAAGATAAAAGATGTTTTCTCCATTTTTGAAGATTTCAAGGCACTTTCTTGGCAAATCAGAATTCTCTCCTTGGTAAAAAGTCTGCAAGAGAAAAGGACATGCCATTTTATAACTCGTTTCAAACAAGAGAAGCAGAATGCTTTAGTAAAATTCTGTTCATAAACCAGTTTCCTGCAGATTGCATAAATCATAAGATTTACTTCAAATGCCAGAGAGTCTTGCCCTCCTGTGAACACTAAAGAGTTTTGCCGTGGCAAATCCTCAGCCTCAATGCCAAGAGGTTTAACACACGGTGGTCTGCACTCCTGCACTTTTCAGGGAAGCTCCCCATGCAGAGAGTCACATGCAGTTCACATTCTGGGTTTCAAAAAATGTTTTATTTACATTTGCAGGGATCTGACTCAGGAAATGAAAACAAACCCACCCAAACCCCTAAGAGCTGTAAGGGCAGCATGTGCCCGGTATCCCGGCCCTGGAGCCAACCCTGCGCTGCCCGGGGCATGGTGCCTCTCCATGGTGCTGAAACATCCTTTCACGGCTTGCACGGACAGATCCCGCGGGCAGATGATTGGCTTTCCCCAAGAAAAAGTTCATTTCGAAGAGGAAAAGACCACATATTCTTTGTCTACCCGGATATTTACAGACGAGGAAGGAAAATATTTGCATAATAGCACTGCAGCTCTTTTTTTTAACGAGGAAAAGGCAGTCTATTTTAGTACTGGCAGGAAAAGGCTTAAAATAACTGCCAGTTCTTCAAGCAAGAGAGGCTCCTTCTTCAAGGCAACCAAGAATCTCCGAGACTGTCAGATGTTAAAGTGAAGGCATATTTTCTTACAGGAAGGAGGATGTATGGCCATGTTCTCTCTACACTGGTGTGAGGGTGGTGAGGAAAACAGATCCCTTGTGCCAACAGATGAAGGAGATGCAATCAGAGAATCATGTTAGAATTGCAATGAGCGATGAACGTAAGACCTTTGTTGCACTCCCTGTTAACAGGGAAGAGAGAGTGATTCCTGCCACTCTTCACCCTTCTCAAGAAAATGTTTCCATTCCTAGAATCAGTGGATATGAGTAAACATGAAGATCTGAGGATGTCTTACCTATAATGGACACTATCCACTGTAGTTAGTGGAGGAATGGTGTGAGGGAGCACAGAGACAGCTGGGAAACACTCAGATCATGGCCATACTTTTTCCAATAATGTTTTCAATATTTTTAACAAAGTAGAGAGAAAGTCAGCCTAGATACAACTTTAAGTGAATGCAGTGCACATGAGCTGCTAGCAATGCTGACCATTTAAAACATTCCTTCCCTATTTTTCATGTCTTTGAGTGTATTTTTGGCAGGCAAATTAAAACACCTGGCTTTGCAAACCATAGCGACTTTTGATCCTTTTATGTTTTAAAGATGGAAATAGGATGAGATAGATGCTTCTGTACTGTGGATGTGTAGGCAGGTCTTTGACTCATTCTCTTTAAAGAAAAAGAAAAAAAAATTGGAACACCAGAAATCTGTGAAAGCCCTGATACATTAATCCAGAGGTGTAAATGGATACGGATAAAGGAAAAACAGGACTAAAAAGGTAAAACTGTCGAAAGTAAGAGAGCGGTGGGATGTTTGAGAAAGCTGAGATTTAAAAGAGAACACTAAAAAACAAACAGGAATTAAAGTACATGCCCCCCCCCCCTTTTTTTTTTTTAATAGAGGATGCAGAAAAGGATTTCTGATTTGAGTCATAAAAAGGAGATACTGGCTGAGTAATGAGATGCCTAGTCAGACTCTGGTTCATTGTCCTTGATATATTCAAAATCATCAGTAACACCTGGAAATCAAGAGGCCAAAGAGACTGAAAATAGTTAAGAAGAGAGGAAGAGAAAGAAATTATGTCATTTCTTCTCAGGACTGAAATATTGCTATATTCTTTAAAGCACAGCCACCAAAATGAATCCCACCTCCACTTGGAAATCAAATCAGCTAACACTGACTCATATCCTACTCTTCTTTTCTTATTCTTGATTAGTATGAATTGAAGTCTTGATGCAGGAAGAAGTGACATACACAACTCCCTCAAGCTCCAAGCTTGCAGTTTTTTTCAGGAGGAGGAGGTGAAAGGAAACCATATTTCAAAAAATTTAAATAAATAAAACTCAATGATTTTATATATTTTAGCGGTTAATAATAACAACCAGTGTGTGTATTTTCAAATTAACCTTTGAAAGTATAACCATCTTATTAATATTCAAACAACAGCTCACTAGGAGATGTTACTGTTATCAGTGACAATGCTGTTTAATTAACACATTTGACATGCTATTCATAAACAAGAATGGACTGGTTTCTTCCTCAGATTATTTAGTGAAACCTTTAGCTTTCCACATCTTTATGTTCAGTTCTGTTCCATCACCATGAAGTGGTTATTAACTTTTCAGAAATTCTTACGAGACAATATAGGAATGAAAAGGGAGTGCAGAAATGAATGAAGTGACAGGTTATCTATGAAGATTGCATTGGTAGACCTGAGACCAAGACACTCTGATTCTTCCATGGATTAACAACAAAGTCCTCTGCAGAGCAGCCTGAAATTAATGTGCTGATGATGTCCTTGGGCATTTTCATTTCACCAAGCAGACTACTTCTTGAAATTTTGAGTAGTAAGAGGCCACCCAGTGCATAATTATGGATTGCAGTGACACAAGTGACTTGTAGGAAATTACAGTGGGGCCTGTCAGAGGTATTTGTGCTTCTGTGTATTTCCAGGAGGAGCAGTCAGTTCTGCAATGCCAAAGCTGAATGTTGCTACACTCTGATAATACCACATTTTTGTATGCACACCTGATAACAAGCTATAAGTGTAAAGTAAACCCCTAGACCATTCAACAAATAAGAAAATGAGTGGGGAAAATGATACTTACAGAGCAAACATCCTAGGACTGTGTACACAAAGGGCTCATTGCTAATCTCGTTAGCAATCTTGCACACCTTTTGTAATCTATAAAACAAAATTACCCACAGTAATAATGAATCTCAGTTGCCAGATACCCTCAAAAAACTGCATAAAATTAAATGTAAAGTTTGTACTTGAATTTTAGACACTCTACACAGTGGAACTGTTATCTGATGGAAAATCATGAAATTATGTGTGCAAGATGCAATATTAGATTGTACCTTAGCATAATAGAGCATAGTGCTCTAGAGGGAAAGTACAAGTGATGGCAGGAATTAAATTTCTACCAGGTATTTTCCTACTGAGATGTGGAAGACCAGGAATTTAACTCATTAAATGGGAGCCTGTTCTAACTATCAGACTATAATATAGTCAGAAGTCAGGCTGTTTCAAACATTTCATTTTTCCTTGTAGTATTAATATGGATTTAATTACATATTTTTCACATTTAAGTACATTTCCTAATCCTCAGATAAAGATATTAACCTCCCACTTCCAATCCCTCTGTTGTGTGTTCTTGGTTCAAATGACCACTTGGTTCAAGTGGACCCTAAGTCACTCCCACCCGTTCTGATATTTGCTAACAAGAAGTACATAGGTGCTAATTTCTACTCTTGCTCAATAAGTGTTTTAATAAAACTTAATATAAATTGTGCCAGACAGCAAAATAAAGATTGATATCTGGGTTTCAGTTCCTCAGAAAATATCTGTACAGTGTATAACCATGTCAGAGGTAGAGGAAATAACTCAACCTCAGACATCCCATGATGACAAAGGTGTCCCTGAAAGAAAATATCAAACCCGTCTGAAGACACCGGGAAAGATCTTGGGTATGATCAGCCCGAGTAATGGATAAGGTGGACACAAGTCAGAAGATTTAGCTCTCCTTTGTATAACAGAAAGTTTCAAGTGAATGCAACTCACTGTGTGCTTTGGGTTTGCTTGATGCGAGGGAGGGACAAAAACTCTGCCGTGGTTTAAATCACCCTTTTTATTTTACATTTTGCTTTGATAGTTGAACTAAAAAATAAGTTCTTCACACCATTCAATATCACACTCTTGTTTATAACCTTAAGAAAAGTTATTTAATTAGAAGAAAAATAACATTACTGTGCTTCCTTAGAAATAAAGTGAAACACTCAGGCAATACATAAGAGTCCAAATAATATTCACATGCTCTGGATCCATGTATCAAGGCATACAACATGGTATTTTTGTTATACATCATGTAATAGAAATATGCCTTGCTTACTCCTCTGTCTACTTAGAAAGCTGTAGGTGTATCTTTTGAGGATCAGCCATGGATTCCTACATTCCAGCTTCTGACAAGTGTAAAGGCAAATGGAGATGAGGGCTGCTCCATCCCCTTTCAAACACCAAATCCTCTGAGGTGCTGAGCAATGGTGAGAGAGCACCTCAGCTGCTCACAAACAGTGCTTCTAAGTGAGGCAGCCAGAAATTGCCATTGTTTTTCCACGTTAACTCCTGAAAAGCTTCCAAAGCACAAAACTTCGTCCACAGTTTGTGCTTACACATCCCTAATGAGATTCAGCTTCTCTAAATAAAATATACTGATATTTTACACTGACTTTAATTAATTTGTCCATTGCACTAGAGAATGCTGAAGTAACTTCTATTTAAGGAATTTCCATTTTGGTTTGTGCAACTGTTAAAAAAGGTCCAGGACATCAAACACTTAATAGGAAAAGTGTGTTGCTTTCAAACAAGTATCACAGGTAGCATTAAAAGGTAATTTGCTACTTACAGGTTGGTGTTGAGCAGTCCCTTGTGTTGTGATACAGTCGATGAAAGTGCTTGCTACACTCTGAGGAAAATGTGACTGGCCCTGTTTGAAAGTAAGGAGGAGTTAACCAAAAGCTCTCAGTGTCACTGCTCTGCAGCTTCAATGAATGACAACAACACATAGCATTAAGTTCATTTTTTCTTGGCTAAAATTGCATTTAGTGTTTTACTATACCTTAAACAACTACAATGCAACACAAGTATAATAATGCTAGTGAAATAACAGAAAGAGATTTTGGTGCCATGCCTGTATGCTCATGATATAAAAACCAGAAAAATGACAGGTGAAAATGACAGGCTGGTTTAGCCTTGAAATTCCAGTAATTCAAAATTAGCAAAAAAAATTTCTTATATGGTGAAAAATAGAATGGTAATTACAGTAGAATTTAGTTTGTTCAATAGATGTCTGTAGTACAGTGTGGAAGGAATAATGCACATGGGCTGAGGATACTATTTGTAAAGTTAAATAAAAGCAACATATTAAGCAGATATGAGTTTCTGCTCCTGGAAAGATTAGGTACTTTCATGTACTAATGCTTTTAATTTGCACATAGATGATTTATAAAATTCTTAATATACAGTGTGGGTGTTGAGGGAAAAAATGACAGCTGAATAACACCTAGGAACATGATCTCCTGTTAAAATAATCCTAGTAAAAAAGCATAGAGATGTTCTGAACACAGGATGTGTTTCATCTTTGTCAAGGCAAATCCCTGCATGTCCAGGGTATAGTGTGCTGCTCTCTTTTCTGGATACACAGTGCCATCTGTTTATATTATTATTTGATAAAAGGTGTCCCTGCTCATGGCCAGGGAGTTGAAACTCAACGATTTTTAAGGTTCCTTACAACCTAAACCGTTCTATGGTTCTATTTTTTCTATAAAAACATGGCTCAACTGTAACAAGTTGCCAAAGACCCCTTCCAAAATCACTAATGGCCCCGGGAAAGTATTACTGGTGACATTCAAGGAGAGCAAGAATGTAATATTTGCATCATGTGACCTTTTTAGCAAGACTGTCCCTGACAGCTGGGGACAAGTATCCTGTGGTTTGGAAAGAAAACATTGACATTAACTGATATTAAGTGAATAAGACTAAATTTAAATCTAAATTTAGTACAAGTAGGAACCCTGAATAAGAATAGCTTGTTTCAAGCAATGCTACAAAATGATCCACATGAAGCAGACTCTGTTGGCCAGTTCTCCTTTCAGAGGAAGATAGGAAGCATTTCTGGAAAAAAAACCAAACTTGTTTCATAACTTGAAAGATGGTTTATGAGCTTGGTAAAATATATCAAGCTAATTCTCTCTGGATAGTGAAGCAAAACTGCCATGAGCTCCAGAGAAGATTCCTTTGTATGACAGTGAACATACCTGAAGGTTAGATATATTTTACAGCAGTACATGGATTTCAGTAAATTTTTTCAGCCACAAATAATCTTTTCAACAAACTGGAATATTTTTTTATCTGAGTGAGTAATTAGACTCAAGGAAAAGTATGTAATTTGAAATTATCCAGCATGTATGGAGACAACACTGGCTCTTGTCACTAAATAAATTCCATGTCCCTTCAGATAATATATGGTTTTCCAGCTCTCTTCCCTGTCATCAAAAATAGGCTGTTAATTTTATTTGTGCCTTACAAAACACTCTATGTCAGCTGGCTTTTCAAGCTAAATTGATAGATTGCTTTATGACTCACAAGATTATTTATGATTTTTCCTATAGTCAAGCACTGTTACATACGGTTCTTATTTGGCTTAAAATGTGTCTATTATTCCTGGCATATGAGAAGCGTGCAATAATTTTCTTAACCCTGAAACTGTAAAGATAATGGACTATAAAGATAATGTTGATTTCAGCTTCTCTCTTTTTTTTCCCCCACAACTTCATTAGTTTAGGATGTCCTAATTCTTGAATTAGTAAGGACTACAATCAAAGTTTAATTAATGAAGGCTGTTAGAAGATTACGATTGAAACAGAATAACAAAACTCGAAGTTCCACTGTATTTTAAGAAAATGCCTATGGATTACAGGATCTAATAAAGCTATGAAAAATAAAATAAAATTAAAAACAACAGGCAGAAAACTCCATCACTGAAGATCTTAGGATTTATTTTAAAAAAGAGTGAAAGAAAGAGAGGAAGAGAGAGAGAGAGAAAAAGAGAAGAAGAGGGAAAGAGAAAAAGAGAAACAGAGAGAGATAGCAAGAAAGGAAAGGAAAGAAAGGAAAGAAAAAGAAAAAGAAAAAGAAAAAGAAAAAGAAAAAGAAAAAGAAAAAGAAAAAGAAAAAGAAAAAGAAAAAGAAAAAGAAAAAGAAAAAGAAAAATAAAAAGAAAAAGAAAAAGAAAAAGAAAAAGAAAAAGAAAAAGAAAAAGAAAAAGAAAAAGAAAAAGAAAAGAAACTAACTGTAGGCAGAAATTCTGAGCCAACAAATAAACTTTCGGTATTTTGGAATGATCCTGCTTTCCTCATTCATTCCAACTAATCTTACTCAAGTAATTTCAGCAATTTTGATGGCAACTACTCATGCAGAAAAGGACTATTAATTTAATGAATGGCTCCAGAGACAGGCCTTCAAGTATTTTTTTTCTCTTTTTATTTTCTATGATTTACCACTCTCAAATTACCTTCTGTAAAACTCATGGTTGTTTTTCCCTGGTTTTGAGTAATGAAACTCATTCTGTATTCATTACTTAGCTTCCCCAGATTCTTATGTTGAGATTTTTATGGTAGCTGAGAAGTTTCCAAAGCTAAAAATGAAAAGGAAATGGATTAAGTACTAACATAAACAAATGTTTTTTGTCTGTCCTTCCCAGGAGAGGAATATTCAGTATTGCTGTGTTACATAGCATAGCATAGTTTGAAGCACTGTGTTAATTTCTTTCTCATATGGACTGAAAATGGTCAGGTTCACAATTACTCTTGTTTACTGTGAGGGTGAAGGGCCAGCTGGCTCTGGCACATTTCCTGCAGATTCTGTCGGGTTGCAGTGAGCCATTGGCAGAAAGTTCCTAAAAGTTGTGCTTATCCCAAAGGTTTGAATACACTTCCCCCATGTAAAAGAGACAACAAATACCTTCCTTTCTTGTCAGGCACTGCCTGAAATTTCCAGCAAAGAGGAAATACATAATTATTTCCAGTTCTCTTTTTCATGCTCCAATGGCCAACTATTTCTCTAGCTTTTAGCTTCAATACTTCAAATAACCTTGAAAATCAGCAAGAGATTTGCAGTGTCATACTTTGAGACCATCACTTTTCTGAGTTACAGGAAGTTGGAACTGGAGAGCAAATAATGAGTGCAAGCATCTTGCCATTGGCAATTCGTATTGCATGTATTCAGAGGATACAGTAATTTTTCTCAGTAGTTACAATACAGTCCCAAAGCTAAGTGCATTATACAAGTCTACCTCAGTTTACAAGTACTTGGCTGTAATTCTCGTAAATTTTCATAACAGAAACAGCAAGTTATTTTTATTTTTCATTTACACTAATTTAATACTTCATTGTTCTATCTGTTTCCACTACTAAAATAAGTATCCACACACAGACATCATGAGACAGATGCAAAAAAATCTTCCCTGACTTGGTGAAAACTTACTTGGTCACAAAGGTCTGTTTCTTAAAGATATGTGCAGTCCAATGAGAAGTTCTAAAATTAGTGAATGTGAAAATAAATGTGGAAAGCACAATACAAGGATAAAAGTTAAACAGTGAGTTTTAAATAGTGTTTTAACTTAGCACACTTTGATAGTTACTTTTGGCCAGATAGTTCAGTTGATTATTCAATGAAACCAGAGTTCCTCAAAAATTTCTAGTTCTAAAATTATGCGTATTTAACTTCAGAAACGTTAATTTGGTGTTGAGCCTCAAAAAATTAGTGGTGTGACATTTGTAGCTACTTAGAATATGCACGTGTGGGAAAACACAAGCAGCTGCCTTACCTGTAAAATGTTTTATGAACTTGTCTTTTAGACTGGAATCTCTGGGAAAAATTTCTGAGGAGAGAAGAAAAAAAAATATATTTATGTACCCTAGGGATTACAATGAAAGCTCTGAAAGCAAAATATTCCAAGATCTCTGATGTACAGAGACCGAATAGCTTCCTAAATTAACTATAGATTTAATTTTTCATCGTTTTTCATATGCAAAAAACATTGTGAAGTATTTCAGGTAATTCCCAGAAGAATATTAAATGGTCATCCTACAATGCACAGTCATTTTCTGACACTAATTTCTGCACATCTTAGGTCTGAGTGGGGCTGTAAGCATAGAAATACTGCAAATAATACAAATACATTATCATACTTACAAGTATATGAGTACCTGAAGAAATTATGTAAAATACTTAGATAAATACAAACTAAATATCACTTTTTTGGGTTTTGAAATAACAAGTATCTGAAGAGAAGAGTCTCCTACAAATCACCTAAAACAGACATGGGCCATGCACATTTTAATTGCAATATTAGTTAAAACAATTATCTTGTGAAAACTGCTGTGAATTTTAAAATACCACCTTTTCATTTATGGCATTTTTTTCCCCAGAAATTACAAGAGAGTAGAAGCCTCAGAACATACAAAAGAATCATAATGAACAGAAAAGGGAACTAACACAAAAAGATAAAGTTCTTTTTCTTTTTTTTCCTCTTTTTTTCAATGGGACGCTGCCTCTGGCTGACAGCAGAAACTTTTGATGCAAGCAAATATCCTCAGAACCAGTACATCTGCCCCCAGTCTCATGAATTTTCCACTGAAAACACTTAAAAAACTTCTGGATACCTGCAGCTATTGCTGAAGACAGTAACAAGCCGCCTGTTATGTCAAATTCAGAGAACCATCCCTGGCAGTCAGACAAGGAACATGACTAACTTGCAGCATTAGGACCTGCAGTTAAATATATTTATTCACTAAAAATATTTCTGTGCATCTAAAGTAATTTTAAATCTTTGTATTCTCCTACTTTTTTCAATTCCTAGTCTGAATTAACATTTAGCTCTGAAGAGAGCTGGTTTCCTTTCATACTGCAGGAAGATGCTGGTTATCTGCCAAGATAAATCCTTACCACTGGCTTTAGGCGGTTTCTCAGAGGTCACATGGGTGTAGTTTTAGGCTGGGATTTTAAGACAAAATGCCCAAGTCTTACTGCAACTGATCAAGGTTAGGAGACCTACTTTACTTAAAATTTCTTAAAAATATCAGTTTAAACTAATTTATTTTCTTATTGCAGAAGAAATGCCACCTCTTCTCCAATAAACTTAGAATTTTACTAATAAGAAACGTCGGGTAGTTCAGAATCATACAGAACGAAGAATACAAAACGGCAAAATAGGGAAACAATTGGTGTGAGTTCTGAATGAGATGCCTCAAGTGGACAAGTACTGATGAATAAACACAGCCTGGTGAAGGATAGGCTAGGAACTGACCGTTCTTGCTCAGACAAAGAACATATAGACACAGACACTCGCAAAGTACATTGAATTTCCTGTGGGAACAAGTAGCTGCTTTTTGCCCCATAAAATTGTCTATTTTCCCCATAAAATCCTTTAGCAAAAGTCTGATTACAGCCAAAACACCACCCCTTAATGCCCAGAAAGTGAAACAGGAGGACAGATTGATGCTCTGTCGAGGAGCCAGGCATTGCAAGTATAAAATTGCAGCTGTAGCTGCGTTGCTAAGCCTGAGCAGGAACACTGCAGAGTCTGCTTTCCACGAGCAACCCACATTGGGCCAGGGTTCACACCAGCCCAGCCTGGCCTGCCCCAAGAGGGAAATCTAGGTCAGTTGTGTGCTGAAAAGCACCGCCTGCGTGCCTGCTGCTCCCCTGCTGCGGTTGCTGTCCCTCCGGGCAGCAATCAGCTTTTCAGCATGTGCCCATGGCTCAGCTTCCTTCAAGGGCTCGTTTGCCTAATAGTACACCGCGTTTGCTGGGTAAAACACAATCAGCGAGCCCCCAGGCCGGCACAAAAACAACCTAAGCTCGTTTGTATAAGAGTCACGGGCAGCACAGGTTACTGGAAGGCTTCTGGCTCTAATGACAGAGGCAACTCCCCCTGAACTATGAACTGCCCAACACAAGCACGGTCATTTTCCCCCTTCTGCCAGCGGCGTAGCCAAGCCCGTCTGTCTGTACACAACTGCGATTCTAAGGTCTCAAAGGACTTGGCATTTCAATCAAACTAATGAACATCTTCTTTGAATAGAATATGTGCCACTGACTCCTGATCACGCTGCAGCCGGAAGCAGGATATCAAGTCCATACGTACTCCTACAAGCTCTTCTATAAAACAGCCAAAAATCACCATGAAAAAGCCGCTGAAGTTGCTTCTTCTGGCTTCTAACAAGTTCTTAGTTGCTTTAGTCATATCTCATGTGTTATCTATCACCTATTAATGTGTCCATTTTCACAGCAAAGGTTCATATCCTCACAATGCAAGTTAAATTCCTTTGACATAGTAATTTCACAAAAGAAAAGCAGAAGCATTAATATAATAAGATAGATTGGCAAAGTATTACTAAAATCAAAACACCTCAAAGTCACACTGGGAAAAACTAAGAAAGAAACAGGAAAATGAAAAAATAAAATGTTTTAAGTGTGAAACCCACATGAATGGGAAATATTGAGTGGAGAGTGCTTACTCAACCCATTCTTGCTCCAAGACCATATTA
Organism: Chamaea fasciata; assembly: GCF_029207755.1. Taxonomy (NCBI): domain Eukaryota; kingdom Metazoa; phylum Chordata; class Aves; order Passeriformes; family Sylviidae; genus Chamaea; species Chamaea fasciata. The sequence goes on along the minus strand of NW_027094086.1, from coordinate 40,486,955 downwards.
CACAAACTATTAAAATACAGCCAGCATATATCCTATGGGATATATTTGTTTTAATCAGCTGAGAGAATATTTACACTGTGGCATTCTTGTGGCCAATGTACAAGACTGCACTGCTTACCACAGAGTAAATCTGAGCTAAAAGGCACTATTGAGCTATTGACCCTGTGTTCATTCAGGGCATAATCTCAGTTTATAATCATAAATAACCATAGTTCAAGGATTTATCTCCTATTTACAAAAGGACCTCTACATGTATCCTTAGATATTTACTCATCTGGGCCAAAATATTGCCTGTCCTTCCACAGACAGCACTGGCCATGCACAGTTGTGGTGCTATGATGGATTTGGTACTGGCTCTTCTGTCTAAAATAGCAGGAATATTTATGGTAAACTCTAGGGACAAGACAAATTTGAGGGTTTTCCAGCTCTGCTTCACAGACAGAAAGTTGGTTCTAAACCAGTCCATACTGTTAGTTTTATCAAGCTGTGATATCTCAGAGATCTCAGGGCTTTAGGTAAGAGGTGACTAGATCTGCCTGAGTTTTATCCCAGCTGGGATAATTGTGATGATAGGGAGAGCTAGCAAGGTCTAAGCTAGGAATTAGTAAGCAACAGCTGATCCAGCTCTCCTCTCTCAAATTTTGTTATAAACTTTATAAAAGTTGATTTAAGTACTATTGTAAAGCTAATTCCCCAGAAGATTATTCTTTCAGTTATTATTCAGCACCCAGCAGCTGAGAGGAATGTTTAATTTTTCACTAATTTAGGTGAAATTACAAAAGGGTAGGATATTAAATAAAGCCTGGTCTCAGGTTTGTCTTCAGCTTGCAACTTAAGACATAGTTGCTCCACCTTCAATGGCTCTTTTCATCTTTCTGTGCCTTCAGTTTATCTGTGTTTTGTCTGTTCAGACTAAAAAGTTGTGACAGCAGGTGCCGATTTTTACCCTGTGTTTGCACCATCTCCAGTATCATGTCACCATAATTGTGCCACTGAACATTCATGTCCTAACGGAGTATAAATAAAAAGAACTGTGATTGCAGCCCTGAAATAAGCCAACTCCACACAACAGTTCATTGACTTGGAACATAAAACCTCCACATCCTCAGGTAAAAAAAAAAACAAAAACCAAACAACAAAACAAGATCTCCATTTGTTTATGTTCCCAACAGACAACTTTTGTATATTTTTAGTTTATTCAGAGAATTAGTGTCAATCAGACAGCAAAAGTGCTCCACTGATCAAGGCTGGACCAATCAGAAATGGTGGGAACACCTCTGTTGTAATATGTTTAAGAAGAAAATAAAAAGAAGCTATTGTGCAGATGTAACTGCAGCCAGAGAAGAGCAGATTGAGAACATTGAGAGGAACAACCCTGCAGACACCAAGGTCAGCGGAGGAGGAGGAAATTGAGGAGGTCCTCCATTGTGATGGAGCTGAGATTCTTCTGCAGCTGGTGGTGCAGATCACAGTGAAGCCACTGTGCCCCTGCAGCCCATGAAAGTCCAGGGAGATGCAGAGATCCATCTGCAGCCCATGGAGGAGCCCCTCACCAGAGCTGGTGGGTGCCTGAGAGGAAACTGTGAACCTGTGGGAGGCCCATGACAGAGCAGGCTCCAGGCAGGGATCTGCAGACCCATGGAGAGAGAAGCCCATGCTACAGCAGGTTTCCTGGTAGGACTTGTGATCCTATGGGGACCCACACTGGAGCAGGCTGTGCCTGAATGACTGCATCCCATCAAAGAGTGGCCCACACAGCAGGAGGCTGTGGAGGTCTGTTCCGTATGGGATGGGTTCCAGCAGGAGAAGTTCATGAGGAATTGTCTCCTGTGGGAGGGATACCATGCTAGAACGGCAGCAGAAACAACATGAAATGAACTGACCTAATATCCATTCCCTGTCTTCCTCTGCCACTGAGGAGGAGGAGGTACAGTTAAGAAGAAGGGAGGGGTGGGGAAAGGTGTTTTTAAGGTTTTATATTACTTCTCATTATCCTGCTCTGATTTTGTAAGTAGATTCAATTAGTATTTCTAATTCCAGCCTGTTTTGCCCATAACAGTATTTAGTGGCTGATCTCTCTGGTCCTTATCTCAGCTCATGAACCTGCATTATATTTTCTCCCCCCTGTCCAGTTGCAGAGGGGAGTGATAGAGTGACATTGGTGGGTGTCTGGCATCCAGCCAGAGTCAACCCACTACAGCTGTGCATTTTCTTGTTTCTATCTGTGAAATGGCAGAAGAAAATTGTCAGCAGTAAGATGTAGCTGACTCTTCTATTATAAACCCAGATGCAGGCTTCCAAACCATTTTGGCATGAAAATAGCACGTGGGTTTGTGGTTTTTGTTTTGTTTTTTAGAAAGAACATTTCATGTAATGAAACTGCTAACAACACAGTATGTTTTAGCAGTTTTAAATGTGACATTTTAAAGGACAAGGGTCTCCAAAGTTTCAACTTATACAAAGCCTATATTGGTTCATAGTACACAAATAAATCTTGCAATCATTGAAATATTATGCTCCCAAAAATATTGGAACACTGTCAGCAAAACTGTCTCAAGTACTTACACAGACGAGTCACATTTATTTGGATGGAGTTTTCTTTACTACAAATTCTCCATTTTGCCTAAAGATGGCAACTCTTGGCTGCTGCAACAAGACTAGGTGAAACACTACTAGGAGGAGGTTTGCATACTTTCAGCAATGTCAAGATGGTTTAGTTAGCACAGAAAATAAAATGTTTCATGATAAAAGTGGTAATGAAATCTTTCAAATGTAAATTCATAAAGAATTTTAAAAGTTCCCAGAAAAACTGAAGCAACAGAGATAAAATTCAACCGGAACAAGATAATCTTACCCAAGTAAAGTGATATGTTAGGAAGATGAGTGAATAGAATGACACTGCAATGCCAGGATGAAAGTATCCTCTGCATCATTGTCCCAAATGTAAGTGAAACCCTAGAAAAACGGTGCTTAAAAAAATAAAAGAAGCTATTCAAAAACTTAATGTCCCAAAACATCCTTTCTCTGCATTTAATATACATACATGACAATTCCTACAACTTTTAGAAGCAGATATACTTCCTCAGGTTAAAAAAAAATTAAAAAGGGTTTTGCTCAAAATAGAAAACAGTTCAAAGGAAAAAGATAAGGCAGCAGAAACAACTGCTGGAGAAAGTGGAGAAAAAATTGTTAATGTTCATTTGATAAGAATTCAGTGTTCTGTGGAGTAAAGAATAGGTGCTATACTTGGGATATGGATAAAATGCCCTGTGAAAAAATGGAGCATGAAGTGTGTGCTTAGAGCTCTGACCTGAGAATAACTGCTAGAGGCAGGCAGACAGAAACATGTGGTCACCACTGTGGGCAGGATTGGATCCCAGTCCCTGGAAGGGGCACTTTCCACACCAAGGTTTCACGGTGCTCGGGTGAGCAGCTTCTAACACAGCCCTCAGCAGCAGATAATGCTAAGCATGGCTGAATCGATTAGCATGTATTTCTTTCTTCAGTACCCCAACCAATTAAAAGGCCTTGATTTCCTCCTTTCATTATTACACTTCAGCTGTGACCAGTTTGCATAAAACTTACTTCTGGGCCCAGGGACGGACAAAGACCTCACCTGAAAAACTGAATGCTACAGAAGCTTTGGCTAGGCTGGAAACGCTCTATTTTCTATGCTGCTATGCCATTGCTACCAGAATGATATTACTTTTTGCTCTGTACACAATAGATGTACAATAGATTGAAATGTTTCTCTGGTTTCTCATGAGGTGTCTGTCTGAAACAGCAGAGAAACAGAGTCTGCACTTTGTTGAAAATGTGTGACGTTTTTATTCCCTACTAAGGGACCACCAATTGATTTTGAGGTCCTTAAAGGTGCTCAAAATCCTTAGGATGAATTTGTGATTGTATTACAACTCAGTTCACAGACTAATAGATTTAATGCTTTTCCTTTTGCAGTCTCCCATAGAGAGGGAAAAAACCCCTTTGTGCAACAAGGAGCAACTCCTTCCATCATTATCAATCATAAATCATTAAATATTTTATATTGGGTTAGAAATAACTGCCATATGAGAAAATATCTACTTAAATGATGCACTTTAATTCTCTTAGACTACTCATCTGCAATTTCTACTACATAAACTGCACTTCTGCTTTTGTTTTGTTCTTTTTCTTCCAGTTTTCCGCAATTAAAAGTTTTACAATGATTTCTAATTGTTTTAGTAATTTGTTTGTTTATATACCCCCACCCCAATTCAGATACCCTGCTTTCCCCCACTAGATCTACAATTCATTCCTCTGGGCAAGGGAAAATATCTATTTCTGTGTGCAGTATTCCGAGAAGTCACTGTGCTACTACTCCTGTTATGTAACACACACGGTTCCCACTTAACTGAATACTTTTGTTTTGAGACTTTGATGTGTACATACTGAGCATAGATGGAAAATGAGACAATGCTCCAGACAGACACGTTCCTTTCTGGATGTAGTATTGCTGTTTGAAATTCAAAACTTACCAGATTCCTCCAAGTGCTGTCTAATGAAGATTTTTTCATTTTCTGTTACTTTCTAGAGTAGCAAGTGAAGAATAATCTAGCATCTCAGTATTTTCTGAGGAAGAAAGAGCCTCAGATAAATCGCCAAAACAACACTGCTTGGATTCACAGACGTAAGAGTGTCTGCTCAAGAGAAAATCCAGAATTAATATATCACTGCATACCACTGCCATCTACTGAATGTAGAATATGCTGAAAGTACTCATGCATACCTTCTTGCTCTGAGAGCAGAGTTTACCAGGCTTCCCATTACGCTGCCTAATGGGAGCCCTTTTAGTTCCCACAACACAAAGTATACTCCAGAGCTTAAGGGTTACTCATAGAGTGCAATTAGGAATTTATAATTAATGACTTGGTCAATTTATCCTCTCAAAGAGTAGACATAAACACTATTCTAATCTCTTTGGATTTATTTGCTGTCCATAAAATTTTTGTTTGGGATTACAACTTCATTTCTATAGAAGACTGGAATATATTGTGGTATATTATTGTATCTCACTAGTCAAGTCCTAAAATGCTAGTTCTGCTCCCATGTCTAATAAACGCTTCCATGTTTAATTATTTGTCCAGGCTTGAAACAGTGCTTCTAAGTATACTTAAACCAATGACTTAACATTTACTTGCCTTGGTATTCATTCCAATAATATTTTTCTGATGTGAACATGGCAAATAATACTCTTCTTAAATGCAGATGAATTGATATATCTTCAAATTCTTCCAACTTTAGTTACAAACAGAATATCTGGTCTTGTATGTATAAAATTTTAAGGTTTTATTCTGAAACATTCACCAGAAACTTGAGTAATAAAGTGGGCTGTGACATCAGGCAGCTCAGAAGTACAATGGAATGACCCCAAAGAGAAAGCCTACTAGGGTCTGCTTTCATAATGGTTTAAGTTTACCATGTCAGCCACCATTGTCAAGGGTAGTACATTTAAAAAAATCACTGTTGTTATTAACTCTGCTAAAAATGAGCATAAAAGGAAGCACTAGCTCCCAAAATTACAGTCTGGCATTTACAATTGCTATTTTTGTCCTCTCTTCGCTCCAGAGTCAACCATTCACTCTTATCCTAGAATGTCTACTCACATATGTCCCATCTCTCTTACTCACCCTTGTAAGTCTTATCTACATCAGCTGCTCCCTTAAAACAAGGGGGATTAGTGTCCAGGGCAATTCAGGACCATAACTGCAATCAATTTGGTTCTACCAAAACTGCAGTATTGCAAATACTGGACATTTAAAAAAAATGCGTAAATCATTGTACAATGGGATTCCTAAAACTGACAAAAAAACCCAAAGCAGATAAGGACACCTACAAATGGTAGTAAAATGTGAAAATAAGCCCATTAAAAATACAAAAAGAGCAAAGGCATACAGGTTTCCTAGTTCTTCATGCTTATCTTTTGTCTGTAGATCTATCTTTATATGTCCTCATAAAATTTGTTTGATTGATTGACATCTGCTCACTACAGATGCTAATAGATTTGAATTATTTCAAATTTCTCATTATTCACCTTTTGCTTGGAATGGAATATTCATTATTTCTTTTAAGATTTCTAAAAATAGTCCTGAAACTTAATTTGAAATGCTGCCTTTTTGCAGTGACCAGAGTCAAATTCTACTCTCACTGATGGTCATATACTCCCTCTCACTCGTCAACACCTCATTCATGTAATTGCATGAGAATTATGGAATGCATTTTTTACTCAAGCAGTTTTCAGCTTTATTGTTATTACAGAGACGTTCAGGTGAATATCAAGAGAACAAATGACAAATGCGGGACATTTAATTTCAGTTGGATTTGTAGAATTTATTTGAGCAATGGGGCAATAAACTTTAAGAACACTGTTATAAATAGTATGGAAGATTCTGCACATACTATAATATAAATAGTAACACAAAAGATGGGACTCAGACCTTTCTTCAAGAATAAAGGGGTACTTATTTATCTCTAATAACATTTAAACAGGCAAGAGAAGCCTTACATTAGCTAGGCACATTCCATTTATTTGAAAAAGGTTATGAACAAGATTCTTGGATGTGCCTTCCAAAACAGCAGATAGCTGGATTCAATAAACCCAATAAGCTTCAGCCAAATGATTTTAAGTGTGAAATATCGATTTTAATTCAAAATAAATATCTCAGTTATGTTTTTTGTGCTATCATCCCCATTGGATCATGGTCTATGAATGCCTAAGAGGGATAATTTCTCCTTAAATCCCTACTACTACCACCTCTCCCCTAGAGTCCTTCTGATTAAACCCTACATCTTGCCTAAAAATGATGCAAGTTTGTAAGCCATGAACCAAAACATGTTCTTAAACCTTGAGAAGGAGTACATTTATTTGCCACAGTGTTTTATCTCCAAATCTCCCATTCTTTGTTTACTACAAATCATTAAATGGAGTCAGTTTCTGAATTAATTCAGTTTACTTACTACTACATATGAAGGAATACATGGGATTAGAAATTAAATGTCTCAAGCTCCTTGTCACATTTCTGGCAAATCTGTAAGTAACATCCTACTGATTCAGTGCTAGTTTTTATGAAAAGACTGACCATTATCCAGGCCCATTCTGGATGTTTCAAACTGTAAAATGTCACTGTTTTTAGGAAAAGCAAATGAACTTTGGTGTACATCATGAGACAGGTAACTTTTAAAGCAGTCCATTTTTTCAAGTTTCTCTTTCTGAAGCACCAGAGCCATAATTGTGCTGCTGTCTCAGAAGGCGTTATGTGCTCATTTCTATTCTAAATTTATATTCTAAATTTGTGCTCATTTGTATTCTAAATTTTCTTCACTGCTGCAGTTTTTTCTCCATTCATCTGTGGTAGAAAATGAATGAAGTCCTTTTTGAGAAAACAAGACTTTCAGTCCTGTAATCTTTATACCTCTCTATCACAGGACATACTGAGAGCAGATTGCCCTGGCCAAGAATGTTGTGCTATTGCAGCTAGGATTGTGACAGTCTTGCAAGTGTCCATCCCAAGCATAGTGTGGGATGGACTGTAGGAAAACTGCTTCTTTCATGCAAGTGCAGGAAGGAGAAATGGCACAAAATCCCCCGAGACAAACTTTTGTCCCCAGGTTTTCCTATGTTTCAGGTGAAATCAATTTGTCAATAAAACCTTTCGCAAAATCAGATCGGTAAGAGTAAACAAAGCAAACACATACTGATTTTACTTAACTTTGCTTCTTCATTTTATTATGCTGCTAACTGGAAAGAACACAGAAGTTCTTTCCTTTCCCAGGTTTCTGATTTGAACTCCAAGGACCATCTCTGAGATACCACAACTGTTCATGTAGCCTCTGTGATCCACATAACCATATCATTCAAAAGAAAAAGCACCTGTGGCAGTGCAAGGGTGGAGACTGGAAAATTCACCCAGATGTAAGAGAACAAAAGTAGGAGGAGTATTCAGTGTTGATCTTGTATCACTTGGAGAACTTTCAATGGATACAGAACACATTCCTACCTTTACTCACACGGAGGTGAATCCTTCAGAAGATATGGAGGACAACTTTATTTAACCAAGGCCCTTCAGTAGCCTTAGAAGCAAAAAAGGCCGACTTACAATCAGGGAGGACGATACAGATCTGGTCACATCCATGGTAAGGACCCAGACAGATATTTCCTGCAGTCTTCCCTGCCCCTGTCCTACTGTTGCCAAGCCATTGCCCTTTGCTTGCTCCCCTCCCTTGCATTCTGCTTGGTCTCCACATCTTGTCTGGGCTCTGCTGAGCTGCGAGTGGGAACAGAGACTGACAGGAATAGTTAGCAATCACTGCTATGAAGACAACTAACGGCATGAACAGTAATTCCAGGGAGGCCTTCCCACCTCAGCAGAGCAATGACTATTTACGGCCTGAAAGGACTTGCCAGCCACCAGTTCAACATCCTCTTAAGGGCAACAGCTTATCCCTAGAGTTGGCTCATCCAAGACTGGGCACTGAACTGTGGGAAGGACATAACCTGAAGCTGGAAGGAGCTAACTCACTCGAGCTACAGAAGAAGCATTTAATCATGTCTGAAGTATCAGGATAGGTGGACTGTGAATGGGGAAGATAATTTCTCCTGCTGTGAACTATTCATGTTTTTCAACACTGGGAATATTATGTTCCTCCTTTTCCTCTCAAACTTTGATTTTTCTTTGATTAATTCACCATTTGCGAAGGAAACATAATTGCTCGCTAAGTGCTTAGACACCATACTTTCATTTCTCAGAAAAAGAAATCACAGCTCAGTTCTGGCTAAAAGACTGCTGTAATGGTATTATCATCATCACAAACTTGAGGAAGCTGAGCCCTAGCTGCAGTATGAATGCAGAAACCAGCACGTAAGAACTGGCCTATCTAAATCAGAGTATTTCCCACAGCATCTTCCAAGTATGTCCAGAAATATGATATTAAATAATTTCTCTATGTTCTATTCCTTTATAATGTATGAGTTACATCCTGTACCAAGTCATTCATCATCCAGACAGAATTTGTACAAATATATGTCAGTCTATAAATTGGCTGTGAATGTTTCCAAACATTTTTTCTGTCACATGTCTATTGGTATTTCACCTTGTCACTAGTACTCCGTGAAGGATCTTAGCCAGATAATGGAAATGTATTTCAACTGCACATGTGAAGCCTTCTCCCAAAACCATCCCATTCTTCCTGAATGTAAGATTGTCATCAGCTCCAGGTAATTTAATTTTGGTTGTAATTAAAAATTCCTTTCAAATTTTCAGTTTCTACTGTCCTTCTTTGGATAGTTTTCTCACTCCTGTAAAGACTTCATGATTAAATATGGGGCTCTTTAAAAAAATTTTTAATAGAGAATTTAAAAATACTGAAGAAAGCATTTATTAGTCTAAGATTAAAAGTGGTGAGATTAAAAAAAAATCTCCTTTTATTCATAAAAGTAACAAACATTTCTTAGATGTTCATTACAAGAAAAAAAAAATCTCTATGAAGTTATCAGTCTTTCAAAATCAGTTTCCCAAGGGGATATTTATAAGCTAATGTCTTTGAGCTAGGGCACAGGTCTAATTCCAAGACTGGAAGAGCTGTAATGCAAGACTACAATAAAGGAAAGAAAATAAGTGTACATCTCAATGTCTCTCTTTGTGACTGGCAACTGTCAAAAACCACTGTCTGAACCAGGAGTTCCAATTGCCCTGGTTAGTGATAGAATCCATTGTTTGAATGTCAAATTTTGGAATAAAAAATAAGATCAAGTAAGAAAATGGATTCTGTTTAGAGTCTTAGATTATGTTTACAGCAATAAACCATAAAGCAGTTGTGTAGAAGCAGCTCTCTAGATTCCCAGCTGGTACCATTATTCTAGGAGCTAGTGTACTCTCAAATAACACATTTTCGAGGACTGAAAAATGCTGGAAGGAGAGTATGCCCTGATTCTGTTCTCCTTGATTTCAATAGGAGCAAAAGCAGGTCCTCAATCTGTGTGTAATTCACATGATCTACTTAGCTAAACAATTAAGTCACAGCTCTGACATCTGATATTTATTTTAAGTTCTTTGAGCCAGATTCTCTTCTCTGAGCCAACCCTTTTTTCTCTTTTGTTGGCACAGAGGCTGCAGCAACCATGGATTTTCCCAGCTGGAGATTCTACCAGCATGGGTAAGTCTTTACCTGTTGGGCAAAATTATCTTCCATGTTACTGCCTCCTCTATGTCACCCTCTGAATCTCTACCATACTCTTATGAGAAAGAGTAAATTACTAGGCCTGGGTTACATTCCTCATTTCCATGCTTCAAATATCCTTAGCCTGTATACTTGCCTCTTCAGACTAAACCTGTACAGTTAATTTGAAATAATCCTTAGGCTATTGTAACTGAAGTAAAAGCACATCATGCTCTGGTGCTCCTTTTGTGGTATTTCAGAAGACATACAGCTGAGGATCCTTCCAAGGTGTGTTACCAACGAGATACCTCAGAAGCTCTAAACCCATGTACTCTGGGTCACTTCTATCTGTGCAGGCCATGCTTAATAATTTAATCATAGTGCAAGGTCATCCCTAAAGAGCTTCGATCCAGGCATGCCATCTTCTTAATCCCCATCTCCACTCTAAAAGAGCAGAGGCTGTATGAAAGGATAATCTAACGACAAGTTCAACTGAAAAATTCCACACAATCTGAGTAGTGTTTGTCAACCGTTGCCTGAGTGGGGAACCTTATGGCTCTTTCTACCTTATTGCAGGGGATGCATACAATGAGAAGAACTTGAAGTGAGACTAGTTTAATGTAGACGAAAAAAATCAGGATGCAGTTTAACAATGTGCTTATTTGAGTCTACCTTAACCAACGATACAGAGTGGAACTGATAGGCTGGGTAATGTGAATGCTCACAGAGGGACTGCCTCCTATGTGTGCTGTGGGAAGTAATGGAACAATGCTAAGACGTTGTGAAGGGACCACCAATTATTCAAACTTCATCCACACCTTCGAATATGTTCAGACTGTCAAGGAATTAGTCAAGGATCTGAGTTCAACTTCAAGATGCACTCACATCCTAATCCCTAATGCCTGTGCACTTTTTCGATTAACTGAAGTCTGGAGCTCTCCACAAATATATACCGGTTCATAGGGTAGGCCACAGCTTTTTCCCAGTGCCACACAGTGGCTTCAGTGTCACAAACAGATATTTTCACATTATGGACTCTGCCTTGGACAAGTTTTGCCTTGATTTCAGAGGCAAATGGAAACTGGTACCAAACAGGTTTACCAAATAGACAAAAAAAAAAAAAAAAAAAAAAAAGGGATAAGTATGGAAAGTGTTCTTTCTGAGAAACTAAAGGTCTGCTTGGGCACCTCTCTTACTTTGTTGTATCCCCTTTAGCTACCAAATAGTTGTGCCCCACTTCTGGGTAGAAGTCTATTCTAAGGTGTGAGTTCCAATAAACACTTACAATGTTCGTCAAACTCTTACCTACCACATTTATCTTCCAAACACAATATAATGGTCTGGCAAAGTAGGCTCAGAGCTTCATGTGCAGAGATTGTTGGCCAAGGAAATGAGTCAACTTGGGAGGTAAACAACATCAAAGAGAGCAACATTCAGAATGCAGCAGCCTCTTCTGATCCAAAGCTTTTTTATCAGCCACCTTCCAATAATTCATTAAGACTTGAACAAAGAGATTGAAGTATTGGCTTCTTCTAGGGCTTCAGCCGAGCATAATGAAATTATACCAGGATATATTTACAAGGTTGGATATCTTGAACTCAGCTGTAATTACATTTATTAGTAATTCTTCAATAGCTGCTCAGAAAGCATATTTGTATTAGTTAATCCTTGCCTGTGGAGACCCTTATATTATCTTGGCAAAAGAACATTAAGAAGGATGGATTAATTTTTTTTTCCCTCTCAGCAAATCCCTGTTTCCATCAGAAAATGTTGTGGGATCAAGAAATAAGCCAATTGTAATGTGTATGGTTACTTTTCCGCTATTACTATAAACGATCACTTTAGAAAACAGTTAAAACTAGAAGGAATAACGATCTAGGTTAACATATTCTGTTAAGTTTTCATTTGAAATATAAAAAGGTGTTTAACAACTGTACTTTGCATTATGAGACCCTGGAACAGCATCACATATGTGCAGATAAACATTATGTGCATATTTCACCTTTTTTCCTTTCTCCTTTGAAAGAGATGTGAGCACGTGAAACACTAAAATACATATTTATTTTGAAAAGTAAAGAAAAAAATCTCAAAACTATTACAGATCTGATGTACGAGTTTAAGCAAAAGATCCCTTTTTTTCAAAGAAAATCTAATATACAGGATGGCATATCTGTCAAATAATTCAAATGAGAAAATGTAGGGTATGATGAAACCCTTGTTATTCGGAATACTAAGCTGTGAATACGTACTTCCCCCTTTCCAAGAGGAAAGATGTATTGCAATACTAATTGTTCATTAAACTTATAAAAGGATAATTCACTGAAAATAATGAGACACGTAGGAAAGACTGGTCAAACTATTCAAGGCATTATTCACTGAAGCTCTCTTTCCCTATTCATAACTTTTCAAAACAATTTTCATTAATTCATCTACCAACTACTAGGAATCACTAAACTACCAAGATATTTCCAATGATATTTCAGATTAATCCAGAGACTCGTATGCTTGAAAAGTTATTGGAGGGCTCCTGATTGAAGGCAAAACCACTCTTAGAATAAGATACAGAGACTATGTATCTGTAAGTATTAAGGGGAAATTCACTTCGTACAATTCTGCAGGGCTCTATGCAAAGCACTCTGTTTTAGCTATCATGGCTGCTAATAAATGTAGTTTCTGGAATATCTGCATAAATTAAACATAAGAACAGCTGCAATACATCAAAGGCAATATAGTTGAGTCGACTGAATGAAAACTGATGACATGTGCTTAACTGCATACAAGCCAAACTCAGCACTGACAAACACAGGCAAACTCTATTGGTGTGAAAGAAAATAGATTCAAGTTTGCTGGAGCTTAATTAGACCCTGCTCTTTTTTCTAAATATGAATAGGCTCCAGGTTGATTGCCGTGCAAATGGTAATGTTTAACTGTACTTTACACTTCCTGTGCTTATTTTAGAAATGTTTCTATTTCTTTCCAAATTAGAACAGATACAGAACTGTCACAAATGGATTAATAACACCGCTTCTCTACTATAGATACTTTATTCTAAACTACTACTTTAAAGTTGTTCCCAGTGATCATATGTCAGTTTTATACTCAGGCTAAGGTCATTTTACCCTATCATAAGGAGACTACTTATGAAATATAACTGAGATCAAAATATTTTATGTGAGTGTTACATATAAATGAATCAAAGGTAGTGAGCTACTAAGACATACTCGTATTGGAGGTTTTATCTTCAAGGACGATAAACAGGCATAATATACATGCAAACATACATTTCATTGGGCCAAAAGCTGCTGAGCAGAAAGAGCTAACCTTAAATAAAAATGCAGAAAACACTTTCCATATTTTGAGAAACTTTAACATTCCTCTGATTTTTTAATACCACTGTCACTGTTATAATATTCTGGCATTCTGAGATAGAGTGTAACTGCAGAGAAAATGCTACCCTTAATACTTGAGAGGTTTTCTATTTATTCTAAGATAACATTTAACATATTTGTAATACTTAATCTCTAGATTTTCTCCCTCTCTCACTCCTTGTTCTGACAGGAAAGGAACAGCTATCCCAGCCAAAAGTAAAAATGGCTTTTCTGGAGGTGCTGCTCAGTTCTGGGACAGTGGACTTCAGTATAAATATGTAGTTTGGATTTGTTTCAAGGATTTTGAAAGCCCTCATTGCATCTTATGTAAGTGATCCTCCTTGTTCCCATGCAGCTGAATCACACATCCACACATGGAGTGACTCCATCACGTAGGTAATGTAGAGCCACTCTGTTCATGAGAAATAGGTCTGAGCGTAAATTTGCTGTACCTTTGTCAGTCTTATCCACACAAATTACTTATTTTGTAGTAATCCTTTTTCTGAAAGAATGAAAGTTGCCTGATATCTAGAAAAGTGACTTGGTACTGAATAAAGGGGGAAATCTGTACACGTTATCTTCATATACAAACCTGGCATTTGATCATATAATAATGGGAAACCCAAATCTTGGTACTTTGCTAATTTACTACACACCAAGAGGTCCATTCAAACTTTAGATACATAGTATTAAATGCAAGAAATTAGCCTGCTCTAGATTGCCTTCTGACCCAGAAGGTTTCCCTGAAGGACATAAGAAATCCTTTTATTAATATGTCTCCGCCACAACTCTTTGTTTACTGTGTAAAAGACAAGTTTTGAAAACTTTTTTCCTAAATTTCCTAAATTGAAATTTTTGTGACAGGAGAGCAGTTTCTCATGTGTTAAGCATGCTATGTCATTAACAGACAAAGAAGTAATTACTCTATCATGATTAGAGTAATAACATCACAGCTATCTCCTTATTTTAATCCAATAGGATTTAAGGGGTTTACTAATCCAGGGCATACATCCACTACTGCCACATACACTGACAAGGATGAATTTTCTAACACTTCGTTTCAAAGCCATCATAAACAACATAGGTTAAGGAAGAAAAAATTGTCTGACTATTTTGCAGTAGGGTTTTATTTTGCTTTTCACTTTATTTTACAGGCTTGAGTATAAAAGGACAAAATAATTTGAGTAGCAAAGCCTTAATTAGATTAGTGCTATGTAACTCAGGATGCTGTCTAAAATCTGCAAGGAGCATGACAACAATTGCTTTGCTGATGTGACTTCAAATGTTTTTCCTTAATCCAAAGACACAGATTTCAATTTGTGTAATTTAGTACGTGTAGGATAACACATACTAAAATGCAATTGAACCAACATATTTGAATTGAGAAAGAAAAACTTAATAGACTTTAAACAACAACAAGAGACTTACAAAAAAAACCCCGTTTAAATATTCTTAGCATTCAAAATTTTGCCTTTTCATGAGTGGCTTTTGCTTGGCTACATACATTTTAACTGTGTGTTTAAAAACAAAGTATTAGGATCAAAAAGTAGCCACAATTTGTAACTCCAAACAGTATGTCTCACTGGTGTTAAAGTCTGTATTAAACAAATACATTTTTAAGCACTGTTTGGGTAAAATCAGTGGAGCACTGCACATCAATGATCTTTTTTGCACAAGCAGACATAATAAAAATGTAGGATAATATCAAAATGGCCACTAATCAATCAAATGCTTGGATCCTTCATGTGTTAAATCTTGTTTATAACCTAAAGAATTGTGCCCTCAGTATGTAATCAATAGTCAATTAAACCCCTCACTAGAGCAACTGTTTTCCAACTGGCCAACATTAAAAACCCACAAAACTTGAGTAAACAGCCTGTAGGACTTACACAAAAGTAGTAACCTCTAATTCACAAGTGACAAAATGAAGTAGTCATCCTTAAATTGAATAGAAAAGTCTAACCATCAACCACCAAAACCAAACATAAGCAAACAACTGAGCTTTTTTTTTTTTTACAGTACAATGTCATCTGAATGCATGTGATGAAAAAAGATATTTACCTTGACAATTAAAGTGTACTTATTGGGAATGTTTTAAAACAAGTCTTACAAATTATTAACATAGGATAAGGTTTCATTTCAGTTTTTGGGTATTTTTTACTTCTGTAAAATGTACAAGATAAACCTCTGAAAATTTTACTTTTCTAGAAAACAGGTGTTAATAAGGGGGGTATGTTCCCCTTCCAAAAACTACTTTCAGGTCACTTGGAGAGATCTTTAAGAATAAAATTATTCCAACACAGACAATGGCCTTACATATACTTTAGGCATGGAACCAGTCACCGCTTTCTTTCTTCAGCCTTTCAGTGGCTCTTTTTGTGGACTGTGCATCTTTCTTGAGTATCTCATTGATTATTAAGTTTTGCTTATAGCTTTCCACAGTGACTATTACTTTGCGATTATTTATATGCTGTGTTAAGCACTTCAGAAAATATAAGCCTTCATAAGTTACATTGGTAACTCTTAAATCACCCGTGGGTCTAAAACATCACATCATTCTCATGCAAATTGCCCTCAAACCTTATTAATTAAAAGAGGAGTCTGTGTGCCTAAATATATAAATGCATGTATAATTCTCTTTTTATATCTTTCTCCCTGTAGGCATACTTATTTAAAAAGCAACATCATCTCCACACCTGAAGCAGTGTATTTTCAAGGCTAGATGCTATCCATCAAACAATAAATACACTACAAAGCCTTACACCTGTCCGCTACCATTCTCCCATCTCTCAGAGGCTTTCCCTGGCAGACTAACACCTGAAATAACAAACCACAAAAACACAGAGACCTGCCATTCTTTCTTGATAGAAAAATCAAATTGTGCGTAATGTAAAGAAAAAACCCACAGAAAATAGATCAGCTCTTCAGTTTGCTCACAGGCTTAGGGCCAAGAAACAAAACTTCTGTTTTCTTTGCTATTCACTTTGCTGCATATTGGAGAGGTCCTGGTGTACTTCACGCCCAGTCCTGATGTAATGCAGTGAAAATTTTGACACTCACTTTTTTGGGGCCAGAGCCTCACCCATTAATGATTGTGTGTCTTGTCATGCTAAATACAAGTTTTATAACAATATGAAATAGGATGAAAACAAAACCCAGAAGATTTCCTAATACTGATCAAAGCGATAGCTCAACAGAAAAGCTCTTCCATATGCTGACATCCTATCTTGCTCCTGGGACAGCACAGTGCACTCAGAAATGTTTGCTGCTCAGGGTACTGCAGTTCAACGAGGCTTCTTCCTTTGTGCCAGGACAGCACGTCTCAGGTATCTAGTGCCCTTCACTGAGATTAGTGGGAGTGAGAGCAAAGCCCCTTGGAGACCACTTCATTTGAAGGATTACTCTGGTACTTCACTATATTTTAGGTCTCCATGTATGCAACAACTACATTTTATCTTTGCTCACTCCCTCATCAGCTCTCAGGGTTGGTCCATGGGCTCAATATTCTCCACCACGATATGGAAAACTTCTGTCTCATCCTAGATTTCAGATGCATTTTGTCCAGTGGCCTGGCTCTACCGTCTGGCAGTTATGTTTGCCAAAGACAGAGTTGCTGTTAAAAGTCATGTTGCACAATTCACCCAAAAACCCAGGCAGGGAAAGGAATATAGCAGTGATGTGACAGATCCCAAAACCATTATAACCATGACTGATCGAAGCACCATGCAGAACTGAAGGAATATACAATCTCTGCAGCATTTGGGACTTCCTTTCATCAAAGGAAATGAAAATCTATCCTGCCCACTTGTATTTTTTGGGTGGAACTGACACCTAACCATGGTACAAGCAGAGATAATGGTTATTTCCACTGAACCCTCTGGGACTGTTTATATTTCTGCCTCATGGTGCGGTGAGGTCCTCACAGCCCCTCTGATGCTGCCTCAGGAACCACTGTCCTGGGAAGCATATTGCCTACGGAATCTTCACTCCTCCCAGCACCCAAGACAGTTGCCCTGTCCCAAGGACACTGCCATGTAGATGTTCAGCTGAGGGGAATAGTATTTGATGATTCATTACATTTGTTAATTTATGAGAATATATTGTCTTTTAACCACTAGGTCAGGAACTATACAAACTTAGAATTCATTTACGGATCATGTCATAATGTCACCTCATTAAAAATAAAGAAAAACAAGCCCCTTGCCATTTTTGGAATATGGATTATGTTTATCTTTCAAAATCAGAATATGTTTGCCTGGTTTTGTTTCAGAAAAGCCTACCTACCAGCTTGACTGTAAAAATAATTGATTCAAAAATGTCAGTTACAGAATCAGGAATGATTACTACAAATCAGAAGAATTTATTTGTATTTTTTAATGTAACAGTTTATTCTTCTTTTAAACCAATTTCATCCACTCTTTTGCTAATTTCTAAGATAATGCAGTTTTGTAAATGTGATTTTGGAGAATGTCATTTTTAGTAACTCTCATCTTCTAAGTCTCCTGAATGCCCAGTAATTCATATTAACACAATACAGTAAAAAAAAAAAAAAAAAAAAAAAAAAAAAAAAAAAAAAAAAAAGCTTATTAACAGGAATGATAATCAGATGAGTCTTAAGTATTACAAAGAACACCATATTATGTCATGCCATACATTTTAATTTTTTAGGGACAAAGTTTACATTCCTCAGTGATCCCCTTTTTTATCCCAGATCTGTAATTACATTCACTGAAGAAGTTTCGTATTAGGCACAGCAGGTCTTGCAGAATTAGGAACTTCCAGCTGTAATTATCACTACACTTACAGGAGATCTTTTTAAGTGAAGCAAAAGAACAAAACTTTTCTTATGCCTTTAAACAGGATACATGGATTTGATTTAACCATAAACTAAAATAAACTCAAACATATCTTTCAAATCTTATGCATGATGAATAATGGTTTAACTAGCACTATGTCATAGGACAACTTACAGTTTTCTGCTGCTGATGGGTAAGAAATTTTGGCATAAAACTGAAATTGTAAGTGCAACCTCAAAGTTTAAATATTTTGAGGGCCAAATTCTCTTCTCTGATATGTTATTCTAAATCTGAAGTAGATATGCTCAGGAGGCTAATTTGAACATACTCGTAAACTCAGAGCAATATTTATCTTCATTCCTTCATGCTTGAAAAATGACTACTCAAAATGTTTTAAAATGTCTTGTTGGTCTCCCAGGACAAAAGGGAAATTTCAGCCCCCTAACACTTGTAAGTTTAGATAGATCCTTTCTACACCATGGTGGGCAGTATGTAAGGAAAGAATAGTCAAAGCAGATTTTTTTATTTCTCAAGATTTCTTTAAATCTAATTACATAGAAGCTATTCTGGTTTTGAGGAAAGTGTTTGGATAATGTAACAAAGAAAATCCAAGAAGAATGACAAACTATTCTAGTTCCCCTGACGTGACATCCAAAAATAACCTGAAGCTGAATCTTCTCTTTGTGAAAATACATGTTTTCTTCATAAAAAAGGCTGACCACAGTTATGCATCAGAAGCAGGGGATAGTTATAAAAAAGATTATCCATTGAAGAGCTTTCATCACTAAGCTTAAAAAACTTTAAGACACTTCTTAGTGAAAAAAAAATAAAATCACACTCAATCATAGAAACTTCATGGAAATCAGGCAAGTAAAGGATGTTATGACAGAAATTTTAATCCCCCTGGATATAACAACTCAAAGGAGCAACTTGTATTTTTAGTCACATCCTACCAGGAATCCTAGAAGACATGAAGACTGATTTTTGGTGAGTTGGAATTTCTTCTAAAGGTACTGTTCAGAATAAGTGCTCACTCTCATTAATCACATCACCAAGAAAAACAGGGACAGATCTGTGTGAAATAAGACTTTTGAACATGTAGGGATAAAAGAGATAAGAAGCTAAGACAGCTAAAATGATGGTGAAACTGGTATTTCTATTGCATATGTAAGTGTCCTACATCATAGAAGAACCATGACACAAATTTTCTAATGGTTAAGAAGCACATGACACGGAATATAACCCTGGTCATTAAAGGG
The DNA here is from genome assembly GCF_029207755.1 of Chamaea fasciata. Taxonomy (NCBI): domain Eukaryota; kingdom Metazoa; phylum Chordata; class Aves; order Passeriformes; family Sylviidae; genus Chamaea; species Chamaea fasciata. Next base: position 40,467,341 of record NW_027094086.1, on the reverse strand, counting down.
CAAGAAAGGCCTAAAGAGTCCTTTGCAGGGAGGTGACAGCATCTCACTGTCCCACACAGGCTGGGCAGGTTTGAGTGCCCACTCTATTTCAGGCATGCCCCTTTGCTCTGTGACAAAATCACAGAAGTAGAGCACACCTGTTATTCCCATGGCATAGCTCTGGCCCAGAACCTGTCTGTGAACCACCTGCAAGCCACATCCAGATTGGGTATCACAGAACAAAACCACTCTTGCTTTCATATCTTCTTTATGCATCTAAACTGAGTGGTACATGTACAATGTCTGAGAGGTAAGTGTTTCACTCGTCTTTTTTCTGCCTCATCAAAGACATCCTGTGGATGCTGTGCTTTTCCATTATGGCCTCAGCTAAACGAGCAGGACCACCCCCCATCAGCCTAAAGAGGGGATCTCATCCTCTCCCAAACCTCATCCCTGGGCGTGTGCTGTAGCCACTTGCCTGTACTGCCTCTAGAATTCACCCAATGGTACTCCAGGTCAGATTTCTCACTTTATAAATAGTTAACCAAGACACTAAAAGAAATAAAAGAAAGGTCAGTTTGGAGGTGCAGCTCAGTGAGTGGCTAGACTAAAGCTGGACAGAGTCCCGAGAGTGAGGGAATGAGAGAACAGGAGGGGAAGCACATTTCAGTCCTCCTGCTATTCAACTCATTGATAATACAGAGTAGCATCCTCAGAAAAGAAAAAAAGGGAAAGAGAAAACACACAGAAATTATTTATCTTGCATTCTCTGTTCTGTATACAGCACTATTCCAGATGCTTTTTGTTTCAAACAAAAGAAGTAATTAGCTGCTCAATTGTCTTTTAAATCAGACACTTGTGTTTGATTTTCAGCAGCTACAATCAAAATACATAACTCCAGTTTCAAATGCTTGGCTGAGTACTCAACTGAATGCAAAAACTTTCCTGTCTGGGGGGAAGATAAGCCGTCCTATTCAGCTGATGATCAGTTATTACCAGCTGGAGTAAACAGATGCCATTAATATGTTGGTGACAGGAGTTATATAAAAAAAAAAAAAAAAAAAAAAAAGAGTTAATTACTTGTAAGAAAACTCCTCTATCCCAAAAAAACAAGTACACACCATCATGACAGGTACTAATTTGTACCCTTGGTACTGGTAACAAAAAATGAGATGAACATAAAAATGTGACTATTATTTAAACTGTAGATCTGCTCCTTCTAGGCTGGAGAGACAGCTACCTTTGTGGCTGCCCCTAGAACACTGCACTTATGCCAGGGACGACTGGAGAATTTCTCTGAGGATGTTCTGTTGTTCCTTTTGTGTACAACTTAGTTACTAAAAGTAACAACTAACAGAAAAAACAATCTTACTGTGTATAATACTGATGGATTTAAGAAAATTCCCCTTCAAAGTTATATAAATATTATGAAATATTTATGCTTTCTAGAGTTAAAAAGAATTATTTAGTTAAGCGCAAACATCTCAAACGGAGAGACTGTTGTCCAAAACAGAATTTTTCCTCAAACCACCTGATAATACTAATTATTGCAATAATTATTGTATTATTCTCAGGTTTATACTATTCTATCTTTCATTCTCTTGAAAAGAAGAATGTAAGCTGTCATGTAATCTGCCTTGAAAAGACCATTTGACTTTTTTTCTTGGGCTGAGGTCTTGCCCATAGCACATGAAGAATTCAAGCCACAGTAAATAAACAATTATGACCAATCATGCTGATAACCTGCAGCATCTTCTCCAGTCAGCACACAAATCTGTGGCAATCTGGTTTGGGCTGGTTTTCCATAACTATCAGAGACTTTACAGTCTGAAAAAGCAAGACTACCTGGAAGCTCACTGGGACAATACAATCCCTTACGGTTCAATACCTGGAGCAGATCAGACTGAGAAGCTTCCAAGGCCAGAGCATTGATTACTTTTTGATTGATAAATTTTAGCCCAGCTTCCTAAGAATGTGCAGCAATCTCCCTGCGCGAGTGCCGCCCTACCAACCAGTTATTCACCTATTAACTTCTGAATTTGTCACCCAACTTCAAGGTCTTCCAAAATGGGGCTTAATTTCATTCTAAACAGACTACTGAACAGAAAAGAGTAAATCTACCAATGAGACTTGAGGAGGGCCGCATGTCAGCTTCACCCATTACCAGCCATCAGCCACAAGGGCGCTCTGCAGGGACACAAATCCCTATGAAACGTAACTACCTTGGGTTTCCTCAGTTTGTTTTCTCTCCAGCAAGGTCTGTGGCTGGTAACAAAAGAAAAGTATTAGTGGGCTACAGCCAGGGACAGTCACTAGATTCTCCTTTTTTTGTGGCACTGCACCATCCTAACACCCACACAAACCCTTCAGGCAGCTCCACGCCAGGAGGAAATGTTTTTGCACGGCTCTGCATCAAGCCTAGCAGTGTCAGTCTCCTGGCCAAGGACAGCGTGACTATCACCAGGCAGCTGTGCTTGGCCCTGAACTATCCCTGCTGTCACTGCCAGGCCTGGCCCGTGCCAGCCCTGGAGATGACTCCCTGCCCTAGCCTGAGCATCCTCCGAAAGGTGAAATAAGTCCCATGCCCAGCTCGGTCTGGATCTTCTGCACCTGCCCTGCAAAACTAAAGAAGTGCATCACATGGGAACCAGCAAAGTTGAAGAGGAAGTTTAAAGGAGTACGTCCAGAGAGCTGTCGCTCAGATTGGTCATTTATTTTCTTTGTGCAGATCAGAGCAGCAGTCCTAAGAGTGGGGAGAAATGGGGCTCCCCCAGTGCTGCGCTGCAGTGTAGGGAAGTTGTGAGGCTTGCTCTGAGGGGCTGTAGATCAATGGTGGCCGCAGCTGACCTCCCGGCCGAAGGCGCCGAAGCCCCAGTGACCCTCTCCTCCCTTCCACCTCGGCTACCGCCACAGCTCCAGCCGGGGAGCGGGGCTGGGCTGTGCTGCCCACAGCGGGGCTCGAACTCAGCAGAGGCAGAGCCCCCGCTGTGACAGACCCGGGGCGATGGGAGGGCATCCCCCGACCTGCTTTCCTCCCGCCCGCTCCCTCCCGCCGCGGGATGCTCCGGCCAAAGAAGCCGTCGGGCTCGACCGCCGGAGGAGGCGACAGGGACGGGATCCGGAGGGAGCCGCACCCCCGGGCTCCCTGCGCGGGGCAGCGCGGCGTCTCTTACCTCCGTGCCGGGCGGCGGCGAAGAGCCGCGGCGGCGGCGGGGCGGCGGCGGCGGCGCGGGGGTCTGTCGGAGGGGCCCCGCCGCCGCTGTACCGCCGGGAGATCACCCGGTCCCTCCGCGGCGGGCGGGGCGGCAGCGGGCGGCCGTCGTCGCCCAGGGCTTGGAGGAGGATGTCGAGGAGCGCCCCCCGCTCGGCTCCGGCGGCGGGCACGTCCCTGCCCTCGGCGCCCGGCGGCGGTGGGGCCGAGGCCAGCAGTAGGAGCACGATGGCGGGCAGCGCCTGGCGCTTCTTCGCCCCTCGCATCTCTGCGGCGCTGGGAGGAGGCAGAGAGCGAAGGCGGTCAGCGCCGGGCCCGGCCCGCACCCCACCCGCCCGCCCCCCATGCCGCGCCCGGGGCACCTCCGCCCGCCGCTCCCGCACGCCCGGGCCGGGCGCGGCCCGCGGAGCGCCGGCGGAGGGGCCGCGGAGCCGGGACCCGACGGGCCGCTGCCCCCTGGCCCCGCCGGCCCCCGCGCAGAGCCGCCGCGCTCGCCCGGCTCCGCGAAGGCTGCGTTTAATAGACACGGATTAGGGGAAGGTTATTAACCGCGCCGCACATATTCGCGGTACAGGGTTTTGCAGGGGGATTTGCTCGGTTCCTTTTGCCCCTGGAGCCGCCGCGGCCGCGGGTGCCTCCGGGTTCTGCCGGAGGAGCCCCCGCGATGGGCCAGCCTTGTCCAGCCGCCTCGGCAGTGCCGCACCGGGGCTTCGGGGAGCATGCACGGACGGCAGTCGGATGGAGTTCAGTGAGGGGCGAGTTACATTGGAAGTGCCGCAAATCAGGGTGTAAAGGGCGAAAACAATTAACACAGACCGGGGCTCGGAGAGCAGCGCTTAATGCCCTAAGTAAGCTATTCTAATTATAGAAAACGGGTAGGATTAAGAGGGAGGGAGGGAAATTCTGTTATTTACAAACTGTTTTCTAGCTGGCCTGCCTTGCGAATCCTCTTGGGCGAAGGAGTTTATCGGAGCCTCAAGGGAGCCGGCTTTCCCCGACGGCTCCGGGCTGTCCCTCCGTCCCTGCCGTGCCGGGGGCGCACGGCAAACCCGGGGAGTAAGCGGGGAACGACCCGCGTTTCGCTGCCGGGGCAGCGACGCCCCCTCGTTCCACGCCGAGATCCCCTCCGGAGAGCCGGCGGGCAGCCGCTTACCTTCAGGCAGAGGCGAGTCCGGCTGGGTGCGTGCGGGCTGGGGAGCGAGGTGCTGTGCCGCCGTCGGAGAGCCCGTGTCCCCGCGGAGGCTCCGCCGGGCGCGGAGTGGGGCGCTCGGTGCTGCGCCCGGAGATGGGGGATGCGCCCTTCAGGGCCATGCGCTTCTCTTATATAGTCCACACCGGCGTACTCATTTGAGTACTATCGACTTTAGGTGGGTGGCAGTCGATGGAGACACCTCTGGTAATCACTCTTGGGCTCAGAGAGGGTCTTTTCTGACAAACTTCCTCCTCCTCGTTTGTCCCCCGGTGGATGGCAGCTGAAAGCTGCGTTTGAAGTGACTCTGATCTATTTGTGAAATTAGATTTCCCTGAAGATTGGGGAACGCTTACTAATAAAGCTGCCGGCTCAAGAGATTAAAATGTGCTTTAACTTAGCGGGATTCCCTTGGGAGTACAACAAGAAAACTATTTAATTCTCCCCCTTTTTTATTGAACCAAGAAGTCGTGAGCAAAGTCTGAAGGGTGTATAAATTTGATTCTGTTTTGATGGCAAGGAAAGTGGTTGTCTGTCTGTGGCAGGTGAATTCACAAAATGTGAACCTTGTAAAAGTTTGCTTCTTCAAAACAGCTTTTTTAATTTTTGACAACCAGACTTAACAAAAAGCTCACAAAAAAGGTAGCAACCTAACCAAACCATTAAACCCACTGGTTAAAAATCTTGCCTCCTAAAGCAAGTAGATCATCCAAAGATTAGCAAATAAAATCTCAGCTTTCAGAGAGCAGTTGTATGCAGGTGGTCTTGACAGATTGAAAAGCAATACACATTTTTCAAATTATAGCAGACAATATTTTATGTTGGTATTTTGCAGGTATAACTCTTTGTCATAAGTTACCACTTAGATATTTACTTAACAAGAGTGGGACAAAAAGAAAAAAGGTCTGAGATATCCTCTAAGATCTGAAAATGGGGAAATTAGATTTAAAAGAGATTTAAACTATTCTGAATCGGTCTGTCACACAACACTCCCCTATAAACTTTGTCTCCTTCCCCAAAGTCCTTCATTGATACCCTTCTCTGGTTGTCTCAGGCGACACACACTCTGGGCTGTATCTCACAGGGACTGAGACATTGCTGGTGATGGGAACCAGCTTCTTCCCCACATCATCCTCTGCTTTGGCCATCCTCACTCACCTTTGGGGATGTAATCCCACAAAGACCAGAAGTCAAACCACGTTTAACTAATAAAGGCTTGCAAAGGGTTTTATCACACAAAATTATTTTTAGAGGTCAGTGTAATGCACTAGATACACTGGTCTGACCTGTGGATTCCCAGGATAACTGAAGCAAGGTGCCATTCTCTTTCTTCCTAGGTGATTTCCTGCTTTTGCATCTTCATTGGGTGCTTATAAGGAGTTTACTTTTGTCAAGTGAAGTGGGAAAGGGGAGCAGTAATCAGCTGAAAAATAAACCAGCATATTAATTAACCAGTTGCAAAATAAATCCCAAATTTTCTCTCCATTTGCTTATTTGTTTCTATCATCTTATTATTCTTTTATTTTGCCCTCAGAGATGTATGTTGACACAACAGAATGGGACTGAATTTTTCTATGGAAGCTACCAAAGTACAGCCTTGACTCAAGCCCCTCTTCCCAACTTCATTACTAGTCATGGACTAGGTTTACGTCTTCTAGCCCTCGAAGCACATGACGTGGGAAGGAAATCCATGTGGCACTGTTAAGGCAGAATAATTTTGCTGCTCATAAAAAACCCCAAAGTCCTTGTTGGATATCTGTTTGAGGCAGATAGCAGAATACTCACAAGGATTAAAAGCAGTATTGCAAAAAGCAAGCAAATAGTCCCTCTCTTCTCACCCACATCCCCAGAGAAGATCGAGGGAGTCTGCAGACTGGCATGGCTGACTATGCAATCTTGATGGACAACGTCCTGGAGCTGCCAGTTTGGGAAATTTCTAACCCCTGCAGCAAAGATTCTTAAATATGTCATGCTCATGCAGTGGGTTCCAACAATACAAATGCTGATACAAATACTAAAGCAATTAAATTTTGTGCTTTGATTTACATGGTGATATTTAGGGTTTTGAAGCTTTTTATTGGAACCCAACTAGGCCCTTTACCATTATGAGCCACCCAGTTTTATCCTTGTCCTTTACCTCTGCTGAAACTAGTTTCTCTCCTTTGGGAGAGCTGTATCCTTCTTTCCTTGGATGGACATTATACCCACCCAGAGGGCAATGAACTGTTTTATAATTTGTTTTAAGTTAGACAAAATAAGCATGTAGGTTGCTTAATTTCTTACCCTTTTAATGTTATCTTTTGGTATTTTCAAAAGAATAATCAAGAAGTCAAAAAAACAAGAGTGTGTGTCCCTGCTGAGCAGCTTGAGAGGCAGATCTCTCGGTCCTTGATGTTACTGCAAAGATTTTCATTCACTTTTGTAGGACTTGGGACAAGCCTTGAAATGAAAAGAACCAATTAGAAACATAGCACATCTAAATCACAAGTTTTAAGTAGCTTTTTCAGATTCTTTCTGTGCTCAAGAACCTTAAAGTCTTGTATAAAAACAAAACAAACAAAAAGATTTGTTTTCTATTATTGCGCAAAGCCTTGTCTTCTTTTAAGTTGTTTTGATTTTTGAATTCTTCAGAGAGCAGCTGAAAGAAGGAAGACCAGATTGCATCCAGAGGATGATGTTTTACTAATCCTAAGCAATTCTGACAGGATGAAACCTCATTCTCATTGGCCCTTTTGTTAGTAGCTCTAATGTTTCTCCTCATCATTATATGGAGAAAGAATCTCAGCATGAGACCTACATCAAAGAGAGCATCTTAAGGCTTCACTCAGTATCTTATTTAGAAACAGAAAACCTGCTAGTAGTGAGCCTGAATAAGTCTGGTTATTTGCTTCCTGTAGCTAACAGATTTAAGCAGGTACAACACATTATTTTTCCTCCAACATGTTCTTTTTATTTTCTGGTCTGCATTAGCCACAAGTATATCTGATTGAAGTTAAAAGGAAACTAGTTATGTTGAAGTATCATAGGGCTGACAGAGACTCAGAGAGATGATCTAGTGCTTTCCCTTGCTCATGGCAGAGACAACTGTACCTATGTCATCAGGGCTCAGCAAAAAAACTTTTAATTTCTCCCGTCAAGCTCAACACTTCATCACAAATCCATTAAATGAAAAATTGGTAAAGAAGTGGTTTAGAAGTGACATTTTACCTCGGGATTTACACTGAAATATAAAAATTATCTAAATGTATTCCCAAAGCACACACTCAAATAAAAGACAGGCTAAAGTGAAGATTTAGAATTTAGGTGTCTTGCTGTCTCTACATAAATCTGTCAGCCAAAGATTTCCATGGCCAATCACCTAAATCAAGAAGAAAAACAGAGAAAACCTGTTCCTGTTGAAGTTTATGGGAATTTTCCTTTAGACTTTGTTGAGCAGGGATTTAATGCAGGGTTGTTACTAAAGGAGAGGTGAAGAAGTGAGAAATCACCTCAAAAATATGAATGTATTAGCCAAGGCAGTAAATTATAGATGGCTGTTGTAATTTCTGATAAGCAAGCAAGGATTCCAGCTGTTTTCAGATCACAACATTTCCTTAAAATCAGAGATTTTTACACAGCCATATGCATACATGCCTGTGTTTGTTGAGGCTAAGTGCAGAGGTTTTGATCAGATGGCTTTTTGGATACTTGTTGCAGTCCTTTGTTGCTATGAATCTATAGGGTTTTTTCCAAGTGGCTTTTAAGGCACAGGTCATGCCAATGAACTGTCTGAGGGGAAGGCCTTACAGTTAAAGAAGCAAAACAGTGTTACTAAAAAAAATGTGAGAATCAGTGTGCTGCATTTATATCTTAAATGAAAACTTAGGGCATCTCGTAACTTGATGTTATTTTTGAACATTTTTGGTAGAAGGAGCACAGCAGAGAATTGTGGCATGTTCTCAACTGAACTTTAGATAGTGGCTTCTAGTGGTTATTCTGTACTATAAAGATCATCTTTCCCATTAAAGAATGGTCTTTCCCATTAAAGAAATATAAGTTTTATTATTACAAACATATCTAAGCATTTTTAACTACAAAGCTGTAATGATCTTTACTGGCTTTATCTTGAAGAAATTCTACAGTGAAGTCACCACCTTTAAGGTTTGTGGGGTATTTTGCACCTGCAATTACAATATAATGAGTCGTTTTTTAGGCCCTTTGTCTCCTCTATGCTCTGGAAGGCCAAGCTGGGAACACGGAGAAGTTTCTGACGTAGAGATTTCAAACAATAACCTGAAAACTAACTTACAAGTGGTTCAGCAGGAGGCAATGAGGATCCAGGGAGAACACTGAGGTGCCAAGTCTGATAGGACTGTGAAATAAGTCCTTCTATATTCTTTTATTTTTCCTAAAACAGTTTCAGTAGTGAAGATTTTGTTTCTGCACTGGCTTACTGTCTGCATCTGGCACTGTTCAGCTGAAGGTGGCACATGGGATAAACGACCAAATCTCAGTCTATAGATGCTATTTCACAAGAATCTAATCCAAATTGTTTTTCTCTTATCCTGACTGATATTGAGAACTTAGTAGCAAGAAATGAACATGGCTTGCCTTTTAAATTGTTCCCTGGACAAAACCTTCTACAAGATTTTCAAAGAAGAAAAATAGAAAGCCTTTTAAACCTGGAAAGATTTTTCAGGACCTAGAGTGGTGTGCTGAGGATAATTGGTCTCAAGGCCTGAGAAATAATCAGTCTGATCAAAAGACCTTTTGAACCACTTGAAGTTCTTCACAAATGCTGGAACATGGAAGATATGAAGGCAATAATTTGCATTACCACGACTCTGAAGATTGACAGTTTAGCTTATTGTAGAAAATATCCAGTGGTGGTTTTGTTTGTTGTCACCTTTTGATTTTGACCAGAATTACATTTAAGAAGGACAAAGCAGACCCTCTACCACAAGAATCCTGCTGCAGGTACCTGCTGTTGTCTGAGCCCAGAATACCAAAAATAGATACTAAATTGTCCCACTGGTTTGAGTATTTTTTCTTTTGAACCCAGATCCTCAGCTCTGTCAGATGCACTCCAAAAGACAAAAGTTCTCTTTCTAAGGTAATGACAGCTTATTACACCTGTCATTACAGCAGCTAAAAGAGTTTATTTGCAGATGCAGCAGGTTGAAATAAAATCTCTTGCCTGGCACAGAAGGCATCTTCACCATTTGCCCTTTGTGACAGCAAATTTATGACAGCAACTTACTGACAGCACCAAAAAAGCTGACTGGTGACCAGAATAACTGTGCAGGTGACATAGCTTCCTTGAAGACATCCATCTGACCAACACGAGGTTCATCACCCAAACATTTCCTTTCAACAGCACCAAACACTGAAAAAGAGTGAGATTTTCAGGCCTTGGCAACAAGGACAATATCAAGACTTTGCATTCAAATCATGAAGTCACTGATTCTAAAAAAAAAAAAAGTCTTTAATTTCATCTTGCAATGAGGACCTTCACCAGGAGAACCTGAACCTAGGGCTTTTTGTAGATGGAGAGGTACTGTCATGGGTTTTGTAAAGAGCATATTATTCTATTCCATCTGGGTGGAGCAGAATTGCTTATCTTTGCCCAAATGGGTCAGTGTCACTTATCAGATGGTGGAGTGCTACTTATCTCTCTTCATTGTTTCACTACTTCCATGGGAATGTCTTCTGCTAATGGACAATTAAGAGCTCATCAATGACATTACACATTACACTGCACTATTGTAAGCTGCTCCACACAGGGAGGAGGAGCCAAACCATCTTAACCTAGATAAAAAGGAGCCACAGTCCCACTAGGTATCCAGTTTTTTCCACCGGATCCCTAGAGGAAGACCAGACCCATCTTACCATTACTGGACCCTTTTTCTTCAACGGGACCATCTCTACTCCAACAGAACCACATCTGCCACTCCAGGAGGGCTTACTTTGGACTGCTTCCAACACCCTGACCAACAGGGTATCAGGTTGTATTTCTGACTCTGTCAGGGTTTTCTAGGATTTCTTGTTTGTTTATTTGTTTGCTTATTCTTCAGTACTACAACATCTGTATTTTTTATATCCCTAGTAAAGAACTGCTATACCTATTCCCAAAATCTTTGCCTGACAGCCTTTTAATTGCAAATTTATGATAATTTGGAAAAGGGGGGGAGGGGCTTACATTTTAAGGGAGACTCCAACCCTCTCTGGCAGATACCTGTCTATCTAAACCAAGACAGGTTCAAAGACAGCCTTCACTGCAGATGGAGAATCTCTCCTGGCATACTGCAGCAGAGTGGTCTGAGTTTAGTGCTCACTGACCTCCACTACTGAAGTAATCAACTTTTAAAAAAGAAAAAGAAATTTTGGGTGTAAGTGTTGTGTCAGTGGTGAAAGAGGAGGGTCAAACAGTTTTAGGAAAAATGAACTGTTGGGACCACCCCAAATGAAAAAGTCCTCCAGCTTAGGTTCATGTTACTTCCAAAGCATAAGTTAAGACATTTGATGCCATTCCCTACAGCAAAGATATCTTCTGATTATCTATTACATTAAGGATAGATTTCCACAGTGGTCTGCTGTGAATCCTTGCTGATTTCTTGTCTGATTTCTCATCAGACTGGCAAACTTTCCAGACCTGCTGCATATTGATGGTTTCAGTGCAAAAGATTTCTAAGTAGAATTTGACTTTGTGCCACTTGACAGTTTAGACAAGAACTTTGAAAGTTAACGTAGTCTGAATTCAGTGGATTAACTGGTTTTCTGAGGAGGTTCATACCAAAAATGTTTATTTGAATAAAACACACATCAGTGTTGATTTGGTATGAAATTTGCAGCAGGAATTGATTTTTAGACTGGAAAGAGGTAAAGAAAATTGGTTTCTGTTCTGCAGGCCAATATGGGTGCTGAGACTGAGGGGGCACAATCAATCAGAATACAACCGAATGAAGAGTGAGTTTTTCTGAGGGTGGATTCCTGCCTGAAAAAGAGTTGGCCAAGAAATACTGCTGATGTCAAGAAAGAAGAATCTCAGATAATACTCTTTCTCACTGCTGAGACTGCTGATAAAATCTTGTACTATAATCATCAATTTACATCTCAGGAAAAATAACAAAAAAAACTGAAAAAAATAAGGAATATGTTTTTAAGTTTGGAAAAAATTCTTTAAAGCAAAACACTCAAGTTTATCAGAAAGAATTTTGAGCTTGGTCTAAAAATATCTACTCAGAAAACAAAAATTTGATGTTAGGAATCTCATTAATTTGATGTTAGGAATCTCTTTAGTATAGGAATATGAATTTGTAAAAGACCACCATGGTCATTTGGTCCACAAACCTGAAGCTGTAAGAGTGCAATAGAGACCTACTTCAAACAGAGTATAAGACATGCCCTCCACATGCTCCCAAAGACTTCAGATGACACAGTATTAATAAATAGCCTAGAGCAAATTTAAAATGCCTGTGACAGGCCAAAAGTAAATCTATGTCTGAAGGCACTTCAGGGAAAAAATCCAGAACAATGCCAAAGCCTTAAAGCCTTGAAGGAGTAGGGGACTTTTAATATAATCCAACCTTAGGAAGCAGGTCATCCTCTTGCTATGATTATCAGAATTCTTCTGCCTATCTGACCTAGAGGGAAAATTTCATGATGACTCCAGCCCTGGTGACTGGCTTCAAGCTGAACCTGTGATTATGATACACTAGGCAAGCAGCTGAGAATTTTATAAATTACTAATGGATCTTTTTAACATGTTGTCTGCAGCTGTGAAAGTCTCCAGTGACTCAAATGGAAGGGAAATACCAATCTGTTCCTACTCTCTGCCTCCTGAGGCAAACAAGGCATCAAAGAGATGCCTAAGGAATAGTTCCTATTTCATCAGGTGAGAACATGGGGTTAAAGCTATGGAAATTGAATAGGTGAGCAGTGTTCCTATAACTTCTAAATGCATTTTGATATAGGTATTATTATTTTTAACAGATTGCTAGGTCTGGCACTCTTCTGGTAGTAGAGGTAGTGGGACCAATGACTTTATCTTCTCCCTCCCTACCCCTCATATTTATTATTAAATTAAATAATGGTTCAAAGGAGTATTTGATAATAGATTGTCCTTATTTCTTAAGATGTGCATCCTTCAATAAAAGTTATTTTGTAAAAACCTCTGTCAATGGCAGAGAAAATTCACCTTATAATAAATTATGTAAAAGTGTCTTTGGATCTTATAAATAAAAGGAATAAACTGTTTAATTTGTTAGCAGCAGGTTTGAAATACTTTTAAAGACCTTGCTATATCCCTGATCCCAACTAAAGCTTTTGATTATCATAAGAGCAACTAATAAATTACACAGTATGTAATTTATATGTGGGTATTTGATAAGTTTGAAGAAAACAAACATTTAATTTTGCTTGCTTTAAACTGTGTTGCAACACTAGACTGTTGAATAACTCAGGTCTAAAATTATATTTTAAAAAAAAACAACCTAGATCTTCCTAACCTTCAATTTTTGTTTTTTTGTCCTCTTTTCTAATGCCCTTCCTGCCATGCTTCTCCTAAATCTAAAAACATCACTTAACCTGTTCCTTCAGCTGCCTCAGTTTCTCCTTGGTATTCATTTTTTTGATCTTGCCTTCCTCTTTTCAACCATCCATCCCTCACACCTTTTTTTTTTTTTTAATTTAAAATGACACGTGACACTACACCTGAAATACCAAATGTGTTCACTCATGCAGTTTTTTACATGTTCCTTGTATTTCTAACAAACAGAAAGCCATTTTCTAAGTTCTTTGTTACCAAGGAAAGGAAGAAGAAGCCATATTAAACACATGCAAAATTTCTGCTAAACATTAGTTTTTGTCCTGATCTACGACATCTTAAAAAAGAAGCTCAGTAACACTTTCAATGTTTTTAATTACTCCATTTTAATTCTAATTTTAATTTCAGTGGTGGTGATGCATTTTTTTTTTCCTATGGTGTTCTTTTTCCAAATTGACTTGGACATTTTTAAAAGAATAAAGATTGACTGACAGAAAATCAAGCTGTGTTAATTACACGGTGTATTGTTGGAGATTATTTTCAGTCTAGTTGAAACTAATAATAAAACTGGAAGTTGTGCTGAGGTTGTGCATTCCTTATTCTGAATTACTGCATCTTTTGCCACAAGTCCGGGCAGTGAGACTCTATGGGAGCTAAGCTGTGCCTACCTAATAGCTTCCACTGGATACTTTTCTGTTCACCACTGAAGGGGCTCCACAATTCAGGTAACATTCTTTACATCAGTGTCATCTCTCTGTCAAAATGGGACCACTTCTAATATAGAAAGGACCAAATGGAGCAGAAAATACAGAAAAAAAAAAAAAAAAACCAACAACAAATATCTATCAATCCTTTAAAATAATGGGCAGGAATAATATGAGGCACACCATGATCATAGAGTCGTAGAATAACCTGAGTTAGAAAAAAAGAAGCTGAACTGGCTCAAGTAACCCCTGCCAGGCCCACTATATGGGTCACAACTCCTCTTGGGAAGAATATGCAGAAGCAGATACCATGGAGATGTCAGTGAATTGATGGTAGCAAAGGAGAGCAGGAGTGCCTCTTCCAGAGCATTGCTGTCATAGTGTTCATAAATTTGTTGGTCCAGATGAGACTGTCGTGCCCTCTGCCCATCTCAACAATGTTTGAGTGCCCTGGACATTTCAACCATTTTGACAAATAAGAGTTCAAGATATCCTTATATTTTTCTAAATATAAAAGACAAAGGCAGACAAAGCAATTCATCAGTGCACGGAGAGCAAAGGAACTAAAGACCTTTGTGAGGGATGCCGTGCTCTTCTGTTCTTCCCGGGTCAAGACAGAATTGACTCAGCAGGAAGTGAACCCAGGACTGCATTCACTACTGCTCCATCTCTCCTGTCTCATCTCCTTTTCCTGCCTTCACAACTCTCATCCCATTATCATTGCAGGAATTTGAATATGCTGCTAAGCAAACTGCACTGGGCTCCTCCTGTGCTGCCTACTCACCTGGTAGGCAACAGCAAGACATGCAAAACCCAGCAGAAAGCTAGGCAAAGACTGCATTTCCCAAGCCCTTTCTTCCTTACACTTCTAAATAAAATTTAAAAAAAAAACCTATTAAATATTTTATCTGCCAGATGTGATGATTAGACAGTTTATAAAACACTGTGAAAAAACGTGTTACTAAAGCTAGTGGATCTAAGATAAGCAGATCTCTTTGGCCCAGACAAAGACCCTTAGCTGTTTGAGGAGGAAGACTAAGATTAGGGATAGCCTGCCACACTGCCTCTCTGCAACATATGGGCCTTTACTAAATCTGATTTCAGCAGGTTTAACTTATTTGGATGTAAGCCCTAATAAATGTTTGAAGAGCTATCTAGAGTTAAAAAAAAAAAAAAAAAAAAAAAAAAGACAAACCTTTTTTTGCTTTGTATTACAAAGTGTCAGCTCTGCAAGGCAGGAGAATAAATACTGCAGGCAATACTGGAAAAGAAAGAAGAATATGGATGTCTCTGACAAATGGCTCCAGTGACACAGTCGAAGCACTCCCATTTGGTTACCTGAAACAGCTACCTATCTAAAGTGAGCTTTACAGGTACTTTAATCCCTAGCCCAGTTTTTCCTCAGTAGATTACTCAAACAACAAAATGATACAAGGACTTAATTGTCCCATTAGGAGCCATTGCCTTCTTCAGTTCTATTCACCTCACCTCTGTCTCTATAATCTCTTTTTATATTGTCATTCGCAGAGACCTCTTTTGCTTTCTATGGAAAGCCTCTTTTCTACTATTATTATTAACAATAATAACACTGAATGAGTCAAGGAGAGAAATTAACTAGGGAAGATAACAAGCTAGTGGAGGAGGTGGAAAAAAATTTGAAAAGAATGTTGAGTGAGTGCAGTGAGGAGCAGTGGTGCAGGGAGGAGGAAAGACGCAGGGCACAGAAGGGTTAAAAGAGGAGCAAAAGAAAGTCTGAGTCAATGCAGAGTAGGAGGAGGTGATTAAGAAGAATTTAAAAAGTTGAATGTGAAAAGGAAGGAAGACTTCTTACAGTGAAATGAGAAGGGCAAGAAGAAAGAAATGGAAAGACAGAATAGGCTGAATAGGCTGAAGGAAGGAAGTTCTGCTCCACACCTTTTTTATAAAGTGAAGAAATTGAAGCAAATTTAGAGGAAATGAAGGAATTGGAATACATGAGGTAGACAAGAAGAAAAGAATTGTGGGTTGTGGTAGGAAAGGAAATTATGCAAAGCAAAAAACATGTGTTTGACATATGAAGGGGAAGAAGCTGAGGTATTGGTTTAAATATTATATTCACTGTATTTTCTTAGAAAATGAAGGGGTCATTTCACAGAGAGACTTAAGTTGGAATTGTACATCTGAAAATGGGAGTTATAAAACCCAAGCAAACAACTTTTATAAACTGAAGGAGAGGTGTTTACAAGAGAAATACCACTTCAAATATAATAATTTATGGAGAAAGACCACTGTCAAAATGTCACCAAATACATACCTGAAACATATATGGACAGGTCAGATTCTTTTGATGCACTCATCTCAAATATGAGTTGTGTTAAATAGATTTTGGTTGGTGTGTTAGTTGGATTTTATGTCATTTACTAGCTGAAAAAAATCCCAAAGCATAACATTTTCTCTGGCATCAGGCATTATAGAGGAATTTGGTTTGCTACTGAGGTAAGTGAAAGATTATGAACTTGGCTTTGCTGTTGCATAACCAGGGGTGACGTTCTTTAGCTATCCTCTACTCATGCAATGACCTTAAGCTTTTAGAAATTGACTCTGGGCATTTCTGAAGCATGACACACACAGAGCTTTCCATGTCTAAAAGCTGAAGACACTGGCTCATCAGGAATTCCCCCCACATTCTTCCCATTCTCTGAGATCATTCCTATGTTTCTGAAATGCCCTGCTTGCTCATTCCTTGAAATTCACGAGTGTCTTTTACCATTGTCAGCTTTCAGGACCTCTATGGGTCTTTTTCAGTTTTTCTTGGGCCCTATCTGAATACGTTTCTGATACATTGGCACACCCTGGAAGTGTGCTGAGCACACATGAGAGCAGTTGCAGCTAAAGCGTGCATTTGTAAAGAGCGCTCACTCCTGCATGCCACAGAAAATTACTTGTTTCACTGAGGAAAATAACTTTTTTCCCTGAAGGATTGCTGCTCCATCGGAGAGTATGGATTAAACAGCACACACTGATCCTGCAGTAAAAATACAACAGAAATAATATAGGTTTCCTTACACAAGCCTCCAGCCAGTTGGCAGCAGGGTGGGGAGGTTGCCTGCTCCCTATAATCCTGCACTTCCCTGTTGGAGCAGCTGGCTCCTCAGGCAGCCAGCAAGCCAGCATGGCAGCTGGGCAGCTGAACATCCAGGAAAGCAGTTGGAGGGATAGGAAGAAAAGGAGCTTGTCAACTAGCAAATCAAGGGAGACATAAAAAGGATGTCATTCCCATGAAAAATGACAGGTTTCTGACTTTTCATTGAGATCCAGGATGAAATATTTTCATGTGTGTACATATGTCTACGTATTAGCAAAAAAAAGTCATATACACGTGTCTGCATATATGTACACCTATTTTAAAATGGTATTTTTGTGAGAAATTAGGTCCTTATTCCAGCTAACCAAAATGAATTTTTGCAGTTCTCTACTATGAAGTTTCTAAGGAGGCAACTAAAGGCCAAAATTAGGCAAGAGAATTTCAGGGACCCCAGCTGATTATAAAAAATGGTATGATGATGTCACTGCATATTATTACAACAAAAATATGATCCAGGGCATGAGGTTAAATTGACAGAGCAGAGCTTTTTTAGTCCTGCATTAAACAAGCATCACTAAATGCTTTTTCAAGCTTTATTAAGTATGAGGAAAATAGGAAGGCAAAAGGAAATAAGTTGAAGGAATTTAATTAAATTTAAAAATATATATTTATGTGAAGTAAGATTTCCATGTCAGCAATGTTTGCTCTTACATTTCTCGTGTTCCTATTTGTAAGAAAAAGCATTCCTTGGTTTGGCAACTTTGAGAAAAAAAAAATAAAGCATGAACAGAGAGGATCATAAACTTTTTCTGAGGACTTTCTGATCCTGGTTCTTTAAACCAAAGGGCAAATTAATGGAAATACTAAAAAAAACAAACAACAGCAAAGGCTGAAAATTCTGTAATATGTACAACACTGCTTCAGACAGTGGAGCAAGCTCTCCATTCTGGCAGCTAATGATGGAGGTGGCTCTGATGGCCAGCAGAGCCATAGAAATATCCTGAGGATGTGGCTTTCAGCTGGCCAAAAGCACAAGCAGAGTTTTGAGGAATGCAGTCCTGGCTGGCTGGACCAACCAGACAGTGTTTTTGTCTAACCACTGCAGAGTAGGGGGGAAGAGAGGAGACTGAGGCAGAGACACACAGGTGTCTACAGGTGGGTGACCATGCACTGTAACAGTGCCCAGAATGTTGTGGAATCTCCCCCCCGAAGATATTCAAGAACCATCTGGATACAATCCTGTTCAATGTTCTCCAGGATGACCCTACTTGAACAGGGAGGCTGGACCACATGGCCAACTGTGGTCACTTCCCACCTGATCCATTCTGTGGTTCTGTGTGATTCTGTGTCTTGAAAGCAAAGGTGACTGGCCCAAAGGACAAACAATACAAAGCCACAATTACTGCATTTTATAAACTGTTTTCTTCCCCTTGTATGCAGAGCGAGGAGAAATTATAACCTAAAAAAAGTGTAAATGATTCAGGAAACCTCCTCATATGAAGATTTGTTGTCTTGGATAAGGAAATCACTCCTTCCCCTAAGCCTAAACAAGTACAGAAAATGTTATATTTTATTTTCTTTTAAAGAAAAAAAATAATTGAATCTTATTTCATAGAATATGCTGTGTTGTAAAGGACCCACCAGGATCCCTGAGTCCAACTCGTAACTTTATGCAGGACACCCCAAGGGTCACACCGTTTGCCTGAGAGTGTTGTCCAAACACTCCTGTAACTCTGTCAGGCCTGGTGCTGTGACCACTTCCCTGGGGAGTCTTTTGCAGTATTCAGCCACATTCTGGGTGAAAAACTTTTTCCTGATATCCTTTTATCCTGATATCCTAAACATCCCCTGATACAACTTCAGGCCATTCCTTTGGGTCCTGTCACTGGTCACGAGAGTGAAGAGATTGTCACCTGTCCCTCCTCTTCCCTTCTCAAGGAAGTCGTAGACTGAAATGAGGTTTCCCCTGTGTTTCCTCTTCTCCAGGCCAAGCAGACCAAGCAACCTCAGCCTCCTCTGATAAGGTTTCCCCTTCAGACCCTTCACCATGCTCTTAGCCCTTCTTTCAATGCTCTCTAATACCTAAATATCTTTCCTATATTGTTGTAACCAACACTGCCCCCAGCACTCGGGGTGAAGCCATCCCAGTGCAGAGCAGAGCAGGACAATCCCCTCCCTTTCCCCAGCTGGTGATGCTGTGCCTGATGCCCCCTCAGGACACGGTTGGCCCTCCTGGCTGCCAGGGCACTGCTGACTGATATTCAGCTTGTCACCAACCAGGACCCCCAGATCCCTTTCTGCATTGCTGCTCTTCACCATCTTTCTCCTCAGTCTACGTGCGTCCAGGGTTGCTCCATCCCAGGTGCAGAATCCAGCATATTCCTTGTTGAACTTCATAGTGTTGGTGATTCCCCAGGCCTCTAATTTATCGAGGTGTCTCTGCAGAGCCTCTGCCCCTGAAGGAATTGACAGCTCCTCCCATTTTGCTGTTGACAGCGAATTTATTAGATAATGGCAAATTAAGAAGACTTTCTTTTTAAAGAGAAATAAGTTCAAACCAAAGTTTACAATATAATATTTCTTTTATTGATAGCAACTTTTTTTTTCTCTTGTGAAATACCTCAATAATTTAATACAGTAAACCTGCAACATAAATATATCTATTGACGCCAGCATGCTTTGATCCCCTTAATACTAGCAGGCCTCTGTTGCCTCCCACTCTTGATTTTGTTAGCAATAATTTAGGCAACAATCCTTTCAAGATAAAAGGATTACAACTCTATGAAAATCTTCTCTTACAGAATTCAAACAACCATTCATAAAGCTTGTCAGGCAGCTTTTTTTCCTTGTGCTTCCATAGCACAAGACCTTGAAATCTTTGGTCTGTGCTGAGTGGTTTCCTCCTGCAAGCTAGTAGTCTTAAATTTCATTGTGGTTCAAGTTGACAAAGTTTTCTTTACTGCTCCAAGCACCTGAAAAACATTCATCTTAAATGAATGAGAAATGAAATTTTAGGCTATTTGAATCACCATTCTGCTTTTTTATAGAATATCAGGTCTCATCTTACTTGATGAATCTACAGCAATTGTTTAGAGGAAAGGATGTCAGCTGAAGTAATTCAAATTTCAATCTATAATTGGAACACAAATATAGATGAAATTTGGGGCTTCTGAAAAAAATACATCAGTTGATTTTCAAGAGGAACTAGCAACCTTCAATGTGTTTAGGAAGGCCCATACGCCATTGACTAAAAATTGGAAAAAAAATCATTTCTTCCAAGTTTGTTTTGATTAATTCTCCAATCTGTAGTCACAATAATGTCGCTGAAGTATAAATTTACATGCAGGAGAAAAAATTATTTTTGTGTTAGTTACAACACAACTTCAGTTATGGCATCACTCATGGTAAATTATTATTTTGCCTTTCTAGTGTAAATAGCTCCAACTTCTAATAAATTTATAGACACTGAGCCATTGAGGATGTGCCTAAAATTAGTTTTGAATTATTTATATGTAGGTTTGAAAATCTTTTTGAACATTGAACATTCAAAATAAAGGTGTTGAGAAACATAGTGCATTATTACATTTTCTAGTTCTGTACAAATATTCAGACATCAAAGATAAATATTTAAGATATTAATAAGGAGTTTGTCACTTATTCTGTTTTGCCTGTGATTAATTTCATATTTTCTGGTAGGGTCAGTTCTCCTTTACGTGTTTAAATTGGTAGAACACTCATGCAGCAAGGGTTTTCCTGTCTTTTCTCTTAAGATCAGTTTGATAATAATAAACAAAACTCTGACAATCAGTGCATTTCTTTTAGAAGATCTCATGGTGTTTCTGCTCACAAGATTGGTGTCATGAGCACAATTTTTTTCCCTCAGTTATCTCATACTTAGAAATTTCAAATTTTTTAATCCCCTGGAGCTGTCCTAGTGAGTTGTTTGTTGGAAACAGGAGCACAATCTTATGTGAATGTTATAATGAAGATTTGTGTTGTTAGAGACAAAAACATCCAACTAAGACAAAAAAAAGTAGCATAAGAAGTGCACATTTCACCTGGGGCAATTCTCCCATTTAAAACAAAACAAAAAACAACTTTAGCAGTAGAACGTTCAATTTCAGGTCAATTGTGTAATTTCTAGTGCATTTTCTCAGTGGGATAGTAATGTTAGCTTATTTGTTGCCAATAGATGGCAGTGATCACTCAGTTTCCTTCAGGAATAAAAATTGTGTAACAAATCAAGTGTCAGGAGCTGGGTAGATATTAAGGCAGATCCTACAAATCCTGAAGTTATTACTGTTGGGGTTTTAACCAGAACATTTCCATACTTTCATGTGTTCCAATATCAGCTAGTCCTCGGATTAAGGAAACCTCTTTTGGTGCTTCCTTTGAAGTCAATTTCACGGCCTGGTGTCAGCCGACTGGACTGAGGCCTTCCCAGTACACTCCTCCTCTCTCCTCAGGAGGCACACAAGCAGGTGTACTTCCTTTGCTACTTCATATCACATGGTTTGTAGGCATGTCTTCCCTTCCTGGTGTCTGACATGTCTTTTTTGTCCATTTTGCTTCATGGACAGTGGCCAAAGGTGACTCAGCAGGCACTAGCCACTCTCTTTGGAGAGGTAGTCAAAAGCAGACTTGATGGACAGGAAGCTTTGGGGGATGAGAATGGGGAATTGTTTGTGTCCCTGGTGATGAAAAGGATCTCCTCATCTGGTATATGAGATACATTCAAAATTTCTTCTTTCACTCACTTCCTATAAGCGAAACAGAAATTAGCTGTGCCATCAGTGTGAAAGCAACAGAAAAGCAAATCCTCACCAAGTCACTGGTGGGGTTTTTTCTGATCCAGGCGGTACCTACTGGGCTTCAGTCCTCTGTAACTCAAAGAAGTACGGATGTGCTTTCTTGAGTGACTCAGAGCATGCAAACACTCACTCTTTCACAAGGATCAGCCAGCCTCTTGAAAGGTCTGAGTATGCAAATGGAGAAATATGCAACACATTCAAAATTTTCTCTTTCAGCATTTGTACAGCTTGCCAAGACACAAGGTGACTTCAGCTCAAATATTATCTGACAGATGTATCTTCTTCCAATGCATTTCAGTCTATATGAAAACATCCCATAGATTTGGTAAAGGAGTTAACTATTTTCTTTATTTTAACTACTTCCATGACCACTCTCAGTTGTTTACTTTCCACTGTAAATATTTTCATCTTTCTTAGAGGAAAATGAACCTTTCACAAACATTTCTTGAGTCTTCAGGAGCCTTTGAATTGACTAATCACCACAGATCCATTTAGGGACTTAGGTATTTAAAGGAGAAGTAAAATGTCTAAGTCAAATCTCTAGATCCTCAAAATACCACACTTATTTGTCACCTAATCATGGTTCCATCTGTAGTCTGAAGGCAGTTCTGTTTTTATAGAGTCCTTATATATTTGATAATCAGCCAGACATTGTCACTGTACCACAGTTCCAGCAAAACTAACAAATTAAGAGCTTCTCTTCTGAGTTGAACAAGCCAACTCTCAGATGAGTATTTGCACACATACAAGAGAGATGCAACAATGGCAGCATATTTCTGCTTATTAATACTGTGGTTAAAAAATTACTTGGAATGAAGAAAATCAAAGCTAGCTCCCTTTCCTGCTTGAAAATAAAAAGCTTTGAAATTTGACAGCTGCTCCGATCTGTACAGCTGCAAATTCACAGGAAATCACAGGAGGTGAGCACACTTCTCCTTTCTAAAAATTTCCCAAGTCATTGACTCATTTTATCCTTTCAATACCCCTTTTCTCTTTTCCACCACCATTTAGACTGCATTAATGTTTTCCTAACTACAGAACAAGCATCATGGATATGAACATCATAAGAAGAAACACCTATTTTCCAACCTTGAGATAAATGTCTGACTTTCTAGAGCAACTGGTGATGGCTGAAGATCCACATCAGAGACTTACAGAAAGACTAAAGGGATGTGTACCTATAGTACTGCAAGTACCAACTTGAATTTATGCTTCATTTCTAATACAACTGACTGAATTTGGATCCAGCACACATTCTCTATTTACAAAGGTCTCCTCTACTCAAAGAATTAGGTTCTCCAGGTCTCATCTGAAGTACTGATTAAAGTGAACTCTAGGAGAAGGGAATACAGGTGACCTTGTCCCTGATAAGTAACAGTTGTGTTAATTACCCAATACAGCCTTGCCCCTGATGAGTCACAGCTATACCCAATAAAGATAAGTGTGATAAAAGGGAGGGGGTTAGCTGATGTGAGGTGATTATGAAGGAGGAGGGGCCTTGAGGAAGAGGGAACAAGAGACTCATGAAGGAGAAGGATCCTGAGGAGCGAGAATCACTGCAGTGAGCCTATTCTGGGTCTGCAGTCAGAGCCTGGTGTTGGAACCTGCAGTCATAGTCTAGCTAGGTAGAAGCCTGCATTCAGAGTCTGCAAACTAATACCTGCAGTCCTAGTTTAGCAGGAAATAACCCAGCAGTCAGAGGCTGAAAGGGAAACCTACAGCAGGAGCTTGCTGTAGCCAGAGTCAGTGAATGGTTGCAGTCAGGGTGGCTGAGCTGTAAAGAGAAATAAACCAGGACCCTTTTCATGCTGTGATAAACAAGAAGCCTGTATCTTGGCTCATTTCTACCCTCTAACAAGAAGGCTGCCGCAACAATGAACTAGTAAATATGTGAGGAGGACTATTTAGTAATTTTGGTGTCTTAGGATGGGAACATTTCTGGGGTTTAAGATGGATCATGGTAAGGATGCACAGGCATTTCTCACCTACCAAGCTTCTAATGCATTATTGCAAACGCATAGATGGTAATTTTCTCTATGCAGCTTAGTAATGAATCAACTGATATAGTGGGGTTTTCATTTAGATCCAAAATTTCACCAAAACCCAGCTATTTTGATATTTGCACAAACATACCCATCTAGAAGCCAAAGATGTTATAGAAAGCAAAGTATGCCTGGTCCATTTTTGTTGAAAGGCTTGAATGTTCCCATTTCCCCTAATTCAGAGAATGCAGCCATACATAAGAAAACATTTAAAGGAAGACTGAAACAAACCTTCAGGAAAACGCATCTGAAAATGTCACTGACTACACAAAGAAATGTCTTAAAACATGTACAAATGTGTACAAAATTTAAAGAGTTCTGAATAAGTTTGTAAGACACAGAATCTTTTTTTTTTCTCTTTCTTTCTTTGCACAGTAAATTCAGGAAAAAAAAAGACTATTGTTGCATGACCATCGTCAGTGGGGAGACAGAACTCATTATTGGAGTCCTCTTGATGATGAGATACACAGCCTCATTTATCATTCTAAGCTTCCTTTTATAGTGAGTTTGAATTTCCTGGGCTTGGAAAACCTACTGGTTGGGAATCTCTGCACTGCCCAGATCTCTGGCCAGTGATGTGTTCACATACAGGGTTTAGATGGGATTGACTGAGTTCTTTGTTGCCCTAGGAACAAGCCAGGTTAGCCAAATTGGGTCGGTTATGATCAGACTCATTTTGTCCAGCTGTAGACCAGCTTTACCTTGCTACAGGCTATCTTTACACCAACTGTTTGGACCAACCTTTGTAGGAAACATCTCACTACATCCATTTAAACTGCTATTTTTACCACTGAAAAGTTTATATTGTTCCTCTAAAAGAAGTACAGTTTTGCCTGTGTGGCAGAAAATACAATTTTGTACTTGGTTGCTTCCATCCTTACCTTGAAACACAAAAGACTAGTACCTAAAGGTTAGGTTCCCTTTCAAGGAACCTGGTTTAATTTGTCCTAAAAAGAGAAGAGGCTAACATGAATGAGCATATGTTTAATCTGTTGTCATCATATCCCTGCCTCTTTCCTCTGAAGCTGCCTCCACTCTGTACTCTGCATTGTCTCCTTAATCTAAACATTGAAAGAGTTCATTGTATTTCCTGGTAAAGGAGAGAACAAACCTATTAAGATGATTTGAAAACATTGCGACAGAAATGTCAAGAGGGATTCTGAACACTTATGTGTGAGGAGACAGAAAGCATTGGGTGCACATAAGATTCAAGGAAGAAGGAGGAAACTGCAGCTAGATAGACACAATGGACAAAGCCAGAAACATTGCCAGAAGCAGCAGAAAAAAAAGGAGGGACAAAACTGCAGTAGAAGATGAGTGAGCATCTTCAAATGGACAGGAACTCTGCTGGAGAAGAGTCTGGACTTTGAAGTGAATGAACAGACTTAAAAGACAAACCAGAGAGATTGGTACCACAGTGGTAACTAGAAATGACGGGAGCTAATGAAATCATCTATGCAAGGTTTTTTCTTGGAAAAAAAACCCATGATTTTTAATTTTTAACCTCAGGCCTCTCTCCTGATAGTCACCCCAAGAATATCTAAACGCCAGAGATGGTGATGACAGCAATTTTTTAGCAGTTTAGTTATCGTATTATACATTAAGGCCACAAGTGAACACTTCAGTCGAGGAGATCATGGAACCACAGATAAGCAATGCAAAAGGGACGTTGTTCAAGGTCATCTTCTAAAAGCTTTAGTTTTAGCAATGTTAACAACAATGAATATGGCATAATTTCCTTCCATTACATTTATGAAATACTGAAATTTATTAAACATAACTGAATTGCCTTTTGTTAAATTTATGTTCATATAAATGGCACATGATAAAATACAGCAAAATTTCTAAGTTATTTATAGGTTCTCCCCAACTCAATGAAACTAAGAGAAGCCCAATTTTATTCTTTCACTCACTACAACCCAAATAATGAAATTCAAGCTGTGACAGTTTAGACGTGGAAGTATGAGATACAGAAGTAACTTCAAACTGAACCTCCCTTACTTTGTTTGGAAGTAGAAACAGATGTAATCTGATACTGCATCCCATGAAAACTGATCTAGTCTGGGTATGCTCAGGAGAACTAATAATTACCATGTTACAAACAGCTCACGAAAGACTAAAGGAAAATAGCAAATAATCCATTGTATTTTTAGGATGCCTCTAACATGACAGGCTCAGCTGAATTGGGCAAAATTTGAACCCAAAACACAAAACTTGCATCCGGTGTCCTTTATAAAATCTCCTTCCTTTATTGCACCTGTTTCATAGTTGGTACCAGTAATATTCAACATCCTTTCCCCTTCAATACCATTCAAAAGGAGAAGAGAATGGAAAAGTAGGGGTAGAATCTGAAACAGAAGACAAAGAGAGTGAGTTGAATTGTCTCTGCCCTCCTGCCTTAGTTTTCAAAACTAATTACCCAGGAAGCTTTAAAAAATGAGTGTGCATATATTGCCTAGTTTCTCTTCATTTAGAAATTTGTGTTTACTTTCTCATTAGACCTCTTTTCTGCTTTGAGTCTAAAGAACCAGCCAGAGCCACAGATCTTAGTTTTGACATGTGTTTCACTAGATTTTATTCCAGTGTAAAATTTTAACTTAGCTGTGGCCCAGACTTTCACAGCTGACTCAGTGCATGACATCCATAAATAATGGAATTTATGACACAAACTTAAAGCCATCAAGACAAGATGCCAGGATGTTTTCTCAGTTCAGAATGCCTTTTTTCATGTGAACCTTGATTACTGTCAACCATTTTTCTCTGAGCTTTTTAGAAAGGAGTTCTCCTAAACTCCAGCTACAGACTGCCTTGATGATAGCTTGAGTCTCCAGACTGTGCCAGAAGAGTTGCCAGAACAGCAGTACTTTTGTTTATTTATGAATTCCATTGGTTTCTCATTCACCTCTGAATGATTCCAGAGTTGTTACTGCATGCTTTAAATCCTCTTGAGGGTTTTTTGTTTCAGAAACCTAAGAATATACATAATTTTTTAACCTGTTACAGAAGCTCTGAAACATACATGCTCTTCATCTAATTGGCTTCAGAAGAATGCTTATGGTTTTACTGACTTCAAGATCAGAGTGCCAGAGCTCTTGCTGCAATCTAAGATAAATCTGAATGGAAAAGAAGTCATTAAGAATCTGAAAACACATTTTAAAATTTTGAATCCTTGGAAAAGTAGGAAAACATTAGATATTTAATTCTATATTGAGATCTATAATAAACGTATTTCATAATGGACTTAAATATTAGAATCAATACATTCATAACAAAGATTAGCAAACCAAGATTGGTAATTGAGCACAGGTGTCAAACAATCTGTTGCTCTAACCATATGGTTCTTGATTTAGTGAGGCAAGCACAGAGGGGACACTGTGCAAGCTCAGCTATATATATATATGACCTATATTTGGGTGAGGAACAGCCTCCTATTTAATGAAGTACCATGCATAACACACAGGCTTTTGAAAGAGAAAATGAACCCAGAGTAGTTAGTCACTGACAGAAATGTATTTTGGGCCCTGGTTGGTATCTCTTTAGAAAAGCAAATCACGCCACGGATTTCAAAGATCAAAGCTCCTCTGTCCATCCCTGTTTTACAACAGAGATTGCATTGGAGTTGGAAAAATACGTAATTGAAACATTAGTTGAGCTAATATTTGAGAGTTGTTGTCTTTTACCAAATGCACTGGGATGGGAGTGAAGGCAAAGTAATACAAGCTGAGACCAAAGCTATGACCATTTCACAAGTCAGGATCATTTCCAGGTCACAACAAGAAGTTCCATCGGATGCTCATCCCTAACACTATGTTAACTGTAGTGGGTTTAGCTCCTTCAGTAGCTTTTTAAAGCTTCCTTTCCTCTTGTGTGTTCTATTCACTGACATAGCTAAAATAAAGTTTACAGAAGACTTGGGTCTAGGTTTAAATCTACTCATTACAAAGGAATGGCTATGTTAAAATAAAAGATCAAATTCAACATGTCATAAAATAACAAATGCATTTTACTATTTCACTTAAAATTTGTAACTGTCATATAGGATCTGTCCTAGATTAGTTATCCTGGTGATAACACAGACTTGTTCAGTCATGACAGATATGTAATCCCTTTCTCTCCTAGCTTCTGGCTAACTTGCTATGGCTGTAATTAGAAAAATCTCATTTGTGAACTGTGAACATTTCATATTAACACATTAATATTAAAACACAACACAATCTTTCCATAAACAGGAATTAAATCTTAGAAGAATAAACACATTCTCAGGCATATAAATAGAGGCTAAAAACTCAAAGTACTTTCTATTAAAACACTATGCATGGTTCTAGCCTACAAAGTTTAGTAAAGGTAAATGCAATAAAAATCACACTACTAAAACAAAATAATCATCTGGGAAAAATAGTTACAAACTCTAAATAAATTTTGAAAATATTAGATCTAGAGTTGACCAAGTTATTTAGAGTACGAGCTGCTGCAATTAGAAAAAAGGTGGTCAAAACAGTAATATTACAGCCTCAGACCTTAGGGATATACAGCTGGATGACAAAAAAAAAAAAAAAAAAAAAAAAAAAAAAAAAAAAAAAAAAAAAAAAGGTTTACATGGCTAACATACCAACATTCATTTGAGAATCCAAATGCCCTAAATAGGACTCCGGGAGAAAAAGTAATTCCCTAGTAGGCAACTCATCTGTTGCCTTTGAGACTAAACATCCCTGATCCACTTCCTTTTGAGTTCTGATCAGGTCTGATCAAGAGGATGGTCAAGTCAGATGATCTTTATTTCAGAAAATAGGTGCTAGGAAATTAAGTTTCACAACCATCGCATTCCCTCTGACTCACTTCTCTTGCCACTTTTCTTTCAAAAAGGACCTGGGACAGATTTTCTCTTTAGTCACCCATCATAGTTGGTAGCAATGTAAACTCCAGATCAGGAAAGGCGTTACAAACATTTAACTACCTGTTGCACTGACTGTGAGGCACAGAAATAGCACAAGCAGCAGGTGCCTAAAGAAACAAAGGTTCATTCACCTCATAAAGGAAGGCAAGGGATCTGGAGTAACATCCAGGGGAAAAATGGGAATTGTGCAAATTGAACTTCAGACTGGGTTTGCACAGTGCACTTTCCTGTAAATTCTTAGCTTTCAGTTTCACCAAAACTTTTAATGTAGCTCTAGTTTAAATTTGACACGTTTTACTGGAGTCCACCACAGTTAATATAAACTCCAGAACCAGATATGGAACAAGGCTGATGGACTATACAAAGGAAGAAACCTGATTGTGAAATACTTTTGCAAAAATTCAGTGTCTCAAAATCATAGCAACATCACTACACTCAGTAAAATGTACTTAAAATCACCCATTTCCTTTAATTTTGTGTAGTTCCACTGTTGTTTTAAACACATCCTAAAAGAATCTTCCTAGTTTGGCATTATGTTTAGTAGTAGAAAATCACAGAACTCTAAGGGTTGGAAAATACCTCTAAGATAATGAGGTTGAACCTTCAACTCAGCACCACCATACTCATCACTAAACCGTGTTCCCAAGTGCCACATCCACAAGCCTTTTAAATACCTGCAGGGAGAGGGCTTTTTTTTTTTTTTTTTTTTTTTTTGGCTTTTTTTTTTTTTTTTTTTTTTTTGCTGTTCTGCATTTATTGAGGCTGGAATTAATCAACGCTTGTAAGGAATGCTAAAACTTGAAGAAGTCTCAACAAGTTTCTTTGAGGGTCTCCTGGGAATACAGCACTGGTCCATTCAACAATAGGGACAATAGTATGCTTCATTCAGGAAAAAACTACAGAGCAAACTCCTGTGTTTTACCCAAGGTTGACAGGGAGTGAGGACCTGACTGCTTTTGTGTGGTCTTGAGCTGTCACTCAGGCACTCTGTGAGCCATTTCCTTTCTCTGCAAAATGGGGTAAAATTGCTTGAGTAGCGCCCTGAGATCCTCAGCAGAGAGACTTTGTGTAAGCACAGTTGTGCCATTCTCGGCCAGGCGGTCACTGCTGAGAGCCAGGAGCAATAGCTGAGTTCTCAGAGCCTGATGCCTACAGGGATGGCACTGCTGCGTGCGCAGGAATTGTGTCAGTGCCTTCTCTGGAGGTAGCCTGCAGCTAGGAAATGCTTCCTCTTCCATTAGCACAGATGAACGCAGAGGGACCTTACGCCTTGCAGGCACAGTAGAGAAATGGTACAGCCTTCCTTGTCATCCTTCCATTACAGGTCATAATGCTGCTCTCCCACTTGTCTTACATATGGGTTAATAGTCTAGCACTGGCACCATGGGAAGCAAACTCTCCACTCTCCTCTTTTGGAGGAGTTTTACTCTTTCTACATGCAGTTCTCAAGTTCCCTCTTCCCATAAGAAAGTAGGGCTGGAAGTGATCATCACATAACATCTGGTCTCTCAGCCTTCTCAAATACAGCACTGGCATTTCTGACAGAAGCTTGTAGTCTACAAGTGCTCTCTTCTGAAGAGCCTACAGTGCTGGGGGATTCTCCCATCTCTTAAAACAAACTACTTCAATGCTGTAAGAAAGTTTTACTCTATAAAATTTATTGTCACTTATTACAATTTAAACCTATTACTACTAATCCCAATTAAAATAGGGTGAGTGCTTACTCTTCCACATCTACCTTTAACAAAACTAAAGACTATTATCCAATCTTCTTCAAATGTTCTCTTCCCTTAAGTAACACCCATCTTCATGGAGGACAAGTGACCATGATTGGTTTTTTCCTTCTGACATAATAAGAATCCAGGAGAAGCTTTCTGCTCTTTTAGTATATGGGGTTGGGTTTTTTCTGCAAAAAAATTCTCATGACCGTTGCTGCAGGCTTGGCTCTGGTTATGCCTGGTAAAACAGCAGTCTGCACCATCTCCAAAAATCTATAATATTTTAGGTTTTAAAAGCAAAAGTCACTGTCTAGAAATATTAAATCATATCACTAAGAATTACCTAACCCTTGAACCAGGTTTTAAAATGTAATTCACTGAAGACATCAATCAATGATAGAAATAAGCATTTTTCCAGGAAGGCAGAAACCCCTTAATAGAAGACTGAGGCAAATAAAAAGACATCTGTCTCTTAAATCATAGTCCACCTTTCAGAAAAGCCAAGAATCCATAGCATTGCTGTATTACTGAAATTGCTTATTAGAGTCCTTTGAGAATTTCCCTTAAGACTTTTGAAATATTAAGACTGTGAAAAAAATAGGAATAAAAGTCCTCTTGATTTCTGTCTTGCGTTATTTAACTTGAAAGCAGATATAAAGCAAGACAGAGAATTCAGCTAGAGGCATTATTTTTGGAAGATGTATTTACTTGAAATATTCTGACACTAGCAGTTAGAAAAGAAAGGGAATTTAATGTAAAAGTATCAGCATTTTCACAGATCTGGGGCTTTTGCTGG
The DNA here is from genome assembly GCF_029207755.1 of Chamaea fasciata. Classification (NCBI taxonomy): domain Eukaryota; kingdom Metazoa; phylum Chordata; class Aves; order Passeriformes; family Sylviidae; genus Chamaea; species Chamaea fasciata. Next base: position 40,436,409 of record NW_027094086.1, on the reverse strand, counting down.
TGCTGCTTTGCCTTAGCTTAGCAAATTTGACTCTAGCTTCACAAAGAGCCTTACTGAAAGGGTTCCTCCAAAAATTAGTTTTCTCAAAATCCTCTTTTTTCTCCTTCCCACTTCTGTCCTAGATGTATTGGATGTTAATCCAAAGCACGACTTTCATTACATGTCCATCTATAAACAGTGTACTTGAGTAGCAAACAGATATGGAGAAAAAGATCATTACTTAGTGGCCAAACCCCTATTCTGCTTCATGGTATGTGACTGGTAAAAATGGACTAAAAGCACAGTGTTTGCTCTAGAAAGCTCCAAATGATGTCACCACCTGATATTTTCCCAAAGAAATGGTATCTCCCTGTTTATGCAAGCCAAAGTAAAATGAATGATTGCTATCACTGTGCAGATTACATACTACCCATGAAAGATGGATTTTTACTCTTTTACTTACTAAGGATTCAGAAGTCCACTGAGAAAGGTGATATGATCACAATAATAAATTTCATATCTCTATTGCTCTGATTTTCTGTCTAGGAATTGTAAATCACTTTTAAAATAGAAGCTTAGCACAGAAGAAAGTGCAGTTCCCTTTGGTACCTCTCTGTGATTTGACGGACTATGTATGAGACTCATAGAACAAATGTGTAATGTCTAGAAAAGGCATTTTGTTGCATGGTATAAATTTCTGCTGAACAAACTGCAAGAAAGGATAAAACTTCTTAATTCCTGAGATAACTTCTTAAACCCACTCGAGAAAAAGCATTGGGCAGGCACAGGAAAGATGCAGATCCCATCCCCACCATCTTAAACCACTTATGAAACAGCCCAAACTCTTTTAAAAGAATATGTTGATCTACTGGGCTTTTTCATTTTTTCATTTTTAATTTTCTTCTAATTAATCAGCTAAGAATTGGAAATGCATTTTTTCTTACAAGCTTGTTTATATCTCAGAGTACTAACAGGGAAAATCTGGAAAGAGACTACTAGAATAATAGAAAAAGAATGGTTGAACAATTATTTTTCTTCTAGTCTAACCTTCCCAAAAGCTGATGCCAATACCTAAAGCCATTTTTTCATGAATGGCTTTGTAAAGGTGGACAACAAAAACTATGTTTAAGTCCCTGAAATCAAGCAAAGTATTAAAAAAAATCTGCAAAGAGAAAAAGAATTGAAGTCAGTATTTACATAAGCAAGTTTGCAAATTTGAAATTTTAAATATTGCAACTTATGGTCAGAAAAATACTCCAGTGATGCACAGACCACATTTTTGTTAAAATGGATGATGCATCTTCGATCATTCAGAAGTTTTGAAACTTCTAATCTTCAGTGTTTTGCAAATAATACCCAACACATAAATACAGATAATACTTGTTGGGTTTTTTTAATTAATAAGGCACCAACTACAAGAGGGAGAAAGAGGTATGGCAGGCATTTTACAGGTACCTATAAAGTGTAGTTCCCTTCCTAAAAAACCTCAAGTGTTTAGTTTATATAATACAAATACATACAACATATAATTTCAAATATCATTTCCCTCCCCAAAAAAGTGAAACTGTTTCAATTCACATAAATAAAGAAGTTTACCAGTGCAAGAATGAAGGCGTAAATAAACTCCAGCCAAGAAAGCAGGATATATCTTCATCATATATACTAGTCTTGAAAGCTGATTCTGATATACCAATAATTTCTGCCCAAGCATAGGCTTTTTACAACTTTCTCAAAAGAACACTTCACTTTGAGCAACAAGGGTCCCTTTCTGTGTGGCATTTCTATTTTCTGTGACTAACAGTTTAATTCAATCACAAAGATTCATTCAGCAGTACTAAATATTACAACTCCAGTGGCAGTATGAGCTGTTAAGAAACACTTCAATGTGACAGCCATAAGTTTAAAGCCCATCATCAAAAATTTAATTGCATAACATAGGGGCAGGAGCTGGTTGCAGGTGTAGTTCTCTTACTTGATGACTCATATTATTGACTCATTTTAATGATTTTAATGACTCATTGTGATGATTTCAGCAACGTAAATTCAGTTTGTTTTGTCAGCAACATACAGATATCAGCAACACACTCCAGAAAGAACAACACAAACAGCTGAAATTAAATAGAAAAAAACAGAAACCATTTTCTTAATTAGCATTGATGTCAAACACATAAACCCAGTGTTGTTTACAATACCCCTAATTTGCTTGTGGCATTCTTCGCAGATGAAAGTGGCTGTTCACTTGTTGAAGGGTGTTCCTGTTGTCCTTGATTGATAAGGGCAATGCCCTGAAAAGTCTAGGCCACAACTGGTTAGCCACTGTGACTCTAAGCATGTAATCAATTTCAAGGCATTTGTTCAGCTGACATGTTCATGTCTGTCCGTGTTTGCTCTCTTGAATACACTCGTTGTCCTCTCCCTTTGTGAGAGGGTGATTGGGCAAAGAGGAAGAAGAAATCCCCACCCATCTCCTCCCTTCTCCCCATGAAAGCTCCCAGACTTATCCCTGTTTTTCTTGAACTGCCTGAGCCTGCAGCACCCAGTTCCCCTAAGGGGTCAGTGAAACCCCAAGCTAATCGGTATCACCATTTCCTAATGGAGTTGAGAACTGCTAAGATGGGAAATATCTCAGTCACACACCAGTTTTCTCTGGGTTACTGAGTGCCTGGGCAGGAGCACACTGAGTTCATTCCCTGGGTCCTGGTGCTCACAGACGTCCCCAGCAATGGGAGTGTCAGAGGAGAGGTGATTTCCATACCTAAGACAAAGAGAAGTATTTCCTAAATCACACATGGGTATCTACACATAGATTCAGCCATAACTGCTAAGAAGTTCAAAAATGGCCAAAAAAGTCATGAGCCAAATTAAAACCCTGAATTTCTTAGGTCAGCAGCAAACAGGAACTGGGCACAAAGTGCCCCCAACTAAGCCATGGGCCAGTCCTCTCTTAAATTTATAGTACCTAAATTCTCAATTAGGCTCACCTTTAAATTCACCTTTGAAGAAGTAGTTTAGTATGTAAAGTATCCTCAGATGTGTACCATGCCAGAGATTAACTGTCATCCATTTCACTAAAACCACAAAAAGTGATACTTTTCTTATAACAATCCTCATCTATTTTTCTATTATTATAGTCTTAATATGCAAAATCTTGATCATAACAAAGTAGTGTTTTGTTTCCAGTGCTGATGAATAAAACTGAGATATTTAAAATACATCAAGTTTTTTCACAGCTTTTAATAGTCCCTTAACAACAGCAACTATGTTGTAAAGGTAAAATACTCACATTTTTCTAATTCTTACTTTGAAAAAATCAATCAAATTTTGTTATGAGGGATACAGCTACATTTCTTTCCCCTATTTCTTATTAACTTTTTTTCCATCTCACATGAGAATATATTTAACAGAAGAGCAAACTTCCTGATTACTTAGCTGACTATTCAAGTCAAGACTCTTTGGTCTGATTTCTTTTACTTCACATGGAACCTTTTTACATAGCAATTTTACCCAGATCTGTGGATAACATGTCTGAAGAGAAATGCTCTCACATTCTTTCTGTGGTAGACACCTTCAAATGAACAGAAAGAAAAACTCCTCAGAGTTCATCACACTGCAAACTCCCTTGCAAAACACTGTGTTGAAAAGAAAGTTATGGCAAAATAGCTGAAAATGTGTGATGCTTTCACTGTTGAAACCACATCACTTTGATTTAAAAGTAATCCTTAGTCTGAAAAGAAGATACTGAAAATATATGTAACAAAACACAAGTGGATCTGAAAGTTAGTGGAAAAGGCTTTTTTTTTCTGGGCCTGAATCTCATAAAACATCATAGAATCTTCACAGACTCATAATTTATAGAAATTCTAGTTATTTCTCATACCTAGGTAAACTATCTTTTGCTTATCTTATTTACCTTCTTCTGTTTCCATATCAGATCAATGGCACTAAACGCTTTCTTTTATCAAGCAAATAAACCAGGTGGCCTATTCCTGTTACAGAAAGCATCCCAGAAGCTCCTTCTGGAGCCACTGAGAGTAACAGTACAAAGACATTCTGCAAAAGACAGTGCACAGTCAGTCACAGCTAGAAGTCCTATCAGTTTCTTTTGGACTGTTCAACTGGGCCCACTTTTCTCCTTTTCAGTACAGGGCTCCAGATCAACAGAAATTTTTCTAAGGGTAAGAAGAGAAGATAGCACCCTATTCTCTTCCAGTTTTATCAACAATAAAAGCAAAACAAAACATCATCACTTGTTCTTTCTGATCTGGTACCATGATTGGTCTTACAGATAGAGAACTATTAATAACTTCATCTGAGATTTTTTTTCTCTTATAGACATTTTTTTTCTATAAGATAAGTTTTCTAAAGGATTTATCATTCCTAAAAACTGACTTTGTTTATTTTTACCACAGTATGATTATGGAGTAAAAAGCCAATAAAAGGTAGCTAAACTTTAAAAATAAAGCTTTCCTTTACCTTGAAAGAGCAGTCTGTGTCAGTGAGCATCCAAACCACTATCCTTCATCAACTTTAACAATCATGTCCTTTGAAATAAAAGAATTGGTTTTTTCTGCATTGTTAGTTGAGTTAGTGTGGAAAAGACCAGTTCAGCAGCAACTGAATTCAGGAGGGAAGTACTTGCTTGCTTACAAAAATACAAAGCAGGAGCAACTCAGACCTGCCTGATGAATTCACAGCTACATTCTGGTCTAAGACAACTTATGGGGGACAAGGAATCAACACAATTGAATTGAGAGGAGAGAAAATAAGTTTAGGACCCTAAACTTTCTCTACCTTATTGGTCAAATGGAACCATAAAGCCTTTAAGGTCAGACACATTAATGTGCATTAGTGCCAGCAAACTACTCCAGCCTTCAAAGCACAAAATGCCCTGAAAATTCACGGTCCTGCTGCCTGCACTGGAGCTACTCATGCTCTATACAATCACCAAATGCCTTGGCTTAATGGGGGCCTTCAGGAGCAAGGGACTGGTATAAATTTTAGAACTTCTTTGAGATGAAGTTTGAACCAAAAGAAAAAATACCTTCAAAGAGGTGTCATCAGGTAGAGTTTGGAAAAAGACTTTTAGAAATGGCATCATCAGTTTTAAACACATGAGGACATATGTGTACTGACAGAGTTAATTAAGTCCATATTTTTAAAGGCCAAAACCCATAAAAGTGGGGGAAATTTGGTGATCAGTTAATTTTTCAAATGATAAGGCAGAACAGTGACAATTTTTGCACAGAGGATGGACTGTCTAAGAGGAAATGGAACCCTTGAATCCTTTAAGGCCAAGAATTGACTGCATTACACAGGGCATGAGCCATTCCCTAAAGATCATCTGGAGGAAGTCTGTAAAACTCTTCCCTGTTATACCTGCTCCCTAAATAGATAGCAGCCTCCAGAATTCAGAAGTTCCTTTTTGTTATTTTTCCAGCGGGATTAATGTATGATTTCACATTGGAAACAGGGAGCAGGGCAGGCTGTGGCTTCTTTCTGGAAGAAGGATTGCCTTCAAAAAACTGAAGTTCAGACCTTTGTCTACATTCTGGCTTATCCAACATGGCAGAGATAAAGAAAGGTCATCAGCCTGTAAGCGGTTTCCTATGAAACACAGAGCTGTCAAGGCAAGCAATAATTGCCATTTTACAATCTTTGTAATTAAGGCAGAATGTGGCCTCCAAATGCCTCTGATTTATATATTAAATACCTCAAATGGTAAACTTTGCAGTCTCTTTTTTCCAAACTCACACTATTCAACATATCCATCTAAAAGGTGACAAAATAAAAGTGGTGTGAGTAAAATCTAATTTCTTGATGAAGAGGCCAAACCATAAGATTCACCAAAAAATTTTGCTTGTCAAAGAATATTTGAATATTGAATTGAATATGGTAGTTTTAGAACAAGTGTACACTTAGATATAGTAAATAGATTTCTGCAGTGCCAAATAACACTAAAGACAGCAATGACGAATCCTCCTGTTAATTTTTATGTGGAAAATGACTTTTTTCCCTATTCTGTAAAATGCAATGTTTTATATTTTTCTCTTCTTGTAATATTTTTAATTTCTTCAAAACCCCACAAATTTAAGAACATCCTTGTGATAAATCATTAAGTGCCTCCCGTATGAAAAGACACACTTATTTTCTACATGTCAATTTAGTCAGTTTAGCCATTAATTTAAAGTGTGTAATTGCCTCAGTTAACAGTCAGAGAACTCAGAAGCTTATAGCAACTAAGACCATGGCAGGAAATTACCTAGTTCACTATGATTTATAAGACATAAAAAAGAATTGAAATAGTAAAGGATTGCCTAGGGAAGGATGTCTTTTCAGTGAAGTGCCAGAACACAAAGCTCAGCAGGAATCACTCCTACTAAACTTCCTTCAATCATTCACAATTTGCTATTTTTTCTCTAAATTATAAGTCTCTGTTTGAATGTTTTTGTAATTTGTACATAAAACCAACCAATATTTTGAAGAATTTTTCTCCTCCCAATTTAATTGTAGCAATTTCTGTTAAAAATGTCAATAAATATTTGAATTTTCTTAGAAGAGTTAAAGGTGGTTAGAAGAGGGATGATTTTTACAGCACCAAAATATCCATTGCAACTAGCAAAATTATTTTTATCCAATTCAGAATATGCAGCTGAGTTTTAACCTGCTCTGCCTGTTTCTATTGCAGTTGAAACACACTTCAAGTTTTGAACTGGTGGAGGTTTAATTCTTACTTTTGTACAAATATAAAGTCTTAAAGTCACCACTTAAAGTGAGCAACAAGCCCACAAGCTTCTGAAATACCACCTGCAGTGCCCAGAAGGTAATAGGTTTCTGCTCCTTGTTTCACCAGACGATTCATAACCTTAAGGCTTAAGCACTGGATCTAAACTGTGTTTATCAGAATTAGATTTAGAACTGTGTGTAGGATTAGAATTGTGTTTTAGAGCTTTAACAGCCCCACAAAAGATGCAGTATCACAGCAAGTAAACAGGCAACTAGCTAAAGAAGGATATTAAACACTTAATCAAACAGGCTGTATTTCAGATCTCACACAATTACAGTAACTTCCATTTGTGTTGTTTTTTTCAAAGAGTTGGGCTCACTCAGCAGGAATGTTTTGCTCAGTGTTAAAACCTGGTTGTGACTTAGAAAAGACAGAGCTTGTTTTTTTCAAGTTAATGGCAAGTTTTTATAATACTGGCAACACCATATAAAATTGTGAGCATTCTTACAGATATTGCTAAGCCCTTGAGATTTTAATAGTCTCTGGCATATATTGATTTCTCAATTTATTTTATTTGCATAAACTGGTCCATAATCTAGACAGAAATACACACATAGACCAAAGGTAAAAAAACCGATTCAAATGCCTTTTCCTCATTGTCCCCTTGTGGTCCAGAATTAAGCTCGGTAGAACCCGCAGAGAAACCAGAAGGCCACTAACAGAGACTCATCTCTTAACAGCATTGTTGATGTTTTAGTCATTGCTTGTGTGACTGTCTTTCCTTAGAGATGTATGGAAAATGGTCACATGCAATGGGAACTTCAAGGATTTCTCAGGTGATGTCTGAGAACTTTTGACTTAGGCTGGTTTCACTGGATAAGCATAAACTCAGCCCATCTCATTGCTGCCTGGAGCCCTACAGATTGTTCTAACTGACCCAGGACCCACACTGAAGTAAAAGCAAGACATTTGATAAGCATAGGGGTGCAGTAATTTTCACACTGAGAATCATCTGGAAAATGCTGTGAGAGCAATAGATCAGAGAAAAACTGCACAACACTTTATTTGAATTTACTGTTTTAAGAGTTTCTCCTTTTTTCCTTTTTTTTTTTTTTCAAAGGATACTGAAGAGAGAAAGAAGTTTCCTCTTTAAAATGCTTGGTACTAAATTGCTTCCAGATAAAGCATGGCACCTCACTGGGTACCTAGAAATATTACATACTTTAGGTAGGCAGTTTTCACCTTTATTATTTGCAGGTGCTTTCACTGGTGCTTTGAAAGAGCACTGTTGGATCCTGAACTGTCAGATGGGCAGTTGCTTCTGTGCCCATAGCATCACTACAACACAAGTGAGAAGATAATTAATGTATAGCTGCAACCACAGGATACTTTGAGGGGTACTTTGTAGGGTACTTTGAGGAAGGGGGTTGGTTGGTTTGCTTGGTTTCATTTAATTTACTTTATAGAGAATCACAAGCACTTATCTGGTGAAACACTTGTGAAAAAAAACCAGAGAAGCCAATAATAATTCTTAAATGGTCGTGTGTGAAATAATTAAACTCCTGCAAAGCTCCACCTTGTCAAGCTAAGAAACTAGGAATAAACATAAGGTCCAAAGGTCCTTTGCTCAGGTGCTTTGCCCCAGTTAGTTCTCATGATGGCCAGTAACAAAAAAGAAGAGAAGGAATTTAAGTATGAACACTGTCTTTGCCTAATTTCCAGCACCCCACAGAGCAGTTGTATTCACACCTTTATGTACAGACATATCTCACTGCAGTAAACAACACAATTTTACTACACTTTATGTAGAGAAACATACTTGCTTTTGCTTTACATTTGCTGCCTCCTAATTGCACTTGGTTGTCCTGCATTTTGGAACAAGAAACCAAGTGAATAATTGCTGCCCATATGTAGCTCTACAGCAGCCTTAGACACAGGTTTCTGCTGCCCTCAGATGCATCACAGTGTCACAAGACTGGCCAGTCAAGTCACCCACCTGGCTGGTAACAGTGGTTTGCAAAGCAAGGAGCATTGCAATTACCCTCATGTGACAGGCCTGACAAGTTTTTCAGGCACATTCAGGGTTGCTGGGAATAGCATTCTCCTGCAGGAATGCATTTCCCACACCCAGCCAGTGTTTTCCATATAGGGAAAAGTTTAAGACTCACCCCTTGCATTTCTTACAAGGTAAAGAACTTCAATATCCTTCTGACAGTGATTGGCTCAGTGCCAAGAGAGAAGCATCCATTGAACCTTTTTGCCATTCTTCAAATCCTGTATCTCTCCCTATTGGCAGCAAGCCAAAATTTTCCTCCGAAAACATTTAATATTTAGGAAGGAGCACAAAGTAAGTAAGGGGCTTTTTGGAGTGTTTCTAGCAGGATGTCAGAGGTTTCTCAGACACCTGTGGGGGGCTTTTCTTTTGTTTTCTGTAACATTTGTTATTTTGTTATTTTTCATTTATTAAACCTTTTGCTTTACACAACATCTCTGAAGAGCAGTCTGGCTAAAATTATTTTAAGCCAATCTGCAAGGGCTGGACCCTCAGAGATTCATACATTTACACGTGGTTCATTACACTCTGGCCACATGTTAACCTGTATCATTCTCCTACTGTGAAAGAGTAAAGAAATTATTCAAATAGCTGTACATGGTCTAAAAACCAATTTCAGACACCCCAGGCACCCACGTGTGATTCTTTGAAAGAGGCTGAAACATTACCACAAACAAAAACGGCCCCTTAGCTGTAACTATTATACAAAAAATAGGCAACAAAAGTTTGACTGTGGTTGGAAATGGTTTCAGTTAACTGCTGGTTGTATTTCAATGAGACAATACAAACCTTTTTACACAAATTAGCATAGATAGCTCAACAGACCAAAATGCAAGAGCTGCCTGAAAAACCACTGTTCTTCAGAATGGAGAAGCCATTTACCATTTCCTAATTGAATGCTTTCAAATCAATGAAGGGCAAATGCCACCTCTCAAGACCATACTTAAAAATTTTGTCAATGAAGTTCATGCAGAAGTTTTAGAATTTTTTTTTCTGTAGCTGGTGATCTGCAGTTGTCTAACACTATCTTGATAATATAAAACATTGCACTATTTATAGTCTTTATTGACTCCTGAAAAAACGGGGTACATTTTTTGGTATGAAATTGGGAACCGTTACAGGAGGATGAAAGCAAATAATATGAAAATTTACTTCAGCATCACACTTTATAATAGTTTTTTCTCATATCTTTCATCCCAGATTGGGTGCCTGTAAAATTTTCTGCTTGCTCTGTCCCTCCCAGCACCAGAGACATCCTTGCTCTGAGTTCTTGTCACTGAATTGCCTCTCACTCTCCCACATCTTTGTCTTCAAGACCTTTTTCGCTGCTCTTTCTGAGCTAAAAAGCCCTTATTCTGCCTTTGAAGAGGTACCTGAAAACCTGCCTTTACACTGCAGAATCTATCTGCAATGGGCCTGGCTTAACAAATTCCTCCCACCTTAGACAATCCTGAAAATCAGTGTCAGACATGAGCAGACAGACATAGGAAGGCTAAGTGATGCCCTGCAAATGATAAAACAAGAAATAAAACCCCCTGATCATATGAAATATCCTAAAAACAAGAGGAAAATTTGGTGCCACTGTAACAGCATACAGACTATCACAGGAAGAACCAGTGCTCTAGAGCATGTAGTCAAGAAATTTCTCTGCTCCTTCACTGTTAATACAGGACAAAGCAGACTTCCAAAACTGTTTTCACCCCAAGTGTGGTTAGAGTATGGATGCAATGAAAAACTGTTAGGGTCAAGACATCTACAAAGTTTGAGGAGAGAGTGGTCATTTCTGCAGATGACAGGAACATCCACAGTATCACTCATTACAACTGAGACATTAAACCATAGTCTTCAGGATTTAAGCAAATTTCAAATGATTACAACTCAGAATAAGCCTTCAAATGTCTGTGCATTAGCCAAGACCACGTAATCCCATTTTTGTCTGACATATATGACATTAATCATTGCTGGAGATGTGGTATGGGATTAGGTAAGGTTTGGACCTAATCCAAGATGTATTTCCTATATGCCAGCTCAATTCTAGTTTTAACTTTTCTGCTAACCCCCTCCAGGGTGCCCAGAAGCAGAGCAACTATTGCCAGCATTTGTTTCTAACTCGCAGCCTTGAGACTAAAATGCTCTCAAAGACACACAAAGAACCAGTGCATCATATAAGGGTCAGGAATCCTCACCCCAAGGAAGAAATGTATCAAAATATCTCCCAGTATTCATTTTTTTAAGCACTGCAAAGGGAAAACAGAACAGATCAAAACTTTTAGAAGTTCTGAGCTATACTTACTGATTTGATAATTTTGTCTGAACACTAAGTTTTTCATGCTGGACTTGGATAGAAAGACAAAGACCTTTAGCCAACCTTTTGCACCACCAGGAAGACTGTTTTGAAAGACATCAGGATTTGAGAATCCTGGGGAGATCCAAGACTGTCTTTTCCAAGCATTCCAGTACTATGGATCAGCATCCCTTCATACACTTAAAAGCATAATAATTTTTTTCTTAATTAAATTTCAATCTACTAATCTGGAATGAAAACATTTAGTCAAGCTAATTTTCCAGGTTTACAAACACCCATAAAGCATTAAATTCCACAGTTCAAGGGGTTTTTTGTTTAAAGTAATCACAAGATTACAAGGGTTGGCAGTTCTCAGTTCTAATGACACTGCAAACATTTGGCATACCAGCACTTCTTTCTTTTTCTTCCTCTTCTCTGATCAAGCTGTGAAAAAAAATGAAAAACAGAGCAAAGTCCTGATATCAAATAAAAACTTACTATTTGATCTCCTGGAGCCAGACTTTCATACCATAAATTGTTATAACATGGCCAAGAATTATACCCAGCTATTGTTCAACTAATCCAACATCTCCTTCATAGCAAACCCTTGAGATTCAGCATAAATCAGCACCCAGAACTATGAAAGGATTCCTGGGAAACCTCTAAGTTGTCAGCTCTCTTAGAAATAAGGAATGTGATTGAAGATAACAGAATATAAGCCAGGCCTCACAATATTGTGCTTTTCTTCCCAGAACTTTCCTTTATCATTCCAAATTAACCAGTTCGCACAGTATATTTTTTTCTCTTTTGCATGCCTTGTTCATTTGGCCCAGTTTCTTTCCTGCCTCTGAAGCTGCTGAAGCCTTATCTTCACCTTTTTTGATACTTCCCAACTGCTAATATACTTCACACATCTGTTTGCCCAGAGTAACAGATGTTGCTGCTCAATCAAGACAACAGTCTGTATGTTTAGGCTATGAAGTGCAGGAAAAGCATTTACAGCTAGTTTCTGCTTTTTCTCAGTAGATGCTTCAAAAATACAGATTCTGCAAATAAAGCATATTTCCAGTGCATGTGCCCAGGGTTTACAAGGCAAACAAAACTGCAGTGGACCTAGATAATTCTTGCTGCTCAAGAAGGCAAAAAGCAGCATCTTTCTTATTTATAAAAAAATTAATGTTTTAGCCCTCAAGTGGCTGATAATGGTATGTAATTAAATCCACTACAATTATTTGATTTTGAGCAAGATAATAATTTATGATTGTATTTGTATATAACTGTATTGATGTGATTCTGTTCTACTCCTTCATGCTCTGGTTTTGGGCCTTGTTGCTCACTCACATAGTGCAACATTTAGCAACAAAATATCTCCAAACTGAGACAAGGAAAATAGATTTCAACTGGTGTCCAGCAACCCAGCCAGAGGAGCCCAGATATCATTCTGCTCACGGTTTTTATTTCCCATCATGACTGTTATTTTCATGAACTTTTGGGAATCCTGGGCAAACAGGCAGGACAAACAGGCAGGATAAACTTTCAGTGGGCATCAGGGGCATGAGTGCTCATGTCACAGTGCACTGCATCAGTAGGGGAGCCCAGAGACCCCCTGCTTTTTCTGGATACATTTATTCTGTATCCCACTCCAGATATATTCTGGCTGCTTCTGGGACCACACTGCACGTGAAACAGAATAGGAACAGGCTATGTATTAACATGGTCTACAGACATAGGCCAGCTGTCTCTTAAGTAGAGATATTAAAATAATATAAACAATGGAAATGTAGCACAATGCTCCTTAAGACTGCCTTAGAACTCTCTGTGATCCTATAATTTAATTATCTAAATTTTTTAGAACTTTGCTGTTTGCCATTAGAGTTTGCATGTATTTGGAAAAAAAAAAAAAAGGGTTTGCCCATTTGGGTTTGCTCAGCAGTTATAATAAGAACTTCCTCAGTTTCTGTACTCCTTCTGTGGAAAAGATGTCACAGCACTCAACTGAAAATAAAAATATTTCTAGATGGTTGTGGATGTTTTCCCTTTATAGAAACTTGCTGATTTTCTCATTATCACATTTTGAAGGCTGCCAGGCTTTTCCCATAATACATTTGTAAAACTATTCCCCCCACCTGTGTCATCTCTAGCTCATTCTGCTAAATATCCACTTTCCAGAATATTGTTCCAACTTTACTCTCACCCTTCTCCTTCATTTAGTATTAGCACTTACGTGCTAGTTTCTGCAGATCTACTGCAGCACTATTTATAAGCCATATTTGGGTAAATTCCTTCCAATTCTATTTGCCTATCCCTCCCAGTTTCAAGAGGAAGGTATAAAAAGCCTGAGAAAAATACACAAGGATGATCAAAAATAAGTCATTTTGGCAGAAGCTAACAGAGCTCCAAATACTTGATAATGCTATTTCAAACCAGCTTACTGCATAAACAGTTTACACAAGGCTTCAAAGTCAGATTGTAATTAACTAATTCATATTTACTCATGAGAACTATCATTATTCTATTATTTTAAACTATTAAACCAGGTCAATTATTTTTATGACACAACCAAAATCAAATTGTATATGTTGCACCTGCATGTTACTTACTAACCTATATTTGAATCTATTATATTTATGAAAAAATCCAAATGTCAGACAGTAAATGCATCAAAGTTCATCATGACTTTCTCTGAAAATATGTCCCCGCACTTGTAGAAATGTAGAAGTTTCACCTTCCACATGAAAAATGATAACAAAATGGAAACAAAATACTGCCCCCCACCTACAAACTCTCATTGCTCTCAGTGGAGCCCAGCATAGATTTCCAATATAACAAAGTGCTGCATTAGCTGAACATTTTTATAAATACGGGTCAGGCCTGTACTATGAAGCACTTCACACCTGGGATGCACTTGTCTCTAACGAGGTTAAACTATCAAAGCTGGAAGTTTCTTACAGACAGTTTACCTTTTGTGATGACATTCCCTTGAACCTTAAATGTAGCAGCCTTTCTTTTTTGTGGGCCTAGAGCTCTCCTCTGGGAATGGAAACATTAACTACTGATGAAAATATTCATGAACTCTTTGTCATGCTGTTTTTATGGAAGGAAATTCCATCTATATCATGATCAAGAACTGACGAGTAAACTAATCTTTGCTCCTATGTATTAGTCATATTTTCCCTTATGTTCTTTGTAGAGGAAGTGGCACATGCGTATTTAATTTAATTCTGTATAAATATTCAACAGGGCTTCTATCATATCACCTTGATAGCTCATTTGGCCTAATAGCAATTAGCCTTAGAGCCAGAAAAACAATCAATTCTTTACACATAATACAACAGCATGTGACGTTTATCAGCGCCCAGCCTTGCAGAAGTGTATTGCTGATTTAAGAGCAACTAATCCTAACTCTGCACGTCTTAAGGAACTGGCCAATTACAACCAGGATCTCTGCTTTTTTGTTCACTTCCAGTTACAGTATTCATTGATTTCTTTGCAGATTTTACTCATTATTGTGTACAAGCATTATTCAACTAAGCGTTCAAGCAATGATGATGCACTTGTGTTCTGCAGTTAGGAAATGAGGTGATTAAATAAATTTAATGTGGTTAAATGTTTAATTGTGAAGAGTATAGAGTTGGAATATATTCTGTGCAGGACAGTGATTATTATTTAATATTCAGAACAACTTTGTGACACAAGACAAATAAAGGAAATCTCTCTAACATGCCCTCAGAACAGTGCCTGCAGCTTTTTGAAGAGATTTGTGTTTTCAGCACGCTGAAGACCTCTGAGACTACAGAGAACTTCTCACTCTCATCTTCACCAACAGGACATATTTCTGCACCACTGTGAACATTACATTTGCCGTTTGCCATTGCAGGGCAAGCACTTTCACTACATGAGGCTGCACTGTTTTCTTAGGAAGTGAGGGAGAGAATCTTCCCACCTATTCTGCCTGTTCTTTGGAGGATACACCATCCAGTGCTCTATCCCCTCAAAATGCCATAGCTAACAGGGATGGAAGGGGAGAGAGCAATTACCATGCTGCTGCACTGTTTGTGCATTGGATAGGGCACAGGGAAGCAGACTTGGAGCTCTTGGTGTGCTATCTTGAAACCTCTGGCTCTGCTCCTGCTTACCATTGCCAATATTACATCACTGCACTAGGACAGCCAGACCAGTTTTCAAGCTGCCATTGAACTAGAGGACAACTGAGTTCATCTTTCCCACCTGTGCTATATATATGCAGGATGTTCAGGAAGTGTATGTTGCACACTGCTCTATTTCTGACCAAAACATATGCTTTCAAGGCAGCCTACAATCACATACAGTGTGATGCCGGGGGGGGAAACATTCTTACATAAGCTCCAGCATCACTTCCTGTAATACCAATTGAATTTGCCCTAAAAGCTAGTGATAGTGAGCTCAGAGGTATCAAAAGTGGATTCAACAATCCGAGGAATGTGTCTGAGCAGCCTATTTCCATGATTACCCATTCTGCCCCGCGATGTCTCTCTTATGTGGGAAGATGCTCCAACTGTTTAACTTCATCTCACTGGAATGTGTTTTGCAAATGTTTTAATAAGTTATGACCCTACTTGTCTATGCAATGCAGTTCCTCAAATACCTCAGCTGTTCCTTTCAGCTGTTTAAGCTGCAAATTCCATAACGCCCGTGATGTTTAGGAAAAAGGGAAGTTTATCTCTTGCTAAATAGGGCTGTTGCTACCCCAGTGACAAATTCTCTGGATGGATTAATATCTGAGAGAACTATTTTTTTTTTTAAAGGCATATTTTCATCTTTCACAGCTTCTAGGAACCTCTCATATTGTACTGGATATTTTTTACCTCCCACAGCATAAGTGTCACAGGAGATGTAGCCTGTTTGGAGATCTCAGCACATTTGACATCTGCAGCAGCTGCAAAGATGCTCACAGAAGAGAACCACACTACCTCCCACTCAATTGCTCCTTCCCAGCATTGGCATTGTGTTCCACTAAGGCTCAAATCCTAAGGTCTGGGAAGCTTTGGCATTCATTGGCTGTCAAGAAGCCCGTCATCTGTGTTTAAGTGGCTCCTGAATATTCCCTATACTATCACAATAATTAGGCAATTTTTTTTCATTTTACTTAACAAAACCAACCAGAGAAAGATCAAAAGTGTAAATATAGCTTCAAATACAGTTAAGGGGAAGAAAACCCAAACAATGAACCCAGCCTGTCATGTTCATCATGTTTCAAGAAGGCCAGCATGAAGAGACTGATAAATAATTTTACCACCACATCTAATGGAACTTGGGGGAAAAAAATCTCCCGATTGGTTTGTCAGTCAGGTGAGTACTGACACTTAGAGTCACTTTTTGTCAGTATTTGTATATTGCCAGTATTATCAGTTTTAGATACTGCTTTTGAATACAATAGAGACTAATTTTAAAGATATTCTAATTTCTATCATTTCTAAATAAATACTTCAGTATGACGTCTGCACATTCAACACAATGGGAGCACCTTCAACTATTTCCTCCCCTGGCAACAGAGCACTGAGCCAATGCAGATCTGCCCTAGAGATGGTTTGAAATCCACCCTCAGGATTGGCAGTCAGCTCTGGCACTTGTAGTCACAGAGTTGGAGACTGTACAAACACCAAAGGAGCACGGGCAAAGGCACACACAGCAGACACAGGAACTAGACTACATGACCCTCCCAAGAGAGGGGGACTCTCTGCCCTTGGAGCTGCATCTGCTTAGAGCAATGGTCTGGTTGGTAGATTTTTGTGAATGTATCTTAGATTTCCACAGACAGAAAAAAACCCCAAACAAACAAAAAACCACCAATACCTTACATATTTCTAGAGATCAATCTATGCAAGCCAGTCAAAAAACCACAATAAGACAAAGACCTTCAGGAAGGGGAGATGCTTTCCTGCTCAACATAGGATCACTCAAGCATTTTGTGAGTGCAACAGGCCCTCTCTAAAATACCCTGGACCACTGACAGCAAAACTAAAATATGAGCTGGAAAATAAGCCATGTGCATTGGATTTAGAAGTCAGGCCCATTTTTTTTTCTCTTATTTTTAGAAGGTAGGATTAATCACTGTCACAAATACTTATGAATTAGTGGCAGCCTTGACATCAAGTCCAAGTGTCCCCATGGAAGACAGACTCATGCTTAAAGATATTTTTATTTAGGCAAGTTGAGTTCTGTTCCGTCCTAATAGAGAAAAAATATAATGGCCTGTAGAGTGCCAAACTAAGACCAAATTAAGTGACCTAATCAGTTTTTTGACTTAAACACTGTAAAATTAAAAGTGCATAAATAAGTATGAAAATACTCAGTAGAACAGCAGCAAGAAAAGTTATCCCTTGCTTTTCTGGCAGATGGAAGAATTCCTCATGCTGGCTGAAGAAAGTTATTCTAAAGCCTTTCCTGAACACTGTAGAAATAAGTCAGTCTAAAGAAAAAACTATTATTATGTTTTGCATTATTTACTTTTTAACACAAGGACTTCTACTGAATTACTAACGATAAATTCATATTTTTCCATAATTGGGACATTTTCTCACCACAAAGATTACTCCAAGGACATAAATTCTAGCTAACATTCATTGCCCCATGGCTGTTTTTGTTTCTGAAGACACTTCATCTAATTATCTTGTAGTGGAAGACTGCTCTGAAGGGTCAGCTCCCAAAATAGTTATCTAGATGCTTAAGATCATTATAATGAATGTGCACTTGTTTAATCTCACAACATAATGCCAAGAGATTTTTACATGACTGTTTTATTTTTCCCCAAGATAAATTATCATCAGCTTTTTTCTTCTCTTTTTCTTTTCCTCTTTCAATACCTTTCTTCAAGTATGAGATATGCAGGATGATTTTTAAGAACATATTTTGTGTAAATTTAAAATTCTTTTTCAGAGATGAGATTCGATTTTTTTAAATTTTTGAAAAAACAAATATTAAATTAGGTAAAGCATATATACAGCTTTATAAAATTCCAAAAGACAGTCTTTCTCACCAAGAGTATTTTTATTTTGGCGCATCTATTTATTTTGTAAATGGTTGCTGATTCCTTCATTGTTTTAAAGATGTTGGAGAAAGGCTGCTGCACCATTTTTCTGACCAAGCTGCATGATCTTGCAACATCTCCCATGGTGTGTTTAATATCCAGGACTGCTTGAATTCTTGCAGAACACTCCATATCAGTTAACAAACAACCTTGTCCATGGCATTACAGATGTTAGAGCAGTCAAAGGTTCATCTCAGCAAGACACTAATAGAAACCATTCTTACTAAAGATAAGGCTTCTCATGAATAATGAAAAAAAAATATCAAAGTCAATTTAATCAGTTGTCTTTTGGCTCATATTTCCTGTCCCAGACAATTTTTTCCTAATTTGGAAAACAGTATTTCAAAGAAACAGCAGTTTTAATATTAGTTCCATAACTCCATGGGAATTTCTCACTGTTGTGGTTGTGATATTCAGACCTATAAAGCATCAAAAAAAAATTGCTTTTCTCACAGATGCCCATCCAGTTGTGACTGCTTTCCCAAAGAATAATCTCTACCCTTTTCTCCCACTAAGAAAGAAACAGTTGTGTAAATTTACTAATTCCTATTATAGGCAAGAGATTTTTTTAAAAAAGGTAATTATATGCCACCCAAAAATTGACAAAAACATTCCAAACTCTGAATTGTTAGGATCAGTCTTCTAAATTCAGTTTATAGGTGATGTTTTGCTGGTGCCTGGATTTGTTATTTAAATAGCACTGCTTTGCCATCAGGAGACATTACATTAATTGCATTTGGCACTGGGCCTCAAAGTAAGAGAGATGCTTTCCTTCAGCAGGACAGAAGATCTGGCACTTTTAATTCACTTTCTTGTGTGTCTTGAAGCAATTTAATCCTCTGTTTGCCCTTCTCTGAAGATAATCTCATAAGAAAATGAAGGTATCTTATTTGTAAACACTGTTATCATAAAGCACCACCTTTCGCTCTGCATTCATCATGCTACTGTCACAGTATCAGCTGCTGGCATCCTAAAAAACCAAGGATTGACTGATCCTTTTTTTTTTTTTAAACTTTTACCCACTGCATGTTTTCACACTTGAGTGTTAGATGAACTGCAGATGGGTAGGTTTCAAACACAGTTATTCTGGGTTTTCCTTTAAACAAATCAGAAAATGGCAAAAAAACACTTGAGGGTACAGATCCTAGATCTTTGAAGGCTATGGAAATTTTCTTCCCCCCATTGCTTTGGGATGAGGAATCCCAAAGGAATCACACATCTAAGCCTGAACTTCTCTGCAAAGCCCTGTACTTCGTGCTCGAACTGTGACTCATTACAAACATTGGACTATCCTTCATCTGAAGTCCTAGTGATGTTTCTTTGTAGTAGGTAACATTTCACCAAAGCCTAAACAAGGGTAATAGTACAAGAAATTAAAGGTCAAAGTGTAAGGCAAGGACCCGTTTTTGCCCACAAACCAGTCAGCATAACACTGATCTTTCCTAAGCCACTAGCCTGGGATTTTCTTGCTTGCTTTGATCTTTATATTTTTAACATGTACAGCAGAACCTTGAGCATTTCTTCAGGATGTCTAGCCAAAGCTGTATTTGGAAAGACCTCCTCAAACTTCTGAACAGGTCAGAGACTTCCGCATATTATTTTAATGTAACTTTATGTAACATGTGAGGGAATGTCATTCTGCTTTGGAGAGACAGCCCCGTGAAGGATCAGATGTCTTTATTAACTCCTCTATATATTTGTACCTTAGGAACAGTGAGGATTATGGGAACCTTCTTCCATACTAGAAAACCAGAGACACTGGGAAAATGAGAATCCATTGGAATACTCAGTGAAGCACCTGGGAGCCTTCAGGAAACATCCCTCACCTTCAGCACAGGCAAAAAGCAGCACAGCCTGCACTGAGCAGTGCTACAGCCGCGTACGTGGCTGATATTTCAGGATGTCATCTTTCCATCCGTGCAGAAGAACACACCAGCAGTGCCACCCAGCCCCCAGAGATCCCCTGGCTCACCCTGGGGTCCCACTCACCACTGCCCTCACTTCTCCCACCAGTCTGTACCCAGCCACCTTCCCTCAATTCTCCTTCTGGGCCACGGAAAAATGAATGAGAATTTCCTTCCTCCTTCGAAGTCAAAACATCTTATCTGTGAACTTCCAGGGTCATTCTAGAATCTGTAATACATTGGTAATATTTACCTCAAACCTGAATAGCATTATTTCCACTCTGGTATTTCTTACAAGTATTGTAGCTTTTCCAATTAGTTAACGCTATGAATATAATCAATTTTCACTTTTACCTTGAAGAAAACGAACTTTTTTTTTTTTTTTTTCCCTGCTCTTCATAGTTTTAATAGATGTTAAAACTGAAATGCAAGCATCCATTTTCTCCTTAAATTTGCCATCAAAGAGTGTGAAGTCTTCAGGTCAGAAGCAAACCATCAGAAGATGACCTCAGCTGCCTGGCAGGGCACTGCTTGTTGTCTTCTTTCACAGTTAAGCACTTTGGGGTAGCAAGTGCTACAATTTCTTCAAAGCAAAAAAAAAAAATTAATATATATTTCCTCACAGAATCAAATAATAGAGATGAGAAATCAGGAGACCAGGAAAAGAAATGAAGGCTAAGAAGGTGGAAAAATTGTCAAACTGGAGAACAGGAAAAATATGCTCAGCAGCTGCAGACTTGTAAGGCCTGGTTTTTATGAAAGAGGGACCTGGAGAAGCAACTCAATTGAGACCCTTATTTCCACCTACCAAAAAGTCATACAGAGAGGTGACTGGAATGATGAGAAACAGATTTAAGAAGTGAAACTACAGTATAGTAAAACAGTGTTTCTTATCCTTAAGAAAGTATCCTCTAAGTATACTAAAATATTGTTACTTATTCATAGGAAAGTATTTTCTAGTCTGATAGTCAGCAAGTTACTTTATCCATTTTGTGTAGCTCTCCCCTTGGAATTTGCTCCAAAACTCTTTATTTCTCAAAAAGCTGTAGGTTTTGCTCCTTCCAAAGCACAAAGATTGTGTAGACCCATTCTTCCCTTATGATTCTTTTTATATAACTTTCAAAATAGAATATATTTTCAATCACAAGTCGAAACTAGAACTTGGTGGAGAGGAAACAGAGGCTAAATGATTTCCTTGCAGGAAATTACTCTTTCTTTATGTCTGTCTTCAACACATGCAACTTTTAAAAGCAGGCCTAGAGGAAGCTGGTGTGATGAAAGGACTAATCTCAAGTCAGACAGAAACAGACAAGGGGAATTATCAGCTTTACATTAAGCACATTCAAAATACCACAGAGTAACACAGACATCCACACAGCACTGCTGTTTTCATGCTACATAAACTATATAGAAACATATGTTAGAGGCATGGCTCATATTGCCTTAGTCAAAGGAAGAAGCGCAGAAAGCAGGGAATTCCATTGAAGGGGATTTCCACATTTTTTGTCTACTTTTACTGAGCACCAAACCCAACCAGAAGTTGTCTCAAACCCTCAAAATGACTGTTTAACTACCCTGCATACACAATTGGATGCAGTACAAGAAAAGAGAATTTTATTTTTTTAAATCTGGTTTTAAAAGCAAAAAGCACCTAATAAAGAATAAAATAAGAAAGTACCTAATTCTATATATTTAAAAAGTAATTTAAACATTACTTATGTCAAACAATTGCATAAGAATACTAGCATGCCCTTTTTTTTTTCTTTTTATTGAAGTAACCCACAGATTTTGTGCTATAAAAAGACTCCTGGATTCTCGGGACACAGTTAAAATAGCAACTTACCACAATTCATTTTATGCATTCAAAATTTAATAATAGACCTCCCCTGAGTTGGAATTTCCTTTTTTTTTTTTTCCCCCCCACATCTAAAAAGGTTTTCAAATGAAAATAACCACTAAATCAACTCCTTCCACTTTCATGTGGAAGCATAATCACATGCTTGTTTAAAAAGGAGTAACTAAGTATGCAGAAATGAAAGTGCTACCACTGCTCTGTCATTTGTCTAATAACCGTGATCATAGCCTTAAAAAAAAAATTCTCTCGGAAAGAACTCAATGGAGGCTATGCAACAGTGATAGACAGCATCCTGTTGAAACTATTCAACTATTTTAGGAAGCTAAAAATGTGGAGACTTCTGGAGGTGTGTTATGGATATGGAAATGCCACAAGCCCAAGTCATTGGAACTGAATATTTGTGATTTGGAAATGTCAGAGCTGCAGTTTTGAGGGGGCTCATAAATCTCTACCTCTTGCAGCATCATACTTTGTATAAAAAGGGGGTGAGCTTTAAACAGTGTCCTGAGTTTACTTTCTTTGAGAACATGCGCAGAACTGCTTTACCAGTAATCCTGCACAGGACATGCTTCAGGGTTAAACTTCAAGAACATTTTCAGAAATTACTTTGAGTTCCCCTGGCCAAGGCTCTAAAACCTGTGCTAAACTGGGTTTCCCATTTGGGTACAAATTTCTGGGATTAACATTAAGAGGAATCACAGGAAGCTTCTGGCACACCTATTTTAACCCCCTCCTCTTCCTGATGTTGTCTTCCTCACCCCTACATCCAGGGTCAGAACAGTCACAGAAGCCTGGATCAATGCAAGAAAAGACCTGCAGGAAAACAGCATCCTCAAGAACCTGCCTGTGACCCTGTGCTGTATGATCACAGGCCACTGTCAGCATCAGAGCTCTGATCCCCCTGAGGTCCACTGCTCCTGAGCACACATCCAGCACTCCTCCTCTGTGACATGTTTACTGACACAATAAGGTGTGGCCATAAAGGAAAACAACATCTAGCACATTGCAGAGCAACTCGGTTTCTGCAGAAATCCCCCATGGAAAAAAAACAAAATCCCACCAACCCAGAGAAATAATAAAACAGGTTAAATATAACAAGTCTGGAGCAATTGAAAACATGAAAGGCAGGTAAAGAGTATTTATGGAAGATGATCTAAATTCTATGGCAAGCAGAAAGCAAAAAGTCACCAGTGAAGATGGTTATCATAAACCCTTAGGGATATTCTTCTGTCACTGGTCCACATGCCAAGTTCAGCAAATGAGAAATGTAGCCATTACAACATAGCAAATTTGTCATTTTTCTCACCTCATCTTTTAAATCAACTTTCCAAGAACATCTACTGGGCAATGACTGAACAATCCCTTCTTTAGATTCTCTTCCTATTTATAGTAACCTATGCTTAGAAGTACAAGACATACTTTACAGATTTGTTTTCCTTACAATAACAATACTTCCTAGTATAATTTTGGTTCTCTGTATCAATATTGAGGATGTTTGAACAAAAATTTCTGTAGTTAGGAAAAAATCAAATTATGCACTGAACACCTGAATAGGTTTATGATTTCATCCTCCATAGCTGTCATAGGAACCAAAGAGGGAACAGACAATGCTATCTCTAAAATAATGATTTTTGTCTCAAAATTTGATTGCCAGTGAAGTTACAAAATTACCTAAGCTAGGCTGAGAGTCCGTGACATCCCAAGATATTCCTGCAGAATAAATTGTTGTAGCCCATTTAAAACAAAAGATAGATAACAGATGTATTGATTACAGTTGCCTGAGAAACACAAAACCAATAAATAAATCACTGTCTGATGAGTAAAGGAACACAACATAACAAAATAAATTGGGAAAAAAGTTTAAAATACACTATTTTTTGTCATTACAGAAAATAAAACCATTTTAACATTTCTCCTTCTCATAATTTCTTAACGTATCCATTAAAATACTTGGTTACAAGAATGTTTTGTAGGCAGGAGACTGATGCTACCAATGCTTACTAAACAGCTATTTCTCTGCACAGAAAGCATTGTTTTCTTGATGGTTAATTCTTGCAGTAAAGGAGAAAAAACCCAAAAACCCCAACCAAACCTCAAACACTAAGACCCCTTGGAGAAAACTATTTAATCAATGGCCCAGCAGTTAGTAGTGAGGTGTCTTCCCTTAAGAGCATATGGCCCCTTTCAGGCCAGACCACACTGTGGCATCTCTACTCACAGTAGCTTCCATGTACATCTGGAACTTTTCAAGCTCCTAAGAGTTGAAATTTTCCAAAAAAGAACTTTGTACTACATGCTAACCAACTAACTCCAGCACCAGGGCATCAAAGCTTCTGCACAGCATTTTTTTTTTTTTTTTTTTTTTTTTTTTTTTTTTTTTTTTTGTCACCAGTGAATAGGTTAAATTACCTACATGCAATGGAAAATGTGATTCATCTACACAATGAGAATAACACATTTGATTCATTTAACCATAGAGAGATACTGGGAATAGACTTGATTTGCCAGTGGTAAGTTCTTCTTTCTGAACTCACTGAAGAGTTGGGAAGAGGACAAGTGACACTAAAAAAGCAGAAGAAAGATTAAAATAGCCATTCGAAAGGCATCATGTAATAATCATGGCTTATCCTGATTCCTGTGCAGTATTGGGTCATAACTTAAACAAAATTTCTCAAGGCGATTTCTAGGTGACTATAGGAACAGAAAGTTCAAGACTACATTTGTAGCTTAGCAAAGAAATAATCTGGTAGATGGAGAAGCACCAAAATTGATTTTTTTTTCTTTTTTAATACATTATGGATGTCTAATATAAAGCAGATCTCTAGACAGAAATCAAATAGAAGTTGTCATTTTCAGGTACACAATTGTAAAAAGTTGATTTTTTTGTGTATTAGGTCTCAGTCAAAGAAAAAAACTAAGTATGTGATTTAACACAAACACACCACATTACAACTGTGCGTCTTGTATTAATATGGAAAACTGGTTTACAGAGTAAGAACTGACTCACACGGATACCAACACACAGTTTCCAGAGGTGCCTGAGCATCACAAGTGTCAAACAGGGCAGTGAAACAAGGCTGAAAAATTTACTTGAGGTGTCACATGGCTTTGAACATACTGCTTTACCTTCTCGCTTATTTAATGGAGAGACCAAAAGCACAGGATTTGAAGATATAACACTGCTATGGTCTGAAAGAGCAGCCCAAGTATCTCAAATTGGTCACCCTGGTTGTCAGGTACCAAAAGTAAGTAAATTATCTGGAGAAAATCAGGTCTTACGTGAGAGATACATAGGAAGCATTCTACTCACAATCTACCACCGTAAAAAGGACAAGAATGTAATCATATGTTCAAGGCAAGGTTTTAATGCATAACTGAGAACAGATGTGGAAGCACAAGTGCAGGAAAAGAGCACCTCATTAGCTAATTGAAAAGCGCATCCTCAGGGATATAAAATCCAAGTATGACAAGCAGTCATAAGCTAACATTTCTCAATTTTTCAGTGCTTAAAAACTGTGAAAATTGAAGTATATGCCTTCCCAGTATATACACACATACTGTAATCATATATAGAATTGTGGAATATTCTGCATTGGCAGGGTCTTTTTACAGGATGTCTAGTCCAAGACCCACACAATGTGAGTGGACATCTTTAACTAGATCAGGTTGCTCAGAGTCCCATCCACTCTGACACTCAATGTTCCCAGGGATTAGGCACGCACCACCTCTCTGGGCAACCTGTCCCAGCATTCCACCACCCTCATCATAAAAAATTGTTTTTATCTGGTTTAAATCTACCCTCTTTTAGTTTAAAACCATTATCAGTCACCCTATCCTATACCTACATTCAAAAGATCTGGTGTTCCAGAGCAGCAACAACACTGTATATATATTTACATTCTACTGTTAATTCGGATTTTTTTTTCAAACTCTACAACATAGTGTTAGAATGTCAACAGAAGCATATTTGACTGCATGTATCACATCTGGGGCAAATTATTTGACCTTCCAAAAATCCACTTATAAGTAAGAGTGACAAACATAAGGAACAGAAATATTATTAGTATTACATGGTCTAAAATTAAAAGAAAATATTTTACTGCTTAGCTGTTTTGTTGATTAAATACTTTAAAAATACAATCTCTGAAAAATTACTTCAGTCCAATTCAAGAAATCTTAGTATATACCAAAAAAGGCTATTTCTAGCTTACAGCCTTTTAAAGCAGACAGTTGGTTTTAGTCAGCTGATTTCAACTGAAAATAAATACCTTTTTTTTTCTGTATAGTTACATAAAATAAAGGTCTATTCTGAAGCTTAAAAAGCTATTCATTGTCTACAAAATTATCGCTTGTATCCAGTACTATATTCAGTGTAAGTGTATCCTTTTTCTACCATTTCAATCATTGTTAAATCATTGCTAAAAATACATCCCACCATTCACAAGAGACGCGGCAGACAATTAATGCTGACCAGCACCCCACAAGAAGCATAGCTTAGCAGTCTCCTCATTAGCACTTTGATTATATTAGACATTAAGTGCTGGTATTTCAACTGCTTAAATTAACAGGCTCAGAGATGGACTGGTACTTAAAACAGACTGCTACCCCTAAAGGATCTAGGATCTTCAGGCCATTGTTTTGTCCCTCCTTTATAACTGATACATAAACATTATGATGACCTTGATTATGACTATGCAATGCATCAACTTGTAAGTGTAAAATTCCAACAGAGCAGAATGTTTTGGTAATATGTAGTTCACAGCTCTGTGCCTAATCTCCATTAAAAAATTAAAACGAGGCATTACCTATTCTATCAATTCTTTCTGCACCTTTAGTACTCCCAGCACAGGAAAACAGGCCCAAAACTGCTGCTTGTTGCAGTATTTGCTAAAGTTGTGTGTACAAGCATGCACCCATGTGTTCAGAACAGGTAGATCTCACGCAGAGATCTGGGGCAGATACACAACTTATTAATCTGAGAGTGATGAAAGTAAGTTCTTTGTTAACACCCTTTTGCAAACATTACCAATATTTGACTAGGAGGTAAGAAACTAGCTCTTCCCACTGCAGAAGAAAAATCTGCAACTTATTAATTTATTTTGTGTAAAAAGTCTAACAGACAGTGAATTTAAGTCCAAGAAGCAAAAGTCAGGAAAAGGAAAGTACAGATGCCACCCGTGATTAATTTCAGAAAACTGAGCCAGAAATATGGGTGAATTTAAAAATTACTCAAATTAAAACAGCCATTTCAATCCAGGTTTCAAAACAAAGGACTAAACTGAATGTTGCAAACAGAAGACCTTTATTAAAAATGTCACAGAAGTCTAGCCCCAGCAGAGAGGTGGGCAAGACAACCTCAGGAGGCTCCTAACAACCTCAACTGTTCTCTAAATCTGATGCTGCTTGAGAGCTTCAACAATGAACTCAATTCTTAGCCAGCATTTGGAGACTGGGGACTAGACTTTCGCATGCTCCCCAGTATTTTATGTGGATGCTGTTAATGTGAGTGAGTGCTAAAGGAAGTAACTGTTTACCCTTTATCATTTATCATTGTTGCTTCAGGACTGCAGAATGGCTTTGAAAGTGAGCGAAAGACCTTAAAATGCAGCACTGAGACAGATCACCGAAGTATAAAAGGCTAGAGAAGGTAAGGGAATTCTTGTATGGAGAATGCTCCACTCCTGGAATTATTAATCTGGCACTAAGCAGTAATTCCCTGCATTACAATTTATTAATGAAAAAGATTATAGGACTGAAACAGCACTCCAAATTCTTGCCATAACAAGGATCACTAATCAATTCTTGCCATAGCTACTTACAGCCAATCTGGCTTCAAGCTAAACTCCACAAAACAAGGGTGCAAATGTAGGTCACAAAGAAAACTAGCGCTGCAAAAAGGCACATAATAATTTTGCAGAGGGCAGACTTCCCAGTTCTACTATGCAACATAGGTAACTTAGGGAAAAGTGTATACTTCAGTGTAAAAATGGTCTTGCTCAGACCATCTTAAGATTCAAATGCAACACAGCTGAATTCTAAACAGCACAAGCTCCTGACAGGAGACCAACTGCAGAGCAGTGCAAAAACTGATATGCTTCTCAGAGCATTCAAATGGATATAGCTTTCCAGGAACACTGGAAAAAAACCCTTTTAAATTATCACATCCCTTCTGTGTTAAGTCTGCAGGACAGCATTTGCTTTCAATCAACTTTCTCTACCATTCATTTTCCTTTTCCACAGTTCAGAAAAATAAGTTTCCTCTCTCCAAAGCCAGACTTTGGTATAAATATGTATTAGCAGTAGCACAAGAGGCTTTTTTTTTTTTTTTTGTAAGTATTTGCTTAGTTTCCAACATGCTGCTCTACAAAGGAATTAGGGAAATCTGAGATAATCAAATTTATCTTCCAACTTCTCCCCCATCCCTCCTGACCATGCTCCTCATCCAAATTATACAGCTATACACAGAGTTTTATTATGGAGCAAGATGAAGCACATAGGTGGTACATAACAAACATACTTTCAAGAACTAGTAAGGCTGTGACATACAAAAAATATGTAAACTACATTTTTCTCAATGACTGTTCAGAATCATTACTGAATACGTTAGGAGTTTGTTTGACAGAATTTCCATTCTGAATATACATAAAGATTATAAAATGAAACACATGACAAATATTCCTAAAACCCAAAGCCACTGCTGTTTATTTATATTTTTAAATATGATGTCATGTAACAATAACAGATATATCCTGGAATTCTTTTAAGTGGCAGATATCAGCAGGGAAGGAGTTTTTCTTCCCTCATAGTTTGCATTAGAGCACTTTATTTTAATCAATTTATTTAGGTGCTTCCCAAGTTCACTTTCATATATTGTACATGTGTTTCTGAGTTATATAAACCTCAGTCATGTCTTTATCTTAAACTAGAAATCAAGCCAACTTTCATAGTACCATGAATCATCACTGCTACTGTCCATATATAAGCTTAAAAGCATGTATTTTTGCCCTAGGCAACAGTAAAACAAGACTAGAAAGTTTAGATGTTTTTACAGACAAGGATGAAGGAATTCCTGAGGTTTTTTGAGTTTTTTGGCATGGAGGTTAATTCTCAGCATGAGTTCTGTACTCACCTCACTTCAGCACTCAGGGCACCATCTCAGAGCCTGCAACAAATGAACTTCACTGTATCTCATAAACACAAAGCAGAAAGTCACATAAACCTTAGTGCTTAATGACTCACGGTATAAGAAAAATGCCTATTTTTGTATATAGGTACTCTGTCTTGTAGGGCCATCCTCAAATCAGCAGTTTTATCCAACCTGGAAGAACTTAATGCCTTGAGCTTTAAATGTGTATGCAATGATGCCTTAAGTTTTAGCCTTCATATTTTCAGATTCTGTACTGCTTAGATGTAGCTCTGAACCTCATATTAAGTGCTAGCAAACTCTCTTCATACAGTAGGCAGACAAAACAAATGCTTTTCCTGCTGAGGACCAAGGACAACTTTCAGCCCAACAGCATAAACAACGGTGAACTAAGAGAGAAAACAAGAAGGATGAGGCCTCACAACCTGAAGCTGTAATCAGACAATAAAACCCCAATATGTAAATAGACCAAAACTTATAAAAGTGTAAGATCTCATGACCAGTTAGCCATTTTGTCACCATTCTAAGTCCACCTTGGCTGTAGCCCTGGTCAGGCTCCTGTCCTACCCAAGGTGGATCCTAGAGGCCTTTCAATAAATACTTCCTTTATTCTCTAGTTCTGTCCAGTTTCTGTTTCAATCAGCCTTCCTAAGGCATCAGATTGACAACACATCCATCCTCCACAGAGAAAATTCTAGGCAGTATTTTACTTACCTTTGAAGTAGACTACTCAATAACAAAAGAGTGGGGTCTTAGGTTACAGCACCGGATTGCCCATTGCTACACAGATTCATTACTGCTACTGAAGGAACAACTGCCCTCCCAGAAATGGAAGGATTCAGTGCCTCTTAGCAAAGCCTGATGGCTTCAAAGAGAAAACTAATCCCTGGAAGACTTATAATATTCACAGCAGTAGTATGCGAGGTTGGGAAAGTTTTGTCAATGGGTAAAAAACATCAAGGCTTCTAAATATTTGTCATTTTAAAAGAAATGAGTTACACTATGTATGCAACTTCTTACCACTTGTGACTCAGCCGACTTAAGGAAAGACTTCACCAAATTGCAGACAGAACTGAATTCCCATTTTGCTGAAGGTAAAAAATTCAATGATTAAAAAACCCATTGTATCATGGGTCGTTTCTCTGGCTTGCTTTTTTATGCAATAAACCTGTCCTACTGATCTATGATATTTACACATTTGACACTGGGCAGTACTCAACTATGGTAATACGATTCTTGAAGAACAAGGCACATTTGAAAACTGATTTTAAAAAGTCAGTACATCAACTAGTAAATTTAACAACCAGGTAAGAAAACAACTTGATGAAATGACATTCTGTTTTTCACAGATCAATTGCTCCAGATTTATTTAATCAAAGATATGATACAGTTACAAGCCCATGCATTTCATAAAAATTTGAACTTAAAATTTTTATGGAACAAAATTTTAAATAAAGCATATACAGATGTTTCTGGGTAGTCAACTGGACTAGTTAGTCTGGAGAAGTATTATTTGCAACATACGAGCAGAAGCATTGAGATTTTCATGTGGTCATTTCTTTATCTCTTCCTCTTCCACTCCACGCCTGAATATAAATCACAGCTGAATAACTCTACGGATTGAATCCTAGGCATAAGCTTATAGCTGAAGCTGAACTCATAATTTCATTTCCCATTGGCTACATATTTATAATACATTTTATACTGTTATTAAAAATAAAATAAATAAAACTACATTTTAAAAATGTAGGCAGTATAACTACTAAAAAAAGTCCTTCATCCATTTAATATGCTGACAAAATTAAATTTTCAGTCTACTTAAATTCATTTTTATGATTACAAGGTAGTTCTTGTAATTCCCAAATGGTTTTGAAAATTACTACCTCTCATAGAAAATTTGGGTATTTCTATGTAACCAAACCACTGGAGAAATCACAGAGAAGATACAACAGATTAACATGAAATAAATATTAGAGATAGCATTTAAAAGGCACACAAATACTTCAAACACATACAGTTTCAAATCTTTATTGTTTTAAAATTCTACATGTCTTTTACAATTACAATAATTTGTTACTTAAATGACTCTTGTATGGTTAATGTACAATGAGTTTTTTCCTGAAACTCAACCATGAAATACAATTTCATCAATATGATTTTTCTAAATAGATTAATACAAGACTTCTGTTTTGTTGGGAAGAACAAGTGCTTCACCTTGAATAAAGAGCACAGGTGTCTTCCCTTCAGAATCTGTGTGATCAATCCATCGAAAGTGCTTTTGAAGATTGCAGATCTAACTGTGACTGATTATCAAAATCAGTCCATCAAATTACAAGGGTTTTTTAACATTAAAGAGCATTTTCATGTAATGAAACAAGCTGCAGTAGTTATTTTTATTCATCTACTGAGGCAAACTCATGTTGAAGAAAAATTATATGATTATCTGCATGCAATGAACACCCTCTTTAAATAGTTGATGAATTTTACACATATAAAGAATCTGTTAAAGAGTGCAAGTACTTTGATAATGATTTCACAAAAGGACATATGCTGGTAATAATGGTAACTAACATTTAACATCTAAATACAAGCTAATGTATATTTAACAGGCAATTAACATGGCAAACAAACCATGTTTCATGTGGTTGCCCTTCGAGAAAATGAACTCATTTGGTCCACACTCTTAAAGTTATCTGGGTAAAAAAATCGAAGCAGTTAGGGCCAGAGTTTTTGATGAATTTCTAAAATGTCACCTGTTAAAAAGTAAAAGCAGTACATCAATGACGTATCTTGTCACATGACCTCAGTATAAAAAGATGGCCTGGTATTTGGAGCGATGAACGAGCACTGAAGGACAAGTCAAAAAAGAATGGAGACAGAATTGAACTAAAACTTTGTTGTGTTATACTTTCTTGTTCCATGGTACTGCTTTCACTCTGTAGAATTTTGTACCCAAAGGAACTTTGAATCTGTTTTGTGCCTACAAAAAAAGAATAAAAAAATTAAAACATGGAATTATTCTACTGATTTTTGTATTTTTAAGCTCAAACTGATTGCCACTACTCAGTAGTCAGGAGTCCCTTAGGAGTCTGGAAAGGCTCTGGACAGTGTGGATGCAAATACCCAACCCACTACTCGCTCAACTCTTCTGCTTCCCCTACTCTTGCTAATCACTGACTCAAAAGAAAAGCAGGAATAGCAGAACTTAGAACAATTTTCATCTAAATTCTTATGCAGAGAGAATTTGTCAATTATTGGAAATACTAAAACTGACTTTCTTCTCTATTAATCACAGATGATTTCTCACTACTATTTTCTTACCTTTTTTGCCTGGCAATATTCCTTTTCCATCACTTTTCCCAGCACCCAAGGTCTCCTAGATGCACCTGATGCTAAAGGAAAAACATATTTAATATTTTGGATAAGTGACTACAAGCACCAGGATATTACATTATATTTTCATTAAATGCAGAATTTGTTTTAAAAACTCAGTTTAAATAAATGAACAAACACTAGGTAAGGCCAGGTTTAAATGCAACATTTTGGTGGCCCTTAGAACAATAATTTGCAGTACCTAGGCCAACACCAATTTTGACCTATCACAAATAGAACTATTGCTCCGAATTTCATTTTCCCCACTTCCCCGATGCAGGACTAGAATCAAGACATGGTTTCCTGAATTGATAAGTCTTGATATTTGCTTTATGTGCAGTTTTCCCAGATTTGAGATTAACTCTGTTCAGGGATTGGTAAGGACCAGAGCAAGCTGGTCCATTTGAAAACAGACAGGGCAGTGAACTAAGTACTCACAGTAATGTACAAACTGACATGGCTTTTACATTATATATGTAAAAAACTAGTAAGAAGAGTCTACCATATTTCACACAGTTATGTATGCACTACTAATGCCAGAGTTCACAATATATTACATCTGGAAGCAAGACAGGCATTTTCCCCTTATGTTTCACAGACGACACATGGCACATATCCTTCAGCAAACTCCGAATCCAGTTAGGGTTTAGTGGTCTTCTGGAGACCACACAATTATTCAAGATCTATCATCTTTTATCATAACTGCAATCCACAGTAAGTTTGCTCAGTGAAATTATTTGACAGTTTGTGATATGCAATAGCATATAAACTTCTACTGATAAATTGGAATTAATACAAATTTTCATTTGATGCATATTCTCAGATGTGTTTATGAAGCCGGGAGCACAGGTGGGTTTGCAAAAAACCATGATAGTTTAAAGACATTTCCATGAATCCACTTCATGCAGCTCATGGTTTAGTGCAAAGCATTGTTATTTTTCCTCATTTAAAAAGATTTCGATTTATCTAAGTTTAGATAGATGCCAAAAAAAGTCAACAAAAAGCCTTGAAAATTAAGGGAGAAAAAAAAAGTAAATGTGCAATCAACTTGAACATAAACAAAATAATACAGAAAGTCTTCTCTGAAAATTTAGAATAAATACCATTTTAATTTGGTGGAAAAACTATGAGCAAAAATATTGCTCGCAAATTCGCATATACTATTGTCTATGTTTTTTTATTTATTATTTATTCTGAGTAGTTAAAGCAGCCTGATGGGAATGTTAACATACTCTGTGTGTGTACCAAATTGGCATACTCTCCTTTTTCATTTTTTTTTTTACAGTTTACTTTGAAGATGCAGATATTTTCCCCAAGCTTTCCAAAATACTAACATCTACATAAATTTTTAATTCAAAATGTTCTGCTTTGAAAAATATTTTGCATCAGAACAAGCAGCAAAAGCTGCAAAGACAGCTGACAACTATTACATACTTCTTATATTTATCACATACATACTTACAAAAATCACTTAGTGTTAGAAAGTTAAGAGTGTTAGTTGTAAGAGGAGACAATAATTAGAAAAAAAACTGACACTTACCACACTCACCTGGTTTGAGATCCAATGCTGCAAGGGACTCTGAGTGCAAGAAATACAAGGTTGGACTAACAGTAAACAACACATAGTTGTCATGCCTTTCATCCAAGATAATGAGAACCAAATCGCCAACCTGAAAACTGGGGGGAAAAAAAAAAACCATAGAATTGAACTAAAAAAAGCACAGAAGCTTAAAACTATATTAATGACATTACATTTTTTCCCCCATCTATTACATGACAGACTAAGTTGAACAGCAGCAAGACATTTCCATTTGCTATGCCAACTCATACACATTTCCTATTTTCTGAAGTCAATAAAAGCAGGATATCTTTTAAAAGTGTTTCTGAAATTTTCTATACCCATCAGCTCAAATTATTTTTTTCAAAAGAACAGTTCGGTTTTGCTTTAAAATATAATCAAAACTACATAACTAAATAGTAATGTTTCAATTTTGTATTTTTTTATTCACCTTATTACTTAAGGTAACCACCACTGTAGCAGTGTTTACAAATATTCCTTTGTTGTTTTAAACTGAAGCAAATTTGAACACAGAAAAACATAGCAATAACATTTATGAAGCTCTCAATTTTAAAAGTTTAAGCATATAAGACAAAGAAAGGATGAACTGTTCATCTTTGATCAAATGATGAAGACCCAAATAACACTGTGGTGACTGTGTGTAAAAAGCTTTAAAACTCTGCTTCTTCCTGACACCAAGGTAACACAAGAAGCCACCAAGTTCTCATGCCAAGTTTCAGTAACAGAATTCAAAGAACAGCTTCTGTCTCCAAACTTCTTGTTCCAGGGTGTAAAGTGTTGCAAGGAAATTATTTACCCATTAATGAAATTAAGTCTAAAATAGCTACAAATTAAGAATTAGATCACAAGGGAGCTCTAAGAATAAATACTACTACTTCTCTGATGATGAGGGAGGAAGTGCAAAGAAAGTGAAAAACTTCTCCATAGAAGGAGACTACAGATACACAGTCAGTCAATTGATTAAATCTAGAGAAATTTAGGTCATCATCTTTAAAGTTCATTTTTGGATTAAATAAACAAGACTCCAAACTTTTCTGCCTGGACTTACTATGAAGACAGGCTACATTGATTTAAAAACATCTCTACTGGACAGATGAATTCTTCTTTCATATCATTTTCCTCCTCAAAAACTACCAAGACACTTGTGACAATTTTCAGATGTTAGAGGGAAAAAACCCATTCTTCACCTGCTGATCTTGTTACAGCAAAAATGGAAACTGGTGTAATTTAGAAAACATTAACAGAAAAATCTGTGCAGGTTTTAATTCTCAAAAGATTTTTTATAATACTCAAGTAATTTATAAGATTAATATTAATGAAGAAGTTGTCTTTAGCTTTCACATTTTACAAGAATACTTCTTTTTTCCTGCAACAATTCTATACGCAGCTGCTAATAGATTGATAATACCTAGCAAAATGTTCGAGTTAATTTTATTTCGTTCTGTTAGAGTAAGACAAGAACTTTGAGGACTTCAGGAAGGTAAGACTTCTCTTGAAATATAATACAGCACTATGCGTTTTCAGGATGAATAGATTTCCTTTCTCTTAGCATGACTTCAAGGTTACAGATAAACAAAAATGTAATCTAAAAAAAGCCTCAGAACTCTAGAAATCCCATGGTGAAGTACAGAATTCAAGAAAGTCACTGAAGAGAATTAAAAAAGACCATTATATTGTTTATAAAATTTGATTTATGCTCAACTGGGATGGTTTGATAGCTGATGGCTAAATTATAGCGATCTATACATCTTTTCAACACAGAGCAAGAATAGAAGAATTGTAAAAAAAAAAAAAAAAAGCATATCCATTCCTTTATATGAAAATTAGCATGTACTTACTCTCTAATTGCTATTTTTTCAGAATGTCTTGAGGATACTGACGACATGCTTTGGGACATCTATGAAAAAGAGAAAAGTTATAAAGTACTGGCAAGCTACGATGAAATTACATTGCAGGTAAGAATATAGCAAGATGATTTTTTATTGATTTCAAACAGTGCCTAGTCTTGCAGATTTTATATTCACTCAGAAAACCCACCATACTTTTGTCATCCTGTTCTATAGTGGGTTTGGTTGTTTGTGATTTGGTTTTGGTTTTTATTATTGTACTTCATTTTTTTTTTAATAGCTACCTTTGATTATAAAAGTTCCTGCATAACTAACTTCTCCCTCATTATTTAAAACTGGGAGGGGCTTTTTATATCAGTGCCAGTGAATATTTAGTCTAGGCATATGCAAGACTTATGACAAAACTGTCCATTCTAACAGAGAAGTCACTGGCACTAGAAAGGGCTGATGGTAGAACACCAGGGATTAAACGTGTTTGTTACACTTAAACTCTAGATGTTGAGCTCAACATAGTCTCTCGGTTTTTCTACAAACTACCACAAAATCTAAAGTTTATTGTAATCAATAGGGTAACGCTCTCTGGAACAAAACTGGAGTCAAATTTACTAAGATCAAACAGAGGTTCAATTCTCTAAGATTTTGGACATAAGAATTATCTTCTATATGTGTATTTGCCTTTGTTTAAATTAATAAAATACTGGGACATGGACTAACTTCAGTATTACAAACTAGACCTAACAATAAATATAAGCGCACACGAAGTTTCTACAATAACTGTGATAACAAGAAATGATAATGGGTAATTAATGCTACTTCTATCTCCAAATGAATACCTATCCCACATGCAGGCAAGTAGCTGGGGAAGGTGTTCAGATGTAAATGTATCAGTTCCATTACCCTCTGATAATCTCCTTACAAAAGACAATTCATAATTGCCCCACAGAAACTCTGACTAGAGGTCCTGCAGATTTTCCATCCATTCCTACTTCCCGGACCATTTGTACGTGCTATTCAAACCTAGATTGCTCACACTTGAAGTTTAGCACGTGATTTTTCAGCTGTAACTCCGATATTGTTCCCTACAGCAAATTTCCTTTCTATTGTCAATCTTGCCCCCTGCCTTCCCCAAAGGCAGTACCAGCCTGTCTTCATACAAGCTTGAAGCCTATTCACAGCTCATTTTCTTAATTTCTTCAAAGAATGGGTCCAAATTGAATGCAGTACATCACACAAAGCTCTCAAATTCTAATGACATTTTCAGCAGTTTTCTTTACAGGATCCAACTTCAGATTTTTTTTTTAGAGGCTACCTTTCTTTCTTGAAAAAGTTGCAGCTAGCATGAAATTTGTCAAATTTGCTTAGACTGTTCACAAAAGTGTTTGGTGAGAGTTCTCTTCAGATATACAGACCAGATATATTCTTGCTGTTTTTTTTTTAAACTGGAACAACTGTTAAGTGAAAACATAAAATAGCTTGATTTCTGATTTTCCCTTAATTTCTAACTTCAAGAAAAACAGAACAAATTAGAATGCTGAGAGTAATTACGTTAAAATCTAGTAAGGAATGTTTTTTGAGTCCAATTGTAATAGCCTTTATACAGAAAAAATGGTTCCTTTTCTCAGTAATTCATTTACTGTGACCAAAATACTGTAATAATATTTCAAGTATTAAAAGGAGTCCCTTTCTTTTCCTTGTAGAAGTAATTCACAATTCTGCAAAAGCCAGTGACCTATGAAGATACTCTTTTCCACACAGAATGCCTCCTGAGCTCCTTATCTGAAGTACCTCAACAGAAACAAACATTGGTATTTAAGTGTTGTGATGTACATTTCAATTTTAGAAGTGCATTTGAAAGGAGGGGATGAGGAAAAGAAGGACAAAGAGACAAATAATAAACTTATCTATGTAAAAACTCATTTTATACATAAGGAATTGAAAAGATATGAATCTCCTATGCCCATTTAGAAATCAAATCTGAATTGCTTTAGAGAACAATGAACCACCAATTTCTCTTACATGGCTTTGCATTAATCATAACAAGAATAATCTTCTATTTGTCTTGTACACAGTGTTTCTTCCATTTTATTTTACTCTAACATGAGAGATCAAGAGTTTGATTCAGGAAATCTGCAGAGAGGTTTAGAAAACTTGTCCGGGTGTATTTTGAGTAGTACTGTAAAAACTACACTTAAATAAATTCTGTGTACTTCACTGACATTCTGAATTAAAAATAATCCTTTAAAAATTGTACTTTTTGATGTTCTGCAATCCTTTCTTAGGCCCGGTACGAAGCGTAACTTCTCACTACACAGACAGTAGTTCCGACCAAACCTCTAGGTATCACCTATCACTTAAAAAAAAGTGAGATCACCATGGCCAGTCTAACCAAAGGATGTGTCTGTTTCCTATACACACAGGAAATTGTTTAAGACCTAAAAATTGAGACCTGCTAGCAAGGATAAAGCGAGAATAAATAAAAGGATAAGAATTTAGAGTACAGGAATCAAGGGCTCTCTGTCCCTAAATTATTTTTCCTTCCATAGGCATTTACTGTATTTGAGCATTTTGTATGGTGGCTGCCTGTATTTCCAGCTGCTGGGCAGAATTACAGTTTCACACCTTGCAAAGCTGGGAGGTGCAGTTTTCCCAAAACAATCTGTAAGTTATTGTTAACTAACAATTGTGCTTAAAATGCAGACATATTTATATTCTTGTAAACTGGCCTTCAATCTGTTGCTGCTGAAAACTGAGTCACGATGCCCTGGAAATTAACACCCCCTTATACCCCAACTTTGGATGGTCTGTGTTTTTTGGGAAGAAGTCACTCTCCAGTCCTGTGAATCTTTTTCCATGAGAAGACTAAGCTCAAGTACCTCTAGAAGGTTATCAGGTTACCTATTTACCACTTGCCTTAACACTTAAAATATTTTTTAAATTAATAAAAAACATTCTTGGATTTTAATAAACTTAACGTTTTTAAGCTTTTCTTATTTTTTCATGAGGCTTAAAAAATGGATTGCACAAATACTCACCAATCTTTGATTTAATCTCTTATTTTCCTCTTCTTTCAACTGCAAAGTCTAAAAGAAAATCTTAATCTGATTAACTGGGTATTATACCTTATACAGTACAAAGATTTTTTTAGGAAGTTCTGATATGACTAGAGCCCAACTAGTACAATACAACATCTTTCAGTTCTAAAACAACTATTAAAACATCTTTTGAACAAAGACATGCAAAAACCCCCTTAAATCTAGTAATTATACTAGTGCTACAAATCCCATTGCTAAGGTTTTACCTCCATACTCATACTTCTCTTTCAGTTAGAAAAACATGTCAATGTTGGAACAGCAATAGAAATGTAATATATTACTACGTTATAGCTTACAAATTCTTTGTAATCAGATGATAGAAAAAATGCGCTCATAGTCAGAAACATCCAGATAGTTGCATTATGCAGTGTCACAATCCTTAACAGAAAGCATTCCTGTTCTTTATTTGGTCCCAGATTTTAGCTCAAGTGATCCGGGACACTTTTTTTTTTTAATAAAAAGTCAACTTTAAAAAGACAACTGAGATGAAGTTAGATACGACTGGACAGTTAAAAATTACTAGAATCTGATATACTCCAGTGTAACCACTATGGGTTAATCTCATATTTTACCAAGAATACAGCTTATGAGGAGAAATTACCCATTTTCATGAGAAACTGGTAAATCAATCTTAAATCCTGTCCAGCTGTTTTGTATGTCTTAATTAGAAAAAAAATTGTAACCTTTGTTCTACAGAAATTCTCTGAAACAATGATCTGTCACTCCTAAGAAGGGGTATTACACCTGAGTCATTCATACTAAAGCCTACATAGGATAGGCCAAAAGTGTTTTAAGTTATCTTGAATTACTTTAGTGAATTACAGTGATCCAAGAGTACAATGGAAAAACATTCCTTGAAGTAATATTTATAGTCCTTGCAGACACTATATTGCATCAGAGCATGTAACTGACCACAGCACAACTTCACATGTACATACTTTTTAATGTAGTTAGTCATAACATTTAACCTCACAAACAAACATCTACTCACTCTTTCTAATAACATTATCCTCTGCTTTTCTTCAGACATATGAACATTTTCACTAAAAGAGAAAGAAAATGGTCAGGTTAAAAATTAACATTTTCTTCATAATCAAAAATTGTTTTTCCCACACCCACTGGCCATCTTCACTGTGAAGAGTGTTGTGTATTTGCTAGTACAAAGGGAACAGTATAGAAAGACAGATTAGAAATCAGCATCAATATTTTTGGCTGGTGTTTTGGATTACTTTTTCTTTTCTTTAAACCAAGGAGGTTCCTTGCTGCAACAAGGCAGTGAATTTTCAGCCATTGATTAGTTTATCAAGCTACATGGGGGCATACCTTGCATGGGGGCATTTTGCATTGTTTTCAAGACACCAGGATGAAAGATACACCCCACACGCTTTGACAGTTAACTCCCGATACTGCAATTAAGCTCTGTTATGTCCCATTTTCCTGGTCTGTAGCTCAAAGGCTACTGGGGAGTAGTCTGAAGTGCCCTGGTGCTCTCTGGTAGAGACACTAATGTGAACTTGCTACTTGTTGCCTCATCTGTGGGATAAACTGAGCACGGGGGCATGATAAAATAATGCTAACATCCAAGTAATTTCTTAAGAACATAAACAGTAATTCCTAGAACAGTTAACAATGTACTTTAAAAGCAGTTCAAATAAGGAAGAAACCATGTAATTTCTGGTCCAAACTGATTTGATTGAGAAAATGCACAAGTGTTGGGAGGAAACATGCTATAAATCCAATCAAAATACTCAGCAAAGCTAACAGATTATAATTAAACCATACTAATCATTACTTCTGTTCAGTTAAAAGGCTGTTTAGCTCTCATGTAATAGGAAGTAGTCAACAGAAACCTGTGAAAGTTTCTGTCTGATCATACATTGAGTCATAATTTTTTTTGTTCACAAGCTCACCTTAATTTTTTTTGTACATCAGTTTTAAGAATGCAGGACTAAAATGATTATTATAAGAAACAGCTCTTTTTCTAAAGATAGGGTACTTCCTTGTTTTATTATCAGTGCCATTAGTTTAGATTGACAAGAACAAACTGTTTTCATCTTCACTTCCACCAAGCTGTTAAGCGGTCTGGGTAGGGCAGCATTGGTTGTGATGGACACCGACTAAGGTCAATGTAAGTACATCTAAAAATTCTGCTCTTGCTCCTCTGGTAAAAGCCTTGCTGCTCCTCTTTTGTGGTCCCCAGGCAGGTTTCTTTACTTCTGTGAAAGGTATTCTGGAGTTCTTTAAAACTCCAGAAGCATAAAAGTGAGACACTGTTCAAAAGATGCGTCATTAACATGCAGCCTCCCAGCTCATTCACCATTATAGTTTTCCTTCTGTTTGACTTACACTTTGTATACTTAGGCATATTCTTTTACATCATGATTGTGGGGCCAAGTTTCATCTTGAAGCTGCATACTTCAAAGTCATCAAACCCACACATTCCTAATGATTGCCACATCACAATTGCATACACATGTATGTTTAGAAGAATATTTTCAGGAAGAGCATCAAAGGCAGGAGGAGAGTTAAACATGCTCATCTGTACTTCACACCACCCAAGAGCACACACTTCCGGAATGAGAGCATGCTTTGTGCATTTCTACTCTAATGGCCCATACTTACTGCACAGCCATCATACTGGTTTCCATCGTGGAGTCCATCCTCCCTTCAGCCCCAAGGTCAGCAACCAATCTCTCTGCGTCAGCGGGCACATCAGCTGCACAGGCTCCACAAGCTTCTGGCGCTGCTGCCAAGTAGGCTGATGGAGAAAAACTACTACTTCTCAGTTTATTAACTTCTTCTTCAAGCTTCTTCTTCTCTTCCAGTAAGCGAGCTCGATCTTCAGAAAGTGTTTCAATCAAATCTGTGACACAAATAAACAGAATTTCTTTTAATTACAGCAACACTAATGATCAAAACCAATCTGCAACGAATGGAACAGTCCTACTAGAAAAGATGAATACTTCTTCAGAACTTTGCTTACCCTTATCTTTTTCTTGCTGTTGTGTAAGCACTTTTAATTTGTCACTAAGATCATTAATTATGTTTTCTTTTTTCATTTTCTCTCTTGCCAGAACAGTGTTAAAGTTAGTCTGAAAACAGAAAGGAATTATTACTGAAATAATGAATGTACTGTAAAAATGTAATGCAAAATATTACAAAAGACAGCATGCATTTCAGTTTTCTACATTAAAATTAAACAAGAAATTAAAACTTTTTTACTTATTGCTTTGGTGAAGAGATAAAATGCCTGTAAATTTTATTTTTATGTTTGTCTGTAAATTTTTTTAACATTAATTTTATTAAATATCTCATTCCCTCAAGTCTGATACATACAAGTAGTACAATAATAAAGAACTAATTTTTCAAAATCCTAAGTTGTCATTTTTTCTTTAAATATAATACTTTATATTCCAGTTAATGTAAAATAATTGAACATTCTATATTTAAAACAGTTACTTGGAGGGTTCAAGTTATTAATATTAAGCTGAACTGCATCCAGATGTGTTACATACAATGGAAAAAAAATACCATTATCAATACACTATAAACTGAATTAAAAATACATTTCAAGTCATGCATTAATTCTTCAGTGAACAATTAACTATTGCAAAAGATACATGGGAATCATGGTTAATAGCTTGAAATAGGTGAACATAAAAAGAGGCCAGCACAGCCTTCAGTACCAGTCTGACAAAGCTCTCCACTTCTTCAATCCTTCTACTGACCATTGTGCCCTTTTACTCCTGAAGTGCTGCTGCTGAGACAAACAAAACCTACCAAGAACTACCTATTAAAAGGACATTTCTAATTGATTTTAATTTTTCTGTGAATTTGAAGACTGTCTTGGTATGTGCCTATCAACTCTCAGCCTTAAAATGCAAACTATTTGGTGGGCTACACACCTTATATAAGGCAGAGCAGCTTTCGTTATATGCCTGCACAACCAAACTCTCCTGCCACAAGCATAAGTGACACCTCTAAGGAAACTTCACAGAGAAAAGAAAACAAAACCCAAAAAACACAAAGGCAAGGCTAAATACCCAAAATATTCAGTAATCACTAGAGCCAGTGAAGTAAACTGTCAGCAGTCACTGATACAATGTTTTTCTGGATTTGGGGTATTTGTTTGCTTTGGTTGGGGTCTTTTTTTGGGGGGGGAGGCAGGTCATTTGTTGTTTTTTAAAAAAGCTCCAGCTTTCCCTGGAATTTGCTGTCAATGCCTCAGAACCTTCCCTTCCATGCTCTGCTGCAAAAATGAAGAATACTATTAGATAACGAGGAAAATGGAATACTAAGGAATAATGTGATGGAAAAATAAATCTAATGATTAGCAATGTAGGAAAAATTCCCTATTCAATTTACTAAGTAAGGCTAACTTCAGTATTAATGCTTGCAGCCCAATTGCAATAATACTCCTCTCTTTATAGCCACCAGCAATTTTGTGTTCCCTGCACCAAGTGATTCATAGCATTCATTCACCAAGCTGGCTGATCACCACCCTTGTCTCTTTGTCCTTATTTGATCCTATCACAGCTACAGTAAGGAGAAGTGCTTAAAACAGAAAATCCTTTCTCAGTATTTAAATGCAACAAAGCTGCAGATAATAGCTGTTGCTAACAGAGATTTAATTTAAGAACTCAAGACTCATCTACAGAAACTAAAAGGTGAAGGTGTTTAGAAAGGAAAAAAAAATGTATGAATACAGACGTAAAATATTAATCCAGTGCAACGTGATTTTTTATCAAGATAAAGAGTACACAGCTTTAGGTTTATTATGCAAAATGCAACATACTTTGAACCTCAAAATACAATATATTTATGCTTTGAACCTCAAAACACCACCTATCCATGGTAATAAACTTTCAAAGCCAGTAAGCAGCATCCCAAAACAATTAGTATTTCAAATAATTAATTTAGTGCTGTCCACAAATTTTGAGATACCTGATATCTTTCTGCAGTTAAAGAGATGAATGAATATAAATTTCAAGCACTTAAGCAAAAGAAGTCACAAAAACTGAATCTGGATTGCCAGTTTTTGGTAATTGGTTTGGCTTTTTTTTTTTTTCCTAGTGGTTTTTGTTCGTTTCTTTGTTTTGGTTTTTTTTTAAATGCTTAAATGCTTAATTTCATTAACACATCCTATCCTGGCTTCAGATAATCACACAAGTTTAGACTGTGGAACTGTTACAGAGAAAAAGAGAAAACTGTACTCTTAACTTCAAAGCAGCAAAAGAACACAATTGTCATGGGAGCAAAAATAATTAGAAAAAAAACAGCTTTACCTGCTGCTCTGCAGTGAGTGATGTTCTGATGTTCTGCATTTCTTCATTCTTTCTTTTCTCTTGCTCTTCAAGTTGTTCTAAGAACTTCATTTTTTCTTCCTGAAGCTTCTCCTGAAGTTCAGCAACTAAGTTTGATTCAGCAGATGATTCCACAGGAGGACTTAAAAGAAAACGTTTAGGCTTTAAATGTGCAGCATATACCAAGCCCCACAATACATGAAATAAGCAC
Source organism: Chamaea fasciata (assembly GCF_029207755.1). Lineage (NCBI taxonomy): Eukaryota > Metazoa > Chordata > Aves > Passeriformes > Sylviidae > Chamaea > Chamaea fasciata. The sequence continues at coordinate 40,391,996 of NW_027094086.1, read as the reverse complement.
ACATAAAAAAAGTCAGACGTTCATTTTGAGACATTATTTCTGAAATATTCAATAAATACTATATTACAATTAAGGCATTTCTAACTTCAATTCTACGTTTTAATCATGAGCATCTCACCAGTTCTTGCTCTCGGGCATTATGTTTTTAGTGTGGCACGCGGGCTCCAATGTTTAAGTTTTGTTGTGGGGGAGGACTTTTGTTTATCCTTTTACTAATGTAACAGAAGGTGTGAAAAGTTGCAAAAAGAACAAACAATTATCAACTTCACAAAGATACTTAGTATGTCAAAGTGCAAAGTCTTCAGAAATATCACGTAAGGAAAACAATTCAGCAGTAAATCTGATGCTAAGGAATCCAGACGTGAAATTCAAAACTCTGGATCGCAAAATCTGGAGGACAGCAGTAATGATCATGAAGAAACCATCAACAGTCACAAAGGCAGGAAGGATAATGACCTCAAATGGCTTTTGAAACAATGTTACACAGGCCAAGTATTTTTCACCACTGAAACAAAAATTAATTACACTCTTCTGTGTTTTGGCTTGAGTTATCAAGAACCCCCCTGAAGAACTTTAGACTAGAGAAATCCCTTCATTGGGTAACAATTGTGAAAAATTGCATTATTTAAAATTTCTATTATCCATCTGCAGCAGAATCATATTTAAATCATATTGATATTAAAATTATTCATATTTAAACCCAAAGCTCTTAGCTGAACTAAACCAAAGCAGGAATCACCTGCCTCTCAGATGGATTGCCTGGACTACTGCTTGGAAATGACAGCCAAGTAAAGGATATTGTTGTTCTGCAAGGGATGCTAGCACATTACCAGTTTTTATACCTCATCACTGTACCAGGCAGTAGGTTTAAATATTTAATCTGAACAGGTCTTATCACTATAGCAATGGTGACAACGTGTAACTTTATTGTTTTCAAGATATCTAAAGCATGTATCTTCAGACTGGGGTTTCTTTGCAAGCAAACACTTGCACTGCTCTAAAGTGACAAAGGATGTACTTAACAGTACTGCAACTGATCTACCACATGGGCATATACTGAATATACAAACTATTATGCAGCAGCTAAGCACTCAAAAAGCCCATAAGAAGCTTTCAATAAAAGAGCTCTGAAAGCCAACTGAAGTTCTCTGAGCGGCTAAACAGCCTCTGACGTTCTTGAAGTCAGAAGTAAAAATAAGTAGAGAAAAGAACATCATGAAAAACTCAGGCAAATCTTTTTTTGTGCCACTGAGAAAACATTTTTGTGATTGAATAAAGTGCAGTTTATTTCTAAATGAAGCCTAGCTAAGAGAGAGAGAGGACATGTCCTCTGTGGAGAAGCTTCACTGCTTATGGTGGTCTGACAGAAGTGGCTGGACAATACCAAGACTGGAAGATACCAAAGCAGTAATCCATCTTCAAAGAAGTTGGGATTCCTATTCTAATTTTAATCTTCTTTACAGTATTATAGATATTTTACCTAACCATAAAATTGTTTCAAAATGCTCAACAACAAATCATTAAAGATATTATGGTTTTCTCTACTGTTTTACACTACTACATAGTGCAAAAAGAATAAATGGAACTACAAATGCCTGGCAGTTTTATTATCTTTCCTAATCAAAATTACCTGATTTTCAGACACACCAAACCATGCTAATTTTTATACTGTATGCATGGATAGCAAACATTTTTTGCGGCCTCTAAATATTTTTGTTAGTTTTCATGAAAGTTCAAAAACTAAATTCCTGACACCAGAGCAATATTCACATCAAATTTAACAATCCCTCTATCTGTCTGTACCTTCTGAATGGCTAACGTAACATTACTCTTGCAGAAACCACCAAACATACACTCACATGCCAAATAAAAGTTGTTTCCTACCATTACAAGTTAACTGCTAAACAGTGAGTGAGGATAACAAACCAACCTGAGTTACTGACACAGCCTGGGGTTTTAGGAATTCAAAAATCAAACAACTAAATAATGAGTTTGAAATATTAGGACAGGTTTACTTAACATATATGCCCTTGGGAGATAAAACAGTGTATCTTGATTCCTAGAGCAAAAAAACTAACAGCAGAATAAAGGCATAAAAAGAAGCCTTAGGAGGCAAAATATATTTCAATGTCACACTAAAAATTAAATTACTTGACAGAACTTGTAACAAACTAACAACACTTCTTTAGATTGAAGTAGATAATATTTCTTTGAAATACATTATTTGTTTTATCCAGTTTGGATAAGAATATACACAGCTGTGCTCACAAGTTCAAATTTAAGTGTAGGCGGATTTTTAAAAAGTCTGATGACAGAGCTACATCTTTTTCCTGTTGAGTCAAGCTTTCCTACAATACATTAATATACAGAAAAGGAAAAGAATGCAGAATTTAACATTTTTCTTCTCATTTCACCATATTTCATTAAGAGAATATTCTCTTCAATTAAGAAGGGCTGTTCTTAAGTTTCATTACATCCCAGTCTTAATTCAAAGAAGCAATACTTTCTTGATGCATTCCTTTATACACTGAGAAGCAAACACAGGCACTAACAAAGCATCACGTAATGATGGATTTGCTTGCATGTGAAAATCTTGAGGTAGCAGACAATTCCAGTGAAGCAGATATTCCCATTTCCCTTGGACTATGCTGTTGGACACTGCATAACCTCCCTTCTCCTACTGTTTTGTTGTTTTTTTTTAACAGTACACTGATGCTCAAAATTTAAAAGCTAACTTAAGTCTATAATCATTTTTTTGCAGTATTCTTGCTTTTAAGTCCATTCAATCCATTTTATTGATCTTTTCCCATTTCATGTACTTGGTATAGCCTAATACCAGGGAAAAAAATTCCTCTATGAAGAAATTTTACAAACAAGATCTATCTGCTGCATTGATTCACACTACAAAAACATAAATGATAAATACTAGCATTTAAAAAAGAATACTGTTGCTGAGCCTAAACCGCATTGAAAATTTCAAATATTTCCATTCTATAACAACATAATCTAGGCTGATGGCAGGCATTACAAACTTGTAAGTACATAAGATATGAGAAGTCAGAAAGAATAATTTTATGCATTCTTGGCAAGGGAAAAATATATTTTTAAAATGGAAAACCTCAGCAGAAATTAACAAAGAAAAATGGTGATGTTAGGATGCTCTTTAGGATTATGCTGCACCTTTGTGTTTCATTATGAAGTTCAAACTGAAGACCTGAAATACATAAGTGGGGCAGCAGAAGTCAATGGAAGTCCATGTGGCCATGGGACAGCTCTCAGTCAATCCCGTATAAATTCTCACTCAAGTTTTCATGCCACCATTATCACCAACCTGGTTTACAGTTAGCCAAGAAAGTTATCAGGCTACCCTAAAAGCCAGCCACTGCATGCTCTCACGTGGGAACACTCCTTTCACGTGACTAAAATATAAAACCTTCATTGCTGTCTTGAAATTGTCCTGTATAACATATTATACAATCTTTGACATGAACTACAGACGTGGGAACATCACTACCTATAAAATGGATGCAACTTGAAATGTAAATATAGAAACCAATACAGATAAACGTTACTACAAATACAAGAATTTTAGTTACTGCACAGCCTGTCATGAATATACCATATTGATTAAAATACTAGGAAAACACAGTAACTTAATTCTTACAGTACCTCTGATTCACTTGCATCTCAAGTTGTTGTATTTTTTCCAAAAGCCCTTTTTCAGCAGCTTCCCTCTGTAATTCAAACTCCTTACAAGCAGTTTGAACTGCATCCTCTTTTTCACAATTGAGCTTCTGAATGAGCAACTGCCTGTCTTGTTCTTGGTTAGATACTAACAGTTCTTTCTCTTCCTTTAGCTTATGGATAATGGCTTCATATTTTTCCTGCTGCTCACAGAGAGACAATTTTTCTGTTTTTTCCTTCTCTAGGGCACTCATTTCCAACTCTAACTTACTTTGCAGTTCTTTTATTTGCTCTGAAAGTCTTTTTTCTGCCTCAGCAGTTTTTTGATGAAGAAGAGTTATTTTATTTAATTCAGTTCTAAGCAAATTTGATTCTTCTTCATATCTATTTACTAGCTCAGAAATGCACTGATCTTTCTCAATTGTCATCAGAGTCCTTAGTTCTGATAAGCCCACTTGATATTCTTCACTGCTGATTAGTATTTTATTATTTAATTTATCTATCTCCTTTCTTAAGCTTTCAGTTTCCTTGTCAATCTGAGACTTCAAGGTCTCTTGTTGCTGGTTTCTGCTTTCTTCCAAAAGAAGCTTCATTTCATCAGTTTCTGCCTCTTTCAGGGCAAGTTCAACTTCTAGTTTGCACCTCAAATCAGACAGATCTGAAACCTTGAGTTGTAACTCTTCTACTTGTTGTTGTTTCTCTTGCATAACTACTTCATGAGATTCCTGCATTTGTTCAAGTCTGTGCTGGTTCTCCTTTTTTAATTTATCCAAACAGTCCTTGTGCTCAGCTAGGACCTTCTCAAATTCCTGTAAATGCCTGGCTTGTAGGTTGCTTTCCAGTTCTTTTAAATGGCTTTGCTCTAAACTCTCAAGTTCTGCCCTCAGGAGTTGTAGCTTCTCTTTGTTTTCAACATGAAGTTTTTTCAAGTCTTCAAGTACTATTTCACGTGACTGCCTCAGTTCCTTGATTTCAGAATTTTGTGTCTCCATTTGGCATTCCAATTCAAGTAATTTCTGGTCTTTTTCATTCTGAAGGCAAACTACAGCTTCTTTCTCATTCTTTACTATTGCAAATTCATCATTCTTATTCTGAATAACTTCCTCAAGGCCTAACAGGTCACCTTTTAACTTTTTGATTTTCTTTTTATTTTCTTCACCATCCTCCAATAATTTATTAATTTTACTTTCATACTCACTTTTTAAAGACTGTAATTCATTTTGATGCTTATCATTTAGTGCTTTTTCAAGTGAAAGTTTTACCTTTTCAATTGTATTTACTATTTCTAAGGAAGTACATTTTAAAGAATTAGAAAAGTCACACTGTTCTCTTTGTACAAGTGTTCTGAAATGGCAAAGATCTTCTTTTATACCTCTTAAATGTACCTTTGAGTCTAGAGCAATAACCCTACACTTCTCCACACAAACACTGAGAGAAGCATTTTCTACTGAAATGTCCTTTACACAAGAGCTTGTATCTTGCATACGTCTACTGTCTATTGCATTGATAACTGAAGAATAAAGTGATTCCACCATCATTTCTGGGCTTTGTGGGTCACTTATGACATTAGGAGACACTGGATTTTCTTCTATTACAAATTCATTTACTGCTGACATAAAGTCAGATTCTGGACTCTCTGCTAATGAATCCAAGTCTAACGATCCTTGCTTAAGAGCTTGCTCCAAGTTCGGATGGGCAATTGTTTCAAAGTCGAACGTGTGAGCATCAATGCTGTCTGGAGACAACTCTTCTAATGGAGCTGGGGGACACACAGGAGGACACAGGGGACCCTGAAGACTGAGTGATGGAGGAGTTCTTGAAGAGGTAGCAATTGCGGTTCCTGTAGTACTTTCCATCCTTGGGGTTGTAGCAGATTGTGGCGATGCTTGACTATTGGAGGCCTGCAAGTTATAAAACAAGAAATAAACACAAACTGATAAGCAGAACTGTTAATATTGAAAATTAATTCAAAACCACCAGGCAAAATGAGAACTTTAAAAAATCAGCCTTATTATTTGTAACAATCCAAATTATGTGCAACTAAAACTTAAGTAAAAATTGCAGAAAGTCAAGAAGATCTTCCATCAAGTTTCAGAAAAGCATCATTTGTAAACACATAAATACTAAAAGTTCACCTAGCCAAAAGTCCTATGTAGAGCATACCCAACTGTATCTTACCAGTCAGACATAGGCTTTGGTTCCTTACAGCCTACTTATTTCAGTTTTCCTAATAATTTTGCTACTAAAATATTTTCATTCTGTTATTGCCAATACTGTTATTCAAAACTCCTTTAGTACCTTATGCTATTAACTATCATATACAACATGGAATATGGAAGCCCTAATGCCAGTGATACATCTGTAGGTTCTTAGGACAAAACATAAACCTTAAACTTCAGCAAGTACAGAACACATTCCAGTGTAAGCCAAAAAGCAATGTACAGCCTTAGTATCCACCAAGGACGCATTCCTGAGAAAGTTTGTAATAGGATGGATAGCAAAGCAATTTTTTCTAGGAAAATTACAATGAAACACACACAGTTAAAATACATAAGGCAAGTAGCTGTGACACAGAGAATGAAGGAGTTTGCACAGGATCATCAGGAACACAAACTGGAAGAGATGCAAAGTTTCTGAACGTATCCATGCACTGAAAGATCCCAGGTGTATTCTCTGTAACATCATGGCTCAACCTTTACCTCACTCCCCCATCCTTTATCACTAATAACTTGATTTTATTCATCTCAGAAACGTGACCACCTTGAAAACAAATAATACCTGAAGAAAAACTCATGGGAATTTTTCCAGTAGAAAATTCCCATAAGATGTTCAGTCTCAAAGTGCTGGAAATCTTGTGGTGCTCCTCTTCAAAAAGCCAACACTGCCTCCAAGCTGATAATTCTGTAATCCTGCTCATGCCTCTTTCCCAAACCATCCACACTGCCTCAATGCACCTAAAATGCGTGTCTGGTGTTCTTTACTATGTTACCTATTACTGAAGAAACTTCTGCCACCCATTGAATTCAGCTACTTGATTGGCGACAGTTAGAGGAGCTTGGCAATAAATGTCCAGCAACAGAACTCCAAAAATCCCAGAAGTGACAGGCATTGTTGATCTGCTGCCATATAAATAGCTGGTTTTTGCTTTCTTGATCTTGTAAAAATGATTGTTACTCAAAAAGGGATCCTATCTTCCTCCGTACCAAGCAAATGTTCTCTTAATGGAGATGTAGCGTGTTTAACAATTCTCAGTTATGATTTAAGAATAATCTATTTCCAGTTTCAACGCTCACCTATTTAGAAGAGTTGCATTTGCCCCTCAGCTCCCTTAGCCTTTGCAACTTCATGAAACTAAATCATATAAAGATTTTTAAATACATTGTAAAAAAAACTTGCGGCCATTGCATACAGAATATTGTATTTATGAAAAGTGAACAGGACATGAGACAAAAAAATGAAAAGGAAATGCTCCGTTTTAAATGATTCTATTAACCCAGGTGAAGCATTTCCCTCAGATTTAATTTCAACTTGTTTTTTGTCTATGAAAGCTTACAAAAATAGATGTTGAAGGGTACTGTGTATGCTGATGCATGCCTGGGTTCAAAGCATCCTCTAAGCAACAAACATCAAGCATTAGATTAGCATTAAACCAGAGCTTTCACAATAACAAAAACTAGCATCACAGATATGAAGCACACACTTCAAAGACTTTGAATATGGGAAATCCATAAATCCACATGCAAAGGAATGATAGTATCTACTTTTGGCAACCCTGCAGAATCATCCTAGAAAGTAGAGTAAGGATATAGCATAAAGCAAAAAAAAATTGTCGCTCTGCGGAACAATAACGAACTCTGTTTCCTCCTGACCTGGGGCTGTAACACACTACATGCCTCAGCAGTGGCTGCTGTGTGCTGGGTGTCTAATGAGAGCACCAGATTACTGTGAGAGAAGAGTTAAACCTCAAATTTTGAGTGGTTGCAACTAAGTAAACTTTGTTTACTGATAAGCCTATGCCTGCCATCTCGCTTGTTTACAATCTACAGGCAGTAATATGTGCACATGTCATACACTAATTTTTGGAATGACTAAGGAAGATGAATGTGCTGGGGTGACTTTTTGATGCTTGTATCCCCAACTGTCTGTTCTGTTTATGCTGTAGGTTAAGTTCTGTACCTTTAAAACTAGTTCTGAGAGCAAAAGGAGAGAAAAAAAAAAGCAGAGTTTGTTTAAAAAACAGCATCCACTCCTCTACATTCCTCCTCGAGACTGTTCATCTGAAGCACAGACAGGCAGTGGGACAGAAATCTCCTTTGCTTTTAATTAGCCTTAGCTAGCTGAAGCACAGCAGCTCCCTAGACTGTTTTTTCCTCTTTCTTAAGACTGTTTAAACCTGCTCTGAACTGAAAAACCTAAAAGAGCACCAGAAGCTGGCACCTGTGGCCCACCAGGGCCCAGGACAGCATTTTTCCAGCACCAGAGGAACTAACAAGAGACTCAGTGAGCTGAGCTACCCATAGCAAAGACTTATTAAATTTCACTTTACAACAACGAAAGGTTTTATTGTTTCGTATTATTAATTTTTTTGTGTTTGTAGGCACTTTGTTAGTTAAATGAACAGTTTTTTTCACTTTTTTCCGAAGAAGATTTTTCCCAGACCAGTTAAGTAGAGAAGTCATTTAAATTTGCTTCCCCAAAGAACCTTATTCAGGAGTTTTCTCCCAAATTCGCCCTAAACCAAGACAAGGAGTCAAGAGCAAACAATAAAAAAATAGAGACAGAAAAGCAGAATTACTTTCCAAGTTCTCAGGTATTATTGGATTACGTGCTTTGCTCTAATTATGTTCCTACAAAAACAATAGTCAGGGAATGGTAAATTTCTCAGAAAGATTACAAGCGGTGTTTCAATTCCAAACTCAGCTTGAAGAAATGGTAGATTTATGATCTGATTTGAAACGCCAGCTTCTGTTATAAAAACAAAAATTTAATACCAAAGGATTGCAACGTTAATTACCTACTAACTGTTGGGAAGATACCTTAATCATCTTGCCCATGAGCATTGTAGCTTTTCCTGGACATCTTTAACCCAATTGCTGATCTGCTAAACTTTGTATTATGGAAATAGGAGGACACAGCACATCTTTGATGTGAGGGTATTAAATAACAAAGAATGAGCAGAAAGTCTTAAAAATGCAAACAGATTTTGAAGTATTAACAAATTAAACAAATAGCCACAAAAATGTCCTTTAACTACTCCGATGTAATACTAAAGCAAAGTTATCATTAACGTTTTATGAACTTGAAAGCTGAAATAGTAAGAGTTATGGAGACACTTGAAAAGAAATAGTCTCAACACCCCCACTAAGGTATTCCATCTCCTCTGACTTGCTCTTTCCTCACTTGTTTGTAGTCACAACTTTTCCCTCCTGCCTAAAGCAACTATTAAAAGACAGTTGCTGTCGGTGATGCAGTAGGATGAACTTCCACTTGACCCAGATAAAATTCAACTGCTGCACTACCCACAATCCAGGGAAAGGATCCCAGTCAAATTTGAAGAACCAGGCTTCTGCTGCCAGAAGTATGGAAACACTGGGGTTGAATGTGTCTCCTTGGGAGAGTATGAGAGTAATAATATGGGCAACACTCAGCACCTGCACAGTTATTGCCAACTCTGCACCAAGCTGGGACAGTTCACCACCAGAACAAGTGGATGCATGAAGATGTAGGCATCATCAGGACAATTATTAAAATGTTTATTCATCCTTCTGATTGTTTACTGTGAATTCCCAGCAATATGGAAGATACAAAAAGGAGCATTTTAAAAATTACTTCAGTAATTCTACACAGGCAAAAGCACTATAATTTAAAAAAACAGTCCTATATTATCTGCAGAGCAAAGCAACACAGAGGAAGATCTTGTGTTTTTCATCAAGTAGCAACAAGAACACTGCCTTTGAAAAGAAAAAAATCTCTGAGAAATCTGTTTGCTTCAATTCCAAAAACAGTTCAAATGAATCATTGAAATGACATACAGAGATGGGCATTTTCAAGATGACATCATGAATGGCCCAGCTCTGACTGTGCAATGCAATTTACTCTAAGGAAAGAGACAATTATCCAAATCTGTCTAAGCACCTGACATTTCTGTGTGAGTGAAGAATCCAAATTAGTCAAACCAAAGTAAAAGAAAAGAGTGTATTTTCCTGATTTGGCACACATCTTTTCCTGTACAGCCAGATACTGACAAAAATTTTTCAGATAAGCATGTCTGAAGAAAGAAGGAGAAACTACAAAGACTTCCGGCATATTTCCTGTTTATCTTTCTACTGTTATTATGCATATTTTGAATTAAAACCTAAATTTCACATTCTTCTGACACTGCAAACTTTAGTGAAAAAATTAATTTATCAGAACAACTGTCATTATTCCTGATCTTTTATGAGATCAATTTCAGGATGTTCCATATTAGGAGCAAACTTCTACATTTGAGAACAAGGTCTGTTGTAAGGGCATATTCAAAAAATGTCAAGATTTCACAGAATTTCACTTCCACCAATTTCAATGGCTGTTACAGCATTCAGGCCCTAATATTCTCATTCTTAATGGCTGTTCATTTGAAAAACACTCTTCAAAAAGAGAGAAAATAGCTGGGAAATTGACACACCTTTTCTATATTACAGGACAAAGAGCAGTCCAGATTTCATATTTTACACAAATAAAAGATTTGCAATAAATCTCCTATCTAAATCCCAGAGAAATAAAGAGAGAACTTCATGTCACTGTTTAAGCAGGAAATTGCTATTTAAAAGTAAACATGCTCACAGCCTTATCTGTTATATAAGATGCTTCCAGTCAGGCAAGTGCATACAACAATTTATACTGCAGACAATAACCCAGTCCCTGGAAAAACCTACTGATTTTCTACAGCAAAATAAACCCAGTTTGAAGCAGTCAACTTCACAAAAAATCTTAAGCTTTGCTTAATTCACCCAGCATTTCCCTGAGAGAGGCCACAGCCAGAAGCTAAAAGGAACCTACTGGGTGTATTATAAAAATTAGAGGCTGCATACACAGAAGCAGAAGTGATTGGCAGAAACACAGTTTTTAGGGGAAGGAATCTTTTTGACAGGCTGAGTAAAGCTAAGAAGAAATCTTTTTACCATCTGTTCCTTCTATACTCAAAGAAAAAGACTGTACAACAGCCAGCCAAAGCCCTAAAATCTCCTTAACTGCTTGCGCCAAAAGGGCCTAAGAAACAATGCTGAAATCTAGAGAAGTAAAAAATTCACTGAATACAAACTAAAGCAATGAAAGCAGAATGCACACATTCTGCAGACAGAAGATTTGAATATGACATAAAACAGGAATATAAATAGTGCAATTCTACTTCTACAATTTCTGTGGAATACGAACATCTGTTACATATTCTCAGAATATTTACTAGTTCATGATTAGAAAGGAAACTTACGCAGTTAAACTTTATATCAAGAAAAACAAAGATGCATTCTAAAGTGTTTGATAAAACAATATTATGAAAATATTCTACTGTTTTAAATATAATATTGTCTTTTTGATTGATAAAGAAAAGCAAAAATACCTTTTGTTCATTCAGCAGGTCTGTAATGGTTTGTGACATTTCATCCAAACTCTGTGCTGCCTTGACCAGGTTATGTAGAGCACGTACATGCTGGTGAAGAGGTTCAAAGTCACAAAGTATGGGAACCCTTAAAAACAGTACAGGATTACTTTTTTTCCACACTGTTAGTTTAATACTCCAATCTATTAAATTATAATATGTGTATTTCAAAAACACTAAGCTTCCCTCTGTATAAGGTCTGTACTTAATTTCATCTATTTTATATAGAAAAAAAAAAGTCTACAAGGACTCCCTGGTATTTTTCTTTAAAATGAGAAACTTGAGCACTTTTAAGGAGTCCATAACAATAAACAGTGATGAGCAAGTAATTCCAGTCTTTTCTCCCAAGGAAAGCATTTGTCAGTAGTACCTAGAGTTCCAATGACAGTAACAGAAGTGATTGGATCTCTAATTGAAGCACTTGTGTTGGCAAATGACTATATTTTGTCTCCAGTTGGATTCTCTCCAACCCAGCTCTTCCTTTGAAGAGGCAATTAATTCTCTACTATTTTATTTTCATTATAGGTAACCTAAATTAAACAACTGATTAATGTGTCCTGATCACATTTCAAGTGTTGCAAGACAAGCTGAAAACATGAAGCAAGAGTTCATTGAGACTAACAATACAGTAAAAGTAGATTACACTTCATGTATTCTGCATTCTCTATTCCATATATAGGGCAACTGGCATCAAGTGTATTTTTGCAGAATTAAGATTTCAGTAACTGCTCAAACCCATAATTTCAGAAGACTGAAGCATTGTAAGTAAATCAAAACATCATTTTAGTTACACAGCTGAGAGGTTTAGTGCTGATAGAAAAGGATTTTGTGCTGGGTCTCAGTTTCGCTTATTGCTTGCTCTTTACATGTTAAATGAAAACTCCAAAGATATTAATGCTATCAAGTTTCTTCTGAAGATCAACATCTACCCAAGGTGTGCAACAGCTTCTGCCCACTCCAGCTGCAAGTTCACCACTATCCTCTGTATTTTTCACCAAATGCAACCCTGAGCCCAGAAACCAGGAGGAATGACATAATCCCACCTCTATTGCCATCAAGTGGAAAGTTATGTCACTACAATTCAAACTAAAACATCTTAAGTCAGTGTCTCATTTTCTGACAGTAGCGGGGCAAATTTCTTCCTGAACTCAGTATAAACTTCCAAGAAGGCTGTAAAATTCTCACGAATTAAAAAAATCAGGCAAACATTAGGAATAAGATCCTATAGTAATACCTTTTTCCCCACAAAATTGGTAAGGAGCAAGCCAAGGAGCAGAACAAGAGAAATTAAAAGAGTACATCAGTTAAAAAATGACCTATGGCAAATCCACTGTCAAGCTGACTAAGCTCACTACACCTGTTAACTCCACCAAGACCACCATAAAGATAGTCAGGAATTCTGAATCAAAAAGAATGCCAGTCCAAAATACAGGAGAAAAAAAGCAGTGAATTCAGCTCCTGCCTTATGCACCAGGAACAGGTATTAGGCTGACACTGTTGGTGAACCTGACAGACGGCAGTGAAGCATTCTCCTCTTGCATTTACTTTTGTAAATGCAATCCCAACTTTGTGGAACTCTGGCCCCAGGGCTTAAAAAAAAAACCCCAAAAACAACCCAAAAAAAAGGAACCACAGCAAATCTCAAATCTCTAACTGGAGATCTCTTTTAGGAGGAGGATAATGATACAGACAACATCTGACTGTGGTCATGCTGATAGAGCTTCTCCTAGGCAGAACCTTACACAGAATTTGCTACTGCCCATTTCTGGCCCATTATCTTGGTTGGCATTTCTCCACCTTGACTGCTCTGAGTTTGGAAGCTCACACTTACAGTCATCTTTTTCACAAAGATATCTCCAAGTTCTAGATAAGGAATTAGCCCTGTAAATTGCTTGTGAGACAAACCAGTAGCTTTCCTGTCTACATATGCACGTCTGCCTCATTGTTAGGAAGTAAGAAACATAGGATTAGAGCTTCTACTCAAAATGATGGATTTCCATAGACAGCAGAGGCACTTAAGAGAATACACTTTTTAGCAAAATCAGTTTAATAAAATCGGAGAAAAAGTAGTAATTGAATACAGAAAATCTCTAAGATTTCATGCTGAGCTAAAGACATTTATTTTATTTCCTCCAGAATACCACAGAAGAAAGGGCAAAAGCAAAAAGAATCAAATCTCATTCTGATCTGACAAAACATAGTTATGAGTTTATTTCAGTTTAAAACTGATGGCAATTTTTTTTTGCTTTTTAGCTCTGAGGCAGATCAAAGGAACATCCCAAATCCTTTACATCTCAATACAGAATAGTTATGTTCAAATCATCAGAGCTTGAGCACATATTTACCTGCATTAAGTTAGTGAAGATCATAGCTTAAGAATGATAGGAGATCAGAAAATAACCTTGTTTGTTCTTTACGTAAAATGACCTAAGGGGGTGGAGAACTGAGGGAGGTGGGATCCCCAAGAAAGTTATTTCCATAATACGCAAAGTGTAAAAAGGTGCCTTACCTGAGTAATGGCTGTACTTCTGAAGGACAGAAAGACTGCAAAAACTGCAAGTCACTCAACGAGATATCTGGAAGCTCACTGTCAAATCTGCGAGGTTTTCGTGTCTGTAAAGAAGATACTAATTTACACAATGCTGTAAAGTATCAGATTACTAAAGAAGGATTAAAAAGAGCTTAATAAATAACATAGAAACGTTAGCAGTAAACTGATCTCTTATGCAAAGGCTTTTTAATTTTTAGGAAACCATGTCTGGTCCTGTGCCCCTAAAAAACCCCCTTACACTTGTAACGATTAACTATCCACAGTGCTTGGGCAGCAGTAGAACAGAGTATTCCAGGGAAGGGACCTACAGTGAGCATCTAGTTCAACTTCCTCCCTACTTCCAAGTTTCATAAAGATTAAGGATGCATTTAGAAGTTAAGGGATGAGAGATGGCATTGAAGCTTTATTAATTGTGCTGCTACAGATACAAATATTAATTCAGTTCAGTATTTGAAACATTGACAAGTAGCATTCTTATTTTCCAAGTATCCAATTAAAAAAAAAAAAAAGCTGAAAAGGAGAAGCTGAAGACGTTAAAAAGGCAAAGTGAGATGGCAACATTAGAATCAGGGAGTTATCTTACTTCAGGTTAACCAAACTGTATGAAATCAAAGCTAACAGGCAATGCTTAATTACAGTGCCCTCATGTTATCAGCCAATTAAGAGGCAAAAATGCTTTTCCACTCATTCAGTGATTACATGGAAACCTTTTACTTGCTTTCACCATCCAATTAATTTTATTGCTCTATTATTCACAAGGCAATTAGATGATCAAATTATTCCTCCTGGCATCTTTTTTCTGACCATTAAGAGTAATTTCTTTTCAATACCACAGCCTAAAAAACGGACTGCTAAAAAGGAGAGTTGACATTTCCTCTCCCACTGCACTGTAAGTTACAAACCAATGTTAATACAGGTCACTTGAAATGGCAGAGAACACTAGCTCCCAGCTTTTTCATCTGTGTCAGAGCAATGCAAAAGACATAGCTTCACTGAATTAAGCCCAGGTTTTTAATTTATGAAACTATATAGAAATTAAATAAACCCAAAGATATGAGTACATACACAAAAGGATGGAGGCCAGGAGTCAAGTCCTCTAAACAAACGATTCCTTAGAAAAGACTTCCCTGAAGAAAGAAATCCAAACAAACAACTTATTTAAAGGAAGAAATGCAACATCTCAAGTTGCAACTAAAGTTACTGCAGTTTAACAGCTGAACTACATTTGGAAGCATCACTACTTATATTGATGGCTAGATAAAATTGCAAATGACCACAGAACTTCAGGCAAAACGCACCATTCAAGCAGAACTCCCTTCACAGAAGCCTCTTTTTGCTTAATGTTCACATAGGCAAAAGCCTCAACTTATTTTAGAAATTTTCACTGTAATCTTCCTCATCTCCTTTCCAAAAAAAATTGATAAACTTTCACTCAGTTTTCTTATTTTAGCTGTTCGTGCAGAACCTAAGTTGCAGACTTTGCAGAAAAAATAAAGATTCTACTAAAAAGATTTTGATTATTTTTAATTATTATTTTAAAACTTCTGATGAAGTTTTAAGAGACAAGGGTCTTAATTCTTGGATTTTTCTGGAGTAGTACAGAGGAAGTCATAGGAGTACCCAAATATTCAGTAACAGTTTTAGAAGTGTTATTTAAAAGAACAATAAAGCTCACAAGGCATGTTTAAGCACAAACTGTATTTAAATGTGATAATGAGAAACCATGTCTTTTACAACCATTAATCACAACTTTCATGTTATTTTGGATAATCTATATGAAATAGTTAATTGAGTTGATTAATAGAAAAAAATTTCTTTGTAATAGGACCAGCATGCACTCCCTATTTAAGTAAAAGAAAACGTTCAGGTATTGAAATTAGAATATGATGAAAATTATTTTAACTACAAAGAAAAGAGATATACTCTAACACAATTCGACTTCACAGAAGAGAAAGTACTTACTAAAGAGTTTACCAAAAGATTCCCTTTTTGCTTTTTCAGCTTCATATAGATGTTTCCCATCTTTTATTAAAGCACCTGCCCACTATGAAAGGGGAAAATACATAGTTAGTTGTTAATTTATATGCTGATACAAAGGTTCAGTCTCAAAGTTTTATTTACTTACCTCTCTGTAGTGTTTTATGAACATTTTTCTCCTCACAACCTCAACAACAGCTAAACAGTACATCTGAGGAACAGTGCTGAGAGCCTCTACAACTTTGACCCTTTCTAGGAGCTCTGTTACAAGACGAAGCAGTGCTTGTAGTTTCTCTCCATCTTGGTCAGCATGAAGCATCACAAAACAACACCACCTACAAAAGTAGATTGCACTTCAGATGACCACATCTTAACAATGTTTTTTTTTCCATTCAAATTAGATTAGCAACATGTCTGGATGAAATGAACAATGACATCATTTCACATGGGACAACAACAGGCTAACTGAAAGCGCCAAGCTATTCAGAATTGAGTGGTCACCAAACAGTTTCCTATTAATTTGTCATAATAGAGAATATCAACATCAGTGATTAAAAATGAACACCCACCACCATTTCAGTCAAGACATGCTTTTGACAAGTTCTGAGCATAAATAAGCCTAGGAGCAGTAATAATGCAGCTTTCTCCAGTAGAATTAAAAAAAGATGATATATCCTGAGCAAAAAAAAGACTAGTTTTATTTATAAAATACTCATTGAAAAGCTTTAGCAAGAAGTAATAAAGCTTGGAATGCTGTCAAAGAAATAGGAACACAACATTGTTTGGGAAGTTAACACAATGCCCTCACACACTACAAGCAAATGGCCTCTGTAACAAATTCTCACATCTTGTAACCACATCTTCAATTTCCTTTATCATACAATCAATAGATAAATATCAAGCACATACATCAATATAATTAAACCACAGGATAACTACTGAGAAGGTGATGAACTGGTGTGCTTGAGGGGAAACACGGCAGCAACTTTGCCACCAGAGAAGACTTAAGGTGAAGGTATACCCCACAAATAGTAAAAAACATAAAAAATTCTTTCATTGACAGAAGTGAACCCAAATTGAAACAACAAATACAAACAAGTTGACATTAAGCAATCAGGAATATATACTAACAGAGAGTAATTCGGAATATATACTAACAGAGACACTACAAGATTCTTTACGTTTTCACAGTAATCATTTCCTTAAAAGACATATTCCCTACACAGCCTTACTGCAAGTGGAAGTAATATAAAGTTGAAAAGTTAACTTACTTCAGTCTGACTTGCAGATTATTTGCAAGCTCCTGTTTGGCAGTGGTACACTTCTGTTTAATATCTAACAGTTTTCTGTGATTAGTTAACATAATCATCAGCTGATTTGCATGACTCAAACACAAATCAGGCAGCACAGAAGGATCTTTCAAGTTCTCAGCTCTCTTCTGATTAGCCAAAAATCCCTAAAGGAAGAGAGACATTTGTTACACAAGCTTCCTGACAATCAAAAGGCATGAAAGTGATACATCTTCTTTAAGAATACAAGAATTTTAACAAACTTACTGTAACTGTTTCAAAGTATAACAGAATGATACATGAAGAAAGTAAGTGTCAAAGTTGCTTTCTTTCCATTCTGTAACTCAGTCCAAATCCATCTTGTTCCATATTTCACTCCCAAATAGTTACCAACACAACCCTATTAGAACATTACACAACTAACCAACACCAGTCAGACCACAAAACTTAATCAAGGAGAAAAATAATTATTAGGATGGAGGGGATCAACCATCATTCTAACTTCTGCTAACAACCATCTTCTTAACTTCTGGCATTTGCAAGACTTAACATCAACCTAGATCATGTTCAATACTACTGTGGGCTAAAGAATTTATATTTCTTGCATAAAGAAATTCATATGTGAAACGAAATCTTCTCAAGAGCCACATATTTTATTTGCAGGCAGAATGCACCCTTACATCATAAGTAAAGGAAGAGACAATTCGAAAAAATAAACGAATGGCAAGGATGAAGATTTGTAAGTTTAAGTCTCTGCCAAGTCCTGAAAAGGTACAAATTCTACATTTACAGTAGCATTTAAGTGAGGTGACAAATTCTCTTTCCAGCTGACTGCTAGGCTTCTCACTCCAAAGTGGGATTTGCAAACTTGAGGTAAGCTCTAAGTGAAGGAAAAAATAGCTAAAAGCACTACTCACAATATAGGGCAACCAAGCATAGGGATGGGAAGTCTAGCTTAGCCACCATGCTAAATTCACTTGAGTTTAGCACTGGCCTACAATATAAACACTTAGCACAAACTTACTTCTAAAATGACTCACTGGATTTATCTAGAGATGGGCTCCACCTCTAAACAATGCTGCCAGAAGTACTGCTTGTATCCACCTCCACAAATCAGACCAAAGAGGCAACAGGGAGCATGATCCTATACAACTCAGCCCAGCACTGTCCTCCTCAAAAGGGGCCTCTAACCCCCCTCAAAATAGGGAGGCAAGACTGTTCATTTATTCCTACTAAAAATATATCAGTGTGCAAGCAGGAGTAAGAAACTCAGGCCTTTCTTCAGAGTCTCAACTCCAGGATCATGGTGAAAATCTGAACATCATCATGTATTGCCAAATAGACCTTCATTTATTTTCAGCACCAAACAAGACATTAAAGGAAAATTATAATTATCAATTTAACTGACGCTCTTTACAAAAAGTGTATTTATTAAAATAACTTTCATATGATACTGGAGTGTTTGTTAAAAATAGGAGCTACATATAAAATATGTATTTTAAATATAGTCTTTAACTAAATTTCTTATCACTTACAATGACACAGTCCAGTGAAGGCATACTACCTTTTCTCCTTACTACAATACCGATGATCAACCATTAACCTATTCCCTGATCCTGCATCACTGAGTGACAAATTACCAAGGATTCAGTATTTCCCTTCAAAATTAAAATCGATCTACTTAAGTCTCACTCCATATCTCTAACTAAAGTTCTGATTTTCTAGCTGCAGCTTTAAACCATGTGAAAACATGACAAGATGTAAAAACTGTCAGTATTTAAATGTCAAACTATAACGAAATAGCACCTTATTGACCAATCCAAGTGTGATATGTTGAAAACTATCTTGCATAAAGACATGCAACTGATTCATTGTAACTTTAACAGCAAACATATCAAAAACCTACCATCTTCCAGTGCTGCACACAAAACTGTGTATTACCTGAGCAAGTTCTTTTTGTTCATTCACCAGTCTGCTGCAGCTTGCTATCATCTGGTCCAATGCATAGAGTCTATCCTCAAGACCTTTAATAGCCTTCATATTCTGATTATCTAGTTTGGCGATAGTTTGGCGACATTCAGCCAGAAAGGGTTGGATGATCCTTGGATCAAGCTAAAATAAAGAAATTTATTAGTAGCTGACACACTGAAAGGTGATTTAAGTTAGCTAAATGAGGTTTTTTTAACCTCAGTATTTTCTTTTTTTTTTAATCTAATGTATGACTACATCTATCATCAGTTTCAGAATTCTGAGTAAATGAGTCTATGGATTCTATATCAAAGCACGAATTTTTCTGAAGTATTCCAAGTAGACCATCACAGCAACCTGGATCTCAACCTGGCTGAGATGACAACGTGAGGTGCAAGAGCAAGAGGCACTTTATAGCTAATAGACAGTCCAACCTGTGACAGAGTCCATACAGATACATTCAAAACCAAAAATGAATGTGTCTCAATGGAAAGTGTGGAGGGAGGTAGTGAGAAAAAGCTGCATAAACCATCAATCTTTTCCCACTAAATGAGTGTTTTAATCAACTACTTAAAAAAGCAGATCATTTCTAAGCAACTGGAAAAGACCCCATGGAAAAATAGCATATTTGTCATACTTTTAGCTAGAGGTTTTTTCCTAACGGAAACATATTTTAAAAGTTAATTCATAATATTCCATTGCACACCATTATCCACAAAAAAGAAGTATTTGAAACGTTAGGAGTCTACCAATGTCCACAGATATTAAGGGTGGCTCTTCAAGCTTCACTATAAGCATAGTAAATTAAAATAAGAATTCTAGAAACAACATAGGTAATTGCTACTTCTTACAAAGGTCAGAGTTTAGTGTAAATCTGAAATACATTAGTTAAGAACATGGTAAAAACCATTAGGTGATAGCAGAAGATGAACAAATTTGCTCAGATTTATCCAAAATGGTTATGGTATGCCATCTCTTACAAGAAAACCCAGTGAAAAGGATGCTATTTGTGAGCACTGCCTTATTTCATCAACACGCAGGGTTTATGCCACTTACAGAGCACACAAATCAACCCCACCCTCAAAAAAAAGGCATTTATTTGACTCCATAGTAACGTAAGTAAAAGTATATTTTTCCCTCAATCTACTATTTAACTAAGTTTTCACATACAGCACTTCATTCTGGAAACAACCTTCTGAGGGGGTAGAGAGAGGAATCTGGAGAGGGGAAACATTAAAAATTAAGGACTAACTATAAAGAATAGGTCTTCCATTTACTTCAAACAAAAAACCAAACCAAACAAACAACACCCCCCCCCACAAAAACAAACAAAAAACCCCCAAAACAACAACAACAACCCACCAACCAGCCAACCAAAAACTTCATGGGAAAGTACTGAAGTCTAGTCATTAGCCCAGAACTCCTTCAAATGAACAATTAGTGCTGTTATTAATGTGACAAAATACATCTAAATTCTCTGAAAACAAAGGTTAACCTTTCGCATGCAATGTCTTATGAATCTTGGTCTTTTCTCAAGTCACTTGTCCATCTTCAAGAAACAGTAACAGAAGGATTTAACCAGATTGATTTTACAGGATCATCTTCACTGCCATCCTATTCAGGATTACTCCCTAATTTGTATTCTGTTAGTATTACGTAGAAATTGAATTTATTATCTCACAACCCTTCTAGTGGGTTCTGTTACTCTTGTTTTAAAATAGTAGAAAGTGCCTTACAGTGTTACTGAATGAACAGGACAGAGGACTGTCTCAGACTTCAGCCATTAGGAAGTCTCATACACAAAAAAATCAATTCTTGTGTTTTATTAAAGAAAAGAAAAACAAACTTGTAATGTCCAGTCTTTTCCTCAGCCTTTTCTGCACTACTAAAATCTTAAGACAGCCCTTAAAAGTAAGCCAAATTCTCCAATTAATTTTAAGACAGAATCAAAATATCAATGCATAGAGACACCATGATATTCCCTACAACAGATGGGGATGGGTTTTAGCTATCAATGATCCAGTCTTCCAGTCCTAACTTACAGAGGAAATAAAGCATCAAAGACAATAGAAATTGTTTTCTTTGATCAAGGTATGTTGTGTTGTAATAGTATATTATACCTATGCAAAAAACGCTAGACAATGTAAGAAATTTCAGCTACAGTGAAAGCAAAGAGAAGGAAAATTATAGGCAAAAGAATTTTAAAAGGTTATAATGCTCACTGATTAAAATATTAATTTTGAAAGTAAAGTGAGTACTGTTGTATTGTTCCAGAAGCAGAAATATAAACTGACTGTCAGTCCTTCTGAGAACTTCTGTATCAGCTAATAAAGAATGCAGAGATACAGAATATAAATTTATCCTAATTGACCATATAGATTTTTCCTATATTTTAATAAAGGCTTAACTATTTTGAACTCAACACTAGTTTTGGTCCAGGAAAATCTTTATTTTTATTATAAATGTAGTTTTTATAGAAAAGGCAAAGAAATAATAGTAGTGTCATTTTGCTTATATGCTACAAGAAGCTTTTGGCTTTCAAAAGAAATGGCTATTTGAAAAATGAGCAAGATAACAAGCATTCATAAAATTATACATCTTCCTAAAGATCAAATTCTTAACATCCACACTCATAAAACACTTTCCCCACACTTATCCCACCCCAGTCTCTGCTTTGGCTTTTATTCAGAAAGTCATCCAAGAAACAAGTTACAGAAGAGTTGAGTCAGTCACTTCAAAAGCACCTGCATCTGGGAAAAAGAGCAGCAGCATTCAATACAATGCAATTTGATTTTAAAACAAATTATTAACTTACCCTGCTCATGGAATCAAAACATTTTCTGACCAGGGATTCAACATCGTTAGGTCTATCTTGAACATTTATCCAGTCTAACAAAGACACATTGAAGGAAGGCTGATCATCATCTTTCACTTCTACCGACATTTCACTGTCCTGGACAGCAGCATTTTGACTAGATTCCTTATCATCTTTTACATTTTCAGCATCTGTGCCTTCCAGAGCTGAATGTTCAACTGACTTGCAAAATGATGCTAACATTGATTTACTGTTCACTTTAGATCCATCAGGATAAAGCACCAGTTCAGCAGATTTCCCGTCTTCAGTTTCTTCACTTTCTGCTCCTCCATATTCAGGTGAAGACTCCAGTCTTCCTAAACACTCTCTATAACTATGTCTTGTTAGGCACTCCAGCAGTGGTATCTTGGCCATGATAGAAACAGCAGAACCCAAGCTTTTTTTAAAAAGTCAAAAGAAAAAAATCCATCAGTATCTAGAAGCAACATGACAAAAAATCCCAGATAAAAATCACCCACAATATGAACTGCTATTAATTTTAGAATTGAAGCAGATTTTAAAATTATTTTGCAACTACCCTCTAAAACTTCTGTGTTGAATATCAACATCATGGAAGGACAGCTAAAGAAGTCAGAGCTTTTGCTCTCTTCCACTGCTGAATATGACATCTTCTACACTTCCAAGCTTATACTGAATGAAAAAAAAGGACAGTTTGATAAACTGAGAGACATCCACTTACTTCTTTGTTTAAACACACAACTGGGACTTACGTTTCCTATCTGCATGGATATTAACGCTTATTATCAGAGCTTTGAGAGTCCTCTGCCTGACTACTTTTGCAGAGTTTGAATAGTTTCTATCTGGTAAAAGCTAGGAAGCTCCACTCTTTTTTTTTTTTTTTTTAAAGACAAACACGTTTATGTTTAATTTTTTAAGGGCCCAATCTCTATTTATATTCTGTTAAGCAAAGCATTCACAGAAATACCATAATACTACAGTGGCTACAAAGATGTAAAAGATTTTCTTTGAAGTAACACCCTAAAGAGTTTGCAGGACACAAGTAAAGACACACAGCCCCCACATCCATATATATGTACCTATCTCTTTCTCTATATAGATATCTACATTCATGCCCCCTTATCCCTTTCAAAGGTATACAAATTAAATCAAAGTCTGTGTTATGACTTCATACTTTCAACACATTGTAATTCTAAATATCAGTTCAAGTTATTAAAAACCAATTAATTCAAAAGTGTAAATGGTTGTTTAAAAATGTTAATGTCTAAATTTGTTATCCAGCTTTTTGTAGGGCACATTTGGAATGACTCCAGCTCTTAAGCAGCTGTTCATTAACTAGCTTATCTTCCACATAACTCAATACAGGTTTCTTTGTGCTGACAAATACAAGGAAAAATGTCAGTTAAAAAAAGTAACTGGCATAGAACAAAAAGAATGTTCTCCATGACACAGAATTAAACAAATACATGCTTGGTTAAGCAGAAGAAGCACCAGACACAAAACACTTAAAAAACCTAAGTTTAAAATAGATTAAATTTGGAGACTAAGAATGAATTTAATTGCAAACTTACTGTGTAAGTTTCAATTTGATATCATCTATGGACTGCAAATAGCTTGAATACACATTTTCAAACTTGAGAAGCAGCTTTTGGTACGAGTATGTACAATCTTCTAAGTTGGCCATTATGGCAGCCCAGCCTTGATGCTGAAGATGTTCGTCATGTACAAGACCTTCACAAAAGGAGCAAAGCTTCTTGGCAACCTCATACATTTCCTGAAAAACAATCAACAAAATCAGGCTATTGTTGTAACTTTATTGAAGATATTAACATAAAAGTTTGAAATTTTGACAGCTAAAAATTTGCACACCTGAAAACTTCATAGAAAATTAACATGGTTTTTAAAATTTAAGAATAAAAGAAGTTAATTACATGACAAAAAAGTATGCACTATTTACTGGGAAGTATCTTCATAACAGAGAGGTGAAAATCATAGCTCCAAAACCACCCTATAAAATTAAACACAGATAATATAAAATATTCAGGGCACACACACACAAATAATAACCCTTGTACTAATAACATGATAGAAGAAAACTGGAGATCAAGGTCCAATGAGGAGAACACTTTTGATGAGCCAAGTAGAAGCTCAGAAGAAGGCAATAAAATGCACAATCAGTCAGCGAAAAGCACAGGTGGACCAGGTGCAAGAAGAGATGCATGAGGAAACAGCACGGCAAATAATTTCAGTCTTTCATTGATTAATAACCCAGATGCAACCTGACAAGCAGCAGTACAGTGTCCACAAAACTCTAAAACATACCCTGAAACTTGGCATCTGCAAACCAACGTGGAAGCTTTTCTGTTCAAATACTGGATGACACAGAGACATTTTACTGCCTCAAGAGTTTACCAGCCCACCTGGCAAAGTTAAAACAGAGATCTACATACAGCAATTACCAGATATTAATAAAAGTGTACTAACAGCAATGCCCATTACAATCAATTTCAAAGTTTCAACTAGTATGAAGAGAAACTCTTTTTAAGTTTAGGAATTTAAGAAAAAGGCTGTTCCCCTCAAAGGGCCTACTAAAACATCAGAAAGTAATAAAAAAGTCATACAATAAATCTTTCAGCTCAAAACATCACAAGTCACAGTCTCCTTGAAAAGTACTTTCCTGCGCATAGCTGTACTTTAGGTTTTAGTATCCATCTAACCTACGTGAAAAAGGTTTTTTCACTTTTGGAAGTTGAGCATGCTGTTAAACCAGGATTGAACACAACTCTCTTGTGCTACAGGAGAGAAATACATGTGAAAAAACCATGCATAGAAAAATAAGTTATACAAAATACAGTGAGAAAGCAATGTTAAAAACCTAACACGTGTATATTCCATAATGCATTTGTTGCTGAACACTTGGTTAGCAGCACATATGCACACTCAAAAAAAATTTAGGGACCAACAATACTTACATTCTGAAATAAGCCAGAAGATTGTACAGCATTTTAAAGAAATATTTCACAATTGATATTGACAAAACCTGAAAGTTATGACCATCCTCCCTATTTCAGAAGTCCAAGCCTTGTTTCAAGCAGCATGACAAAATTCTACTGTCCTTCAAATCACTAATAGCTAAGCTATCAGCAGATGAACAATGAATATTCAAAACAGTTATATATGAACTCCAACGAAATCCAAAGTTGTTATTACAAATTCCTACCACTTTGTAGCAAAGATAGTATTTCTCTTCTTGTTTTCTGAACTTTGGCAGCTTCCTGTGCAGGTGAGAATGATGATTTCCAGTTTGAAAAGAATGGTTATTTTAATTGCTGCAGAACCTCTTGCTTCCTAAGTCAAAAATCAACCAATAACACAACTGAATGGTATCCAGACAATGCTGAAACCTGCAAGTTATTTTCTCCAGACTATCCCCAGTTTGGCTATACAATTTAAATGTACATAAGTTGACTAATGCAATATTAACTTGAACATCTAAACTTTTTTTTTTTACTGTCTTCAATTCACTTTGTATACAAGTTATTCAAAGGCAAATTCCACAACATATTAAAAAAAGCAGAATTACTGCCTCCTCAGTTATCATATTAAGAACCAAAAGAACAGGCTGTTTTACCCTAAGATACACTAAAGAAGTATACCAAGAACATGAAAAGGTAACTGAATGTCTCTGCCGCATTCTAATGTACATCCTGGAAATGTACACAAACACTTTACTTTCAATTCACAAAAATTATTCTCTCTCAAAGTTCAACCTTCCTCCGAATGAGGAGCCATACCACTCCAAACCACTATGAGCCACAATTCCAGAAGTGAGAGCATATACAAAAACACACAATAGTTTCAAGCAGTTTAAAACAACATAAGCAACTTACAAAATCAAAACTAATCATAAAGTCTTTTTATGCATTTCCTCCAAACGAATATCAACCAGGCAAAGTAAAGACTGGAGTCAGCTGTTTCTTTAAATGCCATGAGTAGAGGTTTTTGCCAGTTCTATTTTCCTTTGAACACACTCACTTAGCACAGCACAGCTCAAATGTTTAACACGTTAAAGTATGTACTAGGCTTCATATGACCAAACTTTCCACCCTGAGACATTCTTAACTAGTGGGCAATGTTTGCTTTTTCAGCTAGATCTATTTATTGTGTTCACAACTGAAGTCAAAAGTTACAAGTTAGAGCTGCCCCATGAAGCTTTATTATATGTCACATTTGATACTCCTTTCAGAACCTAAGTGTTGCTAATTTAAGATTTTAGTTTTAACAAGCTTGTTTCCTCAGCAAAACACTTTCAAACACAAAACAGAAGTTACAAGAAGAAAAAAAAAATCCTCACAATTGAGATTGCTTGTTACACAACTGAAAACTCACTGATACTCTGCATCTACATGTGTAACCTGTGGCAATTTACTCAAATTTAAACAAACCAGGAGCTCCTATCCCAGCAGTCTGGCTCTTAGAAAAGCAAGAGCAAACAGTATTTTCCAGGTAGCAAATTAATATTTGTTCATTTTTCTGAAACCATGTAACAAAAGGACAATCTAATAAATGTCAGAATCTCTCGTATAAACAGATACATACCCATACCCCATTATATAAAAATACCCCAATACCATCTAAGTATTCAACCAGGAATTCATTGTCAGATGAGCTGCAGCTTCTTAATGTATACATAGGAGACAAAGACATTAAAATAAAAATCCCCTTATGAAAGCCATCATAAATATTGCTCAAAAATCATCTCAATCATAAGCATTGAGACATACTATGTCTCTCAGAGATGAAAGATTTTTTTTTCTGAGGTAACTCTGAGACCAAAATTTATTAGCTCAGTTTCTTTCAAGTAACATGTTTTCAAACTTACCCATATGCTAACAGACTACAAAGTCAGATTGTACAAATGAACAGACATGTTTCAGGGCACATACGCAAGGTATTACAACAGCATCCCATATTATCATCCTCTCAAAGTTATTTTTTACATGTGCCTAAGAAATTCTGTCTAGGTAGTGGGAGGCAAACAGGAGAATTCTGTCAGTGTGGATGAACCTGAATGCAATTAGAGTCCACAGAAACACAGTACTGCTTCTGATGCTGGTTTCTTAAGCCATATCATGAAATAAGCTCATTACATTCAAATAGTAAAGAATATTACTCTGAATTCAGGAGGTTCCAAACAGATGGATGTTTGGACCTTCAGATGAAGGTCAAACCACACGTAGTAACTATTTGTCCACATGCCAGAACTCTTTCAGTCTTAGACTGTACTAAGTAGATACTAGTGCATACTAGAACACTATAAACCAATATTTAAACCAATATTTAGTTTTATTTTAGTCAATCCTGCTTTCAGAATGCGAAAACATGCAGCAAGAAAAAACAGAGAAGTTGTTTTGCTTCCTTTGTAATATCTATGTTTATATAAATTATAACTTTAACTATTTTCTTTGAAGTTATGAAATTAAAAGCTACACAAATGTACCTTTCTTATCTTGCCATCACTTCTGAAGTAGACCTTCAGGTAATGTGGCTTGTTTTTCCTACCTGCTGTCTACCTCCATAGACAACATTTTTGTGAGATACTGAGGCTACTTTAGAAGGATCTAGACCAATTTCATATAACTGTATGGCTCTATGCAAAGAAAGAATTAAGCAGCTCTCTGCTAAACGAATAAAGTCTAAAAACTGAATTATATCAGGCACAGAAGGAAAGGCCTGCAACCAACATATGTTTTAATGCCTCTGAGTAAGGTTGCCAGCTCCAGCATAGAAAATGAAGCCTGACTAACAACAGGCTTGCTTTTGTCATTGACTATTCACAGACGCACTCAAGTCTTACTGGCAGATGCCCAATGCTTCACAGAGCACAAAAGTTAACTTCAGTTGCCTTGTAGGGCTACATTCATCCCACTGGGCTTCAGCAGCATACCTAGAACACCAACGGCCTCACTGCACCACTGGAATGAGGACCTAAAAGAGCACCACTACCAGAAGATGAGTACTGAGCCCCAGACTAACCTCCATACGCTGTTATGTTGAAGAGTAAATAATGACATCTTCACTACCCAGTTTTTCAAGAAATCCACAGGGCCACCAGAACGCATTTAATCTTTGGCTGGGTGCTGTAACAGAGTGTTTAGTTGACTTATTTCATTTGAGAATTGCAACTTAAATTTAGGTGATTCTTCTGATTATAATGAATTCTGTTTTCTAGTTTTCAACCAAAATCAGTAGAAGCAATGAAGTATTGTTTTATCTAAAGCAGAAATTAACTAGTGAAGTGTTTAGGATCAATTTCAAGACTGTCTCTGCATCCTACTGTCAGAATTCTGGTCTTCTGAATAAGCAAAATCTGACAAAGGTCTTTTTGTTTTTTTTGACTTACCTCTAAAGAACAAAGTTCTCAGGAAATGAAGGGTTCTTTCCATTCTCTAAAACCCTGTGGCAGAAGGAAATAAGTCATCAAAGTCCTCTATTGCCATGTGTCTGAAATCCTGTAAAAGGGACTCCTTACAGGTTTCAATCACCATAAAAATCAACCTCAGACCAATATAAATGATCCTTGAAAGTGAAATTCCACAAATTCATGTACTGTAACAGCAAACAAAGCTCTCACCACAAGAAACTGCTACCTTGTTTACCACAAGTAGCAACCATTATCTCTAATACCTACACAGCCATAACATCAGTGAACCCACTAGATTAAGACACAGTTCAAGATTTCAGTTTTTAAAACCTGTAATTGGAGCAGTTAGCTTCACTGTGAGGGAGACTGATACTTCATGGCAACTCCTCTCCTTTCAGTAGATAGCTGATTATTCCATTCTCCTTAAATATTGGTTATTTTTGGTGACTGCATCCTTTGGACATTTGTCCACACAGTCCACTCATTTCCTATCCAGAAAGTACTTATTTCACCACCATGGCACAGAAAAAGCTATTTTGTAAACCACAGATTAATGACTTTCTTCAGTACTGCTTTCACTAGTTCTCTCTGATATTATAAGCAGGTTTGGAGAAGTCAAGTGACAGAATTTACCATCAAAAACACACTGAGAAGTGACATAAACCACCACATTCAGGGAGTCAAACCATGGTACGAACCAAGTGTTAACTTGCTTGATTAACCACGTTAACCAAGTGTTAACTACCTTGATTCCAAGTCACCCAACTCTTTTCCTTCTGAGCAATTTTTGAAAAGCTTAAAAGTTTTGGTTACAAAGGTAAAAAAAAAAATTAAAAAAAAAGAAAGAAAAAAAAAGCTACAGAAGCATTTAGAAAGATCTACCTTGGAGCAGATCTTCCATTATATCTTAGGATAAACTAAAACGCATTCTACCTCACCCTGCTCAATTACTTTAAAAGACTGAGACTGATCACTAATCTGAGTTACAGAGAAAACTGGACTTCTAAGAAGGAGCCAGAAGTTTGTCTGACAATTACATGAATAATTTAGCCAAAATTAATTTGGCCACACAATTATTTCAAACACTACACGCCTTGAAGAACATTAATATTTTAAAGTAATTCTTTCCAGAGAGTCTCAAAGTAACTTTTCTAGAGAAAAGAGCATTTCTCTGAACAGTAGATCCACAGCTTTCAGGAAGCATGACTATACTTCTTGGCTTAAACATTTGAAGTGTTTGAAACTAAACTGAGTATGATCTGTGACTATGTACTATGACTACAGCTGCGGTTTTACGCATCCAAATGAAATGACCACATAGTTTCTCATCCTCATTTCCTGTTCTCAAAGAAGAACTCACAGGAATTGAGTTTGGTCATGACAGCAGCAGCATCCCATGAAATGTGAAACATACCCAACCACAAAAAGTTCAATAGCCTTCTCAGAAAAATGACATGGGAACTTCAGTTAGACCACTTCAAAAAAAATCCTTTCCTAAAGGCTATTTTAAGCAGTGGTGTTAAAAGACCACAAGATTGACACAACACAGCCTATTGCACAACATACTGTGTAGAGAACAGCTTGCCTTCTCAGCTGGCGTGCATCTCATTGTCCATGTACTGCAGCTCAAGGAAAGAACTGCTCAACTGCAAGAAAGGTGAGAGACCAGGCTAGTTGTAAAAAAGGCAACCTGGAACCTTTCAGCCATAGACATCTAAAAGGTAAGCTTTTAGCCCAGGAGAAACCAGAATGCCAAGTCATAAAATGAAAGCAGGCTTAGAAAGTTGATTTTACTTTATGAAGTTGAGCTTTTTAAAAAAACATATAAACAAAGACATCATATTGCAAAGGAAAAAACCTATGGCAGGGATTTCAATTTAAATGGTAAAGGAACAAGTTAAGGGAACAGATGTAGCTTCTTTAAAGCTACCTAATTTTTATGCTGTGAATTCTGCACAATGAGATCATGGCTAGTGAACAGAAACTTAAGAAAATCTGTAATAGATGTTTAAATCATGAAAACAGAAAGAAACAGAAAATGGATGTATCTTGATATGACAGAGTGCCACAGAAAACCAAATGCAAGGTAAGTTCCCCACAGGAATAATTTTTGTTTGTGAGTTATGAAATCTAAAAAAAGGCTACATGTAACTCAAAAAATTAGTGTTAATTGGGAGGGTTAAATGGCTGCTTTTACATATATTTATATCCTATAAATATATAAGCAAGAGGCCATAAGAATGCCAGGACCTCCACAATGAATGAAAATATGACTTCTAGTCATACCTGAGTAGTAATAACAGATTATGGAAAAAAAAAAAGAAGCAGAAAGCAAAAGCATAATTTAAGTCAATAATGGTCAATTATATTGAGACATGTAAAAAAAGATGAAGAAGCCACAATAGCATGGATTCATAAAAATACTTGTTAAAGGAGACACTAGAACTACTTTCATTGAGATGAAAAAAAATTAGAGACCATATTTTACTGTATGGTTGCATCTTGATATCAAATCTGATTTTAAAGATCATATCCTATAGTCTCTGGGCCCAGCACATATCAGATTAAATAGAAACAACTAGCTATCAAATATTCTCCCCCTTCTCTTAATATCACTGCTTCTTGTTGACAAGAACAGGTAAGACTTTTTCATGAGCAATAATTTAGAATGCAACCATTATTTTCCTACTACATACTACATTATCATCATGTATTAGCACCTGTATTAGTAGTAAATATTAATTAATCAAATTTAATTAATTAAAATGCTCTAAATTATGACAGGCAAAAACCTCTCCATCATCAAGTACTTCCATACTGCTTTTTTGGTAAAGCAGGTTACCATTTCTCTAGAATTAATAAAACAACAAAGCTTGGATTTTTCCTGTCTGTTTTCCAGGAACTCTCCCATACAGTACTCTCAGTGTGGCTTTGGGTGCATCAATCACACAACCATAGAGGTTCAGAGCCTCTCTACCTCTCTCCAGATCTTAATCAATTTTGAGAAGGATTAATATACCACGTTCCTTCTTCCTCCCAGGCAAGAGGCTTACGGCAAACCTTAGAGAAGATTAATGCTCCAACCACAGTCCCAGTCCTCCCTCAGTTTCTTCTGTATTTTTCAAGCATCATATTCAGGCATCATGAAAAACAACTTCAGTACAATACTGCAATACTTCTTTATACAGTTTTTGCACCTTGGTACATCTAAAAATCACAACAGACTATTTACTAATTTTCTATCACATGTGACAGATTTGTCAGTCTCCCGACATACCGAGAAGAACTCAATTCATTTTCACAGCCTAACACAGAATCTATAGCTTTAGAACATTTAAAATCTTGGATAAAATTAACTGTGGATCTAAAGGTAAATCAGATTTAAGAATATTACTACCTATTTAATCTTTAAATAAATTTCCAAGTTTCTAATGAGAAAACAAATACCATCACTATAACCATTTTATAAGCAGGGAAGAAGAGTCAAAAGTGGGGAACAAATAATAACCTTCCTGAAAATAAACCTGCAGGCTAAAAATAACACCTCCATTCTACTTGGATCCATGTTTAAAGACAATTCCTCCCCCCCATCCTGCAATACTACTAATAGGCAACACTAAGTATGGAAAGATTTCTTTTTTCCTTGCAAATTACCTCACAATCACTCTCTCTATATAAACTATCCAGAGTCTGTAGCTAAGTATTAACAGTATTATAGACTTGCCACCAGAATGAGCCAGTAAAGATCTAGGTAACATATTTAAAGGCATAAACACTGCCATAAACTTGCATGCACTGCATATTAATACAATCTTCAGAATCAAAGGGGGAAGAGTAGGCAGCACCAACAATTATTTTCAAGTCTAAATAGGAGTATTTTTAATAAAACTTTGGAATAAAAAAGCTTACTTCAGAGGGACTAAACATGTTCCATCATTGTATAGTGATTTTACCAAACTGAAAGCCAAATTAAGAACTTAAGAGCAGAAAATGGGGCACAGAAAAGAGGAAACAGATAAAACATCAGTGAGAAACATGAGACTGAGTATCATCATCTTTCACTTCCATTACCCTCACCAAAACAAACACTGTAGCAATTACTATGGCCCCCCCTTCATATCAAACCATGCTAAGTATCTAGAAACTATCTTTATAACCTCTTTGCTTACTTTATAATCTCCTCTTAATACTTCACAGAAAACAGTTTTAAAGCACTTTCAGTTTCAGCTGGTAAAACCAGAACCCTCACACTCTTCACAGAGCACAAGTGGAAACCTCCTACTCCTTAGCTGAATGCACACTGATATCCTCTCTCCTCTATGACAGTCATATGACTCAGATACCTAAAAACTCAAGGTCCTATTTACAAAGGCAGCTCTAACTGTCAACAGGTAGGGGAGAGAGAGAGAGTTTACTGGACTCAATCCTTGCTTTAAATCAGACAGTATGTCAAGGTCACATTATTTCACATTATTCAGGAGAACTTCCCCCCTCCTGACAGGCCAGGATGCCAAGGGGGAAACGAAAATCCCTGTTCTACATGCAACAGTTAACACTTTTCTCTAAATTCTGCTGTATAGTATTAAACCCCAGCCACTTGAACTGCTAAATGTTCTCCTTGACTGCATTAAAGTTGTCACTGAAACTAAGAAATTTTATTACTAAGACGAAAAACGTATCACTACGCATTTTGTGTGACGCGCTCCACACAACTGTTCTCCTGCTGCCAGCCACTGGAAGCTTAAATATTTTTTAGAGATACGAAAAATATTTAATCCATTTAAAGGTAAAATTTGTAAAGAAAATGAGATCAGTTTTTAATACAGAAACATAATCAGTCCAGCTACTGAAGGCATTGTGTCAGTGTCTTGAGCATGCAGCTCGTTTTCACTGCATGCACACTTGATATCTTACTGACCACGTTGCAGGGAGCGACTTTTCCCCATCGAAACAACACAGAAATAATCAAATTTGACTTCTGACCAGTTTGCAAGTAAATATACGCAATATGCAAGTAAGAGGCAGTACTCAATAATAAGCAACCTAAATTGTGGGAAAAAGCTTCAGTTTTATTAATTCCTCACCAGCTGCTTAGACATAAAACATGGAACAGAAGCTTGGAAAGATGCTTTTAAAAATTACAGTGCTAATTTTCTACTTGAGTTAACAACACTTCCAAAGTTACTTTTCTCATATCAGGTTGAGGCAGACTGAGGACACCGAAAATAAGGCAGTGCATTAAGGCATGGACCAAAGCAACTTGATCGCTTTAGTTTTGCAAATACTACAAACGTACACATCCAAAAGGTGTCTTACACTGCAGTTCTGAAAGAAGCTCTGAACATGCTGAAGAAGCAAGCACATTTCAAAACTTACCTTGAAACTCTGAGACAAAGGCTCTGAAGAGTACATCATCACTAACACAACATTCTTACCACCTTTTGAAGAAACTACTTCATATTTTACATCAAGCTTTCCCTCTGACATATTTTCCTTTGGTGTGCAAATCCAGTAACAATCTACTTACCACAGCAAGTTGTGTTCGTGATGCTACTGTGTGAAACACTGCAGGCATCATAAGAGATTCTTCTACTTTCAATTCCATCTCATTCTCTGCTGAAAATGTGGTTTTGGGGATAGCTGGTGGACGTTCACACAAGATCATTTCTTTGTTGAATAAAAAAATTGGGTTGGTGTCCTACACTCAAAAAGGAAACAAAACCAAACACTGAGTAAAGGCAACTTACTGTTGAATCATCAATTATTTCCTCATGTGGCTAACGTTTCTTGAGAACAATTTAAAATCTACACTTAGAAGCTGAATACATAAACATCTGTTCTTAAAATCAAAGAAATCCAGCAAATAACACACTATGGAAAAATACTTAAAATCCCTTAGTAATGAATCTTTTTCTTCCCCTATAAATGAAAGTTTAGTCTAAGAATGCAGCATGAGCAGCATACTTACTGTTCCAGCACTGTAACTACACACTCTTCTGTCTGGTGCCATACACTCTCCTCCATTGACAACCAATACTTGGTGCTGAATGGCAATCTTATACTTTGTTTGAATTGCATGTTTCAGATCAGCCACACTGAAAAAAAATGGGAAGAGAAGATGATGCTATCAGATTACTTTTGTCTCTAATTTTACATATTTCTGTAAGAGACACAGGTGACTTGTCTGTATCAAAGCAGAACATTTTAAAAAGAAATACTTTTATCCTGCACAATTACATATTTCTAAGTGCTGTGATGTGTTGCATTCTGGATATACAGTTAATAAGCTATCAGCTAAAAGAAAACAGCTTCTGCATTGCTGATAAGTCATCAGCAATACTTTTTCCAAGATCTGTTAGCATGCGGAAATTCTGTATTAGGTCACACAAAGCATTTAGGATAACAACTCTAAGTCATATTGTTTACCTTGAATTTATACTTTATGACCAAACAGCTGACTTGCTAAAGCCCTAGAAGTCAAGACTATCAACACTTCATTATTCATAACATGACCACAATTCCACCTAATAAACTCTGACTGATTCACTGTACATGAAGTACCATAAAGCACTTAGCAATAACAGGATATTCAACAATCGATATATATACAACAAATTAATATAAAGTAATAGTTATTACTTTAACATAGAAACTGTGTATCAGTAGACCATTTAAGATTTTAATTCACCAGCCTCACACACTTAATTCTAACTGATGACATCTTAACATTACTGCATATTTTAGATAGCTCTAGACTTTGTTATTAAGACACTTGTAAACAGCAAAGTAAACAAGAATTTACTAATCTGATACAGTTACTGACCCCAGCTAACATAACACACTTTGGCAGCACCTGTGCAAAGGTATAAAAAAGCTTCAGAGTATGAAGTGAATAATATAAGCATCAATAGTTTTGATATAACTGGCAGGAAACATAACAGTGTTACTGTAACTTGAAAAAGATCATAAAGATCTGTTATTTAAAACAACCATGATTCAGCATGACATCATAAATGTATTACAAACCTCTCATGAGCACAAGCTTGTACTTGCTAGCTGTGTTAGAGTAACCATTCACCTATCACCTCCATGGTCTTTATGAAGATAACTTGGCCTGCCCATGTACAAGGAGACAGGCGAAGAACCCAAGAAAGTTAGTCTTACTAGAAAGAGCAAGTCTATACATGCAGATACACAGAATAAGCAGTTACACTGTTCAGCTGAAGAGTATTTGATTTTGTGTGGTTCAGTTGTTGGAAAACTTTCTCAAAAAACAATTCAACTGAGCAAAAAGTGGGCCCATAACAAATTATTAAGAGCCTGGCATGGCAGCTTAGATACTGCATTTCACTCACCATGATTTAGAAACGTAATGCCTAAATGTATCAGCCAGCTTACAGGGGTGTGGGCACATCTGTAAATGACCCAATAGAAACAGAACGGCTGAAACACTATTTCATGCTCAGTAATAGCCTGATTGTCAGTTGGCTTCAGAGAAGAGCACACAAAAACAGTCTGGACAGTCTTTCTTCAGTCATGAAAATTACAAATAGGAATTCAGGAGAAAGGAAACAATGAATTAGAAAAAAAAAATCCATGGCAGAAATCTTTCTTGCCCAATTACTTACAACACACTAACCACTGACAGAATATGAAGAGAGTAGGTAAGCTTGGCTCTTGCTACCCCCAAGGTGTCTTGCACATGAGAACAATGAAAAAGCATACAATACGAATTTTCTAAAAAAGCATCTATACATTTGCAAGATGCTTTTAGTATGTAGTGGAAAAAACCCACAAACAGTAAATTTGTTGGGACTTAACTGTGATCCTCTAATAGTGATCAGGCTTCAGGCAGTTGGGCACTCAGAAGTTCATGGTTTACACATGAAATCACATTTAACAGTTTGGAATCTTTCTTACAACATAGCACAAAACCAACTTTACCCATCTAGCCACGAAACAAAAACCTTCATGCCAATTCTTTAGCATCCAATCTAAAACCATTCCGAAACACATTTTTTTCAGAATAAGCATAACTGACAAGAGAAAGAACAACCTCTATGATGACACACAGTAAAAAATAAGTCTTTTATAGAGAAATCCCAAATAAAAATACTCTTCAAGAAAAGATCAGAAGTCATTCTGACAGTTTTTTCAACACCACACTCAGTGAGGAGCAGGTCATTCTCTGCCACTGTCCCAGAAAATAAGTAAGTTCTCGTGGAAAGAGTAAGTAACTCTTTCATGGAATCACACACGCAGGCAAGGTGTTGAAAATGCTAACCACAAAAACAAAAACAAAACAAAACAAAACAAACAAAACACCAACAAACCCAAACAAACAAACAAACAAACAAAAACCCCACACAACCAAATTTCACTGAAATACCAGAAAATCTAGAGGAAAACTACAACATAATAAAAAACCCAATCTAATCTTAATCTATCAAACACTCAGTATGTAAAAGTAAACACACTTTTGAATTTAAAACAAACAATACACAATTCATTTACTCTCTTACTTTTGTACAGCAAGTTCAGTATCAAATGTAAGGGTAGTTCCAGTGTTGACCAAAAACACATATAGCTTCATGATGATTTCTTTAGGTCTCTGAAGTTTATAACTTCCACTGCTAAAATCATTTAGAAACTGAAACAAAAATGTCAAGTGTTAGTTTCATAGGAGTTATGAAAAAGACAAACACGCTTTCAAAAACACTTTTAGACATATAGTTTATGAATACATCAGTGCCCACATTCCAGAGTTCTTTATTCATTACCAAAGACAGAGATGCTGTTCCTCTAGCCAGAAACACAGGCAAGGTAAGTCTCTGCATATACAGAGAGTTAGGAGAACACATGAGAAAATACACTGAGAAGAATAAAAGAAACTAAATTAGAAAAAAATAAAAAAGAAAATACGACTTTCAATTGCAGAAGCCATCATCCCAAATCATTACCTGGCTTTTCTCAATTATATATATATATATATATATATATATAATATATATATATATAGATAGATAGATACATACCTTTTTAAAGCCCCAGACAGTAATTACCAGACATCTTTTCTAGATTTTATAAACAGCAGCACAACCTAGTAATTCCTCAACTTACAGCTACTAACTCTAGCTGCTCACTGCTACCCCTAACCATATTTTTTCCCTCAGAAACTGAAGAACTGGCAAAAAAAAAAAATAAAAAAAAATAAAAAAAAATAAAAAAAAAAGGCAAAATTCCTTTTTGTATTTCTCTACAATAAGTAATAGCTTAAAAAACCATTTTCTTCTGTTATCAGTGATAGCCAGATTTGTAGCTTCTTTCTTTGTTACTAACAGCAAACATGAAGTATTCAAACAAGAATGTGCAGGTTAACACACATTTTCAGTCCTGTACCTAACAAGAACCTGGATGAGTAACTCCCTGCACATGTTTTTCCAGTGTATGTGACAGATGAAAAACTTCAACCTCATAAAAGACTGAGATTTAATTTGAGATTCTATAACTGAAGCACTTTATAGTTCCGAGCCTTTTTCTCTTCTCCTTAGGAGCTAGGAAGCTTATGAGTAATTTCCACCACACTACCAAAGCTGCTGCAGAAATACAAGCACTGCAGTCACTAATGACCTGAGACTTTTACGTGGAAGGAATTACAAAAAGCTGTAAATTTTAGCCACTAAGCAATATTTTTATATCATTATAAAAATGACTTTTTGGATTAAATTACTACACAGGCAAAATAAGTCATCCCTTCTTCCTTGAAATATTATTAGGACACTCACACAGGGTCCATGCAGCTAATCATATTACTCAAAAATTAGTCTGAATTTGCATTTATCTCTTTGTCCACACACAGAAAAATTGACAGACCACAGAGAAAAACAACAAACATGCCATTATTATGAGGGGGGGAGAGGTTTTTATCAGAATATTTATTCCGGAACGTCACGAGTTTGCTTACAAGAGAGCAGTTATCCCCACATTTTTCAAGAATTAATTATAGTCCTATTTAAAACAGGCATTTTCACAAAAAGGCTTCAGAAACAGAAGCACATGAAATAAAGGACAACCAATTAAATAATTTTATCTGAAGAGAGTTTTGTTGTCCTTACACCTGAACTCTACTGTACTCAGTGGCATCAACTTCATTTTGAATTAGAAAAAGAACAACATACTCTGTAAACTAAGTTATTAGACAGGTAAAAACTGCTGAACACCAAGAACAAGCTAAAAGTTCCTTATTTTATTAATAAATTCTTTGGACCACGTTTCAGAATTGATCAGTCTCACGCACCCTTCTTGTCCCAAAGAGTAATAGTAACTGTGATCCAGGTAGCATTAGAAACCAGCATTAAATAATACAATGTTTCAAGCAAGCACCACAGACCACACAGCAGAAAAAGAACCCCCCAAAAAATAAAACAACAAAAAACCAAACTCTTTTCCATCTAAGCATAGTAAAAGGCTTGTATAGTACCTAGTTTTCATATGAACATTACTATCCAAGCTAAAGCAATATTTAAGAAAGAATGTGTCCAAGACAGATACAAAGCAAAACTTTAATCAAGCATTTAGCCATCCATACCATAACACTAAACCTAACTAAAACACAGAAAAAAGAAACGTAATTAAGAACAATATTTATGACAGCATCTGCCTGACATCAGGAGTCTCTAACATTTTTTAGGTTCAGACAAAGAAAGAATTACCTTCAGGCATTATACAGAGCTACCACCTTCTTCAAATTCAAGAGGAGAGTAACTGCACACATTCGCTTTACTTGATTTTTGGCAACAGAGTAGCATGGCTGTTCAAAGCCAGAGAAGATCTGCAAAGAAAAGATTCAGAATGCAATTACTACTAAAATGTCAGGATTTTATGATCATAATTGCATTTAATACAGAAATCAGCTTATGTTAGTGCCAGAAGAATAATTATGTGGTAGTTGTTTGGGGTTTTGTTAATTAACAATGCTATCCAGTCACAAGTCTGTCCAGATCTGTTATACATCTGAATACTTCTGCCCATCATTTTTGTTTAAAGTAACTGTTAATCATACTTTTGAGTATTTACAAGGAGAGAAATTTAGTTCACTATAAAGAACTTCTCGCTTTTCCATTAACTGAAATTATTTTCCAGAACTGATGCAGAATGCTAATACAGTGATGCTGAGAGCAATACAGAAAGTCTTAACAATGCAACTTATCCAAGAAAATCCAGCATTAGAAGGTATACATGCCACTGCTGTTGAATGAACAACTTTATCCAGCAGCTGTCTCCCACAGATTCCTTCAGGAATTAGTATCACCTTCCTTACCTGAAAAGTAACCTATTTTGCTAAGCCATTCAACTACTTTGAAGATATGTTATATTTATTTATTCTATCTCTTTTTTTAAATAAACTGAAGATGTAACCACCCCCAGCTGCTTGTCACCGCATCTTTGCCAGGGGCTTCCTCTCCCAAAGCTGCTTTTTAAACTACAATGGAAACTACAACAACCAAAATGAGCCAGATCAGCAAAGGTGACCTTTTCAGGCTACCCTAGTCCATTTTAACTGTGTTCACTTAATGAGCAGTGCCAAAGGAGAAGGAGCCTTGGCAAAAAAACATGTGGATGAACTGTTTGGCACAGGGCAGTGAAGTAAGTGCACAAACTCCAAACTGCAAGCAAACATTATTTCTATCATGTTAATGCCCTAGCAAGCTTTCTGAGAAGATGATCAGGCACTATAAAGGGTGATAATCCATTACTAAAAATAGGCTTGCTGAAGCCTGAAAACCGTTAGAACATGTAAACCATTTTATACAACCTATGCTACTACAGATAGCGCAAAAACACTCCATTCCACAATTGAAAACCTTAATAAATGAAAAAATTATTTAATGGTCATGGAACAGAAGGACTCTCTTCCTCCCTTTTGTCCACTCCCTCTTCACTTCTATGCAAAATGCACACATGACATTTTATCAGAAGCAAAGGTACAATACAAGGGAAATACCCAGTGTGCTTAAGTGCTACCATTAAAAAAAAACTGTAACTGAAGTGTCTTCCTCCCGTTTAGCTATCAGCTGTCAGAAGCTGTCCAGGAGCAAAATTAATTTATGAATACTTGCTTTAGGTCAAAGTAATGCACATTAACATGAAACTACTGAAATACTTCTGCCACAAATTTGGAACACAACACAATCTCTGGCCTTATAATTCCTTTGCAACCACTAAGACAAAAAACCAAGTGGTGTTTCTTCACCCAACATTTCATCAGACAATGCTGGGGGAAAAGAACTACACTAGTGCAGGTAGGACAAATTTGTATTAAGTTACTCTTCAAAAAAAAAGAAGGTAGAATTCACAAAATTCCACAGAATTCACCCACTCTAAAGGCTGTTACAAGTTTCAGTGAACACTTTCAGAAGAGGAGAATGACATAAAGCAAGACTCCAGAGAACACATGGCTTAAACAGCAACCTCTTGCAGATTCACTGATGTCCAACAGAGACATACTGCAGCCCTTCCTCCCTTCAGCAAGAACTGTGTCAAGTGCCTCTCTCCAGCTGCCTGTCTTCACCACTGAAAGAAAATTAATTTTGAGAGCTCTCCCTAGTCTTGCGTCTCTGGACAACATCTGCCTGGATTGTAAACAAAGTTACAGGGGATGTGAGTAAAACCTACCACAGCTGCCTAAGTTTCTTTTCTTTCAAAGGTCAGGTTATTGCAGATTATTACAGACAAGGTCAGCCACATATCACAAATTAGCCTTTAAGATTGACCCCAATGTTCCAGAATATTGTCATCATCCAGCAGTAACACAAGTTCTTAACATTGTCTTGGAGCATAAGTCACACCATCAAGCTTCAACAGAGTATACCCATACACATTCTGTTCTTCTTCTGTTTGTATTACCACAACAGCCATTAGGAGAGTATCAGGCTTTATTTACTTTTAGCTTTAAACGTTTACGTTGTGTTACAAGTTTCAAGGCTTTTAGTGTTATGCTGCTGAAATTATTTTCTTTTTTTTAATAGAGCTTCAATAACTACACAATTTGACAGCTACTAAAGACAGAGCTGCTACCTATGTAATCAAACAAAACCACAAATTACTAATCCACCCAGATTATTTGTTAAAACTGTGTGACTTGCAGCATTAGACTCATGCTATCATATAAACTAAATCCTTCACACAATGGGATAGAAGTCTGTATGACCAACTGCCATGAAGTATCAGTAACACCATTAAAAAATAGCTGAACATTTGAAATTTTCTGTAACAGCCGCCAGATCAGACAGAATATGGTAGATATAAATACAAGAAAATAAATGAGATGATAAAAATATAAGAATGGAACAAAGTATAAAAAGTTCCCATAATTAATTGAAAATATGCATATTGTCACATTAGGTAATAAAACACCAAAACCAGCCATGAATACACTGTGCTGGTTGTAACATGTATTTCACCACTCTAAACACTATTTACACGGCAATGCAATTACTGCAATCTTTTCCTATATAATATAAACTCTTCAACAACCAACTACTTTTGAAGTCAGTGTTGATCAGTACCTTCAACACTTTAAATACTTGCTGTTTACAAGTTTTGAGATGTATCTCATTTCAGAACTTGCTCATTGTTACATCTCTAAAAGCAAACTAATGTCTGTTTACAGACTCTTTCTCTCATTACAGCACAGGCATCATAGGTTTCACAGCACGCTACAAATGATCCTACGGCTACATTAACCATCCATTTCTGCCCTTAAATGCAGTATCTCTGCTTCTAATTACCCAATGCTGACTGCTCCATTGTTTCATGGTACAATTCTTTCCAACTTCACAAACTCGAACACTGAATCATGGCATTCAGAGCAGGACAAAGACAGAAATCAACGTTTATGCTGCTTGGGTTTAATGGGATATTAATCGACTTCACCTTAGCCATTAAGTTCCCTCTGTATTACCTTATCTTAATGGTCCACACTCATGCTTCTGACATCTTGTTTCCCATACTTTCTTTATAATCTGGATTACAAACTAAACTTGAGCAAACAGAGGTACTGATAAATTTTTCCCTAACACCACAAAGTTTAAATTGAACTATGCCAAAGTAATAGCTTTCCTTTAAACCCAGTGGTGTAAAATTCCATCCACTACAGCAACACACAAGCAGTATATAGTATCTTGCCTTTTGTTCCCAGGGAAGAGCAGGGAAGTGTTGCTCCACATCTGTATGCTAAGTGTTGTTCTTATCAATGCTACATCTGCCAGGTGATATAGAACCAAGAGGCCCAAATTCTTTTCCCTCTGTGTTTACCTCCAGGTCAAAATGGGCTCAAGCCTGAAAGCAGACAGAACTAGCTGAATTACCTGATCAAGGCAAGATAGTTCACACAGTGCCTGCATTCCCACACTGCTATTAGACAATCACATACTTCTGTGTGATCACCCTCTGTGTGCTGCTGATGAAGTTTCACTTCCCTTACTGCAGAAGCGCTGAGGCGACACTACAGGTAGCAAGAGCGTCTCCTCTATGAGTCATAAATGCTGCCCCCAATTACCACGGTCAGGAATCTCACAGGACACCACCACAGAATTTCTGCCTGTCAAAAGGGCAACTCATCTGAGGCAAAGGCTGATAAGTCTGTGACATGCTTAAAAAGACTCAAGTGCTATTCCTCATTCAGTAAATATCTTATCTGGGTAACATCTCCCCTCAAGGCCAATGTACCTTTATGACCTCTCGAGATGGAGTCAACTTCGGAGCACATTACCATGTTATTAAATTGTGCTTCATTTCCATACCGCAAATCTTAAGGTTTGCCTCTCAGATGCTACAGTTCCTGAGATTTCACCTTTCAGAGCATGATTTTCTGCTTCAGCTTGACTTAACCAACTCTGTAAAAGACAAAGTTGCAAGACCAATGCAGAATATTCCTTAAAATTCATTTTGTTTTCTTCTATAAACTGGCCTTCTACCTCCACTTTCTTTGTTTTTTTTTCAAGTGCCCTTCTCAAAAAAGGCTCTCTTGCTCCAACTTAGACCCCAGAAGCAGAGTATTTTATAGCACATAATTCAAAGGAAAATGAAAATAGAAACTGAAGCTAAATTTAATGCAATTAACACCTTTCTTAAGGTCAGTTGTAAGACCCTGTCTAAAAGTAGGCTCCAAGGATCTTTCTTCAATACTGCAACCTAATGCATCTAACGAGAAATACCTTAATTTTGCAGAACATTACTACTACCACCACCAGAAGGACAGAAAGAATGACCTCATTGTGAGGGCACGTTCTTTAGTAATGCTTTATGCAACGGAAATGGCTATGTTTCTAAAATACAGTGCAAATGCATACCATTTTCTGGACAGCCAACTGTTGAAAGGAAATATGCTTTAAAAGACACTGAAAAAACTTAAAAGAAAAACTAAAAAATTATAAAAAAAACCCACCCTAAACGGTGTGATGAGTAAGTAGTAGGGCTCCTCCTGACCCAGCTGCAGAGACTAATTCTCCTACTCCTCCAAAATAAATTTAACTAGATGACCACATTTAATCACCAAGATATATATATATATCGCTGAAGGTAGAGATCCTATCTCCTATTACCACCTTATATCAAAGCCTATAAACCTCATGTTGAAGCCACACTGCAGTCTTAAAGAAAGGCTGTCAATCCCTGACATCTGTAAGGTGCCATCTGGAGCTCTATT
Source organism: Chamaea fasciata (assembly GCF_029207755.1). Lineage (NCBI taxonomy): Eukaryota > Metazoa > Chordata > Aves > Passeriformes > Sylviidae > Chamaea > Chamaea fasciata. The sequence continues at coordinate 40,347,925 of NW_027094086.1, read as the reverse complement.
TATATGTTGGGATGTGCATCAGGCACAGAGGCGGTTACTTAATTACAGCATCTCCAACAGTCACCGTGCTCTGAACAGCTCTCAAACTCAGCTGCTGGTCAGCAAAGGAAGTCTTTTGCACTCAACCCAAGAGCCAAGCTGCAATCCTGCAGAGCAACCAGGGCACACTCCTAAACCCCTACTTCCCAATTCGCTAAAGAGGAATTTCAAAAGTCAGTAATTCAGTATTTCATACTCTAAGAGGCTTCATCCCCCCTTCCCCTCCTTTAAGATGAATCATTTTATATTTTACTAACCTAATACTTCAGTTACATATGGCCATCATATTCAGAGTTGCTCCTACAACTCTGAATTACATGGAAGCTCCTCCTTCAGCTAAGTAGGTGCTGCAATACCTTCAGAGGTCCTCAACAACATCAAGGGTGAAAGAGCAGATCAAAAGCAAATCTGAGCAGTCAAGAAAACACTGAGCATTAAAGAGTGGCTTTGAAACTGGTGTGGCCCAAAACAATGCAGCTTCTCACAAGTTCAGACAAAACTTACAGTGTGAATTCTAGGAACGCAATAGTTTCAAACATGTTCATGAAGCAACAAGCCCATTATCAGGCACTGTGTCATGATTCCATATGGACATGATTATAAAGCTTCAAATCTGACGGCTGGCATCTATTTACACTGCTGTTTTCACGGAGGTGAAGAGCTGCCAAAGCACAGTCCATGTAACAGCTCAGACAAAAGTTCTCCTCTTCCAATAGTAAATACAATTTTACCCCATTTTTCAAAACCTCACATATCTTACATGACAGAAAATGAAACTTCTGTGCCTCAGATAACAGGTACAAGCCAGAAAACAAATCTAGGATTTCTGACAGTCTCATTGCTAGGAAACAGCCCACAGCCTGTAGAAGTATCCCTTTTCTTCATTTCCTTTTGTTTTTAACTGATGGAAACAAGTCTTTCCACAGCTGTCTGGGCCTTAGTTTTTGATAAATTTAGCTGAAGGTTTTGCCAGATGTTTCTTTTTTTAATGTATAATTTTGCCATTTGAAAGCACTGGTGGAGTACAAGCCTCCCTGGAATTACAGAGATTGGTACATTCTCTTTGCAAAGATTGCTACTCGGGTGCATGGAGCTTCAGGTGGTTTTTACTCAAGTTACTGACTGACTCCATAGTGGTGGGAAGGTTCTTCCTGCAGGTACATACTCTTTAAAATAATTTGCATGTAAAATCTTTCAGTGTTTGCAAACAATTCTGCAAGAAACAAACAACAAGAATTCCATTCTTTCTTATGCCCAACTCAGACAAGTCGGCACCAACGCTTCTCCCACTGACACTCTCTCTGATCAACCAAGACCACAAACTCCGTCAAACAGAAAGAGCACCAGACTTATGAATCCCTTTCCCCAGCCAGCTCTTCTCCTGATCCTTTCCAGGCACCAACGTTCAGTGGTGCAACTACCCATTTTTCTGTGGAATAAACTGGATGACTTTGCTGTAATAAGTTAGAAACAGCACAACTCTCCAGGATACTGATAGCTCAAATTGGTACCATGATCTGGCTCATTACATAACTCCACAAAACTACACTTCCACTAAAGCTGGAAAGAGGCCAATGAATACAGAGGATACTCAACATCAGAATTATCATTCAAGAAGACGAGTGAAAATTTTCAGAAGGTGTCATTCACATTTCTAACTGCCCATGCCATCCTCAGTTACTAATAGATCACTTCTTGGAAACCTAGTAAAAAAAAAAAAACCAAACCCAAACCAGTACCCTCTTAAAAAGCAGGCTAAGATAACTTAATAATTTGCAATTATTAGAGATGCAACCAAGGACAGAGTTTCTCAAAATATAGTCTAGGAGGACATTTCCCCTGTTCTTCCCTCTTCAGATACAACATCCTAATGCTACAACTTTTTTTTTCTTTTCTTTTATGTGGAAAAGAGAAAAATCTTGGCCAGAACTACTTAAAAGATGAAAATGCAGAACATAAGACTGATTAAATGGCATTTACTTCACAGGAATGAAAACACTACAGATGGAAAAGAAAGCCAAAGATTGACAATAATGAAATGTAAGGCAAGTAAAGATCCTTCTGATTTAGTCTGACTGCCTACATAAAAGTCACAGGTTCTTCCTTAATTTCTATTCCTAATCAATCAGATTAAAAAAAAAATTAAAGTTTTCTAGTAATAAGAAAATCCATTACCATCTTGGTAAACTGTTTAACTGGTTTGCAACTTTCAAATTTGTTTCAAATTTTTCTTATCCTATATTAATTATAAAATTAGTATTTGAACTTTCATGATCTGAAGACGGAATTTATTAAATTTCTCTTTTTCAAGTAACTTATAACTCACGTCACCCACCAACCTCCTCCTCCATCATTAAACTTCTTGTATTTTCAGTGGTATCTGAAAGTGAATGACCATCAGCAAGATGCAGAGCTGAAATAACCCCACAGTCTCCCCAGGAACACATATTCAGAAGTGTCTAGATTCTTCTCAAATCAGTTTAACTCTTCTTGCATATCACATATTTAAAAATCACCTTCAGATCTCTATTGGCAACAGTGTGAAAGCAGATAACAGCAATGTGCTGAGTAATGAGAAAAGTTGCAGGATAGTTTGCAGAATATTAAATTGTCTCTAATCTCAAGAAGGTTTTTCTAATTTTCATCTGCCTTTCTTTACTTCCCTGGATTATAAATCTTTGGTAGCTTATAACAGCTAACAAGATGCGCTGATAAATTCTTTCATGCAGTTTTACCAACTAAAAGAACTATACAACCACCAAAGAAACCCCAAGAAAACCAAAAAAACTCCACAACTTACAATGACTGAGGGATTACAATTATATTCCTGCCTTACTGAACCCTGGTTGTGCTGTTTAGAGCCACAACATGCATGTCAAATACATGTTGTCACAATACATTTATCTGCTTTTTGAAATGTATAGCTATTTTGCCACTAAGCCTTTCATATAAAAAGGAAAGTTTACACACTACCCCTCCCCCCTTCATTCAGACAGAACTGAGAATTTTGAGTCATATTTTCAAGCCATTCACTGGGTGAGAAAGTCTCTTTCAATCAGTAGACAACACAAGGACTTGTAAAGAATATTTTTAAATAGAGAAGTCAGCTTGAATTTACTAGTGGAACACTTACAATATAGCATAAGCACAATGTATTAGAAGACAGTTTCTAGTCTTGTTACACAATATATTCTTATGTAAGAATCTTCACTTCATCTGAATTTAATAAAGATACACATTGTGGAGGATGGAAGAAAAACTGTATAAATAAAAGCACCACTCTGTCAGTATGAACTGTTTATCCTAAACCAACTACAATAATTAAGGGTGAAATTTTCACACTTTTGACATACCAGCACAGCTACTTGGCATTAACAAACTGGAAATAAAGTTTGAGATAAACCACTGACATTGAAAGTCCCTGCAATATCAGGAAAAAACACCACCATTCCAATGATAAAGAGCAAAAGGTACTGCAGCTATAACTACAACACAAAAGAGCACAACATGATCAATCACAGAACTAAATCAAAATAGAATTTGGGAACTCAGAAACAGCTACCTCAAACATTCAAAAAATGCAACCTCAGCAAAGAGCACTTCTTACAGAATTTAGATTTTTGTTTTGCTAAGAGTGGTATGATTTTTTTGAATCACAATGTAAGTAAAACCCTACCTATAATTAGTTCTTCAATACCGCATTCTACCTCTAAAATACACATCGTTTTCAATCTGTTCAAAATGAAAACACCATACCGGCCTATCAAACACATCTTCCAAGAAAAATAAAGAAGATTGATGTATCATATTGATACTTATTCCATCTAATCCCTCCAAATAAAAGCAACATGCAATCGAAATAGTGAACACACTATTTCACTATTGCCACCACAGCTTTCCTACTCTCCTGAAAAGACAAAAATACTGTTTTAAAAGAAAGTCCTAAGAGGTAAGAAAACATGAACTATTTTATACAGAGAAAATAAATCCATGTTCTGAAGTCAGTTAAAAACCCATTAGAACATTACTTAGGCAGAGCTGCTCTCCGATATTCACACCCCATTCTTCTCATTGATCCTAGAGCATTACACAGCAAGACAGATGCAGGACATATGGAACCCAACTAGTCAACAAAGCAGTTTTACGTTTTACTTTCTATTAACGCAGGTCTGAAAAAAATCATACAGCACTCAAACAAGTCTTTTTTGTACTTATTTGTACTAATTTATAGAAAGCAGCCTACCACATTCTAACACAGCTTATTTTCTAGATGCACAAACTACTGGAGCTTTATATATATAGCACACCTAATCGTTTCACTTTGATGCAATAAAGACAGCAGGCCCAGCTGCAAAATCTGTTTCCAAAAGAAACTGTCAACATCTTGGATGGTCATAAAAAGCTACACTGAGCTGCTGCTTGGGCTGGTAGCTTGGAGCTCAGAACCCTGCTAAATCATGGAGTGCAGACCTGAATAACAAAGGGAAAATACACATCTGGAGATGGACAGAAGACAACCAAGAATTGCCCTGACACCCCTGGTGTTTCTCCTGATCTCCTGACCAGCCCTGGTGTTTCTCCTGACCAGCCCTGTCTCAATCTATGAATGTAAATGTGGTATCAATAAATTTGTTAAGACAATTCTATTGACAACTTCCAATAAATAGTATTGAAATATTATTCATGCATTATTAACAATACAGTTATACTTGAGACCTACTAGAAAACACAGAGTATATCCACTTCCAACCCTGCTTACAAACAGAAAAGACAGAAAAAGCTGGTACATGGCTATGATGTCTTCCAACTTCCCTTTCAACTGAGCTACATTAAAAAACCTAAAATTTAAAGTAAAACTAACTAAAGAGTGGATCTGCACTATGAATTAACTCCTAAACAGACAAGTGACTTTCTCAGTAACCACAGAATGTTAATCACCCCACAAAAATAATTGATAACAATTTCTTTATCAATATTAATCGTGCTATAGGCTTTTACAACACACAATTCGTGTGAAGATCTTTAAACTTGTACACCAAAATCATTAGTCTGGCAAATCAGCTAGAAAGCAGACATTCTGTAATTGTTGTAATTGGATTAGCAATTTACATATTAATGGGGGTTTTTTTGCCTGTTTGGTATCACTGCATTCAATCACACCCTGCAGTATAATACAATATTATTATGAAAGTTGGCATCTCGTAATCAAGTGTTTGCTACTCAGTAATACTGAGTAACAACTTTGCATCAGAATGCTAACTATTAATAGGCTCCTTGAAAGCAGTAAGATATTATTTTTTTTTTGTCCCCTCCTCATCTTCAAAAATTGTTCATATAATGTCATTGAGCTGTGATCCAAAAATCAGGAGCACAACTTTCTTGAGCAATATTGCAAATGCAGAAGGAGACACATGACTGTTTGGGCCCTATCCAAATGACTGAAGTGGCTCATGTAACAACTGGGTACACACACTATAGTTTTTCATTATAACTTGTTTTCACTTTACTTCAACGTGCTAATGAACCCATCCTGTGCAATTTAAGTCTCAAGACCCTCACACCACTCTAAGACAGTCTTTCAAAGAAAGTACCTGCCAGTTTAAAAGCAAATAAAGACTTAAGGACATACTGATAACATACAGAAAAATTCTTTCCAGTGATTCCACTGTAACTGCCACTCTTATCAAAAACAAATCAACACGTGCTACTCCCTTATCCCCAACATACACTCAGTCCCCTATTAAACCAAAATAACTGAAGCTCAGTTTAGAAATTAGGTGTTCCACCATCGTTTCTGCAAGGCTACACAACAGCTGTGCTCAGGCAACACGCAGGGACACATCGTTTTTTAAAAGGACACCACAAAAGACCTCGAAATAACCCTTGCCCTCCTCTCCAGCCATACCACAAGTCTGCTGCATACACTTCTAATTATAGAGTAACCTGACATGGGGAGAGAGACAGCCCCTTGAACACGATCTCAGAAACTACTAACCCAAATCTGTACTGAGCACAAGCCCAGAGCCACACAACTGTGACTAAGACAGATTGCTGTTTTACGATCTACAACACACACACAGCTTCTTGCACAGAGTACACAACAATAACGTACTTCCAAAGCACAATTAGGTCTATCTTACAATAATCCATTATCCCAAAAGATCCCGTTGGTATTTCCAGCTCTAAAACTGGCACAGCTGAAGTCCCTCACCATGTGTTCTTCAGCAAGTAATTTTCTTTACTACTCTCAACATAATAAAATAAAGGCATTTTGAGTTCCAGGCAGCATTCAGAGTAAGTACAAATGTATCCTCTGCACACCTTAATATAAACTTAATGATGTTAGAACATCTAAATTCTTTCTTGTTAATATTTGCTTCCTGGCACAAAAGTTTCTATTAGACCATGAGATAAGAGTAAGATTGTTTCTTCATGTGCTTCCTCTTTTAAAAATTTCCCAAGGTACTACATACTAAATACTCTTAAAATTCACAACTCAAATATACCATAATAGTGCATGTTTTCATTATTATTATTATTATTATTATGTACTTTCATGATGTATAGAGAAGAACTTCTTAGGAGGGTAGATATGGGAAAAGACAAGGAGCAATACCTTTAAATTGTAAGTTTAGACTGGGTATGAGGAAGAAATTCCTTACTGTGAAGATGGCGAGACACTAGAACAAGTTGCCCAGAAAAGCTGTGGATGTCCCATCCCTAGAAGTGTTCAGAGACAGGTTGGATGGGGTTTTGAGCAACCAAGTCGAGGGGAGGGTGTCCCTGCCCATGGCACAGAGGTTGGAACTAGATGATCTTTAAGGTGCCTTCCAACACAGGCCATTCTACAATTCCGATTCTATTTATAGTGTTATTTCTCATAGTACTTCTCAGCTGTATAAAATTTAACTTTCTGAAACATGTTTCTCCATTCGTGTTATTCTCCAGCATTGCTGAGGTACCTTTTACCACACAATTAAGTACACACCTCCAGAAGTGTCCTTCCATAAACCCGACAGCACAAACTACTTCTGACACACTTATATGTGAATACAAGGGGCAAAAAAAACCCCAACAAACCAACCAAAAAAAAAAAGAACCCCTCAAGCTCTTCACTCTTTCCCGTAAAGAAATAAAGGTGAAAGCTTAAAATATGAACCACAAGAAATGGCTCATGGTCAGGACATGCCAGGTAGTTACTTCAGACAAAAACAAATGACACGAGAGAAAAAAAAAAAAAAGCCATGGTTACGTGAGGTCTAAACTAACATTTCTGGGTTTCTCAGGACCAGACGTGACTTTTTATTTCATGTCTAGATGACGTTAAGAAACACGAGCATTACAAAGGTCAGCTCATTTAATTCTCCCAGCACTTATATCAGTATCTCTATCTCTGGATCACTGGCAACCACTACTTTGGGGGGTCAGCGAGAAAGAAAAGCGAGCACTGACCTACAGAACATCCTGAAAGTCTACTAAAGAGCCGTAAGGAAAAACCGAAGGGGAAATTCATTTCAGGACACATGCTTCCTCGGGAGCAGGACCAAGTAAACAACCGAGGGAGAGGCAGAACAACGCTTGTAAACACATAACGCTTCTGCACGGCGCTCGCCCGACCGCCGCCGACGGCGAGGACGGAGGCGCTGCCAGGCTGAGTCATTCCTTGTAGTAACTTCTCCGCGAATCCCTCGCCCTGGCAGCGAACAGAGCCCTGGGCAGGCAGGGAGCACCCCGGCCCGCCCGGTGCTGCTCCCCTCCGAGGGCTGGCAGCCACCGCCTCCCTGGAGCAGCTGCGCCGGGGTCACCCCGCCGCCCGCGCACCGGCTCCAGCCGCAGGATCCCGGTCCTCCCCGACCCCCGCTCCGCCGCCTCCCGGCTCTTTGTCGCCCGCCCCACGGGTACAGCCCCGCGCCCGGCGCCGGGACCGCCGCCCCTCGCCAAGGCCGCCCTCCCGGTACCGGAGTCCCCGCCTTCCCGCGGCTGGGAGGGGCTGAGCGGGGCGGCGGGGGGGAGCCCGCACGTCCCCGGGCAGCGCTGGGCACTCACCGCCGGCTCCCGCGCGGGCAGCGCCGCTCATCCTGCGGCGGTGGCGGCGCGTCCCCCCCGCGCCGCGCGGCCGGGCCCGGCGGCTCCGCGGGGGCGCGCAGCGCCTCGGCGGGGCCCGCGGCTGAGCGGGGAGAAGCGGCGGGCCAGGAGAGGCGGCTCCGGGGGGCGGGCTGGGGGCCGCGGGGACCGGGGGAGCCCTGCCTGGCGCGGCCGCCGCCGCCGCCGGTGTTTGTTGTTGTCGTCAGCCGCTTCCGGCGCGAGGGCTGCCGGGAGGGGGCGGCCCGCGGGAGGGACCGCGCGGCGGAAGCGGCGGTGGCGGGAGGGCCCCGCCGGGCGCGGAGGCCGGGAGGGGTCCGGGTTGGAAGGGGCGCCTGGAGTCGCCTGGTTCCAGCCCCCGCTGCCCACGGCGGGGACACCGACCGCTAGACCGGGTTGCTCAGAGCTCGATTCACCCTGGCCCTGAATACTTCCAGGGATGCGATCAAGATCTTCCCACCTTATCTCTGGGCAGCCAGTTCGTTTCTTCACTACCGTCACGCTAAAGAATTTTTTCCTAGTATCTAATCTAAACCTACTCTTTTTCAATTTAAACACATTCATCCTGTCTCTGCATGCCCTTGCAAATAGTCTTGACCCGTGTTTTCTCCAAGTTAAGGTACCGGAAGGCCACAATCAGGTCGCCCTCGAAGCCTTCTCTTTTCCAAGCTGAGCAATCCCAATTCATTCAGCCTTTCCTCACGGGAGCGGTGCTCCATCCCTCTGATCAATTTGACGGCCTGCTCTGGACTCACTCCCTACAGGTCCATGTCCTTCCTTTGGTGGGACCCCAGAGCTGGATGTAGCACTGCAGGTGGGGTCTCAGCAGAGCAGAGCAAAGTAGCAGAATCCCCTCCCTTGCCCTGCTGGCTGCACTGCTTTTGATCCAGCCCAGGACATGATCAGCTTTTGGAAGTCAGGCCCTTGGCCTTACCCAAACAGGAGGTTTATTCAATTTCATTTTAATCTGAGATGACAAGAGATCAAAAGTTTAGGAAATCTACAGAAATGTTTAGGTATCTGTCCAGTGTGTTTTGAGTTTTATTATAAAGAACCAACTGAAATTACTTAGGTGCTTCATTGGCATTTAGAATTATAAAAAAAATCTTTAAAAAAAGATGTTTTTAGCAAAACTTCCTTACATTCTGCACAAACAGAAAAATGTCAGCTTCTACTAGGGAAACTTACCAAACACAACTACAGGAATACTGCTTCCTACCTAACTTCTAGGTATCACCTGTCACTTAAGTGGGATCACCATGGCCAGTCCAACCAAAGGGAGTGTCTATTTCCCAAACACACAGGAATATTTTTGAGACTAAAAGTTGAGACCTGCTAGCAAGGATAAACTCTAAAGAAATAAAAAGAGAAAGATTCATAGCAAGGGAATCAAGGGCACTCTGTCACTATATTCCTTTTCCTGCCATAGACATTGACTGTTATTTCAGCATTTAAAATGATGGCTGTTTGCATTTCCAGTTACTAGGCAGAATTTAGCAAATGTTCAGTTCATCTCTGTGCCAGCAAGTGAGGGTGGCCCTGGGTGCACTCACTGTCCAGGCCAGACTGCCATGCCCCAGGGCTTGGCCCGCAGAACTTTGGGATAAGGACATTTCCACATAAATCAGAGAAGGGTGAATTTGAGAGGAATGCAAGCAAGAGGCTTGTTTGACTCACAGAAGTGGGAGAGGATCACAATGCTGGCATCAAGGAGATCCTCTAGCCAAGATCCCTTGAGAACCCCATACAACTGGATTGTACTTTCTCTGCTGCCTACCTTCACCTCTCCTTCCGTAACATACACCATAGGCAGCAGGTCATGGCAAACCATAATGTTGTAGCCAGGGTATACTCAGATGTAGAATACACTGTACATAAGAGGAGGATTGCAAAAAAGAGTGCAAGCATGTCATGGTCCCAAGCACGGGAAGGACAACATGCTGGAAATTGTCCAGAGGAGGCCACCAGGTTGGGTAGAGGGATTGCAGATCTCTCCTATGAGGAAAAGTTGAGAGAATTTGTTTTGTTCATCCCTAAAAAGAAAAGACTTTGGGGTGACCTAATTGCAGCCTTACAGTACATTAAGGTAGAAGCTGTACCAGGCTTATGGTTTTCACAGTAAACTTGTAGGAGCCACCTCTGCTATGTTGAAGAGCTTCCTGCCTGTTTGACACATTTAAGGCTAGGTTGAATAGTCACAGCCTGTCCAGACAGGAATTTTTTGCCCTTTTAAAGAGAGCCCCCAGTTTCTACCTTGTGGCACCCCATAAACAAGTACTCCCCAGCTCTGCAGGTTGTTGGGAGATGTGTCCAAATTCTGAAAGAGACCTTTAGCACTTCAAGCTACAACTATAAATGGAGCTGGGAAGACATCAGTATCCAAACAGATGTAATGTAATGGGAAGTATAATACAAGTTTCTATCATAGCAATTCAAGGCAGCTTTCTGTAATATAACACTGATTATGTCAAAGCTGCATTATTTTAGTTCTACAGATGTTGACTTCTGCTTTTTGTGTCTCCTAAAACAGCTATCTTCTTCATAAATTTTCTGATTGTGATGAAGGACTAACCTGTAGTATGAAAGTGATGATATCCAGATAGAACTTGACAGAACAAATGACATGCATGCTATTATCAGGAGTCAAAAGAAAAAAAAATCTTTGAGGTTTGGCAAGCCTGAAGCACAAATAAGTCTCATCAAAATTCTCTTGAGGAATAACTCCTGAGAGTGACCGCCTGAAGTTTGAGAAGCTGAGACATTGGCAAGAGAAGCAGCAGCATCTTTTCAAACACTGAAGCAGCAGCGCCGACAGGGCTTGTAGTTTTCTGGCAAAACACCTCTGCCAGTCAGGCTTTCAACAGTTACATAAAATGAGGCTTCAGGCACTTAAAGCATGGTTCTGGTTTTTACAGCACGTGTGGGACAACTGTTGATTGATTTGAGAGGCAGCTCAGGCAGGACTGAAGCAAGAACTTCAGTTCTGGGCAGTAAGCAAAGTGCTGCTAGCAGAGCAGGTTGTTCTGGCTTGTTCTTGTAACATTTCATTATGTTGCCTCCTCTCAAAGTGTTCCAGAAACACTTCATGCCAAACAACTAATTACAGGGTTTTTTCATGAGCCTGTCTGAACAAAACCTAAAATTTAATATTATATCTAGCACTTCTAGCCTAAAAAAAGCAGCTTTTTCTGAAGAAATTTTTGCTCTAGGATATACAAAAAGAAAGCATTGAATCAGGGTTACTGAGAATTCTTCACATTTTCAAAGTACTGCACAAAATGTAGGTTATTATTCTTTCAAGATACTGTTTAGGATCCACCTATATATTTTTTCACATTCTGTAAAATAACCAAGAAGTCTGAAGGAGCTTTTCACTGTGTGCTTTTAATTTGGAGGCCTAAATTTGTCATACTGAGGAATGTGTCCCTTAAACTACATATTTATGCAGCTGTAGTCAGAGAGCAAAAAGAGCAGGCTACTCTTTAAGGGAAAGCAAACTGGGAGCCAAGGCTGGTAGCAAGGGGCACTGTCATGGACAAGGGACACAGTCCCACAGTATCAGAGAGGTCTGGTGGCAGTTTTTCTGTACAATTGTTATCTGCATGCTGGTAACAGACTGATAGTGTCAGTATTTATTTAGTTCCAAATGTACTTCAAAACCCACACCTTCCTATTTTCTTTAGCTTTGCTTGCCAGAAATTCACCCTTTGTACTTCTGCTTCCCTTACTGCTGTGTCTTGGTGTAACCTCAGCCAGCCACCAAGTTCCACAAAGCTGCTTGCTCACACAGCTCCCCTCTGCAGTGAGATGTGGAAGAGAAGCAGGAAATAATTGTAAAACACAGGAGTTAAGATGGAAACAGTTTAATAATTCAAATAAATAATATAATAGTAATAGAGACAACAAGAAGAGAGAGAAATAAAACCTGAAACAGACAAGGATGCCTAAATCAGTTGCTCACCACCCACTGACAGATGCCCAGCCCTGCCTTGAGCAGTGATCAGCCCCTCCCAGCCTCAACTTCCCCCAGTTCATACCCTGAGCATGACACTATGATATGGAACATCCCTTGAGCCAGTTCAGGTCAGCTGTCCTGGCCATTCTCCTTCCTGGCTTCTTGTGCACCTATTCACCAACAGAGAATGGGAAACTGGAAAGTCCTTGACTTGGGGTAAGCCCTGCTTAGCAACAACTAAACCATCAGTGTGTTATAAATGTTATTCTCACACGAAATAGAAAAACCACAGCACTGTACCAAATACTAAGAAGAAAATTAACTCTGCCCCAGTCAAAACCAGACACATTGCTATCTTCATCAATTTCCCATGATTTTTGTTTAGTTGGGGGTGGGGGTTTTTTTGTTTGTTTGTTTGTTTCTTTTTCCCCCTTTTCAAATACTGGAAACAGCTCTGTTAATTCCTCTACTAGGTCAGGTTGATGCTTCAAACCCAAGTTCCTTCCTTCTCTGTTGATGCTTTGTAGCATCTTGTAAAATGATCTTCAACCAGTATTTCTTTTCAATTTAAGTCTTCCTCCAATTAAACAACCACTTCAGAACCCAATATTTTTAAAGGACAAAATACTGTTCTGACCTGGAGTGTGCAAAGTGAACACCAGTCTCCAACAACACAAATGCTCCTGCATGTTTTGAGAGAGACTTCAAGAAGTTCAATTTTCCTTTAATGTAGCCCAGAATTCCATGGCAAACACCAAGTCCTGTCTCATCTTTTTCTTCTTTTCAAGAGCACTGACTGATCCATAAGCAATCACTAATTTGTTTTTGGATGGTCAGTGACTCAAGAACAGCTGATGCCATTTTGAAAGCATGCCACTCCCTCTGACCTCGTTATGGATCATTCCTAACCTGTGATTTTAACATTGTGTGGCTTCTCAATGTTTCAGTGGTTCTGACTGCACAAGTTTTGAATGCATAGGTGATTTTTCTTCTTTGCTGCCAGAACTCCTTGCAGGAAGGGGATAGTTAGGTTCAATTTAACATCTAGGTCATGAGATCAGTTCTTGATCCTTTGCAGAAATAGGTAAAGGACATTAATATCTCAGATTAAAAAGTCAGAATGGACATACCCTCAGAAGTGGTTAAGGACAGAAGTTCTCAAGGGAAAACATACATCCTGAATAATCATGTAAAAATCCCTTGTTGTGCATTTTCATTTAAGAGGCTTCATTTGTGTAAGGGACCTTCCAATACCATCACTTCTCCTCAGCACTCAGCTGATGAGTACAGCAAGGTCGAACAAGCATTACAGTGCAGACTACGTAGAACAACAGTAATATTGTTAGTAGTATTTATAGAAAGTTATAGCTGTGTAAGCAGCACTGAATATTTAGTGTTACTGAGAATAGAATTCCCATTCTTTACTGTCCATCAGCTTTGGTTTTTTCTATTAAAGCACTGAAGTCATGTTCATAGAATGGTTTGGATTCGAGGGGACTTAAAGATCACTTACTTCCAACCCTCCTGCCATGGGCAAGGATTCCTTCAACTTGACCATGTTACTTAGAGCTCCATCCAACCTGGCCTTGAATGTTTCCAGGGATGGGGCACACACCACCTCTCAGGCAGGCTGTTCCATTATTTTAAAACCTTCATTGTAAAAAGCTTCTTATATCTTAGAGCCTTACTAAGGACTGGCATTGGGGAGACACTAGCGAGCAAAATGGTATTAGTCAGAGACCTGTATTCCTTTTTTCCCCTTCTAAAGGGGTTTTCTTCCTCTTTTCTAGTCAGTGGGAACTTCACTGGACTGCCATGACTTCTCAAATATGACGGAAAGTAGCTCAGCCACTTTCTGTGCTAATTCCCTCAAGACTCATGGATGCAACTTATCAGGACTTGTGTACCTTCCGGTTCCTTAGATGGTCTCAAACCTGCTCTTCTGCTACAGCTGGCAGTTCTTCATTCTTCTAGTCCCTGCCTTTACCTTCTGCAACTCAGGTGGTGTGGCTGAAGCACTTGCCAGTGAAGACTGAGGCAAAAAACATCATGAAGTACCTCAACCTTCTCCATGTCCTGGGTAGCCAGCTTCCCCATTCCCTTCTGGAGAGGACCCACATTTTCCCTAGTCCTCCTTTTACTACTTATGTATCTAAAGAAGCTTTTACTGTTGTCCTTGAGTTCCCTAGGCAGGTTTAGTTCTTTCAGGGCTTTAGTTGTCCTAACCCAATCCCTGATTGCTGGGACAATTTGCCAGTATTCCCTCCAGCTTACCTCACTTCCACCTCTGTAGGCTTCCCTTTTCTGTTTTTGTCCAGGAGCTCCTTGTTAATCCATGCAGCTCTCCTTGTTCACATATAAAATCGTACTTTAAAAATTGAAGTTTAATTCCTGCTAACAAAAGATTATTTACAAATGCACATATTTCAGTTGAAGAAGTTATACCATGAATTTGTTTGGCCTGTACTTCTAGAAACTTGATGTATTTTTTTCTTTACAGTCATGAAAAAAAATATACTGTCTCCGTTTAGAAAATAGCATTCTAATGATCTTTCTGTTCACAGATGACATATTCTGATCCTTTCATCATTTGCATCATTCACTCTCCTGGCTTGGTAACCATAAAGACAGAATCTGTAAACCAAGGGATACAAAGCTTCAGCTTCTCCCGTAGCCCTACATGCCAGTGGACTTCTCTCTCACTATAACCCATGGAACAGTATGGGAATCCAGATCCAAATGGCAGTGCTGTGCCAGGAGCAGGGATTTTCAGCAGGCATCTCCAGCTGAAACCACGGGCCACAAGCCAGCCAGCATCACAGCAGCTGGCCTGGAAATGTACTGCATCAGGCACTCCAGAGAGTTAAACTCAAATGCTTCTAGACTATGTCCACTCCTTCTATATTTAACTTTTAATGTGCAGTCTATTTTTAGAGGCTAGAAAAGTATGGTTACATTTAATCTGAGTCACTAATTTAGCCATTTATGTTTTTTTACATTTTGTTAATAAGTACTAATTGCCTGTTTTAAATAAATTCCCCTCTCCTTCCCAACCTGTCTACTAACACAAACTAGAAATTCATGATGCCAAAAATTTTTGTTTAATATATTTTATTAATATATTTAAATAAACTACAAAGAGCCTTAAATCAAATAAATAAAACCCACTATGTACCTACATAACGATGGATTACTGACTGAAAATATCATCTATTAACATATTGAATACTATTTGTTCTTTGTTCCGCTAACTTATAGTATTCAGTCCTTTTTCTTTCACTTTTATTTCTGAATGGAATAGAAACAAAATCATCTTCCTTTTTTCACAGCTCCCAGGGTCTCAATTCAAAGACTAGGTCACTGACCTCAATTAACAGAGTAAACTGAAATGATAAACTAAGTACACTGACATGGGATTCTTTGCATTTCCAGAAGAGACTATACATTTCAAATATTCCTAAATTCCTAGCTGCATTATTTTAAAAGATACTGTAGGAGTGGACTAATTTAAAATAGGTTTTAAATCATTTAAAAAAAAAGGAAAAAAAGAAGACTGACTATTCTGAGAGCACTTGCATTCATTACTCATTCTTAGGAGCTTTTTTATATTCATTGATGAGATCAAGCGTGGGTGCTGGTAGAGTCCTCTTTCAGAGTTTTGCAGCTTTGGAATCTGCTCTTCACTTGAGCTTTCCAATACAGCAGCTCAGATGGCTGCTGGTTTGATTGCATCATTTATGTTTCCTATGCATTTTAAAAGCATGTATAGATTGTTTAAATCTGTATAGACAGGGAATTCTTTAGATAGATGGAGATTGTGGTAGGCTATTTTGCGGTTAGAAATACCAAGGTTCTTAAATTAATGTCTTTCTGAAATAAATTTCTAAAATTACCTCATTTAGTACATTTTTATGCCAGTGTATGAAGGACAACCAAATAGAAACTGATGCATGCAAATGTCTTGTAATTACAAATTACTATTCTCTACTGAAGTAAGCAAGTTAGCGATAATAGAGGTCAATATCTACCCAATTATTTGAGCACAGGAAAGAAAGAAAGAAAAATTGTGTCAAAACTGTAATGCCAAGTCTGGCTCACTGGAGGGCCCTCTGATGTACATTTACAGGGTGACTGCTGTGATGTTGGCTGGCTTGTGGCTTGAGGTTTCAGCTAGAGATGCCCAAAATCCCTGCTCCTGGCACAATATTCCTACTTCCTTGAATACTGGTTTGGGGTATTGATTTTCTTTTTTTTGTATATACTCTAGGTACAAAATCAGATTTGTACATAAAGCTTAGCATTGTTTCTTATTTAACAAGGAATAAATTAACTTCAGTAAGCAGTATGTGCTTTACTCAAATACATAATTAGAGTCAATTGAAGTTTACTGGTTGGAGTCCATTTTCACAAAACCTTTCTGAGCAACTTTTACTGTTCTTAATCCTTCTGTCTGTATTAACTGAATTGCACCATTGGCATCATAAAGAAAAAAGTGTGTTGTAGGTATCAGATCAGACTATAGATTAAGCAGTCTTATCTATTTGCCCTTTTTGAACATTGCCCTAACATAAATACTTCCAATCTTCTGAAGTTTCCCTGATTTTCACATTTTTATTAATACTGACTTTAGTGGACCACAGCGTAAAACCCCAAGTTAGCTCAACTTACTTAAATTCCGTCTCTGTCCAGTCACTTTCTTAATTAGCAGCACATATTTTTCATGTCAGCGTTTAGTTCTAGGACTCGGGGAAAAAAAAGCGTAACTGACCCCTGCCTTGACTGGCTATGGACCATGTTTCATAGCTCCGAGGTCACATTACTGCTATCAGTTTCTCTTTTCCTCTGTTTTGTTACATAATACTGATTAGTTTTGTTACTGCTGATGTTTAATTTCGAACTGTATTTTTATATAAGTAGTGAATCTGGAAAAGCTCTTAGCAGTAGCTTTCTCTAGATTGTGAAATTTGGGGGGTTTTATCTGCTTATTAAATCCTTTCTAAGATACTCAATTTTCATCTACATTTTAATTTGTATGTGTGTTTTCATTTAATTTTTCTCAGTACTTTGATCTCTGAAAAGTTGGTCAAAAGTAATTGCCAAGTTTACATATGTCCCTAATCTTAATAAAATAGATCTGTTTTGAATATAAAATAAAAACTGTTGGTAGTCACTGAACAGTCACAAAGATTCAGTTAATCTAGATTTATCTAAAGAAGAAATTGTTGGTGGTTTTTTCCAGCTTAGTTATGAGGTTGTTTTTTAAAGACAGTGCTGGAGAAACTGTCATAAAAAATTTGTTCATTATTTCTCTACATGCTAAGTCAATTAAGTTTGCTTAGGATGCAGAAGAGGAGAAACCTTGGTCTGTTCCAAATACTTTTTATAATCTGAGCCTGCCTAAATTTGGGTTTGCATTCTGCTCTCCAATGCCATATAGAAATTCAAGGATTTCATGAAATTATCTGTAATTCAGAAATTCTCCCGACTACCATCTCAAAAAACTTGTTGTTGTTGTTGTTTTTTTCTCCACATAGCCTTAAGGACATTATGCCTATTAACTTGCTTGTGAAATGTATTCTAGCATGAAGGGGGGTGTTTTTGTGATTTTACTGCAGGCAGCTATTCTAAGGATGAGCGCACACTGCTAATGTTCTGTATGGGATCTCAGACCATCAAAGCAGAGGGGAACTTGATTTACACAAGTGAAGTTTAATAAGTCCAAGTGCTAAGTCCTGCATTTTGGCCACAATAACCCCCTGCAGCGTTATAGGCTGGGGATGGTGTGGCTGGACAGTGCCCAGGCAGAAAGGGACCTGGGGGGTGCTGGTGACAGCAGCTGAACACGAGCCAGCAGTGTGCCCTGGTGGCCAAGAAGGCCAACGGCATCCTGGCCTGGATCAGGAATGTTGTGGCCAGCAGGAGCAGGGAGGTCATTCTTCCCCTGTACTGGGCACTAGTCAGGCCACACCTTGAGTGCTGTGTCCAGTTCTGGCCCCTCAGTTTAGGAAGGATGTTGAGACGCTTGAGCGCGTCCAGAGGAGGCAACGAGGCTGGTGAGGGGCTTGGAACACAAACCCTGTGCGGAATGACTGAGGGAGCTGGGGGTTTTTAACCTGGAGAAAAGGAGACTCAGAGGTGACCTTATCGCTCTACAACTTCCTGGAAGGTGGTTGTAGTCAGGTGGGGTTTGGTCTCTTTCTCCAGACAGCAACTGACAGAATGAGAGGACATGGTCTTAAGCTGTGCCAAAGGGAAATACAGGCTGGATATTAGGAAAAAGTTTTTTACGGAAAGGGTAATAAAGTATTGGAATTGTCTACCTGGGGAGGTGGTGGATTCACCATCTCTGGATGTGTTTAAGAAAAGACTAGATGTGACCCTTGGTGCCATGGTTTAGTTGAGGTGCCATGTTTAGTTGGGTTGTACTTGATGATCTTGGAGGTCTCTTCCAACCAAATGATTCTGTGATTCTGTAGGAAACATTGTGTGGCTCAGGCAAGGCTGCAGAGCCAGCGAAGGGGAAAATCCACAATGGACCAACCCAATCTGAGCTCTCTGTTCTTGCAGCACAGTGCTGCTACCAATTTACAGCTAGCAGAGTGAAGCCTGTGGCTGGGGTTTTAATGGTGTCTAACTACAGGATTACATTTCTGAAAGTCGGTGACGAAAATAATCTCAAATTGCAGGTAAAGATTGGCCAGAGTATTGCCAGGTGTACTCTGAATAAACCACCATATCCATATTGATATAGAAAGTAGCAGTAAAATTGAGGTATTTAGACAAAACCGAAGTCATAAAAAGCGCATGAAATCTCTTACTGAAAGGAACAACTCAGCAGTGTTTTAAATATTGTTGTTAGAGAGAAAAAATGAAGGAAATGTTAAGAAGGAAAAAAAAATTCCATCTGTGCACAAGTGAGAGTAAGCAAGATCCAAAAGTGGAATTAGACACAGAAACATTACTCTCTTCAGTGCTTGGTGATGACAGGAAGCCCTGGAAAACCTTGGAAGATCACTTTGTAATTTCAGTTCAGCTGTGTTTGGGAAGTACCCCTAAATCATCAAGTTACTCACACAAGGATTTCACAGCGAATTTTGTATGATCTTTTCAACCTTTTAAATTCTGCCATGACAATTTGTCCCTGAAGACAATTTTTCATGTTTCACTGAAGCTATAGACATTTTTGTTCAATATGTGGTAGAGAAAAAAAATATCCTGCTTCTTAAATAAATGCAGAAAAAAAATCTTAAGGCAAGGTCTGAGCTGTAAGAGTAAGGCCAAGAATTCTATGGTGTTACCAAAGACAAGTAGTACATTTCCTCTCAAGCCTCAATGGGCAATTGGTTTAGGTCCCAGTATGGTCATTTTGTCATTTTATAACAACATTTGTGTAACTAGGCTATTTTTTGTACTCTTATGGCTAATAAGACCAATATAAAACATGGACTTGTGGAGGGGACAGTAATGGCATGAAGGTCATCTTAGAAAGTAACACTGCTTTGTCCCTTCTCTGCAAATGGTCCAATATATGTGTGCACAGTGTTAGCGTGGAATATAATGCCTTCTTATTTACTCTTCCTCTTGGAATTTCATTCACTATCTCGTGCTCCCCTTGTCCTACTTGCCCTGGGCTTATAAGCCAGCCAGAGTGGCATCTCACCTGGTACATAATCCTTGTTCTTGAAACTGGTGCAAAGAAGAGCACAGAAAGTTACCCACTGTATCATCATTTCAACACAAACATTAAACTACTTTTTTTTTTTTTTTAAACTGGAGAAATAGCAACATTTCAGCTGCTTTAGGTAACAGACAAAACATTTTCTCTTCTTTAAAGGATCTTCTTGTGTGCCGCACTAATAACTGAGTAATACAGTCTGAAATTCCCTGGATGCTCCAAGAATGCTGTGGTTTATTTCTAGCAAGAGTGTTTTGCAGTACTGAAACCACAACACTAGAGGTCATTGCTAGTCTTTACGTTTTTAATCTCTCGGAAAGCGAGTGTTGGGAGCTCTGTTTGGTGATAGGAGTCGCTTTTTAAAATTCTTTAAACATGAATGGTGTAGAGTAGGCCTGGGATGAATATCCACTCTTGATGTATGGTTTAATAAGTCTTCACAGTTCCTTTTGGATTTTTAAAGAAATATTTTTAAAATAGTTCTTTTATTTTTTTTAGGAGTAAGACAGCCATCCCAGAAGAGACAAGAAGATATACTGAAAGTTATTCAGAAAGAGTCAGAAAGTCATTTTAATTTTATTCTATTTCTCTTACAGTCAAATGATTGCAAAGTTGTCTGAAAGTCTGTTACTATTTCTAGAAGTTATATTCTTGAATATTTCTAATGCACTAATAAACAACAAGCAGAAATTTAGAGGTCCAATGCAGCAAGACATCAAATATTCAAGTACTGATAAAGAGATATTTTGCTAGATACATATACTTAATTTCACAGAGGATTGAAGTTGTTTGAAGTGCTTAATGGATTCCAAGTTATGTTCCAATTGAAAATTGCCATGTTCATTATTCAAAGATAACCATAGCTTAAAAAAATGCAAGGAAATGATACTTCAAACTTATAGAAGAATTTGTTTTCTTTGCAGAAAATGAGTTAAAATACTTTCAGGAACTTGAGCTAGCTAATGAAATTTTTGCTTTCTTGCTGCTTTATGTAGAAAAGATGAACAATTCATGGGAACATATGAAATATATTTAATGTATGTTCTTGTTTGGGCTATTAAATTTTTAGTTATTGGGGGGGTTGGGGTTTTATTTAGCAATATATTTTATGCTTTTCTTTACTAGATACTCATTTCTTTTGTTCAAATGTGACAGACGTATTTTGACTGTACTTTCTTCTACCCCTTAGAGCCCTGATACAACTGCCCTGAAGTCCTTGCTCTGCTACGTTCTGTAATGGTATTGGTCTTTAAGGCTCTGTATTTCCTCTCCATTTCATATTTCCTTGCTGGCCATGCATGTTCAGCAGTACAGACTTTTCAAGACTGAGTAACTAGATTGACAGAAGTAAACCTTAGGAATTACTTTCTGATTAAAGGTTTTTAAATTAAGTTGGGAAAAAATAGTGTTTCATTCTTCTGTGCATTCTTGCATTCTTCTTCTTCACCAAGCCCTTGCAGAAAGTATTTTTGTACACTAGATGACAGTGAAAGATAGTAATTGCAAACAAGATTTTGATAACTGATAATTGGAAACATTCTGTAAGGTTATCTGCTGTGGTCACTGGTGTTATTTATGGTGTAAGGTTATCTGCTGTGGTCACTGGTGTTATTTATGGTGTTACATATTTTGCATATAAAAAGGATTATTATCCATATTGCAGTTTTGCTTAAATATGTTTTTGTTTTAGTATTTTGGATGTTAATGACCTAATTTTATTTATTTTCTTAGAAAGGTGTGACATGTTTAATTCAAAGATAAATGGGATTACTGGTATCTAAGAGCTGAACTTGTACAACAGAAGGACAGGACCCATACTGCACTTTCATTTCATATTAGACTTGAAAGAAGAGGTTGATAACAGGAAAAAAAAAAAAAGTAATTGTATGGACAATAAAGAAACATTGTTTTTATTTCTAATTATCTTATCTTGATAAGGCCAAAGATTTTTTTCTTTTACTCCATTACTTTTTCTGAAAATCACAGCTTCTGGGTGAAGTGGGCGTGTGCTTTGGCTCACCGTCATTTTAAAACTAGATGTCTGTCTGGAAAAATAAGCCAGCATCTGGAATTCTAGATGTTGAATGTCTACATCAACTCCTGTTAAGGCACTATTTCATCATTTCTAATTTCCTTTTTGCTGCGTCCTGCTCATAGCCAGAGTTAAGAGAGCCAGATAAATGTAAAGTATACTCTGGTAAAAGGTCTGCTTTTAAATTCTTTATTTGGTAAAAAAAAAAAAAAAAAAAAAAAAAAAAAAAAAAAAAAAAAAAAAAAGTTCCATTGTGTATGTAAGGAAAGAAAACAAAATATTGCATCACTGACAGTCTCATCATTAAGGACTTGGAAAACTAGATCAAAACAGGTGCTTTATCTATGAATTCAAATGCAGCAAACTCTGTAGTCTGAAAAAGCATTCATCTGAATTTTTGTTGCCTTGAGCTATTCCTGCTGTCAATAGTAAAACCAGAGTAATAATAGATGAATAAAAGCACACTTTTTAATAAGCATCTTCGGAAGGAGGAAAATAAAAACAGTAGGAATAGTTAAACATGTGACAAAGCCAAGGAACTGGCAACATATTTCTGTTTCAAAGGAAAACAAGAAAAAGTAATTGGGCAGATGTAAAAGAAACATTCTGTTCACAATAAAAATGGAAAAGTTATATGAATCTACGGGAATGGGACACTGCATTTTAGATGGGTGAGTTAGCCTACCAGAACTTAATTTAAAAATCATGATGCCTTTTGGTAAATGGATACAGTATGTTTTGGAAAGTTAAATTGAAAATACTAGTTTAAAATCTTTGTTACAAACATATAGTTGGCACTGAAAGAGAGAGCCTTCTCCAGGGGTTGGATCTCAAAGCCTTTTCCAGGTCTCGGAAGACTTTGGAGTTTTTTGATATGAGATCCAGACTGCCTCTGGAGAGGCAGATCTAGACTGTAGAGGGGAAACTAGAAAAGACTATTTCCTGTCTTATTAAAAATTTACATCCAAGATGTGTTTCAAGAATATTGAGGTTTTTATGAAACATGGTCTAAAGCAAATGACAAATAGAATTATCTTAGATTTCTTCAGTGAATCTAAGTCAACATGTGAATGAAAGTATGTCTTTTTTTAACATACCACATGGTTTAATCGGTTTCAGGATACTGGAGTAGTATATTGAGTACAATAGAGCAGTGTGGGCTGTCTTGATAGTACAAAGAGCTCTGGAAAGCTCTATCTGGCAAGCAGTCCTTATTATGGCACAACAAATAATGTGAAAGTGATGGGTGAATTGCTTCATTACTGTCACACTCAGGTAAGATTAATGGTAAATGCTGATAAAAATGTTTGTTTAAAAAGGCAGCGAAAAAAAAAACTGAAGAGAGGACTGGTTATTTTCAGTGAAGGAAACTTTAAGGCAGAATGAAGTATGCTAAACCAGTGTTGCCCCACATTTTTCTCTCTGAAAAGTAAGTGAAAGTAAACAAACAAACACTGACTATTTTGTAAGTCAGTGAGGAGTCCTTACAGAAGTCCTCTTAAAGAGTGTCGGAAGTCTTTCTGTGTTCGGAGGTAACCTGAAAATGGTGAAATGACATTGCTCCAGGGCTACAGACAGCCACAGTCACTGTCTGGATAGCGAATAGTATGTGGCAGGGATTTTTGCCTGGAAATAATTACCTTTTGCTCAAGTTTTATTTCACAGATTTAAAAAAGATAAAACTGTTAGAGTCATGCTTTGGGCCAGGAAGTATTCCTGGGAAATGAAAATACAATCCAGCTGGTTTGTGTCATCATTTGGAAAAGATTCAAATTGAAGGCATTCCTGACATAATGCTGTTGTAGGTGTAGAAGCAAGTTAGATACAGAAAAAGAAATATTTCCTAGATAATGCATAAATTAATGCTAAACTCAGAATATTTTATTCAACCTTTTTAAAGCATAAAGTATCTTTTGACAGAACAAGAAACTTATTCTTGCAAGGACATACAACCTTTCATTTCTACACTTGAGAGGTAAATAGCAGAGCTTTCTGACTTCTAACGTGTGGTACAGTAATCCTGTCTCCAGTGGCATTTTTTTGACACTTCTTCTCAGTGGGATATTTTGAGTCTGATTTATAAAACTGCTGCAGCTACTACTGGTGAATAAATGACTGGGAAAACCATCACTCATTCCTTATTTCAGATGTTGGAAATAATTATGGGTGTTTCTCTCTAGACTCTTCTCCATACACCATTTCCATGAAGAGGGACCAGGGGGCATTCCTTACTACAATCAGTGGGATTTAACCACTCCTTTCAATAAGGGCAAGATTACATTTTACTTTTTTATGAAGACCTATATTCATAAATATCAGTGTAATCCAGTACAGTAGTGCATGTGTCATAGTTTTAAACAGATAGAAGATACACAAAACTCCTTCATCTCTGAGGCAGACTAATTGTGAGCTTAGTAGGTGGAGTGCTAGAGATGTTAGAGGTAGATGATAGAGATGTTCAGGGAAGTTTCACTAAACAAAGTAAATTTCAGCTCTGCAATTGATTAATTTATCTGATAAATCATCACTGCCAAAATGTGTCACTGGACAATGAGTGGCAAAGAGTAGACAGATTGTGATAGCTCTAATGTTGGGTTAGCTGAAGGCAGTGTTTAATCCATTTTCAGCTGCTCTAGGGAGGGATTTATTGCTTTTGCTGACCTTAGCAGTGACTAAATGTAGCCATTTATTACTTTCCTGGGAAAGAACAGATATCCTCTCTGCTGAACTTGACCTTAGAATCACAGAATATTTTTGTCCAGAAGGGATTTCTTGCCTTGTCCAGTCATCTTGTAGGTGTCTGCAAGGATGGAGATTTCACATCTTTGGTTAACATATTCCACTGCTTAACCACTCTCAATTTTATTTTTCGTTTTTCCTTGTACCTGTCAGAATTTCTCCTGCTACTGCTTGAGGGTACTGCCTGTCATTCTATGCACTACAGGGAAGCTGGAGTGAGCCTTCTATAGCCTGCATTTATGTAGCTGAAGACTAGTTACACTTTTAGTCTTCTCTTCTCCAGCCTGAAATAAGCCTCTTTCTTTGGCGTCTCCTCATTTGTTAAACTACAGCACCCCAGCGATGTTAGAACCTTTCTGCTGGACTTTTTCCAGTGTTTTAGACTCTTTTGTAAAGGGGAGGTGGAGGACATAAGAGAGGACAGACTTAATCTTGCAAATATTGACTAGAAAAGAATAATCACTTCCCTTGAATTCTTGATACA
This sequence comes from Chamaea fasciata, assembly GCF_029207755.1. NCBI lineage: Eukaryota > Metazoa > Chordata > Aves > Passeriformes > Sylviidae > Chamaea > Chamaea fasciata. The sequence goes on along the minus strand of NW_027094086.1, from coordinate 40,322,919 downwards.
TTCTTGCTAAGGCAGCCACACCATCACTACAGGGGAACACTGCAACCTCACCTAAATTCTTGTCTACCATCATCCCAGGCTATTTTCTGCAGGGCTGATCTCCAGTCAGCCAGAGCCAAACCTCTACTCCTGACTTATTTGGGACTGGACATCCTTTACTACATAGAGGTAATAAAGCACACTAGTTAATTAACAAATAAGATTATAAAAAAAATTATATTTGTTTAAGTAAGTCAGCTCTAATTGAGATTCTGAAATGCTACCTCATTCTTGTACTGAGACTTTATCAAATAATTTCCTGGTTGATAAGGGAGCAAAGAATTTTGCAAGAGCAAATCAGATTTTTCTCCAGATTATGTATATGAAAATTCTCTAATTTTAATTTCAGTGTCTTGACAGATCATGAAGATCAATGACAGTAGGAAGTTTTGTTACAGAAAAGTTATATCTTGTTAATTAAATTAACATAAATACAGCTTATTTTTAATGAGAATAAAAAATTGCACTATCTAAATGAAAACTTAGAGTTTTAGTTCAGCAAATATGTTAAGGCAGATTTCAGGAGCTGAAAATTGTCTTGTAAATCTTTAATTTGAACCAAACCATGTGTTTGTAGGTTGGCTTGTAAAACCTCAATTTGTATCAAGCCAGCTGCTCAGCAACAATGCCGTGCCATCAGTTGGGTCAGTATAGTGACAAGTGTTTGGGAACCTGAATAATCTTCCATTCAAACAGCAGCACCTTGGAACTGTGTCAGCAAGAAAAAGCTGCTTTTTTGCAGGAGATGAGACCATGGTATATGGAAAACCAAACAATGTAATGTGCATATAAAAAGGAAAGACACTTCCACTGATTAGATCCATAGTTTTTACTTGCAAAAATGTGTGAAAGTTGAAAATTTTGCTTGAGTTACTGAAACACCTAAAACTTTGATAAGGAACAGCAACAGTTTGGGTGCTAGAGCAAATTCACTACAAATTCTTCCTAGTGGTATCAGGCCAATAGATTCACTCAAGCCCGTAGCTAATTCTTTCCAAATTGATGCCTGCATGGAAGCACATAACACTAGCCTGCAGGTTCAAAAGCAGCCACATCATGAGAAATGAAAAGGTTGTACTGTAACTGCGACAACTTGTTATCTTCATTATTCCATCCCTGAGTACAAAATCTATTTAAAAGTATGTTTCTCTTCCCCTCCAGAAACTCACCCTGCTGCTAGTAAAGGTGAATGAAGTTCAACTCAGTGAAAAATTACTTCTTAGTATGGAAAGTCATGTTCAAGTTGATTTAGAGATGCCAAAATAAGGGATATCTGAAAAATAGTTGTCTAAAAATATTTTGTCTTCCCATGTACATATTGGGAATCAGACGGGATACAGACAAAAAATATTAAAAGGGGGAAAACTAATTTTAAAAAATCTTTCTTTGATGATTCTAACTAATAGATAAAATTATTTGCCTAGCTTCTTCTTCTTCCAAATTTCTTAAGGGATTTATTAGAAGATATGCTTACAAATATTTATTTTAATATCTCTAGATATTAAAATAAATGACTGAAAACTATAATTATACTCCTTGAAATTCCAGGATTAAAGAAATGCTCTAAAACAGTATTTTCAAACCCACTCCTTAAAAACAAAGCAAACACTTAAATTGAAGATAAATTTTGAGAAACAAGGGGAATATACTGTAGCAACATAGAGTTTGCAGAAAGGAGCACAAACAGGAGTGACAAATGTGGAAGAAACAGCATTACTCTGTACAGCTGTGGCTGAAATAAAACTGAGTTTGTGCTACTTTCACGAGTCATCACTAAATACAGATTTATGGTCACATACATTTTGTATGAGCAAAGCTGACCTCTTGCCCACAAAACTAATTATTCAACCCAAACCAATTAAAAATCTGTGGTCCTACTTCTGCGTGCATTTGATCTAAAAGAGTTAAAAACCTGACCATTTATCTTAATTTAAATTTTACAACAAAAAGTCAGTTGAATGAACTTTTTGAGTTACAAAAGATTGTTGAAAAGACAACTTTATCCATTTACAAGTAAAACTAATTTTCACAGTGGAAGTATTTAAGGATTTCTTTAGGCAACATTATTTACATTATTTAATAACAAACATGTCTTCATAAGAGAAATATATGCTACATGATTTTAGTGAGTTATTCACATGCTTTCTCATTGTCTGGTGAATATGTTCCGTGAATGTTTCATTACTGGCTAGAGAGGACCTTAGAGTTGCATGTTAATGTGAGCAGAAAGAAACCATCTTAGATTGTTTGTCCATCTTTTACTTGGTGCCATGAGATTACTGCAATTTTGAGATATTCAGTCTTCAAGACAATTCAGTAATCATATCAAACAGCAGGAAAAGTGAAACGTGCAGAAAAGCTGAGGAGACTAAATCAAAGAAAAACTTTAAGCAAGAGAAAAGAATGCTGTTAGGAGTTAGTTCTGAAAAGTAAAGATGACACAATATCTACTCAATATTAATCTTTGCACAAAAATATGCTCAGGGAAGAAGACAGCAGGAACCAATATTAATATCTATTTCACCATCTAAATGTATTTAGGAAAGTCATAGTTCCAGTTGTTCAGTAACAAATACATCCATGAAGCCTAGAAAGAAATGGAGTGAGGGAACAAGATCCTAAGAATTTTTTGGTAATTTTGTTGAGCATTTTATGTACATTTGGTTTCCAAATATTTGAAATGGAAATCAGAATCAGGAGAGGATCCCATTAGCTGGCTGCTTCTGCTAGGATGATCAGTGACGAAGCACTGTGCAGTAAGAACCTTAACATCTTTAAATTTCAGAGTTGGTATTTCATTAAAATAATTTCACAATTCACAGCTCTCAAAAGATAATTTTGAAAGGGGAAAGAGGACTCACAAACATTTCTACCCAGCTCATCATGATGAAGGAAAATCATGAGTTTATACTTATATTTCTTTGAACAGTCATGTCAGCTATTGCTCTAGTTAATTGCTTCATTCCCATCACTGTGATTGTTTGTGAAGCTGTTTGATAGGCAAGGAACAGGAACAAGCTAAAAATAGCCTGTTTTCGCTACTGGTTTTATTTTCAGCCATGAATTTCCCCTTCCAGTTGATCACAATATATTAATGAGCAGGGGTCAGTGCTGGAAGCAGCCTATCCTTTTATTGTAAGAAATAACCTAATACGGTAACACTACTTGGAGGGTTGGCACATCTGGAATGTACAAGACATGGAAATTCCTGTTTGAATCATAGCTTAAATTCTTCTGCTTGGGAACCTGGTTAAAATGTTTTCAGGTTGCTAATTTTCTCCTCTAGTATTTTCCTTCCCTTGAGATCTGTCTGTGCAACTTGATCACATTATTTACGTTCTCAGAACATGACCAGGGAGAATTATGGGGGAGACAATGACTGGGTTTGTAGGGAACTGAAAAATAGAAATCCTATCCTGCAGAAAATTCCAAAATTAGTTACTTTTACTTTTATTCCACATCAAATCCTCCCCTAGCTCAACCAGAAGGAAAAGATCATGGTACACTGAGGAGCTGTGTTAGATACTTGACAAGCTAAGTTAATCTCTTGGAAGACTGAAAGTGTGAATGAACAATAATTTTCATGAAATACAGCAGCAAGTGACCTAGATATATTGATTCATATTGATAAAATATAAAATCCAGACTACATTTTGGGTCAGTACAATGCAACATTTGTGTCATTTCTTAAGAGAAATGACACTGAAATACTTCTCCCATTATTTTTTTCCACATGAAACCTTATTGCTATTATTAATGAAGAGAGACTGTTAAGTAAAGAAATTAGCAGAGATCTTACAGAAGAGAAGTGAAATTCTCTCTTCTTGTTAGACAACCAGTCTAGAGCAATAAATTAGGGATTTTTTTGATGCCTTTCCAAATGCCTAAATAAAATGTTCCCACACAGGCTCTTCCATCTGTTTTAGCTATCTAAATCATCTCTAAGGTGTTCTTGAGTTTGAACTACTTTTCTTATACATCTTTCAGAGTTCTTCAGGAAGAACTGAAACCCCTCTAACGGACAGCTTGAATTTTTACCTATCCTGATTTTATGCCTATAAACCATATGCAAGGCTAAGTGTATGTGATTTACTTCACATAGTGGAGCTGAACAGGATATGCTTTACCAGATCCAAGTAAGTGACTGACAATGTCTTCATGGGGAAAAGTTCTTCTGTATATCCAGGCAGCACCTCTCTTGTTTCATGTTGTACCTGTGCTCTCTCAAACTCCCCCTGCTCCGCTGTGCAGAACCAGTGTCTGTCTTCTTGGGTGGTATCTTGGGTATTATGTATGAAAGTAAAGAACTTTTTTCTCTATTTGTGGTTAGCATGAAAATATACTCTTAGAACACGTTTAAATGCAATCGCATTTCCTGTGATCCTTGATGACTGTGCAACTTTTGAAGAAGACTAGGAATACACAGCAAATAGTAATTCTATTATTTCCAGTGGACCAAAATAAACTTGCCTGCTGTTAGATAAATAGCACATATAGTGATATTTGTTAATAACTTAAGACTTCAGACTAAGCTCGCTTAACTCAATTTTATTTTCAGTAAGGGATGCCGTTGTATATTTTCTACTTCATCTTCAATGGGAGGTGATACAGGAAAATACAAGAGGTCTCACAAGAATGCTCCTGCTGAACTGATAAACATTAAAATTAGATGTTTTGCCTCAATAGGCAATGTTCCTAAAAATTACCAAAATTACCAAAAAACTAAACATCAAATGTTTCACAATGTGCGACTGAGAATTAAACACACCTCCATGCTGGAGAAAGTACAGCAAGACAAGAACCCCAGAATCACAGAATCATCAAGGTTGAAATAGACCTTCAAGATCATCTAATCCAGCACCACCATAATCACCCCAAAACCATATCCCCAAGAGCCACCATAGATGCCTGCAGGGATGCTGACTCCACCACAGCCCTGGGCAATTTATTCACTCTTTCATTGATTTTTTTTTCATTAATATGTAATCTGAACTTCCCCTGGACATTTTGAGGGAATTTCCTCTCATTCTTTCACTTGAGACATGGCAGAGGAGACTGACTCCCACCTCACTGCAATCTCCTTTCAGGTGATTGCAGAGTAATGAGGTCACACCTGTGCCTTTGCTTTTCCAAAGTTGTTTTGACTAAAACAACCCCAGTTCCCCGAGCTGTTGCTCATAAGAGTTGTTTTCGAGACCCTAAAGAAACTGACATGATTTCAACCTTAGTTTTACCAATGCTCCATCCATGTTTCCAAAGGTTAAAAGTATGCCTGTTTTTTCAAATACTCCAGTTGTAATTTCATTCTGCAGATTGAACATAGCAAGAAAGGTAATGTTGACATTAACTCAGGCTTCTTGGAGCTCTGATCGTATGATTCAATTCAGTCAGTTTGTGTTCATGAGATGAGTTGAACACATATCAGTGCATGGATGTGTTTAACCAGACACACCCTCTGTGTGAACCATTCAATGCCCCTGAGATTGGCAAGAGACTACCCACTGCAAGCACTGAATAAAATGTTCCTGTTAATTTAACATAGTTAGACTAGCTCTGTAAAATAATGTAAAACCCATTAACTTCAGTGGTGGATGTCAGTGTGTTGGAACAAGGAAATTAGATGAGCCTCATACCATCCTGTTTAATTGAGTGTGGATAGAGAGATAAATTATATGCAGGAAACCAAGTTAGGATTGTTTTAGGCTTTGCTTCCCTGTAATTTTTTGTCTGTCACTGAAAATTGTGGGGACAAAAATGCTGCAATCAATCAGATCTGATTTTCATTTTCTGAACAAGCATCAGATTAGCAATTTTATTAATAGTTGTAGACAGGAGGGTTAATCCTTTAGTTTTCCCTCTGATTTATAATTTGCATTTCTAAAAAATTATTTACATGGTCCTGCATACTTTCATGACAAAATTAATGACCACTTGCTGTTAGTCCAATACCCAAATATTGACATCCTTCTGGGTCTGGAAGCTGAAAACTTGTTTCTAGTATGGTCAGGAAAAAATGAAATGATGGTTAATTTTTAATTTCAAAAGATAAGACACAAATTAAGGTGAATGATTTTTTTTTTTTAAATTTACCATGGAAGTAAATGTATGCAAGACTGAAGAGGAGGAAAATGAAATTTTATAATTGTGACTAAAAAAGGGGAATTGTTTTAAAATATTTTAGCATGTTCCAGAGAAGGAAAGCCCTTTTAATTAAAACTCAGTCCTTGTTGAATTGAAAAGAAAACTGTGAGAAAACAAAACTCCAATACATAGCACACAGGAAATAGAGGCAAGAAATTCAAACTGACAGCAACGAAATGCAAATAAAGCCGATTGTTATAAAGGGGAATACGTTGAAATTATGCCCAGGAAGGTTAAGAATAAGGCATTTTTTAATATTTTAAAAACACTACAGGCCCAACTCCAGTACAGGTTCAACAGAGTTGGCACCATCACAACTGCCTTTGCATAAAGCAGGAGCTTTACATAGGGTGGTTGGAATAGCTCTTTGTCCTGGTTCCAGCCAAGACAGGGTTAATTTTCAAATAAGGCTGTATTCATTTAAAAATGGTACTCCCCAATTTAGTGCTTCCACTGAGATTCTCCAAACCATGTGCCACTCACCTGCACCCCACTCCCCCTCCCTCTCTTCCTGAAATGGTCTGGAGAAGAGAATTGGAGGCAAAAAGATCAGAGTTTGATATAAGAACAATTTACTGGAAACAACGAGATAAGAAAATGAACAGTAGTGGCAACAACACTAATGACGGGGGTGCAAGAAAGGGGCAAATGATTCTTACAGAAACCTCCATAATACCTGACAGCCCCCTCCACCACACTACACAACCGGGATGGGAGCCCTTCCCCCATCCTGGAAAATAACACGAAGTGATACAGAACACCCTTTGTGTCCCAGACACTGCTCTCTCAGCTGCTGCAAAAATTAATTCTGTCTTGGCCAGAATCAGGACATTCTTAAATGAATTTGAGAGAACAGGTGTAGGCAGAGCTGTGCATTTGTGTACCCTTGAGAATTTTTCTGGCAATTCTTCTGACGGCAAGAGCTTTCCCCATAGCACGGGCTCAGGGATTTTAATATTGGTAGGAATAGATTGACTTGATATGTCAGAGGAATCAGGATCTATTTTATCCCTAGAGACCTTTTTGAAAGATAAAACTGAGTATTTCTGAAAACATGGGGTTGTAATAGTGCAATAGCATTGCAATGAAAATTCCCAGTCGAATTAAAATTCCACTTAACTATAACTTCTATCATCCCATTCATTTCTGAAGTAGATTCATTGTCTTCTGCAGCTTAACCAGATGCTGTCCTGTCATGAAATGGCTATGAGGTTTCTATTTCTTCTTTGGCCTAAAATAAAATCCCTGTATTTACTGTCACTTTCCTTATGCCTATGCAAAATTTAAGGTTATAGCATGTGTTTTTATGAGAGAATCCTTCCTGCAGTTCATGATGTTTTCCATCTAAAACTTGAAAAACATAGCTTTTTTTCTCTCTTAATTACTATTACTTATAAAATCTTACTACTATGCATGTTGATGGTACCATATCTTTCTAAGAGATCTGCTATGAAATTTGGGCAGGTTTCACACCGACATGTTTTACAAGGCTCAGGGAAAGCTGAATTCAAGATAGTGCTGATGCATCATTCAGCACCCATCCCACACTTAGCTCAAAAAAACAGTCATAGACCATGTCTCTTGCCTGTGCCAAAAAACTCCACAATTTTAAATGGAATTCAAATGTATCATTGTCAGGCGGAAGGATGAGGAAAAGCCATTATTCCATTTTTGACAGGTAGGCACATATTGCATAAGAGTGTTCATTTATAACTTAGTCTCATTCATGGTGTCATCCTCCCTAGTCCCATCATTAAGAGATATTTGATGCCTTGTGAGTTTCTCCAAAAGGAAAGAGAGAATAAAATGTTAGCAAAGGATTTGTGGTAGGGGGGCTTTTTTATTATTATTACAGTGTAAAAACCTTGTTCAGCAAGGACTGAGCAGGCTCAGTTTAATTTCAAGCCTTTCTAAAATGCTTCTCACCAAAACTGACCTTCCAGTCATAGCTTCAGATGATCTGAAACCTCCTTGGAGAGGAACACTACATACCACAGCAAATGTGCACTCTTTGCATCCTCTCAGTACCTTCTGACACCCAAAAAGGGACAAGATCCTCAGTCTACAGGTGGAGACTGCCCAGATGTGTCCAGCTGCCTCTGTGAAGGACTGTGACAAATGCCTGCCAGATCCAAGTCTTGTTCCCTGTGCTTCTCCCAAAGACGGCACATTAGAGGTAACAAATGTAGACTTCAAGGTCAAGTTGGGCAGGCTTTGAGCAACCTGATCTAATTGGTGTCCTCACTCATTGCAGCAGGGTTGGACTAGATAACGTCAAAGGGTCCTTTTCAACCCAAACCATTCTATGGTTCTGTGACTCTGTAAATCTTCCCAAAAGGCTTTGTGATTTATTACTTGCTATGGGGTGAAGGTTGAAATTTTTCAGTAGCTACAAACCCTTCCTTCATATTCGTTTGCAAGACTTTGCTGCTTGTTGCAAATATCCTGCTGCTGAAACAGAAACAAATCAAAACCAAAACCAGCAAATTTGTATTTACCTTCAGCCTCCTTACTAAAAGCTGCTTTTCAATGCGTTGTTGTTTGTTTAGGCAGATCTCATCCGAGGTCACAGCTCTTTCAGGCTTAGCTGTCTCCTTCCATAAGAAGCTGAACTGTATTTTCACACAGAGACCATGGCAGAGGCAGCCTGTGTCAATGACTGCTTTCCTTGCAGCTCTGCCCACATCCTCCCTGTATCAAACACATCACATCAGTTGTCTGGGCTGGCTGGAGGAGACAGTCAAATTTCTCTTTAGAAGATGGTGCTTCCTGTGAAGCAGACAGTTAAAATGTCTGAAACTGTACATACCTGGTTAGCTTTTCCCTAGTGCATGAAACGTCTTTGATGAAAGGGTTGTTGATTTTATTTCCTCTCTGAAGAACAAAATGAGCACCAAAGAAGATTTTCATAGGCACAAACCCGAATTTAAAAGCAACAAAAGTGCTAGGTTTCACACAGTTTTGTATAAACTACCTTTTTAACAGTAGCCTTAAAAAGGATTAATTAAATGAAGTACTCTTTTGAATTCCTGAAATTCATCAGTGATACTGTAAAGCAGAAGTTTAAATAAAAGGTTATAAATGAAAGAATTTGCATTTGAATTTTTTCTTATAGTTCAGTGGAGGAATTGTATTGACTTATGTATTTTGCTTATTTTTTATGAATATCCTTCTGAATATTTTTAAATTTTCAGGCACGAATTGCTAATTATGGCTAAGTAATGACTTTATGAAAAATCTGATTATTTTTTCCCTTTACAAAAGTAGGGGTGATTTACTAGGTGCAAGAAACTTAGCCTCATTTAGAGACTAGGAGGAAGGAAAAAAAGAAGAAATAAAACCACCCCATCTATTTTCATTCATTTGGTAGTGTACTATATCTGTGAATAAGTGTAGTGCTATCACCATGAGCATGAGGAGAGCGTCAGCCTCAAAAACAAGGAATGGCAAGTCAGCTTTTCCAATCTACACAAAAGATAATAAAGGAAACTGAATGTAAATGCATTTGTATTTTCATGAATTAAAATCAAATAAAGATGTAACTTCAAAATGAAATTATGCTTCAATATAACTGAATTTTTTTTAAAAATTGCCTTTACGTAGGCATGGAAATGCAATAGAAGAGTACCTTGACAATTACTTTTGTGTGACTGTTGCCTTCTTTAGTGATCCTTGTCCATTAGCATTTTCCAAGACAGTGCCACAGCCTTTTATTATTTGAGTTAGGCATGGATCCAATGCACCTAAGCACATGCAGTGTTTTAGCACTGAATCTTGTCTTTCTTGCAGAGGCTTTGTAAACTAAATCCCTCTAGAGGGAGCAAATTAGGGATGCACATCAAGTTGGTTGTCAAAGGTAGTATAGATACACAAACTACCTGTATGTGGGGTAGTTATAAACCATATACACAGAGTTTTTGTACACATCTGAAGATAGCTAGATAAGCCTGAAATGTCAGGGTGGGAGTCCCTACCAGTGCATGAAGCCAGAAGCACCAAACATTTCATAGCAGAAACAGTAATTGTCACAGAGTAAGCAAATGTCCTGTGTGCTGTCATTAACTGTCACAAATGTTAGTGAAGACAAAAGCTGAATGAAATTCAAAATAGGATAAGAGATACTTAAAAAATGTCAGAGTTACAATGGTAAGAAATGGAGAGAAAAATACCAAAGATGTCTGAGCAGTCCATGCTTCTGTGCCCTACCATCTGCCACAAGGAATGGTCCCACTGGATCTGAATTAATATTATTGAAGTAGTGTTATTCTATCCTGCTGTTCCTATGAAAATGTTGAAAAATACCCAAGCAGTTCCCTTCTCACAGGCCAGTTTTAATTCTGAGCCTTACAAGAGATATTTATTACTCATCTGCTTCACTCAGACGCCACCTTTAGGCAAGTTGGCTGGTAATTTACAGAGAGCATTTAGACATAGCACTATGTGTTGTTCCCTGCCAGTGAGAAAGCCATAGCCACCACTTAAATACACATTTATAGACCTGAGACATTACAGCATTGATTTAATTTTAAATTTAAGGGTCATGATATGAGGACATAGTAAGTGTCAACTAACTCTTCTTCAGCACCTACTGAAGTCAAAGAAAAAGTCAGAAATTCTGACTTGCCTTCAGGTAAGTCTAATGCTTGGATGTTGTTTAAGCCAATCCTCCTAAGCTGTGCATAGCACTGCCTACCACATTTTTAAACATTTGTTACCATACGAGGCTTCTTACCATATGGAAATAATAGTAAATACATAAATGCAACTTTTTAAGCCTGATTTAAGCCTACGTATCTCAGATCACCTCTGAAGTTTTTACTAACAGTGGCCTGAAAACAAGAACAAAAAGTCTCTCTTCCTGAGCAACAAAATCTAAGGAAAACAGAAACAGATATTGCAGGAATTGAATTATTTAGTTTAAATATTTTTTTTTTCCCCAGAAAGACCCATAAAAACAGATATAAGATTTTTCAGAGTTTTGGGTTTTTTTCCTTTTATTTAGCTGGGATGTCACTGAAAACCTTGTGACACAGCATCCCATCTCCACTTTTCTGTGTTAGTCACTGATAGATCAACCTCAAAACAGTTTTAAAAGCATTCTCACAAACACCAGAGACCTAATAATCTTCAAAAACTTTTACAAGTATTTTAATGTTACACCTCTCTTGGTGATCATCAATTCCAGAAAAGAAATATTTTTCATTTTACTTTTGAAAGTTTTGTTTTTCTTATTCCAGTTCAGTCACTTGGGGGGAAAAAAAAAACCAAACCAAAACCCAACAATTTTGTTGAATTCTGTAGGATTTAAAGCTTTCTAACTACATTTCGTCAGTGATTTGGCTGTTTCTATAAAAAGTTTTTTTTTTCTTTCTTTCTTTGAAATATCAGTCCTCATATGAAAACTAAGGCCTTGGCCAGCTGTCCTACTTTTCATCATGTTAGCCAATGTGTCTTGGATAGTGCTCTCACTCCAAGTTCACTCCACAAATACAAGTCAAAAGGTTTGTTTTACAGATTCCTGTTTTCTATCTACATCACTTCCACTCCTCAGAGTCCTTTTCTGTCTCTTCTCCAACTAATTTCTTGTTTTTCCACTTGAACTTGGTCATCTTATTCCATTATAATAGATCATTTTGTGTCATACTGATCTGCAGTGCAATTTGCAGCTGAAGAGCGAATATAGTGAGGCACCAAATTACATACCCGAGAAAAAAATTACTAAAATAAAATTTATGGATTATGTAAATTCTCACCTGAAAAGAAAAAGGAAATTTGCTAAGCAAGCAAACAACAGTTATAGATTATTGCAGTAATGCAGTACTTTAATTTTTTTTAATGCCCATTTCATTTAAATACCTCATTGTGCACAGCCTAAGTAGTTACACTCCCACATTTTAGGGAGTATTACATATCAATATTGGATTAAAAGTTTCACCAAAAACAATGAGAAATTTTAATAGAGTCTTCAGGCTCTCTTCTATTTGGAAAAGTGTTCAGATGGGGTAATTTTCCTTCTGGTGACTTTTTAAAACAGAAGTGTATTTGTAAATACTCGGGAGAGATTCATGGTGTATGGAGCTTTCAGGCTCCGAATTAGAGCAGACTACAAGGCTGTGATGAATTACAAAGATTTTTACTAGCTCCATTTTGGCACTGCACAAATGTAATCCACAAAATCTATGCCCTTGCACTGAAAACCCCAACTGGGATACATTTCAAATTCTGTGGATATTTTGGTGGATAACAGCAACCTTGACTAACCTCTGTTTATTTAATGGGCATTCTAGATATCACAACAATTATCTTGCTAAAAGTTCATGGATCAATTCAATATATGTGCAATCAATACAAAGTTACATACACAGACACAAAAAGGAAAATTTTAAAAATTTAGTTGGATGAAGGAGAACAACTCCTTCTGCCAGATTTTTGCAATCTAGCCTTGGCAGATTTTTTTATACTCTAGCATTTGAAAACAAAAAAATATTTTAAAAAATTCCAAGAATTTCTCAAGCAGAATGAAGTAAATGACAAATATGGACATTGTGTTTAAATACAATCCAGTCCTAATCCAGTTGACCCGAGTCTGAAGAATCTTTCTGTGGTGTGAAACAAATTACTCTGAAGACTACCTGAATTTACCAGCAATGAGCTAAAAAGACTAAGCAAAGTCATTGATGTGTATTGAAAGTACAGACAGTATTTTAGAGACTGTGGTTCTAACCTCCCCATTAGGCTAGAAATTATGGTTCATTTCTTTCTAGTTTTCAGAAATTTAATGCTTCCTGGTGAGGTATTTGAGGCTTTGTTCACAGGGTTTTTCCCTTCTCAAGAAATCCTGCTGGTTTTTTGTAGTATTTTCATAAAAAATCAACAGCACATAATGCATAATACAATTAATTTAATTTTCACTAATGATAGCTTTCCATATTAACAAGTACCCAGCCCTTTTATTTTATGCAGTCCTGCTGGGCTGTGAAATATGCTATGTATGTGTGTAAGAAATAGACCAATAAAACAAGAAAATGAATTTCCATAAATATCCATAAAATTATTTCCATAATTATCTATTCCATAAATATTTTCCATAAAATCCATAACTGGGATTTCAAATAAAACGTATGCTATATTACAATGGCACTTATTTGATGGATATATGAGTAATTAAAGAGAAATTTCTAAAAATACTTATTTTGGAAGTCTATAATTGAAATAACAGCAGTGAAAGAAGATATTTTCTCTGGTTCAGAATGCAGTATTTGAGAGCAAGAGAGGCTTGGGATCTTAATGTGTATCTAAATAACAGGCTTTCAGCTGCTTTTGAATAAAGTCTATTCTTGATTTTACTCTTCTTGTGAAGAAAACAAAGAGTTTGAACATCACTTTTTTTTTTCATTAAACCAGGATTCTACTTTTTTTAAAAGGTGATTTGCAAGTGAGTTTGGAAGCTGTCTTCCAAACTGAAAAATATTTTCAAAATTTAATTTCAAATTATCAACTTAATAAGACAGTAGATTCTATCAAATATACCTAAACCAAACCAAATTTTATCAAATATCAATGGTTTTCTTTTCCTTCCTTCCTCCTCCCAAATTGTGTTGAGACTTCTTTTCAGCCTGAAATATTTCATAAAATCATGGTAATTAATGGTTTGGGTTGGAAAGGACTTTAACGACCATCCAGTTCCAACTCCCCTGCTATAGGTAGTGATTCCACTAGACCAGGTTGCTTAAAGCCCCATCCAAACTGGCCTTGAACACTTCCTAGGCTGGGGTATCCACAACTTCTCTGAGCAACCTGTGCCAGTGTTTTGCTACCCTCACAGTAAATTTCTTCCTAACATCTAATCTAAATCTCTCCTTTTTGCAGTTAAAACCATTCCATCCTTGTGGTATTTCCATACTTTCTATTTGACTGCTGCTCTACAGTTTCCATTCTTTTCATCCTATAATAGTGGCAAAGTAGGAAAAAATTTCCATTTAAATGACATGCTCTTCTACTTTGAGTAAAGAAGAGCACTTGACAAGAGGAGTGTTTTATGTATTTCCTCTCATACACACTGAGATTTCAGGACAATCATCAATTAGCTCTTTATCTTACCTCCAGTCCATTGCCTGATAGGACAGGCATAACAAAAGGCATCACTCACTGTTACTGAGTTATCACAGTCTGTGCCCAGGGGTTTGAACAAATCTCACCCTGAGCCTTCACTTTCTTTGACCTCGTTTTGACTGTCACCTATCACTTTCGTCTGCAGGAGTCTGCAGGTCTTCACATCTTCTTCCCTAACAAAGGCTCTTAACCCTGTCTAGAAAACAGCAGGAAAGGACTCACACATTTGAATCCTTCCATTTCAGACCTGATCCACTAACAGGAAGACTCCATTCCTTCCTTCAGTACTAGTATCTCTTTATGTTTAAGAGAGAAAGATAAAATTTTTTACTAGTTGATTCTTGTTCTTATTATTATTATTCTGTACACATATATGTGATTCAAGATGTCCTTCAGCAACTCAGAAATGACAATCCTCTCTGTCCCATCCCTGAGGAAATATCCTGGTAGTGAGACAAGAAGTGGGAACATATGCTTCTACCGTACTTCCCTAGCTGATGGCTCAGCAGCTTCATTTCATTCACCTTCACCAGTGGCCAATCTAATTGAGCAGGCATCCAAATGGTGCAGTGAGATGTGGGATCACAAATCATTCAGGCAACCTGTAGTTTACCCAATGCAGCAGGGTCAACTGTGTGCTCAGCCACACATTTCTCAGGGCCTTTAGAAAACATCAGAAGATTGTCTCTGAGCAAATCATGTGCAAATCAGCTGAAGTGTCAAGCTGAACTGTGGCAATTAACAGGTCATTCTAATTACTCATGAATTCAGTTTATCTGCTATTTTCAATTTCCTTTTGAAATTGAAAAAAAAAGAACAACTTTACGGATGATTATGTTTCCATCTACCTAAATGTATTTCCGCAACCAGTTCAAATTAAAAATGCACTGAAAGTGAGAAGGAGTGACTTAACTTTCTCCCTGAATCCAAACCAACCCCAGAAGCCTCCATCCAGCTGCTATTTCACCCTGGGAAGTCTCCGATTCCATAAGAATAAGCTGGAAGTGGGGGTCTGCCTCCTAAGTTCAGCAGATACCCATCTGCCGTATGTGCAGAATTACCAACCAATAACATTCCTCAACAAGTAGCTAGTATATTTAAACAAGTTGGAGTGCCACAAAAAGATCTTTTATCTTCAAAAAGGGTTCTGTCTACAGTAGCCTTCCTCAAGCTGTAACATATTTATTAGAGCACTAATCCAAAAAATGTCTATTTACCTCCTCTGCTTGATTATTGTTACAGCTCCTAGGATTCCCAGCACACACTTAAACAAAGTAGTTATGATGATACGTTGTTTCTCTAAAAACACATCATTAGTCTTTCTCCAGCTGTGGAACTTTGAAGAAAGAAATTGAACATTCTTTATAACCTTTGGGTTTAGGGATCCACCTGTGGCACTGAGAATCCTGCCTTGGCTTTGAACTGGGGGCTGGAATGTTGTTTCCAGAGCTGCCTCCCAACCTCAGCCATTTGGGGCTTGCAAAGTAGAGAACATCTAGATTCATGCTTCTGGTTTGAAGATTATCTCCATGTTTTGCAGTAGGAAGACGTGGCTCTAACTTCTACATCAAGACCCACCTGCCATGCCATGGTATCAGAAAAAATAAGGAGGCTTGTTCATAAATATACCTTCAGATAATCAAACTTTTTAGGGTCAATGTTAAAGTGAATCAAATTTTTTTTTTCTTTTCTGTAGCAATCCCACCTGTCTTGTCTTCATAGGGTTAGCATGAAAATAGGTACCTTCCATCAAACTGTTTGTGTTTGGCTCCCTAAATTACTTCCTGTTATTTAGTCTACAATCAATGTATTACATGAATTTTATTTCAGACCCATCCACTTTTTCAAGATGCCAGCTGATTAGTTTAAAATTAATTTGCAACACCAAGCAGATGACAAATTTAGTGGGGGCTACACTAGGCTCTGTATTCATGACTCATTTTCCACCAGAGTGGGTCTCAGTGTGAATGGAAGATTTTCTCCTGTGTATCCCTTTAAAAAGACACAGTAAGCATTAGCTTGTGTTTTTGGGGGCAGAGAGAGAGGGGAAAACAAAGAGTTTTCTAACCCTTATTCTCAAGATGACAACCAAAAATAAAGGCAGTATTTCATTATATTCATTAAAACATCTTTCTAAAACAAGGGCTAACATTACAAAACTGATTAAATACAATTCAGCTATTTCCTTACTATGTCCACAAGCCTTGGCATTTTGTTACATATATTTTTCTTCTTCGTTGCCATTTTCTTTCTATTTCCTCCTTTACTCCTTGCTCCCATATTTCCAAATGTCATGTCTTCTCTTTGTGAACATGTGTATGCATAGTGGGAAGGAAAAATCTTTCCAAAGGATTTAGAATTTTTCCACTTTCCTTGACAGATATCATAAGTAAAATGGAAATCTTGAGGTCAGCAGTTCAGGTTCCTACATCCCTCATGTTTAATTCTATATTGTCTCCACATAAGAGTTTTGGGAAAACTTCCTTTTCTGTTGGTCAATTCCTTCAGACAATAAAGGTTTCTTCAGAATTAAAATTCCTTCTCCATTTCTGGTCACCCCAAAAAGGTTCTGTGGTCCAACAAAGAAAGAATTACTGACATATTTTATTAATTTTATTCTATTCTTATTATTTCTTCATAACCTATTTTAGTCTACTAAACCTATTTTTTTTTCTAGGATTGGTCTCAAAGAAAAGAAATACCTTTAAAAATAAAGAGGGCTTTAAGGGTTCTTGAGGTGTGGCAAATTCCAACACTTTACAGCATATTTTCTTAAGACAAAATGAAGTTGACAACTTTTAACTAAGTTAATCACATCTTTAAGGTAAGTTCCTCTAAATGTGGCCTGACATCTTAATTATTCTAATTTTATTATCTAACCTGGTTTGAAATTTGAGAAAAGTTCATCCCTATGTCCAATTTCATTCCTTAATGGATTTTGTTTACTGGCATCATGGGAAGTGTATATTGTCTCAAATGATCAATGTAGGCAATATTTCCAAGTAGTCCCACACCTGCCCTTTAATGAGATATAAATACCTCCTGTTTCTTTAGACCTTCAATATTAAAGCAAAGTCTTTCCTATTGAGTCATTTATATTCATGGTGCTGCAGTTTCTTCTTTCTAGGACGTACCGTCTTGATGCATTTATTGATTTCCTCTAGATTTGATTAGTAAATCACTTATTTCCTCACTTCAGCCTTTCTTAATTTTCTGTCTCCCCCAATAAGTGTTTAATTATAGCTAATATTTCCACTTCCTTGCTACCCATTAAATTATCATCTTCATTTCCTCTTTCTTATTCCATGTTCATTTGCTCCTCTAATTTAAAATTTTGACCCCTGTAATCTATGATATCTATTTTAGTCCTTGAACTTCCCACCTCTCCTCTCCAGAAAGAACTTCATCCTACAGAATACCTGCTGTACTTTTTTAGGATTGTGCTAACTTTTTTCACCCTGGTAGCTACTAGATTTTAGGGAAATAAAATTATTCTTCCCCTAATTCTGAATACACATTACCTGTTCAGCATAGAAACCTTTTCCTGGAACATAAAAACTAGTGCCAGGATCTACAAATGTAAACCAGGGGGGCTTTCAGTATCTCTTCTAGGTGTCTCAAGTCTAAAAGAGCAGGAATCTCTCTCTAAACATACTGCAAACCCTTGTGATGCAACAGCCCTCTTGTTAGAGAGTAGTATTGAGCCAAGACACAGACTTCCTGTTTATCACAGCATGAAAAGGGTCCTGGCTTATTCCTCTTTACAGCTCAGCTATCCTGACTCCAGCTCTTTATTGACTCTGGCTGCAGCGAGCTCCTACTGTAGGTTTCCCTTGCAGCCCCTGACTGCTGGGTATTTCCTGCTAAACTCTGACTGCGTGTATTAGTTAGCAGACTCTGAATGCAGGCTTGTACCTAGCTAGGCTGTGGCTGCAGGTTCCAACTGCAGCCCCAGACTGAGCTCACTGCAGAGATTCTCCCTCCTCAGGATCCTTCTTCTTCATGATTCTCTCATTCCCTCTTCCTCAAGGTCATCTGTCAACTCCATCAGCAGCTAACCCCCTCCCTTTTATCACACTCATCTTTATTGGATTTAGCTGTGATTCATAAGGGGTGAGGCTGTATTGGGTAATTAACACAGCTGTTACTTATTCGGGGCAAGGTCACCTCTTCTACACCCTTGAATTTCTGGTGGCTTCTCCCATCATCAGTGAGTCACTGTGGAATCTCTTTACATGAAATATTCCCACCACAAAGAAGCTGGGTACAGGATAAAATAAAGGATATTTTAGCTTCTCTGAACAAGTACATGCCCCTGTTCTCCGTTAAGACCCTTAGAAGTTTCATAAAGTAGTTATCTACATGCTTTAGTCTTTGCCAAGAACACAGGATAAGTGGATATTAGTAATTCATTTCCATGTCTAGAATTAGACCGTAAAGTTACAAAGGTTTAATGAATAGGTTCATAGACATAAAACAAGCAGCAAGCTTTCATAGGTGCCAGTGTCAGATCTCTCCCTTCTTGTCATCTAGCAGTTAGCTCCCTTGTAATCTAACCACAAGCTCAGCTGTGTGTCTGCTCTTACATAAACCTTAGGTCTGACGCACTAGAAGGTTTCAGCAACCTGAGTATACAGGTAAATTCTAAACCTAAATCTCTCCTTGCATTTTTTTCAGATTTGTACCTTTTCATAGCATCAAGATTTCTGAGAGCAGAAATCAGTCAAGACTTTGAATTTAGCTTTTTCCTTGGGAAAACTTCCTCACATACCCATAAATTAAGAAAACGTTAATGTGTAAGTGAAGCCATCTCTTACCAGATATAAGCAGTTCTTCAGTTTTCTGAGAACAAAATGTTCTTTCCCTCCTGGCAGAGAGAGATTGAGATCTCAGAAGAAAAGCAGGAGATTATCCACAATTTATAAATTGTAAGTCTATGTTACATGCATATATATGTGTGTGTGCATATATATATAAATATATGTGAGATTATGTGTGTACGTTTTAATTGAGCTATGGACAATAGTAATAAGGTGCTTTTATTGATTACTGAATTCCTGACCCTGGTTTAAAGGCTACTGTGGCAGACACCTGATATTTTCCTACAAACCAGTATCTGTTCTGTTTCACTTTGTTGTCTATGGCCAGAGAAGCAGCACTTATTATACTCTCATTGGACAATGGGGTGCTGCCGAAGGAGGGCTTCTCTAACCACCTTCCTTGCTAGTTAAATCACAGAATATTTGAGATGAAAGGGACCTACAAGGGTCATCATGTCCTAGTCCTAAGTGTTATGCCCATACAGGGATGAAACCCATGATCCTGGTGTTATTTCTGTGCTCTAACCGAGTTAATCTCATGATGTATTTACTCATACCTGCCTGTTTCTGTTCGTTTCCAGGGCCCAAAACCTCTATTGTGTACTTAGAAATCTGCCTTCTTTCTGGTACCAAACACAAGTCATTCATAAGCAGTGAGAAAGGAAAATATTTCTCAGCCTTCTCTTAGAGAATCAGCCACTGTAAATATTGGTGGTGCCAAGAACTCCTGCCAACCAGATGTGAGTGAAATGATTTGTATGTAAAATAACTGGTAGCTATAACCCACGACAACAGGACAATTTTCTGCTACTCTGGCTGTCATCCCAAATGGGGATTTCATTTATTACCTATCTATCTTCTTTATTTTGTAACTTTCCAATTGCAATAAGAAAACTGAAAGTAGTTACAAGCAATTAATGTTTACTTTACTTGATTTTAAAAGTTTGGTCACACTTGCCAGTTTCATCTGCATATAAACTGATGGCATGGCAAAATTGGCCTTTGAAAAAAAAGCAAATGGTAGAGTTAATCACTGTGAAATCATCAAGGCTTTGCAAAGCATTGGAAAGGCATCCAAGCAAGCTGCTCAGCAACATTAAATCTTAGCAGCTACGTTAGGTACCAAAGTCATGTCCCAATATTTTATATCACCTGAAGCTAAAAATCTTCTGTCACTGATATTGAAAAAAGAGTTATTCTGTATTATTCTGTATTTGAATTATTGTCAAGTCCTTTTATTTGTTATGAATAATAAATCAGCTTATATGGAGTTGTTTCTGAATATTTATTCAAAAATAAGTATTTATCTTTATATATAAAATGCTTACTATGAAATTATTGCTTACTGAATTTCTTAGGGTATGTCTGTAGAGACTAATTTTTCTTTGGATAATTATGGTAAAAATAAAGTATGTATGTAAGGCCTCTTGCACTGCATATGAACACAAACATGTCTGTGTAGATACTGGGCTGAACTGGTTCTGAATCTTCTGCAAAAACACTCATAAAAATATAAGACAAACTGTTGCCAGGTCTATACTAATAACAATGTCATGTAAAACCTTCTCCTAAGAAGCATTTTCTTAAAGTAGTAGCAGATTTCTTAACCCAACCTTTTGTTCTTTTTATCACCATCTAAGAGAGGAATGTTGGATGCTTCCAATTTAAGCATTAATCATAAAAGCAGAAGGTGCACACCTTAACAGTCAATTTTTTTAAGGTGGGGTGAATTGTATTTTGCAACTTCTTAAAGAATGAACAACACATGATTGAACAACTCAGACTCCAGGCCTACAAACTGAGCTTTTTCATAATCCTTCTCAAGCTTCACTGCATCACCTCACAGAGATTTTATGAAATCCATGTACAATCTACATTTTCTCACTTCTCACAAATCAGATGATTACAGTTTGAAAACACAGCTACAGAGTTAACTTTCTTTTTAAGGAATTCTCTGCTGGCCACTGGAATTGTAATTAAATAATGGGAAAAAACATAATGCCAGGTAGGCTTTGGCCATTTTAGTAAACAGAATCCAAAAGCCAAAATATTATGTTGTCTAGTAACCAGGTAACTTGCTTTCCCAGTGATGGGTCTAGAAGTGATAGACACAAACTGAAACTCAGGAGGTTCCTTCTGAACAACAAAAAACACTTTTTGACCATGAGGATGACCAAGGAGAGTCACGGGTTGATCAGGGAGATTTTGGAGATTTCAACCCTGGGGAGAATCAAAAGCTGACTGAACACAGCCCTAATCCTAAGTCGCCTTGCTTGAGTCAGATTGGACCAGATGCTCTCTAGATGTCCCTTCCAACCTCCACCATTCTGTGATTGTGGGAACCATTAAAGAATTAAATACAATTTTGCTTAGCCTGAGGTCATTCTGCCTTTTCTCAACTCTGCATGAAACGTTTCAGTCTAGATTTCTTCTGAAAGTCCTGAACTCTCCTTGTTTTTATTTTCTAAAGGCAACTTGGAAATTTGTACCTGTCACACAACCAGAATTATATTTTGGAAGTTACATGATTCCCTACACCTGCAACTTCGAATACAAAACCTTCACGCAGAAAGGAAGCTACTGACCAAACTTGCAGCCTGGCTAACGAGATTTTTAGAGAAAATAATTATTCACATATTCTGAAAAGTCACTATTCAGCTCACTATGTCAGAAAAAGTTCCTAGAATACATTTTAGTTCCTTGTCCAGTTCAGTGTAATAACTGAAAATTGCTTCCATTAGTCAGTGAACTTTTATACAGTTTGATAGACCTTACCATTAAGCATTTTTTCTAGCATTCAGCCTAGTTTGCCCTTTGCTCCATTTCTTCCCATCAGTTTAAATTATAAGCCTTTATGTCCCCCAACGGTTTTTCTTCCTTCCTGGTGCACACAGTAATTTAATAACTATATAATGATTTGGGCCCGTTTGCATAATGCTCAGTAAGATTTTGCTCTATCAGAAATCCCACTGACTTCTACAGGCTGTAATTATTGAACCAAATCTTCCATCATGTCCTTCACTCTTAATACCAAAACGTTCAGGAACTGCATTTAAATCATGGGAATTCATTCAGAGTGGCTCATTTTGGGATCAAGTCTGCAGGAGTTTTATCTTGCAGTTGAATGAAGGTGTACCAAGCAGGAAAGATGAGGAGAATAAGGTGGACACCTTGCAGAAGAGAGAGCTGAAGTGCCACATTTATCAGCTTCTAAGTAAACAGCATGGGGTTTGGAAGTCCTTGATAAACTGCTGCTGCATACAGTAGTTCTCCATCTTGGAGTCCTGTAGCAGATTGAAGTTTTGTGTCAAGTACTGCTGCTGATACTCTATTAGCCTGATCTGGAAATAAACATTGCTATCCAACAGTTAGGTTTTCTGACTTTTACACTCACAATAGCTGGGGAAACTATTTTAAGAAATGTAATTAACATAATTTAATTGACAGTCCAAATGCTAAAATCTAAACAATTGAAGATTCAGCATCAGTTTAATCATGCCTCAGACCTGTGTTGTGCATATCTGTTATTATATTCTGAATTTAACAGACAGTTTTTTATATCAGGTGCTACTTTAAACTCATGAAATCTTTGTACTTTTGAGTTGCTATGTCAAACTGAAGTTAAAAACTATTGTATGAAGTATTATAAAAGACAACAATAACCATTTTATTTGTTGAAATATTCACATTAAGAGCAAAATGGAGGTAATTATCCTTCACAAGTTGGGGGTCTCAATAATGCTTACTCATTATTCAAGGAAGAGAACAATTAGATGTGTATGACCTGAAATGTGTACACATGACACAGTTTTCCACTTGAAAGACACTCCTCTGATGGAGAAATCCCAGCCATCTAGTAAATTTTAGGGAAGGAAGCTTAAGATTTGTTTACTTGCCTTTAAAAGCCAGGGAAGCTGGAGGCCTTACAACTTGCTAAGAGAATTCCGTTCTAGATGAAGTTTTACAAAAATACTGCAAATAAAAAAAAGAGATTTCTCTAAGTTTTCTTCAAAATCCAGTCCTGAAATTAAGTTCTCACATTGGCAGCAGTTGTAATAGATGTAATCTAAAAAAAAACAAACCCAAGTGATCAATATTCGGGACCACCTGTTGTCCTGGGGTGGCATTGTGAGGTTTGTATCCACTATTGTCGGTTGGGTCTCTGTTGGATATTGCCCTGTGTGCCTTTGGTGTTGGGTCTGGGAGCAGGGGGAAGGGAGAGGTGCACGGTTTGTTTTCAGAAACTTTCCTCCGCCGACTGGCCTTGAGAGTCAGATTCAGCAACACATGGCGAGGGACGGAGAGATTTTTTTTTTTTGCTTCAGTAGTTAGTTAGCTAGTTAGGCAGTAGCTAGCAGAGGAGGAGAAGCTTCACTTTTTTTCCTCTCCTCCTGTTTTTTTTCTTTTTTTTTTTTTTTCTTTTCCTGGTTTTTTTCCCTCTTTTTTTTTGTCTTCCCCTGGAACTGTTAAAATCTCTCTGGACAGAGGACTCGGGGGAGCACTGTAGGGGCCCGCACCTGGAACCCACCAAGATCCATCCTGCGCAGCGTGTCCCAGCACCAGAGGGACTGAGACAGAGCAACCACCTCCAGGAAGGACTTCTTTTCTAATCCTGTCATCTCTCCAGAGCGGCACGAAGTTCTTGTCATCTGGTATTGTCAAATTTATTGTGCTGGGGAGTGCTTTGTCTGTTTAATAAACAGGGTTCTTTCCACTTCTCTTGGAGGAGGTTTTTTTCTTCCCTGAACCGGTTGGGGCATGGGAGGGATGGCCCCCTTAGGAGGTTTCCTCCCAAAAACCTGCCTTAAACTTTTACACCTGTATTCAAAACTTGATCCACATTTCAAAGATTGTGATCTATATGGAATCACTTTTGTGTGCCACAGCTGCAATAGGCATTAGACAATTTCACAACAATCTTAGAAGAAAAGAAAAAATAATTGGATATGCAACTGAGAGTCCAATGGTCAGAAAAGAGGTGTCTGAAGTAAAAATACAGATCTGATTTTAGCTTGTAAGCCAGAGTTTGGTTGTCACATAAGCAGAGACAGCCTGGCTCAGACATTCCATTCAAAACTTCAAATCACGTATATTTTTTATCCTATTACATTCTTACTTTCACATCTCATTTTACTTTCATCAATCAACCTCCTCTTCTTTAATCAAGCTTCTTAATTCGTCTGGAAACCAATGTCTAGCAAAATGGTTTTACATTTTTAAACAGACACATGGAAAAATGTTAAATCTTTCTTCTGACACTTTATTCAACAAATATTAAAGGATATCACAGCTTTCTTCATGCCTTCTCTACTTTTCTCAGTAAAAGCAAGCTGTGCTAGACTGACAAATTATAAATAGTGCCTTTATAAGTGATCTACTGTAGCAGACATAAAAATACAATTAGAATAAAATATTTGAACACATTCCTTCATCTAAGAATGACAAACTGCAATATCTCTCCATCTGTCCTGTAGACATCTATATCTCCCACACAGTTGTATCTGAAAGTTATTTCCTTCAAGATTAGACTGACTGCACTACACGTTGCTTAAACTCAAACCTTTAAACTTGATTCTATGCTTCAAAGTATAAAATAAGTGTTGTCCTTCAGACATGTTTTGCTATATTCAGATATTGAGAGGTGGGTTCATCTACGAGCAGATGAGTCTTCCCATTAGAATTTCTGAACATTTGTTTTCTACCAAGCAGGCCTCTTAACCACCTCTCAGCTTTCTGTTGATTACAGCATTATGCCACTTTTCACAAGTAGTTTATTTTATTCTGTCAATATTTTCCTGTGACATCATTCAAACTTTTCAGTATTTACTCAAGACCGTAACTTTTCTTGGAACAGAGACAGAATGTTTACTAGCTCAAAATCTTTGATGTAGTTTACTAATCAAAATAAACATATAGTAAAATAATGAAAGAGTAATATTTACCTTTGGTGTCAAAATGAATGCAAGACTTCTCTCATTTAAGCTTCTTTCAAAGGGTTATGTGCATTTTCAGAGTTCCCAAAAGGTGTAGTGACTTAATAGTAATAACAGGAGCCAACTGGAAAACCATGTCATTCTTTCCAATGGAAAATGTTTGTTTTATTTGTTTTCTGGAGGAGAATACATATTTTAAATGAAAGATGGATTTTCTAAAGAAAAAGAATAATAATAAAATGTGGAGGAAATGTAAAATTTGTAGGAAATCAGCAAAACTATGAACTGGTAATGGCTGTAACTAAAGGTGAATTATTCGGTGGGATGAAGGAGAACACTGGAAAGAAAAATATTTGCCCGTAGAGACTTCCCTACCAGAATTCCTGAAGGGTGGGAATTGTGATGGATCTGACTATTTTCATCTGTATTTTTTTGTACAAGGCATGCACCAAGTTATTTTGATGTCAGTGATATTTGCTGATAAATTTATGCAAGGAGCACTGTCAATACAGATGGAAATATTCTCTAGGTAACATTAAGTGCACTCGATACTTAATTACATTTTTGTTACTGCTGTAAATGCCCACAAGTTTTAGGTAACTGAGAATGACCAGAATATGGCAGGCAATTTCCAACCACAAATCAGTATTATGATCAACCTGTGAAAAAAAACAGATGTTATTCCGAGTTGCTTCTGAAGAGTCAGAGACTCATGAAGTTCAACATGTAATTTGCATTCAAATTGCTATATAGAATGTGATAATATAAATCCAAATTATTGAATTAATTAAAATTCTAAAATACAATCAGATCTATTAAAAGTCACAAAAACTCTCAATATTTTTTGTGGCCAAATGATGAGAAATGAAAACTACCAAATGTAGAGTGAGAAGCTAGTAAATTGAAGATACTATTTCTAATACATACTGCCAGAAAAATTTTGGAAACACTTCTGAGGAAAAACTTCTATTTACAGTACAGGCCACCACTGAGCAGGATTAAGGTGAAAAAGAAAAAAGAATCCCAAGCAAGGCAAAGATGGATTTTTCTGGGGGAATTTTTATTTATTGGTGGGGTTGGAGTGTTGTTGTTTGAAAGCAGAGATTGCAGTGAAAATTATGTGCATGGTTTTAGTAGGCAGCTAAGAAACCTTCTCCTTAGATCAGTTACTACACAGAACATTACATGTTGGGATTTTATTGTTGTCCACAGTATTGCAAAATTACATTCTCTGGAACATATTAACTTATTTGGAGTTATATGAGAAAACAAAACTAAGGTATTGAACAATGGTATGTTACAGAAATTTGTTGCCTTTCGGTAACATTCCGTCAGAAATTCTTCTAATATTCAATAACATCAGGTGAGGAACAAAACCTTTGAGGCAGGAATGGATTAGGGCCCAGAGCTACATTGTGAAAATCAAGAAACTGAATTTCACTGTGTAATGGCTTCACTGAGCCATTGTAATACAAAGTTTCCCAGATATCATCTAATCCAACACAGGCTCTCTATTCCCACCATTTTAAAATAAGCAAAGGAAACTCATTAAAGCAAAATCAATTTGTTTTTAAGCATTTGATTAATCTCTTTCAGAATACCATGTGGAACAATTTTTGCAACAGATTTGAACTTGGCAATTTGCCCACTTCTGACATAAAGTCTGGACATCTGATGTCATCCCAGAATAGGTGGGATGTATCTTGGATATCAAAGAAGATACGAGACAGTACTTACTCCAGTTGTTACACACCAACCTAGTTTATATTCTTGGGCTCTTTTCCTTCACTACTCTCATTTCACCATGATCACTTTAAAGTCTGGGTCTCTCTGATAAACATTAAGGACTAGTTCAGTCAAATCCTCCGTTTTATATTGTTTCTCTGTAGTGCTTGAATTTCCAAGTCTATATCAGTTTAAACATGGTCCTGACTGTGTATTGAAGGTAAAGAAAAAGTATTGATGAAGTTTAGTGGCAGACCTTAGCTTTTAAGACATTTTTCTGAAACTACAAATAGTTCTAAATACACCTGCTTACAAATTGTTTATTGTTTTCTCTAATACTTCTATGTAATTTTTCAGATAATTTTAGTCAATGACTTCTTTTCAGGGAAGCTGAATCTATATTCAACATATGAGACTGAAAAAAATTGTCCTTTTCTTGTCTTTCACATTTCTTCTTTTTTATGTGTCTAGGAACAATCTTTTCAAAATATTTTCTTTTACCGTAGTCTGATCAACAGAAACCAAGGCAGTAAGTAAAGTTTACAATTTTTAGATGAGCTGAATTCACTTCAAACAAGTTTTTATGCTGTAAGAAACTAGGAGAGATTTTCAGATCTTACCTTGTAGTATCTCACTGTAATCAAAGCAGCATTGAATTGTCATTTTGTCATCTTCTGGTCATCCAAAAAGAGGATCTTCTATCACCATTATGGACAGCACCTCACTGGAGAGGGTAGAGAAGAAAGGGGATTTTTATGTTGAGCTGGAGCAGATAATCCAAGACCTTGGGACAGGGGAGTAAGGTCTCAAAACTTGATGAGAAAAATGAAGATTTAAAAGAATCTAGAAAGCTTTACTAGTTTATGCTCAAGCAATAGCAAAGTATCAGAGATATATTTACTCTCCTATATGTAATCTGCTTTAGATTCATCCCACCGGCTGTTTAGTTCAAGCTTATTCCAGGACCAGATACTTCAACAGAAAGCACAACACAGTACAATAGGGACAGAGTATAACCTAGCTGCTTTTGGGTGAGTTAGTAATTTCTTAACATTTCTTTTAAGATTTTTATTTTCTGCAGTAATAAATTCAGGAGAAAGAAATTCCTTTTAACAGCTAAAAAATCACTATATTTCCAGTGTCACTTATGTCCCTTTTACATCCTGCTATTGCTTTCTGAAAATATAATTGTTGTGCTTTAGATTTCAAGTTTAAATTGATTTATTGCCATAGTGCCATTTCCCACCAGGATGCTTTGACTAAGGACATTAGAAAGGAAAACAGCTGACAGCAGGAGACACATCCAGGTCCAAACATTTGTATCATGCCCATTGAAATAATTTGGAGACTATTATGTGAGAAGATGCTGTTGTGAAAAACTGTGATCTTCTGAAAGGAATTACTGTTGTGTGAACACCATCTCACTATCTCTGATGGGAAGGTTAAGGAGATAGAGAATTTGGAAAACAAAAAATCTTTCAAGAAAAATCAACAATAAGATGGTTAAATAACATATTTGGTGATTAAAACTACTAGCATCAAGAAGCCTTACTTTTTGTTAATGGCGCATGGCAAAGAGATACTGAAAGGTGATAAATAGAGTAGTTTTCTGAGATCTACTCAATACCTTTTGCTTCCTTTCTGCAGCTATGTACCTCTGCTTAAGAGATAGAATTGTCTCTTCATATAGCAAGTAACATGTGGTTGAGGGCTAAGGTAGAAGAATGCACAAGTATTTACTTTAATATGGAATGGAGAATGAGTAGAAAGGTGAATCAGTGCATGGTAACACACAGGCAAACCTGGAAATTTTACTTATAATGCGCAGACTGTGACCTGGTTCATCCTTTACTGAATATATTGCACTTTCAGACAGTATTTATTCCTTCACAGAATTACCACAATTTCTTTTTATTTTCTATAGAAATTGTTAAATTGACACAGCTGAAATAAATCATATGTATGTTAAGAACAGCTGTGAGCAACAATAAGGATACCTTCAAAATATTTCTTCTCATATTGTCCTAGCAAATGCTTTGGATAGAAAAAAAAAACAAAAAAGAAAAATAAGGTTACTTAAGTTTGTGATTTTCTGTCTCTGAAGCCATCTCTACCTCTGGACATAGTACAGACAGAATGAGAGCCTACTTCTTTTACTTAGATGACAGATTATTACAGTAACCAATGTAAAAACTGACTGAAAATGTCTGAAGATGGTGTTGGCTGATCGAGCTGTAGCATAGGCACTTGTTTCCCCATTTGTAACAAAGTACATTAAAAGTCAATGAAGGAGAGAAAAGGTGAAGAGCACTGTCCAAAATGTTGAAACTCATCACATCTTCTACAAAAAGGTTGTCTATCTCTGCATCCTTCTGCATTTCCATTTCTCATGACTATATATGTCCTTATCTGATTCATTATCTGTATGCAGTCACAAAATTCAAAGGTTTCCTTTATGCTGTCGCTTTTTTAACCAGTTCTTCTGCTCACACTCCTAGGAGAAGCTCTCAAAACCTTACTTTATAAAGATTAGACAGAGTCTTTTGTGTATTCCAGTTTTTTCCATTTCTCTCTCATCAGAACTCCCTCCCCTCAAATATGTTTGATTAGCCTTCAAAAGTACCATTATCCCTACTTCTGGAAATAATCCTTCTTTCTGGATATGATCCTACACTGCGGCTCAGATCCATGACTGATTGCCTGAAAAGCTGGCTTACACAACAGGAAAATTAGAAGCTCATATTTTCTTCTGCACTGTGTACCTTCTCCTATGTAAGGGAAGAAAAAAAGGGGCAAAATCAGTAACAAATAGTTTTGCAATTTGTTCAGGTGCAGAGAATTCCTCTCCCTGGACCAGGAACAGAACTCAGAAACCATTTTTTAAAACATAGTAAAGCTTGGCCTCATTATTCTGCCTCTGTGAATTCAATGCTATTGGTATATTGGCATTGTTGCTGTGGCACCTGCAGCTTAAGAGGCTGAATTATAAGACCAGCTATTTTAAAACATGAGAGTTCACAGGATTTGTATGTTTTTTCCTCAATACATTCCTGTATTTTACATTTTTAAAATTTTTATGCTAATTATCACTTGGCCAAAGCATTGAAACAAATTATTTTTTCCATTCTACAGTGGTTCCACAAACAGCAGGTGAGAGCTGCAGTCCTTGTTTTTACCATGGAGCCCTCTCTGGTTTATGGGATTTCAATCTGTAAGGAAACTGCATAAAAGTCAAAGTTATTACCCTCTAGCAAAGAAAGATTATTCAAAGGCAATTATGCTATTTTTGCTGTTAACGATCTTAATTCAAGGTTTTCATCAATGCTTATAGTGTAGATACAAAATTCTTCCTATTGGCTCTCCAGGGGCCTTTTTGGAAGTGAAGGAACTTTGTAAAGACTACAGGGATGTACTTCGCTTCAAAGTCACAGTCAAAACTAAAGAGAAGTAATTAGCAACTTTTTACTATCTGTTAGGTCTTTACATATTCTGACTTGAGCCACAAGAGATGGCCAAGTTTATTTGCCATTATCCTTTTGTCTGAGTGTGTCTGCAGTTCTCACTGTCTCCAGATTAATGCATTGGATTTATCAAGTATTAGCTGTCCTCAGTGGATTTCAAGGTACTCGTCTTAGGATTCAGTTAATTAGCTCAGGGTGGGCAGGATGGGGAAACAAAAGAAGCCAAGCCTAAACAACAAACAAACAAGCAAATAAAAAAAACACCCAACCAAAAATCTTTATGAGAACTTGTGAGAACCCTATATTTTATAGCATACTTTGTACATATATAGAGTATAATATATATATATATATGCTTTATATATATATTTCATTTTCAGTTTTCCTGATTCTGCCTTCATACTTTGATGAATGCCAGCATAGTGAAGATTCTTAATTTTTACTGAAAGAAGGTTGAGTTATATGCTTGAATGGTGTTGTGGGAATAAGAGTCAATATTTAAGGTGAAAGAGTTTTCTGCTTTCAAAATTCTAGTTTGGGTTTTGTGCTGCCATATGTGTAAGTGAAGTTTCACTATGATTAAATCAACCCAGAGGAAAACAGAAAGCAAACTAGACCACATGAACTTCAGAACAGGCAGACATAATGATCTGATATCCCACAGAACTCTGACCCAGTTATTAGGTAGAGGAATTAACTTTGTACTGGTGGAACCCCAGAATTTTCCAGACACTGCATTTATGAAAAGGTTGGACCCTATATTATGGTTTTTTGAAAAGGGTAACAGGACGATTTACCACCATTTACTCCTCTACTGTGGAAACTATGAAAACTGGGATACACCAAAAAGTTAAATATTTCTAAATGTACTATAAAAATACAAAGGCACCAAAATAGAGCATGCCATTTTCTACAAAGCTACTCAATAATTTGCTCTATTTTTCTAAGCTTGCTGCAGAACATTGAGAGTTTCAATGCAGAAGTTGATCACGTCTTTAAAGAAAAATGAGGATTTCACTAGAACTCCCCATTCAAAGCAGTGATAACGAAATCAAACTTCCAATTTGTATCAAGTTGCTCAAAGCCATGTCCAACCAAACTTGAGCATCCCAATGGATGAAGGTTGTACAATCTCTCCGGTCACCTGTTCCAGTGATTGACATCTCTCAGTGCCAAAATATTTTTCTTGCACACATCAGAAATTTTTGTTGCTAAAAATGGTGATTAAAGAGATTGAAATTCGTGATGTCCCAGCTTCAAAAATCCTTCAGGGCACTTTTCTCTACTGCTGCTAAACTTAAGGCCTCAATAAAATGACAGTTGAGAAAGGCTTTAACAAAATCAAGAGAAATGAGTCAGAGAACTGGTTTGAGGGCACAGATGATAAATGCATGTTTTCTCTTTTACTCCCTGGTGGGATCATACAAAGGGAGATGTGAGACGAAATAAACTTTTCAATCGTTGACTGTTTGACCCAAGAGAGATTATGTTATCTATTTACCATAGCGTTTTGTGAACTCCAGCAGATTGTGAAGCCCAGTAGACAAAGGTTCCAAGACGACCCTCTAACCCCCCTAAGTTTTAACACGGTGAAGTAATTATTTGACATGTAGTAAAAGAGTGTTTTTGCTGTGGCACTGATTTCACAGACTAGTGTACAACCAATGATGCAGCATAGAGAAGTAAATAAATAAATAAATAAATAAATAAGGAAAGAATAAATCCTTGGCTGCTAATGTCCAACCATAGAAATAAAACCCCAAGAAATCTGGGATATATGTCTAGCAAACATGCAAAGTAACACACATTCAAAATATCAGATTTTAAGGAAGTGGACAATAAAGCTATATTGTATCTACAGACTAGATCAAAAGACCACCAGGAATGTACAGTCTCAAAGTGTTTATTGTGTTATGTATATAGCACATATATTAGATACAAAGATAGATACAATACTGTAAGAAAATGAAAATTATATTAGTGTGGGTTGTGCAGATTTATTGTATTTTTATTTTTACTAAATTGGAAAAAAAATTAAATAGAAATAATGAGAAAGTTATTCCAACATTTGTCCTGTTAAATACCTTGTAATTCTTATTCTGTCATTTTAATATTGATATATAATGAACAAAAGTTATTTCCCAATGTGGTTATCTAATGCCACTATGCCCACAATGCCCCCAATTGAGGCTCATGAAATTTATGTATCTAGTTCTATTTCTTGTTTAAGGATAGGAAACACTCAAAAACTTTCAAAATACTAGAGGAAAATGTGCTACAATATTCACAAACACTTCTTTCGAGCCACCACCTCAATTTATGCCAACTTATATCATACTGCCATTTCAAAACTGTGCAAACCTCTCACCAGTCTCACTCCAGTCCCAGAAGGGAGAAAGGTATGAAGTAAATATTTAAAGCTGAGCTGAGCTTATACTTTGCAGGGGCACAGGGTTTACAAAACAATATCAAACTCTGGCAACAAATCCATTTGCCTTTGAAAACATGACTGAGTCTTTTGAATTACTGAAGGATAACAACATGGTAAATCACTGCCTGTAGGCAATAACTTTATTGACCAATGGAGCAGGAGATGGTCTAGCTGTGCTGTGCATCCTTACAGTGGGCTGCGATGGCTGGGGGCTCTGGTGAAATTAAACTAAATGACGGTTTGTTGCCTGAGCTCTTAGTGCTGACATGAGCCCTTCACGATAACTTTCAGGTTAGCTGAGGGGAGTGCAATAGGTCTCAGCACAGCACCCAGTGGTGCTTTTCACCAGAACCTTTAAATCCATCCCATGAACAACTTTTGTTTCCAATTAGAGAATTTATTTTTTCCTCAAACAACATAGTACAACCTGTTTCTGCAAGTCATATTGAAAGATCTGTTTATAGGAATTGTTCCACAGCAAGGGCGGAATGTCCATGAAAGTCCGAGCTACAGTGAGGTGTTCTGTTTCACAGGAAGTCTCTTTAAATTTCATTTTTGATACAAAGAATAATTTAAAGGTTTATAGCTGAACAATAAATATAATTGAAAGACATATAAATGTAGTAATAGACCAATATGTATCTGAGGGAATTATGATATTATATCCTTGCCACAACCAAAAATACTGCAGGTATTTTATCCTGGAAAGCTTAGGTGGTCCCTTGAGAAAAGTAGTGTTAACATTCCAGGGAACTCCGACTTTGGTGATGGATACTCACAGAATTAACATCCAGGAAGGTGTCCATGGACAATCCCAGCTTAAAAACAGCAGAACTGATTTATTGACTGGTTCTGTGTCTGAGGACACATAGAAGCTGAAGACACTTGAGCTGAAGGAAAAATTCAACATCTTTCTGCTAGCAAACACCTGCTACTGATCACATTTTAACTGCTGTTGAAAACTGCTCTATTGCACTTGCAACATCTTCTGTAGTTTGGAAGAATAAAAGAGCAAAAAGTATGGCCATATCTTTATTTCCTCTATATCCACGGATGTAAAACTGACAATTTCTCATTAAGTGGTATCAATACTGATCTTGGTTTTTTGTAATAATAATAATAATAATAATAATAATAATAATAATATTAATAATAATAATAGAAATAAAATTACCTATTCTAAATTCCCCTTTTTAGAATTCTTTGAAGTTGCAGCATGAAATACTTTCTTCTACTCAAATTCTAGTCTCTATCTTGTTTTCTACCTATTTTTGGTTGTATAATAAAGAGAGAGAAAATGTAAAAGTTGAAGTTCTTCTTTCCTTGAAAATACATAAACTTCACAACCAATAATTTTTTAGATCTTCATGCTACGAACCCATAGTTAAACATCAACCTATGATTAATGAATGAAATATGAATAGGATTATATAATTCTGAAGCATACCTCATTTCCGTTCCTTTGCTGAAGATACGTTCATTTGCATAACTGGATATTTAAGGAACAAGGAGAGCCTGGTAGTAGCCTGTCCTCAGCCATGGCCATAGCCACGAGCCTTAGCTGTAATTCCTAGCTAGAAACTAGAGGCCTAACCTCTTTTGGGGGACATGCAGACAAGTGAACAACTCAGACAAGTCCACACAGCACATCCTGTTGAGTTTTCCCTCTCCTCAGCATTCAGGACACAGAGTCCCTCCTCAATCTACCCCAGTCTAACCATCTAACTCAGGAAGCTTCAGTGTTTGTACCAAGGTGTTAGTGGCAAGTTCTTTCAGCCCCATGCAATTCATTACAGCAAAAAGGGTTTTCCTTATATCTCCCTTTATTTCACTAATCAAACCCAAAGAGTTCTTTGTACATCATGGAGGAAAGCCATCAAGGTTTCAGCAGCTGAACATCTTCTCTGTCTTTTAAATAGACTGCGTGTGAGAGTTAAGATGATAAATAAAATTATAGTAAGAAAAGGAGGTCTTGTGGTTCTCACACAAGAAAAAACAAAAGTTTAAAATAATGTTTGCATTAATTTAATTCCAATAGGGCAACAATATTTATGTGGACTTGAAAGAAGGATTCAACTCTGTCATCTTCAGAATTTGCAACCACTCCACAGCTAAAAGGATGAACCTACAGATGCTTATGTGGCCATTTCTTAATCCTGTGCAGATTGTGAGATTCAGTCTTGGCAGATCTCTTTGTTTTTTATTTTTAATTTCTTAACTTAAAATAAACCAGAAAAGACCAAATAAAGATGTCAGTAAATTACCGCTCCTTGTATAGTATCATGCAATATCTTGTTTTCATTTAGAATGAAAATATGTTAGCAATAACAAGTTTCTATTGAAGATGTTGGTTTGACAGAGATGAGTTTAACTAATTTCGCAAGTAATTTAAAACCCTGTTTTAACATCCTACAGTTTATCTTGTCTTATGAAGAAATTAGCCAATAGTCAAAATAGTGAGTCATTATTTTACTTTCTTTGAAGTTAAAACTGAGAAAAAAAGATGGTAAATTGCTGATCACCATGGATACCTGCTCCTTTCATAATACAGGTACTTTTATGATACTTTGAGGAAAAAATGTAAATTATCTGACAAGATACTGTTATTTTGGGGGAAAAACCCCAAAATTTTTGCTTCTCCTTAAGCCTCAAGAAACTAAGAGTAATCTATTTTTCACAACTAGATAATTGGCAAAAATCTCAGATGTATGGGGCAGGTGGGTAGAATTTCAAGGTTTTCCAATCATTTGACTTTTTTTTCACATTAAAAATTTCCATTTCTCAAAATCATCATCACAATTAGTTTTCAAGCATTTACTAAAAATATACCTTGTTTCAATGTGATTTGCAAAATCTCAGCATAAACCAGGTGACTTCCTAGTACATGCCTGTGACATTAGCAGGGGATCTGATTACATCCCAGTGATACCTTTCTGTTTCAGATGACACAGTGGCTCTGTATTTGAAGCTGCTGTACCTAAAGTAAGTGGGAAAACAAGTCTGAAACATTGCTGCCAACAGAACCTTAGACTGTTCAATCAATATTTCTCTTTTTCTGGTACCTGAACAACTTTTCTTGTGAGCTCTTCGCACTCATGGGATCAGGAACCTTTTCTCTCTGTTAATGCCAACTGCTATTTATTGGTTGGTTGGTTGGTTTGGGTTTTTGTTTTGTTTTTGTTGAGGTTTTGTTTGGGGGGAGGGGGGGGTTGTATGTGTGTTTTTGTTGTTTTTCTGTTTTGCTTTGTTTTGTTTTTTGTTTTGTTTTTGGAGGGTCTTAACCTAAGGATCAAGACTACCAGAATGTCATTCCCAGAGCTGAAGCAGGTATCTTTCAGAAAGAACTGAACCTCCAGCAAATATGTTAACATTACATTTGACTACTTTTAGTAGCCACTCCGTACGCTCACAAGCTGATCCCTCTGTTAAGATTATTCTATACTTATCAAAAGTTAACTTTAAAAATTGTGAATCCATTTTTTCATCCCTGTACTCATTGCTGGCTCTATCCAATTACCATCCTAAGTGTTGGTCTGTCTGGGTAAAGTCAATCTAGATGTTCTATAAACAGAAATACTTCCTATGAAGAGCTCTAGGTTTTCCTATACTATCATATTTTATATTCAAAAAGGTGATTTTATGTTAAAATAGTTGGACATGAGAGATGGAAAATTTTTCAGCAGGAAAAAATTCCAAAGGAATAAAAGCAAACCTGGCCATGTCCCATCCAACGGTAAGTAGTTATGGATTATTTTACTTCTTGCTATAGAATAATGCTGGGTTTAGCACCTGAGAGTTTCCTTTGCAATCTTTTCAGGACAAGATAATTATTTATCTCTAGTATAAATTATCCAACTGAAAAAGTACAACCTGTCATTGATGAGCAAACAGCACTGTGTTAGAGTTTGATTAATGCCATGATTCCCTTCTTATTTTATTCATAAAAGGGGAAAAAATAGATGTATGAAAGATAAGAGGAGGTGCAACAAACACACTGTAAAGTAAATTTTTAAAAGTTGGTCTCATGCTGCCTGGGGCCAAAGGCAAGTTTTGCAATGTACTTTTACACACACTGACTTAGCCAATTCCAGGTCTTTTGCTGTTTCCAATCCTGGAAATAGGAATCCCAGCATGGTTAGCTGTGGCATTCAAACAGATGTACACCTTATATGCTTTACCAGTTCTATGCAGTCTTTTACATCACAGTGCATTCCAAGGCAGGCAAACTTCATTTCCATCACATTTGGTGTAGAAAAGAGACTGTACTTGGGCAGCATCTGTGCAATGTAAATGAGACATAAATGGGGCAAAGTCTGAAATCCACTCAAAAAAGTGGCACTCTGATACTCTGTATCTAAGGCTAACCCTCCTCAAGACCCACTGAAACCCTTAAAGTCTCCATCATTGTTTATTTCCCTCTGTGGAAGACGAACATCAAGAAGCATAAAAAAAATGTTAATACATAAATCAGAGTGAAGGACAATTTAAAAACCACAGAAAATCAAACTGCAGAATATTAAAAACGGTTTGGTAATGTGGTAAACAAATGTCACTATCAATCACTTGACATGAGGAACATTGCATCTGACTGTTCTCATCCTGAATAAACAGTGTACTGGGAGACAACTGTGGAAACACCCCACTAGTCCACATGTAAGGTGATAAGGATAGACAATGACACAGTGCTCACAGTCACTGGACAAGGTATTTTAAAAATAATTTCTCATTTGAAGATGTTAAATTATTTTTGTTTGATTTGGGTAAGAAATGAAGATCAATACCTTCAGAACTCTGTCTAATTAGTCAACAGAACATCTAGCTTCAGAAGAGATGTAGTTTTACTAATGAAGCTAAAGGGGTCTGGTGTCTTCCTTCACTGACAGGAGCCAGCATAGTACAGTGCATGCTAGTTTCCTGATGTATAAATATTTGCACAACTGCACAGTTCTTCAGGATTCCCAAATTTCCTGAAATCTCATGGATTTTCTAGTCCAAATTAAATGTGCTTGCCACCTAGTGCAGTTAGGGGGTTTTTTTGGTTGGGTTTTTTTTTTTTTTTTTAATTATTATTATTATTATTGTTGTCATCATTAACCTTAGGAACTGGTATTATTTAAGAGAAACAAGAACTGCATCCTGGGGCTTTTCAGCACTGCAGTTCATTCCCCTGCCCCCAAGCATGAAATGGTGCCGATGAAAGTGGGGGTTCACAGCACGTATCTTATTCCTACTTGCCTCACTTTCTTTCCCCTAAAGCACGAAAATTTATGACTTGCAGAATGCAGAAGTTGACAAGCAAACAAAACTTATTTGGATAAGCAGTTTGTAATCATTTTGTCTGCAGAAGGAAAATTAACTGTTATCTGGAATTAGTGAGATATCTGAAACTTACAATCAATGTACAGACCCACCGTTTAATATTCCTACCTGTAGAACACTCTAAGCCAGAGAAATCACAGCCAGCTTTAGTGGTTCCATCTCGAAAGACATTTTATTGTATTATAAACAAAGATCAACGTATTTGTGTGGATTTATTTCTTAGTCACTGTCTTGCTGCATTTCATAGCATTATTTAATCAAAATCATAAGATGAGAAATGTCAAGGTTTAACCACCAGTCAATAATCCCACAAGTATTAAAGGCTACAGAATTTTTCCCCTTGCCTGAAGATTGTGTAAGTCTATTCTAGTATTTATTCCTTAAGATAAGCAAGCATAAGGATGGGTTCTTGAGAAGGGTAAGAATAGATTTAGGGTAAGCTTTATAAACAACTTTGAACTATGGCAGTCTATTAAGACTGAGCTTCAAAAGGCATGTTATTAATCATTTTATGTGAAGGCATAAAAGCCAGTGCTCCTTAATATTTTTATAGCAGTTTATGGCTTTATTCTTATCAGATATATTATTGTTATTGTCATTGTCATTGTTATTGTTATCATTGTTATCATTATTGATAATTTATTGTAAAGACTTCCTCTTTGAGAGTCTATCTTAGCACTAAATTCACTACCAGCCTATGTTGGAAACCCTAGTTTGGTTGATAGATAAAAGAAATAATGAATTTTCCCAGTCGCTGAAGCTCAGAGAAAATACTTTTAACTGCTCATTTGTGCCACATTGAAGTCACAGACATTAGTAATTTTTTTTTTTGTTAGTCAAAATTAAAGTGCAATTTTTTTCTCCCTGCCTTCACACACCCCAAAGGAGCTGAAATTTAAGAGGCAATGGACACAGTCAGGCAACAAAAATGATTATTCACTGGTATTCCCATTCTGCAGCTGGCAAATGTGAACATATGAAATGTGTAGTGGCTGATAATGGTACTAATGGAACAGATGCCTTTACATATTTAATCTGCCAAAAAGTAAAAAACAAAACAAAACAAAACAAAACAAAACAAAAACAAAAACAAACAAAAAAAAGCCTGGATTTTTTTATTCTGCATTTGATGCCCCAGTGTGCATCTTAAATAGCAATATTTTTTGAAGATTCCTTGAGGACTGGCATCCTGACCATGGGGAAAAGACATAATCTTGGAATGAAGAAAACTCTTGGCATTTATCACCTTAACTTAATTTCTCCCATCTAAGACCTAATTTATTCTAAAAACAAGTCCCGAACTTCAGCTAAAGGGAGGACATTCCCCGGTTTCCCTCCATGCCTTAATCCCCTGCCTTCACCTCCTCAAGTTCACAGCATCTCTGTTGATGAGTAGCTCTGTGGGAGAGGCACTTGGTGTCAGCACCTGTGCAAAGCCACAGTCTGGTCTGTCCTGCTGAACTGGGCAGACCACACCCTGCAGCATCAGAGTGCTGACATTCACTGTGTTGGGCACCAGCCAGGCCAACACAGCAACTCTTCTGGGCAGGGTACTGTTTCCATGCCTCCAAAGATACACAGCAACAAAGGGCTTCTTTATGAAGTTTCACATCACATCCCATCAGAACTGAAAACTGAGCATGCCTGTGAAACTGTGACTCATTGGAAATGTGGATGAAAAGTGGCAGAAATAAAGTAATGATTTTTTAAATATTTTTGAAGATATACTATATCCTTTCACTTCTGCTGAGACAAATCTCAGAAGTCTACAGGGTTCTCTTCTGCTCCTGGTGAAGTTCCAAAGACTGTAAATACATCTTACTGCTCAGAATTAGCAGCCAGAGAAAATGAGAAGTTTCTTATGGGGATGTTGAGGGTGTGGAGTAGGGAATAGCCTCCTTAGGATCACTTGGAGGGGGCTGAAACCAAGTTTTAGAGATTATGTAAAAACTTGAGACTCAGTAACACAGAATACATGAAAACATATGGAAAAAAAAATAGTGCTAAAATGAGAATCAGAAAGGAAGACAACTAGATTTCCAAGACTGTCAGAGTGAAGGGAACATTTCTAAGGTTCTCAGAGAAACTCAGCTTACTCTTCCCATTGACTTTTGATCTAAGTTTTATACAGCAGGTTAAGAAGGTGAGACCAAGAACAGCCATAAACACGATGGAGAGAAGGACCTGGAGCAAATACACTCCTTCCTGCTCAGTCATACTCCTTCCTACTCCTTCATGAACACTCCTTCCTCCCTGGCCTATATCCCCACCTCCCACACTGAGACACTCTGGCTCCTCTTCTGCCTTCAACTTGCTTCATTTGCAACAAAAAAATGTGCAAACAGATGCTTTTAGCATGAGAAATGAAATTTTCAGAGCACCTCTTCCACAATCCCAACCGCTTCCCACACTGTGATCATCCTGGGTCTTCAGAGTTCAAGCTGCTCCCATTAACTACTCCCTATACAATTTTCAAGCTGTTTTTAAGCTGTTCTCACAAGCATTCTCAAGTAACCTCAAAAAAACTTCTGCTATTACAGTTGACTAAACAATGCACCATAGATGACCCCTAGAGTAATATAATTATCATGCTGTTCACTATAGAAAAAGGAAAGAAAAGTTGATGTTATCTACTTTACAATGCTCAAATATGAAATAGACATATTCCAGGCATACAAGAATCCCACTTCTTGTGACTGAAATAAATGACAGATCAGTATTTGCAAGGAAAAGATACTGCTGGCAAAGAGACAGAGCTGTCAGATTTCTCACTTGGGTTCATTGCTAGCAGACATTGACTCCAGGCCTATAACTCCACACACATGTACGCATGTAAGATAAACAGCA
Organism: Chamaea fasciata; assembly: GCF_029207755.1. Classification (NCBI taxonomy): domain Eukaryota; kingdom Metazoa; phylum Chordata; class Aves; order Passeriformes; family Sylviidae; genus Chamaea; species Chamaea fasciata. The sequence goes on along the minus strand of NW_027094086.1, from coordinate 40,282,091 downwards.
CCCAGGAAAACAGTAATCTCACCAAAATTAATTATTCCTTTTAGAGGATGAAGTAGTTCCACCAAAAACTTTTTTTTTTTCAGTCTGAACTTTCCCCAATGTGCTGTTCACTTGGGCCAGCCACTTTTCCAAAGAAATTCCGTGCACTGCTCAGGAGAGGCCAAGGACCATTCTTAGTGGGCAGCACCCCTCCAGCCAGTGATTTGGAGACAGGACTTAGGATGCTCACTGTTCATTCCTACTGGCCTCAGTGTCTGAAAAGTAATAAATAACTGCAGATAACAGTTCATTGTCCTCATGCAGACACAAAAATTACACACTCCATATCACAAATTAGTTTTGCTTGCATGCCAATTACAGCATTTTGTAATTTAAAGTTTTATATTTTAGCACTTAGGGGGGAAAAAAAGGACTAGTCAACACCTGAGTATTCAATATTAGGCAAAAATAGCTGGATTCTTTCTTTCTTTCTTTCTTTCTTTCTTTCTTTCTTTCTTTCTTTCTTTCTTTCTTTCTTTCTTTCTTTCTTTCTTTCTTTCTTTCTTTCTTTCTTTCTGTGTTTAATGCAAGTCAGAATTGTTAATGATGTGCCCATTTTTCCTAGTCTTAGCCATAAGCCTGACTTTTTTTCCTCTTTGTACTGACTGGCAGCATTATGGGTCCTAGGGACAGAATTAAATCAACTCTTTGCTTGCTAGCCTGAGATATTCTTTTCAGGAGAATTTCTGGCTGCATGATTCTATCCAGATTGAGTTTAGGGTGTCATGATTTTCTCCCTTTTTTTACTAAGAAAAAAGAAAGAAGCAAACTATTTTGGGAAACTCCATCTGTGTTTGTGCTACCATGATTAGAGATGGAAATGCTTGAACTGTTTTATTCCTCATCTTATAAAAAGAGCTATCAGCAGAAAGGGCAATATGCAGGTTGAACAGGAGGTTGGCTGGGGCACTGAGGCAGGTCCTCCTCTTCAGGCTGTATGTGAGAAGTGCTAATTGTCCAAATCTACTTCTTTGGCTCTCTATATTATTTTAGCTTTCACAATCAACTGCAAGCCTCTCCCCTCTACCTTGAAAATTATGAAGTTTTATTTAACCATTAAAACAAATGACATAAGAAGAAACACAACTTAAAATTAGTCATGGAATTATAAAATGGTTTGTGTTGGAAGAGAGCTTAAAGATCATCCAGTTCCAATCCCCTTGTCATGGGCAGGGGCATCTTCCATGTTGCTCAAATGACAGGACAGGTAATGTCATAGGACAGAGTGGATAGAAGGATTCCTAGGCTAGAGCAGTCCAGCTGGCAATTGAGGTATATCAGTCCATCAGCAAGTATATTTCTCTGTGTTTACACATGGGGGGAACAACAGCAAGTTGGAATAATGTATCCCATATAAACCACAGTTTGCCTGAAACCCTTGTCATGCACACAAGGCTGCATTGGTCTAGCCCCTAGCAGTTGAGAATGCTAATGTTCCTGTGAATATACAGCAAACTAAAGAACAGTCTATGTCTAAGCTTGGCATAGACCTAGAACTGGTGACAGAGGTGAAAACTATTGTAGGCCGAGTTACAAAGTGGCCTCAGGTCACAAATACATCAGTCACTCACCACAGCAATCAAACTGCCTGGCTGAAGCCACAGACAGAAAATTATAGTCAAGAAGCAATGAAAAGTTTTCAGTCAAGGGCACTCATCACAAAATAAGTAATAGTATTCCTAGAATTCAGTGCCTTGGAAACACAGGTAATCAACAGCTCACACACAAGCAAAGCATGAAACAGAAAGTATTGTGCTTGCTATTTGCGTGGAACAAAGTTTAAAGGTAACATGAAGAGTTTAGAAGAAATTATTCTAGTTTTCTGAGTTAAGTGCGGGTATTTCAACTCACATACAGAAATCATTCATTAGCTAGCATCTAAGCAGTAAACTAGAGAAGAAATGGGGACTATATCCATATATAAGTCCCCCTGTATATGTATAAAAGCGGCATGGTTTCCTTCCTTGTTTATTTTCCTGTTTTACATTTGTGGAAAATTTAGGTGCTGCTTCTTCATTTATTTCACTCATTTAAATGATTTCTTAGTAAGTGTCTTTTACAAGGTCTGCTCTGTGTCTTTGCCACCCTACAGAAATCAGACTGTATCTGATAACTTATTTTTCTAGCCCTCTTTTCTTCCATTTTTTGGAGTCCTCACTGCCTATGAATTGGGGTTTTTGGGGAGGTTTTCTATTTGTTTTGGGGCATTTTGTAAAATTTTATTTTTCTTTAGGGTGTTGACACTGTTGTACACCACAACGACACAAAAACTCCAACTTCAGACGGCTGAAAAATGACTCCTTTATTTTTGGGATGTGTCTCCCTTTTTATACTATTCTACACAGACCAATTCGATTGGTGAAGCAAAGACAAACCTCTTCAATCACATTGGTCAGACCAAAGGGCATCAAAAAGAAGTCCCTCCTGGGGAAAAAATGTAAACAGATTTGCAGTTACAAAAACATGTCTCTTGTTTACAGAAAATTCCCTGAGAAAGGAATTTCAGAAACCAAAACACCTCAGGCACAAACCAGGGCTACAGGATGTGGTCCACAAAAGAAATCTCTGAATTGCTTTTAAGCATCTCTGAGGTTGGTTTACTAAATAAAAGGCTCCAAGAGCTTTTTGTCTTCTGTCCCTACACTGTATTGCCAGGGCATTGCCTTAGAAGTACACAAATTTGATCTTCATGCTTTGTGATGATTTGAATAGCATGGGCCTTCTGACAATGTTCTTCATTCTGGGAAAGCTTTTTGCAGGCTGAATGTGATGATAAACACATCATGGTTAAGGGAGATGAAAGCCAAGCAGCAGCCCCAAGATCAGAGTTGGCTTAGCCCTAGCAAAGATTACTGTCTTTGCCTCTGGAAAGGGAACAAAACAGGTCACAGAGTGCCAGATGTTGGTTCACAGACTAAAAAAGCTTGGAAGTATTTTATTTGAACACTTAAGCAAAGGGAGAGCAGTGGGGTGAAAAAGGTATGAAGGAAAACCTGACTCTCAGAGACTGATAATTTGGCCTGATGAATATTGTAAAGCAAAAAACCCACACCATGTAGTTTCATCATTATATCCAACAATCAATATTTGCTACTCTGCCCAGCTCCCTGATTTTTTTTCAAAATGGTTTTCTAGAGCAGGTAGTTCCATTGTTTGTTGTTAGGGTTTTGTTTGTTTGTTTGTTTGTTTTTTCCATTTAAATCTCCTTGTTATGAGTATATTTTAAAGATATTATTAATTATTTGCACTATTTCTTAAATAAATGTCTGCAATAACAGAATTGTTCTCCTGCAAAATTACTTCTTGAGATATGAAGTATCTTCCTACTCCTATGTCATGTTTAATGCAGTGAGTCAATAGCTAAGAGCAAAGCTAACAGCTAACAGCTCTGCTTAGTGTGCAGTTGGACACCGCTGCTGCCAAAGGCCTAATTTAGGTGTTTTGCCCTTAAAGATGATGTATCTCAGTGATGGAAACCTGTGGGAAACTTCACTCACTTGAAAACCCAAAGATAAAGCTTAGGACTGTATGGACTTCAGTGCAATCTTCCCTATATAAAGAGGAACACACTATTTAGACGCTTACAGGTAGTTTCTAGATTGAATGAAGGCCTTTCCTCCTAGGCAGATGTGTATTTGTCCCACAAGAAACTGAGATTTAAATGTCCTGTTTGGAAAAGCAAACAAACCTTGAGAAAGGATGTAAGCTGGCACCTACTGGACTATCTGGGGAGTCATCAAGAAAATAGACATTAAATGCAGCAAGTACAGAAATGTGGAGCTTACACAGGTCATAAACCTATTAAAACAACCGTTTCCAAAATACGCGAACAAGCTCAGTTATAGCAGACAAACTAGTTCTTCATTTGATAATATGTCATGGTTTAGGAATTGCAAAGTGTAAGTGGCAGTTACAAATTAATTCAATCCTGTAATCTGAGAGCTTTACTAGTGAGCTAAGAAAACCAGCAGCAGATGAGAAACAGTTTAAGGGTGTGAGCTTGCATGCAATGTCAAATCTGACAGAAGGAAAAAGCAAAATAACTTGACTGTATTTCCGTCACGTAGGAGGAGGAGTGATGCACCATGATAGACTTGGTATATAAGAAGAAACTTCATTGTGCCCTGTGGAGCCTGTGCACAGCTCATCTCATCTCTTCCAGCAGCCTGTAGGGCAGGAATGAACCCAAAAAAATGCACACTGGGGACTGCACCATAGTGGGACACAGTTCTTTAAATGTCAGAAAGCTTGCCCAGGAAGCCTTCACTGTATGTTGAAAACAGTAGGAGTTAGGATTGGCTATGATGTCTCACCATGGCAAAGCTAAAAATTTGAACCAGTTTTTGGTGCTTGCCAAGAAGATCTTAAATATCTTAAAGTTTTGTTGTGTTTTCATTAAAGATCTGCCTTGGAAAAAAATAATTCCATAAGTTAGCAATCTTAATAGGGAAGATAAAAAGCAGACATTTCTATTTCAGCATCCATAAGCTGAGGAGCACTGAAGTCTTTCAGAAGTTTTGATCAAGTTTGGACAGCTGAATTTGTATTGCAGTTATTTCTGTTCTGTTGCTAATTGTTTGTCTTGCAAGTGGATTCCTTTTCCCTAACAATTGAAATGTCCTTCCAATTCTCATGTTAGAATAGCAAAATAAATGACGAATTTATGGAACTAATTCTCAATATGGCAAGCAGAGTCTAATATAAGAGTCTAAAACATTTGCAAGAACCTACTGAAATTAATGGATTTAAATGAATTGCTAAGTTCATCAGACTGATGAGGGTAGACAATCTCTTTCACAAATGGAAACAAAAGATCAAGAAATGTGATGAATACATTGAAGTTCAGTGAATTTTTTATTACCAAAAACCCCAAACCCCAAAGACAGCAAAAACATGCACACAGGGTTTGTTGTTGGATTTATTTATTTATTATTCAGCTATTGCTTTTGCTTCTGTTCAGTTACCTTGTTATACTTCACTCATAATGTACTGATATTTGTGAACTTCACAAATATATATAAACTTGGGGTTAGAACAAGCTATCTGGTTTTCTTCTGTTTTAAAAAAAATCTCCTGGTACCAATCCTATTTTTTAAAAAAAAGCTTGGAATTGATTTTTTAGGCCTGCATGGTGCAGCTGCCTTTTCCAGCATGCTGAGGGCTGACATTTATTCACACTGATGCAGCACCAGAACTCAGCTGCTCCTGCAGGCTGCAGCTATGGGGAACACAGGGCAGAAAGATTAGTTCACTCTGTGGGACACAAGCTCATTTTACTGGGGTGATTTTGAATTGAAACCAATAATATGTGATAGACACAGGTAGATTTCTTGCTGAGTAATGCAGTGCAAAAGACACTGTGCACATGTCCTTTCATAACAACTTCCCTGTGCTCCAGTCCTACCTCACAGTACTATTTATTTCTCCAGATGCTGAGCTTTCAGAATCCTGACAACCCTGGCTAAATCAAAACAATCTGAAGCTTTGCCACAGACCTTGTTTACTGATGTGAAACTTTGCTTTGATACTATCACAAAGAACAAATAACAAATACCAAAAAAACTAATAGAAGACACCACCAAAAAAAAAAATCCAAAAAGGACTGAATGGAAATAACTGCTCCTCTGATCTCGAATAGATATGGCAAAAGGAAAGACAGAAAGAACTGTGTTTTTCAGCTCTAGAGCAAAGGCATCGCAGTGTTCACACGTGGAAAATATCACAGAGGACAGAAAATGTTCTGTTCTCAGCTTCCTCTTGGGGCAGTAAAATAACCAAAGGGTTTACAATCATGACAAAAGGTCAGGGCTTGGAGAACAGATTTTATTGAGTAAATTGTCTGGAGAGGCTGTGGTAATAGCTGCATTTTGGTAACAGCTACCATCAATGGATGATTTTTGAAAGAATTCATGCAAGACTGAAATGGCTGACAGAATTTGTGAAGATTGGTATAGAGAAGTCTGTTCTTGATGTCACCTGGCAAGCTTATTCCTTTCCACCTAATAGTTCTGTTAATCCTACAGCTTTGCTCCTTCTAGGGCTGGAGTCACAGAGGGAGACTCTCAATTGAATATTTTTTAATTCCTCCACATCCGCACATTGTGTTGGTAAATAAGTCAGTGCCAAAGGTAGAAAATTAGTGCATTGCAGAAGCTGCATCTGTGCTCCAGTGCTGAGTTATTTTCTGTACTGATTGATGAGGCAGCCCTACAAACAGAATTATGTGGTGCTTTTTCCCCACTCGAGATGATGGAAGTTCTTCAAAATTGACCCAGTTCTCCAGTAAAATGGATCTCTCTCACATGGATTTAGCCCACAGGAGGAAAGGACATATTCTGAAATTCAGACATGGAACAATTGAATAGAGAAGGTACAAGACTTGTGGGCTCATTATGGTGAAATCTCAGCTCTTAGTGGAAAATCGTGGAGTCATTTTCTCTGTTGTTGCTTATCTAGGTCACCAGATAATGATACTGAAATATACCAAAGAACCACTCAAACTGCTCAAAGAAAACGACATGACTTCTTCTAACCTGGACAACATTACTGCTTGAAGTATTCAGACGAAAACACAGCCAGGGATATTCTATATGCACGGAGAATGATTACAAACCAGTGTCTTCTCATATGCTGTGAACATGCCTAATGACCATCTGTTACAAATGTTTATCAGCAGGCACTGTTGCACCTGAGGTAATGGGGTCTTGCTTCATTGGCCAAGAGCTGGATATGGATTACAGATTTTAATGGCTCCCAGAGAATCTGCTGTTGTGGTCAGTCTAAACTTTCCGATCCCAATAGCCTCACCTTGTAGAAGTTATCAGGTTATCCCTAACACTTCTCATTTCCCTTTGGTTTCAGCTGAAAGGAAGATGGTCTGTGCACATGCTGAGACATTGAGATACATGCTGTGGCTTAGATCTATCCGCACAAAAACAGAATTTCTAAGTTTATAGCAGTCAGCTATAAACTTATAAAGGCCTTTTAGGGCCTTTCTGGGAAACTGATGTTATAAAAGGGGAAAATAATTACTTTAACTGCTGTGTATGAGACCTGATATCTTTTGATGCCTTCAAACACTATACCAATATCAGCAATGAACACCTAATAATAGGGGCAAGTTGTCTACAGATGTACTGTACAGACAGCTACAATTCCCTCAGTAATGACAGCAATTCACATAAATGCATCAGAGATTTAATAGGCCCAAAATCTCTTTCTTCAGCTACCAGGAGAGAGGAAAATGCAGATTCCTCCTAGTCAGACTTCTACTAGAATTGTATTTTAACCCTGCACACTCAAAAACCCCCAAGACATTCACTCTACAGAATAAAGTTATTGCTAAAGTTAGGAGGTCTTTTTCTGGGGAGAAGAAGGTTCCCTGTTCAACCAATGATAAACTGAAAGGAGGGGTGTGGGTATAAACACCATGGCACAAGCACTGTGGTAAAATCTTTTGTACACATTTAGGTGATGTCACCTCCAGAACTTGCATGTGAGCAAGGTGGTGCCTACAAAACACTGGACTGAAAGAACTCCCCAAGAACCTTCTGGGAACTCAGAAGTGGGGCAGCTCTGTCATACTGCTGCTACAGTGTGGGGAATAAGCACATTGAGTTTCCAAAGCTATATTCACTTTAAGACAACTGTGCCTAAGACTATGTCACAAAAACTGACTGAAATGCTATATTTTAATAAACTCCGCAGGAAAGGTGACATTTTCATTACTTGGATTGTGAAACTATAGGCAAAAAAGGGAAGCAGAACTCCATGATGAGCCTGCAGCATAGTATTTTTTGTCATTCTCATGGGAGTACACAAGTATGTGAACACCTTTTCATCTCAAATATTTCCGTAAAAGAAGTCAAGAATCACAGAGCTCTGCATGGTGAAGTATGCTTTGCTATATCATGTAGCTAGAAATATGAAATAATGTAAGACAGAGTGCTACAAAAAATCATAGCCATAATGAAGGAAAGGTACTTTGTTTGTCCTTCTTCATGTATTTACTTAATAATTTATTTGCTTGGATTTTAAGATTTGTGATATCCTGCTGATCTAGGTAATTAAGCATCATAGTATGGGACAATCACAGCCAGTCTGTGTTTGTCTCTCTCCATGGTACTAGCTTGCAGATAATAAACAGTAATGCCAGTTTGCCAAAAGATTGATTTATTGTGCTATTGGTAATTTATTAGTAATTATTGATAATGTCTGTGGTCAATCCTGCTTGAAGAAAAGAGAGAAGAGAAGAGAAGAGAAGAGAAGAGAAGAGAAGAGAAGAGAAGAGAAGAGAAGAGAAGAGAAGAGAAGAGAAGAGAAGAGAAGAGAAGAGAAGAGAGAAAAGAGAGAAAAGAGAGAAAAGAGAGAAAAGAGAGAAAAGAGAGAAAAGAAAAGAAAAGAAAAGAAAAGAAAAGAAAAGAAAAGAAAAGAAAAGAAAAGAAAAGAAAAGAAAAGAAAAGAAAAGAAAAGAAAAGAAAAGAAAAGAAAAGAAAAGAAAAGAAAAGAAAAGAAAAGAAAAGAAAAGAAAAGAAAAGAAAAGAAAGATAAAAAGAAAAAAAAGAAAAAAAGAAAAAAGAAAAAAAAAAGGAAGTTGTTTACAGTTCCGATTTTAGAGATGCAGAGGTTTTGTCAAATGTATTACAAGCCCACAGAATTCGCCCACTGAAAAGGCAACAAAAATGAAACTAAACTTAGGTAGATTTTATACCATGTACTTTTTGGGGAAAAAAAAAAAAAAACAAAAACAAAAACAAAAAGAAAACAACAACAAAAAAAAAAACCCCACCATAATAAGGAGCTCTGAATTACCTTCTTTAAAAAGACTGCCTTCCCAGGGTTATGTTCCAGTTTATCGCTAGCACAGCATGAAGGAGTCAAAGTGTCGGGCAGAAGCATAGGGACTACTATGCATCCACCCTGCCTCTGAATCCCACATCCCATGAAAAATGAATTTTGCTGGCAAGATCCCAGAATCATGGATTAGTTTGGGCCGGAAGGGAACTTAAAGGCCATCTAGTCCACCCCCTCCCGCAATAAGCCAAAGGCATCTTCAGCTCGATCATGTTGCTCGGAGCCTGATGTACAGCATCGCGCTGCCCACGCCCCGCGCCGGGACAGTCCCGGGGCCAGGCAAGCTCTGAACAGTGTTCTGAGCTCTCAGAACCTGCACGACCAGCAGTCGCCACCTGCAGCTGGGATCTTTCTCCCCATTGCGGCACCGCCAGACCGCGGGAAGAGATGGGACTTCAGGTAATCGCACAAATCTCTTTGCAATGCTGCAGCTTCCGACTTCCAAACCATCCTCTCTGCTGTTCTCAGTACCTGTTTCTTGCTGCCCAGATCGAGACGGGCACGGCTATGACTCTAGGACCGAGGGAAGGAGCGGCGCCGGCACATCCCTCCTGCACGGACCCAGCACGGCATCCCGCTCCGGGAGCCGCGCCGCCTCAGCCGGGCTGGAAGAGCTCGGTGCACCTTTGCTCCCTCTCCACAGCGCTCTGTCCGGTAGGAAAGGGGGATGCGTTTTGTATTTTGGGAACGCACCGAGGGCACCGGCTGCCCCCGAGAGCAGGACTCCCGTGGTCTGCGCACCCCTGACCCTGAGGCGCGGCCGAGCGCCGGCGAGGATGGCGACCGGGTCGGACCTCTGGGCTCCCATGCGAGAGCTGACACTCTGGGATGGCTGGTCACTTCGGGGGAGCCCGAGGCTGAGCGCTGTCCCCGCACGGCTCTCCCACGATGTGGGAGGAGGAGAGGGCAGCCGCTGGGACACTTGGCTAGTGGCTAAGCCCTTGGTGATCTTCCTTTGCTCCCATCAGGGTGGCAGTAGGCAGCATATGCGAGATTTTGGCGATTGTTCATGCTAGAGGAGACAGCCTTGTGAAGAGCAGAGGTCTCACCTATTTTTCCCCACTTCCAGGTTGTCCTGACCACCACTGAGCTTAGCTATCCTCTGCTGTAGCTATGGAGAATTCCTCTCTCCCTGAAATCAATTCCTCATGTGCAGATTGTGTTGGGAGAGGACATGGGAGTCTCAATATGTCCACTGCTCCACTTAGCTCCAGGTACTACATCACAGTGCCTGTCATCTACGCAGCCATCTGTGCCATGGGACTGACAGACAACACTGCTGTCTTTATGTAATCCTCAAAGCACCAAAGATGAAAACAGTAACAAACGTCTTCATCCTCAACCTGGCCATTGCTGATGAGCTCTTTACCTTGGTGCTGCTCATCAACGTTGCTGTCTACCTGCTCCTGCAGTGGACCTTCAGAGAGCTCATGTGCAAGCTCATCATCTCCAAACACTAACACAACACTTTCTCTAGCATCTACTTCCTCACTGTCACGAGCATTGGTAGCCACCACCGAGTGCAGAAAGGTGTCCTTCCTCACCTACCGAGCAGCCAAGGCTGTGAGCCTCTCTGTCTGGTCCTTTGTCACTGTCATCATGTGCCCTTCACTGTCTTTGCCAAGGTACACAAGGAGCAGGGGTGCTCCCACTGTGTCTTCGTGTTCGCCCACCCCGAGAGTGTGTGATGGAAAGGCATTTGGATCTACACCCTTATTTTAGGCTTTGTCATCCCAGTGTCCACCATCTGCACCCTGTACACCACCATGCTGTGCAGGCTGAGACAAGTGCAGTTCCACTGCAATGCAAAAGCTCTGAATAAAGCCAAAATAAAGGTCATGCTTATGGTGGTTGCTGTCCTGGGTGTGTGCCTGTTCTGCTGGATGCCCTTTCGCCTCAGCACAGTGGTGGCCTTCATCATGGATGTCCACAAACTCCACTTGTTACTGGGATTTCCTATTTCATCACCAGCCTGAGCTATGCCAACAGCTGCCTCAACCCTTTTCTGTACATCTTTCTGGATGACAGCTTCCAGAGGAGGTTTCACAAACTGATAGATCACAGAACCACCTCATAAAGCCATCCCAGCCCTCTGTCCTGTCCTGTGTCCCTCTCACAGTCACCTGCTTTTCCTGGGTGATTCCAGCCCAGAAAGTGCTTTCTCTCCAGTCTCCTTGTGATGGCCCATAGGGTTTCAGGTTGTTTCTCTACCCAGGACATGAACTGGGGCCAGGTGGATCTTTCTCAACTGTCCTGCACTCATTTCCTTAGCGCAGCTTTCCTTGCCCTGTTTTTTGGGTTGTTTTTGTTTTGTTGTTGTTTTTTTTTTTTGGGGGGGAGGGTGTTTGTTTGTTTGTGGGTTTTTGTTTGTTTTGGTTTGGTTTTGTTGTAGTTGTTTGGGTTTTTGTGGGGGTTTTTTGTTTTGTTTTTGGGGGGGGAGTTTGGGGGGTTTTTTTGTTAGTTTATTTGTTGTGGGGGTTTTTTTGGTTTTTGTTTTTTAATTCCTTCTCTCTAGTGCTCTTTCTGACCTGGGTTTGGGGTTCACAGAGCTAACACAGGTGCCTTTTCCCTTTTTAAAGGCATTGCTTTGTGAACTCAAGCCACACAAATGTCTCAATTATTGGTGATTTTCAAAGCTCAATAAAAGTGTGTTACCCAGTGTCTTGCTTAATAATACCTCAGCCTGTTTCCTTCCTACAGGACCCACTTACCAAAGTTTTGCAAACTTAACAATAACTCCAAAGGATAAGGAATAAAAAAAGCTATTGAGCTCATTTCATTTTATGGGAGAGTAAGATAAGGTAGTCAAAATCCATGATAACATGTAAGAGAGATGTCAGACTAAACCCAAAGAAAAAAGAGCAAGCTCTCCCCTAATGAATAAAAGACACAGATATGGGTTTGGAGCCACTTGTTGCATAAAATAGCTTAACAGTGCACTTGGTCATTGTAGTTTGCAAAAAATGCAGCTTTTGTTTATATCAGAAGTGGTGATTACTTTATCATTTGTCATGTGTTTATGGGCTGCAGCACTTACAGTTACATAGTTTGCGGTCCTAGAAAACAGAATCAGAGGGTGTCTTCACAACCAGTTACCTTTCAAGGGTTTGAAAAGATCCTTCTGAAACATGGGGTATATCCTGACTTCTTCCCTTAAAAATCACAAATAACTTGCAGCAGTTAGGCTACTTTTAAACTATCTCTCACATACTTCCACTTTTTGGTAAGATTTATTAATGTTTCTCTTAAGAAGGAGAAGTGAAATAAAGTGGGGGTTTTTTAAATACCCAAAAGATAGGTCAATTTTGACTGAAGGAGAACAGAGAGGGTAAGCTCTGGTTTCGCTAGAATACACATGTCCAAACACTGCATGAGGAGATTTCTCCTCCTGTCTCATCTCGTCTTTTAGCCCTCTAGGAAAAACTACAGAAATGTTGAAGACTGAGAAAATATTTGCAATCATTTAATATTTCTCATCTTAGTGGTCTTCACTGCACTTCCCTGCAGAAGATGCTAAATCAGTGTAACACAATTTTTGTTGGATATTTTCCCCTCCACTGAATACAGAGAGGTGGAGAAATATGGTTAAGGACTTGCATTTCCATTTACACAGGAGGTCATGGTGGCTTTCAGGAGGTGCATAAGGATTTGTATGGCACATGCAGGTTGCTCCTGCGAGACCTTGCACCAGGTCCTTTTCCACTGCTGCAGTTTAAAATACTGCCTTAGGCATGTGGAAAGTTTTTTCACTAAATCCTCCCACAAAACTCCAAAAAAAATTTACTCACAGATTTTAGCAGTTATGCATGCCTGACACTTTATCATAGCATATAACAGTTGAAAATTAAATCATTTCTCCTTATAAGACATTAATATTCCCTGAGACAGTCAGTGTTAAGTTCAACACCCAGTCTAGCTGTTATGGAAATGGAAGGACTCCTTTGGGGAATGACAGTGTTGTTCTGTTTCATTGGGGGCTGTATGATCTGACTTCCATCAGAAGCTGGCATTTGAAACAGCAAGACTGAAAGGTGTGGAGTACCCATTTCCACACTGCATAGAGAAAAAAATGTGCTTCAAGAACCAGTGTCCCACACTTTATTTTTCAGCCTGAAACTAAAGGTATTTAGCTTTTCCCACCAGCTGCCTGGTGATCAGTCACTTGCCATGGAGAGAGAATTTAGTCTGTATGGACCAAGCAGCAAATCTCTCTTTGTTTGGGCTGCTGCTACCCACACCACCTCTCTTGTATTCTTTAGTGATCATCTTCACAACATTGTTTGCTTAAAGACCACATACAGCTTAAAAAATGGACAGTTCTATTTTCAGAAAAGACACGCGTGGCACCATTGTGCCCTCATTGGTTGTGATCCTTCCTTGAAAACTGACTAATGGCAGTAAAATAAAATTCCCTGTCAAACAGACACCTTAGTGGCTCAGATTTGAACATTGTAACAGTGACCACCTAAATGCTTTGGTCATGCTGCTATGCAGCTACGTTTGTCTCATTACCTGTCAGGGCTTCTTTTTACCGCACAAATATCATTGAAACTTTGCTTCTGGAAAGTTTGCTTCTGGAAAACCTACTCAGTACCTATACATCAAATACATTTCTAAGATGCTGACTGGGAGTTAACTGTAAGTTATAAGAACAGTCTGATTTGTATTCCATTCTTTATCTAGATTTGAATACCAAAATTTTAACTGCTCCTGAACAATCTAATCTGTTTCAAGTTCTTAGATAAATAAACAACTTTCTAATCTAGATCAATGTGGAGAGGGTTCTTTAAAATATTTTTATTTCTCAGGAAATGGGAAAGCATTTTAAAATATGCCTTTCATCTTAGTCAATGTTTCATTTCATTGTCTTCCCCATGCTCATTTTTTGTTTTCCCAGGGTTATTGGTCACAAAGCTGGCTGAGGCTTGAGCAACATCACAGCCCTGACAGGAGTGCTCAGCTGAATTTCATGCGCTGGGCAGGTCCCACCTTGCAGAGCTGAGCTGTCTGCAGTGTCTGTGACATGTTTGGTAGCCTTGCACACTGCAGGTGTTGCAGACTGGCATCCACTTGGAGGAGGAAGCTGAACCTGGAGAGCCTGGGGAGGATCCTAAGTGTTAAGGAAGGCCCCCTCACATCTTGCGGGCCTTTCAATATGAAAACACAAAACTTAGTTCTTCTTTCAGTGTATGCCTGTTTTGTTTGGGAGACAGAACATTCTGGCAGAGCCTTAATGTGACCCAAATCAGCACTCAGCAGGAGAGGAAGAGGTTGAATTTTCAATACTGTTGGTCTGGAAGGATGACTTGATGTTGCACAGAAGCTGAACGTCAGCTCCCAGAGCAGCAATAGGTAATAATATAAAAATAAATTTGCTCCCCTTAGGGTACTTTTTTTTTGGAGAAGGGATTTGTGCTCCTGTTCAGCCCAAGTTTAACCAGCTATAACAAAATTTTAGTGTCACGTTGTGAGAGAGTAGAGCTGCTTTAAGGAAGTATTTTTTATATATGGAAGTATTTTATATATAAGAAAATGAGTAAAACAAAAATGAATCCACTTTCCCCACAGCATAACTATAACTTGCAACTGATATTGCAGATATTTGATATAGACTTCCAGAGGGAAAACCAAGAAAATAGAAAAAACATATTATATAAATAAATAGAAGAGTATTACATTTTTTTGTTACTTGTGGCTCATCCTTCCCCTCTGTCTCTACCTGACTGGTGTTAAATTCAGATTCAGCATTTTGAACTGTTGGCCACTGCTTAAAAGCATGCAGCAAATTTGGGGGGGGGGGGGGGGGGGGCAGGAAGGGAGTGGATTTTTGGGTATTCTCAGGACTGTGGTTAGTTAGAGTACGTACGAGGAGCACACACTGCACAATGCCTGATGCCTTGCTCCACAGAAAGCAGGGATGGGAAAAGTTCTGGGACCCAGAAGAGTGCAAGCCTTGGATAAACACAAAGGATGAACACAAGTGTTTGCTGGTTTGATTGCAGTAAAGCCTCATAAGTCAAGGCAGGAGAGAACTGTGTTGTTTCTCTCTGTTTAAGTTAGTATTCATTTTCCCACATGCCAAAAAATTGTGATTGAACAGAACCAGGCCTCCGGCTTGTGGAGAACTGTCAGCACCAAATCTTCTCAATGCCTTGACTTCTAAAAGACATGCACTGCTTTTCATGGACATCTCCCTATAGTCTCTATATAGCAAGCTGTAGAGACCCAGAGGGTAGCACTGCGAGTGACTGTCAGGCATCCCTTCAGTCAGGAGCCTGAGCCCATGTATCCCTTGGTGGCTGAGACACATCCTGGGACCTCTGGTTAAAGACATCTGGCAAAACAGATATTCCATCAGGACCACAAGTTTTCTACAAATTGTTTTTAAAAATCACCCTGCATACTTTCTCAGAAACATTTTTGCCTGGCTGCTCCTGATCCAGCTTCCCCAAACCCAAAGCTGATGTTCACCATCACTCCCGTGTTTCCAGTTCCAGAATGTTTCTAGTTCTTGCTCCTTTTTATCAATGAAAAAGATATGTTGCTTTTTTCTAATAAAACATTTGAGAGCAAAATCTTCCACGGTTTTCTTGTACTTTGCCAAAATAAACATTTCCATTTCTAAATTAATACTTTATTTTTATGTGTAATATTTGTAGTAATGTTTTTAGCATAAGGACTTTAGCTTAAATGAAGTTTACATTAATTTTGCTTAGTTATATTTGAGCAGATGGAGTTTTTCTCTGTGAGTCCAGAAGTTCTGGAATTTTCAGATCCTGGAAATACAGTAAACATTCATTTTTCCAGAGACTATTTCCATGAGGCCCCATTCAATGGCGTGACATCCAAAATCTTAAAAATGAAACACAATCAGATTAATTGTTGACTAGTCAAAGGGAAAAAAGGATCTCCTATCCACCCAGTGCAGACAGCAGATGAAACAACAGTTTACATAGGCTTGAATCTAACAGACCAACATCTAGTCTAACACCGATGTTGTCTAACATACACAGCTCAACTTGCAGCTGGTAAATGCCCTGTGTGCTCACATGTACAAAGTGGACATGTTAACATTAAAAGAGACTGTGATTCTTTTGCTTATTCTGGTAAGCAGCTGCTTATATGAGCAGCCCAATCATGATGGGGAAATAATTATGTTCTTAACCCTGTCTGAGGGCTAATTGCTCACCAGTGTCAGTAGGGATCTTCCAGACAAACCCAACCCAGTTACAGTGCTTCCCAGCCCCCTCGGCTTGTTTGGCCTCTTTCTGCTTCAAAATACTTCCACTGTGGAAAACAGAAATTTTTTTTCTCAACAGAGCAAGACTTTTACGTTGTTTCGCCCATTTAAAGCAACACAAAGCAACCTCTTTTTCTGCTTTACAAAGTAAAAGAAATTAAATTCTGCATAAGTTTTATTTCTTTTCCATTTTCCCTATCTTCATTCATAGTCAGCTTCAGGAAGCATGAAGAAGATGCACAAACTGCCAACTTATTGCTATTTGAGGCTCCACAAGTGCTTCTAAAATCTTTTGCTACTTACAAAACTTTTACACCACCAGAGGGAGTTCAAAGACTAATTATTCAGCAAATGTACTGACTGGAAACTAATTTCTGCTGTCATGCCTGACACTACGCATGCAGTTTTCTATATAAGGCGTCTTTTCCTCAAATTTTATTCAAACTCATTATTCCATGATAAACAGAAATATAATAAAATAGCTTTAATAAAGGTCAGAATTTTCTTGAGGTGTGATCCTAAACCTTCTTGCCATTTTTCTGTTTCTTTTAAGCATCCACTTCCAGTGTGCAGTTAGAATTCTTACTGAGAAGAATGATGTCTGGATGCAGCTGAAGACACAGCAGGTCCTGCTCATTCCCACTTCCAGTCAATCAGCCCCCCCAGAGGGACTGGTTTGGGGGAGGACTGGGCAGGTGTCACTGGCATAAAGCAGAGGCTGTGTCAGCCTGCAGAGGACAACTCTCCTCCCCACCATTCCTCAGACCAGTGCTGTGGTGCCCCAGCTGCCTGCAGGCAAGGATTTGTGTGTCTCTGTACTCTGCTTCACACTATTTTCATTAGCTGGAAATGTTTTCCCCATTTGCCCTTTTCCTGCCCCTGGTTCTTATTGTCCCCAGACTGTATTTAATGTTTGGACACTTCCCCTCCTTTCAGCTTTTAGCCCCAAGATGGCACTGGTTCTTCACTGACTAGCCATCATAGTTTTCCTAAATCAGAGTTATAGACTAAACAAAAATGTTCCCGAGAGTCAATTTGAACACTGTGTTAGAGGATAACACAAATTAGCGAGGGCAAACAAACAAACAAACAAATCTTTCTTTTTTTGTTAAAAATTTATATTAAATAGCATGAATCCTTACACATTTTTTAATGGAGTTTAGTACTTTTTAACTATTTGTTGAACAAAT
This sequence comes from Chamaea fasciata, assembly GCF_029207755.1. Classification (NCBI taxonomy): domain Eukaryota; kingdom Metazoa; phylum Chordata; class Aves; order Passeriformes; family Sylviidae; genus Chamaea; species Chamaea fasciata. The sequence continues at coordinate 40,264,769 of NW_027094086.1, read as the reverse complement.
ATGCAGAAATCATAGGAGTAGTTTGGGTTAAACCTAGATTAAAATTCCTTTATGCTCCTAAAATTTTTAATTCAGACACTAGGCAGATCAGTAAGGGAAAAGACTCCTAACCAAAACTCTCAAGTCCTTACACATAACTGGGGATTTTCTTTAGAGAAGATATGTTCAAAATATTTTAATTTTTTAGGTTGTGCATTAAGGAAAAGGAAAAACAATTTGACTCTAATAAGGAGCAAGTAGCTTAATAATTTAAATATCTGGCAGAATTCTCAGGAGCTGCATGGATTTGGATACAGTTTGTGTGATTTTCATAACTGAATTGCCAACAGCGTAAGATGTCTTTATAAAGTATTACAGGCTCAGGTGTTGCTACAGTCCCCTTCAATACTGCTGGGTGTATTTATGTTTCTTATTGGGTGGAAGCCATACAATATGCCCGTGTGGCAGCAGATCCCTGTGGGAGGAAATCTGGGCTACACCACCTGGGACCTGATGGGTAAGCACTCCTCAGCTCTAGCTCTGAGGGGTTTTCCTTCTGCATTATATCCCTGCCTACTGAGGCCAACTCAAATCAGTGGGAAAATGTTAAAATCATGGAGGTACTGGTTGACTGTTGCTGTTTACTGCTGATACTGTGGTAGCACTGAGATCCTAACTAGTCTGGGTTATCGTGGTAGACATTCACCCACCCACAGAAAATTAAGAGCTGCACAAGAGAATTTGCAAACTAAGACTTTAGTTTCCTGGGGACACTGGTCTCCTGGGACACTGAGGGGAGTATGAGCCTGCTTCCCTCCTTGTCTCAGGAGGGACATGTACTTTCCAAAGTGTATTTTTCTGCATTATATTCACCTTAAAACTGAATCTGAAGAATTGCATGTGGGCTTTTATGCCTCACTCTCTGAATCTGTGTTACAAAATGGATCTTCAGCTGAAGAAATAACAAGGCTGGTTTCTGGTTGGCATAGTGACATAGCAGCAGTATGCTATATAAAACTATCATGTGATCTATATTAGGTACCTATGGAAGCTTGTCTTCATATTGTCTTCATATTTGATGAGCCTTAGAGTTTGGCAGTTGCTCTCTGTGATGAGCTAAAGCTACTCAACTATCAGCAAGACCTAGTGTGATAGATCATTGTTGGTTTGTGGTGCTGCAACCTTTGATGGGAAATTTGGACAAGTAAATATAATATTAATATAATATAATATAAATAATATATAGAGAGAAAGCACCTAGCTCTCATTTTTGGAGATACCTTGACCATTTCGAAAAAAACAAACCCAAACCTAAAAAACCTCACCCACTTATCTTCCAAGGAACACTGCAGTACTGAAAGGAAATGATTCAAAAGATTATGGTGATTTTTTCCCTTCTTCCTGAGTTTTGATTCTTCCCTGATATGCTTGTTTATTCACAGAGGCTATATGTGGTAAAGAGAATACTAAAATGCTAAACATCTCAAAACTGCCATTCCCAAAAAACTCAGAATGAACTTCAACTCTCTTGACAAACTTTCTTGGTGAGATGAGGAGCTCTGCTGACTCTTACTTAAAATACAATAAAATCAAAAACACATTAAGAAATGTCACCTAGCTAAATTAATCCTGGTATAAATAACTTAGAACACAGTTAAATAAACCAAGTCAAACCAGAATATATGAGTGGAGAACCAAAGCAGAAATCACTCTAATAGGCCCTACTGTAGTTAGCAAACATATTTTGAATTTTTTCCCTGTATCAATTACTGGGCTCTTATTCAAGGTTGATTAAATCTGAGATGGCCAGTTTCCATCCTCTGTGACTAGGCAGTAAATGAAGTGGCTCCCAGTGGCTATTCTACACATTTAATTTTTTTTCCATGTTTTTAAGAACCACTACCACCTGAGTCACAGTACCATAGTTAGAAGCACTCAAGAAAAAAAAAAAAATAAAATCTATTGTAAAATGATGGAACAAATCCACTATTTCAGACTTACCATTCTAGATCAAACCAATGGTCTCTTATGTCAAGTGGTTTATTTTTAATGGATCTTTAATTATGTCTCTTGATGTCGTGATGTACAGCTGTTTTCAAGGACAGTATTACATAATATGTGTGGGCAAGTGGCAAACATTGCTACCTGTCAGAATTAAATCTGGCAAGTCAGAAATAGAAACTTTTATAATTCTTTTTATTATTTGTACAATGAGAGCATACAGTGGGCCAAATAAGATTCTCCTGGACTGGGCATTCTGCAAGATTTTGATCATAAATAAAATCAAATCTAGTCTCTTTAAGACAAGGAAATAAGTGGGCAAAGGAAGAAGGTCTAAGGAATATTAAGGATAAAAAAAGCAAAGCAAATACTGAAATTATGGATAAACCTAGATTTCTTTCTAAAATATGGCCTGAAAAATGAGAAGAAAGAGAAAGACAAAAGAGAAGACAGAAGCTTGCTAGCAAGCTATAACAGGTGAGCAGATGACCCTACTTGCTGCATGTCCACAGGGCCCAATTCCATTCATCAGTTATAATTTCTCATGGAAGGAATGTGTTCCAACCACTCACCAGCTGATTCAGAGAGGGAGGATAAGGAAACCCTTAAAGCAAGAACAAATACCTATTATAGTTTGTCATAGCCTTTGAAAGACAAATGAACTTGTATACAATGCCATTATTCATCCAATATGTGACTTTATTATCAGCACCAACATGTTACATTAAATTAACTCTTCAAAACAGCTCTACAGTTAAGACAGATCTCACACACTGTTCTGGGGGAGTCCAGGTTCTGCTGATTTTTCTCAAGTTTGGATGTTGTTCACTGAGGATGTTTGGTCAGGACCTTCTTTTCCTTCTGTGCTTACCTCTGCCCCATCAGTCATCCCATCAATTGCTCTTTACAAGCTCACAGGTGTTCTGCAAAAATAATTTCTTCTACTTTTTCAGGGTCTTTAACTTGTCCTTTTCAGAGAGCCAAACTTCACCATGTATTTCCTCTTGTCTTCTGAACTGCCTCAGTCAAGTTTACGCTGCTACTAAAATGGAATGAAGTAACATGTTCATTATGGAAGTGTCAGCTGCTATTCTGTTACTCTCTTGTCTGCTTTTAGGAGACACCAGCGCACTCTGCACATCATTTCCCACTGCTCCTGCAAGAGGAATTTATAATTTATGATGTGCTGCAAGACTTTTAGGAATTGCAATCTACCTGCTAAGAAGTACCCACCTGTCAGGGCCTATGAAGAAAAGCAAAGCAAAGCAAGGCAGCAGCAAGGTTAATTCTTAGACAATGGAAAAAGAAAATGTGACATAAGAGAGTAACTGCTTTGTTTGTTGTTAAAATGTGTTTGTACTCAGAAAAACATCTTGCAGCAATTTCTTAAAAGGTAATCTGACTCAAAGTATCTGATATTAATAGGAATGGGGAGAAGAATGCTGGGGATGCTGCACACTGTCCAAGGAACCCAATGCAATTCTCAGACAAGGGTTATGAAACTCCTCAACATGCAATAGTTAAATTACCAGATGCTATACTTGCATATATGTATAAATCATTGCTTAACATATAAATAAATGAAGCAATTTATGACACTAGATGAGGATATAATGGACTTAACCATATAATTTCTTTTTATGAGATTGCAGATAAGAAAGGAATATTATGAACTAAAGATGTGGCTAAGCACTAAAAGCCATAATATACAAGGAATCAAAAAATTTTCTAATAATGCTTAGATCGACTTATTTTAATAAATGAATCTAAATAATTTACTAAACTTATGAAAATCACCCAAATCTTACATAAAATTTCCAACCACTTTCCCAGCAATTTTATTGCAATGAGTGGGTCCAAAAACTGTGTCTTCAACAGTGTTCATAGTACATTATATATGGATTATAACACAGTATGTTAATTCAATTGCTCCAAAGTTAAATTACAAAGTTTTTAATTCCATTTTCATTTACTTTCTAACAGAAGATTTAACTGGGCAATATTTTATTATTATTAAACAAAAAATCTGATTGTCGGGTTTTCTGTTTTTATTGCATGTTGTATGTGTAGAACAGTAGCTACAATATGCTAAGTAGAAAACTATGTCTAAAAATGAATTTTCTACATATTTGGAACTCTGCTTACAAAAATAAAAAGTAATTGCAAGTATGTGCCTGAGAAATTTATGCACTATGTAATTACAAAGTGTTACAAGAACAGTTATAGACTTGCTAATAAGCTTTTCATTTCCTTCCCCCTTATTTTAAATACTGCTTCATCTTAGATGATTTATTTCTTTCTTTCATAACAAGAGAAGGTTTTCCAAAATGAGGATTTTTATAGAGCTTCACTATTTGTTTTGCAAGGGAATAAGTTTCCAGAAACTGTTTATATTTAGCAGTAAGCTCCTACATAATAACTTTATTTTAAATAGAGTAAGTTTATGAAAACCTCCTAGAGCACCTTGGTTCAATGGAAATTAAATCAGAGCTGTTCAGTATATTCTATACTTGGAATCAAATGTATTTTGGATGGGAAGAAAACCACCACCAAACAAAATAATCCCCAGGTCTTTGAAATTATACATGCAAACCTTGGCAACATTTATCTGGAAGCAACTACTTCACCACAGTAAGGATGATTGCTCTTTCTATCACTAACCTTAAGATTGGGGGGGGGGAAATCAACTCTTCAGAGAAAAAGGGAGCAACAGGAAAGAATTTGCTTAGGAAGGATGATGAGCATAGGCAAAATGCAAGGACATAACCCAAAATAGGAGTCCTTGGTTCTGTCCTTACATGCTCTCTTTGTACAATTCAGTGAATAGATGATGCATTGTTTAAAAAGTCTTAACTTCAAGGAAAGATGTGCAGTTGAGGTGCTCTTTGCAGTCTCAATCTGTTACATAAAGCAGCTGAACTCTCTAAAATTAAAAAACATATCTTACACACCTTCCTATTTCCCATGAAAATCCTAGTCAAAAAGTGAAGAATTTTTGTTTTCCTTCTGCACAGTTCAGAACTTTTAAAATATGCTAAACTGGAGAAATAACACAAAAAAAAATTCTGAGCATGTGATTTAACAGGTAATTTTTTATTATCCCTCTCTTCTTATGAGAGATACCTACTCAAAATTCAGTGAGGTGAGAACGGAGGACATGCATGACAAAAATCTAATGAAGAATATGTTGTAAAATTATAACGTCTGTGAAGTACATTTCAAAGCAGAAGTGTTGTTCAGGGTTGGCAAAGTGGGAATAAATAAATAGAAAAGGTCTGCTAACATGCTTTGATCGAGTTCTGTCCAAATCTCGAGGTTGCTTTTGCCATCCTCTCTGAAACAGCTCCTCAGGGGGAAATTCTGCCCAACTGAAAACACAACAACCAGATTCTGGCAACCTGTTTTAGCTGAGCTGAAGGTGGAAATGTCTTTAGCTGTACTTTCTTGAAGTACCAGCTGAGGAGTCATCTAGTTATCAAAAAGCCTAAGACGGAAAAATAATCTTTGCACTGTCAGAAAGATATTTCAGGTCACATTATGGCTGTTACAGGCGGATTACTCACAATTTATATCAAGATGTTCACCTTCAAGAGGAAATATTCTCTCATTGAAGTTTCCAAGAGACAGCATGTTATCCAAGCAGATGGATGCTGGAAACAATCTTCCTTCAGGAAGAAACTGATTCTGCCTTATACAAAGTAAATGCTGTTGACATTCTAATACCGATTTGTGGGATACAGGCATTACATATATTTAGTTTCACCCAAGCATGTCATCCTACAATTATGCAGGCCTATAGATTACATCAGTAATCCTATCAATAGTTCTGTAACCACACAGTATCTCAAGGGAAGAGATTATATAAACATACAAAATAATGCCCTTATTTTAAATGGGAATAGTTTGCCTTCTGAGGGGGCTTTGCCAGGAGTTTAAACATAGTATTTTGTACCTATTACATTTATCTATAACTCTTTAGCAAATGAATTTCACAGTACACCATGAGCTGTCATATGCTTAAAAGAAAAAAAAAATCCTCTTTTAAGGTGCTCTTCTACCCTTTAGAATTTTACTTTTTGATCCTACCTGAATCCTTTTCAATACCTCAGACAGCAGATGTGTAAAATAATCTCTCCATGCAGGTGTATCAGCATCAGGTTCTGAGAAAAAAATTAGTTAAATAGAGAATATAAACACTAAAGAGTTAATGGAGAATACCATTTACTCTGTTCCTCAGTAGTGTAAGTTCACAGCAGTTTCAAGATGGCACCAGTATTTTTAAAGGGTTTTGCCATAGCAGATTCACACCATACATTTATTTACAGTCACATATCCTCAAATTCATTCTACTGCACTACAGCTGATTCTAACTTTTTGTAGCACAGGCAGTACCACTGATGAGTTTTAAGACCGAGATTTAATGATTAGTCTCTAGTTAAACCTTTTAACATCAACAAGGGTGCAGGCTACTTTGGGTTGTATTGCCCACCCCGAAATACCAGTCTTGCAAACAAGGCAAATGGATAAAGACACAGTCACTCTCTCCACTCACATGAGTATTTTCAATTTGTTCATTGCACTGTGCAGATCATGTTCTGCAAGATAAAAATGTAACATTCCAAAGCTCATAATTTCTGGTTTTAAAAAAATACTAGGTCATTTGTAACCTCATGATGATCAGCAACAGCTTTTTCATGGCATAAAGAAATTACCATCTCTCAAATTACCTCCAGGGAGGATTTCTTCTTTTTTCTAGTTTGGTTTTCCAAAATCTCCCTCTCTTGAAATCTTCAGTAGTGCATTTGGTTGCCAGTTTCCACCTAAAAACTAAAACCAAAATTTATCAGATTTACCTTCAAAATGAACAGTATAGAAACAGTATAGAAACCCAGCTAGTGTGAGCAGGAGAGGGGAAAAAAAAAAAGCCTTCTTAACCAAATTTTATAGAGGAATGCCCATGTATCAGAACTGCCAAGTGATCACTGTTTGGAATTGGTGCTCTTTCCTAAACAAGGATGTGGACTACAGCAGGGGAATAAACTATTTAGTTACTCATGGCAGTGTTGCCTCCTCTTCTTTAAGGGGCTATGTTTTTGAATCCCTGCCTTGTTTTCTTCAATGACCAGTCAGTATGGATTAAGTCAGACCACAGAATTAAAATTGCCCTGTTATCTGGCAAACATTTTCTGCCATCTTGCTTGTGTACACTTGCAGTGCTTCTCAAACGTTGCCCTTCTTTCACTTCCTCTCTAAATTCAATCCATTCCTCCCTTTACCTGACTTGTATGACATTAAATACAGATGAACCCCCAAATATTGGTGCTTTGCTGTCAGCAGCTGCCAAATCATTTGCACATGCAGGTGGCTGGAGTTCCACCTCCTGAGAGCCTTCAGAGCTTGTTGAGGAACGGGACAGAAAGGGGCACCAGGACACCCTGGTGCCAGTGGAGTGTCCACAGCCTAACCTAAGTGACAATGATACAGGGGTAAGACATTTTCATGCACTGCAGACTAGAGGGGAAAGGGAAGAATTAAAAGTCTGAGGAGAGTCAGCAGTATTTCCCGCGCTGTATTTCAGGTGACAGAGATGACCAAAACAGTGAAAAAATGTGGAAAAAATAAAAACTACAAGCCCCCTCACCTTTCTGCCTTCTCTCTCCTGCAGCCAGTGCACCTTCTTCTAAATTCTGGGCAAGTTGCTATGGAAACTATCAGCATGGCTACAAAAATAGGGAGGAATTAGAGATTTCATCCATACCTACATAATTTAATTTCATCAAAGAAAGAGAAATGCTGCAAGGTGTTAGACCTTATTACTAAGACAGTTTCACCCTGGGGAAGGAAGGACCCTCTGCAGAAGGGATCTTAGCTGACAACCAGCCCTTTGGCCAAGGCCACCCAGAAGAAAAGATCAGCAAACTCTGCCCCTCTTCAGCTGAGAGCAGTTAGTGCAAGATGCCCATCAATGTTCTTCATTTGTTTGTTTTGTTGAACTTGTGGAATGTGACGCTAGAAGAGTCACATCACTACTCCTGTCTTGCACCTTGACACAGCATTAGGAATTTATTCCCATGTGTAAGCAAAGATGTCTGGGGCCAGTTTCAACACTGGTGGCTCTCTAAGAAGGTATTGGGCATAGCTGTCTCCACCTCAAACTTAGCTATCTGAAAAGAAACAATGCAGGGAAAGGAAATTAGAGGAAAGAGAGCAACATATGGCAGGGGCTTTCAAATAACAAGGCACACAGTTAGATCCAGCCTTTACATTTCTCCCATCCCTCTGAGAGTTCAAAATATTCCTATATTGTTTAATAAATTTGAAGAAAAAATGGCAAATATAGCGCTATGTATATAAGGAGAGCTGTAGAAGGAGAGAAAGAGAAGGTAAGGGACTCTATTAATTGTTCTTGGGTTTTATTTTACTTTCTTAAAACTAAAATACACCTAATATTTGCTGAAAAACAACTTCAGAAATCCCTTGAGCTCAAAGCTTTTAATAGCAGCGTACAGACAGATGAAGTAAACTGGAAGATTCAAGATGTGTTACTGTGCAATTCTCCTAGTTGGATGGACAGTCCTGTATAGGGATGTTGGGAGAACCTGACCGGAACCTGTGCCTTCTTCTTTGTCTTCTTTTCTCTTTCAAACTGACAAAAATGTCTCCTAACTAGCAAAAAGAGTATTTTTTGTAACTAATTTACCTTCCTCTAAATTCTCTCTGCTATGCTGGTTATTTTACCACTGTCTGTCCTCCTTCACCAAAAAGAAAAAATAAGGAATAACAAGGTAAATTACATTGCATGACTAAACTTTCAGAGCTATAAAAAACAGGGAGGCACTGTAAGTTTAGGACTGGAAAAAGAAAGCCTTGTCTTCTTAGGCCCCAAACCACTAAATGCTGATCCAGTCATAAGCACATGAGTAATTCAAGTGAGCTCTTGGATTCAAGCCAATAGATAAATGTTAAATATGTGCTTGTTCCACCCCATGCACACAATCTGGTTTTAAATGTGACATTTACATATATATATATCTTTTGCAGTTGGGGAGATTAGAAAAGCTGTTTATAAACCAGAACATAAGGCTAAAATCATGATTAAAATTGTCCTGAAAGTCTCTCTGATGATATTGTGAAGCATGGTATAATTTTGTTTAGAAAAGCTTGGAAAAAACAAATATTAATGCAATTTACATTTAGTCCACTTTCCACTAAATATGACATGTAGACAAGCTATGAAGAGTAAAACAAACAGATTTTATGCACAACAAAAGAATTCAAAACAACTAAAATCCATGGGGTGTTATCAAGTGTTACCTATTTCAGTGGCACTGAAAGACAGCTGTGAGTTAAAATTACAGTTTAATTTGCATTAATGCATTTACACAAAAATCACAGAAAGACGAGAGCATCTTATCTTTTTTTTTTTTAACTGAAATTCAAGGGAGGGATAAAAGAGGATGCTTTACTCTGCAAGGAAAATAATTGTTCAAGTTTGACAGGCAAATTGAACTAACTACATTGAAGATGAGTGAATTTAATGTTTCCAGACTCAAAGTTTTTGCAGGCTTAACTGTCAGATAATCAATTTCATCTTTTTGTGGCTCAGATAACATATTCATATTTTCATAAGTACATTTTCTGAAATCCAGGCAAAGAGAGAGATTAATAAATAGAGATGCTTCAGTGTTACCACAGCATTAAAAGAGAAGGAACTAACCCTGCATATTTTTCATATACCAATAACCTGATAAATTTGTCTCAGTGGGAATGAGTTGTTCTACCACACCCATAAATTTGAAGAGGTTCCTCAATAGCTTTTTAGCAAATTTTATTGATGTCTTTGCAGAAAACTTTAGCAGGCCTTAAACTGGATCTTTAAGGTACTTTATGTCCATTATTGCTGCAGTCAGCCTTTATAAATCTCATCCTACAGGAAATCTGCTGACACATTCACCATCAGATCAGGCAATACAGAGGAGATGAGATGGGAACACTTGCATAAGTCTTTAAGAAGAAGGGAATGCTTAATCTGGCCCACTGGTAGGCAGCTGCCACACTTAACAACACACAAATTAGCAATCTCTGCTTATGCTATACCGACATGATTAATATTTTTCAAAATCAGCATGGAGGCAGACGCTTTCTTTCAAAGATAGATGTTGCACCCATTCATGCCCAGTCCAGCAGCCTAGTGGAAAGAGTTTAAGGAGGAAGTAGATTAAGTGCAACCAGTCAAGTTCAATGATCACATGTTCCAGGATCCTCTCGTCATCACAAAAGTATTGCAAGTCTGAGGACTTCGTGAAACGCACCACCAATGCATAGGTGCTAAATGTTACATGAAGGATTTTCCAGTTTATGTTCCCAGCGTGCAGTGGGATTAGCTCAAGGTGCCATCTGGGACACCATATTTCTTCATCCTTGTGTGTCATTAAGATACCCTAACAACACAAAAAAAAAAAAAAAAAAAAAAAAAGGATAATGGAGCAAACAGAGTAAGTGTGAGTGTGTACTGCAAGTGCTACTTGGGTGTTGTCCAAAAGACTGCCCCCCACACACACAGCCTACAGAAATGGTGTGCAGGACTGGAGCTGAGGACAGAGAGGATCACAGATCACAGATCACAGGCTCAGGTAGAAGGTCTGCCATGGTCTCATGGTGGCTGGGCGGAGGTTAGTCCTTGTGGTGGGAAGTGTTGTGCAGATTCGAGGAATACTTCACTTGTGAGGCAAAATGGAACAAGACTGGGTCATGCCATGCACTGCACAAGGGATGTGGGATCAGCTTTGCTTGTGAGTTGTAGGAGTCTGCAATTTTAGCAGAGCACAAGTTAGGTGGAGATCCACCTTACCACTGGTAAGAAAGTTGTGCAGCATGGTGTCTGCTAACATGTCCACTCAGTTTGGAGCCAAAAGAGCCATGGTTTCTCCTAAAAACACTAAGGTCTCGGAAAAGGACTGGAATCTAAGAGATAACTCTGGGGAAACTCCTCAAATCAAAGGATATGCCAGTCACATCACTTCCCAGAGGAGTGGCAAAAGATAGTGCTTTCCAGGATGCTCCATTTGAGACTGCTAGCTCTAGCCAAAGGAACAACCTGTTAGTTCAGCTCAGTGAGTACTAACAACCTCAGCTCCCAACAAAGAAAGCGAAGGAGGGACTTGGTTGTGACAAAATAGTGCAGGTTGGGTAAACAACAAAACTGTATGGGACTCATCAAAGGCCTGCACAGGTCCCAGCTTCACAAATTACTCCTGCAGCAGCACAGAGGGCATGAAAGATCAAGGTACGTCAAGATCCAAACCAAGCAACTGTACAGTATCCAATAAATACCTATGATCCTTCTTGTCATGTTTCTTCCCTGATCAAGGGACGAGAAGACAAGTAGCAGACAGCTCCTATATGTCAGGTGGAAAAGGCCACAAATCAGGAGACATGTTGTTACAGACACTCCAGCCCAGAAATCCCTACATCTGATCTGAGAGAATTATGTTCCCAGCACATACACATGTCCTTTCCTGATATATCATAATTTCCTCTGAGAATCAATACTGAGTGCCAATTCATCAGTTTGGGAAAATTTCTCCCCTTTAATGAAAGAATGTCTTCCTGCATAAGAGTGGGAGAACTAAATCAAACAGCAGCAGAGTCCTGGGCCCACACATCTAAGAATTCACAGTAAAATTGCATAATCACCTTGCCAATACCCTAGGGCTTTTTATTAGATATTTGGCAACAAGCTTCAAATAAAAGTAGGAATTCCATTGTCCTAAATCTTCACACTGACCATTTTAAACGTATGCCATAGGACCTACCAAGGACTACAATGAACAGAATATGGAAAGATGTGGTTCACATAACCTCCAGATCTCTGGAAGTACTGCTGCCTTTTCCTGGACACAGGTATATTTTTCTTGGCACCTCTGTTTCTCTTCAAGGCATTGGATGCATGTCACGGTTCATAGACACAAATCCCAACAAACATGGACACATAGCTGGACAAAGGCACCCCAAGTTTGATGCACTTCCAGAATTGGGACCTCATGCTACTTCTGCTATTTGTTGCATGAATTGCCAGGGAAGATCAGAGAGGTACCTCTGAGAGAGATATCCCAATACCACATCTCACCATTGGGTGATCCTGTATAAAGTCTTTCCAAAAGGATATGCTCCCTGTGATTGACCTCCACATCCCTAGCTCTTTGTTCTAGGGTAAAAGCAAACCTCTCCTCCACCAGGGGAGACAAAACTCCCAGAGAATCGCTACAAAGCTCAAATTCTTGATATCATTCTTGCTGGAAGGCCAGTAGGTCAGTCTCACTGCAGAGAAGGGACAGACACTTGTCAGAGGCAGGAGCTTGGGTAATTTTTGATTGCTTGTTTTCAAGTCTTCATTTCATAAAAGATGGTTTTAGAATTGCTAGATATTGCCAGTGCAAGCCCTTTGTATGACAGATATATGTAAATTCATGGTTATGCATGAACACATGTGTCATTCAAAGACAAGTTTCTCCTCTAGCACCTATTTGCACTACTCTTTTCTGAAGCAGCAAACAAATGAGACACATATTTTCAGATTGAAATGGGTTCTAGGAAAATGTTTCTCCCTACAGTTTTTCACACATTTCCAAAACAAGAAGCCCTCCAGCCCCCAGGAACTCCACATTTTCTCAGGTTCCTCCTAGGAACTTCACACACATCGAAACCGTGCTGTTGTGGGGGTAGATAGCATCATGTTATGTCCCGAAAAATAAAAAGAACCCTAGAATTTGCTCAGCTTAAGTTATTGTTCTGCACAAGTACCCACGGGAGTCTTTAGACCATTCTTTAGACCCAAAGAATGTCCCAAACTTGTCCCGAGTACAGGTGAGTTTCCTTACATCCTGGATGTGCTCCATATATGCTGGCAACTTTCATCCCAGCTCATACAAGCTCTGAGTTACCCAGCTGTAAGAAAAGTGAGGAAAGGTGAAAACATTTGCAATGATTATTGATGACCAAGCTGTTCAGCTGGAAAGGAATCAGTCCACCTTTAGTAGTGTAGATGGCCACTTCTGACCTTCATGTCCATTAGTGGAATGCACAATGTGATGCACAGTCCAGCTGTGTGTTAGATTTATCCCTTTCACAAAGTCTGAGAATGGCAGTGCCACAACTTCAGAGTGTATGTCCTGGCAGCTTGATTCCACACCTCCTCATCACCAAGGAAATCCATGAGGCTGGCCTCAACTGCCTTCCCTGGAAGCAGCAAGGGCTTCTGTCACAATGTGTAATGCAAGAACTGTGAACTTGATAGGAAAGCAATTAGGCCTTCTGCCTTCACAGAAGTTCCTCACAGACTACCAAGAATCACGATGTGAAGTGTTGGGAACATTTAATACTTTAAAGCTTCAAATTTTAAATCTTTCTCTGCAAGCACTTCAAAGTCACCTCTACTTTAACCCAAAATAAAATCTCGTTTACTGTTTTGATACCACTGAGTATTATCAGAGAAGCAATATGATGGAGTTACAGACAGCTGGCATTTCTACTCACTGATCTGTTTTCAAGTATGAACTATGAATAGGCATCAGTAAGAAAAGAAATTAAATTTAATAGAGAAAAATATGTAACTATAAGGCCTTTTTCACACCAACAGAGTTTGTCAGCAACATAAGACAGCAGAAGTGATAGATTATCATATGGTGAACTGCTACACTCTTTTGGAAAACTATCCCTGACATTACCAAGGAAAAGAAAAAACAACAAAAAAACAAAACCAAAACAAAAATAAAAACCCTTGACAATTTTACATGCTGAAATTTCACAATAAATATAATTAAGTGCTTCTATTGGTCACCTGTATGGAAAATTCAGGCTCAGGACTCTCACCTATGACTTACAAGTTTCACTGAGCTTTAAAGAAAATTTTCCACAGCTTTGGCATATTTTGCAAGTTTATGGCAATGAACAACAGATTTTCTGTGACTAAAATAGAAAAGCAATCCACCACTGTATATTCAGTTTATGGCATGTCATAAAAACTTGACAGGTTTCAACACTGCCCACAGTACTCAACAAGTGAGTCTTTTGCCTGCAAATTCTGAGCATCCTTCCACGAGATTTTCAATTTCAGCTGGGGGCTTGTCCAAAGAACTGTAGAATTCAACCTATGAAGAAACACTTGGCATTTGAAGGGTTCTGTCCTTATGAGCAGGGGCTCATAAGTTTAATTAATCATTAATGAATAATTTTTGTTTTCTTTCTTTTTTTTTGTTCCAAAACTATGTAACCTTTCTGACTTCTTAAACAGAACAATAACAAGTTGAGTTCCCAAAATTTCATTTTACCTCAGTATATTTAAAATACTGTGAAGCCATGAATTTGCAAGCATTCCTCTATGAAAAATATCTTTTCTCAGCCTAATTAATGGCCAAACATTTCAAAACTCCAGTGCCTTTGAGATATTTTTCCATACCATGGGGTGAACTACAATTACACACTTGCTTTCATGTAGGTGATAAGAGAATTTAGTACCTGAAACAGTGACCAGCTGGACCAAACCTTCCATCCCGGGGATTAAAAGTTGTTTCTGACAAAGGTTTTTTATTTCAATTTAAAGTAATGGGACTTACCCACACACTTCAGGAATGCCCCAAAATAGTTACAATTTTAATCCAAATTTCTTCAAGTTCTTGTCTTTTCTTAATCAGGAAAACATTTGTCTGTCAATTCTTTACAAGAGAAGGAAAAATTGTTCCCTTCCCACAAAGAATGAACATGTTAAGAAAGTACAAGTACGATTTTGTCTCATTATTTTTACATGTTTCTTCTTTGTATGCAAAAGGAAAGTGGATCCCAAAGAAAGCAGATGTCATGCAGAAGTCTATTCTCTCATGAGTGACTGGGAAGAGAGGTGTTTGGTAGTGAAACCAACATCTACCAGCTGGTGCAGTCTAAAAGAGATTTCATCAATTTACATCTAATCCTCAAGCACAGTGAAAAATATCTCAGGGTAAAGCATTCCTCATTTGGCCAATAACAGACTTAATGCAATGAATAGCTATAGGCAGGAGTAAAACAAAATTTGCTAAGAAAATGGACTTTCTAAGGTTGTGGTATGGGAAAGGAAAATGGAAAAAGGAAGAAGGAATAAAGTTTATTTCCCCATCATATGCATATTTCTAGCTGGTTAGTCCCCATGGCGCTGATCATGCAACTGAACCTAGACCAAAAAAAAATAGTCATGACTTCCAGCATACTAGAAAAATACTTGATAAATATTTAAGTAAAGCTTAATAAACCCCCTCAAATCATTAATGATTTCCAAGATTAGACATAATATCAAGAGCAAAAGTATTTTCTCCCATTTACTGTCTCCTAATTTAAGGTAGACTCTTGCAAGGTATAATCTAACATAATCGAATTTTTGATTTAGAAACAATATAGTTACCTCAACAAAAGCATTTTATTACTTTCTTCCTATTAAGAGTGTTAATATTCAAATTAATTTAATTTCAATAAATATTGATTTAATTTAAATTGAAGTTGACTGTATTTTTACCCATATTTCAATTACATTATTACTTTACAGTGTCATAATATAAAGTAACTCTATTCATGTATTTTAAAACACAGGTTTCATCTGCCCTGGAGAACAAATATCATTAAAATCAGTCTAAAACCTTTAAAGGATAAAATTCTCAATAATCCACATGAGGATACCATAATCTCTCCATTCAAAATTCAGCTAAACTTTATCTCTTAGACAGATACTTGTCAGTCGTTAAAGTTAGCACTCAGAATTTATAACGAGAGGTCCTGAACAGACTGTATTTTCAGAGTCAATGCTGATAGATTGATAGGTTTCTATCTATATAAAAGCCCATAAGGGCTTTTTAATTTTATTTGTTTACTCACTCAACTTTTTGAACCCCACTTTAGTGGAAAAAAACTTTTAGAAACTCATCTTTCTATATAATCCTTCACATATTCTGGCCTATTGCTAAAGCATCTGTTGAAAGTGTTGGCCAATGGTAAAACACACATTTTTCTTCCATCTCTGCCATAGCTTTGTTCCAAAACTGACTGTATTTTGGCAGAAAACTGCTATTCTTTTTTTTGGGCAAGAGCATCTCTTCTTTCCTCATGCCTAGGAACTCCTGCTACCTGTGAAATCCTTGCTTTGAAGCAGTAGCTGGCTATGCCATGTAACAGCAGGGACTCAGAGAAGCATCACTGGTGACTGAAGGAAGGTGTAATGACAATTTTATCCTTCTGTGCTCTCTTCCCTCTGCTGCACGTCTTTTCTCTCCAACTTTCTCAGCACTCACACAATTTCCTACTGAGTTTTATTCAATGTGCTCCTCATCTTTTCTATGC
Source organism: Chamaea fasciata (assembly GCF_029207755.1). Classification (NCBI taxonomy): domain Eukaryota; kingdom Metazoa; phylum Chordata; class Aves; order Passeriformes; family Sylviidae; genus Chamaea; species Chamaea fasciata. Next base: position 40,248,428 of record NW_027094086.1, on the reverse strand, counting down.
TGTGGGGGCATAGCTTGTACTTTTAGGCCAGAATATGCCACACACCTCTGTATCTATGTTGAGAATCTGGAATACAGTGAAGTAAACTCACATCTCAGGTTTTCTCCATTGATTGTTTTTTGTTTGACTCTACCAGGAACACAGACTCAGAGCTGTTTAGGCTTTTCCATCCTCCTCCAGCTGAAAGATCTCTGTCAAACTACTTTTGCAGTGTTTTTGAGGATATTCAACCCTTTTGGTAACAGACAGTTTCAATTTTCCCTTAACATTTTATATATCAGGTCTTTTACTGGTATAAAAGTGTTGCTGAGAAAAAAAATCACCAATATTATTTATTCTAATGACTAGAAATTAGATCAAACAAATCAATAGAATCTTTAATGATGGAAAAGACCTCTAAGTTCACCAAGTCCAACCCTTAAACCAACATCACTACCATGCTCACCACTAAACCCTGTCCTCAGTGCCATATCCACATATTATTTGAACACTTCCAGGGATGATGGCTCCACCACTTCCCTGGGAAGCCCATTCTAATGCTCAACAACCCTTTCATGAAGAAATTTTTTCTAATAACTTTTCTAAACCTACCCTGGTGCACGTTGAGGCTGTTTCCTCTCGTCATTTGTTACTGAGAAGAGACCAACAACCACCTGGCTATACCCTTCTCTCAGGCAGTTGTAGAGAGTAATAAGGTCCCCCCAAGGCTTCTTTTCTCCTGGCTTAAACAACCCCAGCTCCCTCAGTCAACTTGAACCTCCTCAGTTAACCAGGACTACTTGTAAATGATGGGAAGTGGTTTGGTGAGCTTCTCCACAATCTTCTTCAGTGCCCTTGGATGGATCCTATCCATCTCCACGGACGTGTGAGGGCCTAAGTGGTGTAGCAGGTTGCTGACTGTTCCTTCCCGGATTATGAGGCCTTCATTCTGGTCCCTGTCTCTGCCTCCCACCTCAGGGTGCTAGGTAACAGTAGAACAACTGATCTTGCGGTTAAAGCCTGAGGCAAAGAGGGCGTTAAGTACCTCAGTCTTTCCTTTGTCCTTTGTGTCTGTGTTTCCCTCCACATCAAATAAAGGATGGTTATTCTCCTGAACCCCCCTTTTCTTTCTGATGTATTTTTAGAGACATTTTAATGATCTTTTTCAACAGTGGCCAGATTAAAATAAATACCATCTGGGCTTTGACCCTTCTAATTTTCTCCCTGCAGAAGCTCACAACATCCTTGTAGCCCTCTTGAGTTAACTGCCTATTTTTCTAAACACAGAAATCTCTCTTTTTCTTCCTGAGTTCCGGACAAAGTTCAGTCAGGTTGGCCTTCAACCCCACCAGCTCATCTTTTGGCACATAGAAACAGTCTTTTTCTGTGCCTTTAAGATTTCTCTTGTTAAAGGGCATCCAGCCCTCCTGGACATTTTTGGCCTTCAAGATTGCCTCACAAGGGACTTTCTCAGCCAGTCTCCTAAAATTTCAGCTGATCCAGAAAAGAGAAAAAAATATCTAAATGTAGGAGAAGGGAATACAGGTGACTTTGCCCCTGATAAGTAACAGCTGTGTTAATTACCCAATACAGCCTCGCCCCTGATGAGTCACAGCCATAGCCAATAAAGAAAAATGTGAGAAAAGGAAGTGGGTTAGCTGGTGAAGGGAGAATTATGACAGAGGAGGAGCCTTAAGGAAGAGGGAATGAGAGGATCATGAAGAAGGAGGTTCCTGGGCAGAGAGAATTACTTCTCAGGGGTCAGTCTGGGTCTGTAGGTAGAGCCTGTTGTTGGAATCTACAGTCATAGTCTAGCTAGGTAAACACCTGCAGTCAGAGTCTGCAAACTAATACATGCAGTCAGAGTTTAGCAGGAAATAACCAGCAGTCAGAGGCTGCAAGGGAAACCTACAGTAGGAGCTTGCTGCAGCCAGAGTCAGTAAATAGCTGGATTGAGCTTTACAGCTAAGCTGTAAGGAGGAATAAACCAGGACCCTTTTCATGCGGTGATAAACAGGAAGTCTCTGTCTCGTCTCATTTCTACCCTCTAACAAGAGGGCTGCTGCAACATCTAAATTCCAAATAGTGTTGACATAAACATAAATATCAATATCTTTTTTGAAAACTGGCGGTATCTATTAAATCAGAATTTTTATCATAGTATTTATTTTCAGTTAGGGCAATATATTTAGCCCATTGATTTTTTTTCCTCTTCAGCTATGCAACACCACAAAATTTGACATTTTTGTATCATTCCAATCAGAAAATATTTGATAAGGGAAATATAAAAGCAAAAATCACTGGAATCATCAGATAAATCAGCTTGTTAACAGCTAAACTATATTCCCTCTTTTCTGTCATTTTTCTAAGAGGAGTCAATGTTAGATGTAATTATAAACTATAACTCAACTGAAATTATTACATTTACAATTCACAGTTCATTGCAGAATGAATTCAGTTTTTGACAATATGAATCTTGAAAAAAGCTGTTGGCTTTTCCCGTCTTTGAGGAAATAATCCTTTGTGATTCTTCCTTTCCACATTTTTTACTCTGTAGCTGATTCATTATTTCAAACTGATGAGTTTAGAAGACAAAAACTTAACAATTATTTTAAATTATTTAGCTGAGAGAAGCTCTAGCTCTCTCCTTTAACAAAACTCCATTTTCCTTCTCAAAGGAAGATGCTGGGTTTTTTTACCTGACTGCAAGAGAAATGGCTTTTGGTCCTAGTGACAAGGCATGGCCACTCGTGTTAACTGGTAGAGGAGCCTAAAGGCCCTAATTTAACTTCTCCCCAGGTAAATCCATCCATTCCTTCTATTTGTCTTTTGAGACTGGAGACTGCTGAAGTCTATTAGCAAAACTGCTGGAATCATCCCTTTTTATGATTGAATCAGGAACCACTGCAAAACTGAGCCCTTGGGTCACTTTTTTTCTGTTTTAAACTACACAGAAACAAGCAGTCAGGCTGTGGCTTGGGACTTTCTGTTCTCTGACCTCTGCCATCAATACTATTCCCCTGCATAAACATAGCCTGAGTGTGTTGCTGCCTTGCCTTCTCACTATTTGTTGCTTGTTCACAGAGAGTTAGGGAGAAACAAGGCAAGGGCTTTGGTCATTTTGAAAGGTTTATTCATTCAGTGAATAACAGTTTGTAATTGGAGGCCAGTGACTCAGCCACCCCTGCTGATGTTTCAAAGTCTCTCATCATAAGTAGATGCACATAACAGTAATCTAAAGTGCATTAAAATTCCTTACTTCTTCCACCTTGGCAGCAGAAGCTGCAAATATCCCTCACAGCGCAGTTCTGTTACCTGGGTGATGTTGCCAGGGGGGAGAACAGGACCAGCACGAGGGACCTTGCTGGCAGAAAGGGTGACACAGCTCCTGAGCCTCAGCCTGAGCACAGTCACTACAGGGAGTGAGGGCCCTCCACAAGCACAGGATCCTGGGACAGGTGCTTGGTAATTGACTTCAGCTCAGTTACTGCGTCTGCCACATGTTCCTATCCACTAATACACACAGATTGCTTGTGTCATTTTAGCTTTTTATTTTGAGGTACTATTTGGAAATTGGCTCTACCAGATGTGTTTTTAAATCTTTGAGACTGGGCATTTCCCTGCATCAGTATTCTTTTTTTTTTTTTTTTGTTCTCTCAGACAATAATATTTCACATGAACTGTTGAATTTCCTCAACCTAATATTAATAATAACAAACTGTTCTCATTTAGAACATAGAGTTTCTCTTAATGCCTACTTGACATGATTCAGTTTTATGTCCTGTCCTTTCTGTAACCCATTTTTAAAATGTTTCCTCGGCAGGGGTAACAAAGGAAAAGAGAACAAAATCTTTAGAAACCCCAGTCATTTGGGATTACTGTGTTTTGCACAGTGAAAATAATCACTTGAAGTTAATAGAAGCAATATTTCCACAGCTGGGATAATTTGACACAGCTTCAAGAAGTCCTTATTTACAATTTCTTTCTAAATTGTAACTGATGATTGTAATAATCGCTGGGTCTTTTCTTGAGCACCAGGTTGTTTTCACAAAATGAAAATTCCAGGACTTTGCTACAAAGATTAAAAGGATCTGTATTAAAAAAAAAAAAAAAAAAAAAAAAAAAAAAAAAAAAAAAAAAAAACAAAAAAAAACAAAAAAAAAAAAAAAAAAAAAAAAAAACAAAAAAAAAAAAACACATGAATGCTGCACATCCCTTTCCAAGTGAATTTTAATGAGAATTTGATTCATAACACCTCCTGCAGATCCAGATGTAAGTTACAATATTACTGTATTACTGATCCTAACCAGTATCACCTACATGAACTTCCAACAAGAGCAGCTGCTCTTTTGTGACATTTTCAATCTTCAGTATTCATTGCCACCTTCTGTTCACTGTATTTTTTTGTTTTCCCTTCATCTTCTCAACAACAACAATAAAAAACCCATAATAGTTTTTTATTTGCTACATAAGGTCTATTTTTTGCCTTTATCTTTTTAACACTGTCTTTTTTTACACAAATAGAAAAAGCTTATTTTTATACTATCGTGGAATGGTCCTTCTTTTTTCTTAAAATAAGTATCCTGACCGGAAAATCTTGTCTTCTCTGTTTTTAGCTAGTGAGGAAAACCTTGTTACAGAGAGTCTGAAATTGAATGGATATCAACCCTCCCAGAAGATATCAACACATCATCTCAAACAGTCACCACCTGTTTGAAAACAACTATGCCCTCCAAAATTGTCAAAAAATGAATAAGTGTTTGACAGGTGCTGATAAAAATTGAAATTAGTTATTTACTAACTGCTTTTAAACATTGTGTTCTTTTATTCTTCTTCCTGCCCACAAGGTGTTAGTGCAATATCAACCAAAGGGGCCAGAACAGCTTTCCCTTCAGGGAGCTGAATGAATATCAAAAGATGTGCATTAAAAAGGTTTAATCTCTTTAGTCTTTATGTACCTCTATTTAAAAAGGTTGTAAAGAAAGAATCTTTGGTAGAATAAGGGAATTATGCTCAGGGTAAGGGGTAAGAGCAATAGCTTAAAGGAAGATAAAGGCATTATTATAAAACATCAAGGAAAGAAGAATAAGGAGGGAGGAGATAGGCAAACTAATTTCAGTAGTTGAACTAATATGGTCAATAAGGCTCCAAAGTTTTTTCAGGGTGTCTCAACACACAGCTCAAATCTATCTCTTCATAAATAAACCCCTTAGACTCCATCTGATTTAGAAGACTGCATAGAAACTAAGCAAAATATTTATTTAAAAATATTTACTTTAAAACTGTGTACAATTAAACTTTGTCTGCAAATATATTGAAATATGGAATATTACAGCCAAATGTGTTTCAGATATTCTTCCACTGGTGTTGCAAAATTACACTAAAGACATATAAGGCCTAATAACGTGATTTTAGATAACTATTTCTTAACTCCTGATAAGTGATATTTAAAAAAAAAAATCTTCTCTCTGATAAGCAATGGCATTCCAGACTTCAAAAAATTATGTATTCAACTTATTTCTTTTGAAATAAATGGCATATCGCAGTGTGTCATCTCAGCATGCCAAAAGCAAAAACCTGTGATCCTGAAATTTCTGATTGGATTTTTATACCAACAATACTAGGTAAGTCTCCCTCCTATATCATCTGTATTACCTTCAGTTTATCTCAGCTGCCCTTGCAATAAAAATATAGCAGAGAACATACTAAGATTGTAAAAAAATTGAAGTACTATTCCAAATCAGAGGAACACAGGTTTTTAAATAACTGTCTGTTAGGAATGGGCATGGACATTCTCTGTCTCTCTCTCATTTGAACAAAATTTTGTTTTGCTTTTTGAAGAGATCTGCAGTACACTTACATTCCTCCCTTCCCTACTCAGCATTTCTTAGTCAGTCATGGAAATTTTTCATTGCGGCAGATTTCTTTATTTGTAAGAATCTGGGATTACAACATGGAAGAGGGTTAGATAATGGCAAGTTTTAATTACCCAAAAGAGTAGCAACTCTTCTTCCTTACCTGAGACATGGAGAGCAATAGTTAGAAGAGAAAGAATACTCAAGCATCCACAGGGCATGGAGGTCCTGCAGGGAAGAGAGGCTGATTATCATCTCAGGAGGTGTTGTGTTGCTTTTGGGAGAGGACATCTTGCTATTATTTTCAACTGAACCATCTAGCTGGTAAGAGAGAGAGCAGTAGAAGTCAAAATGGCTTGAGAAAAATATAAGAGAGAGCAAGGTAGAGGAACTTATGAAAGGGAAACAAGGTAGCCAGGTTTAAAACACAGTAGGAGTTAAATGTTTTGCTAAAGTGAGAAGTAGGACAGAATAAGAATTAATGGAACTGGATCTAAGGCATATGGTTCCTCTGCCTCTTGCAGTGATATAATTTTATCCTAAAAAGCATTCAGAAACTTCAGCAAAACATTATTTTCTACAACTCTAGAAAATGAACCTTTGACAGAACTTGCTGACTACTTCCAGGCACAAAATACTGCTGGATTTTGAGATGGAAAATCAAAAGATCTGTTCCCAAATTACTAAATATTAAGGATGCTTGTTCAGATGATTATTTTTGATTCAAAGTTAAAAGTTGTATACAACACTCTTTACAATGGAATGGAAGAAAATGAATGATTTCTACTTAATAGCAGAATATAAAGATTAGTGAATTAATTATTAGTGAATTAATAAATTCACTAATAATTTCATGGTCCATTTGGATACCCCTTCATTATCAATAAAATTCCTTTGATAAACTCCCATGAAGAGAATTAAGGATTCTCTTCTAAGTATTTTCTTTCTGTGATTCTTGCAAAAAATGTTTCCATATTTCAGTAAAAAGGTATCTCAATGTCATGTAATGGTGTCACATTTGTTTGGCTTTTTTTCATTTTAGGAATATTTAATTTATATTTATAATACATACCAAGACATTCCCCTTCTGCTCATCAATTGTTTTTGTTTTTTTTTTTTTTTTCCTGGCAATGCTATTTTCAAACTTTAGTTTGAGTTTTTTGTTTGTTTTTTGAGGATTTTTCCCCACAGCTTTCAGGGCAACAATTAAGTCAGCTCGCCTGGTAAATTCCCACTCTCTTTTGAAAAGCATGTAAATAATAAGGAAGAATTAAAATATTTCACTTTGCTTAAGCCTAAGGCAGATTTATTGTTTTGATTTCAGTATATTTGTCATACCTCAGAGTCTAAAAACATGATGTTCTTCCTGTTTTATGGGTGAGATGAGTTTTTGAATGGAGATCTAATTTAGAGAAATTAAGAGATTTAGAGAATTAGAGAAAACAAAATCATGTTACCAGTATAGAATACAATAAAACTCTACTAATATCAGTAACTTAAAGAACAGCAAGAAAATTTACAAGACAGACCATATCAACAGGTATAATTTTCTCCATTACAGTTAAGCAGTTTGTTCCTGTTAAGTCCAGGATTACTCAGATGGATTCTTCTGGTTTAGCCACCTGTTAGTCAGACTAATACAAATAATACTGTGGTCACAAAAAAAAAAGATTAAAAAAAAAATCAAAAAACCAAACCCTAAAGCTAACACAGTGTTTGTCCTCAAAGAGAAGAGAGTAAGACCTGTTGTGGATACACACCACCTGGCTTTTGCAAGATTGTCCTGTTCTCCTGTTCCAATTCCACGTTGCCATAGCTTAAACTTGGAAAATGGCTTTAATCTACAAGTTGAGTTCTGTTAATTGATGGATTACATAAACTGCAGGACAATTATAATGCACAGAAAAATATGCTTTCGTGAGAGCCTCCAAATCATTGGAAACAGAAGGTATGTACAGGTAGGATCTCTCATTGCAGAATTTATTTGGCAAAAGAAAAATACAACTTCTGTGGGAAAGATTTTTTTCATTTGAAACAGTGGTAGAATATCAAATCAACAACATCTCTTTAAACTTCAAGGGCAACTTGCTGTGCAAACTTTGTCCTTCCAAGAGAATTTTATATAGTTTTCCCTTACAGAAAATGATCACATGCAACCATTTTTATTAAATGCTCTTTATAAAACTCACTCAGGTCATGTTAAACTATGGATAGTTACTCAATAAATAATTAATAAATGAAAGGAAGTAGCTTTTTATCCTTCATGTCCTCTTACTTCAGATCATTTTGCAGCAGGCAGAAATTTTTCTTGGCCATATTTCCTGCTACATGCCAAGATACATTCAGTCTCATTCCAAAAACAAGAGCTTGACACCTTTGAATGAGTTTTTGAAAAACACTTTTCTCTGCTTCTGCATCACTTTTGGGTTCAGTTCTGACAATAAAACACAGCAGCTTAGGGTCTTGAGACTATTCATTTACCTCAGAGCAATAGTTAAATCTTTGGTTTCTTTGTAGTTTTAGTACCTCTAAATATCTCACTCCAAAAGCAAAGAGGTTACAGAAATAAATTCTATCTGGACTGGTTTGGGTTTGGGGTTTTTTTGTTGTTGTTATCTTGTATTCAACATGACTTATGAAAGGATGTAGTCTAAATTTGATTTCTTAACATGATTTCACCAAGCTGGCATTAAATGAAAAGGATGTCACTGATTTTTCTTAACAGCCTGCTTCATCCAAGTGATAAAATCCTGCAATTTCCAACTTCCTCAGCTACTCAGCGGATATTCAACTGCATTTTGAGGCTGGCCTAAGCCTGAAAACTAGGAAAATCATGATTTTTATGAAACACATCAGAAATTCAGTTTTTCATTCCCAATCCATGACAGCTTACATGTCAGGACTCCATTTATTAGAGATTGTGAGATTCACGGAAATATAAAATTTGCCCCCATCTTTACTGCTTTGGAAGAGACTTTTTTATCTATTTACATCAGACTACAGTATTACACGTCTTACTGTGCCTCCAGTAATCCTGTCACTTGGAGAGAGTACACAAAACCTGTTTCTCACACTGTGTGACAAACCCTGTCTGTTTGTCATGCCTGGTGTCTATATTTAATTGTAGCCAACACTGTGTGGGTAGGCCCGAACAGCTCCGAGTAGGAAGGCAGAAATGGCAGTGAAAAAACATGTGGGATCAACACTGAGCCTCTGGGTTGCCTCTGGGCTTCCTTGCCCTCTTGACAGCTATCTCCTGGAGCTGGTGTGACCCTGGTCATCTGCTCCTCACTCCAACCCCAAGAGAGATGAAGAGCCAGCTGTAGTTGCTTTCAGCCGATCAAGCGTATCCTGACATGAACACTGTGTTTTGCTCATGATGGTATTAAACTGTGAAGCAGACAAAAATCAAAATATGACCATTAAGCAAGATTTGTTTCTTTGTGAAAATTTAATAAGCATACTTTAGAAGACAGAGCTTTAGCAAATATAGTAGTTCTTCTAAAGCTCAAAAGGTCAGGGACATGCTTCCAGGGACCTGCCACCTTTATTCCCACCACCACAGGTAGCACACGTGCGTGTTGGTGTCCACACAATCTCATGTTCCCATATCAGCTCCAGCCTCAGCTACTCTCCCATCAGCTTGTTTTGAGGAAGGAAAGGATCTTGAAGCCAACTAGATTGCATAATAGAAAGCAAATAATGTAAAGGTATATGCAAAATTGTGGTAGGCTGGAAAGTATTGCTCTCTAGTGTGTTTCTTAGACAGTTCATCGACTTCTGGTTGGAATAGGTTATGTACCAATCACAATAAAACACATTCACAACAGTAAATAAAAACTGAAACAACCAGTAAGATTATTTTAAGTTTTGCACAACAGAATAATAATCTCCTTCAACATAAAATCATCAAATTTTTTTTTAATTTCTCTTTTGCGTGCACTTCTCTAAATGACAGCATAATTTGTTAACAGCTTTGAAAAAGTTCTTGATAATCGTGTTCTGTCTTTTCATTATGTAAACTGTTAAGTAGTCACAGACAAATAAACCATTTTCAACAGGAGTCAGCTATATAAAATTATTTTTTTTAAAAAAGTCACAGCAGAAATGCAACTGAATGTTTTGAGTGAGACCAAATCTTGGAAACTCACAAGATGATGATTTTTTATTAAATTTAAGAAGTCCATGGTTTTAGTTATTAACTGTAATTTTGTCTATTCATTAACGTAGAAGCAACTATTTTCTCCCCGCCTAGAGCCTTTCTCATTGCCATCAAATCCATTCTTACACGGAGACATTTTCCTAACAAAAGATATGACGGCAAGTTCAGAACGCAGCTGAAATAATTTCTTCCAATCTGAAGTCACTCTTTTGTGCCTGTGTTAGGAGAGGAACATTAGTTTTTTATTACTGTCACGCATTGCTCATTTCAGTCCTCCATTATCCTTCGTCTATAGACTCTTATCTTACTGCCTTCTCCCCTTCAATAGCTGCCAATCATCCTATTTTATATGGAGCCTAGATGGTCTTAAATGCCATAATTAGTACAACTAGTCACTGAGTACCTCAACTGAAAGATTCAAGTGCATTTAGCTGAAATATCTTAATTTGCCTTTTTTTCTTTTTCTTCTTTTTTTTTGGTAACAAAAACACTGAATCTAAAGAAATCTGCATTCGATGGTCATGGATGTCTTTGCAAAACACCTTCCATATTTAGGAAGGCTTCCTAGGGTCAGCTTTTCACCTGCTGTTGAAAGACTTTTGGTAACTTTACACAACTCCGTGGCATGCCATGATTCATTTGTTACAAAAGAGATCCATATGTCTCAGGAAAAGGGATGAAATTATTAAACTATTGTGTATGCACATATGTCTCTGAGTGTCATTTCTTCATAGTGGCTCTTAAACCTGGAGGTCAAATGTATAAAAAATGGATTATGACTCTTTCCTTCAAAGGGAATAGAAATACCTCTTTTCACACAAAATAGCACTCCTTTCCCACAATTTTTTCTTTGATATCTTCTGATCAGAGACCTCAAAGATGCACTTGGACCTCTTTTCACCCCAAAAGAAATAAAATCTTTTAAATGTTCAGTCAGGAAGAGTCAGTAACAATAAAAGAATAGCAGCATAATTATCAGTGATTAGGCAGCTCTTGTGGGGAAAGGCAAGCCACATTTTCTATCCTTTCAAAGTCTGTTTCTGGCCTTGTGTCACTCAGTCGTTAGCTAACACTCAGTTAGAGTAACAACAACACCTAAATCATTGGAGTAACAACACACCTAAATCATCTCCAGTGAATAGTTTACTGCTTCTCACCTTGAACTTGAGAATTTCAGACCTCTCAGGCAATGACAAAACAAAAAATGGCGTATTCCACATTATATGTAGTAGAGGGATAAAAATATTTCAAGTCTGTCCTTAAAACTAATTGATATGGAGTTTTACCAAAGGTTTACTGAAGGGGGATACAACTCCATGGTGCCAAGGTTCACCTACTTATTCCCAACATCAAAGGATTGTCTCATGGCTGGTTTTCCCTACTCTACTTTCCACATTCAACATAATGTGTACATTCTCACTGTAGGATTTAGATTTTGTGAAAGATCCATGCTGCCTTTTCCTAAGAATGAACAAAGGTCTCATGCAGTAACTCTGACTAAAGGACCTTCTCCTAGAAAGACTTAGTAAGTATGTTCTAAACCTTTCCCAATGTCAGTTTCACAGGTGAGACCACAATTTAGGCTTGCTGAGGTGGACTTTCATGTGATTGCAAAGGTGCTGAATGACTTAAATGCAGAATATAGCCTAATGAAGAGTCATAATGAGCATAAAACACCAGGCGGTGTTTTAATTTATTATATCAAATCATATGATGTTAGATATCACAGAGAGCAGACAATGGATGTAAATGCACACAGAAATTGAAATATATCCTTCTTTGGGACCAATGTCTTAAATCTGCTCATAGCAGCCCTCAAAGGTTTTTAATTCAATTTTTTCAATACACTACAATTAAGCCTGGCTATGTATCATCTGAGAAAAGAAAAAAATCATGGTCAATTGTTTAAGATCTCAGCTTCTGTTCCAGTATTAAAGAAAGAACAGCATTTGTGAATGACAACAAGCTTTTAACACTGCTGAGAACACAGTGTACTAAACATTAGAGGTAAAGAAGGGGGTTTTGTGGTTTTTTAAATCAGAATTGTTCATAATGGGGTTTTATAGCACTAATGCACTTACAGGTTTTCAGGCAATGTGGGTGAAACCTGGATGCCCCCAGCTGACACTCAGCAGCAGCCTCTCCAGCTCTGTGCCCTGTCTGCCTCAGAACTAGTGTTGCAGGGCCAGTGGTGGGTTTTCACAACCAAAAGGAACTCCCAAAAGTCCCTGAGTCTGACTTGCCCTGTTCAAAGCCCACAGAAACTAGTAATGATGCTCACAGAGCCTGGAGCAAAAAGTACACTTTGCTTTTCCAAAAGATCTTCCAGGAGGGAAATGCAAAATGTTTTTTCACTTGGCCTTTCAAGATATGTTTTCCTTAGAAAGAAAGCAGTGAAGAAATTCTTGTTTCTTTTCACAGATCCAGTGTTCAACAAATCCTATAAAATTTACAACCTTCTGACAGCTTTAATAACTAAGTAAGAAGAAACCACACTGTACAGCAAACAACAATGCATACACAGAGCAGCTGCCGGTCTCTAATGAAATGTTACAATCTTAGCAAAATAAAATTTAAAAAAAAAAAAAAAAGAAAGAAAAAAAAAAGAAAAAAAAAGAAAATAAGACATAAATCTGTATACTGAGTCACAATAGTGTCCAATTGCCTGTATCAAATCTTTTGACATGTTACTGCATATGCACTTCACTCCTGTCTTTGGCAAGCCTTTTTATAATTTTCATGCATTACTCCATTATACCTCTGCCCCATTTTGCATGTTTACTTTCATCCACAAGCCCTTCCACAAGCCCTGCATCTCTCCACTGCTGAAGCTGATCTGCAAAAGTCACTAGGATATTTCTCGTTTCACCATCTTATTCTTCCACCTCTCCACTGTACTTCTGTTTTACAGTTATTTTTAATTGAGGGAATGATCAAGCCTACTTTTATGTATGATAACAGAACATTTTAGATTGTAATGAAAAACTGCATATATGTCTGTAAATACAGGTAGGCAGGACTGAACAACCAGGTGCTATACTTGGATTTTTGTTCTAGAGATGCACTTGGAAAATTGATATGTACTTGGATAAGGAATCAATAAGGAGTCTGATCTGGAACCCACTAAACCTATGAGAAGACTTCTACTGATTTTAAAAGTTTTGAAATATAGTACTTTTTGTGTTGTTCAGCCAGTTTTAAAAGCATATTCTGAGGAAATTGCCATTTTAGTATTACAGAAACCTCAAATTTCTCCACCTAAAGTAAGCTACAATTCATAAATCATTTAAAAAGCTTCCAAAACTTTATTCAGGAGCAGAAAGGCTAGAAAAATGAAAAATGACAAATCTGTGCTTGCAAATTCGTGCCTCTTTGAAGGCTGATGATAAAAATTAAAGCAAGTAACTTGTGTTGAAGGAAGGTAGAAAATAAATGAATTTGAATTAAATTGAATTAATGCAAAGATGATCCTAAAAATCACTAAAAGTAAATTTTTATGAGAAGCCCACAGTCCCAAACTATAGTCATAACACAGCATGACAAATCAACAAATCAACTGAACATCATCCAGATCTTTGAGAACTTGATAGCCAAGAAACATAACAGATGGCTTAACAGCAAACACAGAGGCATCTTTCTTCTTTTGTGAAGCAAAGTTTTTTCCAAAATTTTGCAAAGTGTAGTGGTTTAATTTGCTGGATTAGTTTACCTCCTACATTTGGAACATTCATAGCAAAGAAGAAAAGAAAGTTCGCCAATTTCAGAGCATTCAGATATTTTAAAACAAGAGCCAGAATCTGAAAGAGATTTTATTCCAGCTCTGCAAATGGAGAAGCTGAGGAACAGATGGATTGAGAGGGCTTTTTGTGCACTGAGAAACTCCCCATGAAATCAGTCAGTGGTGAGCACAGAGGTGGTGAAAACAAGATTTCACAGCAAAGTTGAGTACTGGAATTAGAAATGAGATCTAACAGTTCCCTAGCTCTCAGGCTTCACAATCCAGGTAAAACCAAATCTCTTTTCTCAAAATAAGATTCCGATATCTTTTCAGAGTCCATTGTGTTAATCATTACATGAAATTTTACATCCCAGATGAACGCACACCAATCTGTTTCTTAAAACTAACAATTTGCCTTTCACTTGCCTTTCCCCTAGAAATGTGAGATGGACCCAATTTTGAAAAGGGAGGGCTAATGAATTGCGCTTTATTGAGATTTGTAAGATGTGGTTTATTGGAGGACACCTAGTGGTTGCTGGCATCTTTGGAAGGACTTTCACTGACCTGGCACACCCCTTCTCAGCTGCTCAGATTTTTCTCACTTCCTGTGATTTTGTTCCTTTCACCAACAGTGTCAAGAATAGAGAAATCCATATACCTGGAACCATAACTACAGTGTCTTAAGCTCCCTATGCAGCCAACACTGTGGGATGTCAAACACATGAATCAACCATGCTATTTAGCTACTTTAAAATATATCAACTCAATTTCTATTTAGATTTGAAATTATCTAAATAAAATGTTTCATGTTGGGTTTGGTTAAGGATTTTTTATGTAGGAGACTTTGGAGGTTTTTTTTCTATATGTTAGAAATAGCAACTGAGTCTTAGATCATTTATTTTTAACCATATAAAAGATAAATTGTTTTCAGAAATTCATGGTTGAGCAAGTCACTTATCCCACAGTTCTCAGATGCTGGTTGCAAGCTAGAATAAATACATCCCTGAAGGTCTACTCCACTGTTTACTGAAGACTCTTAGAAGTACTATTTGAATTTGAAAAGTAATATTTAAATAAATACAACCAGGAAAGGTGAACCAAGGTGCATAGTTCATATTAAAAAGCCATTTTATTCCAAAATTTATTTCATTTTTTAAATTTTGAAATCAAATATGGTAATAATTTTATAACTCAAAAAGAAAGAAGTGCAAATTTTTCAATTTACAAAAAAAATCTTTTTCCATAAACAGTTTTGAACTAAACTAAATATTCATGCTTTAGTATGGAAACTAAATATTTGGAACTAAATGTTCATGTTTTAGTATATACATGTCTTGGACTTCACTCTAACTTAATCAAGCAATTTAAAGTCATGCCAGACCTAGCATTAACAAAAAATGTAAATTACATGAAAAATTAATAGCTCTGCTACAGAAGAAAACTTTTAACCCTTCTGGACTCCAACTTAGCATTTAATCTTTTTGTATACTCACAACAAATAATTTTTTCTACCCAGGAAAATGTATTTTTCTGAGTCAATATTGTTATTTTTTAAATTGTCTGTACTGAATTAGATCATATGTGAATGTCACAAATAGTGTAACACCTTTTTAGCTCAGTATGGAGAGCTGAAGGAGTACCACTGAACCTCTCTGTTCTGCTCTACTTGATGGGAAATGTGATAGAGAGAAAGCATAAATTCTGTTTCCTCTAGCCCCTTCCTTCACCTTGAAGTGGTGAGTGAGAGCTCAAAGAAAACCTTTCTGCCCAGGGCAGGCAGGGAGACCTGAATGCCAAGTTTTAGAGATGCCAAAACAATCTGAAAATACTGAAGACTTCTGGGGGATCATGGAGGAAAAGAAGCTGATGATATTTAGGACAAGTTCATGTGCAAGCACTGAAGTTTATCTGTAGTTTGAAAATATAAACACAAGTGAGCTCATGAATGAATAACAATTCTGACAGAGCTGTTCCAGTGAGTACCTGTTCTCTTTACTTCCATACCAATGTAAATATGAATACCTTAGGCTGGAAGTTACCACTCTGATCTTAATCAGGTTGTTCAGAGCGCGTTTTGGAGTTACGAGGCCTGTTGATAGATTTGGAGTTGGCACGGTATAGGGCACAAAATAGAGGTGGAGATTTGAGTGTATGATATTCTGCTTAGGTCGAGATAAAACAATAAGCATCAGGGAAAAAGTATCTACAGGAAGTAACAATGAAAGTAACTGGAATAAGTGTATAGAAAACCAACAGGCTCTGGAATTAGAAGCATGTTCATTTTGCTACAAGTCATTGACTCTACAGAGGATGTTAAGGACTATGGAAAATGCTTTGTTACACTTTATAATAACATATTACATTGGCAATAAAGTTCATAATTCACGTTCATGTCAAGACTAATTATATTCATAGTAGGGAAAAGAACCAAAGCTGACAAACTGCAGTTTGCAAATATCAGAATATGTATCAGAGATAAAAAAACATTTCCAAAGTCATCTAAGAACTTATATGAATTTGTATTTTACATAGTAATTTAGGCAGAAACTACTGCTGACTTTCCACAACCAGCTTTAAATAAAAGAACTGTACTACATATTACTAGTAAGGAAATTTTGTTTTTATCAATTAGCTACAAATTGAAATACATTTATTAAACAGAATTAAGTCTCTAAGTGATCAGTTTCATTCAAAATTAAAGTAACATCAATATGATATGACATAAATTTCAAAGCTAATTAAGCAAATCAAAATTAAAGCTGCCTTAGTACTAAGAAAAATTAATCCCTGTAAGTGTTCACTTTAATCTAAACAGTCATCTTCACAAGTCCCTTTCTTAATGTTATGTGGTTTATTCTCTGGGCTTCTTTGAATTGGCCCAAAAAGAATTTTAATAATGTGTGAAAAATCTGAAGTCAGATCCAGTATCTTTACAGAGCAAACTCCCAGAAACATAATAAATCACAGGGAATATTTAACTTATGACATTTGCTTTCCAGAGAATAACAAATTAGCTACAACTACACTTCAGCTTAACAAATAAAAGAAAGGTTATTAACAAAGAAATGTACTGGATTAGAAACAGAAGCTTTAAGTTTATGCAGCAGTTCTGCCAAATATTTGTTTATACATTATCAGTTAAAATCACGTGGGACACATCCATTTTTTTCTATTATGAGATGTTCTACACTGATCCTTCATCTGAATTTGCTCTATGGTATTATGTTTGGAGATTAATGTGTCTTTTGTTTCGACATCAGCTACACTTTTTTTTTTTTTTTTTTTTTTTTGGTGGCAATTCCTTGTAAAAACACAGATTAACTTCTTTCCCTAGAAAATTTTACCTTCCTTTTATTTACTTTTTTCTTTGGATTAGAGCATTTTACCAGTCTCATCTAATACACAAAACTATCCAACTGACCTCTTAAAGGAAGATTGTATTTTATTTCTCCTACATTACTGCAGAACTAAAATGCCTGTTTACAGCACTTTTTGTGAGATCAGAATCAGAATGACGTGTTAAAAAAGAAGCAGTGTTGTTGCAAGTCAAAAGGTTTGAATGAACAGCATACATACTCACAAACGTGTCCCTAAAATGAGACTTGAGAGAAAACTTTCAAACTTAAACTGTAAAAAAAAAAATAACATCAATTTCATCTCCTTTGTGTGTCATGAATAATGAACAGAGCCCAGAGCATCCTGCCAAACATTGCAAATTCATGATCTAGTCTAGTCTCCTACTGCTTAATCAACTTCCTATCAAAATTAGTTACATTTAATAGTAATTCATATTTTTAAAGCAAAATTCCTTAGGTAATGTCCTCATGGAGTTCTTTACAACTCTGCTGTACATCCATTTTTAAAAGCTACAGATACATGCAGCCTTTCAGGCAATTCAGTATACAGAGAGAGAGTTTAAAAACTCCACTGTGTCCCCCTAAGGCATCCCACAGCACCTTCTAAACTCCCTTTACAGTTGCAAAATTCATATACAATTTTTCATTTTCTCTTTGAAGTGCACTCACACAAATAATGACTTCTAAATTTCTCAATGTTTCTGCTCATAATGTTCGGAAATCAAATTAATTCAATAAATTTATTTTGCAGAACTTCTGCTTATAAATATTCCTTGGGTTTTCTAACATCACTCAGTTAAATGCAGGGGATGTTTTGTTGTAACTCTAGAATTTTCTTCAGATAAATTGCTTAAGGAGTTGTTTTCCAGTCTACATTTCATTAATCATGTGTTCTTGTATATAGAAAATGTTTCTGTATGTAAGTGTGTCATTTTGGTACAGAAGCTCAAAAAGATTCTGTTTAAAGTATATCCTTTTTTCATGTTTAAAGTCTCTTCATATTTTACTACTTTATGAATAAAATTACAATGGTTCTAAAAATGTAAGCGGGTTTTTTTTTTTGGTTGGTTTTTTGGTGTTTTTTGGGGTTTTTTTCAGGCAAAATATGAGCTTATTTATATCCTCAGTGTCACGGGAATTTTTTTTCTAATACAACAGAAAAAAAAGATATAGAGTCATAGAATCAATCATAGCACCATAGAATTATAGAATCGTAGAATAATAGAATAGTCTGGGTTGGAAAGGATCTTCAAGACCATCTAGTTCCAACCTCCCCATCATAGGCAGGTGACTTCCACTACAGGTTCTCAGAGCCCCATCCAATCTGGTCTTGAGCACCTCCAGGGATGAGGCATCCACAGCTTCTCTGGGCAAGCTTTTCCAGTGCCTCACTACCCCCACAGTATAGAATTTCGTCCTGATATCTATCCTTAACCTACTTTCTTTGAGTTTAAAGCCATTCCCTCCTGTTATATGGTAAAATGCCACGACATGACCTCGTCAAAAGCCCCTTCCCAACTCTCCTGTAAGCCTCCCTTCTCCAAGCTGAACAATCCCAACTCTCTCAGCCTGTCTTCATAGGAGACAATTGTAAAATTGAAAAATCCAATGTCTCCTCCCAAAAAATTCACTGCAAACATATCTATTTGATTTCAGAAAACAAATTTCTAATGTGAAAGTCAAATTTTCCAGACTCTGTCGTGACGAGTGAAGCAGTATCTCACCAGTTCAGTCACAGTAGCATCGATATCACCACTGCTGGTATGAGAGGAATCAATAAATCATTGGCACTTCTATTAAAGGCATTTTAATCATATCCCTCTCTTGACATACCTGCAGTAGCATATGTCAGCCCTAGAAGTTAAGCCATGGTATTTTAACAACCTGGCAGCTGGAAGTTTTCAGAATTATCTGGTACTCAGATAAAGTCTGCCTTATCTTAAAGAGGAAAGCTTTTTGGCTTGTCGTGCTCTCCTCTTACAAGTTCTTAATTGCAAAACCCACAAAAACATATTGCTAAATCATTTGGCTGAGAAAGGTACCCTCAGATTTTTCTCTCTCATGTATTTTTTTCATAACATCATATTTTTACTTAGACCTTCATAAATGCATGCTTTCTCACCCATGATTTCATGGTATTAATGAAAGAAACCACATAATTTGAACCAAAACATTTTATTTCATTGAAGTGCCAGCTGTTCTCACATATATAATAATTGCAAATTGCCTAGGCAACCTGCATAACTACACAAGACATGAGAAATCCTCTGGCTCTGACAGCTTGCACATAATCACTTTCTTCCTTAGGCATGAGCAGCAGAGATTCTTGCATCTGCGTGGTACCCTGTCCTCACTTCAGCTCAGGTACACAAGGCTGATGCTGGCCTTAGAAGCTGTGCCCCTATAGATGGCTCTTGCAGACAAAGGGGGGATATGCATGCCTCCCCCGGATAGGTGAGAGTGGCTCTGCCTCTGTTGCTCCCTGAGGAAACCAGAGTCAGTGATGCCAAAGAGACTGAATCTGTCCCAGCTTCCACACCAACAAATTACAACGAGCCCATCACACCTGTCTCTTACTTCAATAGCTTGTTCAGTATGGGGGAATTATTTTGAAGTTTTCCTTTCCAGATTAAGCACTTCCCCAGGTCCATTCTGGGAGAAATTTCTGGTAAGAAAATCAACTGGGAAGTTTGTTTTTATAACCTTAAATTGCATGTTTCTGAAAACTGACAGTACTGTGTTGCAATGTTTTTCATATTGATGAGATTTGTTGGCAACTAATACTCCTCTGATTTTTAGCCCTATATGTTAGCACCAACAAGTCAACTTGATTTGTTTTCATCTCATTTTTAACAAAATTTTAATTTGTACTCCAAAAGTAAATCTGCCCAATAATCATGAGGGTGACAGAAACAAATAGCCACACAAGCAAGCTGAATCAAGCTGAATTAAAGACCACACATATGTGGTCAGCTGGAGGCAGATTTGAGCAGTGGCTGATTTGCCACACCCTGGTACCAATTTTAACTATAAAACAACTTGGTATTCAGTGTGGCATTGACTTACAAAGCCTCTTACCTTTTTAGTTTTACCGTTATAATATTTTTCAGATTTAATGCAACACATTTATGTATTTAGAATTTTTCCAGAAGCAAAAGTAGAACCTCAATATTTTCAGTGTTATATTAAAAAAGCAACAGATAAGTATAGAAAACAAACTCCAGTATTAGTAGTTATGTTTGCCTTTAGCATTCATTGCCCACAGCCAAGATAAATTAAATATAAATCAAAATTAGCAACTTACTGAATTACAGCAATCTAAGATGAGCTCCCAGTAGAACAGAGATTAAATTCAACTATCCTTGAGAAATCATAAATTCATCTAGATTCCATATTTTATTGCAAAACAAAAAAATAAACAAACAAACAAAAAAATCAGCAAAGTTTTCAAATCGGGGATAAAAATTTTAGCAATTGAATTATATCAGAAATGTTCTGACAAGTCTGTGAATTGGTTTTCTTTTCAGCCCAGGACTTCAAAATATGCTTTTCATATTGCTCTCTCGTATTCCACTCCCTTTGCCTATTTGGAGGCCTCATTTTGGCTTTGGTGAGGTTTTGCATTTGTCCTTGAGTAGAGTAGAAAATATACAATTAAAAAGCATGAAAGGGTTAAGAGAAACTTAACTATTGCCTCCATCAAAGCAGGATCTCAAGAACATTGATGGTGTGGATCAGGGATGAAAGTGCCCAAGGCACAAGGAGGAGGCAAAAAAGGTTGCAGCCAGCAGTGCCAAGCCTTAGCAGAAAAAAATCCTACATCAAAGTATAAATAAATGTTTGAACAAGAAATACTTGTCAAGAGGTATAAATTATAATAATGGGTAAAAAAAAAAAACTTTCTGGTGTAGAAGCTGAATAAAGAAATGAGTCAATGTCATTACAGTTATAATACCTATAATTCAGCATGAAATATGATTTGAAAGACATAAGCCTGGAAAAAAAAATTACCAGGATAAATTTTTTCTAGTGTTCTAGGTAAGATTTTGGTAAATGTAAAATGTGGGTGGCAAGCCTAAAACAACAAACAGTCATTTTGTCACTAAATATCAGCTTTTGGAGGTCACTTTTGATGTGCCTCTAACTTTGGTACATCTCAGAAATCCATAAAAACCAGCACAAAAAAGTCAAGCAGGTTAAAAGTGGTTTTGAATCAGTTTATTAACATGTCATATACTACTTTAACATAGTTTCATGACTGGAGATTCATGATGGTTGAGGCGGGTACAGAAAAAAATTGAAGATCCTCAGTCTCAATATCTCTGTTCTGGTAGTGAACTACAGGTTTGTTTTTAAGGTGCTTCTTTGCAGCTGTTTCTTACTAGCTCTTGTCTTTGCTATGCTTAGCTCCTGAGAGTTTGCCAATCATCATTTGATAATCCTTTGGTTCCCCAATCAGGTAAAATTTTTAAGAGCAAATAATCATAGAATCATAGAATATGCTGAGTTGGAAGACACCCAACAGGATCATTGAGTCCAACTCCCTGCCCTGCCCAGGGCATCCCCAAGAGTCACACCATTTGCCTGGGACCACTGTCCAAACTCTTCTTGAACTCTGTTCAGTTTGGTGCTGTGACCACTTCCCTGGGGACTCTGTTACAGTTCCCAAACACCCTCTGGGTGAAAATCCTTTCCCTGATATCCAGCCTAAACCGCCCCTGACTCAGTTTCAGACCATTTCCCTGAGTGCTGTCTCTAGTCACGAGAGCAAAGAGATGAATGTCAAAGATGGCAGAGTAGCTTCTGTATGAGGTACTTGGAACTGCTCGTTATAAACCTCAGTATTTTCAATATAGTCTCAGCATGCTGGTTCAAAAGCATTTCCCATTTTTAAAAAAGCATTCATCCCTGTCTTCTTAGTGAAGGCTCAGTGGAGTCTACAGAGAATACTCTTCTAAAGAAAATAAGACATTCAACTGCAAATATAGGTGTTTCTGTGGTTTTCAATTATCTTCAATACATCAAAACCATGATTTCTATCAGCTTACCTCTATCCTTGTCTCCACATTTTCATCTGCTCATCTGAAAGTGAGGTAAGGAATACAAGATATGTTTTAAATCCTGCATTCCTGAGGAAGTTTTCTCAAAAAACTGAGCAATATCTAATGGTCTAATTTCTAATTCTTACCTCAGAATTCTCATATACTGGATGAAAGGTAAGCCACTTGTGAGATATGACATCAACCTAAAAAATGCAGGTCCACGGCATGCCAACAGAAGATTTCAGGGTTACCCAACACATTTCTCCAGCCACTTTAATGCTCAGAAAGGTCAATTTTCACACATATGGCCCTTCTCAACTGTTGCATGCACCTACAACATATGGCAGAAATGCTTGCAGAGGAGCCAAAAATTTCAACAAAACTATGCAGTTTTGAAGCTAAAAACAAAACAAAACAAAACAAGTATGGCAAAGTAAATAACTCATCAGCATTTGGAAGCATATACACCAGAAGGAGCCCTGAAGGAGATGTGTCTTATTGCATTTTAAACAAATATCAAGGTAGGTAGCTTGCATGGTAAACACAGTGCAATTTGATTTCAGCAATTTATTAAATTAACAAAACCAGATTTGTTTATCTCAATTACCAAAATTGCATAAGTTGCCATGTTATTTTCTAGCATGATTTCAATCTCTAACATGAATTACAGAGGTGAATTTCAGTTGTTTTTTCAACTGTTTTTGTATCACAGTCCAACACACAGAATATATGTTCCATAAGTTTTCTGAGCAGAATTAAGATTATGCAAACACATCATTCACCATATTTTCTCCCATCATATGATAGATATATCCTTACACTTCTAGTACTAACAAAAGTACTCACTTGGATTGCTTACAAAAAGCCCATCAGATTTTTAATCATCAGATCTGTGTTCCAGGAACCCACTTACCTGCACCCCCTCACTGCAATACCTAAGTCACACACAATTTTCCTGTGTAGAGAGGGGTTTTTACACAGTTTTTCTCTACATGTCTCTCATATTAGGTCCTGGTTCACATTTCTGACCAGTAACCACATACCCCAGGCAGAGAGTTCCTGCTCCAACCTGCTCCAACCTGCTCAGACCTATACTGAGGCATTTTCTTCAGCCACAATTACAGCTGTGAAATCACTTAAGTCCTATAGGACATCTTTGTAAAGGCATCTGAAAAAGCAGATACGCCTCCAGTGCTGCTTTTAAAACATACTGGCACCCAACTCCTTCAGGGAGTCAGCTGCCTTGGCATTTCCAAATTAATCTTGCTTGAAACTACCTTAATAAATTTTGCTCACCTGATCTCTTTGATCTCAAAATAAATACCTGGGACAGTGTCTGGGAGCAAGCTCCAGTTTTCCAAACGCTGGTTCAGTGTACCTGCAGGACCATCTTTCACTCTTGGAGCTGTTAATTGAAGAACTATACTGTAAGCTTTGTAAGGGAGAAAAAAACATTCCAGCTTTTTATTCTTTTTTTTTTTTTTTCCTTGTAAGTGCTACAAGTGTATTAATATATTCTCCTAAAAGTAATTTGGAATTCACAGCCAGTTTCTACCAATGCAAGTTTCCCACGGATACTATTTATCTTCACTTGTTCAAAGCAAATTAACAATATGGTGTGGAACACAGCTAGCATCTGCACATTCACTTATGCCAAACACCCTGAACTTTGGCATATGATACGTTGAAACATGAATTCTTACACCAAGCCTCAGATCAATCAAAATACTGCCTACATAGAGTCTTATTAACAAAACAGAGGCTAAGAAAATGAAGAACTGTGAAAAGAGGATGGCTCTTTTCAGCTGAAAGCAGCTGCTCAGGCTGCCTGAAACACAATAATTCAATTTGTCGCAACAAAACCAAGACCACTTGAAAATGTTCAGGGACGTACAGAAAAATCTTCAAACACAAACCTGAAAAGCCTCCTATGCTTGGAGAGATGCTTATCCAGCTGGTTCCCTACTTGGGATCCTTCTCCAGCAGAGCTGTAGCCCACTCTTCTGCAGTGCTGTCATGGCCTCTCTCCTGCATCTTACCATTCATGGCCTTGGTATTGGGTGTGACACAGCAGGTCTGACACTGCCTGGGCAGGATCCACATTCTGAGGAACTCAGCTAAAAGGCTGTCCTGCCTCCACAGCCTCTTGCAGTTTACATATCTTGCCTCAAGCCCTTCATGCAGATCATCTCCACCATGGCAGGAGCCATTCCTGGGTCTCACATCTATCCAGAAATGAGGTCTGTACAACTCAAAAGTGAGTGCCAAAATGTTTTATTTCAACCAGAGACGAAGCCACTATCTAGGATATGGGAGATCCACATCACAGTCCATGAACGCCCCTTTTCAGCCATACTGAACTCTCCCTCCTCCTCCTCTTACTCATCCCTGGTAAGCACCTAAACTGCAGCCCTTCTGGGGGTTGCTGTATTTGTTTTCACTAAAAATTCACCCTAAGAAACTTCTCCTGGAAAAGTTTTATTGGAGAAAAGTAATTGAGAAAGAATTTCATTTTTGACAAAACAATACTTCCCAGTCATGAGTACAATTCTCACGGCTGCATCCCAGGGCATCATTGTATGCTAATTACTGGATGTGGTGGGCTCTGTTTGCTGTTTACAAAAATAAAAAAGCACAGGCATGAACTTTCTCTGTC
Source organism: Chamaea fasciata (assembly GCF_029207755.1). NCBI lineage: Eukaryota > Metazoa > Chordata > Aves > Passeriformes > Sylviidae > Chamaea > Chamaea fasciata. The sequence goes on along the minus strand of NW_027094086.1, from coordinate 40,223,660 downwards.
AGCTGTCAAAATTAGCAATAAGCTAGTTTTCAGTGAAGAAAGTTTCTGGCAAGCTGTCAACCAGAAAATTGAAAATCATAAAGAGAACATTTATCAGATGTGAAAAACAAGTGTAGCATTTAGGTGCATGCTCAATGGAAGGCTTGGTTTCACTGCATACAGCTCATCCGTGTAGAGTGGAAACAAACAGAAATGTGTATCTGCCTGGGAGAGAAGGAAGGGAAGAGATTAGAGGACAAGGGGAAAGTGCTGAGGGAATTTGCAGGAAGGTCTAATGCATCCAGTTTAAATTGTTTATTAAGCTGGGAAATTCTGGGTACAGTTCCCAGTGAAAGCCCTTTTTTATCTGCCTTTTTTTGCATATCTACAAGGAAATTCACCTTACACTTGCTACACAAGTGTATTTGTCTCCACTGAGGACAATGAAGAATGATGAACTGGGAAAGATTTCATCAAAACCCACAAAAGTTTGTAGTATTCACCATGTTGAATTGGAGTGTTGCTCTGGCAAAACCAATGTCTTTCTACCATAGAGGGAGTGACTCAGCAGATGGAAAATCATCACACTTATGAACCTATCATACCTATCAAACAGCACATTTAACCTCTGAATTTCTCACTGACTTTCAACACCAGCTGCATTTTGAAGCATGACATCAGATAATAGTTTTCTAGAACTGGTAACTAGCAAGAACGTGTACTGATGAAAACAGATATAAAGAGCCTTCACACTGAGAGCATGGGACATGTTACAAAACGTGTTTACAAAAACAAGGTTTACAAATGACAATACAGATTAAAGGAATCAAAGACCATTTAAGGAAAAATTCCTTTATTCCCATGTGAATCTTTCTTTAAGGCCATAGAAACACAGAATCTTAAAGTGGTTTGAGTTGGAAGATCATTGAGACCCTACCCTTCTGCCATGAGCACAGACACCTTCCACTACACCAGGCTGCTCATCCAACCTGGCCTTGAACACACCCTGGGGTGGGGCATCCACAGTTTCTCTGGACAACCTGTTCCAAGGCCTCACCACCCCCACAGAGAACTTCTTCCCAATACCTAATATAAACCTACTTTCTTTCAGTAGCCATTCCCCATGTCCTTGTAAAACACCCCTCCTCAGCTCTCTGTAGGCTCACTTTAGGTACTGGAAGGCTGCCCCCAGAGCCTTCTTTTCCCCAGGCTGAACAGCCCCAACTCTCTCAGCCTGTCCTCATAAGAGAGGTGCTCCAGCCCTCCTATGATAGTCATGACCCTCCTCTGGAGTCACTCCAAAAGATCCACATCCTTCTCATGCTGGGCACCCCAGAGAGGGATGCAGCACTCCAGGTGGGGGAGAGGAGTTAGAATCACTCTCCAGAGTGGGAGATCACCTCCCTCAACCTGTTGACCTCTCTCCTTCTGATGCAGCCCAGGATACAGTTGATTTTCTGGGCTGCAAGTGCAGCCAGAAGGTAAGGAACGAACCATCTGTCAAATTCATGCCAGACTAACACCATAAAGCAGAAATTTCCTAAGTAGTGCATTCAGTTTGCAGTTTGGGTGGTATTTGTGGAAAACACCAACAGAGAAAAGACATATATTATCTCACCCTGCTAATATATGTGCTCTTTTCTGCCCTTGCAAATAATACTCTGATTCCTCAGAGGCTAGAGATTGAATGGTTTTCAGATATATCTTTTAAGAGACAGATAATATTGAGGTTTCCAAAGGCACATCAGGGATGGATTCCTCCTCTCAGAGGCTGGGTGCCAGTATGTCAGGCCACCACCACTTTCCTCCAAAAAATAAGAAAAGAGACTGTGTTTCCTATCCTTTTTTTTTTTCCATTCCACCCATCATAATGCTTTTCTGAAAGGAAATCCATATTCAGATCAGCTCTATTAATAAACAAGGCAACTTTCCCCAGCTCCCTACTCCTTCCCTGCTAAGTAGCAAATTTTCATTCCTTTCTTCCATTTGTTAAAGCAATGACTCAGAAGGTTCTTGCAAGGCTGAAACACCCAGGATGTGTGAAATGTTCATATTAAATCAAGACACAAAACAGCTCACTAATTCATAAAAAGCTGCTAATATCATAATAATCCATAAATATTTTTCTATGACAGATTTTAACCCCTGTTTCTGTTTGTAGGGGAGAGGAAATTCATTCCACAGTGCTCATCTCATGAAGGCCTCTTTCCCCAAACAATCACTTGGAAAAAAATTACTCTCTAGGCCCTGCCTGAGTTTTTTCCAAACCTTTAGCAGCAATAGAAGTAGGTGGTAGAGCTAAAATAAAACATATTTTATGTTTTCTTCTTTAAAAAAAAAAAAAAAAAAAAAAAAAAAAAAAAGTCTAGCTAATAGTGTATATACATCAACAGAGGAGGTATGCAAAATCCATGGCCTGTTCTAAACTTTCCTATGGCATCTTCTGGCATGGCATATGCTCCCAAACAAGAGCAAACAGCCAAGTCTCCTGGGGTGGGTTGACCCCAGCAGGATACCAGAGGCCCACCAAAGCTGCTCTATCATTCTCTGCTTCTACAGGGTGGGGCAGGTAAAATATTACAAAAGGCTTGTGGGTCAAGATAGGGACAGAGAGAGATCACTCAGCAACTATTGGCAAGGGCAAAAGAGACTTGATTTGGGGCAATTATTTATATTGCCAATTAAATCAGAGTAAGATAATGAGAAATACTTGCTGCAGAAAAACATAATGTTTGTCCAATTTTTTTAAGCCACATAAATGAGAATTTTTCTCATAAATGAGAAAACTTTCTACCTTTTCCTATGCAAATTAAGAAACAAGCAAACAAAAAAATATAAATGTTATACAGTGGTTGAATGAGGGAACCTACTCTCCTACTCTGGTATATTACATATGTTCCAAATTTGTTTGCTTCTGTCCAGAACTAGTATGAAGAGTTAGGCAGGTGAGTTCATAAAAAGAGCTCCATATTACTTGTCTGATCCTAATGGGATTTGAGTTGCAGCTGTGATCTTCATGGGGTTATCATTAGGTCTGTGTGATAACTGTATTTTATTCTCTGTTTAAAATTCATCTACCAAAGTGAAATAAGAAATGTGGTTTCTGTCACACATAGAGCAATTACTCTTAGTACGAAGCCCGTGGAGAAAAAGGTCAGCTGTTCTTTAAATAGGTAGAATTTAACAGAAGTTTTTACAGCAGCAGCACATTTTCTGTGTTTTTCCCATCTGCCATTTAGTACTACAGAAACCTATAGGCCTATACATGTCCAACTTTTTTGCCTTATTTTATGACAAGCCTTATTTTGTGCCAAACCCAAACAACTCCTTGCTTAGCTCATCCTTTCGCCTTGAGAGTTGTGGTCTGGAAACCTCTCCCACAAGCTTCTTGGGCTTCAACATCAAGTACAGTTGCAGCTGCTACCATTTGGTGTTCAAGTAGATGAAAATAGCATTGTAGTAAAAGCATTAACTTGGGGACACAGTACACAAACACCGTACTCGAATCCTGATCTGAGTCCTATCACATAAGGTTCAAATTTGTATTGATTGCTCAGCTGAAAGCACTGTGAAAATGAACATGGAAAATCCTGTGTTGTAGAAGGTTTTTGAGTATGGAAATTACTGTTTTAAATGGAAAAGTTTTTGGTTTTCACTGTATAATACCAAATAAAGCCCGTGGCCATAACTGAAGTGTTCTTCTAGGATGAGAAGGCTTCTGTTCTCCTGCTGATTCCAGAGACAGTACATGCTGTTGTTTTCATTAAGTGAATGAAATGAAACTGAAGTTTTATTTTGTGAAGAAAAGTATTATTTTCATAACATTCTATGTGATCCTATTATTATTATTATTATTATTATTATTATTATTATTATTATTATTATTATTATTATTATTACTACTACTTCTCACTTTTATGGCTCTCACTCTGAGGAATCAATTTGTACATCTGGGTTATGGCACTATCAGCAACAAAGCACTTTTAAAATGTACAAACACAATTAAGAAACTACTACTAAGTGCAGTAGAGTGGCTAAATGTCACCTTGCCCTGTCAGACAAGGAAAGAGAAACTCGATACCAGGGAGCACTGTATGTGAATGCTTGCATATGGAGCAGAACTATAACACCTGAAAGCTCCCATAAGGCAAAAGCACCATATTTTAATGTGATTCATATAGCTGGAGGTAATCTCTGAATTTTAGGCACATATAGGACTTAATAAAATGGAAGAAAAATAAAAGAAAAAATGTAATATGGGTTTACGGATTACAGTTATATACCAACATAATTTTTATGGTTTGGGGTTTTTTTTTCCCCACCAAAAAAAGAAGACTGGAACTCAAGCAGGAGTTGAAAGAAGAGAGGGAAAGACACACTAGGTAAGCCTGATTTCTATGCAGGAGCTGTCCACTTCAGACACTTCTTGCACCATGACACAAAACAGAGATAAGAAATCTCAGACTGAGGAAAAAAGTGCTCCAAGAGCACAAAATACCATGTTACCCACTACAAATGACAGCATATTAATGCTAGTTTTCAGCTGAATAAAGGCATTTTTCAATTAGAGCAATTTTGGCCATTAAATTTCTTCTTCAGGGAAGACAGAAGGAGGTACATAACCCTAAAATGCACCCTGCCATTCCCAGGGTTAGTTTACCGTGAGTTTGCAAAGTGCATTACAACTTCACAGTGCAAGGGTGTTTACAGTGATCAATCAAGTATTCGTCCAACAGATGAGGACTTTGAAAGCTGTGCTTCAGATATCAGGAAATAGAAGATAAATATAGTCAACAGATTTTTTTCTTTTTTTTGCCCATACTAAGCATTTACTGAAGAGCAAGATTTAGTTGCAGGTCTATCATTAGACTGCCTTCATCACTGCTTCCTGGTGTTGCTTTCTGAAAAGCTTCTTGTACAGGAAAGTATTTTTAAAATGATAGTGGCTGTTTTGGAGACAGACAACTAAGTATTTACTTTAATGAGAGACAGTTTGGGAGGAAATGCATCAGCAGTAATAGGTACTTTTCTTCCAGGACATGATGGCCCCTATCAAGAAAGTCTGCAGTATTTCACTGTAGTTTCCAAACTCTCCTTTTACCTTCCACTGTTCTTCCACTCTGCCAAATGTTTTGCACTTCAGTACCCATGTCGTCTACTTTATCTCCATACATCAAGACCCTCTAAGTTGTGTTTTCGAAGCTTTTAGAACACATTTTAGCTAATTTGAAGAGAAATTGGTTGCTTTATAATATATATAAGTATAAATATCTAAAATCAGAGTTTATAAATTAAAAGCAAAAAGAAGTCTCGAACATCCAAACATAGGTACACACATGCTCACAACCTCTCTTTTTCATGTCTCCTAGCTTCTATACACTTTTTCTATGCAACTGATGTCACTATCAATAAAATTTTCTCATGCTGTGTACCCACTAACAAGTCTTCACACCATGAAATCACAAATAGACAATGACACCTCCAGGAGGTTTACTACAGGGTTTGCTGGAACTTTGTACAAAAAAGTACAAAGCTGTAGGTATTTTTGATACTCCTTTTAGCAGGGAAGTAGCAACCTAGATTCCTACAGCCATCAGTCCACCCCAGGGCGTGTTTACTTATGAAGGAGATGGGTATTTTCCTTCTGTAGATCCCTAAGACCATCTGAGATGTTGCCATTGGTATTACCAGAACTGGAAATTGAATAAGAGAAATTTTATTTGCTGCCAACCAAAAATCAACATTGGACATTGGAAAGCAGACTGAACAGGCTGGTAACTTCCATGATTATTTTCCAGAAATGGCTGTCCTGATTTCAGCTGGGTTATGGTTAATTTTCTTCCAAGCAGCAGGTACCGTGCTGTGCTTTTTATTTAGTAAGAGAATATGTTGATAACACAGAAATGTTTTAGTTGTAGGTAAGCAGGGCTTACCCTGAGTCAAGGACTTTCCAGTTTCCCATGCTCTGCCAGCAGGCAGGTGCACAAGAAGACAGGAGTGAGCACAGCCAGACCAGCTGACCCAATCTTGCCAAAAGAAATATTCCATGCCACAGGATTTCATGCTCAGTGCATAAACTGGGAGAAGTTGGCCAAGAGGAGCCAGGCACTGTGTGGGATGGGTTGGGCATTGGCCAGTGGGTGGCGAGCAATTGTACTGGACATCAGCTGTCTGTCTTTGGTTTTATTCCTCTGTCTCCTTTTTATTACTAATAGTATTAGCATTAGTATTAATATTAGTATATTTTACTTTGTTTCCATTATTAAACTGTTTTTACCCCAACCCACAAGTTTTCTGGAGGGCAGGAATGAATGTGCAGTGAGAAACAACTCTGTTGTTCTTTGTTGCTAGCTGGGGTTAAGCCACAGTGTTGTAACCTAAAGCTGAGCAGTCCTTGCACAGTGTGTGTGACAGGTTTTAACCAATGCAGCAGGAGAAGCAGTTCCTGCTCTCATCTGCTTCCCTCCAGCAAGCAGCTCCCAGTGCTTGCACATTCTTTTGCATCAGCCACACAGTTGGATGTCAAAACACTTTTAACAAAGTGATCAAAATCTGCAGTCTGAGATCATTCCACCTTGCATATCAGGGCTTTATACAACAGCAGTTCCCAAGTCACATGCAGTCCAACAAAAAAAAAAAAAAAAAAAAAAAAAAAAAAAAAAAAAAACCACAACCAAACAAAAAAACACCAAGCCAAACTACTTTGATTCAGTCAGTTGAAATATCTTTCAGTCTGTCACTCTGGCATTTAATAGATGTACTCACTATATTGTATTGCACATCTGCAAGATACAATTAAAAGTTATCCAGGCAAAATTAATTTTTTTATTTGACTTTTTAGATTACATAAGTTATCACAAACTCAATCAATTTTGCTGAATCCACAATTTTTTCTGAAGAAAAAACTTCAATGAGAAGAAAACAGCCATGATTGTACATTACGCATTACAATGATTATGTTTGATTAAGAATTGATAAACAATTATGAAAAAAAATCCCAGCACCATCTCCCTGTCTTCTCTGCAAAGACTACATTAATTTACCAGAACCAAGAGGAATTCTGGCTCAAACTGGTGTGTTTTCCCTTTGTCTTTTACAGGACAAAAATTTCATTTTCAGTTTTCCTCTGAATTTCTTGTCATGTTGAGATATTGCTCATTAACTAAACTTGGAGTTTCTCAGCATCTGAACATCATTTCTCTGCCACCTGTTGATCTGACCTGACCCAGAATACCAAGAATATTTTTCAAAAAAAAAGATTTCTCAGTTAAAAGAAGCAGAAACCACAGAAAGTGACATATTAACTATCCACATTAGTTGATTGATTGGAATTTAGCCCCCCAAGCAGGTCCATGACCATGCTTTTGCGGTATTGAACTTTTGGAACCTCCAAAAAGAAAGAGAGGTAAGAGTGGTTACAGCAAGTGCAAATAATTCCCAGGCTGCCTGCGGGTGTCTGCCCCACATTGTCCTCCTCCAGGGCCCAGGGACAACACAGCCTGTCCCTGACACCCTATACCCCACTCAGACCTTCTCCTGGGCCAGGCAGCTCCTACCCTACCTTCACCTCTTGCTGCCTCCTGGATGCTGCACAAGAGAGGTGAGTCATTGGCCTGGAGTTGCAATGGGAGTGAAGTGCTCTGCAATGGAAATTTAATCATCTGGAGGCAGATCCTGTGAGCGAAACCATAGTATCATTTTTTAATGTGCTTTCTCGTGTGTTAAAGATATCTTAGGCAGTTTTCTGCTGTTGTTCAGTGAGGTGTAGTAAGCTGTTCGATCTGACAAGAAAGCTTCCGAGGCACCTTTCTACTGCATTCAGGCTAATTTGGCTCTTAATATTCCATGATAGAAATAAACCTTTAGGACACATTCTTATAACATTTTGGAAGTTTAATTGTTAGGAAGTTATACTTTCTTCCCACTGTGATAGAAATTATGATCTCCTTAAAAACAAAAACCTCAAAAAATATTATTAGAAGCCTCCTTTTTGCAAATTAAGAACACTGATTTTTCATTACAATGCAGAGCATTGCACATAATGTGTAGAACAAAAACTCTATTCAAGGACAGACATACATATGCAAATGGTAAGTCATGAACAAGAACATAAGTTATTTTGAATGAAAATTGTTCATTAGATTCTAGTTCTTTCCCATTTCTCTTGCTCCTAACTTGAAAAATACCTTGGATTTTCAACTTTTACCCTAAACACTCTCTTTTTGTGGGAATTTAAAGGTCAGGAGTTAATTTAGAAAGGTGGATGCATGTTTAAAAAAAGAATGAATGACAGAATAGGAGGTGAGACTCAATCAGCAGTTGTATGATCATCAGTCATTTCCCCAGGTAAAGCAAGCATCCTGAGGTCATTTCATTCTTCATGTAGAAACAATCAGAAATTACTAGACTTTCCAGAGAAAGTCCAGAAAGAGTTATCTTGCATATTTCAACAACAGCATTTATCAACCTGATATCAAAAATATTTGACACCCATGATTGTATTGACAATGAAGTATACAGAAGTCCTACAGAAGGCTGAATTTCTACAGCACTTCCACAGAAACTGGACTGCCAGCTAGTCCAAGAAAAAACTCATTACTTATGCTGCTGTGCATAAAGCATTTTGTCTGATAGGACCAAATCAGATTGTGTTTCTGAGAAAATTTGCCATGAAATGAAGGCACCCACCTTATTCTTTCTTTTGTATAAAGAACAAAATTAACAAGAAGATATATGGTGTATCTGTTCAGGGTGAAGATAATGAGAGCATTCCTCCAAATTTCAGCAACAGACGTAGTGGGAATCATAATATATAACATCAGGAAGACAAAAGTCTACAGACTGGAAGTTAGGCTCAGTCTTACCATAAACTTACCTTCAGCAAGCTAGTAACTTATTTAACTTTGCCTTGAACACCTCCACTTTCACAGGAAATCAGGGAAAATTACTGAATTCATAGGACTGTATCAAAGAAAATATATCAGCATCAATAAACCAGGAACTTTATCCATCAAATGCCATTAAAGCATCCAGTAATATTTAATTTCCTTTGTATCAATCCAGTTAGTTCATGAGCTACTTCACTTGTTTCTAATTTGTCAAATATTTATTTCAGTCTGCTTACATATTATCCAGGAAAACAAGTTACACATGGGAGTGTTTCCTCCATATAATGAACATAACGCGGCTTTTTATCAATTTTGTAACCAGTGAAGCATTTGAAGTTTCCTGGCCTCTTGTTCAATATACACTCTGAAAATGCATATTATATTATTCAGAATCAACAAAGAAACTACCACCTTGGAAAATCACACATACAAAACATTACACACAGGTGATTAAACATGTGATAACAATTATCCTAAAATTCCAATAATTTTGAATGCCAAAAGGCTTTACCATACACAGACACAATGAAATCACTTTGGTGTGTAGGTAGATCATGCTTATATTGCATTTTCACAGCAAAAACAAGGGTTACAGATATATTAACTGAGGGCAATATTGATTATAGCTCTGGCATCGTTCACAGAAACCTAACACTCTTCACTGTTAAAGAGGATCAAGTTGTCAAACTCTGTACTTTAGAAGCAATCACTGTTGGGGCAGAAGCTTCTGGTATAGCTCAGTTTTATGACCAAATGTTGCTTATTACAACGTTACATATTGTAAAGAGAAAAACCAGAACTATTCTTATCCAGCATCACCTGGTGCAACGCTATCTCTTCGCTCTGCAAAGGTGTGTTTTAGTGCTGGCTTAAGTAGAACAGATATGGTGCCAAAACCTGACCATCATCCAGGTCCTTCTCATTTGAGCTCATTTTCTGGAGGTTCTTGCTTATCAATAATAAACTTACTTTAGTTCAAACTGCTGGCATTTCTGAAATATTCCAGAAATGTCTGTCTGGGTGAGTCGATTTCAAACTGCAGTGGTAATCTGTGTCAGTCCCAGGTCGTTAGACTCCTCCCTCTCCTGAGGACAGTAAGATGACATTTCCACGACTAGTCATACAGGTTTGTTTGCCCCACCTGCTTCCCTCATGTATGCTGGGTCTTGCACTGTGTTTCTGACTCTGCTGGTGGTCTGCCTGTCCATCCTCATCTTGAAGGGGAAGCAGAAGTCCTTGAAGCACCTCTTAAAGTTTTCATCCAAAAATGCATAAAGGATTGGATTGAGGCTGCTGTTGGTGTAACCCAAAGCAATGCAGAAATAATAGCTGGATATGGCAGCAGTACTGTGGGACACATCCCCCAAGGCCTCAACCAGCACAAAGATGTGAATGGGAGTCCAGCAGATAATGAAAACTGCCACAACCACAAGAACCAACCTGGTGATGCGACGCAGGTTTCGGTCTTTTTCTCGAGACCCGGAGAGAAGCCGTACGCTTTTCAGGCGCAGGATCATCAGAGTATAGCAAACAATTATAATGAGAACTGGAATAACAAACGCAAAGACAAAGACACAGATTTTCATGAAGATGTCCCACCACACATAATCTCTGTCTGGAAACTGCAAGGAGCATTCAGTGCTAGCAGTATCTAAAAATGAAGGAAGCAAGAAGAAAATCACTTTGTTATTAGATATTCTAAACAATGTCATTATCATAGCATAACCTAGGAAAAGTGATTAGCATGTACTGCGATATTAATAAATGGAGTTATCATTAAATCACTCCAAGGAAGCTTTCAGTTACCATTGAAACTGGTTTTATGCAGCTGTCTCTAGAAATTACTGAGTTTTGAGCTTTTTAAAATGCAAAATATTGTATGAAACTTCTTTCCCATGGGAGGATCTAAAAAAGCAGAGCACAAAAACAAAATCTGTAAAGTTGTTTCTATTTGAATCTCACTGAGATCTAAAACCAGACTGAGTACCATGTTCAGTGAAGTAGAAATCTCATCATTATCATCAAACTGCATATGTTTTTGTCTGTGGGTGGAGAAAGATTTTTGATAACATGAATGGTAGAAGCTGAAGGAGGTTTTGACAGTAAGAAAATTTTGCCAATATATGATAATTTTATAATAATCTTTTCTCATGTGCCTTTGACAGCATAAATAGAGTACACACAAATGCTTACATTCAGAAAAGCTCCTGGAAACACCTTTTATTCTGTTAAATAAAAACAAATAAAATACACGTGTGCATGGAGTCAAATGGAAGCTACTCTTTTTGCAGATCATGCCATTGAAAACGCAGCCTGTGCAGAGACTGCAAGATCTGGGCCACAGAGATCAGACCACTCTCTTTCTCATGGCCCCTGCCAGGATTCAGAGACACAGGGAGGAGGATAAAAAATGAAATATTTGAGGTTTCATTTGCTGACCTCATTGGAGCCTTCCAGCCTATAAAACACATGGAAAAATAAGTAGTAAGATAAATGAAAAGGCAAGAGAAGGGGGTAAATTTACTACTGCTGTCAGTAGATCAAATCTACTGAAGATAAATCAGGGTAACACAGGGATTTTTCACACTGAATTGTAGCATGGATTTTATCCTGTAAAGTTCTTTGGATTTTTTATCATTTTCCCTACTGAGTTTGTCATTCCTCTACAAATTATTAGGTATTGTTTTTCATTGATTCAGATCTAAGAGTGGAATGATTCAGTATATTCCTGCACATAACTTTGTCATATCTGTCTCCATCAGGACACGTAAGAAGAAAAATCAGGCCGTATTTCCCTGCTATGAAAATGCTTCCCAAATCAAAATAATATTGCAGAGAATTTCTTTTGAAAAACAATTAGAGGAAGAAGTTATCACTACAGTGCCATACACACATTTCCATAGTTAGATATCAGAAAGGTGCTACTGGACAATATTGAATATGGAAACACTTTAATAGAAAACATTTACAACTAAAAAAGTTAAATATTTTGAGGCTTTATTTTAAATAATGATTCTGCAAGCTGAAAATGGAAAAGACATATTTCTCAAGGCTGATGCAAGATACTCAGATGACTGCACAAATATGACTTGACACTCAGTGAACTTATTTAAATCCTTTGTGATGTAGGTTTTCATAAGCATAGTTGCTTTTACTTCATTTCATTCTAGAAATGCCAACAATCATCTTCAAAGGAGTTTCCCTGTCAATTATTATTATTTGTAGTAGATCACAGCTTAGCAGTAGACATAAAATCAGGATGCAGCTGTATTATCTAAATTAGTAAAGCTGCCTCCAGATGTGGAGGATGAAAATGAAGTGTGACCAGGGATGGCTGCTCCGGACCACATCCAGCTACTCACTGAAACTCAGTCCCAGAAGAAATGGCCTCTTCAGATCTACTGACATAATTTCACACATTGATCAAAATTATGAGGCATCCTCATTATATTTTGCTATAATTTGTGGTTGACAATGTTATTTTAGAATTCCAAATTATCCAATACAAACTTAATTATTCTCTTGCATCTCAGTGCAGTTTAAATTCTATGGCAATACTTTTTTTTAATTCATTAATATTCATGTATTGCACTTGATATATGTAATGCCATTGCAAAGTGCTTTAAGGAATCCATTTACATTTTCCCAGTTTACAAGTAGGAAACAGTCAATAGACATTCTGGTCATAATGCACAATACCATATGAATTTTCTGCAACTTTGGGAGTGGAACATAATAAAATCCAATTTTTATTTTATTTTTATAACCTGAAAAGTTGCAGAACTATGAATAGTGTCATAAACTTCAGATTTCATACTGACATTTTCCACTTTGAAAGGCAAATATTCCAAATACATTGATGTATTTAAGGAAAAACACTGAATTCTCTATGATATTTGGTGTAAGTATATTTTATAATGTGCTTGATAAACTGCCATTTAAGATTAATCTTAATCTTGACCTAGGAAACATACATATTAGATACATAATATTGATTGTGTCACATTCATACCCTTCATACCCTTACTGGCAATATGAATAGTTAATTTTATACTTTTATTTGTTTTGATGGCTGAACAATTCTTCAGCAAGGAAAGCTCCATTAAGGCCAGAGCAGGAAAATTTACACAGACGTAAAATTTAGTCTGCGGGAAAAATGTATCTAAAAATGTATCACACCCGGGTGTAATTCTGACCTGTGATAGCAAAATAGATTAACTGAGCACGGTAAAGGAACCTCAAGTATAATCGCTTTCCATTTGCTGTTCAGTTGTTGCTTAAATATGAATCCAGCAGAGGCCCTGAAGCATATAAACAACCACTGTTTTAACCAACAAGACATAAAGTTTCAGGCCTGAGCTCCAGCTGTCAGGCACAGGAAGCGTCCTTGCCTTTACACTTCAGCATTTATCAGCGCAATTCACAGGCACACCAGGCAAGGTAATTGACACTAAATGTTCAAGAGAGACCTTAGATCAGACAAGCAGGGAGGAGCAGTAGCAGCTGACAAGCAGCTGCCAGTATTTCCAGCCTCATTTAGCCCAGCTGCGCTCTGTATCACCAGCCTCTGTTTCATAAGTTAAAAAGAAGGGCTGCCTTCTACGTGCCATGGAAAAGGCATTTAATCATTGCTGGCCTCAGAGGACCCCCTTGATCTAAACGTGTTGCTGACACTGAATGACAGGAATATTCTCTTAGTTGAGCATGCGCCAACAAAACACCTGTCTGAGCCAATGTCCCATGGCCTTCAAGATTTCGTATGTAGCAAGATATTCTTCCCAATTATGCCTGAGCTTAATATTTACCCAGCTAGACCTTGTTTTATAGAGCCTGTCAAAACTTTACTGGGGAGAAGAGTTACAGCACTGATCTCCCAAAGCACTGAAAGAAGAGCTTCCAGAGGAGTTTTTGTCCACCTATATAACAGAAGACTAACAGCAGGAACAAAATCTATATATCTTCAGCCAAATCTATCAGCCCTTGAGCAGCTGTTACTGAAAAGATTTTTCACACTGCTCTATGTCAAACAGCTTAACATACAACATTTATTGTCTCTGCCAGATGAGACTGTGTCCTTAGGTAAACATTGGTCTCAAAAGGAGGGAAACCATTCTAAATAGAAAAGACTGATAGTACAGGAAATTAAGAATAACTTTTCAAAAGGTTGTTTACATCTCAAACAAGACTCCTACCAAATAAATGCCTTGTATTTTATCCAGCCATCCAGTAATGGGGTGACCCCAACCCAAAGACACCATTAGAAGTGTCAGGCCTTTGAAGACACTGAGATGCCCCTGCACTGCAATTACACCCGTGGGTATGAAGCACATGTGTGGGAAAATGCTTGTCCCCCTTCCTTCTCAAGGCAGATCTCAAAATCAGATTAACCCCACAGAAGATAATGAGTCAGGAGCCATAGGGGCTAAATCCACAGTCCTTCACGGAACAGAAATTTCAAGCAAAGCCTACACATGGTCTCCATACAGTTTTCATTGACTTTATGTTCTTGTAGCTGTTTCCCTGCCATAGCCTGAATTTCCATTTCCTGTGACAATTCTTATTCTCAGCTTTTCCAGGTTTCTGTATAAATTCCCATACTTTTTGAAATAAGATCTTGAGGTCATATATAATTTATCTTAATTTTCTCTCTCCAGCTACTGACTTTTCCTTTCTTCACCATGCCTTCAAGTTCTGTGAAATGACTAGTCATAATTAACTCCCAAAAATTCTAGTTTCTGCTCTTGGGACTGCATTGAAACTACACCCTACAACAAGAACCTTAAACCCACATTTCAAGTTTCAACATAAACTGCTCCTGGATTTGCTCATTGTGATTAAACTCCTGATAATTTTCCCCTGCTGTCTGCTTGTAGCTTTCGTTGGTCTCAACATAGCACAGGCAGTGGTCCAAAGTACATTTTGGTCTTTCATTTGGCATGGACCCCTGAGCTTAAATGATTTATATGTTGTACTGTGATGTTCCACTATATATTTCAAAATGTCAGGGATTTAGATGTACTTTTGAAGACGGAATAAATAATGTTTGATCAGTATTTGAACCTACAATTTATTGCCAGTTGAGAAATAAAAAGATTGAATTTTGAATGCTCACACTCACCGTCCCTGACTTTGGTGCCTCCAAGAACTATTGCTGATATACCAACAGATGAGGACAGCAGCCAGATACAGATGTTGATGATCTTTGCTTTGAGAGGTGTACGGAAGTCCAGAGCCTTCACAGGGTGACACACAGCAATGTATCGATCAACGCTCATCATGGTGAGTGTGAAAATGCTGGTAAACATGTTATAATAGTCGATAGAAATCACTATTTTACACAGCACATCACCAAAGGGCCAGGAGTTCATCAGGTACTCAGTGCTTTGGAAAGGCATGGTGGTGGTAACGAGGGCATCTGCCATAGCCAGGTTGAAGATGTAGATGTTGGTCGCTGTCTTCATCTTTGTGTACCTGCAGAACCAAAAAAGTAATGTTTTATTACTACAAGATACAATAATGTCCATTCAGATATGTAAGAGTTATCAGTCAGGCTTTGCCATAGTTGAGGTTTTTAAGTCTTTTCTCCTCTGTGATAGAAACATGCACAAATGCACGTTTTTGACCCTTGGGATAAAAGTGAATACGTATTATTCAATCTTTCAGCATGTATGTTAGCAGCTAGAGCTATTTACCACAGGAAAACAAAGTATATGTATACATTTAATCTAATTAGACAAATTTCAATTCTCTTTTCTCAAATCCTGCTACAAGAAAATATCACTGTTAAATTTGGAAGTGATCAAAACGGGTTTTTGTTTCCTTTTCTTACAGATATCTGTCAGTGATTGTGAGATTTCTGGGTTTGGTTTGTGGAAGAAACTGTTGTTATCCTCTTTTCCAGTAAGAAAACAAGTTAATTGCTATGTCTGCTGGGCCAGATTGCTTCTTATATTTGTCTTGCTTGAATTCACTACAGTGCCAGCTGATACACATTTTAGTCATTTACCTTCCTTGTTCCTTCCTTGACAATTTTTTCTCCTTTCTTATCATCAGCTTTTCCCAGTTTTCTCTTTTATGACTGATAAGGTAAAAGATCACTATTATTCAAGTAGGATACCACAGTGGGGAGAAAACTGTCACTGCAGTATTTTTTTCTGCATTCTTTAATTTCATCAAAAGTAAACCCTTGTTTTGTCCAGCTGGAAGGAAGTTCAGCCTACACAGAAAAATAGGATCTGTTTTTTGAGATGACACCCTGTTTTGTTTGACCCCAATGACTGTTTTGGGAGACTGCCTGTGGAGAACTGCTTCCCTCTCTGTGATGGACACAAAGGGTGATGGAGAGCCTGCTAACATGGGAACTCACCTATCACTCCTTTCTGAAAGGCTTCTCCTCAATACTTGTGTTTGCTCATTGCTGTTAATTTATCCTTGGATTTAATGAGATTTTCTTTCTTAAAACTGCTTCAGTCCCATATTTTGAGTGTGTGTCCAAACTAGAACATGCACACGTAACATGCACCTAAACACGTTCTGTAAGATTCAACCACTTCAGTCAATGAACACATAGGACAGTGGGTCTCTGCCTTTAAAACCTTGACGTGTAGAATAAAAAATTATTTAAAAAAGAAATTGGGCAGTGCTGTCAAATTGTGCCCAATATGTAAATTAGCTATCAAATAAAATGTGGGCAGGAATTTCATTTTATGACCAATATGAAATGTTAAAAATAGCATTGGTTTTTTCTAAAACATTCTAATTAAGACTTATCAAGGAAATAAAGCCAAATGGTAGTTTAAAGCAAAGGGGAAAAAAACTGCAAAGGAAGAGAGAAAACATCCTTCTCGCCCACATACCAACCCATCAGTCAGAGATAGGCTTCTGCCCCCCACTAGATCAATCTCCTCAACAGATCCTCCAGGAGAGGAGGCATTCTGTCCTGTAGGTCACATTATAACCCTTAAGGGACTGTTCAAACACAAGTATGAGTCCTTACAGCTAGAAAAAAGCAAATACAAGACATGTTAATGGACAAAAAACTTCCCTACTGGTTAAAAAAAAAGAAAAGCAAAAACGCCATCTTCAAGTGTATCTCAGCTGTAAGATCAAACAAAAGTTCACTAAACACTCAAAATTATCTGCTAAAATGGACTAATTTCCATTAAATTAAATAGGATAGTAGGACAATTTTACTTCTATGGACATCACTGACGATACTTGAAATTGCTGTCTTGTTCATATTGCAAAAAAAAAGACTGTGGAAAGCTGGAATGGTTGCATAAAAAGCACTAAAAATAAGTGAAGGGCCTGGAGAAAATTCTTTGACTAACTTAAAGAGTTAGGCACATTTAGTTTATCAAAAAGAGCAAGAGGTGACTTGATTACAGTGTCTGAAGACCTTCACAGGGAGAAAATAGCAAGTACAGAAGAGTCCTTTCAGACTACACAGAAAATCATAAGAAGAACAAATACGTAAAACCCTTGAGTCAAATTCAGCTTAGAAACAATGACAGCTGTTTCCTAACATCTAAGGTGATTATTATGGGGAAAGAGAAAGGGATAATTTTTCCATCCACTGGTGCCATCAAATCAAGGTCTGCTGCTTTACAAAGAGTTTGCTTCAGTCAAATATGAGTTGCATTCAGAAGAAATGCAATGACCTTTGATATGCAGAGGTGACACAAGTAACCATTCACCTGAATCATTATTTCTGTAGATCTTTAAAAACTTCGTCAAGGGTTTGGACACAGTAAGTTTGCTTTCAAAGTATAGAAGAATTAGCTTGACTTTTTTTCCTTTAAGAAAATCAGAAAATTGGGGGAAAATATCTAAGATTATTTTATTAGCCTTGAAAAAGCACATATGCGAAAGTCTTTATATCTCACATTTCCCATTCCTTGCAACCTTAATTCAATTCTTTTATGTGTGTGCTATTACAACTCTATATACCATATTCTCCAAGCACCCCCTTCCCTTTTTTTTCACCTGAGCCTTCCAGTGGAAGAACAGCGAAGAAGTGCTGTAGAATGGGATTAGTAAAGAGCTTGATCACTTTTGCCTGGAAACATTGGCCTGTATATAAATGAGGTATTGGCCTTTAAACTTATTAGGCAGTATAGATAAAGTCACACATTCATTTAGAAGTTAATAAAATTCAGAAATGCCTTTGAGAATCAGGACTCAATCATCCAAACTCCTTTGAATGTTTTCAATTAAACACGTAAAAATTATTAAATTCCCACATTCCTCTTGTGCTTGCAAGGTATGTGCTTGCAGGTTTAATCAAAAGTCTAGATAAAGTAATGGAGTGACTGCTGTTGCTGTCGCACCCTTTCAAGCAGACCCTGATAAAGTCAGCAAGAAGAGGGATTTGCCTGCTTGCCTACAACTCATTCTATTGCACCAAAACACAGAAGGAAATTTTTTTTTATGGTCTGGGGTTTTCTCACCATTCACTCCATTCAGCTGAACAAGGCCAAAGCAGTGACTGTGTAAGGGAATCTTGTCTTCCTTTGAAAAATAATATTCTTAATCAAATATCTGAATTCATTTAAGTTAAAAATGTTTCTATCAGCTTTAATTAGTTTAGCAGGACAGATAGGGTAAACCTGGACATCATTGCAGCATAGGTGGCACAGTAGCAAATATTAACATTTTCTTAGTGTCTGAGGTACAAATTTTAAAGACTTTTATAAACCATGGCTGCATAAACTGCTCATGGGAAATCCCATGTCTAAAAAATGGTTTGTTAAATACTGGGAGTTCTTAAGAGAGAATGGCAACATTTCTAATGCGACATAGGAATGAAAAGTCGTTCTTTTAAACCAGGTGCTAGAATCTAATTTCAAGCAGCAGAAAAAACTCTGATCACTTAAGCTGGTGGATCTCAAGACTGTTTGTAAAGCTATAAGCAGGCCTCAAGCCTCTGTAGACTAAAAACTGGAAGATGTATCAAAACTGCAGAAAAATAGTCAAGATGAAACACAACACTTTCATATAGATGCTTTTTTTTTTTTTGATGGGTATATGATGAAAGTTTTTAAGGAGCAAGTTTTAAAATATGTCTACTTACGTGTCAAAAGTAAAATTCTCAAAACTATTCGGCATCGCTCACTTTCCAAAAATGGAAAGTTCTTTGAGACTGACTTTAGACTGACCCCTAGAAATTTTCCCCAGTTTCTCAGTCTACTCATCATTACTGTTCTTTTCCCTTTGGAGAAGAACATGCTTTTAAGACAAGCTTTTAAGACAGTAAATAAGAAGAAATCACACCTCCAACCTACACTGTCAATGAAATTGTGGTAACAGAAGTGGGAAGCATGCTACTAAGGACCTGGTGTGCTTTCAGAAAAAAATCTGCTAGTAGAGCCCCTTAAAGTTATTATCTCAAACAGAGTAGAGCAATGTGATTCTAAAGTAGGCTGTAACATTAGAAAAGCTGATAAAAGGTGAGAAATAGGCTCTGGTCAATTTTTTTCATGTAACTGTAATAGGATGAATTAATGAAATGTTTCCTGCAGTGTGAAATGAGGGATGGGGAAGGGAGCAAAACTTACAAATATACTACAACATTCTCCAGTTGCAGAGGGAAAATACAAAAGCATAAAATACGATGAGAAGTAGCAAACACAGATTTTTCACAGATATCTGGGTAAGTAGATGAAAATTAAAGCTAAAGCACATCTAAAGCAAATTGCAAAAACACCTATCAGCAGGATGCAGGCTCTGTTCCACTAGGTTCCTATGAATGAAGTATATGGAGATCAAGCACCTGAAAAGCTTAGTCAGGAAAGCTCTAAATCTCAAGGCTACATTCCAAGTACACTCACTATAATACTGCGCCAGAATAGGAAGATAAAAACCAAAATAACAATCCAGGAGAATCTATTCCAAACCCACACCATGTCAAAAGGATGGCTCAGCTCTCTCTTTGATATTTGTAATCCAATATAAAAACTTACGCCAATATGAAATGAAGTCTAAGGTCATTTAAAGAATATAAAAATTAATATGCTGTAGTTTTCATGTGTGGATTGTGTGGATTTAGGTTGGATGTGGAAGGTTTTTTTCCTGAGCTAAAGAACCAGGGTCTGAATTAGTTCAAGTCTACTTATATTGTGGTCAATGTGAAAGGAAATTCACGCTACTTAACAAAAATGAACTGATTTTTCTCCTTCTACGATAAAGACTTTTAATATTTCTGTGTGAGCTCAAGAGCCTCTCTTTGAAGAAACTATAAAACGGCAGAAAAAAAATACTGTGAAATTTTTGCTTCCATGATTTTGATAGGAGAGGTCAGAGGTCAAGGAGCTGTGATTCACTGTGGCTTAAAATGATTCACTGAGAATGAAGAATTTTACTAAATTGGTACTTTATCTAAAACCATTATGTCTAATAATATTATGAAAGAGCCTGGACAATTAGCTTAGACTATGTACCAGATGTTTTTTTGGTCTCTGTTGGTAAGTAGAGATGAATACTGACCTTATCAAGCAACTTCTATCTCTTGAAAAACTTCATGCTGCTGGAGATGTTTCCCAGTGACCAGTCATGCCATGGGGATCTCCCAGGGTGTTATACAGACCATCCTAATCCTTTTTACTTGTCACAAGTACATTTCTCTAGTGAACATTGAATCTCTGTCTCTGGTAACATCCACTTTTCCTGTTATTGTTTTTTTTTCTTGGTAGATTTTTTTTTTTTTTTTAAATAAAGGACATGAGCTCCCTTGGCAAAGTGCTTCCCATGGGTTAATGGGAAATGGAATTGAGTAGGATATAGATTGCCTGGCAAGGAGAACAAATCTCATTGCTCAAGGAAACAGGGATAATAGCTTCAGGAAAAGATTTCTCAGGATATTTCTTTCCTTGTTGGAAGCAGACAACTGTTATTGCATGTTTGCTTCCCCTGGATGTTTCTGCAGGACAGAAAAAAGGAAAGAGCTCAGAAATCAGTCTTTTGGGGTTCTTGGGGTATGGGTATCACTCTTCTTCCTGAAACAATGCACCTGGTCTCCATTTTGCCACAGGGATGAATAACACCTGACAGAGCTGGGAGTTTCTGTAAGCCAGCTAGACACTCGGAAATGTGGAGACCCAAATCTCTGGTCAACACTCCTGTATTAAAGTTTAATGGGAGACAAGGGACTTCTCTCTATAGCAAGTAAAGGATTATGTGGTAAGACAGCAAATGCACCTATCAGTAGTGAGCCAGCTCAGTGAGAGGTCATCTGTCCCTCTTAGGAGGCAACTGGGAGGCTTCCTCTGGACTTCTCTCATTTATCTGTTTTCCTCTCCTCCCTCAGGGAAGTCCACAGCACAGACCAGCTGAACACATTTCTAAAGGAGATGATTCAAGTGAAATGCAGAAAACTTTAAGGCACAGTCAAGAGAAGAGCACAGCTCGTAGCTTCCATGGTGAAAATGTTCTTCTCCTGCACACTTAAACAAACCAGACATTCTGAAAGGTGAGTCTAGCAGTAGGTCCTGATGCAATCCATCATCCAGCAGCATGTTAAACAAAACTTTTCTGAGTGTGAACACTAAATGAACATTGAATAGATTATCTGAACTAATCCTACCATGCAGCTTCTCACCTGTCACTACTCAAGGAGGCTTTTGCCAGTTGCCCAACAGTAGCCACAGTGGCTGGACTACCAACAATGTGCATTTAGCAAATAGAAAATCCTCTGTGTTCCACATGCAGCACATCTCAATTTGGCAACTCTAGGCATTCACACTTAATGCATTTTAGAGCAGAGATGAGCAGCTGCATGTTACAAAGGTGGATTGATATAAGAAATGGAGAAAACATGAAGCTGCTGCTCACTTTCTTACCATGAATTTGTCTCCTCACACTCATGCAGAGAACACAGAGATTTCATTGGAAAACAGCAAACTGCCCAAAATTAATTTTAACTTCCATGAGGATTAGAAGGTGAATCTAATGAGAGCTGAACCCTCTGGCTTTGAGAGAAATAAATGTTTCAAAGGTAATTCACAGCCTGGCATGACAATTTCCCAATAGAACCATGTCAATTTAAAGCAAATTACTCTTTGATAACATCAAAATATTACTTGTTAATATTACTTTCAACAAATATCTTAAATCAATTTCATTTTTGTGTACTTTAGTTTTTAAGTGCTGTAGACCTTTACATATTCTTAATTTATACCTTTTTTACCTTATGTGGAGTGCCAGAATGGTCAGACGTCCCCCTTCCAATATCCTTGTTGCATCTGTGCACACATTTTCCCCACAACTAATCCAGTTTGTGCACTCATGCCTGTCTGTAGACAAAATGATATTCCTACTGCCTTTTCCTCATAGCTCTCTAAATTCACAAAAGAAGATAGCAATAACCAAAGCACAAAGTCTTCCTTAAGGAGAAGAGCACAGATTCCTCACTTTATGAGAATTGTCTGATATTTAGAGATGGGAGAACCAAAATGGAGGCCTAAAGTATACTTCCTGGAAGGTAAGTGTAGCTGGATGCTTTTTCTTCAGAAAGCATTGTGTAACTGGAATCAAAACTTTTCTTGGAAACCCATTTGTTTCAGAGAATTTAACTTTAAGGGACAAATACATCACAGTTTAGACAGTGAGAGTGGGCAAGAGAGGTAGATCATCTTCCCTTGTCCTTGATGTGTCCCAGAAATACAAATCACCCAGTAAAGAATTTCCTTTTATAACATCCTTTCAGCAAATTCAAAATCCTCTCTCAGATAAAGAAAACTAAATGAAAGATCCCCACACTCTCCCCTCATTTTGTCCTCTTCACCAGAAGGACTTAGCCAGTCTGCCCTCCCCAACATCATCTCCTCTCTGTGCACCCTCCCTATGCTTCATCCAGGATCATGATCATACCCACTGCTCTTCCATCTGGCAACAGGAAAGTTATCTCAAGCTTTCTGCCTTGCAAGCAACCAAACTGGAAAGTTCTCCTAAGTTTTCACTTTCTTCCAGTTCAAAAAGGTTCTCTGTAATTCATCTTGCTTCCAGACACTGATTCCAGTTATGCCTTTCTCTGAACTAAATGATTACCTGGCTGTTAGCCCAGCGGAAATGTCTGGATGGGTACCAAATTACTTTTCAGAAGCCAAACACATTGCTCACTATAAGCTGTAGCCTCTCTTTAATACTGTCTGTAGTAAATATTCCTTTCAAGCCTTTCCTCTGCTCTCCCTGCCTATTTTCACTATCAGCTCTTCTTATCACAGCATGACCATGAGTTGGGTTTCTTGTCAGCTTATAAATCGCAGGTCTCACTTAGTCACTGTCTAGCTGGGTTTTAAAAGTATTAGAAATAGTAACATTTTGTTTAAATGGTCTGTGTTGTCAAGCTATCGATACTCTTTTATAAGCTTGTCCTCTTTCATGTTTCCTGTTCCCTTGTTCTTTGTGCTGTCTGTAAAAGCTTTTGGTAATGATCAGTCTTCAAAGTTGTGATGGAAATTATGTCACGTTTGAACTAATGCTGGAGAACTGATCAAAATTACCTCCATTCAGTGATGTTAGGCTCTTTGAAATCCGTGATGAATTGCTATCAATCCATTTGATGCCTCTCTGCTGGCAGTAGTAAGCTGTCAGATTTTCGATTAGCAAAGGAAAGGTTAAAAGTCTTAAACTTCGCAAAGTATAGTACAGTTCACCCTTTGCCTTTAGGAGCCAAACCCTTGATTTCATAAAAGAATGAAATCATACAAACTGTCTGCAATAAAAAACAGGTAATTTAGTTAGGTCGACTCTTCCAGAGCCTAAATTTTCAGTTCAGAATAATATTCTTTCCAAATATAGTTTAATAAAATTAGGACAATAATTTAAAGCAATTTAACAAGTGATATTTTAATGGTATCAAAATCTATTATCAATTTAAACTGATGTATTGAATCAATTTAATTGTTATGTGCTTTAAAAAATATATTTTCATTCTTGTTTGGAATGAATGATGAAGAAATTTTTAAAACAATCTGGAAAGGAGTCAATTTTATATGACATTTCTTAATACACTCAGTCTGTTATGTAAGATGCCATTCAGTTCAATGAATATAAGGACAAAAATGAGCTAGTGGTAAAATGTTTTCTTCAACATTAGACTAAGCAGAGGATTATAAGGTTTCTCTTTTCCCTTAGGAATGAATCTACATATCTGTAACACAACCTCTTCTTAAAAATTCTTAAATGTAGAAAATTATTCAGTTCACTGGAAACTTGAAAGATAATTTAAAAAGAAATACAAGATTGGTTCTTTGTGATCCTGTTGATATCAGTTGGTCTGATAAATCACTTCAGGAACAATGACAGTAAGACAAATTCATAGAAAAAGTCCATCTGGCGAGGGTAAGAGGGAGCACCTCCCAGGGTTTTATCAGAGCGTTTTTATGGTTTTGACAAGTGCAAATCCATGTAACTTTAGTCAGAAGATTTTTTTTCTCTGCAGCTGTCACAAGAAACTACCATTTTGCTTACAGCCAGCACAAAATTTTAAAGAAAAAAAAGTCATGAGGGAAGAGGAATGGAGAAAAAAGCCTTTTTGCTTCCAGGGACAAATAGGGTTTTTATCCCCTTCAACCAACTGTTTTACCTCCAGAAATATCTTCTGAGACCTCAAAGGAAAAGCTAATCTCAAAAGAGAAAGTTTGGGGTTGAGGTAGATTCTGATAATGCCAAGAACCACACAGCTGTAGGATAAAGTTGGATAACTTTACCTGGTATCTGCAAACCTATTTCATGCTTCCCCTCCTCCTCCATAGGGAGGACTGTGCTTCCCACACAGTGCCTGTATTTCCCACCAGTACAAGAGCCAATGTGATGCCCTCTTTCTCTCTTACTCTCGCCCCAGGAAAAGCAGCAGCCACAGGACAGCATCACATCCATGTGCCATGGCTCAGCATGGACTGTCCATCCATCCAGCTGACAGCAGAGCCCCTTGGGATGGTGCACATGCTGCACATCTGATCCAGACACAGGGACATCTCCTGCAAACCACCCACACTGGGAGAGCCAACTGCCACGGGCAGGAGCAGAGTGCCAGTCCACTGTACACTCGACACAGAGCTTTTCCTGCACATTGAAAACGACCACTCTACATGTGTCCAAGGAGCCCAGGGTGTTTACAATAGACCTGGTCTTGCTTTGTTATAAGCTTTCATGGTTAGACTTTGGCTTTTAAATGTAACTGTTGCTGTGTGTTTAAAGACAGTCAAAGCCAACATCTCCATTTTACATGTGAGGAAACCATGAAGTGACCTCATCAGCACAGGGAAGTGTTGAAGACTGATAGTGAAGCCAAGAGAAGAATCCAGGTCTCCTGATAAATGGTTTAAGAGGCCATGCTGTCAACACTGTACTAAATCCCGATCAGACTTCAACACAAATCTCTCCTCAGGAGCTGTATCAAACTCAGCTATTTTTCTGTCAAGAGTCTCTACATGTGATTGAAGTGGCATTCTCCTGTTATTTTTTCCTCTGAGGAAACTCTGAGTTTTCCCTCTCAGCAGAAAAACACCCCAGCAGACCTGTAAGAGATTTAATTCACCCAGAACTCCATGTACAAGCTGCTGACATGCTGACTCACTGATGTCCATGAGCTGCTTTAGCAGTCCTTATGCAGAAGTAGCAAAATCAGATCTGCATTATAAAATTAAAGCAGGGAATTGGCCAAGACCTACCTATACCACAGGATGTAGCTGAATTTGAGCCTGTTTCTGAGGCATCTCAAGATCCTGGAGTCTCCTAAATCTACCACAGCATTGGCACTTCAACATTTTGACTGAAATACCCAGAATACAAGGGGGTCTTTGCTGTTGTTGTGGGGGGTTTTTTGTTTGGGTTTTTTTGTTTGTTTTTTTGTGGTTTTTGTTTGGTTTTTTTGTGGTTTTGTTTGTTTTGTTGGGGGGTTTTTTTGTGTGTTTTTTTTTTGGGGGGGGGGGGGTTGGTTTTGGGGTTAATTCTTTTTTTGTTTTGGTTTTGTTTTTGGTTTTGGGTTTTTTGGGGTTTTTTGTCACCCAAAAAGTGACCCAGTGACAGGCCTGGACTGTCAGGCAGTTGAGATAGATGATTATTGTAATAATTCCAACTGAACTATTCTAACAATATTAGGATGAGCAAAGGGAGAAGGAGTCTTGCCTGCCCTGCCTGCCTGTCCAAAGGGGGTCAGGAGGAGGAGAGCAGATCTGGAATTCAGAGTTGAGAAATGGCAGCAAAGGGCCTCAGACAAAGTTTGTACTCATCTGGAAGGTAAAAAAGAACCACAGTAAATCCCTATCCCACTTTAGAGTTGTGGCAGCTGGAGGGGGTATTGTGGGTGGTTGGAGTCCAGGATCTGCATCTCTCTTACCATCTTCTCTCACAAACTTCCCACAGACCTTGTCTTTCCTCACAAAAGGACATCAGTGCAGGGTACATTGTTCATGGGCCATTAGAATCCATCCTGAGACACAATCATGCAGCGAGTATATGTGAGGAAAAAATGGAGGGAGATGAGAGGTTTGGACAAAAATGAAGAAAATAAACCTCTCACATGAACATTTGAAATATTTCAAGACCATAAGAAAAGTTTAAAACTGTTGGCTTGTATATGCCTGAACTTCAGCTAATGATTCTATCAGTGTTTAAAGCATTTGCCACACAGAAAACCTAGGAGAGAAGGATAACAAAAAAAAAAAAAAAAAAAAAAAAAAAAAAAAAAAAAAAAAAAAAAAAAAAAAACAACCAAAAAACCCCAATGGGTGTTTTGTGATATTTATTCATTTTGTACCATGTAATCGAGATATGGGCAAGGAGAAAATTAATGGAAAGACTAATGTAAGAACTAGAAGGAAAGTGAGAAATAGCTATCTAGACCCTTACAAAAAAGTCTTAGGAGGGTAGTAGAAGGAGATAAAAAAGCAAATATGTATGCACTAGTATAATCCATACTTGCTAACTTCTAGGGCTAAGTTTGGATTTATTTCTGCTGCTCAGGCCAGTTAATCAGCTTTCTTTGTTACTGACTGATGGCTTAGAAAATCTCTGCCTTTGCAGCTGTGTGGCTGTCAAGTATGGAGTCTCTTTTCTTGAAGGAGAAATACAAAAAGGAATTAAATCTCTACCCTGAATGAAGGGCAAAAGGGCATACAGGGGTATAAAAATCACATCATCACAAAACTGCAGGCAACCACATCTTCTAAACTGACCACAGGCATCTTTCTTTATTGCACTGACTAGTAAATGGAATTTTATTTTCGTTATTCAACAGTATTCACCTGATTATAACTCGTCTTGATACCTTATCAACAACTTCAGTGGTTCTCATAATTTCCCCTTATATCAAGTCTGACAATTACTTCATCATTCTGCAGTTGCCTGACCCTTATCATACATCCTTTACAAAAGAAAATCCCTTCCAATACCCCCATTTTTTTCATATACAAGCCAATTCATTGAAGCAATGAATACTCCACAGTTCTGGGATTTTCTTTTCCCAGAAACTTTGTCAGAATTCAAACGGGCTGTGGAGAAAGAGTCTGAAAAGTTGCAGGATTTCAGTGCCCTGGATTGCTCATTATCACCCTCCACAACAGCACTGTCCAATCATGCCTACAGGTTGCAAATGAAAGGACAAAAGCAGAGAAGAAGCACAGTGATAGCTAAAATACACACCAATTCACAAGTGTAAGTGCAAGCATAAGTATCAGTGCATTTCACTAAGTGGCTTAATTTGAAACCTTCACTAACACAGACACAGAGTTTTCTCCTCTTTCCTGAAAAACAATGGAAAAGGTATTTCAGCACCTTCTCTGCTTTTTCCAATCCAACACCAACAACTGGAGTTAAATACTGCTAAACAGTGAAAAAAAGATCCTTTGCTTTACATTAAGCAGTTCCTGCTATCTTTATTATTTCTTGGCCATCCCTCCTTGTTAAACAAATCATTAGATGCCAAGACAGCGATGTATCAGTGTCCACACGACTGGACACATAAGCTGTCCCTCGGGGTCTCTTCACAGTGGAAATAAAAGCTGCCTTGTAGAGGTTTCCTTCTTTCACTCGAGCTTTTCCCCTGGGATGCCAGCAGCGTCTCATCCCTAGAGGGCAGCCAATGAACAGAGCTCCAGGCATAAGGCGCTTTCCCTCAGACTGCAGGATTTATCACATTTAACCAGCTTGTCCCTTCTGTCTCTAACACAAGTCCAGACAAACCACTGTGACTGACAAGGTTTGGGTCATTTCAGTTGCTTTTTTTCCAGTTCCTTACAGTAGAACTTCCACAATCCGCCCACTCCCCCACCCTGCCCAGCTTAGGGAGAGCCTTTTGCACCTCTTCCAGCCAGTACCCCAAACCCCTTACCTCACTATGACAAACATGACCAGGGAGTTTCCCACCAAGCCGACAACGAAGACCACCGAGTAGACAGCAGTGATGATGATGGGGATGGCGGGGGAGATGCTGGTGTGGTTGTGCTGGCCGTCCCCAAAGACCCCAGTGGCATTGCTGTCATAGTCCGCCCAGCCCGGGAGCCAGCTGCTGCTGGTGCTGGGGGGCTGGCAGGGCCCCGGGGAGCAGGTGGAGTCTGGCTCCTCACGGAAAATCTGTATGGGGGCATCCATAGGGGTGCAGTCCCCACAGGCAGGATGGAGACCAGGAGGAGAGTGCACACAGCAGGAGGCAAGTATGCTAGAAAAAGGGAGAGAGAGAAACAGAAGTATTTTCACAGCCAGGCAACATTAAGACCTCTGAAACTTGCATGTGTTAAGGGGAGTTCTGCTATGATGGGAACTGTAATTTTCCAGGCAGAGATTTAAGCAAATCACATTCATATTAAATGATAGCAAGTTTTACATCTTGATATGTAATGTTGCCTCTTCAAGTGCACAAGGAAAGTTTTCCTTCACTTTCAAAGGTTGTACAGTGAAGGAAGCCAGATGGGAACAGCTCAGATCCACCCCCACACTTTAACCCTGTCTTTCCCATCTTTCATATTTTAAGTCAAACTCTATACTAAAAGGGGCTAAACTCTGAGCATTGCCTAAGCTCTGCTATAAAGGGGAAGAAGACAGAGAAACCCAATATCTCTCTGCACACCTGCTTTAACATCCTGCTCTGAGTTATTTTTTTCCTAATCCCATACCTGCTTTCATAGAAAAGACACATTAATGACAAAAAATACCTTTCAGTCCAGGGAAAAGAAGCGGAGTCCTCAAACAGGCGCTCTTTGCAGGAAAAGAAAAGAACAAAGCCGCTGTGCTTGGCTCCTGGAAGTGCAACTGACCACTAGGACTTTTGAATGTGAGGCACCTGCGCCCTCAGAGAGGCGTGCTGGCAGCAGAGCCGTCTCCCAGGCATGAGCTGCACCGTGCAGCAGCAGCAGCTGCTGCTGTTCCAGCTCCCACCACTTTGCCTTTTCTCTCTCAGGCTCCCTCTGCCTCCCTCTCGCTCTGCCAGGGCTCCAGCAGCACTCTGCACTGATGCACACGTTCTCCACTGTCTCTGTCCCCGCAGCTCAGGAGCTCACATGACTTCTTTCTAAACACTGAGATGCAGATAAATTAAAAAGGAAAGCAAGAAATAAGTTCTGTTATGAATTAATGCTTATTTTAATACACTTTTCCAAGTTGTCTTTCCTCAATTTCCCTGCAATCCCAGGCCTCAAGAAATAATTCTCTTTGCCTTATCGAATCCCACAGGATTTCAGACAAGTAGACACTGAATAAAAGTGGAATTTTAGGTTTAGATGCCTTGCATGGTCCATGAACTCTTACATGCCTCAACTCCACAACTATGTGTCCAAAATATTTCTCACTGGGTAGCTGTCTCCCTGTTCCTTTGCACCTGCAAGTCCAAAATCATGAGCCGGCTAGTAAAGAAAAGAGGGGCACCCTAATTACCATCCAGATTTTTCAAGTTGTCCCACACCATTTGAGAAGCCAAGAATTCCTTGTAGCACTCCATTCTCCCAGCTGCAGCCAGAAAGAGGGAGGTGGTGTGTACAGAAATCACATCACTCAGAGCTTATCCCTAATATACTCCCTCAAGCAGGAGTTGGCAAGGCACCAATATGTGTGTTCAAGTATCCTTTAACTTGCACACGGGCCTTGAAATCCCCACCAGAACTCTTTCTGAATGGCAAACTGGGAGAGAAGAGATAAAACCCTGAGTTATTCCTACTCCTTCAGAAGAGAGTGGGAACAGCCAGACTGGCTGCATCTCAAAGTGTGCAGCAGGAAAACTGGAGAAAGAGAGAGGCTGTGAGTTTCCTGCAAGATTTTCCAATCTTGAAACTTTACTTCATGCTCCTCTTGTTGAGTGTCTGTGATACAACTGGGTTTTCTATTCTAAACCAATTTTTTTCTAAACCTACAATCAAGAGACTAAATCATGTCAGCTCTGAGTGAGAAGTTCTGTAGGAAGCTTAAAAGTTACAGAACCTCCTCTTACAGGAAAAGGCTTGTTCAAATTTGATAGTGGCTTTGACTGTGGTCACTGTTTTCTCCAGAATTTCAGTAACTGCTCATGATAATGCCAGTAGAGCTGTCTAAAAGTTTCACATTTAACGACAATTGATAAAAACACAAAATAACAAATGTCTGACAGAAATGTCCTTGAGACAGGGACACAAACCTGAGAAATAATAATTTTTTTGAAGATGAAGCGAATCCTAGCATAAAATGTACTCCAGTTCTGTTTTTATCCTCTGCAATCCATGGTCTCCTGCCCATGTACTGAAGGGAACTACTGTTGCTGTATCTTCTCATAAATAATTTTACTGGTGATTTTCAACTTCTTATTAGCATCTTCCCCAGAATTTTCCACATTCTGCAATTAAAATATACAGGACAGATTTAAGATAGCAATGTTTCAGCATTCATTGATAATTTAACTCTTATAAGCAATCATTTTGTCACGCGGCAATTGCTACAGGTGGATCCAAAACTTCTATATGGGGAAGAAAACCTACTATTGCTCTGAGTAAATTTACACACAGATGATATAAAAAAGTAAGATAAATAGCAGATGCCCAGCTTTTTCAAGCACCAATGGTTGGACAGTAAGCTGCTCGTTCTCTAGCTAAATTCTGTGTTGAAACTGTCCATGGACCTTAGAGTTATCACAAAAAAGAGGTGTTCACAGTTGTAGTCACTGGCCCTTCATGGAGTTTGCACTGTAACTACATGGGACTGGAATGAGGTGGACTTTGACCACAACACTGCAAATTACAGGTTGAGCCAGAAGCAGTGTTTAAGTTGCCTGATGCTTTTTGTTTATGTTGGAGGCACAGATTTGGCTCTTGGTTCCTGTAGGACTTTGTAATACAATAGAAAGTACTTGGCTAAGGGAAATGGGTTGTCTTCTGAAAGTCAAATCAAGAACATATACACTGTTAAAAAACAATCTTTTCCTTTCTTGCATTGGCTTTGCTAATGAAAACCTGAATATCAGGATTATCAGCAGCAACTGGTCTCACTGCAGATACCAGAAACCACTGCCATGATATCGAAAAAAGAACTAAAGGCAGAGGGAGAACCAGTGTGCACCACCATCTTCCTCTCCTTCAACACCTAACTGCACAGTGCCTCTGCACCCTTCCTAAGAGTCCTGTGGGAAAGGAGGGAGTCACCTAGAGTCCCAAAGGCAGAGAAAGACAGGATTTGCAGGTGATCTAACCAAGACTGCCCACACACCGATGCCAGAAACCTCTGTTCCTTATAAGGGCTTTCATCAGACAGAAGGCCCTGCTTTCATAGAAAAGCAAGGAAATATTTAGAGAGGAAAGACAGCATAAAAATCCCATCATCTCACCACTCAGCTGCAAATTTTCCTCCAGGAATGTTCTTACAAACATGTGGCTTGCATGCCCCCCAACTTTTTGCTGTA
Source organism: Chamaea fasciata (assembly GCF_029207755.1). Lineage (NCBI taxonomy): Eukaryota > Metazoa > Chordata > Aves > Passeriformes > Sylviidae > Chamaea > Chamaea fasciata. Next base: position 40,191,938 of record NW_027094086.1, on the reverse strand, counting down.
ATACTTTAGACCCGATAGTGTTCACTTCACCGGACTTAGGGAAACACAAGAGAAACCACTTGGACTTTTTAAATCAAGAGTACAAAACTATATATCAAATTCCATAATTATAGAAAATTGTTTAAGTTGTAAATTCCAGCCTTCAAAAGTGAAAAAATATCACATTCAACTGCCTGATACCTAGGAACTACAAAATCTGCTACACAATATTGTAAATATAAGTGGAAGGGCAACCATAAACTGGGAATTTTGTATCTGTAAAGTGTTTTATTTTGCAATCCTAGTGATATTCTTTGAATGAATAAGAAACATGGGGACAGGCAAATATATGATATTTAACAATGGCAGGTAGGAAGGGCTTCAGCACTGTCTTTTCTCTTACCAAAAGCTAAAGAGCTGCCCTCATCAGCACAGTGTTTTAAAACCTTAAACATGTGGTGGGACATTAATTCAGCCCTGACTCAGAGGTAAGAATGAAGTACTTTCAATCACTGGCATGACTCTGTGTAGCACCATGCCGTCTGCTCACCATGCTGCAGCACAGACCCAGCTCCATCACCTCAGCACACTCAGGCTTTGAGTGAAAGCTGTTTAGTTCCCAACATTGTTTTCTAGAAAACCATGACATTTATGGGTTTCAGTCAAATGTGCAGGATAGGACAGACCTTGAGGTTCAGCCATGTACCGTAACACTCAACACTTTGGCACAGAATCATTTCCAGGGGTCACCTTCTCTTCTAGAAGCTGGAGAGGAGACCACATGAGTTAAGTGGAGTGCACTATCAGGACACTTTTTCAGCTAATATTTGCTTTTACTACGTGATTGACCAAAGGCTATGATGACAGTGAGCCTGTGTAAAGGTAGGAGATGCTGGAGAGACTTTCTGGTGGCTCCAGTTGCCAAGGAAACTAAGTTCTCTTGTCTCTCTGCATCCAGGATTGTTAGCTCACTGTGTGAGCACAGCTCTCAAATGGTGTGTTTTATGCTCTTCAAAAGACCTGCAAGAGAGAGGAAAGGGGGAAAGGGAGATGAGAAAGCATATGCAATGCTACTCAAGCAGCTCTTGTACACATATTTTGCTCACAGCAGAATAAATATTCAGCATGAGACTTGTGCTTTGCTTTTACTTGTCAACAACAGAAGTTCATGTTATATACTGAAAAAAATTACTGGTACAGACCTCCACTGTGACCTTCAGAAACCAACCCAATAAAATGCTGAGCACTGGGATAGCTTCTGTCCCAAGACATGTTGTTCTTCCACAGAAAAGTCCCTGGGTGGTTATGAAGAGACCAGCAACCCTCAAACTACCAGCTGCAGGGAGGGACTGGGGCAGGCGTTGAAAAGTTTCTGACCCAATGACTTTAAAAATGAGGGGAGTTATACAGAGAAGAGCTAACTGGCTGTGAGGAGGTCAGTGGCTGGGATTAAGGAGTTCAAAAGATCCCAGCAGGAGGCCGTCTGCCTTGCTCTGCTGTCACCCTGCCTCCCCTCAGCAGCACTTCTCTCCACAGCTGGCCATGGCATGCATGCCAGGACCCTGGAACAGAGGCAGAATTGTCAAAACAGGTCACCACTTTGCCATCTTCCCTTGATGCCTAGAGAGGCTGATCTGGGACAGAAGCTAGACAGAGTTAAAGGAATAAAGCAGGTATTTATTAAAAGGCCTTCAGAGGATGCACCTTGGGCAGTACAAGAGCCTGGCCATGGCTCGACCCAAGATGGACCCAAAATGGACCAAGATGGACAACTGGTCACATGGTTTCACACTTTTAGAAGTTTTGGTCCATTTACATATTGAGGTTTAATTGTCCAATTACAGCTTCAGGTTATGAAGTCCCATCCTCCCAGGCTGCTCTCCTCAATTTGCTGTTGTTTACACTTTTTGGGCCCTGAAGCTACAAAGGTATCCTTGGTTCCCAGACTGGGAAAGGATTCTTTTGTCTAACTACCCTGTGAAGAGAACTTGCTAACACTTTATATGAAGTTCAGAGTCGCACACCAAGGCAGTACAGAATCTAAAAAATACAAAAGCTAAAACTTAAGTCATCACCCTGCATTTCATTTCATCAAGATCCTTAGGTGGAAATTTTATAAGTTCTCCCTTTTGTGGATCAGGCTTGAGCTTTGACTCCAGAAGAAACAAAAGGATGCTTAAAGCAGATAAATGTGAACTACAGAACAACTTTTAAGACTTCTCTTTAAAAGATAAAATTGTGGTATTTTCCCATATCTGTATAAAGATACAGACATCTGATCTACAGACCAGCTGATCTGATACAAATTCTTTTTAACAAAAAACAACCAATTAAACAAACAAAAAAATCACACAAACCAACCAATCAAAAAAAAAAAAAAGACAGAGCAAAACAATTACATCTCTCTAATTATTATTTGCAGCTACTTCTCCTGTGGTCATTATCAGTTAATCATTTTTCACAGCAAGTTGGCTTCCTAGCATGTGGAACATGTTCTACTGGTCAGTGGTTACACTGTTCCAGGGAGGGAATGGGGAACTTCCACCCAATTTTGGTTCTGAGGCAGGAGATGATGATCATGCCATTCAAAAGTTTTATGGGAATAAATAAAAGCCACTTTAAGATTAGCCTGGTCGTTCCTTTTTAGGATGATCCCAGTGGATTGTGTGGGATAAGTACTGACTTTTCCCCAAAGAGCTCAAGATCCTGCAGAGTCTTCTCTTTGTCTTTTTAACAAGAAAAGAAGGATGATTCATTTCCAGGAAAGGTAAGAATTCTGTTGATTATATGCCAATGATACCTAAATCTTAATCTTCTTTGCTTCATACTTAGAATTATTTGTTGACTTATTCTAGTGCCTGGCAGAAGTAAGAGTGAAAAATGATGTAGGTGAAACTAGAGAAAAGTGAATTTTTCATACAGCCCCTAAACCTTGCCAGTCCCACCTCCTCTGCCTCCTGTGTTTGGCACCTTCATTCATATGTAATTAATGGCTTAAAGACAAGTGTTGTGATGAAAGAGGGGTGAATTTAGCTCTCTGAATGAGGGTTGTGCCTGGACCAGCTGACTAAATCATTCTCTGCTGACTCTGGGACAGAGTGGCTTGTTGACTCCAAGATGGAGTGGAGAAGGCTAAACCCCATTTAGTCATTCCCCCCTTCCTTTGTCACAGCTAATCAAGTCCTATTAGTCACTCACTGAACACTATAGAGAACCTGGAGCTGCAGAACAGTGCAGTAATAGTGATGCTAAGAGTGGGGAGTATCAACTAAAACAAGATGTGGATTGCCACAGCTTTCCTCAGTGCAGGAGGAGTTACCTTACTTAAACATGTACCAGTAAAGCTCACAAAACAAACCCTTAATTATTTGAAGTTATTTGGGTTTATTTAAGTCACACTAAACAAAGGGCGAAAAACTGGCAAACTCGAATTCTAACTCAAGGGTCAAGGTGAAGTCCAAAAGTTGTCAAACTGCCCAGAAAGCCCATTTAGCCAGAGCGCACCTGGAAAGAACGCATGTGGCCTGTATGTGAGGGGCGGATGAGCTCCAGTGGGGGTTCTGGCAGTGGGGTTGAGGTGGACCTTCACAGCTATCTCTCCCTCTACTCTGCCTGGTTATATTTCATAGTATCACAAAAGGCTTCATAAAGGATGGGAAAGACCTGTAAGATCATGTATTCCAACAGTTAACCCAGCTTTGCCAAGCTTACCACTAAACCATGTCCCCAGGTGCCACATCGTCTTGGTTTGGATAGACAGGTAGCTGCCAGGGAAGATTGGAGTCTCCCTTGGAATGTAAACCCCCTCTCCTCCTTTCTAAATTACTGTAAATTTGCAATTAAAAGGCTGTCAGGTAAAAATTTGGGCAATAGGTATAGCAGTTCTCTACTAGGGATAATAAAAAAATACAAAAGACTAAGCAAATAAACAAACAAGAAATCCTAGAAAACTCTGACAGAGTCAGAAATATAACCTGACACCCTGTTGGTCAGGGTGTTGGAAACAGTCCAAAAGTAAGCCCTCCTGGAGTGACAGGTGTGGTCCTGTTGGAAGCAGAGATGGTCTTGTGGAGCCAAGGATCTAAAGATGGGTCCAGTCTTCCTCTGGGAGTCTCGTGGGAACACTGGATGTTTGGTGACACTTGTGGCTCTTTTTTATCTAGATGGAAATGGTTTGGTTCCTCGTCCCTGGGTAGAGCATCTTACAATAGGATGATGTAATGTGTTATGTCATTGGTGAGCTTTAATGGCTCATTAACAAAAGATATCCCCATGGGGGTAGTGGAAGACTGAGCAGAGATAAGAAACAATGTCCCACCTGGTTTCAACAGCTGGCTTGTTATCAGAGAAGACAGTTACCCCCTCCCTTCTGAAGTTACAACAGACAAAGAAAATTTTTCCAACCGGGTTTCAACAGATGGCATAGAATAAACATTTTTTTAGTTACAAAACTCAAGACACACATCTACACAGTCTTATAAATAATTTCAGGGATAGTGACCCCACCACTTCTCTGTGCAGTCTGTTTCAGTGTTTGATAACCCTTTAGAAATTTTTCCTAACATCCAATCTAAACCTCCCCTTATGCAGCTTGAGAACATTTCCTTGGGTTCTGCACTTGTTATCTGGGAGAAAATACTGACTCCCACATGGCTACAACCTCATTTTGAGTAGTAGTAGAGAGTGATAAGGTCTCCTGTGAGCCTTCTTTTCTCCAGGCTGAACAATCCCAGCTCCCTCAGCCTCTTCACCACCTCCACTGCCCTTCTCTGGACATTCTCCAGCAGCTCAATGTCTTTCTTGTAGTGAGGAGCCCAAAACTGGACACAGGATTCCAGGTGTGGCCTCACCATCACCAATTAGACTGGGACAATCACTTCCCTGGTCCTGTGGGCCACAACCAATGCTGATCCAAGCCAGGATTCCATTCACCTTCTTGGCCACCTGGGCACACATGGGCTCATGTTCAGCTGGTTATCAACCAGCATCCTCAAGTCATTTTCTGCTGGGCAGCTTCCCAGGCACTTGTCCCCAAGCCTTTAGCACTGTGTGAGGTTGTTGTAACCCAAGTGCAGAATCCAGCCCTTCACTTTCTTGAACCTCAGGCAATTGGCCTTAGCTCATGGATCCAGCCTGTCCAGATCCCTCTGCAGACCCTTTCTGCCCTCCAGCAGATCAATACTCCTGTCTACTTTGGTGTCAGCTGCAAACTGACAGAGGGTGGACCAGTAGTGACCAGCCACCAACTGGATGTAATTCCACTCACCACCACTCTTTGGGCCTGGCCATCCAGCCAGGTTTTACTCAGCAAAGAGTAGATTCATCCAAGCTGTGAGCAGCCATGCTCGCAACTACTTAGCAGTGTCAAGCAATAGCAAGGTTTTTGATTTTAAGCCTTTTGCAGTCATTTGCTTCAGAATGTTTGATAAAGTAAAAAACAACATTTAAGCTCATGTAGAAATGTCACAAAGAAGACAAATGGCCATTTTACGCTGTCCTGTTTGATGTTAACTAAACTGTAGATTACAAAGTGTGAAAATGAATCTGAAAACTCTTGCCAACGTTTGGCAGCATAAGAAAGTGATCCTTTTGAGTCATTTGTTTAAATAAGCAATGCAAGAAGAAAACTGGTCTGGGATCAATTTGTCAATTTTTTAAAGCCAAGCTGAGTATAAATCTGGACAACTCAGGCTTCATTTAGAAAGGTACTTAGTGGGATACATAAAATACTAAGTCAAATTTTATTGTCATTACTTGCTGTGTGCAGCATGACTAAATTCAGTGATACTGCTCATGGAATAAAAATATCAGGCTAAAAATTTAATTTCTAAAAGATGAGGAGGAGGGGAAGGAAAACAAAATCAATAGAAGTATAAGAGAAAATTACAAGAGCAACCCAAGCTGAACAAACCCTATAGAAGGAGAAAGTGTTGACTAGGCGTCAGTGCAACCAAGTGGCATCAAGAAAAAATATCAAGTGAGAAATAACAGTTTGGAAGGAGAACAAAGAAAATCATCAAAGACTTAATCATTACAGCATACTGAAGTATGCTCCATGGCTGATTTGTTTTGACCTTTTTTTCTGATTTCACCTCTTTTATTGATAGTATAACTGCCTATTATTACAAATTGTCAGCATATTCATAAAGTAAATTGCACCAAGGCAGACCCTTTTTATTTTAATAAACTAGAATCTCATACCAGCTAATTTTCCAAAGTATTTTTCAATTGTGGTGAAAGAGGTTTACTAAATGCTTTAGGTTGGTAATTGCTCTACATACCAAAGGATTTTTTTAGTAAATGCAAAGATCCTTTGAAATCTCAAGAAAAGAAAGTATTTTATTGCCCAATGGATTGATTTTCACTGTTTTAATAGTATGACTTAAGTGAAGACACAAGTGTGTCTTTACTGACTGAGAGTTCGTACTTGCTCTGTGGCACAGTGACAGAAACTGCTGCTTTCTACCAGTAAGGAGAGTTGGCCAGCCAGGCATCTTAACAGATGGCTGTTAAAGTGAAATAATCTGGGGCTCATCCAGGAAGACTATCAAACGACAGTGCATTAAACATGCTTAATAAAAATGCTTCATTCCTATTAAAAAAAAAAAATAAATCACTGATCAGCTTTAGAAAATACAAGACATGCAAATAGCTGGTCATGTTCCTGGAATGTAACCCACGGTTTTATTTTCATCCTACAGACAGAAACTCTCCTAGAGAATACTCACCTTAGAAGAACTGAACCTAGCTGAGAGTTTCTTATGCAGATTTACAGTTTCTAAGAAAATCTGCTTCATAATTTAAACCATGTTAAGCCTAAAGTTTATCAGAATGTAAACACTTTTTATAAGGCGCTCCTCTAAACAATCTTACAAAAAAACCCAGACAAATTCCATGAGACTGTCCTGTGATCAGCTGGCAAAACTCTGTCTTGTATGGCAGGTTTTCATCAAGCCAGAAAAAAAACAGGTTACCCTGAGACGTGATCAATTCCCCATCCTTGAAAACATTGAAGGTCGGGTTGGACAAGGCTCTGAGCACTCTGTTCTAGTTCAGAATGTCCCTGCTCATCGCAGGGGGTTGGACTAGATGGCCTTTAAAACTCTCTTGAAATCAAATTTTTCGGTGGTTCTAATATCTGCAAATAACTTATTCCTGAACAAAACAGCCATTTATTTCCATGACCCGTTTTTATTACCAAAGACGGAAAATGGATGCATACAGATTTACAGGGAGATTGAGAGAGAGGGAGCTCCAGCAGCTGAGGATGGCAAATGGCAGTTTTAGGCTTTAGCCTTTTCTCTTGGAGCCAGCCCATTGTAGAGAAACAAGTATTCAGAGAACATCAGGTTAGAGATGCTTCTCTAGTCTTTTAACCAAAACTCTTGCTAGGCATGTGGAAAGCCCAGTCTCACCTCCTTGCTCCAAACCAGATGCTGCAACTGCCTTGATCTCCCACACGATGACCGAATGAGCCTTTTCCACCAGTACTGTTTTTCATTTCATCCAGAATATTCATATTTAAATTTCCAATGGCAATTTAACCTGTAAATTCTAGTAACAAAACTTATATATTTCAATGTAAATGACAAAATAATCTCACTATATTTTTGGTGTGAATCTGAGCTTCTTACTTAGGTGATTCAAATCTGAACTTTTGACTGTTGATTTTGATTTATTTTTGCCTTGATTTTCCCAAGTGTTTATGGGATGTTGTATACTTTAAAGTCGCATTATACTTGTAGAATGTTTGATACACCTCTAAAATTAATGAAGAGTTAAGCAAGTGTCAAAATTATTCAGATAAGATTTATTTTTCAGCTGGTCATCAATAAATTCAGACAAAATTATGGGTCCTCTATCAAGATAAGTTTATTAATTATGATGCTAAAATTGCTACAGAAGAGGCTAAAAGTCATAAAGAAAAATTTATTCAAGGAAAATTATGTCCTACTGTTTTGAAATAGTCATGTGAGTGTAACAGGAGTAAAATATTAATTTCAGAATTGAAAATGCTGGATCCTTCTCATGCTGCCTCTCAGTGACCCACACAGTATTGTTTCAGAAACCACAGAAGAGAGTTTCAGAGATCACCTTAGGCATTTTCAGGGATGAATCCTCATTCTAAGAAAATGAGGCTCTGGCTTATAAAGACAGGTCCACTGAGTGCAAAGGATCATGATGTGGTGTTCTTTATATTTTTCCTTACAATGAAGGGTACCTCTGGCAATTAACTTTCCCTCCATTATGAGAAATACTGAAAAATCCGACCAGCTTCTAGGAACTGAAGAGACTAAAAGAGACAAGAGCTATTCTACAGGAGAAGTAACACTAAATTTTATATGTAACCCAGACAATAGAAGAATGAACCATTTGATATCCCTCCTCTTATACCTTTGTTGCCTCTGGAAAAAAAAAATGGAATGATTCTAAGACTGCTGCAAAGAGTTACATTCCTGGCTTTCTATGGGTGTCATTGGGGGAGGGGGGGGGGTGGCAGGGGAAGCACATAAGCTCTTCCTATAATTAGATTTTCTCTTATTTTGAATAAAATAAAGTGGCAACAAAGTAATGAGGTCTCGTCAGAATTCATGGGCATCCCTGCTGTTGAGCCAAACCCCATAAAACAATCAGTCCCACTGCTCCTGGAAGTGCTTCACACAGGCACACTAGGTTTTAGGTGAAAGTCTTCTTTCAGAGATGTTGCCATGGAGCCTTCTTAGTAACAGCTCTGATAAGCCTTTGCTGTGCAATTACCAGCAGGTAGTTTGCCTCAGAGAGCCTCCAGTCCCGTGGCACTGTGATTAATCTGAGACCCGTGGTGTGTTTGAGCTGACACTGGTATTGTGCACCCGGGGTTTGCCTTGACTTGTTATCCCTCCATTCAAACTGCTGCTTTTCCTGGTCACACATTCTCCATGCAATTCCTACTTCAGAGCTGCTAGCTTACTCCACGGCTTAGTATATTTTACCCAAAAAGTATGTATTAGGGAAAAAAAAATTGTAAAGAAATAGAGTAAGTATTTAATGATTAACTTTTGCAATCCAACTATTTCTGCATATATAAGGCAATAAATGGTGATAATCAGGTGAAATAGTAGCCTTATCTAAATCCTATGAGCTTTCTACAGACATCATTTCTGCAGCAACTTATTTCAACAAATTGAACACCAGTTTTATTATTTTGCAGACTATGTTAATGAATATTGTTCTTTTACAGATTCTGTCACTTGAAAGGGTAAATAAGACTTCAACATTTCCAGATAAATAATTCCTCCTGGAGACAAGGTTCTTCTGAGAAAGGATCCAGGTTCAACATTTTTGAACCTATGTACCATATATACTCACAGCTACTGCTTTCTCTCTGTGATTACCCCATGTTGCTTTAGAGTAAGGCACAAATGGATTTTTGGGGCACACTCCACTTACACAGTTTGATTTATAATTATTTATCCAGAAGGTAAATGAATTGCATATGATCTTATCCTTTTGGTAAGGTTTGGTACGTCTCTGTGGTTTGAAAAAGATCTCTTAAGAAGTATGAATTGATACACAGATCTTCAAAGTGGTGTAGCATTATGATCTTTTCAATAAAACCGAAAAATAAGGAAAAGAAAAAATAACAGAGGATGGAAAGTCATAGAACATTGTCTCATTAAGGCTGGAAAGGACCTCTGAGATCTTTAAATCTTACACTACCAGATTAATCATTAAATCATGTCCCTAAGAACTTGATCTACACATTTTTTAAACACGTTCCAGACTGGTGATTCTACCATTTCCTTGGCAGATTTTTCCAATGATTCATTTAATTCTGACACAAATATATCTATAGATGCAACCACCATAGATATGACTTGAGAAACATACATGAGATATATCTGCCAAGTTGTAATTTTCTCCTCCTGGGGAAGATTCAATTTTGGGGGCTTTAAAATTCTATTAAATATTAAAACAGATTTCAGAAATGGCTCCAAAGTAATTAATTCCACTAAATACTTGACTCCACACTATTCTTCTACCATAGAAGATGCATGTATTTTTGCTTCTAAAATACTATACATGAACATCCCCCTAGAAAAAGAATGAAGATATTAAACCTTTCCCATGGTTGTTTTTAACAATATCTTTTCTTTTGTCTTTCAGAATTTTTCCCTCAACAGGAAAGACATATTTCCTTTACAATCAAATCTGCTGGAACTACATTCTGAACACATAACTACTGATCTCTTCATGGTGACATCCAAATTTAATTTCTACTACATATGTATTTGCATTTTGAGATACAGACAGACATGTTTAGAAAATGCAATGTGAGATAAAATAGGACAGCTTCCCTGGTTCAAATTTAGACTTTTTAATTTTCTGAAGTACCAAACTGGTTCTATCCTGATGAGCTTAGTGACTCTTCCTCAATTAAAAAAAAAATAATAATTCTGCACCCATCAGGATTTTAATTTAAGCAGCATAAAGACAGTTATATGAAAAGAAAGAAAATGGTAGATGATATTGAACACCTTCTGAGAGTTTTACCAATACTATCATTCCTCTTTTCATGTAAGTCAAATTGTCAGTAGTAAAAAATCATCAAACTCAAAAAAGACAGGTTATGCCTGACTAACAAGGAAAACACTTCCAGAATTAATAATATTTCAGAAGGTTGCTTAACCTACACTGTCCTAAATACGCTTCCACTCAAAACTGGTAAACCAGAATAAACATTAAGAAAATATGCTTCCTTTGAAAAATGTTCCCGATGGCTTAGGTGGCTACAAGTAGTTGCTGGGATTGCTAAAACTTAAGGCATCAAAGCCACTTTGTTAAATCACCAAGTTCAGCAAAACAAGCACAATATTGTAGCCCCAACTGCCTTGCTCCACAGCAGCCAGCAGAACAGCATCATCATCAATCCCTGGAGGAAAATTGAGTGACCTCCATCTACAATAGGCAAAGGAAGTATCCCCCTGCCCCTTCCCATATTCCCCAGTGGAGGGCTATTCCCAGAGGGTTTAAAATTAGCCTTTAAGTTACTGCTGCAGCAGGAGGAATTGCTCAAATGTCCTCCTCTCTGAGACATTGTTTTTCAGTTTTTAGACAAACTTTTAATACTGGATCTGCTTGTATTTTTTTTTTCCTTCATGCTAATTTTCAGCCTTTAGTTTATTGATTTTGAGACAAACTGGTAAAGAAGAAAATAAAAAATACTCAGAGGGAAAGGACAAAGAAGAATATTATAAGGTTGGGGAGACAGGACAAAGAGGCAGAGACAAACAAAAGCTGTTTGCTTTCTGCCTTTGGACTAAGACATAATAGATGTAGAAACTACATGGAAAAAATTATTTTTTAATAAGGTCTGTAGAGAGAGTCCAGTCTAAGAAAATAGTCTGTGATTAGTTTTTAGCTTCAGAACAGAGATAGCAAACATAATTCTGAACACCTGAATAGTTTTTTCTACCTATTCCATTTTAACATTTTTCCATAACATTTCCCATCAACACACAAATCATTGAATGACATAAAATAAAGGCAGCTGAAAATGCAAGGATTTGAGTGATGTCTTCCCATATTTTTCCAAAACAGAGCCACAGAACAGTAACATTAAGAAGCTTTGATTTTTCTGGCCTGCAGCAAATGCAAGACTCAAGGCTCTCCAAGTCAGACTATGGGGAATTACAAGTGCAGGGAATTACTACTACTACCATTTTACAGTTTATTTTACTGCCCATCTTTTTCTTCTACAAGCCACATTCAGCAGGGCATCTTCCAAGCTTTCAACGTTCAATCACTATGTTCATGCTTTCCTCCATGTTGCCTTTTTACTTCAGAAGTCTGTAGGAAATACCATAAAATTACTTTTTTCTGCCTCATTAAAAGGTGGATCCGAAAATTAACCCCCTTTACAATCACATTTATTAAAAAAATGCTTTGAAGTAAATCAACGAAATAAATTGAAGTTTCATTTGGAAAAAAACCCCAGATCCTCTGAAGTTCTGCAATTTCACTGTTAGATTTCACTGCAGATGCAGGTACTCAGCACTGCAGCTGGTGAGGTCATTTTTTGCCCCTTTCGTTAGACTGTTTTACTATCTGCTGTTCTGTAGCCTGATATTTAGAACCTTTTAGAGCCACGAGAGCAGACTCAGGCAGGCGCATCAGTTGATAAACACTTGTTACCTTCACCTCCACCACTGTGAAATTAACTTCTTTCTTGGAATCAGAAAAACAAAAGATGTGCTCAAAACAGCAGAAAATCTACCTTGGGCTGAAGGCTTATTGCCCATTTCTCTTCTTTTGCCTTCTAGTCTTCTCCCTTCAAAACCCTGTAGTCTTTGATCCGATAATGTATTTATAGAAAAAAAAAAAATTAAAAAAAGACACTACTTCACAAAGCACTCTGGTACTTCCAATAGGACTAGCTGTAAATCTGAAGTAATAAAAGCTAAACTAAAAATAGTGGGGAAAATCCTGAGCATTTTCCAGAATAATTGCAGAATAACAACCATTGATTTCGTCACCATTATGAAGAAATCTGACATTTACAGTGTTTATGGGTTTTAGAAAACATAGTAAAGGAAATTTTGGGTACACAAAAGATGGAATTTTTCTACACCGAATTCTTCCTAACTGCATATTCTGCCTTCATTAAACATCTTTAAACAGATTCCTATCTAGTTCTTATGTGGAAAACCTTGCATACGCTTTTGTAAGAATTTGTTGAACTGTCTCTGCTGTTAAATAATAAAAAAACCCTACTTGAAAGGAGAGTTATGCTGTTATGTGAGTGCTTCTAATTAAACCTACATAAAACTACCAAGAAAGAAAAATGTCTAAGAAAAGGGTCTAAGAAAAATAACAGTAATTTAGTATGAAAGCAATTTTTCAAGCTTGTTTTGATTATGAACATAATTAAATAGGTATTTAATATTTGAAAGGGGGACCAAGGATGGATATCAAATGGCATTTTTAATTTTAGAAAAAATATACAAGTAATGAATACTGCTTTTGCTATTATACCAACACAATCTTCATGGCTACCCTAGAATGCCAAGCTATAAACCAACACAATAGTCTACCTAGTTTATATACAATCCGTCTAGTTTATCTACATTCTATCTAGTTTGTATAGGTTTTGCAGAGATTACATTTTTCCAGTCTAGAGAAAAATGTGGAAGAACGTGTTGTTTCTGAAGTTAATCAGCACACTATACCCAGAGAACCACTCAAAACAGACTTAGAGACACTAAGAGATTGTCAAAAATGCACTGTTTCTAGTGGACAAGTAGTGCTCAAACTGGCATTTGGAAAACACAAATTTATAAAATGTCTCATCATATAATACATTTTTAAGTGTACTTCGTTTGGAAGGAATTATGTATACATCAATTGTGTTGGTTTCTACCTTTCTGATATAAATAATAAAATAGTCCACTGTGTCCCAGACAGCTAATCTAAAGCAAGCCAGGTCAGTGATCACCATGGAGACCTTTAAGAACTCATAAATGCTTAAAAAAAATCAGCTGTACTAGAGATAGTGGAATAATTCTTACCCTTTTTAAAACCTTCTTCTTTGGCCTCTGCCTCGTATGGGGCACCTCATGTGCCCTCTCTTTGCCATCCAACCACGCAACTACACTAAACACATCTCATGAATTAAGTACTTTTGATTAATCCTTTGACAAAATGGGTTAAAATTGGCCAATAGCTTTAACAGCCATTAAAAGAACCAGAAAGAAAGATGCAGGTGACATTTAGTTTTCTTAATTTTGCCTAAAAACAAGTGATGCTATTTAATACCTACTGAACTGTAGGCACTCTGTATGTAGCACAAGATCACCATGTCAGTCATGGCATGCCTTCAAAACTGGCCAGGTTCCTAAGGCTGGAGATTAAAAGAATATAGGATTCTGAAGACACTGTTATCTCACCCTCCAGACTAATGAATCTGAGGTTTTTATAAGTAGGGGTGAGCCTCAAAGAAGTTAAAGATGCATAGAAATTTCTCCTCTTTCAGGACAAATGTGATGCATAAAAATGACTCCCTAAGGTGGAATGCATTGGCGATCTGGGTTGTAACAACAGCAGAAGAAGCAGAATGATTGTCTAATCTATTTTTATATATATAAGGAAAAGAAAAAAAAAATGAACAGAATAAAAACTTTGAAGATTAACTCCTTACAAGGAAAAATGTTGACAGAAAATTAACCCTATGTGACAAGTACATAAACAATTTTTTTACAAGACGTTACCTGTTTGGGCAGGTTCAAAGGACAGTCAAGAAAATTATCAGAGGACTGGAACACTGGTCTTATGAGGAAAGCCTGAAAGGGTTGGGGTTGTTCAGTCTGGAGAAGAAAAGGCTCCAAGGAGATTTCACTGTGACATTTCCATGCTTAAATGAGGCTTATAAGAAAGACAGAGGAAGATTTTCCACCAGAGCCTATAAAGATGATATAAAGGCAAACAGTTTTAAACTGAGTGTAGGTTTAAACTGGAAGGAATTTCTTATGGTAAGAGCGACAAGACTCCGGAACAAGTTACCTGGACAAGCTGTGGGTGCCCTATTGCTGGAAGTGTTCAAGGCCAGGTTGGACAGGGCTTTGAGCAATCTAGTCTAGCAAAAGGTAGTCCCACCACAGAGCAAGAGGTTTTCACTAGGTTGTCTTTAGAGATGCCTTCCAACCCAAACCATTCTAGAATACTACAATCCTATAATTTTTATCCTGTCTAAGTCTAGTTTAACAATGAAACCAATTTGTTCAGTAAAAATCAAATTTATTATCCTAGGTTTCTTAGATTAAAACTTGTACCTGTAATCAGGAAAGATCAGTGTAAACAATAACCTGTTTAGAAAAATCAGTTTCCAGAAGAAAGGAAGAAAACCACTGGTATTATTCATAAAAATTGAAGTATCTATCAGGAAGAGAGGAGTTTCTGTACCCAAGCCACATTTGTGGTTAATAAAAAAGAACTCCTCAGCTATTTTAGCTACAATGAAATAGGGCAAGAGAATTGAAGAACAACCAATGCACATTTCACGAAGAAACAGAGATACTGACTCAGGTCAAAACTAGGC
Source organism: Chamaea fasciata (assembly GCF_029207755.1). Taxonomy (NCBI): domain Eukaryota; kingdom Metazoa; phylum Chordata; class Aves; order Passeriformes; family Sylviidae; genus Chamaea; species Chamaea fasciata. Next base: position 40,176,886 of record NW_027094086.1, on the reverse strand, counting down.
AGAAAATAAGCATTAAGCACAGAAAGTACCAGGGGTTTAGAAATAAATGCATTATTTTTTTCCGGAAGAAGATTGCTTAATAGAAGCAGGAAGTAAAGTGATGAGAATACTTTTGGTCTCTGTGGTTCAGAAGTAAATGATGGTCTATTACACATGGCTGAGTGATTTCAAATAGATGACAAAGCAGAATGAGGAGCCTTTCCTCCATTTTGAAGACAGAAAATTACCACACAGACATTTCTGGGGACAAAAATTTCATTTAAGTAAAAGCAAGTTACTGGGGTGAAATATATTCCTTTTCCTGTCAGTTTCTTATTTGGACTAATGTTTTAGCTACCAATGAAAGAAGTTTAATTCACAGAACCTATCGTCCTTTGTTGTATTACTAGTTATCTACTGGCTGGGTTAACACTTACAAAGTTGGTTGTTTGCTTAAAAGCTGCATGTGGAAACCAAGGAGGTAGGTTAAAAAAATTTATTTTGGCTGCAGATTAAAATAACTCACATGGACAATGCCTGAAGAAATGAGTCAAAGGTGTCACTGCGCACACACAAGGATACGTTCACCATTTGTGGCACCCAACAGTTCACGGACAGCCAAAATGTGAAATGCTGCTATTGATGGAGCAGAAAATGTGGCTTTTGACTAACAAGGCAACAATGCCCCATTTTGAGAGGAGAGTCAGAAAGTATCTCTTGTTCTTCACCTGGACTTACTGCTTTGGGAAGTGCAAATTTTCTGCAATTCAGTCATACACATGCCCAGACCAAAAAAAAACCCAAAAGGCTCCTTCACCTTCATTACCTTATTTTTCCCTCTCTGAATCCACTGGTATGATAGTGCCTTGGGATGGGGATGAGAAGATATGGCTGAGAGAAGTGTGAATTTATTTTTTCATGGAGTTTTTTGCCACCAGTGTTGGAGGGCTGTGCTGTTGCACTGGAACCCCAGAGGGTGCCAAGCTGTTTCACCCTAAATAAAGGCTGACAAGGAAGGACTAAAGCTGGTAGCCAGTCCTCTGTCCTGAAAGGAGATGAACATCATAAGCAAAGTATGCCGTGTACACTTACCATACAGCAACCATTTGTATTTGCATGCACCCATTTTATGAGTAGCTCAAACACAGGCCATTTAAAATGCCAATTTTGACTATGTTAAAACCTATGCAATTATCAGAAATTGAGGTTTTACCTCAATTTGAAGCTAAAATTGAAAAAGAGGAGCAAACTATTGGAAATATTACCTTCCCTAAGGAAAGGTCATGTGTTTTTCATATTTTCATTAACCAGCATGTTGTTGATGGCTTTCAATTAAACAATTATTATTTGTTTGCCTCCTCTTTTAAACTCTAAGTAATCAACATCATGGGTTTGTTTTCTAAAATATAAGTTGAAGTATTTTCCTTACTACTAAATTACTTTTGCATCTTTGTATTTCTACAATTGATAGGATTGGCAATACTTGGACTAAGCTTATATCCTACTTTTTACCTAAGGTGTACTTATCATACATTGTATTTACTAGATCTCTGAAAGTGTTCCAAAAGATTCTTTATAAAAAATAATAAATACTTACTTTGTTTTCAAAATTAATGTTTGTTTCAAGATCAGTAAGAAACAAGAAGTGAGGATTTGAAATAGAGAAATAATTTTGGCAAAAGCAGATTTCTGTTTTTCCCTTGTCCAGCACTGATAAAAATGTAATTAGTAACATAATAGATTGGCTAGAGAATTTTCCTAGTTATGGAAATGAGTATAGATTGGAGGTTTTTTATAAAACTCATTTCAAAAGCAGGCAGAAATCTTGGATTATTTTTAAATGACAGGGGAGAAGGAATAATCCTCAAGAATGATGACTGACTTGCACTGAAATTTTTCTTTGTAAAGGGTAATGCATGCAAAAGAAAACAGAGGAAATAAAACTTATAAAATATTCTAAAAAGTAAATTATCAGACATATCAGATCCTGAGGAAACAAATCTGCTTGGTTCCAAGCTGCCGGATTGAAATATCCAAGTAGCTGGAATGGAGAGCCTGGAAATTTCTCACAGCTCTACTAGATGTGATCACCTGGGGCTTCCAGGAAACTGAGGACCCCAGAGAGGACCCTTTGCTGTGACCAGCACTGGTCAGGATCCTGTTGGCTTGCCCACATGTGGAGCAGGAGTACAGTTCAGGAGATTCAAAACAGGGATTCCCATGAGATGCCCATGAGGAAAGTTCAGTCCTGTCTAGCAGCCTAAAGATAGTTCTGGCATGGGGAATAATGCTGACTTAAAGTGGGTAGAACAAAACTGATAGTGAGATGTGAGATGGGGCCTTTTGGCATCTGATGTATCATGGCCCTAATTACTGGACTGGAAACAGGAAAATGAAGAATACCCATCTCTACCCACAAACTCCTTTTCTGCACTTAGTGCTAAGAAACATTAGAGCCAGCCAGATAAATGACAGGAGCATTCCTTCTGCCTAACCCACCTTTCCACTATATCACTTCCAGCTAGTATAATTTCATCCTAATGCTTTTTTAAATTTTTTAAATCAATATCTTTCTGATATTTGAGATCTTTTCTCTGACATTTTTGTGACAGAAACATCCAAAATTACTTTGTGCTAACCTGTGTTCCATATTGTAAATTTTCTATTAAGAGAAATGCAACAAGAAGCATTTAATATTCACAACAGTCCACATTGCTGTCCTTCCACAAACTGCAAGGAAACTCATTATGTTGTCTTAGCATACTCTGTACAGCATAGAGTTACAAAGTCACTGAGACAGTGACTCCCTGACATAGGGAATTAAATAATTCCTAAATTTTAGCTCCAAATGAGTTATAAATGATGATGCCTGTCTCCTAAAAGGCAGGAGTGCCATAGGAGTCTCAGGACACATAGCAGCTCATGGTCATTCCCATTTTCAGCACCCATAGCCATGACAGCCACTGCACTGACTGCTTGACCAGTTGCATTCATGGGAGCATTCGGTACATTGCCAGGTTCCTATTCCTTATCCATTACATCCATCAGTGTTTTTAGCAGCTGCTTAGCACAACGCAAAATTAAGATCCTTTATAACGACCCTCCTACACACAGTGGTAGGCCATGTCTGCTGTAAATTTCTGATTCCCCAAAGAAATAATAAGGGAATTCTTTATTCTCCAGAGGCAGTCCATCTGCAGGGCTGGGGCTCTTCCAGGTCAATGGGTACTTGCTGTCTACTCAAAGTTAGTTCTCCAACTTCCCCCTATAGTCTGTGAGAGAAGCTCACCACATCAGGTGTGAGCACCAAGGAGGCTGGACTGGCCTCTTGCTGAGAGTGGCCACTAGATCAGGAGGTTATTTGGCTTAAATCTGAAACAGCAAACTATGAGTATCTCCAATCCTCAATCACCTTGAGGATCCCCTTCAGAGATTAATTCAGTCCAAGCTCTAAATCTCTTTGAAGAAAAGCACAAATCACACTCATGGCTATAAACAGAGTAAGTGACATTAACTCATATAAAAGAGCGCATTGTGGCTAACCCCAAATATCCAGTAAAGTTTTCTCTGAAGAATGTTTGACTTACCCGCACTTCAGTAGCTGGGAGGTCAATAAAATGCCTCATAACTTTTGGGACTGCTATTAGGTCTTGATAAATAAATTCATGTACAGCCGTATAAGCAGGCTTTATTCCTTGCTTCCTTTAAAATTTTAATAGCAAATTTTAACAACAACGTGGTTCAAGTGGTTTGTGCCATTGAATTAGACAAGTGCTTCATGCCTGTAGACTTTCATAATGCCATTCTTTAGAACAATATTCAAGTTATTCTTAAATTCAAATGGAAAAATTGTTGAAACCTGAAATCCTCCCCCCTGAGAAATCCATCATTGATTCAGTACATGTTAGACTCCAGTACAACATACAAAAGGTTCAGAACATTTTCACTGCTCTAAGGAGATTATAGACCTACAGGGATATAAAAAATTTATTGGAGTATCACAGACAGCTATTTTTTATCCTGTTCTGGTTGGATTATATTCTGTCCAGAGAGAATGAAGAAAGGTCTCCTGACCTTCTAAAGATGACTGGGATTACTGGGTTAAATTCCACTCTTATGCTTATTGAACAGCATGGAGTTTTCTTTCTTGTTTCTGTTTACTTTCCCTAAAATTTCATCTTTATATCTAAAATTTTATTTTAAAATTGTTTTAACACTTTACTTGTCCATTGTGTCAGTACATAGCTATACTTCAGTGTAAAAAAAATAGAATTTTAAATGAAAACTATTTTTGTCCCTAGGAGATAAAAACCATAAAATGTCTCCATAAAATATCTACTTTAACTGTATTTGGAATATTCCTGTAATTCACAGGGGAATGACTTGCCACTGCAAGGGTGGCATCATCGATTTTCATGTTTACTGTGTCTCAATACAGTATACATCAATTTAGAAATAAAAAGGCACTTTTCTAACCACCTGCACCTTGAAGACTCAACACCACCTATAAGAATAGGAGGCTTTTATGCTTTTTTAATTATTGTTCTTTCTGATCAGAAATAAACATTTTTTAGACCAAATCTTAGCCCTGTCTGTATTTCAGTAATTCTAAAGTCTTTACCACCTGCTTTTGGAGACAGCTGTAGCACTATCATGCTTTGTACAGTGAGATTAATCAGCCCATGATCTCCTTCAGCAGTGGATTCTTCAGTTTAGCCAGTATTTCTTTGACGTGACAGTAACTGTGGCTTTGTTGAATCAGAACAGTCATGCTTTCAAACATCATCAAAAGGTTATTTCATCAATCAAAGCTTACCCTATGAGCTCCTGGGTTTTTTAGCACAGTGAATTTCTGAGGAAAATAAAAGGGATAATTACAAACAGTTCATTTGTTTCCATAACACCGCCATTATCTAGGGCAAAACCAAGGCACCTTTTAATATGTTTTAATAAAATCTTTCATCTAACTGATGTTTTCTTCTATGTAAGAAGGTCTCAGGCTGAGATACTGGCCTCACTAAGTCCAGTCTGATTGTGTCCAAAATTGTCAGTCATGGCCTGTCACTTCTGCCACTCCCTCAGCCTATTAAGAATGAAAGGGTGTGAGGAAACTGGGCTGTGGTTTCTCAAGCAAACAAAAGAGCTTCAGGGGAATGTTCTTTGGAGAGACTGAGTAAATGTTTTCCCTTTGATAATCCCCAGCTATGCTTTTTAACCTTGTAAACAACATGTCTGCAGCACCAACCACCCTCATGTTGTTTTTGAGCTGGTTGTACCCCCAGATTCAAAATAAAAATGTTTAGCACTTGCATTGAAAAATAATGGATAGATGTAGTCAGACACACAAGGGTTGTAAAATCTTGACCATTTTACGGTGTAATGCCAGCAGGAGTTTTCATTCCCCTGCAGTTAGTGTGCTGGAACCTTCATGTGCTGGAGCCTGTTTTCCCTTACTGTGGTCAGCGAGACCCTGCCAGCGCAGCTCAGCACTGGGCACTGCCTCAGCCCTGTGTTACTTCAGGGAACACAAGGGTGACTTTTACTTTAATATGCCACAAAGACCAAGCTACAGAAACCACCAGTGTTACAAAGCTTGACAGATATCCAAAAAGAAAACCCATAGAGTGAGAACTAGAATCTTGAAAGGGTTTGAATATTTTTTCAATGTTTTTACACCGTACCACAAATGATGCCAGTTAGGATCTCCTGGTTTACATTGGAAACCAGAATTTTATCAGCCACAGCTTCTTCACGTGAAACAGGTAGGACGTTCGTCTAGTGCTGGTCTAGGACAGCATGTATTCATGTTGTCATGTGTTGTCATTATACAGATGTTTCCAAAACTAACCAAGCTGTTTAACATTTTGTTTTTTCTTGAAATTTCAAAAATCAAGCCCAGATTGAAGATTAACTTGTCCTTTAAAACGTACAACACTTTCCAGTTTGTATAGTATTTATATACTTTACAAATCACTTTCAATTTGAACAAATGCCTGATGTCACATTTGTCACAGAACCTTACCACAGGACTCATTCAATCCAAACATTAGAAAAAAAAATCATAGAGCATGAAGGACATCATACATCTTGTAAAGTCCACCCATATTTGTAATGAACACCAAAAAATATGTTTCGTCTCAGAGATCCTTAATTCTCATCGAATTATTGTAAAATTTTTATAGCATTTTTAATCTTGATTCTGGTATCAAAATGCTATTTTAAATGTTATCAGTAAACAGACACTATTTTTAGAATGTATTTATTGGACAAACATTTGATAAAGTATTTTTGATCTGAGATAGTCTCACATAACTTCTGAAAACACATAATATTGTCCATGTATATACATGTGCATGTCTGTGTGTATGTATATGTAAACATAAACAGAAATATGCAAATGAAAACTGTAACAGTTGATTAAATTTTTAAAGTAATTTTTAAAAGCTGGTTTGTGCTGTGTTAAATTCCAGCAGTATTTTTCAGATTACTGAGGAACTATTATTTATCTTTAATTACTATGGTTGAAATTTGCTTATTTAAATGCAACATTTTCAGTGTGGGGAGATCCCCAGTCTGGGCACAGAAGAGCCAAAAAGGGCAGAGGGAAGATTACTTGGTTTTGACTTGGCTTTATCTGTGCAACTCTCCCTCCTGTACATATGCATTACCATGGAGATTTTGAAGGAGATGAACTGCTTTGTTATTACCTTCTGGACTCCTGCTTCATGCAGGGAACACAGGGCAGAGATGTAGTGAAAATATGAGTATAGCTTTATCCATTATGATTGAGGTGAGCTGGTGCCAAGGGCAGCCCAACATCATCATTGCAGCTGTGCGATCCCACAGGAGTTCAGGTTCCAGCTTAATCTCAGAGACAAATTTCTTTGTAATGTTAAACAAGTCCTGCTGGGCATCACATTTGCTAAGGAAAAGGCAGCAATATTCCTTAACCTCACAATGACAGCTTAAGGTGGAATTAAATAGCATCTTGCTACAAACATGTGTTTGCTCACAACTGGACAACTGTAAAATAAATTCAAGTCTTAATTCAGTGCTGAATGAAAAGAAGTTGGATGGGCTGTGTTTCAACACTTCTCTTCACTCTGATCTTGAGATACTCATAAATCTGCAAAGCCTGTGGCCTCTCATTGCAGAATCTTTAATTCGCCAAATATCACAACTACCCATCTCCGCAGTTAGGAAGAAAGATGAACAAATCATATATATGTTCATCATCTATTCAACATCCACTCATTTCTACCCTTGCTCAGATCAGGAATTACTCATTTCAGAACCCTGTTGAAATTAGATTTATTTTCTAAATTTTTGTGTATTCTTCACCTCAACTGATTCTTAAACAGCATCTTTATGTCATGTATCCCTGTGGTGGGTTGATCTTTGCTGAATGGCAGGTCCTCGCCCATCCTCAAGAGCACAGAGGAAGAAAATAACATGGAAAAGCTATTGGCTTGAGGTAAGAACAAGGAGACCACTTATGAAGTGGCCCAGACTGCAGTTACTGCCATAAAACCTACTCCTGTGTGGGCTCCTCTCCACAGGCTGCAGCTCCTACAGGGAGCCTACTCCTGCACGGGCTCTCCATGGTCTGCAGGGGACACATCCACCTGCTGCAGTACAGGATCCTCCACAGCCTGCAGTAAGGATATCAGCTCTGCTGTGCTCCTCCGTGGGCTGCAGGGGGACATCCTGCCTCACCGTGGTCTTCTCCACAGGCTGCAGGGGAATCTCTGCTCCAGCACCTGGAGCGCCTCCCATTCCCCCCTACACTGACCTCGGTGTCTGCAGAGCTGTCTCTCTCACATATTTTCACTTCTCTCTCAGAGTGGCTGCACAAGGTTTTTTACCCTTTCTTCAATATCTTTTTCAGAAGCAACAGCAGCTGATGGGTGCCGCTCTAGGCAGTGATGCGTCCGTGTTGGATCTCACTGGAACTGGCTTTTACTGCCACGGGAGCAGCTCCTTAGCTCTCCTCTCCTCTCTCAGAGACTGCCCCTGCTGCCCACCCCCCGCAACAATAAAATCCAGCCACATAGGCACAAACCCACAGACTTTACTGCATCTTTTGCACTCTTTGTTTGAATATCAGTTCACATTAGCCCCAAACTTTGACACACATCAGACTCCAGTGCGTACACAAGAAATATGAAAAGATGAAGATTCATAAAAAGGCACTGAAGAATTCTTTTTATACTTTATAGAAAAGAGGGAAACATTTCATCAATCTTCTTGCAAAGTATTTGCCTCAGTATTTTTGACATTTGCTAAAGGCAATATTTATCATTTTCTTCCATAACACTTCATCGTTCTCTTTCAATACTACTTGAATAACATGACAATTTTTTAAACCCACTGTGAAGTCTGAAAATCAGTTTAGTGCTTAGAAAACATGAAATTCATTATTCAAACACCAGTGCTATTGACAGCATATCGAAAAGGTCAAATGAGCAGATTAAAATCTTGCAGTATGAATTAAACATATCAGTTGATCTTTATGACATTGAATACATTTCACACAGGCAAAAGAGATTTGTATGTTTCCTGTTAACAAATTTGGGCACATCTTTTGCACTTGCTGCTTGAGGAAGTGCAAAATATGTTTGGAGAGAGGCAGATGACAAGCAGTAAGGTAATAAGAATGCAAAACTTTTCCCATAATTTAAAGGGAAATGTTGACTGAGAGTTGTAATAGAAAGAGCATAAATGTCAATCCTCCTAAATTAAAATAAAAATATTTCTGACTAAAGAGATGGTCAAACTTTTACATATGTGAATGCCATAAATAAAAATGGTTTTATTATTATTTTAAAGCATCCCACAAATAGTTTACAGAAGTCAGATTCACTTTATAGGCTGTCCTCGCTAATCTAAGAAGCATAATTCTGAACACAGCACATAAATCAGAGTCCATTAGACTAGAAAACCCAGACATTGGAAAAAATACCCAAATGTAGAGAGTAATACAAATTTCTAATAATTATACTAAGGAATCCAGTTTGATCTGCATTAGAAATGAAATGAAATGAAATGAAATGAAATGAAATGAAATGAAATGAAATGAGGAAAAGGTTAGCTGAAGTATATACAAATATTCTGTGTTGGGTTTCTCTCCTGGTCTCTGAAAGCAGCAAGCCCCCAAGAAAGTAGGTGTGACTCATTTTCCGCACCAACCTCTTTCAAATAAGGGTTTCCATCATGATGAGTGAGCAGTGTTGCCTCCTCCAGGTGATTGACAAAGATACAAAGGTCCCAGGACAGACCCCTGTGGTGCTCTGCTTCTCACCAGACTCCAGGCAGAATACAACCCATTACCCACCAACCTCTGGGCCCAGCCATCCCACCAGTCTCTAGGCTTTGGCAGTGCCAGGGAAACTGTCTGATAAACAAAAAATTAGCACAGCACTGTTGTCCATGCTAGGCCTTTTCTGGTGGAGACATTTTTCCTAACTGAGTTTGCTTGTCTGACAAGCTGCACATTCCACATGTCACAAAAAGAGAAAAAAAATCAAATTAAACAGGCTTGTTTATTCACATGAGGCTATTTACATTGTGCCAGGCCACACAAGTGTTCATGGCTCTAAAACAATAAAATACACATTCAGGCAAAAAAGAGAAACAAGTGACCAATAATCCATGGGACAGCAGCATTACAAATCAGCAACTATAAAAGACTACTGAGAAACAGAATAGAAAGAAATATAAGTCTGAACCCTATGGAGTAGTTGGGCTGTTTCTACTGCTGGTGGTTTAGTCTTTAAAGTACCATTTTTCCACAGCAGATTAAAGGAAAAAGAAAATCGTTTTGGTTGCATCTACAGCTGTCTGTGAAGTACGACAGTAGAATAAACAGCACTACAAGAATAACAGTTATGTTTGTCTAAAAGGAATTCATCACAGGAAACATCAGATCACTGGTTAAAGAGGTCAGTGACTGTTTCAGTCAATTGCTCTTGAAGCACATGGCTACCTCCTGATTGCACAGCAGAGAAGTACCTACTTTCTGCTCCTAGCAAGTTTTGAAAGGACTATACAGTGGTGATAGGCCTGCTCCCACAGTAATGCAAACATGTGGGTTATATATACCATAAATTTGTGCAAACTTTGTAAACATAACTTGGGTAATGTAAGTTTCTCTGTGTCAGTTGTGATTAGGCATCATTAGGTATCCCAGTCCTCCAAGCTAACACCTACCGCAGCTCTAGAGAATACTGCTGCTCATGTCCAGACCTATCCTTCAAAAAAGCTTTTAACTCCATGACCTCACCAACACTTCCTTTAAAGGTTCCTGTCAGCCTAGGGGGAAGAAACCTGACAAAACTGATACCGGGATACAGGACTAAAGCAGAGAAAGGAACATGCATGCCCACACATAGCTTCAATTCCTCTTAAAATAAGTATGCTAAATCCAGGGCTTTATAAATCAGTTGCTCTGGCTGTACATGTCAAAATTTCATGTCAAGCAGAGCTCTCATTCCAGATGCTCAGTCGCAAGGTTTTTCTTCTCTCAGCTAAGAGGAAATTGGTATCATGGTCATATAAGCATGATGACTTCCTCGGAATAGAGTGGCATCTCTCACTCAGCGTCACTCTTGCTATGTAATTTGTATATCCAAGCTTCTCAAATGACCTGCTCTGTTGTTATTACAATAAAACTCTTCAGTTCCTGATTTGGACAGGTTTATTTCAGTACAACTCAAGTTTTTCCTTTTTTAATGTAGAACCTGGATTTAATCTGAACAACTGCCCTTTTAGTTGCCAAATTGATCAAGAAGTAATCCATCCACCCAACAAAGTTCTTCAGGGAGGATAATTCTCTGTAGTAGTTTACTGCTCTGATTTTAATAGCCGGAACAATGCAATTTCCACACTATGCAGCTCTTTTGAGATTAAACATACATTTTTTCTTTCAGTGGTAAACTGTAGGTAAAGGAATACAGGTGACCTCGTAATAAGTGATAATTTACTATCTGTGATAAGTAACAACTGTGTTAATTACCCAATACAGCCTCATCCCTGATGAGTCACAGCTATATCCCATAAAGATAAGTGTGAGAAAAGGGAATGGGTTAGCTACTGAGAGGGAAACATGAAGAAGGAGGAACGTTGAGGAAGAGGGAACAAGAGAAACATGAAGCAGAAGGATCCTGAGGAGAGAGAATCACTGCTGTGAGCTCAGTCTGGGGCTGCAGTTAGAGCCTGGTGTTGGAACCTGCAGTCAGTCTAGCTGGGTAAAAACCTGCATTCAGAGTCTGCAGTCATAGTTGGGCAGGAAATACCCCAGCAGTCAGAGGTTGCAAGGGAAACCTACAGTAGGAGCTTGCTGCAGCCAGAGTCAGTGAATGGTTGCAGTCAGGATGGCTGAGCTGTAAAGAGGAATAAACCAGGACCCTTTTCATGTTGTGATGAACAGGAAGGCTGTGTCTTAGCTCATTTCTACCCCCTAACAAGTGGGCAGCTGCAACAGTAAACAGTCTACCACTCTTATTTACACCCACATATAACAGTGAAACCAATGGGTTTGGTTCAAGATATCCCATGGGCAAAATTGATGAGCACAGTATCTCTGGCCTAATTCCTGTTCATTGGAAATGTTTCTTCCCTGGAGCCAAAATATCAATTAACTGCTCTTTGTCCACGCACCCCAGATTGCTAAGACTCAGGAGAAAATGTCTATAAGGAGAGAAGACATTCTTTCTGAAGCAAGCATTTCATATCTCCAATTGTACATCTGTGCTGCCATTACAAGCATCTGACGCTCAGGGAAAGCTAAAAACATGTTGTAGCCTAAATTAAAATAATCATCAAATGCTGTTCCAGACAATGTAGTGCATAAGCAGTCAAACCACAGATGGCATTTGCATTTTTACCTTTAGAAGTATCAATCCAATTTTAACTGAAATAAAGCTAATACCACAGAATTATAGAATTTGCAGAGTTGAAAGGGAGCCCTCAGGATCACCGATTCCAACTTCTGGTTTAGCTGAACATGTAGTAATGAAGATGGTTTGTACTTGCAAATTAGTCCTTTCTTCCTTCCTGTTTCCTAAGAGCATGTTTTTTAAACTGTCAAGTGCACTGCATTTACAGGTCTGATAAACAGAAAAAACACCTATGTCCCCTGATAGTATTTTCCTGTACTTTAGACCAGCAGAAACCTGTCTGGTTTTCTTCTTCATTTGTATGATTTGTCATAATCAAATATCACAGTATTTAAAAGGGTTAAGAATATCACCAACTGTAGTTAAACTTCTGCCCACTGTCACACTGAGACTTTTTGACATTATGTTTTTCAAAGTCTGTGCTTCATATGGAACTTTCCAAGCTCCTTTCTATTCCCATTTACATTTTTTTCAATTTAAATGTGATTTTAGAGTGTTTTGTCTCCAATTCTAATCTGTCTAGATCGCACTGAGTTATTCTTCTGATTTAAATGTTGTTTTGTTTGTTTTGGGGGGTTTTTTTGGTGGTTTTTTTTTTTTTTTGCATATTATCACTCCTGTGGGCATTATTTTGCTAGCAGAGCATTTCCCAAAGATCTGTATGTTCCAGTTCTGACTTAAGTTCATATACATACAGATATATAGACATAGATAAAAAAGGAAGCTTGTCTGGCTTCTTCTTGCACCTTTTTGAAGTTAGCAGACTTCACTGTCTAGGACTATCATTCTGTCATCTTCCACAAGCCTTGAATGTAAAGTACTCCTATAACACATCTAATGCATCACTTCATATAGAAAAAGGGTTTTAAATTAACCAAATGTGTTTAGAGTCTATGGAACTGTCATGCAAACTGCAGGTGTCACTCCAACTGTGTCACCTCAGGTCACAGTTACATAAAGGAAGTGCTTAGACCTTGTGTCTGTGTGAATTTATTTTGAATTTCTGCTGCATCTTTCTGCCTTCTCCTCAGAAAATAGATAAAGTTAATGCTTTTAATTGACCACAAAAAACAGCTTTTCCCCATGTCCTGCACAGGGGCTTGTAACAGGGTCCAACATCCTGCACAGAGGTTCTCAGCAGGTAAGACAGGCTACAGGCAACCACAGTGCCAGTCCAGGCTCCTGAATCCATAGTGAGTCCACCTGCTCCAGGCCAAGAAGAGCTTTGTGCAGCATCAGCTCTTAACACCTTCAGGAGTTCCAGCTCTCAAACAACAACCCCCTGACCACAGGGTATTGGGGTACTTTTTTTGAGCTGTGACTATTCAAATGGGCTTCTATGGAAGAGAGAGAAATTTGGGTTAATTCCCTGTTGGATGTCTCCATTATTGTAGCTCTGTCAATGTACATTAAAGATTCTCATTCTGATGGGCACATTGTGTCACTTAGAATTCATTATGAATATTTGATAAGGTGCTGTTTATTTGTGGCAAGTTGATTGTTAATTTCTCACCCACAGATAAAGCTTCAAGCAGTTACATAACCAAGACATATTTGTACATGTCTATACATAAATACACAGTTAAGTTCAGTCCATGTTCTTAGACCACAGAGCCAAATTAAAGTAATAGCAAAGTTCTTTGAGTGATAAGGAGGACATGTAGAAGGGGTTCTTGACAACAAAATGTTTCAAAATCTTTCACCCACCTTCTTTGTAAAGCCTGCATTTCTGGAGAAGTTCAGAAATGCCTTTAACTAATAGGTGAAGAGCCTCCCAGCCAGAAGGTCAAGTAGAAACACTCAACAAAAAAGGATTTTGTCTGAAAACCTAAAAGGTATGTTCTGACTTTAATAGTCCTTAACAGATCTCAATATCCAAAAACTGGAGTAGAGCTGCAGACATAAACAAGTTCAAGTTTCCCTTACCACAAAGTAGTTCCAGCTGAAGCACTTTTCTTTTTTAACCCATCACTTAAGTGAATAAAGCAGATGTGATAATGGATAACCTTCCAGACATTAAATATATTGGTCTGTAAACTCCCAAAAGGCAGATTCTTCTTGCTAAAATGAGGTTTATCTGTTTCTAAGGGTTTCTTTTTTAAACTCCAGATCCACTCACACAGAGCAGAATTAATTATAATCCATTGCTTTCACCTTTATTATTACTGAACACCACATTCAATTTGAGACATAGGTCTGTCACTTCTGCAGAACTATTTCTGCTTGCTTCTAGTCAGAAGAGTGCTGAAAGGAAGGGAATAAGGTAATTAAGATCATTCTCCTCACTTATAAGAGCATGCACAACATTCAACTAAATTTATATTAATATCACTGAGATATTAACTTGTAACTTCTTAGGACAGTTTGAAAGCCAGTGTAAATTGAAGTTGCTCATTTGAAGGAAAGTGAAGCTTTAGCATAGGTAGCTCCTCAGAAGTGACAGTGATTTATTCTATCTGAGAATCTAAGAAATCTGGAATTTTTCTGGAATCCAGAAAAATCAATGTTGCTGTAAAAACATCAGCTTGTATAGAACCTGCTCATTAAAAAAAAATGCCTTTGCTTTAGGACAAACAGTTTTCCGAGTGCTTTTTTTACAGAAATACCTATTCTGCACTGAGCAAAGTGTCAAGTTCTGAACATCAGATGATCCACAGACCTTACTGCAGTCCTCTCCCCATACAATGGACTTGCTCAGCCTCCACTTGGAGTGGAAGTAAGTGTCCTCCTGTTCTTGCCCAGGCTCAGGCCATTCTTCACTGCAGTGTTTTTCTCTAAGGAGCGCTGGGGAAACACTGAGGAAGCACGAGGACCACATTTGCCACATGGTGGGGATCAGCTCTTGGCCATGCTGGCCACCATCTGCCCTGGTCAAATACAAAAGTCTGGTGTGCCATCAGAGGATATCAGTGAGCTTATCCCCTTTTACTGCTGGTAAAGAATATCCCTTTTAAGCTGCAGGAAAGCACAAAATGCCACCCAAATTTCCTTTCATAAATGCACTATTCATCCCACATGCATGTTTTTCAGACTCCTGCTTATGAAGGGACTGACTGCACAGGGGAGGTCAGAGTAGACAAAGGGGAGGTATTTTGGCACACAAACAATTCCTTGACCTAATGCAAAAATGGCACAAACAGCCATCCGAATACCAAGTGCAGTCACCAACCTGCCTGCTGCCACACAGCCACCACCTTTCCTGCCACCATCAGCTCCATGGGGCAGCACCTGGGAAGTCCGGCCTGGGCTGACCACCCTGGTGGTGGCTGCAGAATGTCCCCATGCCGGTGATGGTGGATGACTAACTCTGACTCAGGACAACTTCTTTTTCCAGGGTCAGTGTCTGCTGCTTCTCTCCCTTGGACATGTTTTGGAGATTAACTCCTTCCCAGCCTTGATCCACCATGACTTGTGCTTTTCTGGATGATCACTGGTCTGGCATTTGGTTGGATATTTACTCAACCATCTTGTCATGATTTTATCTAGTCACCACTGGTCTCCAGCAGACCTCATATCCATCTAGTGTTAGTATGAAAAAAGGTCATTTGAGGTCAACTGATCCCTTTTGAGTTGTACTGATTCCTTACAGCTCACCAATTAGTGGCTGTTTGGCAGGCCCCAGGTTTCAAGGGAAGGCTGAGTGGTCTTCTCCACACAGGCCAGCTTCTTAAATAGCAATCCTTTTCTGGAAGAAGCTCAATATTTGCATTTTCTTCCATATTCTAGCATAAATCTGTTCCTTCCCATCTTGAACAAGACTACACAAAGGCTACATAAAACAGAAAGTGACACTGAGAGTGCTTGTTGCTAACTGTTGCCTTTTTCCTGACCTAGAAATGAAACTCGAGATAATTTTAGTAAGGAGATAGTATAAAAAGAGATCTTTATTTGAAGCCCTTCAGGGGCAGTTATGGAAAGGTGTCCACAAAGGTATAAGTACATATTTATAGGTTTTAGGAAATCAGCATAATTGATAAAAAATTAGGAGGACAAGTGGTGATGCAATTCCTCCCCCCAGGTAAAGCCCCTTCTCTGGATCCCCCTCTCTTGGTAGTAGCTGGGCTTTGTCCATGAGAATATATTTTGAGGGGTTGTTCTTGGCCTTGGTTCCCAGGAAGAACCAAGACAGTACAGAGCCTTGTACCTCCGGGGGCTTAGAGCTGTGGAATTTGTTTTGTCATTCTGTTTAAGGAAAGGCCATAGAAAAGTACTGGGAAAAAAAGTCCTTGATACAATAGGCAACAGAGTTAAAAATATATGTGAGAAGATTACAGAGAACGTATAAAATAAAAAAAAGGCAAAACCCAAACGAGCATCATAACCATGGATTAATTCCCAGTGTGACCAGCTGTACATGCACCTTTCTGACTTCAGGTTAATAACAAAAAACAATAAGACATTCCATGATCACACGCAACTGGGGAAAAAAAATGTGTAAAGAATCAGTGCCCAGTGTCTGGCCATTCTATTATCCTATCTCAGTAAGAACTGGAAACTTCTGGGAGAGAAATTGCATCCATAAAAAGAAGGAATTGTATCGCATGATTTCATGAACAGGGACTGTCATTTTCCCCAAACAGAGATTTTCTCTAATAGGATCAAATATAATGAATCAATACTTTAGCCCAGATGGGGTTCATTGTTTCCAGAGGAACCTTTCTGGAGAAAGGTACACATTTCCTATAAATACAACTGGTATTTTAAGACATTATGGCTAAAGAGAGCTATAACTCTGTTTAATTTCATTTTAATTCTGTTTCCATGGTTTGGGAGAGGGGGAAGAAGAGGAAAAGGAAGGGGAAGGGAAGCTTTCTGTCCTGACACACTAGAGCACAGAGCAGGTAAGGCTGTAAAATGCTGCTGCTTCCCTAGAAATATTATATCTGTGGGTACAATAAACCCAGGAGGTTAGTGAGCAATAAACAAAAATATGTTTGTTATTAGCTCATGTGCTTGCTTTTATTGAGTCTCGTGTTTCTTTGCCAGAAAGAATATCATTAGCTTTCCTACTTTACCTCCCAAATTTATTCAAGCTGTACAAATTGGGGAGGATATTCCTTAATTACACTTTCATGCATTTAAATAGAAAAAACATATGTATACAGAGACACACAGAGTGTGAGATAATTTTGATATAAGTAATAAGTGTAAACAACATATTAATAATTAAATGTTTATTATATATTTAGGAGGTTTATCAATAAGTATATATGTACAACTACAATTTTTTTTGTAGAAAAATGCATGGGATCAGCATTTAGAATTGCTGCATATCTCAGAGTTTCATTGTAATTCAGTAACTTTTTACTGAATTTCCTGTATTCCCAGTTCATTTCCTTTTCACTTCTTCTCTTTCACACTTTCATTTCCCTTCACTTCCAATGCTATGAGTAAGGAAAAATATAGCAACCTTCCACCTAAAGCTTTTCCAGAGGTTTCCAGTATAGTAACACAGTACAAGTGCTCACTCTTTAGTATTACAGCTATACAAGTTCCATCCAGGTTTTGGTTTTTGGAACTGGTGAAGATTTCCTGGCCAAAGAACAAATTCCTTAGAAACCACCATTTTATGGACTCCTCACTACAAACAGTTAATTCAAAGAGTTCATCAAGAAGCTTTCTTTTAAACTGTTGTGTGTTAAATGTTCTTCTACCCCTTATCCACCTCCTTTTCTGCTGACCACTCACATTCATCTTTACGGATGTAGTGGTTTGAAAGCAAAACAAATGAGAGGCTCCAAGTCAGAGATACAATTTAATAGGAAAAGAGGAAAGAAAGTAAAATAAAATAGATGCAATAATACAAAAGACCACTGACAGAGTCAGAATACAACCTGAGCGGAGTGATGGAAGCAGTCTAGATGAGGTGGTCTTCCTGAAGCAGTGATCCTGTAGAAAGGTCTGGTAGCTTGGGTCTTCTGGGAATCTAGTGGGTAAACGCCCCTCTGGTGTTCAGAGTTTCAGCTTATATCCAGGCTGGAATGCTTGGTTCCTCCCTCTGGGTGGAGCAACTCACAATGGGATGGTGAGTCATGTGATAAGGCCTGATGGGCCCATTAACAGGAGATAGTCTAGAGTGGAGGAGGCAGAGAGCACTGCCTCACCTGGTTTCAACAGTTCATGAAGATGGTGACAGAATATACTTCAACCCAGAACAACTGACAAGGCTTTACAGAGGAATTTTTAAATTTGAGCCTCTATGTAAATAGGCCCTCTGAAATTCATTCTCAGCATGTCACTCACATACAGTTTTAATTGTATAAAATACATGCATTTGAAAAAGTAGCAGTGAACTTTTTCAATCTATGTAGCTCATTTTATGAACTGTGTAAAGTAGCAGTGTAGCAGCCTCTGGCAAATAAAAAGGAGCAGATGTTGCATGGAAGAATGGAGATTATTTTCCTTTTTATATTCAGCATCTGCTTTACTCTCCTTTGACCTGTTGAAAGATTAAGCTCCAGTGAGACTGTTTGCACTTAGATCTTCCTGAAGCCTCCTCTTACCAGGAAGGCTTCTATGACTATTAAGAAGGATTTGAAGATCTACCTATTCAATATTAAAATAGATAATTCTGCTGTTTCTTTGTTTCAAAAATAGCACGTTTCCTTCCTGGTCACAGCTTTGCGTAGGAAAAGCACTGCACTGAGCATTAAGACATTTTCCCTGTACAGCTTTTGCTTGTAAACTTGGGTCAATAATAAAAGCAGTCATAAATATACAAGATGAAGTACAAAGACTAGATTATGTGTCTGTTACCACTGTGTAGTAAAAGTCTCTCATCTTGAAAATGCTAATATTTGAATGCTAACAGCAGGCAAGTGACCTCCTGTGAACTCTTCTGTTTGCATGCATCTGTTTTGTCCAGGCTGTGCTTCAAATGCAAATGCTGGGAGATGTAATTATTGATGGATGCAGACTTTAACGACTGAAGTAGAGACACACAGAATGTTGTGGCAGCCCTCTTGTTAGAGGGTAGAAATGAGACGAGACACAGCCTTCTTGTTCATCACAGCATGAAAAGGGTCCTGGTTTATTCCTCTTTACAGCTCAGCCATCCTGACTCCAGCTATTCACTGACTCTGGCTGCAGCAAGCTCCTACTCTAGGTTTCCCTTGCAATCTCTGACTGCTGGGTATTTCCTGCTAAACTGTGACTGCAGGTATTAGTTTGCAGACTCTGACTGCAGGCTTTTACCCAGCCAGACGGTGACTGCAGGTTCCACCAACAGGCTCTGACTGCACACCCAGACTGAACTCACAGCAGTGATTCCCTCTCCCCAGGATCCTTCTTCTTCATGATTCTCCCATTCATGATCATCCATGATGATGCCCTTCACCAGCTAACCCACTCAATCACACTTATCTTTATGGAATATAGCTGTGACCCTCATCAGGGGCAAGGCTGTATTGGGTAATTAACACAGCTGTTACTTGTCAGGGACGAGGCCACCAGTATTCCCCTCTCCTACAAGAGAACATTTAGCTAAAGCCTTGGTCCAGAAAGCATATGAAACGTATTAAACATATTAAGCATATTAAACATAATCAAGCAAATAATTTTTCAATGCATCTTATTTCTTTTTCCAGTATATGGAATATTTCTTTCCAATAAACATATAAAAAACAGGATATAGAACAATTCCTTACAGCTGCTTCTCTGATGCTACAAACAGATGAGCTGACTGTTTCCAGTCCAACAATTTCACAGAAACATCCTCTATGTCACACATTTCATCAGTTTAAAAGTATAGACTCTTTGGTACCATTTAGATGACAATTATCTAGGTTATTGGTGTGAAAGGAAGAGCTGAAGGGACACCATCTCCTCCAGTGCTGAATGTCATCCATTTCCACCAAGCTGTAGCACCTTTACTGGGGTAACAGTCTACACCCACGTAAACACGAATGTTCATGGAAGACTGCTACAAAACCTACCTTGCAGTGAAAATCTTACATTTCAATTTGAAGGAATTGATAATCTACTCTTCTTTCTGTCCCATAAGAAAACATAAACATATTCATATACTTTGTAAAAACTATGACAACAAAGAAAAGAAAATCTGGAAAAACATACTCCATACTGAAGAACTTTTAATCTCATCAGAAAGGTTTTGGGGTTTTTTATGAAGAAAGGAAAATATATTGTGATGCTCTCACAGACCTCATTCATTACTTCTGTGGTAACTCTTGAACTAATAGGGTCTTATCTGTTTAAGAGTCTCAGCAGGCAGATGAGTAAAGACAGATCAGAGGAAGAGCAACCAGCAGAATACCTCTCTCAGGATCATCTTTGCACTATTCTCTTATTTTAGATACCTTTCGCTGATCCTTTCTAATTTTCTGATAAATATCAGAAAATATGTATTTTCAAACACATTTCTGCAATTCCACACCTGCCAGTTTGATGAGGTCCTTGGAAGAGGAAACAATAGGGTGTGTTACACCCAGATACGGGCTGGCAGCTCCAGTTCACAGCCATTCAGCACCACCCTGAACAGCTCTGTGCATCAGAACAGGACTCAAGGCTATCACATGATGCAGCAATTGCAGGTAGGAATTCTCATTTTAATTACCATCCTGGTGGCCTTGCAGAATTCACTTCCCTCACACTTGTTTGGAACAGGAGTCCTCATACAATTACTGTGTGATAGTAATGATTATGAAAATGATGATGATAATTATAATAATGATTATTATAATAATAATTTCATCTGGTCATTGCAAGGACTGAATGTTCTTGTATAGCTTGATCACGTTACATGTCCCAAAGACAGAGGCTTTCCCAACAGACTACTCTGTGTTTAAAAAGTGTATAAATAACATATGGTCTTAATACAGAAAAGCTGTAATTAGGAGCAAGATGCTTGTGCTGTTGGTACCTGAAATAAAATTAAATATTGCTTTCACATTCACTTAGGGAAGGACATATTTTTTCAGGAGAACAGCTATAACTTTTCCCTAAAAATATCACATTGTTTCCTTAAGCTTTAATGATTCAACAATTATGACCCCCCAAAATAACAAACAGAAGTGTCTTGAGTACCTTACAATGTCAAAATAGTATCTAAGTTTTAAGTATTCTGTAATTATGCCCCCCTAAAACAACAGTTGGAGGAATTTTCACTTATATACCAAGAGAGGCTGAGCATGTAACTTTCATTAGACCTGAGTTTCAGTGATGAAGTGCATTAAAACAAATTATTTGACTGTGCACCTGAACTATGAGAGAATCCATGCTTCGAGGGACTTTGCTCTCTGAAAATGGGGAAAACTGCCTTGTGCATCATCAGTGATCATCAGGGAAATTTGATCAGAGTTACCAGCTTACTGGTTATTATAGGTTTTTTTAATAAAATAAATTATTACACTCTTGTTAACTGCAAAATAACTTTATCCAGTAAAAAAGAGCTATGGGAAAACATACCTGGGTCGTGGAGACTTGCTCCCTTGTCATAACACTGTTGGAGGGGTATCACAATAGATTTTAAAAATATATTTCAATTATTTTTTCATAGCACTGCAAGATAGAGTTGAGAAATTTATGCTGAAATTTAAGATCTCAAAGAAATGTTTTCAAATATACAACAACAAAGATGTATTGATGGCAAAAGAATGTTTTTGGAACAATTCTTGATATGTTGATGATATGAGAAAGCTAAAGATTCTGAATACAAAGACTTCAGTATCTGGTCAAAATTAATTACTCCTGCTTAAACAACCACTACAATTGGACCTGAAGGACAGGGACTGTCTTCAAAAATGGATTCAGTACCTGGTGTGTCTCTTGCCAATGAAGTTGTATTATACAGAGAAAATGTGGTTCTCTAAATAGGGAAGGAAGCATTGTTAAATGTTTGTTTCTCCCTGGATTAATTATTTGCACTGTGCTTCCTCACCTAGAAACTTAACAAATGCATTACAGGCTTTATGAGGATTGTACTGGTATGTCATGCACAAAAGAGTAAGGAAAGATTACTGCTAATCTCAGCAACAGCTGCCAGAACTGCAATTATAAACCCCTTGAAATACCACTCAATAAAAACTGTGTGAAGAATTTTGCATTTTAACTGTTTCTAATATCACTTTCAGAGCCTCTATGCAGCAGTTTGCTCATAGTGTGTGCTGCAACCCTTAGAAATAACTTGCTTGGGATTATAGATCACACCAAGATCTTCCAGTGCATCAGTTGGCCTTAGCATATACGAGAGAAAAATAATTTGAATCATGTCAGTGGCAAAATCCCTCAGGCTGCAACCACTGTCCATAAAGACAACAAGCGAGAAAGCATAGCCAAAACCTGCATGACCATAGTGGCCAGAGGGAATGACCCAACTAAAGTGCAGATTCAGCAACTCACATGATTGGTCATATTCTTTAACAGGTACATTCATAGCAAAGATATTCAACGCCAACCAATGTCTGTAAGATGAAAGCAGTAACCCTGTTTGGGTGCTTTCCAGATTAGTCTTAGCACTCTGAATGCCTTTGAAAATTTAGTCATCTCCAGTATAGTTTTTGGTGAAAGTGTCTGTTTTCAAGCTTGATGTCCATTTAATATAAAGAAAATAAGAGAGACTTTATAGATACATATATGTGTGTGTGTGTTTGTGTACACTCAAATTTATATATATCTATAACATCTATATCTGTATCTATATATTCTATAATTGGGAGTCACTCTGGCGATAAGGAATATAACATCTAAATTAAAAAATCTGCAACTCCAGGAGAGTTCTCTCAGCCCTCCTTTGCTCAAGATGAGAGGGATTGGGAATGGGGATATGGCCAGATAAACCCCAGCAATCTGGGCGTTCAGCTCCTTAATTAGATCGTCATCAGTCCTGTGGAGCTGCAGCACAGGTAGCAGAGTGGCTCTGCAGACAGTGCCCAGCTGCAGGATGTTTCCCTATCTGTCGAATTCAGTCCCCAACTTGATCAGCTGAAGCTGATGTTAATAAGCCAGATGTGAAACAAGACTCACCCCTCTCCCACACCTATTTATGGCTCTGGCAGGCATAACAGTCTCTCACAGTTCTGGCAAACTGGGGCAGCAACTGTGCTGTCAGATTAAGAGTTTGAAACAAATATGCAAAAGAAGCCATAATTTTGATTATCTTTGCGAGATTTCTGCTTTCTTTGATTGATTCTGGGAGGACAAGGCAGCCATTCCCCAAGGTGGAGTTTAGCTGTGATAGAGGAAACCAGTAACAAAAACAACATATTCCTCCAGGAAAATATGATCTGCTGTAACAGCCCTTCACACACTGAAACCCTGGGTGAAGCCACCAACCTTCTGTCCATGAAGGGTGAGCATAACCCCAAGAAAAGGGGAAAAAATCAAGACTCTGTGTGTGTGTGTGTAAAATAAATAAATTCTTGGCTTACCTTTATGTAGATGTCATTCATCTTTGTCAGCAGTCAGAATTTTGAGCATGGCAGCACCAAAATATGAGACATGCCACTCCAATACAGCCTTCACAGCACTATGCCAGGCTGCCAACTCTTCTCAGGCTGAGTTCCTACTGCTTGAATGCTAAGCAGAGAGATGGTGGGAATGGTCTGGTGGTGGTAACCTTTCCCCTAGAAAACATAAAGCAGGATGTCTTCCAGATTTAGGTTATAGAGAGAAGTGGGATCTTAAATACCTCTCTCCACCCAAAAAATGTCCTGTGTAGGAAAGTCACTAGTTAGTTGCTGATTATAAGCTTTGCAGTTTCTGTTCATGTAAAATTTCTTCTCTTAACTGCATTCTTGTTCAACACTGGGCAGTTCTGGGCTTTTAAGAACTTCCTTTATTACTATGGTATTATGTAATTTTCCTTCATACACTTAACTCTCTTGTAATAATAAGATGAAGGCCACATAATTTTTCTCCATGCTAATGGTAAAGTAACTCCTTTATTCATATGATCATTATTAAAATTTACAAGGGCATGACTTGTACAATAAAATAACCCTACGTGTGTACAAAGACCATACAGAAAATTTGACAGAAAGATAAGAGAAAACATGAATGAGTTTAACTTTTCATCAAGATGCAATCATTTCCATGTCTTTCAAATAAAAATGAAAAATGTTAGTAACACCATATTTAGAGTAAGACATTATTAGATTCTTGGTAAATCACATCCATCCGTCTTAAGCCTTTAATCAGAGCCCTACCCTGGCCAAAATTATTGCTCATAACAGATCCATTTTCTGCTGTCCATCTCATCAATGCAAATCATTGCCAAATCCCAGTAACTCATTAGCTGGTAAACTTATCAAGAAAAAAAATGAAAACCAGTGTAGTGCATGAAATCTCTTGCTATAGAATTATGTGCAAGGGAGGACAGATTCTGCTGTTGAGATCCAAAAAACAAGTCTAGATAAAATCCTATCAACCACCTTCAGGGTATTCAAAGGGAGTTCAGTACCTAAAACCCAGAAAGCAGATATCAATGTCATTATTTACGGAAAACCAGACATAGAAGATGGGATGGGGACATCAGGTGTGGAGATGAAATCCAGAAGTCTCCCGCTCTGATTCTTCATTGCTTGCTGCTTTGCTCAAGACAGGATTTGTCAGATCCAGCTCTATGCTACATTAGTTTATATTGATTTTTCACATTAAGATGAGAAATTCAGGAAAATTAAGTCCTAGGAAAACTCCCTGTATGGTGAAAATCTAATTTTTTACACCACTTCTATACCAAACCAGCAGCTTGGGGGTGTACTGATACATTATCCCTGCCTACTGCATAGACACCACAATGTTATCCTGCGGTTGTAGGTATTCTGATCCAACTAAAAATCAGCACTGGGAGAGAATTCTGGTGCATAACAGAATAACCCTGGCTGGGAAAACAAGAGGAAACCAATAACCCATCTTTAATTTCAGATTTTTTGTTCTAAAAATCAAGCTAAATTCGGCTGAGAGAACAAATTCACAAACTGCAAGATGCTGTAATGCAGCCTGATGATTTTACACACATTTTGTTCAAGGAAGGCCACCATAGAACATGGCCCTGTACCACACTGTAGCTGTGTAAGAGGGAGGGAAGGAACATGCAGGTAAATCTTTCACTGTTTGTTTAAATTCAATAGCATTTTCTTGGAATAAGCTTCACATCCCCCAAAGGGCAGACACTTATTCCATTATAAAATCACTTACCAATGAAGTTTTTTTACCTTTGAACCATATTGAATTGATGATTCCCTGCTCAGGCATTCCCTGGTGCAAACAGCTCCACCCTGAAGCAAGCTTTACCTTGGAGGCTCTAGAGCTACTGAAGTCGACAACATCCACTCACCACAGGGGTCAGGGACAGAGCCTGGAGTCCTTCACAGCCTGCAGGGTCTCCTTCTTTTGTGCACAAAAAGCACCCAGCTCCTTTTGGATTCCTGCCTGCAAAATCAGGCAGCTCATTTAAAGTAGCATTTTAGGTTAATGTAACAAAATAGATCAACTTTTACAGTGTTCTGACAGCAGATCGATTTTCTCTGCCACTCAAAACACAGGTCCCAAAATGCAAAGCATTTGTAAATCAATTAATAAAATAATTGCTATGCAGGAACACTCTTAGAAGTAATAAGAGTACCAGACATGCAAACTGATCTTCCACATTACTTACAACTCACACAGTTGGTATTTATAGGAAGGAAAAACTCTCACATTGTCTTAACTTCCAATATCTTTCTGGGAGAAGGTCAAAGATTATCTGCCTTCCATCCCTGGAGATGTTCAAGGCCAGGCTGGATGGATCTCTGAGCAGCAGAGCTGGTGTGGTAAAAGGTGCCCTTTGCCCATGTCAGGGTGTTTGGGAATAGATGATCTTTAATTTAAGGTTCCTACCAACTCAAACTACTCTATGATTCGAATAGGGAATTTTGGTCAATTAGGCTACATTTGTCACACAAACACATCAAGACACACCTTTGTTCAAAACCTCTTTCAACATTTTGAATTAAACAGGTGTCCTGGAAGAATTTAAACACTGATTTGGACCTGTGTTCATTTATATTCCTTGTTTTTTTTCTACCAGCAAGAAAAAGGCCAATTTGGTAAGAAAGTATAATTGAACCAGTCTGAATTCCTCAACAGGGATATGTGTTCCCCATCAGTTGTATGGAAAACACAAAATTAAACTAACATTTGCTTTCACTTTGGGTTGATTTGTCTTTAGTTAAAGTGCCCAAGGTTTCCCAGGAATTTTGAAAAAAAGATTTTCCCGACAAAATAAGTTCTGGGAAAAGAGAGGAGTTTTACATATTTTATTTCCATCGTCATGTAAGGAACAGTAGGAGAAAATGTTCATCTTTGTATTTTTCAGGCAACTTGAACTAAAAACAAGGTTTTCCAGAATGCCAAGCACATGCACAGCTACTGCTGTGATGTACCCAAGCCAGGAGTCATTTTCTGTGTATTTGATGCTCAAACCTGATGGAGAAGACGGATGGAAACCAAATCCTTCAGTGGATACACTTCAGTATCCAGTTTCCTCAGCTGAGGATATTAGATGGAGAAGTTTTGTCAGCCTGCCCCTACTAGAAAGCCCTGAAAAATGTCAATTGTAAGTACTCTGTCCCTCTGTCATACCCACCACATTTTGACACTTACATGAGTTCCAGAGTTATTTGATAGAACAGAGGAACAAGCTAACCTTGGGGAGGGTGAATGAAAATTAAAGATAATAAAAAGCAACAGTAACAATTCAGATAAAAATATTCTGGTTTTCAGATCCAATAATTCAGCATCAAAAATGTCAAGACTGAGATGATCTGCATAGTCTCCAGGCAGGTCTTCTGGGTACCATAATTATGTGTTTGAGTAAAATGGTGGAGCTCTCCTCGGGATGCCTGCTTTTTTTGGTGAGCAGGATGACAAAATGATTTTGAGGGCAGGAAATGTGCTACAGAAGTTTTGCTGGCTGAAACTAAGCTGCAGATATATTTTCGCATAGGTAATATTTTTTGCCACAAGGTCTGTTGTGCAAAGTTTGTGTAGGAAAGGTTTCATTTATCTTTAAAATAAACAAAGTCAAGTTTTCAGTAAACAGTCTAATTTAACTTCTAGACAGAGAGATAAATTTCTTCTGAAACAATCTATTCAAGACCAGACAAACCAAACCCCCAATTCTGCAGTGGTTTGTAAGTTCCTATAAATGTTTCTAGAAAAAGAAATGGTAAAAAACAACTTGGAAGACAGAGCAGTATCATTTTTCTTGTCAGAAGTTCTACTCACTTGCTTTAAGTTAAAAAAAAAAAAAAAAATTTTGGTCCTTCAATATCCCTGTACACCTGGATGCAACAATACCAATCAAAGTTCAGAACCATATCTAGGTCAGTGTTATTCTTAAAAGTGATGGGAGAACTTTTACTGGAATGTGAAGAATAAGACCTAATCAAAACAGTAAAAAATAATCCAGTTTAAGAAATATTTTAAGAGCAATTTGTACTTTGCAATCTGAAGGATTAATATTCTTTTTTTAAAAAGTTAGATGCTCAGACAGAGTGCTGCACTTTGCACATGAACAGCCAATGTTTCATCTGCAGAAACAGGAAAACACATTAGTAACAACAATATTTCAACTGACTAAAAGCACTATTTGCATAAAGTGTTCCTGCCACATTCTAAAGGCAATGAACAGAAACTTAATGTAATTTCTGCAAGTTGTCCCCTACTGCACAGGAGCTTAAGTGTAATTTATGACTTGGCCATTGAAGTAATTCAACCCCAGATCCTTTTGTCCACAAAGTGCAAGCTATATAATGACATGGAAAGCAAAAGGAAAGAGAAAAGCGCAATTAACACAAATGTCAAAAACACAGGGATATCCATTCATATTGCCTCCTCACATGTAGGTTCCTTACAGAACACCATTCTCTCATTTCTGATACGTCATTCTTGGAATTTTTTAATTAAAGAAGTATTTCCCTTGCTATTAAATCAAACTTCTGATTATGTAGGTGGTTTTAAATTTTATATTCCCTTTAATTGTAACAGCATGAAATTTCTCTTACCCTTCTCTTTGAGCACTCAGTAATGAAGAACTGCCTCGTATAATTAAAACAGAATTATTCTGTGTTCTGAGGCACATTGCAACCTCTCATTACTGTCTGAGGGATGTCTTTAAAAACGTGCTTATGTAAACAGCAAAGTTTTCTAAGGACACAGTTTTAGTGATATTTGTTCTATGAAATTTGGCCTGTGTGTTAGAGAGAGGTAGAGGACCAAGAGTAAATTTTAGATGGGCTTGCAGCATTTCAAAGAACCACAGAATTGTCTAGGTTGGACGGAAACTTAATGATCCTCTAGTTCCACCCCACCTGCCACAGGCTGGGACACCCCGCATTAGACCTGGTTGCTCAAAGCCCCATCCAACCTGGCCTTGAACATTTGCAGGAATGGAGAATCCACAGGTTCACTGGGCAGCCTGTTTCAGCGCCTTACCACACTCATAGTGCTTCATATCCTATCTAAACCCACCCTCTTTCAGTCAGTAGCCGTTGTCCCTTGTATTTCAAGTATGGCATTCTGTGTATCCCAAGCTGCCAAAAGTGTAACAGTGTTCAATTCTGGCTTTATGAAAATCTCATTCTTTACATGGATTTTCTGTCGTCTTCCTTCAAAGAAAGAAAAACAATAAGCCAGTGTTAAAAAATTTGCACCTGGCAGACCTAACCAGCAGGTCTTTACACCCATGGTATTCAAGACAAACTGAAAGGAAAAAGGAAGCAGAAATAAAAGATGTCTCTTGTGCCAATCCAGAAAGAAGTTTCAACACTTTGACCTATACATTGGCTGCTCTCAGCTCAGCAAGGAAAAAAAGAGTACAGAGTACCGAGTGACTGCTTAGTATTAGGCAAGGCTTCAAAACTTCATTTCCGAGCTGCATTCCTGCTGCACTCCCCTCCGGCCTTTCTTCCACGTGAATGCAGCCACAGACATGATTCACCCCCAACGGGAAAAGCCTCTCCTCTGCCACTGTCCATCAGTGTGTGCAAGTAACCAGCACCATCCCAGCATCAGCCTGACAATTGTTTATCACTGGGGAGAAAAAAAATAAATTAGGCAGTGAAACATCTGAGACACTTGAATGTGAAGATGTTGGCTGAGGAAATAACCAGAGAGAATTTTGCCAAAATGGAGACAGTTTCATTCACACCAAGGAACTGAATGATTTGGGGCAGCTTTGTGAGATCTGGGAGTCTTATTTCTGAGCTTGCAACTGGCACAAAAACAGCATAAATGCACCTGCAGCAAGCCTTGACCTCTGAAAGGTGCACAGGCTGCTGGCATGTGTCACTTTGCACCTGTGTGGATGGACAGGCCACCTGCCTGGAGATATTCTACTCCTGCAGTGTCACAGCTGCCTTCACAGGTTGATGCACTCAGTTCCTCTGAGACTGTAAAATCTGGTGTTGTCATGGAGCCAGAATTATCTCTCTGCATGTAATTGTCATGGTTTATCCCCAGCTGGCAGCTAAACACTCTGCAGCCGCTCATTTGCTCTCCACTCCAGGCCTGGTGGGATGAGAAAGAGAACTGGAAAAAGGTACAAACCATGGGCCAAGATAAGAGTGGTTTAGTGAAGAAGAAAGAAGAAGGAGAAGAAGAATAATGAAAAGGGGGACTACAAAGAGAGAGAGAGAGGGATAAAACCTAAAACAGTCAATCACTCAGCATCCTGAGCAGGGATTGTTCCCTCCCGGTCAGCTCCCCCCACTTTTATACACTGAGCATGACACTCCAGTCCAGAATAACCATCCCTCCAGTTCAGGTCAGTTGTCCTGGCCTTTCCTTGTCCTGGCCTTTCCTCCTCCTGGCCTTTCCTCCTCCTGGCTTCCTGTGCACCTGCTCACCAACAGAGCATGGGAAACTGGAAAGTCCTTGACTTGGGGTAAGCCCTGCTTAGCAACAACTAAACCATGAGAGTGTTATCAGTATATTCTCTTACAAAATCCAAAACACAACACTGTACCAGCTTCTAGGAGGAAAACTATCTTAGCTGAAACCAGGATACTAATATATCTAAAGCCTAGAGAAACTCTCAACTTTACACTGTAGGGAAGGATGAAACTCAGTACGACTTAGGAGAATATTGTTAAAAGGAGATTTTGTTTAGAGTGTGACAAAAGGAACTGGTGAGAAGGGGAAGCACCACACTGCTGTATGAGAACACACATCCAGGCAGGAAACCAAAAGTGACTGGGAGTCACTTACATGTATTAGCAAGTGCTAAAAACGTTACCCCAGATCAGAGAAGGTTGTGTCCATATACTGCCTTTCAGAGCAAACAGGCATCATCAGCCCAAGTGGATAGTTCTGAAACGGGATCTAACCAGGATTGCCCCCATCAGCATAGCGAGTTGAAAACAAAATATCCAGGTCAAAATAATACCCACACCCAGCCCTCTCTTCTGCCCCAAAGGTCCAAGGCACTGGCTTGCCAGTACAGCAAATGCTCCAACTCACTGTCTCATTTCTTATTTTGCGGTAAGTAAACTTTCTTCTGAATCTGACTGTGATTTCCAGGTTGAAATTTAGAGGCCTGTAGAGGAAAGTGTAATAAATACTATCCTATTCTACAGAGACATGGTCACAAGCCCTTTGAAAGACATTCTCTGACAAAATCGGGAAGAGAAAGGTTCAAAAGATCTTGAGAAGTTTGGTTTCCTCTAAAAATTAAAACCTTAGTAACCTTTTGCTAATATTAAACAGCCAGTCATGTCAAGATCAATGCTGTACTGATGAAACTTCAGGATAGACACCCTCAGTGTGTTTGAACACTTTTTTGGAGCAGGGAAGGAAGGCTTTATGATTTACTTTTTTTAGACTTTGAGACAGAAGACTGGAGAGCTGCCTTTACAGCCTGTCGAGTCAGAGACAAAACAGGGATTTTAATGCAAGCTTTCAAAGCCCCTTCACAATTTTGAGATGAAAGATCATTTCCATCTTTTATTCCAGATTCATTTTAGAGGAACAAGTGAGGGGTTTTGTTGTTGTTGTGAGGACAGAGGATCCAACAGAAAAAAATAGAACTTTATTAATCAGTTGCCTTGTTGTTCTGCATGGCTCAAGGACTTTAAAAACAAGTTCTCTTCTGCTTTCTGGCTCCTATAAAGGAGTTTGTGACTGTACCGAGAACCTGGACTATGCTTTTGTGTTAAGATGATCACTGTGCAATTCAGGGAAGATCAGTTTGCTACAAGATTGTAATGACTTTCTTTTTAAGACACAAAATTGAAGTCAGACACTCATCAGGAGATCTGAATGCAACTGGCTTTTCAGCCACTGTCCCACATCTCCATTTTTCAGCAACAATAGAATAGCTACAAAAGAAA
Organism: Chamaea fasciata; assembly: GCF_029207755.1. Taxonomy (NCBI): domain Eukaryota; kingdom Metazoa; phylum Chordata; class Aves; order Passeriformes; family Sylviidae; genus Chamaea; species Chamaea fasciata. The sequence continues at coordinate 40,145,685 of NW_027094086.1, read as the reverse complement.
GGGACTATAATGATGCTAATGATGGCTAAGATAGAGGAGCTTCAGGCAATACACAACACCACAACATCCATTAGGATATGATACAGCAGTCACAAGGTAAGGCAGAAGTACTTCTGACAATGAACAGACAGAGAGTACGAAATGTCACCTACTTGAAGTTAAACACAAGCATTTTTCACCCTCAAAAAATAATAAAAAAATCCAATTAGATGAAAGGATGGAAGAGTTCCCATAGCAGGCCCAGGAGAGAGGAATTTTGGGGTATTTTCAATGTTATGTCAGAGTCTTGGAAAGAAGGGAAGAGTGGGAAGGGGTAAAGTTTGCAGGCACAGGCTAAGGTACCCACTACAGAAAACACTTTTCAGAGACAGTTGAAATACTCAAAAAATTTAACACCCATGGAGAAGCAGCTCCTTTCTATTTCCATTCTCAGTTCTCATCAGTGAGATGAGTCCAGACCTCCTAAAAATGCTCAGCTCAGCCACATCTGTGGCAGGGAATGAGGGGTTGCCTACCCAGGAAAGCCATTGTTACAGGGGAAGACAAACCCCTCAGGTAGGAAAAGGAAGTGCTTTAAGCAATCACTACCGAGCCCCCCTGCCTGTGCTCCCTCACCACTTTGAAACACTAATGGCCTCTTTGTTCGATTTCATTGAGGAAAGTCAACTTATCAAAGGTTACTGACAAGAACTATTGCAGACCATTGCCAAGCAGTCACGTACTTCCATAGCAACCAGACAATGACTTGCAGGAGGAAATCCTACAGTCATGCACAGCCTAGCACATCTGGCAAAGTTTCTGCTTTCCAACTGTCATCAAGAAGGACATGGAAAAAAAGTGCCCAAAACCACTATTTCTCAGTTTTCTGAAAGCTGAAGAGCCACCTGCTTTCTTTAAGAGATAACCCAACTGCTGTCCCATGCTCTGATACCATAATGAAGAAAAAGAAAACAAGGATGAATTTTGAACCTTCATTAGGATTAGCCTTATATCAATATTTTCTTTCTGCTTACCCTCTTCAGGCATATCTACCTGATGCTATCAGGATGTCTCAACTTTTTAGGTGGGGGTTGGTATTTTGAAGTTTTGCAGTCTTTTCAGTGGAATTTTTGAAGTTGTCTGGACTGGAAATACCCTCAGGCTATAGGAATATCCCTATTTTAAAATTCACTCTGGCTACAAGGGCCTGAGAAGAAAACCATGCTTAACTGCCAACCCCTGATGCAATTGAGACCAAAATAGATTGCAAGTATTTTGGCAGAAGATTGGTGACCCTTGCTCTTAAACCTAAAATCTTAACAGACTACATGCCACAGAAAAACACCTTGAACTATGAGAATTCTACCAGTGTGCTTTTAATGCTTGCCAGTAGGTCCACAAGCTGCTTCAGGGTGCTTCCTCAGACAAAAGAATGCATTTAGAAAGAAACAGCATGGTAGAAATAGATGAGAAATGAAACTGAGCTAACCAAGGACACATGGAAGAGTTACTCATTGAAATGAAGAAATTAGATTTCTTCTCCTGTCAAAAAATCTTTATAGTTTGTTATTCCTTTGGAAAGTTATCAGTGCTTTAGCTTTGCAAAAGATAAATTTGTTGTAGGCACATTTATTTTCCAGTTTCAAACTTAAAAGCAACTGAAAAGTTTATTTTCAATACCATAGTTGCTGCTTTACTTATGTAGTTAAATTAATGTTTGATCAACTTTCTGAAGGAAGAATAAACTGAGAAATGCAGGAGGATGTTAATTCATGATGGTCTAAGAAAGCATTTTTGATTTTACAGTAAAGAAAAGATAGAGATTTCGAGCAATTGATCTATGAGTGCTAGGACTGGGATCAAGTCATGTTAGTCCCAATGTTATGTTTGTTTTTCAGAAACAAGAATACTCTGGTCTTCTTAGTTAAACACTTATACTCTGGTGCTTGTCTCCCACCACCTGGATCACCCACACTTTCGAGTTTTCCTTGGCCATGATACACTTTCTAAGCACAATCCCTTCAGGAAAGGCTTTAACAGTGCAGAAAAACAGCTCACACACAGAGCTGGATATTTCACCAAGTTCTGGACATCTCAGAATGTAATTGCATGCCCTGACAAAAATATTTTGTCTTTTGGGAATGTCTGATTGGTGAAGAATTCAGTACCACAGAAGTGGAACTCAAGACCCAGTACACAGAGCAAGGCCAGCAAAACAAAGCACTTCATACAAGGTCAAATAAAAGGCATTATTCCACCAAAAGTAGAAAATTCTGGGGGAAAGGATAAGGGTGGACAATAGAGAGCAAGCAATCAAGTTTTCCACAATGCCCTCGTTGATACCATCAGAGCCTGATTGGCAGGTTGCTTACTTCTTAGGCTGGAAATGTTAGAGAATGTTCAAAAAGAAAAGCACCTAATGTCAGCATGGTATCAAGTGGAAACCACAAGGCAGCGGCTCTGAGGCAGAATCCTAGCTGCAAACAGGCTTGGAAATTTGAGCAAGGCAGATGCCTACCAGGCTAAATGTTCACATTCTTTGTGAAGCCATGGAAAATGTCTGCAATTTTTTCTCCCCACACAGCTAATGCATCTGGCACCTAGCAAGCCCCAAAATTTGCAATAACATTAATTTGGTGCCTTTGCTCTGAGCCAGTAGAGCACAAAGCTTTATAGTAGGTGAATATTAGATGATAAAATAGAGGAAAGACTTAAAACAATAAGGCTGTGCCACTCTTCCCCACAGGATTTTGCAGCAGGCTCCAGTTTATTGCAAACTCAATAGAAAGTTGAGAATAGAAACTAGAAACCTGAAAAGTTGCACATGGATCTTCTGCTTGAAATGCCTGCCCCAATTTCTGCTTGAAAAGAACAAACCCCAGGCCAAAGAAAATCTCAGCCAAAATGTTGAGCCTTGATAAATCAATCCCATTTTAAATAGCAATATTTATTGTGTATTTAAAAGCATTATGAATACATGAGGCATGTGGTACAGCATTTTTACACAGATCACTTTTTATTACATTCATCTACCTCAAGTATTCAGGCATGACAAAAACATATTGTGAATAACTAAATTTTAGGCATGGCTTTCAAGAAGTTTTATGAATCTATAAAATACTTAAGAAATTTTAAATTATATTTCCCTTACTGCTATGAAACAGCAACCATTTAAAAAGTTGCAGCCTTTTCCCACCTCACACCTTAGAGTATGTAACAGATTCTTGCATTTTTCCACAGGTGCCTGCATGATTCACAGGCCAAACAGCTGAGGGCACCTTTAAAAAACTATTTAGGATGTAGAAGTCATGAATTAGAGGGGAAAAAAAGGTGCAAAGAAGTGTTGCAAATGGCCTCTGAATTCCCTGTTACCCTCTTCTGATTTAGTCTTTTCAAAGAGGGAAGAGAAAGGGTCATCAGCTACAAGAGAAAATCACTGATCACATCTAGATGCAAGTTCACAAGGCCACTTCTCCTGAGCCTGCTAGAGCTTGTTCCCTCATGACACTGAAATCAAAAGCTATTTACTCATGGATAATAAATTAGTAGAAGGGGGGTTGGGTTTTTTGGGGGGCAGGTCCTTTCCAAGTTTTCTGAAAAACTTTGGAACCTAAAAACTCAGCAGTAATATGAAACTAAAGAGCTGATTTTTATGGAATTTATTCCAGGCCCAAAGTACTATCAAAATTTCTAGCATTTTCACTAAAAGAATTCAGAAAACATACAAGAGAAATTGCCCACTTCTCATGCAAGATAAGCACAGAGCATCTGCAATAAAGATCCCAAATACATCGACACAAAGAATTCCATATAGCAGCTTCCAATGAATGCAAGGAAATTAAAATACCAAGGAGAAGCCATAAATCCACTTTCCAGTTATATTTCTAACAAAATTAGTTTTTCAGGCAAGAAGGAGGTTCAGTGTAGTGAAGCTGTCATGTGGCATAACCTTCTTTATGGGATCCTCTGTACGAAACAAGTACAGAGAGGTACTGAACAGTTCTCATTCTACTTCTTGCATAAAAAGTCCCATTTTCTCTGTCCTTTAGGATGCCTTAAGGTTGTGCTTTTAGATATCCAAGATGTCCTTCACATACAGAAGCTGTAGCTCTCATATAAGAACACCCATAGGAGGTCCCGGAGTTCAGAGTGGAGTTGGACATTGTGGATAAGTGACAGGGTGGGGAGCACACTCCAAGCACATACAACAGGCAAGACCTGTGGCAAAGTCTCACAGCTGCAAGACAAAGGAAACTGTTAAACCTACATATTCTCTCCACTCTTTTGTCTCATATGAGTGTAGCCTGCAATAGCAAGGGCGAAATTCAATAACCTCCTTACAGATCTCATTCCACTGTATAATGAACCTGCAAGCATGAGTAAGAAACAAACTTATGAGGAAAGTTTACATGCTTTCTACATGCTAAGGAAACACAGGCATATAGTATTTTTCCATGGAGAACTTTACAAAACTTGTATACTAAAGCATCTGCAGTGAACACCAAGCAAGGTTTTCTTGAAACACAAAATTGGTTGATTCATATCCAGCATAATGCAAAAATTCAAAACATTTTCACTTGATACTAGAAGATAAAGCTGTCACTCTCTTGAGGAAGAGGAAAAGGTACTATCAGTATAGAAAATCCAGCATCTAGTCTTGATGAAGAGGAAAATAAATTAAATATATATATATATATATATATATATATATATATATATATATATATATATATATATATATATATATATATATAATAGATGGCAGAATAGTTGTCATCAACCTCTTTGGTAAAAAAAAAAAAAAGTGATGTGAAGAAATCATGTCATATGATGACACTTCCTCCAGTGGAGTTACCATTTTCTAGCATGCATTTTGCAGGCCATTCACTACAAAATGTACATCTCATTGTATTTGTTCATCTCCTGGCTTATGCTCTTCAGGTTTTTTCCCCTTTGCTCTCCTCTTCGAGTTCCAACAAGATGCTATCTGCAAGCCTTGATTTCAATGGGTTGGTGTCACCACTTTTGGCAAGATACTTGCTGAGATCACATATTCTCTTCCTACTTGAGCAGGCCATTTACTCATAGTTTAAAACATATTTGTTTCTCCTTCCTGTTACATCATTTTATTCAGGGATTGAAGTACTGTGATTCAGTAACCTCAAACACAATCTTACATTTCCCTCAATGATTCTTCTTTAACAATATAGTTCAGAATCATATGTTTGGTTTCCTGTGTTCCCTCATAAAAAGATAAGCCTATCTGCATTATCATTATCTAATAGTTATACTGAAATCTATAATTTGCAATATCGGGCTACAACAGGTTCTTTAACTATCAGAGTTTCTAGCTCCTGAATTCTACAACAATAAAAACACACGCACTTTATGACAAGACTTAATCTCTTGAACTTATCTTCATTTACATCATAAATACCCTAAAAATAATTTATTAGTACACAAGAAAGATCTCAGCTGTCATACAGAAAAGCCAGACTCAATCACTCTGGTATTTCCAGTTGCCAATCACTTTTAAAGCTATATCTTCCCACTCTTCCCCACACTTGGATTTCTCTCCAGCAGTTTAAAACCATTTGAAACTCCCTGGAAGAAGATTTTTTTGAGAAATCTTCCTAAGAATGGTTGACATGCTGTCAAAATAAAATGTTTGCAAGCCAGCTTTCCAAAAAGACATCGAAAATGACAGCCAGACATGAAGCAGAACCACCTTGATGGAGGGGAGAAAGAAGCCCTAATGAGAATGGCTGCATGGCTTCAGAGAGCTAGATAGCTCTTCCATCACTTAATTTTGATGAACTAACCCTTCAGCAGAAAGGCAAAATTAATTGTATTTCTAATTCCTCTCAGAATGCTAACAAGAAACAATTATAAACATCACTGAAATATTAACTACTGTCAAATTTCCTCACCAGCCATTCATTTATATGCAAGAGATGCTCACAAACATAACTCCCTGTGGTCGTTGGACTTGCTGAACTCTGAATGCTTCAGTTGGTATGAAAAACATTTAGAAGCTTTTTCTGCCTATTAACAAAATAAAGGTCTGAAAAGTCACTGAGTTGACTTTCTTTAACTTAGAACCCCACAATGTAATTTAGAATTACATTTTGAATTTCACTTCTCTGTCTATAAAAGTATTATCTTTGCAATATTTCTTGGAAGTGGTTAAGAGTTCAGAACATACAAAGCTAGTATTGGAATATTCTTTATTGCCATAATATTAATTCTTCTCATTTCAGTCTTGAAGTTATTAAAGACAAACGTATTTCATGTCTTTTCTAAATTAGATCACTTTTTCCCAAATTGCCATGAAATATTTCAAGGATGAAAATGATCCACTCAAAAAGCCTGAAGCCCTCACTTTGGAAGTGGCAGATTTGTGTTCACATATCTGTTGCAGTGTGTGGGGCTGTTGCAGAAGAGACTGAGATATGTATTGCAGATATTCAGGAGTTTTGTGACTGGCACATTTCCATAAGAGGCAGATCTGAAATCAGTTCCTTGCTCCAAATCAAGCAGAATAGAGAAAAGTTTTCCTTCAGTCTGAGAAGCACCTGATCCACTGGTTTGCGGATCTAAAGGACATGTGCCTACAGTCTTGCAGTCCCAGAAGTACATTCTAGGACCACTTTTTTAAGTGGAAAAGAACATTTGCTTTTGCATGAGACTGGGCTGCACATGCAAGGCAGACTTGGTTTAGCAAGGCTTTGCCATTGCTGTGGTCTTCAGTCACAGCACAAATGCAACAGCATCATCTAAATGTTGGCCACAAGGCCCCTGGTAAAACAACAAGTAGGGTCCAAGCCTGGGAAACCAGCAATCCAAGCTGGCTATCAAGGAGCTACTGAACAAGTTGTGCTCCTGTTGCTTGAACAAGATCCTGAGAAGGTCCCCATGATTAAAGTATTAACCAGGCCTGTGAGAAATAGTTTTACGTACCTGATCTAAAGGAAGGTCTTAAACAAATAGCCACATCACAAGCAAGCTCTGGATTACTAGCTTCACCATTTTTCTAGGAGGGAGAAAGGGGTCATTCCTGTGAAGAATGAGAACAGATTCCTAAAAAGTAAAGAAGTTTTTTATACAACAGTAAAAGCAGTCAATGAAATGGAATGATGTGTCTGTATACGTTGGTGTGCATGGTGTGGGGTCATTCTGACAGTACACAGATCATATCAAACTTTTTATTAAGAACACTGGAAACAGCCTAAAACAGATGTTAAAAATGCATATCAATGTAAACGTATTAAGATAATTATAGGTGCAATGATAAACTTATCTATCTTATTAGATTTAAAGACAGTTAAGAATAATCTTAAAATTAGTCTGAAATGCTGTTTAGCTCAGAATTAACAGTTTAACCACAAACTGCTTATTGTCAAATCATTGAATATAGTTTTAAATGCACATAAGTAGCTTTAGAGCCTAAGTACCACTGATTTCGAATGAAACCTCACATTTCTTTTTAGGATCTAGAGAATAATTCATATGAGGAGCAGCTGAGGGAACTAGGGTTGTTTAGCCTGGAGAAGAGGAGGTTTAAGGGAGACCTTATCACTCTCTACCACTACCTGAAAGGAGCTTGTAGCAAGGTGAGGGTTGCCCTCTTCTCTAGGCAACCAGCAACAGGATGAGAGAAGGCAGCCTCAAGCTGCTCCAGGGGTGGTTCAGTTTGGAAATCAGGAGGAATTTACTCACAGAAAAAGTTGTTAAATATTGTAATGGACCACTCAGGGAGGTGGTGGAGTCACCAGAAATGTTCAAGAAACAATTGGATGTGGCACTTAGTGCCACGGTTTAGTTGACAAGGTGGTGTTTGGTCAAAGGTTGCACTTGATGATTTTGGAGGTCCTTTTCAACCCTAATGATCCTATCATTCTAGTACCTAAGCCAGTAGAGAAGTAAATTTAGAGCAAAAAATCACTTAGTCTTTTTTTGAAAACAAAACCTATTCTTTGTAACTCACTCATATGTGATTGATTATGCACTTTTCTAATCCCAAAGCTGCTGAAATATGCCAGGTAAATATAGTGATGCTTCTATAAAATATATAGGCATTATAGCTTGTTCTGTTAACAAAATAATGCTTATTTTGACAGAAGCTGCTGGGAGCCTTGTGAATACCCTAATCTTACTGCCTACCCATTCCTCCACAGAAGATCTCAGCAGTTCTGACAAAACACACAGCTCCAAGAGCACTGAGATGTTTTCAAAGACCAGTAAAATCCTTTTCTTGCAGTTTATCCCTGTGTTTATCTGCTTATCGTCCTCCATGAGACGAGACTTGAGGGATGAGGTCTGTGCGTTCTGGGTGCATGTCAGGTGAGGATTTCTCCATGACACATTGAAAAGTGAGTGTTGAAGAGGTGAACATCACACTCTCCTGTGAAGGGTTAACCTCTGCTTCTCTCTCCCTCTGGCCTAGGGTCTCTGGGGAGGCAGGCACCGGGCTGAGTGCCCAGCCCACACTTGCAGGTGTGCATGGGCACAGCACACCCAGCTGAGCTGTGCTGAGGGACAGGAGGTGCACCTTGCTCCACCAGAAATGGCTCCTGAGGGATTCAGTCACATCTCAACCCCCCTCACAGTGCTCCTCTTTAGGCATGATGCCAAGGAGGCAAAATATCGTCAAGGCTAATCAAGACTGTGGCCTGTGTGTACATTATCTCCTGAGAAGGAGGATATACCACAGCCTTATTAAAGGTCTCCAAATTGTCTGCTAATATTCTGCAATTGCATTACTCCCCTTTCCCCATCAGCACCACCCCATTTACTCTTCTCTCCATGCTAGCTCTTAATCATGAATAAAATGTTACATGAAGTCCTCATTTTTCTGAAACCTCCTATGCTTCCTTCCCAAATGAACTGCTTTGGCTTCAGCCACCGCAGCTGTGGTTTGCACTATTCAGCTTTTCAGGATGGTTTGGCTCAGCAAAACCTACTGGGAAAAAGAAACCAGGAAATAACTTCCTCATTTAACTAATACATATTCCAAAAGGCAAAATGTCTCCCTGTCACCAAGAAAAACCATGCGCTCTCAGCAACACTCTAATAGTACACACAAATTTTAATCTGGATCTAACTGGAACTGAAATATTTCGCTTTGTGCAGAACATTATACTTCACCCCAAATGTTTTCACAGTGAATGGGTTTAAAATGTCTATTCACTTCCCTGAGGTTCTGTTACACACTCACTGGGCATGAGAAGAGTCCAGGCCCCCATGCTGCCCAGCACTGCAGGGTTCAGTTCCTTTACAGTACCCCAAGGAAAGCTGCTAATCCAGAGTCACACAGCAGAAGGTCTGGTTTTCAGATGACCTCCCCCTTCCACTGCTTACAGCAGAGCAGTTATGCAAAACCCAGGGCAGGGGGAAAGGTATTTCACATGGCTCATTTTGCTGCCCCATCAAACACAAGGGGTGTCAGCAGCAGGAGACTGTGGATCTCCACTCATGTATTTTGGTGCAGAATTGTAGCAGTTTGGGCAATCCTTTTGAATATGTGTAACTTTAAGTTTATTGCGTAATCATATTTGAGGGAGTTTCAGTCACAGTGGACATTCACAGGAGCTGAAGGGTGTCAGCCCCTAGGAGAAATGAATAAAAATGCAGAAAATTTGGCAAACCAGAGGCTCAGTTTTTCCTGTCTGACTACATCACAGAAATGCTAATTACAATAATTTGATGTTGTCCAGATTGTAGCACTCCATCAAGTTAATGAATTTTAGCATGGTGACAAATGATTTTTGTTTCTAAGTCTGCTGTACAGTATTCTACTTTCAGTAAAATGATTTTAAATCATTAAAATTTCAATAAATTTCAGAAAGGATTTTGCATGTGAAGCATATGAGTATTTTGCAAAAGCTTTCCCAAAGTTTCAGATCTCTATTTAAAAGCACATGCAGTTAATTTCTGTTAATTGGTCCTGCCATTCACAGTCACATCCAAAGCATGCAAATCACATCAGTCTTTCTCCATCCATACATCATCCATAGCATCAGATTGTGCAGAACACTCTGTTTAAGAGCCAGAGAGGCACTAGGATTTGAAAGCAATCATTTCTGTGTTTTCAGAGAATGAAAGTGTGCTGATGACTGAGCAACCTCACAGCTGCAGAAACCAATGGTATTTCTTCCTTCTGACTGCCTGCACTGGCATCCTCACAGTTGATTTTTGCATCCTTTTTCCTCAGTTACTGAAACACTCTGCATGTACAGCCATGTGCATATTGATATTCTGCTGTTAACAGGGGCTTGCACTGCAGAACTTCTGATTACAAGCTTGGGCCCTGTCTAGATGATAGTCTGTCATATTAATAAACTATAACTCTTGTCATTTATGGCACCACCTGTGTGTGGCTTTCAGGTGAGGCTTTTTTTTAATTATTTTAATCTAGAGCATAGGGTGTTAATGACATAGACACAAAAAGCAATATTGGTTCAGAAAATGACTTATGGGATGGCCTACTCAGGGGCTAATGTAAAAACATGCTTATTTTAGGTATAGGTCAAACATTTGTTCTTTTATATTGCACAAACCTAGTGTCTGCATCAAGTAGAGATAACCAATATAAAAGGAGGCAAATGATTCAATGACTTGTGGGACGGAGATCCAAGCCCTTAACAATTTGATCAAGGTCCATCAGGTGCTGAGCACTTCTTGCAGTGGGATTGAAGAAGAAACAGCACTTTCCAGGACTCAAGTCTGATGTACAGTTTCTGCTAAACAGAAGTAATCTTTGAGAGTGAATGATGGTATACCAAAGTAGGCCAAATTCATCCTTTTGAGAAAAAAAAAATGCTTTTCAAATATCGATCTACATTGAATTGCAATTTTTGTCCTTTTTTTCTTGTTGTTATTGTAATGTAAACTTATGCAAATTAGAATAATCCTCTCCCTCCTGAGTGCAGGAAAGATTAGATTTTTAATTTCATTCACTGTAGTTGAAAAATTTAGTAAGTGTTTTTTATTAAATGAAGTTTTTAAATAATTACCTTGACAGAAATAATTACACCATCCCCTCTGCTTTATATTAGCAAATAAGATAAAAGAAGAAGAAAAAAAATCCATGTGATATAATGTGCACAGGGTGGATAAATGGAGGAATTCAGTCTTACAATTAATGAGGTAGGAGATAACAGACATTGCATAGAATAAACAACCATCCCTGTTTCTTATGTGACCATGGTGAACCTATGAACCAGGACTCTAGGGACACACGGACTCCAGCAGGGAGAAGCAGCATCGGTGCCTCCATGCTGAAAGGCTGAATGCCTGTCTAAGCAGCCAAGACCTGTCTCTAAGATAAAGCTTTTAAATTCTCTGGTCCTCTCTCAGGCTTTGTGTCTGTCACCTGGAGCAGCAACACTTAGGACATTTACATCTCTGATGTTATTACTGAGTCAGTTTTTACTTTTGAGTGTGCAATTCTCTATCCTGAATGCACAAGAACACAGCACTCCAAAAGAACCAGTGCCAAATTCCATGCAATTCTACTGGCTTGGTGCTGCATAGAACTTCTGTAAATACTCCAAACATTTACACCTACAACCAGAAGAGAATCATTAAGGTTGGATTCAAGATACTAGCTATAGCCAGGTGTCCTGGTATAACTAAAACCAGAATCATTCTAATAAAATATCATAGAATATCATAGATATCATAGAATATCCTGAGTTGGAAAGGACTCATGAAGTACATCACGGTCCAACTCCAAGATAATAAAGCATGTCTGCAGAAAATTCCTTCTTATCTAACATGGTATGTTTAATGTGCTTTATTGCTTTAGCAGCCACATTATTTCTTTTGAGTCTCATGAGCAGCAATCCCTCAGCTGCAGCAGCTGCTGCATCATTCAACCCCAGCTGCAGAATTGCAGTTCCCAGACCTCATCTTTCATTTAAGCCACTAAAGGACTTGACCCAGACATGCTCCTGGAACCTCAGAGTGACAGGGAAAATACTGAAAATCTGAATTACTAATTGTCTCAGGCTCTTCCTAAGGAAATATCATTACCATTTTTAAGTGTTCTTCTTAATCATCTATGAATTGTAAATGGAAGATGCAGACATCATCATGCTTGCTAATTCCTGTAGGATAAAATTGTATTTTTCCTTACAAAATTTAAAGGCCGCACTGTGTCTATACCGCAAGATTCCATTTAAATTTACAAAAAAAAAAAAAAAAAAGGAAAAAGAAAAAAGAAAAAAGAAAAAAGAAAAAAGAAAAAAGAAAAAAGAAAAAAGAAAAGGGGTATGCAATGTGTATTTTGCTTCAGTAACTCTGACCTTTAGAAATATTCAAGCTGCTGTTTGATTTAACATTTTAGCAGCAAATACATTTTAATGCACAGAGGACTATTCTCAAAGTTCACAAAACTGTTTGCATAGATGAAGAAAGGACTAAAAGATTGTAACAGAAAAAAAAAATAGCTGTAGGTTCCTTCTAAGTGTAGAATAACCTGAAACCAACAAGCTTGCTTATACACACACTGACATCATGGACTTCTGATTACTCCCAGCTTCAGAGCAGCATTTCATAAACAGCTTGGTTTATGTTTATTATCTTCTTTTCTGTTAGAGCCGGGATTAAATGCTCAAGAGACGTATTTCATGTTTGGACTCAGATGTTTATTAATTCTTATCTATAGTTCAGTCTCACAAGTTGTGAGTTCTAGCTAACAAAGTGAAAAATGGCTCTGTCTCTATCTCTTTCCAAGGTCTTTCAAGCACAAACTGTCCAATTATGAAAAGACACCTAAATTATTTTTACTTTTAACCCAATAACCAACCACCCGCGGTCTGCAATGCAGATTTTTCTGCCCAATTACACAATACCACTCAAACCCATGAAAAAGAAGGTGAAAAAGAAGGATTTAGCCTACACCCTAAATCCTCCATCTTGTATTATATATATTACTATATTCTAAAATCTTAAACTCTAAGTTTTCCACCCTGTGATATTACACACATCTATTCAAACTACACACCCATAATCCCAATGCTATCGTTCAATTCTGGAGGCCTTTTCCACGGCCTCAGGTCAAATGTAGTGTTTTGTTGAGGGTCAGTGCCTGTTAGCACAGAAAGCCTAAAATTCTCAGCTTCCAGAGTTCCAACAGCTTGGTTCAAAGTTGACCAGGAAAACTTCTGCTATATCAATGGATTATTTCTCTGGATTAAATCCTTATCACTTCTATTAGGCATTTTCCTGCAACAATGTCACAGAGCAGAATCAAAAAATTATGTAGAAAGGACATAATTTCTGCATAATTTCTGATTCTGCTGTGTGACAGAGTATGAGGAGAGTATCTGAAGACACCAGAATATAGGTGAGGTCACATCATCACCACCCCCTGGCTTCTGTCCTGGTTAGGGGTCACAAACCAGCCCCCCTCTTTATACATAGCAAGACCCCCAAGAGAGATCACTCTCACTTCCACCAAATTGGTTTCTTGAGTCTTTTTCTTAGGTTTAGTGGCATAATACAAATTCAATCCTTCCAACTGGGCAAGTCTCTTTTTATGGCCATTGCTTTTCCTTTTCTCTACTGCATTATTTAAATATTCTCTTACAGATAGTGGAACTCAGGCTAAATATTTTAAAAAGGAATCCCTTCAAAGTACTACTTGTGTGGAGGTAAATTTTAGCATGACTGTACTAGATTTCACTTTTATAGTTACTCTGTTTATGCTTGTAGACATTTGCAGCTAAAATTGAGCTTCAGGAAAAAATATTAATGAAATATTGCCAGGTATGATGAAAATTATGCATTGAATTATTCATCACATTATTCAGCTCAAAACCCTTCCAAAAATACATTTTGTAAAATCCAGGACTAATAGCACAGTGTGTGAAGAAAATGACACCAAGAATCCAGCTCATGCTTGGACTGATGCTTCGTTATTATCCTCCTCTCTAAGAGGACAGAGAGTTCAAGACCATGTTTTGTTGAAGAGTCCAAGAAAGCTTTCCTCAACTTCAATATATAAAACTCTGCCTTTATTGAGGATGACTTTGAATTACTACTTTACCTCTAAAGCTGAAAAGAAACCGGAAAAAATATCTTTGAGTTATTTTGGGAATAGGTGAGTCTGCATTTATTCCCAAAAAAGAGCAGCAAAAGTAAGTGTGCAATTTCTTTCTGACTAAATCTTAACAGGCTGAAGGTAAAGCAGGGAAAACAGACTTCTAGCAAATGATTTTGAATGCCAATAGAGTTTCTTGCTCCCAGGAATAATTTTGTCTCCTTGACATCCTTCACTGGGCTGTGTGGAGGCTACCTGCCAGTGTCTCTCCCACACACTGACACAGAGATGGCTCCAGGAAATTTGAGCATACAGGGATTGGGAGGAAACAAAACAAGAGTTTCTTCACTCAAGAGGTGGTTATACTGCAGGACTTCATCATAGAACTTTGTGATTATGAAGAGACCTGGGTTCAAAATGGCTCTGGACAAATTAATACAAAACCAATTAAACCTGAAGATTATTGAAGACAGAGTTTGGTGCACACAGAAATAAACCCCCTCCAGAAGCTCCTGAACTTTACTGGATACTGGCAAAGCACTCCAGGATATTACCAAATTTACCCTGCCCTTCCCCTCTTCTCTGGCTTTCTGAGATTGCTTGGTCTTCCAAATGGACCTTAAGGCTCATCCTTCCTCACAGTCCCATGCTCTTCCTCTCTGCACTACTGCAACCAGCCAGGAATGCTCTGGAAAGGCATCCCAGCCTGATGGGAATAAACAAAGTCACTAAAGGAGCCATAAAATCACATTTTACTTATGACAACATAACTTCTCCAAGCAGGCTGATCCTACAACAGATCAAAGTTCTCTGAAAAAAAGATTTGCTTCCCAGAAAAAAAAAAAATAGATGACAACTCTCACAACATAATTTTCCAAGTCCTGACAGGAACCCCTAGATAAATATTGTCCTAAGTCACTTGTAGCACAGTCTTCTTCCCAGAGTGATTTGTCTGAAGAATAGGCTTAAAATATCCACACAGCTGTTCAGTGCTTGGGCAGCGAGTTACAAATATTTATTGATTTAGCTTTCCAACAGACTCAAGTGTTCAGCCTATTATCTAGCATGAAAGTATGTATTTTCCTCTTGAGTCCTACCAGGAAAGCAGAGGATTTCTGTCAATCTAGTTTACTGCTATTCTCTTTCCTCCATGGCTGTTAGTACCATTGAGACTCATATGCCAACCTTGTGCACAAGGATTAATTTTACCCTCTGGCCTGCTACAAACACAGTGAAGTTGGCTGGTGCCTTCCTAATGGACCTGCTTATTCCTCAGAGTACTCTCCCAACTAAACATAACCCAACTAAATATTTGTAACCAATATCCTTCCTGAAAACTGCATACATACATATTTTTATGTGACTGAAAAACCATTACAGGGAGAGGTACAATCCAGAAATGCCACCAGACGATTTCCCATACAATTCATTTTATTAACTCCAGCTTTGTTCTGTGCCAGACATGAAACCATGAGAGCTGGTTTCCTAAGTACCCGCTGTACTTCATAAAACCAGAATGAAAAAAATAAAAAAACCCACAATGATGGTATATTTTTCCTCATTTTAAAAAAAGGTTCAAGATGAACAGATAATCAGAAAATTTCCTTTGAAACTACTGCGTTTTCATTGATTCGATTTCACAAGCTCCCTGTCCATTGTACCCTGGCAGACACTGCACAGTGCATGTTTATGAACCTATTACCTAAATCTGATGTCTTACAATCCCTGAGGATTTGTCCACATAAGTTTAAGACAATGTTTATTATCTGTAAGTACCTTAAGGATAGGGGTTTTAAATTACTCCCAGCCACATGTAACTAAATTGGCCAAAAAAATTGCTATGCTTTTATGTTCAATTCATCATACACCTAATTTTAGTGCTGTTATCCACAAAAAGGACCTGAAGATGCTTCGCTTGCATTCACTTATTAGGCAAAAGAAACATGATCCTGTTGTTTCTGCACCTCTGTCACCTTACAAAGTCCAACCAACCAGCAATATATTATTGAAAAGAGAAAGCCAAAATCTCTTTAAATCTCAATTCCCTTGTTGCCTTTTTTTTCAATTTTCAACTTTATTAATATGCCTACTTTTCATCTTTTAAATAATTGGCCATTGCTCAATTGCAAACACACCTTTCATCATATGAAAAGCCCAAAATCTCATTATGCCCTCTCCTCCTGCATCCATGGAGAGCAGCCCAGTAGGCACTTGTTAAATCTCTCCTTTGAAGTACTATTGTTTGGATGTCATGGATGTCTCTTCCAACCTGAGCTTATGAAAGAGACAATAACGCTTTTCACTCTCTCGTTTCCACACAATTTAGAGACAATTTAAAGCAAGGAAATGAGAAACGATAACTCTATAAATTTGAAAAAACACAGATCTGGACTGTGATCCCCTCTGTGATATCAGTTTCTGCTGCTCCTGCTCCTCACAGCACTCTGGGAACTCTGGAGTTCAGCCTCCAGGCAGAGAGGAGCCCAGGGAAGCTGGTTTTATCCCCTCAGAGACACTGACCCCCAGCAGATGCAACCACAGGCAGCACAGAGTTGTAACAAGAGTGCTGCTGTCTGGCCCTGCATCTGCTCTGCTGCAGCTGGGAGAAAACACTCACCCTCCAGCATTCCTTTGCCACAGCCTCCCTCCAAACACAGAGGCAACCAGCACAGCTTCCAGCACCCACGGGCTTAGGTGCAGAGGCAAAAAAAGAGCCAGAGGGTTGATGTGGTGTAGCCCTGGTTTGTGCCTGAGGTGTTTTGGTTTTCTGGAATTCCTTTCCCAGGGAATTTTCTGTAAACAAGAGACATGTTTTTGTAACTGTAACGTTGTTTACATTCTTTTCCCTAGGAGGGACTTCTTCTTCATGTCCCTCTGGTCTGACCAATGTGATTGAAGAGGTTTGTCTTTGTTTCACCAATCGAATTGGTCTATGTAGAATATTATATAAGGGAGACACATCCCAAAAATAAAAGAGTCATTTTCAGCCTTTTGAAGTTGGAGTTTTTGTGTCATTGTAGTGTACAACAGCGTCAGCATGGCATGATTTGTTACATTGCAAATTCATGCACATTGTTCATCTAACACCAGCCCTGTGCACACATAGCTGTGTCAGGTGCATCTCCTGGAGAGGAACCACACCTCCCTGTCCAATTTCTGCAAATGCTTTTGGCACCTTCATTTATCAGTTCAGCCACAAAGGCCATGCCCACATGTTCCCAGCAGGCTCACCTGCCACACCACCAGCCACCACTTCCTATGCTTGCACAGGAAGAGCTCATGCTGTAAATACAGCATCTCCCCAGCATTTTGCCACAGCAATATAAAATGGTTGCAGATTCCTCCAGTAACTCGTCTCAACCCTTTTGGAGTTCTTCTGTATTCCTGGATTTTTGCTATGCCTTCGTTGTCACAGCCTTTATTCTCATGCCTCATTTATTTGGTTTTGTACCTACAAAGTTATTTTGTTTACTTCAGTCTGCTTCAGTCTCCATGGTCTTTTGTGCAGTGCCAAATTACACCTGAATATGTATATTTAGATACATATAGATCATATCAAGATGTATATATATCAAGAACACAAGAGACTTTCATACAGAGCCATCATAGCTAGAAACTGAAGAATGTCTTCTCTCAGGTATTTGGAGCAGATAAACTGTTAGGCGAATATTAGACACCTGTTTTGGGGAACTTCATTTTGAAGAGGAGTTTGAAGACATAAATTAATGCCTAGTTAAGGTGTTAAGAGTAAGATAACCCTTGCTCTAGCGTTAAATAGGCTGTAAATCCCACTAGAAATGTATAGCATAAAACAGAGTGTCTTGGTTTAGATAGGTATCTGCCAGGGAAGATTGGAGTCTGTCTCCCTTGGAATGTAAACCCCTCCCCCCCCCCCAGCAAATTATTATAAATTTGCAATTAAAAGGCTGTCAGGCATAGATTTGGGGAATAGGTAGAGCAGTTCTTTACTCGGGATATAAAAATACAAATGCTGTAGTACAGAAGAATAAGCAAGCAAACAAACAAACAAGAAATCCTAGAAAACTCTGACAGAGTCAGAAATAAAACTTGATGCCCTGTTGGTCAGGGTGTTGGAAGCAGTCCAAAGTAAGCCCTCCTGGAGTGGCAGATGTGGTTTTGTTGGAGTAGAGATGGTGCCGTCGAAGAAAAGGGTCCAATAATGGTGAGATGGGTCTGGTCTTCCTCCAGGGATCCGGTGGAAAAATTGGACAGCTGGTGACACTTGTGGCTCTTTTTACCTAGGTGAAGATGGTTTGGCTCCTCCTCCCTGGGTAGAGCATCTTACAATGGGATGATGTAATGTGTCATGTCATTGGTGAGCTTTAATGGTCCATTAACAAAAGATATCTCCATGGGGGTAGTGGAACAATGAACAGAGATAAGCAACACTGAACCATCTGATAAGCAACACTGACCCATTTGGGCAGAGATAGGCAACACTGCTCCACCCGGTTTCAATAGATGGAATAGAATAACATTTTTTGGTTACAAAACCCAAGACACAGAGAGAATAGTAATTTTTTTTCCAAATAATGATAAAATAGAACAAGATTCTTTAGCTTGAAGTCCATAGTCCATGTCTTCTTACTTCACTGTAAAATTTAAATCATAAATTATCTTTCAAAATGTATATGGTGAGCATATGTTTAAATTTCCCATTGAATAGTTCATTTGGGTTTTTTCTCTCTTTTTTTTTCTACCATTTAACAGGAAACAAAAAACCCCAAACTAACTTCTCTACAAAAACTTATTATTCCAAATTTTTTGGTGATTCATTAATCCCCGTTCTGCATTTTCAGCAGAATTAAATTAAGAAAATATATTCTCTCATTCAACTAAACAGAGTATTTGAGACCTGACCAGGTAAAATACATGTGCCAGCATGTTTTTCCTCTGTATTTCAAAATGAGTAACAAAGTGATAGTGCTTTAGTAAACCTCAAAAAAAAAACCACCCAAAACATAAATCACTGGTTTCAAAAGCACTGGAAACTCAGCAAAATAAACATTATTCTGTAACACTGAACTCCCCATCATACAAAACACAAAGAAATGTAATTCTGTGAAGAGCTATAGGGAACTTTAGAATTTGAAATTTTTTTTATGAAAAACACCTCAATTTAATAGGGAGATGAATAAACTGGAGAACCAGAACTTTCCTTTCTAGAACAGAAAATCAGGGATGAATTTTGAAGACTAAATAAGGATTATATTGCTAAAACTCCGTGGAAAATCATTTATTTCACCTTTGCTATTAGTGAGTTTCCATATTCAAGAGATATTCAGAGAGAATATGGCTTCAGCCTTAAAAAAACCCAAAAAAATCAAACCAAAATTGAAACCACCCCCCAGTAAAAAGCAGATTATCCAGCTCATTGTACAAATGCAAATGAAGCCACCACTAAAGAGCTGTGCAGAGGATTCAATTCTCCTTTTGACCTTAGCTCTTACATGCAATTACCTGCCTTGTTTTAAATAGTTGTTCCCCAGCCAGTGAAAAACACCTGCTGTTTCCATAGATGTTAATCCCTCTGCAGCCAAACCAGAGCTCTGCTGCAACAGCCTTTTCAGAGAATATAAGAATTTAGGATGCTGTAGACACCCATTTTCTTGGGCAGCCAGAGTTTACTCCCTTCCTAAATCATATATCATATCATCTATCATATATCATCTATCATATATCATCTATCATATATCATCTATCATATATCATATATCATATATCATATATCATGTATCATGTATCATATATCATATATCATATATCATATATCATATATCATATATCATATATCATGTAGGTATACCCCCAGAAGGATGGGATAAGTCAGACATGGCAAAGACACCGCAGAACCCTGGAAAAACCCTTATTCCCCTATTTTGTGCAATTCAGGTCACTAAATATCACAGAAATTCTGAAATCAAAAATGCCAGAGGCTCCAGGGTGAATTTATTGACGTTTTGTAAATATTTGTGGACATTTTACTTTAAAGGGGTTTTCCCCTAAGGGAATGGAAAAGTTTTTCCATACTAAGGGAATGAAATAGGTATGCTATAGCAAGGATGGGAAGGGGTGGTGGTGGCTAATGAGGTTAATAATGTGTTGGCTAGTGGAGCAGCTCAGTGGGATGTTTCCCAGAGAAGTTGTGGATGCTCCGTATCTGGAAGTTTTCACAGAGTTTTGAGTAACCAGGTCTAATGGAAAGTGTCCCTGCCATGGATGGCAGGGGACTTGAACCAGATGATCTTTAGAGGTCCCTTCCAATCCAAACCATTCTGTGATTCACTCCGTTGGCTTTGCTCAGTTCATGAAGACTCACAAAAAACTCAGGAACTGAGCATCCAAGTCCATCTGCTAGGACTCAAATCTCAGTGAAGTACCACAAAATAAAGAAGAAACTGCTGCTTTGCAATCTAAAAGGTTAAAAACCTCACAAATTTGCAAGAAAGGCCAGTGTGGATTTCTGCTTATGGATTATTGTATCCTTGTGGCCACAAATGCAGAGCTGATACCTTTTCCACAAAGAGGGAAAAGTGTGTAGTAACCAAAAATTATCTGAATGGGTCTTTTTCCCTCCTAACGCTGAGATCTGTCCCCCACCAAACTAATTCAACAAATTAACATTTGTCACTATCCATGACTGTTAGTAATTCATCCTCTGCTGCATTCTACACACCTAAAGAAAGAGGTTGAGCAGTAAACTGCTGTCTTGAACGTGATCACAATTTTTTTTAATGGCCAAACAGCTCATTGCACATGCTCAAGTTCTGATTATAAATAAGAGTGCTCGACTTCTAAACACCCAGGCTCTGCAGCTAATGGAGCACATGAGGGGTGAGGGGCCCTGCTCCAGGCAAACACAGGAGATGCTGTCAGTGCACTCAAGGCCAGGCAAAAAGGGCAATGGCCCCATCGGGGCAGGAAGAAACTGCTGCAATAGAACTAATTTGCAAAAGATTTCATTTCACATCTGAACTCACAACAGATACAAAAACAGGTTTTTGTGTCTGGGACTGGC
Organism: Chamaea fasciata; assembly: GCF_029207755.1. Taxonomy (NCBI): domain Eukaryota; kingdom Metazoa; phylum Chordata; class Aves; order Passeriformes; family Sylviidae; genus Chamaea; species Chamaea fasciata. Next base: position 40,124,620 of record NW_027094086.1, on the reverse strand, counting down.
ATTTTAGATACCACTTAGGTCAAGAAAAGTTTCCTTCTCCTGTTCATTTACTGTTGCTTTCCAAGCATCAAATCCTTCTCCTTATCCCATGGCCTCCACTTTTTCTCTTAATAACAAAGCTGTTTTCCTCCAGTCAAGATGGATAAAAAGTGATAGATTTTGACCTATGTAATTACAGCCGCTGATCTAGCTCAAACCAATGGCATTAGTTAATCACATAACTGCTGGCAAAAATCCAACAAACAAAATCCAGTTCTAAACAGAAAATTAAGTCAAATAAATTGAAGAACAAATCACCCTGATAGAATCACAGCCTGCTCGTAAGGCATTTCATGAGAAAACTTCATCTCAATAAATCCAATAAATTCTGTAGTTATCCACTCAATACCACTTTTATCCAACTGGATGATATTTTACATTGTATTTTAGAGAGAAATAATAAACTGCTGCATTAAAAATCAAGACAATATTATATCAGCTCCTCTGTGTTCATGAAAGTCATTTCCAATCCAAATGTTAAATGGATTAATTTATATTGCCATATAAGAAGAAATCAAGTTTACTTGGCTGGATTTAATTTTCATTCTATTTAGGGAGACTTTCCATTAAGTCTGAAAAGCATTTAAGCTGTTTATGAACTTAAGTCTGAATGAAAAAATCTCCAAGCCTCAAAAAATGGTTTGACTACTCACGGCTGCAAATACCCACATTCAAACACCTCATCTGCCTAATTTGAACTATCAATTTTAAACAAGGTAGCTCTTCCCGGCTGAGTGTTGTGACCATCAGCATGGAGTTCTTTGGGAAGTGTCTCCATTTGCTTTGCTGGAGCAGATCCATTCTGTGTAGCTGATTCACTGACTCAGATTGGACCTGTTTTCTGTGTCTATAGCAAATGCTCAGACTATTCTGTCCCATTCTCTGCCCCAATATTTAATTTCCAACGTAAGACACTGTCATGCATCAAGAGACAGTCCATTTCCAGCACTAGCTCCACCATCCCCTTGGAGCTGGATACAAACTACAACCAACCACAGATACGATTTCTAACTGGGGACCCTCCAGCCACCAGATCATTCTCTTGGAGAGCCTTATGTTTGCATCATTAATTCAATTCAACAGCTAGTAATTACCTCTTTTTAAGGTAAATGTGCAGGATGGATGGTAACATGATCAGAGTAGTTACCAATACCATTATTAAACAATTTATTTAAGGTAAACAAATCACTAACAGCTCATCACCTAAACAAAATTTTTAAGACTACAAAAATAAGGAAAAATCCTGCTGCATTAACAATCACCCTGTTAAACTTCGGAAACTCCTCAAAGCAAATCAGTTCAGGAAGAAGACTGCAAGTCCTCTTAATTAGAGTTTGTTATGTAGCTAGATCCATGCAAAAGCAGTCCTGTATTTCAGGAAAACATGTTAGAAGACTTCTAAGTCTTGCAAACAAAACCAGGAGTTAACTTCTCCTTAGCTGTAAAACTAGAGAAAGCAGGAAAGTTTCATCTTCTCTCCTAAAAAAATCAGGAAAACACGCATACACACATATTAAGATATACATATAAAAATTACCCTTACATACAATGGTTTTTCAAAGCTTCAAAAACTTTTATAGAATCATACTAGTTATATTCCTCAGGAGTGCAGATGACCTCATTCACAGCAGCCAATACTTAAGTTTTATTGGGTTATCATTCAGTGAAGGATGAAGCGAATGAATAACACAAATGGGGGAGGACAAATAGACCCCAAATACTGATGTGAAATGGAAAAGGCAATAAGAAGAAAGGCAGTAACTTTTTCCTCAAGGACCATCAGATTAATAAGGTAGCACAGAGTTCTCTGATTGAACACCTATTTAATGCTATATATCTTCCCGTCATATCTTCATCTTGCTACGCATGAAATAAATCATGAGGTCACTGTGATGGCACTAATGAAACAAGAATACCTGTGTGATGTGAACAGAACAAACTTGCACTCAGATTTTAAAAAACAAACAAACAAACAAACAAACAAACAAAAAACTACTCAAAGAGGGTAAACAGCTTTGGGGGAATGGATTTTCAGATAAGAGAAGTTACTTCCCTATGATCTTCCAAAGAATATTGCCATGGGAATGGACTATAGCAACAGGATATAATACCTGAATGACTCAGGATGTTAAGAGGGAAGTGAAGATTGATATTTTGACCACTGAGCTCCTCAGAGGCAAGAGAAAAGAATAAATTCAGGTAATGGTACTGAAGTGTATTGTCATATCACAGGATATTTCTTTTTGTGTGAAATAAAGACAAGCCAGCAGACTCAGTCACAAGAAAATGATGAAGTACTACACTAACAAAAAGCAGCATTGCTCTCCTGCAGAAGCAAACAAAAATAGTTGTGTGAGTAAACAACATAATTAAGGCGTTTTTAAATGCAGATCTAACACTGCAACCTTTCCCAGCCAGCCATGAGTCTGACCTGGCAAAGACAATAAGAACACAGCATACCCTTGTGGTAATTGAGGCCCCAGTTACACACCACCTTATGAGTTCTGCCTGTGCCCTCACGCTTAAGATTTTTCTTCTTGTGAGGAGGTGTCAGCTCCATTATAAATAACAGACATTCAGTCATGTCTCATAAACCAGTTCTTTCACCTTGGATGTGAGGTTCATGTCAGGACTTTCTAACACCTCTAATGCATCAAGTCAGTGGAGCTCTTAACTTTTGCATTCTGGCTCGAGGAGGAAAGCAGAGTTTGCAATATTATCAGGACCCATTAGAAACAGAGATAACAGTGTTCCTAAGTGATTTCTCTCTAATTTACTAGAGGAGGTGTCTGGGGGAGAGCTGTTGTCACAAAAGTTTCAGCAGCTGTAGGAAAATACCAGCCCAAGAACGAGTTATAATACCCAGGATGAGGGCACAAAATGAAATGCAGGGGGTTTCATTTGAAATATGAGGAAAAACTTCCTTATTTGGAGTGGGGCAGCACTGGAACAAGCTGCCCAGAGAAGTTGTGGAGACTCCTCTGGTGATATCCTAAACCCACTTGGATGTGTTCCTGTGTAACCTGCTGGGGACTTGATGGTCTTCAGAGGTTCCTTCCAGCCCCTGCCATTCTGTGACTCTGTGATCCTTACCACAGCTTCAGTAGATCTCGAAGCAACAAGGTTTAAAGCCACCAGAGGAATGGGTTTCTGGTCCAATCTCCCAACAGAAAGAACAGGAGAAAGGATCAACACTTAAGACAAAGGCAGTTGATATTGCATTCTCTGAGAATGGGGGCCCAGAATCAACAAGTCAGGCATTTGCTGATCTTTCATGAACCTCTTTTATAATCACAAGACAATTCTCTGCTTCCACGAATTCTAGGATTCACAATCCTTCAGGGACAGTGGTTAAGCCCTAGGAAATACTGACAGAGAAGCAGGGGAGTGACTGTACTTCAGAGCCCTCCCAGCTCCCAGTGCAAACCTCCTCCATTCCCTGCTGCACCATCACCTCATGCACAGACACTTGCATGTCCTCTGGTTCAGGAGAGAGAGGCCTCTGCAAGAATCTGTCCAGGGAAACCAGATCACTGAGTTAGCCTTTGAAAGGGGTGAAATCAAGAATCACTTTTACTGTTGGGCAGTGCACCAGAGCAGCTAAACACAGCAGATCCCTGGTGCCCTGCTCAAGCTGCCATAGCAGTCTGGGGAGGACAGGGTGACCAAGCAATGCCCTGCACTGCTCATGGGGTCTGCTAAAAGAACTGGGCTCTTCTCATTAAAACCTTCTCGTTTAGCACAAACCAGGGACCTCCTGATGCCATGCCTCGGGAGGGAGGCTGCACAGCAAGTCAGCTGTGGAGCCTGCTCATTTCCTCTGGCATGAACCCAGCTGTTTTCATAACAAATTGCATCAGAACACAGATTGCTTTTGTTTAACCTCTTTGGCTTATTACACATCCCAGACTGAAACAGTGATGATTAAACAGCATTCCCAAGCACTGCTTTAATTAAGCAGCATCACTAAGTTATTTATGCTACACAGGAGCTCCTGATAATGTTGCAACTTTTAGTTTTAATTTCTTTACTGCAAAGTTGTGCTGAGAAAAAACATTTTCCTCAACTTTGGTCACCACTTAGTACTCACCAGATACTCATTTTCAAAAATGCTAGGAAAAGGGTATGCATTTCAGCTAAAGTAATGTTTATTAGAAGCAAATTCCCAAACATTTAGAGAAGCTTTATGCAGAGCCCATTGTTAAGAGCCTTTAATGGCAATTATTGTATTCAAAGGACAATAGCCAAAAGGTACTTTATATGGACAGATGAGTTACTACCTGATCTGGCAGCAGAGGTTCTTAAAGCTCAGAAAAGTCAACGAAACCACTAAGGATTTTAGCCTTTGGTCATCAGTGAGGAGGCTCTCTGAAAGCAAACCAGAAATGACTACATACTTCGGGTATATAAGGCATCCCTTTTCTTTCGTCCAAGACCAATACCAGGAACAAAACCAGGATGTTGGGGCTTGGGAAAGGCGAACTTACCAAAACAAGAATCCAGGTAGAAGGTAGAGGAAACTGCCCATTTCCCCCTAGTACCCCCTCACAGAGTCCAGACTTCCCCAGCACCTGGACCTGGATTATTACCAAGGATCCTCCAGGCCATCTCCCTGCCACAACTCCCCAGCCAGGCTACAGGCACACAGCAGAACCCTTTAGCTGCACAGACTCTTTGCTGCCAAGTATTTTTGGCTGCACAACCCATGCAGCTCCTCCTGCCCCAGTTTGGTGAATGATGACCTCTCAGGCATGGCACACACATCAGCCTAAAGGCAGAAACCCACGAGACTGTTATTGGCCCTTTGAGTCAGTCTCAGAAGTATCATTTGATCAGGTCTGACTATTTCCCACACTTCACAGGCACTTCAGTAGGTAATGGCTTACCGACCACTTAAACAAATGACAAGTTTTATCTGCAATTTCTAACAGCATCACATAATAGAAGAACTAATATAACCAACACTGAAAAATAGTAGCTTTAAAGGAAGTACTAACAATTCTCACCCCTGGAAAAGCTGCATGGAGCTTTTCAGCTATAATTGCACCAGGAGAAAATACCACTTCTCCTGGGTTGCATGGTGTTTGTGCCTCAGGGGGACCAGGTTTTCCTGCAGAGGTGGTGGAAGAGAGAAAAATGAAGCTGCAGATCTGCTTAGGGAAGGGAACATATTGACAGCAATTAAATACATTCAGCACAAACCATGGCACTCCTGCTGCCTTGCCATGCTCCCAGAGTGCCAGAAGGTTAAGTGAGAATACAGAGCAGCTCCTCCCTGCCCTTGGAGTCGGCACTTGTATCCAGACGAAGCACTGAACCAGCCAGTTAGCCTGGCCACGTACAGGGGACAGTGAGACAGACTCGTGGGCACTTCATTGAAACCTCAGCACCTAGTCCTCAAGGGGTTGGGCTTGCTGCATTGTTTTCTTAAGGCAAGGCAGGTGGTAGCTACAGAAAGGGGGGAAAAGTCAACAGTATCAATTGTTGTACCTCTCTTGCAAGGCCATACTAGCTTTTGACAGCTGAAGGGCAGCTTGAGAGCCTCCACTTGCTGAGCTCTTTAGACACCCCTTTACCAGAAAAACATCCTCAGTTGGGGACAAGGGAAAAGCAAACAGCTAGAGATGTTGCATCACAGATATTTCAAGCTAAATATGGCTTGAGACACTTACCAGTGGGAGAGTTAGATGGCACAGTGCAGTCTTGACAAAGACTAAGATTTTACTTCCTTTTGTGTAAATCATTGACATAATCTACACAAGCCGCAGTGGAGTTCCTTTCAGTGTTTCTCAAAATGTGGTTTACACTTCCCTGCTAATAATTTATGGCAATTAGGAAACTAATTAGGAAAAAGTTACCTTTTTATTATTTTTTGTAACTATTTATTTATTTATTTATTTCAGAATTTTATTTTATAGTGATAATACATTACCTAATTCTGTCAGGCTACTGTGTTCAGGGCACACAGATTAAATTTCAAGTATCTGTATGAACTGGTTTTAAAACCCTTTTTAAAACTGTGATTTGCTGTATCTGCCTACAACAAAAGTTTAAGCTATAGTCTCACAGCCAGCAAGAGATATGTGTTTGCACCCCCATTGTTCCAGAAAAAAAATCTGTCTCCTTAAAATATAAACTTAGAATCCCAAATTTTCATAAAATGTGCCAAAGATTATGTAGCAGAAAGGAAAGCCAGAGCAGACCAGAGGTCATCTCAGTACAACATTTGAAAGTCTTCAGTTGTGTACAGTTGTTTTGCATGCAGCTAACCAGCTAACAGGAAATTCAGACTGTGCATTGAGAGCAGGGACACAGGATGGAGAACAGAAGATGAAAAAACAGGTCAGCGGTTTGATGGAATGATCCATCACCTGTCCTCCATTCTGACTCACAACATCACAAGAGTTCATGGAAGTTATCAATTACTACAGTGGATTAGGAAACTAAGACCATAAAAGGAAGATTCCAGAAATCAGCAAAATTCCTTTGATCTCCAGAAAGGGCACAGAGGCATGACAGGATAAACAGACTAATACAAAGAAGTTACAGTGCCTGGTCCCTGCAGGGCAGTCAGTCATAAAGTTTAGCCCAGGCTAAAGGCTATTCAGATATGAAGGTTGGAGCTTCCATAGACATAAAATCTAGGAAGCTTATTGTATTCTCTTGAAGAAGGATTTCATCCCATTCCAGATTTCTAAGGAGAAAAGAAATCACCAGCACATATGAAATCTGAGGTGATAAAATTCAGGACATTCAATGTCTCTAAGTGGGAAAAAATAAAGAGAACAAGCTTGCCAGATTAAGAGTAATATGACAAAAATCTTGACTATTTTTTAGAAATAGTATTTGATAGAATTTGAACTAGAATATATATGAAAAACAGGTAAAACAAGATAGAAGAGGCATAAATAGTCTTTTCTTACCAGAGGAAAGTAACTATGTCTTTCTAAAACATTTCCCTTATTCTAGGTCTCATCCATCATCTGCTTGACATAGCAACAAAATATATTTAAATTGTGAAATTCTACCAATTCTAAAAGAAATTAGGATATAATATAGAAAGAACTAGATGACACCTAAGAACTGAAATTTTGAGGTGTGACATTCAGATAAACAACACAAAGTACAATTTATGCATGTCCTGTAATAGGACTTCACCAAAGACATCCCAGATGGATTTTAGTATTTCACCAGTGATCTTCTGCCAGGCACTTGGACAGAAAAGCTCCTTTCAAGTGCACCAGCTGAGGAAGCCAGATAAAGTGATTCCTTCTAAATGCATTGTAATCTTTGCAAATCTCAACGATTGAGCTAGCCTGTGATCTTCTAGCAGAAAAAAAAAAAAAAAAAAAAAAAAAAAAGCTGTTGCCAGGATGTCCACTCTGACAGACTGATAACCCAAAGCTGCATTTTAGTCACCTACACCTGACAGAACAGGCTTGTTTTGCACCCCTCCTTACCAATGAAAATTGCCTAGAGAATGATGACCTTTAAGTCCACAATTTATCATGTCTTCTTCCTATAAAATAGTCTGATGTTGTAGCAGTTCTGTGATTTCCAAATCAATAGGTTTTAACTGTCATTGCTGCAATCAGCTGTCCAGTTTCTTTGCCCATTCTTGGCAGAGCTGGATATGTGCAGCCTTTTTAAAATAGTTAATGAATGACACTGAAAAAGTTATTTTCAACTTGACAGCTTGTCTCTGCACAGAATCCAGACATAGCAAACTGAAGAGCCTTGGAAACGTATATTACAAATATGCTCAGAAGGGCAGCAAACATGGCTCTTGAAAATCCTAGTTTTTCCCTTTTGGAGATTTTTTTCCCTCTGTTTTCACACAGAGGGGAAAAAAATGTGCACTTCTGGGAGAATCTGTGAGATTATCAAGTGTGTATATATATTTATATTAAAAAAAAAACCTTTCTGTCCACTTTTATATGCAGAGGCATTTTTTTTCCTTTTTTCAGTTTTGCATCAAATTCAAACTACTTTCCCATAGTACAGAAGTTACCTTGGACATAACCAAGAAAGGGAAACAGAAACAAACCACTACAAAACAGTCATTAAGTTCTTTAACCGTCGCTGAATTCCTTTTTTTTTTTTTTTTTTAATTAGGCTCCTTACTATACAGGAATTTAGGTTAAAAGCAGCAGTAAGGCGAAGGGGCAGGCCATGAAAAATATTCTCAAACAAATACTGGCAGTTTTTAGCCCAACTTGTGTTCAGCAATGTCTCATGCATCTCAGAACCAGGTGCGCCAATGAAAATGTGCACCCCAAGGTAAAAAGAGTACTGAGGTAACTCCCTAAATGCAGCATCTAACATTTGCAGGACAGGTTGCTGCTTTCTGTGGTATTCAAATGATGATCCCCTTGGCCATTTGAAAAATCTCAACAGCAGTTCAGATTTTTTTAATAATCATTTTGGAGTCTAAGAGGAAGCAAATACAATTAATAACATACCTGGTCATCACGAGAGCAGGAGCTCTCTTTTCAGCTCTGACAAAGAGGAAAACTCCTAACTATCTGCAGAAGCTGCCAAAGGGAAAAGCAAAAGCTTTTGTATGGAGATGAGTCAACCAATTTCCCTCTGAGTCCTTGTCACTTAACTGCACTAAAACCCACATCATATTCCTGAAAAAGTATACACCCAGCAACTCCAAGTATCAGAAATCAGTGACCATCTTCATTTGTTCACACAGGTGCACAAAGGTATTTTTGAAGCTCAGATGAGATACTAAGAAGAGGTGTGAGGTAGCATGGTACACCTGGGCAACCCATCCCCTGCTAAGCCCGTTTGTTTCCAGCAGAGTGTCTCACACTGGCCAACAGCAAAATCTGGCCTCCTCTTCACCTGACTGCAGGCCTTAAGATCTCAACCAGCTTGTGAGAACAATAAACATTCAGTAAACACATGATTAAAGGCATTTTCCTGCCTTAGTTCTAGGTGTCAGTACTTCATCATGCATCCCTCCTACATAGAATTGTTACAGGTTTAAATTCTTTTCACAGTTGCCATGTCTTGAAAACTTACCCGAATTTATTTTCCTTTCAGATTTCAGACCAAAACCAAAGTTCAAAGAAAATCACTGAACCAGAAAAGTAAAAGAAACCTCAAATGCAAAACTTAAAAAGTCAGTTTAAATAAAGATTTCAAAGGCTCTGTTCCTTTAATTAAACTCCAGGAAAATTAAAGGAAAGTTAAACTCCATTTATTGTTGGATTAAACATTAGAGTGAAATCAAAAGTTAGGAAAACAGTGAATTTCACAAAGAAAAGATTGATTACCCTAATTTAGAGGATGGTGACTGTATCTCCTCGTTTTAGGAGCAAGTTAATCATTTGGTCCACGGCAACTCATCTCCAGCCATCTCTAAATCTTCATGCCACCAGAGGGAACAAAGGAAGCTGCTGGCACACATTTCTCTTCCTGACATGGAGCTCTACCCATGCTGTCATCACACAGCCTTGAAGCACCCAGTCTGTCACCATGGCATCTGCCTGCCTGCACCATGCCAGATCTTGGGAGAAAGAGGCTGAGCGAGTAAAGTGAGTAACGCAAACAGGTAAAGAGTAAAAACAATGCTCGATAGCAAAAGCTAGCAGTAGGCTCGTGAGACATAAAAACAGATTCTGCAGAAAGTTTTGTTAATTAATTAAAATTCAACAAAAAACTTTTGGTTGATTTTGCCGATTCCAAAGGGTAAAAGCTCAACAACTCTGTCCTCTTTTTTTCTCTTGGGACCACAGATGAAGGCCTTTCACTGCCAACAAGTATAGGCCAGCCATGGGATAGGAGATGAAGAACCCACATCTGGAAACTGCTCTGCAGCTCCCTGCCTATGCCAAGATTCCCCAGGACCTGCAGGACACCATGAGCAGTCTGACTCCTGCAGAAATCTCAGCTCTGGCAACTTCAGTCCAAATTACTGGCTCCACAGCAAAGTCCTCCATAATATCCTCCCCTGCAGGTTTCCAGGCTTCTTTAAGGTACAACTGTTGGCAGGAATTCACTCAGATCCAACCTCTGAGCCATCTGAACATTACCACTGGCAGCTGGAAATCTCAGAGCTTGCAGGCTTTCAGGTTTCATAGGCACCAGGGCATCAATAACATACAGGGATATAAGTGAAATTCAGAACCATTTCTTTAATTAGAAAGCTGTGGGACACAAGGTAGTAACTAAATGTAAGGGAATGCCAGATATCACACAGCTTAGAAACACATCACATGATGAAGAATTAAATTATGCACAGGGATAATACTAGCAAAGGAGGAGAGAATTTATTTGTATAATACATTAAAATAATACTCAGATGTTTCAGGTCAACTCCTGTAAGCAGTTTTGTTTCACATTATGAGTAATTTGGTTATTTCTAGTCCCTCCAGAAATTGAAGAGGTTTCCAGTGGTAGTATTTGTCATGTTTATTCCTACAATTCAACCCCAGTTCTCCTTACCCAGCAGTGCTTTAGTGTTCTCTTCGGAAAATGAAACAACACACTTGGTTTTGAAGGTGGGGAGATATTCCTTTCCCATTAATGCCACGTCACAGTTCTTGGACCCAAGATTACAGTTGTAATCATAGGACCAATCATTTATAGCAGTCATAGGCTCTGCTTACATTGACAAGTGTGACATGAAAAGCTGATTTGTAGAGCAAGACACTTGGTGCTAATTCAGCGTTCACTCCACATGCATTTCTAAAGGCTGTACTGCAAACAAAATCTTAAATGGTCCAGTAGACTGAACACTTGCCACATAGCCAAGACACACAGGATGTACAGTGTGACGTACATCGTGCAGGATGTACATCCTGAGCTTCCGCTTTATTGGAGAAGAACCCTATTCATGGGCTGATATCACCATGCAATGTAAATTGAAGTGTTAAATGCAGGGAGGACTCAGGTTCAAGAGCATTCAACTGATCTGAGATAAAATTGACAGTGTAGGTGCACGCTTGTTCTCCCAACTGTTTCCCACACCACCAGTATCCCCCAGCACTGTAGAATATGCATTAAGATCTAGTATATGAATATGTAGAATATGAATTAAGATCTACTAAGATAAACTGACTTTAGTTGGAGTGAGGGTTAATTCTTTTCAGGCTTCAGCATCTATCCTTGTGATACTGACTGCAATATCAAAGCCTTCGCCTCCTATATGCAAAAGTAAGCAACAGTTATTAAGCTACACAATCCAATTTTAATTAAGCAGACCAAGAAATCACCAGCCTGTAGTCCTCTAATTCTCTTTTCTCTCCATTCCAACAGTAGTCAAATTTTAATTACATATGATGAAAATCTAAGCTGGAAAAGGGAAGTTTTCCCAATATCTCTTTCCACTTGATGACAAAGTACTCCAAGCTTCCTTAGAGACTTGTACCTCAAATGACTACTGACAAGATTAAGGATTGAGTTATGTTCACTTGTTTTTTTAAAAAATTCTAATAATGAATCACAAGAATATTAACTGCTTGGTGTTGCAGGTGCCTGGAGCCAAGCTTCTAACTATGCAACAAAACTGATTTCATGTGCCAAGCCAAGATCACCCTAAATTTATTGATTACATATTTTATACTGTCAGAAGATACAAAACACAGAAAATATTAAGCCAAATTATCTGGCTTAATAACAAATAAATAAATAAACAAATACAATAGATTTTAGAATGATACCAGAACCCTAACATTTACAAGTATTTTCAATAACCCAAAACTCCATGAAATTACAAGTTCAGCAGTTAGTTCTCATTTAAAAAAAAACCCAAACCTACCCTCAACTTGACCTCTGATCTACAGCCTTAACCACTGGTATTACACAGCTGGACTAATAACCTTGAGGGTATGTTTCTGCTGATGGAGGAGTCCTCATTTTCTTTTCCTCTTCTCATTTCCAGATTTTCTGATGTAGTTTCTAACAAGAGAATTACCTCACCCTCCTCCCCCCCCAAAAAAAAACCAACCTCGCCCATACATTTGCTTTTATATACAATTTTAACACTATTTTGAGACTTGGTATATATTTTAATACTGATAATCAATATTTCTTAGGCTACTGCACTTTCTATGAAACATTAAGTCAAAGCTTTATTAGTCTGTCTGAGACATAAGGGGAAACTTGCTTTTCTTGGAAAGTAACACTGATAACCCACTAAAAGAAGAGAACAATTTTTCTAGGCTAATTATAAGATTCATTATGGAACAGATATCCTTTAATAATAGTCTTTATTATGAGAATAAATACATAAAACAAATGCAATATATTAGCCACATTTCTTCATATACATTCAGAATAGAACAAGAAGCTAATAGGCATAATCAGCAGAACTAGTTGAACAAACAAATTTTTAGTAAGCCAACAACACTAGAGGAAAGTTGGAATGTTTATGCACCCATAGCAGACAAAAAACATGTGATTTCAGTATTTTCTTTGTATTTATTTTAGGACAAACACACTGTAGTTGTAAGCACGAACTGCACGAACTGACAGAATTGTTTAGCTCCGTGCGGTGGCTGTTTGAGGTTGTTCTGACTGCAACTGCTTCCCAAGGTATTCCCTGAAATACAACAAAAAATTAGATTGAGAAATGTTCTGGAGAGTGGGGAGTGCAATAGTGGTGGGAATTATGAAGTTGATAAAGAAGAAAAAGCTTTAAGTTCAGAATTAATCCTTCAAATAATGTCTACTGTCAAAAGTCAACTGGAACAACAAGAGCACCCGAGCTTTAGATATCCATCATCTGCCCTATGAAAATAAAGTACAAATCAAACATCAGCAAAGCTGTCTAGAAATGGAAAGAGCCCAGTGGGAACATTTAGAAGACCTGACAACTGACACAGAACACCCATGAAGCAGATAAATTTTGCTTGTTGAATACGTATTTTAGAAGCTGTGGCAAAACATTTAGAAGCATCCCTTTCCACAACTCAGCTTGTGCAGGAGCACAAGTAACACAAAGGACACACTGGCAACATACAATCCATAGGCAAGCAAAACAGACACTGACTCAATAACTACATATTCAAGTTGAGAAAAAGAAAAGATAATCAATCCAGGCCCACTGTATACCAACATTAAAGAAGTGTTTTCCTCACCTGCACTTTGAAGTGCACTAAGCCACTTATTTTCTACCTCTCCTTTCAACACTGGAACATCACCCAGATTACCTGCACTTGCCTTGAGAAATTCCCTAAATTCCATGGAAAAATACTGCACAGTTCTTCTGAATGTTACAATCCTTCACTCTCTTGTGAAAGCAGATCAACACTTCACAAAAAAGAACCACAAAAAAAACTGAAAGCGGTCTTTAATAATAGTACCTGGGTTGCTGCTTGTCACAGAAAATACAATAATTGTACCACTGTAGCAAGTGAAAGAGAGGTTTCAGGACTCGTGAAACGTAGGCGTTCTTTTTCTACTGCTGATCATACACTTAGTACTGTGCTTTCTCACTACACCAATATTTCAACCTACACAGGTTAAGCACTAGAAGCATCTCAGAGGGATGATGTTCAGAAAGAAGTCTCAAAAAAACCTCACCTAATTCAAGGTGGTGCTTTTGCTTTGTTAAAAAATAAATTTAAAAGATCAAGTTTTTTGCACATTTCAAAAACTAGTTTTCAGCTTAGTGTCCTGTTGAACAGTTATTATTATTATTATTATGCATTGCAATTTCTACTGCACAATGAAGTTTAGCACCTCAACTGCACCACCCAAAACCACTTTTCTCAGTTTTAACATTAAGCATCCAGAAAAGCAAAAGTTCCTATAAAACATTAACTTCAAACACCACTAGCAAAGAAAGTAACACATAATTTGTATGCTGAACCATACATTATGATTTGGCACCTTCATTAACAGCTTCATCAGGTGGTGCTGCAAAATCACAGTATTTTAATGCTTGGGCTCCACTTAATAGATACAACTCTTGCTCATAACAGGCAGGTTATCACCCTCAAAGTAGTGGCTCCTGCTGGCAAAGAAGGAAATGAGCTGCTCTCTTGTGGTTTTGAAGGACTCAAAACTGTACCACCAAAACAAAACATGACAGTCATCCAAAAACACAGCCATCAGCTATGGAAGAGCTTCCACACTCACCAAACCTCTTTCTGCTCCGTGTTTTTGGTTGTCTTTTCTTTTTTCTTTTGTTTCACACCTATTTGCATGTACTGACTCCAGTATTTCTTCTCTGACATCCAGCCTTGAAAGCAACTGACACTTGCTGCATACATGGCTCTGCCCATCATATCACAAGCCCACAATATTATTTATTCCTAAAGCACAGATGAACCATATTGAATGTGAAATTCCCACACTATTACTTCCAAGTAGGAAAATCAATCAAGCTAATAATCCATAACACTCCAACTATTGCAAAGCTTACACTGCTTCAGATGCCTGACCAAGGCTTTCAAAAAAACCCACCAGAGTGCAGTGCAGTCAGCAAAAATCTCCAAGGCAGCAGAACAGTAGCACATTTTGTAGGTACTTAGTGCCCTCACAGACATTCAACTTCTATAGTAGGTAGAACAGAATCTTCCCTACAAAAACTTTTGTACGTGTCAGGTTTAAGTCTAAGGCCAAGGAAAAGCTTTCATCCCATTTCCCTATCCAGAATGAATACCTGCAGTTACATCTCTACATTGTCATGCTGCAAACCAAGTGAAAAATCCCATAATGTTCCTGCCTCATCACCTCTTTAGCCACCACCAAGGGCCACTGAAATGCAAAAACCTTGCATTACAAGCTGTTAGAATGATCACTTAATTTTCTTTTTGGTTATCACTTCCATTTGAGGGTCACTGGTTAACCCAGGATAAGTTATTGCTCTGTCTAGACTAGAGGAACATGGAATCATAAAATGGTTTGGGTTGGAAGGGACCTTAAAGATCATCTGGTTCCAAACACTCTGCCATGGGCAGGGACACCTTCCACTAGACCCAGTTGCTGGGAGCCCCCTTCAACCTGGCCTTGAATACTCCACAGGAAGGGGCATCCACAGATTCTCTGGGAAACCTCTTCCAATGTCTCACCACCCTCACAGGAAATAATTTATTTCTGATATCTAATCTAAAACAGCCCTGTTTTATTTTACAGCCATCACCCCTTGCCCTTGTGAGAAGACCCTTTCCAGCATTCCTGTAGGCCTCCCTTAGGCCCTGTATAGGCTCTAACATCTCCCCAGAGCCTTCTCTTGTCCAGGCTTAACAAGCCCAACTCAGAGCTTTTCCTCACAGGGCAGGTGTTCCATGCCTCTAAATCATCCTCATAGCTTTCCTCTGGACCAGCTCCAAAATGTTAAGTAGAAACCTGTTCTCCCTCTGATAAAACATATATTAAAAGAGTAAGAAGATTCAAATATATTTTATAAATATTGGAACTTCATCACATCAGGAAGTTAAGAAGCACTGTAAGCTCCAAAGTTGGACATAAGCGTCCATCCCCATGCTATTACAAATTAAGGGTCTAAGACTTTATCCTGCACTGATACTTAATTAAATCTTAAGAGAAAAACTGGGATTTTAAATTTTTAAAATTACTATTTAAAAATTTAAAACTACTATTTACCTCAAGTCACCTGTAAGAATGCAAGCATTCAATGCATTGCACTATAACAGCATGTATGATGAAAGGGTGGATCTTGTCATAAGATAACAAATGAGTTAAAAAAATATTCAAAATAGCACCTGAGATTTGTGATGCACGCTACAATGGAAAGTAATGAGGTAGGTATTAGACTTACTGGTTTTTCTAATTGCAAGCTATAAGCCCATTAATTAGACCACTGCAAGATACTCTAAACCATTTTCCTCACACTGTAACAGAAAGGCCTTTATAAAAAGGCCAGGTTTAGCCATCTTCTCACTTCCTTCAACATAAAACCATCCTTCCTAAAAGCAGATGAAGCTAGTGCAAACAAGTTTACAGATTACAGCATTCAAACAAGAAACAACTGACTCAGTATAAATTTACAAAAACCAAAAAGATATTACCTCTGCACTGTAGAAAAGCTTCAAACATGCAACTGTAGTACCTCACTTTTGAGACTAACTATAAAATCCTCCATTTCTAAATTAAAGTTCAGAGCAACAAGATTTGAAACACCACACATTTTCGCTTCCCTGGTCACCCAAAAGTCTGACGTTGAAGTATAAGTAATTTTCATTTGCAAATTAATCTTTTCATTCTTACTAGAACAACCAAGTGAGATTCCTTTCACCCCAGAAATTACCCCTTTTTCAAGCCTCTTTTTAAACACACATTTTCTGCTGTTTCCAAAGTGCTTTTTCCAAGAAGAAAAGGAAGCTTAGAGGTGAACACATTAATTAATTTTATCTCAAATTCTTATTCTAATTTGTTTCTTCATTTTAATTTAATCAGTTTTTGTTCCTCTGAGAAGAGAAACAAAAGAGACACTGACACCTTGAAGCAGAGATATACTAAAATGTCGTAATTGAAACAAATACTAAAAGTTTATTTAGGAAAACGCACACAGAACAGATCCAACATGTAAGCCCCTAAATTCAGTCAATATGGAATAAGGAGATAATTGCAAACTAGCTCAAGACACTACTTACAAATTTTATACTAATATATACCATATACTACAAGATCAATGTCAACAACAGCCTGTAATAGAAGGGAAAGCTATAGAACACATCCAACAGATCCTTAAAGGCCATGTGTTAAAAGAAACAAGCCTTGAAGTTTAAGTAGTACTGCTTTCAGTGCTATACTCCAAATTCCAGTGCAGTCAGATTTACCTGTCCTTTAAAGAACACTGAAAATTAACAGGAAAAGGAAGAAAAGTAGATGAAACACAGAATAAAGGAAGGGTGAAATTTTCGTATTTTTTTCTTTCCTAACATTTAACTCTAGCATCCTGGTTATTAAAGAAGAAAGTTATCAAAAAAAAATTGATAGTCTAAGAGTCAGAATGCCCTTCTTTGACCAAAAAAAAAAAATTTGATTTTATTTTTCTCTATCTAAACATAAACCTAGAGTCCGATACTTTTAAAAATGAAATTGAAAAGCTAGTTCTAAAGAAATCTTTTAAAAAGTCTGCCACTTGACTCCACAAATTCAAGACATTGACAACATACACTGTTTACAGACAAATGATTAAGATAGGACAAACAGTTGAACAAGTTCATAGGCTAGACAGCAGATAGAATAGTTTGAACAAATTGATCAGTTTTGCCAGCCTTATACTGCACATCTGCTAGAGGTCTAGTAACCTGGAGAGACATTATTAGACTAGGAAGAGATAGACCAGTTCTACTAATTAATTGTGGCTTTACAAGTAGGTATTTGAATTACACAATTGATGAATTTCCAGCTCTAAGCAGGCCAAACTAACCCTTGAAAACATTGTCTTGCAAGTATACACTCCACAGATTAACCATCTCTGGAACCTCTGAGCAGTACACATGAAGTGGCAACACCAGGACAAGATTACAACCATCTGTCTAGTCTCCATCTAATCCAATGTGAGACAAAGCTGGAACATCCACCCTTTAACCCATTCCAGCTGTGTAGGCCTGTCTTTCTAACGAGGCACTCAGGGTATTGAGGTGAGACAGTACTTTTTGTTCATTTAACTCTCAAGTGAATTGCAGTGAATTGCTTTCTACAGATAAGCTCCCCTGAACGTGGTTACTGCAGTGCCACATTAACACTGGTGGTGGCTGGGAGAGAAAGGCAAGTGGAGCTCCACAGGGGCCACTACAGGGCATTTGCCACCCCACAGAGCCACAGTCACAGAAGCCAGGAAAGAAAATAAAGAAGCCAGGCTCAAATCAAACCTGGAGTGATGTTAATATTTGGTTCTTGAAATGTAATATTAACATGTCTTACTGCTGGATCTGAAGTTATAATGCTGCATGTTTTTATGTATCTCATATATATATATATATATATATATATATATATATATATAAACACATGCTCCTCATTATCATGTTCTATCAGAAGGAGAACAGTCATGAAAGTAGTAAAGTAAAAAACAAAGCGACATCTTCCTAGAGAGCTGGGCTGGAAAGACTGCCAGTGCTGGACTGCTACCACTGGAGAACTGCTGTTCTCTTTTGTCATTTGTTTACTGAACACAATTTTCTACTTTGACTCAGTGGATTTATGCAATATGAAATATTCCAATTTAAAAATGGTATTAAAGAATATAAAATGTGTCTCTTATACCAATGCCTGCCATGAGTAGTTTTGAAGGTAAGTCATTACAAACCAACAACAAAAACAAAGAATCAAATTCACATAGCAGAATCAAAGACACTTTGATCAAATAGTTTGGGCCACCAACACACCAAACTGAAGATTTTTATAAATCATCTTTTTCAGTAGAACCATGGTGATTTTCACCATGTACCTCTCCTTGACCTATAAATGTGTCTGTGGATCTCAAGAGAGGAAAGATACTGCAAGCATCTTTGCAATTCTTAATACTTAGTTTAACAGATTCCACTTCATACAAACAACTAGAACAAAAGCCAACTGTTAAGACAAACAAAATATAGGACATTGT
Source organism: Chamaea fasciata (assembly GCF_029207755.1). NCBI lineage: Eukaryota > Metazoa > Chordata > Aves > Passeriformes > Sylviidae > Chamaea > Chamaea fasciata. The sequence continues at coordinate 40,106,043 of NW_027094086.1, read as the reverse complement.
TTCCATATAATTCTTCACAGTAAAGAGATGCTCAACATTCTGATGCGCATATAAAAACTAAACAGTCTGAATGGTTGTACAGAAGGATTATGACCATTACATGAGAGGTGCTTTGTGTTTCCAAATGGAGCCCTGTCTTCAGATGTATGCAGTAACAGTAACAGACAATCTACAGATTATCTTGTGATTACTGAAAACATTACTCATAGCATGGTTTAAAGCCCTCCTTAGGACATGAAATGCAGCATTAACATGAGTCTTCAAACTGAGACACTACAAGAACCTCCTTTCCTCTCAGCAGTTTTCCTGGTTTTGTCCAATCTTTGAAAGAGTTATTCCAGACTTCCAGTTCACAACTTCACATACAAGCTATGAAGAAACAGCAGATCAATTAGCTCTTATAACAAAGTTATCACTTAAGCATTTGATTTTAAAAGAAAATAAACTATGAAATCTAATTCAGTACGTGCCTTTCTATCAGGAAGACAAAGCACGAGCAGTTTTTGACTTATAAGATGAGCTATGAGCTAACAGGCAGAGCCATTCTATGAATTTAAAAAACCCACTTGACTAAACCTTGTAAGGTGGTTTGAAAACAGTTTTATGTTTAATCAGAAGATTTAGTTACCACAAAGAATTTTGTTGCTTACAACACTTCAGAGCTTTTTATGTAAGAATGACCAACATCAATAGCATTTAACTGAATTGTCCTACCAGGAAACCAAATTTTTACAGAACACTTAGCAGAAGTAAATTATCAAAAAGTTACTTTAGTGACATGTTTTTCAGCATGTTTTTTCTTTGAAAAAAGAAAATGCAAACTGATCAGGATGTCTGATATTTTCCCCGCTAACACGAGCTCTAGAAATATTAAAACGTGTTCCTGCAAAGAGTACAGATCTCATGACAGAAAACATGAGCACAGTGTGAATCCCAGAGAGCATATGCCAAATAAAAAACACAGCCTCTACACCTACATGGAATGAAGTTTTACAAGAATACACATTTATGTGCAAATAAAAAGATGGAACACTCCACTAGATATCAAGTGTGCCAGTATTTAACTGGATTTTTGCCTAACTTGTCTCATTCTAGCTAAGAACTGTTCTCATTAAAAAGATTAATTTTTATCAGTCACTATCTTCTCAAACTTTTCATTTTGTTAACTTCTGTTAACTACTGAAAGGGAATTGTAGTGATTATGAAGGCTAAGAACCAGGAGAAACAAATATAGTGGAAGTCATTATCCTGTAAATATTGTTTCCTAGATTTAAGCCTACTAAGCTTTTAAGCATTCCACACTTTAGAGAAAGGAAGGGGGAAAAATAAGGGGTGAGGGTGGGTGCAAACTTCATGGCTGCCAGTTAACTACCACCACACCCTGCACTTCTCATCCTCAAATGCAGGCATTGTACAGAAGCTATCTACAGAGTAACAGTTTCTAAATACAACATATTGCAAATCCTAGGCACTTTCACATTTTTTTACTGTCTCCCTGCAGAATTCCTCATTTTAAAAGATGGAGAGCAAGTAATTTTGTCTAGGCTGTGCATTTAAAAAGTCACGTGTGAACCTGTTGCGTATTCAAAGCTTGTCCAATTTGTTGATTCACTCAGTATGCCCTTTCTGAATTCCACTTCCATACCATATTTGATCATGCTGAAGCAATACACCCTGACTCCCACTGTTCAGCACCTGCCAGCATACTCATACTCCTTATGTTGGCATCAAGGAGGAGGTCAGGCACCCCACACCCAAGCAGGTGAATGTCTGAGAGGAGCCTGTGCTGGAGCAGGGTTCTGAAAAGGATCTGCAGACCCATGGAGAGGGAAGCCCATACCAGAGCAGATTTCCTGATAGGACTTGTGACCCTGTGGAGGGACACATGCTGGAGCAGCCTGTCCTTGAAGGACTGCACCCCACAGAAGAATGACCCATGCTGCAGTAGTTTGGGGGGGACTGTTACCCATGGGATGGACTTTTGTTAGGGAAGTTCATGGAGAACTCTCTCCCATGGCAGGGAGCCCATTATGGAGCAGGGAAAGTATTCCTCTGCATAACCAGTGGGAGAAAACAATGTGTGACAAACTAGCCATTACCCCCATTCCATCTCCCAGCAGCTCTAGGGAAGAAGGTAGAACTGGGAAGGAGGGCAGGGTAGAGACAAGGTGTTTTTAAGGTCTTATTTACTCCTCACTATCCTGCTCTGGTTTTGTTTGTAATAAATTCAATTAATTACCTGTAATTCAAGCCTGTTTTGCCTGCGACAGTATTTGGTATGTGATATCTCCCAGCCCTTATCTCAACTCAAGAATCCCTTGCTGTATTTTCTCTCCCCTGTCCAGCTGTGGGGGGGAACAATACAGCAGCTTTGGTGGATGCATGCACCCAGGGTCAACCCACAACACAGGCTCTTACTATCAGCATGGGGTGCCATGAGTAACACAATTCAAGTCAAATTGAAACTCAGGATTAATTCCCATGTATAGGCAGTAAGTGATGCTAAAAAGATAATTTTGCTCCTTGCTTCATCAAGTGCATGATCATTTTACATGCAAATGTAAATTGAATATTACAATTGAACTTATCTCATCTGAAAAGCTGACAGCAGTTATTGCTTTTGCCAACATAGCTTCACCATTTAAGAAAATGCCTGACAGTCTGATTTCCCCCCATTAATCCCTGACTTAAAAACCCCTAAGGGAAAGCCAGTTGAGCAGCCTGTAATGAACTACTCAAATTACTTAGGAGTTAATTGTCTCGAAGTTGAGCTAACAGTCGAATGACACAGCTGTGTTTTAGGCAGAACGCTACTTCAGCTGCCCCATGGCACTCCCTGGATTCAAGTACCACAAGTTTTCCTTACTCTGCTGGCTCCAGGCACAGCACTTGCACCAAGCCTCACTGTGGCAAGACTTTATTTTCTAATCCTTCTCTCAGATAACCTTCAGGAAAAGCCTGACTACCTCTGTCACACGTGTCACAGGCAGTCATGACAAATTGTTCTGTGCCAGTTAAACTCAAGGAAAAAAACACAATTGCTTTGAGTGAAATAACTATAATTCCAGAATAAGTGGAAGCAAGAGGAAAAAAGTTTATTGTTTCCACAGCTCTGAAGAGCAAGGGAAGCAAAACCTTGAAGTTGCTGAATAATATACGACAATGCAAAGCATAGTAAGTAGGCACTTAAACCACAGTGTGCAGCAGTCAGGGGACTCAGCCTGTGTGGTGAGAAGAGACAGCGATGAAACAGAAGAGCTCCCAACACTCATCAAAAGCCAGATCTACACAAAGACAGATCTAGCTTCCCACACACAACAGTGTGACATTTCCTTTGCTTAAGCTATAAGTCCATGCCAGGGGGAACACTACTTTGGCAAGTAAGAGCCAAGGACAATGTGTCCCAGGGGCATGTTCCACTACGAATTAAACAAGAAAACATTCCCTACAGAGATGACAGTAAAAATGTGGAAGTGGCACTAATTCTTTTTACTGACACCTCTGAAGATCTGAAACTAGGTACTTTTGCCATCTCTCCCTCAGTCTCAAGTCTAAAGGTTCACAAACTGTGAAAAGCAGGCACAGAAATGTTTATACCATTAAAAAACCAAAACAAATCTAGAAGACCAGATGTGATGCTTTTACAGGCAGTGTTCTCTCACTGAAAGTCAGAAAAAGCCAGGCTTGGCATTCAGGAAAACTTTTACTACCAGTGAGTTTCGTGCTGGAGAAAGATGGAAGGTTTTCCTACCAGATTTTTACGACATCAGAAGACACATGAAATAAAATCTGTCCCTACTGCAGAAGGCAGGATCAGTAACTAAACTTTCCATGCTGTAATCTCTATTTAGTTGCAGCTGGTTTGTAATACTCAGAATGTTTCAAATGTATCAGAACAGCACTGTGAGAAAAGAAACGTATTAAACGGAGAAGCAGGGTGGAGCATAATATACAATAATGACCAAAAATTAGATTGAACATGACTGTGTGTTTAGACGCCATCTCCACACACACAGAAATTCCAACTGATTTTTCAAAGTACTCCTTACAGGTGGAGAGTACTAGCTGGATTTTTCATAGAAGGGTATTTAAACATGTGTTTCTCTTTTATAAAAGGTCCTCACAGTATGTGAGGGAGGGAGTAGGATGAAATGAAAATAACATGCTTGAGAGCTAAAAACTTAAACCCCATATTCTTCAGAAGGAAAGGGAGAAAATTAGCTTTGTTTTACTATGATACACTGCAGAGAGAGACAATGGGAGCTTTTTGTCAACTTAGCCAGCCATCACGGTAAGGAGGTGACAACCTGTCAGAAGGTGCTTGGCAGACCTTGCTCCCCTACCACTTTCACTTAGCATCATCCCTACTCAGCCTTTCAAAAAGTTCACATTCTGTCATAGGTGAGAACATTGACAGAAGTTATAGATATGTCCAAGCACTAAGCTTTTCAGAAATAAAAGGTTGTTTAAATCCAAAATTAAATTAGCTTTTTGTATCCCAACACTTATGTTCCAATACACTCAGATGTACTCCTGTATTTTATCTTCCTTTAAGGCAATGCCAGACTGAAAATATGAGCTCTGGTGCACTCACAATTAATAACCAGATTAAAAACTCCTAATTAGTACTTTTAACTCTCCATGCTTTATGCTTAGCATACCTAATTAGTGTGGCAACTTATACAAAGTTGCTGCATGAACGCTGAAGTTTTTCAGAGCTTCAGCCCTACAATGCTTCCCTATAAAGGTCCTGAGTTCTGTTGGAAATGCAGCATCACCCACCAGCAAGTTCTGTGGAAGAACTTGCCAAGACTTCAGGGTTATTAAAGAACTACTCAGTCAGCCCACAAACTTCTGCTATTCTGCAAGCAGTTCAAATAAATTCATAGAATCATTACAGAGTATCCTGAGCTGGAAAGGAACCACAAGAATCATCGAGTCCAGCTCCTAGCCCTGCACAGGGGCAACCCAAGAATCACACCATGTGTCTGAGAGCACTGTCCAACACTCTTTGAACTCTGTCAGGCTGGTGCTGTGACCACTTCCCTTGGGAGCTTTTCCAGTGTCCAATCACCCTCTGGGTGAAGAATCTAATACCCAATCGAAGCTAAAATACATTGTTCAAGTGAATTACTTCTGTGACATTCAACCATGTAAGGTTGAATGTCAATTCAACTCAATTCAACTGCTTCTAAAATACACAGAAAAGCTAAGTTCTTACCATAAGCATCAAAATAATCTGCTGTTTAAAAACTGGTGTCTTCAAACATAAAAATGTTATTTCTCCCCTAAAAGAAATCTACCATCTTGAATCCACTCTCCACAACAAAGATTTCTCATGGTTAGTAGTATGTTAAATAATCTTCACATACCAATTGTGAACCATCAGCTTCTGCACAGCCAGTAGTGCATTGTAACGAACTTGCTGGTCTTCGTGATGCATGTGGTTCATGACCAGCTGCTTACCACCAAGCTGTTCAATCACTCTGAAAAACATGAGAGAAGCAAGTTTTTTGACATTACTTTCAAGTCTGGGTAGCTATCCTATCCAACCATTTCACATTCAAGGCATTAAGAGGTTAAGTTTAAATTATATAATATTTATTTTATTAAAATTATTTGTGTGCCAAGATACATATATCACCTGACAGGTTACAAATACAGATTATCTCCTGTAATAACTACCCATTTTTTTAAAAAAAAGACTTTTTAAGAATTCACAACATCAGGAAGTGTTTACATTGGATTCCTGTTTGCTACCTCGAAATAAATAATGAAGAAAAGAACCCTTTTCAGAAAGGGTTATTTACTTTACAGCTGTCTAAGAGGGTTTGCAGGGTAGGAGAGTAGTGCCATCCACCCCATAAATTGATGACAATCAGGCCACTTCATTTCTTGCAAGAATAAAACCTCAATCTCTTTTGGCACTGTCTAATACAGAAAAATGCCTGTAATCACACCAACATCTATTAAATCACCCAACTCATACACATAGTGCTTTTTGACATTCAAACTGTGCTAGAGCAACAGCTACTTCCTGAACAAGATGCAGAACTGGCTGTTAAGGTACCATTCCCAGAAAAAGGATATGCTTCAGCTTCATCTTTCAAGACAAACTTCACCACTGTATTCAGCCACAGCTTTTTAACAGCTATAACAAATCCCCTATGAAATATCAACAAAACCTTGTATTACATGTCACAAACATATAATTTCTTAATACAAACAGCAGAAGGCAACACACTTAAGACTTGAAAAAGTGTCACCATCCAGATGACTTCACATGCAGCATTTCAGTCTGTCATAACAATAAATCTGGAGGGAAATAGCAAGGAATATATAAGCTGATTTACTCTGACTTTCATTTTTTTTTTAACATCAGTTCTCTCACAGGTCACTTTGTAGTTAAACATGCTATCCTGTGAAGACACTATCATTTGCTTCAGGCTTAACCTGATGATGTCCTGCCATTCTAAGCTTGCATTAGCTATCAGCATGTAGTACTGCTCTTTTCATGCCCAGATTGATGCATGGCTGCTGCACAACACAACATATTTTTGCAAACTACAGAACAGGTATGAAGACATAGCATGGAGAAGAAAAAGAGAATTTTCAATTTCATAACTCAGTCAAAACCATCCTCTGAACCACAGGGAATATTATTTCCCAATAATATTAAAACATTTATTTCATAAAGCAGGAATGGATTCAGGAAAGTGCAGTTGTTTCAAGCTGGAAAATCCTTGCCAAGAATTCAAGAAGTTATTAGTAATGTAACAGATTTAAAAATACCTTTATGCCTGCCTTATGCTGCCTCACCTTTTAAATGAGTTAAATATAAAACCACTGCATACAAAGGCAAGAGTATGAAACACAAATAATAATTTTTTTTCTTTACTAAAAGACTGACTTAAAACACTGGATTTTCAGGATTTGAAAGGATGTGAAAAAGGCATTAAACTCAAAAGCTTCCTTATGCTAGAAGAATGCAAGAACCAAAATGAAAGGCTAAAAGCCTATAATCACAAATGGTAATAGGCTCTTTCAGATGACAATACATCACTGAAATTATGGCTGAGAACATGAAGAGTTGAAGAACAGCATTACCATTCTTGCATAATGCTGCCTACAGATAGAAATCACTTCCCAGCCACAGGTTTTCAACCCAAAGGTCTAAACAGTGAAGAAGGTTCACAGTGAATAGTGAACCTGAATTCCTTCAAGTTCCAAATGTGTCCAAAACACTACATTTAGTTTCCCCTCTCCGCAACTGCTGGTTACTTTCCAGAAGTAATAGAGCCCAGTGGAACAGTTACATGTGCCATCTTCTGCAGTGACTGCTCCCCATAACATCACTGCACCAAGACAAAGTAGTGGCATTTCAAAAAAGTTTCTGAATGCTGAAGATTCAGGTTTGAACATGACCCATTTAGAGGGAGAAAGAAGACACAGAAGATAAAGACAAATTAATACAATTCAGACTATTATAGCAGAAAACAAATATAAAATCTACACTATTTATCTGAAAGCCAGGGTGAAGAAGGGAATGCAAGTTTTTTTCTGAATCCAGAGCTAAGGAAGAGAATGGCTCTAGGCGTCCATCTCTTATATATGTAAAACACAAAGCCCACATTCATAGCATTAAAGAAATTCTAAGTGTTGATCATACATAACAATAACCCTTGGATCACATGGAAGCTGTGCTGGAGGCCTGCATTTATTTTTAGTGACAGGACGCACCAGTGCTATACTTTATTTCTGCTGCTACACTCTCAGAAACTGCATCTACTGAGCCCCATGAGAAGCCCACAGTGCTACTGTCTCAACAATTTGGTCCACAATGTGTAATTTTAAAAGCAACTTAAAATTATTTAAGTGTTGAAGAACAGCCATGCACTATTTCATTAACAAACATTTCTTTTGTCAGACAAAGGGAAAGGTGAGCCAGAACTGTAGCTCTAGGTCTCCAATGGGTGCAGCAAGTGAAGTCAAGCAGTTTTAGTATCCAATTCATCTCTGCAACTTTCAAGGGCTAAAGGATGATCCAGTTAAGAGTTGACAATAAACACTTAACAGAAACAAAAGTATTTAGGACACCCGGATTCTTCTGCTCTTCTAAACCAAGGAACTATATCCATTCTTAAAGTGAGTCACGCAATGAGAGTGTGAAATACCAATCACACGTGGGAGCAGTACATGACTGTATATCAGAAAACCATAAGAAATGGTCCATTATGTTGGAACAGATACATAATCCATAGGTATTTTAAGATCTTACTTAGTTCCAAAATTGCTGAAGTCATATTTGGTAAGAATAACTGGATTACAATTGAAATTCTTTAAAAGAAAGAGATTGAGGCATTTCAGTTTCTTCAATGGAACAGGAAGCTAAATAACCCAAGTCTGTAAACAGAAAGCGGCTAAAATATTAGAATTTGAGATAAGGATGTGGGTTAGAACAGTATCTAGGACACTTTTTATTTGCTGATGACCACTCCTTTTAAAGACTGGCACATTGCTGAATAGGCTTAACAGCCTGGGAGCTGAGTGGAGCTGTAGTCCCAACAGCTAAACATTTTCCCCAGCTACAGACAGAAGGATCCAGGTTCCGTTTATCCACACTTCTGATTTCAGAGCTTTGGTCCAGCAACTGTATGGCCATATTAGCCCACACATTCAGGTAAACGCATGCAAGGTATTTAAAGATTATGGCAAACGTGTAATAAAATGACTTCATACAAAGAGCAGCTCAAAGCAAGAACAGTAAGCATCAGCCAGTTCTCCAGCTTTGCCACTTGCAGGCAGCACTATTAGCCTCCACCTCACTGGAGGATATCTTGCCTCTCCTCCAAATACCATTTCAGTTCTTACAAGGGCTGTGAGTATTCCTGGAGTCAACACATCTTCCTAGCATACATATGGCCTGAAGTTTCAGTCTGCTGTCCATGATTCTACTACTGTCAATACAGCAGTCTGCACAAGATGTGTTCACGAAATTCCCAACAAGGCTAGAAGGCCATTCTCATATTATCTACTGAGCTGGTTTTAGCTGAGGTAATTAATTTTCCTCTTTGTACTAAAACTAGCGTTTATTTCATTATTGCTGAGCAGCATTGGCACTGCATCAAGGCTTTCTCTGCTCCTCACCCCACCAGCAAGGGGGCTGGGGCTGCACAAGGACTTGAGACAGGACACTGCCATGGCAGCTGACCCCAGCTGACCAAAGGGATATTCTATACCGCATGGCAACATGCTCTGTGCATAAAACTGGGAGAAGGAGGTGGAAGGGGGGGACCATTCAAAGTGCTGGTGTTTGTCTTTCCAAGTACCCATCATGCATGATCAAGACCTTCCTTCCCTGGGGTGGCTGAACACCTGCCTGCCTGTGGGAAGCAGTGAACTAATTCCCTGTTTTGCTTTACCTACTAAATTGTCTTTATCTCAACCCAAAAATTTTCTCACTTTTACTTTTGTTTCTCTACCCCATCCTGCTGTGCGGAGAGAGCAAGTGACTGTATGGACCCTGAGCTGCCAGCTGGGGCTATACCATGACACGCTGTGCAGGAACCAGGAACAGACTGCTTCTTTGCTACAAAAATTAAGTCACATGTCCCTCTGTATGAGCGATGAGCCAGATTCCTGCAAAAATCAAAGGCTTCCTCCTGCTTCAGTGATCTCTCTTCAGTGGCTCCCTTCACAGTTAAGAGACATTGAAACATATTAAGTCAAAGATCCAGTTTGCAGTTTCTCATCTGATCTAGTTTGTGTTTTCTTATCTTCCAAAATAATAAAAACTTAAGCATAACCTGCAATCCCTTTGCAGCATATTTTAATCCAAATAAGCAGAAAATGCCACAGGCACAGTCCATACTCCAGCTACTCTCTAGGAAAACAACATACTGGCATTTTCCTACCGTTTCCCACGGGGGTAGTGTCGTACATATTCTCCCACGTCATGAGCAGCTACAGCCAGGACCTGTGGATCATCAGAAACCTCCAGAAGCTTTGTCAGGATTCTAGGGAAGAATGTGAAACAATCAAGTCCCAGGTTTTGGGTTGGTTTTTCTTTTTTTTTTGTTTTCATTTTCTAATCAGTGATAACTTAAAATAACCAAGCCCATAAGCATAAAAATGTTTTACAAGTCACCCAAACCGTAAAGCTAGAACTTCTTCCAAACATGCAGTTATACCTAACAAAACTGAGAACCTGCCCTAATTAACAGAATCATTTAAAGTATTCACTAGAGTCAGTTTAGTGAGCTCCATACACAAATACCTATAACCAAGGATTACAAAATCTCTCCTTTTTATACTTTGGCTTCAAGACCAACAGTTCTGAGTTCTAGATAGGCTTCATTAAAAAGTAGTTCTGTCCTAACTCAAAGACTGAGATGAAAGCTACACAACCTTGTAAATTATTCCAGTGTCACAGGTTATTTTCTTAGCATGCATAGAAACACTGAGCTGTAAGAAGCAGAAAACAGCTTCTAGACTCTTAATACAGCCTGCATTTTTTAATTAAGTAGTTAAACTACCTTTAGTGGAAAACAGCTACAAGTAACACTGTTCTCTAGCCAGCAATGAGAAGGGGGAAAAATGACACAGATTATGAAGGTTAGGCACAGCTGAAAAGGTGAAACATACAGATCACTGGAAAATGAGAGTACTCTATGCTTAGTGAAATGACAAATGTGTTCTAATCAGTGAAAGTTAAAAACAAGCTGAAATAGGTAGGTTAAAAATCCAACTGGAATTAAAAAAGGAACATTCTGGTAAAATTAAATTACCACAGCCACTGCCTCCCTAGAGGCCAGGAAGTGACAGAAAAAGCACTTCTCAAATGAAAAACACAGAAGTTCTTTTGACGAGAAGAGGAAGCAGAAACTTGAACCGTAACACTAAGCAGAAGACACCAAAGATCCATACAATGATGTTGAACAAAATACAAGCCCAAAATCGAAGTAGGCAGTAACGGCAGAAGGTATGAAAACAATTCTGTTTAACAATAGTGTAAGAGTATTACATTTAGAAAACTAATAAGCAGGCAGATAAGGAAAAATAAAATCACATGGCTCAATGCAAATAAGGATTCTCTGTCAAATGCTTTACAAGGCAACAAATGAAGTTCTGAGGTGCAAAAATCTCCCCATTATGTTGTGGAGGATGGTGGGTGGGTTTTTTGTGGATTGGTTTGTTTGGTTTGGTGTTGTGGCATTGAGTTTTTTTGAGTTTTTTTAAGAGCTAGGGGTGTGTTAAAGGAACTACTGAAGATCACTCTCTTTATAGCAGCATAAGCACAAGAAATTAAATCCTAGAACCAGGAGAAATAAATACAGCAAAACATTGTCATCACTACAGGAAATACTAAGCCTCAGCATCAACTTCATGCCACAGTTGTCAGCATCTAAAATTTTTAAGTATCTAATCATACATATTCAGCAATATGCACTTGGGGAAGAATTTATCAGACAGTTTTGGTGAGGTGTTAAGCCAGCCAAAATGCACATAAAGCTCGGGGTCACCTTGCTCTTGCCATGTCTTTTAACACCTCATATGCTCCATTTGACCTCCTGATTTCTGTTAGATCTGGCACTTATTAGCAAGCCCTGAACTGAAAGAACACCATGTGTTATCAGTTGATGACAATGAATGTGGAACAACTAAGAGCCAGGCATCATTTCAGGACATAGTTTCATATGCCAGACAGCCAGTCCTTGACTGCAAATAAATACGAGTTCAGGTTCACTTCGTCTAACAATCTACATACTCTAGTGTCCCAACACAAAATAGGCACATTGCAACATAATGCATTGAGTCAAACTTTTCATGGAACAGTACCACAAGTTTCAACTTCCAAATATCCAAGACAGGTGTTCATTACTCAGATCAACATCACCACACAATACAAAACTAAGATTAAGATACAGTAGAAACATTTTTAATCAAATCAAACCTGCATGCAAGTTAAGATAAAGATATTCCCTCTATCATAAATAAATTTTGACCAGTAAAAGCAAATAAATAGCCTGGTTTTGAACAGAACAAACTATACATTCTGAAATAAGCAGGATGTTTTGACTTGCTTTCATTCTTGACACTACTTTGTGCTAAAATGCAAAACCTGTATTAGATTCAGGCTCATTTAAACACAAAATATTAAAGGATCACTCGAAAACTTACTTGAGTAGTTCATAATTCTTCTCATTTAGTCTTACAGCATTCTCCCGCCAAAACTTCTCAGATTTGTGCACAGGACTCCACTCCAGTCTTCCTGACTTCAGCTCAGAGCTGTACTCATCAAAGGAGCTGCAACACAAGACCTAAATGAGATATTGGCCAAGCTTCTATGAACACTTTGAACCATATGGCCAAGTCTGTCCATAACAAAGCTGGAACTCACATTGCTATGACACACTTGGAAGTCAGTGCTCTGCAGAGTATGAGAATTGTTCCCTGTCTCACTATTTTTTAAGTCAGAAAATGCATGAGAGGCAAGAAGAAAAAATTGCTTTCAAACACAACCCTCTATCTGCCCCAAAACACTATTCACAGGAAATAAATAAAAAATAAAGAAAGCAAAAATCCAAGTCACACAAATGCAACGTTTTGGAATTTCTCTGTTTTGCTGGGTTTTTCAGTTCTAACTTCCCCAATCAAGGATTTCAGTCTTTACCTTCCATCCACTTAAACCTTTGACACTACCTACAATATGCACTTCAATTTAGGCACAAGACCAAGAACTAGGTAAACAGCAGCAAAAACTTGAGTTAATCTGGACAGTAGAACTCATTCTAACCAGGTAGACTTCAGTTTTGACTGGAAATCCTTTATGACCCCTTTTGAGTCCTTTAACAATTTCTCAGCTACAAAGATCACAGATCTATTTTCTATTCAGCCTCTAAATACTGACATGCAAAAGGAAACTAACAACCAACACGTCTCTATATGCTCTCTAAATACTGACATGCAAAAGGAAACTAACAACCAACACGTCTCTGTATGCTCTATCTTACTAAATAGCATTTATAAATCATAATTCTGTAAATATTTTAGCCTTACAAAAGAAAAAGGTTCTACCAACACTCACATAACTGTATTTTTTAAAGTGCACACTGCAAAGCATACCTAAGGTCCTGCACACTCTCACCAAGCTTGTCCAGTAGAAATTTAATATCTTCACTGATGTCTTCATCATCGTATTTCTGCTGATCCAAATTCTCCAGCTGCTTTAAAACCTTACATTGAATCATGGCAAGAGCATATTCTTGGCGAGTTTCTCTCTCAGTAGATTTCTCTAACAAATTCTAGGGAAGTAAAGATGCATTAATTTTGTTAAGAACAGTCTACTTTGAAACAAAGCACTATTTTAAAGACACTTTTACTGGAACTTTTTATTTAGTAAGTGACAAAATTGACCACATCCTGAAATGACCTCTTTCTTCAATAATAGAAAGTACTAATTCACCTGTCTTGAGTATTTTCCACATAAAACTGAAGTGACTACAAAGACTATTCAAAGAAAAAGGGAAAGCTTATATGCCAAATACCAAAACCCCCACCATAAACAACCACTTTTATCTTGGATTATCATTTTAGCTTTCTGTGCAGCAATAGCATAAAGCAGAGAGCCTTTTAAAAAATAACCTGAAGTCTTATTTTCAATTCAGAATTACCATCTGGATTAGATCAGCTCTTTTCAAGTTTGGGAATATTCCAACTAGACATTTTTATTTAAACAGAAGCTTGTTGGTAAGACTGGAATTATAAGCACAGAATGCAGTAGTCAAGTTCCAACACCATTTATTCATTACATTTCTACTCAATTTAATCAGCTTTCAATTACATTTTTCAATCAGATCTGGCCACCTGCACTCTTTGATAAAGCTGAAAACACAAATTTCATATAAAAGACAAAGTCCTTAATAAAGAGAACATGTGTTCATATAAATAAAACTTAACATCTGCCAGAAATAAACAGTGAAATTATGTGGAAGGAATTTGACTGCATCACTCTTGTCACAGAATATTACACTTGAGGTTTCTTAGATATCAGACATTCTATTAGTGACTGAGGCAGAACACTGCAAATCAATTTTGAAAGTTGCAAACTAAAAATAAATCATATTACTGCTCTTAATGGCCATATACAAGTAGCTTTAATTTGGAAAAAAGAGCCACCCCAGTTTCTACTTCAGGAAGAGAACTAAAAGGTAATTCACAGAAAGTAAGGCTAATTTACTTAGAGTTAAAACTGCTAATGAGAGCAAATGAAAAAGTAATGAATCTTAAAGAAGACAATTAAACAGGTTCAAGGAGCAGGTGGATAAAGGTTCTAAAGAACTCCTAGTTAAGATAATTGCAAGCAGATGTGGAAACTATTCCAAATATTATTACCTATCTCATACCATAGTGAGATACTCAAGCTTTTCATAGTGAATTTGAAAGGATAAGTTACCAAAGTAAAAACACAAACATATGACTATATAGAATGGATCAGATAACTACTCAGTAATAAAAAACCAAAATCTTCAGGTATAAGACTAGTTCTGGGCAGGAAACGAACACAGAAGGGAATAAAAGTGTGAAAAATGAGGGGATAAAATAACAGAGAGAGAAAATAGTAGATTCATAGAGAGAGGAGTGGCCAATACTTGTTGCTTTATAGAAAAAAATATTACATTTGCAGATATATATACGTCAGACAATTAACTTGACATGAAAGTGAAATAAGTCGAATTAAGAGAAATCAAGTAGAAGAGAGGACATCCAAGTTGCAAGACTCATGGAGCACCTTCTATAACACACAGACTGATCTGGAGAATCATCAAGCCTAGTCTTTTATTCAATTCCCTTCCCCAACCCCCCAAAAACTGATACTGTGGCATCTCACACACGAAAAGGACTACTTTGCCTCTGCTACCTATATTAATTTTCCTTCAGAACTCACAGCTCTGATGTCTAATTTCTAATCTATTATGTTCCTGGCTGCCAGCTAACAACTCATCTTCACGCCAACACAAGTCCTTAATGTTGGAGAAAGGAAACAGCTAAGTTACACTCCCCCAAGCCTGTTACAGAAACAAGTTATTCTTTCTTAGCCTTTATTTTAAAAAGTTAGCTTCATTTTTGTCTCCTCTCACAAAACACAGTAAATCTAAGAACTAGCAATTACTTCTCCTACTTTATATGACCTCAGAATAAGAAGAAACTGGATATTAATTGCTGAGCTTCTCAGCTTCTTTTTTCTCTTTTTAAGTTTTTTTCCAATTTGTCTTGCTATATGTCCCTGCTTAATCCTAACATTAAGATCTTTAAGAATCCTACAACATCTACAGAGTAAGAATAGCTCCTACTTAACACTTCATACCACTGCTCTCCTTCAACAAGACAAACAGCAGATTCTCATGATCTGCCTTATCCAGAACTCTTTCAGTGGCAGATGTTTTCAGACAGAGAGACAGAGGAAGCACCTTCACACAGCTCATCATTGCTAATCAGCAAGTCAGTAAGCAACAATTTCCCTCTCCCCATTCTAATGTGCCTGCAATACTTACTACTGGAACACAATCTACGTCTAGGAAAACAAACAGCTTACAAGACCTACATTTCCTACTCAGGATACCAAGTGCTGCTTGAAAACAGCATTACAAGTTGTTTCCTGTATTACTCAAAAGACACTTGGCAAGCATGCACATAAAACTAGTAGCATCCATGAATATAAAATGGTATTCTCACAGTGAAAACATCAAACCTAGGTACTCAGTTCTTCCTAATTATCTTAAATAGGACCAGGAATTTTCAGGTAATGCAGACACAGTAAGTCAACTCATCACTCTTAGATGAGCATTCTCATCTGCCATTACAGAGCCACCTTGAAAAGATTTTTGGACTAGTAAATAAAAATAAATTCTCAGTTGGACAAACATATGTATTCAAAATAATACTTAGTTAATTAGGTATTTCTAAGGTTAAAATTTTTCAGCTATTAGTAACTCCAGGGTTTTACAGTTGTACCAGTAGGAAAAAGAATCTAGAATTAAAAAAGAGAAATCACTAGTGCCTGCGTTAACATTGGGGTTTTTAGTAAATCTTATTTTAGGGAGGCATTGAATAGCAGTTATTAGTAATAACCTGTATATTACCTGTAGCAAAACCTGCAGTTTACAAGAAGAAAAACCCAGAGAATTAAGCTTTCAATCAGCTTATTGATATGGTCCAACACAAATAGCTGTGCATCAGCAACATTTGAGACGTGCTATGAACAGATACTCACCCGAAATGCTGCAAGGATGATCCTGGTTACTTTCTCCTTGACAGATTCCTGAAGAATATCCGACAGCACAGGGACAATATTGTACCGACGAAGATATTCACACATTTGAGGGCTAAAGGCCAGCAACCACACACAGAAAATCATCTGATACTGGAGCTGGAAACCGCATTTGTTGCTCAAGACACCCATGATGCTAAAAAATTGACAGAGTACACATTTAATTTGAAATAATGACTACATAGCTTGCATTGCTCCAATCTGAAAGGTTAAAAGAAATGGTAACAAGAACTTATTGGAAAGAGTGGCTAAGGATGAACATTCAACACACACTTCACAGTAACCTGCATCACTATTTATCATTGTATAAGCAGCTCATTCAGAAAGCTATCTTTTAAAGAGATGGTTATTTTCTTATTAGCCTTAGAGCCATAAAGCTGCTTTTCCCATGTGAACTGATATGGTACTGTATCCATCTTCTGGTTCACCAAGACAGTTTTTCTACTGGTACGTTTAAAGCATTATTTGTCATTCTGGAAGAAAGAGAAAAATCTCAGCTACTCTTTCAGACTTAAGAAGAAACAAACAGAACAAAATCTACACAAATTCAACTTTGTTCCTTAATCATACTTATCCACAGGAGTGTCTGAAATGAGCTGAAGTATTCATTATTTAACAGCAAGTTCTCAGAAAATGGCTCATAGATACAAATATACGAAGTACTGCTAGGAAAAAAAAAGTATCACAAGATCTTCCAGAAGACACCATGCAGAATTGCTCAACCAAAGTTTTGAGAATTTAATAAGCAATTTACAGGTTGTCTTGGTTTGGGATCCCAAACCAAGACACAGGTCAATTTTGAAAGAGCTAAGTCAATTTAAAATTTAAAAAAGAATCTACATTCAAAATCATTCCTATCAAGTTTAAGACCAGTTCAGACATGGTGAAACACAGACTTATTGTAATACTTTAATACTTGATTAAAAAGCTTCCTTGGTCTCAGCAGTGTCATCTTGCGCATCACTTAAAATTTCACTTCACTAAGAATTTTGACTTTTCTCCATTTCAGTGCTAAGGGGTATTTTTCATTAAAGTGCAAATTATGTATCAACCAGCCCCAGTAAAGGCATAAATGGCAGAAAAATTATTTAGAGGCAAGCATTTTTTAAATAAGATTAGTGCTGAAATCCTAGCCTAATGCAAAGCTATTTATTAGGAGAATTGGATAAAAGAATGACCTACTTGAAGCCACACGCAGAAAAAAATTTGGTCTTAGCTCTAGAAAATGTTTCTCCTTTCACTAATATTTTCAGACAGAACAATTCCAGACTCGAAGACTAGGATGATTAGCAGAAACTCATTTCATTAGTTCTTGTTATATTAAAAAATAAACAGAACACCTTCAGCTGAAGACAAATGGTTATATTCCTGTTCAGCTACATACTTAAGCAGTTCTTCTTGAGCAGGAAAGTTGCAATAAAGCCTCAACAGTGCAAGTTTCATTCATCTATTTGACTGAGTTAATGTTTGAAAACAAATCTCTTTTGTATGCAAACAGAACAACTGTCCATTACAAGAGAGTTCTATTCCAAAAAAAGGTCACTGGGGAATGTACTACTGTAAGTGCATGTATTTCCACATAAATTGAAATAGGTGCTCACCAATTTACTCCATCTGCTTCTACCCATGCAAAGCGGTATTCATTGACCCTGAGCATCAGCTGCAGACAGCCAGCAACACATTGCACATACTGGGAACTCTGAGTGAAAAGAACAACACATCACTTCTTACCAGAAGAGTCAGGTAGTAAGTGCTGAAGTACAGTTTCCCTAATTAGGCTTTACTGGCGTAGAAGGAGAGAGTTCTGAATATTAAAGAAGTGTTATGCAAGTGATACCACTTTACATTATTAGAACATTTAAACATGCCTTTCTTCAGTATCTATGAATGAAAGCTGTCTTCTGTTTGAATAAATTTGCCAGAGCATGTTTTTCTCTCTTCTTGTTTAATTGTCAGCATTACCTTCACTAATACATACATTAATCAGATATGCCACTGATAAAATGTTGTTTGCTTTTTTCCTCCCTATAAGCCTTTTCCTTGAAAGTCTCATGGTAGCTCACTCACATAATACAAGATCAAGCCTTTCAAACATTTAATGAAGTAAAGAAGTTAGGCAATCCCATATGAAAAGAAAGGAGGCAATAAACAGAATTGAAAATAAAGAGTAACTCATTCTGTGTCTCTCATGAGAGATTTAAGTCCTTTATATAAAAACTAAGTCTGTGCATCTGAGCTCAAATCATCTAGAACATCAATTTCCCTTATAAAGTATTCATTTTCACACTCCATGCAAATAAAACAGTTATAAACACACAGACAGCTCTCCCACTACAAATAATGCATTAATTTATCTGCATCACCAACCAATTGAACTTGAAGTTTTCTTTTTAGAGAGTCTGTCATAAAAGCATTGTCTTCCAACACCATTATAACTGAAATTTCCTAAGAGATTCCAGCTCTCATTTCCTGTATAAAATGCTACAACTGCATCTCTAATTTATTCTGAAATTAGCCAGGACCTGCTTGAAAATCCTGCATAAGCTAGATCTGAAATCCGAACACTAACGAAGTTAAGGCAATACTCATCCACTTTAATTATCCTAAAGCATATTTGCACTCTGCTGCTCTGGGACCCTGCCATGCACAGTACATCCATGCACTGCCACAGTGCAGTGAATACTGATTTCTGAGCAAGTCAGAGGAGCTCATGGCTCCATAGTAAGTGATGCTGTGTGCTGTAGAACTATTTACTCTTTTATGGTTGTATGACAGAGGGCTGTCAGTCTAACAAAACCCAACACCATGGAACACAGACCTGCAAATGAAATACTGAAATACTTCCACCTACATGCCCAGGCCATTGTTTTACGCCCTAGCCATACTCATGCATAACAGTCTTGCATCTTTTCTACTTTAAGTCCCAGACAGCGGTAATTTAAGAGGTTTCTCCTCTACAGGAAGCAAACACTTTAATGCCATGGCTACATTTCAAAGAGCAACAAGTCCCAAGTTAAGTCTTCTGAGAAACTGTGACCACTTTCAGGCTGCAAAAGGAACAAAAGACCGAACCGAATTCTACTCCACATTCAAAAACTATGATAAACTGCCTCATCATGCCACAACACCACAGAAAATCCAGTTAGGATGATCATTTGCATTTGTTATACTGCCACAGCTCATCTCCAAGCTTAGCAGCTATTATAGCTACGTGAAATTCAATATTTTTTAAAAAAATGATGCAAAAAGGACAACCTATTTTCCTCTGAATTCAAGCTATTCAAATATGAAAAGCTTACAGCTTTGAAAGCACTCTTGCAATTTCATGCTACAGTGGTTTAGGAGCAATATCAGCTTTAATATCTGATGTGCCCTTTTCTAAGTTCTGCACAGCACAATAGTCAAAAGCTTCTTGGTTTCAGGTTTCTTCTACAAGTCCAACAGTTCAGTGGTAAACAGACAGTACTGAATCACAGAATCATCTGGGCTAGAAAAGGCCTCCAGGATCACCAAGTCAGGGACTTAAAATTGTTTGAATATTAAATTAATTTTTTATAATTTTTTCAGGTTTTGAAAAAGAGAATCCCAGATACATCCACAGCTTTAACAAGACAAACTAACTTGTAAAATATACACTTCCACTGCCAATATTCTATGTGAAATCCGTGTTTAAAAATACTTTTGTTTCTTGGCGCCATCACCTGGCACTCTGTTGTACAGTTCTGTTCCAAGTACTTCTTATCACTGACACCAGAAGGGATCTGCACCTTAATCCGAGGAGTGAACATCACCTGCCCAAAATAGCAGATTGACAGATTTCAAAGATATACTTACATCACTTGTGGAGACTGCTCCTGTATCCACAGAACCCCCTGTACCACGTAGTTTCTAGGAAAGGAAAAAATAAAAGTTTAAAATCAGAGTTGTTCTTCACTCTTAAGGAACAGTTGTTACCAAGTTTCTTTTAGTTCTCCAATCTTTCTAGTCATACAAAAAAAAAAAAATAGAATCTATCAGATATTCTTCCTGCTTAATATATTACCATAATATATTGTAATTATTTCCCACACACACTTCTTGTCTAGAAGAACGTGCTTGGAGCTGATCTGGTACATCAACATTTTTAATTACTAAAGTGTGGATTTATTCAAGACATTTATTTATCTTAGAATTTGCAAACTGTACTCTTGCATCTTTCTGAAGGAAATTCCAACTTTAAGATTCTCCTTCCAGAGGAAAAAAATAAAACTCCTTTTTAATAAACCCAATTTAGAAAACTATAAAAATATACCATTAATAAATCAACTGAATGTTTCTCAGCTCTCCAAAATCCACTTCTACCACAACACTAAGAGAATGAGTGACAAATCACTGTGCTTTGAGGGAAAAATGACCAGAAATTAATACAAAGGAGAATGAATCAATCTTTGAAGGACAAGCCAGAAGTAAGTGGTTCAAATGGAGCTAATACCATAAAAACACTATCCAAATAATTCAGAAGTTATTCAGTTTCAAAACACAGGACTAAAAATAAAGGCTTTGTACTACAGTAAACTGGAAAAAGATTTTGATATTCAGTTTCTGCTGCCATGTGACCTTTCTTCCCAGCAAAAAGCTCTGATAACCAAAATAGTAGAGGCAAAACAAAAAACTCTCATATCATATTTTCTCAGTGTCCAAAAGAAAAAAACAGCGTTAACCAACAGAAAAGGCAAAAAGCTTTATTATTAATTTACATTTCAAGGACTGGACTAAAACACTTAAAATACTAAGGCAAAAACTAAATGCTTGAATAAAGAACATTTAGCTATAAAAATGACAAAGTAAAATTTCATTTAAAAAAACAAAATCAAAAATATACCTGTTTTTTCAAGAATACGAACATATACTTGTGCAAACAAGTTTCCGAAGTTACTGTAAAGTTTAAAAAAGTGCAGCTTTTTACCTGTGAACTAAGCTGAGTTTTAATCCAGTTGAAGTAGTAATTCAAGTCACTGCCTTCCATGAGCTCCCTCCCCCAAGCAGCCAGTTTGGCAATAATTCTTGCTGCCTGAAAAAGAATGCAATAAACCGATTTTTCAAACCCAGCAATTTCAGGATTCATTGAGAAGTTCTGTAAACTCTGGAAACCAGTTTTAGACAAAAGATAATCCCTAACAGAAATCTACCTGTTTTCTATGTAGAGGACTCTTTGTGACAGTTATTGGTTACCTGTAGCTGTTGAAGTTCACAAGGCACCAATAAAGAACTCAGAAGGAGACGGAGGGAAGCGGACAATGGGCTACTGCTGTAGGACACCACTACAGTCAGAAATCAATCAAAAGCAAGACACTTGATGGCCTAACACATGCAGGCTTGATTTAAGCAACTATGGCATATGCCACACAAATGGTAACACAGTATTGAAGGGTTTTTGTACTTAAATTGAAGGAAGTCATCTTCAAGAAGGGAGAAGTTTCAAGCCCAGAAAAAGAAGTGCAGAAAAGCAAAATCAAATGTACAATTTAAGAATGAAGTTGGGGACTAGAAATGTGGCCAGGTTAAGAATTTTCCTTAAGGCTATGGCTTTAAGAATACTTAAAAAAGAGTATATTTATACATCAGCCTTTCCAAATTATATTTGAAGTAAATCAACATTGCAGCCTGCAGTTAACTTCCAAAAGCATTTGAGCCATCTTACATATAGAGGCAGTGCAACCAAGAAATGATTGAAGCAAGGGCTGATTTGCATGCACACAGTTCCATGATGCACTGAGGACTTTATTCCAGCCACCTTTCCACCTTACTGCATTCACATGTGCAGCACCAACACCACTCATTTCTAGAGGGATTCCAAGTGTGAGTCTGGAACGACAATCACTAAATTGACTGAAATGTGTCAAATCCCCTTCTGAATGCAAGTAAGTCACCCTATAAAATCCCTCCAAATTTAAAACACTAGATATTCGCTCTCTAGTCAAACATTCTTCTGAGTTAAAACTACTGCCTGGCCCCTGAATGAGAGACCAGTTATGCTTAGCTGAATTTGAGCCTACACAGAGGATGAGAGTTTTTGTCTGTCTTGGCAGATGTAATGATGTGGCATCAAAAAATCTTCCAGTGTGTATAGTAAGGAGAAAAATAAAATAAACCAAACAAAAATAACACCATCTTAAAACCTGGGTTTGAAAACATTCATGTGCTTTAAAAAGCATGCACTGTACTAAAAGGTATAATAAGGAAGTAAACTTAGTGGATCCACTTTAAGTGGATTCACTTCATATAAGATTATCTGTGTCTTGTTAAATTATTTGTATATTTTTGCAGTACCTAAAGAAAACAATATCTGAGTAACACAAATCTGAGAAGAGAAATGCTGACCATCCAAATTTCTATACCATATGTTTAAAAACCACCATTCCAGGATGACTAAATAGTTTGTACTGCAAGGGTCTAAAAATTATGCTTTACCTGCGTATTTGGGCAGTCAGCATTGTCTGACTGCTCAAACTGCAGTTTAGCAGGATAGGTCTTCAGTAGCACTACCACAAAAAAAAAAAACAAACCCACAAAATAAACTGCATTGGCCAAAAAAAACCCTCACCACCTCCTCCCTCAGCTACACCAAGAAAACTGATTCACATCCATGCAGTCAACCAATTAGACTAAATAAATAAATCAATAAAGCCAGACATTTTTCTTGAGACCATGCCAGCTCACTGTTCAAGTTGCAGTACAGCCCCAAACACAGTTGCACTGGCTACAACCCAAGGCAAACAGCGCGGCTTGCTCAGTGTCCTGAAATCCTTGCACCACTTCTGCCCCCACAGCCTAATGCAGGCCAGGCAGTGAGTTTCTAGTTTGAGTCTCTGATTTGACTCTACCATGTCATTCCAGAACAAATACCTGCAGTGTAGAACAATTCATAGCTGTGCAGTTCTCTCTTCCTCAAGCCATAATAAAAGTTTCACTATTGGAAACTGTGTTCTCCTCTAGGAATTTACAATAATACAAACATATTTTTGTCCCACAAGAAAAAAAAAAAAAAAGCTGCTGAGTTGAAATGGCCAGTTCTCACCACTGACAACAGAAAAATATTAAGATTTCAGAAAAGCTACTCCATATACAGGAGCAGCAAATACTAGTCAAAGTGTAGCAGAAACCATACACTGCACATGGCTGTACTGGGTTTTGCTGGGATGGACTTAATTTTCTTCACAGCAATCCATATGAAGCCGTGGTTTATACTGGTGTCCAAAACAGTGCTGGTAATTTATCAGTGTTTTAGCTGCTCAAGAGCAGCACTTGAACAACATCAAGCACTTCTCTGTTTCTCACTCTACACTTCCAGTAAGTCAGCTGACAAACTGAGCATATGAGAAAACAAGGTTCATCAAGGTAAAGATATCTCCTTTGCACAGGATGAGAACTCAAATTCTAATATTTGTACAGCATTGACTGGCAGTTGTGATAGAAGATTTTCAGGTATGTTTTACTGCATTTATTGTTCTACAATCCCTGCTTCTCTGAATCTTTAAAACCTGCCCTAATCTCCCAGAAATAAAATTAACAGTGGCAAGCAAATTAACAGTGTCACTTGGATTTTTAAAATGTGATTAGGTGAAGCTTGCATGTGGTTAATCTCCCAGAAATAAACCAAGGTCAATTAACAATGTAACTCTGCTTTTTAAAATGCAGTTAGGTGAAGACTCGTCTAGACTGCAAGAGAAAAACTTTCCAGTCCAGTCAGAAGTTTAGTTTCAAATTCTAAACTCCCCTGAAGAAAAACAGAACCAACATTTTTTCTCTACCATCTTCAGAGACAGGTTCATTTCAAACTTACCATATGCACAGTGAAGAGATCTTGTCGATTCAACATTGGCAGAAAATAGGACCATGCAGTGTTTTTACCACGTTTTGCATAATCAAAGAAGATGCAAACACGCTGATGATTTTCCTGTAAAAATTGAGGGAGAGGAAAAGATGACAGACTTGTAAAAGCATTTGACATAAAGCAGTTATTTGCTCCTTGGTATGTTGGCATAGATCCTCAGAGTGTATCCCAGCTTGTAAGAGCCCATGGAAATTTTTCAGTTAGATATTACTTGTGGATAGAGTCATTTCAGCACTCCAACATGAAGCCTGGAGATTTGGGGTGGAGGAAACAAACCCTGAAGCCTTAGTTGTATCACTGTACTGCAACACCTGCTTGAGCAAAAACACATATAGTCTTTTGAACATGCAAGTGGAGTGAGGCAAATGAGAAACAAGCTAAATACTGTCATTTTTTAAGAATAACACTAATCTTCACCTAACCAATTATGCTTGAATAAAGTCCATACAAAGTTTTCAATGTACTGCTACTTCCACACAAGAGCCTGCTGTTCAACTTCTTCTGTAAGTGAAACCTTGGAGGTGTAGATGAACCTTTCCATTCCTCTCAATGGAAAATGAGCTCTTCTCTCCCAGATGAGGCTGCAACTGATTCAGCAGTTATCTCAGGCAACTACGTGTCTCTAAGCGGACACTGCCACCAGAAGTCTGTTTTCCAGGGCTCCTACCCTGAGCCACAATAGACCACAACTACCGGAGCCTGGGCACTGAGGATAGCCTCTTTAAGTATTTCCCCTAATAATCACTATGCAAAGCAGCTATTACAGTTCTCCTTACAGCAGGCCAGAGAACAGGCCATGCAATCATGAAGGAGAAAGGAAAGTTCTGCTGTTTCCTAATAGCCTAGAATATAGACAGACAGTCCCAAAAAATCTCACATTTGAATTCTGGCTTTTCCTCAAGCATTTCCATATGGTTTCCAGCCTGGTAGATTGGAAGCTTTCCTTTGAAGAGATGTGCCCCCATTAAAGCAAACTACCACCACCAAGTACACAAGTCCTCTCAAGGAAGGCAGATGAGAAACTCACAAAAAGGACAGTATCTCAGTCTCCACTATCCAGACATTTTAACTTCCAAACTCCCCTAACTAGAAAGGCTTTTCTCCATCAATTCTGCATGCTGATATTAACTCTAGGGAAGAGGAACCAGCTATGCAAGCCTCCTTGTTGGAATATGATCCATTAAACACAAGAGTGTATCCATGATTCAAACAGTAGCATCTTACTAAGCCTTAGAGCTTCAACCTTGAAAGTAACAGTCCTTACCTCAAAACACAAGTTTTCTTATTTTTACTCTTCCAATTCTCTTCCCCATCCCCCTGCCAAAGGAGAGAGTGAGTGGCTGTGTGGTGTTTAGCTGCCAGTTAGGGTTAAACCACAACTGTATTGTACCACAAGGGCTGCAAATTGCTGCCCTGATCACTGACTGGGGGAGCTCAGATGTCACCAGTTATCTGCCAGTTATAACCCTTACAGTGACCCATTCTCTACATGGCAAGCGTGGAAAAGCACCCAGAAATGTTCTCAAAAATTGTTGTTCAAACTATGAAATAAATAAAAGTAAGATCTCAGGAACACAGAGCCTTTGGTGGAGAGCTTTTACTCTCTGAGGGCTTGCTTGATGAGAAATGGCAGTTCGATCATATAAATCACTGTTAGCATCTGCATGTGCTAAACAGTCCAGCTAAGAAAGATCAAAACTTACCAGATCAATGAGTTCAGTTTACAACATAACTAAGGAGGAGACAGACAAGTCTGGAAGCAGAAATGTTGAAATAATTTCAACATGCTGTCAGTCAGAAGACTTGCCTGGTTTGCTCCTAAGGTGCAGGATCAAGAAAGAAGGGAAGGAGTGGAAAACTTCCCACAGCTCTGAAATAGGTAGTTAGCACCTTCCTAGGAAGCTACTGACTACACTGATAAAAGGAAAATTCTGAAGCTCTCACATCAACAGCTGAATAATTTAGTAGCTGTCATTTCAGAAGAAGCATAATGAAGCTCGGGTGGTACTGCTACCTGCACCAACTAAAGATTTCATAAGTAACAGACTGTGCAGTGCAACAAGGTCACTAATGCAAAGACATTGTTCCAAGAATTTATCAGATGAAGAGAGTAAGGAATGTTTCCTCCAGGATGGCAGTATGCTAACACACTCCACCTCCAGAAGTAAGCAGAATGGCAATAATCTTACATGGTAAACGCCACACTAATTTCATGTTTGCCAGTGTTCAAAAACAATCTTTCTTAGAAAGGTCATCAAATCAGTAAGTTGAACTGCTGGAACAATCCTAGATACTCAAGTAAGTTTTTGGTGAGCTCAAAACACAGTTGACATAATTTTCACCACCTCACAAGCAAAGCATAGAAAGATAATAGAAGAACCACAGTCAGTTATTATCAGACAAAAGCTGAATACTGCTGCCAGTAATAGTTTCTAGAAGTTTCAGCTATCAAAAGCAGCTTGAAATATTATTTGTTCATCTCATGAAACTGCAGCAAACATACCTTCTCAAGGCAAATTTTACTCAATGGCATCATGACAGGCCACGTCCTTGAAGAATTTCTTGCTTTAAATTTTTGAATGTACTGAATTAAGACGAATCAGGCAAAGACTGGACACTTTATATCCACAAGAAAAATGGGGCAAGACTATTCACAGGAGCACGTACTGACGGGACAAGGGGGAATGGCTTCAAACTGGGAGTAGATTTAGGTATTAGGGAAAGACTCTGAGACACTGGAACAGGTTGCACAGGGAAGCTGGGGATGCCCCATCCCTGGAGGTTTTCAAGAATAGGCTGGATGGGACTTTGAGCAACCTGGTCTAGCTGAAGGTGTCCCTGCCCAAAGCAAGAGGGCTGGGACCACATATCTTCAAGGTAACCTTCTAACCCAAACCATTCTATGATTCTATGACACTGTCAGTTCTTGTGCCCGGGCAGTCTGCAGAGACCCTGCCCTAAACTCGCAGTCACACCATTATTGGCCAATATGCTGCTTTCTGACAAGCATCTTACACCTTGAAAACGTGCAACCAGGGGTTCATAAGGCACCACTGACTGTAGGTTCCAACCCCTGAACATGACCAAAACAAATCCTGTTTCAGCCTTGCTGAGTGAAGATGTCATAGATTAGGAAGCTCTGAGATAATGCCATGTGGATGTCTGCACAGAAGCCTTCTATGGCAGCATCCCTGAATCCCTGAATAATGCAATCATGCACAGCATTGCAAAAGTCAGTGCAGCCTTTTGGATACTGAAGCAGAATTTCTAAAGTGAAAAAGGCATTCAACTTCAAACAAAAGCAAATACATAGTGTGCACTAAAATCCCTATTCTGCTGTATTACTATAAAACCTGAATAATTTAAAGCCATTACATTAAACATTAAGAATTCCATACATGCCACTCCTAGAGCAGGGTAAGGCCCAAAATACAGCCATGTCATATAGTCAAGAAAACACATACATCTAACCACTTATGACAGAAACAATAGAGCAAAAAAGATTACTCAAAACTACTTTCTGCGACTACATAGAACTATTCCATCTGTTCCAAAGTGAGCCAGTGAAAGCATTACCTGTGGGGTATTAATTCCACAGCACAGGAGATATCAGCTATCATATACTGTAGCTGCAGGCTATGTGCTAATGCCAAAGCACTTTAACAAAACAAGACCTATGAACACTCACAAGTTCTGAAAAGGAGCAAGTGAAATGATGACTTCTCTGGCCACTGATGCACAGAAAGCAACACCCATTCCTCACAAAAGTAGCCATAATAAACAGAGTCCTCACACACTGAGCCAAAGTTTGTCATCCAACGTGTAAACAAAAACAAGGTATTCCCAACTCAGTACCCTAATCAAAGAATGGCACTGAGGATCATTTCTGTCTTCTCTGCTTCTCCATGTTTGTGTCACACTTGAACAAAAGTAAAACTAAATGAGAAAAAGTGATGAGGCTACAGATGAGTAAATTGCTGCCACCACCACTATTACCCTATTAGCCTAGATGTCAGGGCACTCACTCAGGGCTCTGTTGTGCAGACAGGCACATGAAAGAACACCATGGTCCTCATGTCATACAAACTGTGAAGAGGTTCACACTTTTCAACTTGCCTGTTGAAATACTGAATACTCAGAGCTGGAATTAGAACTCACATCATTCACCTCCTAGGGCAATACCCTGAAACAATATCACTAAACACACTTCACTGTAACCTTGGATTAAATATAAAACAGGAGAAGAGAAACTATCAAACACAGATAGTTAATTTGAATACTAGGAAAAAGCCTCACAAAACTCAATCCATCTTGTTACATCATTCCAAATGCCTTCTCTTAGCCAACTTCAGAGCAAGGAAACATAAAAGCAGGATTATCTGATTGAGAGAAGCCTCTTCTTGAGTTGTCCCAATCAGCTCAGCAGTCCTAAATAGGCTACTCTTACAAGCCACTGTTGTTCACAGTTACAAAGAGCTGTATGTTACACAGAATTAAAAAAGTTCCTGGTTTAGAATTAAACCATGCAGAATTTCAGAACATGTTGTCCCAAAACAACCTAACTTATGTTGGAAACCTGAAGCTGAAGAAGTTTCACCTTCTTGCAGAGGGTGGCCAAATTAACACCTTCATATGAAAAGCTTCAACGACTTCAAGTGATAAGTCATATCCTCCCTATACCATAGGAAAGGGCTGAGGTCACAAGTCACTAAATTTTAGAATTGTTTAGGTTGGGAAAGATCTTTAAGATCACCAAATCAAACCATTAATCTAATACTGGCAAGTCTACTATAACATAAGCCGATATATCAAATGTAAAAAGTATTTAGAAAAAAAATCTGCAAATTAAGATCACATAAAATGAAACACTATGCAACACTAGCCTTAACAACCAAGTTTTGAATTAAACATAGTTGAGAACCAACAGACAAGCATAAAAGTTTGTTTTACTTCCAGAATTTGAACATATTACAAACTATGTTACCCTTACAACTTTAGGTCTAACATTTAATCTCTGAAGACAGGATCTGAAAATTTAATAGAATATTTTTAACACAGTATGACAAACACCTGAAAATACATTAATTACATTAGGGAAACATTCAAGCATGCATTTAAAGACTTAAAAATAATACAGATTATTGACCTACTTGCAGCATATCATCAACCATAGTCAGAATGTACTGAACAGTCTGTTCCTTGGAGATATGAGTCATCAAGTTTATAAATGTTTTAGCACACTAGAAAAATAAGAGACATTAAAATTAATATTAGCAATTGTCTTTGCTCCTTTTGATAATATAAAACAGGACTTTATTAATTCACAGTTAAGTCTTACATAAGTATTGAGCATCCGAACATCTTATTCAATTGCAGTAAGAGATGAATACATTTGACATTATCTCACAAAGAAAATTTTCTGTCACATTTGTTGCTACCCTTTATAAATTGTTTTATGGCTTTCAAATTAAATAAGTACTTGCTAGTGAAAGTCAGCAATATGCTTGGTTGAAAGTCAGATTAGAAAAGCCTCCCTCAGAACCCCTTTTTTATGGTAGTGAGAAGATCAAGTAAACTGACAGAACAGCTATTAAGAGTACAAAAAAAGTTTCAACAATTTGAATGGAGGGAGGAAGACAGGTAACTCCACTGTTCACTTACTGTATACCTTGTAGAAAAAACTTTATTCATCTTTGAAGAATGTTACAATTTCAGCAACAGGCTGAAATAGTTACAGCATGATTTTTTACACTTCCTCCTTCCCCTTCACCATATTCAACTAAAACAGAAAAAAATCCAATTCCAAACTGCTACACTGTAATTATATAGTGACATATAAGGTACACCACACATGTTTTTGTTACTATGCAAACTATTATCCATTAGATAACAGTAACACAGTACAATCTGGAGAGAAAAGGAATACAAAACCTAAACAAGCAGCCTAAAATTTAAGTAGAAAAAATGGCTGGAAATGTTTGTGTGTTGAAAGCATCTACTCTTCACCTTCCTCCCTGCTTCTCCCAATTCTCTTGATGTCTGACATTCTGTGCTAGAACCTCAGGCTGAGATTCTTCTGATTCAAATACTATTAAAAGTCTCTTTGGGCATCCTGCCTGGACTCTATAAGAGCAAAGCGCTGATTCAGTCCTGAATCAGCTCTGTCCAATGCAAAGGTTTCATATCTTGCCATGCTTAAAATGACAAGAGACACCCATGTCTAACTGAATACACCTTAGCAGTCAATGGACTCCATGCTGTAACTAGATTATAACTGCTAAGCCAACTAAGCAGCAATTTTACTGGTAGCAGCTGTCATCAGCAAACTATAAAGAAAAAAGCTCAAAAAAAAAATAAGTGACTCAAGCACAAGTATGCATGAATAAGTAAACTGGGATGAGAGAAGACCTGAGCTATCTTATCCCACAATAGACTCAAAGTCAGATGACATTTAACAATTATTTAGTAGGTTTTAAAAATAATGAAATAACATCCAACCTATATCTAAGGAAAAATAAAAGAATCATGATAGCAAGCTTTATACTTATTCCATAACATCTTAACTGTATACAGCCAACAATAAGAGTTGATATGAAAATTTCCTTCCCCCCCAAAAGAGACTTCATTAAAAGAAAGTTACTTGATTGCCTTCTGTTTGCAACAACTCTTGTTTTTCTTCTGGACTTCTTTTCTGTTCAAATCTTTGAATAAATTCACAGTCTTCACCTGAAATCATCTGACCTCTGAAAAACAAAATATTAAACTGTAAATAACATGAACAGTAAGTGGGAAATAACTGCACTGGTTTCACATGGCAAGGTTTTGTTAGTAGGGGACTGCTTGGGTGGCTCCTATGAGAAGACACCAGAAGTGGCCCCCATGTCAGACAGAGCCAGTTCCAGCCAGCTCCAGAACAGACCAAACCTGGCCAAACCTGAGCCACTCAGGAATGACAGCAGCACCTCTCTGGTAACATATTTAAGGAGTAAAAACTGCTGTGCAACAGCAGCCATGAGACAGGACTGACAGTCTGCAGACTGCCAGATCAGTGCACAGGGAAGGAGAGAAGGTGATCCACGTGCGGGAGCACAGATTCCCCCACAGCCAGTGGTGAAGCCCATGGTGAGGCAGCTGTCCCCCTGCAGCCCATGGAGGTCCTGGGTGGAGCAGAGATCCACCTGCAGTCCATGGAGGACATTCATGCTGGAGCAGGCAGACGTGCCTTACAGGAAACTGCAGTCCATGCAGGTTTTCTTGCAGGACCTGCTGGAGCAGTCTGTGTCTGGAAGACTGGAATCTACAGAAAGGATCCATGCTGGAGGAGTTTGTGAATGACCATAACCCATGAGTGGGACACCTCAGGATGGAGCAGGGGAAGAGTGTGAGAAGGAAGGAGCAGCAGAGATTGAGTGCTCTGAACTGACCACAGCCTCCATATCCCATTCCCCTACACCACTCAAAGCAAGAAGGCAGAGAAATTGAAGCCAAGTTGATCCTGAGAAGAAGGGAGGGGGTGGGAGGAGGTTTTTAGATTTTTTTCCTATTTTTCATTAATCTGCTCCATTTAATCAGCACATAACATTAATAACAGTCTAATCCAACCAAGATATAAGTGTTGAAAAACAAAATTAATTGTTTCTTTAAGATTGCCATAAGCACTGAAGAAAATTGTAAGGAGAACAGAGATCATAGTTCCTAATTTATTTTTAGCGTTCACTAATTACATTTTGAGTTTAAAAACTGATATGTATGCAAGTTCGTCCAAACACAGAGCAAGGGGGATTGATATAGTGAACTGCTGTGGACACCGGTAAGATAACAGATGTCTACTTAATCTTCTCTTCAACTTGATATTCAAGTAGTTACTGCCATCACCAGTGCTATCTCAGAAAGCTGTTGACTCAGCTGAAGAGTCAGACAAACTTGCAGAACACTGCTGGGGTTTTTTTATAATATAAAACTTCACATCACAAGAAATAAAAAAAAAAAAAACTTGTCAAAATAGCACATTCAGGTACTCTTCAAGTAAGAAAAGTAATTTTAAATCAAGTAGTCCTAAAAATATCCAAGATTTTAATAGGCGACTAGCTTTACTAGGTAACACCATGAGGGCTTCAGGAAAGAAGAAAATCATGCACAGTCACAGGGGATGAGAGCATTAGACATTCCTGCCTCAGTTATTTCCAAGACTCATCTCCTCTTAACATTTCCACTGAATGAAATGCCTCTTCATCTTTGCAAAGCTATGTAGCACAGACTCTCCCCCCATCTTTTACATATTCAAAGTCAGTTTTCAGATGTTCCATGACTATAGATTACATTAAAACCATTGTAAATTTTACAGGAAGTGTTCACTTTTTTTTTCCAATTGGCTCACCTGGATTCTTGAAATAGAGAAATAAACCTATAATGTGTTATTTTCTTTCCTCTTACTTAAATGATTATGTCTTGAGTATGGCCTCATCACAGAGACATCTTTTATCTATTTACTATTCAAGCAAAGAAAATAAGTAGTCCAGTGCCATGTGTGTTATTCCTGTATTCCAGCTGCTTTGTTACAGATATCCTCATAGGCACTGAAGAAAGGCAATCAAGATTTACTAGCTGGAAGATTCCTGAAGCCATTGACAGGGTGGTCCTTGCCCAACTTCTGCAAAAACTTCAACTAATTATAGATGAATCATATGAGATTAGCTAATGATGACCATGCTGCTACCATGCCTTTTAGACTGACCTACCTTCATTCTTGCCTATTAAGGATGGATTTGAAAAGTTAGAGGAAGAGGTGGACAATTCATCTGCCACAAATACTGGATTTAAAGACCCATAACTAGAAGCCTCTTTTGCTTCAAATAATGCTGACCAAGCCAGGGACTCATGGATCACACTGATACAACAGTAACCAGATAAGCTGCTTGTTCATATGAATATTGCCATTTACAAAGCACTTCAAAGACAACATAAGATGAACCCTTAATTTTCAGCTTTAATGTTGGAGAAAGCCTCAGCCCATGAAGAGAGATACTTCTTTACAGTCAAGCTATTAGAAGGGGTCATCTAACTGCAAAGGAAAAAAAGCTTTCAAGCTTTTGCTTTTATCCTACATTAGGCCACAGGGAAAAAAGAAAAAAAAAATGTGGGGATTGATATTGTTGTGAGGGAAAAAAAAGGCATTAAAGTTTACTCTTTACCACTTTGTTAGCACCATTCAAAAATACATCTTCCAACCTATACAAAACATTACAAGGGATCTGACAGCTTTTTAAACAAGCTGTTGAAATTTTATCAAGGAAGTCATACATCTGATTAATTGTTTTAGTAATTTCAAATGTATCTATTTCCATTCATCT
This sequence comes from Chamaea fasciata, assembly GCF_029207755.1. Classification (NCBI taxonomy): domain Eukaryota; kingdom Metazoa; phylum Chordata; class Aves; order Passeriformes; family Sylviidae; genus Chamaea; species Chamaea fasciata. The sequence goes on along the minus strand of NW_027094086.1, from coordinate 40,072,490 downwards.
CATTTTAAAACTGAAATAATTGATTACACAGTAAACCTTAACCAGTAGTGGGGGGCAGGGGAAGAAAAATCAACCAAAAAATATGAGAAAGTGCAGAACAGCCCCAGACAGCTGATACTGAGTCCCATGATGCTATTACACATTTTCCTCACCCCCTCTTCAAAGCAACAGAAATTTCCCAGCACCTTTTAGCAAACAAGCAACCAAAGCCTCCTCCCATCCCTCTTCCTAGCAGCCATTTAATTTGTTATTTTCCAGGATGTGTCTACTGCCTTTTGCCAAGATAAAAGTCACTTTGAGCTTCAGCTGTGTCTTGGTTTCAGCTAGGATAGCTAATATTCTTCCCAGTACCTGGTACAGTTCTGTACCAGATCCAGTATGAACCCTTTATATTTTTATATTATTTTTTCATCTTTTCTGTCCTGTTAAAGTCTCTTTATCTCAACACACGGATTTTCCCTTTTTTTTTTTTTTTTTTTTTCCTCCTGTCTGAGCATATCAGGTTTAGGCCAGGAGCCTTGTAAGCACCTTTCAAAGCTCTATGCCTGGGATACCAAGAGCTGCCTCTGAGCACTTGCCAGAGGAGACGAAACTGAAACTCTAGGATTTAGAAAGCACGAATTTGCAAGACCACAATTTTTAAATCCTCCTGATCGCTCAATATGATTCAGAAACTTGTGATTCCTTCTTTTAATTATGCATTTCCTCCAGCAACTCTTGTTCCTTTTTTTTTGTTTGTTTGAATGATTTCATAAAAGACACTCTGAAGGTTAGGGTATTTTTTTTTTAGTTTGTTTTGGGTTTTTAATATTAAAAAATTGACTATACATGCAGCATATACAAAGCTCATATGAAGCCATCATATCAGGGCATAATTTCTTTTATCCAGGTACCTACAGTACTCTGCATGTGCCTAGAAACACTAAATTTATCCAACTGCTCAACAGTTTTAGCATTACAAAATTACAACAGTAAAACAGACTGAATGTACTCTACATGACTCAACCAGATTTGAGAAAAGAGAAAAAAAAAATCAAAAAAACAACAAAAAAAACCCAAAGAAAAAACAATAACAACAAAAACATAAAGAAAGCCACACACACACACACACTAAAAATTAGGAAACTTCTATATTTCCTCTAAGACATGACTGACTTTTAAAGTCTGAAATATTTAACCTGCTTTAGAAGGTTCTTCCACCCCCAGGAAACTAGAAAAGATATTTCAGCATCAGAATTCACAAACATGCATGTGAAGTATTTGAAAACACACAGGAAACTACGTACAAATTAGCCATCAAGTATCTCATCTGATTAAATATAAAGCATTGTCAAATGCTGTGTATCTAGAAAACCTACAGTGCAGTAAGGTGCAAGTTAAACTCTGAAACAAGATCAATTTTCCACAGAACTCATTTACTACCCTAAGAAAGCAAACCCAAACCTGCTCCAAGCAAACCAACACACCCTCCCCTGGCATTCTGACACCCCGGGGCAAATGCTGAAAGCAACCACACAGACCAAAACAGCAGCTTGCCTTTTCACCTCACAGAGGGCACCCACACCCCTAAACTGCTACAGGTCTCAAGATCCAAAGGCAGCAAAGTCCGGACAGAACTTATGTAGCCTCCACAGGCAGACCCACACAACACCTTCCACTGTTACAAGCTTTGTTACTTCCTTCTCCCTCAAATACAGACCCCAGCTGGAATCCAACATAAAGAAAGGATAAATTGTAGCACCAGAAAATAAATTATCTTTTTCCACAGCCTTATTTTGTAAGGAGAAGTGAACACACTAGTAAGCTGCTAATACAGACAATTGTCATATCTAACAGTATACAGAAAAAACATCAAAAGTCAGCAGTTGTGTGTTAGTTTAGTTTGATATTTAGTTTACAGTTACAACCTTCAGAGATGGAATAAACACTGTGTCAGTTAATCTTTAGCTTGAACTGACTCTACAAGAAAAGTCAGGCTACTGAAGTCTGTCCAGCTACAAATAAGCCATTTTACTTTTGTACTGAAGAACAGAGAGAGCAGAAAGGAACCTCAGAATGCCCTTCTGTGTGACCCTGAGTCCAGTGCTGTTGTAAGTGAAGCAATCTTTAAAGCACCTTTATACACATACAACTGCCACAGCCAGAGGAGAAAAAAACTTTTCATCAGAATTTCTTGTGAACTTCTTTGATTTCAACTACTTAAGTACTATCTATAGTTTCTTCAACTACATAAATACTGTCTTCAGTTTAAGAAGCATAAATCATGTTTAAGAAGCATAAATCATCACACCTGAGTTGATGTGTTAACTTCGGGAAAACAAAAATATTTCCTCTAATTTAAAAACATCTGATGACTTGAAGTAATGCCTTCATATATTTATATGCAAGTTTACCACAGTAAGTGCACACAGTCAGAACAAGAAGCTCAAAAGAAAGAGAACTGTCCTTTCAAGCACCCCATTTTCCTTCTGCTCTACAAACCAGACCAAACCAAACCACTCTGACCTGCCTCTAACAGGTGCATCAAAGAAAGTACTTTCCACTCACTTAGTTATATGCTTCATTCCAGAAATAAATCAATATAACTGCATTGGCTGACTTTCCAAGAAATCTCTTAAAGCTCAGCCTCAAAGACACCATCACATCCAAACCATTCCATTGTAAAAAAGGACATGTCCAAATCAAGGTATGAGTTTATTCTCTTTGGAAGCACCAGAAGTTTTGATGATATTTCTGAATAATTCATTGTAAGGAAACTCCTCAGCCATAGAAGTAGTTATCATCAAGATGCTCCACAATCCCTCTGGCACTATTAAAGTCAATCCTTGAAAACAACTTAGGCATACAGCCAGGCTCTTACCAGTAAATACAAGACACAAAAATTACATTTATTTCAGAGTACTAATAAAGAGGACACACTGTTATTGACACACAAAGGACACCAAGCATCAAAAAGTCACACTCGTCCTCTCACAGGATCACAAACAATAGCCAGATGCACTACTAGAGCCCCCCAAACCTGGCTAATTCAAAGAGAGGAAATAACTAGTTTAAATTCCTTCATAGATTCCAGAACAAGATCAAGTCAAATTCTAGAGGTAAAATCCAAAAAAGAACCCTGCCCTCTGGTCAAAAGGAGATATACAAAAATCTGCTGCCAGATTTACAAACAAAACTCCCCGTTTCTTACACTGCACCAGAGAAAGAGAATCGAAGAATGAATGAAAATTATGAACAGCAGACCACACAATCAAACAAGTACAATGTAAATACAAATACTATGTAAATGCAACTCCTTGTCAAATAGAACCATCCCCTCTATCAACAAAAGTCCCAGATTTTTCTCACCAGCCCTATAGAAACACCAGAGAAGCAGTGAAAGAATCTCATATTCACGGCCATGAACAGTGAACAACTGTACTCCCACTTTCAGCCCAAGTAACTGCAAACCAGCTGTTCACTGCCTCTGGAATAGCACAGGACCAGCTGTCAGGTATCCTTGGGACACACTTCCTATCAGACAGACAAGAGGGCACACAGTAAGAGCAAAAGCCACTTAGATTGTTTGAAAAGTGCTTGGGAGCTGCCACTGGCAGCTTACCACCCCCACCTTTCTGTTTTGCCTTCAAAACCACTGAGTATCACACTCAACCAGGAACTGACCCATCATAAAAACAGCCTAGCAAAAAGAAAGTTTTCTCAGATCAGCTCCTTTCTGCAGATTTATCATGCAGAAATACAATTACATAGAAAAGAAGAGTACAATCCAATTAATGGAATAAGCAAGTCTGAAATAACACAGGACAGGGCAAAGCAGGTAGCCATTATTAGTAAGCTTCCACTGGGTTAGCATTTCTCAGCTTACATGTGTACCATTTTGCAAGGTTATTTAATATATGACATATTTATATGTACCACAGCAATCTGAAAAAAAAAAAAAAAAAAACCTGTGTTTTTTTAAGTGGTATAATGTTGATAATCACAAAGCATCACCAGTGTGGTTGTACCTCTACAATCATGAAGATTTCTGTCACTTTAGTAACAAAGGAGTTAACTACAAAACAATTTGCTATTATAAATAGTAATTACACTTTGTCACTATTTCTCATACCTATCTGTCACAAGGAACAGGCTACAAGAATGTTGCATTTCACTTCAGATTTCAGAGGACTAGTGAAAGTCTGTTTCTTCTCCCCATTTCCTACCTCACCCATAAAACTTCTCCTCAGCTTGTTTCTGCATCCTCTCAGGACAGTATTTCTCTTGCTCCTCCCAGTGCCATCATATCCATGCCAAAGGAAACCCTGAGCTTGCCTGGAACAGCAGCACACCTCTCCCCTGACTGAAGTATTTGTTTCAGCCTTCTCCCAGATTTACTTGCTTCAGTTGTCCTCCAGTATTAATGCTCCTTTACTTAAGGTACAGCTTATTTTCCTGGACTACCACTCCAGTTTTGCTAGTACAGTCTGTATTCCCACAAAGAGCACCTCAGCAATAGACATCCCACACCTACACTTAAGACAATTATTACTGTAAACTCTTCTTAATTCAGCAGTCATCCAATAAGGCTAAAATTGAGACTTGTGCTTGAATTATCAGGGAAAAAAAAAAAAAAAACAAACCACAGTTTTACCACTCATTTGTGGAAACCAGTACTATTTCCTATTGCAGCATTCAGTTGACAAAAGCAGAGTTCCCCTTCTGGTAATAAGTCATAAGAAAATTTTCCAGAGCCACTTCCATTTAATGTAGACTTTTTCCAACTACCTCCATGTAGACAGAACATTCTTCACCACAACATAATGCTCCACTGCAGCCTAAAGTCTCAAGAAGTCTAACACTTAAAAGAAGAAAAGAATTACTTTACTTACTGGAGATATGACTGCCAGTTTACTTTGTTTGCCCTAACTTCAGCAGCCTTGGCAGCAATGATGTTTGTTGGGACAGCAGCATCTACAGCACCTCGGATATCCATCTTGACTGATAATTAAAATGTACCTGGAAATGAAAATCAGATTTGAGACCTCTTATTATTAAACAGCAGAGTATTTGTCCAATGTTTTAAAGAAATGAAAAGAAAAATCTATTTCCAGGTGTCCCAGTCCTTAACACTGCACTAGTTAGTTTCTGAAAAAATCCAAGTTTTATAAAGTTTTTAAAATGTGGGTTAATGAAAACAAACAAAACTAAGGCATACCTACACATTCAACTGCAGCCAGTCAAAACTTTACTACAATAAAAGACACAGACCATTACTAAGTAACTCCCAGCCTTGTGAATCCTTAAGCAATGAAATTAAATTATTTGAATTAAGGTGGCTCTTCCATCATCCAAGTAGCCCTACAGATAAGAGAACCTGTCTTCTTTCCAAATCTTCTTTCCAGGGTTAAACTTCAGTGCATATCCTCCCCACCCCCCACACATCCAGACTGATGCACTTCAGCTATTTGTCTAAGAGTATTTAGACATTAGAAACATGCAAACTACAGCTTCAGGAGAAAAAAGAAAAACAAAACAAAACAAAAAAAAATAAACAACCATAAGTATATAAATTAGAACCATCCTACACAGACCTAACAGAAAAACAAAGATCATTAGCACAGAAAGAAAATTGGGAAAATAAATCCGAACAGGAGCTCTTTATCAGGATATACCACATTACCACAGACGGTGACCTTCACCACTTCTTTCCCTTTCCTTTACGGTTTCAATCTCCACCTGACTTTGATGTCAAAACAAGAAGTGTGTTGGCAGAGACTTCAGATCCAGCCGGAGCTGGAATTCCTTACAACCTGAACTGCACCCAGCCTCTCCTGGCAGCCTGTTTCTGGACTCTTCTGGCCCCCCTCACAGACCAAGCAAGAGCAAACCGGCACATTCGGGCCTATCCCTAGCAAGCCCACCTCGCTTTTATGACTGAAGAAAAATACAACTCCAACCAAAGAAAGGGAAAAAAAAAAAAAAAAAAAAAAAAAAAAAAAAAAAAAAAAAAAAAAAAAAAAAGAGGAACTATCCTGGGCAAACAGCAGAGGACAAATGCCCTCTCTTTGAAACCACTTCTCTGAGCAGACACGCACACAGAGGGCACGACTACGTCCTTCACTGACCACTGAAGGTGTCCAGGCTCTTACTGACCCACCCGGAGCCATTCAAACGCTGCCCGAGGGCAGAGTCGGTAGCAGCGGTTTCAGGCGCTGCAGTTGAGCCGAAGAAGCAGAGAGTTGCCTGCGACAGGGAGAGACCAGGCACGGTCCCGCCGCTCCCTGCACAGGCTACCGGGCACGGCCGCCCCCCGAGGGCCGCCACAGGCCGTGCCCCGACCCCGGGACCCACCGCGCCAGGGCCCGGGGCAGCCCCCACTCACCGCAGGGGCGTGCAGGGATGGAGGGGAGGAAGGAAGCAGAGCGAGAGGAGGGCGCGGGCGGCCCTGGGCAGCCCGGGCAGCACGGCGCACCCACGGCCCCGGCGCCGCCGCCGTCGTCATGTGACACCGCTCACGTGAGCGCGACGGCGGCCTGCGAGGGACAGCTCGCCCCGCCCGCGGCCCGGCGTGTGACTGCGCGGCTGTGCTGGCCGAAGTATGTGCATGTGTTAAGGGCACAAAAATATACACACTTGTATTTACCTACACGTGTCATAGAGCCATAGGATGGTTTGGAAGGGGCCTTCAAGATCATCTGATTCCAACCCCCCTGCCAAGGATGCAGCCCAGAACAGGGTTGTCATTCAGGGCTGAGTGCGCCTTGCCGTGTCATGTTGAGCTTCTTGACAAGCAACACCCCCAAATCCTTCTCCTCAGAGCTGCTCTCAATCCATTCTCTGCTCAGACTGTATTTGTGCTGGGGATTGTCCTGACTCGCGTGCAAGACCTGTGTATACATGTATGATTTTATGCAGGGGGTCTCATCCCGCACTCGGAAGACAGGAATAAAGCATGTGCCCACAGGTGCCCACCTGTGCTATTTGCAGAATTGGCTCAGCTTTTCCACCGACACAGCGCCAGTCTGGCTGGGAAGGTAACTTGAGACTAAAGGCCCAAGTGTTTCAGAACCTTTGGGTTTAAACTTCTATGTTTCCGAGAAGAAAAAAATCTCAGTGCCTTCATTTGCTGAGTGAGGTTTTCTAGTCATACCGCGCCGAAGTGCACAGACATACCACTCCTGGTCAGAAATGATCCAAAAAGTCATTCTGCTAACATATAACGAGAAAACAAAAATAATCAAGGTTGTATGTGTAAGCAGATCAAGACAGCCAATGTAGAGCTGGCTTAGAGCTGGTCTGCTGCTAACTTAATTTTTCTAGGGTCTCTGTATTTTCCATTTAGAGGATACACTGTTCTTTAAATTATGCCTGGCCAGTATCTCAATGAGGGGGTTTTTAACTCCAGGACAGTTGTCACTGTCAGTTATACTTCTTCCACAGAATTTTTCTTTTCAAATAGATCTTCCTTCAAACCACAAAAAAATCCTGTTGGTTTCTTCATAGCACAAACATAAATCCCAGGTACAGTCCAAGTAACAGCATTTGCATGTTTTTATGCTTCATCAGAAGAGAGCTCCCCGAGCCCTGTGCACACTCTGTGTCGTCTAGTCTGTAATAAATACATCCATTAATATGATTCCATGGATTACCAAACGTGTGGGACTTGGAGGTTTAATCTAACTAATTTGGGTTCTTACACATTGCTTACAGTGATAAGAAATGCTGGCACAGCTCCTGATCTCTACCATAGAAATCTCCACACAATTTTGAAAAATCTGTTGCTTTGAAAGTTTACTTGCATCTGATTTTTGCTTCATAGCTGAGAGTTAGAATTTGGCCTTATTTTAACCAGTTCCCCTTTTAAAAGAGTGTTTGTAACTTCTGTCCTGTGGCGTTCAGTATTTCCTGCTTCTGCTCTGCCTGTTTATGGCCTGTCTCACTTGCCACTCCTTTTGTGTCCAGTATCGGGCATCTGGAATAAACATATTCACCTTTTCCACAGTCATTCCAAATCACGTTACCAGTGATGATACATATGGCTCTACCCATTTTATAAAGAAACCAAAGGCAAAGGTCTTGAAAGATAAACAGAACAAGGCTTGAAGCTTTTTAAATGCAGTTTGCATAAGGAGGGCATGTACTGGTTTTGGCTGGGATTGAATTCATTATCTTTACAGTGACTTGCATGAAGCTATGTTTTGATTTGTGCTGAAAACAGGGATGTTTTCACTACTGCTGAGCAGGGCTTGGACAGCACCAAGGCCTCTTCTGCTCCTGCCTCCACCCCACCAGTGAGAAGGCTGAGGGTGCACAAGGAGTTTGGACAAGACACAGCCAGGACAGGTGACCCCAGCTGACCAAGGGGGTATCCCACACCGTATGGCATCATGCTCAGCATATAGAGCTGGGGGAAGAAGAGGAAGCAAGGGGAGATATTCTGAGTGATGGTGTTTATCTTCCCAAGTACCTGTTATGCGTGATGGAGCCTGACTTTCCTGGGGATGGCTGAACACCTGCGTGCCAAAGCGAAATGATTAATTAATTCCTTGTTTTGCTTTGCTTGCATGAGCAGCTTTTGCTTTCCCTGTTAAACTGTCTTTACCTCAGACCATGAGTCTTCTCACTTTTATTCTTCAATTTCTTTCCATTCCATGGGGGAAAGTGAGCGAGCAGCAGCATGGTGCTTAGTTGCTAGCTGGGGTTAAACCACAACAAGGCTTCAGAGGCCTGTACAGTGATCCTACAAGTTACCATCCAGCACATCAGGCTTTTCTTCCATGAAACTGCCTCAGCTGTTCACAGTGATACTTCTGCCCAAACACCAAACTGTCCCAGCAGTGAAAACACTGATGACTTTGTGCATTCTCTCACCTAGGCCAAGTATGGCATTCTTCCATCTTCACCCTTCCAAGCTTAGTCCAATAGTTTAGGTAAACCCTTGGAAACTGGATCAGCACCTCTTAATGTACATTTCCAGCTGCCAGTTTTAGGACACAGAGTTTCTCCTCACCATATGCCCCTATGTCTAGCAGGGTAACATCCTGAATTCTTGTTTAGACATGCAAAGCCATTTCTTCTGCCAGGGATCACCCATCTCAAAGAAATCATCCAAAATGCTGTAGTCTTCTTTGCCTAGCATATTTCTCCCAGCCCTTTGGCTCCCCTTCTGGCTTAACCCAAGTGTACCACAGTACTCTGTCTGAACCTGAGTACAGGTATGCAGAGGATCGTGGTTCTCTCACTTCTAGTTCCTGCTTCCAGTATTGTTTCAGTACCTTACTGTGAGCAGAAAATAATTAGTTCATGGTTTCAGTTTGGTGCCCAAAGTGATCTCTTGTTTGGAATATGCATCAGGTCATCAGTGGCCTTTTTTGTTTATAGCAGACTATTTTCTTTTTGCCTAGTTCCAACACCTGCAAGAGTTTATCACCATCCATTCAGCCTAAAGTCTGGCTAAAAAGAGATGGATTGCTATTTGCAGTCAAAATTTTGATACTACAGCAACATAGTAATTTTTCTGTGGAAGAGGAATCTTGAAAGTGATTTGGGATGTTGACTTCATCATAAATTTCAGACTCTGGCTTTACTATTCATTTCCCAGGCTGTTGAGAGGCCACAGTAAAATGTTTCCCTGTAACTTTTCTGTAACCTTGTAGTGAGGCATACTGGTTGAAAGTATGCATCTACTAAATTAGCAGAAATGCAAAGAGGAGAGAAATCATTGTAGTAGTGATTTTTTTTTTTTTTTTTAACACATATTCCAGGGAGTATTTAAGGAACTATGAGAGTAAGCATGACAACTGTGCCGGGCAATGTAATAGAATCTCTAGCAGAGGAATCAAAGTAGTGAAGCCAATGTGCCATGTTAAAGATTGCAAACAATATATTGTTCCTGAATATACCTGTATACAGATACATTTAATTTACATATTCTTCTATGCCATGCAATGGAATAAAGGCAAAACATTAACAGAAAGTTACTATTGCTCTGTAAGGGACAGTCATGTCTCACACCTCTTCATGAAGAGCTATTCATGTGTACAGACAAGGTATGTAAAGTATGGTACTCCATCCAACAACTCTCCGGCGTTAAGAGGGCAAGTCTGGGCATTGATTCATAACGCTTGAATGATACACATACAGCAGAGGGAAGGAAGAAATTAGCAGCTTTCGTAATACAGAAGGGTCTTCAACAGAGTGTAAAAAGCATCTGATTGGAGTCTCTTCTGTTCAGCACACTCAAAAATGTTTGAGAAAGGAGGTGAATAGTGTAGTGGAGATTTTGCTGATGACAGTGTTACTCCTTTGACAAGTGCACAGTGGAATTGTGAACCACCTTGTTGTCAGAGGGTGGGTGGGTAAGCTACCAAGATGTGCTCTTACCCCCCATCTTCAAACACTTGGGCACATCTGCAAATTTTCACCTGTGTGAGTCCCATGAGGCACTCTCTGTGTGAGGCAACTTCATTGCATTGCAAGGGAAAGCTTTGAGAAAGAATTGCACAGTTATTACAGGAGCCTGTCTTGTGTGCCTGTCACGCCTACGACAGCAAAAGGTAATTCTCAGCAACCAGTACAAACCCATCCTGTGTCATCAGCTTGGAGCATCCCATGGTGCCTTATTTGTGCTGGTTGATTCTCTGGATCTTGCTAAAGGTAATGACTTTAAAAGTGCCGTGTGCCTATTTTTTGGCAAGCGTCTGTCCTTTAGGAGTCAGGTGTGCGAAACAATTCTCATTTAGCTATTTTTGGTCACATCAGTGCTTGTCCATTAACTTCTGGCAGTGCAGATTCACTTGAAGTTGCTATGTTTAGATGCCTTTATTGATGTGTGAAACAGAGTGAAAAGTGAAAAGCACATCAGCATGCAGGAATAAAAGTCATCAATTTCCTGGATCACAAAGAATAAGAATGCTCAATAGTTTAATACTAGAAAATGAATGCAGATGAGTCATCCTCACACTAAAACTGCAGACAGCTGGATCGTGAGAGTGTTTTTCTGTTCTCCTTTCTTTTTTGTAATAAGAACAATGTATTATTGTTTATCACATATTCTCCAAGTTACAGAGGTGTTTTGCACACCTGCCATTTAACCTTTCAGCATTCTGTACATCACCTGGCTCTTGTGTGTCTGCACAAGTATTTAATATGTATAGAAGAAAATGCTTAGAAAGTTTATCAAAGAAAAACATGCTTAGAAGGTCAGGAAGGTGAGCACACTTCTCTAATTCACAAAATATTAAAGTAATTTTTTCTCTCCTTTCTAATCGTGGAGGGTTGAAGATAACCTCATTGAAGAGGCCTCCTTTCATGGCAACAGAAGTGATTTTTCAATATGAGAAGATGTGGAGTACTTTATTAGATGGTTGAATGAATTAGATGTCTGTGGAATTATAGCAAGATTGGCCCATTGTGAACTGGATTTTTACTGCTTAATCTGTCTCTGTTTTCTCTTCTTATTTTATCTTCATTTTATTGTACGTGTCATGGTGGGAAAACACTGTGAGAATTCTTTTTAACAAGTAATGCATGCTTCCTGCAGATGATACAGACTTATCTAACTTCTAGGTCATAGCTCATTTGATAGATCATATATCACTTGGATCATTTTTCTTTTAAAATAATCAGATTCTGGCCCAAAAGATCTGGCAAAGCTAATATGCCACTGTTGTGCATATGTTATAACAGGCAACCTTCTGATTGCTCCACCACCTCTCTGAAATTAGGTTTTATGAGCTCAGTGAAGGAACCACACATAATTTATCTGCAACAGGAACGGTCTGTTTGAAAGAAATGTAAACTAACATGTTTCTGAAATAAATATGTCTTCTATTTTTTTCTCCTAGTGTAATGAAACTATGCTGCAATGCCAAAAAAATTGGAAGTGAAGTGCTATGCAAAAACAGGAAGGCCAGTGCAGGACTGTTTGTAGCCTTGAGAAACAATGCGTCTGGGGTTACAATAGTAGAGTGTGTTACTTTAGGGAGTAGGGACGCACGTCTCTGTCTCATCTACATTCCCTTCTCTATTGAAAGCTCAAGAGTCTCCAGCCACTCTTTGAGCCTGCAGCATCTCCTTTCACCATCAGCCTCTGTTGCTTTGTGCCAACAACTTTTGTCTCTACAAGGGGGTCCACACTTGGAAGTGTAGAAGGAGTGTTCTTCTTTCAGAAATTGCTGCAGTACCAGGTGAAATAAAGCTCACCTCTGGGTTAAATTAAAAAAGAAAAGAAAGCAATAGATCCTCTAACTTCAGCCTCACAGAAAAAGGTAAAGTCAGAACAGTAGCTTTTTGGAGAAAAAAGGAAATGCTGAGCTACTCAGTGCTGCTGATGGTAAACCTGGCTAGAGGACAGGAAAAGAAAAAAATAAATAAAAGCTGTTTTCCTAAGCCTCAGCAGCAACTCTGACAAAGTCAACTTATTACTGGAGCTTATGCTACAGCTTTCTGTAACAGAGTTTACTGTATGATGACTTCAAGTGCAGTTTACCTCATCAAGCCTCATTGTTCTTAGCTTTTCTCCTCATCATTTACTGGATTTCTCTGAAAACAGGACAGAAATGTGACCAAGGCAGCTCTTCTCACAAGAGATGCTGTGTGGGCAGATATGTTATATCTACCTTGTATCTACAATGCTGAATTATTGCAACTTTGGGCTCTAGGTAGAAAAAATTGTTGGGTTAGACATATTTTTCAGCTTGAAAAAGTATGTAAACAATAGCAAGTTTTACTTTGGCAAAATCTGGCAGCCCTCTATACAGCTGGGAGAAATAATCTATTAATAATCTACCTGGAGCCTTAGCTCTTATATTTAGTGTGTCTCTATCCTGAGACACGGCTGTGGCTCTTGTGCTGTTTTCACTGGCACTGCAAGGATTACCAGCAGGCCATCTGTTCAGCCAATGAGGAAAAACATGTGATTGGCAGGTATCACTGACCTAAGACAGACATCTCTATTTGGTGCTGCCTGCTTCTTTCAAGTTGTAAATGAAATACATTCACTCTGAGGTGATAAAAAGTGTCTCATGATTGTTACAGCTTGTTTCTCTGTCGTGTTCAATCACTCTATGCCCGTCTTTCTCCTTTGAAATTTACTAAAACCTACAAAGTTTTAAATCTAATCTCTAAGCTGGCACATGCTGAAGGGATGAGACACTGCAGATATCTGAGGGCAGATAATCCTGTTTGTCTCCCGAACTGCAGAGGCTGCAGGAAGAACTGGCAAGCTGCAAGAGACCTGGACATTTGTCCATCGGTGTAAGGACAAGCAATCTTTATGTTGTTGTCCTTCAGCCCAATGTCTGGGATTTGGTTTACTTTCATCATTAAATATAGGTGGTGTTTTTCCAAGAGAGGTCATTGTAAAATTTGATTCAAGAGCAGCCTTTTTATTTCTCGATGTGGAGGCAAGTTGTGCTGTACTTCAGGACTCACAGCTATCATGCAGACAACTGTCAAGCAAAGGAGAACCTCCAAAATGAAGATGAAGCAGATATTAAAGCTGCACAGTGGATTTTCAAGGTAAGAAAAAAATGAAGGATTAGTTATCCAAATGTCCTGTAGGAGGGGATGAAATGGTGTATCTGGAAAAGAGGAGAAAGAAAATATTAATGTCATGAATAACAGCCATAGGCTGTTTATCACCATGACATCACTATTCATGTAGTTTTCCTTTTTCCTGAGGCTCATCCCCTGCCCTCTGTTCCTCAGCATGTTGCAACCGCAGTGACAAAAGAGGTGGTGATCTGCCTTCCAACTAAGTGTGCTTTCAAAGAATGTGATAAACACATCCATCTAACAAAAATTATTCATATTTTGTGAAGCTAATCTGTTGTTAAAAGGGTGAGGGAAAATATGTTGTTTCATGGTGTTTAGACACTGAAGAGTTCACTCTTTTAGTGAGCCTGTAGAGTATTCCTTAGTTAAAAACATGTATCTTCTAGATTTTGTCAAAAGCCTGAAAGCTGCCTGGAGGGTGAAGTGATATTATTTATTTATTTATCCATGCTCCTATGCAGCACAGCAAGAGAGACAAATGCAAGAAACTGTATCTTATTATAGTTTTGGGGCAAAAGGGGTGCATAATTTTGCATGGTAGGGAAAAGAATTTGATAGCAAAGTCCTGCACTCCTGGCACCACAAAGGTTGTCTTTTTTCATACTTAAAGCCAGCATAGAGAGGGGCTAAGGCATCCAGCTGAGTTTGTTGCCAGGGTGGGTGAAAGCTAAGACAGGGGAAGAAGCCATTCACAATTCCACATCTGCCTTACAAATACTCATGTCAAAGCTAGAATTGATCTCTCCATCCCATTTCCTTAGCCAAAGTATATCCATTTCTAAGAGGCCATTTCATTTGAATTATTGGAATGCACTCATCAGAAATCCTGAATGACTTTCATTGCTTTTGCTAAGAGGAAATGCTCAGCCTGGTTTGCTGCTGTCAGAAAACTATTTCTGATAATGAACAAAGTACAGTCTGTTCAGAACTTCGTGTCATTCTGTCCTGTTTTCTGTCCATTTGGCACATGATCCTGGGGACTTCTTGACCCTCTTGAAGGTAAAGGGGTTTTGTCATAGGCCCAATGGCTCCTGAAGTTAACCATTGACAGTCATATGTTCTGAAAGCCAGGCGCTGAGTTCTTCATAAATCATGTCCCCAGTCATTTCTCATTTAGCCATCCTTTAATTCACTTCAGGTGGATTATTCCCTTCAGCCTGCTGATTGCTTTTGGGGGTATCCCCTGAATTTGTTGTTTGTTGCTGAGTCTCTGAGAACATGGCGCACAGGACTGAGTCAGCAACCTCACAGAGGATAACTTATTATTTCTCTATTCTGCAAAGGATTTATCTCTATAAAGGCACATAAATGCCACTGGAAAGTTCAGAGCCAGCTACTGTCCACAGTTCCTTTAACAGCACTACTGCCAGCTTCCCTTCTCCTGCTTGCTATCTGTCCCATTTACTTTATTTAGTGCTTTTGTTTCTAAATGCTGCATCTCTGCTGGTGTGGCTCTCATTGCTGGTAGCAAAGACAGCCTGCAGGGACTGCCCAGGAGATGCTCTGTAACCACTTCCTAAGCTCACCTGAGTTGAAATTGCTGTGATTTGGAAGCTCAGGTATGAGGCTACATTCTCAGGGGGAACATGTCTCCAAAACTTCATAAACCATATCAGCAAATGATCCTTTCACATATGTAGTGTAAGCAATGTTACTGGTAGATGATGAGTCTACAAGGATTGTGTTAGTGGTAGGAAGTTAGAAAACTTACCCACCTAGAAGTGTGTACAGCCCTAAGGCTGGGGAACTGAAATAAACTGCAGGTTTTACTTTACATGGGAGGGAAATGCCTTTCTCTTTTACTGAAAGGGAACCACAGCACAGAGGGTTCACATGATTTCCTAGTAGAATCGAGGAAAATAACTTGAAGTTTGTAAGCTTCAAGACCAGTTCGTTGCTTACACTTCCAGAATAAAGGACGTCACATTAAAACTTTTTTTTTTTTTTAATAATTCCTGGTGGTGTTGAAGTGTACAGAAAGTTCAGGTTCTTTTGGTAAAACATTTCTATATGTGAAAGTGGTTGCTATAGAGAGATTATTTTCTTAGACCTGTAATTTGTGTGACTGACAGGGTCCTTGATCAGACTGATTCCACAGTCCTCATTAATTCCCACGTTCCCTTCCACTTTAGATGAGATTTCGTATTTGATACTTCCCAGTGTGACTGGTGGCTGCTTCTGAGAGCAAGTTGGCATCTAATTCAACATGCCAAAGAGTAAAAAAGCCAAAATATCAAATAAAATTTTCAATTTAAAAAAAAAACAAAAACAAAACAACAAATCTAAATACTTTAACAGAATGCTTGAATTAGGTTTATTTATCCTGGAATGTGCTTTCAAAGAGAAACTGAATTACAAGAGAAATGTTTTTGAAAAGTGGTAGGCAGAGCTTAAAGGCCTTTTAAATTCTCTTCATGACATTTAAATTAACTCAGCAAGTTGTTTGTTTCTATCTCCATTTGCATTGCTTAAAAAGCCTTTCTCTCTGGCATGTTTGCATCTTGATTTATAAAAGTGTTAAAAAGCAAAAGGGAATAAACTGCTTTTTACCACTATCAGCACAAAGATACAAGGACTTTCTTAACCCAGAGCTAACACAGGCACATTCACGTGTGCTCCTGAGGAGCTTGTTGCAAATAAACAAAATAAAACACCCCAGAAACATTACACTGCATATGGAGATACTGCAAGGTTTCAAATATATCTCAGGGATTTTTTTCCCTATGGACAAAATTTAGCCAAAGACCTGTTCCACAGAGCTCATTCCCATCCTTTCCTCAGAAGAGGGTGAGAGTGTTCCCTAGAGAGCTGCCACATTTTATTTCATGTCCAGGTTACACCTGTTAATAGTTGATAGAACCTGTTTCACTTCTATAACATCATAGTGGTTTTTAAGCATACAATCTCCAGATTTGGTTGGGTTTACATGAACAATACACCTACAGACAGCAAGTGATTGGGCAAGTGCAGATAGGAAAGCAGTGTCAGGGCTCTGAGGGCATTAATAAGTGTTCATGGCCCTGGCCACCCTCAGCTGAGGCCTCCTCCCTCACCCATGGATCCAGCAGCTCTGTTGATGTTTAACCCACAGGGCCTGTTCCCTTGAGCTGAGCCTGAAAGAGTGATGGTCTCTAGTCAAGTGACAGCCATGTAGTGGAGCTCCCACCCTGGGCTGACTTCTTGGCTCAGCTTTAGCTGTCACCTGTTAGTGTGGGTTTGCCTGGTGGTTGTGGGAACCTGATTGTAAATCTGATCTGAGGAGTTGACTTCCACCTTGCTGTGATGCTGTTTTATGATCTGGATCTTTCTTGAATTTATCTATATGTTCAGTTTGCCTTGCTCAAGTAGTGGGGGTGGGATCCCTTTGCTTCCAGCTCACCTTCGATGCGAGAGCAGCCCTGTTCTTGGTAGGGATTGAAGCAGAATCCTTTCCAGCTTCTGCTGACATTTGCCTCACCTGTAAGGGCTTACTTTCCTCCATGGGGCATGGAGCAGAGAGGTGAAGAAAGGCATAGGGTTAAGTGATAAGGCATATGCCAAGGAGATGATGAGAGCAAGTATTACCTGGTTATACCAGTATAGCTTTTCTGCTTGCTGAGTCCTATCCATTTAAATTCTGTGTGGGGGACCATGTAGGAGAAGGGAATACAGGTGACCTCATCCCTGATAAGCAACAGCTGTGTTAATTACCCAATACAGCCTCACCCCTGAGTCACAGCTATATCCCATAAAGATAAGTGTGAGAAAAGAGAGTGGGTTAGTTGATGAGGGGGAACCTTGAGGAAGAGAGAGAATCATGAGGAAGAAGGATTTGGGGGAAAGAGAATCACTGCTCAGAGGTCAGTCTGGGGCTGCAGTTGGAACCTGTAGTCACAGTCTAGCCAGGTAAAAACCTGCATTCAGAGTCTGCAAACTAATACCTGCAGTCACAGTTTAGCAGGAAATAACCAGCAGTCAGAGGCTGCAAGGGAAACCTACAGTAGGAGCTTGCTGCAGGCAACGTCAGTGAATAGCTGGAGTCAGGTTGGCTGAGCTGTAAAGAGGAATAAACCCTTTTCATGCTGTGATAAACAAGAAGTCTGTGTCTCAGCTCATTTCTACCCTCTAACAAGAGGGCTGCTGCAACAGGGCCAGGCAGAAATGGAAATGGCCTCAAGCATGAGGTCTGAAGGAGCAGCCCCGGAGAAGTATGCCATCCTTCATCTAGTTGATTGAAGCTCTGCAGGTATCCTTTGGGCCTGGAGATGTCCAATGTTATTAAATGAGCTGCTTGTAATGTGAAAGTCACTGTAATGACCATAGTCACCTAAAGTCTCCTAAATTATTTGGCAACCTACGTGAATCATAATTTCTTTGATAAAATAGGAGTCCATTCACAAACAGTTCCATAAAGGTCAAAAACCATAAAAGTTGTTATTTGTTGAGTAAGACATGCCTGTTGAATAATTGCGCTGCTTTTATCCAAGTACTCCAGTGTCTTCAGCTGATGAGTGCTGCCTGTCATTAATTGCTATTACTCTTAACAGTCTCTCTGAAATCAGATGTTATCTTCATCTAAGAGTAGGAAGAGTCCTGGTATTAGTAAATATACTCACCCTTTTTGGTCAACATAATCCCCACCAAGTACATTTTCATGTCAGGAGTGTTTATTTGGTGCAGTATGTTTTTCATACTTAGTCACAGTAGCATTTGTGTGTCTGAAAGCTTGTGATTGTCAGAGGGTGTTGTGAACAAACCAAGCAGTAGTTTATACCAAGAACACACTTCTGTTCTTCTGAACAGGTCTTGTACATAGTTAAACAGGCTGAAACATAATTTAACAGTCACATATTATCTCTTATGTTTGAGATGGGCAGGGGGTGCAAACTATATGGATTGAAGCACTTTCGGGTGCAGCCAGCATTCTTTGTCTCTGCCAAAGTAGTTATTCTTACATAGCAGATGTAAAATTTGAGACATGTTTGATGTTCTGTTTTATTCAGGAGCAAGATTTCAAAGGGAGACAAAATTCTGGGAGAGATATAGGAGTATGATGGGGCATTTAGGACCACCAAGTTAGGAGCAACTGGTCATGCTGACAAATTCTTTGATGATACAGTATACTGTTTGATTAGACAAAAGTGGGCATTTTGCCAAATAGTTTTAGAATAAGATAATAAAGTAAAATCATATGCACTTAGTTTTAAAGGTAAGCAAAGTTATTTCTAGAACAAACTGGAGAACATAATCTCTCTGTGATGTTCTCTGGTGGTTAATTTTGTTTTCTGGACATGTATCCTTTATAAAAATAGCATATCCTGTCCCTGAAGTGCTTTCACTAGTTAAGAAACAGCTACTCCTGCACATTTTGCAGACTCTATCAACCCCTATGAGATCTGTAGTGTTGTCTTGGCTTCAGCTGGGATAAACTTAATTTTCTTCCAAGTAGCTGGTACAGAGCTGTGTTTGGATTCAGTGTGAGACTGACGTTACTAACAAAGTGAAGTTTTAGATGTTGCTAAGCACTGTTTTCCCTAAGTTATGGGCTTTTCCATTTGCCATGTTTTGTCAGTGAGTGGGTGCACAAAAACTGGGAGGGAGCAGGGCCAGAACTGACCCAAACTGGGCAAAGGGACATTCCATACCACTGGGTGTTGTGCCCAGTATATGAACAGCTGGCCAGGAGAGGCCGATTCGGCTCTGTGGGTCCTGCTGGGAGCAGTGGAGGAGCAAAGTGTGCTGTAAATGGGGCACCCTTCAGCAGACCTAACCTTGAAAGATGTGCAGGGAGCCCCTGGCTTAGCTTTTGTCAGTGCATGGGGCTCATTTTCACCACCTGCTGGCTACCCCTGCACAGCCTTGCAGACTAGGTTTAGGGTTTCCTTACCATGTTTCCCCCAGGTGTCCATAGTATACTAATCTGCTCCAGGCAGCTCAAACCATTAAATATAACTAACTCCTTTTAAAATGTTATCTTTTAATTTTTAGCATTATGCATGAAAGTAAGAATACGTGAATGTGGCTTAAGCAAGAATTGTTCTGTCAGACAGAAAAAGTTGTGGGCTTTTACTGTGGGGGTGGTGGGACAGGTTGCCTAGAGAGGTTTTGAAGTCTCCATCCTCAGAGGAATCCAAACCCTGCTCAGCACAGATCTAGGAAGCCTGAGGAGCAGGAGGCAGAACTATGCAGGGGCCACCTTCCAATCTCAACTATTTTGTGAAACAAAGAGCTCTTCAAAAGTCTTTCCTTTTAGACTGTTCTCTAATTACATGACATAATAATATTTTAAATTAATAAATTCTTCTTTATTTTGTATCCAGAAACACTTTTCTGAGAATAGCTGGCTGTATTGCTCAGCATTGTCTATGAGCCAATAATAGCTGCATAGACAGCAATCGTAGGGCATTCTTTTGTAAAAGTTGTCAAAAGAATAATGTACTACACGTTAATGGGTAGATTACTTGCATATTAATGGTGTGCAAATTTTCTAGTCCTCGTAGATAATTTGTACTAATTTGCAATAATGTGTTTTTCTAATTTAGTGATTTACATATTTTACTATTGAAATAGTCCTAAAGCTTCCTTTTCATGTGTGCACCTTTGAAATGGGCAAAATGCAGATTCCTGGGCTGATTAAGATATTACTGTCAGAAAGAATTTAATGAATATGAAAACCAGAAGGCAAAGTGCTTTTACACTAGTTCTGGAAATTTTTCAGCAAAACAATCCTAGACTGACCTGAATTTCAGAGATTGTTTTTATTAATATGCAGTGACCTTCCTTAAGTGGAACAAAATGTCATGCTGATTAATAAATGACCTACTCAGCCTAAATCTAATCCAACTCATTTGAGACAGGGGAACTTCAGATTTACAAATACATTAATTTACTATATCCTTTCACTAGCAAGAATTAACAATTTAGATAAAGGACACTGGGAAAAGCGACATTTCTCTGGAAGACCACAGAGACCTTCTTAAAAAGGCATCTAGTTTGGGTGTCTGGAGTCAGAAGGAATTCACCTTTACTCCATGATATACTTCTCACACTCAAACCTGATGAAAGAAAATGGCTTCCAGAACAATAAAAAATTAAAATGATGTCCCTTTCTGCATCACCAGCCCACCACAATGCAATTGGTGTTGCTCTGACTTGCAGTTCAGCCTCAGTGCCATGATGTGTTAGAGATCACCCAAGCATAGCATTCCCATTGTACTCTGATTTATTTCCAATACACCTTATTTCTAATTGAAAGAGGAATTGGTGTATGGGGTTTTTTCAGCTCATATTTCTCAGGGATTTCTGAGTGCCAGAGGAATCCTGAAGTACCCGATTAGCAAATCCTTCCACTGGAAGACACCAGGAGAATGATGTGGGGTGCAGTATCATGGTCATCAGAGGGCTGGAACAGCTCTCCTGTAATGACAGGCTAAGAGAGTTGGGGTTGTTCTGACTGGAGAAAAGAGGGTTCCAGGGAGATCTTAGTGCTGACTTCTGGTACCTAAAAGGGGCCCAAAGGAAAGCAGGAGAGAGACTTTTCAGGAGAGCACTGAGTGACAGGACAAGGGGAAATGGCCTGAAACTGAGAGTAGATTTAGATTGGATAAGAAAAAGAAATTCTTTAGTGTGGGGGCAGTGAGGCACTGGAACAGGTTGCCCAGAGAAGCTGTAGATGCCCCATCCTGGAAGTGTTCAAGGCCAAGCTGAATAGAGCTCTAAGAAACTTGGTCTAGTGGAAGGTGTGGGTTCATATGGTATGGGGAGTTGGAAAGAGATGATTTTTAAGGTCGCTTTGAACCCAACTCGTTTTATGATATTAGATTATCAAAGATAGTTCTGGGTGGGAGTTTGAAAGTGTCATCTGACATTTGCTGCTAGGATCAGCCTAAATATCCCTGCCTGCTCTTTAAATGCATTACTCCTTGCTGTATATACTGTGAGCATGAAGAGTAGTCTACTTGTTCTCCTTGCCTGTTTGTATACAACACCTCCTATCCAAGATGCATTTTTCATGAGTGGTGCAAAGACACAAAAATCATGATTTCCACACATGCTTTTTCACAGTGATTTCTTTCCACAAAAATTTCAAAGACTTTGCAGGAAAATAAATGTTTATTTCAAGCCTTCTAATACTTACTCAGTCCATTTGCTGGCCCCTTCTGTGCAATAACAGGAGAGTTTTTTATTCTCATTTATTTGCATCTTTACATAAAGCAACTTCAACCGGTCAAAAAAGAGATCAAAATCCAATCACAAATATCTTAATTTTTGAAGCCCAGCTCTACACTGACAGATGACAGCTAGGTGCATCTTTCTGAGAAGGTCAAAGCTATGCCAAGCCAAGAAATGCAAGGGAGAGACCATCACCCTTCTCCCAGAGACCACATGGGGGATGAAAACACCTTGTTTATGTACAATGTAAATAATTGTATATTTCTTCACAAGCATTAAAATTTAAAAGTGAGACAGGCAGAACATTGTTTTTCCATCAGACTCATCCAAAATGTGGGCTGGGGCTTAAGACTTGGGAAATGGCAAGGTTCTGTGAGCAGGTGAACTGGTCAAGCCTGGCTTGCAGCAGCCTGTGCCTGCTTACTGACAGTTCTGGATATCTCAGAAGGCTTGGCCTTTCCCAAAGCCCCTCCCTGTCCTCATGCTGATTCCAAAACTTTCAGGAAATTAGATGTTGAGATCTTTGGCATAACTGATATTTACTCTACTACCTTATGTGGTTGGAAAGAGCTCAGGAGGCTAATTGCCTTCAGTATTATACTTTTAGTGTCATTCTCAAAATAAATCTAATCTAAAATACCGTATCAACTGTTAAAGGTAAGAACAGGCTAAAATAAATCAGGAGCTGCCCAGTGATGCCTGCCAAGCAGCAGCTGATTGTCTCACAAAATGTCACATCATTTTTTCTGGATCACTGTAGCAAGCACTTAATTACTCTCACAAGAGGATGAAATTATTTTCAGGAGCTTAGAGATGTCAGGTCTATGCTGAGGAGCTCTTACAGAAAAAGGGCTCAAATTTGTTTTGTTATTTATTTGGTTCCAATTGTGAACACATCTTAATTTCAGGAAGTAGCTGTGATTTTTCCTGTGACATTTTGTGTGATTTACTTTAGGACTAAATAAAGAAGAAAACAGTTCTCACTGTTCTGTTGACTTCAGCGTTTCCTTTGAGAATAATCAAGTTAAGTGCAAAAACAGTGGGTCAGACTTAGACCAAACTAGGATAAATTATTTGAACTGTAAAACAATTTATTATGTTAGATAGATAGACAGAATATAATATTTAAAGTGTTAATTTTCTTGCATTGCAGTGCTTCATTTTGTAAAAATCCATGCACTTTTCTTTTTATTACCAAACCAATTTGTTCAAACACACAGATTCTTATGAGACAGTTGTCTTTGAGGAAGAAAATCTCCTTTTAGGGATTCATTGATAATGCTGTAGTTTAGTATCCCAGATGAGCTTTGTCACTCACACCCTTTGTGCCTTTTGGTACTTGGACCTCCTGCTCAGATTTGCAGAAGTGCTCAGACTGTGCTGGAGAAGCTGCTGAGTTGTTCCTCTCTGGCCCCTTGTCGTGTTTTCTCATTTGCAAATTCTTGCTCCATTTACTGATTTACATTACCCAGAATTCTGCATAGTAATGCACGAGACATCTATAACATTTATATTTAAATATGGGCTCTGAGTAAGAGGGTTAAACAGTGTTTCTCAGTTTACATCCAGATCTTCTGAATGGTTTGGCATTGGACGGTTTTCCAGTCATAAGACTGACAAGGTGAGTCACAGCCCTTAAAAGTCAAGGACATTTCTTCCAACCAGCATAACCTAATGTTCACTGAAATGTTTGATTCTGAAAGATGCTTTCTGTTTTGATGACATACTAGTCTTTCTCATTGTTCATTCAGACTCTGTGCAGATAAATGCATACACTTCATTTCAGTACAAGAATAGCGTTTTATTGAATGATTTACCTGGAAAAGAGTGGCATGTTCTTGTTATAATATTGTTTCAGATTCATAAAAAAACACTATGCTTTCTCATTTATCCCTCTGGGTTCTAAACAGGCACACTTTAAACAGGTTCTTACCAACCTTTCCAAATCATCAGGAGAAGTAAGTTAGAGGTGTTACAGAACAGAGGAAGAGATTAGGCTTTTGCAAACAGGAAAATTTCAGTCCTGCTTTATCTTTTCTGTGTTTGGTCAGCAGGTATATTTGAAATGAACTGCAAGAAGGAGGGTTGAAGAGACATTTTGTCTGTCCAGGAGGAAAACATGGTCTTTCAAAGCAGTAAAGTAATGGAAGGAAACAAACCTCAAGTGTAGCCTTGGCAGTGAGTTGGTTCAAACAGCGATGCACAGAGATGGGATACAAAAATAGGAATGTCCAAAATTCCGTCCATCTGGAGTGCTGTTCTCCCTCTCTCGGGACAATTCTAGAATCCAGAGCAAAGTGCAGTTCAGGGAAACATGATAGACAGCCCTGGAGTGGCCAGAGGAAAAGTCCAGCCTTCAGAATGGAGAGCCAGTTTCTTTGTACATCAAACAGGAGAAATGTGGTTTCACAGGAACACATGAAGTGCCTCCCCCAAAAGCTCAGTTACTCTGAGTTGTTTGGGGGTTTTTTTGTTGGGTTTTTTTGTTGTTGTTTTTATTGGCTTGTTTGTTGGGTTTTTGTTTGTTTGGGGTTTTTTGCTTGTTTCTTTATTTCTTTGTCCACTTGAGATCCTCTGTCTTTAACTTGTAACTCAGTATCTGCAGTGTCAAGGAAGACCTGGGAACTGATACCATTTGTTATACTGCTTCAAGCCTAAAGCAGGCACAACATTCAGCCAGTGACTTGGACTGTGTGTAATTACAGTCTCTCTAATCGAGACAGATACTCCTATAGGGGCAAAATCACATAAGGCGTCTCTGAAATAAATGTTTGTTAGAGATTCTTCAAGAAAACTCCAAGCCTTTCTACTCATTTCCACAGGGACACTCCCTTTTACATAACAGAGATAATCTGACCTCTTTTAAAGAGTGTTTGTTTGGTACCACTGATAAATCAATACACTGGGATAGATAACACCTGAAGTTTTCCCTTTTACAAAATACGTTCACACCTTCTCTTCACTGTCATTCTTATCAAATCAGCTCATTTTCCTGTCAGCATCATTTATATGTCTTTTTAAGATGCTGGATAAATACTCCTGGTCACCAGCTCAATCTAGTTTGCAATGAGACAAATAGAGTTTCCTCTTCATGCAGCACCAGCCTGCAACATTCTCATTGATAATTGCCCTTTAACCTCATACTCTTCAGCAGTCTCTCATTGCCTGCTTTTTATTCTTTTGTTCTTCTTTTTCAAAGGAATGGGTAGTGTATTTCTTCTTTCATGTTCTCCACCACCTGTCCTACAAGTGAATTATATTTTCTCCCATCAGTCTTTTAACATAGCTGCATAATTTTCCAATTGATCCATAATTTATAAGGTCTAAAACCTGATGAACATTAATGGCAGAAATCACGGTGTCTTCCTCAGGAATCTTGTCAAGCTGTAATGTTACTGTGCAGCCACGTTGTGGTTGTGCAATCAGGCTTTCAGACTCACTTTGAACTACTCAAAGGCTCTGAAACCTCGATCTGTTCAGGAACACTGGTTGCAAATTGCCCCGTTAATCTTCCTGTTTGAATCAGCTCTGTCTGAATCAGCTCTGGAATGTAACTACAAACTGCTCTGTAAGACCTAAAAATTGCATTCATGGCAGTTTTGATTTCTTCTTTAATTTAACTATATTTATTACCTTCAAGCACGTGTGGTAAGGATCCTGTGTAATAATTAGATTTTGTGTGACCCAGGATAGCAGAGATATTTCTGCAGGTCATGGTTGGATAGGTACCTCTTTAGTGACAGTGATACTATGAAGATATTTCTACTTTTACTGTCATGAAAAAAGAGAAATATTGTTCTCCAATCGATCACTTAATTTTCATATGAGCAGAGAATAAGAGCCCTAATAGCACAAGGAGGAATAATGCTTTGGCACTAATCCTTAAATGTTGAGGTTTCCCCATTCAAATTGTAGGTGCAGAGTGACACCTTCTGGAAGCTTGCAATGAGCATCCCTGAGCTGCTTTCTCCATCGTCTGGAAACACAAATTCTTGTATGTAGAAGCAAATCCTTTTCTGATCAGTATTTTGACCAGAGATTTACTACAGGGTCTATCATGTCACTGGCACATACCCCGATAGAACATATTCACGATGGAAGAGATTTTTCTTTTTAAATCAAGCCTGACCTATAAGGATTTTCAACTATTCCAAATAATTCAAAGTTTATGGGGGGAAAAAATAGAGGATAGTATTAGAGATGAATGCTAACTTCATGGTTTAAAATAGAATGTAGCTAGCATTATATTTTTAATTATTTATTGTCATACATCAAGTGAGAGGATCAGAGAATATAGTAATGATTCATTTTGACAAACATCACAAATTAAATGAATGATAGAGTTTCTTAGTGCATTTGCACTTCAGCCAAGATTTAATTTTTTGTGTGTGTCACACTGCAGTTTCTAATTAGACCTTCTCTGCCCAAGCCAGCGTCTTTCTGTGTAGTCTGTAAATCTGCCAGAAACTCTGCATCACCAAGGATTTTAATCACATGAATTGGGCCCCAGAGCACTGTCCTAGGGCTCACAAACCCCACAGAGCCTGCACCCATCAGCTGGACTGGGCCAGAATGAGGAGTAGAAGCATCACTGAGCTGACTCTGGTGCTCTGAAACCCAGCATTCAGTGCTTTTACGGGAGAACAGATCCTTATCTCTAATATTGAATCCCGTCTCAAATATTTTTTCTCTTTAAGTTTCCTCTGCCTTACAAGTAATAAAGATGTGATATGTAGGAGTAGAAAAGAAACAGAATTGTGAGTGGAGACAGTGGAGGCTTCCTGCAGCCTTGGAGCCGACACTGATATAAATACTGAAGCTGAGGGTTTTGTCAGAACATACATATGGGACTGGACAACCGTGAGAAGATATGTCACCCTAGAAAATGACCTTACAGTGATGAAATAATTATCAATGCACTAAGCAGAGCCACCAACTGCAAAAAAATTCTGCCTGCACTGAGATCTAAATCAAGTCTAACCACTCTGATAACGTTTCAAGCCCTAATGTAATGCAATCACAGGTTTCAACATCAGATCTTGAGGAAACCTAATCCTCCAGCAAAAGGCTGAGAGACACCCTGTGACTGCATGAATGACATGACAGTGGGACTTTCACACTTTGGCTTACACAAAATAAATTCTACTGATTAATTAACACACCACTCTTGATGTTGATGAAAAATTAAATATTAGTTTGTTGATGAAAAATTTTAAAAAATTAACTAACAGGCACACATTATCCCTGCACATAGGACAACTTAGTTAATGCTCTGTGGGGCCATGCTACTCTATGGTTGGTCTTACATATTTGAATTTCCTATATTTCTTACTTGAAACCAACTACTGGTAGATCCATAAAGAAAAGTGGCTTATGCCTGTAAGAAACTGGTGTTGAAAAAACACAAATATTTAAAAGTTCAGTGAAGCTGCTTTCCACAATATCACTGGTATTATGTTCACTTCAAAATGTGCTTTTTTAAATGCATCTTTTATTTTTTTTTTCTTTTTACACTTTTAGTTCTTATTAAGGGGTAAGGGGAAGTAACTACTAGCATACTGCTGATACATAAAGAAAATTGAAGTTCAGCTGAAGTCCCTGGAAACTCATTCTCCCTCTGAAAATAACTCCTTTCCCAGAAAAGCCTATCAGTCTTCAAAATTATTTGTAACAAGTGCACTTTAATGTCAATGAAAAAGGTAAAAAATGGCTTCTTACTCTCTGTTTGAATTGCTCCCTAATTCACTATGAATCAGCTCCATTCAATGGTGTAGAAACTCTCTTTTTAACAATTTAAGGGAGCAGGAAACACTGAAATAGATTAGAAAACAAAAGCTGCCATACAAATGTGTATGACCTCTCCTTGGGCAGGGAGCAGAAGTTCAGGTATGAGACCAGCAATCAGCCCTCACACCTTAAAGGCAAAAACAAGCCCTCAAAGAGCAAGTACATGCATTATGTCACCCACTGATGTATGACTGCAAGAATGTTGGAATAAAATGTTACTAAAATACAAACACATGTTCTGTATTATCTTTCTTATCACCTCTTCTGAACAGTGAAAACAAATCAAAAGGAAAAAAGAAAAAGGTGCCATACAACTTTTCACTAAAAAAATAAAATAAAATAGAAACAATAACATATTTCTTCATTTTCACAAAGGCAAAATTGGAAGACATGTTAACTGGACAAGTTTGCAGAAAGAGGGAGGGTGTAGTCTAAGAAACATCCAAAGGGACAATATTAAATAGTAAAGGTACCCTCATATATAGCCATCCCTTTCTGATTTAGAATAAAACTCTGCATGCTGGATAGAATTTCCTCCTAAAAGTTTATCAAGAGTTTATGCATCTAATGTGAAATATTCGGGAGAGTCCAGTAAAGGGCAGAGGTGGGTTTTCTAATGCCTGATATACTGGTAGATAATATCAGTATTGAAACCAGACTTTCTGATTTATTATTTACCTTATATGTTACAGGAAGAAAAAAAAAAAGGTCCCACCATAAGGGATAATTATATTAAATACACAGCTCACATGTAAGCTCTCAATTTTCCATAACTTTTTTTTTGAAACAGAAATAAATACAAGATCAAATACTCCCATTCCTTGCTAGACTGACATTTTGCTTTCTCTCTGTCTCAGTGAAGTTAAATTAACCTGAGCAGAGTGGAGCAGTAGAGGGGACCAAGAGTAAGGTCACAGAGACACATGCAGAGCAAGCTACTCTGATGACAGAGGGAATTTTCTTTCATGCATGAGAAATGCATGCTCGCATTCCTTTAGAGAGAGAAAGGGTTCCAGACTGTGTCTATCACCTCTCCCAACTCTAAACCCCATTTCATCAAAGTGCAAGCCCTTGTTTATGCAGTTCTGTCCCATGCAGCTGGACATCAGCCTGCATCCATCATTCAGGGAGAAAGGAGGAGAAGATGACTGCATTAACGATTTTGTGAGGACTTTATGCCTCCACACCATTCAGATCTTTCAGGAGGGGGTTGTGTACACAGGCAGTGATGCAGAGGTACCTGCCTACAGAGTGAAACAGAGTTTCCTACAAACCCCAATCACTGGAAGATAGTTAGCTTAGGTGGCTTTGTTTATCTAACACCATTAATGCTAGGGAGCGTAAGTGTCATATTTTTATACAATACTACCCACCATTGCTATGCCTCATGAATTTTGGAAAAAAAAAATACAGCCTTCTTTAATAACGTGTTAGCTAGAACCATAGAATGGTTTTGATTGGAAAGGTCATCTCATTCCAAATGCCATGCCATGGGCAGCAACAACAGATCCTGAGATCAACTCAGGATCCTAAGACAAATAGAAAGGATTCTGGAGCAAGAACATACCTTCCAAAGAAGTTACACTCTGCCAGCATTTTAAACCTGAACTTGATCAAGCACTCCTGCTAAAATTTAGGATTCCACCTGGGACCATAGTCTAGAGATATCTTACGGGAGTCACATTTACTCACCAGTCTGATAAATGACTGCCTGTCCTGGTAGAGTGACCAAGAGCTGAATTCAAAGGCCAGTGGTGTTAACAGGTGTTTTGAGCTTGGTCTTAAACCACACAAACAACCACCTCAGTACACTTGCTGAGAGTTTGTTCCCTTTTCTCTGCCAAGGAGTGAGGCAGTCTCATTATATCCTACTTGTCAAACCTATGAAATCTCCATAGGTCCTATCTGGGCCTTGGCAATTGTAGTTCGGCACAGAAATCTGTTCAACATCAGTTCTATGCTTTCTGCCACAACCAAAAGGGCAGAGATTTGCAGAAAGGCCAGGAGGAATACTGAGTGGGGTTGTGGGGTGGGAATCAACCTTTCTATTTTTTTCTGCTCTCCTGGGAACATTGTCCAGTTTCTGCCGTTGTTCACCTCTCCAAACAGACCTAGGGGAACTCTCTGCTGCTAAGCAACAGCAAGCTCTCCTTCTGTGTAGGAATGGCAGCCTTCCCCGCTGGTTTCAGCTCTAACGAGCACCTTCCCTGGCATCAATGGCTCCCCAGCCGTGTTCTCCCATTGCTGCAGCAGTGCCTTTGGCCTTCAAGGGCAGCACCATCACTGTGGGAAGGGCTTCCTTCACACTGTGTAGACTTCAGTTCCCCTCTGTCTCTTTGATGTCTGCCTGTAGGCCAGAAATAGGGACAATGTTTTGGGATGGGCTAAACCTTGATGAAATAATGAAACCCAAAAAAACCCAGGTAAATCATGGCTAAAGAAAAGGGAAGCAGAGCGGTAATTTTTGTCCGTTTCTGCTCAGGGCCCATGCTCCATCAAGGTGCCTTCTTCTCTGCAGGACAACGGCAATCAGCAAGGAAGGGCAAGGTCACGCTACCCTGGCGCCCGGCGATGAGGGCGAGCCCCCCGAGCTCCGCGGTCACGGCGGGGCAGGTTCAGGACCCTGGACAGGTCCGAGCGGCGATGGCTCCGTTCCGCTGCCCGCGGCAGCTCCCTCCGCCGTCTGCGGCTGGCTTTGAGGGCGGGGAGGTTTTGGGGGGTGCTCTTTGTGTGGAGGTTGTAAGTGGCCAAATTCGTCCCCGTTCTCCTCTGGCACTATGGACAGTCCCGAACCCCAATGGGCACCGGCTGGGTACGAGAGCTGTCCTCCCGCCCTCACCCGAAGGACCGGCTCAGAAAAGTTAAAAAGACAAAGTGTACATGGGGGCAAGGAGGGGTGCGAGGGCAGCAGGGTGTGGCTTCACGGCTGCCACCGCTCCAACCCTCATCTTAGCACTGTGGGGCTCTGCTGGGCGCGCTGGGCCCCCGCCTGCCCCCTCGGTGATGCTCACTTTGTGTTTCTCTCTTTCTCTCTTTCTTCCCGCCCCGTCCCTCCGCTCCCACACCTCCCCCGCTCGCCGCAGACTCCGAGGCCTGCCAGGCCCCTCGCCTGGCTGTCAGCTCTGCTCTCCAGCCCCTTCCTGAGGCCGCAGCTCCCTGCCCGCCGGCCTTGCCCGCGCTTCGTCTCGGCGCCCCGTCGAGACGTCCCGGAGCCCCGCTTCTGTCCCGCGGGCTTGGCGGCGCTTCTGGCCGGGAGCGGGGCGCCCGCCCGCTGCCCGCTGGCCGCCCTGCTGCGGGGCCGCTGGGCTGAGCCGCCTCCAGCCCCCGCCCCGGCCCCGCCGCCGACGCCCAGCCGCCTCCCCCCGGAGCGCCGGAGATGCCCGGCGTGCCACGGAGCCGCGCCGCCGCAGCCCCGCGCTGCCCTCGAGCCTCCCGGCGCCGTGAGTACCGCTCCTGGGGCCGCGTCCACCCCTTCCTTCCCCTCCTCCTCCTCCTCCTCCCTGCGGCAGGGAAGCCGCTGTCCGCCCACGTGCCCTCAGCCGGCACCAGCGTGGGAGTCTCGGGGGCGCAGGGCGAGCAAAGCTCCCGGGCGACACAGCAAATCCCGCTGGTCCCATCTGCCATCTCCAGTGCCCCCGGGTCCGCTGGCTCCGGCAAGGCGGCACCTGCGGCCGCCCTGCTCCGCGCCCGGTGCGCGGGCGGGAAGGGAACAGCCCCGACGGCAACCGGGTGCCCGGCTCCGGGAAGCGGGAACGCGCAGAGCGTTCACGCACCGGATCACTCTTGGTTTCACGGGAAGACAGTGTCGGTCTGCCCGGGAACGGCGGAGGTACTAGCAAGCCGCAGTCGTCCCGTTAAGCCTTGTCCCGGCAGACGGCTGCCCGGGGGGTGGAGGCGGAGGATCGTTATCGGAGAGAGAATTCCCTAAAAGTGGCGATGTTCCTAAGGGCGCCTCTGAGGAGCGGGGTGAGCGCCCAGCCCGGCGGCCCCCGGCACACGCCTCGCACGGAGCCGCGCTGCGCTGCCGCCGCAGCCGTGTCACACCTGCTCCGCTGAACCGGAGAGCGAGCCCTGCGCCGCTGGAAGGCAGGAGGCGGCTATAGGAGGGAAGACGTGTATCTTAATACGCAGTGCCTTAAAATGCGAGCGTGTTCCAGGGCCGGGTTGGCAAGCCCAGACTCTCCTCTAAGGCATCTGTGAACACTGAAGCACCAGCACCGAGCCCCACGGCGGCACCGCCGCCTCTCCAAGCCCTTCCCACTCCCTCCCATCAGCGCACACACACACACATACACACACACACACACACATCCACACACACGCACACACACTCTCCACTCACACGCTCTCACGCCGTTCTCTCCGGCATTTCTCCCTGCGGCGCCTGTCCCATGGCTCCCCCCGCGCCCTCCCCAGTCCGCCGCAGCGGAGCGGGCGCTGCTGCCTTTCATCCAGTTGCAAACCGGCCCTGAGCCGTAGCAGCCCCCGGTGTTCGCCTCGCCAGGGGCGACCCGGCGCCAGCCCACCCCGTCGGGCCGTGCCGGGGCGGGGAGTGCGGGCTGCCGGCCTCGCTCCCTCCGGCTGCAGCCACGG
Source organism: Chamaea fasciata (assembly GCF_029207755.1). Lineage (NCBI taxonomy): Eukaryota > Metazoa > Chordata > Aves > Passeriformes > Sylviidae > Chamaea > Chamaea fasciata. The sequence continues at coordinate 40,040,420 of NW_027094086.1, read as the reverse complement.
TCAGCGAACCCACCCGCGGCCGCGCCGTGAGACGAGCCCGCGGGGGCCGGGCGCATGCGTGGGGCTGGCGAGCCGCTGTTCCCGGTCGCCCAGCCCGCCGGGACCGGAGGGGAAGCGTGCGAGGACGCCCGGCCGGGCCCCGCCGCCGACACCGTAAGTAGCGCTCGGCCCCGCTCGGCGGTAGCGGGCACCGCATCCTGCGCTCCGGGCGGGAGCGGGCTCGGCACAAAAACCCCCGAGCCGCAGCTGGAGCGGCCCCGGGGGCAGCGGGACGGGACGCGGTACCGGTGGTGGCCCCCGTAGTGGGATAGCGGCTGTGGCCGCCCTCCCCGGGGGGAACGGCGCAAAAGGCGTTTCCCCAGGGCTCCCGAAGGGTCGGGAGCCGCAAGCCGGGAGCGCCCGGCGCTCGGCTCTCACCGCCACGTCCCTTCCCAGGGGCTCCCAGCGCAGAGCCTGGGTAGCACCCGGCTGACCTCGGCTCCGGGAGGTGGGTGAGGATCCCCCACTGGGGCGGGATCGCACCCCGGGCCGCGCCACCGCCCTGACACCAGCGCAGGTGACAGCTCGGCTCGGCCCCCGCCAAGCGCTCAGGGGCCCTGGTGCCTCGTCTCACGAGTGCGGCCGAAGGTGAGGCAGCACCGTACCCCCGCCCCACCGTGAAGGGGGTCCTGCGGCGCGTCTGTTCTCGGAGCCCGGGGCTTCCCTGCCAAGTTAGAGATAAGCAGCAACAGGCGAGTGTTGCGTAGAGTCTTCCAGTATCAGCCTGTCTCACTAAGCATCCTTAGAGAAGAGAAAGAGCTCTTCCTAAGCTCTGTCATTAGGTAATGTCAGTGGTTAGGAAAAAGCAGGTAATGAAAATTGGACACAAATACAGAAAGTGAAACAAGATTATCCTTGTACACTCCAGTAAGAACCTACAGTAATTTAATAGCAGTGTAATTTACATGATGCAACCATTCCATTATTTCATTTTTGCTGTTGAAAAACATAAAATGATAACTTTTCATATGGCACTTGTTGCTATGACGTAACGGCAAGGGGTCTCCTTGTACCTCTGCTGCACAAACAGAACGTCAGCATCGAATCCAGTGCTCTGCAGAGCTATGGGCTGTGGAGGTAGCTACACTACTGCTGTATCACAGGACCACAAGCAGTAAACCCCAGTTCGAGTAAATGGAACACCGGAATCATAATCCGCTAGGAGATTCCTAGTTATGGTTCCTAAAATTAGGAACGTCATGTTGAAATTAGGAATGTCTCTCTAAACTCAGAGCCAACTGAATGTAAAACTATGTTTTATAAAATGCTCAAAGGTGAGAGAACAGTTACTTTATTTCTCTTTTAATTTTTTATCTCCTCCTTACATCAATACTTACTTTGATATCTTTACTCTGGGTCCCAAATATTTGATCACGGAAGCATCACCTAAGCGGTTACATACATCTCTACCCCTTGCTTAGTGAATGTATTTCAGAGTGAGTAGTGATGTCCGAGGACTGAGTTTGAAGTACCAGGAAGGAGTTTTCAGACTGTAGGGTGCCTGCGTCTCCTGGAGCTCAGGTCAAATGTTGATGAACTTGAAGCGTATCAGCATATCGCAGCGTATCAGTCATTCACAGAAACTCATCCCATCTTTTTTCACTAAGAAAAGCGACAAAGGAGACAGCAAGTCTCGGAAATACTCTGGAGATCTGGCATTCAGAAGTAAGAGAATTCTTTGCTAGAGGTTCATTACTCCTCACTTGCTGTTTTCAAAACTTGTCAAAGCCAGGTGAAGCAAAGAAGCCCAGAAAGTGTCATGGCCAAAGTGAATGTGTGCTAAGCCAAATTCTGACCTTCCTTCAGCATTAAATTGACTTTGGTACTACTCCTCATGGCTGACACTGCCGGCTGGCGCTACAGCCGAGCTCACCAAGGCAGAGGGTTGCTATCACAATGCACAGCGCCTGCCCTGCAGAGCAGCCAGATGCCAGCGTAGTACAATCCGAAGTGAATCGCGACAGTCGGAATCAATAGGAAACAGTGTGTGAATCACCGTTTAATGAACTCCACGGTGAGTCATCCCGATTCAAACCAGCTTCAGACCAGTACAATGTCAGTCAGCTTCTCACACAGTTCAGTGTGAGTCAGATCTCAGCACCGAGTACAATGTGAAATGAGTCACTGACTAATACAGTGCCATGTGCCTCCAGTACCCAGTGCGAGTTGTCAGAGCTTCTGTGTGATATGAGTCACTTCATAGTACAGTAAAACGGGCTTTTTGGAGGCCATTCATAATTAAGCACAAGGCAACCAAGCGCTCACGAGGAGATAATCGGAGTGAGCAGAGTAAACTGCTTACAGGCACCAGTCTCACTGCATAGTAGAGAGGTTTGTAAAATATTAGAATGAATGATTTTTTTTTAAATGTTATTGTTTCTTAAAACAAGCAACATAAAAATAACTGGAAGCAGGTACTTTCTCTGACATCAGAGCCAGCAAAAGCCGTGTTGAAGCAGTGGTAAAAATCCCAGCACTGGAGAAGCCTGTGGGGTTTTATGTTGGGTTTTCTTCCAAGAGAGCTGATCAGTCAATGTGACTGACAGACATCCACTGAGACTCTCCCCAGCTGTCACAGAAGACAAGACCAGGGATGTTGAGAGCTTGTGCTGCGCAGAGGAGAAGATCCTGACACTGATTTAATTTAATTGCAGTTTGCAGTGACCTAGTTTGTGAAGGATTCAGCATGGGATGAAGTTATATCCATACTTACATTCATACCGCTCCACTGTCATAGCATCCACATAATCAGCTGGACAGAAACAACAGGTTGCTTTTCCTATGCAACTGGTAACAAATTCTTTCATGTCTTTCCCTTATTACAGGAGAAATAATGACAGTGACCCTACTAATTGCATGTTAGACTAACATTTTCAATGAAGTCTCTTGTGATAAAATCCAAACTAAAGAAATACTTTATCCAGAGGAGATATAGGGCATCTCTCTAAAAACCAAACCAACAAATATAAACAAAACAAAACGCAACACAACAACAAAACCCACAAAAATCCCATTGAAGCCTCAAATAACTAGGTTTCTAACAGGAAAGCCAGATTTTATTCAGAGAAAAACTTTAGTGCAGGAAGTTTTTGCAGAGAGTGGCCTATGTGGTGACCAACTGGGCAGAATTGAATACCAAAGAAAAAGGAGCAGAAGACATCTAAGGCATTGGTAGAAAAATACCTGTTACAGGTGACATGATCAAGGCACAGTTACCTGTTACCTGCACAGTGTGATACCCTTTCTGCCATTCCTTTTGAAATGTAAAGCAAAGCTTTAAGCTGGTTAGATGAACTCAGCTCCCCTGAGCTGCTACTCCTCTGGAAAAATAAATTAAGTAAAACAAGCGAAGGTACTCAGTTTCTGGACATTTGACATGAAAGCGTCCCAGAGCTGTTAGTTACAGGATGACATTTTCACTTGCAACTTTATCCATTGCAGCCTTTAACAGACTTGTGACACAGCAGTGACATAAAAAGCTGGTTTATTCCATGTATTGCCAGCCTCCTTTCTGCTAACCTCTGTCTTGCAGTCACAAACTCTCAACCATTTCAGCCACCCCACTACAACATGCCAAATCTCCAATAATAAAAGATAACTTTTGAGGAGCCCTTGCTCTTAACCTAGTAAAGTGGGCAATTTGACAACTATGCCTTAAGCATGTGCATATGTGTGGGCGGGTTCATTAACATATATTAGAATTCTTCTCTGTCTAAAATAGCACACTGCTTGATGCAGAAAGCCTGCTTGTCATATTTGTCAATGAAAAGGAAGAAGCACGAGCATCAAGTTTCCTGTTCATATTTCAGTTGACAGTGAGCTGCCACAGGCTTCAGTGGGAGTTTGTTGCAGCCCCAAATATATCTGAATTGTTAAAAAATAGATTTAGAGATTTATCTGGAACTTGACCCCAGTTGCAAGCCTCTTATGACATTAGTAGATATGAACAGAATCTCTTCCAACTCACTGGTTATCATTACTGGGAGCATCCAAAGCCAAAGCAGCAACTGTGAGAGTTACATAACCTCACCTAAAGCTTGCTGACACCAAGAGGTGGCTTTCATTGCTTTAGTGGAGTGTGGATCAGGCCTGAAGTATTTACTGAAAAATAACTGGACTATATGATCCACATCTGTGCCATCACTCCAAGTGGCTGTCAGCTAGAGTTCCACCAGTACAGGGCTTCCCAGGCTGTGGAGTTCCTGGGAAAGCTTTATGCTGTGGCCATGCAAATCAGCCTTGAGGACAAGCTAAAGATTTGCACACCTGCCTGACTGTAATGTGTAAAAGGAGGAAACATTATGTCTCAGTAATTAAGTTTAAGTAATAGAATCTTTGCTCTCTGAGCTGAAAAAATGTCATTGTGTTTTAGCATAAAGTGAGGATAAAAGTATAAAGTTTTGTCTACAATCTTCTCCATATTTCTGGGTTTGGAGCGCTTTTTTATTTGGTTGAGGGTTTTTTTTGTTTGTTTTTTTTTTTTTTTAAATTTGCATTTGTGGGCTAGATCTTAAACATTCCTCTTTTGGGAATGCTATTTTCTTGGTAGCCCACCTTTCTGCTGAGAAATTAGCAAATACTATAAATGTTACAACTAAGCAAAATATCACCTGAGGTGTTTTTAACTAGGAAAATAATTTTCACTCCTGACCTTTACACTCCTTCATGTTTATAAGGTTACATGAAGAAATGCTTCATAATCTGAATGTCAGATAGGTGTGCTTTGGAGTAGAAAAAGCATGGCAGACATTCTTATTTCACCACCTCAACATTACTCTTAAGGCATACACTGGTTTTGCCAGTATTGTCAAAAGTAGCATCTCAGATGCTTGCTTAAATCCTTGGACTTTTTTTTTAAATTACTTATTAGCATTCAATAATAGGAGCACATTTTTATATGATTCACAGATGCTATCTAGCAGGATAAGAAGCAAGAACATGTGCCATTGATTTTCCTCTATTTTTGTTTCATTGCTCTTTAGGGATTTTATAATGCACTAAATTTGTTTTTATCATAACAGAGAAGGACATCTCTTTCCTTGGGAGATCCAGAAACTCTGCACCCAGGCATATGCAGAGATGCTACATTAGATTGACTTGAAACAATGAACCAACTGGAGACAAGCTGATCACCTCAACTCCTACTCCCCATTCTCATTTAAGTATTTGACTAATTGGCACTCACCACATGAAATTTGGATGGTTCTGTGGATTCCTCCAGGCAGGACTCACTGAGCCTAGACAGGTTTCTTTATGTTCCAATGTGCTCACTAATATCCAGGGTGGAGGATATCCAGAAACTCCAAAGCTACAAAATCAACCCAATTCCGCACAGACTGCAGGTAGCCAGAGGAGACTTGTAAGTGGCCAGGCACTTGTCCGTAGTCAGAAGAAACTCCCTGCAGATGCAAAAATGATCATGCAGGATAGACTCATGCACACAATTTAGGGAGGCAGAAGATGTTTTGTAGCTCCAGGCAATCACCAGTGATGGATCATGCATGCACTGGAGCAGTCCCAAGGCACGTGAGACAGCTATGTGTAGGATCTGAGCAGTAATGCAGGTCCCAGGGCCTCATGTGGTCCAACCAACATCACCACTATGAGGACCTGTGCAACAGAACCTCCTCGCCGTATAGACACTGTCCCGTTCAAGGATTTGACTCCTCACTGTGACTCAATATGAGCAAAATTAGACCTTACTGACTATTCATGTTATACCCAGCAAATTGGCTAAAACATACCCAGTCTGAATATAAACAGAGTATGAGATAGTAGGGGTTGAGGTCCTTTGGCTAAAGGTATCTTACATCATTCCATCATTACCCTAGAAGTATTTTTGGATTCCCCAGAAAACATGTACAGGACAGCAGTCCATCACCAGTTTTCTAATCCTCTGTGCTTTCTTCTCTAACCCATTTTCAAACAAGGCACATTGCTGCTCCAGATGGTGGGGACAGAGAAGGCAGACTCCAGTTCTCAAAGTGCAGAGAACATCCAGTACAGAGGGTTCTCATACAATTTTTTCATTCCCACAGCACCTTCAGAGAGGTCTAGAAATCTGATGTCCCAAATTTACAACTATAAAATTAAATGAATAGAAGACCTTTTCACTACAAGGTCTAAAAACATCCTTTCCTTTTTGCCCTGAAGGAGCCTGAAGTCTACTGAAGGCAAAATAATAACTACCTCAATTCCCACAGATCCACAAATCAATCAGGCAATTGCTTAAATTGTTGCTAATGTGGGCTGTACTATTAAGGAGCAAGGAATTTTGTTAATTCCTACAAATTATATTCACTGGAGTGTAATTGATAAATCTACTACCCATTCCTGCACACAGCACAATTCAAACCAGCAACTGCCTAGAAAGGCTCATTACACAGCTCTGGTGGTTGCAGCGAGAAGCAGCAAAGTGTGATGGAAAACTTCCATATCTACAATGAAATTCTGGATATATTAGAAGCAGCAGAAAGATACCTTCATACATAAAAGAAGCTCTTCTGAAATTAGGTAAACAGTGCTGAGATAGATCACTTATTGCTTCTTCTGTGAACCTGACCAGCCTGACATGGTTTTGCCCTATGGGACTTAATACTATGTGCACCAAAGGAGTTTCTACAACTCTGTAATAACCTGCACCACAGCTCAGCATTCTACCTTGCCACCCGGTGACATGGACCTTGGATTGTACTTAGCCCAGGCCAAGTCATTGTTAATATGAATAAGAGATATGAATGTGTGAACAAAAAATATCTCAGAAGTAAAAGTGGATGTACTAGGCTATAGAAACAGTGCATGTCTGAATCCAAGTTACATTTCTCTAATCAATAATAATTGCTTACTGTCCAAAGCAGCCTGAAATATTGTTAGATATATGATCCTTCCAAAAATGTTTTATAAGCTATCACTCTCTAATTGAAATCTGAAAACGCTCCATTTAAAAAAAGTATCGTTATCTGGAAGGAAATTAATACTTATTAATTCCATTCATGTGGACAAATGAAACTGACAAATCTGAATCTACAAATGCATTCTACATTTCAGTTATCCTTCCACATTTTGAAACAAGAAAGGTTGGGGAGGGGCAGTTGGAAGCTATGTTCTTTGTTTAATTTTCTATTTCTCATGGGCCTTCAGAATTTCAAAATGGGTTATAGTTTCTATCCATATTGTTGTTCTTGTATTTTATTCCTCCTGCTACACAGGTGCATCTGCTGCTACCATGTCATGCATTTGTCTCTTGGGAGAGTGGGTGGTTCTCACAAATACAAAAATTATTAAGACTTACAAGACAGAAATAAATTCAACATTAAAAAAAAAAACCAACAACATCAACAACAAAATACCACAGTAGCCAAAGTGCAGCAAAACATAATGCTGCTCTCTGCTAAAATAACATTCTTTCTTCTCCTGACACTTCTGTTGCATCCATGGCATCATCTGTACATTCCCCCTCAAGTTAAAACAACAGCATTTCCTAAACCTGGATGAACGTTTTAGAAAGGAATGCAACTTTTAACCGCCAAGTATTTATCTCATTAGATTCAAGTCTGACATTACAGATTTAAAAAAAGAACTCAAAAATTTGTAGCAGCTAATTTTAATTCCCAATTGTCATGGCCTCAAAAAAAAAATTGTCATGGTTTAGCAACCTGAAACAAACCTACACACAAAGGGATCTTGTGACACAGGAGGATGACTAGCTATGTATCCAAAAATCAAATACAAATAAAATGAAGAAAGCCATACTCATCTTCGTACAAGCTAGCATTTCACCTCTCAAAGACATCTGTGGCACAACTTTCAGCATAACAGGGAGAGCACTATTAAGTGCTGTAGAGCAAATGTGAAGCTCAGAGATAGGTCAGAAATGAACAGGGACTTCAAGGGGACGTCAGTTCATCAACAGCACTTATTTGCACAAAAACTCAAAATGCAGTCTCCAGAAAGTTTTCCTGCAACTGTGCAAAAAGTCAACCAGTGCATCCACCAAAACTTGTTTCATGCTGTCTTCAGTTGGGGGGCTCAGTGAAAACCATGTAATTATTATCATCTAGTTTAGTCTTTCCTCCTCATCTTCACAGATGCACAGAGAAAAACATTTTTTAAAACTGTGGCAGTCAGACCTTCAATGGATAAATAAGCATTGGACCTTCCTCTTTTGCTGCAAAGGGAACCAGCAGGTTTGAGACATCCTCAATACTCACCAAAGGCCATATTTTCAGGGGAGCTCAGGGGTCTCACTCAAACATCATGAAGCCTATGCATTGGCAAATCAGGTGGGGGAAAAAAAAAAAAAAAAGACCCTGACTGCTTCTATTCTGTTCTTTAAGGACGGCTGTGAAGTCAAAACAACAGGAAACACTTTTCAACTCCTAGGCTTATATACCTCTGTGCCAAGAGCTCTAGCTCTGCTCTAGCTCAAGCTCTAGCTCTCACTTGTATCTGTTGCAGCAGCCCTCTTATTAGAGGGTAGAAATGAGCCAAGACACAGACTTTTTGTTTATCACAGCATAAAAAGGGTCCTCGTTTATTCCTCTTTACAGTTCAGCCACCCTGACTGCAACTATTCAGACTCTGGCTGCAGCAAGCTCCTACTGTAGGTTTCCCTTGCAGCCTCTGACTGCTGGTTATTTCCTGCTAAACTACGACTGCATGTATCAGTTTGCGGACTCCGACTGCAGGCTTTTACCCAGCCAGACGGTGACTGCAGGTTTCAACAGACTGTAACTGCAGACCCAGACTGATCTCTGTACAGTGATTCTCTGTCCCCAGGATCCTTCTCCTTCATGATTCCCCTTCACCAACTAACCCACTCCTTTTTCCCACATTCCCACACTTATCTTTATTGGATATAGCTCATCAGGAGTGAGGCTGTACTGAGTAATTAACACAGCTGTTACTTATCAGAGGCGAGCTCACCTGTATTCCCTTCTTCAGTATCTTTTGTTCTCTGCATCACCACTCCCTTCTCATTGTATTACCTTGATGAATTTATTAGCCCTTTGCCTACCATCACAGCACTTATATGAGTGAATCTTCCAAAGGATTCAACACCTAAGAACTTCCATGGGGGAAAAATCAGTGATTTAGCTTTTCAGTTCCTTTGAGGTTGTGGCCTTCAGCACTTCTGGGTGAAATTTTAAAGCAAACAAAAAAGGAAAAAGAGAAAGATGTTTCTTACTTTCCCCTTCCTTTGTTGCTTGCAGCCCATGGGATCAGAGAGGACGGAGATACGCAAACGGCAGATGGCTACAACCCCGGAGACTCCAGGTGCTGCACAGGCTCAGCTCAGCACAGGAAATCGAGGGTCCAATGCCTGCTGCTTTTGTTGGTGCTGTTGCTGCAGCTGCTCATGGTAACCCCTCTCATTCAAACCTCTAGGGAACAGAATAGCAGGGAAAGAACACACAGCTCCTGCATGGGACAACATAAGCCAAAGAAAACACTTGTATAATTCTGGAGATCTGGGACACAAAGAGATAGCTGTGCTCTACTACTAGACATAACCCTCTACTCCAGTGTACTCTTTCTTTCCCCTGCCATTGAAATAACAGATTTTAAAAGAAATATCTGCACACTCTCTCTATTGCTCTTTTTTGTCAATATTGTGTAATGTCTGTTTTGTGCTGGACAGGGTCTCCTCAGCACTGAGCTTCACCAAGGTTCCAACTAAAAACTGAAAGCAATACCAAAATATGACACAGCTTTAGATTTAGATTTGGGCCTTGACAAGCAGCACCAAAGGTTTTAAATGGAGTTAGGAGAAGGTGGAAGGATTTGTAGGTCAGAAAATGAACAACCAGGTGCCCAACACTGTTCTTTTTCCCTGAAGGTACCTTCACCTGTTGTCATTAATTAGTACTGCCAACTCACGGCACCTGCAACTCATATGAAGATAATCATTGGGACCAGAAACTTTAAACATTGTAAGCATTTACTGAAGATGAGGAGCTAAGAAGAAAAAATTCAGAAAAACTCCCATTACAGAAGTTCCATTCCTGTTAAGGAAGAAAATTTATCAATCAAAGCAAAAGAGAAGGAATCACTTGATTCCTTAAATTAACAATGTGTTCACCTTCACTTTCTTACCAGCTCCTCTAGATACAAGAGATTTCATTCTAAACTGAAGTAAATCTTCCCATATTCAAAAGACCTGTATCTGTTTAGGGCCAAGTGTTACTTGATGGGTGAGCGTAGAACTTGCATTCAAATAAACAAAAAGTCTTTAACAGCCATAGAGTTCAGCCAAAACACTGACAGCAAGTGGGATGCTTCTTAGAAATTCACTATCCACCACAAAACATTTCAGAGCAAGCAAACCTGGCACTGAGGTGATGGGAAGTGGTTATAAATAACCTCACAGCCTGGGCTAGGAATCTGTTCCACTAATGTTGTTTTCCAATAGCACTTTGTGGCAAATGCTTTGGAGAACACCATTAGAAGACAAGGGAAGAACAGACTGATCATTCCCTTGCTATTGGTACTCAGTTCATCAGAAGCCAAGACACAAAATTCTGCCCTCCCAAATGCAAATAGTGAATAATTTGCAAGGACAAAATGCTGCTTGGAGGTTTGGGATTTTTTGTGAGATGCCAAGAACTCTGGCTCTGATCCTACCAAGCTTTTCGGCAGGTGCTTAGAGGTAAACTTAAAGTAGAATTTAGAGAGGCATTACAGTCTGACTGTACAAGATCAGTTTGCTACCTATTGCATCTATGTTAAAGCATCCCATACAAATTCCAATGCCATTTCAACAGCTGTCCAGTGCAATTGCAAATGGCTCAGTCCAGAGCTGCACTACACAAAAAAGGTTTTCCATTAAAAGAAAAAATAAGACACGTTTATCTACTAAGTCATGGTATATAAAATTTGCATTTTACCTTTTAAATTGTTGATGAAGTAGGGTTTTTTTGTGATTTTACCTGATATTTTCCAGGATGCTAATTTTCTGTGCATCTCACTATTCCAACAATTCAAAGAAAGCAATTTACTCAATAGGGTTTGTGAAACTACCCACATTTCATGATGCTTAAAATTCCTATTTGAATTTCAGAATCATCTGGGAAACCAATACAGGCTCCGAAACAGAGAAGCTTGTTTCAGCTTTAAAATAATTTCTGTATTTTTTTTAAACAATTGTTTTCTAGTAGCAAGAAATGCAAAACAAACCGTAATTAAGCTATTTATATTCCCCATTCATAGACCATTTCCTCAAAATAGCCTAAGCTCTTGGAACAGAAAAATTATGAATAGGAATAAAAATAACAGTCTCCATGAGTCATGCAGCTGAGCTGCTGAACATCCAATATTCAGCATATTCTTAATAGTAGATTTAGAATGAACTGAAATGAGTCTCTCAGCTGGATGCTCAGAGCCTGTGCTCATTCCTACAGTCAAACACAAGCCTCCAGCCTGTTACTCTTCCAGATCCACAGAGGATCCAGTATTGCACTAGTCTCTTTATTATTTATGTGTACATTTCTAGGGAAAGAGCCTGCCTGTAAGTAATTTTCTGATGTATGGCATGTTCTCATAGGGAAACTTGTTATTTCTTTGGTCTTTTTCCTTTTCTGAGCATTATCCTATGAAAACCATATTCCTTTCTATTGGATCTGTTGGTTCCCCTCAATCCAAAAACAGTTCTGGTAACAGTATCACTTCCTTCTGTGTGTGAGGAATACATACCACTTTACATATTCAAAAAAGGTCAGAACCACTGGTAAAAAGGGTAGTAAAGGCCCATATAACCTAACAGAATAAAGAACTAGCACTACTACTTTTGTCTCTCTCTCTCTCTCTCTTTTTTTTTTTTTTTTTCTGAAAAGGTAAGTTGAGATAGTTCATTGGTTTGAAAACATGGTTCAGATCTTGCTGAAAAAAAGTGTTTCCAGTATCTGCTCTCCATCTTAGCAATACAAAAGCTTTCCTATGTCTTCAACACATGGACTGACGTGGCAAAGAGAAAAGCAGGTCTCTGCAGGTTATGGACTAACAGTAGACAAAGACAGAGGAGATGCCCAGTAAATAATGAGGCTGCAAATAAGACTTGGCCAAGAGCTTAGAATGCAAATCAGGCAGAAAAATCCACTGGTTTAACAAGGAAAAAAAATCACCTTCCTAGAGATAAATGACACTCTTAGGGATTAAGGCAGCAAAACTTAGAACATTAGCATGAAAGAAAGGTAAGATACAAATTAAGAAATTAGGTTTGATATTTCCCCAGAAGTTATAGTGACTGTTGCTTTGTTTCAGGTGTAGGGCCTGTTTCATATAAATAAGAGGTTATTCACTGGGACCTTTTCCTCTTGACATATTTTAAGCAGCTTTACAGATTATATAACTGCATGTGTGTATGCACTTGCATTTTTCACTAAGCTACCATAGCCTATATGAACTGGAATGGAGTTCCCACCCCCTAAAAAAATACTTATATTTTCAAACCCAGCTTCAAATGAAAATGAATCATCTACAACTACAAAAGAAATTTTTTAAAACTAGAGCTATCTCTACTAACATTTGATGAAAGAAGCAGGAGTGGACAGCTACCCTTCCATGGGACATCAAAAACTGTCAGTGATCACTAGTGATTACAGCAAACTTTGTTTTTGCAACGCTACAAACAAGTGTTTCCATTCAGACATACTCAAAATGATATTCAGCAATGACAGATCTGCTCTTTGTGCCTCAGACCTTACATTTTGACATACGTACTAGCAATTTTCTAAGATGCAATCAATCACCACACACTGGCTGTATCTACATCTGAACTCTGAAAGATGCTTACCCTTCCAATATCACATACTGAAGTCTTTAGCTCACTTAAATCTTGTGTCCTGCTTCTGAACTCTGGCTTTCCTGTAACATGGTATCACCACTCCAAACCAGAATCTTGGCCCTCATCACAGCTGAGGAGAAAGAAAATGCAAACTAACAAATCCAAACCCACCTACCTTGAAATCTAACTCATATTAAACCAGTGTATCAGGTCCAGCTTAAGTAAAAGCATTGCACTGAGCATACACAGTACAAAGATCAATGGAGAATAGATACGGTATGTGACCAAGGGTATGCACATATATATATTCCATATACATACATATATATATATATATATATATATATATATATATATATACACTTGTGTGAATATACATATAGAATTGGATTTGACAATCCTAATGGGTCCCTTCAGCTTGAGATATGTTATGGAACTATGCTCCCTCTGTAGAAAATCTTTATTATAGAATATTAAACATTCAGCTACACTCAAAGTTTATACAATTGTAAAATTAAGGTCAGAACATAAGGGTGGGTAACGTGCCTATCATTGGCTTCTGTCCTTTCAGGATTTTTTTTTAAGTATAGAAGGAAAAGTATCTGATGTATGTTCAGCCTTTTTTCTCTATAAAGTTGACTAAAACTTTGTCTGCTACTTTGCAGTCTTACTGTTAGAAATCAAGAAGAAGAGAGAGCAAGGAGAACATCTCATGAACTCCAAGCAGAGGGTATTCCAAACTGTGAGGAAAGGTATGGTCTTTATTAAGTGTTCTGTCAAGCTAAAATGAAACAAACCCAACAAACCATACTAAATAATTGCAATGATTTGCAATAATTTACCTGAAACTTGAAAATAACTATTATCTACTTGTCATTTACACTCAATTTGCAAGTCACCTGTTTTTTTACCTTCTAATGAACCAAAGGTCTGATCTATAATATTTTACTTTATTTATATGCAGCATGTAAACACATCCCCACTCTCATGACAAGTTAAAACCAGCATTGTAAACTGTCTCCCTTTTTCCTGAAATAGTTTAAAAATACATCCTGTTCCCACCCAGCAAGTATGCAATAAGCTTAACCGGCAGTGCTCAGCCTTACAAAAATAATAAAGTGGAACTTAGATCCTCCCAAAAGTCAGGCAACAATTTCTTCAGAAATGCTCCAATGGGTAAAACCTCCTGCAAAATGGTAACATACAGGTGTCTGCCTTTCAGAGTGTTTTGAATCATTGCTTCTTTATATGTATTTTCATTCAAATTTTAACCATAATTTAAAAAGGTATATTAGGGATAGAATAAATGTCTAGCTGTTGCATAGGTACTTCTTTGTTGCAATTACTCTGAGCAGTAAACTGCAATTTCTGCATCAAAGCAGAGGCAATCACCTGCATCAGAGCTTTTGATAAGCACACTTTCAAAAAACATAAATGTGTTTACAAGAGTTTGCACTTGGGTAGTTCCAGTGAGGAATCAGAACCCCATGAACCTTACAATTTTGTTCCATTGTGATGGCAGATGCCTCCTGCCAGCTGCAAACAGCTTGAGTAACAATCATTCATTTCTCTCTTCTTATGCTCTTCTTCCTCCTTAAGCCCTGCTCCCACTCTCGAAGAAGTAAATGCCTGGGCTCAATCATTTGACAAGTTGATGCTTACTCCAGCTGGCAGAAATGCTTTTCGTGAATTTCTACGAACAGAATTCAGCGAGGAAAACATGCTTTTCTGGATGGCCTGCGAGGAACTAAAACAAGAATCCAACAAAAGCGTCATTGAAGAAAAAGCAAGACTAATTTATGAAGATTATATTTCTATCCTTTCTCCAAAAGAGGTATATTGCTTTGCCTAATACATTCTTTGATGTTTCTTTGCACAGTTAGTCATAACGTGTTTAAAGCAACAGCAATTCTGAGGGAAAACTTCCCCCTGCCCCCCTCCCCCCCCCCCCCCCCACTTTCCACAGCCATCAAGTAGATATTTAGGGGAAGAAGGCACCCATCGTTGAGGTGAGATGGTCAAAACTAGTTTCACTGGTTGTAAGGAAGCTCTTCCCAGGCTACCCTGACATGCTGATGTGGAGTTCTTAGTTTGAGGCACAAATACATAGCTGATCACATTATCCTTGTTCAACTCAAATTTCTTTGTTGGACAAATCAGTTCCTTTTTTCGTTACACTTGGAAGGGGGTGTATGCATCTCTCCAAAAGCACAGTAACCACAAATTAAGTGTTATTTTCAAAGCACAAACTTACCAAAGAGCAGCTGACAAAATATGGCATAGAACAAACACAATGACTTCCCCAAAATTTTCAAAACTACTTATCACTTTGCTGTTACCAAATATGTCAAGTTTCAAAGACACCTCAGCACAGTTTGAATATAATCCTGCCAAGCCAGCTGGAATTTTAAACCTTCCAACATCCTTGCAAAATCGCAATTTAATTTTTTTGGGTGCCAGCTATACTTATGTACTTATGAAAATGCTGTTTAAATCTAGTCAGTCCATTCCTGCAATACTATTATCTCTCTACAGACACTAGAGACTTGCAGAAAAAAAGAAATGATATTACTGTATGTTGTATGGAGTCATTATATAGCCCTACCTGTGGTTCATATCAATTCACTCTGCTTTTTAACAGCAATTTGATTAAGCAACAGCTTCCCAGGTTACACTGTCCGCCTGCGTCATACTCTTACCCCAAATTCAGTCTCTTTACAACAGCACTAACTCTCCAGGAAATGAACTGTCACAAAAAATTATAAATGCTCTCTAGCACAGAGCAGGAAGTTGGTCTGGAAATAACCCATCACTCTCAGTAATAATGGGATTGCAGACAGTCTTGTTCAAATAAGGTACTTCAGTGAGGACATTTCTGTACCCAAACTCAAGATATTACTTGATTCAAATTTTAACAGAATAATTTTTTGCATTTTTAAGTATATTTAGCAATTTTTAGAGTCTTGGAAGATATCAGCTGAAATGCTTAAAAAATATGGCTTTTTCAACCAATAAAACAAAACTAAGACCCCCCCACCTGTACTATTCACCACTATTATTTACATGACTTTCTATTTTAATACACAGGTCAGTCTGGACTCCAGAGTAAGAGAAGTTATTAACCGAAATATGCTGGAACCCTCACAACACACCTTTGATGATGCACAGCTTCAAATTTATACCTTAATGCACAGAGACTCTTACCCACGGTTTATGAACTCTGCTATTTATAAGGACTTGCTTCAGTCCTTGTCTGAAAAATCCATTGAAGCATAGAATTTTTTCTTAAATGTATTTATTTTAAAACAGACGGGACTCTGGGCTACAGAAATCCACAGGGAATTTAGAATTAATCAGATATTTACCTGAAAATAACTCAGGCAAGTTTTACTACAGACTGAATAATTTAAATCCGCACAAAGCTCTGACACAATCAGCTAAGTACAGTTTCTGATTAAATTCAGTATTACTTTGCAAAAGGAAATCAAGAGAATGAAGAAGAAACCTTGTTAAAAAAATGCAGTATTTTTTCAAACACAGCAGACAATTCAGACACAAGCCTATTAAAACTTATGTATGAGGTACAAATACAAACTGAGCACGAAACTAAAACTGGTATTTAAGTGGAGTGTTAGAATTTTCCTGAAAACCAAACCAGTTGTGCTATCCACACTGTGACCAAAGTCAAAATATTACTGTCAATACTGTGTTACTCTACGCCATCACACCTGGCATAGGTACACTCCACTTGTTTTGGTATATCTAATGCATACATGGTGCACTATACAAAATTGTCATGGCAATCTCAAGTTTATAAAAGTTACTGGTTGAAATAATGCTGCTTATATTAAAAAAAAATATCTTTTGCTGAAGAATTGTTATTTAGTACTAGAATCTGCTGAAAGCATTAAGTTCCCTTTGTTGAAGTTCATAAAGTTAAATTATTTATTTCAGAGGAAGACAAGTCTGGGCATTCAAATTCCAAAATAAAGCACAAGAATTCTCACATATTTCTCTCTTCCCTCAGTAGGTGTTTGTAAAATCCTTCACTATTTGCTCCCAAGAGGATGGCAGTTTCAGCCAGCCTGGGTTTGTAAATACAAAATTCTCCCATTCCCTGACAGATCTTGTAAGATATTACAGATATACACACAATTTACTTAACAAAAGCAGGAAGATGGAACTTGTGTTCTGATACAGCACTATTTCAGACTGTCCAACAGCACCAGCTCTATCCAGTTATAAACCATGTTGATTTCCAGTATACCCAAAGCATTACACTTAATTCCTGGTCATATCTCAGAAACAGTAATCACAGGAAATACTAGGAAGAAAGTAAGTTGAATCTACATAAACTATCTGTAGATCTGTTACTCTAGTGTCTTCTTTCTTTTAAATTACAAGATTCACTAAAACTCCACTATATTAAACTCTGGAGTTTATAGTGGATTTCCACTGAATTGTACTTTTTTCCTGTGTATTTATTTAAATGACCCAAATGACACATATAGGTTGGAAAAAGACATATGGGAAACAGAAAGAAAAAAACCAAAAACCAAAAAACAAAACAAAAACAACAAAAAAAACCACCAAACAAACAAACAAAAAAAACCCCCAAAACACCTAGAAGGGAGACCCAGACAGACATAGTTCACTGATGTGTACTGTAGCTTTTCCAAAACCTACTCTTTGCCTAATTCCAGCACTATGGAAAATACAAAACGGGAACTTTTTTCTAATAAAAGGAAATGGGAAGAACCAAAACAGAATTCAAGAGATCAATTTAATTGTTTCCTCAATGCACTTGGCAAGAGACAAGTTGTGCCCTTACTGCATTTGCATTTTGAAGCACATAATGATTCCATTTTTTCAGTACCTAGCACCACAGGAGAAGAGCTGGTACATGGTGACTTATCAGTGCTATGGGCTGGTTCAACCAGGTTAGATGGAGCACTGAGCAACCTGGTCTAGTGGAAAGTGTTCCTGCCAGTGGGGTTGGTACTAGATTAAGGTACCTTCCAACCCAAATCATTTATGATTCTATGACCAGTTTTCATCATCTCCTTCCAACAACAAAACACTATTCAACATGTCAGCATGAAAAAGTAAACAAAAAAAACCCTAGAGAGAGCAAAACAAAGTGCTTTTGCCCCATACAGCACAGTGCTGGATGACCAAGTTAAGAGGAAACCCTTCCATATACCACTAAAGACAGATAGTGTTTGCCCCTGCTTAACCTATCAATGCTGGTTTCCTCAGCTGAATTTCTATTTAACACACCCAAAGCACTACAAATACAATTTCAGTTTATGTGAAACATTACAATGGAAGTAGCCACTTCAACAAAACAAACTTGGTATCTTCAAAAGGCAGCACTCGCAGGGAGCTCGCAGTCAAACAGATAATGCTGTACTTGTTTTAATCAGGGTGGGTAGAAGTGCTCTAAACCTTTAAGTTGACAAATTAAGTTTAACTAGGTCAAATTCAGCTTGTTGGAAAGATCATACACACACATCAAAAAAAACTTCAAAGCATGTCACAAAATGGAGGATTTAAGTTATTTTAAGTTATGTCTCTTCCCTGCAAAGATACTTCATTAAAAGCTGGAAGACAGACTGAACCCCCTTAGTCCATATCAAACAATAAATTCTATTATTCTGCAAGAAAAAGAAATAAAAAAGATGCAATGAAGTTAGAGGGAGAGAAAACTATATTGGTTTGGGCAGTTTTATGATTAACATTAAATTATTAAAAGAAGAAAGTAATAATTTCTAAGTTTATTTTCCACATGCCACAACTTCTAAGCAATTAACATTCTCTAGGCAATTTTCATTTTACTTCTGCATTAAAATATGCTGACATTTTCAATGTGCATTCTTTCCTGAAATATCTTAACAAATCTTAATGCTGTGCTTTAGGCTTAAGTTTATACCCACCACTAGTGGCAGAATGCTGATCCCTAGATATCCTGAGAATATCTCCTAAAAACCCAAACAACCCACTCCCTTAAATATCTTGTTATTTTGAGGCAGTTTAATGCTGGATTTAATTGATGGCATGGAGGTGAGAAGGGGGGAGAGGGAAGATGAAAACAAAAACCCACCCACATAGACAACAAATTTTAAATTACATTTCATTGCTATGTACCTGCTCATGGTGCATAAACTTCTCAGGGCAAAAGAAAAGTGCACTCAAAAGGAAAAGTTTCCATGGACAAGCTGTTACATGAATAGCAGGAGAAAATAATTATATTGACATAAGACGTTATTTAATCATGTAAGAAATTATCACAAAATCAATTTATCCTAGGTTGAAAATGAGCACGGTTGGTTTGCCTTGGCATTTATTTGAACTGCAGGATATCATTAAGCTGTAACAACTTTCCAGTCCACTGGCATTCTTCCTTCTATGTCTGCATATCATAAAGCAGTAACTCCCACAGAACATGCACACTGTTAAAGACTGCTCTTTTCACCAGCCTGCTAAGCACCATTAAAATTGCATGGGCTCCTTCAGCCAACATATTGTGCTTTACAGTGACCTTTAAATTCCAAAGTCATTAGCACAGTACAAATGGAGGAAAAAAAAAATATATATATATATATATATATTCTGAAGGGCTCTACCATATAAAGTTAGATTAGAATTCATCACGGAAGCATCATGTACTTAGGCAGTTTCTGATTACAAAGGATATCAGAAAAAAGATAAAGTGATGAGAAAGGCTATCATATCATGATGTTAAGTAATTTTTAAACAACTTTGCTGTAAGCAGTTCTTAAGAACATGTGTCTTCTGCCATAAAAGGTATGAGTATCGTTTCAATGACATTATGAAAGGTTTTTTACACTAGTGTTGTAACTAAATTATTCCCAAACTCTTTGAAATGGTATTTAAGAGCTTAAGTATGGTATTAAAGTAAGTATGGTTTTCTGGTAAGTATGGTATTAAGTATGGTATTCTTCAATAGTATTAAAGAATTTAAGAGTAGTGATGACCTAGTGAAACGGAAGCTAATATACAGTTGTATAAAACTGTGCTTAAAAGAAGTGAAACTCCTCAGGTTTGTTTTTATGAATGACTATTTCAAATTCATTTCCAGAGGCATGTGTTTGAAAGGTAATGCAACCACATTTTACAGAATGAAGACTTCGTGTTGATTAATTAAGTCCTGTCTAGGCTGGTAAGGGTTGTGAGTTTCAATTTAAAATTCATGTATGTGATCCCAAGTGGAATCCTGAACTCTGGAAAAGAACTAGGCCCTTCCTTGGATACACAAAAGCCAAGATCACTGGACAGATATTTCCCTTCTGCTTAGTGATAGGCAAAAAGAACAATTTTTGTCTCTTGTTCAACAAGAACAAGATAGTTTAAAACTCATACTTTCTCCTGAAAGTATGAGAAATGTACTCATTGTACATTTGAGATATCAGAATGAGATAACAGAATATATGAGAGAATGTATTATATATGAGAAAATGTCTTCTAATGAAGGATCCAGAAGTTGTTTTCTGAGCAGCAGGATCCTCTAGCCTTGCTTACAGAAGACTGGATCCTTAAAGAACTATACACACACACACACACCCACACACACGCACTTCAGAAGGAATGTGGCCTCCTCTTTCTATTAGAATTGTGTACAAACTACCTTAACTTGTAGGACAACTCTGTTCCATCTGAGAGAATTGAAGTGTCCATAAAGGTAATAACCAAACTTGCTATTCTTATATGGGAGAGATTCATCACCAGTTCTGCTGGCATGTTTCAGTGCATGAAATATCCAAGTGTGCTGGGTCAGTCATAGCACAACTGAAGCCCAGCAGACAAGCCAGCCAGCTGGAGAAATGAGACAGTCCCAGCCCCACCTTTGCATCCTCCCTGATACAGGAGGGCAGTTTCAGACAGCTGTGAAAACTACAGCAACTGTTAAACAGAGGTCCATTCAAAGATCAGTACTGGAAAGTTTTATTTTTGGATTTGGGTAACCAAAATAAAGCATGAATAGAACAGATGCATTTTTGGATCAAGTTGTTGCAGTCCATCCTTCACTGGGCAAAAGATATGGTTCTTTTTACCATGGGGGCAGAAGAGAGAAGGATGAAGGCTGCTACTCAGCCATCAGGTATCATCAGGTGAAATTACATTTTATTTCAACTCCTACTTGGATTCACCTGCATCACAGAAAGTGCTACCACAGTTCTGATTCTTTGAATGAAGTCCAGATATAATTTGGTGACAACAGAAAGACAATTACTACATTTTCTCAAAAGATATTTCTTCTAAGTGTCACAGTGAGACACAAAGATTAAAGGACACGCACTGTGAGGGAGGTTATGCAAACCCACCAGTGCCTGGCCTGTATATATATGCTGTGAACAGCTGTGGAAATTTAGGTCTACTTGGCATCCAATTTTCTGTCATTTTTAACACAATTTTTTGGACGTGTTCTTTTAGAAAGGTCCCCAAACAAAACACTCTAACTGACAGTAAACATCTGTAATTGGTTTGTTGTCCTCAACAACTTGAAAAAAAATTAATTTTACATCTTTTAGTTAACTCTTAGGAAGCAATCCTGCCAGTGGACCTACACACAGACTAAAAATTAACCCATGCTGCTTGTAGAAAAAAATGTTTTCTAAAGGTATTAGTATAAGTTGAGCTAAAATGTTTATATGTAGAAAGCTATGCAAGAAACTTTAAATGCTACGCAATTTTCTGCCTAAAAAAATAGTCTGTAACAAAATTTCTTCTATTTTAATAATTCTTTCCCTTCAGCAGAAAAGCCACGCTTCCTTGCATAAGCTGACTGGAAAAGCTTACTGTATAAAGTATTAACCAAACACTTTCTGTCTCTCAAAGTTCAAATGTCATCATACTATTTCCAGCTCATTTGTTAAGGTTGCCACCATCACACAAAACACATTCAACATGGAAAAACTTGTTTTTCCCTTTACATTCAAGGAAATTATTCTCCAGGAGTTGTGCATATTCTTCCCATCCCCTCATGAATAATTTATACAGTGCCAAAATAGACCTCCTCAGCCCCAAACTCCAGCAAATTAAATTATATAAAATTAGATATAATGAAAGAATTTACCCTCTTCTAAAGATGTTGACATGTTTTTCCTTGAAAACACATTTGCAAATATTTCTAAACATGCAATGTTGAAAAGCAAACTCTAAAAAAGCAGCATTTATATCATTTCTCATATGGAAAAGATCGTAACTTTAATAATTTATTCCCACTTGCAGGTCTATGATTGACACTGGATACCCTACATCTCAAAAATCATTTCATGAACAAAATCAATGGCATTTAAAGGAAAGGAGTATAGTATTACCTCTCCAGCCAGTTTAATGTGATGAATCGGTTAGCTGGTGTTATTAGGATAGTCTACAATACAATGCCTTTGCTTATTTACAAAGTCTAAACCCAAGTTGGTTGTCAAGCACATTAAGCAAGACTGAACACTCAAATCAGATTTAACCACTATTTTAAGACATTCTTAGAAATAATGCCTACTGATAGAATGTAAAATACATGCTTTGGGCAATAAAATATATTGCATTGATCAAAGCTGGTTACATAAACAAGCTTAACCAACCATTGCAAAAGAGGTCATCATATCCACTAATAAATATTCAAACCCCGTGACTGCAAATTTAGTCCTAGTCCAGAAAGAGCACATACAAACTAGAGAGTTAATTAAATTATGGTTTAGTTAACAACTGAGTTTAATGTTATGAGGAACTTATATATCTTTTCTGCTTGCGAAGCAAAGTGAACAGAGCAGAGAGAAACAAATTTCATTCTTACAACTGAGCAAATGTGGAGAGGCAAAATACACACAGGAGGAGCGTGTATATCTCAGACCACAAAGAATACAGCACATTTTTCACATAGTTAGAAAAAAACAAGACAATTACCAAAATGTTTAACTGGTAAAAGTTTAATGTCAACTTACTTATAAAAAATGAAAAAATATTTTAAAATTCACCATACAATTGAGCAACCTGGCCCTACTGACTACCAGCTATAGGAAGGCATTTAAGGAAATGATGGTTGTGTCAAAACGAAAGCTAATTTGAGACATGTATGCTGCTTTGAAATAAAAAGAAAAGAAAAACCAAAAAACCCTCTCACTTGCAGGAAGCTAGATGCTTAGCCTAGTTTTTAAAGCTAATTACAAAATCCTCGTTCATACTGGTCCAGATGTCTTGACAATTCTTTCTTCTAACAGAACTGTCAAAAGAAAAGAATTTTTAAATGAGATCTTCATACAGCTTAGTTCTAAATCTTTGCAAGAAGAAACGGAAATACAACACCATACTTAGGATATGGAAATTACTAATTAAAGCACTTGCTTATATTTTAACCATTCCCTGAGGCATCTGTATACAGACACTTCTGTAACTGCCACCTTACAAAAGGTTTTAAGGACAAATGTACTTTTTCAGGTACTGCAAACAATTCCATCAATTTCTAAGCTTTATATATTATTTAGATATGTCAGACCACATATTTGAACAATATTCAGCAATAAGCTATGTAAACCAAGAAGCATAAAATATTTTTCTGTGTGGCAGTCTTAATGTATACCGTGGCATGGTCCTGCAGAGCTACGGCATTCTCAACACAGGAAAATAACAGAATGAGTTTATCATGCTTCCCGTGGCATGCCATCACACCTTAAGCTGTAATTTTTACAAGCCTTTGTTTCAGTGTTTCTTCATTTGAACTACCAGTGTTTCTCAGAAGCTTTATAAATTCCTGTTTCTCTTAAAAAAGAGATCCAATCAAGTTATCACTGTCCTACACTTATCCTGGCACAGGAATACAGCAGCAGTCATCTCTCTTTTTTATTGCTTCCTCATTTTGGAATAGCAAAAAACCAGAAAAAACAATAACAACAAAAGGTCTAAAAAAGGTCTGTTTCACTCACCAAAGCAGAGATTAAAACCAGTTAAAAGAACTTTGGGTGAAGAAAGAGAATACACAGTGACCAGCTTGCCACCACTTCCTATGGCAAAGCTTTATTGTAACTAAATGTCACAAGGACTAAGTCCTGACTTCTCTACCCCTCTGCCAACCTACTTGAGAGATCTCACACCTTCAGTCAAAAATACCTTCTAATTTAAAGCTGTTTTGCAATCTCAACATGTAATATCATTAATGGGTTAAGAAGTAACTAAAAGTCATCAGGAAGTGGTTTGTCACATTTACTGTAAACCCAAATTAACTACAGAGGCTGGCTGCCTGCTATCAAATATGCAGAGCAGTCTAACAGTCTTACCTTCCATCTGTTTCCACATTCATTGCAGACAACAAACGTTGTCATGGGTTCATCAGCACTGCGGGTTTGAACCTTTGGCATAGGCAAGAGCCAGAGGGGAAAGGGAAAATTAGTATCTTCAATTTTTGTTAGTGTGTGTTCAATGTAACTGTTTAAATCAAAGTTTTACATTAAGGAAACAAATTTGCATAAAAATACAAGTTAACCTTATGTATCAACTGAAACTGGCCTTTTGCCTGGCGATAAAGCCATTATAAACTTAGATTTTGAGAGATTTACAAGCACTAAAATACCAATTTCTGCACTGAAACAGTGCATGTATTTCTAGGAGCAGATTCTGCACTGAAAGTGCAATGTCCAGTACAGCTTCACATACATTTACTGATGCAAAGGCTTAAAAGTCTCATGACTGAAAAACAATTTGCTATTTAAAGCATCTGGTAAACGATATAAAATATAGATGCAGCTGATCCTATGATGAAAATTACATTCCCAGAAGCACTGTTAAACAAATTAAAGCACCCTTTCCGTGGTTGTAGGAATGAATGTAAATCAGGGTCTAGTGTTAGTCAAATGGTACATTAAATATATATAAAAATATACATGTGTATATGTGTATATATAATTTTCTGCTATTAAGTCCCTCTGTAAAAATAAGCTTACACACATTAAAAACAGTATCTTTCCTTCACATAAAACCCTCATGAATATGACCTATTAAGAAGAATTAGCAAAAATTCAGCATTGCAAAGCTGAAGTTTCAGTCTATACAGATACTCAGCTTGGATCTACATAAAATTTTTGGCAAATAAATACAACATACTTGCTTTATCTAAGCACAACTAAGTAGATACAGCTATTTTCACATTTTGTAACTTGTCAGCATTTTGTTAAAAGTTCATTTTGCAATTCCATTTTTTTTTTCTCTGACAATCTTTATATAGGTCTCGAGTTTTGAAAAAAGAAAACGAAGAGTCTGAATAACCACGCACCTGGGTGTATGTACAGTTCTTCTTTTTGCACTTGCCACATGTAAACAGATCAGTTTGGGTACCTCCTGTTTTAGCCATCTGGTGCTCTCTGATAGCTTCTTTGGTCAGATTTTTGCGCATTTCTTTCAGCTCATCACTTGCCATTTCCTATAAAGGACAAAGAGCAGACAGAGTTTACTAGAGAGTTTTAGCTTTAAAACAAGTTACCACTGTGCAAGTCAATACAATTTTTTATTTAGAATCCATGAACAACTCTGTTGAAGGGCAATGTAATTCTACACATTTTTAATTTTACAAGACTTAAGCTGGGATATTTCACACCACAGAAGCTACAAGAAGTTAAAAATGTTCTCTTTTTAACACAGATAGGAAAAAAAAAGTACTAGTTACAATGTCAAACATCTAGAAACATTTCTATGCAAATACACTTCTGAAGTTCAGAAATGTAAGCAAGGCAAGGTAGAAGACTGAAAAGTCCTCCAAAGAGGCAAAAAAGATGCCCTCCCTAGGTTAGATCCTTGGATAACTATCTCATTGACCTACATAACATTTATTATAGAAAAAATTTACATTATTTTGACTACTTCCATCTTTGTACTGATAAATACAGTACATTCGTAATTTACCATATGTCACCACAAACCATATAAACTTAGTTTCTAAACACTAACTAAGGAGTCCAGAATCACCTATTTTCTTGTTCCTTTAAAATAGTTTTAGTGCGCAAGATCTCACAAGGTCTAGTAATCAAGTGTGCCCAGCAAGAAACCAATTACATTTTTCTTCCATTCAGTCTTATTTGCCATCCCATGTAGATGTGGAATGAAAATCTTGTATCAATGCTGTTTCACTTCAAAAGTAATCTTAACACTAAGGGGGTTTTAGCCACTGACATTTTAATCCAAAACACTCATCAATCAAAGAATGTGCACTAGACAGGACAAAAATATATGTTTGTGCATATGTATATGTATATAAGTATGTAGAACAAAAAAAATCAAAATACATACTGAAGGTACAATTTGCTTTTTTCACACATTCTTTCATCAGCCTCTGTTTACCCTAACCTTTATGTAAAGCTACAGTAAAAAAGAAAAACCAACCAACAAAAAAACCCAACACAAATTTCTCTTGGAATAAAGTCAGTCACAATTTTTATTAGTTGACCATAACTAATTTCTCTCAGTCTCCTTTACACCTCATTTGAGGGGGCAGAATCTAACACATAGAAGCAGAACTACAGAACTGAAACAAGATGTTAACAAGATGCGCTTTCATTTTTCTCTCCCATAAAATCTAATTTTTCCTTTGACTTTCTAGATCTATTTTGACTTGTAAAGAAAAACACTTTCATGCCCTCTACCCGAACACAGCCCTATAATTCAGATTCTGCAAGGCACAAAAAAGCCAGAGTCTTTCAGAAGTATGGGCAGCTTACATAAATTACTTTTATGGCTAATAAATACAGGCCAGAGGGAAATAGGGAATTTTCCGAAAGGGAAATAGTTCAAGAGCTGTGCTTTACTTACCTCTGCTGTCATTTTGGCAAACTTGTCAGGAGGAATGTTTCCACATAATACATTTTTCCTTAGGTTAGGGTTCTTTGCATCCTTGAGATTCGCTATCCTGCTTCGTACCCTATTTTTGTATTTCATATCAGTGTTTTTTAATTCTTGAAAAATAGGTGCTTTGGATTTAAGGAACAAAACATGGATAAGTAAAACAGAGTAACACATTAACAAGTAAACCAGAGCATTAGAAAGGATTCATTCTGGGGGGCAAGTTCTAAACCAATGTACTTCTCCACTGACCATCAAGTCCTTCCCCCACGCCAACCAACAGCTACTTTCTTGTTCAACGCAGCAGAATTCACAGCCTTCTGAAGCCTAATCATAATTTAGCACAGGGTCAGTGAAATACGAATTTTTGGGTAGTAGGACCTCAACTGAAATTGTGAAAAGTCACTCATAAGTTTATGTCCCGTTTTGTGACCTCATCCTGAGAATTAATTCATTCCTGAACCAAATATTCAAACAATTACATCTCACTAATACTTTTTTTTCTTTTTTTTGATAAAAAAAGAAACGCAGACGTCTGTTCTGGAACTACTCAAACACTGCTGCCAGAACCACCCTTTTTAAAACTGTAAATTCACTTAGAAATAAACTTGTAGAAAATTAAATAAAAGCACTAGAAAATTATTAAGACTGTTAACAAGAAAAGATTTTTAAACAGCATAGAACAGTCCAGCATTTTATGTAAGAATGCTTCAGTAAGATATAATATTGCTGCTACAATGAAAACATATTGAGCTGAAAAGAACCCACACACTCACCTACATTCATTCCTACATATTTTAAGGCAAATCATTTAGGTTGGGCTGGTTTTTTAAACACTGAATTTATGTACTGATGTGTTGAACATAGTTGCCATTTTTGTTTTATATGAAATATAGGAACACTCAATATATAGATCAAGTTAATTCATTTGAAAATTACTGTGTTTTTAAAAAATACTCTTGCTCTACAGCACACAGATATACAACAAAGGATATCTTCTTCAATCTGAGAACCCAGCTCTTCTTCATCAGCACCAATAGCAATGTAATCATCTGAGGAAAACAAATGATAAGATATTAGCAACATGACACTCTGTGTTCTATATCCCTGAGATCCCTATAGTTCCAGAACTCTGAAACTCAGCAAATTATAAAACATCTGCAGTTAGTCTTCTTTTTGTATAAGTAATTTTAATTTACTGTGTAGTTAACCTTTCAAAATTGATTACTTGGAAGAACACAAATAAGTGAAAGAAGCAGAAGTTTTTAAGAGTGAAAAACATTCAAAAACCAAAAAACTTCTGACATCTAGTTGTAAACACAAATAGAAACAAAAAACACTGCCATACAGAAAATTTTAAAATATTCCAATAGCCTTGGCATCTCTCCCATCTCCACACCCTGTGCACAGAACAGACTATTATAAAAGGGAAACATTTTATATTGTGTTTAATCAATTATTTTAGTCCATACAATACAAGAATAAGCAAATAAATGTTTTGCATGCATGGAAGAGAAAGATTTCATTAGAAACACAGTAATTAAATAACAAACAATCTTATTAGATTTTTTTAAAATGCAAAGCGGAGACGTGTCATAAAACACATAAATTAGAAGAAATAGACCACAGCAGTCTTGAAGACAATACAACACTAGAATTTCTCAAGATAACTGTTTACTGTTTCTGACCAAAGTGCTTCTTCACGAAGACATCTATCTTTCTATGACAGCTTAAGAACAAATTACATACAGTGTTCGCTTCCTCATTTCAACATTGGTGTATTTCAGTGAGTGATCCAAACATCATTTGTTCTTTGATCTCATACCAAAGTCCATAAAACAAGAAAATAACCTTATTTTTTTAACTCATGGATCATCAATTTCCATGTACTATAGAAAGCAACATAGCAAAAAAGGTTTTTGGAAAACTATCTAAAACGAAGACTACATAGAATTATGAATACTATGTATTCATACATAGTATCTGACTGTCTGGTCCCAAAAGAAGTCTATCAACTATATATCCAGATGACCACAAATTCCTAGTCTTTAGTCAGCTTTACTTATTGTCTATACCTGAATTTGTATGAATTAAAAGAAAGAATAAAAGAATGAATGGATGATTCAGAAGTCTACTTACACTGGGCTACAAGTTACACTAAGCTAAGAACAGAGAACCAGGAGCTGGGTCATAATTTTGATAAAGAGAAGGATGCATTGGAAAAAAAAAAACAAAAAAACCCAAAAACTCAGGTAATTCTGAAAAGTCCAGCTTCCAGTTTGCTCCTTGTCCAGCAAATCATTCAATTTCTCAGTTAAAGGACACCCAAGTGGACATAAGAGATAAAAAGAAAAAAAAACAGAACAGTCAAGGAATTTACAGATACCCAGAAGGCACAAGGTTAAGAGCAATGCAAGACTCTCTTATTGCAAGTTATCTTGATGAAATGTCAAGAATAAGTCAGAATAAAAAGGCAGCCTTCAAAAACTAAAATCTGAAGGTTTTCAAGACCTGTTCTAAGAAAAGAAGTCTTGTATATAGTCACACCCTCTCAGTCAAAAAGACTGAGACAAAAAAAAAGTATAGCAGCCTCTACAAGAAGATTTAAATGAAGCATTAAGGAGGCAATAAGATTCCTGAAAAGATCCCCTGTTGGCAAGGTATCAGATGAACTGAGCCACAAAATGTCCTGAATTAGCAGCTACAAAAATGCATCTCGAAACATTCCCATGCCATCAAGGTTACTCATTACTTGCACCTTGGGTGAACTGGTTTATGGGTCTACACACATAAATGGACACAAACAGGGTTTATTCTACCCTACAGGGCAGGAAAAAAAAAGCAGAGCGGGAAAGACAGAAATAGAGAAGAATGAAATAGTTAAACCTGAAAATATAGTCTAAAAGCTCACCTCCAGTTCTGAGAGCTGCAGAGAGCATTTCTCTACATTTCACTCGTACAGAGTCTGAAGTGCTTGGAGCCCGGGGAAAAGAAGGGATGAAAGAATTTGAGGGAGCACTACCCTCCTCCTTCCTGCTGCTGGAATTGCTACTTGAACTGCTAAAAAAAGGCAAAAATGAAAACCAAGATTAATGTCTTTTCCCCCTTCTACAAATAACATTGTTTCTGGGCAAAATATGGGTCTTTTGCTACATCCATTTGATGGTATTCCAAAATAAGAACGCAGGGCCACCTTTTTAAAGTTATTTATAGCTCCAGAGTCAATACAATTTTTAAAGTGTCTTTAGATATTCACTAGGGTATTCCACACAATAGAGACACAGCAGGTATTTCATTCCATTATGTGGCACACAAGCTTTAATTCTCAGTTCTTTACATTAACATGAAATCTTTTTTTTCCTCCCACAGAACTTTACTTTAAAAAACAGTGATGATACATCTCACCAACATTTGCTCTGCAGTGAATGCCTTGTATTCAATCTGCTTACTGTACTGAAAGGCTGCCATGGTCACAAAATCCCCCCGAAAATTTATGTAGTTTTGCAAACTGTTAACCAAGTTTTAAGCTTCCATCTGGACATACAGTTAGAGGTTAAACTTCAATTTTAAAACTCAGAAATGTATAGAAGAAATGGGCTTGCAAATACTCTTTTGTAAACGTTCTTCAGCTCCCACAGTGACATTAATGTACGTTTCTTTTTCTGGTAACATATATTGTGTTTACCAAAAAAAGTGTAGAATGTTTATTAAACATAAAAGCTAACACACAGAGGAAGCATATGCAATTACTACAAAGCAGAGACTGAAAGTTGTTTTACAGTTCTCAAAGCCGGGTGCTAGTACTGAGAGAGGACAGAGTATTTGACAGACCCAACAGATGGAATAAACAATAAACTTGTCTGGTCATATTTTGACCTATGTCTTTTTTTTCTTTTTTTCTTTTTTCATGTCAACCGTAGCACAAGTTTACTTCCCCAACAACACACTGTTTCTTGTACAACTCTGTCTTTCAGAAAAGAACATGGCAGCTGTCTCTAATATGACAAATTCAGATCAAATAGTTTAATGGTAATTTATACTGAGTGAGGTTATGCTCACAGCCATTAAGAATTTCGCACCTTTCTTCTCTGGCTTCAGGGCTGTTTTGTGAGGAAGATGCAGGCTCCTTTTTCTTTTCTTCAGAATCTTTATCAGTTGAAGGTCCATCTGGAAATACAAAACATGAGAAACTCTCTTCTACCCAGAAATAGTAACTGATTTAAAGCAATGGTAAAATATCATGATTTCTCCTCAGCCAGCTGGAAATGCTATCAGCTCCCACTCTCTAATTTGACCTTCTCTTGCAGTACAGCCTTCCACTTCTCAACACCCTCCCAATGCAGGAAATGGAAAACATGACAACACTTCAGATCCTTCAAGTCAAGTCCAGCATCTGCTTAAACTGGTAGTGAAAACATGATGGAAACATAGACTTTTATGGTTTATTTTTTCCAACACTCCAGCATCAGGTAGAAAGTAACTTCCTAGGTATTGCATCAAGTCTCTGGAATTTGTCTTCCAGGCTTTATATACTTAAGTTCCTACTACATAAATGCCACTCTTTTTAATTGTATTGTGGAAGACACCACGGCTAGCAAAATATAAAGTAATTTTCATATCTTCAAAGGAGTTTCCCAGACACACAGACAATATTTTCTGTGATCGCTCTTAAATTATTTGCCTCAGTATTAAAATATATTTGAATCTGCCATTCCCATACAACTTACGTTTCACTATGATTTTATAAAGAATAAAGACAAAAGTCTTTATGGAAAAGAGCAATCATACTTAACTCTAGCACAGCAAGAATGCATACACCCTTCTATTGTAAAGAGAATTTCAGGGTGGCTAAATTGAGCGCCTGCTTTGATTTGTTCTCTTGAAAGGCTGGCTCTCTACTGCCTACAGAGAAAGCCTAGTGAGACTGGCATCACTGATTGACAGATTTTGTGAATTCTTCTTTCCAAGCCCTTATAAAGCTGCTATTACACTTCTAAATTCGTAGACTGTATTATTGGAATGAGCATATATTACAAACTTTAAAATTAATTAAAAACAGAAGAAGAAAAGGAGGGAAATCTGTTAAGGCTCAGTCTTGCCAACAAAGATGTCCTGAACTAAATAAGCATGTAAACCCTTGTTTAAGCATCTGAAAGTATCCTTATTTCCAGAGGAACCCCATCCCTGTGTTTCTCAGAGGAACTTGGTTGTATGTAACACACAAATTTAGGTCTCTTCAAACATCAAGTTATTTTATTTTTATGGAGTAGAAAATAACTGTACTGGCTTTCTTTTTACAGAACAATAAACTGAACATGATTTTGATCCTTTCCTTAACCTGTGAGTTAAGGAATTTATCCAATCAAATACCACTTTATTAAAAAAAATCATCATAAAAGGAGAGCAGAGACAGCAGTACTGGATCAGACCAGGCACCTATCTACTCTCCTGTCTCCAGCTGCACCTATAAGGA
Source organism: Chamaea fasciata (assembly GCF_029207755.1). Taxonomy (NCBI): domain Eukaryota; kingdom Metazoa; phylum Chordata; class Aves; order Passeriformes; family Sylviidae; genus Chamaea; species Chamaea fasciata. Next base: position 40,008,282 of record NW_027094086.1, on the reverse strand, counting down.
GATGCACACAAAATAGTACAGGAATCAGAAAAGCACAAGAGGATACTTCTCCAGAGTATTCCCCCAACCCTCAAGAGCTCACCCATTGTTTGCAATGTTGTATTCAATCCTTGATGAATTTCGTTTAAGAAAAAAAAAAAGATAAATAAACACAGATGATGCACTCAGGCTGATTGTCTTTAATAAGCTGAAGATGTTATTCAAAAAAATTCCTACTAAAGTTACCAATTTAACAAAATAACTAAGAAAGCAAACAAGACTATAAACTGAATGGATCACATGAGTTCTCTGCTATGACAACTGAAGTGCACTAAGAGAAAGAAAACAACTCCCATTTTTAACATGCATACTCACTCTCTCTATGGCAACAACTGATTACACGATATAATCTTTAAAGATGTTCCAAATCGGCATGCAATCTCATTTAACTTCATGTTTTAAGTACATGCTCATTTTTGTCAGAGGCTGTAAGACAAACCAGCAGATCAAACAAGGATCTTGGGGTACAGCTCTGCTTCAGACCATTTACCTACACATTTTTTTATGGCACGCCAAGTTGTCAAATTCAGGTCTGACCTGTGTATCTCGTGCTTATTATGCACCATACCCACCACAGTGGTACAGCAGGCACCCAGAACTCTCTAATCAAACACTTCCATTTAGCCCAGCATCATCTCACCAAGGGCAAGCACCTGCCAACATGTGCCTTTATGGAGGGCAGGGCATACACAAAGCACACAGATAAAAGCACAGCTCCTCCTATAGCTGCAGACCAGTCTATGCAAGGATGTCGCAAACCAAGGCCAGACTTGAGCAGCTGAGTCTGGACATCTTCAGCAAGTATGTCTTCAAAACTAGAGCTTCTTTAATCACTTAAGAGTTCATAGATATTTTTGCTCAATCTAGTTTCAGACAGCTGAAAATAAAGTTAATATTATCCTAAGTGTTTAAGTCGCTCTTATGGATCATAAACTGAAAAGCACTAGAAGAGATGCTTTCCATCTTTAAACTCACACAGTAATAAGGGTATCTTGTTTTATTGAAATACTGTATTGACAAAAGAACAGAGTGCAATTAACAGCCTGCTAGGCAGCATTTCATCTATCCTCTAGGGAAAGAAAAATTATCCTTGACAAATTAAAAGTCCCTACTAATAAGCTTATTTTACATTCAATGACCAGACTCTAATAGAAAGGAAGAATGACATCTAATGGGAACTATGAACAACCACAGAAATTCTAACAAAGTAAGGTGGAAAAAATGGCCCCTCTGTGAAATGTCTTTAAAAATATCAATGTGATTCACCTCAGGAAGTCTACAGAACATTATAAATATTTATATAATATAAACTACAAGTTGTGCAGTTCCTTTTTGCAACTCCATACAGCTATTCAAACTTACTTTTTTTTTTTTTTCAGAAACAAATGGAAACTGTCACCAATTTTAGGACTGAGAACTGTAACTTTGCAGTTTTAGCTACTGCATCTTCAGGCAGCCATAAAAATCTCAAAGCTTTGTTTTTTTATAATAGAAGCTAATTTATATTAATATTTCTTCTTTAAAAGACAAAGAACATGGTAGTAACAAGAATAGACTGTTAGCCAATGAAATAAGACATACAAAGTTTAACAACTGCACTGCAGTTTCTACCTGGGACTTGCAATTAATTTGAAAGATACTTGAAGTTTTTCCAGTGAAAATCTCTCCAGGGTCAAATAAGACATATCAGTAGTTTCTGTTATCAAACCAAAAATTTTAATGTAATAACATACAGTCAGAAAACATGATTAATCTGAATGTTAGAAGCCATTAATAGCTTTCTCCAACATTTTTCTAACTATATTACAAGCCAACGCTATGTTTGCTAGTAACAAGAAAAAAATTAGCAAATATAAAGATGTAATGTTATTAATTTATAAATCTAACTTCAAATTAAGAAAAACAGTAAAGTAAATTTTTTTTCCAGAAACATTAAAAAAAGATGGCTAGTTATTACCTGGAAGCACATGAAAATTTAATTTAGCGGGATATCGTGCGTTGCCTACTCAGGAATCACCACCAGAACTTGGAAAGTTTTCTGAATATTCAGTTTAAATATAAATTAAAGGAAAGAGATAAGAGAACAGGTATCAAATTACATAGTTACTAATTTAACAATGACCTTCATATTCAATAATTATTTAGGCTCCATTTTCCAGACTCTGACCAAATATTCTTGAGATGCACAAGCAGCTGCACTTGTCAGCTATTCCTCCACAATATGCAGTAAGGCATGAAGGTAAGAACAGTAAAGTTTCTTTTCAGTAGCAGTACTGGGAGGAGGAATATCTAAAAATCCATAAATAAACAATGAAATTATGAACTGTTTGCTATCTTTAAAGTTTTTTTATCATCAGTGACAAAAGACTGTGACAAAAGACATGTGGACTTATTCACAGTGTGTTTCTCTCTTATATAGTATAATCCACTGTGTCTTGTTATCTCTCCACTGATTAGCTTAACAAATTAAAGACCTACTAACAGGACTTGAACAGTTCCAAATATACACTTGACAGGAGGTGATTTCTACAGCTCCTACTCCATATGAAAATGAAACTACTGAAATTGCTTGTGCACTTGATTCTGCTTGATGTCTTATAAAGACATGTACTCTTCTTACAATAGTAAACAATATTCGTAAATGCTATTAGACTCTATTTTAAGAATTTTTTTCACCAGGATTTTTTTTTTTGAGCAAAGCCAATAGGTTTTGAGATGTCCTTGAACAACTTCACTTATGACAGCATTAACATACCTGTAAGACAGTCCTAGACTGCACCTGCTGGCTCCAGGAGAATCAAATCCAGGATTTTGTGAGCAAAGTAATCTTAATAAAATACTTCTATGACGCCTGATTGGTGTTATTAACACCTAAACACTCTTTTGAAATAAAATTACTCAAGCATGCCCTGCTTTGAAACAGGCATTTCAAAATGTTTGTGGTCTCACTTTTAGTTTTCAATACTGGAAACAGATGATCACTTAATGTTAAGAACATTGTGCCGTGATTCTGCATTTTTAGTTCAGTATATAAAGTTACTGGAGGAAAGTCTACTTAGAGGTCTGGACATTCTTTTTCACTTTACACTCTTCAGTTCAGCAAGTCATTATTTATTATGAGGGTTATATTCCTTAAGGAATTTTTATTGCTTTTCTAACATAAGAAACACCCCTGACAACCTAAATGAGTGTGCATAGATTCATTATCTGCACAGCATACTCTGTATACTCAGTACTTAGAAAAACAATCATTATTTGTAAATCCCATGTTACAACTGAGCAGCATTTTATTATGAGAGATGATTTTAGCTTCTTATGCAAATTGTGACCATCTCTGCTGTGTGGTTTAACTTCCAGAAAGTATCTGAAAGGGACCTTGCACTGTGGCTCACCCAGTGAGTCACTTGAGACAATGGTCACAAGCCCTCTGCTGCACAGCTTCCGACCCCTCCAAAAAACCATTGGTACCCTGGGAAGGCTCAAGTCAAGCCACAATGATCTGGTGATTCACAACTCACTTTGATTTGTTCTCATGTCTCCCATGCATTGCTAAAAACTAAATTTTGATAGCATTGAACTGAAACATTACATGCAGCCTGAACAGTCAACAATTCTTGCCTAAATTCAAAATGTCATTTATAAAAATAACTCACAAAGACTTCAGAGCTCTGAGTACAATGCCTGGTACGATTAACAGCTGTCCGCTTCTGCTGCCATCTTTGCTCCATACCATTTTACATGCACTATAAACAGCATAATGGAAACTGATTTCTCAAGCAGCTCAACATATGGTATTTCGTATTCTTCCAAGAAAGTCAAAACTAATGATAAAACAGAATAAGAGTACTTTGTAAGATTCCCACCCATACTTATACCCTATCTTTCACAGTTATGAAGCTTTACGTTCTAATGAGTTACTGAGCAGTGATAAAAGAGGCAAAACATTTGCCTTACTGTGCTTTGTTATCAGATCCACATTACAACCAAGGAAAATTTAACTACCTAAGTTTTGAATGTAAGCAGTGCTGTATTTTCACAATTCATTTGATTTTATGTAGCAACTGCATTACCACAACTATACCAGAGCTGGCACAGCTCTAATAGTAATAGTAATAATATACACACAATAATATCTCTTCTGTAACAAAAATTAGCACATGAACCAAGGTCACACACCCACTGCCTCAAGAAGTATTCAGTCCTGATAAAAGCCAAATATTTCTTATTTGCTTTCCAGCCCCTTACCTGTTCGACTTCACCTCATGCAAAAAGCCTTAGAGGTAGAGTCTCCCACCTGTGTTAAAACAATCTGAATCTAGAAAGCTGGGAAAGCGGAAGTTCCACCTTGCCCTAGCTGTTTGTTACTGCTACAATCCCTGCCCAGGAACCAGTAACTGTGAACAGGCTGGACCAAAAAGTGATAGCTCAAATTTAAGCCAGAAGAAATGAACAATACAATTAGTTTCCAACTGGTCAGTTCTGGTCAGCTCTGGTCTTCTGGCCAGCCCCTCCAGCACTAGTTGTGGGAGCACAGGAGGGAGCAAAGAGGCACTTGTGCAGAAGGGAAGTCAGGACTGCTCCTTTGCACAGCAGCCTACACCCAGAATGACCGGCCATGACCTGCAGGCACCACATTCTTACCCACACTCCTATAGCATGAACACCCTCCAGGAAGGAGTGACAATCCCCATGTTTCACTATGTTTGAACATTTAAACACCAGTAAACTTTAAGTAAAAACGAATTAAGACAATTTTTACTGACTTAAGGTACTCAAGTGTTAAAAAGTGAGACAATTATTTTTAATGTCTCAACGAACAAATGTTTTAGTCAAAGGACAATGATAATCAGGCAGATCTCCCCCTCCCAAAGACAGCAGCATCTGAGCACACTCCCAATTAGAATTCTGTTGGAAATGAGAGTATCTCCCCTACTATGTTGTCTAAGATAAGTTGCAGTATTAAAAATTTGAACTTCCAAGAAAAAAATTAACTCTCACCAAATATTGATAGGGCTTTCTTTTTAAAACTTAGACTAATAACTTTTAATAACTTGAGAGCTAAATCACTCAATCCAGCAGCTACTTTTAGAAGCCTTTGGAATAACTGACACTAATATGCAAGTCAATTTCTCCACTTAAATACCTGAACACTTTTATATACTGATATAATAAAGTTGGACTTCTACATTTAAGTTTAAAAAGAAAAAGTATATTATTTTCACTATTTACCAGTTAACTCTGATCAGATCCTACACTAAGACCCTGTATATGCATTTACTTTTATTACGAAGGTCATTACGAATTTAAAGGTATTTTATCAGCATGTCTAGTAATATATAATTTTAACTACTAAAACTAACATTATTAGTAGGTAAGTTAAAAGTCTTTAAGCTAGCTTTAAAAAGTTTGCTGTAGAGGCTGTTGTTTCTTACTAGAGCATCAAAGCTTAAGGCTCTGACAAAATGTCCATTTCTACAGAAAGTTAGAGTATTTTCTATATCATTTACAAGACAGTAATAAAATATCTGATAAAACACTTCACAATTGATAAAAATGAGGCTGAGTTCAAATGGTAGGGGACTCACCCTCTCCTGGTATGTGGCCTATTTTTCCAGACAGAATGGTAAATATTTAAATCACAGTGTAAACTGTTTTCTATGTTAAAATTTTAAGCTTCAAAAATCTTGATTTACCTAAACTTACAAACAAAGAAACAAAACAGAGTGCACCACAATGTATGAATAAAAATACCTGGATACATTTTGAGATTTAAGTGTTTTCAGATATATTAAGTATTACCAACAGAAAGGTTTTAAGTGTATTAATTGCTTTAAGGGAAATTGAACAAAAAGTATTAAGTCACTAATTAGTAAGCTGTTTAAAATGATGAAGGTTTAGGAAGTGCAGCTCTGTTTCTCACTACCTGTAAGTTCTAACAGATTTTAACATAATTTTTGCTCCATTTTTTCTCTTCACAAATCACTTTATAACCAAACTTCAAAGCCTCCACACTCTCACATGAGATTTAGTACCAGTTCTTCAGAGTACTTGTTATATTTGACAAAGAAATAGTGAAGAAGAGGTTTGTTAGGGCTTAGTGCTGCAGTACAGTCACTCCAGCTCAACTGCAGGCAGTGAGACTTCAGAAATGACTCACGTCAGAGAAGCTGATTTCCTACTGCCTGCCAGCCCCAACAAAATACATTCACTGTTTCTCTCACAGTAATGGCCTGGTGACAGTCAAGGAGTAAAAAACCAATTACACCAGCTCAGGAAGTTTCCACATTCACACAGAAGCACAAGTATTTCTAAAGCAAGGCACTGTCGATGATGAGCACCAAGGCTCCACAGAGTTAAAACATGCAAGAGCAGGGATGTTTCTGTTACCATACCTAACAGCTTCTTCCAAGACTTGATAAGAGATTTTGCTAAAGATGTCACCTCTTCATCTGTGCTTTGCTTGCGTATTGCATTCACTGACATACCAATTCTAGTAGACTGTAAAAGAAATAGAAATATACATTATCACAAGTGACATGAGGACAATTTAACAAACAAACATATAAATTCATACTTCGTCATTAATTTTTACAGTATCCTTTTTCTTTTCATTTTGTGGTGGGTTTGTTTCCTTTATTCTTGTGATTATCAGGACAAAATACTACAAGCCTTTATAAAAATTATTTTAACAACATGAGTGACACTATTTTACACTACAACAACACAGACTTTGAACTTCAGAAGGCTGAATTTTTTTTTTTTTTTTTTATTTTTGGGATGTGTCTCTTTTTTATACTATTCTACACAGACCAATTTGATTATTGAAACAAAGTTCTTCAATCACACTGGTCAGACCAGAGGGACACCAAGAAGAAGTGTCTCCTAGGAAAAGGAATGAAAACATAGGCAGAGTTTACAAAACATTTCTCTTGATTACAGAAAATTTCCAGGGAAAAGAATTTCAGAAAACTAAAACATCTCAGGCACGAAACTAGAGCTACACATGGGCATTTAAAAAAAAAAATACAACAGTACTACCACTTGTTTCCATCACAGAAGTTTGGGGACGGGTGGGCAGTGATGGTGGGCACAAGGTATAAAGACTGTATTTATATTTCAGCACTATAAGAAGCTTGCTAACTTCTTCACTGACATCACACTCTTAGAATTCCCATTTAGTGGCTGTGGAAAAAGCTGTTATACCAGCTGGAAGCAAGCATGTTTTAGGTACCTAAAAATTTTGGTGATGCTGAGATTCTTTAGAATCCTTAGCACAGAGAGTTGTGACTTCAGACAGAAGCAGAACTCTCTGTGTTTAAGATTTTAAAGAATGAGCTCGTCTATCTTTCTGAAAAGACCAAGACAGTGACAAGCTTTAAGCCTTTGCCACTACTGCCACCTACAGAGTGAATATGAGAGTAAGTTACAATTCTCACCCTTCAAGACTCAGAAGATGACGACAGAAATTTAGTTCAACAGTAACATTTTAGAAGATTTATGGCTAATGTGCTCATGCAATAAGGAGAAAATTTCCAACCTTTTAGCTTCACAAGAGGAGAAAAGCACTTAACAATACATAAAGATTTTATTATGTTTTTGTATTTTGACTGATGACTACTCTACTTGCTTTTGCAATGGATTATCACAAACTTTCTTCTTCTTGAAAGGAAAATTTAAATCTTTGTGGCTTGGTAAAAATGGAAATGATTTGTTCCTGTAAATTACTTCTTACAACCCAAACAACACTTTCTGAGGCACCATGGATGTGCTAAATGACTGGAAACATTCTGAAATAATCTGTAGCTATTTCAGCCAAGGAAACACATCAAATAACCTGAGAATCAGCTCTAAACACATATTTTGGATTAAAGAAAACAAATGGTTACTCACCTGTAACTAAAGTGTTCCAAGATGGACTCTGCTCACTCACATTAATGGTACTGGCCATTTCTCTTGATATTTTGAACACATAAATCTCAACATTATGTTCAGACAATAAAGAATAGCATGCCCTTAAAAATCCATAAAATACCACATCTGGATGACAAAAATGTAACTACCAAAAAACCCAGCCCTCCATTAATACCTGGGCACAATTACAGCCTGTGCTCATCAGCAAAGGGAAAACACACAAACTTACAGACTTAATTAGCTAGGTAAAATCCAAAAACTCAAGTAAAACTCAAAACTAACTAGAAAAATTTCTTCTGATCACCTAAGAGAGACAGTTTATAGGAACTGTCTGAACTGCCAGTTTTCTTAAAGCAGTACATAAAAACAACTCATTTGTTTGCTTTTATAGAGCACTGGATCAGGTCTACCTGAAGAGAGGAAGTAATGATCTACTAATTTAACTGGCACAGATAGTCACAAAAGATCAGTGTTACGTTCTCAAAATGACTCTGCTTTAGTGACAAACCAGCTGACATTATTTGAAATTTCTGTAGTCTTCCTATCTGTAGAGCTGTTCTTGTGATTGCCATTTTTAAGTGAAAAACTCCAGTAATTTCATTCTTCCCTGCTACAAATTCTAGAGCACTTTTCATCTGCTTTCAGAATAAAGACAGTCAAAGACAGCATAAGACAGCTGTTTTCACCCTGAAGCATTGAAGTTTTGGCCAGTAGCCCTCAGTAGGTGAGAGCAGCAGTGGGCATAAGTAACCTATGACTGAATCCAAAACAGAGCACACAGTGATAAGAGCAGGTGTTCTCTAAACCAGAACAAATGCAAAAATGTAAGGAACACAGCAAGAGTTGTGTAAGGAACACACCAAAGCAAGCAGAGGTGCTGCCAACTTTAAACCTGAAAGTGTATGAGGGTAGACAATAGGTGAGCACTTGGACCAAAGCAAAGCCAAACCAACCACTGAAGAATAACCACCTCTGGGTTCCCAGCTCTCCACAGCTTGCTTGCCAGTTAACTGGTCTGAAGCCATTAACAAGGGCTGCACATCACAGCCTAGTTCTGCACGTGTCTGTCATTTCCTGTAAAACCTGTTTGTTAAAATAAAGCCTGACTGTCTCACTCACTGTTTAGCTGTGCACTAACCACAATTAGCACCAGGGACACAATGCCTCTAATGCTGTGAAGCTGCTAAACAGATTTGCAAGTCAGACCACCGGATAAATTGTGTGAGGAAGCCCTACTGGCTCCCTGCCTAGCTGAGCAAGGATCAGCTTGCTTACATAAAACTCATCAGATGAAACACAGTGGTATTATTGCCTATAATCACTTCAGCTTTCTGTGAAAATAAATGTGGCAAGAAAGACACAAGACACCAGCACAAGTCCAGATGACTAATATGCACCTTCCTATTGCACATACCCGTAAAACTAGTCAGAGGACCTCATCACTTCTGAATGATGCTTCTGAAGTAGCAATGATATTACACAAAAAAATCATCACTTCTCTTATTACACAGGAATTACAGAGCTAGCAGAGCTTTTCTCAATGTAGACAGCTTTCAAACTTCTTAAAAATGGGTATGGAAGGATGCTTTTCACTTATGGTCTGCATTTCATCAATTCAAACACATTTGTCAGAAGTCTTGATCTACACAGAGGAAAACAGTGCCTCCACTATCTCATGATCATCACCCTCCTTGACACTGGCACACTAATGATCCACCACCAGGGCAAGGACCATGATTACTTCACATTTCAACTCTCACACTAAGTCTTAAGCAAATTTGGGAGGCCAACAAAGAAAGTTTATGTCAGACTTTATATATTTATCAAACTCTCAAGGGAAAAAAAAAAAAAGTACATTTGAGTACAAATATGTTGCTAAATGCAATCGTATTCAGTGGAACTGTTTTGAATACAGCAATGGATATTTATGAAAAGTTTCCTAAGGTACAGTCAATGCACTATGCAAGAGTATCCCAAAGCACTTGAATTTCCAGAGCACTTGCAAAGAGATTTTTAATTCCAAAGGTAAAAGAACATTATTATACTTAATGCAAAATATAATTTGCATTAAGACCGGCACAAAGAAACTCCAAAGAATCAGGTTAACCAGAGGGGTTTTCTGGGTCTTGTTTTATGTGGGCTATTTTTTCTGTGGGGTTTTGAGTTTGTTTTCTTTTTAAAGAAGAAGGTAGAATATAGGGGACAAACTATCAGAGTTGTACCAGCATTCATGCATAAAAGTGACACTTTAAAATTCCTATTTTCTGTCAGAAATACTATTAGTAATAACTTACTAATACAACTAATACAAGGTGCATTCTCCTTCCGGAGGAAGGAAACTTACCATATATGTGTTAGAGTAAAAGTATAAGATTCTTTGTCTGGTAGATTTGTAAGCAGCTCTTCTCCTTTGTCCATGACAAAATTCACTACTCTCAACTTAATCAGAAAGATAAGCTTTATGAGTTTGCTACTGGAAGAAAATACTTAAGGTAAGTGTCTTAAATCAGGTGAAGTGAGACTAGACTACCATGTAACAAAACCGAAGCTTCCAAGGACTTTGGACCTAGGAATCTCCTTCAACAGTGTGACTTTCAAATCTGCTGGCTCCACCTTCTTCATTAGGGAGTTAGCATTTGCAACATAACAACAACAAGAAAATCATACCTGTAGTAACTCAAGGGTCATGGGAATATTCTTAAGCTCCTTCAACAAATCAAGAGCTCCAGCCTAAAAAAGAAAGAAAATAAAAAGTCAACTTAGTAGCAAACAGGAACTTCAAATATCAACAATATAATCTTATCTGCCTTCAGGGTCACACACTGGGTTCAAGCCACCGGTTCTCAATTTATCCACAGAACTAAAATAAGGAATGTTCCATTTCACAAACTCTAAAGCATTAACAGGCCTTAACTTGGAAATCAAAGTATTCACACAAAGACTAGGGGAGTTTTACCCCATGTAACTCAACTGACAGTCAAAGCATTCTGAATTACTACTTAACCAGCCCACATCTTCAAGGGTCCTTCACTTAACAGCATCAGAAACAACGCAGACTACAGCAGCAATTTTCAGTTCAGAACAACCACATCAGTTTTAGCACAAGAACTTGTTGAGAAGCCCTGCACAGTCCATCAGTAATGCACACACATATATAAAATACACATAGACATCATTCTTAACTGTGTTTGTGGTGATGAGGTTTTTTTCTCCTGCTAAGACTGTTAGGAAAGGTACTAACTAATTCTGTATAAGCAGCTTTCTAGATAGATGATTCAAGTTCAGAGATTGTATTGTTAGATGTTAACAAAGTCTATACCCAGCTACTCTAACAGTTCATTCTTTAGTAATATAGGCCTTACTTTAAAAAAGTTTACATAAATGTGAGCTCTGTAATTCTCTTTAACCTCTCCAACCTTGATGATTTACCAACTCTACTTCAGCAAAGCTCTGCACCATCAACTTCTGACTGTGCACATGGGCTGGCAGCCTACACAAACCTCCCAAAGGCTGAGATAACTTGGCTGTTACTCAAGTGCCCGTGGTGCTGAACCTGGAAGCTATCAACAGAAGGGAGGCAACAACTGCCTGTGCATCCAAGAGGCCATTCAGTTCACTCAGGCTCAGTTCATTACCTTTTCTTCTTTTTCTTTTTTTTTTTTTTTTTATTCATGAGGTTTGGAAATAAATACCACAAAATTTGCATTTGCATATCCGTGGAATTTGATTCACTTTTCTTTCCTAACCTCTCAACTCATCCTATTTTATTTTGCATTTTGCTTGCTTTTCAAATTCTCCCCAATCAACTTCTAATATAACACCTGTTGCAAGGAAACTTAAAATATTCTGCTACATCTGCAGTCTTACACTTTAACCACCAAAGATAAAATGACCACCAGGAGGTTGAGAAATATGGAAGTGGAACTTTGGTGTCACATTCAAAAACCCTCAGCCTTGGACACCTTCAAATGTCTATTGCAACGTTTGTTCTTCAAACACTCCTGACCCAAAGAAGCCTCCAAACCCAAACATTTCACCAAATCCCACCTTACACAAATGCAATTAACATATAAAGCTAAAGTTTTACTACTTTGTCACGATAGCAAAAGCCTCATTTAACTTTTATTCATGATATACAAAGCTTCTCTCTAGTCTTAACCACAGAATTTTAGCAGCAATGATGCAAGACTGAGAAATGCCAGGATGTTTTCAGGTGCTAAACTGAGTTGGCATACTAAACCACGTCTCTCTCTCAACAGCCATAAGTGTGGTTTCTTCTGTGCAAACACAGATCCAAATAAAGCAAGTTAATTATCTTCACTGCTACAAAACAAAATCAAATACAAGAAAATTTTCTTAGCCAAACCAAAACTAATGATAGACACTAATCAAGGTGCCATTTTAAAAAATATAATCCGGTAAGACTTATCTCCAAACCAATTAAGTTATTAGCACATTTACACAGCATGTAATTTCAAAATAAACACACCCTATTGCAGTCTGCAAATTCAATATGAAAGTAACACTTTAATACAAAGTAGCACTCCATCTCATCTTAGAAACAGAGTCTAGTCAAAATTCCTTTGCCTGTTACATCCCTTCCCAACTGCACATGTGAAAACAAATTTATTATTCCCAGAGTAAATATTTTCTAATACTAGCAACTTGATACAGAGCAGGTTAACAAACCATGCAACAATTTAAAAAAAAAAAAAAAAACATAACAGAAAACAAACAAAAAACCCACAAAAAAAATCCCACAAACAAGAACAAAAAAACCCCTTCCAAAAACCCCACAAACAAAAATCAAAAACAAAAACACCAAACCCAAACAAAAAACAACAGGTTAACAGATGTTATCTACATTTTATGCTGGTTTCTGTACCAAATTACCAAAATTGATCATGTACTAATCCTTTCTAAGCCTTCACTTCTCTAATCAATTATACTGTGCACCAAGAATTAGATGCTTTAAAATTAAATTTAAATTGCTTTGAAACTCGTACCAACTAAACAGTTTTTTAAAATCACTTTTCTTAGCATAAAGTCAAATGCTCTCTGTATTTCAAAACTAGTATGGAAGTTGCACAGTATAACTTGTAATTACTTTTCTTCTAATGTAAGACTTCTGTGTGCAGCAAACCCCTCAACCATTAAGACCATTGTTATAAACCCTCCTTTAAAGGCACTTCCATCATTTTATAGAAAATAAAAGGCAATGTCCCATTCTCCTAGGCTGGCTGGCTTTCAATTTACCTTGTTAATTAAATTAAGAGAAGTCAGCTTCATACAGATCCAGCAGATTACTCCTCTCAGCTTCCTTCAGTTGGTCAGATCACAAAAGCACAGAATAGTATTTTATAGTCATATTTTAAAGCTGAGCTTGAGGCAATAGAAAATGGGGTATGTTTTTGAAGACGGGAGACCTATCCAGATATAATTCTGTTCTACTTAAAGGAGTATGCATTTAATAACACAGACAATTTTATTTTCTTCTTTAAACTTACTCAAGCATTCTTGATTTTTTTTTACTCCATGGGTGCAGCCTTAGTTTTCATACCTATTCATTACAGCAGCTTAATGGACGAAAGGTGTACTTACACACAACAGAAGCTCAAAGGAAGACACTACAGGTTTTAATCCAATCACAGTTCTGAAGGAGGAGTAGTATCTGTTTCAATTTGAAGCAGCAGCAGAAATATGTATGGCATAGTGCATTAAATACTAAATCATATCATTTCCTCCTTGAAAACAAAAGAACTGCATATATAATTTCACTAAAATAATCATGAAATATGGACAGCTACAATTAAATCTTAGTCAAGGCAAATCACCAAGAGTCTGACTCAGAAAGAGTGTCTGCATGGCCTGCCCTTTTAACTCATCAAAAGAAATGCCACAGAGTGCTTTGCCACAAGCCAAAGTCACCTTTTGTATGAGATCAAACATTTCTTGTCATCTGACTCATGACAGCTCCAGAGTGAGCAGGTATCAAAGCTTTTATCTCTTTCTTTCATTATTAATGCATCTCATCAAATCATTCTCCTTCAAAGACACAGACCAAATACCTGTTCTTGATGAGTGAAAATGGAGAAAGGAACACAAGAGGTTGTCAAGAGCATCATTATTCAGTGGGTACTTGTGTAAGAAAGCATTTCCCAATTCTACTTCATCTTTGTGAGACAATAAAGTACCTCTTCACAGAGACTACCTTAATAATTTTGCTAAAGTTAGCATTTTAACTGCAGGGCAGAATTAGGTAGGAAAACACTTTGTGCAATTAAATAAATACCTTGTAAATGACAAAGTCTAGTAAGAAAAACACGGAGAGATCTGGTTTGAATACTAATGTACATCTTCTTCTATGATACAGCCAAGGGTTTTTATCACACTACAAGCATGAGCTTTGGACAAACTGTCAGATCTCCACTCTTAGCCACAGTGGCAACTCATTGAGAAAACATCAGCCTAACAAAGGAGCCACTTGTGTGTAGTAAGGAGTGAAGGAGCTCTCTTACAACACAGCAAAAAAGCCCAATGCCTCTAGTGCTGCCACACTCTCACTCTTGGGCCAGAGGAGAAAATGAAGGTCCAGCTCTCCCCCAGCCAGGCAAACCCTGGCCCAGCCGTGCCCGCTGTGTTCAGCCACGTCAGACCCACGCTGACCCCAAGGAAGTCACCACAGCGCTCCCCAGAGCTCTGAAGGGTAATTATGTTACACGTGCTGGAGTGTGAATACATGTTCCCAGCTGCTGTTGGGAATTTTATCCAAACTCCTAAGCTTCAGATGACAGAGAAATACCCTGTGGTTACCAGCAGCATCCCGGGTATGGCTAATCCCCAGGATCAACAGTCGTTCTCATACTACCTGGGAGCTGTCGTTTTCGTTCTGTTATCAGAAGCTTTACAAATAAAACTGAGCTGGCTGCCCTTTATCATTCTCATGACTGTGATATTTAAGCATTTCAGTCAGTCAGTTTTCGCCCTTTCAACACCTTGTAGGAAAGAGCCACTACTTCAGTTCTAGAGAAAGTGAAACAGCAAATGTTTTTGTGCTTAAATGCATGGAGAATAGAAATAAAAACAAAGAGGGGAAAATAATGGAATTAATAAATGCCAGTCATAAAATATTCTTTCCTCTAGACAAGGATCTTGCTGCCACAATGTATCATTTGAGAGTTCAAATATATCACAGCTAAGCCATGCCATACTATGGAACCTCACAGACAGAAGCATAGCTTGTGTGTACTTACAGTGATTTCGCTTGTATTCTGAACTAAACTAATCTCATTGGTTTCATACAATATTTCTATAAATATGCAAATATTAATAATGCTACTCATACTGTCCACTATTAAGCAATAACAAAACTACTTCCATAACAATAACATAATTACTTCCATAAACTGGAATTCCACGGGGTTGAGTTCTGAACTATTACTGTTACTGAGCTTTTAATGCACTATCATAATGTATAAAAAACCCATTCATGTATATAATAATATCTTGCAGGAAGAACAACAATCACATATACAAGCACAAATTTACAGAGAATATCAATGTGCCCACCTGATAAAGAAGTAGTAAACAGAGTTTACAACCTACTTGCAGGCTATTTTATGTATAACCATGGTCAGTTATCTGGCTGTTGCTCTACGCTCCGATTTTACTTACTTTACTTATGTGTTTGTAGGCACCGTATAAACACCATATGTTACCTGAGTTCTGCATGAAGGACATACATGATAAGAACACTTGAGTTAAGCCAACTGAATCCTGCCTAACTATATTCTTCCTCTGTTCTGAGGCACAAATTATGCTAATTACTCTGCAGGTTAATAAACACAATTAGAAGTGCTGCAGGTTAAAGAAAAAAAAAAAGGCTCACATTCCCCATTTGTTTGTGAAATTTACCCACTTAACCCTGGCCCTCCCGCAGCAAGGTTTGGGCTCTTCACTCATATCTTATTTTTTGCATCCCACCTAAAAATCCAGCTTTCACACCTAAAAGCGACAGCACCCCATGTACAGGGGTCATCTCCGCAGGTGTTCTCCTGGGGGTGGCAGGTTTCCCCCGCGCAGGGCCAGCACCGCGCTCCCGGCCCGCAGGACTCGCAGGGCGCAGCCGCTCCCAGCCAGGGCCGGTGCCCGGGCGGGAACCTCCTCCGGGCCCAAGGCGCTGCAGCGAGGGCGCCGCGGCCGCCCCGCCGGGGAGCAGACCCGGCTGCCGGCCCCCTCCTCCGTCGGGGCCGGCGGGAGGCGCCGCTGCCCCGCGGGGCGCCGAGGGAAGCGCCGAGGCCGCCGGGCAGCGCGGGGAAACGCGGCGGCGGGAAGGGACAGGCCCGGCGCCCGCGGGAAGGACGGAGCGCGGGGCCGCCCCGGGGCCGCGCCGAGACCCGCGGCGCCGCCGCCGATCCGCCTCCCGCCTCGTCCCGTCCCGGCGCTCACCGCGTTCTTCTTCTGCACCATCTTGTCCATCTTCTTGGCGATGCGGATGATCTCGTCCTCCGTGGCCATGGCGGCGGCGGCCCGGGCGGCGCCAGGCAGCGCGCGTCGAGCGCCGGCCGCGGGAGCCAGGCAGCGCTGCCGCTCGCCGAGAGCAGGGGCGGGGCCGCGGCCGTCGGCGTGCCGCGCACTACCCCGAAAAAGCCCCAAACCCAGCAGAAGTGCAGTGGGATGTCTGCCCTCCGACAACCTCCGCTGGGCACTGCACCGAGGCTGACCGAACTCAAGAAGCGTTTGGACAACGCTCTTCAGGCCCGTGGTGCCATTCTTGGGGTGTCCTGTGCAGGGTCAGGAGTCGGACTCCATGATCCTAGTGGCTCCTTTCCAAATCACGAGTGTGTGATTCTGTGACCCTCTTACCCTCTCCATCTCCCAGCAATGCTGCTAACGCTGCCCTGATGGTACCCCTAATACAGGGCGAACCACGCCGACCGGATCCCCTTCCTACAACCGAGCTTTTCGCCGGCTGGCAGGAGGCTCAGAATTACAGCAGACACTTGACTTTTATTAGAGTCAAAGGGATGGGGAAAAGGCCCTGTCCCCTCTAACAGAAAAGGTTTTTATACGTACATCTTTTTAACAGGCTCAAGAATTACGTTTATGTAAAATGGAGCGAGGGTTTCAAATTGCAGCTTCAGAGTGAAGTTCTGAGGCAATACAACAGAGCTGGAGATAAACTTTGGCATTGGCCAAGCATCACACTGTGAGGTGCTACCGCGCTTCTAAGTCTTAGATCTAGTTTAAAGCTTATGTGTGTTCCAGTGGGACATATCACATTTATAAAGTTTGACATACAAGTATTACACATCACTACTAATGGAATTCTAGTTCATCAGTTAGATGCCTTGTTACTGTGCTTTTTGATTGAGGACAGCATCGTGAAACCATTTTTGCTGCAAAACAGGAGGGTTTACTTCACAATAACGGTAGGCACATCTGAAGGTTACAGGAAGATTATCCCTCCCTAAGATCCAGGAGGGTGCTTACACAGCCACTCAAATCCATTATCAGTAAGCAGTGGAGTGCTGTGGATGCCCCAGTTGTGAACCAAGGACTGTAAAATATGAACATTTTGGAGAACAGGCAAGGCAGACCTTTTCCTCCAACTCTTAAGGAAGCCATAACAGCAAGAACCGTCAACACACTTGTCTGTCGTGCACTGGGCAGCAAGACTGTCCCATGTTTTGAAGGCAAATAGAGAGAGGTGGGTTTTGAGCACTTCTACATCCTGCTGAATGGACACAATGGTCAACACTAAGGCCTGCACATATTAGGAGCAATAAAAATTATTTGGGACCTACACACGATCCTCCCCCAGGTTAGATCTGGCCCATGAACTGGACAAGCATACAGAAACTTTGTCTGCCACTTTTTTTGTTTATTCTGCCCAACAGGAGGTAAAAAACCCTCACAAGGAAAAAAAATTAAGGAAAATAATACCTTTTCATTCAGGAACAGATTTTGGGGAGACAAAAATAAAATCATGCTGTTTTTCACAACTTATAAGGGATAGTGCCAGTTCAGGTTTAATTCCATTGTGTCTACATTTAGTTAGCTAGTACCTGTAATAATCAAACACCGGTATTTAACCTGATGCTAACTAACCTCAAATGAACTTTAGCATTACTGTTCCCCACAGTCACAGCAACGACAAAACAACACACAGGGTGTTGGCAGCTCAGAGCTATTGCTACACTACAGGATCAACAAGCTTGTACATGTTCTATACTAGGTGCAAGTTAGGTCAGGGACAACACAATAACAAAACTAGAAATCTCAAATCAGTCAGTTTGGTTAGTTTATATGTATTAAAAGTCTGGAATAAAGTCATCCAGACTTTTCTAAAATTTCTTTTAAAAATATAATTCAACACTTACTTCACTGGAAATGCAGGGAAAGAGTTCAAAATGCAGATGAAATCTATTAACATCCAAAATGTATCAGGTGAGAAAACTGACAATTATAAATTAAATCCCATGAGAGCACTTATATAAAAGGCAAAGCACATCACACTTATTTAACATCTAATCTAACCTTAAAAAAGTAACATCAGAGAAATATTTCAGTAGGGAAATCAAAGAATAATCAGATGGGAATGCACGTTCTTTTTATTTTTTGCAAGTTGATGCATTAAAAGAAAACATACTACAGCTCACATTATCTATACTGTATGCTAGAATACCTGAATGGTATCAATTATCTGAACCAGTACTAACCAAATTCTTTATATCAGCTGCTCCACCAACCTTGGGACAGCAAGTCTTTATCCAAAAGGAACACACAGCACTCCTCATGCTTGTTCTCTTTTAGCTGGTTCTAAACCAAGTAGCTTTGCACAGCACCAATCTCTTCTATAACATGTCACTCCAAGTCCAAAGAAGAGTAGGAGAGGGAAAAGCAACCTAACTTTTTCCTTTCTGTTTAGCATCTTTCTCCTAAATTAACAGATTAGGAAGAAGAAATAACGCACTATTTGTTGCACTGCACTTACCTGTTATGGCACATCTTCACCATTCTTTTGCAACATTTTCTAAAAGGTATTGCACAGCTGCTCATGCAGAAAGCCTGTGTCCAACTCATTTTCTGGACTATGTGGCCTTCTACAATACTAAGACTTAGCAGGCAGAGATGACTCTTTCTAAAAAAATGCAGAAATACAATCTACAAAATAATGTAGATTTTTACTGACTAGTCTCATTTGATATGAGACAGCACCTTCAGAAATTTTGGGGCAGGAGGGGCAACACAGTAGCATGTTCACTTACTACAGAATTTGAAGTAAAGAATCTATGAACTGCTATCAAGGCACTTAAAATCCTACATTTTCAGGACTGATTTTCTGTATAAGAAGGCTTCTCTAATTGAGTAGTAACACAACTTTGCAAAATATAACATTCACAGCATTGGAAAAGGTTTTGTGTAACCATGTTAGGGCTATTCACCCTCTCCTCTTTATTTGAGCCCTGAATGCAATGCCTTAGATCTTCCAAAACAGAATCTCAGCTGGTCTGAATCAGCCAAGTGGCCCCCAACCTTTGCAGAGGAAGGGGAGATGAGTCCAATCACAGACACATAAGGGGAGCTATAGCAAACAGAAGTTCTAACTTCTCAGAACAAGATTTTCTTCGAAACCTTCTGAGACAGCAATAAACATCTTGATTAATCTTGATTAAACATTTTGAGGTGGGTTGGGCTTTTTAAATTTACTTTTTCAAAATGTTGTTTACATTTTCAAAATGTCTTCACTTTTTTCAACTTAAAAGCAGTAACTGCAAGTATTTAAATATATATTTTTTTAAAAAAAGCTAATGTTTTGAGGGTTTTTACTTATTTTTTAGTTTCTAAAGCTTTTAAGTTCATTAGACTTCTCTACTCTGTGGCAACTTTATGTATTTTTTCAATATATACTTAAAACACTTAAGCCTTTTAAAGATCTAGTGTGATAATTTCAAATACTACAGCACAGCTAGCAAATTATTTCAAGCACAAACTACTTTAAGAGTTTGCTTGTATTCACAACTGAGGAACATTCAGACTCCATCTGCTCCATCTGTTAATACAGAGAAGTAGCTCTTTAAAACAAACCTTAGACAAGGGAAGTCTATCTTCTCCTCACAGGCTAAACCTCCCACTTAGATGCCTGAAGCAAGTTCACTACACCTCAGCAAACTGGCTAGACGCTTTAAGTTTTACTAGTTTTGCAGATAAAAAAAGGAGGCAAGGGGTTGCTCTTTTCTAGTAATTAGTCCTAAAAGAAAAACATTAACTACTGGTCCACTTGGTAGATGTCCATTAAATTATACAAATACTTCATTTAAATCAACTTCAATCAGCTACATCAAAGGTACCTGTTCAACTCAAAGAGAATTAATAAAATCTGTTATCCCAAAGGCAAATGTGGTAAGATGAGAGTGGCAAACAATGAAAAGGGAGAAAAAAAAAAAAAAAAGGAAGGGGAGGATGGGCAAGGAAGGGAGGGAAACTGTTCTACGGCTATTAATCTTCAAAGAATCACATTTTCAATTTAACCAACAGACATTCTGAAAACTTCTTGAGTCACGTTCTTCACTTACACCACTGCTCTCGTACTGTATTTGATAAAGTTTAATACACTACATTGTCTTGGGGCTTTTTACTATGTTAGTTTTAGGCAATTTTTCTTCTCACTATTACCTTATCAGGGATGCCAGGCCTGAAAGTAAATAGAAACTGAAGATTACTCAAAATGTTTTTCAAAAACTATAAACTGGCAGATTACTTGTGTAATTTTGCATCTTTATTGTTCCTAGCTATTCTTAGACTCTTGATTTGCCACAACATATTCACATAGAGCACTGCATCTACCACACATTCCCATCCATTCACGAAACTCCTCACTGTACTCCACATTGACTTTTGGACATTGCAGTCTGTGGAGACAAGCAGCCTTTTAGTTGCTTTAAGCTGCTTGAAAGGGGAAATTTGCCTTTACCACACACAGACTCCATTCCCTCTCTTCCCAGATAATCCCACATTTTCTCTAGAGTGCCCTGCACTATGTATAGCACTGACTGCCCTCAAATCTTAAACTAAATAGTGTGTGTAACCCCTGACCTGAAAATGGTTTCTTTAACAAATCTCTTAAGTGGTGTGTATGCCAAACCTTAATCAACTTCAAAGCCTTTCCAACAACACAAAACACCCAGAGAAAAGGCGCAGCAATACAGAGTGAGAAGACTTTGGCTCCTCAATGTCCTAGAATAACTCTACTAGAAAATACCTTAATTTTTTTTATCTTTCAAAATTATTGCAAATTCCAAGAAAACAAGTCAAAATAAAATTAACCCAGAATACGAAAACCAGACTCCAATCATACTTAGGATTCTTTCAACAAAGTAGCAAAACCTAATTTGGCAAGCGATTTTCTTTTCTTTTCAGTAACTAGAAATGATTGTTCTTCTGTCTTATAATATGCATACATTACCACATAAGACTTTTTCAGGGAGCCTCTAGAGTGCCTGTTTGACAGCACATAAAAAAGCTCAACTTCCTTCAGGTAAGTATTGAAAAAATCTTTAGTACTTGCCCAAATACCGATGGAAATTTATTTCACAGTGATTAAAAATGGAAAGCTTTTACATTTTCCCTAGTACAGAAATAATTTCTGAAGTTAAGATTTCTTATAAATAAAATTAGTAAAAAAAATCACATTTTAGATGTTTATAATAAATATGAATGGCTTATATTTCTTAACACAAGGAGTAAGTGTTCAGTATTTGTTTATAAAACTTAAGAGACACAGGCCTTGTACATTTGGCTTCATTAACATCTTACAGTTTGCCCTCAGTCATATCCATCAACCCAAATAGCACCTCTACATAAAAGAGGAATTCAAATTATTTCAATGAAGTGCAGTATACTCTATTAGAGAGAACATGTTTTAATTAACAGTTCTAATACCAGTTACAGTGTACAGTACTTTTACCAATTTCCTGTGTTGTAATTATACAAGATAGGACAAAGAGACCAAATCATACAGCCCCACCACAGTACAGACACCAGTAAAGTTTTACCTGAAGAATAGCTGGAAAATTTGGCTTATAATATGCAATTCAGCATGTTTATTCAAAAGTGGGCAACATATTTCAGCACGAAGTCAGATTTCTGACAGCACAAAACTGCAGTCCAATTTAAGTACCATTTTGAGATTAAGAACACATGAAGGATTTAGATACCCATTGAAATAAACTGATCTGCAAGCAAAGTATTTTCTTATCAATGCTTTCACAGGTTTGATGGACATCGTCTCCTCTAGTAGAAAGTCTACCGTTACAAAAAATGAGCATTATTGGACAGTTTCAAATTGCAGTTTATGAGGAAAGGACATTCACATTTAGAACACTGACACTCCATCTTCTCCATTTTAATAGAATACTATGAAAACTCCCCCATCAGACTGAGCTATTATTATTCAGCCTCGAGTACATGCATTGTAACAACAATCCCAGCATCAAATCACTTCAGGTAGTGAAGAAGCTAAACTACAAGATCACATCAGCTTTCAAACCAGCTGAGAAGTTACAAAAGACAGGAGCTCAACATACACAGTGTAATACGGGAGGACGGGAGGACGCATGGACTTGAAGTTTCCTCTAGCTTCTGGGCTCTTTAAGAACTGGCAACTACAATATAAACATAGACTCCTGAAGGAAAAAAAAAATGAGGAGGATTCTTCCTAGAATACAGAAATTCAAAGTAAGTCAAAACATTTACTTATGTTGACTTTGGTAGCACAGCTCTTTGTAGATAAAGCAAGCAGCAAAACAATATGAAAAAGAATCTTGTTATGGCAGCTGAATGTTTGAACAAAGTTAAGACATAAAAAGCATTTCTAGAAAAACATCTGAAAGCATCATGACAGTGACAGTTGAAGCTGACTTGGAGTTTTTAAGTACTAGAATGTGACCACAAACTGTAAACACAGTTCACCAAATTGAAGAAAGTGTTATGAAGCTAACACAGAAGGAAGCTAGGGCAGATCTCATTTTAACATCTTATAAATACTTTTTTAAACCATTTCTTGCAGAAGGAAAAATACGTGAAATGAGCACACATTCAATTAGAAGTTAAGATATCAACAAATCTACAAACAGAACGTGAAAATAACGAAGGAAAAATTAGAAGCGTGTGCAAGAACTTTGGAAACACATCAATACTCAGGGAATTATTTAGACAACAGGGGAATGAAAATAAACCTAAAAACTAGGAAGAATAACATATAGTTTGCTTACCAAGACTGCAATTCAGTAGAATTGCAAAACCAGCTAATGCAATTTGGGAATGACTCCAAGCTAGAACATAATGTTTTCTCAAGAGAATTTTGGCACAACTAGAGTAAGAATATTATGGTTCTTTTCTGTGAATTAAATTAACTGAAAGACAAATTGGCAGATCTACAGAAGAGAGTGACTGAGAGAAATCACTAATTAAACTTCAAAGTTAATAAAAATGCCCTCTTAACTGCACAGATGGAATATTTAAGACTGTTTCATTACCATTTAGGAAAAATTTTACATTTTAAGAGATGCTTAATAATCCAGAGAAACTGAATTAGAAAAGAAGCAGCTTCCTAAAAATGAAGTGCAACATTAAAAAGAAAAAAGCACTGAAAACTGGTAACACAGACTAGGTAAACAGTTCAGATCTCTGGCAGCAGCAATGTTAAAGGAGAGATATAAAGGTGCAATTCCTCACAAATGTATTTGTACTGGCAGATATCTGATATAAATCCACATACACTGCAAGAGGACCCCTGGGAGAGGAAAAGTACCTTAAATGCACAGTACTGACGTGACAGATACATCCAAAATAGAAATATTCTTTGACTGAAAGCATATTACAGGATAGAACATTGTTATGCAGCAAATTATGCAGTAAAAAGTGTAGTGCATTGTTTAAACATTCCTAGTGTGCTGACAGCCTCTGAATGCTACAGAACAGCTGTTTCCAGCAGTAAATTATGGCTCTTAACTGAAAAAAAAGCTATTGAGTGTGCATCAACTCCTATAAACCAGTGCATTCTACAATTTTAAGATTCTGAAAGAAGAAACATTCTGTATCTTGTTAATTTACTCTTTTTTTCCAGGATAGATCTTCATATTGCTAGGCTATACTGATCTGGGGAAATGTAGGAGGATAGATTTGAAAATAAAATGCTTTGTTCCTACTCAGAAAAAAAATCAAGTCTTAACATGTAATAAGAGAAAGCATTACATAGTATCATCTAAAAGTCTCACTTTAAAGTTTAGATAAGTTATATCCCAATTGCACTTATATTTCTAATAAAAAATAACTCAAGTAAGTGTGTGTTACAGATGAGAGCTCAACAATACACAGAACTATGCAGCTGCACTATTTTCAGTTATTTACTCAAAGCACAGAGAAAAAAATCAAAACAATATTTTGTAGTTGCTCATGTGAAATATATAAACAAATGAAAACTACAACAACTGAAGCATCAGATGAACATTCAGTATGAAAACAAGAATTTTTAAAATTAAACTCAAATTAATCCTATGCACGTCTTCAGAATTCTGTTCTAAGTCAACACTTGCAATGAACTTAACAGAAAAAAGGACAGTAAGCAACAAACAACACTCTCATAAGGAATGAGTCCCTTTAGAATTTCCACAGTATTTATCTATATGAACATTTTAAATTTGAGGTGGTTTTAATATAGGAAATATCTTTGCTGACTTCTAGCCATTATAGAACAACCCTCTTTATGTGTTAAATAATTAACATATAATCCTTAAAGCTTTATCCTTGATAGCATTTATTCTACCATCATATGTCCACTATGTTACATGTTCTGTACTTTATGCCCACTTGTTTTATGTTGTGTTCTTTATGCATTCATTACATAAAAGAAATCTTATCATATGTTTTCAATGAGTATTAAGAACAAATCACATCTCAAGTAAAACTAAACTGGTCACATCTATGTTGCTCACTTAAATTTAGGTTTTTTATTACTTGTACAAATAGTTTGAAATTCTGCAATCAAGAAAAAAAATAATCAGACATCTTAAAACAGTTACATTCTGTCATTGTTACCTAGTTCCCTCATTCACATCCTTCCCATCACTGGGTGATAAATACTAAAAAGATTATCGTTTCTTGTACGTGTGTATTATTTAATCTTCCTTGTAAGTATAAATTTGCAACACAGTAGTAACACTGCAGGTATAGAAATAATGTTTCCTATCAGGCATATGAAAAGATTTAACACTCTACCACAGTTGATGCTGGTGTATTTATATAGAAGGCTTCTCACAAATCAGTTCAGTCTATGGGAGGTAGATGTTTGTCTATGAACTGTTTTACATCCATCATTTCCTGTTTAAAGATAAAAGTATGCATTAGTTGAAGTCCTCTACTACTATATAATCAGTTACACTAAACCATGCTTTAAAATCTGAGTTATAATTAGCAGCTGGGCTAGAAATATTGAGCAATTAGTTACTTGATTACCACTCTGCACACAAGTCAAGGCTGATAACTCCATGGCACTATGCACTCAGAAGAGCCTAAAATATAAGGGGAAAAAAAAGCAAAGACTACCTTTTCTCTCCCTCTGAAGTTGAACAGGCAAACTAGGTATTAACCATCAAGTGATCTTGATAGTACCAGGCTGACTATAGGTTTCAATGTAGCTAAGACCATAGCTTCCTGTATACTTTAAACTTTTAAAAGTCAGCAGCAGCATGAAAAGCCAGCAACTCCTCCTCCTAACCACTCAGTTTCATTTTCAGCATGCTTCCTTCCTTAAGGAAGAGCAATACAGCAAACTAGACTAAGAAAGTAATCCCTGGTAATCTTTTTTTTTTTTTTTTTAAATTAAGTCACTGTTGTAAGAAAGAACATATTACTAACATATTTGTGTAACAACTCACAATATTACAGTCTAATTGCAAGACTACTCTACAAATGTTACAAAGAGGTTGTTCGAAGCTACAGTTCTCACAAGATGCAACAATCTCAATTAACAATGTTACGGCTGCTGACAAATGGCAAATCTGTCCTTTGCCTTCTCTTTGATTTCTTGCTCCTATCACTCCTACCCTCCTTACAGGCTGCAGCTTTTGCCATTTTAGCAAATTGAGATGATTCAAGGAAGTTTCTGATTTGCCCCAGAGCTGGCACAAGGAGGAAGTGAGGGCCAGGAGGTCATGAGTAGAGAGAGTCCACCCCTTTCTGGCAGCAGGAAGTTATTACATCAGCTCAGCTGGTTGCTGAGCCAGAACCATAAACACAGGTTCTGAGGCTGCCTCTTCCACAGTGTCAGCCCTCCCTCCACAGAACTACCAGGATTCTTCTCTCCAAAATACCATCTTGGATTTATGCTATAAGAATTTGTCTTTTAATTTTAATTAGTTTTTTTAACTAAGCAAATTTTGGGGAAAAGAGCATTTTATAGACCAAGTTGCCTAGTCCCTAAAATACAATCTTATGAGGAAGTTCTCACTAGTTATATCAACTTTTGCTTTGAATGCTTTTTTTTTAGCCCAGAATTCAGTTACTCACCAAAACAAGTAGCACGAAGCACTTATTAATTAAAAAATAATAAACTAAACCAAAACCAACTGAACTGACAAAAACTAACCCCCTCCGAAAAAAGAAGCCCATAAATATCAGTTTTGAGGGAAAAGAATTTACTATATCCAACTAAAACAGGGTGTATTAAGAAAACTACCTCAAGAGATGAACTATGCATCATGCCAGAGTAAGTCTTGAAGGTTACATTGGCTGGATTTATCATGGTCTTCAGCTTCTCCACAGTGAGGGAACCAAACATGACAGGAACTAGAGGGTCACAGTCCCCATGGCACTGAAGAACAGCAATATCCTTGTTGACACCACTGATAGGGCCCTGGGAGGGGTGGGATTAGACAGGAGAAGAGAAGAAAGAGACACAAAGTGGAGATGAGGCTAACACTTTGGAAATAAAATAACCCCATGCACCCTGTGGCATGACAGGCAAATTGAATTCTGAGGGGAAATAGTACAAAGTATAGTCTGCAAGCAGCTCCTTATGAAGTAAGCTCTGCACCTGACAACACATTAAGCCCAAAGACCTGCAAATAAAATTTTGGCAAAAAGTTTTGCATACAGAAAGACATAATTTCTGGCCAAGTAAAATACCTGAGACTTTGCACAAACACCCAGTCTCTAATGAGATAGTGCCTTGCAGATGGAACAAATGGCAGACAGAAAATTAACCTTCAAAGAAAATTTGTTACATCCTTTAAATTTCCTAGTAGTGTCATTTTACGCAAAAATAGCTACTTAAGTGTAACACTTGAGTGTTTCTTCTTTTTCCTTACTTAACAAAATCTAAAATTTTAGGGCCCTGTTTTAAAAACTTCCAAATTATTAAACAACAGTCATCATCCAGTAAAAACAATGAGCACTAATTCTTGCACAAGATTCCATCTTCAGATATACTCATTCACCAAGTGCAAATCATCATAGAAAAGAGACAAATACCTGAGGAAAAGAGGCCCGTAGAGGAAGCCAACAGCTGAGGGCTATGACACCTGCTAATTTTTGATGTGTTGTAAGAGCTGTATACAGTGATAAAGCACCTCCCTAAAATAAAGAGATAAAAGTATTAGAAAAATGACAGTCAAGTTCTTTTTAATGTTGGCTTCAAAATCTCTGATTTCTCCTTAAAAGTCTTTTCCTATTTATTCTTCTTTAGAGCCAACAACTAAAACCAGTATTTACGTATAACATTTGTTTTGCCTTTTCTCCTCCCCTCCAAGTCCCTGTGGTCAATTCAGAAGTAAGCCAGCAAATTTACTGTTATTAACAGCAGTCAAAAAAACCCCAAAAGTATTATCACTAGTTTAATATTTAATTTATTTGCATGTAGACTGGGGAAGTTGATGTATGGACCAATTAATCTACTAACCTACCTACCACAGATGCCTGAAAAGTATGAAGGAAAAGATTTCCCAAATAAATCCAGAACACCAAATATCTACCAAATTCAATTAAAAATACTACCAAAAATTTCAAGCAAAACCATGTAGGTTATGTGCATGAAGATTTTAAACAGACTATTTATTTTAGTAGCTTTTTTACACATTCATGTTCCAGTGAACAGTAATTATTTGCATAAAACCCAAAAACTTCATTTGTTAAAGCAAAGGAAAATTGACACCTTAAAATTTTAGAGGCATCTAACATCAGCTGATTTCAATTAAATGTCTGTGTTTCCCAAGTTAATAAGGCTAGGTAACTTTCCTAGAAAAAAGACAATGGTTCTTTCCAACCATACCTTACCTGAGAAAAGCCTCCCAGAATAATTCTATTAGAAGGAATTCCATTTTTTACTTCTTGATCTATCAGTGCTTTAACTGCAACATAAATAAAGGCCAGTTGTTAAAATCCACTCCCTTCTCTAGAAAGTCCAGAAGAGGAAAGATACTTTCTTCCTGGCATCAAGAGAAAGGTACTGGAAGGAAAATCTAGGCTGCCATACATTAAAAGTACCAGAAGATCTACAGCACAGTCAGAAATTTCAGTGCCACTGTATCATTTCCAAAGAGAAAAACTTGCAAGTAGGTGTTGCAAAAGCACCAGTGCTGGGAAGATGGTATCCTCTTCCACGTAAAAACAACAAAACTGGATGCTAATACTGCTCTGACGTGCTGCACTTCCCAAAAGCTCTTAAAAAACCCCTACACTTGTTCCCATATTTCAGAGTAAGAAGTGTTTATATTGGTGAATTACTCTAGTTACCAATAAAGGTAAAAAAACAAAAAATAAACAATCTAGCTAAACTTTGGTCAGTGATAATACCATATACACATATTCTTTTCCCTAAAAAAATATTGTCTTTGGAAAACCTGTTTGATAGTTGATAGTTCATTTTCAAGAATACCTGGAAGTACTTTTAAGACATAAAAAAATACTCCTAAATATACCATTCTCTGCCGCCTGCTTGATCCCAGCTTCATCTTCCTGTGAATCTGGAGAAAGTCCAATGATATCAAACCTTACAAAAACATCAACAAGAGCATTACTCATTAGAGCATCCATTCCACTTCCTTAATACACAAATAATGACATTTGGATGTTTTCCAGACAAAAACGTTAGCTGTCATATTGTTGAGTACCAACTACCCATAGATCACAAGAAACAGTGCACAATCTGTGAATGTGGCTTAAAAGACTAGATCCAGTCAACAAAGCTTTTCTGAGTTTTGACATCTTCTGTTATTTACTGCAGATTAAGCAGCACAGTTTTGATATTTGCTCAAAAAATAGTAGCAGGAATTTTGCTGCACGTACAAATTAAAATATGGTTTGAAGAAATACAAGAAAACCAAACACAAGTTACTTTAAGGGGAGGAAAAAAAAGCCCAAAATCCAATAAAACTGAAGACTGGTTTAAGATCATTGAAATCTACCATATTTTTCTTTTTCTCTATTCAAAATGGATATTCTAAAGAACAGTTTCTACATATCCCACCAACCCACCAGATATTACTAGTAGCAATAATATTTCCACTCCAATCTCTACTTCTAGTGACTTTGAATTCAGACACAATGCATACTACAGAACATACCCACAAAATAAAATGGGATTTTGTTCTAAAATATACAGATTAGTCCTGAGGAATAGTCACTACCGCAGATACAAAAGGATAATTAGAATGTACTCATGACAGCCCTTTTATAAGAACAGAACTAAAGCAAAAAGCTTTTTACACACTTGCATGTGATTAAAACCAGATACTCAGGTTGTTCATGATTTTAAATTAAGAACAATGAGTTCATAGCCCCAGACATAATTTGATTAGAACCGTCTGCATTTGAACAAATACTTACCATGATGGCATAGACATGTTCATGTTCAAAGAAACAGGCATAACTGGCCTAGAAATGAGAATGAACACTCCTGATGTAAGATATATACTGAAATGTAATAATGCAGATGCAGTAACATCATGAAATTACATATCCTCTAACTCTGTCTTACTTTTAAGCAGTAATTAACATCAGCTGCTTTGCAGCATCTGTTGAATAAACTCTTGAAACCTGCCAGCCCAAACACATTTAATATTCAGGGTTGAATTACCACTCTCTATGGAGAACAAGCAAAATGTTAATGGTTTGCTTTAAATGTGTCTGAGTGCATATATCTCATATACGCATTTTTAATATACATCTATTATTTACTTATTTGAAATTAAGAGTTGTTTCTCACAGTTCCATTGACGTGTTCAGTGGTTTAAGGCACCTTATACAGCAGAAACCAGCCAAAAGCAGCACGTGGTGGATGGAGCCTGGCCACACGTGCTTCTGTCAACAGCTGAATCTGCTTAGCAGTGCTTGCCCTCACTTCTGGACTCCACCCCTGTGCTGCTGTGTCTTCTCAGCCACAGCAAGACAGCTTCAATGGATCATGCTATGGATCAAAGCTGGCTTTGGTTTTAATCTATAGGAACTGAGCAGCATAAGTTCTGCAGGGAAGGACTGAAAGAAGACAAAGGGCAAGTAAAGAAAACAGCAGATATTGCTAAGCTCCTGTTGAATGGTTCAGCAAAGCTTGGCTGTGTGGTAAAACAAATGAATAAACCACAGCTCAGTAATACACCAAAACATTGCTTCCTTCTCTCCCTATCATCTCTGCTCCCCATCTGCCAAGACCACTGGAGCAAGAGACAATCTGAATTTTGTGTTAAAATAAATTAAGATTATACTTTATTAGTTTTTCTACCACCAAGTCAATAGCAGATAGATCTTACTGCCTTATTTACTGATGCCTGACCATGCTTAGAAGTATTTCAGTTCTCAAATTGCACACAAGAACAGCTCAAATTGCATTATTTGCTGAAAATATCAATATCCTGTCAAACTTTAAATTTCTTTGTAGCCTACAGAAAGTTTCAATCTACTATACACACTGGCAAGTTTAAGTACATGTAGCTAATGCAAATTACGTGTAACAGTAAGTAAAATAATATTTAAAAAATTAAGTCCTTGATAAAACTGTTTTTGACAAAGGACTGTAGAGGGGAAAAAAGAAACCAACAAACAGCTCAATCCACTGAAAAAAAAAGTCAAAATAATATAACTTTGTATCTAAAACTTTACAAATAAAAATACAGTTTTGCCTCTAAGTAAACCACATAGAATTTCCTGAAAACAAAACAAAACAAAAAAACAAACAAAACAAAAAATTTAATAGCATCAACACTATTTTTAAATGGGCTTTTATATAAAAAAAATGAAATGTAGAGATGGCCAGATACCATCTCACTTCTGAGATGTCTCTCTGACATCTGTGCAAGTGTCTTGACAGTTGATGTCTCTACAGGAAAAGGTAAAATGAGAAAGTTACAAACTTACGCATGTGGGCAAATGTATTTCACGTGGGGGCTTTTGATACCAGCAAGGGCCTCTGACCATCCGTGCCTGTCAACAAAAACATATTCAGTTGCATTCATGTTTTGGTTTAGTTCTTATTTCCAAGTTAGTGCATCAGCACAGACCAAGTATGAAACATGCTGAATTAGATCAATATAAACACACTTCTAGAAAATGTTTACATAAACCACAGTATACTATGAATGTAGTACTAAACTTAGAAGGTTTGTTCAGCCCTTGAATGCTTGTGGCATATATGCAGTCAGGAAGACTTGATCTAATTTGGCTGCCACAGTTGCGGTGCAGCTACAGAAATATCACTTTGGCTCCAGGCAAAGCCCACTCTATATCTGTCTGGCTTTATTAATTTGTGTGCCACAACAGATGCACACAGGTATCCTGCTTCCAGGCAGCTCAGAGACAGCTCCTCTGACAGCCAACTTGGCATTCTGTGAACCACAATTCCTGACGTGGAACAGTAGCAAACTGACACCTAAGCTAACTCCACATGGAGCCAACCCAATCAATCAGCCCTATTAACTTCAGCACAGCTTGAATGGTCTTGGATTCAGGCAGTCCTGAGCAACACCCCAGACTGCAGCAGCTTTTTAATCTCAAGCAGATACTGTACATGAATGTCCATAACAAAACAAGATCTGCACACAGCAGGTGAGTTAATGAACTTCCTCCAAACCAGAACACTGGGGACCGTAAGGTCAAGGCTCACTCCAGGCCGACCTTGACCCAAATCTGAGCCCATGCACAACCACTGCATGTGCCTATACTTGGCTTTCCAGAGCACTCAATAGCACTCATATTTCCTGATTTTTCTCATCATTCAGTATTCCTAACTCACACACTAAATTACATATTGGAAATCCGGTTCTAAGCAGAAAACACCATTAACAAATCCATCGGTGATACAGTTAAACTAATCAGAGCAACAGCAGACCAGCCATGAAAGCATGTTTGGTTTAGTTTTAATATCATCCTGAAAAGTCAATTAATGTATGCCACCTGAAGCTGAAGGCATTTCCAACACACTGACATCACAGATATTTGAAGCACTGACTGTATCTCAGCCTACTTCCTATCAGGACTTTTAGATATATTATTAACGAATTGCAGGAAATACGACTTGCACAATATTTGCAGTACCACAGAAGGCGGCTGAATAAGAATCTAAAGGAGAAATATGACTGAGAAAAAAATAGTTAGATAAGAATTTGGGGATGTTTTCTAGCCAATTACAAGAACTAATTTGACAAATTTTGAAAACAACATCATGTACCTATTAATGCAGACTCCTTAGAACAATTCTCTATGTTGCACCTTTTGTTCAGATTTTGACAAGAATGTACCAATCTTTAAGTGCCATTTATATAGGAGCTAAGAAGAAAAAAAAAAAAAAAAAAAAAAAAAAAAAAAAAAAAGCATGTAACCTCTGTTAGACACTTTCCAGAGTAGGAAAAATACAGCTGGTAAATGGAAATGATCAATTTAGAGATTCATGTGAAGTGGAACAGGTCAGTTTAAACTGGGAAAAGTTATAAAACTGTTAATAGGTTTGCTTCAGACAATTTTTTGGGTAACTACTACAGCTTTTACTTAAAAAAAAACCGCAAACAGCAGTATGTCAAAGGCAGTCTGTCTAATCTAATCTGCAGCAGACTAGAAGAATAAATCCACCTAAACCACTGCATTTCCACAGACATGTCATGTCTTGTCAAATGCAGACATTCCAGTATGCTCAGGGCATTTGCAAGATTGAGGCTGTGCATTAGCTCTGACACCTGGGAATACAACCTAGGTTAAAGAAAATGCCTCTATTTTTTACCCCTTGCCAAAACCAACATCAAGCAAGGATTCAAATTCCAAAAGCTCAAAAGATTCTGCAATCACTTGCTAAACATTTGGTGCCAAGATGCAGGCAGTGCTGCCTCAGCCACGTTCTACCAGCAGAAAGGAAGAGGGGTAATGCAAACAAGGTGTTGTGTCAGCACAACAGATCACAGCAAAAGCCTCCACTTGTAGAATACTGCCAAGTGCATGGACTTGACTCTCTTTTAACTTACTAAATGCCCAGGCTAATGCAAGTTTTAATTCTGACAGCTAACTTCCGTTAGCTCTTTGGAAAAAATAACATGGCAAGTTTCAACCTAGAGGCAACATTCAAGTTCCAGGTGACAACAAAAAAAGGTTCTTAAAAAAAATATTATGTAATTTTGGCCACACAGACAAAGCATTCACGCTACTTATTTTCAGTATCTAAGTGTCAATTCCTTTAAAGTCTTCCACTAAAAAGGCTTCAACACTCTCTTAAAGTGTTAGTTCAATGGCTTTAATGAATGCATGCATATTTCTGGGCACACACAAGCTTCAAACAGAAACATTACACCAGAGCTAGAATGCCTCCCAGAAATTCTCTACTCTTTCCATTTCTATTCAAACATGGAAATAACAGGAACAAGGCAACAGGGCATTACACATTTTATTTGGGTGGGGTTTTTTTTTTGGAGTCTGAAGATGGTATTTTAGAGACAGAAATCTGCAGACATTAGGTGACCACTTCGGAGTTTGCTTATCCAGATCAAAGAGGTCTGGATTTTAGTGTAAGTACAACATATTGATGAAGAAACCACGAACTAACTGCAGCTATTGGCAAACCAACAATCCACATGAATGGAATAAAAAAGAACTCTAAATTTAGAGAAACACAGGAATAACCAGAAACCGACTCTCAGGAAAGCAAATGATCAGAAAACCACAGACTTCTTTTTCTACAAAGTTTGTCTCAGGAACAACAGAGAGATCACATTCAGACCAAATTAGGTGAGTAAAGTTTTCGAGGACTTAGTGGAAAATTTTAATTAGTCACCATCATTTGCAGGAGACACGAAGTTTTATCTGTTGTTGGCCGCCACATTCAGTAAAGGGCAAAATAAGAAGCTTAAGTAAATTTTAACTGCTCACGTGTTTAAAATATGCAGATTATATTTGAAACTATACTAGCTATTGAGTACGCAATAGATCAGAATACACACCCGGTATCTCCTAATCCGTGAAGAAAAATGACCTGAGGGAAACAGAACAACAACAAAAGAAAGACAACAAAGGTAGAGGTTTAGGATCACTAAACAGCCAAACGCACCTCGCCCACGAGCCCCAGGCGCCCAGCCAAGGTCAGGCACAGTTCGGAGCACGGCACCACTTTCTCCCAAGAAAACTCCGCTTGGCTCACTTCCCCTCCCCGGCCCCGCCGCCATCAGCGGCCGCTCCCCGCGGGCACCGCTGACCTTCCAGGTGCCGAGCCCGGCCCGCCTCTGGTGGGGAAGGAAGAGGACAGACCCGCCGGGGCCGTGCCGTGCCGTGCCGTGCCGTGCCGTGCCGCCCGCCATCCCCTCAGCCCGCGGCCGCGCCTCGCCCCCCCGCCCGCCCGCGGCCGCCGCGCCAACAAAGCGGGGCGGCAGCGCTCCCGGCCCGCGCCCCCGCCCGCACTCACGGCGGCCGTGGCCTTCCTGGCGGCCGGGACGATGGCGGGGAGAGGAGCCGACATGTTGTTGCCGCACATGCACCGGGCTGCGGGGCGGCCGGCGGGACACGGGCCAGCGGCGGGGAGGCGGCGCGGGAGGGCGGCGGGAGCCGGGTGGGAGGGGCGCGGGCGGGCGGGCGCCTTGTGCTCTGCTATAAGGCCCGGGGGGGGAAAAGGAAATTACGGTGTTCTTAAATCGGTAAAATATAAAAGGCTAAGTCACGGGAAGGCAGGAAAACCAGCACAAATATAGTAAACAGCACGGTTAGCATGGGGCTCATCTGTCCCCATCGGGTCAGATGCCTTCACCACCGAATTAAATCTCTCCGTTTACAGCTCACAAGTCACCGATTCTTACTCATTTTGAAACGTGTCGGGCTATTCAGGCACTCTGGTTGAAGTTACTGGATCATTCCAGTCCATTCCAAATACTTGGACCGACTCTGAATATGTATGGCGAACACATTTCTATCAAAACGGAATACTTTGTTCTTTGTCTTCTATTCCATGCATCTTTGTCAGATACTTACTCCCAGAAAATCAATATGCTCGTTGTATTTGCCAGATGGTAAGTGGCTGGCATGGATGCTTGTTTGGCAGCTCCAACAGCAGCTGAAAGCACACTGTACTTCTTTCACATCCTTCCCACTGCTGTGTTCTATACCAAACAGGGACAATTTTTCACAAAGCTTTTGCTCATCAACATCACCAGCACTGGCTGCATAAAATTTATTTGAGGAGCCTTTATGCCAGCTGTGTAACATTGAATACACATCCTCTCTTGCCATGATTATTGGGCTGCTTTTATACTTAGCACTGATGCCAGGGCATCCCTGTTATTGCCAAAATTTGTTTATTTTCACAGGTAACTTTTTTTTTTTGTTTGATTTGTCTCTCATTTAGCGTGTTCTCCTGCCTTATGTACTCTACCCCATTCAAGTCTGTTAAGAAAATACAGTTTATGCATAAAAAATTCTTCTAAGATTAGGAGCTTCACATTATGTCAGGTGCTTATTAAGTATGCCGAACCTGACTCCTGCTCTAGATCATCTTATTGGAACATGAACAAAATTTTGCTTTCCTTATCTACTCTGCTATTTACCATGTAAATGTCACTTCCATAAGGTGAGCTGCGGCTGAACCTCCAGCCTAAGAAGTAATAGTCTGCTAATAAACAGATTTTAATATTTTAGTCAGTAGAGCTGGAATGATCTTACTTGAATTCCCAGTTGCTGCTAGCATGGCCCCGGGGGCACTGGGGAAACGTGAGCTCTGCATGGATTGGGCATGGGGCAGTCTGCTGCTTACAGACAAGTGTTCAAGAGACTGACCCTCAGGGATCCCAAAGGAATTGCTGAAAACATCTGAGCTGTGAACCTTTCAAAAACTGGTACATTGGCTGTCCCTTCACAGTGAGATATCTATCTTAGGTATGATACTTTTCTACCTGATTTGAAATTTCTGTTTAAAGCAGTGAGAGTTTTACAAAGGAAAGCATGTTCTTTTCCCTGTCATTTTCCTTGCCCTAGAGGCTGAGATAGGATTAGGTAAAATGATTGTTCATACGAGTGTCTTGTGCATTGTTACAATGTAATTTTTTTTTTTTTTTAAGGGGACAAGAAGCTACACACATTTCATTCTGAAACTCACAGATTTCTGGAGCATTATTTCCTTTTTACCTCCATTTATTCTCTGGGCTGGCAGAGCTGCTGCCTGATCCCTTCTCCAATCTGAAGGAGGCATTCAACATGGAAGAAGGTACTGTCAAACAGAAGTTTCAGGTTGGAAAGCAAGATATTACACTGAGGAGTATCAGCTTTCCCAATGGGAACTGTCCCTTC
Organism: Chamaea fasciata; assembly: GCF_029207755.1. Taxonomy (NCBI): domain Eukaryota; kingdom Metazoa; phylum Chordata; class Aves; order Passeriformes; family Sylviidae; genus Chamaea; species Chamaea fasciata. The sequence continues at coordinate 39,971,532 of NW_027094086.1, read as the reverse complement.
TTCCCTGCAACTCCACAATGGCAGCTTCTATAATTCAGTTCTTTGCTGCACTGAGCCTGCACCCTGCACACCCTTCCCACCAGACCAATGTACCCATGGAAGCTGCTGTATGGTTTTCCAGTAGGAACACATTTATATTTACAAGACTGAAATAATACATGTGATCAAGTACTGCAGCAGTACTAGGAAAGTCTCTATCTCACTCTTGACTGCAGTAATTTTCTCCCAGTGGCTGGAATGGGACTGTGTTTTGGATTTGTGCTGAACGCAGGGCTGATAATATAGAGATGTTTCTCTTACTGCTCAGCAGGGCTCACACAGAGCCAAGGCCTTCTCTGCTTTTCAGGTTGCCATGCTCAGGATAAGACTTGGGGGTGCATGGGAGGATGGGAGGAGACACAGCCAGGACAGGTGACCTCAATCACCAAAGGGATATTCCAGACCTTATGGCATCATGCTCAGTATATAAAGTGGGGGGAAGGAGGAGGAGGGGGTGATGATTTGGGTGATGGTGTTTGTCTTTTCAAATAACCATAACACATGATGGGGCCCTGCTGTCCTGGAGACGGCCGAACATCTGCCTATCCACGGTAAAGTCAATTAATTTCTCATTTTGCTTTGCTTGGATGCGCAGCATTTGCTTTCCCTACTAACCTGTCTTGATCTCAACCCATGAATCTTCTGCCTTTTATCCTTCCAATTCTCTCCCCGATCCCACTGGTGGGGGGTGAGCCTGTGTGAGCCTTGGTTGATGTCTGGGGTTAAGCCACGGGAGTCTCCAACCGCCATGGATATGGATATGGATATGGATATGGATATGGATATGGATATGGACCAGCACGGCGTGGAGCTCAGCAAGGTTCGCTGCACCACCGGCCGGGCGGGTTTAGATGCAGCCTGATGGTTTTAAAGACTGGGCTTGGAAACACTTGGCTGAGGTCTCCGTAATAAAGCAGCAGGCGCTGGAAAGCGGAACGCAACAAGCGCCTCCTGCTCCACCATTGGAACTCCGAGCTCCGGCACCGCCGGCTGCGCGACACCGCCGGGAAGGCGCGGCAGGTGAGGCTTACGGCGCTGCCGTAAAGCGTGGCGGCCGGGCGCCGTCCCCGCGGGCGCCCTTGGCAGGGAGCGGCCATGAGCGGGAACGGCGCGAACCGGGCCCTGGAGCTGCTGCGCTCGCTGCCCAGGGTCAGCCTGGCCAACCTGAGGCCCAACCCCGGCTCCAAAAAGCGGGTGAGTGCCTGCAGCCCGCAGGGTGGGCTCCGGCAGCGGGCGCGGCCCGTCCCGGTGTGGTGGTTTGTCCGATGGACATTATCCTGGCACGACCAGGACAGCGGCCTGGCCAGAACGGGCGGGGGAAGGCAGAGGAGTGGGTGGCACCGCTCTGTGTGTGTGTGTGTGTGTGTGTGTATTGACCCGCTGCTTGCCCTTTGCGGGCCCTTTGGCCATCCCCACAGGGAGCTCGTGGGTGGTGCTGGCTGAACCTCAGCGCCATGGCCGGAGGGGAACAGTAAAAGGTTTTGCCTCCATGTGTTTGTGGGGTGGAGTAATATGTTTGGAAATGGAAGGTTAGAAGGCGTACAAAGAAAAGGAATGTGATGCCAGCTAACATTCTTATTACTGTTTCTCGAAGACAAACCTGTGATCTGTCTCCTTATAAGGTGGTAGAGAAAATACGAAAAAGGGAGAAACCCTGGTGGTTTGGGGGAAATTAATGACCAGGGAGATGGGGTTCAAAGGCTGAAACGTAGGAACAGCAAGCAGCACTCTCCTTAAAGTGCTGAAGACTCCCTAAAGCTACTAAATAGTAGAGAATTCAAGTGCACCTTTGTGCTAGACTTGCCCATCCCTGCCACCGAAGGAAGCTGACTTGTCCCCAGACTATTTTTGGTGCCTGCCTAAAGCTGTGCTCTGCAAAAATCGCATTAACTGCTTTTCTATTTTTCCACTTAGAAAAAATCTGTAACTTACAAATTTTTCCTGAAGAATCATCATTTTACTCAGCTGTTTTTATCTCTGAAATCTGATGTTCGGTAGGTGCTGGTCTCTGGAATAGCTGTCTAAGTGTCTCATTGATTGTTTTGAAGGAAAGAAGACGTGGCCGTGGGCGATACGGGGGTCGGAAGTGTGGCCGAGGTCACAAGGGAGAAAGACAAAGAGGGAATCGGCCCCGGCTGGGCTTTGAGGGAGGTCAGACTCCATTTTACTTAGCCATACCAAAATATGGATTTAATGAGGGACACAGGTAAGTTTCTAAAACATTTGCTTGGAAATTAATCGTTGTCTGCTTTTTTTGAGCTTTCTCCTGAAGCAAGAATCTAATGTGCTGAAACAAGCAGAACTGAAAAATTTGGCTTCCCAGATTTCTCTTGGGTTGTTAGCTGCCTTACCAGAAGAATCTCCCATTTCTTGTGAGATTATTCTTTTAATTAATTATTTCCTGGTTTACATATCTGCTTATTTACTCTCTTGTCCTTGTAGTGTATAGCAGGCTACCCTTCCTCTTCCAGCTGAGTGAATTTGTCCTCTGAAACTATTCCTTCATTCCTGCTTGTTTTTCTTTTTGTCTTATAACCCAGTGAACTGACTAGGAACTCCAGTGACTGGAGTAAGGATTCTGGGCATGGAAGGGTAATCCAAAGCCTTCCTTTGTTGTTTCTCCTCACTTTATTCACCAGAAACTCTGATCTGCTGCCAGCCAAAGAATTCTGCTTCTCTTCATGATTCTACCTTTTCAGCCCTCTGACACTGTGGTCTTTGTCTGTCTGTGCCTTGCCTGTTCCATCTAGGATCCTAACAAGCTCTTTAATACCAAATCTGCTGGATGAGGCATTAAATCACCTTTCACCATTGTTCTCCTTGGGCATTATGCTTTGTTTGATGCTTCTGTCCTTTTTTCACATTATACTTGTTGGTTGGTGTTGTGTCCTTATTCCACCCTGTTAATGTTTAAGGTTATCCTTCTACAAGTCTTTTCTTCAGACAGTGTTCTTACCTGGAGAGATGTGTTGTCAGCATTTTCTAAATTTCCTTCACTTATACTGATAATTAAAATTTTTTGATTAAATTTTTTTATTTGTTTGGGGTTTTCTTAAAGCTGGGTTTGTTTCATCAGATAGCATTTGTGTTACCTGGGTCAGCAACCATTTTGTTGCTTTTTGATCTGGTCTTGCAAGCTTGTGTGTCCATACAGTGCTGTTGCAGGCAGTAGTAACAAAAGCCTGCTGCTACATCGAGCAGACAGTCCAAGGATGAGAAGACTAATGTGTATTTGTGAATTGTTAGACTTGAGTCCATGTTCCATTTCCTGATACCACTTCATCAAACAGCTGAGCACTTCTATATTTCCATTCTTAATGCATACAGTAGAACTGACAAATTTGTCCCAGTTGTTAAAGGGCTTCCTCTGAATCTTAATAGTTTTGACATGTGACTCGGATTCTATTGCCAGGTACTGTTGTTTGCTCCTGTTTGTTAAATGATTATAAGGGGAAACAAGAAGCACGTCCAGTAGCTGAAGGCTGAGTGTAAATTCACAGTTCTGCAAAGGAAATGCTGCAGAATGCAGACACTCAGCTTCCTGTGTTAATAGTGGTCACAAGTTCATGAATAACCAGCAGCAAAAAAGCAGCCTTCTGCAGTGACAAGAAACTATTAGGATCTTGCTGTTTTTAACAACATCTGACAGCATGTGAAAACAAAAAAAGTACTCTGTAGTTTCCACATTGTTTGCAAAATTTCAGTGTCAGGCTCAGTGTAAGTGCTCCTGCGGTGACCACTGGGAGTGCACTCGAGTGGCACTGTTGGGGCAGGGGGAGCACACTGAACAATGTCTGCCTCTTTATCTTCACCTCACTTCTTCTGCCTCCACTTTTTGAACTCCTTCTCTGTGAGGGGCTGTCTGACAGCACAAACTCTTGTAACTTGGCTTTTGTATGTGGCTTGCCAGTAACAGAGATCACTGCTGCCCACTTTTTGAGCTGCCACTCAGAGACTTCCCATTGCAGCCGTCAAACAGATTGTCGGAGGAAGGTTTGGGTGGTGTGCAGAGACAGGAATAGCCTCTGGCATTGGGAAGCTGTGCTAGGGATTGGTTTGTACAGTAAAGTTAGCACATGAGAAAAAACAAAAGTAGGTTCTGCTGAAGCCAATGGCTGTTGACAAGAGATTCCACCTCCCTTTGGGGAATGTGGGTTAATGCATATTTTCTCAATATTTCTCTTCTTTAATGGTGTTTTGAGGGAGATTCCTTTCAATACTTCCTGAGATGTTGGGTGCAGTGCCAATGGATCAGAAAATCTTGTTGTGTGTAAGCTATGCATGTACAGAATTTTGCTGATAGTCTTTGACTGAGTTCCTACATTAGGAGATGTTTGGTTTTTTGACTGTCTATCAGCAAAGTACCCAAGGTGGATTCACTTTGAAAGTGTTGGTTATTTACACACTTGTTGGTTTGCCAAGAAATGTTGGCACTGTGATGTCTTAGTATTTTTTTTGGTTTAGGAGTAGATAAAAACCAGACTGGTTTTTATCTCAGTTGACCAGTTGCTATTAAAACTTCGGTTTTGTAAATTTCTCATTGTTTTGTTTGGGTTTCTTTATTTTTTTTTTATCTTTCTGTCCAGCCTCAGACGTCAGTACCAACCCCTGAGCCTCCAGAGGCTGCAGTACCTGATTGATTTGGGCAGAGTTGACCCCACACAGCCGATTGACTTAACTCAGCTCATCAACGCCAGGGGTGTGACAGTGCAGCCTCTCAAGAGGGATTACGGTGTCCAGCTGGTGGAGGAGGTATGCAGACAGCACACGTGGGACTCCAGGCTTTCAGTTTGTCATTCCCACGGTTTGGAAGCATCTCTGGATTCTCCAAATGAGTTTGCTGTGGGACTTTTGTGTGGGTCGTAAATCCACTAGAGGGCACTGTGTGTCAGCAAAAAGAAAGAAACAGCTGGGGGGAGGATGTCTTCATACCCAGGGGACTGCAGGAATGAGGATTAAGGAGTATATAACAAAAGGCTGAAGAAGGATTTTACAACAGAAAACTAAAATGTACTGAAAAAAAAAAAACCCACCCGAATATTTTGGAAATGGAAAGGTGTATTTTTTTTTAATCAACCCAGGTGCCTGAGGGCAGTTTGGTTACCTATCTTGGTGCAGGGAACAGACAGTTCCTAATACTTTGTGGGATTTAATGTTCCTTACAAGTTTTCTGAGAAGAATAAATGCTTATCTTAAAATACTCATTTTAACATTACTGTAATATGTGTTGAAATTTACAGGGTGCTGATATTTTTGCAGCCAAAGTAAATATTGAAGTGCAGAGGGCATCTGAGTTAGCAATTGCAGCCATAGAAAAAAATGGAGGTGTAGTAACGACATCATTCTATGACCCCAGGAGCTTGGGTAAGAACTGCTTTTAATTTCTGCGTTTTTTTGTTTTGTTTTGTTTTTTTTGAACATGCAAAAATTAAATGATCCAAATCAGAGTTTCAAACACAGTTCTTAGTGGAAAGTCCTCAGCTTCTAAAAGCTTCAAAGTTACATGTGTGTTTATAGAATCACAGAATTACTTTGGATTGGGAGAGACCTTAAAGATCATCTGGTTCCAGACCCCAGTGATGAGTGATAGTGCATCCTCAGTTTTGCGTTTTTTAATCATTCACTTGTTTAGTCCTTCTGGTGGTAGTAGTTGTATACCAATCAACCAGTTAAGGAAATCTGAATAGCTTTGTAAATAGAGGAACTAAAAATATTGTTTTGCTGAATTTTTGTCTTCTGTTTCCCATGTTTAATAGCACTAAGAAAACTCAGGAAAAAATAGATTTAAAAAACATGGTGGATGTTTATATTTTTAATTTAAAATGCTTTTCCACTTAAAGTGAGGAAGTAAGTTACAGAAGCTCAGAATCATTTCAGTTAAAATGGCTATTGTTTTCAGAACACTTTCACTGAAGAATGAGGCTTTGCTTTGCTTGCGGCTGCATCCTGCCTAACATTCATTCATGCAGTTTTTATTGACAATAATGCAGCTTTCATGTGTGAATGAGGCTGGGAAGAAGAGAAATAGACATTTTTAGTGTGCAAAATATGTTATCCTGGAGTGATATAAGTTCTTGGATTTTTTTCATTCCACAATAAAATAAAAATAATAAGGTTAAAAGGTTCTGGAATATAATTTGCCAAAACCAGTAAAATTTGAGGAAGATAGGATAGTACCACAAAGGACTAAATAGATGCACGTGCCACTGATATTTTATTTTAAATACTTACAGAAGCACTAAATTTGACATTAGTTGGTACACTATGCAAATAGTCATGCAAATGCATTGCTTCAAACCAGGAAATAGTCATTTAAATAAGCCTTGTTACGGTTATCTTTCCCAAATAGGCATTCTAAATGTATTAGAATTAGCAACTCCTCCAGACTGGCACTATAAATATCAGTTAAAACATAAATATCAGTTATAAATAGCAGTGTTTGTGTGGTTAAGTGAAACTTGCAAACACCTATCTCATTCTGAACAAGAATGTTCTTGAGATTCCATTTTTTGCTTGGTACTTTTTGATGTGAATGTAGCAATTATAATTTAGTACAAAACAAGGAGGTGTCATTTAACGTCTTCAGATCTGTGTTATGAAGTGCAGTCACTAATCTTCTCTGCTGTTTGCCCACAGAAATTTTATGCAAGCCAGTGGTATTCTTCCTGCGTGGCAAACCTATCCCAAAGCGAATGCTCCCACCTGAAGACCTCGTCCGTTACTACACAGATCCCAGGAATCGGGGCTACCTGGCAGATCCAGCTAAGGTTGCAGAAGCCAGGCTGGAACTTGCCAAGAAATATGGCTATGTATTACCAGACATAACTAAGGATGAACTCTTTAAGATGTTAAGTGCACGCAAGGATCCTAGACAGATATTTTTTGGTCTTGCTCCAGGATGGATCGTAAACCTGGCAGACAAGAAAATTCTAAAACCAACTGATGAGAGTCTGTTGAAATACTACAGCTCATGAACTCAGGACTGGACACAATTGCAGGTGTACAGGAAACATCTGGGTATGAAATAATGGATAGAAGTGGTGTGTGTTTTTAAGACCCCTATTATACTAGAAAAAACATTTTTTCTTCATGTAATCTTCTGGTGTAGCTCTCAACTTTTTTATTGTCATAATCGAGTGTATCAGAAGTCTTAACATTTGCAAACAATGTGGAGTCTGACATAAAGTATGGGTCTGGGCACTTTCTCTTCCAGTGGTTTGCCAGTTATTTTTTCAGACAAAAGGTTTCATTACTGTGTTTGTTTCAGAGGATAATCCCAAAGAGTCATTTGACCTAATAATTAGTTTATATTTCTCTCCCTCATTTTGAAATCTGAAACGTGACTACAAAACTAAAATTAGTTTTACAGTCGTATTGCATAAAATTTAAGTTCTAGAAAATGTATCTTGAATAGCTCTAAGAAGTATTTTTGGTTGGGGAAAAATAAAAAGAACCAGAAATAAAAAAGTACTAAAGATTGCATTAATCTCTTCAATTCCGTAGCTATGTTTTGGATTTTGCCATTGCCATCAATAGCACTAGAGCTTGAGAGATCTTGATTTTTCTTTTATTTCTTCATATGCAATTGAGGAAGACAGAGTGTACAGTTTAAAATAACTTTCTATCTGAATTTGGGGCTGAGGGGGAAAGATAGATTTCTTAATTCAATGGCTTTTATTATTCAAACAGGATTTAAAACTTGTCCTAACACAAGTGTAATCTTATTAATAAAAATGCATAGCAGAATCAATGAATGACAATGGCAGCAGATTATGAAGGATGGGGATGTGATGGACGAAGTACACAGTTGGAATTCAGTTTTCAGCTTGATCACAGATTGCATGTGTGACAGGGACAAATGAATTTAAATGTTGTGAAAAGTTATGAACAAATTGTGTTTATGGGAAACAGCATTTTAATCACACCAACTTGATTAAGTCTTGAAAAATGTTTTTCAAAAAAGGTTTGTTTTATCAGTCTCTCCAGAATACTCCATTATTGCTATGCAAGAGTATTGCAGGTTTTGTGTGGAAGCATAGGATTCGGCATTTGAGACACTAAACCAGACAGTAAGGAAAGATGAGAGGAGAGGCCAAGATGATGTATCAGAATATGCTCTGACTGCTCAGAAGTTAATGAGCTCCTTCATAATTATGTGGTTTAATGGAAGCTGAATTCGGCTTTAAAATAGTCATAGTTTGATTGCAAGAACACAGGAAACAGTCCAGGAGACCAGAACATGAGAAGTCATCTTGCTTTCCAATTTTCATGTGCCTTTGGAAATGCTACTTAAGAGTTTCCTGTAGCTGCCAGACCATCCCATCTCATAGGGAAAGTCCTCTGTGGGCTAGAATCTCTGTCTCTGTACATCTGTATTTTGCTGGTATACCTCAGTGGGGGAGGATTTCAGAAATACCTTCTTTTTCTTTCAGACAATAAAATGAAGCAGGTGAATTTTTGTTGGTGTTTGTCAACCAGTCCAGATTTTTTCTTCCCTCAATAACCTGTCTTATCGATTAATATTACTATCTGTAATCACAGAACAAAATAAAACAAGTCTTCTCATTCTGATTAAGTAATCTGAAATCAAGAGATTCAGAATAGAAGGGCACTAAATTTTGTCAATTTACTCTTCAGCTTCTATTGTTCCTTTGTTAATGTGTGTTAAATGCTATCAGTAGTGGTCATTCCCTTGACTTGTGGTTTAAGTATAGGTAAAACATAGCAAAACAACAGCAGTATAAAATTGGACTATGAATAGCAGGAATTTTGTTTTAGTGGTGTTAACATTCATATTTTATAAAGTGCCCAACACTTTTTTGGCACATTAAGAATAATACTGTGAGCCAAAAAAAGTACAGTTGGTGTTAACTTGAATGTGAAGTAAATAACTTTCTCACTTTAGATGTATCCTGTTCTGCATCCTGATGATTGTTGGTTTGGAACCTTAAATGACAAGCATTACTTTTTTCTTTTTTTTTTTTTTTTTCAAGTTTTTTGTTATTACAATAACTTTACAATAACAATATTACTACTACCTCCATTTGGGGAAGGAGTTGGAGAGGGGGAAGAGTATTTATTGCCTTCCCTTATTTGTGCCATAATGTTTCTGTTTTTATGAATCAATTCACAATTGTATTTCGTGGAGGTGGTGGTACTCAACAGGAAAGCTACTTAACTGGAAGTGAAGAAGGAAGTTAGTCATATTAGTGAAGACCAGAAGACAAAAGTGTTTATGTATCATTGTGTATTTTGGGGAGGAGAAGATGGGGGAAGGCAAGTTTGTTTCCATTTCTGCTCTTTGTATTAAAATGAACAAATTGCTCTCAGCAATTATTTTTTTCTAAATCAACTTCTTTGATATACACGCGCGTGCGAGTGCACGCGCTGGTTTCTGTGGGTTTCGAAATGGTTTTCAGGTGAAAGGGTAACTTGGATAAAATGATAACAGTGAAAGAAAGAATGAAAACAGGAAACAGATGTCTGGTGACGTCGAGGGATTGGATAGCACTTATTCAGTGAACGATGTCTTAGTCACAAGGCAGCTGTATCCTGGCTCTGATACTACAACGCTACAAATACCTTGGAGCCAAAACAGCCACGTTCCACAAAATCCGGCCATTCTACTTTATAAAGGTGATCTTTTATCATCTTATAATTGGAGAGGGGGGGAAAAAAAAAAAGGCTATATGTTCCTTTATATAAAATATGCAATGCTTGTCTTTTTTTCTCACTTCATTTAACAGTAAGCCAGTATTTTGTATCAGTTGTTTGAATTTTTAGTTACTAGTGCAAAAAGTCACAAGGCTATAGAGGATTTCCTGTTCATTTTATCTCATCAGGAACACAAGTTTCCTAGCAACCAAATACAGAATTATCAAAAGCACAAGTAAGTTATTGACAAGGTTTCTAATAAATCCATAATAAACAGTGTCCCAAAGGACTGTTGTTTGCATGTCAGGCTTACTGGTGCCAGACTTAGGTCAATGCTGGCATCTAAAGCCATTCTCATTACTTAGGTATATGGACCATATTTTCATGTTCATAAGATAAAGAATTGCCTTGGGTATCCTGTTGTAATGGTTTTTTTGTGTGTAGCAACAGGTGACACAGGAAGTACCCAATCTGCTGTAGGTGAAAAAGTGTTACAGGGTAGCTGAGGAAAAGGAACTTTTATTTGTGTCAAAATGCTTAAAGCTGTGTCAATTTTTATCAGCAATATCATACTTGATAAAACTGATTACAGATGTGAGACTGCAATCTAAATAAAGGTCCGTAAATAAGTACATACTTTGTAGTTTCCTGCTGTGATAATTAGAAATCACCTGTTTCTTAGGAACTGATTCTACTGACTGCAGCTAGTCAATGCTATGCAGGTGGCTGACTGCGGACTCAAAATGAAGTGGACTAAAATACGTGTTTTCCCTTCTCTCAAATGTACAACAGTGATAACTTGGCCTCATTATACTTCATATAGAATTTGTATTTAACAGTCAAAAGTTGACTTTACAATCCCCTGATTTCCTAAAAGGAATAAATTAAATCAGTGGCCCTGATCTGAATCTTCGCTGGCAGTGTGCCAGCATTGTTTTGACATAGAAGCATAATTGATGTTAGTCCTTCAGGAAGTCATATAAAAGTGATCAATTATGAAGATAGCTTCTCATTGCTATTTTTTTATTTTCTACTATTATTTCTATTTTCTATTCTTTTCTATATTAAAACCTTAAATACTAGTGCAAAACTGATTTTGCAGTTTAACACAAGTTCTGCAAGCAATTCGAAATTGTTGCACAAGTCCCATATTTTAAATATTTAACTGTTACGTATATCTAAAACAAGAAAGGTGCTCTGTATATCCAAAATGTCCAGTTTAATATTCTATATGCAGCTTTATGTTTTAAAATTTTCTGAAAATGTGATCAGACAGGAATAGTTTTATGTAACTCAATCTGCACTTCAGTTTAAGGCTATGGTTAAGTAAGAGAGGACTGAGTGTGACAGGGTTCTTGCCCATTAGAGGAAAATTACTAACTTTTTAAGCTCCTTTATCTCCCACCCAGGTGACTCATCTTGGTCTTTTGTAGCAGAAATATATGACATTGTCTGAAGAAGCATGGTTTCTCAGTGGAAGCAAACTATCCTCACATGTATTCTGTCTCCTGTGCTTAATATTCCCTCTGAAGCATCTGCATCTTCCCAAGGTCTCTTCTCACCTTTCCCGCTGTGGTGGTGGGAACTACAGGGCTCAATCATTCTCACAGTGTCATCCTGTCTGGCCCACTCTGGGTTTGAAAATCTGCTTGTTTTATGTGCCTCTGGAGCAGGAAAAGTGTTGATCATTCCTGCATCTGTTTATATGGGGGGGGTTAGGGGGGTTGACTTGAGTTTCCTGGACTGGTGTTGCTTTTGTTGTTAAAAATGTCAACAGCAGCGTTGTTTACTTGTTTAACCTTGTAGATTCCAAGCTACATGCCAAGCAACTTGGAGGGCCCTTTGAGCAATGGATTTGGTGTTTATTAGTCAAGGAACACTCCTAGAAGGGTGCCTGTGCACTTAAATCAGAATTGCACACACTAGATACCAGTATGAAAGGATTGGTAATTTTGCATTCAATGGACCAATGCCCAAATTTGTCTCTCCTTGCACTTTCCTTCAGCCTCTGTAAGATTCATCCTGTCTCGTGAAAGCATTGTCCTGTCTGGGCTTTAGTCTGCAAATACAAGCAGATTAGTCCATATTTAGCCTGAAAAACTGCCATTTTTATTCTTTGGAGAGGTAATGATAGCTAGAAGTTTGTGGACATAGAGCAGGCCTATGAAAAATAGGTTGATGTGTAAGTTTATAGTAAACTAGTCTTCTAGCGGTTTTTTGTGATGCTGGTGTAGTTTGCTCCCTGTGCAGAGTACCTTAAATTAAGAAAATAAATTCACTTGATATCTGATGAGGGAGATGCATTTTTAGTTGATGCATTTTTAGCTGCGGTTCAGTGCTTCAAAAATTGGAATCCAAATTCCTTATAAAGTTATTATAGTGAGCTATTGTGTTAATTTCAAAATTAATGCAGGTCTAAATTTACATTGCTCACATGTAAACAGTAGTTCAAACTCCTCTCATAGGAGTCTTGCTGATTTTGTAATAATGTGATTCACACAGTTAGTATCTAGAGCCTAGAGAAAAACCATGTTCAGCTTGGAGCAGACATCCAAGCGATTCCGTGACACTCTAGACTCCACTAACTGTGGCAGGAGTTGTAACATAGCACTCTAGTGTGCATCCAAAACTTCAGTATCTGGAGCTGAATCCCACTCTCTGTTTTCAGTGACCCAAGGTGTTTGAAGTTAATGGCTGGAATTTCTCCACAGGATCAACATATCGGCAGTGTGTGCTGCTTTGCTTGCCATTGGGAGCTTGTGAAAGCTGATGTACTAGGTTGTATTTGTCTTTGAAAATAAGCATGCTTTTAAAATTATTTAGTGAAAAAAGCTATCTAGAGCATATATTGATGCCACAAGAGGTGAGATGCTGGCTGTCAGACAGTGTTATTTTAAAACTATCGGAGACAGCTGCTTCTCCAGGATACAGAAACTGGTGACATACCCACCTGGCAGCCTCTGACTTTCAAGGTGAATGACTCCCAGTTCCCAGCCCTGCACTGATACTTCCACTCAAAATTTGCCTGCCTGCCTTCTTTGAGCCTTGTGTAATATATGCTGATGTTTGTCCTAGTTCTAGTGTACGTCTATAAGCAAAGCACAGAAATTAAACTCGCCTCCATTCGCAAAAGAAAAAGTAGGAGAGCAGAATGGTGCCTCTCTTGAGGTGTTTGCTTCACAAGTGCTGTTTGTGATGGCTGGAGAAGGTGACTGAGATGCTTCAACAGGAATGTTGTCTTGCTGCTATCTGAGAAGATGCGTCCAGTATGTCTCACAGGGTACCCCCTACAGCTACTGTGATGGCTTGTGCTGTTCATATAAAACACAGATTTGGTACTGATGTGCTTGGGGTTTGTGCACAGGCAATCATTTATCACCTCTTTTTTCATTTTTCCTTTTTTTTTCTTGGCAAGACGGTTGCGCTTATTGCGGCAGGCAGTCTGAGTATGGGCCATGTACTAGGCTTGAAACGGTTCCAGCCAAAATATTATTCTACTGGTTTTATGTTGGTTTTGGGTGATGTGATGTTGCTGCTGCCCTGACTTCCAGGTAAAATGTCTGAGCTAATTGTGACTTTGTTGTTGGGCTTTGTTGTTATTGTTGTTTTTGGAAGGCTCCAGCCTTCCAAAGTTCATCATTAAAGACAGGTGTTTACTGTGGGATGATCATGAAATGAATTACCATAGGGAGGATGTGATCGTGAAGTAAAATTCTACGTGGGTCAGGGTTTTTTGCATTCATTTGTACATCTCTGAGGGGATTGAAGCACTGGGCTGCTCTGATTTTGTGTTTGATGGGGGAAAGCTTATCTGTCCATTAAGAGAACCTGAGAAGAAAATGGGAGGTAAAAACCTGTCAAGTAATTTTTGCTGCATCTTGTGAAAACTGCATGCTGTTCCAATCCCAGTTCTTGACTGAACTGGATAGCTTTGCTTATGGCATATTGGGAAACTGCAATGGCAGCAGACTACCATGGGCACTGACATGCACCTGTGGTACTACAGAAGGCAAGGGCCAAAGTAAAAATCATTTTGGGGACGTGGGAAGGTGACAATCAAGGTATGGAAATCCACCTGAAGGGATTACAAAATCAGAAACGTGTATTCTTCAAAACCACTGAAACTCTTCTGTATGTTTAATTACTCTTTGGTTTTGCTGACTATGCTGTTATGAACTATAAGTAGTCAAGAAGTTACTTAAAGAAAATACATCTTAGGTTTTCTTTGTTGTCCGTAGAGTTTTCAGCTCTGCAGGAATCTTGTTTCCAAGCATTGTTCCTGTATCCAGTAAGACCAGAAGCAAATCTAAGAGTGGGAGCCAGCGTTTTCATGTGATGGCAATATTCCAGAAAATGGTGCTCTAGGATAAACAGTAAATACTGTGAGGCTTGCAAAACACTTACTCATTCATTGCTAATACCCTGCTGATATTTTCATTGTTAGAGAGCGTAATTTCTCTGCTGTCTCTGCAGGTGACATCCAGTCACATCTCCTCAGCATGAAACCTGTCTTTGTTTCCAGCATCCAAACCTGAGGGTAAAAAATATGATATTACCAGGTACACAAGCACCCCGCACAAACATCCTTCTCCATCTGCTCTTCTCCCCTAATTACGAGACTGCTACTGTCGTTCGTAGCGCTGAGAGTTGCATCGGCACAGTGGGGACAGGGAGAAGGTCCGGTGTCCTGGCAGAGGCAAGGCTGACACCTAGTGACCAGACGTATTTATTCCTATGGGAATTCATTGTGTGTTCTGGTTCTGTCACTCTTCACTCTTTTCTAGGTCTGGACGGTTTAGTGAAATAAAGTGAATAGTTAGCTTATTTCGTCGTCATTTTTGGCCTTTGTTTTCATTATTTCTAGTACAGTCTCCTGAAGATGGAGTTCAGATTGCTTGCAGGTTTGTTCATGCCTAATGTAGAGGATTTTGGGTGAGGTCTCCTGGGAGCTGTTCATGCCAGCTGTGCTGAGCAAGCTAAGGTGGCTGATTGCAATTAACAGTAAATGCAGAACATCATGCTTTTTGACTTTTCCTTAATAAATTCATGGCTGACTGCAGTATTTGTATTATTTTTGCTCATCCTGTGTTAAAGAATCCAAAATCAAATGTAGTGAGATATTCTCTGAGTTGCAGAATTTTCTTCCTGCAGATGTCTGTTGACCAGAGGTAGCATCTTACAAATAGGCTGCCACCTTAAGAGCACTACCTGGTTCCATCATCATTGCAGATCCTGCTGGAAATGTTCTGAGTTCTGGGCCTAACAACCTGCATAATAAAGAGGAAAAGTAAAATCTAGCTAAAATACTCTTACATAATGCTTTCTTTGGTTATGTAGATTAGCATTTCAAGAGTACCACATATTGATGAGAATTGCTTTTAACCTTTACCAAAAGGAGTAGACATATCAACTTAGGAAAACAGCCCCCTACGTGAACCAAAGGAGTCATGCCCTGTGTTGACAGCAAAAGTAGAGTGCAGAGGGTCTCAGTGATTGCCCATGCTAATGGATTTCACACAAACCCCTGCACTGAAGCCCTAAAAAAGCCTTCTTGGAGCAGTCCTTGGGATTGGAGGAACATTTTGTCTTTTAAGCATCTCTTTTCCTTTAAATGAAGTATTGGAAATAAGGTTGATAGAACATGACTGTTTGCTACTAGCACTATGTTTGACTACACAAAGTGTCATAGCTCAATGTTTTTCTGTGCCTGAAAGGAAACTTTAATTCTTCCTGAATGAAATAACTAGGAACTTGCACAAGCCCTGTGTTGTTGAACGGAAAAGGCAAAGTTTTTTTCCTTCAGATAATATTTTATATCTCACTCTTATATATGACCCTGATTCTGTATCTGTGGCATGTTTCTAATTAGCCCATGAAAAAATAAAGGGTCTGTATTTTAAAATCTACTGATTTTTTTTCTCTGGTAACTATTGTTGATAGGACAAGCCTCTGGAGAGAAGGCTAGCATATTCCCTTTTGCAGTGCTGTGACACTAGGAATGAGAATATCAAAACTGCTAGAACACTTACATACACTGAAGATTTTTTTTTCCCTCTCTGAAAACTGATGGTCCAATTCCATGTCTCAAAACCATCACCCAGTACTGTTTGCCTGAGGTGAAAGTTGTGTTTTCTCACTTGTGCTTGCAGCCATCCTTGGTGACTCTCACAAACACAATTATTGGGTTGTTCATTTGCATAATCACTTTGAATAATTATTTTTAAAATTCACAAAACCTGACTTCTAAACTTAATTAATTAATCAGAACAAGAGCCACAGAACAGGTAAATATGGCTTTGACGAGGGGTAAATAGTAGACTTAAAATTATTCATGTTGAAAGAGAAATACTGGGGACTCTGAAGACCTGAAGGCCTTAAATGTGATCCTTGAGTTTATAAGGAATTCTTTATAAAATAATTACCCTTCTTTTCTTTTTGGTAGGTAATAGAAGTTTTGTTAATTGGTCAGACTAAGCCAATGTTTTCATTACTTCAGACCCCAAGTGCAAGATTCCTGCCTTTGTTCAGAGCAAAGGGGAAAAATAAAAATCTCTAGTGTCAAATAAGTAGGCACAAAAAGAGGAGGGCACTTGTTAAGCTCCACCTCTATGTACTGGTAGAGTATCACTTCTGGAAAACCTACTCAGGGCCTCAGTCTTTGTCAGTCCTGTGCTCTTGCACTGGTAGCAGTAGTACCAAAGTAGCAGGTGCTCAAGGATAGATCCAGGTCCATGTGTCTGCTCCAAAATAACTTTTGGTGTGGAGCTTCAGCAGTAGGAACATGGGAACAGGTGCAGGCAGAGCCAAAGTGTGCTGGTTTTCATTGGGATAGAGTTAATTTTCTTCACAGTGGCTGGTATGAGGCTCTGTTTTGGATTTGTGCTGCATACAGGGATGATAATGCAGAGATGTTTTTGTTACTCTCCTTTCTGCTTTTTGTGCTGCCATGCTGGTGAGAAGACTGGGAATGTGTGGGAGGAGACACAGCCAGGACAGGTCACCCCAACTGACCAAAGGAACTTTCCAGACCTTATGGCATCATGTTCAGTATATAAAGTGGGGGGAAGAAGGAGAAAGCAGGGAAGCTTTGAAGTTTTGGCATTTGTCTTCCCAAGTCACCATTATATGCGATGGGGCCCTGCTGTCCTGGAGGTGGCTGAGCTCCTGCCTGCCAATGGGAAGCGTTGAATTAATTCCTTGTTTTACTTTGCTTCTGTGTATGGCTTTTGGTTTCCCTATTAATGTCTTTATCTCAACCTATGAGTTCTTTTTTTACCCTTCCAAATATTTCCCCAGTCTCACTGGTTGGGGCAGTGAGTGAGTGGCTGGGTGGGGCTTAGCTGCCAGCTGAGGTTAAACCATGACACAAGGGAAATTACTCATAGCAATACCCTGTGCTCAAAACTCCTCCTGAAACCTATTTCATGTGGTGACTACAGTCCTCCAGCATTGTACCAGCCTGGAGATGGTACAGCCTGTGGAGGCACACAGAGAGCCCTGTGATCCAGGCAGGTGCTCCCGTATTTTCTCCACTGCTGTGACCTGGATAGGGAGGACCCAATGTCCTTCCTAGCCTGGATCTCTGGGTTGAAATGCTTTGTGGCTGGATTGGGAGCCGAAGGGTTGACCTGCCTCCTGGCCTAACAACGGGTTTTGGAAGAATTCTCCCCTGACAGAATTCACCTGCAAGGTCCCATTCTCAGCTGCCACATGGCAATGGGGGAAGAATTGACTTTGCTTTCTTTGTGCAGTGTCAAACTCAAGTCAGCATAGTCACTGGCCTCGTTCTGCATGCTTGTAAGACCAACTGCCATCATACTAAGGAAAAGAATGATCTTTCAAACTCACATGCCTTTGTCAGAACCTTGCATGCAGTCATGTAGGAGCCAACAAGTAAGGAAGATAGCTCTGCGGCTTTTCTGACTGTATTGGATCCAAAATTTCCAGAGCTTTAGTGCTACTTCTGACTATCCAAGGTGTCAGGCCACTTATATTTCCCTTTCATATAGTAAGCTTTACTACCACTTAACTTGGATTTTGCCTGTATTTTATTGATGATGCTACTGAATTCATCATACACTTGCATATATGGCATTTCCTAATTTCATTCATGGCCCAAGTTGCAGTTAAATGAAAGTTAAAGCTCAGTGTACCTATTTGATCTTAGTTTTTCTTCTTGTGACTCAGGATGTGTCCCCACTGCACATTCCCTTGTATTTTGCACAACTGTGTTCCAAGAAGGCCAGTAGATGAAACCTTAAATTCTTCTATGGTGTTGAGGTAATTTGTTGGGGTTTTGTTTGTTTGTTTGGTGGGGTTTTTTTTGTTTGTTTGTTTTTAAACACCAGGAAATACATAATTCTACACTGAAAAGCTGTTTTGTGTCTCTGTTTACTAACACTCTTTATCAGAAGAAGTCAACTGTTTGTGATAATTTCTGCCTCAAGTGTTATTGACCTCTTTTTGGAAAAGGAATTTTTTAAAACTCCTAATTCCACTTTCCTATAGAAGTTTATCAACTAAATAAAGGCATCACGGTGAAGCACAGGCTCATGCATTACTCTACAGTGTTACTTAAATAACAATGGAACTTTTGTGGTCATTGGAGAATGAATGAATTTCTTTCTGGATGTCTGATCGACTTATTCAAATT
The DNA here is from genome assembly GCF_029207755.1 of Chamaea fasciata. Lineage (NCBI taxonomy): Eukaryota > Metazoa > Chordata > Aves > Passeriformes > Sylviidae > Chamaea > Chamaea fasciata. The sequence goes on along the minus strand of NW_027094086.1, from coordinate 39,953,186 downwards.
GTTAACATGAACAGAAAATGCTCACTAAAATAAATAGATCACAAGTCTATTATGAAAGAAAAAGTTGTTATGACATGGAGAGAAATGAGAGAAATGACTGAATCCCACAGGACATAGGTCATCCTGACTCATGGCACTTCTCTATTCTGATTAACCTATCTGTACTCATTGTTCAGATCAATTAGATTACATATCTTTGTGGTTTTTTCATATCCAATCTGAAAACAAATGTGTCCCTTCTTTACTATGAAAATACTGTAGTTTGTTGCCCCTTGACTGATAATCAAAATCCAATCAGCAAGCTACTCCCTGGCTACTACTTTGTTCTGGTAGAAATCAGAGTGTACATAAACTACTGATTCCATCAAACTGCAGCCTGGTGGGCAAAAATACATCATCCTTGTATATAATCTTAAAGAGTTTTCAAGTAAACTTTGACCTGGATGCCTGGCAATCTATAGAATTTTTGGGAGGTTGATAACTAGTGTTCCATTGCTAACAAAGTTTGGAAGGCACAGACAGAGCAAGAGCTGGCCATGTTGGTTTTGCCACTACTTCACTAGATAGCAGAGCTCTCAGCTGCAGGCCTGCCTGGGAAGGAGAGGAAATGTGCTTTGGGAGTTAACAATAATGCTAGCTGGCATTCCTAGAATATGACAGCTTCTTATAATATCGACTTACAGTCAGAATCTGATTCCCTTAATGGGGTTCAGGGAATGATACAGTCAAGCTTTCCAGCGTTCTCATGTGATTTCCTAAGGAAAAATGATGTGCAACAGCACACACTTGCCTGTGCATGTGTTTGGCTCCCTCGACCTTTCTTTTGAAACCTTTTGAACTGTTTCAGCTCTGCTTTATGGAGGAGAAGAAGCATCAAAGAGGGAAAGGTCTCACAAGCCCCATGAAGACAAGTGGAAGACTGGGAGTGGAGGCTCACATGTCCCTCATAGATAGGGGTTTAAAAGTGAGTTTTCCTCTCAGCAGTCACCACTTCACCAGACAGCAAACACAGGCTCCCAGACTTCAGCTGGAAACACAGGCCTTAGCAGGGGTGCTGCTCCTAAGCCACTGGTGAGGGCACATGTCTGCTGCCCTTAGTGCTGTTGGAAAGATACACACACAAAGGTCCTGACTGGAGAGGGGAAGGATGAAATCAGATCCACAGAATATCCTGTCAGAAGTAAAATAGAAACATTTTTCCCCTGAGTATTTTACAGTTGCAAAAGTCATAATACTTCTTGGAACAATAGTAAGAACTACTCTTCCATCTGTGCTGTGATTTATGCAAACTTAACACCCTTTAATGTTGGAAAATTTAGAACTGTAATCTTCTGCCCTCATATCAACAGTCCTAAAATTTTTGAAAATTTTACAAGTGTATTTAACACAAATCTGACTCTTTGTTGAATTTTTACATGCTGCCTTGTTCCAGTTTTGCCTCCTCTTACATGCTGCTATGTTGTCTATTTTCACTTGCCACTTCTAAACAAGGGAGACATTTGGTTGGTCAGTGTCAGAAGAGATGGACATAAAGCACAAATCAATACAGAGAATAAAAATTCTAATTGGTAGCTGCTATCAGCCCAGAAGATTCTCCTTAACAAGATTATTTCCTAAATTTCCGTGAAAGAAACATTTATCCTTCTTCCTAATTTACTCCATGCAAGACCTGGTGTTTACTTTTATTGATCACTCAGACAATCATAGTGTTTTGCTTGCACTGATGTTGCAGGTGTAGATGAATTTCAGATTGCCTAAAAAAATATCTTTTGGTGCTAATAATCTGCTTTATGAGAAAAACCAGCTTCTTTTTCTCTCTGGCTGGAACTGGGAGAATGCACCTGCCTGGGTGACTTGGTGGGAAGCAAGAAGGGAGCTAACTGAGCCGTGAATGGGGCTAGCAGGGTCAACGTTTCACTGCTCGAGAAAGAGACTGGCTGGTAATTCCTGGCATCTCCCAAGGGCATCTAGCCACCAAAATATGTTTATTGCCAAAACGACAGCACCAATGATGTGGAGCAGCCAGCTGCTCTCTGAGGGCTGGGGCTGAACTGGATGTCTCCCACAGCCACAAGGGCCAGGAGTGAGGAAGGTGGCAGCAGCAGCCTCCAGTTTGCAGACGTGGTGTCCTTCACTGTAGGATTTGCGCCATTGGCGGATAAGGTGGTCAAGTGTGTTCCTTTCTGACACTGGTTAACCAAATCTGTTTCTCTTATTTGGAAATGGCAAGTGAAAAAGTGTGCAGAGTGGAGACAGATACAAAGCAGTGTGAAAAGATTCAATCCACGGGGCTGAACTTGAGTTTAATTCACTTGGAATAGCTTTGCCAGCCCCTGGTGATCTGCGGGGCTTCGGAGTACAGCAGTGCCGGTGGCTTTCGGCAGGGAGATGCACGCAGAGCTGTACAGTGACAGGTACACCCATCACCTCCACTGCCTTACAAGAAATTATAATTAAGGCTGAAGCGTGTTTGGCTGGGATTTTCTCCTCCCCACACTAAAGATGCAAACCCTGGGGATCAGGAGAGCGGCGCAGCGGCCGCTGGGGGGGGATGTTCCCCCGGGCAGCCCGGGCTCCGCGCCCCGCTCGGGCACCCGCGTCAAAAGGCGGGACAGAGTCTCGGGGGGGCTCCGAAGCAGGAATACTCCAAAATGTGTTTTGCACCACAGAAGAGCGAGCTCTTTAAAACGGTGGGAAATGTCCCCCAGAAGTCTTTCTTTTTCTTTTTTTTTTTTTTTTTTTTTTTTTTTTTTTTTTTTTTTTTTTTTTTTTTTTTTTTAGCGAATTACCCGTGAAAGCTTTTAACGCTTTCAGTCACGCGTGGAGATTAATGAAGCAACAGCTTTGAGGGGGCAAGGAAAGGAGAGTTTTGAAAGATAGTGGTTAGTAAATGGGAAAGCTGCCATTATAGCTTACCTTCACATTTCCTGGTGTTAAAAGCTGCAATCCTTGAGGATATCTGTAAGGCAGCAAGGGTAAGATGAATGCTCTTATTACACTGAAATAATGAAGTGGTGATGAACCCTTTAAGATTGCCAGGAAAAGGAGCATTAAATTACAAAAAAGCAAAGGTCTCTTGTAAAGACACCTTTTCTTTCTCTTAATAGAGATTTAAATAGATTTAAATGGTGATGGAAAGTATTAATTAAGCATGATGTGTTTGGACCAGATTTCAAGAGGCTTAGAATTACATTAAGCTACATCACTCTCCAAACAGTCCCACTGACCTGCTTGTGAAGTTACTGTTTGGTGAGAGTAAATTTATTCCTCTTGCTTGCAAATTGAAGAATTGAAGGTATACTGAGACTTAATCTTCTGGGTGGGAAAACAGCACCAAGCAGTCAAATATGGGAACAAGTGGCCTTGGCAAATCAGATATCATACAAATACACAGCATTTTCATGTCCATTTCCATAATCAAAGTGTGGAAAACCTGTTTTGTGATGTGTGGTTCCTGTTTATAACACAATACTCTAAATATCCAACAGAAAAGGATACTTCTCACCCTAAAATCATGTAATGTGTTATTCTGTGGACCCAAGCACAAAATGGCCGATTTGAGGATGACAAGAAGTAGGAGCAGTGTATTTCTGCTGCTGATATATTTCTGATATGGGAGACCTCTCTCCAGTCTAACAGACTGGGCAGCCATAAGAAATACAATATAGTCTGCATATATATATGATGAATGATGCCTGAGAGTTTTGCTGTTGAGTTCAGTAAATGCAGATTATTGTTTCAGAAGGCAGAAGTGATTCCTGAAATTCCTGTCATCATCTCTTTGAAAGGATCAATCAGAATAAAATGCTGAGCAGGCTAATAAAGGACTTCTCAAGCTCTCCAACTATCTGATTAATTTCTTCTGATTTTGAGGTAAAACTAGGGATCAGCACATGAAATCTGGCCCAGGTTAGAAGATGAGTTCCCAGATATCATGAACCTGGTTTATGAAGTAAGCTGAGATCTTACTGTTCAATTTCTTTGTTCAGGTGTGGACCAGAAAATAAAATCCTCTTTATTTCAGAACTGCCCTTGGTGTTTCCACGGGTTTCGTGGTATTTTCACAATGGATGGAGACTTAGAACAAAAGCACAAGGGCAGATTCAACTCCTTCTGAATATAAATCTTCCTCTATGCAGAGTCTCTTGTAATATAAAGAAATTCCCTACTGAGGCAATCTTCTACTTATTTATTTCAGGATCACATGAACTGGTAGGGAATGTCCTAAACTTTCTTCCTAATTCCCAGTTTGACAAACTGTCCAGAGTCAGAATAACCCTGGCCTCATACGTCTTCCTACAGTCTCCTGCTGAGTGTAAAATATGGCTGTCTTGTGGTTTGAATAAGGCTTTTAATGTGCCATGGGATGTCACGGTCCACAGAAATGGAATACAGTGTTCTACTTGCTGAGAAACAGAAAAAAAAGCTAACCAAACTGGTTTCTTCCTCCTGAGTACATAGTGGCTGACTGGAAATCCAATCACTGAGACTAAAAATATCAGCCTTGATCACAAAACAAAACAAACAAACAAAAAAAAGCACCTGACAGATGGATTTAGTCTTCCTTCAGCACAAACATCTATTTGCCACTAAAAGTTTGGTGAGTTCACCGATCTTGTCTCCCAGTGCATTACTGACAGATGGCAGGGTAAGCTGGATGTTATTTCTTCAAATAAATCCCTCGAAGGGGGAATGGTCAGAGGTCTCATGGGAATCATATTGGTTTTTAGTTTGCACATGGCTGGGGGGAAAAGAAAAGTTTATCCTATCATAGAGGAGAAACATCTCTTAAAATCAGGGCTTGGTCCCTCCCCACTGCAATGCTTAAAAGAGCTGAAGTGGTGACCCCAGAGTCCTCACAGCTCTGCCTACAGGCACAGACTGCTCTGACCAGGCTGGGCAGTGATTTCTGTGCAAATACCAATGAATATAGAAGCACTTCAGGAATAGCACACAAGGAGTGCAGCATCAAACATCTCCAGTGTTGCTGACCATTCCTACAGATTTCTTACTGCCTTTTTCTCCTTCCTTCTTCCTGAAGCAAAAGTTGCAGAGCCAAGTGAGATGTGAGATGGGTAAATTCTATCCAGCCCTTATGAAGACTCACCTGTGAAAATGGCCACCAGCTGATGATGAGATTTCAGAAGCAAAATAAATTGGCATTTCTTTGAGTCAAATTTTGTCCAGTGGACTGGAAACCTCAGAAAGTGCATAATGAAGACCATGGCCACAGGCTTTGTTCCTAAGTGCTCAAGCATGTAGAGAAGTTGGTGAGACAGCTTAACAACCTTCTGGAAATCTTTTCTCTATCTCACTCCTCTACCAAGGTGGACCCTTGCAGAGTCCTGATTCGGAGGATAATATTACTTTTCAGCACTTTCTTATTTCCAAGCCAACACTGAGATGTGTTTTCTTCTGGGCTTTACAGCACACTTTTTTACCATATTGGACTCAACCAAGGCTAGTCTCCATTTTAATAGATGTGTTTTCCACAGGAAATTAATGTATTGTTTCCCCAAAGCTATTTCAGTCTCTAAACTTCACTGCAGTCTGCCCAGTTGCACGATATTTCAGCCAGCCAAACAAATCTAGTGCCCCTGACAGTCCTTTTAGAAGTGCTAGCCAAGGGAATTGTGTCAGGCTCAGATTTACTGCTTGGATCCTCCAAATGACAGTGCCCTGCAAGAGATCTATCTGGTGGATGAACATCCCAGTGATTTTTTTTTCCCCAGAAACCCTGTATGGAGGGAGTACAGTGTTTTCCTAATTGTTGTGTTCATTTTCTGACCACATGTGTGCCATGGTACCTACAGTTACCAGGATATATGGACAGGATATGTATCATGGTACCTACAGACACCAAGATACATGGTATTTATGGGCTGTACATTTATATAGATACCGGTGTATTCTGTCTTTGTGGATTTATATATTAGTTGAAGTCTTTTCATTCAATATTCTGGGGATTTTTAAAATTAGCATGGGTAGTTTGGTTTCTCCCTTTTCTCAGGAGGCATTAATGAAATGGCAGTGGGGGTGCAGCTCCACTATTACAGTGGCAAATGCTTGCAAACAGTGACGATCCCTTCCCTGAGCTGTTCTCTGTCGGGATGACAAGGCGCTGGCGGCTGTCAGGTCTGCGTAGGAAATCTCCACAGCGGTGCTGAGAATGTTTATTGTAGGGAGAGAACTTTTGCCCTGTGAAGTCACCTCCTACTAGTCACCAGTAGGTTTCTGATATTCTATCACAGGAAATTCCTGGTGGACCACAAAAGCAATCCCCTGAGTCCAGCTGCTGGCGGGGAGCAGTGGTGCACCACACTGCCCGGCTGAGCCTCAGCCTCCAGCGTGGGGCAGAGCACCTGTGCCCTGCAAAATGCAAACTCTGTGCTCCTCAAACAATGTTAAAATGAACTATACAAAGGGGCAAAGGTCAAGTGAACCATTATTGTGCTGCATTTTATGCAAACAAAAAAAATGTATTAGAGGATGTGCTTTGTATTGTAACAAGGTACTGTAAGATTATATTTAGGCTTCATGTCTTTGAAGCCCTTGGTAACACAACTGTATAATCACAGCTCTTGATGTTAATGAGGAAGTTATATTATAAGGTACCCCATCTAACTGGGAACAGTGTAGGAAGAATTAATAACCTTTAGGAAAGCGTATAAAACCAGCTCTCAAGACCTATCAGGTGAATATATACACATTTCTACAAAGGAGAAAAAAAGAAAAAAAAAAGCAATTGACAATTACTTTTGTCACCTTTGAATACAAAGGAATTGCTTGGCAGGTGCCAGTCCTTTTTCTTGCACAGCTTGGAGGGCACAACCCTCATTAACACTCCATTTTCCTCTGCTCTTTTGCCAGGGTTTCAAGCATTCAGTCACAGTAGCAAGCAAGACTGGATGAACCTTTATCTGTGTGATATAGTGCACAGCAGGGAAGCAGCCTAGGAAAAGATGAACACCATGGATGTGGCGGGATGCTATGGGGCTGTTCATCCTGTAACTAAAAGACATCAAACTCCTCCTTTCTTTATGAAGATACAGATACTGTGAAAGCAAAATAGTGACCCCTGCTAAAAATGGATGACACACCTCCAGAGAGCTGCTATTAACCTCTAATCAATGCCTAATTTCATCTGCCTGCAACCTCAGGATTTGTAAGCCCTCTGAAAAGGGCCATCTCTCGAGCTCTTAGGATTTTAATGCCACGCTCCTTGCTTGGTTCTTCTGAAATTCTTCCCTGTTCATTGGCTTTTGCATCACCACACCATGGCTGACCAGCCTCATCAGGGCAATCTGTGCCAGTGTGTGCAGGTGCAAGCAGCAAGGAGCCAGCACTTCAAGTATTGGCTCCTTTAATGAGAGCAGTGCAGTGGAACAAAATCATGCTTTAAGATGTTGTGTGGTTTAGGGTTTAGGTGGTGGTGCATTTTTCTGAGTTAATCAGTATGGCTGCCTCATCTGTTCTTTGCAAAGAACACTTCTGGGAGACAGAAACTATGTGTGGCTGATAATGAGCACTGTGGTAACCTGCAGCAGCTGCACCAGGTCCTTGTAATCCCAGGGCATCATATTTCCAGACCTAGGAGAAAGGTATTATAGAAATGTTATCCAGAGTCCCATGTGATTTAGAGGCACATGCACCATTTTTAAAAACTGACTTACTGAGAAGTGATGGGCTGGGTAGGGCCTGTAGAGAAGTCAGATGGGCATTTTTGAAAACTGTACTCCTTATTTTAAAAGAAAGGAAAACGTGAGGCAATCACAGCTGATTCAGCATCCGGCAGTCTCAGCCAAGTCATATTTTACCTCTTCCCTTCCCTCCCCGCACAAAACTTCCAGGAAAACCTGCAAAGAAAAGGCATATGTGGGTAGGAGGAGACCTGCTTTTAATTTCTGTACCTCCTATTCAACACAATGCCACACAATGCACAGGATGCGAATATCCCAAGGCACCTTATACAATACAAGTAACAAAAGCACACACACATGCACCAGAAAAGGGGGAGCAGCAAGCATGACATGATTCTAAAACAAAATGCAGGTAAAGCTGTCTATAAAATGCTTTTGTAAAGGGGATCTGTGAGAAAAAATAACTTGCAAAAGGAGAAGGTGGATGCTGGATAAATGTTCAGGTGATCACAAGAATTTGATTTCCATTTCAGAACAGGGTTTGTCTGTTTTTCCCTATCGTGTTGAAAGTAGTGGTCAGATCTTCATTATCGACAGTGCAATCAGTGCCTCCCCAGTGAAACACCCCCAGATGCTTCTGTGATCCCATCTACAGAACAACCTGGAATCAGCACTGAGTCATACAATGGTTGTAATGACAGCAAGCAGCATGTGCAGTGGTTGGAAACATATCATGGTTGTTCCTTGTTTCCCAGTCTTTTGACTGTGAAGAGAAAGGGTGCGTAGGAGCTGCTCAGTCCCACAGACCCACCACCATCTGTTTAAGAGAGATCATTCATGGGACCACTATTCTGGTCAAGTGATGGAAGGTGTTTGGAGAAACACCCAGCATTAAAGCTACTGTCAACACTAAATGAGCGCATCAGAGCCTGAACAAAGAAATCTAGGTTTTCTTCAGCTCTCTTTCTGATGCATTGCTCCACATTTCCAACAGAAAGACCGTGCTGTGGATGAAGCACCTGGAACCTTGCCTGACCCTGTCCTGCTTGCAGGCTCATGAACAAGTTAGTGATGAAGGAGCTCACAAAATCTGCAAACCCACAATCTAAAAAAAAAAAAAATAAATCTACAATCTACAAACCACCCCCCCTTCCCCCCCCCCCATGTAGTCTTCAGATATTTGCAGCAAGAATGTACTCTGTGTTTTTGAACAGGAATAAAAGCAAAACACTTCAAATAAAAAGTGAGAGACAAGATCTTACAGTCTTTCTTTATTAAATGTACCATGTTCTAATGTAAAGGGGTTCGTACCTAGATAGAAAACACTAGATGATTTTTAGTCAAAACAGTGTTAACTAGGACCTTAAAATCAAATGTGAACATACAGAGACATAAAGGAGAAACTGCAAGAAATTTAAGAGGTGTGTAGCCATGAATCCCTTCTCCTTATTGCACGTGGTCACTAGAGGAACTTAATATGCATTACTTCTGTGTTTAAGAAAAAATGGAGTTGGAACTTTTTTTTTTTTACATTTGCATGTTGATGGGCAGTATAATGTAATTTTAGTGGCCAAATAGAATTGTTTGCAACACCTTAGCTGCCTAATCCTGGTCAAAATAAAATGAGCAATACAAAATTGCCTTTTTTCTTTTATAGAGGTTTGATTACCACATTAAACCCATCTTTGGTGTAACATTACCAGGAAATTTACTGGGAAGGAGGGTAGAGAACAGCAAAAATACCAGAGAAGACTTTTTTTCATTATACAGTGAGACAAAGCAGAGATTTTACATATTGACCCTTGAAATCACTAGAAAAACTGGAAAAACCTGCGACTGGAAAAATCAAATGGCCCAAACTCATTTGCAGTCATGGTATGGCAGCTGTGCCTTCTGTGGGGTGTAAAGCTGTAATTGCTCTGCCTTTAAAAGCCGTATCCAAGTTTTCTTTAAAGTAGGTGTGCTTACTATATAGTATTGTATACCATTACTCCTTACATTGACCTCTAGCCTTTGATTTTGTTTTACTAAAAAAATGGGGGAAAAAAGACAAAAAATGAACAAAGTTGTTTGGTTTTTCTTTTTTTTAATATCAGGTAAGTAAATGTTATTTAAAAATTAGTTTATCTTTGGTGTGTGCTTGTTCCTTGTAGCCAGAGTTTTGTATTTTGATAAGAGATTAGATAAATAAAGAGCCTCTCATGCAGCAGGGCCCAGCCCCACTTCCCAGTGAGCTCCTCACCTACAGATTGTAGGTTGAAGTCTTTCCCTTCCCACAAAGTTCTGCAGAATCTGGCTTTGTCTGGCATCTCATAGTCCTGACCAGCTCAGGAAAAGGAGTCATTTGTTGCCTGGACATTGGACTGAGTGGTGAAAGTGACCAAAAATGAATCAGTATATTCATTCCAGTAAGTGATTTCATTTTTTCTTGTGTTGAAAAATTACTTGGCTGAAAGCCAGTGATTTGCGTAGAAAGACGCTGAACATAAATGATGTCTGCTCTGTGAAAGTTAGCTTGTACTATTTATCAATATCCTTTTACACGTTCTAGTGTCTGTAAGTGTGCACTTATAAATCTATATTTTTATAGTAAAATAGCTCCCAAAGCTTATCCCATGGATACTCTGCCTATGGTTCCTTGCAGAAGCTAGAACTCTTATCTTTGCATAACATCTGTTGATGTATTTCCAGTCATCCAGAATCCAAATTAAACTTTGTGGACAAATGCTTGTAGGCAGAGTCAATTTTTGGAGGGTCTTGTCTCTTCTACAGGAATTGGATAAGTTGAATGAAAATTTTAATGGTCTGATTACCACTGAACTTTTCTGCAGTTTCAAATTATTCCTATTTTGTACTGTAGAAACCAAGACCTTGTGGGAGGACTGAAGTTTTGGATTTTGAGTATGCAAAATCAGAAAGGCTGAATCAATGAAAAGTAGCCCTGACATATGAGTCCATGGATTTAAGATATTTTTAATAGTGTGTCATGATCAACAGAGCTCTGTCTGGTAGCTCTGTAGATAAGCCAGAACCTCTCACTCATGGGCTACAGTATCACTAAATTACTTTAAGAAAAATTTACTTTTTCAGGCAATTAATCCTGTTGTTTTCCATAGGTCTATTTTTGAATGGCAGACAACCTTTCTCTGTACAGAGTACAAGCTACATTGGATCTACTATGCTGTCATCCCAAATTTCCTCTATCAGATTCCAGGGCAAAGAAAAATGATTGAGCTTTAAAAAACTGAATATAATATATAAACCCCACATAATGAAAAGCTGATACATTTAATTAATCTTGAGAGAAAAAAGAGTTTTCTATTGGGACAATCTGCACAGCTTCACATGAGCAGAGGTTTGAGGAGAATCTGAGACCTCTGGAATGTAATAAAGCATAACCTAATCAGGGGTGATGACTTCACACAACAAAACAGGTCTGACAGCCCAGTGTTTCTTTGGTGCATGCAGAGCTCTGATGCTGTCCCTGATTAAAAACAGCCTCAGAACCCAGATGGACATTAATCACTGATATCGACAACCTCAGCCTGGCAAAGCAGTGGGAAATTTGTCCAACCCCCAAACCCTAACTTTGCAGTTAAGGCTTCTCTTTCATTTTGGTTTGCTCTGGAACCACAAACATAAACATCTCCATTTTTGTGGGTTGTTAACACACAGAACCTGAACTGAAGGTCAGCGCCATCTCCTTCCTCTACTTGTCTGCACTGGGTTCCACCAGAACCTCACTTAAGAGTGATGACAGTTATAACAGTGAAATGTGCTTTCAACTAACTATAGTAATGTCTTCAGATCAGAAACAGCACTTTGGCAGTTTGTGACACATATTCAGTTTTGACTCATGCTTGTATTTCCAACTAATAACCTAAGAAAGCCCCCAAACAACCACAAACCCTTCTGTTTCCACCCCATCCCTGCAGCACAAACACATCAGACAAAATGACACTTTATTCTAAAGCTGCTGGTAAAGTATTATGTCTTTAAGATAAAGCACCTGGCTTATGCTTAGGTATGATACACACCACCACAGACTTTAGTGCTTGTGCCAGTTGCTATTAGGGGAAATGAGCAGTTGACCATATTACTGACTCCTGCATTTCCCAGGGGAAAAAATTATTTGAGTAGCTATGTGTTAATTTGAATCCCTTTCCCAGTCTTGAATAATTAATCTTGGGAAGACATGTCACTTAACTGCAGGTGATGAGCATGGGATATTCTGTTTTTAATACAGGTTTTGGCCAGGAAGCTTCATATCCAATGGACATTCTCATATCTGTATAATTAGAAAAAACCCAGTGTCTATCTAGGATTGTTTGGACAAGAATTGTACATTATTGTCTCAGTGCAGCAGGAATGTCAGCTATGAAGAGAGGAATTCTTCACATCCCACCCATGGGACCAAGAGGGAATCTCTGGCACATCCCTGTGTCCAGTCCAGCAGTGAGACAGCTTTCAGTTGTTGGACACAGCAAAAATTAAAAGTGAACTGCAGAGTAGGGGGGAACATGGGTATGTTTTGTTTTGACTGCACCGCACTGCACAAAGGACACATTTTCCTCCTTATTTTTTCCCCTCTCTGCTTATGTTTCTTTTGTTTGTTTTTTATCATCAGGAATTTGGGTTTGTTTGTCCCTGGAAGACTCTGTGACTAAGCTGAACTAATAATAATACTGTAGCGAATGCTGAGAAATCAAATGGAAGGGATTTAGTGGTAGATGTGGTAGCATTAGGTAAGTGGTTTCACTCAATCTTTAGGGCCTTCCAACCTAAATGATTGTACAAATTCTGCAACTGGGGCGATGTCAGCAATCCTCACAAGGCACAGCACATTATGAGCAACCTCTGCCTTTGCTAACATTGCACTGACAACTGGAATAGTAAATTTCTTGGCACCATATCTGTGGGGTGCTGAGGTGGTGAGTTCTGAATACTAACAGTGTTAGGTACCCTATGATGGATCTTTAAGCCATTTTTTTTTATTTAAGCATTCTGCTGCTGGCCAAGAGAGTTGAGCTCTTTGTGTGGCTGTATAAGGATCTACTTCCACGTTTAAAATTCTCATATTCAGATGTACTTGATTTTTCCCGCTCTGCTGCTTGCCCTGTGCTGGAAGTGATGGATCACATTTCAGGACACCACAGAGACCACTATATGCAGAGTATTTTTTCTGCATGGAGGCTGCCCCCACAATGCTCGAACCTTCTGTGGGGCACATCACTGCTTTGTGGGGTTAGCTACCATGTCCCATTTGCTCTGTATTTATCCAGCTCCAGAAAAAGCATGGCCCCAAGCACAACGTCCAGCTACAGGTCCTTATTAGAGAAATAGAAGCTGGGAATGCTGGCCCCTGTAGTGCCCTTGTTAACCCCTGCAGTGTGGAGCACAGGACTGTGTGAATGGGCCCAGCACATGGGAAAGGCTGAAAGGAGCTATGCACTCACACCCCAAAACACCTGCCCCCCAGCCCAGACAGGTCACAGCTACAGAGTGCAGCGTGCATCCAGCCACACACTCTCCCTGTTGGCGCTCTGTGCAGGTGCTGGTGGGTATGTCTGTTCCCATGGAACCCAGGCTGTTTCCATGAGAAGGAAATGTGGAAGATATCTGATGAGCAGCAGCCACCACCTCCAGGTTTCCAGGGGGAAGGAGAAAGCCCAGATGACTTTGGAAAGGAAAGTCTTCCAGCATTTTCCTTCTTGCAGCTGTGGGCTGCTGAGTGCCATCAGAGGAGTGATCATGGGCTTCTCCTGCTGGTCAGTGCATTGTTCCTTCTGGGAGAGCTTTAAAATGTTAGCTGGGAAAAGTGTATGTGCCAGAGCAGCAGATGCAAGGAGTCCTGTTGTGGGTGCAGGACAACCTCACACAAAGAACAGATTCCTTGGGTAGGCCCTGGGGCAGCCAATACAGGTGTGTCACAGTCTGGCATCAGAGTCTGTAGTACTGAGCAGGGCAACAGAGCATCAGCACTGAGGTAGGGACATGGATTTGGCTCATATGTGGGTTTTGGAGCCAGGCTCAGTGCCTGTGCAATGGGGATGTCTTCTGACGTCTTTCTGTTCCTCCTTCAGGGCCTTCACGATTGCTTCACCCCTCGAATTATAGACTAAGTTATCAGGGTAGGGGTCTTTGCAATATTGCCTGGCAAGGACATGGAAGATAAGAACAGCGACATACAAACATAGATTCAGAACTTCTCAGGTCTTTGTTTCAGGCCCCTGGTTTCCCTGGTATTGGTGTTGTAAAACCCCTTTCCAGCTGAAGTCTGTTTCCCTAGGGGAGAATTTGAGGCCAAAAGGAAAATAAAGGCATTTTTTTCCATTTGATCCACTTTCTACACCAAAAGAGAATAGACAAATAGGTGATGCAAGCTCACTTCAAGTAAAAAAAAAAAAAAAAGAAAAAAGAAAAAAACCCCAAGAGGGCTAATTGATTTATGGAGCTTTATAAGTGATTTTTAGGCATAGTAATTTATTTTCTGTTTCTGTGCCTGTGTCATTGATTGTAGGTACCCATAAGGATAGGTCTGTCCAGGGAATCCTGAAAAGCAGCTCACAGGCAGGATGGCAGCCATAGGAATCCATGAGTGAACAGTGGCTAGGTTGGCTCAGCAGTTTAATGATCTAAGATTGATTAATACTTCTTTCTAATGCTACCTGTATGAAACACATAGGTCTTTGACATTTAATTTGATATCCATTCATTTGCCATTGGTTTAGTAGCAAATTTAAGCTTTTCCATGCCCAAGTACTGCCTTTATATTCAGTTATTTTTCTGGCTATTTTTTAATCTACTTTTAGTATAGTGCATCCTATATGAATTATTTTCTTAAGCAGTGTTTTGCGGAAAATCAAATTACTGGAAGGTGAGGTCTATCATGGAATCCTCCAACTTGCAAGCTTCCAGTACCTAAAAGAAACCTACAAGAAAGATAGAAAGGCTTTTTACAAGAGCATGTAGTGACAGGACAAGGGACCATGTTTTCAAACTGAAAGAGCCTAGGTTTAAATTATATTGGAAAGAAATTCTTTACTGAGTGTGGTGAGGCACTGGAACAGGCTGCCCAGAGAAGTTGTGGGTGCCCTGTGCCTGGAAGTGTTCAGGGCCAGGTTGGATGGAGCACTGAGAGATCTGGTTTAGTGGAAGGTGTCCCAGTCCATGACAGAGGGGCTGGAAAGAGGTGATCTTTATGGTCCCTTCCAACCCAAATCATTCTGTGGTTCTGTGATTCTATAAACCTATAATCCTTGTATTTAACCTCTGTTTGAGCTTTCTATGAGATTATTTCAGTTTTAACCATGATACTTTTCAGAATTTAGAGTGCAGAAATTCAGTAGCTCTTTCTGAATCTACTTGTTAGTCTCACCTACCTGAAATGAACTGATTTGAGATCTTGATTGCTCTATACAGCTTCCTTATCCTGATTTTTCCTTTGCTAATTTAATGCCTCTTGTAATTTAAGGCTCTGAATAACAATGGTATCTCATTAATAGATTTTTTTTTCTTGTACATTGTTTTGACCTTAGATCTGGTAACTGTGGGTCACTACCTGTAAGGAATAAATTGAAAGTCCAGAGTGCAGGCTGCCAGAGTCAACTAAAAAGCTAGAGGTAGGTGATGAAATAAAGGACACGCTTCCTAGTGTCATCTTGTTTTTCAGTGCCTAAAGTTTTCAATAGGTGTACTAAATTATTTCTTTCAGGTACAGCATTATGCAGTTGAATACATATCTTATGGGACTACTGATTTAAGAAAAAATATTTATTAACAGCATCCAAAAAGAAGTTATACAATGGATGAGCATCTGCTCTGCATGGTCACTGAATGAAAGTTGTCTTTATCTACTGAAAACCAAAATATGTCACTCTGCCATATCTCTTTAAATTCAACTTAATGGTTTCTGTCTTTATTTAGTTTGCAGCCATATTACCTCATCCCAAGCTGGCAAGGCTGGGCCACCTGGGCTCTTGTGGGTGCTTTGGGAAGTGTTGGTGATTCAGCACAGCAGTTGGCATGCTGCCCTCTGAGTCTCCATGGAAAAACCCTTCACCACTGCACCTGGGCACCATCTGTGGAAGGAGGTGGCATCTGTCAGATGAGGTATAAAACCAACCCTTGCAAACTCCAGGGTGTTTTCTCCACATTGTTACAAAGACAGTGTTCTACCTAAGTAATATTTTTATGAACATTTCTCTTGAATTGCCGAAATATAGACCAGCATGCACATCAGTAACTTCAGTACCTTCTGTGTTCAGGAGATTCATAAATTAATAACAGTCCCATGGATGCATTAACTTGTAACACACTTGTAGTTCCACTATTCCAGTAAGTATTGTTTAAATTGGGAGTATATAGAAGGCAAAAATCTTTCTTTTCCTATATAATAAAAAGTGTTCGAGCTAGGTTTAACTAGTAAACCTCAGCCAAAATTCCTCTTGTTTAATCAAGACACTATACAAGGACTCAGATTATAAAATGTTACTCTTAACAGGGCTGCTGTGAACAAATGGCATTAACAGGCAAAGGGGATTCTTTTTGGCTGTATTTAGTAGCGAATGTTGAAAATGTGAATGGTTCCAACACATCCTCCTGTGACTGTCACATCTTTCTCTCCAGTTAGCTTTTGCAAATGCTGGGGGTTTCAGGGAGCACTTCTTGCTTGTTTTGCTAGCAAAGATTTTGGTTTCTTGATGTGTTCTGTCAAGGAAAGAAGAACATTTCTGGTCTATCCTCAGCCGCAAGGACCTCCTGCTGCACTCCTCTGTCTTCCTTTCCCTATGGGCTAGCTGGTGTGGGAATGGTGGTTGCAGGGAAGAGGTAGGCAGGGGGTCACAGGCAGTGCAGAGAAGAGGCAGTCCTACAGCCACTCAGATCTTTCCCTTCTCTGTAAGTGATGCTTTTTGGGAGCTGGGGAGACAAGAAGGGCAGAAGTGAGCTGGGGGAATAGCTGAAGTTTGTTTGAAGCCTGGCTTGGCTCCCTCTCCATATGGTGACACCATATGTGAGCTTGGAAAAGCTTTGCTCAGTGGTAGGCACAGAACCACAGACTACAGGGGCAGCCTCTCTGGAAGGGAGGAGTATTCTCTGTATGACCCAACAGAGAAAAGAAGAAAGGTCCTGTCTCCTCCATATCATGTACATTTTTCAGAAGTTTCTGTTTCTGAAGTCCACACATCCAAGAAGTGGCATATTTTAGCTCAAAAGCTACAATAGAGACAGAAAATTAGGGAAGTGAAATAAAATCAAATTTAACACATGGCAAAGATGTTTCTAATTTTAATTCAAATTTTTTTTTTAAGGATTGTCAGGTCTGCTGTGCAAATACAAGGAGCTGAGGGATTTAAAATACCTAAATGGGCAAAATCTCTGTGATCATGTGTTTGAGGCAGATTCCATCTCACTTTTATCTGCTTATCTGAACTTGATGACTCCAGTGGAAACAGTGCTCTGGACATCATTCCAAAGTCTCTCCTGATTCCTCTGTGACATTTATAGATTCTAGCATGGCTTCTGAACTGCAGTCTGATGTCATGTCGTGGATTATACACCTTTAACCCTACCTCTGCAGAAGGGAGTTGCATTTTTCATTATTACTTGTCTCTATCCAGTCCGAGTTCACGGTGATAAATCTAGCTTATAAGGCACTTACAAAGATGGGTGTGGTGTGCTGATAGCATTCATGATTAAGTGCTTTCCTGTGTCAAATATAGCCTGTAATATACTACAAACAGGCAGTTGATTTTTTATACAAACTGATCTGGCTGCTATCAGACTCTGACATTTTATACTAATACTTAAAATAAATCTAGAGACAGGAAAGAAAGTACAGAATTATTGTTTTAAGCTAACTGTGAGGGCTTATCTTCAAAGTGACAGAGTTTCTATTGTATTTAAAGAAACTGGTCAGTATACTGGCATAAAGGTTAGAAGTACACATGAAGCCGGAGTTAAGTTCCAGCCTCAGTTTTCACTTTTGATATAGATTCTCTAAGATGCCTTTTTTTTTTCCATCATGAAGATTTAAAAATACTTTTCCTTTATTTTTTTCCAAGCTTTCCAACTTTGCGTTAAAACCTACTCCTATTGAAAACACTGGGAGTTTTGCCATGCATTGTTAAAGGTCTGGGATGTGGCAGCATGTACTAAAATCTTTGTGGTTTGTTAGACTACTTGGACAAGGGCTAGAGATATGTGAGCTACCATCATCAGTCTTTTCTTTCCACATCTTATCTCAGGTAACTTTTGCATGTTTTTTGAGATCTCTGGTTTAATGGCTAAAAAAATGCCAAAAATTGGGTCCCTTTGAAAATGAAGAAGACAATTCTCTAAAATTCTGAAAGCTCTCACTTGCATGTATTTTTAAAGAGTTGGCACTTCATTTAATATAAGAACTAGTTAGACACATGACCCAAAATCAAGCTGAAAACAAAACTGATTGAGTATAAAATATTTTAATGAAGGTCACAAAATGGTCATCTGCTAAACAGAGGGCACATTTCACAATCATGTGTGAGATTTGGATCATCTTGAGGCTACTTTCACTGCCAGAGTCTTTCCATGAGCCTGACTGAGACTGAGCTGGTCAGTCATCCGAACAGCACACACCCGTGGTCACAATAGGCTTGGCTCCAGATGTGGCATACTAAGGGAAAGGTGGATCACACACAGTGATGTGACCTTCCTTTCCCACAGGCTGGACAGATCAGGTGTGATATTACAGACCCTGGGAGATTTCTTGAGTCTGGCTCATCATAAGCACAATATGGGGATTTGGAGTTTGAGCTCCACCTGGACAAAAAGGCAACGGTATGGAATTCTGAATGAGGACCAGGAGAATAGTTTCCCATTGTGAGCCTGTTCTCAGGTCTGATGATAACTTCATAGCATAGATGCTTCTTTTGCCATTTTGCCTGGAAGGGAAAATTACTAACTGTGACATGTCAATGTCAAATTCTGAATATAAGGAAATGTGACACTAACACAAAATGATGGAGAGATAAAAATTAGGAGTTTCTTTGAAATGTGAAAATTTGGGGTCTTTAAAGAATGGAGTGAGACACCACTCGCGAAACATGTGGGATCCTAAAAAGTCTATTGAATTTATGCACAATGACTTTTTCTTATTACTGTTACCATATGTTAGAACTCTTCTCGTAGGCTCTAAACCTATGAAACATCAGCAGGGAACAACTCAAACACAAGAGAAATCACATTTTTAGAATTGCTTGCATGTGCACGTTTGATGAGTAGCTTACGTGTCCTTGCTTACAGCAAGAAAATCCAAACTCCAACACTTTTTTGGCAACTTGATTAGTGTTTTGAATGAGTATTATCCAAAGAAAATTATTTCTGTCTCCAACTCAATAGTCTAAAAATCAAACTCAATTTTTTAAAAATTAATATAAAACTTTTTGAGTCAATAGGCAGAAGTGGGGTAGTATGTGTGAGGTGAGTGGTTGATGAAGGAATGAAGCTTTTTTAAGGCACGTGTGAGAAAATTTTTTGATTAGAAATTAGAGCATACATTCCAGCAGTTTAATTACCCAACACATAAAATGCTGTTACTACAGCCTTTGACTTTCTGAAGTCATCTGAATAATTAAAAGAATTTTTACCTAATAGGAAGAAAGGAAAATATTTTTAGTACAAGTCCATTTATTTCTTCTTGCTGACCAGTGTTCTAATTGAGGTTAGAAGTAGGATTGGTCATTTTACTAGAGCAACACTTCTTTCCTCAAAGGTAGAAATTGTTTCCCAAGAAATAATATAAAACAACGTTAAAATTATTGCAAAAAATCACATTCCTGTTCCTGGAGTGTGGAAGTTTGGTGAGTCCTTTTAACAGGCTCTGTTTAACGCACTGTGATGGCAAGGGGTGAGGCAAAATTGAAGGAAAAAAATGCCTGACTGACAGCACTCCACCCAGATAAGGCCCCTGCTTAGAGAAACTTGGGAATGTCTCAATGCAAGTGCTGTGCCAGGAACACATGCTCCATTGCATCCAGGAGTGATTTTCAATCACCCAGCTCTCAAAGAGGTCAGCAGTAGCAACAGCCTGCAGGCTTGTTCTCTCCTTTCAACACAGGAAAGGTTCATGCCCCTCCTCAATCTGATTTAGCTCCTTTTTCTTGCAACCGCTACTTTATTTATAGATTCACAGAATAATTTAGATTGGAAAGGACCCCTGAAGGTCATCCAGTCCCACCCTTTGCTCCTGACAAGGCTGATTTAAAAGCCAGATGAGGTTATTCATGGCCTTGCCTCATCAGGTTTTGAAAGTATCTGAGGGTGGAGACTCCCCCACCTCACTAGCTGGGTTCAACCACTCTTACCACACTTTTTTTCGTCTTATCCATGCTGAAAATTTCCCTGGATGCAAGTTGTGGGCATTGCCTATTGCCCTTTGGCTGCAGATCTCTGAGGCAAGTCTGACTCCCTCTTGTCCTTTAAACAGCTGAAGATCAAGAGTCATATTCCTCTCCACCCCCAGCCTTCCCTTCTCCAGACTGGCAACCTCGGTTTCCTCAGCCCTCCTTGCACATCATGCCCACAGCCTCGGTGCTGCTCCACTGCACTTGGTCTAACACTTTACTGGGAAGCCCAAGAGTGGACACGCCAGAGCGCTTCAAACGTGGCCTCACAGGAAGGGAGCAGCTGGTGGCCGCTCTCTGCTGAGGCAGCCTGGCGTGTTTTAGCTTTCCTTGCCTCAAGGGCGCACTGCTGGCTCATCTTCAGCAAGTTCTCCACCTCAGGTCCTGCCCTGCAGAGCTGCTTGCCCTGCCAGGCAATCTCCAGCTTGAATTGCTGCAGGGGATTCTTCTGGCCCGTGGGAAGGACCTTGCATCTGTTCTGATGAACTTTATGAAGTTTCTGTCGGCCAGAAGCCCATGAACAAGTAACCAGCTTGCATCCCTTAGATTTGGCTCTGCACCACAGAATCTCTGTGCTTTATGACACTTTTTACTGCCTATATATAGTCTTGGACAGGATTTATCAGGTCCCTCACAGATGAGGGTGGGTCTTACTCTTGCAGATGAGCACACTACCCTGTGTTAAGTCAAAAAGCATCAGAGAGGACTGCAAGAGATTGTATCACCGGCCAAAATGAACAACAACAACAAAAAAATGAACAGATAGAACACAAACCTAATTAAGCTAATTCAAGCATCTGGATAAAGTATTCAATAGTTAGGGAAAATTTACAAAAGAAATACAAAAAAAAAAAAAAACCACAAAAAAACCCAAAAAAAACAAAAAAAAAAACCCCAACCAAAACCTGAGGAATATCATATAAGAATTGGCATACAGGAAATTAGCATATGAGGTATTGCCACCAGAAGGTATCAGTTAGTTCACCCTGACCTTTCTTCTCTGGAATTGAAGTCAGTGGCTCATCCCTGAAACTGTTCAAGGCCAGGTTGGATGGGGTTTTGAGTAACCTGGCCTAGGGGAGGGTGTCCCTGCCCATGGCATGGGGAGTTGGAACTAGAAAATATTGAAGGTGCCTTTCAATCCGAACCATTCTATGATTCTGTGTTGCTATGAAATGTGTCATAAGCAGGACCCTATTTCAGCTTTTGAAAGTGAGAAAGACTATAATAGCAGCTTTTTTTTCCTACTGGAAAATAAGAGAAATTTCTGGATACACATGCATGAGAAACGAAGAAACATTCATTATTTGGGAGTATGTTCTTTTTATCACAGGTGGCAGAAATAGAACCTCAAAGGACTGGATTTTATATTGAATTCCATGTCTCCTATCCTGGTGATAGCATTCAGGAGGATGCCAAAGGAGTCTATTGAGAAGGCAGGACTTTGAGGAAAACCAGGATATTTGCACACCTGTTGGAAATTCTGGCAGGCTTGTCCCTGGCCAATAGATAGTAGTTAGCCGCAGACTGTATCAAACAGCTGAACATATAGTCCACAATCTCTTAAAAACTTAATTTAGGCCCTAAACTTTTAAGCAAATCTTGTATAATTTGTGTTAAACTCTTAGCTTTTCACTTGAAATCCCAAGTTGGCCCCTTGCTGCCTCCTCACATGTGTTTATGTCTATTTTCTGTGTAGTATTCTCAAAAAATATTTGAGATTTTTTGAAGACTTAAAAAAAAGCTAGACTGTCATCTCTTGTGTCAGCAAGACATGATCAATATCCTAATTAGAAAAGAACTGACAATCATACTAATATTTGTGAGAACTATGCTGTAGAATTCACCTGAGACACATTCAGTGTCTAAATTATAACTAAATATTTGCATGGTCAAACGAGAGAGGCAAGGAAAGATGCAATAGTTCCCTCCATCACAATTATTTGAGTGACTTTGTGTTCATCCTGCAGAATAGAAAAACCTTGGAACAGGGCCCTTCCCAAACATGGGAAGGGCACGAAATCCAGATGTCCTTTGTTCATGACACTGTGAGGAGGAAACTCGGGAAAGCCTCAATGCCTGACCCATGGAGACCACCATGGCATTGACTTTGGAGTGAAATTGAAAATGTAGCTTCTGACGGCAGCAAAGATGGCCAAAGGCATTGACAAGGCTCAGGGGTCAGACTCAGAGGTGACAGACTGATTTAATTTCTGGGATTTAACAAAAACAACACATCTGGATTAAAAACAAAACAAAAACTTATGTGAGGAAAAAAAAGATGTCTTGGAGTGTCTGAAAGGCCTTTGCCAGACGCTCTCACTCAGCAGTGCAGTTCTCACTGTTCTGGATCACTTCTTTGCTGTTTATCTTGAGTAAAGCCCTTTGTAATTAAGTTAATACTGATTTAATCATGACAATCATAGCTGGTAGATATCCAAGGAAATGATAACAAAAATTAAGCAGTGTGCAGATCGCATCTATGACAAGAGATTGAAGAATAAAATCAGGGGCAGGCCATACTGCAGTTTTCCTTTTGAAACTGCTGTTGAAAACAAAACCAAACAAGCCAGAAAGCTAGGGCTGCTTCTTCTGCAAGATTACATGTGATTTGTGTACTATACTTGGACTAGTTTGTAAACACAATCTCATGGAGTGGCAAGGGTTTGACAACCATCTTATTACATTGAAACTTTGCTGAGAGGTTGTGGGAGACGAACTCATTGTGTTTTAGGTCATTTGTGTTCATTAGCAAGTGCAAAGTCATCAAAGCCATGTTTGCCTTCTGCTAAGTGGAGCTACAGCTCTCTCACCTGGACTCAGCATCATTCAGATATGCAGCAAGGTTGTCCCATCTGGCACCTCATCTTTTAAGGAAGATGTGTTGGGATCATGAGGCATTAGGCACAGCTCCACTGTTTCCTCAGGTTTTCTAATTGCCTGGAGAGCTGTCTGCCCAACAGTAGCAGTGGATTGGAGGAGTCTTGGGGGCAGGTGGTGGAGCCACTACCTGCAGTGCCAGTACAATACTTCATCAGGCTTAGGTCTCCATCCTTAGACTGTGACTTGCTTAGATAAGGTAGCCAGTGCTAGCAGAGGAAAACCCTTTAGCGTGATTCATGTGTTACCTGAAACAATGTCACAGCACAGTTTCAGATTAGAAAATGTAATTACCCTGATCAGTTGTTTACAAAGAAATTGTTTGAAGCTTTCCAAAGACATTGTTTGCCATCAGGGCAGTATCACTTCCATTGTGTGTTTTGTGTACTGGCCTGATAGATAATGATGGGAGCTCCCAGAAAATGACTCTCCCTCAGAGCATCAAAGTTTTTGTAGTATTTGTAACCCAGCTACAGAATCTCGTGCAAGATGCAGCATTCTTTAAATCCGTGACTATTAAGCTCTTTATGTTTTAATTTGAAAATTGGGCACTCAGTTTTCAAAGATTTATGGCCTCATCCTGAACACACTGAAATCAATGGAAGTTTTGTCCTTGGCTTCATTTGGAACAGGATAAAGTTCTTGTGATGTAGAGTTTGATCTCCAAATAATGGATTCAAGAAATAACTAGATCTGAGTAGTTATTGAGATCACTTAGAGTTAATCAGATAAAAACTCTACAATTTTGAGGGAAAGAATGAGAGTGCCAGAAATTCAGGGCTACCGAATGCTGCAGGAGGACATAGTGGAGAGCATTTCTGTGCTGATAAAATTTAAATCACAGTCAGAACCTTTCTAAGCTGGTTCAAGCGTGAAAACCCATGGCTGACTTGCAAAGCTGAGCAGCTCTGAAGGACTGCCATTTAATTTTAAACTGCAGTTCAAAACTGGTGCTGAACTTTAATGTTACTTCACCCTGGGGTCAATATAACAGTCAAATCTCTCACCAGTTATAATCTGGAAGTAAAATCTGTTTGGAAACATTTGAATGCTGGGAATTGCTATGTTTGAACACAGACAGGTTCAAACTTTGGTCTTTTTTTCCCTTCTTCACATTGATGTAAGGCTGCTGGAATTGGGGATAGGGGGAATTGGCAGTAACATTGCTACATTGATTTTCTGGAATGGGAAAGTTTTCTAAATGGGAGGAGCTTTGTAAATTATTTAACCAAACACAGTGACAAGAGCAGTAGAACACAAAGGTGAAGAAAACAACCTTAATTGTGCTTTAACATGGCTGATTTCACAACTACGTGGCCACATTGTGCACTGACTTATAGTGCTTTACAGACCTGCCTTTTGAACTTCATCCTGTCCTTGTGTAGACCAGACCCTGGCTGCCCTCAGTCTCTGAAGATGCTTGAAAACAGCAAGTCTACAACATGTGAGATTTTGCAATATTAATTCACTAGTTTTCAGCTATTATAGAGGAGTGTCAGGTGTGTGTAAAATGTATGGGTTCTGACTGAAGGGATAATTTTATTGTGAAAGGTATACTGAATGCAGCATGCACTGCTCAGAAACCCAGTTGAGCTGAGTAAGCTCAAACTGCCAGCAAGCTAGTTTGCTGTCCAGTGACAAAACTGGATTGCATTGTTTCCTCTTGCTGTGGTGCTGGTGGCTAATTGCATGCCCTGCATCAGCATAAAGATGGAGCAGGGATTCATATTTGTAAAATCTGGGATTCATACCTGAAAGCAGCTAGTCTGGGAGACAAGTCCATAGAAATCTTTCATTTATTAACTATTACTTTTCAAGGGTGAGTGAGGGACATCTGTAGTAATTTTTCTCCTTTGCCAGCAAAAGAAGGAGTAGTTTCAGTTATCTTTGAAACCCAGCAGACTCCCTGTTCCTGTGCCGAGGTCTAGAGAGCTGCCAGTGCCACAAAGGTATCTCCCTGTAAGCAGTGGTTTCAAAGATCTCCTCCCCTTACACACACCCTTTCCCCCCTTCACTTTGCCTTCCTCCTCCTCCTCCAGCCTGCCCCCAATGGGCTCCTTGCTGGAGGCTGTGCCAGAAAGAAAATGCAGATCCTTATTTTAATCACCCTTAATGGCTAGGAGAGCTACCCATACCCCACCATTGCCTCTTGTGTCAGAGATCTGCCCCGTGCACACGGCTCCTGTTGGAATTAATGACAATTAAATGTTGGCTATAATTCATGACACTGGTTTTGCAAATCCAGAGCTAGGTCTCACCTTCTCCTCAGTAGGGATGTGCAGATCTCTCAGCCAGCACTCCTGCACCATGATGCCACTCCGATGTTGATTCTGTCATCAGCCTTCCACTCTTTTTTGCTAATCAGATCACAACATTTTCACATGCTTAGGTTGTCAGTAGGAAAGCATTTCTTGTCTCCCTGTGCTCGTGACAGCATTGCATAAAGCCACTTCCTACACGCAGCATAATGAACCGGAATTTCTCCTCCTTCAGAAGGCCATATCCTCCCTCCAGCTGTACACATAGAGTCAGAACTTTTAAATGCATGCTAACCCATGGCCTTACACAGTGCTATTACTTCTGGTCTCTGTTGGAAATAGCCATCCAGATGGAACCATTCATGAAATCCAGATTTCGTTCCTCGTGTGTGTAGTAGATTTCCAGTATTCCAAAAAGATATCTTTGGAAGGGGGCAGGATAAAATTCTTGAGGAATTGAACCCATTGATCTAAGCTATTTCTCTCATTCCCAGAACAGCATAGAGATAGCCAATAGATCACATACAGGTATGAGTGTTGCAGGCATATCCAAGTGGTTGCGGCACTGGAAGACACTGAAAATGTGAAGGGGTCTGAAAAACTGGTATTTAATGCACTGATCTTTGGAGCCTTCACAATGAGCATTGTTAGATATAGGATCTGCTAAACAATGAGTCCTTGATAGGACATAATACCTATTCAGAAGCTCAGCTTTGCACACTTGCTCTTAAAACATCCTTAGCTCAACTTAAATTTACCTTTGTTACACACAATGCACATGTGACAGACGGTTGCATTCATTCATCTACTTTATTTAGATCTTTGACAGGCTTACCTACTCTCTGCTGTAAAGCTGGGATTCTTATGAGTTCCTGAATCAATGTTATTGCTAATTAGTACCTTTTGAAATTGTCACTGTCAGATGCTTCAGGTGAAACTGAAATAGCATTGATGTAAAGTTAGAAACCTGGAGGTCTGTGAGCGAAACCTGATTCTGCCTAATTGACTTCTGTGCTTACCTTATACTCCCTGTTTGGACAGTTTCTCCTTTTGAATAAGAAATGTAATTTCCAGCACATACTGTACTTCATCTACCAGCCAGTAAAGACCCAAAAGTACTGCTTGTTGTTAGCAATCAGTTGAGAACCTCCTATTACCTCAGGCTGGCAGCCAAGCTGGCAGGTCTGGGAAAGGTATGACAATCCAGGATGCAGTATCCTGACTGTACATAATGTACTCTGCCAGCCAAGAAGAGGCTTTCCATAGTGAGAGGCATTCCTCTAGTATGACAATAAATGACAGGGACAAAAAAATGGTGAAGTTTTTCCCCAGAAACACTCTGTTTCACTTCAGTTTCTAAACCAGGAACTGACTTGTAAACTGTTGCTTTTACAATCTTGCCTACTCTTTCAAATTTATCCAGTGGCTCCTACAAACACCTGAACAAAAGTGACCATTTGAAAATATGTAAACATTTAAAATATCATAAGTTGGAAAAAGTAAATTTCAGGGCTTCAGAACCTATAAAAATATGTTTGTGTATTTGTTCAGCTGTTTTTAGAAGAGTTGTTAACTATTCCCCAGAGCTAAAGAACAATTTTGAAAATAGTGGTGATGTTTGTATAAAATGTGTGATTAAATTATAGCTTTTTATGGCAGTTTGTGGAGACTTTCAACTGGAAAAATATTTTCTGGAGAAAGTGCAGACATGCTGAAGTTACGAAGAGCAAATCTATAGTGTGGTCAGACAGTCCCTTGTGGTAGTTAAGGTTTTAATTAGAGGTAAACACTACTTAGCTCATCTGATACAAACCGTTCCCAGGAGCTAAGCAGTTCACAATTCAGATTTCTGTCTGCCACTGTAAAGTGCAGTGTTAATGGGGGAAAGAAGGAGGAGAAGAAAGGAAGGACTGCTAAACATACAGGGTCATTCTTGTCCTTTGGACAAGCTTGTTCTTGCTTCCCTAAGAAGAAAGTTTGCATATTATTTGAAGCAGGAATGCCACTTTCAAGGAGGGGAACTTATGAAGTAGAAGTAATTGCTGGTGTGATTGGCCAAGTGACCATCAGAATGATCCGAAAATCTCTTCATGGTGATTCTGATTTTGATCAAGTAAAAGGGTGAGGAGGAAGTAATGCATCTGCCTATGTTCCCTAAAGTTAAAAGAATAGATGGAAATTAAAAGTAGAAGCTGTGGAATCTGCTGGAAGCAAATTTATTACCTTTAAGAAATATGGAAATGAGAATCTTAACTCAAAATTTCAGCAGAAGAGATTTCACTCACAGCACTTGGCAGCCCACTCATTGCTCACATTCACTGCTAAGTTAGGTGCTGTTGTAGGGAGACAGACTAGCC
The DNA here is from genome assembly GCF_029207755.1 of Chamaea fasciata. Classification (NCBI taxonomy): domain Eukaryota; kingdom Metazoa; phylum Chordata; class Aves; order Passeriformes; family Sylviidae; genus Chamaea; species Chamaea fasciata. The sequence continues at coordinate 39,925,668 of NW_027094086.1, read as the reverse complement.
CAAATTTTACAGTTATTGCCAGTCCTTTCATAACTCTCACTTATCCCTCTGCTTCCGCAGTGCTTTAAAATGACATTGGACATTTATGATGTTGATAGTGAAAAATATAGGCCTGCCTTTTAAATGGCCATCACTTTCTGTCACCAGGCAGCCTTATTATCTGTGATTGAAGAGGGTGAAAATCACTGGCATGCAAATAAGGTGCTTGGCGAGGTGGCAGACGAAGGGGCTGTGGATTGACATGCACAGCCACCAAGGGGGAGCCAGCGTCAGACACCCTGGCTTGTCAGCTTTTCCTGGAAGGCTCAAAATCAACGAATCATAGATTTATAGGATCATGCTGGTCCTCATTGGTAAACCTCACAAGCAAGTCCACCACTAAACCATGTCCCTAAATGCCACATTTACACATCTCTTGAGCATGTCTAGGGATGATGCCTCAACCACTTCTCTGGGCAGCCTGTTCCAATGTTTGACAACCCCTTCTGTGAACAAATGTTTCCTAATATCCAATGTAAACCTCCTCTGGTGCAGCCTGAGGGCATTTCCTCAGACCCTGTCTCTTGCTGCTTGGGAAAAGAAACTTAGACCCTCTCCTCTACAACCTCCTTTCAGGTAGCTGTAGGGAGCAATACGGTCATGGTCTGTTCGCCCCCTCCAACACTCCCCCAGCCCCCTTTTCTCCATATTAAACAATCCCAGCTCCCTCAGGCTCTCCCCACTGGACATTTTTCTTCAGATCTAAGATGAGCTCCATTACAAAGGGCTTGTTTCTCTTTAGACTCTGGCCACTTCTTTGTCCAAAACTAGGAGATTATTCTAGAAAATGAGAACATCTTTTCTGCCAAATACTCATGTATCTTAAATGTCATTCTTACTTATTTGTAGGAAGAATACTATTTCATCTAATTAAGGATGAGGATAAGTGCTAATGTCTGTTTATTTTTAGAGACTAAGTTAGCTGCATTAGATTTTGTCTTTTGTTTGCTTTGTTTACACAGTATTTTCAGACCTGGATTTCTAAAGGTTAAGGAGGAGAGTCACTGAGGCTTTGAGCATAAATCTCAGCTGCTCTCTGTGCTGAGCTTTACCAGCTCTGTGGCACCTACTTACAAAGATGCCTTTATTATCACTTCACCCATCTTTGCCTTCCAGTTTCCTGGTGCAAACTGGAAAGGAGGGAGCCAGAACTCACTGTGCCTGGATTTTACAATGCTTTCACCCTGCACTGGACATTCGAGGCAACTGGAAAAAAGTCTGTTTGGATTATCAGAGCACAAGTCCACATAAACAACAACTTATCAGATATCTGTATTGTAAAAGAATCATTTGGTCGTACTGAGAAATATCACTAGAGACACATATTTCATGTGCTTTATGGCTCATTGTTTTTCAGCTGTCATATTTGAAACAAAACCTTAAGTATTTTGAATTATTTCTTCACTAAAACTTCAAAAGCTTTGAGGAATTCTTTGGCTGAAAGTTTTGATGCAGGTATATATTATTTTTTAGGGATTGTTAAATATTATTCTCATACACTGAGGTAAATAGGACCAGCTGATTCATTACTACAACATCCCCTGCAATTCTATCTGAGTACCTCACAGTGTTCTGTTAATTATCTCACCACTCATTAGAAAATCAAGGTTGTTCTCCAGTATCACTTAAGGTTGCTGCTGTCTGGCATAGGGAAACTTGTCCATGGTTGCTCAAGATGTCTGGATCAGAAACCCCAGTGTCAGTCACTTAAGTTCTTGATTATCCCTCTAGTCAAGTTTTCCTAACAGGGAAATACAAACTTTCCAGACTAAGTCCTCACTTCTGTCCTATGGTTTGACACACCTCCCACCTTAAGCAATTGGCATCCCTGCATATTTTAGTGTGACTGCTTGTGGATCCTGCTCCTGCACTTCCAGCCTCTCTTGTACCCAGCACTGTCTTCCACTGCCAAAAAATCCTTGTGCCTTCAGCAACTTTGCATCCTCTTCCCAAAGATCCTCAGTGCAGGATGGTGGGGACATGCAGGCTTAGATAACCAGTTCCATGTTTTCCTGGGAGTCAGAATAGCTTAGATTACCCAGTCACTGCAGCACCAGGGCTGCCAGAATTGGCTCCAAGCTCCCCTGGTCACCAATTTTTTATGCCAAAAATTTTACAAGGAGTCATCACTCCCAAAGAAATGTGACTCTGAAGGTGTGTTTTGATGTTCTGACTGTCCTGACCAGCCTGAGCATCCCCTGGGCAAATTGCTGGTCCCATGTGGCTGGGGCAGCTGCTGCTCTGTGGTTTCCCAACACTTAGAAAGGAGAAGTCAGGAAAGGGAAGAAATAAGTGGAGGGGGGAGCATCAACTGCTGCCAAACCCATGTGGTGAAGCATCCTGCAGCCTAACTCACCCAGCTACTCCACTGCGCACACTGCATCAACACTGTGTGATGAGGATGCTGGAGAGTTGGAGAAGAGGAGAACTCTGGTGGGCCAGAGGGGAGGGCAAGAGAAATAGGCATCTAAGGATGGAAATTAGGGGAGAGGCAAAATCAAGGTGGAAATGTTTTGTTGCCGTGATCCGTGGTCTTATTCAGTCCTCCTCATAAAATCTTATCCCATTTTGAAAACCATTTCTGCATTGGGGAATGAAGAACAAGACTGGCACCATGAGGATAAGGGCAGGCGGAGGCAACTGGGTTCGTGTTAGTCAGTCACTGTTGTATGGGCAAGGCCAGCATTTTGTCTGGGAAAAGAGTTTTCCTTCAGAGTAGGGGGCAAAGAAGAGCTGGCTTTTTTGCGGGGTCTCGCAAAACATGCAGAGCTAAGAAAAGAGCTAGAGAGACCAGCAGTAATTACTCCACACTTGGTTCTGTTACTGCTAGAAATCTCTATGGCACAACTAAAACTAAAGTATTAAGAGTGAGGGTTAGGGCCCAGGATGCTGTGGCTAAAATAAGCCTTTTAGTAATTGTTTGGTTCTGGCTTTAGTTCTGGGGTGGTTTTTTTTAGGTTTGTTGTTGTTGTTGTTGTTGTTTTTTGTTGTTGTTGTTGTTGGGGTTTTTTTGTTTGGGGTTTTTTTGTTTTGGTTTGGTTTTTTTCAGTTTTTGTTGTTGTTAGTGGTGGTGGTGGTTTTTTGGTTGGTTTTTTTTCTGTTTGTTTGTTTTTGGGGTTTTTTGTTTGTTTGGGTTTTTTTTCTTCTTCTGGATCCTATAAAAGCTGCATGGTTTCTAATTGCAAATTTAGACACTATATTGTGGACATGTGTGTGGATCAGTAGGCAATCTGCTATCTCTGTCCTAACAGTAAATATATTCTTGGTAGTTTTATATTTGTATCTAAGGTGATCGTAGCCTGTCTCTGTAGGATCCTGCAACATCTTTATATTTTTAATTCCTACTATTCTGAATTTAGAGTTCCCTCTTCAGTGCTATGCTTAACTTAGGTTTGTGACATTACTGACACCATCCTCAGTAAGATATTTGGAGCCTTTTGCTACTGCTTTCAGCCTTTACTGGGCTTTGCATACCACCTTCTGCTTCAGCCAGTTCTAGCCACACTTTTATAGCTCATGAAGCCCAACCCTGTCACTGCTGGTTGTTTCAACACCAGTCTGCATCTTATCCATTTCAGGCATCTCTCTGGGTGCCTGCCCTCATCATCAACCTCCAGGTATTGTAAAATTCAGTGATAAAGCAATCTCTTCATCTCTTGTTGTGCCCAACTCTTAACTTTACAGTAAGGTACAAACAATTTCTGCCAGAACTCAGCACTCTTGCACCTTTTTTTGGCTTAGTCTTCATTCTACTGTAACTCTGCATGTCCTGTAATAAAATCAGGTCTGTCCTGGACACAAGCTCTAACCTCAAGGTGAAACTGTAGCTGGATTATGTTTATAAGGATGATGGCAGAGTCAGCAGAGCTATGAATATGCTTACAAGTGTGCATTTTGTATCACTGTTTGTGCTGCAAGCTATACAGAGTCACTGTGCTATGATTGTGCCTTAACCCTGTGCCACAAAGGTGAAGACCATTCACTGCTGGATCCCACAAGCCCTGCAGTACTAGGATGAAAGTTCAGTCTGACAAGTAAAAATAACTTAAGGCATGTTTTTAAAATATAAAAATTTAAAATCTTGGGTTCAAGATAGAGCTTGGTAAAGTTTCTCACAACATGGAAGATGTGCATTTGTCCTAGGTCCTGTTTGAGTCACAGCTCCTCTAGGTACTGACAGGGGAAGTTTTCTTGTTGTGGATAGATGCTATAGGGCCATCATTAAATTATGGTTACTTTATATTGCCTGTAAAAGAAGGATGAAGAACTGAGATTGTTACTGGATGCTGTGTCACTGTTCTTGTAGGAAGAACTGGAGTGGACAACAAATTGAAGAATTTTGTGACAGCCATGGGTTTCATGAGCTCTGGGTTGGGTCCAGGCTTAGGTTTAGCATGACTCTAACAGTGCCAGCTTTATAGTTAGATAGATAAAGCTCTTAGAGATAAATTGGAGACCAGAACCATTAGCATATTTAAAGAACAAATATATGCTGTTTTTATTTCTGTTGTGGGAAGGATTTCTGAGATGCAAGGAGGCTATACTGGGGATAAGGATAAGGATTTTGGACAGCAAGAGCTAGATGCATTTCTGAATCATTCAAATCAGTGCAAGGATGTGGGCTTTTCCTAGTCATGAGGAAAGTCTTCTGATTAGTGCTACAGCAGGTATAAGTCACTGGGATAAGGTTCAAGGTTAGTGTATGCCTAAACACAGCTTTATTCTCCCTTCATTTGCTTGTGGACAACAGCACATACGCTTCCTGTTTGTGACTTTTCTAAAAATGAGTCTGAGTGGGAACAGTTCAGGTTTGAAGGGTCTTCAGGTTCTGAGGAAACTGGGGTCTCTCTTTGAACTATGTGGTTCTGCTCCTGTTCATCTGGAATTTGAAAGTGTTAAATATGGAATGGTAAAATATCTAGAATGCCCTGCTTAAATGCTTGGTTTTGACTTTTAAAGAGTAAGTGTTACAGCAGAGCTGTATCTGTCTTTCCTGATGCCTGTTTAAGCTGTGCTCTTTTTTTTTTTTGTTAGAAAACAGCTTAATTGCTCAGGGTGAAGAGTTAAAGTTTATTTTTATGCTGCTCTGTTTTTAGCTGCAGATTGACATAAGTGGCTAGCAGTGGAAGCCCCTTTGTATGAAACATCCCTTATCGTATTTGTCCCTCGAGCATATTCTGTGCCAAATTATCACTCCTAATAGGCTGGTTGACTTTCTGGACTGAGGAAACATCTTGATAAGTTTGCTAAATATGTTATGTCAGAGAAAGTACATCGCAGATATTTTATCATCTGCATAAGGACACACTTGGTTCAGCTCTGAAGTGCCTAATTCCCTAAGCTCACCTGTGGAGCTGCCTGTTGTTCACAGCATCTGATTATCCAACTGTGTGCACTTGGCTGCCATTTTTTTCAGAGACACTTACGCAGTGGCGTTTTGCAATGACGTCAATTCTTTTCCTGTCTGACCTAGAAGACTTCGGTGACTCAATGTTGGCTAAGCAGCCCTAAAGATTAAATCGAGGACACTAGCTTAATTACTTTAACAGTTCCTTTAAAGGATTTCCCAAGAATGAGAATCATGACAAATTGTAGCTTAGGGGATTTTAGAAATTCCTGAAACTGAAGCTAATGATGCAACTCAAGATATGCTCTGCGTTCCTGTTGATATGTTGAGGATTTTTAAAAGAATGAACAACATTAGGAAGACTTTTGTGATACAAATCCTAAATGCATGAATTTGTGAAGTAAATCCTACTAGCGCAGACCTTACCTAAGTAAGATTGCAGGATTTGGCCGTAGTGGAGTGTTTGCAAAATACATACACAACTTTCTTATGTCTGGTTATAGCAATTTGTGGAAAAAAAAATTATCATTGCTAAATGTTCACACTTGTGATTTAAAATAATCTTCAGATCTTATTTGAAGCTGCAGAACTTGGCCATGCAATTCAGAGAAGCTGTATTTGCAGTTGTCATGAAAGTCAGTGCCTCTGCTGCTCCCCTTGCTAATAAGAACAACAAGCCAGATTCTGAATTCTGCTACTCCTGCTTAAAAGAGAAGTAAAGCCTGTGACTTTCACCTTAGTTCTCAAGTATTTTACTGCTTTTTAAAAATAATTTGCATATTATATATATATATATGTTTCTGCTCATATACCTGAGCAGAAATACTGTGGGGTTTTTAAATTCTCACACTAAGACATTCTCTATTGCTGTTATGTCATCAAGAAATAGAGTCAAAACTTTGCCTCATTTACAGTGAGGTATTTCCAAAATAATTTTACTACAGTTAGTGAATTGACTTTGTGTTTATAATGGAGCAAATATGAGAGATGATTAGGAACTTATTTATCATTATGATTGGAAAATGTAATCTATCACAAGTTTGATATTTGCTAATTCTGCATAGTTTCTGACTATTTGGAACTTGCTCCAGCTTGCAGCATCGGAACTGCAGGAGGAAGAGGATCTACTTTTGGAGACCTGGAGTGAAAGGAGGCTGACTAAGTATAAAGGAATTTTTGGGGACTTTTATGCAATGCTTAAGACTTGCTCATTGCCTCAGAAAAACCTTCTCCTTCCATAGTGAAGTTCTCCTAACTGCAATGGAATTGTTATTCCCATAGAACTACTTTGGGGGAAAAGCTAAGGTAATTTTCTTAAAAACACTTTTTTTTCCAAAAAGTAGATTAGGATTGAGAATGATTGATGGTGATTAAAACATAGTATTGCTGAAGGTAGTAAGTCCTCAAATCCGGGGAACTCAGAGTAAGATAATCTGAAAAAGGATACCACATCCTTGAAACTGATGTAGCAAGATCCTCATTCACGAGTTGGGGGTGGAGGAGATATCTTTGAAAGGTTTTTAGACTTCTGTGGTTACTTTTAAAGTAAAACTTTTAAGGTGTTTGACCTTTTATTATTTATAGGTGTTATCTGTGCTATTTAAAGTATAGTTTCCTAAGACATAGAGTGACAAACTGAAAGTAGGACACTGGGTGGGAATGCCTGGCCATTAGCTGCATGGCATGTCCATAAAAAGACAATGGAAAACCAGTGGTTTTGGCCTCTTTTGCTAAATTTAGTAACTTGGAAGTATTCAATATAGAATTTATGATAACAAATCAGATACCCAAATTATTTACAATGGTTATAAAACCTAGATAGGTAAGTTTTAGCTTCATATCAACCTACCTCTCAAAACTGTCTGAAGAAAAGATATCTTTCACAATGTATCAGTTTGAAACGTAGCCCCCCAAACCTATAAAGAGAATGGCCTCTCCTCCCTTAGATGGAGTCCTCTGGCTTGACCAGGTATTTTAAGAATATCCTCAGAAAACCCTTGAGTACTACAAAATGCCCATCCTATTTACCTTTGATAAGAGCAACAAGAAATGCAAAGAGAATTGTTTGCTCTAGGGGAGAAGCAGAGCTGGATGATCTGAAGAGTTTTATAGCCAGCTGTGTGTAAGGAGCATCCTGAATTCCACAGTAGCCCCATTTGACAAGGATGGAGATTTCTTCTTTCCCAGCAGTGAACACTTACTCCTGCTGCCTGTAGCTTCTTTTGTCCACAACAACCACACTCGGCTCCCTCAGTAACATTTCTAGGAAGTATATTCTTAAAAGAGTGTGGTGATCCCTTTAATTCCATTATATCCGGACATCTTGGATTTTTTATTGTTTGGGGGTCTTTAGCAGTTAAATGACTTACTTTGAAAGAAATGAGTATGTTAGGGTATAAAATAAATGCTAATCTTGGGTTTAACCTGCTTATGTTCAAAGTGATGTTGGGAGCGGAATTTCAAAACTACTGTCCTGAGATTCAAAGGAGTTGCCTTGGACATCTGTGGGAACAGACGCAGAGGAAAAGAGCACTTTTGAATGGTTTGGTATCCCGGGAGCACACTAAAGTATAAAAACGAGCTTTGAGGAAATTGCTGTGTCCTGAAACACAGTCATTATTTCAAAGCAAGTTACATGAAAGAGTCACAAGGAGATGGCTGAGTGCTAAGTCATGAAGGTAACGTGCACATGTCACCTTGGGGGGAAACAGATTCTGTCAGAAAAGATCTTTGCCTTTCTTTCTGGCCTGTCATACAGATGTGAAGTATAAACAAAGAGTAATCAAAAGGGACTTAAATCAGGAATAAACTGATATATGACTCTTCATGAAATATTCCTATCTTCACAGCTATTGTGCTCTTTATCTAATTTCCCTGGTTATCTGATCAGAGCTGTTTATTTCACTGTTGAATTATTGCTGAAGTCTGAGAGGGCGCTGCTTTAAACAATGGAGCTGGTCAACAGTGTTAGCAATTCATTTCCATAGTATCTAGTCCTGTTTGGGGCTGCAAAGGTTGGGTTTGCCCTTAGAGTTTTCTCTCATCCCAGAAAACTTCTGTGGATTTGACCAGAAGAGCACCAGAGTTTAATGAGGGCAAGACATACACATTAGTCTTAAGACATTACTTTTGTGTGATGAGAGCACTTGAAATTGCTTTAAAATATGTATTTGCTGCTGGTGGCTGTTAAATTCGAATTATAATGCTACTTGTGTCCTGACCTAGTTGAAGGTATCCCTGCCCACGGCAAGAGGATTTGACAAGTTTGCCTCCAAAGGTCCCTTCTAACCCAAACTGTTCTGTGATGCTCTGCATAAAAAGGAGAAGCTTCCAACATTAGAGTGCCTTATGTGGTATTCTAGGCATTTTGTTTCATGGTTGTCTCCTGGTTTTAGCAGCAAGCAGTTGGCAATAGGGAGTTCTTGTCTGAAGTGTCCTTTATTACTGAATTGGCTTCCCAAACTCTGTCTCCAAAGCCTGTATTTACTTAAAGTTCTAAAGCTGTATTGCCATAGTGACTGGGGAACGGAGATGCAGATAGAGCTCTCCCTTCCTGACTTTACAAAGATATGACTAAGCATTGTCACTCTTGTATCATTTAAATCCTGGACTGTCTTAGGGTTACTAAATTCTTTAAAACATAGCTGTGTTTTCACTTGTCACGTGTCACCAGTGCATGTCTGATGGTAAAGCACCTGCATGCTAAAGGCTATAACAGGGCTTAGGCTGCATCTCCTTTTTTTGCCTGATTGCAGTTATTACATGGCATGAGACTGAGGCTATTTTTTTAAAAGCCTGGCAGTTCTAGACAATATTTCCAGTAATAACTGGTTGATTCCCCATCATTACCACTCTGAAACAATACAAGCACTACTAGTATGTCATCTGAGAATTTAACCTGCTGCTGACAGCTGTGATTGTAGAATAATAGAATGGTTTGGGGAAGGGACCTCCAAGTTCCAACCCACCTGTCATGGGCAGGGACACCTTGCACTAGACTAGGACTTAGTACAGGTTGTTCTCAGTGCTGATAAGCCAAACCAGAAGATATCGTCTGCAGTTTTCCAGTTTTTGTAAGTTTGAAACAGGCTATAGTAGAGTAGCCGACCCTTGGAACTTCCTCTGTATATGTAGGGCTATATTGTGCTACTATTTTGATACTTTATTTTATCAAAGGCAAGCCCACTGTGGTTTTCATAAGAACTTTAAGTGCAGTTGGGCCAAGACAGTCGCTAAATATGCAGTCACTGCATACAGTGGGGCAAGTGTCAGCTGCTCAGGCCTCTGGAAGCACATTATGGGAATGCTGTTGGCCTTAACTTGCGTTCCTGAACGGTAGAGCAGGCTCTTAACCTGCTGTCCCTGCTGAGGGATGTATACCACCTGCAGGGAGGTTTCCTCCAAAGGGAGCAGCAAACAAACTCCCAGAGAGAGGCTGAGCCCTGCCGGCAAGCTCAGCTCCCTGCCTGCCGTGCCTGGGGAGACCCACTGGGACCTCATTTGTTGTTTTATCTCTGTTGATCTGACACCAGAGGAGGGCTGGGAGGTCCTGTTTCTCAGTTATTCTTAGGGATTTTGACACCTGCTATAATTATCCCAGTGGTCATTTGCAGGGGGTCTAAATTCAGCATCCTTGTGCATTGTTCTAGAAGGCAATTTCGGCTGCTTCCCTGGACACATCCAGATCTAGTGAAAATAGAGGGAAATTTCCATTAATGCTATGAGGCTGCATCCTGGTTAAGCTTGGGCTGGTTTTCACACCAATTCTTTCTGGAGGAAACTATCAGTGATAAAGAGTGCTGATCTATAATCAACTTCACATGCTACCTACCCTGGTGCTGTGCTCCACCTTTTCTAGTTTTGGACAAAAATAAGGTTTTAAATACTAACAGTAAAGGAGGTTTAACTGGGTTTCCTTTGCAGATGGAAAGCTCTAAATTGGCTTATAATAGTTTAATTTCTAAGTATTATTCCTCAAAGAAGCCAAAATTCCTGAAGTTTGGATTAAGGATATTTCAATGTGGTCAAATTAAAATAACATTGATAGCTCCTGGCTCTTGTTTGCGTTGAAGCAGAGTTATTTCTACACACTGTGAGCTAAAAGAGATGGCACAGTACCTATAAAATGACATCTTTGGGAATTACCAAGTAATATCGCTTGTTTTTCATCCTGAACATTATACAGTACAAATAGGAAATAAAGTATTATTATTGGCAGTGAGAGACGACAAGCCTTGGTTTTTTGCTTGTACACAAATTGTTTCCACGTTTCATTAGCCTCTGGAGGTATTCTGCTTCTTTCCTCTCCTTTGGGACAAAAAGAGGAACTTGAGCACAAAGTGTAACCCCTTCCACACCATCCTCTCTCTGACTGCAGAAACCCTCACAGAAATTTAAAGACCTATCGTGATTTATCTGACTGTTGCTTTACTTTATATTTATGCAGGATTTAGAAAAACATCAGGCAGGATGGAGATAATTGCAAGTGAATAATTACAAAGAATAGAAAGGGATAGATGGGTAATTACAAAGCTGCTCTTAGGGACAATATTGCTTGTCATTAAATTTGATGGACTGATTTTCTTTAGCATAAACAGGCAAACCTGCCTTCCTAAACACTTAAAGTTACTTCCTAAGAAACATACATTTTGTTTAGGCATAATTAACCCCTCCTGAAAAGAATAAACATCTGGTTGGAATAAAATCCTTGGCCAAATTTCTAAGAGTTACATGTGTATTACAGAAAGTCAACCACATAAAATTTTCATTCTTTCTGACTGAGAAACAGGAAAAAAATTAACTTATTTCTAATTTGATTTCAGAGGAGGGTATTAATTTTCTTTTTTTTTCCAGTAACACTACTTGTTTCATGATGATTCCTAAGATGGGCTGACCCCAGGTTCTTATATCTGAGCAGTCAAAAACATTTGAGGAATCTGAACCCAGGTGTGGATCAGTATTTTAAATCCGGCTCCTTTGGACTGAAACCAAATCCAATTTACTTTCAAGACGTTTCACCTGCAGTGAGTAGAACATAGCAGCAAAGAAATATAGCACTTTCAAGGTGCTTGTGTTTATGCTTGTGCTTATACTTGTTGTTCAATCAATTCTCTGTTCTCTGCCTCTGAAACTGATAAAAAATCTGCCCTAGGCAATTCAGGGAATACCTGCCCCAGGGCAAGATTTACTAGGATTGCTTGTCCTCAGTATTTAATCTGTGCTCCTCATTGCATCTCTGCTCAGTTTCTCACACAGTCTCACTAGGGCACTGGGCATTGGGTGCACTGCAGCCCAGCTTAGTAGAGTTGGTGGGCCATGCTGCTGGCCGCAAGGGACTGGGGCTGGCTTGGAGTGGTGTGGGACACCCTGCATTTGAGGCCCTCACAAGGCCCACATAAAACCGCCTCCTGTGGCTCAGGACCATGATTAGGTCACTTCAACAGTAGTGTCCTAAAGCAAGAAGTCTTTCACATTGTCTTGATGGCAGAATCCTTGTGGTGGATGTCCTCATTCACATAAATGTCCAGTCCTTGTAAATCTGGTAATAGGAAGAGGAAGCATCCTATAACTGTCATTTACAATTGAAGAAGTTAAAAAAACACCACAACAAGACAAAAATATACCATAGGGAAAATCTGTTGCCATGCTGCCATTGCGTGATGGAGTTTCTATCAACATTCCCTTGGCAGTGCTGACCTGTGAATAACGTACACACATCCCCAGTGCCTGGCAACACCACTGCAAGGGCATGTGTATGTGCGTGCATCGCCTCACACCACTGCAGTCTGTGCACAGAGATAATTTTTTCCCCCTTCAGGGTCGCAAAGAGCAACTGTACAAAAGACTTTTTTTAATAGAATATGTTCTTATCTTTCGTAAAACATGGACCCACCCGACACTTGGACTGGTCTGTGGGCCCCACCCTTGCCCTTTTGTTTGGAGCCTGGGATTATACGATGAACTGGGTTAGTACGTTGCTGTTTATGTTCTTCAAACCTCATCTATTTTGTTTTACAAGAATATATTACATTGCTCCTGACTTACTTGTGCCGTAGGAGGAGGATTAGTGGGCAGCAGGGAATGGGGTCCAGAAAGGGGAAGGAGGATGTGACAAATGAGGATCTGTCATGTGTTTCCAGGCTTGGAGTTGGTGACAGCACAATGTTGGCACCTTAAAAGCTAGAAGGCTGGAGCCTGATCTTACAGTTCTAAAAATCAGGATCAACTGCACTGAAATCAGTGTCTCCCCAGAAGTGTTAAAATCATGTATATGAAATCAGATTCTCACTTTTGAACTCTCAGGTTTTCAAAGAGTTTTTATTTGTTGCAATCTGATGGCTTATGACATTTCAGCAGGCACCGGGAGCAGACAAATTGTGTGTCCTTGTCCTATTTCTGATGCTTCTTGCTTTGATCCACTCAATTCACCAGGCAATGCCCAATTCACAGTGGTGTTGCTTGTGGTGTTTCTGGAGCCCAAGGCCCGACATGAAAGCTCTAACACAGACTCTGTGTGTTGTGCTATTGATCATGTTCTGGTATTTACTACTAAGCACTTTTCCCACAGGACAATGGACTACTAAATCAATACAGTCAGACTCAGTTCCAGACACATGGGGCTGATGCAGGGCCTCTGTGGAGCCAGCTGTCACAGAGGAAGACCTGGGAGGAACCTTGTCTCCAGAGATATAACCCCATCTGTCACAGAGGACAAATCAGCCAACCCTACCACCCTGCTAGAAAAGGGCTTTGTGCTTTGGCTCAGAAAACAGAGGAAGGCAATGGGGTGAGGGATGGCTTTTCTCACCCTCTGGCCTCTCTTGGGTGTAGAGGAGTGAGGATGGTAAGGAGTGAGGCTTTTGCCCAGCTCTGGGAGCAGAAGGTCCAGCACTACCCCTGACATTGCTGTGGCACAGCACAGAAGTTACAGCAGGTCCTCCATTGGGAAAAGGGGTCCAGCTGACGGACATATTGCACTGGAAAGGAAGCTGTTGAATTCGCACTGATGTTCACCTTGGGCTGATTTTTTCTGCTGGTTTGTGAATCTTCTTTGCTGTGGTTCCCATCCAAATCATGCTCCAAACATCACAGCATAGTGTGTTCTCTGGGATGACACCTTGGCACAAAGACTCTCCTTTAATTCCTGCCACCCCTCTCCTGCCACGCAGCTGTGACGCTGTGTGACATCACACAGTTTTCCTGAGGGTATATGGGATGCCAGGGCAAGAGGGTGGCTTTAAGGAAGGTGGGGCACCCAGAAACTATTGGCCTGACTGCAGATTCGTAAGGCTAGTGGTGGTTGATGGGGGACCTGTAATCTCGGCCTCTTCGTGGTACAGGACCAGAAAGTCTTGAACAGTGGTTTTGGAGCCAGGGGTTTTAGAGGTTCGTCTGGCATAAATGAGGAGTTGTACTGTTGGAGGTGCTGTACTCAAACCTTAGATATCACAAGTAGACAGTCTTCTGCTGCAACATATTAGAGCTAAAGCCAAAGACCCAAGAGAGCACTAGCATCCCTGGTTCTAAATTAGTGTGTAGAAGTGGTTGGAGAATTCCATTGGGTGCCCACCTTGGGTTTGGTGAAAGCTTTTTGAAGTACATACAATGTACAGAAAGCATTTTATACTCTACGAAATCCCCAGCCCCTTCTGGTACTGACGCACAAAGGAAATGCTTTATATTTTTTAGGCAGATACTGGGCAGCATAGCTGATACTAGATAGTCCTGCAAAATCCTACGTCCTAAACTTGATCAATTTCTATGTTTTGCCAAAATATCAAACTGGTTTAGAAAATAGCAAGATAAAGTACATTAAAAACTGCCAACATTAAGACTTGCTTGCAACATGTCTGTTCCTACCACAAAAGGATTTGTAGAGTAAAATGAAATTATTTACCAGAGAAGTATAAAACTGTTAACAAAGTACTTCTGTGTCAGTCCTGTGGTTACCTGTTTCAGAGGGCATCATTTCAACATTTGTTCCACACTTGATTTTGTCCTGGCAGGATAGCCATGTTAACAGTGTGCTTCCAGGTATTCATCTGGGTGGGGTGTAGAGCTGGACACCTTCCAAAATTCTGCTCAGTGCTCTATTAACACCCTGAAATCCAACTTGTGAGTGCTATAAAATAGGGGAAAATAACGACTGGAAGGGTGGGGAGAGAGAGAGAAACTCCCCCCTTACAGTATTTGATTCTTTTAACCATAACAAAATTCCAAGTGAGGTTTTTGTATCTTGTGTAAACCCAGACTTCATATAATCTTATGACAGAGTTTGCTGCAGCTCAGGTGAATAGGGCTCACACACAGGTCTTAGCATATTTATTAATTTATTTGTTTATTCCCCTTTGATTCTTTCATGTTACCATATAGAAATCATCTACATCTGCCTATTATACTGGAGACACAGGTCTTTCATTCCAGTAACTCTATCCTTAATAGGACTATGTAACAAGCACACTGTGACTGGAGCAGAAAGACTGGGATTTATTTTATTAAGGGCAAATTCCTGTATATGTCTTGCTATTCAAATTTTCTTTCTTGCAAGAAATGGCAGTGAGAAACAAGAAGCATGCCAAAAAAGAAATCATCCATTTAAAAAGAATTTGCAGAGTTGAAGAATCACAAGCCGAACTCTGCATATTTAGAGTATCATGTGGGCCAGTGGAACAGTTTCCAGACATTGTTAGGGGAGAATTGTGAAAAGAAACCCCCACAGCCTAGTTACCATCCACTTTCCAGAACAGGTGTAATTAATAGGGATGATAATTACTGCTAGCCTGGATGTCTTGCTGGGGATTACGCTGGATATTTGAAGCAGGAGCTCTATAACCTGAACTAAAGGCAGAAGACATATACACTGTAAGAAGTGTGTGCCCTTGGTGCTGTGCACATCAGCACAACTACAGGACCTGGATTTTTTGCAAAGTGCAGAAGTAACTTCTTTTCCAGTGGAAGGAACTGGACTTGTTTGACTACCTGTCAAGAAATATACACATTGAACAGAAGAGAGGATAATGTAAGCAGGTGAAATTCAGGTATTTTCTGTGAGGCAGATTGTGATTCCTCTGCTGTTAGTATGTTATATATGCACACTCTACTTAGGATCTGTCCAAATATTCTGAAGGATAATTTAATTTTTAATAACTTTACCATAATCATTTCTTTCTTGAACAGGCATGTGTGTCAGAGAACTTAGAAATGAGTGCCAGAGGAAGAAGGTCCAGACTTTCTCATGAGCAACACAGATATGTCTTACATAGAGGATTGCTTCTGCAATTTCTTGTCTTACATTTCTGCTCATTTTCATAATGCTGTGGGAAATTTCATGTGGAAGGCTCAGTATTTTTGTGAGTACAGCATTTGGTTATCTTCTCATGTTGATGCTGAAGATCTTGTCTCACAGAGCTGTCCTTTGTAGCTGTATTAACCCTGTCCTGCCACAAATATCATGTACAGATTAAGCCTATCACTAATCACAGACTGAGTACTGGTTCATATTTTGTAGCTAAAAAATTTGTGGACAAACTGTAGTGGTTCAGAAACTGCCTTGGAGGGAGCTTAGCAGTTTGGTCACAGACAATTGCCCCATTAGATGGAGTGTAATCTCACCCACCAGGAGCATGAGCCAAGGACTTGAACCAGGAGAAAGACTGGGGTGAGATTTCAGGGGAGCAGAGCTGGGTAAGTACCAGTTGCTTCTCAGGTAGCACCTTCTGGTGAGTTGCTCACAGACATGGATATGTGATTGAAAATGAATGAGTTAACACATCCAGAGGAGTCACCATCCCTCAGCAGGAAGTTATCATCCTTCAGCTAAAGAACGGTAGCTCTGTGTGTTGTGCCCTATTGTGGGCACAATAAGGGTTAAGGACAATGGATTGGTTTAAATCATCTTAAGGCATGCTATTTTGATAACTTGCTTCTGTAGGAGCAAACCCAGCTTTTGCACCATTTTTTCAAAGAAATCTACATTTTTATAAAGTTTTACCAGCCCTCTTTTGAGATGACATATCTCTCATTATCATAGGTACTTTGGCTGGGTGGTCTCATTTGGAGGACTACATCCCAAATTTGAGCCTTTCAAATGCAGGGTATTTTGAATTAACCTCACAGGCCTAGACAGCTAGATAGAATTTTTTCTTTGAATGGGATCTTTTATTCTTGCATGACTCTAACATAATTGATTGCATAATAAGTTAGCAAAAATGTCAATGAAGAAATTCACTTGTGAATAGAATGCAAAACTTTACTGAAAATGCTTTCGAGTGAGAAACATATGAAAACAGAGATTATGAATAGAGTATTGCAGAATTACCACTAACTGTAGCAATAACTGCTAACATTTGTGGTATGAATTATTTTTTCCCATTCTGAGTTTTTGTAGTTTAATTTTTTCTTCTTCTTTATCTCACATTAACTAGTTAATTTGCCTGTGGCAAATCATATCCCAATTCCTTTGCTCATTCATTGACCTATACAATGACTTAGGATTTTCTGTCTTCTAATCATGACTCATAAATGGCATTCTAATGGCCTCATATTTTCCAGGAGGACTAACTGTACAACCAGAACAATCTTTTCCAGGGCTGCTCTACTGAATCTAGCATCTGTAGGTACGAGAGGAAGAGAAACAATGTTCTTAAAGTGTGAAAACAGACATGAAACCACCAAAGGAATTCCATCCATCCATCCATCCATCCATCCATCCATCCATCCATCCATCCATCCATCCATCTTCTGTTTGTGTGGCCCACAAAAAGAGAGATAAGAAACGTCTCACAGGCTGCAGAAGATGAAGGTTAGAAATCTATTCTCTATGGCTCCTGCTGGGAATCATAGAATAAAGGTTCCATGTAAAAATTAAAAATAAAAGAGGCACTCTTCTGGGTAGAAATGAGACTTTGTTTGAGCGCATAGATTTCTCTTCAGATAATGAGATCTCTGGTCCTGATTTTAAGAGATGAAATAAGACAACGTATTACATTGACCATCAGGTAATATTTTCAGGCTAGATTTGTACAAACCATTGAGGCTAGTTAATACAGAGTGGAATTTTATATTTGACTTTCCCATCGTAACATGAAGAGATTGATGGTTGAGAAGACTTGTAGAAATCACCATTTGGGAGGACCCACTTGCACGACAGGTCAGACATGAGGTTACTCATCTTTAAAAATTGGTAGACTGAGTCATATAGCTCAGATTAAAAGGAGGGGAGGTGACTGAACAGTATTGTTCTTTTATTTTCCAGAAAAGCAAATACAAGCAGTTCTATGTCTATCACAGTTACTGCCATACCCAGTGATTTCTATATTGCTGCCTTCTCCCTGTTCTTGTGTGGCACTGAGTTTGACTAAAAGAGATGTGCAGACCTTTGGAAAGAACCCTTCTCTCATCCTGCCTTCTGTCTTTCCCTTCCTTGCTGAGATGATGAAGGGTGAAGGTGGTAGTAGTTCTCTCCAGTCTGGAGCAGCTTGAGGAGCAGCATGTTTCAGTCCCATAGAAGTATTGTTATTTTTCCTGTCATGTTTGTTGGGGTACAGCTTTTTGGTTTATTTTTCTTGCAGAAAGGCAGGAAAGTCAATCTGGAAAAATACTGCTCACATGTCATCAGTAATTACTTGGCCGTTGTGCCAGGCATTGGCTTGCTGACAGTTTCAAGATGGAGAGTGGGTGAGACCCAGCTGCAGCCAACAAGAAAAAAGAGGGAAAAAGATCTTAATCTGACATGGGCTTCACTTGCCCTCCCTTCTTTTCCCCTCCATCTTTCGCTCTCCTTGGGGAGTCACAGCTATTACTTCACACAATAAGCTCTCCCCATTCTTCACAGGACTGCCAATCCCTGCTGGGTGCAGCTTTCCGTCCAGTTTCTTCCACCCATTAAATGGAACATCTAAAGAAATCACTTGGCCTTGGGAGGGAAATGCCTTTTGGGAATAGATGTCTTGCTCCACCTCCAGAAAACAGATAAGTAATTTAACCTGTAGAGTATGTGAGAGTAACAACAAGGCTGATGATTCTGCCGAGAGATGGTTTTCAACATCTATTTTTAAACTTGGGCAGTTTCTGAAATGACATCTGTAATTTACCTGATATCTTAAAAACCACTTAGATCATCACCTGGAAGGCATGAACTGTGTTCAATACAACAGCTCAATATGCCATCCTCAAATAAGATACTGGATACAGAAATTAAGAATGTCTAATATTGCTTGGTGGGAGATATGAGGAAGAATGCGATGCATGGAGGGTCACTAGACAGGACTCTGTTTTCTCAGGCAGCACTGGAGAAATCCTGAACCAAGGTTTGCAAAGCAATCATAAGATGTATAAAAAGAGAGTCTATGCTGTACAGGACAGACCTGCAAACTAACCTTGTGCTATTGCCTCAGGTAACTGATGTCTTTTAACACAGCCAGCCTGTGAGATTTTTCAAGATTTTCAATAACTTTGGTTTTTATGGTCACACTGACTTAAAGTTAAGCCAGAACCCAAATGTCTATAGCTGCAGTGTTGGTCAATTGCTGTATTCTTTGCCGTGGTTCTTGTTACAATGTGGTACTGAATTCTGTGTACGAACTGAAAATGTAGGTGCTGGGGTCAACTTGCATGTGAAAGAAACTGTCATGCCCACGGTGTCAAAAATGTGACAGGGGCAGTAAAGGCAAGACAGCACATCTAAGTAGTGAGTGCAGTCTGTAAGGCTGCAAATTCTTACTCTTTACCTTCTCAAATGATTTTCCAGCAAACCTATTCCAGAAAGCTGTACAGTACACCTAGAAAAGAAGCTTCACCCCAAATGTCCTTTATGAATGCAGGGTAACAACTGGGAAAAGTTTTTATGCATCCTCCCCTCCTTGCCTTGGTTGGCACAGCTGTGAAAAGATACACTGCTGTGTTGCTTAATGGCTATTCCCACCCTTTTCCTTCTCTTCACTCAAATCTTTCACTCCCACAGACTTCTGCACAGCAGAAATCTTCTCCCACACTTGAAACCAATGCCAACACCCTCACTGCCTATTACAGAGCATGTACTTAGAGAAGAACTTGTAAAGTTAGCAAAGAACCTGATTTTAATGCACAGATTGCAGCTGCACTTCTTCGGTCTGCTGGCTAACATCTTTCTGATTGGACTCCTCCTGCAAATACAGATGCTATGTTCAAAGACTGTCCTCTAAAATCTGTTACAGCATTGGCATTTTTCTTTTTGTCATACACTGAGATTTTCCTGAAATTTGTGGTTAATTGATGGAAGCTTTGTTGATGTTGTTATTGTTTTCACTTTTAAAAATAATCACTTCTGTTTTTAGGAAAAATCTAAATAATTCAGATGACTTTTTACAAGGAGAACATCAGACAGCATCAGTTCATTGGTCCTCTTTTATGTGACAGAAACAAAACCATGTTTCTTTGTCGTCTGAAACATGGTCTTCGTGTGCTGAAAACTGAGCTCAAGCTCAGAAACCTTTTACTCTCTGGCTAAGCCAGCACCAAATTTTCTTGCCAACACAGATTTAGAATGTATTGATTGGCTTAAAGATCAAGAATGTGATAGGGAAATACTCCTCACTCTGTTCAACCTATGTCAAAGTTCAGCAGGGAAGAGATCTGGGGAGCCAGGACAGTTAACCTGTGAATTAAACCTGTGCAGACATAATCAATAAAGCTAAGAGTTAGGTACTTCACTATTGATCAGCAGAGCTTTGGTTTAAGAATCCTGTATTAACCAGAGATAAATGTGCTGCACTGCTTGGTTTTTTAACTGCTGGGTTTTTAAAATGTACTTTAAAAAGAGCACTTTTTGTGGGTTGACAGGTCTTCATGTGCTCTGTTTCAGCCATGTAGGAAAAATTACATGGCTGAGTGAATAGTAACATGGTAAAGACTTTTAAGGCTTAAGGAAAAGGAGTTCCAAATTTGCAGCTGGTATTTAGTAGCAAACCTCTCTTAGCTTTTAGGCATGTGCTACAGCTGATAATGTAGATCTGTTGCTATCAGACTGCTATCAGTATCATGTCAGTAGGTATCTGTCTCAGCATTTATAACCTGCTAACAACAGGGAAGTGATGTGGTCTAATGACCTGAGGACAGGACTAGAAGCCAAGAGGAAGTGGGGAAAGGAAGCCGCACAGAAGAACAACTTCTCTGAACAGGATGTCTGGTCCTGCTGCAGCCCAAATTTTGTTGTATTTTTCTTTGGATTTCAGTACATCTTGGAGGGTCATTCTCCTGATTCATAAGGCATGTTTGCAAACTACAAAATTACATGACTGACCATGGCATTAGGTCAGAACTGTTCCCTTCATCATGTCACCTGGGGTAATGCTAAGTGCCTCAACTTGGCAGAGCACTGAGGTCACAAAGTCAATTCCACTGCACCTCTTCAAATCCTTAGTGTTTGAGATGTTTGATGAGCTTAAAGTTTTGAGAAATTTAATGAAGCGACATTCTAAAAAGGTTCCTTTGGACAGGGTAAAGGTGTTTCTGTGTCAGGTAAAGGTGAAACTGGACAAATAGGTTATGAAAGGTCATTCCTATCTGCAAGAAAGCAGCATGGAAGAAGGTGCGGATATGTTTGTGAGATAAGAATGAGAAAAAAGCATTATGTGAGGGAAAGATTGATGTCACAATGAAAACATTTGCAGTGATGTTGTTAACAGATGTAGGAAGATGTGAATAATTTTTTTTATTGTTCTTTAATTTAAATTCCTGTTGTTTTCCTTACAGTGCCAGTAATGTCTTAGCCTTCCTTGTCCTTGTCCTGCATGGGATTCTCGCAGAAGAGATGCTTTGTGCTCCATCTCACTTTTATGCTGCCATGGCTATGGTTGTTACACTCTGGGGTGTGTTTCTGGCACCTTGCCAGGCATGGGTAGAAGAAGGCAAAGAAACCTTTTTTGGGGGATGAGGGTTGGGACAAGTGCTGGGGCTGGTGAGCATGGAACATTCTTTGCTACCATTTTTTGTGAGCTTGTAAACAAAATGTGGTTCCTAATTAAAGCAACCACTAAACCGTTTAACTTGCATAACTAGAACTGACTCAATAGATTGGCCCAGGTCTCACTGACCCTGGCAGAATGACAGGGCTTGTATTTTGTGTGGATGAAATGTTCAATAATTTCTCCAGAGCATTATGTGCAAATAGGCTTTTCTTTAACAGCAGGCATGCATGTCTTTTCCTTTCACCTTTCTGCTTATCAGTCAGCAGATCTTAGCTAGACAATGTGAGAAATCAATATTTTCTCTCATCTTTTTGTTCCTACATGTCAAAAAGGGGATCAGACATTTACCCAAAAAATATGTTTGTATTTTTCTACAAGGAATGCAAACCTTGCCATATGCTACCTCTAATTTAGAGGCCTAGGTGGACACTGCTCCCTGTAAATGCTCTATAAGCAGCTGGGGCTTCTTTCATTATTATTTAAAGCATTTTTGCTTACTTCCTTTCAGAGGCAGGATTCTGTTTGGATCCATGACCTAAATGTCATGTTTGAGAGGCAGCTCAGCCCCTAATAGCCTGAATTAAATATCAGTATAACCTTAAAACCTAGGAAGAGCAAGCAAAATGTGAAAACAAATACACACCATGTTGCTGCTGAGCTTGGCAATCCATCTTTATCCTCTGTGTGTTCTGGACTTTAGTAACAGTATGTGGAGTTCATATAGCATTTCCTTGCAAGCTCCTCAAAAACACATTACAAACACGGCAGTAAGTGCCTTTAGAAGAAATTCTGTGAGTTTTCTTCATTGGTGGAGGTCCAGGATCCCATGGAAGTTCTCCAAAACACTACATGTTTTAGTTAAGACGCCCCCCCCCCCCCCCCCCCCCATTCCTTAGTCCTGTGCTAGAATGAGTAGGGAAAGGATGAATAAAAAGTCAGAAGGAAAAAAAGGGAGAGGACAGAAACATGAGGGCAAGCTTTTACTTCACTAGTAAGTGAAGGCCAAAGATGGAAGAGGAGAGAGATTTCAATTAAGGAAAGTGATGGACTACTTGTAATAGGAAGCAATTAATGATGTTTTGATTAGTTCATTCATTGCGGTTTTATCTGTTATCTTTCAGATGTGAACTCTTAGGTTCTCTTTGTTTCACAGAAGAATTGAATGCCAGGTACTTTAGGTACACACGTATTAAACTTCAAGACTAAAAACAACACAATTCCTTATGGTGTTTAAGCATAAGTGCATGCTTTTTTGAGGGCAGCATATGAAGGAAAGCTGGCTGATGGACATTGACGTTTTCCTGCAAGCCTCAGGCTTGTGGTTTAAATTGAGAGGAAGAAAAATTCACTGACTGAAGAAGCTCCTATTCAGTCCTCATGACATAAATGAGAAATATCCTGCAGGGTCTGAATTTGACCTGTGTCCACAGTCTAACTCCAACAAGACAAGAGGAGATGGTGTCTGGTGAAAGACCTGCAAGCCCAAACACATCCTGTGGTGTTTTCCCATTACATCTCCCAACAGCCATAGTTGTTGCATGAAGGATGTCTAGGGTGATGTCCCTGCCTACTCCCTTCAGAATCTTTTTGTGGAGCTGTTCCCAATGAATTTGACTAACCCCTTTTGAACCTGCTGCCACTGACTTCTTCAACTGCCTCACATGGCAGCAGACTCACAAAGTTTACTGCCTGGCATGCAAAGAAATGTTTCACCTCTTTTAAACCCATTTCTAGTAGTTTCAATGAATTTCCTCTCATTCTGCTGCTGCAGAACTGGTAGTTAACAATTTCATCTTTGTCACATGCACCTTATCCACTGTCTTTTTGATGACCTTTGGCCACATTCCCCTCAGCCTTTTCCTCCCCAGCCTGAGGGAAAAAAAATCTTTTATCAGCCTCTCCTTGTAGGACAATCCAGTTTTTCATCTAGCCTACTTGTACTAGAGCTGAAGCTATTAGGTCTACTCTAAAGGTGAATTTCATAAGAATATAGGTAGTGGATATTAATAATTATCATGGCAATGAAAACATTGCTTAAGTGTCTGTCTGCATCCCAAGCTTTCTTACAAAAAGAAAACTTTTCTTTTCTTACAAAGCTACTCTTGGGAGATTGGTGGAATTTCTGAGTAATTGACTTCTGTTATGGCTCACAGTAGCTACCAGTTCCTAAAGAAGAATCATTATTTTCATTGTTCTCTACTGATCTTTACAGGTAGAGCAGAGTCAATTCTAAAACATCTAATTTTTGTTCTTCAAGCATGGCTTTATGTTTTGTTTTGGTTTTTTTTTTTTTTTTTTTAAAGAATTGCCTTAAAATTCTAGTTAAGGAAGTAGCTAGTTCAAAAGGAGAATGTGTCAAGGTTTCATGCCAGGCCCATAGTTTATATCATTGAGCACAGCTTTTATCCTAGTTTCCCCAGCTTACAGTAATTGAAGGCTTTCAATATATTTGTCAGGTAGCGCTGTGCTTGTATGGAGTTACAAGGCAATCATTAAACAGCTTATGCTCTCAGCTGGCCTGAATAGCAGATCAAACAGAACATGCTTGAAAATTCTCTTAGCATTATCAAGTCACAGCTTAATAAACAGAGGCTACTCTCTCTCTCTCTCTCTCTCTCTCTCTCTCTTCAACTGCAGGCCCCTCAAATGGTCCTGTTTTCTGCAAACAAGACAAAACAAGGAAATGAGCTATCATCCCTGCCTTTCAGTGCAGCACGTCCGCTGTCCTCTTGACAGGTAAATCTTGTGAATGTGTTCACCAGGGCTGTCATGTTATTGTTTCACATTCCTCTGGTAACAGAATGTGATCACAAATGAACATGAGATACTTCAGAGCAGTACAATGAAGACGCTGTTTGTTTGCTGCTGTACTCTCCCAGAGAATATTTTAGCACCTGATAGCACTGCATAGATTAGGCTTGGGAGGATGTCCATTCCCAACTGAAACAATAGTAATCTGCATCTTTTCTATTGATGTCTTCTCCTTGCACTCTGCACCTGATTCACTTCTAATCAAGAAGGCATTGTATTGGTGCTACCTGTATAACCAGGACAGTGAGTGCATTGAGGATTAGCTCCGCTTTCATCTCCTAAACTTTTTAGAGAAACTGCAAGCTAAATTAGGGTGAGGATGCATTCTATAGGCTTTGAAGTACTTTGTTAGTAAACAGAATGTATCAGTACCTACCCAAAAAATATCATGCCTTTCTAAATCTATTGCTTTTTATTAACAAGACATTTATTGAGCCAAAAAGTAACTTATTTCAAAGAATAAAGAATTTTCAATGTTGTATGCATGCAAGGACAAACAAGTTCTCTGAAATGTCACCTGGAAGATGTTTTTGAACTGTGAAATGTGTGCCTTTTTTCAAAAAATAAAAAAGAAACTGTCAGTCTTGTCTATGGTTTATTTCTTAAAAAAACATAAATAAGTCCATAACAGCATCTGTCCTGGGTCAGACCAAGGTCTGCTTAACACAGTATCCAGTTTCTGGCAGTGACCAAAAGCAAATGCCTAAGGGAAACTATAAGAACAGGGCAAACGTATATCTTGTTTTCCTGAATGCTCTCCCAGCCTTCAAACATTTGAAGCTCTGGGATTTCCTGAGCTTGATATGGTTTCTATGTAGGTAGTAACCCTTTATGAATTTCCCTTCCTCTAGCTTTCTCAGGTTCCCCTTGAACTGGTGTAAATGCCTTCCATGTAATTTCAATTTTAACACGTTTAAAGAGTTTGTTGACTCAAAAATTAGTGTGCTTTCCCCCCAGTTATGGCTTAATAATATAAAGTTATTAAATTCCTGTGTAAAGCTTGTCTGTCTCATAGCCTTACTACCATAATGCCACTACAAAGAAGACTATATACTGAAATGGCTTCCCTAATTATATTTAAAGCTGTTCATACTATCTATTTAATAGCAGGGAGAACAGTCACAGTCTCCAGTTACAGGTATGCAATTAAAGTTTCTTACTTACTACCTAATCTGCTTAGACTCTCATTTTTTTCAGGAAGAGAGGTTCTGATACAGAATTATGTAAGTTAGAAATGAAACGCCATGCTCAAAATTGTCCTTTGGAGCAGCCCTCTACTTCTGCAAAGGGAATTTATGGAAAGCAGCTGAAGGACTTCATGGTGCTTCGTGTGAACACTTCCACACATGACAACAAGACACAATGGCTTGACTAAAATGGACTATGTATTTTCCAACCTAAAAGAAGAGGCAATTTTAGATAAGCAGAAAAATCCAGAAAGATCTAAATAAGACTTTGCCAAGATTAATATTGCTGTGCTTCTAAAACATAAAATGCACTTTCTGGAGACCTCAAGAGATCAAAATCTTCCTTTGAAAACTGTTATATTTAAAGTTATTACATAAAGAAACAGATAGAAAAGTAAAAAAGAAACCCAATGCCTGACAGAAGCATCTATTTTCACTGTCTTCTCTACAGCATTCTCAGATTAAGGATGTCAGAGGAAAACATTAGAGAGGGAATATTTTATATTAGGACAACTAAAGAAGTTGAAAGAACAGTCAATCTTTCAGACACACAAAACTTTCAAGAGAAATCCCATAAAAGCCTGGTATCTTTTTTGCTTTCTGGCTGTATTGATTGATCTATTTATTAGCCTACTTTTAACATGGACACTATTTTTCTCTGCAGAGTTGTATGATACTGTTTCACTTTCTCCAGCTTTTTTCTGCCTCCCTTTTCTGTTTTCTAATTACTGTGCTCTGGTTAGTTAAGCTCATTCTTTCCAGTACAATGAACCAAAACATGTGCCTAATGTCCAGCCTGTGTTGTGGGCTGGACACTAAGAAAGGCCCCAAGAATGTGCTGTAAGTAAAAAAGGAAATCTCCTTCTTTAGAAACTTCTGAGGCTTAATAGTCCTTCTAAAGCCAGAGATTTGTGTCTCAGGTTGAGACTGAAGTAGGTGTCTAAATCAGGGGAATCTCCATCTGCATCCAGGCCCTTTGGAGAAGTTAACTACCCTTAGATGACTGAATTTTGTTGAGATGGCTCCTGCCCTTTGAGCATAGGTGCCTAGCCTTAGTGTTTCGGGGGGTCTGTAGTGGTCTTGCGTTTCTTTGTTCTTAGTAAAAAAATATCACAGAAACATAAAATAGTCTGGATTTGAAGGGATTTTAAAGAACATCTATTTCTAACCCCTCTGCCATGGGCAGGAACACCTTCCATTAGATCAGTTGCTCAGAGCTCCATCCAAACTGTCCTTAAACACTCAGAGTTGGGGCACCCACAACTTCTCTGTGCAACTTGCTCTGGTGCCTCCTCAATCTCACAGTAATAAAAATCTCACTAATATCTAATCTAAACCTACTCTCTTTCAGTTTGAAGCCATTCCCTCTTGTCCCATCACTACATGCTCTTGTAAGTAGTCTCCCTCTTTCCTCTAAGATCCCATCAGACACTGAAAGGCCACAATTATGTCACCCTGGAGCCTTTCCCTCTTCAAGCTGAACAATCCCAATTCTCTCAGCCTTTCCTCATAGGACAGGTACTCCATTCCTCTGATCAATGTGATATGCCTCCTCTGGACTGGCTCCAACAGGTTCCTGTCCTTCCTGTACTGTAGACCCCAGAGCTGGATGCAGCACTGCAGGTGGGGTCTCACCGGAGCAGGGCAGAGGTGCAGAATCTCCTCCCTCATCCTGCTGGCTAAGCTGCTTTGGATGCAGCTCAGGACACAACTAGGTTTTTTGGATGAGAGCATACACTGCCAGGTCACCTCCAGTCTCTCTCCACCAGCACCCCCAAACCCTTCTCAGCAGGACTGTTCTCCACCTCTTCATCCCCAGCCTGTGTTGGTACTAGTGTTGCTCTGACCCAGGTACAGCAACTTGCACTTAGTCTTCTTAAACCTCATGAGATCCCCATGGGCCACTTCTCAAGCTTGTGAAACTAAATTCCTAGCTAGATGAAGCAGAACGAGGCAACCCAGCCTGAAGTTTGAAGTTTTATGGTAAATGTTGAATATTTCTCTAGTAAGAAAACAAATTATTTTTCTTTAGATAAAATTGCTTATTTGATAGAAGCTGAACTACTTGACCAAACTGTCTAGTGTTTAGAGCATATTTGAATATAGCTTTATGATCAGTGTTCATAGCAAAAGGACAAATGAACTCATTGCTGTTAAAAAGGTGTCCTTTAGGGGCAGTCATGTACCAACATTTTGTTTTAACAGAAATAGTAAGAAATATCTGCATGTACTAGCAATGCTTTTTGAGAAAACAGCAGCAGGGAATAGATGACAATAAATCTTGTTCAAAACAGCATGGTGATTTCTAATTCTTATTTAAATTCTCTTAATTAATCTCTGATTAACTAATGAAATTACACATCTACACAGCAGGGCCCAGCCTTTATGCCTAATTTATAAAGGCCATGATATTTAAATTAAAACCATGAAAATTTGGCAATTAGCTCTTCTATAGAAGTTAACACCTTCTCTTCAGAGGTAATATTTGTACATCTTTTTAAACAGAAGCGGTGTCTGTATAGGTATTTTATGCAGAATTTCAAACTCCAGGATTTGATAAAACAACCAACTTCATGAACATACTAATAAAAATTATATTCCATTTTCAATTCATGGGGGAGAGTTTTTGATGGCACTTCTTCATTAGCTGTTCATCCTCTTTCCCTAATGAATGATGATTCAAGTTCAGAAATGCTGAAGGATAAATACTTTTGTAGGGCAGACCTGCTGATCTGGGATGTGTATTATTAATGCCAAACTTCCAAACATAGAAACAGCTGGTGGTGATCTTGTCATTTACAGCAGGTGAATCCAATACAAATCCAGTCAGTCTTGCATTGAAACTAATATGCTGCTCTCAGGTTAGACAACGGAATATTTTCCCTCAAAAGACTTAAATTCATTAATAATTTCTGATATATTCTGATAATCACATTTGCTTTTACTGAAAGGAACAAGTACACTGCTACTATGGCTGTAATTGTTAACACAGAAAGAAAGCATCAGGAGGTTAAAAAACATAATTTTATACAGACTGAACTTGATTGGGCACCTTCTGAACCTTTTGGTTTTAAAACTGAAGTGCAAAACGTCACACTTCAGGTCCGGTTTCTTGCTGAAGCGTGACTGTCAGTTTTATACCCTTTTGGAAACATAAGTTCATTTTCCTGTTATTCTGTGGCTGAATTGCCACCTGAGTCAGGAAAGAAATTATTTCTAGGATGGAAATACAGCTGAAGTTGTTGATAATCAAGATGTTCAGCTGTTTTACCATGGCTGGCAGCCAAGGACTAAAAGACCTCTGCAGAAAAAAAAAATGCTAACAAACTTATATAGCTAGAGAGAATAAAGAAGAACTCTTCCAAAGACCTTATAATATGCTAAGATTTTACTATTTCTACAGAATATACTGTCCAGAATTTCCTTCCATTATATTGTACGGCTGTCTTTGGGGTGGAGGCCAGAACCAGTTTATTTAGGAGATGTTAACAAAGTCTTCTTTCAAGCACTTGCTCTGAGTGACTCTCAGAAGGAATTTATTATATACGGAAACTAGATAGGCTGTCATCAAAAACCTAATTCAAGACCTGAAGTAGGTTACATACCTATATATATATATATATATATATATATATATATATAAATGTAAATTTGGACTGTACTGTAGGTCTAACGATAAAATATTTGATAGCAAAAAAAAAAAAAAAATCTAGCCTGGGGCAAATATTCTGATTTTGTGCAAGAGAGGAAATCTGGAAATACCTTATTAGACTTGGAAAAGCAAAAAAAGTGTTACTCAAGTCCTTATTTTTATTTGTATTGTATATTATTGTTAAAATAAAACATAAAGCTGCTTGACAAATCTGAACAGAAAGTCCTAAAAGTCCTCATGAGATCAAAATGCTTCAAATTTAAAAATACAGTACTGATATTCATGTGAAACGCTTTAATATCCACAAACCTATATATTCTGTAAGAAGTGACAGAAAATTTCTAAACAGTTGTTGATATAGGTTGGTGGCACATATAATTTTTACTGAGCTACAAAAGACAGCATAACTCTTTAAATAGTGTCAGTCCCTCTTTATAGATTATTTAAATAAAGCGGATAATGTGATAATTAAATACACACCACATCTCAGGGACTTGATAGATTTCTGAACTCTTCTGCCTCCAAACAGAGGGTAACTTTATGCTGAAGGTGGTTAAGAAGGGACTTTCACTTGTGTATATTATTTATAAATTAATCTTTCAGGATTTCTTAAGCTCTCTTCTCGGACCATAATACCTGTCTGTTATGAGTACTGCCACATTAGTGTAGGTTCACTGTTGATTTGCTTCAGTTTGTCCCTATTGCAAAATTAAAAATGCATTATATGAGGCATTATCTAACTTGCTTTTTTTATACTTTGCATGTTAGATAGATATGGAGGAGCTAATTGTTTCACTTTCATTAGTGAAATCCCCTTATACCAGACTTTAGAACCACTGAAGTACAACCTACTCATCTTATCAACTGTTCATGTAGTGTTTGGGAATGCTATCATCCATCTTACATATTTGTGTTTTTAGTGAGGCCACTTCACATACATAGCAAAACCCCACATACGTTAGTTTCAAGAAACTGTAAAATAAAACTCTTCAGAATACAGAAATAAAATCCTGATAGAGAATAGTGTGGCTGGACTCGCATTCTGAAGGTTCACAATTCCTATGTTGAAACGACTTCAGGTAGAAAAACTGAGTCAGAACCAAAGCTTGTCCAGCTAAGACATTGCCACAGTCATCCCAGTGAATTATCTTCAGAATTCATGGTCCTACACTGCCCATTCTGACTCTCTGTCAGGTTACCAACCCCAGTGCTAAACGATATATGTGTACCACAAGATCAGAACAAAATCAGCCTTTTTGTTTAAAGCCCTGTATGCCAATAGTTTAGTCTGGATCCTCTACTGAAATATCTGGGGCATCCACACTCTGCTTCCCTGATCCTAATGCACCACTCTGGCACAGGCAAACACCAATAATACCTTGCATCAACAGTAACTTTTATTAAGTCCCAATGCATTAGCATTGTGGGAGCAGCAGAACTGGTGGCTGGTGCTCAAAATGCAGCCCTCAGGTATCAAGTTATAGCATCCACTTGATTACAACTGCTCCTGTAACAGAGCATTAGGTTAGACTAATGAAAATCATACAATTTAGTGACGTTGATTGCAGCTTCTGGTTTGAGTCTTCTGTATTGTTTTAACAACTGAGTTTACACTGATAATACCTAGAAAAAAAAGGTAGGTGAGGAAATTCTATCTGGGAGCACTGTAAGGAGAGAGAAATATGGCAGTCCTGTATTTTTGTTTTTTTAGAGCATATAGTGCTCTATTAAGATATGCTTTTTTAATGTGCTTCTTAAGAAGGAAATGTTTATCTCCATATATTTTAGCTCAGACT
This sequence comes from Chamaea fasciata, assembly GCF_029207755.1. Lineage (NCBI taxonomy): Eukaryota > Metazoa > Chordata > Aves > Passeriformes > Sylviidae > Chamaea > Chamaea fasciata. Next base: position 39,894,892 of record NW_027094086.1, on the reverse strand, counting down.
TCTATATAATGTTTCTATTCAATTCCTTCGAATGAATAAAAATGTATTAGTGGAGTAAACCTTTATGTTTAATGGCAGGGGGTAGGAAAAAGGGGAGGGTGGAAATCCATCTTTCCTGAAAACATAATACAGCAATAAACGATACCCAGGCTCAAGCACTGTTGGCTGCTTTATGATTTTTTTCTCGGTTCAAACAAAGCTGTATTCAAAACAAGGATAAACATATCAATGCTAATTTTATATAAGACTCTTCCTTGTATAGTAATTTCACCTATTCTATTCATATAGCAAAGGGCAGGATTTCTTTGATCTCTTCCTGCCATCGATGTTTTGCCATTTAGGCTTCTACTTAATGTCTTTTGTTCTGGTATATATTTGCTAAGAGTGATAGATCATTCTGTTTATAATCTACATAACTGTCTATATTTCTGCCAGATGTCAGCTACTGTTCTTTCCTGTTAAAGTTCTCAGGAATATATCCCAGTATATAACTCAGTACCAAACAACAACAAAAAAAGTGATGGTATCTTGGGTTCCCATGTGAAAATCTCAGTATAAATGGAGGATATTTAACCTTCACTCATAATTATGTACAAAAAAAATAATGAAAATAAGGTGACTTTTGTGGAGTGGGATTTCTCTCAAGATGGTCATACATTAAGAAGTTTAGTTGTTCTGCTGTACTCAGGATCATGAGATATGATCCACATATCTTTTATTGCCTGTTGGAATCAGAGCTGATACTCTCAGGCCCGTCTGGGTTGCTTGCTTACTTCCCTACTTGCTTAAACACCCCAGGAAGCTGTTACTGACAGCTGCTTTTCTGCCAAGAGATTGCAGCTGCCACAATTAATAGTCTTTTACACCCAGAACTACCTATGGCGCCCAAATTCTGGTTTTGCTTTTAAGAGCACAAGGAGGCAGATTACTTTTGTAGGGTATGAATGACAAAAAAGGCATCTGTGGCTTCACCTACAGGAACTGAGGAAATTTTCCGAGTTCTCTGCTTATTCGACATTTGGTAGTGCTTATCACAATATCATTCAAGTCTTTTCAGGCTTTGCAAAAAAACCCCAAAAACAAAACACTCCCCCCCCCCAAAAAAAAACCCAAACAAAAACCTCAAAAACAAAACAGAAACCCCAAACAAACAAAAAACCCAAAAGCCCCAAAAACCCCAAAAACAAAACAAAATATTCTCTTTTTCTATTACCTGTCTGCCCAACTGGTGGCCTGTTTGTGATGACAGTGAATCATCATACCTGCTGATAGACATGGAACCATCAAACACGGGGTGGGGTGTGTGTGATGTTTTCTACATTTACCTAAAATCAAGTCTGCTTGGATCATTAATCTCATGCAGAATGCTCTTTTTCCAAATGTTTCTGGTTATCTGTGATCTGCACCAGATGTCTAGGAAGATAAAATTAAGATTTTAGGTTATTAAGTGAGTGGAGAGGGTGTATAACATGTCTGATACTGAAATGATACCTAAATACTTTATTTTTACTTCCTCATGGAAAGTTTGTAGAGGTTATTGCTTATTTTGCTAGAGTCAGTATCCAGTATATCAACAGCCTTGCACTTTTTCTCGAGCACTGAACTTCACTTTGCTTGAAGACACAAAACAATCTGGTGATGAAAGCGTTTAAGAACAGATTAGGGAGCCCTGGCTTAGAAGTAGCCAGCAGCCACAGAAGATGGTGTTACACAACGTGGGATGGAAAAATGCCTGGAGGAATTTTGTGGCTTCAGATAGTTATCTGGTAAGTCTCCTGAAAGCTCCTTAGAATTCCAAACCAAATTCTAACAGCAAACAACATGCCCACTTAATCTTTCACCTTCCAGTTTTATACCCCTTATTAAGCCAACTCCAGCCTTCAAGCAGGAGGAAAAGGGATTTCATTTAATCCAGCTGCTCTGATTTTTAAAATGACATTTTTAGTTGAGACTTCTTCTGGTCCTATAAATTAAATAAGGCATATTTTTCAAACCATGTCTATAACGGCATACAAGACAGTAAATAGCTGTATCTGGTCTGAAAACATTTTTCTACAGAAGAAATTCAATAGCTATGGTTCAAACCAAGAAAATCAACTTATATTTGACTGTTAGGAAGACAACAAGCAGGAATAAGAAGATCAGGGAGAACCCATAGAAATTAATTATTGGACTAAAGAAGTCACAAAATGAAGCCTCTTTCCACTTACATAATTTTTTTTAAGGTACTTCTAAGGCATCCTCCAGACAGCACTGTGGTGTTACTTTTACACAAGGTCAGATCATTTGTCTTCCAACTTGGTCATCTGAATTTCAGTTCACTGTATCATTTTTAATCAGGTATTACAGCCAATGTACAGAGTTAGTGTTGCTGGGTGTAATCTAATGAAAAATATCTTTAGCCGTCTACTTGGAAAGGAAAAGAAATGTGTTTGCTAGCCACAATACTGAGAAGAACTGTCTACTTGGCAAAGTAGAAATATATTGGGTTTGGACAGTGTATGTCTCTGTCTCTTCCCTAGGACTCTGCTACCTGTACATGGAGAAAAGTACCTCTAGAGGGCAAATAAAGCAGTCAGATTTAATTTATGGGAAGAAAAATTAGGCTGAACTTGATCATGCCTTTGAACATACCACTGACTGTAAACAAAATATTGTTCTTTTCATGATGTATTAGCATTAACTTTTAGAGCTGCTGCATACATAGGGAGTTGTATGCATAGCAAATGATAGCTGGCAAAGCTTTTTAAAGGCCCTGTTTGCTCTGACTTGCAGGATTTGTGGATATACTTTCAGTTCATTTATTTTGGCTTGCTTTTAAACTCTACTTTGATGTTCAAGTAAGTGTAAAAATTCATTTTGAGCTTTAGGGGGACCAACCCAATTTTGCCTCTGTTCCAATTTAATAAAAATCTCTAGATCATGCCAGAAACTCTCCTAGTTTTGCTCAAAACCTGATCTAAAATTGGGCCAGATTTTGTCAAGCTCCACTAACTTTCCCATTATGGGAGTGCCACACAATAATGTTGCACAAGTTTGCTTTTAATGGCAGCAAAAAATAATTACTTTTAGACCAGTGTCATGCCATGAACCAAATTCTTCTCTCTTACTTACATAAGGAAATGGTTGAGGTGATGGAATCACACAATTATAAACCTTGTGGAATTTAGCTCTATATTTTCACTTCTGTAGGGAGTTTAGCAACTGAATAGTAATTCATAAGTTAAAGCTACCACCCAGTCTGCTTTTCCTACCCCGGCAGTACTTATTCAAAGCAGTACAGGTCTCACTGACCTTGGCAGCACAGGTAGGTAATATATTTTCACAAAAATGAACTTTTTTTTACCTTTCTCCAGCAGGAATAAGCTTTGATTCTCCAAAGGTACGAAATACTCCAGTGTTTGAGATGCATTTTCTGTTTTCTTGAGTACTGAGTTTTTCTTTATGTTCCTGTTGAACTGGCCTCTTTTACTGTAGGTTGGACAAGATTCTTGGTGATTCTTCCATAAATCAAGGGAGTGAGGTTGAACAATCCCACTGGTTACTTTGGAATGAGTTCCTGTGCACAGAGTTGGGCATGGATCCCAAAGCACGTGCATGAGTTTACTACTGTGAGTAATTGTAATTTTAGACAGGTTTTTGGAGCTGGTGCTCATTTTGATATCTTGCTTTCATTAAATACGGTGGGCACTGGCTTGCACCCTTTATGTTTTGGATGGCCTCGTACAATAGTAAATTGTTTGGCTTCCATTTAACTATATAAGCATAAAATAGTAGCAACAAAATTGAAGTCCCTCTGTGCCTGAAGGTCACAGATCCACTGGGATGTGGTCATACACTTTTATATTAACTGACTTAAAGACATAGTGAGGAATATTTGCACAGAATACTCTTGTTTGCTTGCCTTTTATTCTGAAAATGGTGATTTTTTAAAGTCAGAGGAACAGGCAAAATGCTATAAAATTCACAGTGGAACCAAGAAACACATTAACACTCTCTAGGCCACTTGAAATTCCCTGAACAAGAAAACAAGAAGAATAAATGAGATCTAGGACAAATATTAAGCAGTCTTATTCATCATCATGATTCCTGGCTCTGGTATGGGTCTGTCCTCTCCTTCATTGCTGTCCTACCAGATATCAGCTATTCTAAGCTAATCTCTTTCACCATCAGGATTCTCTGAGATAACCTCTCTAAACTACCAGAAGTCAGATTGCCAGGTTTCCTCCAACACCCTTCCCAACATAAATGAACACCAGAACAAGATCTTCAACACCATGAAGAAACAAAACGAATAATGACATAGGGAATGAATGAACACTCAGTAAGGCAAGTGGCCCTCCTGCTGCCCTCATTTTCAAAGGAAAAATGTAAAATGTCTTTATTTCATCACAGCGTAGAACAGGAAGAAAATATAAATTCCCTCCTTTCATGGGATGGGAAAATGACTTTGTCAGCCCAGCTTAGATGAATGCCCTAACCTACTTTGAAAACCTTTGGTGGTGTATTACACAGCAACAACACTGAATTTCCCAGTGTAGGTGGCTCTTTACAAGCCAAATTTTGTCAGAGCTTTCCCTTTCTCCTTAAGTTTCTCCCTGACCTATTTCCCATTGGGCAGTATATCAGGAAGCAGGTGATGTTGGTGATGTTTGGAAACATACCAGTGCAAACTAAATGCCTTGGTTCCAGCTCTGGTAAGGTGGAGCAGAACCAGCATTAAAGCCATTTCCTTTGGTGTGCCCAGGGTCAAACTAAATTGCTATAAACAAACCAGACTGCATCCCAGTAGAAATGTTTATGTGAAATTGTACTTTCCCTGCTGCCTTCACCTGCTTCCCTCTTCCCCTTGCAAAGCTGCTAGAAGCAAAATACAAACACAGCAAACAAGGAACTTTTTTCTCCACAGTAAGTTTAAAGAGACAGTAGATGGGATTTTACACTTGTGGCTGTTCATCCTTGGAAAAGAGCTCAGTTGCTACACAGCCTAAATACAAGAGGCTCTGCTGCTCCCTTTGCTGCGCAGTCCCCTCTCAGGCCTGATAGTGCTTCCTTCCTGACCTCTCATGGCTTCCTGCCTTGAGCCTTATCGCAGCAAAAAACTTGACACTGTACTGGCTGTGCCACTTGGAATGCATTTAAATTTGGCAAATGGAAATACCCTTACATTTACAAACAACCAGCATCTGCAGATCACTCGGTAATTTCCTACTGATACCTTTTTTTTTTTTTTTTTTCCTTTTAGATATGTATTGAAATAGAGAAAAGAAGGAGAAAAATAAAGACAAAAAGGAAAATGGTTAAGGAAAATTCTCCTCTTTATTTTAGGTTCACTTTTCTGCAATCTGAGAATCCATCTCTCAGGATAATGAAACCAATATTGCGATTATTTTAACAGGCATGCATCAGTTTAGATCAGTTGAGGAATAAATCTCCTGGATCTAAACACTTTAAAGGGAGAATATTGCAGGGGTTCACTATGTGGAAGAAATCAGGATGGTGTCTCAAAATCTAATGTAATTGCAACCCCATTGCAAAAATGGAATCCTCTGCTAACGATGCTGTTTTTACCCTGATAGGAACTAAAAAATGCAATACCATGAGCAATACCTCATAGGACTGTAGGGATGTCAAAAGAACGATTCTACTGACTTTAGTTGACTAAACCCAGCTGTGCAGACTCAAATAACTATTTTAAATTAAAATACTGAATTTGTTAAAGAGAAGAGTGTAGTCTCTCTCTGCCCAATTAGCCTCAAAGCCATGGGGAACAAGATAGCGACATCTAAATGTAGGAATACTCTGTGGTTCACATACTTTTCAGGAAAAAAAAGTATTTTATAGAACTTCTCAAGTATATAGAGACCATTTTGTTTTCATTTTTAGGGTCAGAGAAGACTATTAGCAATCACTAATCCAAACTCTGACATTCACAAATCTGAAACATCATCAACTTCCAATTTGATCACCATCATAAAAACCTCAGAATAACACCATGTCAAATGTTCCTCTGGGTAAACTGGGGAAGCATTCCAGTTATGTCAAATTCCGTGAGTTTCCAGTCATCTCAACATTTTATGGTTTTTCTGGTACGCTAAAGCACAGTCTACTATCAAAAGTGTATTCCTTTTGTACATATTTATAGTCCAATTATTTCACAGTCTCTTTGAAAAGCTCCGTAGATTCTTTTTTTAACCCCTTCCTTCAAGGTTTATTTTCCAACTTTGAATTATTCCCTTGTTTTTAAAAATTATGTCCAAACCTTTCATGTGTTTTCCTGAAGTGTTAAAGTCAGAACCAGACACAACATTTGAATAGTTATTTCCTTAATACCATATACTAGTGGTGATAATACTCCCAGTTATTAGTAGACTTCCATGTTGCCTTGCAAGCCTATATTTCAAACAAAGCAGGCTCAATTATAAAATCCCAATTTGGGAATGAATATTGAATACATTTTATATCTTTAGTATTATTTTGTTAATTTAATCTAGGATTTTCAATGTCAAAAAACTAATGTCTATGTTAATCGCTGTTAGAAAATAAGGGGATTGACTCCACTGAAGCCAAATATGGCAGACTATAAACATGCTAGGTAAAAATTATAGAAAAATTTGTTCCATAAAATTTCATATTAAATTATCTACGATCATCTATTTAAATTTTTTAATATTTTGAATCCCAAATTTAATCAGATTTAATTTTTTATTGTCTTGACATCCCTTAAGAAAAAGAATCAGAAAACACTTAAAGGGTAGGTGCAGGGGTGATTAAATAATTATTTTAAAATTAAATTAATTCTTTAAATTAATTTTTCATTAAATAATAGGATTATTTGGAAAATAAGTCTTATCTGATATTTGATAGCATTTTTCTTGAGATATAATTTTGCTGGATAAAAATATCTATTTTTAAATTATATGTTTGTAATTGTTTATAACATATTCAGCTGAATAAAATGGGTTAATTAAGATAATTCAGTAAATTCTTCTACATGGAAATCCTATTACATAACACACACACACACAAATATATATATACATATGTATGTAAATGTCATTATATTCCTTTCTGCTTTTTCCATATCACATTTTGATAATATTAGTTAATATATATTTTTAGGGGAAACTGTTTTTTCTCACATTTGTAAATATGCCATGAGACTTGCAAAAACTTTTGGAGTACAAATATTTTCTGGTAATAATTGACAATGAGTGGATTTATTTTGCAGCCTAAGCATTGGGGTGCAACCTCCCAGTGCTTATGCAATGTGATAAAGCAAACTGAACTGGCACCTCAATCTCCCTTCAGCTCACAAAGGAAAGGATTCCTGAGTGGGAGTTCCCTGACCAATCTTTCCTTGGCAGAAAAAGATAACAATACTTTAGAGTCATAACCTCATCCAGTTTAGGGACGACCTCCTTCCTGATTAGTCAGTTGGAATATTGTAATTAATGACATCATGGTAATGATGAGAGAAGAGTACCTGCATTAAAATACCCAGAAAAATGGTCAATCCAGAGATTGGGTTTTGTCAAATTAAACTTTTGACTGAACAATGTTATTTCTTTTTGACTAATTTTGCAAATAAGCTACTGAAATCTTTAAAAAAAAAGGAATGTGCCTCACATATCTAAGAAAAATGGTATTGAGTGGCTTAAAATCTTCCATGCTCTCTTAAATAAGCCTATCTGTAAAATGTCAAAGCTTGAAGTTTTCCAGGAACTCTTGCATCAGCTTGAGGGATAAGGTTAGACAGAACAAGCACCATTTAAATGGAATCTCATTTATTTCCACACTTGGTAAGCTTAATTCCTAAGTAATCTTTATTAATACCACACACACTTGCTGACCAAAGTTTCCAGGTTTTGGTTTTGGTAATATAATGTGAATGTGTTGCAAGGTTTGATCCAAAAAGAGATACAGTAATCTTTTTAAACAATCTAGAGAATAATATGAAGAGAAAATATTTGAACTGTGTGCTGAGGCTTGGTATTGAGCACATCTGCTCCTGTGCCTTCCTCTATATTCCAGCTGTGAGTTTTAGTTTGAGGTTGTATTCTGACCTCTGGATCCCGAGGTTGGGTACTGAAAAAGAAGAGAGACTGTGTGGTTTGTCCTCCTCCTGGTTTGTCCCAGATTAATTGATGGAAAGAGATCTAAAATATGGAATTTAAGACTATATATGCAGTGGCCAAGGAAGATGAATTTGCATCTGGGCATGTGTTCTTCACCAAAAAAAAACATTAAAAGCAAACAAAACCCCATTTTTATCTAAGTTTAAATTTGAACCTTATTGCCTTTTATTTTGCATGCCATGACCCTCAAAAAGTCATGTGCAGCTTTTGATAAATAGCATAAATGTGTCTTTTTGATACAGGAATTTTTTTTAATTAACAAAAAGTCACTATAGTCTGCAAAAAGTTAATCTAACAAAAGAAATATGCAATTAGATTCTCCATCTTCATCTATTCAGCTATGATACCCATCACTAAAGTATCTGATATCTGCATAGTCATTCCTGGATTCTATTTTCATTCAATTCTCATGACACAGGGAAATAATCCCCATTTTTGGAGTAAACAGACAGTGATTCACTGATTTTCTGTTGAAGGTTAGTATAATGAAGTGCTATATTTGAGGGGGAAATATTGTAAGGGATTCTCAACAGAAACCACACTATGAAGCATGGTAGTTGCTGGTAGTTGCTAAAATTAGGCTGTCTTACATGTGGGCATGCTTTTAAAAAATCTGTACTCTTACAAGTAATTGTAACTGAAATTCTGTAATTTTATTCTCTAATATATGCTAGTATGGTATCTACTAAAGATTCTTTCTCGTAAGACCTTTCTCCCAAAGCTAGAATAATGGTTATACTTAAAAAACTGGTTTTGTACAAATGTCTCTGTATTAACTCATTGGACACAATAGAAACTTATAAAACAAGGTAATCCTCACATTTGCAAAAGCTAGATAAGGCTAAAAGATTTTGAACTGTTCTAAAGAGAGCACTTTATGTGACAGTAGCTATTTAGGACAGTTTATGTCATAGGGAACAGAACTGAAATGAATGTGGATTTTTATCATGTCTTACTGTACTTCCCTCCAGATACTTAGTAGTAGTCTAATAATGCTGCGCCAGAATTCCGTGGGTTTATTAATATTCCCTACACATTGTGTTTGTTTCTGTTTTTTAAAGTTATTGCCAGATTATAGCCTGTCTGTGCCTGATAGTGGCTGTGTTTGTATACGAGCACAGGGTCATCTGATAGCAAATTGTAGCACTGTGTGATAAGCAATGTTTAAAATGGGTGCAAGCCAGAAACCTATGGCTCCCAGTATACTTTTAGAAAGCCCCATCAACAAAGGAAAGAGTTCAAGGTATTTCGGAAAAGGTCATTGATTACAACCAACTTCACGATCGTTCTGGATGTGTTCCTTCCTGCACAGACATAATTACATTTGTTTTACAGTCAAACTTATTTTCAGCTTTGTGCAAGGACAATTGCTTTCAAATCTGATTTTTGACTCACATGTACCAGTTTAAGAAAGCTCTGAGTCAGTGAAGAAGCAGTAGCGGCCATGAGATCTCCTTTGGACCTCTCAAGTTTAAATTTATAGAGTAGTGCTGTGAGTAGCTGAAAAGCATTTAGCTTGCTGACCTTGGTTTCTTCCAGGAACTATTTATTATACTGGAGTATCTTCTAGTCCAGGGACTTTTCCCTGTCTTTTACTGCAGGAGTTCATGCATCTGTGTCATTTCCCTTTTTTACTTTCAGCTGAAGCATTTTCTGAGAAAATCACTACAGCTGTAATCCCAGTAAACCTGCGGTCTCCTTTGGTTCCTATGAGAATTGCATAACCTTTTTCCTATGCCTTCTTTTGAGCTCTTTTACATCTAGTGCTGACAAATATTTTTGAACCTAACATGAAAAGACACATGTTGTCACATTTCCAAGGTATTACAAGCTAGTTCAAAAGATAAATGTTTTTTCTTAAATCTGTCTTTTACATAAAGAGTGAATTTATCTGTAAGGCTGTGATCTTTACAGTAGGCAGTGGGTTCCCTGCTAGGGGTCAGGCTGTTGTTAGTGTTGTATCATGACTGTTGTCCTAGATAGGAGTGGGAATAGTATCCAATGTGAACTGCACCAATACGAACAATGTTTCAGATGCTTTCAGAGACTTTATCTTCACTGTAAATCTTCCCTATATTAGTATGTCTTCATCTACTCTGTCTCTGTGCATAGCCTATGAGAATTGAAACAATTTGCCCCAATTCATCTTCATTAATTGAAGACATCAGTGTTTTGTTTTGTTTCTTTTTTTTTTTTTTTAATCATGTACATTTGAAGCCAACCTGTTTATTAGCAACTTTACTACTACGCTGTTTAAAAAAAGGTGTTGACCAAAAATTTTGATAAGTCTGTGGGGAAATCCTGTCAGGTTGTGGAAATTTAGTTGATCCAGAAAGAGGATATAAGACAGAGTTCTTTGCTTTTCTTTAAAAATGACAGCAGTTTCCTCAAATACAAATCTTTTCATCTTCCGTTTAGTTAAATTTTACTATGACTGTAGGAAAAAGGAATTGTGATTTTATTTGTTTTCTCAGTTTCTTAATGTATGAAACATGGGTAGAAGTTTTAGTATGATTCTGTTTATTTAAAAAACTCACACTCACCAAGTTTTTTTGTTTGCTTGTTTTTTGTTTTGCTGGATTTTTCTTTTTAAATTACACTTCTTTCAAGACATTGGGATGACAAAAGAACCAAGAGATTCTTGTCTGAAGAAAAACAAATACAAATACACTGTTGTGTATTTCACTGTTTGGAAACAGACCCTGCCTTGTCCTGAGGTCCATGCAGTGTCACAAAAATTCCAAAGCTCCTTTTACTGCTCCAGCTGAGTGATGACCAAACTGTTCAAATCAGAAGAAATACAGGGAGTCACAACAGAACTTGAAAGAGGAAGGAAATGCCAGTAGAGGTAATGCCCACATCTGTACCTACAGTGGTGAGCAGACCTGCCCTCTGGTCTGAAAGGAATAATCTGTCCTCCTTACCAAGCAAAGCAAATTTCATCCTCCCAAAACAACCAGGAAGATGTACACATGTGTAATCCAGGGTCTATCAGAGCCAAGGGGAAAACTCACACTAACTTCAGGACAATAATAATACACAATTTACTTTGAAAATATTAAACCATTAGTATGGTACCTTTGTAGTTTTCTTTTTTTTTAAAAAAAACATTTGTCTTGTGTGTTTTGCTTGTACGTTTCAGTGTTAAACTACTCCATATCAGGACTAGTTGCTACAGTTTCCTCTGCAAGCTCCTTTTATTCTTCAATTCTTTCAAAATAACGTGCCATCTTTCCAACATAAACACCAAAGGGAAATAGATGAGCGAGTACGTAATCACAAAGCTATCTCAGGCAGCCGGCTTCTGAAATGTGTTAAAACCTCAATCACAACATGCTTGTGCTCCTGCCAGTGCCTGATGAATATCCTTGCCATTTATCCTCTCTTCTGGCCACTTCCCTTGGAATACTTGAAATATAATTAGCTTTTTCAAACATAGTTTCCTATAAAACAGCTGCAGCCATTGTGCAGTCATCCAAACATAAGGTAATACATTGCAGATAATATCCAAAAGGATTTATGCTAACCTGTGCCTTTGTTAACTGATAGACAAGTGTGAAATTAAATAAACTTTGTCTTTTTTTTTTTTTTTTTAATTGCAGGAAAAATCTCAGGAGTTTCTGTTGCTGGTTTGGTTTTCCTTTTCCTACATTTAAATATTTACGACTCAAAAAAGGGGCACTGGGTGCCAAATTTTTGTGCACCTAACTCGCACGTTGATGCCCAGCAGTTGATGGCAGCTCTCTGGCATGGCTGGTCCCTTCTTCCACCCTCAGCACCCTCCAGCAGCCTCTCAGGGTCACTGAGAGGCTCCTTCAAGTCCCAGCTCTCTGTAGGTATCAACTGGTATGAGACTCTCATGATGCAGATGAAAGCTCTGAAAGACTCCAGAACTTTTGGTAACTTCATGCATGTTCTACTTCTTCTGCCAGGAGAGCCTGAAGAACAAATTTCGCAAGAAAAAGTTTCTTAGCCTAAATTTTCTCATGCACCATAAAGCTACAAAGGAGGGTAATCGGGTTTGAGCACCTGCAAACTACAGGTTTTCCACATTTTTCTAATTTAAGCCACATTTTTCTAATTTAAATATGATGTACTTCTAGACAAAAATGCCCATGAAAAATTTAGTCTGTGTCAATTATGTGCTAACAAGGGATGAAAAGGAATTTACAGGATGGCAAAATTGCACTAAAATTTTTAGAACATGGAAAATATGCAGGACCATCTAATTTTTTCCTTGCACTCTCTCCTGCCACATTTCCCCCTCTGTTGCAAACTCCTTCTTCCTCCAGACTTCTATGTTGTCTTTGCAGTTGACCCATAAAATCTAGAGCAGAGAAAAACCTTTTATTGCTTTCTTTCAAAAGTTGAAATTGTAGCCCCTGCAACAGCTTTCACTTTCTGAAGATAGATATAGGTAGTCTTTAATTTTTCTTTCAATACCATTTATTTTTTCATAAGGTTCCAAATCACCTTGTGCCCTAGTTTCAGAGCTGGTTTGTGACACACATGCATCTCCACTTCTAATGTATTTCAAAAGGACCACTCTAAGGCTGCAAGTCAAGACGTTCCTTGAATTTCTTCTCAGAAAGACTTTTATCTCTGTCATTTGAGGCACGTACGTTTTGTAAATAAACTGGAGTTTTCACTTCCCTGCTTTGTTATTGGAAGCTGTGATTTGGGACTGGAGCCATTCTGTCCCTCTGTGAAAAGACACTTGTTTATGTGCTGTCTAGAATATTGGAGCCTGCTTGCCAGGGGATGTACAGTAGATGTGACATCTCAGCACAGCATATTTTGTCTGCCCTTGCCCTGATTTAAACAGTTGCATTGAGAAATAATTTTTTTTTCCCACAGCAGGTTTCTGCCAGTAAAAGAAGATAGCATACATACATTGGATAGCTTTTACACCAATCCAATGCTAAAAACCTTCTGTTTCTACATAAAACTGATGTAGCCTCATTTGGCATTATGTCTTCCAAGAGTAAAAATTTTATTCAATTGAAATTTCTGTTTATAAAGTCCATCTCTATTGTATATTCTGTAATATATAGAGTAATGAAAATGCATAACATCTTACTAGCTACTAAAAGATAATAATAGCTTAGTAGTATTTTGTTTTGGTTGGAGCATCCATTGCTTTATCAGGTGACTTATAAAAAGGTGACATTTTAGTCCTGCAGGAATATGATCCTTGTTTCTTCCCTACTTGAAGCTGCTTAACATTTTGAGTCTATTAATGAAGTCCTGTGGTAACACAGACCTATCCTCTGAAATGGCACTGCTAAAGTAACAAAATAAATGAGGGATACTAATTTCAGGCATAACAATTGTGAATAATTTGTCCTCTTATATAGGTCTAACATTTATAGCATAATTAAGGTAAAAATGACGGTTAGGAATATTCCTCTGCTCAGCTCAGACCTCATTCCTTCCACAGTCTGATCCTTTGTTGAACCAGCTTCAGTGACTCAGAGCACAATTCTACAGAACAAGAGTTCTTAAAAAATGGCCTACCACCCACATCAGTGTTAGATAACAAATGTTCTTCGTGACACAGAAAAACCTGAACTTTGGTAACAACTGTATTTTCTGTAAGTGGTGAAAAAAGAGAGATTTAATGTTCAAGATACACTTCATCTGCCCCCAGTATTCTTCAATACTATTTGCAGGTCAACTGTATTTTGCAGTAAAAGTCAAAATATTTGTGAATCTTCAAATCTTTAGAAGTGATGAGCAAAACAGCTGCATTGTGGGGTTCACAAAAGAGTCCTGGGTGAAAGCAAAAGATGAATTAAAATTGTCTTTCTATAAAGAAATTCTGACCTACTGGAGTGTAAACTTTTTGGAATAAAATTTCTTTGGTTTGTGTCTGTGTTAGTTCTCTCATCTGGTCTCTCATCAGGTCTACTAAGTGCTGCTTCCTCATGATTAGAGATAATTATATAATGATGTCCCACATGATTTCATTGTTTTTGAGAATTTTTTTCTACTGTACTGGAAAGTGATTTTCACATCGAATATTCTTTCTTCATCAAAGAAGAAAAAAACACCTTACAAGAGCTTTCTTTTCTCTTTAATTATAGATACCTAAACACGACAAATTTTGATGACAAATACAAATAACCACATTTCACTAAAATCACTCAGGTTCTGTTGACCTGCCATTTTAAAAGCACTGTTTTCATTTTGCCATTGCACTGAAACAGGTAATGTTTCTCTGTGCAATGATTCAGTGTTAAATCAGGAGGAGGTGCATTTTAAAGTGACAGGTATAATTTCCAAACACAGCCTTATTGTTCTAAATTAAATAATTATCTAAGGACATAACCTAGCACTCTTTAATGTGGCCTTGCTTCATAAACTCTCCCAAGAAGTGTTTTTTAGTGCCTTGTGTTTCACCTAGAATAATTATTGAGGAACATGTTAAAAAAACCCCCACCAAACTTAAAAGACTAATTCTAATATTTTCTCTGGGAGACAGTGCTGAGGATATTCCAAAACTAGAAGCAAGGGAGGGTCTTGATTTCTCTATCTGAGAGGCAAATAATCATGAGAGAAGTGATGGCTTCCCTTTCTTTTTTATGCATCCTCCCGTCCTCACACATGAGGAGCATCTGTGATTATTTGTCCAGATAAGTGTTTTTCAAGGTACAAAATCATATCTTTTGCTCTCAAACATTAATCATTCTATTTTTACTGCCTGAGGAAGTGTTGTCCCTGTATGTCTAAATCAGCTTTGAAACATTTCTTTTATGAAACACTGATTACTGTGACAGCTGTGGTCATAACTGCTGTTATGGTTAGGCAGGACACTGACACTCATGAATCAGTTCAGTAGAGCTTGGATAGATTATTTTGCAGATCAGATTTGCTTTCTCTTACACTGTTCTCATACCTTTGCTTGAAGTTAATTCCTATGGTCCCTGTTCAAGTTCTCTTTATTGAGATTTGACCTGAGAATGCTAAGCAGGGAGAAAAAAACAAAACAAAACAAAACAAAACAAAACAAAACAAAACAAAACAACAACAACAACAACAAAAACCCCACACTGAAAAGAAAGAAATTGATCAATGTGGGAATATTTCCTAAATGGAAACAGTTCTAATGGCACGCAAAGAAACTTGATGTATTGTAAACTTTCCTCATTTGCACTGGATAGGGCAACTGTCTTAAAGCAGGTAATTTTGCAGGCAGCTAAGTTAGGAGTTTCTTTAATGTCTTCAGTTGCTTGATTTCTGTAAGTTAACCTGGGAAACATGAGAACACTGTAGAAGTAAGCACCTTATTCCATCTGATTTCCAAAAGAGATGATTGCAATGTCAAGGCCACAAAATTCAGTATGAAATTAAGTCTCCATCTTATCTACTTTGCCTTCTTAATCTTCATTGTGTTTGTGACTGGTCTGAAAAAAGGACTATTAATAACTGAATTAGTACTTGAAGACAGTGCCCAGTTTAGCTAAGTGAAGAAAGATACTTGTTTTCTAACCCTAGAAAAGATCAAGCTCATCCTTATCTAAATACACACAACAGAAAGTAGACATAAATTCTTGGTGTGGGTAAATGTCACAAAAATGAGTAAATGGTAGGGCTCAAGTTTTCTAGCCATAAAGGATAGATTTTTACTGCCAGTCCCTGGAGACCAGGATATGTGGTGGAATTTTTGTATCTGCATATACAAGATATCCAAATGAATGACAGAGTTGTAGCCCAATCTCTTCTCTTCAAACTCATCCACAGAGGAATGCATGTCTCACTTTTTCAGTGCCTAAATGACTTAATAACTTATGTATCTAGATTTTTAACATAGATTTCTGATGTTGCATCATAGTAGACTTCAGCTTGGTACAGTAGTATGAAAAATGCTTTTAAACACTATGACTCCCTGGATGGCTAGAAGCTGCAGCATTTTAAAAAAAAATCAAATAGTATTGCACCTTTATTGTCCAATGAGCAGCAACTGATGGTCTCACTGAGAGCCCAGAATGCTGACAGGAACTTGTGGTCACAAGGCACAACCTGCCAAAATTGGTTTTTAATAAAACAAGGTAGGAAGACCCTAAAAATAATTTTTGTTACGTCTGACTAAAAAGGAAAGCCCGTCTAGCTATTTATTTGCTTCCTTTTGTTGGGGTTTACTCTGTTTTGTTTTGTCTTTTTAGGGTAATGCTTGTAGTTTGACATAGCATGAGCTTTAATTCACAACGACTTTCTGTGAAGTTTGAATTCTTCACTACACAGGACATGGCTAAAAACGAAAGTCAGGTTGTACAATAACTTTGATAGCTTTGAAAGTAAGATGACATAACACTTCAAAAGACAAATTCCAGTGTGTTTCCTATTGTCTTTGTTGTCTGGGACTCAAGAATTAAACTCTGAGTACCATCCAGTCAAAGTACCTGTAAAGTAATTCAGTTATTAGTTGAACATGAAATTACTGAGAACATTTTTATCCATGTAACACAAGAAGATAAAACATGGTTGTGTTACTCTGTGATTTGAATGTGTTTTTTGTTTTGTGGTTTTTTAATACTGGAAATGTCTTTGTGTGACTTCAGTGTAGTTACAAAAAAGAAAATATTATATGACAAATGAAAATAAGTGTGGCATTCCCCTTATTGTTTTATAGCAAACAGGAAACTAGAGAGGTACAGACTTTTCATGGCTGCTACCCCAAAGTGGAGAACTTTACAACCCCTTTTGGGAGGGGGTTGCATTTAACATACTTTTCCAAATTGGCAGTTACTGAAAATTTGTTGCATTTTGTTTTTAAAACTGTAATACATTTTGCATTTGGCTCAGGACTGAAGTTATTCTAAGTCTTGAGAAAGGGTTTTAAAAGTTTTGTTTATTTTTAAAACTTCTTTCTTGATCAAGCAAGCAGAATCAATATACGAGATGTTTCTAAGATCCTGGAATGTGACTTTAAGAAATTACAACAGCTACAAATCAAGAGCCAAATCCCTGCCTTACCCAAAATGTACCAGTGATAAATGAAGGTCTCACTGACCTAATAAAATGCTACAGATTGATATTCCTTTTGTTGAGCAGCCTGTAATTTCATTAATTTTATTGACAGTAATTATAACAGGTTGAATTTATGGTGGCCATAAAGAAAAGTTAGTCAACCACATGAAAATGTCAGCATGCTCACTTTGGTATGAGTAGACTGAAGAGATTTTTTTGGGGGGTGGTGGTTGCTGATCTGATGTCTTCATTCTGCAGTTGTGTTTGATAGAAATTTGTGAACTCCAGGAAATGTTGCTCTCCGTGTCCCTTGTACAGTTGTGTTTTTAAAACTGAAAATGTATTTTTGTAGCCTTGTGACTTTGGGCCTGTGGTGCATTTCTTAAAATCGTTGAGAGGGTTCCTGACAGAGCTGTATGACACATCAAGCTGTCTATTCAGCTGGATTGTAAGAAGTAAACTTTAAGTGAGGATTTTCTCTTCTTCTTTCTGTGTGTGTTAAAGTGAGAATGTAATGAAACCCTGCATTTTTTTGAGCTGAGCAAATTGCCAGTTCACTGATTAGTTGGAGACTTGCCTGTGCTGAGAACACCAGGCCTGCTTAAATTAAACATGTGCCAAAATTTCTGTATATAGCTGTGCAAAAAGATGGCACAGGTTGCTACTGGTGGAGGACTGGGCAAACAAGTAGGGGTAATGTTACCATAAATTTCCTTGCCTAGACAGAGCAGAACCTCCTCTAAGGAGTGAATATGAAAATCGTGAGTGAATATAGGACCACGTGCCTATTTCTTCAAAATGGACATCTTCTCTAAATAAACTTAAGTCCTTATTCAACACGAATTGGGAGGGAAGATTGTGTAGTTGAAACTAAGAAATTTGAAGTTGTGCCTTTTAACTAGGAATTAACTGGAGATAACATAGACAGAAAAAAAAAAAAAAGCATAAATGTTCTGTTAGAAGATTGGCTCTCTAGGAGACATGATACTGAGTAGTAAAATACTTTCAAAATTCACCAGATCTCAGTGCATATCCTGGAAAAAAATACAGGCAGATACATGAAAGGTGAAAATAAACTCCAGGAGGTCAATGAAATCAATGAAATATTTTTGGTGGGAAGATTTCAAAATAAAATTTCTAGAAGAGAAGTACTTTTAAGAATAAAACACTTGCCATACCAGGTCTTAAATAGAGAAGGAAAGGGTCCACAACAGCTATGCCAGGGAACTGGTTGTGCTGATGCTCAGTTATAAAAGATATGAAAATAGTAAGAGAGTATGCATAAAATCCCAAATTCTGGGAAATCTAAAAATCACAAAATCTTTGTTTACCTCCAGTGCAAAACAAGTCTTTCTTGCTGATTACATTGGCCAAATTGGTTGAGCTTATCTTTCCTCTGTCTTACTCTCCAAGTTTGGAGGACAAGTGCTCCAGTGGAGAGCTCAGGTAAAAACAAGGAGGTTTTATTTGGGTCTTTCTGAAAAGGCTTTTAATTTCTATTTTAACTTGATGAAGAGAAAAAAAAGAAAGTTTGGTTTAATGTCTCATTGCAGTAGCCATTCTCTTCTAGCTTCATCTCTCTAGTTCAGCTGAAGTACATCAGCCTTGAACCTTCCTTGGCACAGTAGTACAGAGGGTGGTAACAGAGTAACAGCATAGACAAGCAATGATTTGGTAACTCTTGTTTTCTAAGCTTGGTGGAATCAAATCTTAGCAAGACTTTCTTAAAGCAGATTTCTTGCTGGTGTCCCATCTTCACTGCTTCTGTGGTTTAAGAAATGTAAATTAAATTAATAGTTGTTTTACTGCTTGACAGGTTATCTTTAATCAGGAACCTCAGTGCTACGATGCAGCATATTTGGAAACTACGAAGATATAAGCAGAATAGAATGTTGGCTTTGTAGATGAATTTAAATTTTTCCTAACATGGCTCTACTCAAATATGCAGCTGTTACTCCTAATCAAATGCTTGCTACGAACAGAATTTCAAACATTTCAGAAAATTGCTATGTCACCAGTAGAGTCCATCCTGCACAAGCCGACCCTCTAAAGAGTGAAAAATATCTAAATATAAAAACCAGATTGCTATAACTTGCTTCATAAAATCAAACAAGATATTATCCATAACCAAAACATTAAATATGCTGTGAGTGGTCTCCATGGGGCAATTTTATCTGAAAATACCATTTCTAGGCATGTACTGCATTAAGCTGTGACCTGTTCATAGACTGCAAACTGAGTGTTAATTCATATGTATCTGCAACCTACTCTTTTTGTTGCTGTTGTTGTTGCCTAAGGAGCAACAATTGCCCAGTGCTCTTGAAAACAATTTTAAATGATGGTATTCAGTTTATATCTGGCAAGTTAATTAATGCATATTATGCTAAACGTGAAAAAAATGAATGTGTTCAAAAAAAGAAACAGCTACCCCTAGAATCCTGTGCATTTAGTGTACAAGAAGAGTAAATTGTCACTGCCATGTTATAGATGCTATTAGGAAAAATAGAGAACTTTGAGTAGTGCCTCTGAAATATTTTCAGTAGTAAGTAGTAAGTAGTGCCTATTTCAGTTAAACCTGCATTACTTTATTTCCTTACATTGTAATGCTGCAATGTCTAACAGCAAAAATGTGAGTCAGCCTCCCCCTCTCCTGATTCCTTTGTGCAGAGAAGGTATTTGAAAGCCGGTAGCTTTGTAGTAGGTTGTGCCTGTGGTAGGGGTCCTACAGAGCTAGACACACAGCAGATATAAAAACATAGAGTGCATATAGAATGAAATCATCATCTCTTACAACTTTGATACTGCTTATTTCAGTTTATGTTAAGAAAAGATATGCTCTGTATGCCACAGAATCAAAGGAAGCAGGAAATATGTATCCTCTAAGTGGTTCATTTTGCCTTTAGACATACAAATATTTCTTCATCACCTAGATCAGCATTCTTGACACCCTGCTTCATTTGAAAATAAATTTTATTTCCCTTATTTCACTTATCTTGCTAAGATTTTGTGCAATTGTTTTGATTTTTATCAAATAGAACAACTTTTCACTAAAAAATATCATCCCTCCCAAAAGTGACAGGGATGAATCTCTGTTTACATATTTATATATAGTTTCTGTTCTATATGTTTAGCATGTCCTCTGTTACAGTGAATCACCATGACTGCCTCTTTCATTGTGCCATGGGTTCATTTTTCCAGGTACAGGTTTTCTGGGAAGCACAGTCAAGCTCAAGCCCCGCTCCATGCACTGGCATTCAGAATTTCCCTGTACCTAGAACTGCTCACTTCCAGTTATCTGTCTCAAGGACACAAAGATGGCCAAGTGCAATGCAGAAATGCTTTTTCCCTCTACCATTGTACTACAAACCAAATTCTCCCAGGTTCTTCCCTTCATGTCCTCTCTTTGATGAGGTTGAGAAGCAGAGGAAAGGCAGTGTCATGATCCAGGACTCCAGGACAGCTTTTGCTGCTATTCAGTCACCTTAAGACCAGCCTTTTCTTAAGTATCTTTGATCTTGTGGAGCTGTTAAGGTTGCTATAACTTTGCACTTATTTCAACTAAAATACTGAAATTTGAACCAAAATATTAAAAATATCTGCACATTCGATGTGGACCGCAGCCTTAAAAGAAAAAAATGCCCTGCAAATCACGTCTTTGAATGTATTTTTCTGCTGTTTTCTGCTGGAATTTCCTTCTTACATCACATAACAGTGATCACACCAAAACTGATCACACTTTGCACTTTCTCAGGCCTCAGCCCAGGTGCCCAGACTGCCCGCTTTAAGGAATGAAAAAATTCCCTCTGAGTTTCTGGGTCATGGTGGGTGTTTTCTGACGCCGAGGTTTTTCCAAGTCTCATCAACAGCTACAACATTCTTCTGAGTCACGTTGTAGAGTTTTGGTATTTAATTAATTCTAAATTGGGATAACATAGCAGCTATATTGTTTGGCTGAGGGACTTGAGATTCCAGTTGTTTGGAAGGAGGCAGAGAATTCCATGGCTCTATGTGTCCTACAGTTTTCATAAGTAGAAAATAAGGAATTTCAGATGCATATAATTTCCACCAGATTTTAAGCTATAGTGTAATCAAGAGTCTCTGCCACTACTGAGTGTGCCACAAAATGCAGTAGCAGAGGTTAAGGAAGTCTTTTTCTACCACTAGTCCTGAGCTACCATAAGTGGGGTGGAGACAGTCCTCATGCTTTTCTTCTCCTCTTTCTGGCATCCCAAAGAAAAGAATTCAACTTAAAAGGCAAAGAGTTGGAGGAAAAAAAAAAGAGATGACATGTGATGAGGGAGATCATAATGTTATTGGGGGGACAAATGGGGGCTATAAAAACAGGAAGAGAATAAAAACTGCATTAAATTATTAAGAATTGGAAAGCAAATATCTAGGTAGGAATTGTATGCTGAGTAAGTGGAAAGTCTATAGAGTAATCAGAAAAGTCTAGAAGTTGCCTTCCAGAAGCTGGAAATAAAACCAGTGCTGTCAAATTTCCTCATTTTACCCACACATGGAAGTTAATAATTTTTCCTTTACCTTGCCCTCCTTGCTCCCATCGTATCAGTCCACAAGAGGGCTTAGCAGCTTGGCCTTTCTGCTGGTGTTGCTGAACCTGCTACTGGGCAGATGTGGAAGAGGCAGTGGTGCTACAGGAAAATAGGTGGCAGAGAAGTGTGTGTGGATGGGTGAGAATACAGCAGAGAGACTGGGATGATGATGAAGGAGCAGAAGAGAGCTGACAAGAGGAGGAAACCCATGAAAACCCTGAGAACATGCAAAGGAAGATACAGTTGGGATGTTGGTGTCCAGCCAAAAACATTTTGAGAAATATTTTCAAAATTCATTTAATAAACTGCCTCTTGTTTGCAATCACAAAACATATTGGAGCTTCAGCTCCTAGCTTTGTTCTGATTCCGTTCTGCCACATGCTCTGTGGGGCTTTTTATTCCTGATGAAGTGCCATGTGATCTTTGTTATCCGCAGGTCTGAATATTGATTTCTGCTCTGTAGCGTGTTACTTCACAACAGTCTCAAATCCACCAACCACTGCAAGACATTGATCACAAAATTCCTTGCCAACCACTTTGGCCTAAAATTATCACTTAAGCTATCACACCTGAACCCTGTGATGCCCTAACTTAGGCTTCTCTGGATGAAAGGGCAGAGATGAAAGAATTCCAACTAACTTACTGTTCTAATCCTTCTTGAGCTCATGGCAAACATTTATTTTTACACCTCTTCTCTTACTTGATTATGACTCCTTTTTTGTTAAAGAGCCTTCCTTCTTTCACAATTCCAGCCTTCATCTGTTGGAGAAGTACCAATTTTGCTAAGAATTTTTCATTTTCTTTCTGCAAATTTTGGAAAGATGGTCTTGGTAAATTCTGTAGAAGGCAATAGAACAGAATCTGTCTGTATTTTAATTTATATACAAATATAGTCTGCATCATCATTGATACTATACAATGCATTGTAGTAAAGTGGCCTTTTGGAGTTGCTTCAGAAGAGCTCAAAAATTTTCCAAAATGTGTTTGCATTTAGCCTGGGCTACGTTCTGATATTGGTCAAAATATGAAAATCTTCATTTCATGTCTATGAAATGAACAAGGAAAATATTTTATTATGTCCCTCTTCATTTTGCTATAACTTTTATTTCAAATAAAGACTAATAGTTTTAAAACCTTGATAATAAGATATTTAACCAAGTAGATCCTTGGTGAAAAGTAGTACAAGAATTGATCAATATGAAACTACAGCCCAAAGTTCTTTCTGCAGAAGGCTGCAGAAAAGCTAACAAGGGTAATAGAGTCATTAACTTGTTACTAAGATAATTACAAGACCTGGCTTTAATTCTTCCTGGTTTCAGGTTTATTAGAAAGTATCTTGACTCTAGAAAGCCCATATCTTACTTAAGTTCTTGTGCAGAGCTATCTCCCTTTGGCAAAGTAATTCTTACTATTTGAGTCACATATAATTTCCTGAAACACAAGTTGTTCTGCATTTGTTTAGAACGGATGGTAGAGCTGTAAGGCAGAGCAGGAGCCTGAGCTGTTAGGGAAAGCACTGCCACTATTGTTGCTGGGCAGAAAAATATCCTCGTGTGGTACAATGCTGAATTCAGGTGACTCATAAAATTTGACTGCATTTTAATCTGTTCACTGCCTAAGCTTACAGTGCCCCTTGCTGCCTAATTCCTCGGTCTCTCCTACCTCTAGTATTAGCATGAGTGCAGCTGTCAAGGTTTCCCTTGTATTGCGGGCAGAATTTTAGAGGTCAGCAGTTACATAGGTCCATAGACATCTACACAGACATGGTCCATCATGTCGTTTCTATCGTGCCTGCTAAAAGGAAGGAACCCAGAGAGGAGGAGGCCGGCGGGATCCCTTTAGGAGCAGCGAGCCTGCAAGGCTACACCGGGGGCAGCCGGCACTATAGTGTCTGCTTTCACAATGCTGATCAAAGCCTGATAAAGTGTGTAGGTCACGGTCATGAGTACCTGAGAGCTGAGCGTGGCAGGAGAGCTGATGTTCCCCACTAGCAGCCACTGTTTGCTTTTGGCTGTTGACTCAGAGCTGAGACGTTGTCTCTTGTTACCAGCTCGGCGCGGGAAGTGCCACTACCTTACGCTGTGCATGCAAATATTGACTGGATCTTTGGACAAGCAGCTGGATCAGTGCAAAGGAGGCAAGAGAAGTGCACGCAGACGGGTTACTATGGGGTCACGTCTAGGCTGCTACCAGCTTTTATATATTGTCACTGCATAGAAACAATGGGTGCTACAAGGAAGAGGTTAACCCTTTGGGATTTCATGTCTACTACAGATTTTAGAGGAATCGGCAGAAACCTGTGTGCTAGGTTCTGTTTCTCAATTGTTCGAAAGAAGCAATGGCTTTTTTTTGTATTAATTGAGCAATCAGCTCTAAACATATTACATTAAAAAATCGTGAAGTTGTAATCCAGAATTACTCTATTTTTTAATGTTGGTATATCACTCTGAGTACTCTAATATGCTGACATATGCAATAAAATAATTTATTTATAATTTTACCACTTTTAAAATTGGTCACTTTTTGATGACTGCATTAGCTTGGCTGAAAAATTTGAGATAATATAATTGATATTTTATTTCTTTAGAATAGATCTAAACTGTTTTAATCAAACCAAGCCTTAAATAACTTGCTATTTTGATTTGCTTTGAAGCCTTGCTCTTCTGGATGCCACGTGACTTAAAAAATATGGTGTGACACAAAAGTATTCTTCACACTTTCTTGATTAAAGAGAAACTTTAAAATAACGATCCTAGAAGTTCAAAATTAAAGACAAGTAAATTCCCTATTTTTTAGACATTAAATTTAAAGCTAGTGACATTGTTTATTTTCGAGATCTGTCTTTGAATAGGAATTGTCATTAAACTCAGGCATAACACATTTTGGGGCTTTTGATATTTTCACAATATATGGATTATACCTCTTGTGGACAGGGTCATACTCAACAGTGCTTTTCTATGGATTCGGGTTAAGTGTAGAGCCTTAAATATAAAACCACCTCTGCATATGCTCTTTAGGAACTGGAGCCTTAGTGCTTAGAAGCTGTTATAGTGATTTTACTTAATAAGGGTATAAAAACAAAGTTACAAAAAGAAAAGAAACTCAGGTTATGTTGCTACTCAAAATTATTGCTCTGTCAAACATTACTGCTATACCAATTAATTTTTTACTATTTAATAATAGGCTTTTGTAAAATGCTTGTATAAAATAAATATAGGAAAACAATTTGTCTGTGAAATACTTGCTATTTTACCATAAAATGAAGCTATGAAGAAGTATTACATAGTGTTTGAGAAATTATTTACTGCTAATGTAAGAACAAGAATATATATATATTTAAGCTGATATAGAAGTCTGCTCCTAGTCTTACACTACTTTCCATTGATTTTAATAAATGTCTCATATTTTTGAAAATGCAAATACTGGCATTTTTACTCTTTAGCTCTACCTACTGTTGTTCTATTTTCTACCCTTTCAACAGAACATTAAGGACACACTTAAATCCAGTATGATGAGCATTTATTTACATGCCTAAAAGTATCTTAGGTGTAAGAGGTGTGTTCTTGGGGAAGCTGCCTGGGCTATAAAATGAGGCTTCTCTGGAGCAGAGGTAGAAGATGTTACATTTGTAACATCTGTGCTGTGTTACATTTTCTGATTGGTGAGGTTTTTTTCCACATAGTTTTGTACAGGAAAACATTTTATTAAACTTTTAATATCTTTGATTTACCACTACTGAAACGCATAATTTAAAAATGTACCCAGTACAACACTTGCTCTGGGACTTGAATGTGTTTTTTCAGAGAATCTAACACCATCAGAGCAAATGGTGGGTGGGAACACACTGATGCCACATCCTTGAACTCCTTTGTGTGTTAAGAACAATGTCTGTTTTAAACAGAACATATATCTTAAATAAACCTGGTAGAAATAAAGGGAATAAAATTAAGAAGATTGTAGAACTTGCCTGTTGAAATGAATCTTTTCCTCTGTATGATGGGTGGCGGTGAGAGCAATTTGCCACTGTTTAAAAAGTGAGAGGAATGGAAATGTGCGTTTTGGGGGGTATCAAAGTACGACTTTCCCCAATAACCCTGTCATCAGCTCATTTATTGCTTGTGACTTTAAATAGTTCCCTGAGAGCGCGGCGCGAACACCACAGCAAAGGGAAAGGAAAAAAAAAAAAAAAAAGAGAGGGGACTCGTAAAGAAGAAGTCATAAAGTCTGGAGCTCTGGCCAGATTTCCTTTGGAAGGCGAGGTGTGGCCGCGCTGTGCGCGGAGCTGCCGGAGGAGCGGCCGCCCTCCCCGCAGAGCCAGCCCCGGGCTGGCCGGGGGCCAGGCAGCCAGACGCCAGCCCCGGGCTCCCAGCGCTGGGAGAGGCCGCCCAGCCTGCCCATACAATGGGATTATCTCGGGCCAAGCACCGCCGCAGAAACTCTCAATGCTTCCTGTCCTCGGAGCAGCGGCACAGAGTGTCCGCTCCGCGGCCGCCGGCTGACACACTCGGCAGCGCTCGGCCGCCAGTCTCGCTGTGTAAATGTCTCAAGCCGCCTCTTTCCTGGGATTTACAGACCCCGCATGCAGTAATGCATTGTATTTTTAGTCGCTTCTGTCATGATCGGCAAGATCATGAGTCACGCAGGGAAAGAGAACGAACTATTCTATTTCAGGTTCTTATAGTAAGAAGAATATAAATTATTTAATAATCAAACATTTCTTTGCAAAATACGTCGATTTTAATTGTGTCTAAAGGGAGTAAGTTATTTCAAGTCAATTCTTCCGTTTGGCTTAATTTTTATTATGGTAAGGACTTGAGAAATTGTAAGAATCATTTAAAGTGAACAGTCTGACAGGTTGGAAAGGCAGAAAACCTACTAAAACAGGCCTCTAATTTTGCATGGCACCTTTTAAAAAGACCCTTGAGAACAAGTCCAGTATTGTCTTTCATGCATGTTTCCCACTGGGTTTTGTCTCATGCTCTTGAGATATATTATGTGCCCACTGGTGATGAGAAAGAATGTGTTCGCAATTTCCATAAGATGTCTATAAAATATTAGTAACTGAGTTAGGAATAATTAATAAACATTCCCATTCATTTGAATGTAAAAAACTAGTATCTGTTTAGTATTAATATATTTTTAAAACAAAGTTGTTTTAGAAAATATAATTTATTATATATATATATGCATGTGTGTGTGTGTGTTTGTCCTGTGATCTGATGGGCCAGAGTTACCCAGTTTCACTGAAATCAGATATGTGTCTGGCAAAGTATCTTCCTGGTGGAATGAGGGAATAGGCACTGTCAATGGTAGTTAAAAAACTTCTTACTTTGATTTCTGTACAATATCTGAATTTCACTGAAGAAAGACGGAAGTATCTTTCATGCTTACTAGTGCTTAGTCTTAATTTTTTTCTTGCATAAGCAAGGGAATGTCCATTACGTTAAGTGGGCTATGGAGAGAGGATAATGCATGTCTTGTGAACTACAACTTTTTAATTAAGACAGCAGTTGTAGTTTAGGTAAAGTCTATAATGTCATCACTGGTGTTGTGCAACTGTGAGATGATAAAGCTATATAAGCCACAAGTTTTAAAAATGTTCCCTTTTTTCTCCAAAAAAGACGCCATTATACCCATCATTCTCACCAGTCAGGGTGGTGCATTCATCATAATATGCCATGGTTTTGTCTACGTAGTTTGACTCAGATGGCTTTATTTGGAGGAGGGCAGTTTTGTGTTAACACATGAAAGTTCACCAGATGACGCCAGGGATCTCAGTTTGACATACCAAAGAAACAGAAAGAAATTTGTCATGTTTATACACTGCTTAACACCCATTAGATTTTATATTTAATTCTTCTGTACTTTGTATTTTTATCTTAAAATGAATAAATTACTGACTTTCTTCTGTCTCATGGAACTTTTAATAGAATTTCAAGTGTAGAAGGTATCCTGATGTCAGGAAAACATTTAGTATTTGCCATATAGTTATCATTTGATCACTGTCGAAATCCATAACTCTCTTTACAGAAAAGAAGGATGCAGTCACTGATTTTTCTATGGTCTGGGAATATGACAGTCCCTCCTTGTACTGATTCTCATAGCAACAAAAATAGGATTCAGAATATTAAAATCAATTTGATATACAACAAAATGTGCATGAAAGAGTTAAACCAAGAACACATTGAGATATTGCTTGTTCTGTGAAGGTCACGGTGAAGGTCCTGTGATGTTTTTTCAGTTATTTCAATGTAACCTTGCTCATCACTTTTTTGAATGGGTTTTTTACTAATTTTTCTACTGGACCAGTAGTAGGACCAATAGGATTTTTTTTAAGATTTAAAAAAAGATTATTTGACTTGATAAAACTTGATAGTTTTCCACAGTCGTGTTGGCTGAATTGCTTAGAATGAATAATGAATAAAGTTGAGAAAAGTAGTTTCTTCAGTGGATACATTTTAATTATGTGGTTGCCTTCATACAGAAATGAAGATCTTCAAAGAGAAATGAAGACCTTAAATTAACCAGGAGTCTTCATGTGTGTTGCTGGTTTACTGAGAAGTTATTCCTGCATTGGGATCTACACATGGAACCCTCTCATCTGTACAAAGGCAACTGTACTTTTAGAATCAAACTCATGCCAATAAGATCAGTCCCTCCAGCTTGGTTTAAGTTAATGTTACTAATGAAAGGAAAAAAATCCCACCATTTTCACACAAAATTTTTGTCAGGAACTTCTTTCACACGCTGTTACTGGTGGAAGAGTAGTTCCTGCTTTATTTCCATCAGATCACCTAGTCCCCTATTCTGAAGCACCAATTTGAACATTAATTTTTCTGCAGGTTTCAGTACAAAAATTGGAAGTGTTTATAACTGCCAGAATATTGGATATAAGTGCACATATTCCATAAAGAATTTATCCAGACTAAAATTCCATGTATTTTTATTCATTTTCTGAAAAGTGTCTAAAATATAATCTGTAAATCAACCAGAAAACCGTTCATAAAGTCACATCTGTGGCTGCTTCTTGCTCACCAGATAACACAGAGCAGGTGTATCATTCTTTCCCTTGTTTGTGTTTGGCATCATTTTGCTTTTCTGGTTGTTTGTTTGTTTGGGTTTTTTTTAGTATGAAGACTTAGAATGCTTCTTTTCTTAAATGAAGACTTAAAGAGAACTTATTCACTGGTCTGTGAAATTCTTCCCTCTTGGATTTCTGTCAGTGTGCCCATTTTATCTATGCATAAAGTCCAACTGCAGTTGCATAGATATTTGTCTTACTGCCTTATCATGTGAATGACACTCTGTAAGAATAAATACATACATGACTGACATCAAACCCATATATACAAGACCTATAGAAAAATACTTGTGTGACATAAAGGGGAAGCAGTACTTATCTGAATAATTAATATACATTGATCAAATTACAGAAACATGAATTTTAATTAAGGACACCTAATTTTCTTTTCTTCCATCTACAAAGTCCATTTCAATTTATGGCATCTCTTTCTTCTGTCTATATATGCCTTTAGCTCTTTCTGAAGATGGCATGTTTGTTCATTTAAATGTACTGAAGCTTATTTTCATGTTGTCAGTTAGGGAACTGATAACACAGGATTCAGTCACTGCTAACCTGGAAACTTAGTCTTAGCAGCTGATTTTGCGATTTGCGTTATTGTTTTGTGTTATTGATGCCTCTCTTATGCTGTTTTAAACTGACTCTTGTCTGACAACACAAGTAAGAGTTACATTTTGATTATCATGCAGATACATGTTGTGACTGCCTTTATCCCTGTATAATATTTACATACGTTACTTTCTAATTCATTTGGTTTAAATATTTAGCTATTTATAACAATATTTATTCCATAAGAACTGACAGCTCCATATGTTATGCTAGAGCTGATCGGAGGTTTATGCAAGCTTAGTTTTTGCAGTACTGGATAAACAGACATGGGGAAAAGGAAGGGTGAGAAAAAGTTATGGAGGCATCAATGAAGACTTTGCAACTCTGGACAGGGAAAATCGTAATTTCAGATGGGAAGAGTAAGGGATCACCTCATGTTTCAGAGAATGATAATAAAAACATGCCTGAGAAAGAGGGTTTCAGGAGGCTGTTGAAGATTTGGACAGAACACAGACAGATACACCTCTCTCCTGGTCTCATTCTGCTGAAACACAGGACTTTTACCTTTTTAACCACTTCATGACTTTTCCATAGAGTCTTCTATTGGCCCTGACTTCCTGGACTGCTGGGAAGAAGTAATAGAGTCCTACTGTGAGGAAAAGGTAATAATGTTTTTGAATTATTACTTATATCTGTGTAGCACACACTTCAACAGCTGTTATAAAAGTGGTCAGACTTTATACATCCCACCTGCATGTTGCCCTTGGTACAATTGCATACAGCATTGTGTTGTAAATTTTCACAAAATTTTCCACAGATATGCTGAAATCATTGGTCATTAGAATCATAACTTCTGGTTTAAAAGGAAGAGCTTGTATAACACTGCTCGAGTTTGAGACCCTCCCTTGAATGTGTGTGATTGGCAAAACCTTTGAGAATAGAGCTCAGAATTACCCCTTTTTAAAGTCAAGTCAGGAAGGGAAGTGATCAGACATTACTATTTTCAGTCACTTAAGGGTTGAAAGATTTTGGTGAGAAATTGCATGGAATTTTATTTGGGGGGGCTTGGGTTAGATTTAATTTTTTTCAGGAACACAATAAAGCAACAAAAAAAAAAGTTATTCAGTTCTTGTGAGGTCCCATGATTGCAAACAATTTAGTTCATCAATTTTAGAAATGTTTTGGTGTTTGTGAGGTCTCCTGTTTTCATGCTACTTCCCATATCCAGGTCAAGGACAAGTGTGAAAGGCAGTCTTCATATGACTTTTGAAGTCACTTCAAGATGATTTCTGCTCTTAGCCAGTGTCTGACTAAGTTATTGTTATAAACACATCACTATAAATTAAGATGAGAAAGAATGAGGGAATAGAAGGAAGAGGAAATGACTGAACTCATATTTCTGAAAATGCTCCAATAAAACAATTCTCAACATATAACGATGGAATTCTTGAATCTGCCTTCATATCCCTACTCCAAATTTATCTCTAGTGAAAATCTGAACTAGGTAGTGCCCCGTTATATGTGAATTTGGACACTAGCTTTAAACAAATCCATCTCATACCTCCACCCTTTCCTCTTAAATGTCCCTCCTTAAAATACACCACTTGCAAAAAGCTCATAATGTTCAGTTACCATGAAGAGATTTGTTTGTCAGTTTAGTAATTGATCATCTAAACACAGCACATGGTAAGATTAAAAATAAACCAACATAGCACTTTGACTAGAATACTTAGTCATTTCCGATCAACTTTTCCGTAAACGTATGTTTATTTTATGCTTTGCTTCTTGGACTGTGAATGTAAATACAATGTTTGTTGCAAAATTATTCTTAGATGGATACTTAGATTATAAGTTTTGGGAGACAGCAGTTTTGTTTTCAACCATTGCTTTATGAAGCACTGAATTGAAATTGTTATTTACTGATATTGTTTGAAAGAATGGTAAAAAACTGTTTTACAGCTACATAAAAACTTTCAAAAAGGTCTGTCTTGACAGAATTTGGGGGTTTTGGTGGAAATCTTGAAATGTGAGGCATTTGAGAGGTTCAGTTAAGTGTAATACATTTGGGTACAACTGTCCTGTGCCCATGCAAAGGACAGAGTTGAGGTCCTTTAATGAAGGAGAAGAGAATTTTTTTATCTGCTTAATGCTGTGCAGTTAACATTAAAGCAAGGGCAGCTGGGGTTTATGCCTGTGGTTACATCACTGACACACAACATGCTGGGAATTATTCATACTAAGGTTACATAATATTTTTATGGTTGTATAATTTAAGATATTTAAAGATCTGGGAGTAGCTGTGTTTGCTGCATCCCCTAGAAGTGTTCCAGTATAGGTTGTAGAGTTTTTGACCAATCTGGTCTGATAAAAGGTGCCCCTACTTGTGTCAGGAAGGTGGGAATTAGATGAGCTTTAATGTCCCTTCCAACCTAAACCATTCTATGATTCCCTGATTCCTGGTATTTCCTAAATATGACTCCAGGCTGGAGTAGAAGTATGACAAGCATGTTTTTTAAGCTGGGTACTAAATGAAAATTAATCTCTGTCTGAGTGTATTCTGCCATTTTAAAAATAACCTGTCAATTGTAGTTGTTGAGCACAGATTTTGAATTACTAAATCGACCTTTTTCTCTCTAGGTCTGCAAACCTGTAAACCTGTAGAAGCCCAAGCTACTACCTGTTTGGACTGCCAGCTGATACAGTTTTCAATATATTTTATCAATTGCCATTTTAAAAGGTTTAGTTATTCTTTGTTTTGTGACTGAAAGCATGTAATGAACAATTGCAGAAAGTAAAAAGGTTAACTCATAACTGCCTATTTGGATGTAAAATTATGTATTTGGGACTGTGCTGTACAAGGATTAATACATCAGTCAAATGTGGAGAAGTACTACATGACTTCATTGCAAATCTGTGCTTTAGTTGGACAATAGATTTGAACATAGAGATTTGGTCCAAATTAATACAGAGGTAAGTCTAGACAATCCAATTACACTACACAAAGTTGGGGCTGTTGGCCCTGGAGAAGAGAAGGATGTGTGAAGGCCCCACAGCAGCCTCCCAGTACTGAGGGGCCAGAGAAGGACTACTCATCAGGAGCTCTGGTGACAGGACTAGGAGTGAGGGATACAACCTGAAAGAGGGGAAATTTAGGTTAGGGGTACAGAAGAAATATTTTCTGTGATGAGACACTGGAACAGGTTGCCCAGGGTGGATGCTCCATGCCTGGGAACATTCAAGGCCAGGTTAGATAAAGTCCTGAGCAACCTGGTCTAGTGGGAGGTGTCTCTGCCCATGGCAGGAGGATTGGGACAAAACGACCTTTAAGGTCCCTTCCAACCCCTTAACATTCTATGATTATATCTTCAGTCTCCCAGACATTTTCAGATCCTGAAATGGAGAGCAGATGAGGAAAATAACTTCAGGCTTTTAGGCCTCTGTTGTACATGTGAAACAGAGTATTTAAAATATTTTATTTCTGTGGGAAAGTATCGAAAATGAGAGATAGTGTCATATCACAGGAACATTTTATGCTTTAAGAATGACTATTTTCCACCTTAGTATACTGTGTCAGATCTTGTTCAACTTTAGTGGAGTTTTTTATAAGGTAGCATTTTTCAACCAGTGTCAATAAGTGCTTGCCTTCTGTAGCACTACTGTAAATGAACTACCAATGCTTACACTAAAATTGAGTCTGTTAGTTGCTTTAAGAGTTTTAAATTAACAAATTTTTGCAAGCATATTCAACTGCAACTTTAGATTAGTAATGCCACAGACACATTTTTCAGGTTCAGTGGCTATGTTGTACCTGAAACCCAAAAGCCTATGTTTGCATGACACTTGTAATGCAATTGTTATCCTAGACTTTATTTTTCAAATTCAATAAATGTGCAAAAGAATGAGTGCAAACCAGAAAAATCTGGTAGAATTAGACCCATTCATATTCTTTTAAAGATCTAGATGGAAAGCTAACATTTACATAGTAATGGGAAATGTCTCTTATTTCACGCCCAGCGTTATGGATACTTAGAATCTGGAGGGACAATAGTATTTTAATAAAACTTTTGCTATTAATAGTAATCCTCTTATATTTCAGCTTTAAATAAGAGTGTAGTAATAGGAAGTAATGAAAAATCCAACCAGATACTCTGAAGAGCTTGTAGAACTGAGTTGATGATGAGTGTTAGACAGATAAGAAAATTCAGCACAAGATCAAGACAGAGATGGACAAATGCCAAGATAAACCAGTAACATTATACAGAGATAATATATCACTTTTTTTCATAGATCTACACTTATTCACCTTGGGATACTCCCAATTATTTTTAGAATCTTACTCATTTCCTAGATGACAGATTAGAGATGTTACATTGTCAAGTCCTTGTGACTACTGAAGGAAAGTTATGGAAAACCCCTGTGTCCTTCTGCTTTCTTTAATCTCCTAGAAAATAACTGCCATGTCTCCAGACTTCTAGTCTGAGGTCAAGAAATGTCCAGCGTTTGAAATCAAATAGATTTGTCCATCCAAGAGTCACAGTAAATGTATTAAAGACCTTGC
Source organism: Chamaea fasciata (assembly GCF_029207755.1). NCBI lineage: Eukaryota > Metazoa > Chordata > Aves > Passeriformes > Sylviidae > Chamaea > Chamaea fasciata. The sequence continues at coordinate 39,861,043 of NW_027094086.1, read as the reverse complement.
ATGAAAATATGATTTAGAAAAGGCCACGCAGATACTGTTTGCTATTCTTAGCAAGAAAAGTGATTGCATGTTTCAACTTTCACCTTTAAACCAGAGATTTTAATAGCCGACCTTGAGCAAAATAACCTCATCACCAAAAATATGCTATTGTAACAATATCTTTAATGTAGTATTTTACAGCTAGATTTAAGAAGCCAAATTCACTTATAAACAGATAACATCATCTGCACCTCCATTTCATGCCTGGAGCTAAAGGAAATTTAACAAGGGAGTTGAAATCTTTTTTATGTTGTTTGGTTTTGGTTTTGTTTTTGTTTTGGGTTTTTTGGGTTTTTTAATATATATTTGGAAAGTAGTTTTCTGTAATAATATGAGTAAAAATCCATAAGCAAAAAATCCTATTTTATTTAATAGATATACAGCTTGAAATGATTTTGGAAGAAGAGTGGTTTTGATTAAAGAACGTCTACTGAAAACATCAGTAAATTCTCAACAGAAAAATCTCAATCTGAATACAAAATTTAGGCTTTTTATTTGGACACTTAGCTGTCTGCAGCACTGAACTGCCACTTATTTTTTATATCATTTAGGCAAACAACTCAGCTGCTTTTCAGAAGGATTTTGATCAGTATCTCAAAGCAGCCTTCAGCACATCCATCCTGCATAGAACAGATGCTTTTATTTTCTGTGGTTTGTAGAGTGCTAATCATTTTACAGAAACTTACAGAGCTGGCAGTCACCCTCACTTTAGATGTCACAGAAAAGAAAGCAGTAAACAAAAGAAGTTAAGGGGAAGGAAAGTCAGAGGATGTGATTATAAGATGTAGTAATGCAGGAACCCTTGACCTTGGCACTGAAGTAATAAAAGATTGCAAATCAAAACTCGTATGTGCATGAAGAAAAATTTATTTTTTAATTAAAAGGTGTCTTTAGATGAAGTTACATTGTGTCTTTAGGGGGTCTTTAAAACAAAAATCCTCTCTTTAACCTTTTAATTGACTACTCTCCTGGATGAAAAATGGAAGTTTAAAAAAATCAAAAAACTGTTTGACAGATGGAAGTCACTATGCTCTTCATGAAATAACAAACTGAAAAGGCGAGTGACAAACAGAAATATGTAATACAAAAAGGGAAGAGAAGATATTTCAACTTTGCCTTCCCAGTAGCCTGCTGTAATTTGTCCCAAAAGAAGCAGATCTTACAGGACCTTTCTGCTCAAGAGTCATATTGACATCATGAGGGTTATTTTTAATAATTTTCAAAACTCTCACACAGGGAAGGCTTTAGTTTCCCCCTACAAATGGATACTTGGAACAGAACTTTCACCACTCACTATACCATGCCCCCCCAAAATTACTTGCATCAGCAATTATGTGGATAAAAAGTATTAACATTTTATTATTTTAACTATTATAGATAGCCTTTCTTTCATATGAGACACTGAAAGCTTTCCTCTTTGACATTCTAGTCAAAAGGACACTGTCAGAACGTTTCAGGCACTTCAGGGGCATGAGGGTTTTTTACTTTTTCAGAAACAGTTTGCTTGATTTTGTGGAAATTTCTCTTTTACAGTATGTGCATTTTAGACTAACTCTTGGTCTGTTAAAGGTTAAGAAAAATGCTGTTCTTAAAAGTATTATTTTTCCCTTTTATGGATGAGCACCAGGCTTCAAGACATCAGTGTAAATAGAGTTTCCTGTTCCAGGGAAGTTTGGCTACTGCAGGAGCCCAAAGGTCCTTTGGGAAAAGCTTGATAGGAACTATGAGTTGAATGTGACCTGAGGCTCCAGGAACCGAAGAGCCAGAACTGAGGGAAACACATTTCACAGCCCTTTTGTGCAATCTCAAGTCCCAAAAGCACTTCTGGGAAAGTAAACCCTTCATCATACACACAGCATTTCTTGCTAGATGAGTACTTATGCTAATGGCTTTTAGAAATCACTCTGTTATCTGTAGATCTGTGACTTCTTTCCTTGAAGCTTGCTGCAACTTCAAAAAATCCAGCAGATTCGCAGAAATACTGATAAGGAATAGGGATGCTGAACATTTCTCCATGGCTGGTAGACATCGTGCAGTATCCAGTCCAAATTGCAGTTTTGCATTCAACACTTTCAGAATTTTTCTGAAGAAAGTAGACTCGAATTTCTACGTGAATTCTGTTCCATTAGAATTGCTAATTTATCGAAACTATGTGTCTATTTATTCAGAACTCAGTGTGGCATTTCTTTCTCCTCCTTTTCTCTCCCTCTCCCATTTACAGCTGGGCAAAATTCCTGTGTGTGAAGAAGGAGAAAAGCAAACTGAGCAGGAGAAATGTTTTACTGTGATGTAGAGCAACCACCACACTTGTATGTTAACAAGGTTGCTTGTGTGAATATCACTTGGCTGCTGCATTTCTTTCTTCACTTGACCAAGTTTTAATTGGAACTCTGCCACAGATTTTCCAATATGACATGAAATGAATCATTCGACCTCTAACTCTACTCTTTATCATTTTAAAAGGAATAATAACACTCAGTGGGCGTTTTGTTTTGTTTTGTTTTGTTTTGTTTTGTTGGATGTGTTTTGGAAAACAAAGGCATTATCCCCTGTCTCTGAAAGTACTGCTGTAACGAAAATAATTGAAACATTAAAATAATTTGGAATATTTGAGGAGCAATACTCAATTGTTTGTTTAATGTTTCCATTTGCTTTCTTAGTACTGGTTTCTTTCTTTTAGCACTATCAAAAATAATGGTTCAAAAATTAATTAACATTGTTAAAAAAACTCAAAATCTATTTTGAAAAAAAACCCAGACAAATTACATTAATTGAAGAGATTAAAAGGAAAAAAATAAAAGCAGACAAATTGCATTAATTGAAGGGATTAGAATGAAGTAATGTGTTCTAACTTTTCTTCATACCTACTCTTTGTGTTGCAAGAAACTGTCCTTTGGAAGTCTGGAGAATAACTTGCATAACTAGAAATTAATTCTGTTAGACTGCCTCAATTTTATAATGCTGAAATTAAACAATTATCCCTTTTTTGTGACCTTAACTTTAAAAACTAATGTTCTCTCTCATACTCCAAACTTTGGGTATGTTAGGCAGTTTTCTATAAGGGTTATTCATGTGAAGAAAAACATTGGGCGTGTGCTTTCTAAAGACCTCAGTAAATCAACAAAGCTATACATAGCACAGTCTGATGTAGTTAGCAGCTGATATTTCTGCAAAGACACTCGAAATGAGAGAGGAAATTCCAAGCTTCCTTATTATTCCAACATGCTGAGCTTGCTAGTCAATAAAAGATTTCCAAGTTTTATTTAGTGTATTGGTGGCATTTGGCTGGTTCCAGTGGCAGGTATCCTTTGTTTCCTACTCTTCGTTAACTATTAACTTTTCATTACAGTTGCATTTCTGAAACACTCAATTTTTATTATATGAGGTATAGCAATCAAGCCAGTTCCATTTAAGCATCCCAGATACATCCTCTTTTGCCTGTTAGCAAGCAAAACTAGAGCTATTATAGGTAATACTGCTTTGTCTGTTAGCAGAAAGCAGAATTACACATCATAGTTTCATAGAGAGTCTGTCTCTTTTGTGTATGGCATTTGGAGAGCTCTGCTTTCAGGATCTTGTTTTATTAAAAAATATTGAATGTAGAAGGGGACATAAATCCTAAATGTCACATATCTTTGGATTTCTCTTTTCAAGCTTTCATTCACGTTGTCACAAGTCAGTCAGCCTCTGTAAACTCAGGCAATCTGAAGTGAAGAATAATGAAAAAAAGAGAAACAAACCAGGCTGGTGGGAAAAAAACGTGGTTATTAATTTAACAAAAAAAACCCCCCTCTGTTGGTATAATGGGGAATAAAACAAAAGTAAAATGAGTATACTCTTGTTAGTGGTTAGAATGGTCATGTGATTAAATATATCCCCTTTAACCAGAGTGGGCATATATTTAAACATAATAAGAAATGTATTATCCTATTTCTAATGCACAAGAAAGACACAACTGAGGAAAAATGCTAAATAATCCATGTGGCTACGATGTCATAGAAAAGCAACAGACAAAGAATGGTTAATAGACAGTGGAGCAGACACTCCAAGAGAGATTTAGTGGGAGACAGTCTCTTACTTAGAAGGAAAATAATTGCATAAATAAATTTGGTATCTAGCTCCCACTTCTGCTCTCTGGGGTGCAAATTTCAGTTCTGTGCTGGGGCAGGGTATCAGCACATTCCCAGCTATGTAACTGTCAGCCAAGCACATGTAGCTTTTTGCATCCTTTTTTTTTTTTCTTGCTAAATAAACTTGACTCCATTTTAAAAACAACCTTGTTTTATTTAGTGCATAAAGATGTTAATGGCACGTTGAACTCAAATTAAGATTTTCAGATAAGAGGGCTAGGATATATTAGAAGACATGGAAGAGTATTGACAGAATTTTCTCTTCAAAATGCAGAGGCAGTTTAATTTTCCAGACATGAAAACATCCTAGAATTGTTGTTACAGCAAAAATTAAAGGGCCTGTAAGTTAACTGTTAGACTCTTCTTGTTAACTTATCCTGTGGATAGCTCATTTTCATTTCTTTTTGTTTTATTCCTTCTCAGATTTAAAAGCAAATCATTCCTTTTCAATTCTTTGTGGTAAGTTTTGATGTTATCGATATAAGTGTTCCAAAATAAACATCAAATTCCTGCAGTTGGAAGTTTTTCAGGATTCCAGCATTGCAATCCTGGATAAAAGCATGTTTGGCTAAATCTGCTTATCTTTTATGCAGATAGTCTGGTTGGAATTGCCATACAACATTATTGCCAGGTAGTTTTGAAGCAAGAATGTACATACATTGTTCATAAACTCCTTGGATTAAAATTCAGTAATCTCTCACTTAAAAAACCTTAGAACAAGTTCTTTATCAGAAAAATCATACCAAACAATAAAGCTTGTCAGAGATCAAGAAGGCAGCATTTGATCATGGGGGTCCAATTTAAAAGCTGTTTTTCATAACAGTGTGTGTATTAGTGTATAACATTTATTGAAGCAGTGCTGGACGGCTTTTGAAGAGAGTCTTGACCTGTCAGGTTCCATGATACTTGCAGAAGAGATTTTCTGTATGTATAACTCTGTGATTTCTACTCCTTAAACAGAATCTTCTGTAAACTTCTCCTGTATTAATACCTATTAGAAAAATAAATCCTGTGGTTTTTTCACTGTCCCATTTTCACACTGTTTTTTATAAATCTGTTACCAAATATTTCAAGTTGTGCTTGGTCAGAGACAGATTCTCCAGGGGAGGAGTGTTTGAGCATAACAGCCTATAAAATGAAACTACCTGTACCCTACCCTGGGCCACCATGGTATTCCTACAGCTTGAGAGAAATTGGCCACATCTTTTAAGAACTATTACTGAGAATTAATCTTCTACATTTCATCATCTGGGACACTGATCTACCTTCACTCCTTCAAAGATGCAGGGTCTGTTTTCTTATTCCCATACTGGCGTAAAATAAACAAAATTCCATAAATGTGCTGTTTCAGTGCTAGTTTCATCTGTTTCAACAATAGCTGTTGTGTATTTGTGATATTCTTTGCAGTTAAACTCACCCCTGACTTGATTCCAAATATCTGAGGATAGTAGGCTGAAATAAAATTCAAACATAAAGTCATAGGATTCAGCCAAAGAAAAGTTTTTATGTCACTGGTCTCTTTAGCAAGTGGAAAAAGCAATGATTGATGCTGTGAATGTACCTGCCTAAGTATAACAGTGAGTTGTTAAAACTGCAACTGTTAAAGGAACTTTTTTTTTTTTAATTGCTGCACTCACAGATTTTTGAAGCATTCTTGGTGTGCTCTGGGGAAAAACAAAACAAAACAAAACAAAACAAAACAAAACAAAACAAAACAAAACAAAACAAAACAAAACAAAACAAAACAAAACAAAACAAAACAAAACAAAACAAAACAAAAACAACAACAAAACAATCACTTTGTTTTTAGGAGAACTAAAAATTCTCCCTAGAAATTTCTGTACAGTAAATCAAGTTGGTATCCTTTCTAAATAGTAAACAACACCCTGAATCCCAGTGTAATCTTCCATCATACTTATTCCTATGCATCCATCTTGTGAAAAAATGTGACTTTTTAAATGTACAGTTAAATCATCACAGGCCACTCTCTTTTCTTTGATTCCTCTAATCATGGGAAGGATGAGAAAGCTGACCTTCCCTTTCCTCACCCTCTTCACGGTACATCAGAGGCTGGTATTTTTGTCTGCTGCAGTTCAGACAATGTCAAAGTGGAGGGGATTAAAAAAAAAAAAAAAAAAAAAAAAAGAGAAAAAGAAAAACAATAACTAGGGCTGTCTGCCCATCCTTCCACTGTGTGAACAGGGAGGGTCTGAGGCAATACTTTTCATGGGGTGGGATTTCATCAAGACCTTACAAATTAAAAAAACATTGTTTTGATACCTCAGTAAATGGAGTGATTTTGTGGGGGGAGACTTTTAGAAGTGCTTCTCAGTTATGCATTACTGTACATAGAACTGGTACCAGTGAAAGAAATATATTTGGTTTAAGTACAGATAGTAATGCAAACAAGGCTTTGGCTACTAATACTCAGACTCATAAGCACAGTTTTAGAGTCCTATTTTAAAAGGTTGGCTGATAGATCTGGCCATATCTTTTAGTGCTGTGAGTTTCTCATTAATTGAATTTCTATAGTGTTGTTTACTTTGTTAGATAGTGTTCTGTATTTAATGTCTGTTACTCTTCATCTTGGATAGAGGGATGCACTACTTGAGTAGAAACATGGCATCTATTTCCTAATAACATGAAAACAAGTTTTACTGTTATTTTACCATTTGATGATAATCAGACTTTTTGGGTGGAGTGTCTGTGGCTCAATATGATTGCATCTTTTCATTACTTTGCTGAGAATTTTTTTCATCTGTTCTAAAATGTGTGTCTAAAACAGTAGTTATACATTAAGGTATAAGGTAACTTCAAAGACAGCTTTAAGAAACAAGGGTTTAAATTTTCTTTATCTCTGTCACAAAGTTTATTTGTTGATCCTGAAGGAATTAAATTGATAAATGCAGTGCTCAGGTAGCACCCTGTGACATTTTAACCCGGGTTCAAAGCTTCTCTTGTGGTCCAGCTCCCTCAAAGAACCTTTGATGTTCTTACATTCATTCACCCCTCATTTGCTATTGTCTTAAGTATTTACCTTCTGGAGTTTATTTAGGGAAGGTATTCTAGGATGTAGCAATGTATCTCAAAACAAAACTGTGGTGGGATAGAGATGCTTACAGAGATGTTACTTACCTGTGATCTGTCATGTACTTTCATATAAATTGCAAGGTCAATACTAAACCTGTATGATTCTGGATTATTAAATGGGAGGAAGAAACTGTATGTTTCCTTGAAAGATATTTCTGTTATTTTCTCTCTGGGATGCTTTTCAAATTTGAGTATTGATTTTTTTTTTTAACTTGAACATTTGAGTTAGATAAAAACTCCTTGAAACTCATTTGAAAAATAAAGTTTTCAGAATATACTTACTTTGTGTAGCACTTATAATTTTAAATATTAGTTTTTCACAGTTTTGAGTGAGTAATTAATAATACTTGTGTGGAAAAGATTTTTTCTGTTCTGTTCCCTAGAAATACTAAATACCTCATGAGGCATTTGAAATCAAAGCTGTCTGGAACATCTGCCTTATTTTCATCACAAGGCTGACCAATGGGACTAATGTACATTATGCATGAGGCTGAAAATGAAACTGGGAAGAAGTAGCATGATCTGAGCATGCAATGCAAAATCAGAACTGGACAGTTATAATGTTTTCTCAAGGGCAATACTGCCAAAAGATTGTTTGAGTAATAAAATCTACTTATTCTATTTTATGTTAAAAATGTTCCTTTTCCAATCCCTAAATGAAGAAGGGTGTATTATGATATTGAAATGGTAAAATAAGGGTTTAAATATAAATGAAGATAAATTAACAAGTTCTAAAGTCAAAGATAAATATTAGCATAATTTTTCATTTTTCATTTAATTCAGGAAACTTAAGACTAGAAAGAACTTCAGGGGCTGACTAGTCTTCCCCCTCACAGACAAGCTGTGGAGTTTCCATCCTGAGCAACTGGCTCTAGGTGGCTCTGCTCAAGCAGGAGGGTTGGACCAGATGACCTCCAGAGGCCCCATCCAGCCTCAACCATTCTGTGATTCTGTGACCTGAAGCAAAAACAGTTCTAGGTGTGCCATTTTTAACAGATACTTGCCAACCTGATTTTAAAACGTATTTGATCTCTATTTATAAAAACTGGTATGTTTCTGGAATGGGCAGTATACTGTGTTGGAATATTCTGCCCATAGGCAGTATAATCCAACACTTCCCTGTCTTCGGAGCACTTTTCTTAATACCATAGCTGATTTTTTCTTAATGCAGGTCAACTATGCAATGATTTTCTGTCCTATCCTCAGTGGATATTAATCTAAACTGAATCAACTGTCTAGGGAGGTGAAAACTCTTGTCTTCTTGAAGATTGCTTCACAGGTTGGAGAGAACACGCATAGCTACATAGCCCAGTGTGTGAGGTTTTCTCTTCCTTTCAACAGCATGATATTCTTGGCTGGTGTTTACCTGTCATCTACAATTACCCCTCAAGACTTTTTTCTCTGTTATTGTTTCTTACTTTTATGTTCCTCATCCTTGGTATAGATTATTCCGGCCTTACTAAAATACCTTGAATTTGTTCATGTTGAGTTTTATCTTACTATGTTTAGGCCATTTGTGTAAATTTCAAGATAATTTTAATTAGCCATTTTCTTGAAATTTCTTTTTGCCCCTCCTCACTTTCTGGGAGGTTGTAAGTTTAAGAAATATATACCGTCTTCCAGCTTGGGAAAAAGTTTATTTTTACAACCGATTGATCCATGTAAAACTTTAGTCTTGAAATCCTTCCATTTTGATAGTGAACCACTGATAAACAATCTCTGATTTTCATTTTGCAGCACATATAAAAATTTTACTGTTGAAATTCTTCTCTGTGTAAGTTTTGCTACAGAAGAAAAAAGATATCTGTGAAACTTAGTGCAAATAAAATGTGTATACTATACATATTTATAGTGGAAGGACTCAAAATTTCTATGCAAATTACTTATAAAGGAACCTTTATTTGTAGTTGTATCTAGTTGTTGCTTGGAAGGAGGGGTATAGCTGTAGTTTAGTAATTCATAACTGGAATTACCCAGAGCTTAAAAATGCAATATAACAAAAAAAAAAAAGACACATTTTTCCCCTTGGGGTTCTTCCTATTTATCTTTACCAATTTCCAATCCCTTAGTTAAGAGTCTGAAATAAGGTGGTATGAAGTCACTGTGTAAACAAAACTATAAAGTGAAAAAAAATAGTATCTAAACTGTAATTTTACCCATACTTAGCGGTACTTAGACAGCAGTAGAGTAACTATAAAAAGTTAGCTGACTATTCATTATTTGCAAGTTTGCTTTCTTTGTAATTAGAGATGTTGGTACAGTTTTAAAATCAGTCTTCAGCCTGCCATTGTGCTTTTTTGTAGTGAAAATGATGGAAAAAATAGGTACACTAGTACTGGTTATGTAGTCAAATGTAGTATACAGTAAATAGTGATATATATCCCATAGTGTATATATAAAATATAATGCCATCTCTGTTCTGTGTGCGTTGTTTGCAACTTCGCAGTTTTCTAGCCTCAATATGGAAGAAGGTAATTAAGCTTAAAAGAAAGAAGAGTTAAGCTGCAGTTCCAGAACAGCTCACATGCTGCACAGTAGAAGTGAAGGGTTGGGTTCCTCATGACTCAGTTTCTTTTGGACTATTGATTTACCCTTTTCCCAATTGACTGTAATCAACCTGCTATTGCTAATCCCTGACTAGGCACCCTACCAAAGACAAATCTGCTAAAGACTCCTAATGATGCTCTGATTCTGCCAGAGTTTTAACAGGAATGTGGGAGAAAGGAGGTCTAAAGACAGACCCTTTAAATTCAGCATGGAACTATGCTTAAAGTTGGAGAAAAGAAAGGGAGAGGCACACGATCCATGGCTGCCTTCTGCTGTGTTGTGACTCTGGACAAGTTAGCCAGAATTTGTTTGTCCTGAATTCCCAAAGGTCCAGAGCAGTGTTAGCAATGCTGACATATCTTGGTAGAGCATTTGTTGGGTGAAAAATAATATTTAAATGCCCTTTGGAGTGAGATGATATAAAAAAAAAAAAAAGCTACGTTAGTAATAACAGGCATGAATCTTTTTCAGAATGTCCTTAGTTACAAGGCAAGAGCAGTAAGCAGAGGCCTGATAAACATCATTTTCAGTTTAGACTGAAACATCTAGTGTTTCAGTCACATAGGAATTCTCAAGGAGTGCTGTAACTCCATAGAGAGTCTTGCTTTAATTCTTATTTATTTCTTAATATAATGGCCATTAAACTTGCGACAAAAGGTTGAAGTTGCAGCTGCTTCTGTGATCTTGGTCTGCTCAGTTGTAGACCCATGAAAATCTTCTGAATTGGTAGAAATCAGCTTCTTCCTTCCTGGACAATTTTTCAGTTAAACTTGCAGTTATTCCATGGAACTGAGGTATGGCCAGAGCTCTTCCTCTTAGGTTTACCAGAAAAATCACTTGAAATCAAGAACTTTGGGTTTTTAATAGTTTGCTGTGAAATTTGCAGAATTGATGTTTATTTGTTACTTTCTGGAGAATCATCACATACTGTTAACCTCACATCCAATCCTTCTTGTAAGATTCAAGCAGGTTATCCACTTTTTTAATTACTTTTACCAGAGCAGTGGATAGTAATTAGTTCTTGAAAAAAAAATTTCCCTAGTGAATGTATTACACTTGTAAAACAACTAGGACACGTATATTGATTCTGGCTGGAAATTTAAAATGCAACCTTGAACACTTTGTGATCTTCCTAGTGGTATGTCCCAATTGCTTCTGGTGCCAAGTACTGTATTTAATCCACCCTGTTATTTAAATTCTTTCTGTTAAAATATGTTAAATTAATTATTTACTAAGTTATATCGCTGGTATTTGTAGAGATGGAAAAGTATTTTTTCACAGTATCTCTATCAAATTTTGTCATGTGAATATGTCTTTCTACTCACCTCATATTTCAGTCTTGTTGGATAGATTCTGACCTACAACTATATAAAAATTACTTTAAGGCATAGCCATTCTGTGCATGAAATCACATTAAATTAACTATGTGAAACTCTTGTGTGGGTAAAGATGAGCAAAAACCTCATGAAAGCAGCCAATAATCATCAGTCTGTGTCCTTGTTTTTATAACAAAAAGTTTGTTTTAATTTTAATTGAGTATACATCTTGGACATCTGTATACTTCAGTATTACATGTGAAGTTTTTCTAAACTGTATCTTTGCAGCTATCTGAACACTCACTGCTTATAGTACCATGTTAAAAACCCTGTTGGTTTTTTTACTATAGTACTATAAGAAAAAATACATGTCCTATACCTCTTCTGGTCACTGATTTTAATCAAATCAATTCAACATGTGAAAGTACACCTGTAGTAATCTGGGAAAATATTTCTGCAAAGGCTGTGCAAGTAATCTGCTTCTGTTTCAAACAGCACCTGAACATATATCACAATCTACCAGTTTTCAAATACAGATTTCATGAATTTCTATTTTATTGAAAATCACTAGCAAAGGAAAAGTGGTTTTGAGTAATTTTTCTCTTTGAATAATAATTCATGCTTGCTAATCACTTACAGGTAACTATGAGCAGAAGTTGTTGCTTTTGTTTAAGGAAATTTTGAAGCAGGAAATATGAAATTCATGTTAAGTCAGTGAGGCAAAAGGCTGTGGTTTATAAAGACATACATGAAATCAGTAATCACGCTACCAAATGATCTGTAACTAAATTCTTTATTGTAAAGAATGCCTGTAGAATATGTTACCATTTCGTGTGTGCTTAACACTAAGAGCTCTTCTGAGCCAAAAAGCTGTATGCAGCTGAAAAAGGGATTTCCCAGATTTCATCCTCATTGCTGTATGCAATTGAGCATGTGAATATCTTTGTTTTATCTTCTTGTTTCAGTTTCAGATGAACTTGGTGCTGCTGCAGAGTGAAGTTCTGGTAGGCTGGTGTCTTGCCAGTGCTGTGTTGAGATTTAGTATCTATGATGGACCAGTGAGTCCCCATTAATGTGGAACCTTCCCAAAAATATGTGATAGACCCAGCCTGAGTTCTGTAAATAAAATTTTAAATAAAAATTAGTTGACTGTATTTCAGGATGTTCCTGAAGCAACAGACTGCAAAGAAAATTCTGAGAATTAGTTTTTTTTAAAATGTGCCGCTATTAATTAGCAACTTATATAGTATGATTACTTACCCAGGTCAAATTTTTGTTGCTTGGATTTTGCTGTTGAATTAGTCTGACAAATGGCAAAAGATGTGTGGCTGCACTATAGCAAACCTGAAAGGGAAATTTTAAAAGTGACTGCACCAACAAATACACCTTCTTTGGAAGGGAAGTAATCAATGGGGCTTGATTTTTACTTATCAGTAATTCAGGTCTGTGCTGTGGCATCTACTGACCGCTGCCTCACAGTGTCTGTGAAAAGTGATGAGGAAATTTATTAACCGATAATTAGGAAATAAACATGAACACAAAAGACTCCAAAAGCAAAAGTAGCAACTTAATAATATTTCATGATACTGAAGGAAAAAAAAAAAAAAAAAGACAGATATTAGAAGGTATGAAACTGTAGATAATCTTCTAGTACCAGAAGCACATGTTTGCTGATGTAAGTATGTCTTCACTAGCAAGATTTTCCTGTTTAGATAGGCAGCAGGGGAGTTTTGCTGCTAAACAGATCTTGTGTTTACCTGGCCAAAGATTAAAAAAAAAAAAAAAAAAAAAAAAAAAAAGGCCAAACAAAAACCCAAACCAAAAAACCAAACCACCCAGCAACACACAAAAAACTCCCCACTTTTAGAGCTCTGCCAGGTTCTGAAAGCTGCCAAGGGACTTCTGTTTCATGCCCTGTTCCAAACATTGTGTGCACACAGTCTGGCCCTGGAAGGAGCTGCAGGTCCTTCCTGACCAGGACATGTTTCAGTGTTAGCTATGAGCTCAGATTCTGTGTATAGTTGAAATGCAAATTGTATTACTAAAGTTTTTCAGCTGGAGTTTAAATAATGTATGAGATACATTAATATATTAGAAGGCTGATTCTGTCCTTGATGAAAGGTAGAGTGAAAAGGGTCTTTCTTTGAAAAAAATTTATTTTTCTGTTGAAAAAGCAATACTTTTCTTGCAAGAACTTGGCTTAAAGTATTCAATGGCAACAAATACAGTCTAACAAACAGAAACAAGAAGCCCACCTAGGACAGTATGAAATGTTTACCTCTGTCAGTGACGTGCTGTAGATACATGGCTGGTTTCTCTCAGACACAGACAGTTTGAAAGTCTAATCTAGCAACTTCAATAAAGAACGTTTTGTGTTGCAGAAAGAACTAATCAAGCAGCTACAAAAATCCTTTACACTCTGTCCTTTCCTGCTCACATTATGTCCGGGTATCTCCCTTAGTCTGCAGCTACTTCTCCCAGCAGTCGTAGACCTTTTAACGGGGTAGTTCAGAGGCCCCAGCAGGTTGGCTGACATTTGTACTACCGATGTTGGCTTTTGGGGAAAATGGGCTCCCTCTGGTGAGTGGTTGAGTGGTTGTCAACTGAACTACCTTCGTGTTTTGGGATGTCTTAGTTCAGATTGTATTTTCAAATGGTACTCTCACGGTGCTTGAGCACTTGCATGTACTGACATATAATGTGTTCCTGGCAACTGTCAACACTTGTCATCTGGATTTCCTGAAGTAGCAGAGGGCTTGCAGTATAAATCTTGCAAATTTTCACCAGCTGGGAGGGAGGGTTGGGAGACTGCTGCAAAGAGATGCTTGTGGAAAGTTAGGTATTACAATTGTGTCAAATAATTTTGATGTGCTTCAGATCCAACTCTGGCCTTTGTATTTGGTTAATATTTCTTAGGTATTTTTCCTTTTATCCTGTGCTGAGTGACTTATTACCTTTACTTTTTGCAGGATGCTGGTGTGAATCAAAGAAGTGTGAATATATGCAGTCCTTTCGTGGAAAGTGTATTTATACACATGTAAACCCAGAGATTAAATAGTCTAGTAATCCACCTTGCTTCTTCAATTCAAACCTCTCCAGGCTGTGATGGTAGAGGTCTGTTGACACTGTACATCTCATCCTACATAAACTGTCTCCTAAACAAGACTTGACTCATTTTTAAAAAACTGAAAAGATCATTAAATTTGTCATTGAAGCAATGTTTCTAAACTGAGTGTTCATGCAACTTACATCTAGAACTCAGTTAAACAGGCATCCTATCTTAATGGTACAGGTAAACTGGAGATAGCTGGGTAGAAATCGTCTTAGATCTTGCAGGTTGTTTGCAGTAGGAGTGAGGATCTCTAGTCCTTGATCTAGCTACAGAGAAAGTTTATTGAAACTCCTGGTCTTCTTTTTTTAAAGTTTCAGTTCTGTGTGATAACCGCTCTCTCATCCTTTCAGTAAATACCCTTCAAAGGGTGTTGTGAAGATAAAAAGGTGATGTTAAGGGGACAAAGCAGGAGAAAAGGGCACTTTCAGCCTTGGGTTTTATTCAAACAGAAATAGGCCAGGCAAGTGAAATAGGTGTGACTCCTGAACTGCAGCTAGGTAACTCTGAACACACCTCAAGCCCAGGAAATAATGACTGGATCAGAAAAAAACACTCACCTGCACTGTCCATCTTAGCTTGGAGGTTTGTGAAGCTTAGCTGTCCTTTTTTGTACTTCGTGTGCCAGGCATGATCCCATGAGGGGCTGTTTCCTTCTCTCACAGCTCAGTGGCAGTCAAAGGTGTTCAGAAGTTTTGGGGGGTTTTTGTTTGTTTGTTTTCTTTTTTTATTTAATGAATTGTATATACTTAAATATTAATTGTTCTAGGCAGAGAAATTGTAGACTTCACTGTGCCCAGCAGAGAAAGCAGATGTGTGTCAGTGAAAGAACTGCAAATGTGGTAGTGTTAGAAACATGATCAGATTGATTGTTTTGGATTTGGAAGATGTACAGATGTCTTTTTGTTATAATCTGCAACTTTAAATTATACTTAAATGGAACCGAATTGGGATTTTAATTAGTATTCATAAACTAATAAGAAAAAAACAAATACGGAAATTTAAATTCACTTTCTCCATTAAAAGTACTCAAAGAAAACAAATGTCATAAAACAAAATAGCTGCAGCTATCAAGAAGTGAAACCAAACTATTTTCTCAAACATTCCAACTGCCTGATGAGGTCTTTTTCTTTTTGTAGTTTATTAAACTAAATAAACATCAAGCATTATCTGTTGTACACTTAGTCAATGAATGTAATTGCAAAGATATGATGATAATCCAGAACATTTCCACTGGGCATATCTAAAAATCAAAACCTTAAACAATTTGTGTTTTTTAATTTGCTAAACAATATCAAATTTTGTATTCCTATGTTTTGCTTATAGAGAGTTTTGAGGTAACAGAACAGGTATTTTTAAAGAACATTAACATTGCTTCTAATTCCAGGGATTATGAATTTATTTTAAAATTAATGTATCATATTGTCCATTTTGGGAAAAGTTTTATCCATCTTTAGTGTTTTTGAGGATCTAAATTGACTCTTAATTTCTGTCTGATCTTACCTGTTCATCACTGCTGATTCATCAGAACTGCAGATGGGAAGATGTTGACATTTGGATTCAGCCTTCATTTAGTTTTTTCATTAGTATTTCTAACTTATTTCTGCTACGCAGCTAACATAGGATTATTTATTTATTATAAAATCCCTGATCATCTCTTCTGTGACCATAAGTAATTGGCATGTTGGAAGTAACTGCCCAGTTCCAAGCCTAGCTACTTTCTCATTTGTATAATAAACCACTTTTATTCTGGCTAACGACAAAGAACTTCACCCTTTGAAATTACTGCAAAATACTGCTGCCCACTAAATAAAGCAATGTATACAAATATATGTATTACAATACAAAATATATGTATATACAGTGTTAAACCTACCTTCTAGAGACTATCTATGATATTCAGACTTCTGGCCTTATTAAGGGTGTTCTAGGAGCTGAGTGATGCCAGTGAAGCAATTTTTCTCATTTCAGTGTAACTGGGGTCAGCATTTTAATTCTACAGTTACATGACTTGTCCTTGACTAGTCCATCACTTTGGTATCTAGCATGTCAGAATAAATCTTATGGTAGAACAAGTTAGTAGTAGCTCCACTGACATAAAACCAGCATAAATACAGAGACTGGGCCAAATTGCCTAGGTCAGATCAGATCCCTGAACTTTTGGAGTGGGTCCAGCATTGTATAAGTAATTACTTTTTTTTTTTCCTTTATTCATTGACTTGTATACACTTAAACATTAAAAGTAAGATAAAGTAAGATGACTTCTGTTCTTGGAAATTCAAGTGTAGGGGGGTTCTAACTGGTCTCAGGTACTGTACTGCTTCACTGGTCTATGCAACACATTCTCAAACCAAAGGGCACCGAAACCAGAATGAAGTTGGAAACTCATGTAAGCAATCTGTTGACATTTTATTTTACAGGAAAATGCAACAGGTCTGTAATATTAGTCTCTTTAATTTATCCTTATATTAAAGGAATAGGTAAATTTATTAGTATAAAGGTTGATGTGACTTAGGTCTAGATTATGCTGTTGGCCGTTTGAGGAAAGCATCACTTCTATGCTTTCTTCATGAAAATAATGTTATTTTAGTGTCATTCAAACTTTGTTTGGGTCCACCTATTGTCTGTCTGAAGAGGTATTACAGAAATACCTCTTCATTCGTGTTAGTTGCAAATGTCCCTTCCCTCTGGTTCCCATACATTTGGTTTCTGCCTTTGGACGGCGGCAGGGAGGGCGTTACAGGCGCGTTAGAGCCAAGCCCAAGCAGCCCCGTCGGCGAGAGTTAACCCCTTCCTAGGAGAAGCCGTGATCCAGCCTCTCCCCTGCACTACGGGTCGTCCGGCACGTGTACCATCAGAATTAACCATTAACGCTCCATAACTTCATTGAAAAGCCATTTCCTTCAGACTAGGAAGTTTTCTGACCGTCCTTCTCCGCAGTGCCACGGGCATGGTCCATGGCACTATGTAGTTGAAAGAACGATGGATGGCAAGATATGTGTATATGCATTTTTATATGTATAAGTATATGTATAAGTATATGTATAAGTATAAGTATAAGTATAAGTATATGTATATGTATATGTATATGTATATGTATATGTATATGTATATGTATATGTATATGTATATGTATATGTATATGTATATGTATATGTATATGTATATGTATATGTATAAAGAATGTATTTCCTAGCACCGAGAGAAAAGGATGGGAGAATTAGGAAGGTCGCCCACGGCTCTCCTTCCTCCTGTGCGTTCGCCAAACCCAGGGCTGAGCCTGCCCAAAGGGAAACACCGCAATGCCTGCACTACCCCGGGGAGGTTGTTTGCTGCTGAGCTCGGGCCCCCCGTGTAGATAAACGTACGGCATTTCTCTCTAGCCCCTTTCAGACTTCCCGCTTCAACTCGACATCCAGAGGCTGCGGGAGAGCGGGCCGTCCCGAGGGGGAGCCAGCGGGAACGCTGGGGGAAAGGGCCGAGCGGGGCAGCAGCGGGGTCAGAGCCTCGTCCGCAGACAGCCGGCCGGGGCACATCAGCTGGCAGCGGGCACCTCGCTCGTCTCCGCCGGGAGGCGAAAGCGCTCTTACCTCGGAATGGGAGCCGCGCACGTCCCGCTCCCCCCGCCGGACTCAGTCTAAAATGCGGGGACACCACCCTAGGCAGCCGCATATAGATGCAGGAAGCTCGTTGTGCGAGCCGTGCTGTCCCACAGCCAATTGCCTGTCCCCGAGCCCGCGGCGGCGGGACGTGATTCCAGCCAAGCGGCTCCGCTTCGGATGCTGAGGGCAGTTGAGAGCCTCGAGCTTTACCGCGGCTTTTGCTGGAAAGCAGCTTGCAGATTAAAGTGAGGCAGACGAAGTAGTGACTTTCTAGATGCTGGGGACTACTACTTCGCTGTAAAGTAATTAATGGTGCTTCCATAGTTAGAGTTTCTGAAAGGGAGATTTTTCATATTTTGAGGTTTGATTTTTTTCCATTCAGTAGTGAGTCCTTCCTGACCAGGGCCTTTGCAATGCACTCACTTTCCTAACTCAAAGTCCCAAAAAGTCTTCATTCGGGGAGATTTCTTGCACTATGCAGCGCTGTCGGGATCGGCTGCTTTCATTTAGTGGTTTTGAATCGCTACAAAGAGGCAAAATGTGTTGCCTTTAAATACACGTTAAAAAAAAAAAAAAAAAAAAAGAAAAAAAAAAGAGGCTCTTGTCTTGGGAAACTGCTCGATTTGCAGGAAACCCTCCGGATGTTTGCTGCTTTTCATGTGGCATTTGTGGCCGGCTCTGATAACACTGGGAGCACCACTTCCAACACCGCATTCTGTAATGGACCTGAAATAGAAACACATCTCTCGCCGGAGGATCCCCACTCCGCGCCCCCGCGCTGTGTACCGGCGGGTTTAAAAGGTCAATAAATCAGAAGGATGAACTCTCGGTGGCATTGTTAGGTTGGGAAAGTTAACGAATGACCCCAGGAGTCGTGCGACCACGAAGGTTTCAGGAGTGTCGGAAGAAGCTCCCTATTAAACTCTGCGGAGAAGTGAAGTCTAAGCACAGAGTGCGACCGGACTCAGACAGAAGCAGCGCAGTGCTTTGTGTTAAAGTTACAAATCGAAAATACCCAATCAGTCAAAGCAAAAAGCTAAAAAAGAAGGGAGATAATTTGTCTGTGGCTCCAGGGGAACTTGAAGAGTCACTAACTGCCAACATTTTCTGTACAAACCGGGGAGCTTTTACTTTCTCGGCTTAGATTCAAAACACACCTTTCTTTCTTTGATCCCAGATCAATGAGCTGTAGAAACGGTTTCAACAAATCTCCCAAACAAAGTCAACTGTAGTTGCTTAAGTTTATTACCTCATGTTCATTATACAGAAAAAAAACCTCCATTTTCTTTTCTGCCGAAAGTGACAGCCCTAAAAATTGTTCCAAGCTTTCTTTGCAAGCAGTCCCTCTACTCGCTGCACTCTTTCAGTAAAAAGCCTCTGCGGGATTTTTTCCCTTGGCTCACGAAAATGTTTCTGCTAATTAGAGTGAAAGCGAAATTTTGGCGTTTTAACAAGATCAACTGGTAAAAAAAAGGTAATGCTCTCTCCTACGGTTTAAACTCCTAGCTGGTTTGTCTTTTCCGAGTCAGTAATGTGGCGTGAGCTGGAAGCTGCTCTGGGAGTCAATGGAAACGGACCGGCTCCCTTAGAGCAGCGCGTTGTTGCCCACTTGGGTTTTGTTTTGCTTGGAAGTCATGTTGCTTATTCCCCCAGCTGAATATTGTGTTATCTGCAGGGGAAAATACACACGCTTTCCTCACTCACGAGTTTTCTTTAAACAAGATTCGGATTCTGCTTAATTCAGAATTTTCTCTGGGTATCGGCCGTGCGTCGGTGCATGACCTGTCTCGGCGCAGCTGGCCTGGGTCTGAGGGCTCTGAGTCCCGGCACGTCGGGTCGGAAAATGTCACAACCTCAGCCATAAAACTAAAGCCATTAGTACGCCAGCCTTACCCAGGTACGCCCTAAGGTAGTGTCCCAAAGGCCCTGGACTAAAAAGGAGTGATAAAGCACTTTATTCCTGACGAGCGTCGGGAATTCTGGGCTGATGGTCGGCTTTTGCAAGCGCAGTGTCCCCGTTAATTTATTTTAAAATCAATTCTAAGTGCGCAATACTTTTGCAAGAATAGTGTTATTATATACTAGTTTGAGATTAATTTAAACACACATGTGTGTAGGATCACTGTTTTCACCTCAGCTGCTTTTTACAGTATGCAATATAAGGACAAAAAGCAGAGCTGTTTGAATCACTGCCTCTCTGTTGGACTAGCGCGAGTGTTTGAATGGAGGAAAAGAAAACTAAAACATTTTCGTGGGGTTTAGGCAGATATCAGTCTTTCGGTAATAGTTTCGGCTCCTTGCAACAGGGATAAATTTGCTATACTATTATGCTGGAAACATATAGCTTGTTTATAATCTCTAAAAAACAGTGGGGAGCAGAAAATTAAATGTAGAAATGACTCGAAAAGTGTCTTCACCAGTGTTAGTCCCTGGCACCTCCTGTCCGCTACCACGATCTTCTTCTTTTTAAAGTATCTGTTTGTCAAGTGTAAAGGAGCAAGTTTTATGTTGTGCGAAAGAGGAAATTCAATGTTAGAATACACTAATGGTTATTCTGGCTTCATTCATCTAATTTCAGCGAGAATTCTTACGATATTGGTTTATTTGTTTAAAGTGGCTACCCAAACAAAGGTGTCCTTAACAAAATAAACCCCTTTGATCTTCAGTTTAGAGCTGAGCAGTTTCTCAAATAAGCATTGATGCATTTAATAGCACCACACAACAATGCAAATATTAACCAAAGCGTCCGTGAAAACTCTGTATTCTACATTAGTCTGTATGCCAAAGGAGAACATAAATGGTGCTGAGATAGAATTCTGTTTATGCTGAAGTGATGGACATTTTTCAAACATCTGTTTGTAAGTGCAGTTTATTTAGTTGGGCAAATCAGAGAAATCCTGATAACGTAATGCCACAAGCAATACGTACTGCAAAGTCCATCTTATTAATAACAACTACATAAAAGGAATATTTATGCTTTTGACAGACACTTAAAAGTTTTATTAGGAAGTATGAAAAAGTGAGACAGGATTTGAAAAAAGTTCCGAATTACTCTGGGTTCAGCTTCCTACTGTCCAGGGAGTTGAGCTCTTTCACTGGCTTACGAGAGGAAATATACTCAGGTAGCCCCACAGGGTAAGAAGCAGAAGTGTGAGGCACAGGTGATGACCCGTCTTCCCATTACCAAGCTACACCCCACATCTGCCTGCAGGAGAAGCCGCTTGTGCCTCTCAGAGTGTTACAGGGCGTCTCGGCACAACTGTACATCCTCTGTCCCTTTCTCCTCTTTTGGATCTGCTCCGCTCAAGGATGTCCATCAGCGCACGGCCTCGGCGGGCCGGTCTGTGCTGCCCTTGTGAAGTACAGGGCTGAGGCCGGTCCCGCTCACGGAGGCGCTGCCGGTGCCCCGAGGCGGGCCCGGCGCGGGTCCCGGGAGGGCGGGGGCGGCTCTGGCTCTGGCAGAGGCCGCGATGCGCTCAGGTGCCGGGCCCCGCCGCCGCGCCGGGAGGAGCCCGGGGGCCGCCCCGCAGGGCAGCGCCGCAGGAGCCACGGCCGCCGTCCGGCCGCGCCACCGCCCGCCCCCGCCGCGCCATTGGCCGCGCCGCGGCTCAAATAGGGCCGGGCCGGGCGCCGGCTCCGGCAGCAGCGAGCGGGACCCGAGTGCCGAGCGCGTCCCCTGGGCTGGCCGGAGCTGCCGGCTGTGACGGCCGTGGGCAGCGCGTCTTGTCCGAGCGCTGCCGTCCCGAGATGAGCAGCCCCGATGCGGGCTACGCCAGCAGCGACGACCAGGTGCAGGGCCGGTGCTCGCTGCCCATCATGATGCCGGCCATGTGCCCGTGGGCAGAGTCGCTGAGCCCGCTGGGCGAGGCGAAGGCGAAGGGCGGCGCGGCGCCGTCGGGGCCGTCGGGCGGCCGGAGCAAAGGCGAGGCGCGGATCCGGCGTCCCATGAACGCCTTCATGGTGTGGGCGAAGGACGAGCGCAAGCGGCTGGCGCAGCAGAACCCGGACCTGCACAACGCCGAGCTCAGCAAGATGCTGGGTGAGCGCGGGCGGGCGCGGTGTGCCGCGGGGCGGATCCAGGAGAGCGAAGGGCCCGGGGGAACCCCAGGGTCTGGGATGCGGGCTGCGAGCGGGGGCATCCGTGGGCTGTCGCGCCGGGCTCCCGGCGTGGCGAGGATCGCTCAGGGCCGGGCAGGGCCGGGGGTCGGGGCTGCAGGCGGGCGGGGGCGGTGTCGGTGTTGTCGGGCACGGGCGGCGATCGGTGAGCGGGCGGTCTGACGGTGTCGGTGGGCGCAGGTAAATCGTGGAAGGCGCTGTCGCTGGCGGAGAAGCGTCCGTTCGTGGAGGAGGCGGAGCGGCTGCGGGTGCAGCACATGCAGGACCACCCCAACTACAAGTACCGGCCACGGCGGCGGAAGCAGGTGAAGCGCCTGAAGCGAGTGGAGAGCGGCTTCCTGCAGCACGGCCTGGCGGAGGCGGCGACGGGGCCCGGGCTGGGCAGCGAGGTCGGCGGCGGCGGCGGCAGGATGTGCGTGGAGGGCCTGGGACTGCCGTACGGCGAGCAGGGCTACGCGGCGGCGGCGGCGGGCGCGGGCCACTACCGGGACTGTCCGCCGCTGGGCGCGGCGTTCGACGGCTACGGCCTGCCGACGCCGGACCCGTCGCCGCTGGACGCGGCGGAGAGCGAGGCGCCCTTCTTCGCGGCGGGGCTGCAGGAGGAGTGCGCGCTGGTGCCCTACGGCTACGGCCCGCACCCGGCGGCCGCCGAGTACCCGGCAGCGGCGGCGTCCGAGAGCCCGTCGGGCGCGTCGCTGCGGCGGCACCTGCCGCCCGGGGAGGCGCTGGGCGCGGGCGGGTCGCTGCAGGCGCTGCTGGGCTGCCCGGCTCCGCTGCACGCGTACTACGGGCAGTGCCAGCCGCCGGGCCCGGGCCGCGGCCCGCCGCCGCTGCCGCCGCCCGGGGCCATGGGGCAGCCGTCGCCGCCGCCCGAGACGGCGCCGTGCCGGGAGCAGCTGGAGCAGCTGCCGCCCGAGGAGCTGCTGGGCGAGGTGGACCGCACCGAGTTCGAACAGTACCTGCGCTTCGCCTGCAAGCCCGAGCCGGGGCTGTCGTTCGGCGGCCACGAGGCGGCCGCGCTGGCGTCGGCCGAGGGCGCGGGTCCCGTCTCGTCGGTCGTGTCGGACGCTAGCAGCGCCGTCTACTACTGCGGCTACCCCGACTTGTGAGGGGCTCGCTTGGGGCACGGCACGGACACTGGCACGGAGGCGCCCGGCCCCGCTCCTATTTATGTAATTTATTTCAATCTTGAGAACTGACAGGGTATCCGTGACCTGCTCGAGGTTTAAAAGGCGATGTGCCATCTCGCTGTCCCGGTGGTGCAGGTCTTACCATCATTGTCCTGCAGTGACATGTATAACTGTTCCTACGGTGGAATCATATTAGTGCCACACGGAGAATATAATTTCTGAGATCTTGTTAGAGATCTGTATGCTTTTGTATGTTTTACAGCGTGCTGGGTTTTGTATGATGGTTTTGTACAGAATAATTTTGCACTTTTACAATAAAGGGAAAATAATAAAACTGGTCTCTGATAACTGCTCCAAGAGATCTTATTGTCCTTTGTAATTGGTTAAACTTTTAAACTTCTCTTGCAAGTGTCCCTTGCACTAGGCATTAGGTCCTCTCACACTTTCTATAGACATAGTCTTCCTATGTCTCTCCTGCTCCAGCTTTAGACAAAAATTTTAAGCTTTCAGTAACTGCCTGCTCCAGGGCTTTGGTGGTGGATTTTTTGGTTTTTGGTTTTGGTTTGGGGTTTTTTTTTTTTCACTTTCTTGGTGCATTCTTATAGAGTGATTAATATGACCGAATTTAAAAAAAAATTATGTTTGAAGTGTAAAAAGTCTCTATGAAAGCGCCTGCTGGAGTACGTTAGGGTTTGGTCCATCTTTAATGGAGGCATGGACTGCTGATGAGACGGGTGGATAAGTGCTGGTTTAAACACCTCCTGGGAGAGAGTGTCTTTCGTGTCCTCGTAGCTGCTTTGCTGCAACGGGGCAGGCGTGGCGGCGTATCAGATCTCCGCTCCGGAGAACAAGAGCTGTAAATCAGGATTCAAAGTAGGTGAAAAATTACGACACGAGCCTCCAAAAGGGGCGGCCGGCCGGGAGCAGCCCACTCGGCACCCTGCCAAGGCCGCCCCTTCATCCATACCTCCCAGAATCCTACCTTTTCTCTCCTAGAGAAATCCCTTGGTCGATGTCATCGCGTCTAGAGATAGAAATATCCTCGTGCTTAAGAAATGGGCACCCTGCAATTAAACTTGGGGTTGGGGGGGGGGGGGGGAAGACCTTTTCATTTAGATGTTAGTACTGTGGGGTGGGACTGATAAATTAATTATATCTATTGCTTAAATCGGGGGGAGGAGGTAACAGTCATCAGGGTCGTTTGCTTCCTAAGATAAAGCCGTGGGGCTGAGCACAGGGGAGGAGGGGGCAGGGGCCGAAGTGGCAGACTTGCCCACTGATTAACCTGCCTTCCACGAGGACGGGAAATTAAATTTGGTCCGTTTTCAAATTACAATTAAAGAGACTTATGTTTGTACCCGTGAAAGATAAAATAGATGCAAACTGCCTCGATCAATGAGATTGGAAAGCAGCCTCGTTGGCGAAAATCGACTTAATAGTTGTGTACTATTACTGAGTCTTGAATCAAAAGGCATTCAGACCCTTAATACTTCGTAAAATAGTCTAGTTTCTGGTTTCTTAATCTTCCCATTTTACTTTTCAAAGAGTCTTCAATTCTAAGAAATATACCTAAAACATCCATCCTGTCAATCTCTTCACTCCTCTCCCAACTGTACACGAGAAAAATGATGTAATTCTGAAAAAGGTGATACTTCAGAGCAAAGATATACTATGCTTTCTTGATAATTTGATTTAGGGAAAAAATTAAATTTAAAGCATAGATACGTAAACCCAGGAAACAAATGTGCATGAGAGATGGTTTCTTGTTTGCTTGAGTTCTCCTTTTATAATGATATTTAAAACTACAGGATTAAAATAATTTTGACCTTTTAGCACATGTTCACAGCTTTCTATGGGAAAATCACTTTGGCTGGTTTGGGAAATAAATCATCAATAAGCTTTACATAACTTCAGTCACCATTTCTTTTCATTTTTCCTTTAGATGCAGGTTTTGCTTCCCTCTTCTGTCCTTCACCCCAACTTTTCAGACAGCTGAAGCCTGATGCAGACTTGAAACTGTAAGTGGCTCATAATGAAGGTTGAAAATTTCTACTTTTTTTTTTTCTTTAATAATAATACTATCGGAAGGGAATTACACTAAATTGAAATAAGTTCACCGGTTTTGGTAAGAGTGTTGGCCCGCATCCAACACACCACAAGAATGTGCCAAACTGTGTATGTGGTGAAGGTGTGGGAGATCTTCCAGCAGCATTTTTTTCCTGTACGTAGCCAGATGTGTAGCTTTTTTTTTTTTTTTTTTTTTTGGTGTTTTGGGTTTTTTTTGGCCCTTCCCTAGGAGAAGAACGTTCTAAAACTTCTTCAAAATGCCTGAAACGTGGCAGCTTTATGCACTGCCGATATGCATGGAACAAAATATTCTGAATCTCCGCCCAAGCCCTATTTTTTTCAAAACATCTTGACTTTCTGATTCTATATGACAGACACCCATATCTGTCCTGTGGCCCATTTGAAAGCGTTAAACCTTCGTCCCGCCCCATGAGTGCCTATGACAATAGGCACATAAAAAGAACGCCAAAGAGATCAATATTTTTTTCGCAAGTGCTTTCCACGTCAAGGTTCACGCTGTCAGGCGGTGAAAGCAGTTGCTACGTGCCCTGGGGGGCTGTGGAGAAGGCTTCAAGTGTGTGCCAGAGACCGAGATGCCTTCTGGCTCCCGACCGGACTTTTCAAGCAGAGTTGGGGTCTGCCACTGCACAGAGGGCAATACGCTCCCTGGAAACCGCGCCTCTAGTTTGCTCCAAAAAGTAAACCACAAAGACAAGGTGGCATCTGCAAAATATCTCTAACCTTACCCAAACACTTTCTCTAGTTAAACAACGGCATTACCTGGGCAGCCACTTCCTACAGGAACGGCGAGTGCTCTCTGAAGTTCACGGAGATCACTTGTGCCCGAAAGCCTAAAAGGTATTCAGCTTTGTCTTTTGTTTGGTTTTGGGGTTTTTCTGTCCCTCTCTCATTAATTCGCCATAAACCCCTAGTAACGTTTCGATTTTTCTTAATGCAGTCAAGTCCCTTACGTTGGTGTCACATTGCAGCTGAAAGAGTTTGGTTTGTCGGGGTTCTTTCTGAGTGGGTTGGTTTGTCTGTGTTTTTTTTTTTTTTTTTTTTTTTTTTGGGGGGGGGGGGTGTGTGCGCGTGTGTATGAGTGTGTGTGTGTTGTGGGGTTTTTTTTTGTGGTGGTGGTGGGGTTTTTTGGGGGGGTTTGTTTTGTTTCTTTGTTTGTTTGATGTTTTCATGGTCTTTTTGTATGTGTGTGTGTGCCCTTTGTCTTGCTGAAGCATATGGATAGAAAAGTAAGTGTGCCTAATGTGGAGAAAAGAGATTTCAGGCCAAGGTACTGAATTAAAGTCAGCTCAAGGCTCGTCCATACAGGGCAGGTGGCAGGATATCCAGGAGATCAAAATAACAACACGCTTGCTAATGCAGAGGAGCTAGAAATGTCAAGAAGCAGTGGTTTTGTGCTCTGAAAAAAAAAATAAACAACCATCACATTAACATAGCAGAATTCTGGCCATTTCTGTAGCTGTGTGCTTTTCCAGCTACAAAGACGGTAATCGCTAGAAGACATTAGCGCAATACTGCTGACGAATTTCTCCTTGTACGCAAATTTAGTTTACACATGTGACGGCCCTGTTCTTGTGTTGCAGTAAATCCTCTCCCGGTGTCCCCTGAGAAGGACGACAGAAACCCCGGACAAGTGCTAGCACGCCAGCACGGCATCAGGGGCTAATACCCCGGACAGGCTTTGTGACAAGCGACATCAGCGTGCATCAGGTGGCTGACTGGGCTTATCGCTGCACCGAGGGACGAGCGGGACCGACAGAACTGCGAAATCCAGTAATTACACACCCACATTTGCTTGACGTTAAACAGTCGAGTAATGTGTTGACTAATTAAATGCCTGCCAGGTTGCCCTCTTCAGATTTCCGTCTACAAAAATAAGAATTTCTTTCACCTTCTCTGCGTTTGGACAAAGGCTCTTAAATACGGCAGCTGTCTGTGCGTCTAAGAGAGTGTGCTGATCATGCAAGGCTTCTGGCAGACTGCTATATTTTAGTATTTTAAGTGAATGATTTTACCCTGAATTATTTACTCAGAAGGTCTGTCACATAAAGAGACTTCACCTAAGTTATGAATCTTGCCCTAGATCAAAGGCTAAATAATTCCCCTTGCTCCTGATGACATCTGAGTGACTTCTCTCTGCTTTGGATGCTGCAAAACCTATCCTAGGTTTTGTCTGTTGGGTAGGAAAAAATCCCCAAGTCCATACTTTCTAAAGAAAGAGAAAAAATTATTGCACTTTCTACACCCTAAAATGACAAGTAATGAGGGCATTTGCAGAGAAACGGGTAGGTTATTTGTTTCCCTTCCCTGCTGCGAGGGTTGCAAAGCCACCAGGACGTCACTGCTGTTAACACTAACCCCTGTTCTGGATTACAGGGTCCCATAGGTGCTTGTGGCATCCCAAGGCTGAAGATCGGGTGGCATTACATGCTTGTATTTATTTCTGGAACTCGTTTCAAAGCCTTTCCCCCCCCCCCCCCCCCTTAATGTGTGCTGCTGAATCTCTATTTTTTGCTGCTCTGAAGTCGCTCGTACTCAGGGGAGATGCTGGTGGTGATGGTTCGTTAGACCCGATCGTTAGACGTCGGGGGACAAGCCTACGAACTGATGCCGTCAAGTTGTTACCTAGGGTGACTGAAAGAATTGTACGATACTATCCTTGTCTCTGCGTGATTCTGCTCGCCGGCCGGTGCTTTGACTCGGTCAGCTGTGAATTGCCCCATTTCGTGTCTGCTGAAGAAAACCTACCAGGCTAAGCGGGCTACCACGGGAGGCCCAGCCCGCGGGTGGAGCATCCAACCCACCGCCCTGAGCCCCCGCCCGGCTGCCTCTGGGGTGGGAATGTCCTCGGTGACCCCTCTGCAGCCAAACAACGAGAGCGGCCAGTGCAGGGGGGCGCATAGAGGGGTGAAACAAGGGGAGGAGGTCACCGTGCAGGCGGCCGAGAAAGGCAGCAGAGCGGCTCCAGGCTCAAAGACAGTCTGTCAAAAGCAATGCAGACTTGTAAGACAGGTCCCGTCGCCCCTGTCCTTGAGGATGTCAACGTTTTCTCAAAAAAAAAAAAAAAAAAAAAAAAAAAAAAAAAAAAAAAAAAAAAAAAGATTCGAAGTTAACTAGCTGCCTAGTTTTTATCCAAGGGAAATTTAAAGAGCGTCTCCAAGGAATACAAGTGATACTCTTTCATATTGTGTGTATGTATGTGTGTTAAAAAACCGAGCAGAGAAGCTATTCTGCGTTGGGGTACGACGCAGGAGAATAGTTTTAAACTAAAAGAGGATCTTTTTACATGTGCTAGAAGGAAGCCGGGTTACAAGGAAGGTTGCCCAGAGAGGTTGTGGACGCCCCATCCTTGGAAGTGTTCAAGGCCAGGTTGGATGGGGCTTTGAGCAACCTGGTCTAGTGGAAGGTGCTCCCGCTCATGGGAGGGGGCCGGAATTAGATGATTTTTAAAGTCCATTTCGCCCCAAACTAGTCTGCGATTACTTCTCGCGGTTTAAAGGGCTTGAATATAAACACATTCAGCTAGCTTCTGTCCGAAAGAAATTATTTCAAACTTGGCCTGACATCATTACCATTACCAATGGATTGTTTCCCAAGTAGGTACTCTGCCCCCCGAACCTTTCCCAACCTGTAGGAATTTACATTCACTTTTCCGGGTTCCAGACCTATGCGGAAGATGAAGAACTTTAACTAACTCGTGTTAGTGTAAAAAAACTAACTTTGTAAAAAAAGCTAACACAGAATTTTATACTCACAACTTCAAGCAAAACATGAACACAGAAGTAGCAAGAAAGAAACTGTACGTCTTAAATGATTCCCGTGTCCATCGCTGGAGAGAAGATGGGGGTTCCCCGATGGCAGGAATTTGTCGAGGGTGCTTCTGCTCCCGCTCCCCACCCGGGATTTACCACAGTGTCTAGAGGGATCCCGGCCCGGCCGCCCCATACATCTGGCGGAGATAAGCTGTCATGGAAAAGCGCGCTTTATTGGAGGGGGCGGGGGGGGGAAAGGGCGTTTATGACCGGCAAACTTAATTAAGGAAGGCATTATTTATCCAGGGATTTATTCAGGGTTTTTTTTATTATTATTTTCAATCGCCTGTAACTTCACGCCTTTTCTATTCAGATAAGATGTGATCTCACGTGTTAAGGCACAGATGTCCCTTTCAGCTTGTCCAGTTGTACTGAAGCACAAGGAAATGCGCCAAGAAACTCATCCCGGGCCATGCCACGGTTTGCAACTCACGTGACTGCTCGTTTATAGGCAAACTTTCTCTGCATTGATCCTGTATGAAATACAGCACTGATTACACATCTTCCGTTGAAAAATAGGATCGAATATTAAAAAAAAAGTAATGGGAAGAATTATTACAGTTTATGAGAACGTCCCATTTATCAAGACCGCTTTCAATACGATGGCAGCAGGATAGTTGAGAAAATAATTAACACCACCTCAAACCCATCACCTATTTTTTAGGAAAAACAAACAGTATAGTCTTTACGACGTTTCTATATATTCCGATAAAATGAGGGTCGGCCTAATTTTGAATATGTCGTGATTTAATGAAACCAACTTGCCAAGGAGGCAAGGCAACAAAAGCTGACGGCAAGGGCATCCTGCGAGGCAGTGACAGTGACAGACAGACGGGAAAAAAATCTGTCTCTGTTCGCGGAACTGCCCCGCCATAGCCAAAGCGCGGATGCACCGAAGCATTCCCGCGCCGCTCCCTCGGAGCAGTTGGTTACGGGAGGAGGAGGCAGAGCAGCAGGGGCGGCACGGACCGGTTCAGGTGTCACTACACAGTAAGAAGCTGAAGTGTGAGGCACAGGTGATGACCCGTCTTCCCATTACCAAGCTACACCCCACATCTGCCTGCAGGAGAAGCCGCTTGTGCCTCTCAGAGTGTTACAGGGCGTCTCGGCACAACTGTACATCCTCTGTCCCTTTCTCCTCTTTTGGATCTGCTCCGCTCAAGGATGTCCATCAGCGCACGGCCTCGGCGGGCCAGTCTGTGCTGCCCTTGTGAAGGACAGGGCTGAGGTCGGTCCCGCTCACGGAGGCGCTGCCGGTGCCTCGAGGCGCGCTCGGCGCGGGTCCCGGGAGGGCGGGGGCGGCGCTGGCGGCGGCGGAGGCCGCGATGCGCTCAGGTGCCGGGCCCCGCCGCCGCGCCGGGAGGAGCCCGGGGGCCGCCCCGCAGGGCAGCGCCGCGGGAGCCACGGCCGCCGTCCGGCCGCGCCACCGCCCGCCCCCGCCGCGCCATTGGCCGCGCCGCGGCTCAAATAGGGCCGGGCCGGGCGCCGGCTCCGGCAGCAGCGAGCGGGACCCGAGTGCCGAGCGCGTCCCCTGGGCTGGCCGGAGCTGCCGGCTGTGACGGCCGTGGGCAGCGCGTCTTGTCCGAGCGCTGCCGTCCCGAGATGAGCAGCCCCGATGCGGGCTACGCCAGCAGCGACGACCAGGTGCAGGGCCGGTGCTCGCTGCCCATCATGATGCCGGCCATGTGCCCGTGGGCAGAGTCGCTGAGCCCGCTGGGCGAGGCGAAGGCGAAGGGCGGCGCGGCGCCGTCGGGGCCGTCGGGCGGCCGGAGCAAAGGCGAGGCGCGGATCCGGCGTCCCATGAACGCCTTCATGGTGTGGGCGAAGGACGAGCGCAAGCGGCTGGCGCAGCAGAACCCGGACCTGCACAACGCCGAGCTCAGCAAGATGCTGGGTGAGCGCGGGCGGGCGCGGTGTGCCGCGGGGCGGATCCAGGAGAGCGAATGGGCCCGGGGGAACCCCAGGGTCCGGGATGCGGGCAGCGAGCGGGGACATCCGTGGGCTGTCGCGCCGGGCTCCCGGCGTGGCGAGGATCGCTCAGGGCCGGGCAGGGCCGGGGGTCGGGGCTGCAGGCGGGCGGGGGCGGTGTCGGTGTTGTCGGGCACGGGCGGCGATCGGTGAGCGGGCGGTCTGACGGTGTCGGTGGGCGCAGGTAAATCGTGGAAGGCGCTGTCGCTGGCGGAGAAGCGTCCGTTCGTGGAGGAGGCGGAGCGGCTGCGGGTGCAGCACATGCAGGACCACCCCAACTACAAGTACCGGCCGCGGCGGCGGAAGCAGGTGAAGCGGCTGAAGCGAGTGGAGAGCGGCTTCCTGCAGCACGGCCTGGCGGAGGCGGCGACGGGGCCCGGGCTGGGCAGCGAGGTCGGCGGCGGCGGCGGCAGGATGTGCGTGGAGGGCCTGGGACTGCCGTACGGCGAGCAGGGCTACGCGGCGGCGGCGGCGGGCGCGGGCCACTACCGGGACTGTCCGCCGCTGGGCGCGGCGTTCGACGGCTACGGCCTGCCGACGCCGGACCCGTCGCCGCTGGACGCGGCGGAGAGCGAGGCGTCCTTCTTCGCGGCGGGGCTGCAGGAGGAGTGCGCGCTGGTGCCCTACGGCTACGGCCCGCACCCGGCGGCCGCCGAGTACCCGGCAGCGGCGGCGTCCGAGAGCCCGTCGGGCGCGTCGCTGCGGCGGCACCTGCCGCCCGGGGAGGCGCTGGGCGCGGGCGGGTCGCTGCAGGCGCTGCTGGGCTGCCCGGCTCCGCTGCACGCGTACTACGGGCAGTGCCAGCCGCCGGGCCCGGGCCGCGGCCCGCCGCCGCTGCCGCCGCCCGGGGCCATGGGGCAGCCGTCGCCGCCGCCCGAGACGGCGCCGTGCCGGGAGCAGCTGGAGCAGCTGCCGCCCGAGGAGCTGCTGGGCGAGGTGGACCGCACCGAGTTCGAACAGTACCTGCGCTTCGCCTGCAAGCCCGAGCCGGGGCTGTCGTTCGGCGGCCACGAGGCGGCCGCGCTGGCGTCGGCCGAGGGCGCGGGTCCCGTCTCGTCGGTCGTGTCGGACGCTAGCAGCGCCGTCTACTACTGCGGCTACCCCGACTTGTGAGGGGCTCGCTTGGGGCACGGCACGGACACTGGCACGGAGGCGCCCGGCCCCGCTCCTATTTATGTAATTTATTTGAATCTCCTTGGGACAGTTCCACGAACTTTGCCTGGGCGGACATGAGCTACTCTCCTGATTATCCTGGAGGCTGAAAGCCTTGTTCGAACTGTTTTTCGGCTGGTATTAAAGGAATGTTAAAGGAATCTTTTTTTTTCCCCTTTCGGTCATGTGCGTAATAATTGATATTTTTGCAAAATCATCAGTCTTACTTGTTGGCCCAGAGCGTGTTTCTAGCTGTGTTTTAAACTATAACTGTGGGGTTTTTTTTGTATTTTCGGAAAAATAAATGAATGTGCAACTGTTTCTGTCATTCTTCTTGGCCACGTGGTCCTTGAGGGAGGCTAATCTTAAATTAAATCTGTCTTGCCCTAAGGCGATGCTTTCCGAAGGAGATACCGTGTGATTCTTTCACCATGGCAGTGGCTCTCAAACGGCCCCCAGGACCAAACATTTTTTTTCCCAGGTGCGGCTGTATTTTTATCACATAGCTTAGCGGTCCTGCTGCTGCTCTGGCTCTCGGAGTACAGAACATGTGATTGTACTTGTGCGGTTTATAGGTTTTTTCCTTCTGATTTGATGCCAGCTGAATTTGCATTAATGC
This sequence comes from Chamaea fasciata, assembly GCF_029207755.1. Classification (NCBI taxonomy): domain Eukaryota; kingdom Metazoa; phylum Chordata; class Aves; order Passeriformes; family Sylviidae; genus Chamaea; species Chamaea fasciata. The sequence goes on along the minus strand of NW_027094086.1, from coordinate 39,828,328 downwards.
ATTGGGGAAAACCCCTCCAGTTTACAGCAAAGAAAGCTAGGTAAGTTTGAGATACTAATTTTAAAGTGTTCCTGGAAATACATTGGTTTTGGAAAATTGTAGCTGAGAAGGTGACTTTGCTGTACATGGTGACCTTTGTTGGAACTGAAGGATTCACAGACAGGATTGAAGCTCTATTTAGATATTATATTACTTTCTGCTACCTATCTTCAAGTCTTTTCTTGCCATTTAGTGCCATGGACTTCATGCTCAGCTTATACCAGTGAGGAGAAAAAACAGTGCAGCCCAAGTGCTCATCTCGGATACTACTGAGTATCAATTAACCATTAAAATGGGTTTTGTTTTTCTTTGTAGCGTGTTCACCTGTGCTCTGTTGTGACATTTCTGCCACTGCAAGGCTGGCAATTGCATCGTGACTCTTCTGATGTTTACATGATGCTGGCTACAGTCAACTTACAATAATTGTGGTGGAGATTTTCAGATGGACACAGAGCTAGTTGTATTCTCAAACAAATCCAGTCAAAACATGGCATCAGATAATGTTTTATTTATTAATTCAGAAAATGTAATTTTATTTAGGTGTCAAGAAATCCTGAATGTGCCTACTGCCTTCATTTATGGTTTTTTTAGCAGCATGTCAATGAAATACTGAAAGAATCACTTGAAATCGCACTGCCTTCAGTGTCATAACACCTTTTGTTTCCCCCTCAACCTGACAATGAGAGAATTGTGAAAGCCACTGTCTGATATTAAGAGGGTTGGGTGCAGGGTGGGAAGTAAGACTGCATGTATGTCACTGTTTTAAAAACATAGTCACTTCAATATAATATTTTTGTCTAGATAGAAATATCTGACATAATTATAGGCTAGGAGAGGTCTAACAGTGGTGAAAATTCGAGTTGAACAACTGGATTGTTCCAGTTTTCTCCTAGATGAGCAGCCCTGCTGGTCACCATCATGCTAATCATAGTCCTACAGTTATGGGCTACTAAAACTGTAGCAGGCTTCTTTTTCATACTGTTGCAGAAATGTTCTAAAAAACCCCCCTCAGAATAATGGCAAAGACAAATTAGGGATCTTGAATAGATGTTTAGGCAAATTGAAATAGTATTAATTTTGTTTTATTGGTTTTTTTGTTTATTGATTCACTACATACATCCTAAGACACACTTTTTTTTTAAGAGTACAGTAGTATAGCCTCACTACCTAGCTGAATTCTGTTATAAAATAAATTTTAAAAAAATCCTCCTGTAAAATAAAATAAAGGAAGGGAAGTGAGCTTAATTTAAGAAGTTCCCAAGTAAGGTGAAACGAATTCCAGGATTAAGGTTACTAGTGGAGATCTAATTAACCTCTAGTGAATACCGTTATAATATCAGTATTAATTGTAAATGATGCACACATTTTCTGTGGGACTCCAATGCAGGTAATCCCTATCCTAAACAGAAGTCATACATGAAGTTTGAAACCAAAATGATCCCTAATTATGGCACTTGGAGCACTCTTTCCTCCTCAATTTCTAATTCCCAAGTCAAATTCCCTTTGCCTTGCAGTTGACCATCTAATACTGATTTCTACCTAGAACTTTGTCTGTTATCTGCATGAAATGGAGCAGCAAATGAGGAATCCCTCACCAAACAACAGCATCTAATTCTCTTCCACTATGTGAGCCTGTATTTTAATCTGTTGCAAGGTGAAGGAACAAATACTGTCAGTGTGTTTTTGAGATAATAGTGTAGGACAACAAAATGATGCTGGGGCTGTGGAATAACTGATTTGATTCTGGGAACTTTGTTACTTTGCCTCTGTGCTTTCTGTACCTTCCCTTTTGCTGTGGTCTCCTTCTCTTGCACTCTGCCTAGTTTGCTCCTTTTATTACTCACATAAGCCTTTTTCCTTTTCTGTAACATGCTAGCCACTCCCACCTGGTTTGTCTATTCTATCTGTTCCCAAAATACCCTTCGCCTGAAATCTGCCTGTATCCTCTCCCTTTCCTTGGTGGCTTGCCTTTTTTTTTTTTTACCCTTTTTTTTTTTTTTTTTTTTTTTTTTTTTTTTTTTTTTTCATTTTCTAGTTGCCCACACTCTTTATCCTTACCTCTGCTCCTCAGTGTCTCCTGGTTGTTTCAGTCCCATCTGTGCCCTCTTTTCTACCTCCTTGCTACCTCCTATGAGGTAGGTTCATCTCCATGAGCTCTTTCTCCTGCCTTCCCTCTTCACATTTTATGGTTTACTTCTCATGGTTTTTAGGGTTTCTAGCTTCTTAAAGTGTCAACTTGTAGACCTTGGGAAACTTTCCATGGAGGACAATGGTAATCACACCTGTGATACTGAGGGAATGCTAAATATTAAAATTACTGCAAAAGCATCCCAAAGTTGATTTAATATGATTGAAAAAACACATTTCCTCTTCCCCTATTTTCAGGAATATCTGACCAGCTTTAGTTGAAACTCTTGTACTCTGCTGGAGTCAGCTGACTAGGATGAAAAATTTCTGGTCCAAAGGTGTTGCCAAAGCTGACTTCATGTTCTTTAAATGGGAAGTCTGAGATGACTTTAGTTGCAGGCACCTGTATCACTTTCAAAATCATCAGTTTAGTTCTCAAATGCATTTGAGCACTAATTTAGGGGTGGGAAAGTCATTTAACTGATGTATTGGTTCAAGCCTGAACCGAGCATTTTCCAGTTCAAGCATAAACCAAGTATTTTTTCAGAAAATCCTACGGAGGAATGTTCAAATTTGTGCTGTACTCTAAGGCCACACTGAGCACCTTCTCAGTTGTGTGAGACGTGGTTGGCAGCTTCTCTTGTGTGCAGTTTGGTGGTTGGTTTGTGTGGCTGCTTGGCTCCCTGGGGTGGCTGTGGCTTGGCTGTGCAGCTCCCGGTTTGAGGCTGATGTGGGAGTGTGGGCGGTGCAAACTGAAGTGCTCCTGGCTCCGGTCAACGTTGTTCTCCTGGAGCTGTTGCATGAGGAGTTTATGGGCTGATAAATGGTGTACGTGTTATCTCTGGGGGATCTTGGCTATCCCGATCCACTCAGGTTATCAGAGCAGTTTCTGGAACTCTTAAAGGGACTGTTGTCTTCTGTCGTGATAAATCAAGGGCCATCATATAGCCAAGGCCATCAGTCTGGTAAACTGGAAATCAGGGTGTGGAGGCTTTTAGGTATTTGAAACAAATATAAAAATATTTTTATTCAGTTCCTTAGAGCTGTTCTGCAGACACCACATTGCTTTGATTAGTTTTCCAAATTAATATGGTGAAAGCAATAATATTCCCTTTGCAGATATTATTAAAATTATTGATTGATTTATTAAAATTAATTTTTCTTGAATGAATATGGAGTTAAATGAGGAATATATTAAGTATTTTAGCAACTACTACATTTATGGCTGCATATGCAATTATTACTACATTAATACAAATTGATATATAGATTTTAAATTTTGTATTATAGGTGGCAGTATAAAATGGAGAAGACTAGTATAGTCAGTGGAGCATAAAAAACTTAACCGTGGCAGCATAGTCCTAATGTCTATTTTACACTTCTTGTCAGGTAAACTACAAATAAGCATTTTGTCTTACCCCAGTGATTTAAAAAGGTATTTGATGAAATGGGCACATGGTCATGTGAAGTCAAGGGATTTCTCACGAGGTGTTTTAATGTCCAGGTCATATGTTGTATTTTGTATAGTTTGAGATTACTTTAGCTCTAAGGTGTGTCTCTTAGATTTAAATCAAGCATGAATATAGCTTATGTATCAGTACAAATTGAAATTGCCATGGCTCTTAAAATATATTGATAAGTTTTGAATTTGGAGGTAAAGAAACTGAAACACCCAAATGTCATGGTGTATGTCACCTGACACAGATAAAAGTGAAACACTACTCATGATGTCATGAGTCCTTCAGTAAAAATAATCTCAAAACAAGGAGCATAAGGAGGAAAATACAGAAAATTTCTAAGCAAAGTTAGAAATGCCCTTTGAGATATCAGTAAATATCTGAGACTTGATGCAGTCTCCAGAATTTTAATAATTAAATAAATTGCATATTTGTTTCCAACTGTTTTCAGACTCTTTCAGAGCACTTGTTTTAGAAATGTTTTTCACCCACAGTGAAGCAGTAACAAGCAAAGTAAAAATGTTTGAGCTACTGAGGCTCTTCTATTATGGCTCTGTTCTCTCCTGTTTGAAGAATTCATTATCATAGCTGTATTGTGATACAAATTAATTGCAGGTACCTGACATCGAAAAATATTGAAGTAAGATTTTAGAAACAAAGTTCTTCACTGAAATAAAAATTTACCTTGTTTAAGGATACCAGTATCTTCTGCATTTTAATTAGCAATAGTTCAGAGAAAGTAAATTTACATCCTTTTCCTTGTCAGAGAGAACTCATTTCATGGACTATTCCATAGAGTTATCAGGGGAATATAGTTATTGTTCACATTGAGGGTGGCCTCTACATTTACCCACAGAGAATATATTTAGGTACCAGCAAGTCTTGGGTTCTTTCCAAGGCATTGTGGAATTACTTTATGGTGTCTGATTTACTTTAAAGCTTCTTGTTATTGCCATGTAGAAACAAAATCTATCCTGCACACATCCTGTTTAAAACAAAAAATTGTCCTCTGTTGAACAAAGATAACGAATATTAGAATGTTTTTCTGGGTGAAGGTTGTGTTCAAATTAACTGGAATGGTGAACCAATGTTTGCGATTTCATGGAGCTGAATGGTTTGGTACCATACAAATTCTGGTTTCAAATGCACAGATTTATTACTGGGGGATAGCTAAGGAAGGGTCAGGTTATGTAGTCTTGATAATTTTTTTTTTTATTTTATGTTTTCATTATATTAATGAGTTATCACTCCTACAAGTTTCCATGATTTACACACATGGTCTTTCTGTATGTCAACCTATGATATTTTTTCCTGTTCAAAATCAACAGTGAAAACTGGTTTCCCTGAGCAAGGTGAAGCAGATTTGCACTCAGAAGAGTGCAATTTGTATAAATTTCCCATATCTTTGACTTGGGTATGATTACTGAAGGTACAACACTGCAAAAACACTCACTAGGACTGATGCAAGAATCTTGAATCACAGAGTCCTGCGTTTGCTTTAAAAAGAATGGTCTGGATTCACCACTGATTAGGCACTAGAGGTTCAACCTGTAGAGAGCTATTTTAATGCATGGAAAACTTGCTAGAATTTATCAAGTTACAAATGCTGTTTTTTCTCTTCTCAGACAGAATTACCTAAGTTATTTCCCTACAAATACTATTGCAGAGCAGGATATTAGAGAAGGTCAAACCCAAAAAGAAAAAAAAAGAAAAAAAACAAAACAAAACAAAACAAAAAAACAACAACAAAAAAGAGAAGATCAATTTTGTTATTCCTGAATAGATCAGAGTAATTTCTCAGGGAATAACCCACTGGTTTGTACCTACACCTATATAGTCTGGAAATCCCCACAGGAGATGCAAAAAATAACAAGGCTGTTATTTTGTTGCTGCACATAGAAATGATTGCAAGAGATCATCTTTTCCTTCAACCAGTTCTTACTGTCCTGCAAGGAATCTTAGAGAGACAGGTGTGTTTCATTCATGAGTCTGATTTCCAATTACAACCCTTAAAGCCTGCTTTACTAACTTCCCAGCAAGTGTAGCATCACTTATACTCTGTATCATTAATGTGGGGGATAGCTACCTTTATCCAGATGGGCTTATTGTACTCAGGGGTGGGTGCATTTATGTAAGTAAGCTTGGGTAATCGCTCATCTTTTCAGTATAGTTCTGTTCTGTAGTCATTTACAGGCTGTTTTAGTTGGGAGAGGCAGAAAACTAGGCTTTGTCTTTCAAAATCTGCAAAAAAAACCACATCCAGATGAACTTAGTCTCAGGACAGACAATTTCCCAAAACAGCCTGTCACTCAGTGAAACACTTTCTTTAGAAATTTGACAGCCTTGGCAAGATGTCAGGTAAAAGATCTAAATTAAAATTTTCTTCAATGAAATCAAATTCAGAGCACCACTTCTAAAAGAAGAAAACAGTTGATTTGAAAACCCTGTGTGAGGGCTTTACCCTGACTGACAAAACCTGAGGTTTTTATTCCACTGTGTTCCAGGGCAACAAAAGAAGTAACACTGATCTGAGTAAAGCTGCTATTTTCTTGGCTTTAGTCCAGTTTTGCTCTGACAGTAGTGTTCATGGAACCTTCTGGTTAAAGTACCAAAACAGCAACAGGGCAGCACCTTACAACTTTTCTAGAGTGAAATTTGCTATTAAAATTCGGCTTCATACTTTGCACATTTTGAATGTGTGGAGTACAATTCACAATTATCTATTCTATTTCTTCATAAAAAGAAAAAAAAAATCAAAGATGCACAATGAAGCCTGAATAGCTGCTTTCCCACAGGAAGCTTCATGCTGAGAATGTAGTTAGGTTGATACAAGGAACCAGCCATGCTGCCTCCCTTCAGGGAAAGTCTCCCTGGGGAACAAGACCACTAGATGGCTGAGAAAGCATAAATAACACTTGACAACAATTTGTGGTGGCACAATCTTAATTTTTATAAAAGAAGCTTGTGATTTAGATTAGACTTTTATTATTAAGATTATGATTAGATTTCTTTATGAAGAAGTTTCAATGTGTTGTATGTAGTCTATGTTTAGAAGCAGAGAGGCAATTGCTTGCCTGTATTCATAGGTAACTATTTAGTTTCAGCAGAATTTTAAAAAAATTGATGTGATGGATACCTGAAACCTTCTAGGGGTGAGTTGGACATGAATGCTTTTGCATTCCTAGCAACCTTAATACTTCTGCCAGTCAGGATGAAGTATCTAGATTGAGCTGGAATGCATGAAGTACATCAGAGTGACTTATTGCTATCAAAATATATGATCTGTGAATAATTCAGTCAATAAGAACTTACTGCTGTAGAGAAGCCACCCACAGCAGTAACGCAACAAAACATGCTCAGACTTGTTCTGCTGCCTGACAACCTTGACATAATTGTGCTGTTTCCTCTATTTGTCTAGCAGTCCCTGGCTACAACACACATCCTTGGGCAAGATTTTTCATTTCAATGTTCCCAAATGGCCGCCTTGTAATTTGCTGGGCAAACATGACTGCAGTATTGCAGAAATAACTCCACAAATCCTCAGCTTCAGCAGGGTAGTTAGCTGCCCTTCGTCATCCACAATCCAGTTGTTTGTTGCACTTTGGTTTGTATCTGTGTGATACCATAGCTTTTCACTTTACACTGCTGAGAATTTATTTTACATAGGAGAAATACTGGCTGCTAGTATTCTCCTTTAGTTGTGATCTGCTAATGGCAAGTTCCCTGAAGTGAAATACTAGAATTTCATGTGATTCCTTCTGCAGTGTAACCTACCGTGTCCCCCCCCCGCTGCAACCTGGATACTAAGCAGTCCCCTCTTCCTCAGGGAAAGATTTGATTTCTTTGCTGTTCTGTTTCCTGTATTAGTCACTTTTCCTTTCAGAATGTCCAGAATACCTTGTCAGTTGCACACTTGGTAGTGGCAAGGAACTCTCCTTCCATTTTGGTTTGTAGCCATGACAGCAAGGTTACCACTCGTGTCTGTAACAGCGGTGCTGCCATTATTGACACTCCTTTGTGGGTTAGAGTCTGAAACACTCTGTGGATGACCTGTAACCATAATATATGAATTTCACAAGGTTATCAGGGGACCTTTTTAATATTTCATATCTTTTTCTCTCAATAAGAATGTTTTTGTATTTTATTGAGGTTAGAGATCTGAAAGAAAACCCAACAGACTTTTCCTATGATCTTCCTCCCATCTCAGGTAAAATAGTATTCCTGTAGAGAAAATCTCATTGAATGGCCTTCATAGGCAAATATGTATTATAGTATGTACTAATGTTTTCAGGTACTTTTTCAGACTTCCTATTAATTTTTATTAATGGTTAAGAGAATCCTTACCTCTGCTAGGGATAAAATAACTGCCAACCTCAAAGTAAGGAGCAGAATTTTTAAACATTTTATAGTTGAGTGACAGTAAGTTTGTCTTTAACTTTGTTGAATTTACATCAGCAGAAAGGCCACAGCATACTCCTGAGTTTTGGAAAAGTTTGTGATCATTCCGATGTTCTATGTTCTCATCTGCATCCTGAAAAATACTCTCTCCATGTTTACAGTATATTTTTAATTAGTGGATTTTGTGACTCAAATGCCTTCCAGATAATGCTATACATTTCTAAACTTGAGGGTCTGACACAATCTGAGATGTCCTGGGGTATTCAAGACAATAACATAAGGCTGACAGACATCACATAGGACATGTTGAAGACCTGCATCCTTGTGGAGGAGCATCCTGACTGGACTATGCAATTGTTCCTGCAGCATAAGTAGCTCCTTTTTGGAACTAAATTTATCACAAATCTGAGGCCCCCCTAGGTTAAAACCTGGGAGTGAATCCTCTGTCTGAGCTAGCTAGAACTCCATTTCTGATGTTCTCTCTTCAGCTGTCTCAAAAGGTTTTGTGAAATTACTCCAGTTTGTAGATTGCCTGGAAATGCTCCAAGTTCCCCTTTGTGCCAAGTGATGAATAACAAAAACAGTGGTGTGACGTCTCATATAAACAAACCACATTAACTCGACTCTTCATGCTTCCTAAATTAGAACTACAGTAATATCCAGGAATTACAGATATTTTCCAGTATCTGTAACTTCCATGAGTTCTCATGACTTACTTTAAAGCAAGAGAAACTAACTGATTTCCAAAGTTTACCTCTGTTACCCTTGATGGCAGGAAGGCAAACAGTGTCAGTTTAAACTATGAGTGTCTCAGCTTGGAAGGCTCATTTGTCAAACAAATTTTTCCTCTTCTTACAGCAGTAGCAAGGAGACCATCCTCTGAAGGATTGCACTGTATTTATAGCACCTTAAATACAAATCACTGAGGAAGGAAAACTAATGGAAAGTATAACAGTAGTCAAGAAAGGAGGAGAAAAATTATTCAAGTGGGAAGGTAACTAGGCAAGTAGATTTGTCTGTATTAGGCCTTTAAACCAGTAGTTCTATACCTCTAGCTCTTAAAATTTTCAAAAATGATAGTTGTATAATCTCTAATTTTCTAAAAATAATGATGTTGACACTGGTGGAAACTGATGGTGGAAAATCTAAAAATATGAGGTAACTTGGTAAGAATAGTCATCACATTCCATTTCACAACCCTGAAGAAGATTCCCTGAAGTAAAAAAGGGACATAATATTTTTCTTAAGGAAAGCCTGATTTTGAAATCCTTTGGTCTAATGCTGATAATCAGAAAGATATTTAGCCAAACAATTAATGTTACAAGTAGTGAGAGGATAAAATAACTAAACAAAAACAAATAGATTTTTCAAGAATAAATTTTATCAATTAAGCAAGATTTTCTGTGTTAGCAGAGTAAGTGGTTGAGTGTTTAAGGGAGAAGCAGTATATGTAGCTTGATGATAGTAGAAGTTTTAATGTTGTTATATGTTACTTCCCCTAAACTGGGGAGACATGGACCAGAATAAATCACAGATAATCACAGTTATCAGTCCCTTCACCTATAAAAGTCCTTTCAGATGGAATCACTATACAGGCCCATTTTTTACTTTTTTTCGTCTAATGAGTCGGGAGCATAGACTGTACTTAAAAATTTTTCTGGATTTTGCCAGCTTGGATAGGGCTGAAAACATTATAAATGATAAAATTAGAAGCTAAAACTATCCTGGTAATTTGGAGAAATAGCCTGATAGCTAAATAGCAAGAAGAACTTCAATTAAGGAAAGTACAAATAATAAATGCACATTTAAAAATAAAAGAATAACTGACTTTGTGAATGCTGTTACAAGAGAGAAGGGGAAGAACCTTAAGGCAACAGTGGAATGTGAATTAAGCTGTTTATTCAACAGAATACTGTGTGCTATGAGTAGTTCAGTTGGAACAGTTTGAGTAGTTGCTGTTTCTTGGTGGGGAATTACTGCACCTCATTTAGGACATAATAACTGACTGCAGTTACATTCCCAGTCCCCTGCAGTGTAAAATAAAATACATTACCTTTATCTCTTTCTTTTTTCATCACATTCCTAATGATCTGAGTCAACAAAGCTGCTGTGAAAAAAGAAGCATGCTTGGCAAGCATGAAGAAGAACATGTGTGACACCCAGGAGTTAATTATTTCACTATAAGAGACCTCAGGTGAACACTGCATCTATGTTTGCACACCACACTTGAAGAAAGAGATAACCTAAGGATGGGGGTAGAGCTTTGAAAACATCATTTGTAAGTAGAGACTGAAGGCTCAATTTGTGCTTACAAATGTTGGTGACCATTTGTTCTCTTTGGTCACAAGGCAAAATTGTCTAAATTTATTTCCCCTCTTACATAAATGAAGTACCATTGGTGTTTTCAATGCAAATGCAATTGTTCTAGATTTAAGAAATTGCTTTCACAATGTAAAAATACGGTGTGATCACTTAGTATTTCAGAAATTGTCCTGACATGCATTTTGATGTTTTGCTTTATCCAAAAAACTGCAGGAAGTTTTTCAAATGTGCTAACAGGGTAAAACAGTAGGGCTGCTCTCTTGTTTCTTGAATTGGATCCCAGCAGTGAGGGAATGGTGTGCAACAGACTGTAGGCAAAAGAAGTGAACTAGGTGCAACTAAATGCCACAGGGAATTCCTATCTGGTGGCTTATCAGAGCATCCCCCTCATCCAGCTGTACAGTAAAGAACTCCACTTGCTCCTCTAAATTAATCCCAGGTATTCAGCTCCCTCAGACTCTTCCCCATTTCACCAGCAGTAACCTCACACGCTCTTCCCCATCTTGAGAGCACCTGTATAGGAGCAGGCACCTCCTCTTGGCAGCGGTAGGTAACATACTCTGTTGTTCATGAGGTGATATATATTTTGCAGAAAATAGTTTATTAAATATTTTACATAGTATCTCATGGGGAGCACCACACGCTGCTGAATATCTATAATCAGTTCTTGAAGTATATGCTCTATATGACTGCTTTTTATAATTTGCATGAATATTTTTATATTAATATTTTTATTAACATGAAGAGTCATGCATACAGGGGCACATCTTATTCTTCGAGTGTACCTAACCTCATTAATTTCTGTAATGTGTGGTCAGAAAGTTAAAGTCATCTACTGCATGGCTGTTTCTGCAAATTTAAAGTGAAAATTTTTCTAAAGCAAAGATCTGACTCTGAATTTATACATAATTTCATAAAGCAAGTGGGAAATTGTCAGTACAAAACTGGCTTGAATCTTATATTTTTACTCATAACACATAACATCGTTTTAAGATTATCATTTACGTTGTGCAAGAAGACGACCAGAAAAGAGCCCCACACTAGATATTGTATAATTAGGTACAATATAAAAGCCCCCCAACTCAGAAAGAGATTGCAATTAAGAGACCAGCCACAATGAAAGTCAGAGATTTGAGTAAAGGAAGAATAATACTCAGTTTGTTCCTATTTAAGAGAAGTTATGATTTCTAGAAGCATATAGGGAGCAAAACTAAGTATTACAGGATTGTAGTTTTCTGCATGTATTACAGTGGAAAGAAATGTGTATATATGGGCATAAAAATATAAAAATTATCACCTTTCATTTTTTTCCCCACTGTAGCTTACCTGGAAAAACGAATGGATAAATATTTTTCACAATTTAGTGCCTATTCAATAAAGGACTTGATACCTCTGTTTGCTGATAGTCTTCTGTACAGAGTTCCTTAATAGCAAAGTGCTAGCTGTTGAACAGAGAAGGCCATGTCCTTGGAATCATAGAAACATTTGGTTGGAAAAGATCTTTTTTTATTGAGTCCATCTGCTACCCCAGCACTGCCAAGCCCACCACTAAACCGTGTCCCCAAGTGCCATATCTGCATGTCTTTTAAATGCCTCCAGGGGTGGTGAACCCACCACTCCCCTGGGCAGCCTGTTCCAATGCTTGGCAATGCCTCCTGTGAAGAAATTTTTCTTAATATCCAATCTAAACTTCCCTTGGCACAACTTGAAGCCATTTCCTCTCATTCTATCACTTGTTACCTAGGAGAAGAGTGTGAACCCCACCTCTGGACAGTCTCCCTACAGGTGGTTGTAAAGTGATAAGGACCCACCTGAGCCTCCTTTTCTCCAGAAGAAACAACACCAGCTCCTGTAGCTGCTCCTCATAAGACTCATGCTCCAGGCCCTCCCCCAGCTCAGTTACCCTGCTCTGGAGATGTTCCAGCCCTTCAGTGTAGTAGTGAGGAGCCTAAAACTGAACACAGGATTTGAGGTGCAGCCACAGCAGTGCTGAGTACAAGATCACTATTGTAGCAGTTCTTTTTTGAGAAAAATAGTATGTGAGTTGCAGGGGAAAATACCATAGCCCTAGAACTGTTTTCCACTGCTGCTAAAGCCTGCTTGTGGTTGATATTTTTCTTGACTCAATCCTTATATATCTGTGAATTTTTCTACAGTCATGCCTTCTGAAGAGACTGAGAAACAGAGATGACTTATGGTATGTAATTCAATTTAGTATCTATTAGAGCCAAAGACAACGACCTTGTCTGATGCACTCTATGCATGATTCATAATTATTCCTGTAGTAAATGTCCGGGCAGCAATCAAATGAAATGACTGTGGAGTATTTTGTGACATGAGAGATGGAGCATGAAAAAGCTGGACTTGGACTGTGTAAACTCTTCCCAGTTCCTTATGCTAATTTTATTGCCATGAACATGGTTAATCCTAAAGGCACACACACACCTGATAACCTACATGCACCTCAGACTGGGAAACAGGATCTCACTTAATTGGTGAGAAAATAGAAGAAAAATGTTATTGGCTTGCCTCAAGATTTACTGGTTGTTTTCACAACTAAAAGCTTTGTAATTGTTGACTTTAACCTTCTACAGGGCCAGGTTATCGTGTTATGTTCCCAGTTGCCAAATTTATTTAAATACATTGCAGTAGGGAGCAAATCTCTAAATCAAACATGGTAGTTGAATCATATTAGGAAAAAAACCCTAACAATATAAACAAGTGTCTAACATAGCCAGTTATGATGAAGTATTTAAGTCTTCAGACAATGTAAATTAGGAGTACATTTTCTTAAGATTAATCCAAACACTTTAAACTGGATTAAATTAGTTGTTTTCATCATAAATGCATTTGCAGAAAAGGTGATAACATTATGTGAATTTTAACTTAATGCAGATTTCTTTTGCTGTAAATTTGACTTTATAATACTTGACTGCCTCTTTAATTTATAAAACAAAACTATATTCTGATTTTTTAAATTGTTTTATTCTCTCTTTAGAAACAGCATTAAAGTATTTTCTGGAAATACATTTTAATTTTTTTCATAATTAATGAATAACAGTTCTTGATTCTTCCTGTTAAAAAGATTCACTGAAAACCAACTTTCACGGTAAAGATTTTTAATAACAAATCTGAAAATTAGCTTCCTATTAATTTAAAAATACTGTAACATGCATTTATGCCATATATGTGTGGAAATGGTTTTGTTTGATTTGTGTTTCTCAAAAATTGAACACTTGGACTCTTGAAAGTAAGTCATTAAATTGAAACAGATAGGCTAACAACTGCTAGTCAGTTTTGAAAACTTTGGTCTGTGTGTAACTGTTCTCATACACATCACTGCAGGACCTTGTCTTTAAAGACCTTTATAATGCCTATGGAAGTGTAACGCTGAATTTAACAAAATCAGTGTTGCATTGTTTGAAATACAGTAAATGCAAATGCTTGTCTTGTAGTATACCTTAATTTATTTTATCTGTACAGCCAATTTTCTGTAATGTTTCTCACTTGAAGAGTGGCCACCTATGGTGGTGGTTTATCCCAATGTATGTGCCCATGGATAGGCAGCCTCTGTCTGTAATCCAAACAGAAATTTTCATTTAAACAAACCCAAGTCTGCTGATCCTATCTCAGCAGGTGTAAATTAAGAAACTTGTGAAACTGATGATAGCTTAGGGGCTTGCAAACTCCAGAGCTAAAATACTTGGCAAGATTGCATTAGGGACTTCTCTAATTAACAAAGGACAGGCTAAACCAAAATACGGGTAATTGCTGACAAATCATATTTAACTGGTGTAAAAACATGTTTCAAGATAACATAAAATGGCATGCCCTGAATTCAGCAAATAGAAAAATATATAATCACTGTAGAACCTTTTAATTAGTAGAACATTTTAATTAGTAGTCTCCCTTAAAAAAAGAGATGGAAAATTTTGTGCAGAAAATGAGTATAGGGCCACTGGGAGGAGAGAGAATCAAGAAGCCTATTAGTTTGGCATTTATCTATCAAGTATCATGGTTCTCGAGTTCATAAAATTTGTCTTCCATTAGTCTGACATCCTATTCTTGTATTCAAAGACCTCCCACATTAAAATCAGAAGTGTTGAAAAACTATTAAGAAGATACGTTTTCGAAAGCTGCAGCATTTGTTGATGCACAAATTATTTCATTTGGTGTTACTTGCAGAAATCCAAATTAGAAAGGATACTGCTACAAATAAAATGTACTTCTGTGAGAAACTGTTAACAGTGGAATAGTGTAGAAAAATGCAGAGGGGAAAACCATTTTTTCTTTCATTCTTGATATCTTTGTACATGCCGGTTTTGGCAGATTTTGGGACAGAGGGCTATAAACCATAAAATGCTGAAGTCAGTCTAGCTATGTTTATCTTAATGTGTCTGGGAAGACAGAAATTGTAAGGAAAAGAAAGTCAGGAATTTTCTTGAAATGCACATCCTATCTTGTGTTTCTCTGCTTTGTCTGCAGTGTGTATCTTTTTTGGTAAAATAGTTTATATGTGGTAGATACTAAATGGAAACAATGTAATACAGATGAACAGTTATTTTGTGTCATGGCAAGTATTTTTACTAACACAGTTACTTCCATCCCATTTGCAGACATACACGTAAACACAGACAGCTCTATATTCTTTCTATGTTTTGCAAGCACCTTCCCCAAATACTGGATTGGTGTCTGCCTTTAGCATGATAAGGGTATAAAACAGTGTTACTTGTGTTCAAAACGGGAAACTTTTTCAGTAAATTAACTACTCTGGGTTGTATCTTTAGCAGGATCTCTGCATTTGAGTTCAGCACAGTTGTTAAGCAAGTTTGAACCTGCTGCTTCTCTGCAAAGCATGGCCTTCAGGAGAAATTTTTCCAAAGATTTGCTAACTGAGGCCCGCAAAGTCGAATTTGCTTCAAAGTCATATTTTGTGCCCAAATAAAAACCCCCAACATAATGGAGGGCAGATGTGAAAGCAGAAGTGCTGTTGGAGCGTATTTGGCTGTTCCATACCGGTTTGATGTGTTGTGGGAAAACCCTACCTTCTAGCTGAACTGGTGATTGATGCCATGGGTGGTGTCGATTTGCAAGTGTTGAGCTGAGTACTTCATGCAGCATTTTAAGTCCAAACTTGCTACTGCTCCACATCTTTTTTTGGGAGCAAGAGAATATTTTTACTGCACAATTTGGGTGATACCTACGTTGCACATGCGGGGCTCAGTGGAAATCCTGATTACTGCCTAAATGCACCATATCATGGAGGACAATCCTGGCGCAGTAGCTCCATGTGATCCAAAGTAATCCATTTCTCTCTGCTGCTGTCCTCAATGCAAGATCAATTCTACAGAATTAAGTCCTGTTTCCCCAGCCTGTCTTGTCTGCATAAGGACAAACTGTCCTTTGTCTGCAGAATCACTTGGTCTTACCAGGATCTAAGAACAGTGGAAAAACACATGTGGGCCTCCTGGAGGTTGCTGATGTGTTACGGAAAGAGAGGAGTCAAAGACATTCAGTTTGTGGCTGCTTTGGTGACAAAGTGGCCATGCCTTGTGTTTATACTGGGTTAGATGGCAAGTACAAAACTAGTAAGTTTAAGTGATTAGAAAGTGGTATTGAATAGAACAATAATTTCCTTCAGTTACATTATTAATAATAATAGAATGAGGGGGGATTGGCATCACTTGCTGATGAGGTAAATATGTTTTTTTAAAAGCATGTTGTAAACATAGAAACACAAGTGTGCATTTGCAGGGCTGAGGGGAAGCCTGAACAAATCCGGATTCTTTATTTCCTGACATAACTTCTTGGGAAAAGATCTGTGGGAAACAGGGAATTTGCTGTCCATCTTTACCCGGGTGGAAGAATTGTTCTGCAAGAAAGTTCTTCTGCTCAGTGTTTGCGTATTCTGTTACAGGGCTGAGGATTTTTTAGTGTTAATAAAACACGGAGCACTGAGAAAATGCTCAGATTCCTTGCAATATAATTAAGCACAAAATATCAAAAAAGTTTAGATTTCAGGCTGCTGCTGGGCCACCTGTCTTGGTTTCCTAACCTTCTGGCCTCTGTCTGCCCTTTAGATGACAGATTAGCTGTGAACATCCTCTATAAAAGGAAATAGTGTTCTATAAAATTCACACCAGGGTTTCCAATTTAGTATCAGAGTCAGGACATCCTAAAATAAAATTTGTTTCAAAAATAGGTTGGAGGGGGGATGTCAGGGTTAAAAGCAAACAATCTACTGGTGTCAGTTAATTCTGTGAGAAAACATGCATGGAAAAGCTGTTTAGAGTCTTGTTCAGGTGCAGTAGTTTTTTTGCTGATGGAGAGTAAAGCAAAGAAAACAATAATAGCATGTGTTGTGAATCATGTGTGATAAAGAAGAGTTCCTATAGAGCAAAACAGGAAGTTTAAAAAAGGCCAAACAATTGATCTTTGAGGACAGGAATGATATTTTAATTTTTAACCTTTTTTTTTTTTTTTTTTTGGCTTTAATTTAGAATTTACAAGGTGATGCAAATCATTGCCAGTAAATAGCATTTTAGTGTATTCGATGCACACATGTTCATACATGAAGAGATATGAAAATATTTTAAATATTTAATTTGCTTTCTGCAAATGAAATACTGAGAGTTTTAGATACCTGAGGTGTGTAAATCAGGATATTTATTTGCTTACACTACCCGTTATCTTCCCAGTATGTTTTCT
The DNA here is from genome assembly GCF_029207755.1 of Chamaea fasciata. Taxonomy (NCBI): domain Eukaryota; kingdom Metazoa; phylum Chordata; class Aves; order Passeriformes; family Sylviidae; genus Chamaea; species Chamaea fasciata. The sequence goes on along the minus strand of NW_027094086.1, from coordinate 39,811,277 downwards.
TTCCCCCTGAGTTGTACTGCAGAACCTCTTTGTCTAAGATTTACCAAGAATTTTATTCTAAGGACTTTTCTTCCCTTCCATTGTAAAGATTTATCCCTTGGAAATATGATTTTCCAGATCTCATCTATAGTTGAGGATTTATTTTTTTAAAAGTTTATGCAAAAACAATTGTCTTACAGTGTTAATAGTCTTTGGTCAAAAATTGAACTGTACATTGACATACAGCTTATCTAGGCATTTGCGTCTTGAATACATTTATTTTTACAATATTATTACCATTTGCCTATTTTAATAAAATAAGACATCCTTATGTAATTCATAATTAGATCTAATATTGTTTGATAGTTTGTGTCATTTAAAAACAGTGTCCTGTGGTGAAAATTGCAGTCAGATATAATTGAATAATACATAATACTGTATATTATGTAAATACATCAATTAAAAAAATACGAATTACATCAATATTCAGAATTATCTTAGAGTCTTAGATATTTACTCTTCAATATTGTGAAAAAATGGTTTAACCAACAAGTACTGTCATTGTTAATATTTATCTTCTGAATATTTGGCTTCAACTTTTAGACTTTGGGTCTTACTGCATCTTTGTTACTAACTTGAAAAATGATGTAGTGCCACTGTTCTCCACCTAGGTTCTTAAAGAAAATGATCAAATCATTGCTTCAGCTTTTCTCTGTTAAGCTGAAGAGATTGGGTCTCTAAATCCGGCACCATCAAACCTCTAAATTATCCCTGTACACATTTTTGATGCAATTGTAGTTGGTCAACGTTCTTTTCAACATATTATCTTGAAAACAGGTTGTGATTAAAAAAAGGAGGATGCAACACTGCCAGACCATGGAATTAAAGGAACTACTGTGCTCCTGTTTTGTGCTCCTGCTTAGTAGTCTTCATTTTAAACATCTCAGAATCACGCAGTCCCTCTGGGCACAGAATTTGCTAAAACTTCATGTTGATTTGATGACTCTTTTCAGTGCTTCTGATCACCAGAGCAGAAGTCACTGCCTTTGTTCCTGTGCATGACTTTCATTTGCTTATCTTAAAAGGAGTTGGGGTTGCTTGTGTCCGTGCTGCCATGTGATCTTGATTGCTCTGTATCAGTGAACTCTACCCTTGCTGTTACTTGCCTTTTCCCACTGTCCGCTTCTTCTCTAGTGACTTTTATTTCTTCCAGAAGTGTCAAGCTGGGGGTGGTAAGAACTGATCCTACAGACACCCATGAAAAAACATGGTTTATGTCCTGATACCTTGTGATTATGTTAGTCTAGCCCTGAGCATACCCTGCTTGTGAGCACATACCAGTGCTTTTGGATGGGAGTTACTCAGCCAGCCTGGCTTTGGCTGCCATGGCTGCAAGAGTCATGAGAGCATGGGTGGAGCAAGTATGAAACTGCTTTAATGTGGGGATCTGCACATGCTGCACTGACACTTTTTGCTACTATCACCTGGACTTGTAACGACATCAAAAAATCTGTCAAACCAGTACCCATGATCTAATGTAAACACACATAATTTAGCATGTACTTACTGTTCTTAGCTTTTTTGTTCACTTAGTACTGTTGCTGGCGCTGGTTTATTTTATCTAGGATTTTTTACCGGTTGGCAGGTCCTATAGCATTGAAGGTATCTCAGTTATATTTGCTGTTGAATGACACAGGCTGATTTGCTTTAAGTCTGAGTATTTTGTGGCATCCTCTTACCTGAAAATTGTGAAGCATTCCTTTGCCACTTGCTTTTCTAACACACAGTCCCAACCTGCTTGAACAAATAATGTCCAAATTTAAAGCTTTATATAGAAGCCTCCTTAAATATTTCTGAAAAAAAAAATTAGAATTTTATCAGCCTTATGGTGTGACTGCATCTGATTTACCATGCATAAAACAGGCTAGTGACCTATTCATTGTACAATTCTTCTGTGCCCAAATTATCACAGAAAATTTATGATAACACTATTATTTTGTCTTTTTTATTAGTTTACTTTAAAAATTTTGTCAATCTTTATTCACTGCATTTCTTTTATGATTCTTTTATGGTTTTTATGATTTTTTATGATTTAGTTTTATTCTCTGTAAGTTTATTTACTTTTGAAATTATTTTTCTCTCAGATTGTGGCTTCTTGGGGAAGTGTCTCATTTACAAATTATTATGCTTTAAAAATATTTTCTTGCAATTATTATCACTAAACCATGTTTATGTTTTTCACACTGACTCTTTAAGATAGCTGATACAGATATGAATCTCTATATGCTTTTGTGTGCAGATGTGTACAGATACATAGGGAGGGTTCTTCTGTGGTGTCTTTGGCAACATAAATTATGAAGTCTCAAGCTTCTTCTGCACCTTTTTTTTAGTATTTAATTTCTGAAGATAAATTTTGAAACACTGAGACCTGTTTACACTTGTGACCATTAAGGTAATGGGTATAATTTTCAATGTAAAAAAAAAAAAAAAAAGGTAAAACTCTAGTTATCAAGACCTAGAAATTATAAAGGTTATATTATTGGCTCAGCCTTCATTATTAGTAATGTCTGCTCTTTCCATTTAAGATTTCTGAATGGTCCCACATGGCTCTGTAACTCATTTTTTCCCAGATTTGGTTGCAATTTCTCAACTGTCCCTCCTCTTGTACCGTTTAGAGGAGAGTGGACAACACCAAAGCAGACCTGCAGTCTCTTCTTTTGCATCCTTGATTGGCTCAAGGTTTAGGCAATACCTCGGGGAAAAATGCTGCTGGGGGTTCTCAAAGGAAGCTACATAATAGAAATGTAGTTGAGCTTTGAAAGATCTGAGTGAACTTTAGGTTTAGACCATGTTCCAAGTTTTTTTAATGAGTAGATGACACCTGTGGTTTGCTACAGAGCTGCTGAAAACCTTTTCCATGACTGATTGAGATGCAGGTTATTCAGGAATCAGCATCTTCCCCTTTCCCACCCTCGGGCACAGCAGCATCTCTCCTCTCCCCAGGAGCACAGGGAACAGTTCTCTCTCCTGGACCCGGGAGTGAAAAGCCTTCAGCGCTTAGCCTGGCATCCTGTCCGAATCTGCTCGGGGGCATGGGAATCTGGCAATCGCCCAGCTGGTTTAGGATCACAGAATACACGATGTTCTGATTTAGCCAGCCACCTGAGGTAGGCAAAGAACACAAAGAGGGAAATTTCTCTACTTGCTTGATCAGGGCAGTTACCAACCCAAAACAGCCCAAAAGGCAGAAGGTCTGTAGTATTTCCATTTCAGTTAATGTACGTCCTTTGTAAAAGCACAGAGACCTTGTCGAAAGAGTTTGTGAAATGAGGAATACTGGGAAAGTAGAACAGCTCCTCCTTGGCCAGAGATGCTTGACCTCTGTATCCCTTTATTCGGATGGCTGCATTTTCACCTTTATTTACTTACTGCACTTAGACAAGAACAAGGACACCCTGATGCAGCCTTTTTGTGATTTTTTTTTTTTTCTTCTGTCATTGTGTTGCTCTCAGATATTTGTTGCATCTGTTTCCTGTTAAGGAAGCTTAGTGCTGCCTTTTGTCCAGCAGGTGGAAGACTTGCTGCAGTATGTATAGCTCAGCAGCCAGGCTATATATAAACATTTTAAAAGGATGCAGGCGTTTTAAGCCATCGGGGCATGGAGATGCTATAGAATAGACAGTTTTCAATTAATATGGTTCATTTTCAATCACTCTGTTAGGCAAGGAGATGTAATGGTAGAGTTAAAAGAGAGGCAATCTCTGCACCAAAATTTGAAAACCTGAATTCCATAGCTGAACCCAGGAGATGCCACTCGGGTAAATCCCAGGACTATAAATAGCTGTGCAGGGCCTGCTGGGTTTTGTTCTATATTTGTAGTGTCATCGCAGCTGTAAAATATAACTCTTCTTGAGTTCATGGAATGCACTTCCCCTAAGCACTTGCAGTTGGCAGATTTAGAAAGACTTTCTTGAAGTTCAGTGCGACAGTACCGTTAATGTTTATCCTATTTTCTGATCAGGGAGAATGCATTTGTAAACACTGGAGATATCTCTGCCCAGGAAACACAGGGAATGCCACAGGACTTACTGAGACTGACGAGCAGCTGAGCAGACAAGATATTGCTTCTGTGAATATTACCCAACCTGGTGTGTTGATCTTCCTAGAAATGCTCTAGAACGCGCCTAAAGATAACTGATACAGGAAGAAAGAGATGTTCAAAGTTGCTTTTAAGAAGTAATTAGCTGTGTGAAGAAATTTATTTGTAAAAAGTTGCTAAAGGTTACTTTAAATGTGATATACATCGTACATATTAAAGTGAAGGAATTTATGAAGAGATGAAATAAGTTCTGTAGTGATTTTTTTTTGGCTGTGATGCTATTAAACATCTTTATGTGACTGGCGTGAACTAAAGGAAAAATTGAAAAGGTATGTTTTATGGATAAGGTCAGTGTTGTGCAGAGAACTGGAATGAGAACCAAGAACTGATGGATTTAACAGATCTAATAATATAGGTGCACTTTCAAGTGCCTGGAATATGCTAAAAATTGCAATCTTGGGTTTCAGATCTCGGTGTTTTCCAGTATTTCAATGATTCGGTGGCATAAAATTAATAATTAGAGACGGCAACATTGTTTTCATCTGACAGAGTGCAGTTATTTGGGAGAAGAGGATGGTTGTGCTGCTTTCAAATGGATGAACAAATGCTGCAGAAGAACAGGATTTGGGCTAACAATGACATGTTGAGTGTTTTGAGAGGCCCTTTTACAGAAAGGGTGAGACAAAGCTGATGTGTTTGTTAGACTGATGAGTCTGGCTGAAATTGTAGGAATCTGGAAAAGGGTAGGGTGTGATGGTCATGACTCAAGGAAATAAATATGCTTGTTTTCCAAGCCTGACTCCTTTTATCAAAGGAATGCAGCTCTTACTCCTAAGGAAATTCAGATGGAAGATGAATGAGTTGCCCTACTGAATGTCATGGTTGCAAGGTAGGATTTTTCTTATGTCTTTTCCCCTAGTTGGACAAAATGTGATCTAACTCTTCAGCGGTTTTGTTTATAAAACTATTACCCCTTTTATGCTACTGTTTGCTCACCAAAAAATTAGTATTTTGGTCATTTAGAGTTTGGTGTCCTGGGGTTGAAAAAGTACTGATTCTGTGTGTGTAATAGGAAAAGAAGAATGTTAGGAGAAGAGTACTGGAGAGATACTCCTAACACTTATTACAACTCATGGTGTAAATGCTGTGATAGATATGTAACGTTCCTTCTTCAAGTGAATTATTGTGTATTTTAAGCTCTGTTTGACTTGACAAGCTAGCTCTTTGTTAATCTCTGTTCACAATATGATTCTATAGCTGAGCAAGATGTTGTGCCTGGGCAGCCCCTCTGCTACTTGGGTCTCACAGCTGTGAGATGGAGCTCATAAGAAGGCTGTAAGGCTCACAAGGGATTGGAATAGTGCCTCTACTTGTTTTGTTGCTAAGAATGAGAATTTAAGGTCTAATGAAAGGCATTAGTGGATGAAACTTTCTGCTTGCTACACTTTATTGAAGCAATTCAAGTGTGTGTTACATGATTTATAACGTTTGCATACAGAGAGAAGTGTGCAACCTAATTGCAGATAATTGTAGTGAAGTGATAGGTATGCGTTTCTTTTAATAACAAAATATTGTGAAACTCTTAGTAATTTCATTTAACTTATCACAGGTGAACTTATCTGTGAGATGAGAAACACTGTTCAGGCAAACCCCAAAGCCTTTCTGGTATTTGTTTGTGGAAATTCTGTGGGCTTATCTACAGCCATGAAAGATGATCTGTGTTTTAGAGAAAATGTTCCTCTTCAGTGATAATGAACTGGGATCCCAGCTCTGCCCTTTCTTAGATGAATAAACCTAGTCTTGTGCCAGACTCATGGAAATCACTTGGTAAGATTCTGGAGTCGGAACATATTTTTTTCCTTTGCTTGCCTTGGCACAAAGCTTTAAGGACATGTGATTAATAACTGTGATACAGATTTCAGAAAAGGAGGAAGAAGGAAGCATTCAGATCAGCATTTTTTTTCTCCAGCTACATATTTTCTCTGAAGCAAGGAATAATTTATGAAGTAGAAGCACTAATTCTGACAACAGGGATGTTGCTTACCTCTCTTAAGACACTGGTAATAAAGGATCCTCTTGTTCCCCCAATAATTAAGTCAGATGTTTTTTCTGTGCCTGCTCTATTCTCCTGCCATTGGTTAGATTGAAGAGTGGCATCAACAGAGGAATTCTGTGTTGTCTTAAGCACTGTGTTTCACTGTGGCACCAAGTCAAGTGTCCTGATGGAGTTTAATGTCTTCCAGACTATTTGACCTGTTTTAAAAATCGATGTGAGAGGATACAAGAGCCCTAATTTAGGGAGCAGCAGAGTGTTTGACAGCAGATTCATGTGAGTTCAGTATTCTGCCTTCTCTCTTAGTTATTCTTTATCTGCTCCAGAACATTCTTCTGCTTATGTCAACAATATATCCTTAATAAGGAAAAAGAAGAGTAACATTTGGGATTCCTTGTTTCAATGTGTGTTGCTTACACTTGTTTTGATGCTAGACATATGCCTGTATCTGCAAGTTTGTATGGCATCTTGTTGATCCCACTGTTTACTCAAAAAAGAAGGTGATATGTAGGATCTTTATTACTTAGAACACAGAAATGCAGCATGTCATTGGGGCAATGCTAATATTAATTTTAAAGCCTTTATAAGTCTGCATGTATCTTTTTAGTGCCATGGGCTTTTTTTCTAAAGATGTATAAAACATGTCTGGTTTTATGCAGCTTGATATCATGAATCTAAGCATTTTTGGTTTGGGTGTAATTCTCTTTTAGAAACAGATTTTCTTCCCTATTCTAGTTGTACCGTATGGGCCTGTCTTAATTTTTGTCTTTATACTTTCATTGTGGTGTAGCAGAACTTTTGGAGCATAATCAACACATTTTTGGTAGGGTACTTTTACAGGGCTGTAGAAACAGTCTGTCCTGTATAGCTGCCTACACTGGTGAGTGAGCCAGAAAACCTTTTAAACAAACAACAAAAAAAGAAAAAAATACAACTGCAGAGTTTAACAGGGTATATGTTAAGATTAACTATAAATATAATCAAATAGCCTTCCTTCTCATGTTCCTCTGCCTTCATCTTTCTCACATTTGAAATACTTGAAGTGGCAAAGATTTGAGGTATAGTGTCTGACAGGCAATAGTGTCACTGTGCTTGTGTTCTTCTGTGTTGACTTTTACATGAATTGCACAACTGAGGCTCTTATGCCATTCATTGATTTTATGTAGCAAGACAGTGCTGCAGCTATCTCAGTAGATTGAACAGATTATCTGTTTAGTTACTTATGAATGTTCAGGGCGTGACAGAGGCAGGTGGCTTTCTGAGGCCCTGACTTGTGGAGCTGCACAGTGTCCCCAGGCAGTCCCTGGCCAGGAGAGGGGCAGCAGGGTAGTCCCTGGCATCAGGCACCTCCCTGGGGATGGAGACCAGCCTTGCTGCAGCCTGACTGGGGCAGGGTCTGACAGCCCCAGGAGCTGACGTGGGGTCCTGAGACCTGGGTAGAGTGTGGGTCCTGGGTGGAGCTGCTCAGGGCCAGGGAGCCCTCTTAGTGCCATCAAAGCTCCAGCATTGAATGGCTTGGCAGTACTTGGTATTTTTTGAGTTTCATGCTGTCATTGTTTTCAGGAGAGACCCTGTTAAAAAGACACGGGAATAATTCAAAACCATCTGGCAGTTTTGGAGTATGGAAAAACCCAGCGCAGTTCACTACACTTTTGGTAAAAAATGACAGGTTTCTTCTGGAGGACAACAGCTACTGTATGAGACTTGCATCCCGATTGCAAGAGATAATTTGAAAGGTGTTAAAAGTGCCCCTGACTTTTATCTTCTGCCATTTTATAGTTCACTCCTGCAAACAGGTATGACTTCATACACTATTTAATAGAATGCAGGGTATAAACAGGATATTTTCTACATCAGCTGCTAAGTGGGAAGTGCTTGGGGGCTAAAGTCCAGCAGGGGGATGAGAAATTTCATTTATGTACGTCCTCGAATTTTTAACAGTTAAAGTGGTGCAACTGTGCTTGAAAATCTTCTCTCTCTTCAGTTGAAATTAATGAATACAAATCCAGTGTGTTTTCTTCTATTATCAGTTGACTCTAATTTGAGGCAGAAGGCATTAATACTTTAAGAATACCTTTTACAAGGAATAACTAGAAATTCACAGAAAGATAGCTGAAAGGATATTTTTGTTAATTTGGTTTATTGAAACAGAAACATTCTCTATAATAATGGAATTTCAGTGGAAGTCTGGCAAAGAAGTATTTGTGTCATTTGTCCATATATACATTTATGCTTGGCAAAATCTGTTTACAGATTTTGAACTCAGTTCTTCATGCCAGCAGAGTACTTGGGGTTTGAACACACTATGCCTTCTCTAATTAAAGTGAAATTTGCACTGAACAGTTCTTGTTTCTTCTGTGGCTAAGTAGGAGTTGTCTCTTGGCAGGAGTATATTGATTTGGTGCATCAGTAGACTGTCAAATAACTTCTCTTTTGCCTTAACACCAAATTCTATATTTTCATTCTATCTTTATTTTACTTTCATTCCTGTTTTATTTCTTCACATTCTGTTGGCATTTACCTCTTTGCATCAACAGTGAAGATAATGAGAGTGATTTTCTGTCAGTATAGAACATTTCTTTCCTTTTTTCCTTTCAGTTATATGTGTTCTATTTCTATTTTGTTTTCTTACGACTTTTTTAATGGATTGCTTTAAAATGTGCTTATCACAGGATAAGTCCATATAAGAAGGCTACAAGGGATATTTCTAGAAGCAAATTATGTCCCCACACTGTGCTATTTGGCACAGGTGACATTACAAAGATTGCTGTTTCTCTGAGTTTTTATTGAAAGCAGACTTTTGATGGGATGGTCAGTGACAGGACCTTGCTATGTGTTCTGGACACAGACTTTTCTTTGGTAATACACAAAGAGGTAGAACTTTCCAGACTTCCCTTTCCTTAGGGCATAGACATTACACTGTACCTCAGTCTGTGTCAACAGATGAAGCGGGTCCTCAAGGAGTTCTGCAGTTTCATCACTGCAGCTGGAGGATCACTCCTGGCAAAGGTTGTCGAGCTTGCAGCTAGAATACTACGTCCATTTTTAGGACCCCAGTACAAAAAAGACAACAATAAACTGGGATGTGTTCATGAAGGGTCACTTAGGCAGCTGGGGAGTCTGTTGCCTGTGACTTCATTTGGACAGCGTGTTTAAGGAGGAAAGGTCTCAACACTGATTTTCCTACAGCACAGGAGAAACACACAGACATCTGACAGAACAAAGAGATCTCTGGGCAAGAAAATGAGCCATGAGCTCTGCCCTTAGTGTAGCTGCGGGACTCAAGTATGTGAGACTGAACTTTAAATTTGGGGTAGAACTTGTCTCAGTGCAGATTGCACTCCTCCCCTCACCCACTGGTGACCTCTCTGCAGGACCGTTTCTATTATAGGACTCTCAGACCATTAAGAGATTTTTGCATTTATAATCTCTTTATAGCTGTTGTAAAAAATGAGCCCTGATGTCATCGGGGATGAGAAGCTCTCTTTCACCTCCGGGTGGCACTGCTTAAAAACGCTTCTGTTTGCTTTAAAGATCTCTGTAGAAACTGTCCGTGGCACGTTTCACAACTACAGTAAGATGGCATCATCATGCACAACAGATAAACTGGTAACTGAGGAAAGATTCTGATCACAAACCACAGACGTAGAGGGAGCTCAAGGGATTTGTCACTTTTCACCTGTTTTCCATATACCACAATTACAGATTGCTGTTTCTCTGAGCACATATTTTTAGTATTATGATTGTTTTTCTGCGTGTTATTTGATAAAGATTTTACTACAGTGTTTACGTGCACTGTTTATATGAAGTTATGTTTACCTGCTGAAAAATGATCAAGGGGGAATCAAAGCAGGAAATATTCTGATCATCTGCCTGTTCCAGACAGATAGTGTGATGTGTGCTCTTACATACATCAAATATTATACCCTCCCACTATCAGGGAAAGTCCAGAGTTCCATCTCCGAGCTTCTTAGAAGTCATAATTCAGCATCTGAAAAAAAATCATGATAATACAAAGAATTTCTGGCTTTCATTTTACTTGTATTTGGCTTGCAAATTGTCAGGGTGCTGCTGGGTTAGTCTCTTCAGAACTGCCCATGTGACCATAATAAGTGGAGATGCAGTTATTCTCGAGGAAAGCTGAAAATATCACTTTTTCTGGTATTTTAAAGAAGATAACACAGGCTATGAAAGCCACAAGACAGCTGAGACCACTGGTTGTGTTGTCTAGACACAAACTGTAGAGATATTGTCACCTTTTACACCTCGGCTTCCATAATCCCATCTCAAGAGCAGGTCTTCTCTTTAAATGAGAGACAAGTCTAAGGCAGATGCAGAGCTATGGTGTTCCCTAGATTCTACAGTCATTTACTTAAGTTGGGCAGAGGCTCCTCTATTCCTGCATTTGAAGCAGTCTGTTACTGATCTGTTGATGAAATGTGGGGGTAGGATGTGGGAGGAGGTCTGAAGAAGATCAAATACACAAAGGGGGAAAGAGAAATTATTGCTCCACTTAAAAATAAAATCTCTTGAGCTGAGCGTTTATTTACTTTAATGGTAGATCACTGTAAATTTCATAACTCTTAAAAAAAATACATGCTTATTTAATTTACTTTATGCTTCTCTGAGTTTTCCTTGTCTTCTGGTGCTGGAAAGAAAATCTGCAAAAAATACTGAAAAGAGAAGAAAAAATATCTCCGGATTTGGCCAGGATATATGCTTTGGTGTCTTGTTCTTCAAAGCCAGTTTCTATTTCAGACAAGAAATTGTTCATCTACACACTGAAATATGAATATGTTGTGTGGTGTATTTCAGGCATTGTGTTATACCCTGATTCACCAGCGTGTTCCTCCGTTTTCATGTAACCGCAACAATTTAAATGAAACAATATTCTAAACTACAGTGCTTTTCTGTAATATTCTCCGTAATGCATTATCATACCTGTCATGTAATTCCAAATAAGTAATATAGGCCTTTGTTACATAATTTCATCATTTGCATAGATTGTTAGGCCTGACTGTAGGATTCAGAACTGTTCCTAAGCTCTCCTAAATATGATCTTGGATTTCCACAGTTCCTGAGCCTTCAGAAAACCATGTGTTCTTGAAATACCTTTATCTGATATCTAACCTTAGCAAATAAATCAGTACCACTGTGGTCAGAGAAATATGGCATTTCCCTCAGTCACTGTACCCTCAAATAATTTGTCTCCCTGGTGCCTTAATCTTTACCTTTTCCCACATTTAATACATCTAATACAGTTTCACATGAAAATGTTATACAGGTTAATTAACTAATGTTTGTGCAATGTTTTGTGTGATACCCATAAGCTATTATATGTCTACCAGAGGTGTAGAATAGGATCTTAAATAAACAATGCTTTCAGAAGCTTAAATAAGAATTTTCTCTACAGTGTTGAACTATATTGCGAAATAAAACATTTGTAGAAGGCAAAGTGTACAGTACAGAAGACAGGTTACAGGATATCATCTGCACACCACTCAAAGATTACCAACTGAAACTCAGACAAGGGAATAATCAGGCTGTTGCTTGACTATTCAATATGTGTTTGCTGTTGCTATAGATGGTATAGAAAATGATACTGAACTAACATCAACATTTGTTTTCAGGCAGGGCAATAGCATTTGGAACACACTGTGGCTGGAATATGTGTGAGCAGAAAGAAGCAGTATCCATCCCTTAAACACTGTCTACCTGACTTTGGTTTTTCTCTCACCTATTATAAAATTTCAAGGATTGTGCTTGCTAGCAACTTGCTTTTCAGAGCACCAGGTAATACTTCTTTTACTTGTTTCCTGATTATTATTCTACAACATGATAATGTATCAGGATGAATTTATATTCTGATTACACTGCAGCATATTATGTTTGTGGTTGTTTGGCTTTTGTTTTTTTTTTTTAAGAGATTGTGCCAAAATATTTGTTTTTAACATTTTGACAATTTTTTAAAATGCATATGTTGTTCTGCCTGATATTTTCTCTGTCAGCCTAGGAAAGATGTATGTGAATACTTTTAAATTTGACTGGGAAAGCTAATCACATTACTTCATATATAGTTTTCCTATTCTTTAATTCCATCTCCACAGGATAAGAGGCCCGGCAGCTTTCTTTGACTTTAGTCACAGCCTCTTTTTTCCTCAGAAAGAAACTATATTTATCTAAATGTTAAAACTTAGGTGCTAATAATTGAAAAAAAAAACCCCAAACCTGTTAGTAATTATGAATGCACTTTCAAAATAGATCGGACTAAGAGATGCTACTTAAAAATTATAGGTTAGCACATGCTGCTAGAGCATGAGAAAGAATGTTCATATTATGCTTTGTAACTGTCAACTACATTTTTACCTATTGTAACTTTGCATTTCCAGTCAAGATGCAATACTTTGCTTTGCTGAAAACTATTTTTTCAGGGATGTTACCAATTTTACCACCTGAACATCTCAAATGAAATTAAAAGAGTTTAATTTGCAGAAACTTTGATTTAAAATTTTGAAGGCTCCTATAAAAGATATTGGGATATAGACAAACTGAAACCATTGACCTACTAGCTTAGGTGGTAAATTTTCTCCCACATTTTACTTAGCTCATGAAAAAAATAGTGTCTTATACTCAGAGATGCCAGCAGTGATCCTAAGCACAGTAATTGTCTATTTTTTTTTTTCTTCCTGTCATAGTGTTATTGCCTCTTGGCTGAATATGGGATTTACATTACAAAGGAATGGTAGCTATCTGTCAGTGCTGTTATATAGTATTATAAATTCAAGTTCATGGATTTTTCCAGCCTGGAAAATTTATTAAGAGTACTCCATCCAAAATCCATGAGAATGACATTGCTGAGTAGCCAGATACATCTGAAAACTATTGCTTTCAGCATTAGAGAAAAACAGACAATAAAGCCTCCTCTTTTTCTCCAGGTTAAAAAAAAAAAAAAAGGCAACCAAACTCAAACATGCCTGAAAGATTTGCAGCAAAGTGCTAAATCTTTGTGTGTCCCAAGCTCTTATTCTGGGAGATTGCATCTATGTCTGTGTACCTCCTTTAGGAATAGGATGACAAAACACGAGCTATGGCTCTGTGTGATTATTGGAGAAAAAATTTTGAAAAACCTCCTGAGAGGCCAGATATTAGCTTTAGAAGCTTCTTTATTCAGACAGCATGATGTACTTGCTGTATTAGTTGGGGTTAACTATCAATTTCCAGCAATCTGCTTGAAGTGTTCTGTTTTGAAAAGAGAAGAAAGTTACATTCATTCCACTGGAATTTATCATTATTATTTTTTTTTTAAATTATACAATTCTTGTTTTACCAACCTTTCACAGTTTTCAGACAGCACATGCTGATGTAGACCACACTTGTCTACACAGGAAAACCATAATGTTATAAACAGTATAAACAGAAGCAAGGAACTGCAGCTGTAGAGCAAAGCCTACCTGCCAGTGTGAAATCAGGGTCTCACTGTGCTAGGCATTGTATGAACAACTTGTTGAACATGATTTCTGCCTCACTACTCACAGGTTAAATATGGAGAGGCAAAGGAATAGAAGCTTTTTACCTGCCATATCCTCTAGATCCTCTTTTTTAGTCTGTGTGACATGGTTTAGAAACATTGAACCATGAAGAACTGTAAGGATTGAGGAGGGTTGTAAAGCAGACTTTAAAGATCTGAGAAGGTCATCTAATTGGTTAGGTGGAACCTTGGTCAGGTACTTTATTTTTGTTTTGTAGTGCATGAATCCAGTTTACTCAGGATCAATAAGGTATTAATTTATGACTAACACATACAGTGGTTTCAGAAGATAAAAGACATGTTAGATTGAAGGAGTTGCTCTGTGTAAAGAAATCAATGTGCCAGTTTTAATAGCGTTAAATTGTTGCAAAAAATTCTTAGATACAAGCCTTCAGAGTGCCAGGCTGGGAAAATGGTGCCTTTCCTTACCCTAGCACTTGCATCTTGATGTAGAGAGATGTATTTTATCCCCATGGCCAAAGATGAAAGGGCATGTTTGGGTGGTGCTATCACTGATCTCACTTTTGGACTCATTAAATTAAAATGGAAACCAGTGCATGAATGATCTTAGCTTTTTATATTGCTTTAGAATGATAGAGACCTGACTTGAATTTTGTTAAAAGTCAAACTCAAGTTTTGTGTTTAGAAAATATGAAAATATTTGGGCCAAGTAGGACAAGAAACAGCAAGAAAAGCCAGGAATTACTCCAGAATAAGCAGTAGTAAATGCATTTTACTGGGATTGGTATGGAGCTGCCTTATTGCAGAATTGAATTCAGCAGTACAATTTTATTTTGATTTTGCTCCAGCTATGCTATGCAGAGATAGATTTGAAGCTGACATACATCTCAAAGCTGAGTATATAAACACAACAAGTTTGTCTTTGCCTTTCTAGACAAACAATTCTGGAGACTCAGAATTCTCCTGTGAGGTTCCTAGATCCCTGTCTTGGGACTGCAGACACAGTGGCTAGGTGGATTTAAGTGTTATTGATATGCTTAAAAGGAAAATATATTCTACTTTCTTTGATTGTGCTTAGGGATGATTGCTAATTCTAAGAGGAATGACATTGCCATATTCATGTTTATAGTGCTGAAGTTATCTTAACTAATCTAATAGCAAAATACACACTCTCAGATGTTATTATCTTTTTTTCTATGATATAAATAATTTTATTTACACATCAGAAAAGAAGTGATTTGTTTGTCCAGTTATAACCCTTTAAAACTGCCTTAAGGAGGCCCTTCCTTGCTGAAGTGAATGTTAAATGCATTTACTCTTTGTGCCATGGCAACAAATGATTCAGTTTCTTGGAATGTGTTCTACTGCCTTGGTATCAGTTGTGTCAGCACCACCTGGAAAATAAACAGCGTCCTTGGAGACTGTAAACTAAACAGGGGAACACCATAGAGCTTGTGTGATTGCATTTTGTGTTCTGATATGTGATAAAGATCACCCAGGAATGGCTTGTCAAGTCACAACTGTACAGTATTCAGTGATACAAGTTGCTACCTGTGAGATTTGACCCAAATGATTGCACAGAAAAAGTATTTGCTGCTGTGCGAGGAACAGATTATGTTTTAACAATAGAAATATGACTGAAAATAGATGATAGAAGAACTGTAAGACTGAACTCTGTTTTTCTTGTTTTTCTCATGCTTTCCTTATGAATTGCTTCAAATTAATAAATAATTGTAAATAAAATATGATTTCCTATCTAACATGCACATGCTGTATGGACAGTTCAAACAGATGATGCAGAACAAGGGGAGACTTGAGGACACATAGAGGAAGTACCTGCTGATGGTTTATAAACAGTTAGTAAAAAAGAATTCATTTCCCAAGAAACTGAAAATGTGCACTACAGCTTTATTGTAGACACATAAGAGCATACTTTTAAAAAACATTTTAATCCTCATAATTTCTTTTCTGTGTCTGTCCTGCTCTGCTGTTATGCTGGCCATAATTCTCCATATTTCATGAAAGCCTCTCCATTCTGTGGTGTTTTTCAGGAATTTTTTCTGGTCCATTTAATGACTCCGTAATCCTACTGGTGGGAGAGGAAGCAAAGGGCTTGGCCAGTGCTTGGTTGGTGGCTGGGATTAAACCATGACAGTGATACATTCTTCACTATATTAGAAACTGGTCTGTTCAGATCTTAAATATGACTTAACCTGTGCTGGTTTAGTTGAGTAAAAGGAATAGCCAAAAGCAATGAGCAAGAAAAGTGAACTAAAATAAATTCAAACAGGAATGATACTGAGGATTAATTACTATTTCTCTCAATTAGGTCAAAGTAGCTTTCAGGCAGTGAATTTGAAAGAAAAGGTTGAAAGGTTGGATTTTTTCCCCACAAAACTTGAAATTGTGAAAATCTTTATCATACCTGCCATGGGTGCTCAAAAGTCTGTAAGGAACCTCTTAGGGTGCCTCTCATAATTTGGAATTTGGCAAGTTAGATGGCCAGAGAAAGTATCAGTGATAGATGCTATATTTATATTTAGGACCTATATTTATTTTATAGGGCCTTTCTCCCTTAGATTCTGCTGGTCAGAGACTCTTGCTAAGTTGCTTTTTGGTCTGATTTAGCCCCAAAGATCTTCAGTTCAAAGAATTTTTTCTTCACAAAGATGAAAACCTTGCTTTTGCCATCCTGGCACAGGAGGATAGTAGCACATAAACTGGGTGTTTTTGCTGTGAAGGTCCAAACAAGTTATGGTATTTTATCACAATGGCTTAAAGGTAACACTCTTTCCTCCACCCCCAGGTTTTGTTGTTGATAGATAACCCAACAGGACTGTTTTATTCTATCACACACCCAACGTGTCTGCTGCAGAAGGATTTCTGAAGACTACATGTCAGGGTAGAGCTGTCTAAGAGACACCTTCTACCACAAATTGTTAGGGTAAACTCTTTGAAACATAACACATTAGCAAAAACCTTCAGAGTAACATTCCTTTGAAGCAGCACATTCCACATAATTTCTGTTCTGTACATGCCTTCTCTGCCCCTTAGCCAGAGCACACTCTGCTGTATTTCATGTCAGCATTGCTCATTCTGATATTTTCCTTTAGTGATTGTAGGTTATTCAATGCTGGGCCTTAGCTTTTTAAATGTTGCAAAGATATCAAGAATTTCTTCTGGGCCTCAATAAGAACACAGTCATCAGGAATAAAAAATTAATAGGAAACAATCGAATTGATAAGACCAAAGACCATGCAGCAACACAAGAAAATACATTCCAAAACTTCTGTATCTAGTACTTGCAGTTTCCAACAGCATGTCTGTGATACAGATCTTTTTCCCAGTGATTTACATTTACCAAGCAGCAAAAATGTTGTACTTTTTCCAACTGTTTGAATATGCAGGCCCACTCATCTTAAAAATAATTCAGCTTTGAGTTTGTCTTTTTGTTTCTTTGACAGCTCTGTTACAAAGCATTGTTCTTCTCAATGTGAGGGTGTTTTGGTCCCCTTCTAGGTATCTACTGTGCATCTTTTGTTAGTCTCTTCAGTCAGCAAAGGTCCTATTGTTGTGTGGTGATCTAGGTCTCCAAATTCAAACAGTAGATTCTGACAAATTTAGACCCTAATTGTATTTTGTTCTAGTAGGAGAGGCAGTGTAATATGTTCAACATTATATTTGCACTTTGTTCCAAATATATTTTGACCTTGGTTCTCTGCAGGAAGGTGCTGAGGCCTTTATTCTAACAATATACTTCACTGTTAGAATCAGGTACCTTAATTTCTTTTAAATCTCAAAATTTACAGGAAGAAAAGGTTGAAGCAAGAGCTGAGAACTCAAAATACAATAAACTTTAAAAACTTTTTTAAATTATGGGGTTTCTCATTGTCATCAGCCCAAATTGCAATTATTTTCTAAAGAACAGTTTTATCAGCATCTCAGAATCCCCCAAAGAGAGGATTCTCTAGTGCATTATCTAAAATTTTAGATAAAAGCATTTTATAATTGTTGCATTGTTTAAGATACTGTACTTTTAGAGCACCACTCTGTGTGCTTTTTTAGTAAATATAATATACTGTTTACCAACTATGTAATTTTCTCCTATTTAACAACTACACTGGTCCAGTTTAAGCAACTTGCTCAATTAGTTTGTTATATATAATTAGTCAGATCAGAGATGTAGCTATTTCTTATTAGTTTTGTGTTTCTGTCTGATTAATCACCATATATGTAATCTTGGTGTTGAATTTTGAAATTGTTTATGAATTTCCATTGTGGCATTTATTTATATGAAAATAGTTAAGACAGAAGTAGTGTACAGCTATTGAAAAAAAACCAAACCAACAACTTTTGAGATTTTTGTGCAATTAGAAAACATTCAAACCCTGCTATGGATAAAGGCATGTTTTATTGGGAGCCTGAATGGAGCAACATCTAGAAAAATTTAAGCAGGAGACAAAGAGTGTTGTTGAAAGCTGGTACACCAGACAGCTCATGCTCAGTTTGGTAGTGGTTGAAGGTGTTAGGCAGTAGTTAAACAGTGCACACGATCTGCCTGAATTAACCTTAGGCTTTGATCTTGTTAATCACTTAGGAGTTTCCCTCCCTTTAATTTTGACTTTGATAGCTCGGGCTATAAGCATAAACTCACCAGATACCTACGTACTTTAATCCATTGGGTCTTCCTGTCAGATCGATTTATAGGATATTGTAATAGAGGCTGAACCATTCAGATAGTAGGAGCTCTTACATCAACACTGAGCCCAGTTCTTACATCAACACTGCGCACATGTTTGGGTTATTTATAGCTCTACATTTATTATCATGTTGCCCCAGAACATTGAGTACTATTAGTTGGTGAATAAAATCCCAGGTAACTGAAGCAGGGCAAAAAGGATAGTGGTAAACAGCATCCTCATCTTCTGAGGACAATTTTCAGTAGAAAAGAGTTTGTTGTTCCAGTTGAAAATTTACTGACAATTTGTGGTGTTGAGTATAAAACAAAAACCTGATTTAAAACCTGTCATTAAACTAAGAGCCTGTATCATGCACACTTCTGCTTTTGGGAAGATGAAAAAAACATGTGACACAGGAAAATCAAAGTATTCATTGCAATACTGGGGAATATACATACACCATCTTGACAGGTACAGTTTCATGCCTTTGATATGATGGACAAATATGCACATAAAAGTTACATTTTGACTACTGGAAACTTAAGGGATTTGGATCAGTCTTGACTATCTTATTCAGACAGGGCAAATTCCAGTTTTTATAGTTACCAAGTGGAAACTTAATGGGAAAGTTTTTCTTCTGTGTAATTCTTTTGCACTTAAAATGATTGTCAGTGTTGCACTTCTGGCGAAATCCCAGAACATTAGATTTACTTTATTACACCCTTCTCTTGATGAATGAGAAATTCAAAGCATATTTCCAGCTACACTTTTAGGCAGACATTCTGCTTGAAGTACATTTTATCAACTTATAGGCAAAATTAAGCCAAATCGAAATATATTTTGTGGTTTAGCTTGTGACATTAAACTATTGGCCTCTCTACCATGGCAAAATGAAAAGAAATAAGGCTATGACCATTTCATAGTCAAGGGAGAGTGCCCACTAGGACAGATGGCTTACTTGTGTTCAGATAAATAATTTTTTTTGAAGCAGCACAACACATAACAGCTTAGATGATGCATATTCTTCGCTTTCCAATTAGTCTTTCCAAAACTAACAGATCCAGGATTTGAATGGTCATTAACCTTGTTGCGTGAGCTGCTCAGACATCAGTCTTTAAAGGCTGGGACTGCAGTTATTCCAGTGAAAAATGAGAATCAGTGTTGTGAGAGTTGCCTGCAGATTTTTTAACGATGGCTTCAAAATAACAAGGGTAGAGAAAAACAAATTAACTAATTTATTCAGATTCTGATGTAGCTTTAGTGCTGTTTTCAGACTGAGCTCTGTGGTCCTTAAATTCCAACAGCTGTTATACAAGCTTGTATCCCATGACAAAGTCTATCCTCGTCTTTCTTTTGCAGGATTAAAAACTGTGAGTGAGCATGCGTTAGATATCTAATGTCCTTAATTCATGATTTTGTGTGCTAAAATCCCCAGGCAGTAACACATAACAAATGCTGCTACCATTTGCACCTTCGTTTACTTGCTGATTAAGGATTACAATAAATTTTAGAGAGGATTATTTGGATTTCTGGAAATGTGCTGGCCAGTAGAGGAGTTGTTTTCTTTTATATGCCAGTATCTGTTCAGATGTCTTTGCATTCCAATCCTCAGGCCAGAGTCACCCTGTGGAAAGATGTCGGTAGGTAACTCTGGCAGCAGTGGAGAGGGAGAATGTCTCCTCCTCTACTTCCTAGGGGCAGCTCTTGCTTTTTGGCTCTTTCTGTGGCCCTGACACCTTAACCCTCACCTGAAACATTTGCAACAGAAAAGGACACGTGATGACAACATGAAAATATTATTTTGCCTCTAGACTGTTGTGTGGATGTGGATGAACAAGTAATGCCTTAAAGCAGAAAGCTCTGCTGCGCTGGTGAGATTACTTAATTCTTTTCCCCTCCCAGGTGGGAGTAATTTCATTACTTTTTGCAATGAAATTGTACTCATTGGCTTTCTGTAGCTAAAAGGGATAAAAATCCTGGGAACAAAGCTCACTTGGTGTTAGTACATGCTTAGTATGTGAAAGATATGTTTCCAAATCTAAGGATAGAAGGAAAAAGGAAAAGAAAAAACAATTTGCAGTACAAGAAAGACATGGACCTTCTGGCGTGAGTCCAGCAAAGGGTCACTAAGATGATTAAGGGATTGGTGGAGCATCATATTCAAAGAGCAGCTGAGAGACCTGGGTTTGTTTAGCCTTGAGAAAAGTCAGGGGGTGGTTGTTAATGTGTTTAAATAGCTGATGGGCAGGGAGTGAAGAAGATGAAGCCAAACTCTTCTTCAGTGGTATCTAGAAAAATAAAAGCTGCACAATTTTCTGAACTGAAATATAGGAAATTCCACTGGAACATAAGAAAAAGCTATTTTAATGTGAGGATGGTGAAATGCTGGCACAGGCTGCTCAGAGACAGTGGTGTCTCATCCTTGGAAATATTCCAAAGTCATCTAGACATGGTTCCAGGCAATCTGCTGTGGCTGACCCTGCTCTGAGCTGTGGGTTGGATTAGGTGACCTCCAGAGGCATTTTCCAACATTAGCTGCTCTGTGATTCCAAGTCAAAACCCTTATAAAATGTCTTAATGGTCTATTTATACTGATCTGAATGGACACCAGTGTCTGCTTGTTTATGTGTCTTAAGAGGCACTTGTAACCAATAAATGAATGTTTGATATACAGTGATTTAGTCTGGATATTAAAGGACTAACTGGTACTTGCTTGCTTTCTTGTAAAAGGGAACAATATTCTTTATTCTGTATGTGTAAGTCAATGCATTTTACTGTGTGCTCTAGCCCAATTTTGCATCTATTTTAGAGAAATTATAGGCTATAACTGCTTTTATAAAGCAAGAATTTGCATAGCATTCAAAATATTTGAG
This sequence comes from Chamaea fasciata, assembly GCF_029207755.1. Taxonomy (NCBI): domain Eukaryota; kingdom Metazoa; phylum Chordata; class Aves; order Passeriformes; family Sylviidae; genus Chamaea; species Chamaea fasciata. The sequence continues at coordinate 39,790,105 of NW_027094086.1, read as the reverse complement.
AAATGGATCCATGCTGGAATATCAGGTGCTAGAAAGCTGGAATATTTCCAGAAGCTTATAAGATCTGTGTTTATGTTATGATGCTCACATGTGGAATCATTAATATATTTGCAGCTGTGCAACATGAATTTCTAAAGTCATCCTCTAAAGTTCAACTATCAACTTAATCTGAACAAATGCAAAAAGAATATTTTCTTTCTTTTTTGCCTATCTCAAAACCCAGTATGATCATTCATGTGAAACAAGTAAATAACTGTTTGCATCATGTGTAGTTAAAGAATAACGCTACCAATCAATTCTGAAAATTGAGCCTACAGTTCTATGTTTGTGTCACTGAAGTATTAATTCTCCTGAAGCTAACGTTCCTTCACAGGCCAAGTCAGAATGAAAACCTTATGAAAAATGTTGAAGTTTGCAAGTGAGTACACTGGGAAGTGATTTATCTCAGTAGGGAGGGAGCTAATCTCTTTCCAGTTTTTGTCTGGAAATTGATGGGTTTGTTTCATAGATAAGACTCTGGCATCAAAGACAAACTGAAAAGAGGCAGTGCAAAAGGCTTATGGGTGTGGACGGTATTAGTCAGTTCTAGCACAGGAGAAAATTTTGTCATCAGTTATAAATATCTTGATGAAGTTAAGTGATATGAATAATTTTTATGACATTTCAATAGTGCCCCTTTTTAAGCTGTTCTCTCAGTCTGATATTAAAAATCTGAGCAAATACAAAATGACAAATGACTGAAATTACAATTTTCAGAATTTCCGGATGTTTTGAGGTTGTCTTTGCCAGAGGTTAGGGCTGAGACAGAAAATATCCTGAGCATTTTACAACCTAGAGCATTTTCTAAAAGGATGTATTCCAGAAATATTTCAAACTCTATGCATTAAAAAGTCAGCCTCATTCTTTGATGTTAACAGAGAGCTCTTGAAAGCACTAGATCAAATTTACTGTTGGTATAATTTGTTTTACTCAAATCCCTCCTTTTTAAAAAGAAACAGCAGGATTCTGCAGAAGTCAAATGGGCTTTTTTTCCCTTATACATATTTTTGCATCAGTATTTCTGTTTGCTGGAATTAACTCACTTTAGCTTTGCCTGCCTAGAATGGACAGAATTGCTCCTTCTTGTCACAGATCTCTCAGGTATTTTTTTTGTTTGTTTTTTCTCTCCCTGTGAGGCACCTTCTTTTGATATAACCCTTTCTTTTGTGAATATTTAACTATGCTGTAGAAGTTTCTACTTTAGGACACTTAGAACAAAAGCCTAAGTAATGCAATGCTACTACTTCTTCATCAGCTTTGTGAAAAAGATTTTTTTCTGTGTATTTGTCCAGTGACTTCACATTAGGATTCTGAACTGAGCACGATGCAGTGCCTAAATCTGGTTCTTAGATGGGTACACATTTGGTATGCAGTGACTTCATGTGATCTTAAACTGAATTTTCTTCAAATAGAAAAAGTTGCCTCTTAAAATTTAAAAATATTGGCTAATTACTGACGTTGTGAGGAGGAAAGGGTTCAAGCAGTGATTTGTACTTTGATATTATACTTTGTATAAAAGAGACATTGCTCTTTATCAGCATATTAATCCTTCTTTTGACAATGTGCACTAATAATTTCAAAGAAATAATTTCAATACTGAATAATGTTTGTTGGCTTCCTTTGAGCATCTCTGTTACTACACCTATGCACTCCCAAAGTAATGTTTTACTTTTTCATGCATCAGTAGTACTGAGTTGCTTGTAGACATTTGTTGAACAGCATGCTTATAATATCACAGAGAGATTCACTTGATCTTCTGTTGTTGTAATTTGCTACAAGTCCTGAGCTTCTAGGAGAGTAAGACCAACTTATGTCAGCTGCCATGTGGCAAGCTCCCAGTTACACGGTTTTTATGATCTTGGTTTAAATGTTAGAAAAAACAGCGTTTACTTTTAAAGATGTGATCATAATGCTGATTATCCTGTTAAATTTTAATCATGGGCTTTCCCCATCATGCAAGCATTTTTGAGATTTCAGTTGTTTTGGTTTTTTTTTCATTTTCTATGAATCCAGAGTTAAAGTGTCAAAAGAAGGGGCAAAAAAAATTGGGCACCAACCAAGAAAAATACCTCTGATCATTTCAAAATATTGAATTTAAACCATTTAAATGGTTTGATATGTTATTTTGATTTTGATCTTCTCTTATTTTACCATTTTAAACATATGGTAAGTTTCTAAAATGAAAGTGTTATCTAACCAGGAATTTCATTTATAAAATAGAAGAATAAGTTATTTGAGAGCTTAATTTTTTTTTTTTTTTGAGCATATTAAGTATTGGGATGCATTGAACCAAATTTCCTCTGAAGTTCGAGTTTAAAACCCTTGGTCACAGCATTACTTTCGTTTGCTTGAATGGGGCTACTTGGGCAAAGGACACAGTTTGTGTCTGTTTGTGGACAGGTTGTCTGAAATTGACCAGTACCCAGGGAAACATTGCTCTGACTAAAGACTTCCTATTATAAGAGTGAGGATTTTAGCTCTGAATCCTTTGAAGATAACTAAAGCATAAAGTATTTTCAGCCTCATTTGTCCTTTATCTATATCTGCTGCTAGCAGGAATTGTGTTTAGAAATGGAATATTTATGAGGCAGTAATTCTCATGAAACACCTTGATTTTCATCTAGATGAGCTGCACAAGGCAGGAGATGCAGTTTCTGGATTCAGGGATCTGTGTTTCTCCTGGGGAGCTGCAGTGGGTTAGCCACTGCTAAGAGCCAAACACCCACCCAGCTGCACACCCACTCCTCCTCAGGGGGCCGGGGAAGAAAATAGGATGAGGAAACTGGTGGGTTGAGATAAAGTTAGAGAAACTGCATACCAATTACTGTTGTGAGTAAAACAGCCCTGACTTGGGGAAAATGAATTTCATGTATTGCCAATGAAAATAGATTCAGGTGGTGAGAAACAAAGACAAGCAATAGAACAAAACAGCATCTTTTCTCTCCCTCTTCCAGGCGCAACCTCACTTCAGATCCTGCCACCCACCCCACATGCAGTACAGTGAGGGATAGGGACAGGCACAGTCATTCTGTAGCAGATCTTCTCATTCCCTCCTTCCATTTGATACCTGTCCTCTCCTCTAGTGTGGGTTCTTCCATGAGCTGCGGTCACAGAGGGGAAAAAGCTGCTCTGGCATGAGGTCTTGCCAGCCCATGTTCAGATCTCTGCGTCTGTGTGGGCTGTTCAAGGGGCTGCAGGGGAGTTTCTGCTCCAACATCTGTAGCACCTTCTCTCCTTCTTCTCTTGCATTGGTACTTGCACTGCCATTTCTCATTTCCTTTTGTTCTTGCTCCCCTGCCTGTCCAGATTTTTTCTCAAATATGTTATCACAGATATGTGAACATGATGGGTCCATCTGTGGCCTGTGTTAGGTCTGTTGGAGCTGACAGGAATCAGCTGTGTCCAGCACAGGGCAGCCTCAGCCCCCTTCCATTCCTCCCTTTATCTCCCCTGCTATCAAAACCTTGTCATGGGCAACCAATGCATGAGCTTGTCTGTCTGCAACCCTGACAATAGTGCTTTTAAAAATAAATCAGGGAATATATCTTTGCTATTTGTCATAAAAGGTAACACTGTCTAAGACAGCTAAGGAAGTAGCAAAACTTTGAACTTGACAGAATAAAAAAGCCCTTTCACTATCTGATAACCGCTTGTCTAACTATCTGTCTGTCTGTCTATCTATCTTATTCTGAGTGCACATGTATAAGCAATTCTGTCCTTTTAAAAGGACTGTTATTACTAGGTATTAAATATGCTTTTTGAAAGTAGAGCAATTATGAGTCACTTTTATTCCTTCCATGATTCTGTTCTCCAACTTTGAGATTTACAATTCTGTTCCCACTTGAACTGATAATAGAAACAAATAGGTCTTGCATATTTGTGTAGTGTACGTAATTTGATGGGGAGCACGTGCAATATAGAATGAAACTGAATTATTGATGATAGATGAAAGATAAAGCAAAACGTATCAGTTCAGCAAAACTCTGATGTATTTAAAATTAAGAAAATGCACAACTGCATTGGGTTAGGACAAGAAAACAGTGGTAAAATTCAAGCAAAATAATGGGAATTAAGGGCCTGATGGGATGTGCATGTGTGGAGGGGACTTGGGTGTGGTTCTTGTTTAGCACATTAGTTTGCCAAGCTGGTAGAAATGGTTCTCACAAATAAAAATGAGCCTAATTTGAATTAGCTGCTTTTGTAGTGCACACACATGTTGCTATTTCTTAATACTCACTCATCTTACCTTCTTGCTTCTGCAGCTGTTTTTTGTTACAGCTTGACAGGAAATTTTTTGTGTTGCAAACAAGTTGTTATTTATTGCAGCATAAACAACTTAATGTATGATAGGAATTATCTCTCAATTTATATTTTTAGTCTGAGACAATCTTAGGAAAATCTGCAATTTAAGGGATATCAGTGGCAATAAAAAGAAGTATCTGAATGAAAATTTGTTTTTTAGCCCTGTAGTGGGGTCTTACAAAAATTATTTTTCACCTCCATTCCCCTCAGTTTCTGAAAGGAGATAAAAGTTAAGGTCTAGTCTCCAGAAAACACTCTGAATAAAGCATATTACATTTTCTTTTTCTCTGTAGTTCAAAAAGGCAAAGGTGTAGCTCAGTTCAGCTTGAGGTTATACATCTCACAAAAATGATGCAATGACTTTAATAGCTTCTGATATTGTCATAAGTGCATGGACGATGTGGCATAACATGCACTGTGTTTTTCAAGCAGCAAGTCCTTTTTCCAAAAGCAAAAATTTAGCCTAAAATAACATTAAACCACCAAGACAGTCTAATTGCTAAGAGACAGTTCGCGTGACCAGATTATAGTATGTCACTTCTTTTCAGATCAGTCTCTTCTAAGTAAACAGACATCCTTCAGCATCTGAGTATTTCCCTGTGGCAGTCTGCTAAGAAAAACATGAGAAGGGACCTATCCGACACGACTCTTTCCTCTCGCTGTGATTTATTTGAAGTCACAGGGAGTGCTTATCTGCCCAGATGGAGCCGCGGAGCCCGCGCCTGCCTGCTCACTCTGAGGGGAGGCTCCATTGTTCTCTCACGGCACCGGAGAGATTGCCTAGGGTTGACCTTGGCTGGTGACCTTATCAGAGGTGATTTTGCAAAAAATTTACTGGTTTGTTTCAGTAAGATTCAAATAATTTTCTGCAAGTTGCTTTTTTTTCTTGACACGTTCCAAGTGAAAGCCATGAGGATTGTGATCCTAAGCAGAGGTTGCTCCGGAGGGGGTTTTGTATTTTTGAAGAGTTTTCTATTTTTTGCATTCTCTAAGGCCTTGAGCTGTCTTTTGATTCTCTGAAGACAGCAATGGCTGTGCCTGCAAAAAGGGAGTGTCAGCTACTGCTCTTCTGAAGAAAAGTGTAGCTGCATAAATGCGCCTTTAGAATCCTATGGAAGCATGGCCAATATTTTACTATAAAGCATGCCTTGTCACTGTGATAAGTCATCATTACCAAAAGGTTTCAAGAATTGATCTGAATATATTTTTCCAGTTCAGCGTCACTTTAGACAGTATTAGATCAATATAAGAATACCGCTTTCCTTCAGTACGGTCTAAAAATATGAGGTTTTTTTTCCTCCTTAATTAGTGCTTGAAATTGTCAAGAAATTAAGAGACAATAACAAAATTTAAATAATTAAAATCTGTCATTTTAAAACTTGAAAAATAATTTGAAAATAGATACTTCTCAATGTGCAGTAGAGGGAAGATAACAGCATAAATACATTTCACAGTGTAGTACAAATAGTGTAGCTGTATCCTGAAGGGGAGTGGACCATCTGAATATACCTCCTTTCCAGCTGCAGTCACATTCGCAGAATCACAGAATGGGTCAGGCTGGGAGGAGCCACATCAGGTCATCAGGTCCAACCTACCTGCTCCTAGAGCACATGGCACAGGATTGCATCCAGATGGTCTAGAACACCCTGGTGCGGGAGAGTCCACAACCTCTCTGGAATATCTGTTCCAGTGTATGGTCACCTGCACAGTAGAGAAGTGCTTTCTTGTATACAGGTGAAATTTCCTGTGCCTCAGTTTCTGCCTGTTGCCTCTCGTTCTATTGGTTGACGTCACTGAGAAGAGCCTGACCGGAAAACTAACAGCTGATGGGAGAAAGAAGGATTGTTTTGTTTGTCTTAAGTGAAGAATAATAACAGTGAGAGGAGGAAGCTTAAAAACATGTCAACTTTCTGCTGCAATGCAGAAGCAGAAATGTTATAAAACTGTGTTGAGAGCCAGGCCTTTCCATCACTGACCTCTCCTTTGTTTTTAATGAGAGATGATACGTTGTCTTCGAAGTTAACTCATCTGCTTTTTCTTGGCTTTGTGATATTTTATCACTGGAGAAACACCACAAGGATCTGTCTGGGGCTCAGTCAGATGAACAGATCCTTTCCATTAATAATTATATGTCCTGGATTTTATCTGTGTCAAGCAGAGAGTACATGATTTGACTAAATTTGCTTAAGAGATAGAAATAAAGGATCACCTATTCTTTAACTTGGCCAATGTATGCTTTTCTTTTTTAAAAAAATTAAAATTTTTATATTTTACCTTGTTTAATATTAGTGTCTCACATGATGAAACTTGGAGTAGTCTTTCTTATATTTTACTGAAAGAACTTGGAAACAGCAATGGTACTTTTTACCACTCTGTGTTCATGTATTCATCTCACAGACTTCCTACTAGCAAATATTTTCATGGCTTTTGGTAATTTAATTATAACTTAATTAAAAATTAATAGCTTCAATACAAAAATATTTTATTAAATAAAAATACATAATTTTGCTACTGAACATTTAATTAAAATGAAGTAGTAAGTTCTGTTTATGAATAATTTTTAGTCAATATTACTATTTGTAGAAAAACTTTATTGAAAACATATGGGGCTTCATTTAGACAAAGGAAAACATTGGTATATGGAGAATTGGTGGTGATAACATCTAATATGACTTATTTTTCAAGGAGGTGGACATTGCCTTTCTATTTTTTATTGAGTATATATAAAAAATCTTCATCAGTCTAATGTCATTTTTTAGTATTATTTGAGACTAGAAACAAGCACTATGACAAAATTACAATGCAGAAATAGAGGCTGGAAATCTTCATTTAAAAAAAACAAACAACGGATCTAATGGAATCAAAGTTCTATATATGTATAAGATCTTTTAGTAAAACACTGGTACAGCATATGAGGGAGTTTAGAGGAAGCAACAGGTCTGGGAATATACAAGAAAGATACCAGAAAATAATTATTTAATCTAAAACGTATAAAAACGATTGAAGATATTTGAATAGAGCTTCTTTGTGGGTGTAGGTATCTACACATACCTAGTTAGACATAAACATGCATATGCAGAAATATCTACTTATAATGTTTATATGTAAGTGAGAGTAATGCAGAAAGGAAAAAACCAATTCCCTTGGAGAGCTACAGTAACAGAAGTGGTGACTGACTTCAGCTTTAAATCTCAGCATGGGAATCCTGGGTTGATACTAGGAACACATATTTAGTTCCATTTTTCACATCTAATGCTGCAAGTATGACAGCCAAATAATAGTCACTAGTACTTGTATTTCCTCAGATCTTCTTGCTTGTGCCTACCATTAACACAACTGAGCTAGACTTGTATTTGGGGATTCAGGCACAGTAATACACTGTCTGGAGGTGGTTGAGCTGTTTCATCCAGGCATGCTCAGATTTGAGTTGGATATTTTGGCCTCTGAATCCTGGGCAGGTACAGAGTCTTTGGATGAGAGGCTTATATTTGACACAATTTTTATGTCTGTCAAAGAAGTGGGTATCAAAACCAAAGCTTAAAATTAAGTGTGTCTTGCCACTGGGCATTTGTAGCTGTGAGGTTTGTTGTGAAATTAGATGTTGTGCACTCATCAGTCTGCTCTTGCACACAACCTAGACAGGAGGAGGAGCACTGAGCTGGTTCACTGACTTGCAGGCTTAGATACATGGACTTAAATCCTTGCTCTAAATCAGGCACTGAACTGGATCTCTGGAGTGGAAAGAGAGCTCTTTAACTACTAGCCAGAGGAATGGAGGACAGCAACAGCTGGCTGCCTGGGCTGTGAGAGGGGACGGTCAGTTTTCTTCAGGCAAGACTGGCAAAGCAGTGATGAGCTGTGCATTGCACCAAAGATAAGACATTAAGCAGCTTAGTGTTGTCAGAGCTGGAATAGCTGTACACGTGCCCAGCAGCAAAGCTATACTGTTAGCAATTTGGGAGCCTCAGGAACCTGGGCACCTACAGGAGCAGGCAGTAGATCAGAGCAAGAGTTTGAAGATGTTTAATTTTTTACTTTAAAACATTGTGCTTTAATTCTGTAGGAGGCAAAACTGTAAAATATCTAAGCCATCAAGGAAATAAGACCAGATCCTAGCAAAAGGTTTTATGATGTCCTCCAGAAGGAGCCAAAAGGAGGACTATGTCCCTCATAGTCACTTATGCTGCTGGAGACTTCTTTAGTTTATGCTTCACAATGTCTCCACAAAATAGGAAATTTGGCAAGGCTATTGCGTGGAATTTCAGGTAGACAAACTGAGGCAAATGGCAAGGTAAGGTGATGACAACTTGTCCAAGGAACTCATGTGCTGCCTGCTTAATCCTTTTCTTTGGCCAAGTTCTTTTGGAGATGGAAAAAATAATAATTATAAATTAACAGATTGTTAAGAAACACAAGGAAGGTAAAAAATCATAAAAAAAGAGATTGTATGACAAACCTAGATGTCTTAATAAGTGAAATTTTCAATAAAACATTAAGATTTTATGACCAACACAGTAAGAAATCAATCTTTAATAAGTTGACAGCACTGATTAGATTTGCAGTTGTTTCTAACATGACTTTTTTACAAATCATGGTGTGTTAAGGTTGGTACACAGATAACTGCATTAATTTGGTGAAAGGGCTGAGAGGGTCATGAAAGCAAATATTTAAGGAAGAAAAGAAATTTTTAAAATGTTGTAAAAGAGGAAAACTAGGGATATGGAAAAAACACTTTTTATCCATTTTAAAGAATTTGAGAAGCTCTGTAGGCATTCACACATCACTGCAGTGACTTGTGTAAATGTAATGTAAACAAATAAAAATGCAGTCTAGGATGGCTCTTTTTTCAGATATTGACACTCAGAAAAAAATGAGAACATGGCTGACCCTTCCCTTCAGTTAGTATATACTACAGAGCAGAAGGTAGGTGTCGATAGTTTGATATATCTGAGGCAAGAAAATAAGAAAAACTAATCTGAGAATGGTAATGCATTTAAATCTGAGACAGGCTATACATGCCAGAATTAAATTTTAGCTCACTTGAAGATGATGGGTTAATTTGTACTTCTGGAAGGCCATAAATTTCCCAGAGGAATTTGTCTACTGAATTCAAATGGTTATTCAGAGTTGAGTTAAATGTAGTGGTGGTCGAAAACCAGAACAACTCAAAACAGGAATTTTTCAGTTCAGCTAACCATTCAGGCAGAGTTTGCGTTAAAGCAGAGCTCTGGTTTTATTTTGTTTTGTTTTCCTCCCCAGAGGCATACTTTTTTTCCTTATTCTGCCTCCTCAGCTGCTACTTATCAAATCTCTGTTGGGGAATTTAATGAATAAAAGTCTGTGAGGATTAACTTGATAAGAAGTTCATGTATATCAAACAGTAAAATGCTGTTGTAATGTGATGGTTCAAAATCTTATCAGTAGCAACATATTAATAGTGCCACATTTTTTGGAAAGCTTTGATAGAAAGGATGTAAACAGGCTGGGCACACTGAAGGGAACTTAACCCAGGCCCCTGCTTCTAATGTGATAATTTCCTTTTTAGCTTGATAGTAGTTTCCTAGTTCCATACCTTACTGAGCAGTCCAATTAAAAAAAAAACAAAAAACACACCAAAAAAGCCCCACAGAACAAAACAGAAATATAAGAGGTTGCAGGGACTTGGAAATATAAGGCACGTTATCAGCATTTTCTCGGGGCATGAGATAAACAGTAATAGTTTAACTGGTGTAGAAGCTGCCCTTTCTAAAGAAGTGACTCACTCGTGAATGATAAAAACACTCAAGTGTTAACTCCTGCTCCATATGGCTCTGACTTAAACAAAGGGTGTCATTCAAGGGCCATAGGATTGCCAGGCAGGGAAGTCCTCGTCGCACACAGGGGTCTGACTCTGCTCCCACTCAGGATAATGCTGCAGAAATGGCTGCTTATGTTTCCCAACCTGGGATGCTGATTATCTGCTAGTGAAAAAAGGATATATCAGCAAACATGTGAATGTAATTGCTAACATACTTCTTCTTTCTCAAGCATCAATTTCCTAGGTGTGATAATGGTCTTGAGAAACAGTGAGGACTTGTAGAAGGAGGTGGAAAGTGTAGGTTCTGTTTAGGGAACTTGTAACATTTAATGAGTTCAGTTACCGAAGCAAAGTCCATAAAAATGGAGGAGTAATTGCTCAAAATCAGGAAGCTTAGTGATTTAAGTATTTGTTACAATTCTTTTGATGCTGTACTTTTCTGGTCTCATACAAAGGATTCTGGAGTCAGTTAGAAATTTTTGACTTTGAAAACTTCCACTTGAGCTTTGGTTCAGCCCAGGTTAGGCCGAATTCAGCAAGTCATGTGTTTGCTTAGGGTGCTGGACTTGGGCCTTTTGCCCTATAGAACGGTGTTGCAAGCTAACTACAGGCACTAGACCTTCAGCTGGCCGTGTCTCTTCAACTATCTTCCTAGAGGACAACCTTCGGAAAAAAAAAGGAAAACTTCCACTGATGCCGGCGGTCATTAATGTAGATCCTTTCTGGCACTCTGTTCACCAAGAGCCAAATATGAACTTTCTTCTTTTTGCTTCTTTTCAATGAGAGACAAGACCTCTCAGTGAAACTTATTGACAGTGATATGGTCATAATTTCAGTTATTGCCCAGTCAATAATCCTTAAAAAAATAGGACCGAGAGGGATACTGAGTACAGGTTAAGTGCAATATTTAGTATTAGAACATAGAGCTGAAGATGTTTTGGAGATAAACTTTTAAAAGTGAGAATGACAGCTACTCATAAAAACTGTAAACGTGTTTGCCATTACAATTTTGATCGGTGATATGTTTTCTCATGTGGCCTGATTTTGCTTGCTTCAGTTTTCTGGACTAATTTTGTATTCCTCAATTTTCCTTTGTGAATGCTTTATATATTAAAAACAACTGTTCTCCAGATATTAAGGCTAAATTCTTATTGCAAAATTTTAATAATTCCATGAATGTCAGCCAAGTTGCCTACATGAATGGATGAAAGGTGTTTCTGTGTCAATATTGATTGCTTTAGGACAGTGATAATTTTTTTTTGTGGCTTGTTATCCTTAAGCCTGAATAAGTATAATTCTATTGATGCTATTTTTACTATAAAGTTGATGATTTCTTCTATCTTTTCAGAATATGTATATGTGTTTGCAGCACAAGAATGAATACAGTGCTACATTTAAGCTACATATGTTTGGACAGAAGCTTTGCAAGCCTTTTGAAATCTTAGAGAAATAAGAGGCATTTACGCTGTCAAATGGTGACACTTGATTGTCATCTTCACCAGGTCCCAGCAGTATGATCTCTTGAGTCCCCCGTTCTAGTGATACATGGAAGTCACTGATGGATTACCTGTTTATTCAAAGTCTCTTTGCATGCACTGGAAAGTTAATGAGGGCAGTAACAATGATCTAAATCCTACGCTGTAGGGAAATCCAAACCAATAAAAATTCCTGTTATAAGCAGTCTAGTTCTAAGACATCAGAATAGAATTTGCACTTGTTCATCTTCTGAACAAGTCTAAACAACAGAATATTGACTAGAATACAAGTACATTAGCTAAAATACATTAAGGACCTAAATTATAATAATATATCATTTTAAAAAGCAATGTTTATAGCAAAATATCCATGCAACACTATAATTTAATCTTTGTACCTATGCATCATGTGAAAGTGGAACTGAAGTGAAATGTTGAATTCTTTAATAAGGAGATTAGTTAAAAACTCATTACAGCATGTAGTGGTAGTGTTTACTGAGCAGTGTTTTTGTTACTCTTCTACACAGCTAGTTTTGACAGCTTGGTGTAATCCTGATTAAGCAAAGAAGCTCAAAATCAGATTATACATCTGGTGGCAATTAGATGGAACAGTTACCACCTGGGAATATAGTATTTCCACTGGAAAAGGAAAAAAAAATTGACATCCTATAGCATAACTAAAATACAGTAAAACATAATCCTCCGATCCCTTCCTGAACTATATTCGCATACATTAATAGTTATGGCCTTTTTTCCAACATGTGGAAAGAAAGAATGCCTCATGGACAGCACAGGTCCTTCAGACTGTCACGTTTGACTAACTATTGTTAGAGAAACTGTGGAACTATTTTCATTGTGTTATCTGAATAGAGAAAAATGTGGAAGAATCTTTAATACAAAGAGAATCATTTTAGGTAGTGAATGAACGAAAGCAGGAATTAGGGGTAGCTAATAATTAGAGATAGTTAATAAATAATTCAGAAGGTGAGTGGTAGAAGCTCAATTTTTAACATATTAAAAATTTTTATCACTAAAGAATTTACTTTGGATGATAAACCTCCTCCGACAAAAAGGTAGATTAGATAACCTACATTCCCCACCCAAAACTGCATTTTATGTGGTTGTGTGACTCTCTTGAGCAATCTAAATAAATAGAAAATTATACAGATGAAATGATTAATAGGTAAATAGTATTTTATGTGATGACAGCATCATGTAAGAGGACTTGCTGGATGAGATGTTAGACATTCTGCTCTGGACAGTGGCTGCCTGTGGTGAACCTGGTCTGGTGATTCACATTAGCTGAGATTAAGCAAGTGGATTATGACGTTTTTCCTGGCTGAGGATACTTGGAATAGGACTAAGGGTGGTGTTTCACGCGGCATAGACAACCACATGTATAATTTATAAATCTCTGAAAGCAAGCTATACTCTCTTTTATTTACGTAGGACTGTGGGTGAGTATGATAAAATTATGTGCAGTACTTACCAGCTCTGTGGCATCGAAGGTATTCTTATGTATTTAGAAGAACAAAGTGTTCTACTTAATGTCTTTATAGGATTTAGCTTTGTGCATAAACATTGTATGAGGGGTTTTGTTTATAGAATGCAGGAAAAAGATTAAGTTCTGATTTCTGTTTGGTTTTCTTGGAAAATAAATTTTCTTGATGTTTTAGTCACCAAAATATGTTAATAGGCATCCTATTTCATGTAATATCAGCTATTTCTTAATTTTAGAATAGTATCATTTAAGTATGAAAATTGATAGTATGTTCATGATGAAATTAAGGTATTTTGTGGTGGCCTGTAGTATGAAAAAGCAACTTCTACAATAAGCTGACTGTTTCTTTTGTTGAAATGTTTTCTATTTATAAGATGTAATTATAAGGAATCTAAAAGATGCAGTAACAATTTTTCTATTAAAATTAATACTGGAACATGGTGTGCCAAATAAAGGTCTATCATCCATTTTGCTAAGAAAAGATTATTTTTCTTAGTTAGTTTTGTGCATTCAAATTATTTCATGTTTATACTGAAAATTGTCTTTTTTTCCTTCTTGGTATGCATATTCCCTCTTTGTCTTGGATTTCAGTACTTCCACAGTGTCAAGACTAAGTCTATTAATTATCTTAATGTGAAATATGTTGTATTTCTCTTCCAAATGTTGATGCTTATGTAACTGAATGTTTTGCAGAAGCACAAATATCTAGAACAGCTTCTGAGATGCTAATTCCAAAGTGATTAATGTCAGTGGTCTCATGAGAAAATCCATCTATTTTGTCTCTGGTAAGAGTGAATAATCAAATCAGTTAGATGAAATTCCACTCCATTTTCACAAAATATTAGAAGTACAGTAGAGAGTAGCTGAGGAGCTGTGTTTGTTAGTTTCTCTCTCTGGCCATTGTTGACAATAACAATTTTCCCCCAGAGATCTTGGACTGGACTCTAAAACTCCAGTCTTGGACAGCTGAAATGGAGTAACATGACATTCAGTTCACTCAAGAACTTCTGTCATTGCTGCTCTCACTCGTGTAGGACATTTGCTCTGCAAAGAGTGTTGGAAAGTTTCTGTTGCAGCTAGCAACAGAAATGCCCCTATAGATTTCCTCTGGGCATATCCACCTAAGCAGAATGACGCATGCAGCATAAAATGTCTGGTTCAAATTGTGTCCACAGTCTAAACTCACCTGTCAAACTCTCAATATAGAAGTAAAGTGAAAATTTACTCAGCTAATGAGTAGATATGTCAAGAAAGATGTACAACTGTAGCTCTCAGTGGTTTCAGTTGAAGTGGATCTCCTCCCTTCCTACAGAAAGCAAGACATTTCATTAGCTGGGTTGTATAACTTGCTGCCGCCAACCTTGAAAATTTCTTCTTGTATTTTCCTTGATTAAAGGCTTCTTTTTCTTTTTCCTTTTTTTAGGCTTTTAAATTTTATTTATTTATTTTAAATGGAACTGTAATTATGCAAACTAATCTTAGAGTACAACATTCTTGTGCAGTCCTGTTTGGCTATTTTTCAGTTTTAGCACTTAGAGGAGTATATTTTACAGCATAAATTATGTCTTATAAGGAGACATTTCTTCCTGTGTTCTGATCAGTGTTCAAAATAATTAACTCCTAGTGAAGGCAAAACACCTGAGCTGAAGCAGTGCGTTATTGCACTTAAGGTGAAACTGAAGCATTATTGGAAAAGCTGTAAGAATACAGTAAGATAAAGTCTTATCAAATCTGACTTTATTTGAACCTTCACTGTCTTGAAACATAACATTTTCTTATCAATATCAGAACTGATATATGCACTATTAAAATAGTCAGAATAATGTTTTCCATATCTTCATTAAGAAAAATATATGGTAGCCAGAGATTGTTCCATTACTCAATATGGCAGTTGTATTAAGATTATATAATCAAAGAATTTAATTTATTTTATTTTGATGATAAGTGTTCCCTGAGGCTATGTAGCTTTTCAGTAAAAGTCTCCTACAACTATTTCCTGAGGCTAATTAGTTGAAAGTTTTTACCCTGCGTTCCAGTGAAAACAAGCCAATCATTAAGATAGTTATTTTAGTCACTTAAAGGGTTGTCATTACAGTATCTATATTTAGATTGGATTAAAATGGAAAGATTGGTGTTCTATTTACAAGTCTGAAGACTATCAATAGGGTTGTCAGAAATAATTTGTTGTTTATAAGACGAGTATTTAAATGTTTTCATTTCAAGGCTACTTCTCCTGAAGAATACCTGAATTTTTTTGTCTTTTTGAGGGACTTAAAGACATTTCTTTAACTAAAAATTCCTTATTTTGTCAGTAGTTTTCTTCTCCCGGTATAAATGTGACTGTTGTATTTATATGTATTGTGAGATATGGAACTTTAATAGAAAAGCAAATAACATATCAATTTATCATAAAACTTCACTCTAACACACGTTTTGGGCTTTATTATGGTAGAGATTACAGTGCTGTAAATCTGGAGACTTTTCTCTGACTTCCATGGTTTTGCCTTAGTTTGAAACTTGTATATAAGACCAGACTGAATTGCATTGTCTTACAGTTTAGCTATTTTGGACTTAAAAGGGCTTGTACCAAAGCACAAATTGCTCCTTCGTAGTAAGGACTTTTCTTAAATATTTTAAACGTGAAATGTCATTAGCTTCATGCTCGAGAAAGGATGGACTGACAACCCACCTCCTTCTAAGAAAAGGTCTCTTGTACCAAAATGATAAGAGATTTGAAATTACATTGGAGAGTTTTGGGAATACTTGCAAGTAGTGCTATGCTAACTTAATCTGACAGTATTGGAGTCTTTGTGGAATTTAGTGATAACAGCTTGAATCCATTTAAATCCAATGATTTTTGGCACAACACGCTGCCGTTGGTTTCTTATAAATCCTCTTTCTGCACCTTCCAAAGTGTAGATAATATTTTTTTAGTTTTACATCCACCTCCTTTTTCTTCCAGATTGCTGTCAAAATGAGTGAAACACCTTCAAGTAGTTACTCGGTGAATCATCCAAACTCCTCCGAGAGCGAGCAGAGTTTATCCACTCGCCATTTCAATGTTACCGAACCCATTGTGGCAAAACGGATTTGTTTCTATAAAAGTGGAGATCCCCAGTTTAATGGAATCAAAATGGTAGTTAACAGCAGGTCTTACAAGACTTTTGATGCCTTGCTGGATAGTTTATCCAAACGTGTCCCGCTACCTTTTGGAGTAAGGAATATCAGTACACCAAGGGGGAGACACAGCATCACCAATCTGGAGGATCTGGAAGATGGAAAATCCTATATTTGCTCCCATCAGAGGAAAATGAAGCCCATCAACCTGGAACAGGCCAGCAGAAAGCCACTGCCCTGGCAGATCAGCAGGCCTGTCAGTGCTCGTCGTCGAGCTGTGCAATTAGCAAGGCAGAATGAAGATGGGTTTGGCCATCGAGAAAGCAGGATAACAACTCCCAAAAAGATGCTTGTTTTCAAAAATGGGGATGTAAGACTTAGGCGCACCATAGTTTTGGGAAAGAAAAATACACAAACATTTGAGGCCTTACTAGACTATATGAGTGAATTAATGCAGTGTCCAGTTGCAAAACTCTATACCACTGATGGCAGAAAGGTGAGAATATGGATGAGTACTGACTTTTTAAATGATTTCTTTTAGATTATTTTAAATTAAAAAAAATTGTATCCACTTTAAGTTTGAAACAGAGCCATGATGCATTATCAGATGTGCTAAATTTCATTTGTTTACTCTCTATTCTTTTTCTCCCTTCAGAAGGGCTACCAGCTTGGAGGAAATATACTGGAATCTAGGGAACAGAGAGAAGCTAGTGAGGACACATACTCATTTCATTTTTAGCAAAAAGAAAAAACACTTCTTTCTCTTACTCAAGCCTCTTTCAGGCATGCTCCCAATTCTATAGTTTTATCCATTTATACAAAACCTTCCTTTATTCTAAATACCGTTTATCTGGTATTTTTAATATTTTAGAACATGATAAGTAGCATAATGCCCACATGTATTTTTATCATTGCACAAATGTAGAGTGGTTTGCCATTAATGACTTGGAACTCTGACACCTGATTGCCTATTATAGTTTCAAACCACGGACCAGGTTCTATACCCATAAGCTCAGATAGTGCAGCATTAATAATTCAAATTTTAGTCTCACGTGCTGTTTGTATAATTTTATCTCGGTGTTTTTTCTGTCTGTTGTTTAACCACAGAAAAACACTTATGGTTACACTTAGCAGGTATCTAGATAGAGAATTCTGTGCAGAACTAGAAGAGTTCAAAAGAAGTCTCCTGTTTACCCTTCACCTGTTCAAATTGTGTATTAGGTTGGGAAACGATCCATATTACCTACAAGTTAGTGAAGTACAGTTTGTAAGCATTAATTTGCAATATATTTTGGAACATACATTCAAAACTGTCAGACAAGGCTCTGAGCAACTTGATCCAGTCAGATCTGCTTTGAGCAGAGGGTTAGACTACATGACCTCCAGAGGTCTTTTCCAAAGTATAATGCTCTCTGTTGGTGTCCTATTCCTTTGTGGAAGTATTAGTCAACTGATTGTGCTGTATTCTGAATTTTTCCTCCAAGTATGTCTTCATGTGTATACCTATGTCCAAGTGCATATTTCTATTTCATGACTATGAGTAGTCACTGTGCAATGATGAAACAAAATTACATGTATAAACACTTAAATTTTAAGAAAATTTTGATATGGATCCAAGTTGCTTCTTGAAGTAATTATCCAATATATTTATATAACAAGATATATCCTCACAGAAGTAGGAATTGCCTTATAGGAATTGAAAAATTAATTCTGTGCTGTGATACATATTTAATAGTCTGCTGCAAATGAATGTAGAGACTTAGAAGTGAACATATTAAAGCTTGAAAGGGATAAATCTCTTACATTATTTTTTGGTGGTTACGAAGGCAGAGAATTTAATGTTACTTTTTTTTCCAGGTTCCTAATCTTCAGGCCCTGATATTGTGCTCTGGAGCTGTAGTTGCAGCGGGGAGAGAGCCTTTTAAACCAAGCAATTATGAATCTCTTGGGTATTTGCGGCCTGCTAAATTGCTTGGAATTGGGAATCGTGTGTACCCAAAAGCAAATGCCAAGTCAGAAAGTGAAAAGAGTAAGTTCTTTGAATTCATTTGTATTTTATTAATTTGTTTATCTCTCTCAGCATAAGACATAAACAGTGACAATCTTACTAGGATCAAGGATATTCAGAAAGGTCAGCCGAAACTGCTTATATCAGCTGTGACTCCTCTGTAAGCTTATGAAAGATCAAAGTGTTAATTTTCTTTTTAAAATGCAAGTTTCTGGTAAGTACTTAGCTAGTATGCATATTTGATTTTTGACAGACTTCGAACATGGATGGAAATCTATGAGTATATTTCATTTTAATTCACTTGATTGCCACTGTTAATTATTTTTTTAGTGTCAGAATTAATAACAAGAGTGGTAAAAGTAAAACCTCAGGCTACTTCAGGCTCTCATTGAATCGCTTGGGTAAAACTTTTGTTCGGTTTTCAGAACTTAACAAGTGGAGGTTTAGCTTGTCATGACTTACTCTTCTTCTCTTGTTACATGCTCCACATAAATAGAAAAAAGCTAGTATAGCATCCATCCACTCACAAATTCATCATGTTTTTGAAGTTGCTTTTGCCTAAACAGAATGTTGTCCATTCCTATATCCTCATGGCTGCCATATATATATTTAATAAGTTTGTGAAAAGATACACAAATATGTACTTTCTCTTTGATTACTGAAGGAGTTGCTCCACTGATAAGGTCAGGAAGAGTGGGTAGTGGCCAGTGGATGATTAAGAACATGAGGAGCTCTTGGAGACAAGCCAGGCAAGATGAATAGCCTGAGGTCAAGGGAAACTAAATGCTGCAGTACCAGAACTTTAGGTCCTCTGGGAATTCCAGATATTAGAGCATCCTGTAGTGCTGAGGTACTGTCTTCAGGAACTTCCTTAATCCAGAGGTACTCTCTACTCTTGCTGTAGCTTTGTGCTGTACTGGAGAACCCAGGGAACACTGTAATTGTTACTGTACTGGGACTTTCCACAGTAACCCTGACAGTGTTGTGGAGCATATTAATATATAAGACATTTGATTTTCTTTTGCTTGAGGGAGTTCCATTCCCATTCCTTGCACTTTATCTCCCCACTAAGCTATTAATATAAACGCTTTTCAGCCTTCATGTGCTTTGACTTGCACAGCTTAAGACCTGTTTGCAGAGCATAACAGAATGAGTCAAGAGACACTAAATAAGAACATTATGAGAATGAAAGTTCTTCAGAAACAAAAATCCTACCCAGATTTTTTTTTTGAGACAGAGACTGAGTCTTGCAATTGTAGAAAACCTGAGTTGCTGAATCTGATTGTCTCCTGCTTCTAATTCTTAGTTAATAGCAATCACAGAAGGAGGGAGGAAAAAACAACCCTCTTTTTTCTCTAACCTGAGAATTTCAAACATATCAGGTGTAGGAGAGATCACTGATGATATGAAAGCATGGAAAATGAAATTTCAGCATCTTTGTCCTAATTCCATTTCCAGAGATGGAGAAGGTGGGACTTTTACTTTGGGGAGCATAAGTTCTGGTCTGTGTTAGAAGAGTTAGCACAGACTTTTGTTTCTTATTCAGCTCATGGTAAAGCAAATGCTTGGGAAACTTGCAAGGCCATTTTCCTGAAGTTATAGACATGTTTCTGTAATAGTACTATATTATTGTAAAAGTCTTGACATGAGTCTTGACTTAAAAAACCCAAACAAAATTAAATTCTAGAAATGTAGATAAGTTAATACGTGTTAAAATGTTTTATGCAAGTGAAACCTATCTATTGAAGGGTGGATCATAAATATTTAGATATCAGTGGCAGTTGTTCATACCTTGTGTGGGTATACCTGCACTGTTTCCCTTGCACATGCAGACAACCTTGGAAGACAGAAAAGCTTTACTCTTATCTCATGTTCTTAGCTCTCAACTCGTCAGCGACAACTATGAGAGAGAGATGAAATAAAAATTTTTAAAAGACCCAAGTTATTGAAGAGTAATCAAAACATATTGTGGGAATATATATTGTGTATGCCAACACATTTTGGGCCATATTCAAAAATCACTGATGTCTAGAAATATTCTCATTGGCTTTGGTGAATTTTGCACCATTGTCTGTAGTACAGATACATAGATGTGTTTCAGAATGTCATGATTTAAGTTCAGATTTTACAAGAAGTTCAAGAACTTCAATGTTTACTTTATAGAAGGTCAGTCCAGAGGATTGGATATGAACACTTTCCTCATGTGACTTTACAAAGAGTAGTGACTCATGTACTGTATATTGTCAGATTAAACCTAAGGACATATACATTCTCCTTGACCAAGAGGTTTTAGTCTTAACTTTAAGAACTAATAGGAAATGATACATTAATGATCACTAAAGCATGAAGAGGAAGTAAAGCTGGTAGCTTGAGGCTCAAACAAGTGAGCACCTATGAATCCCTTGAAAAGCTCAAGGCAATCTCAGCTCTCAACTAAGTATAAAATGAGATCATCTAGTACACTTTTAGGCTTTGGAGCTTCAAATAAGACTATAGTTCTGGCATCAGAAAGAAATTATAGTAAAATAAAATTAAGTGGACAAGCATTTAAATGCTTAATTCTTTATTAAGGCTTTCTTATATTTCTTTCTCTGAAAACTTCATAGATGAATAGCAAGATTACCCATTTTTTTCTATACTTTCTAATGCAAAATAAATAAAAATCAAAATATTTAAAATAACACACTTCATTAACATCTTTCATACTAATTTTTCTCTTTTCTTCTTTTCTCTTCCTTTATTGCCTGTCTACTGTCTCATCATCTGGATCCTTATCCATGGTATTTGTCTGCTCTACTTTCTGTCTACTGAATGAATCTGTGTTCTTTCAATGTAATTATTGGTAGTGAGAGCTGAAATGGACTCTAGTTCAAGATCTCAGATATTCTCAGTTTCTTCTGATAAAGGATCCAGCAATGATAACAACTCCAATGATAACAACTCAGAGTCTTCCTATGTTCTTGACAGCCATAATGGGATAGAAGGAAATCAGTCAGTTATTGGTGAAGACTTACCTGTGGCACAGTATCAAGATGACATTGAGAAATCTGTTCACGTTAATCAAGACGGCAGTATCACCGTGGAAATGAAAGTTCGATTCAAAATTAAAGAGGAAGAAACTATTAAGTGGACAACTACTGTAAGTCGTGCTGGCCTTTCTGGTGACAAAAATATCTCCATCTGCAATTCTTCTGCAATGAATGTGGAAGACTGCTCATCCAATGTAAATACATCAGACTGTATAAATCCAAAAGATGCTCCATTTTTGAAGAGCTACAATAAAGAAGAGGAGGACTCCTTACAGCAATCCAATGAGGAAGTGCTAGACAAAGAATCAGAATCTGATTTGAAAACTGCTGATTGCAATGTCTCTGAGAGGAACGATTCTGCAGATTTAGATGTAGGTAATGTATCTGAGGAAAATATCAAGCCTCGCTTTTATAGGCCTCCCACCCCTGGGCCAAGGTGTGTTAGACAAAAGAAAGCAGTAGTTGAAAGTGTCACCTTGGTCTCTGAGAAAGAGGTTCAAGAGAAGACAATAGGACAGTTTTCCTACAGTGAGGAAATAGAGAATGGAGGAAAAACATCTGAATATTGCATGGTAGCTCATTCAAGCAGAAAAAAATCAAGTGTCAGTAATCCAAAGTTTAATGAGATGAGTGACAATGGTTTATTAAAGCTTTCTTCAGAAAATATAAAAGAAGAAATGCATTTTAAAGTAAGCCACAAAAGTAGTGAGTTAATAGAAACCACAAATAGGAAGACATTAGAAGTGCCTGATGAGGATGAAATGGTACAGAATATATTGGAGAAATCAGTTGTGGGACAAAGTGCATATAGTAGTTTCGTATCAACCTCCAAAGCTAACATCAGTGGTTTCATGCCATCATCAAAAACTTACCAGACAGCTAGGCCAGGTACAGCAGATGACATCCATAGGTCATGTGATATTAAACAAATAAAAAGATCAGTGAGTTCTTTCATTACATATTCAGAATTATGTCAGTCAAAAGAAGAATTAAAATGCCGAGCTGCTGATTTAATAGCTATTTCTCAAGATTCGGTCCATTCAGCCTGTGCTGGACATAGCCAGATGAAGATGGCACCTCCATGTAGTAAGAGTCCTACTGAGGATGCAAATCCAACAACTGGATTCTTTCCTGCTGTTACTGAAAGTGAGAATCAAATCTGTTCCACGACTGAATCTGTGATAACACTCATTGAGAACAGCCAATCTGCATCATCACTCACCAAAAAGAAGAAGAAGAAAAGAAAATCACCTAGCTTGCAAGAGCAAGGTACCTATGAAAATCAAAAGCAACAAGAAATTTCAGGGGTAATTACAAGTGGAGGATTGCCTATCACACAGGATTCCACAACAGAGGCTGTGGATAAATATTCTGAAATGCCTCAGAAAAAAGGATCTCAATATTTTGCAAAAAACAGTGATGGGTCTCCCAATTTGGACAAAAACAAATATCCTGAAGATGAGCTCTATCACCAGGATTCAGTGGAACAAAATGAATCATCATCATCTAATAAGAAAAAAAGAAGTAATAACAAGAAGTTAGCCAAGGTAAAATTGAAATCAGGCAAAAAAAGTAGTATTATTTCATCTGCAAAGAGTGAAGAAGGTCTAATGACGGCTGATTCAAACAATGAATCTGAGCACAGTCAGGATACATTTAGTATTGAGAAAGAAGGTGCACATCTTAAAACCAGTTCTTTCAAACAGACACCTAACTCATCAGTGACTTCAAAGCCATTTTCAGAAGTGCCAAAAGATCTTAGCTTTGAAAAAGAAAAAGAAAAGAAGAATTTGGAACATTTGCTATCAAAGAAAGAGAAAAAGCAAAAGGCAATGAAGAAAAATCTAGGTAAAGGTGTAAATAAGATAAATATGTCAGAGAGTGCCATTGCACTAGTGGCTCTAAACCAGGAGGGTTTTCAAGAGGAGGTTGTTGAACATTCACGTGAAAACTATGTCCAAACTTGGCTGAAAAATTCATTATCAAATTCTGTCTTACCCCCTATAAAGAAAAAAGAAATGTCTGTAGAGAATAGCAATGCCTGTTCTTTTCCTAAAGAAAATACTGATGCTTCTATAGAAAAAGAAGCTAGATTTACCACAAATAATGTGCATGTAACTGGAAGAAAACATCTACTGGAAGATAATCTAACAAAAAGACCATTAAAACCTATTGGTAAATTGAGAATTTCAGGAGATTCAGCCAAAGATTCAGATGAAAGACAAACTGAATCTTCGATTAATTCTACTACATCCATAGTAGAAGAAGGCAAGTATTCACTAAAGTCAGAATTTCATCAGGATAGTAAGCTACATTTGTTTCATGAAGCACATGACAGTGATAAAAAGATGACAGAAGTTGACATTGAAGTTACCAACCTATGTCAAAGAAAAAGATCTGAAGTTGCTGTTCAAGCTGATTGCACAATTGTTAGTGAGAAAATTGGAATTGAAGTTCAGAATAATTGCATGTCCAGTGTGTTGCTCCATGAACTACAATCAACTTTGCTTGGTCTGCAGAAAGGACATAGTGGATGCATTGGAAAATCTTGCAGCTTTTCAGATCTTTCTCCTGCAGCTCTTGGTTCTTCCTCCAATGCCCTCCTAGCTTGGCTACTTTTACTCAATCTGAGAGAGAGTTTGATTGGGACAATCACAGACAATATGCAAAAAAATGCCTGTAGCTGTTCTGAAATATTTACACAGTTAAAATGTCTGAAACAAACTGCAGCTATAGAACAAGCTGATGAGCTGAAGGCTGTCTTCTCACATCTCCAACAATCAACAGAAAATAAGCTATTACAATTTAGGAAGGAACTTGAAAACCAGGACTCCACACATGAGAATATGCCCATATCTGAAATTCCTAATGATGTACATTGGCATGAAGATGAAGAATCGGTTGAGTCTTGTATTGCAATGGACAGTGTCAATTCTGAAGAAGCTCTAAAATTAGCTGGGGAATCAGAAAGCTGTCTTGATATAGAGAGGGATCTTTGCAAAGAAACAGAGACTTTAGACATGACTGCTCCGAAGACACAATCAGGAGGTCAATATGCCAATACTAATTCAAATACCTGTAGCCTTCCATCAGCTCTAGAGGCATCAGAAGGAAATGAAGAAATGCCTGATAGCCTATATGAAAAGACTCAAGATACATCGTTCATTAATGAAGAGTCAGAATCTTCAGTAGAACCTAACTCCACAGTTCATAGTGTTACTTCTAATGATAACAATTGTACTTTAGATCAGGATTCTTCTGAGTTAGAAGGTGAAAAAGGCATTGTACCTGTTACTACTGATAAAAGTGAAGATGAGGATGTTGATCTAAAGTCAGCAGATATCGATAAAACCCCAAAAAACCAACTTACACTCGATGCTGAAACCTCTGTAGAATATAATAATGAGGATTCTTCTGTACAGGGTGACAAGGAAGATGGAGAAATATCTGAGGAAACCTCTGAGAGGTTATCTACAGTCTCTCCATTATCATTTCGTTATGAATCAAAGC
Organism: Chamaea fasciata; assembly: GCF_029207755.1. NCBI lineage: Eukaryota > Metazoa > Chordata > Aves > Passeriformes > Sylviidae > Chamaea > Chamaea fasciata. The sequence continues at coordinate 39,765,327 of NW_027094086.1, read as the reverse complement.
AAATTACAGAATGTGATGTGACCGAAGCAGAACAGAAATTGCAAGAAGAAGAACTGGAGAATAAAATGTGTTCTGACACCTCTCAATTAAAAAAATGCTTTAAAAGTCCTGCTACTTCAGACTGGTCAGATTACAGACCAGATACTGAAGAGAGTGATTATAACTTTAGAGCATCCAGTGACTTGACCAATGAAAGTGGGGAGGAAGCACTTGAAAAACATTATAACACTGGCTATGTAAAGAGAACTATTGAAAGACTCTATGGCAAGACAGAAGCTTCATTTAAGCCTGACTTTCACAAAGGATTTCCTTCTATGTCAAAAGTATTTCATGCAGATACTGAAGGATTCCACTCTGCAGTGGGGGAAAAAATAATTTATTTTTCTCAAGAATCTATGTCTTGTTCTGCAGAGAAGTTGTCGCATTCTTCACTACCATCACAAGAATATCCAGTAAAAGTAAATAAAGATGACAGTATAATGAGAAGAGAAAATACTCCTTTACCAACACCACAATCTGCTCTTGACAGAGAAGGGACACGTTGTACTAATGACTGTTTAGGGGAATCAACAAATCAACCTTGTCAACCTAGCATCCATGCTAGTGAAGATGAAGGAATATTGATAGATAAAGGCAAATGGCTTCTGAAAGAAAATCATTTGATAAGAAGATCACCACCTGAACGGACTGGAATGTATGGTAATTTGGATACAACATCAATTGAAAGTGATGAAGTTCCATACTCTCACTTTGGCCATCTGGATCACTACCCTGCCCTTGATGAGATCCCTTCCTCAGAACTTGAAGACATGGTAAAACCCCCTGAAAATTTTTGCAGCTACTTCAATATGCCTCATAATAGTGATTCAGACCCCTTTCAGGATGAGTCAAATACAAAAGGCAAACCTAGTCGCAATGGTAAGATCCTTCCTGCACCAAACAAAGACAAGACCAATCCAACAACCACAGTAGGTTCTACTTCCACACAGGCTGATGCCAATTTTCCAGCCTTTTCGTCTGTAGAATTTAGATTGCCTGATAACAAGGTACATCCATTGGAAAAGCCTTCAAATGCTGTACCCATACAGTCTCAGCCAACTAATGTTAGTAATGTTGATAGAAGTGCTGTTCATGAAGAAGATTCTCTGGATAGACTCCATGCAATATGTGGCCAACATTGTCCAATTCTGATGGTGACAGTGATACCAATCAATGAGGAGCAAAGAGGGTATGCCTACCAAAAGGCATCTGATATTGAAAACCAGCTGGGTCCATATTTGTGGACCAAAAAGAGCAAACATTTGGAATGGTCAGGTGAAGACCTGACAGACAAAAATAATCATGCGACTTTGAAGAATAACTCTATCAATAAGATTGCCAGTGACATATTTAATAGGTTTTATGCTGATAACACCTTAGATTTTATTAGTAACTTTGGAATAATTGCATCCTCAACTTTGAAAGACACAAATATTTTAGGGGAGTTACATATTACAGAGAATATGAATGTAAACCCCATGGAAACCAGAAATTGTCAAAATAGTGTATCCAAACACACACCCAATGATCCCGTCACAGGCACAAATACTGAGCTACCCAATGGAAAGACAAAAATATGTCAAACCTTAAGAATAAATTTAATTTATATTGTTGGAGAAAATTTTTCTCCTATGTTGGCAGATCCAGCAGAAACCTGTCATTCTGAAATATTTCTGAAGTGTGACACTTCCTTAAATAGCATTGAACATAAAGACTCTGAAAATCTGAAAAACAAAAATGCCTTTCCTACAGAAGAAGAGGACAAAGAACAAGTAGATTGCTCTTCTACAATGAACAGTGGAGACCGGAAAGAAAAGAGTGACTTGTAATAAAGATCTTGGAATTTCCATCACATTAGATTAGTGAAAACATCTTCAGAGAAAAAAAATCACATAATAAACTGCTGAATGGTGCAACCAATAAAGCTCAGCACAAAACAGTGTGAATAATAGATAAAAAAAACCCTAGCAATTGTATATCAGTGCTGAAATACAAATATTAATTAAATTTTTATGGAAATCACCTTACGAAGAAAAGTTGTTCTTCTAAGGCAATGATTTCTTGGCTAGGAAACAGGTTTTCTCTGAAATATTATCTGTTAAGAGGTAGTTGTGTACCAAGCTAATTTTAGAGAAATGATGGCTGCTTGTTTCAACAGAGAACTGAAATTTGAAACACCTGCCCAAGCTTTTAGATAAGATTTTTATATTCCATGACATTTGAGAAGGAGCTTGAAAACTGTATTTCAGTAGAAATGCTTTTCCCAGAAGAAAATGAAGATATGTTTAATTTGAAATGAAAAGTAGTAAATACTATTCAAATGCTCTAATACAATAACAAGTAGGAAACAGAAGTCATGGTAATTTTATATAGATGTACATTATAAAATTGCTCTTTGAGGTTTTAAAGGGCAGCTACAGAACATGTATGTGAGTAAAGAAATTTTTCCATGTAGGATTATCCAGACACCAAATAAAGTTGGCCTCTTTAACTCAGAGGACACTAGAAAAGGGCCATATTTAGGAACTGAGAGAGGAGACTCTTTGTCAATGGACTTCCTGACTGCTCTTGCCATATTTCCTTCTGAGGCAGCATCACTTACTTATAAAATTGTTCTACATACACTGAAGTTTTATTTGTGTGTTCTAACTTAGCCTCTGTCTGTACTTCAGAGATTGTATTTGTGTTGTTTTGTTTTGGTGTGGGTTTGTTTGTTTATTTGGGGTTTTTTTGTAAATATGCTGTATTTTGAGAATCCAAGGCATATGCAATGTGTTTCAGGATCTTTCAATCTCTTGTTAGAGTTGTTTTGGATACCTGTTTACAGCATTTTTTAAATAGTGCATGTATATAGCAAGCACCTCCATATGGTTTACAATTTTCAGTAAATGATGTTAACACATGAAATCGGAAGATATTTAATGTATATTATCATAAGGGGAGTGTTTCAGTTTTTTGGTTAGATTTTAATTCCTAATACTGCACAGTACCTCTTTTCAATGTCAAAGAAGTCAGAGATATACCTGAAAAAAGAAGGTGCCACTTTTCAGGTAGAGAATGAGAATTTGGCCGTTCTGTATTCTTGAAGACTGTCTTGGATAACTAGCATGTACATGCTGTGATAAGCCCTGGGTCATGATCCTATGATTATCCAGATTGGGGACATAATAAAAGGTTGACGCAAATTCCTCTTGGCCCAGAGGTTGTGGCTGTCTCTCTGAGGGACAGAAGGTTCGTGAATGGGAAGTGGAAGTTGGATGTGAAGCAAAAGGGGTTTGTAGCACAGGTAGGAAACCTAGAAGCACTCCTCAGTTTTTTTAGAAGTCCAGTGGCTGATCTATTTCCCCCTAAATAAATGTTATCTTTCCATTGTTTGAAGCGGTATATTCTATGTAATAAACTAATATTATAATTCTAAAGGAAGATGTATTGTCTAATATATTTCACACCCAATAGCTGTGTGTTATTTCCTATGCTGCCCTTGTTCCTGATGTTCTTTTGTCCATTTCCACTTCTTTTGGTGTCCCCCTTCACATGTTTTAGTGCAGCTCCAAGTAAAAAGTCTCAATGGTATTTTTTCATCCCTTTCATCCCCTACATGCCGATACAGAAATGAAACCTTTGTTTGAAAAATGCAACTCAAAATTACTAGAATCCATCTGAATATCATATAGCATTTTGTGCTGTAAATAATGTCTAAGTTGTAGGCAAATTAACAGCTATACATATGTCTCCATCACTCACAGCCTTTCTGCTGGATTCATAGCACTCTGTGCTACATTCACAACACTTCAGCATTTCCAGATCAAGGTTCAGGAAACTTTAATCAGGTCCTTATTACTGAGTTACTGAGAGTTGTTGAGCAAACTAAGCACTTGAAACATGAGATGTGAGGTACTCCCTCAGGTTACAATTAGCAGACACCACAGCAAGTGGTGAAATGGATATTAACTGAAAGACTTGGTTTTGATTTCTGTGTGTTAACTGAAAGAGAAGGAATAAAATAGTCACCTCAGCAGGACAAAATGTTGACAGTGAGATGTACCATACTGTCATAGGATTTATATACTCATTAGTGGTACATGGAAGATCAGAGAATCATGGAATCATTTACGTTAGAAAATATCTCAGAATCCAACCATTAACCCAGAATTGCAAAGTCCACCATTAAACCATGTCCCCAGGTGCCATATCTACACACCTTTTTGATACCTTTGGGTTTGGTGACTCAACCGCTTCCTTGGACAGCCTCCACTGTTGGACAACCCTTTCAGTGAAGTAATTTTTCCTGTCATCCAATCTGAAATCCAATCTAAACCCTCCCTGGTGCAACTTGAAGCAAAGTTAGACGATATCAGGTGTCTGAGATGCACAGATAAAATAAAATTGTTTTCAAAGTTAAGATTGGAGAAGGCTGAAGAGAGAACCTCACAGTGCTAGAGCAACATACTGATTGACAGAGGCAAAACCATCATGACGAGTAATAAGAGCTACTTTAATAGGATAGAAAAGCAGTCAGCAAGCATTCTGGGATTTATAGAGAGTATGCCACACATCTGGAAGGAATTCAGTTTTTCTCTTGCTGTACTTTAAAAAGAAACAGCCAACATAACATATAGATCACAGTCCCAGGAAATCTCAGTTTATGTAGTTCAGCCACTTGCTAGAGGAATACTACACAATTGGGTAAGTAATTCCATCTAATTACTAAATCTCATTTAAAATATTTTTCTCTGTAGTCATTACAGCTTCCACCAGACAGATGTTCTAGAGCTTGAGTCCTGCTTTTGATGTCTGTCTTGAATATTTTCTAGTTTCCATCCTCAGCCTACTCATGGTTAATTTATATACATGCGTCCCAAAGCCATCACTGTAATTTGCTTAGTCTTTTTCCTCCTTGGTATCTGTCAACAAAATCAGACATTTTCTCAGCTTTTTCTCCAACATAAATATTTCCTCCGTTTCCTCTAATCATCAAGGCTGTAGTTTCTGAAATGCATAAGGCATATTTCTCTTAATTTTAAGGATGTCAGAGGAAAAGAAGATATTTGTTCAGTATATCACTATTACACAAGTACCTTGACTTTTATAGCACTAATGATATCAAATATATTTAATCTAATCGTAATGTTGATCCTCTGTAAGAGTTATGGGGAATAGTTAATACAATGTTCTCACCTTGTGTCACAGATTAGCCCCAGTCAGAACTAAGCCTCATTCAGCTGCCTGCACCCTTTCCCACCAGTGGGACTGGGGAGAATAAAAGAGAGAAGACTCATGGGTTGAGATAAAGTTTAAAAGATAAAGCCAAAGGTGCACACACAAGCAAAGCAAAACAAGGAATTCAATCATCAGCTAATTTCAGCTGTGGGAAAAGAAGGTTACAGCAAGTTTTGAGGAAGCTCACAGTGCTCTGTTGATAGTAAATAGTAAATGTTGATAGTATTTCTGCCAGTTACTTCTCTTTCTCACAGTTGTTATTTTTAACTTATACTTTCAGTTTAATATGTTCCAGTTATGAGAATTCTGGAATTGACAAATTTAACTTGTCGATAAGAGTTTCTAACAATGATACCATTTCCCTTAATTCCATGCTGCTGGTACTTAGCTTTCACTGAACGAATGGAAGTTCCACTAGTTCCAGCCCCCCTGCAGGAGTCAGGGACACCTTCCACTTAGACCAGGTCACTCAGAGCTCCATCCAACCTGGTCTTGAACACTTCCAGAGACTTCTCTGGTCAACATATTCAAGCGCCCCACCACTCTCACAGTGAAGAATTTTTCCCTAATATCTAATCTAAACCTGTTCTCTCTCAGTTTGAAGGCATTGTCCCTTTTTCCTGTGACTACATGCTCTTGTAAATAGTCTCTCTCCATCTTTCCTGTAGGCTCCTTTCAGTTGCTGGAAGTCCACCCCAAAGCTTTCTCTTTTCCAGGCTGAATAAACCTGATTCTCTCACCCTTTCCTCTTAGCAGAGGTTGTTCATCCCTCTGATCAGCTTGCTGGCCCCCTCTGGATTTTCTTCAACAGATCAAAGTCCTTCCTGTGCTGGTAAAGCTTCAGTGGATTCTAAACGAGCTGCTACATCCGTGTAGCCAATCACACCTTTGCAGAGATACAAATCCTTTCTTAAACAGTTCTTTTTCAGCAGAGCTAATTTGCTTTCAGAGTCCCTAATGTTTAAAGTGATGAGTGTCAAGGCTGTCATTACACAGCACTGCATTGAGCAGAGCTGATATATCCTAAGTAAAGAGAGCCCTATATTTAATACAATATTTCAAAACTGTGTTTGAAATACAATTATGTCCATTCAAATTTGTCTTGGTCAAATAGGACATCTAGAATAAAAGACATGAATGCAACCTGATGTTTCGTGACATACCCAACACAGCAAACTCAGTATTTGCCTGCTGTGATTTTGTGAAACACATATTTCTGTATTCATTGACATACTATTATTTAGAATTTTGATTACCGAAATACATTTTATTTAAGAATCTTGAGTTTAAGTAATTCAGTGAGTCTTTTTATCTTTTGATAGGTAGGAAATGGAATGTGTCAGTCCTCACCAGTGATGTGCCATCTGCAGGAACAAGTTCAAAGGTTTATATTACATTGTATGGGGATCGTGGCAGTTCGGGTCCTATTTTTCTTGATGGAGAGAAGGGAAAATTATTTCAGAGAGGCAATGAAGACATCTTCACAGTAAGTAATATTTATTCATTGTGTTGCCCTCTTGCTTCCTGCCAGATCACATGACATTTCAAACTCTATGTGATGAAAAGGCAACTTTTTGTATGTTACACATATCTAGAAACGAGAAACAAGACTTAAATGTAGAGCTAAATTTAGTATCCTTTCCCACTCACTTATCCAAAGCTTATTAGATTCAACATGTTAATTGTCTGTTGAAGAAGAACTAGTGTTTTATTTGCATTGTGCCCAAGAAAATACCAAGAGATGAACGACAAGAAATATCTGTTTAGTTTGCAAATCTGAAACAGGGCTATGATATTAAAAATTAAATGAAGAAGTGAAGAATTAGGATATGGAGTAACATTCTAACTTTGTTAAACACCTGCTACTTTATTGAAATAGTGGCAAATTTTATACCTGTAATAAATCTATCTGAAACTGCTTCTGCTTCTGCTTCTGCTTCCAGTTACACAAAAAAAATTCTTCCTCAGTCAATCTTATAATGTGGTGACTTAGGTGAGCCAGACTAGTCCTTTATCACAACCTGCATAACTGGAGTGTGTATATAGGATTGTCAGGCGTTGTCTACAGGTGTCTGCTATGGCCGTATGACAAACAGGTGCTTGCATCAATAGTATCCAGCACAGCAACTCCCCTTATGAGAAAAGGTGTTTGATGGCACCATTGTTGAAGAGTTCACCTTTGCCACAATCGCCCTGTACATGTTTGGGATGCAGGAAGTTCAGTTCTTACCCCTTTTCAGCCTGTGGAGTTTCTCAGAAGAATCCAGCACCCCTGATAGAGAATGTCATTCTCCATGTGTGATATCAAAACAAGCCAGATTGAAAGGAGTGGATAAAAGGAGTAAGCAGGTCTTGTTGCCATTTCTGAAATTAATTTCACCTACAATAACTTTTAGATGCAAAATATGGAGGACAGTCCCAATGTTGGAGTCTAGAATTCCCCTGTTAGGCAAGAATTGATAGCACTGAATGCAGCTAAGGAGAACCTCCTCTAAAATGTACAGAAAGAGAAAAAGCTATCTGAGTGCACTGTATTTGCACATAACTGTGGTCTATCCTCATTGCTCTGTCACTTTGTCATTTATAACGCTGAATCCAGGGAAATTTGTGATACAGGGAACTCAGTTCACACCCATCTATACAATGTCAATGAAAACAGGAAAATTAATTCTACAGAAGACAGCAGAAGGAGAGAAAATCAAGCCTACATCATAACAAATTATACAGTGAGGAAGGAAGACTGATGGTGTACTTCCAGTTCCTTACAGATAAGCTTTCTATTTCTACACTTAAGTTCATAGTAAGGCTGGTTGAATAACCTTCACATGAAGTTATTCCCTCAGTGCCCTGTTATCTGTACTGGACATATTCATCTAGCCTGCCCAAGAGCTAATCTTTCAAATACAGCTTTTTCGCTTGATTTAATAGAACTTATTTGTAAAAAGAAGCATCAAAGATTAACACAATTGTTTCCAAAATATTGTAAAGCATACAGTCCTTGAGGAGTAGGGTGAAACTCGTAGGTATGTGGGAGGCAAAACCAGTTTTGGAGCAGGTTACTAATACAGATGCTAAACTGAGATAGGTTTCAAGGTCAAGACACTTTTGCTTTTTAGTCATACATATGGTCTCTATTCATCTCCCACTGAGGCAAGTATTCAGCCAGGAATTACTACAGGAATTTCCTAAAGATATTTAAATAGGATTGGCAGGCCAATGGGATTTTTGAGGGTTGTCTTTTAGAAGACCCAAACGTCTAGGGATTATCTGAAGCAAAATAAGTTGGAAAGGCTTGTTTAAGTATCAGAATATTTAATTCCTCGAAACAAAAGTCTCACTTTACAGTTATTAAATGAAATTTCTGTTGCATGTCCTGTTTTTAAACAAATGTTATGCATTTTATTAGTTGTGCTTCTTTCACAGGTCAATACTAAGAATATAGGACATCTCTACAAAATACGTATAGGACATACAAATGCAGGAGACTCCCCTGCCTGGCACTGCAAAGAGGTAAAAGTAGTGAGAAAGAATTTTATCTGTCCAAAAGCAGTCACTATGACAGTGGGTTCAAAATATGAGTAAGAAAAAAATCCCTGGGATTATATTAGCCTCATGAAATTCTTTCACCTTCATTTAAGGGATTACTTATGAAGGAATGTTTCTGTGTAGAATTAAAGCAGCTTATCTTATGATGTCTGGGTTGGCTGTTTGCAATTTAATACATTATGTTTCTTTAAAAATGTGTGGCTGGGCAGCAAGGAAGACTGCTTAACTTCGCTACTATAGTCTGAGTCTTCTACAGTCTTTGTATGCTACAAAGTGCCTAGAATTTGTTTAAACCGACAAAGTCATTGAACCCAGTCCAGCCAAGTCCTCCCCAGATCTGTGGCTGATGCCTATGGGACTCTGTGCACAGCACCAGAGCTACATTGCAAATGTTTCTAGTTGTGTATCTCTGTCAAGAAAATGACAATAAGAGGTCCTTTTCCCTCCTTCTGTAAAAAATATCTTGATGCAGGTTAAGCAAGTATAATAAAGCAAAGGGAATGAGCTAGTTGCATTTCAAGGTTTGGTTGGGAAGCATGGTATATAGGTTTCTGGACTCGAAACTAAAGGTTCTGACTTTTATCCTAGTATCTGATGTGATACTATGTGTGCCAATTATATGTATGCATGCCTGAAACTCTTCCATTTTTGTGCCAGAGTTTCTTATCTTTCAGTTAAGAGACTGCAGTTTATGAAGAGCTTTAGAAGCTACCGGTAAACTCAATGTTAAAATTACATTTCATGGTATATCTAGATCTATCTAATGCAAAGTGCCCACTGAAGTCAAATATTCACTGATCAGTGCTCGAAATCTGTGGCTATTTGATGCTTGTTTTAACCTGTGCCTGTGACTCAGAAGGAAGACTGAGATCTGGGAAATGTTAACTGCAGTTTAAACAAGATCCCGTGAGTTCGTATCTCTAGCCAGTCCATGTCTACACTGAAATACCATGTATTATCACTCTAAGAGGTTTCACAATAGAATTATAGGGATTATATCTCTTTCAACTCAAGCGATGATGGCCTGATTATAAAACCTAGGTATTTGTTTTCCAGCTGTACTGCTGGAAAACAGACATTTAAAATGAGAGACTGAGGAAGTCTGACAAAAAAAATAAAAATAAAGAGAAAAATGAAGTTATTATTATCCTTCTTTCCACCTAGGAAGTATTAATTGAAATCAACAGTAAAATTTATAAACAACCAACACTTCCATGTGTTCCATTATTCATTTATTTATAAATTTTGTCTCTTTATGAAATCTCAGTCAATCAGATCCAGTTTTTAGGGAGTGGTTCATCAGCCAGGGCCAGGTTCCAGGCCATTCCCTCTTTGCAACTTTGGGCAGAAAGTCAAAGAAAAGAAAACAAAAACAAACAAACAACCACACCAAAAACAAAAACCAACAAAAACAAACGAACAAACAAAAAACCCCCAAAACATTCAAACCCTGCAGGTAGTGTTTTTTATGGTTCAGAGACAAAGGAATACAGCCATTGATCTCTAGACTTCATGCTAGAGGAACAACCTACAGACACTTAGCATCACTGTTTCTTGGGAAACCTACATTTTTTTCAGGAAGAACTAAAATTAAAAGAGCATGTTCTACAACTGCAGAGCTTTTCTGGTAGTTAGGCACACTAGTCTTCCATCAGTGTCCCAAGGTTTCTGTGTCTGTATCTGTACTGAGGTGATATCAGACCAGGAAATGTCCACGAAGGTGCTGCTTTGCAAATTACCCTTTCAGGCTTCATCAGCAGATGTCAACAGGGTAATGTGTGCCAAGTTTTTCAGACAGGATGAATCTTTGTCTCTAAAGTTTAATATTCAAGCAGCAAAAGAGATAAAAATGTTTCCAGTAATTCTGAGTTTGTTCAATATTCAAATTAAGGAGATTAGATTCTGCAAAGCACAGAGTGGAACTACGAGTAGGAGTGTCTTTCCTTCTCTTTGCCGATCCAAAATTTAGTGTAGATATGGGTATAAATTAGCATAATCAGGGACTATTAGAACATACAGCTGCCTCTGAAGTGCTTACTAAGGAATACTTTGAAGTACAAAATTACCTCTTTTCCTCCTTCAGCTGGTGTACATATGGTCCTTTTGCTCCTACATGCTCTAAGCTGGGCACGGAAGAAAATAACGTAGGGCATTGTGTAGACCTCAGTTAGTGTTGGGGCTAGCACTTTCATTGTTTATTTATTATGTCACAAGGAGTGTTGAAGAATCAAAACCTGTCCCTTTAATTCCTGTTCTGATGAAAGTGTAAGGAATAGAGATACAAGCCTTGACAAACTTCCCAGTGAGAAGTTCCATCTTTGGTAAGCCATGCCACCTAGTGCCAGCCCCCATGGATGTACCAGCTGGAACAACAACTGTAGTTGGTGGGAGTGCTCCTGAGCTGACAAAAACCCATTTCTTGGTTGCACTTGAGTTACTCTGCCCTGAGCTTTCCAATATGACTGAGTGAAAAGTCAGATTTGGGCAGTTGGATCCAGGGAGCAGAAATGCTCCAAAACCATGCTTTTGTGGTCATCCACAAAGCTCTACCTGCACAGATTTCAGCATCAGCCCACAGGTTTCATGTTCTGTTCCATCTGGTCTGAGATCAGCAAGTTAAACTGGAATTTCTGGTGCTATTTAGGTGCGGTTGCTAAACCTTTTCTCAGGGGAGCAATTCTCTTTCCCTGCACATCGATGGCTGGCCAAGGACCAGGCTGGTGGGGAAATGTCTGTGGAGCTTCCTGTTTTACAGCAGGGTCAGCCTATTCTTCCAGGTAAGCACAGTACTAGATCAGCAAAGTCTGACCCCAGACTGATGTCGATAGAGGTGAGTTCATTATTTTTCATCAGGCCCTCTATTACTTTTTGGCTGCCACAACATTTTTTCTGCTTTGTTGTCCTGTTGTTACTGTGCATACTCAGGTAAAAAGTTAAAAAGCACTGGAAAAGAAATGAGAGAGTCTTTAATGCTTTGAATTTCACACGTTCTTTAAGTGGATTTCTTGTTTGGTAAGATTTTCAATGCTTGTGTTTGGTTTAAAATAAAGGCAATAGTAAAGGCAGTAGTAAAGACATATATGTCAGACACGTAACTACCATGAAGCCAGCATATGAGTCAGATCACAAACTCTGTTTTCAATAACTGAGGATTATAGCTCCAGTGTTACTACTGTTGCTGCTGTTTCAATCTCCTCCTGGTAAGTGGCTCAGACTTCCAGAATACTTTTAATTTTTGGATGCGGAATAAAACTTTCAAAATAAATATTTCAGGAGGCTAAAAGTGTTGAAATCTCCATTATTCAGAGAGAGATTTTATTGTAATTCTTAAGATGAATGATTCCAAAGGATATGGAAACTATCGAGTGTTGCTGTCGTTGCACTGTTTTAGTGTCCTGCTCTCCCACACCAGTCCCTGATGTTGCTATATGTTCCCTCTGCTTGAACAATGGAGAGGGAGTGGAAAGTCTGTGCTTGTTCATCCCTTCTCTCCAATTGGCATTGTCCATTTCTGGAAAATTTTTAAGAAAATTACAAGTGCTTAGCAAGATCAGTGTGTCCTGGGAGAGATGTTGGTGAGGGAGCAAGAATGCTGTGGCAGATTCCCATCCTATTGGGGTGTGATGCTAGAGGAGGAAAAGCCATAACACCACTGGCATTACTTGTGCTAGGACTTCACTTGAGCAATATCCACCTGGGACATGTCCTCTTCTCTTCCCCATAAAAATCGTATCAGCTGCAGAGGACAAAATTAATGGGATGAGAGAAGCTTTCATTCTAAGTATCTAAAAACTATGGAACTCCTTTCTCAGAATGTTGAACAATTTATTAGTGCTTCATGGTGTGTCTATGGTCCCTTGTGTTGATCTTGCAAAGTTGAAATTGTAACAGGTATTTACTTCAGTGGTAATGGATATTGTGGGTGTAGGCTAGAGGAAGAGAATGTATTCAAAAGAAATCCAGGAGCAGAAGTCCAGAAAATGGCCGATGGATGTGGGAAAACATACCTTGGGACATATACTCTTGTAATAAAGAGATGAGTGGCCTGGAGTTATATTTATGCTTCACTGTGCTGACTGAGCTCTGAGATTAAGAACCTGACAAGAAGATCAGAAAAAAAACCCCCAGATTTGTTCCTCAAAAGCATGTTTTAAGATAAAAAGAATAATGGGAGAGATTTCCCTCAGTCCTTAGTAGCTGTCAATGCCTCATAAACTGCTTTGGAGAGAGGCCTGTCCACATTAACCACAACAATTTTTGGCCTTGGGTGGTCATGATCTTCATGACATGAGAAGCCTTGGAGGCACTCAGCCTGCTTCCTCACAGGTTTGGTCTCCTTGGCGAGGAGACTAATATTGTTTTTATGGGGGGACATACAAACACACTGCCATAAAAGTCAAGCACCTCCTCACCCCTTTGAATAAATGCTAATTAATGATAATTGACATATTATATTGAATGTGCTCTATTTCCCTATTTGCAGTATCTGTTCTTCCCCAAATGTTCTCTTGTTTAAGTATTCTGAGATGCAGATCTCAACAACCTCAGTTGCTTAGGACATGGTACTAATAATGCCAAGGTTGTGGATTCAATCCCTATATGGTTCACTTAAGAATTGTAGTCAATGATCCCTGTGGGTCCCTTCCAACACAGAATATTCTGTGATTCTCTGGACATCCTAATTTGTGGGCTTTTTCTGAGTAGCAGGCTTCCTTGTTTCTGAAATAAAGATACAGTGAAAGATTTTTATTATTGAGTAATCTTTGTGCACGAAAAGCACAAAGGCACACTTACAACCAACCTCTCAATCTGCATTTTGAGTTAACAGTTTCTGTCTCACACAAGGGAAGAAGAAAGAAGCTTCTGTGCATTTCTACCAGCTTCAGTGTAAAAGGGGTCATGCAGAAGGCTTTGGAGAAGGCAGTTTCATCTCTGATTTAGTAATTGAAAGACAGCCTCTGTGTCTTTTTGCTAGTGTTATATTTCTGCATGAGACAGTGAAAAGGGAACACAGCTTTTAACTTCAGAGAAGATAGTTTGATAACAGAACAGTGGAGGGGTCTGGATTCAATGTGAAAGAGAGATGATGAGAGGCACTTTAAAACCAATTTCTGAATAAAAAGAGGCTGAAACACTCTCTGATTTAACATTCTTTTTTATTCAAAGGAAGAACATGGGAATTAAACTGTTAAGAAGTGTTACATAGAGACTTTGTTGCTGTAATGCGGGAGGACTGAGCAGCATTTGTTTGACATTTTATCCTCTTCCATCCTACTTTTTTCCCTGTCTGCTTATGGTGTATGACACAATCATTAATTATATCCTGTGAATAAATCAGGGTTACACAGGGTTGGCAGCTGGTGGATTTTTGCTTTTCTTCTTGCAGGAATTGGAAAGCAGGTAGTTATTGAAGGAGGAAACTGTTGCAGTAGAGGATTGTTGTGCTCCTATGCATGGAATTGTTGGTCTAGAGAAATTAATTCTCTCCCTCTGCTGTGGTCTGTTCATGGGGCATGTGTTCATGTGGGTGCTGCAAAGAGAAAGTTGGGCAAGTAAATAGATCAGGTGGTACCATGTGAAACTATATGGATAAAATGCAGTGTGAATTTACAGTTGCTAAATGAAAACTATTTTTGAGTATTGAGACAAGCGTACACTGGGAAAGATAGTGCCTGACCATGCTGCCAACCAAGGAGTGTCAAAAGCTTCTGTGCATTAAACGTGGCTGGCCTTTGCCACATATTTCAGAGGAGTTCGGAGGCTCTGATCTCAAAATGAGTTAGCTCTCATGCCAGAAGGAAACTACCACTAGTGTTCTGTGTGGGCACCTTAATACCTGTGCAGGCTGTTTAGTGTTTTGGCCAAATTGTTACCATTATCCAAATGGAATTCTTTAAAGACAGCTTGTTTAGTAACAAGCACAAAAAATACCATGTAAATAAATGAGAGATAATCATGAAAAAAATAAGGATGAAGGGAAAAATTGTAACACTGAGCAGGCACCTAACATAATTGCAGATATGGACTGATGATGGACAAATCTTCAGTGCTTATTAAAGGAAGATGTTTGGCCATCAGAAGAGTGAGATCTGGAAGCAACCTCCTCCAGAGAATTACAGCCTAGCTTCATAACATGTTTCAAATAGAAACTGACAATCAAATGATGATAATTCTGATGTTGTTTCGGACCCAGTGGTTCAGAAACTCTTTTCTGCTTGCAAGACAGAGAAGCACACAGACACCTACCCTTGGAAGAAGAGCTTGTGTGCCAGAAAATGAGGTTTTGTCTTCGCCTTTCACTCCCTCTGTACCTCACCTGGTCTAACAAGTATTGTTAGTGTATGTTGGCATAAATTTTGCCTTTCCCTTGTTAATACTGAAGATTATGTTTGCATGTTTTACCTTAATTCTAAATTTTATGAAGTTCCTATGTCTTATTTTAAGGACCATGGTTTTATATTGATAGATATTTTTATGTATCATAGTATTTAATTTCATTAGATTTTGATTCAAATTTAGTTTTACTTGCATTATCCATTTTCATTAAATGAATGATTTATTGAATTTAAGTCTTAGTTTTTCCCTCCTAAATTTATATCCTTTAAAGAATTTCCATATGGAATATAGAGAGGCTACTTATCCCTGGAAACATTCAGAGTCAGGTTGGACACGGCTCTGAGCAACCTGCTATAACTGAGGATATCCATGACCATGGCAGGGGAGTTGGACTAGGTGGTCTTTAAAGGTGTCTTGCAAACCTAACCATTCTATGATATTATCCTATGACATGCATATTGCTAAAATAATAAAACAGTGAGTTTTGAGGTCCTAGAAAGCTAAAATTGTGGTGCTAGATTTTAGCCTATTTGGTTAACCAGTACATTGAAAATGTTAATGGCTCCCATTCCTTTTTATAGTTTTCATCTCACCACTTATGGTGACACTAATTTACTTTGCATTTAATTTACATTATTTAATTTTCAGTTTATGATGATTTTTAAAGATGCTGCTGGACCAAGATATACTGCTGAGCGTTTAGAAGTAACTTCTGTTTGCATTCCCCACAAATGACAGATTGGGACACAACAATAAATGTAGCAACCATAAAAAACATAAAAGCAAGTTTATATCTTATTTTATTGAATAGGATTTTTAAAGTTTTATACCCTGTCCTTGACACAGATGTATTAGGACTGTACAGCCAGCTAGATGTTATTGTAACCATAATAGTGCTTGCGATGTGAAAAGTTGTCATCTTTTATTGTCAGTGACTGTCTACAAAGTGCATGTGACAACAGGAGACCTGTGGAATGCTGGAACTGAGGCTGATGTCTCTATTTCTGTCTATGGAGAAAGAGGTGATACAGGATCAAGACAGCTGCTCAGGTCACAGAAATCTAAGAAATTTTTAAAAGGACAAGTAAGTGAAAGACAGGGCATTTTTTAATATCTTCGACTGGCTTTTCTCTCTTGGGTGGGTTGTGATTCCAAGAAAGATGCAATTAGAAAAGAGATAATTACTACATCCCAGTGGCTCCCCAAAATTCGCTAATTAAGTTCCAAATTCTTTCTAATGTTATACCAGTGCTTTTGAAAGGGAGAACTTTCATTTATGAAATAGGTAAGCTATGTACTTTTGATTCTCGTTCTTCTAAAATCTTGGTTTAATAAGAGAAGACAAAATGAAATTTCATTTTATATCTGCATTTTTAATGTTGAAATCTGCTGTAATTTGTGTTTTGCCATTGATGCTTTCAACAGGTTTTTTTCCTGACTCTGATCCCATTCGTTTGAATGGCACTACTCTCATTAGAAAAGTGATCAGTAGTAACTTCTACTGCTGTTTCAGCTAACACTTAAAATTATGACCTTGACAAAAGAGTCATAAGAGTTTATGCGTCTTCACAATTTCCTGGCTGAAGAATGCTATGCTTTTTAGATTTTTCTGAAATTTTGTTGGTTGATTACAGACTGACATCTTTGCTGTTGAAGCTGTGCACCTTGGATGTTTGTACAAGATTGTTATAGGATATAATGGGCTTGGATCAGGTCAGAAATCTCACTTTCACAATACTCTTAATCTTTATGTTAAGGACAGCATCTGATAGTAATTTTTTACTAATCCCTATATAAAACTGTGGAGAGGGGGAATGTTTGCATGTTAAGGCATTGATTGTGTCTTGTATTAAAGTCAGAATGAACTATTATAATTTCAGATGGATTAGCATTATCAGTTGCACTGTAAAGATGCAATTGAAGACTTCTGTAACACTATCTTGTCATTAGACTTCCAATTAATGATGAAACTTAAAATTCTTGCAATCACAAGTCCTATTTTTCAAACTCTTCAGCCTAAATACTGTAAAACTAGCAACTTATTTTAGCCATCATAAGCTGCTATCTAATTTTGTTGACATTTTGATTGGCAAAATGAATAAATCTCATATGATGGCAATGTTAAAGGAGGGAGGGATGTAGCCAGGGAGAGACCCAGCAGCTTGCAGGCCCATAAAGAAGCTCTAGAGTACCTAGGGCAAGTACTGTCTTCTCTCCAGCTGTGAGGGTAGCTGTGACTCTTGCAACCTGCCAATGTAGCATCAGATTTTGCAGTTCTGGTAGAAGACAGAAAACTATAGGAAGTCAGACATAATTAAATATATCAATTTTTCTCTCATGAAAAACATTTTTTTTTTCTTCGAAGGAAATGGATGGTTTCTGGACAAAGTTGTAATCAAGGATCCTGTAACAGATTTGGATTATACATTTCTTTGTCACAGGTTCGTTGTGTTTGATTTGGGTTAGATTTTTAATACATTTGTAACTACTCTTAGTTTTTCTCCTGAGATGCCCTGTATGGAGAAATATCTGTTTCCTAAGATGTGAGCTGAGATGATCTGATCCTTTTTACTGCTCTAAGAGTTGTATCTGCCCCAAACATCTGGTGCGTTTGAACTAAGGTAAAAGCAATAAAAAAGTTCTGCTTGGGGACTTGCCATTCTTGCACCTTTCGAACTATTTAAGACAGGCTTTTGTTACACCATATCCAACACCTAGCATCTGACAGTCATCTGTTCTTCCATATCATGCAATGCAAGTCTTTTCAGAAGAGTGGCTTGCTGCCTTTCTACCAAACTGTTCCTGTTTTACTGAAGTTAGTATGGAGATTAATGTGGGGTTCAATGAGCTCAGGATCAGACTTTAAGGTCCTGTGAAACGGCAATCACAAATGCAGCTACCTGACCACATCCCCTTTACTCGTTTGCTTTGCAGCCTGTCACTGAGCTGCAACGTAATTTGAAGCAATCCTAACTTCCCTGCCTTTTCCCCTGCAGATGCTGCTGCTCTGAATCTTCTGCTCTATTACTCATTTACAGTTTTATCTATGCCTGATTAATTCCTAACACCTTGTGGAAAAATTTTAATCGATAAATATCAGTGCAAATATTAGGAACGGTAAAGTCCAGTCACGTAAGAGTCTAGATGCAGCTTGCCAGTGGCACCCCAATTCTATTTCCTCCTCTCACTTCTCTGAGTGAATAAATAACTGCCTGAGACAGCCCAGAGTGAGCGATGTGCACACTGAAACTGATTTATGTGTGAGTAAGGGCTTTCTGCCTATCAGATACAGCACCTCATCCTTGCCTGACCTAATTTTGAGTCTGTATTCTAGATGAGATGAACTGCTATGAAGAGATCTATAATGCTGGCTTCATACATAATTTAGGGAGAGTTCAAATCCATTTCAGGCAGAAAAATACAGTGTATGTGCTAGCTATTGTTAGAGTTTGATGCTGTGCTTGCTATCTTGCTTTGAGTGTGTGAATGCCTTTGACTCAAATGGAGTTAGACTTAACTTACATAAGTAGATGTGTACAAAGGCATTGTGAAAGTATAGTTTAGACATGGTGAAAGTGTTTCCACTGTTGGGTTTGCCTCCTTGTATAGGGATTTTCAGGGCACAGAACAATTTGCACAATTTGCATCTTGCTGTAGCCTTCTTGCAGACAGGAAGAGCAAACATCATGATCACTGCACAATTCATTATTGATCTGGGATGAATATGAACTCTCTGATTTGTAATAATTGGGTTATGCCCTTGTACCTCAGTCCAGGAAAGCATTTACATATGTTTCACCAAGAACAAGAAAGAAAAATTATTTTTTGCCAATGTTAATCTCTTTTTCCTAAAGCCGGATTTTTGTATTGCTGCTTGTCAGCCTTGATACTTTAATGCATAGGATAGCAAGTATCAGTATCCTAGTGCCATGCATACTTTGGAAGTTGCCAATCAAGGTTATTACTGAAAGAGATTCTGGTTCTTAGGTGGCTGGACCAGGGACAGGATGATGGCAAAATTGCTAGAGAACTGCCTGTGACAGACGCCAGCACATTTCCAGGAAGTAAGTGAAAATTGGTGGGGAAGAGAACTGTTTCAAAGGGGATGAAGAACCTCTGTAAATTAATTACACTGTTTTTATCTGCACAGGACAAGAGCTGGAACTCAAGAGAGAAAAAACTGTAAGAGCATACCTTTTTGTTTTAATTTAAACCACTGAAAAAATGCTTTGAGTGAAAACAGGTCAGTTGAATGCATTGTGTGACAAATTCCTGTGTATCATCTTCTCTTAAGTCTTTTCTGTTTGTTGTTTACAAAACTAGTGGGCTGCAGAAAAGTGGAAGTTTCAGAAAGGCATCACACTTCAGTTTTACAACAGGCTCACCCATGGCTTCATTTGCCTCTACCCAGATGGCAGAGTTGATGCTCTTGGTGACAAGAAAAACAAATACGGTAAAGTATTCTCCATGTGGATCTATGCATAAGAGATACAAGAAAGAAAGGCTTTAATATTGAGATTCCTAAAATGGATAGGAGCAGATAATCATACTAAACATTTTCCTTACTTACAATATACATGTATTAATGACTATAAAGACTCAGAAATCTATGCTTAGCTTACACACACACAAATTCTCATGTGGTGTCTTGTCGCTGGCTTTCTTTTAACAAATAGAAAAACTTGTCATCTTTGGTGCTCCCATAGAACTCACATGACAAGGACAGCTAGAGTCTTTTGAAACTAGAGCCATCTAAGATAACAAGTTCAAATTTAGGTAGAGTTCAGTAATAAGGAATACATATATGTGTGTGTGTACATATATATAAAATACATACATGTATGTATGTATAAATTAATTTTATTCTAATTTTGTAATTTAGTTTAGTGGCAGTCCACCCATTCAACCCTTTATCAGCTTTCCTCCTACTTCATTAGTGGCACTTAACTCTAATACAAGTCGTATTAGGTACATATATTTTATTCCCTTGGTAGTGATGGAGCTGCTCAGTGGTTCTGACATCTCACCAGGGACTTTAAACAGGGACATTACACAGATCTTTTTCGAAGTGATAGAATCTTTCAGGACACACCAAAGAGTGCATCAGGACAAGATTCCTCCAGAGACAGCTGCCTCTTCCAAAAAGGCAACATAATGGACTGGTAGAACAGTTGCTTAAAAAATTACTGTTGTCCCTGGGAACAATAAAAATGGCAAGAATTTACCTTTCATCAGTATTTTGTAGCTATAAGAGTTAATTGTTTGGAAAATTGGCCAGATTTAAAATTTGAGAAGCCATGAGCTATGCTGCACAATTTGCTTTACAAATTCTGATATGGATATAGAGAAAATGAATTATCTTTTCTTACCTGAAAGCTTTATGTTCCCCACATCATCTGTTATTTATCATCTAAATTCATTGCTAGAGCCCAGTTCATTATGCTGGGATTCTCAGCTCCTTTTTATGGATTTTTTTTAAACATCTGTGCTGATAAAAAGAAATTTGTTCCTTATCATTACGTCTCAGGGCTTTTCTCCTCAAGGCAGCAAAATAGACAGTAGTCCCCAGATGCCC
This sequence comes from Chamaea fasciata, assembly GCF_029207755.1. Classification (NCBI taxonomy): domain Eukaryota; kingdom Metazoa; phylum Chordata; class Aves; order Passeriformes; family Sylviidae; genus Chamaea; species Chamaea fasciata. The sequence goes on along the minus strand of NW_027094086.1, from coordinate 39,744,611 downwards.
TTTCCTGAACAAATGAGAGAATTTATTGATCAGAGAGGTCAAACTGTTGAGTTAAACACTTAATTAATTCTTTTCCCTTGAAAATGATAAACCATCAATTGTAATTAAATGCAAACATGAATTAATACACTTTCATATTTCTAACTTTTTTTTCATTTAACTCTTAGGTCTTTTTGATGTAAATGTCAAAAGGAGAAATACATGTGTATTCAGCAGTCATCAGATGCCATCTCTTGCTCTTGCTCTTGTCAGTGGACGTGTAACTGGAAAGGTGGGAAATGCTGTTACTGATTCCAGCTTCATAAATACGTGTCATTGTCTGATTAAAGAAAAAAGTTTTTAAAATCTGTCTAATAAATAATTATATTTCCAGTCAAATAAGGGGTGAAGAATTGCAGAACTGAATGCAAGAAATTGCTGAGAAATAGGTGAATTTAGAGACATGGCTTTGTTTTCTCACAGTTTACTTTTTATTCTTTGGTTGATTTCTTTAATTCAGTTATACCAAGCCATTCCAAGATGTCATTTATATTTGCCACATGCTGACAAGTCACTTGGAATGCCCTAATATCTCCTCTTTTTTGATAAGAAAAAATTCTCTGGCTTGATTTTAAATTCCCCTTTGTCCTTTGTGTTTTTTTTCTTTTTTTAAGTAAGATGCCAGTCATAAGACAGCTGGTATAATCCAGGGTCTGTTCTGATGCATTTTGATTTGTCTCCTCCCAGCTTCAAAGTTTTACTATGACCTTTCTTCCACAGCATTTGCAGTATACAGGTAGGTAAATGGAATTGTAGAATTCAGTTCCTTCTGATCATAGAATCAGAGACTACCCTGAGTTGGAAGGGACCCACAAGGATCATGGAAATCTGACTTCTGGCCCTTTACAGGACAGCACCAAGAATCACTCCATGTGCCTGAGATCTTTGTCCAAATGCTTCTAGAGCTCTGTCAGGCTTGGTGCTGTGATCCCTCCCCTGGAGAGCCTGTTCCAGGGCCCAAGTACTCTCTTTGTGTAGACCCTTTTCCTAATATCCAACACTTATGACCTATCCCAGGAAATGAGAGTAATCCAGGTTCTTGTAAATGGGTCCCTTGGGGCTGATTAGAGTGAAATGACACTGGATGATTGATATCTGTAAATTTATGCATACTGGGTTTATATGAGGAGTGTAGGTGGAAATTCCCAGGTTCCTCCCCTCATGCAGGGAAGCTTTCAGTTCTCTGGTGAAAGGCCTCAGAAACTATTCTGAGGGTGTTTTGGGAGTCTTTGATATTTTATGACACCTGTAAGACATGACAGATGTCTCTCAGGCATGGGAACAACAAAAAGGCAACACAAAACTGGAATTAGCCTTGTAATACATACTTAATTGTACTTTGAGGATGTGCTTACTTGTTTCACAACTACTTCTAAAATTCGTACAATTTTTCCTTTACTTTTATAGGTATGTTGAATCTGATAAACAGTTCTTTTAGCTTTTTCTTCAGAAGGTAGTGCCTTGAAAATGAAATTTTTTCCTAGAAATATTGATTCTTTGTAGTCTTGAAAATTCTTAGATGATGTAAATCAGAAGTGTCATCAATTATTAGATGGATTTTTAGCATTTGACATTGATTAAAATTCTGGTTTTATTTAGATATGAGAATGATGATTAGTTGATAAAATATTTAAATATGTATTATTATGTCTTGATAAATGTTTTGATAAAATATTAAATTCTGTACTTTATTCAATGGGGTCATAGAGACTGCCAAGCGGAACAGGCAAACATGGAGTAAAGTGTGTTGCTTTACTCTTTCATGTAAAACTTCTGATTCTCTGAATGTTTTCTGTGAGAACAGTATAAATGAATGAGAACAAACACAAAGGCAAACCATGCCAAAGATGGGCTGGTAGCCAAGAGTTCCCATGGTTCATTTCCTTTCTGTATCAGTTTTATACTTCTTTGCCATCTTTATAGGCTGTGACACATGCTCCAACTGAGGCACCCAGGTTTATTTCGTATTATTGCCAGATCTGCGTCATCTTACAATGAACTGTTTCTGTCAAATTCAACAATTTCAGTCCTAAGTTTAAGGACTGCAAAACTGAAAATTGGAAAGATTTTTGTACTAGGCTGCTAATACTGTGGGAACTCAAACTACACAGAAACTATGTTGTGATACCCTCTGGTTTAGATTTTGCCATATAGTTCTTATAATTTATTATTCCTTCTTTGACTATGTTAGAGCAGAGACAAAGCATGCTGTGAGCTCCGTGTTCACCTTCAACCAAACAGCTGTGCTATTCTCGAATCAGCCAGCTACCAAGGTCACACTGTGGCTTTCAATCTCCAAGGCAAAGTAGCTGATGAAACAACAGGATATGCCCGGCTTTCCAAAGAATTTGTTGTGCACGTCAAGGTAAAGTGGGACAGAGGGAAATTAGGAAGACTTCTTTAAAATTTGCCGTTACGAAGCAGATTATTTCTAACCGAGTTTCAGAGGTTTGCGAGCTCAAAGAGGGATCCTCTTCCACGAGGTGGAGCCCAACCACAGTTTAACAGGTAGGCGGCACTTGGGAAGGTTCCCTTTACCGCTCTCTCGGGGCGAGCGATGCCGATGCTGCAGCTGCTACATGCAAATAGGGTGAGCTGTAACCCAGGAAAGATGAGACCCTGAACTTCCTGGTAGACCTTCGAAAAGTAGCACACGAGAGCTGCTGTTGAAAAAAGGCAAGTCCCTTAATTTGCCACTCTCCTTGTGCTCTGGGTGTTGTGCTGTGCTGCTCAGCAAGAAAAGGCAGGGATGCTGCAGAGTAGGGAAGGATTTCCACTGCTCTGGTTAGTGCCTGCACAGAAAGCAGCAAATATTCAAAGACTGGAAGTATACTTGAATTACTTGAGACTGACTATTTTGTCTTTTATACAAAGACATGCATGAGTAAATGCTTAAAACAGAACAGTAGGAGCAGTGTCAGCATCAAAATTTAATGTGGAGAAAAGCTGTGCTGTACACAGAGGACTTTTTGTTTCTGATCTAAAGGGTGTGTTTCATCATGGTGCCATCATCCTGCTCAATACAAGTCTCTGCCAGGCTCTGTCCCTTAGACCTGATGGGAGCTGCAGTGGAGCAGGTCAGCAGCAGCAGGAATCCTATTGGAAGGTGCATAAAATCGGCTCTGGACTCTGCATGTTTGAAAGTGTGAAAAAACCAAGAATGTATCTGAAGATCAAAGATGACCAGTGTGATGGAACAGTAAGCAGTTCTTGTTTGTATTTCCCTCTGCGGATAGTTTGAGTGAATTATCAGTGATAGGAGAGATTATTTTTTAATTCGTTTGGATAAAAATGGCATAAAACTTTGTTCAGATTTAAAATGTTTCAATTTTTTTCCTTCATTTGCCAAAGAAAAGATAGAAAAATAAAGCAAGAGTAGGTGTTGCGTCAGTTTGGCAGTTGATTGAATCAGTGAAGATCTGATTATACTTCCAAACTATTGAGAATGTGGATGTAGTTAAAACTTACGTACTGCTCGTAGATGATGAAGATAAAACCCATTAAAGAATAACTATGGCATAAGCAACTGTATACTTTCCTGACTTTTAAAGAGTGATTCTGTTCATCTAAGTTAATATTTCTCACATTTATATGAGAAATATTTTGTTAAATTTTTATTTGGGAGTTTAAGACAACTGAATATGAAATAAAGATGTGTAAGTACTCAGATATGAGGCCCATGAGAGTTTTTTTCACTGCTTCCAGTACACTTTCAGAGATTAAAATATTTGATCCATATTTTGAATAGAGGCTTTGTGAATGTCTTATTTTTCAGCAGTGCTCTCATCAATGAATCAGGAGGTCTGGATAAAAAGTAACATTGGGTAAAGATTTTGAAATTAAACATGTAAGTGCCATGAAATTGAGGGAAAAAAATGACATCTATTTAATAGATGTCATATTATTTAGCATTAGCAAATCTGTGCTATGTATAAAGTTTGTATAGAAATATCCAATGTGTTCTGAAACAGACATTTTCACATTCCTTAATCCTCTGGAAACTGTTTAAGTGGGAAATTCCTTTGAATATGTCCTAGCCTTTGCCTAAATCCTAACATAAATGTTTTCACTTCATCTTTCACTTCCCTAACTTATGTCATTAGCCTTTCTGGTCATTAAGGAATAAACAGGGATTAGGTGCAGGTATGTCTCTGTGTGTGTAGTAGTGTAACATGTTGTGAAGAATGTAGAGTTAATCTGAAATATTACTGGAAAGTAGTAATAATTAAGACTTAAGAAGCATCCTTTAGCTGCATTAAGTCAATTGTTGAATTTCTGTTTCTGTTTTCACTTTCTTAGGGAACAGGTGATGAATACTGTCATTTTAAAATTGAGAAGAATTTGGAAACTGGATCCGTGAGTCTGGAATCGGTGCAAAACAAAGGGATATATGTTGGTCTTCTGCCAGATGGCCAAACTAAACCAGTTGTTAACACTGGAGAGAGAAATATCTTTTTCTACCCACAGGCCATCAAATGTATGTGATTTCTCAATAACCTATGATTTTATTTAGTAATTAGTGTTTCTAACTGACAAAATGCAAAGCAAAAGTGTAAAAGATACATTGACACAGTTTTCCTTGTGTTTCAGTAGTTTTAAAAATGAAAAATTTATTGTATGCACAATTAATTGCTCCTACATATTCAGTTAACTCAATTCCTTTCTTTTTGTAACAATGGTAACAATAATAACAATTAATAATAATACTGTAGATGTTAATTGTTTTACGATTAAGGTTTTGAAAATGAGAATTGAAACAGGGGATAAGATAAAGATGGCATTGACTTCTTGGGTGTATTCCCCTTTCTGGCCACAGATTTTAGAAGCCCGGGAGATGTTGTCTTGCTGCCAACTTAACCACTGTTTTTCCTGATTTTATAGGGGAATGAGTAGATTTTCAAGAAGATTTATTGGCAGTGTTCAGTTTCTTTTCAGTGATGTGAAATACATTGTACTCCTCAACCAGCATATTCATTATGTCATTCCTCTGTCCCATAGTCAGATTTGAGAGGTATTGCAGTCAAAATAATTCATCACTAGACAGCTGATCAACTAGCCAGGACTCAGAAACTGGGTCTCCGCACACTCTGCATCACCGTCATTGGGTAGCCTGCTTGTCTTTTTCCCCTCAGGAGAACAAAGCTTTTGATTTGGTGAAAAACTGTTGGGCAGCTGACTTAGATGATAGCCGCACGAAACACTATTCTACAGGAAATATATTCTTATCTGGTGGACTTGACTACAGAGATCAGGAAACGAAACAACTCTTGAAAAGGCTAAACTGGACATCAGTTTGCAATCAAGAAGTTGGTCAGATTTTTTCCATACACAAGCAGAACAAACTTATCTTGAATGCCTTCAGCAGCAAAAAGAGATTATCAAAACCTACAATCACTCTTACTAACTGTTACATTTATGTTGTGGTTGAAGAATTATGAAAGTCCCTGTGAGTGCATCCCTACTGTTCTATCCCTGCTTGCTGCAGGGTGATAGGAATATTTTGATCACTAAGTCCTTGTAGAAACAAGGAAATTATTTTCCTTTATTACCTTTTGGAAGAGCAGTAGAAACTCTCAACAGGACAGTGCTTACTGGTATCATTAAATAGAGCTAAATGTTACTTTGTCACAGGCTTCAACACTTTTAAATCTGTGTCGCTCACTAAAAGAAATATTAAAAGGAGCTAACATGTTCTATGCAAGCAATAAATATTGTCTCTTTGACATGTTCATATTAGCAGTATCAATTTATATTATTCAAATGGCCTCTAGCAATTTTCATTTCAGCATTTCCACTCTTAGAAAAGGAAACATTTTGGGGGGTGGAGAAGTTTATTTTGCAGAAAGCTACATTTTAACAAGTCATTTTATTCCTACATCAATGTTAAGTTTTTGCTTAGATTTTTAAAATGTTGAATGGGTTTTAAATGATACGTCAGGGTTTTTTTCCATTTTTTGTAGCATTCAGCTAACAATAGAGAAAAGATTTTGATGTCTATTGTGTGGAACAACTGTGAGATCTGTTGTTAGCTTCTGAGAAAGAAAAACCAAATGGCTTCTAGCTAGAGACAGATTTTACATTTCATTGTTTTAGTTGGCCGGGAAAAGCCTATGGGAACATCTGCAGCATGCAAACAAGAGAAGAAAGGCTTCAGAGAATCTCAATTCCAACCAGCAAAGGCCCAGGAGTCAGTACCTCAAAGGCCTTCAACTCCCCCACCCTCAAGTAAGTGACAGTTTACAAATCAGCTGTGGTACATGTTTTATGCTTGTCCTCTGTGCATGTTTGCAGAGACTTACCTCAGGAAAGACAAGGAATGGCTTTTCTGGATTATTGAATTATGCACACAAACACACTACATAAAATACATTGCCAGTTACTCTTTTTCTAAAAGGAGCATTGGAAAGTGGTTTATGGTTAAGGCAACAATCAGCAGTTGAACAACTGGTTAAATAACTCCTTTTTAAAAAATTAATTAGTAATCTATTGATTGACTATTTCTGTGGAAATTAAGAGGTTGATATTGTGCAGAACCCTGTCTAAACCTCTCTGAAAGAAGGGAGCATTTCTCATTTATGCTCTCCCATTCATTTTTTCTGCTTTATGGTTCACAGAAGGAAAGAGGAAGGTTTTGATGCATTGCATGCTAGATTTATACCTGTGTTTTGGCAGGTAGGAGTAGATAAACAATGTTCTGATCATGCTGGAGTCATGGTCTAGCAGATGTGTTTTTCTAGAATAAAATGCTTTCTCTTTAGCTAAAGAAGTTGCATTTAGCTAAATGGTCTAAGACAAGAATTTTTTGAATAATCAACATCCTAGTAACCAAACTAAGGAACTAGACAACTAAACAAAACAGGGACTGAGACATGTCTTAAAGAGTGGGGATGATCATGTTTGCTTCCTATATCTCTAATTTCAATGTGGCAAAGGCCCTGACAGTCTGAATCATGCCCTGTCACCATAAAAAGCAGGTGGGATAAATAGAAACTACTGAGTAGCAAACAGCACATGGAGGCACATTCACATGGTGGAAAAATATCTGTTACTTTGAAAGAGCTTTCATAAAAAGATTATATTTTGACCTCCAATATGGGAGACGTGCTTACTCAGTTACAGGTATTCTCAAAGGCATTTATGTAGCAAATAATTCAGGTGGGTTGCTGATTTGGTTTCCAACTTGATCCTCAGACTGTTTCAGAGTATACATGAAAAGTTTGGCTGTGAGAACAACACGTCACATGTGGCATCCTTGTTCATAGGGTATAATGTGAAGTGTGAGGCAGGATTTTGATTAAATTCAGTTCAACCAAAGTATTCTCCTTAAATTCCAAGCATAGGTGGAAGTAGAATTAAGTGTAAATACTTTATTCTTTTTGGCAATATTTTTTCCATTTTTAGCTCAAAACACCCAATTACTAATCTGTCAGACTTCATCTTGTATCAGTGTGTCACAAAGCCTTCCCAAAGTGTGGTGGGTTGTCAGCAGATATGCTGTGTCTGAAATCCGTGGCAACAGTACACAGCCATCAAACCTGTTTTCAAAGAAGCTGGAAGTTTTTTAGGGTTGGATACAAAGAATCCTTTTATAGAAGCAATTTCAGCTGTGAAATTGGTTACATAGAGTCTATAGCACTTTGTAAGTAGTTTTTCTGGCATTCATAAATATAGATTCTACTTATGGAAAATTAATTGAAATATCAAAGTTACTCTGTCTTTCAAATAAAATGATCATTTTTAGTAAGATACTTTTCACTCAACATATATCTTTTGACATGTACAGGTGAGCCTTGAGTTTTAAACTGATATTCGTTAAATTCTCATTTTCTATTTTTCACTCCCAGTTAATATTTGGAAAAGGGTGATGCTTGTACTGAGTATACAATCCAGCAGTAGGCTTAGCAGGCAAGCTCCGAGCAGATTAACTCTTAGGCTGACCAGACCCTTGTTTTTATGTCTGTGTCTGCTAACTGGTAGATGTGTTTGGTTTCTGTTTTCACAAATAATAATTGATTTAGGATTCATTCAACTGAAAACCATGCTACAGCATTTGGGACTTCTCCCATTGCAGTGTGAGTTCAGTGTTCCTCAAGAAACTCTTTTTGCTGTACAGAGATGATGTCAGGTCCCAGCTTCCACATCCTCAGATGTCATTAGCTTCCATGACACAAATGCAGTCTGTGACCTTGAGAACACCTCTATGGTTTGGTATTAACAAAGTGTATCTTTGAGAAATGGTCTCTATATCCTCCACATTCTTTTTATGTATGTCTGGTATTATTAGTTGCTACTAATTTTTTAATATATTTTACTTATAAGATACAAATAAAATCTGATCTCATTTCTGCCTCAGTTAACATTGGAAATGATGATACACACAGGTGTAATAAAAATACATCAACTTTATTGCCCAAACTTCTGCTCCGAGATTAGTTTTTCTGATGGTTCATTTTAGAAGTGTCACTCAATCATATTGTCTTGTGAGACAAGATAATTTTCTTTTTGTGTTACACTTAGGATAAGAAAGTAAATTTAAAAATAGTTATTTCTGTGAAATTGTGGGAAGGGTTCTGACTTCATCATTCTCATGCATGCCTATTAGAATTAATTTTTGTCACAATAGATTTACAGCGTGGTGTCATGAAGTGTGTAAAATCCCATGAGTAATGCAGGGCAACCATCAAATCCTCTTTTCAGACTGGAATATTTTTAGCCTGTATAAAATCAATGCTACCGATTTCCATTTGTAAGAAGAGCCAATAATTTATGAGGCAAAAACTATTCCAAGCCTGTGAATTGTTTATGCATTATAATTGTTTCAAGAGTTGGTAGTCTGAGGTCACAGTAACTGTTTTGGGTAGCAACTGCACAAGTGTGGAATTCTTGTCCTAAGCACGTGAAGCAGCATGGGATTCCTTTTTTCTTGAATGTCTTTGCATTTTATTAACATTTTAATCTCTTTGCTGTAAGAAAGTTGTGGGTTTAGCTAGCTGGAAGGAACTCTAGCTTTCAGAGTTACAGGTGAGAAGTTAGCTAGCTACAGTTACAGAAAATTGTATAGTCAAATTCTCAAAAAAGTTTATCATACCAAAGCAATTACTTTGCTATAGTTCTGTTATTTCAGGCACTGAAAGACAAGTGTAATTAAGTTGTTATTCAGGTAAACTGTAAGTATTTGCCTCTTGTTTTTTTGGGGGGGGTATGTATTTTTTTTTCCTTTCAGACTAACTTGCTCTCAGTCATGATGAAGAATACAATAAAACCAGCCATTATTATGACAGTAATGCCTATTCTAAATCACTATGACCATTCCAAAGTCATACCACTACAGTTAGAGGCACTGCAGTAAAAGTCATGCTACTACAGTTCTGAATTTCTTAAAAAATGACTAACCAAATATTATAATCTTTACTAGTGCTAAATGTCCTGTGATTCCAGAATTCAGTTCTCATTTATTCATTTCTTATAGAACTTTGTACTGGATCCTAAGTCCTTTGCAATTTCTTGTGTAAATATTTCACATCAGTTAAGATATCAATGCCAGTGGATCATTATTCAGTTTTGGTGCTTTAGTTACCACGTTGATTTAAATATAGGAAAACCTGATGATCCAACCAAATGCATAATTCCTTTTGAGTACAACTTCTAAGAAAAAAGTGCTGCTGGTGGTGAGTGATAGCTTTTGTATCACTAGTTTTTCTGTCTGATTTTGGTTTGATTTTGTTTAGTTGGGTGTTAGGTTTTTTTTTCCTTTGATGTAAGGGCAGTGCAGTAAGTGAAGGTAAAAACTCCATCCAGAGAAACCCAGTACAGTATTTTAATCAAGCAAATAAAACAGGAAAGGACTTTAATACTACTACATAACTTATGCAGTGCAGCAGAAACATCCACAGTGAGGCACTGGGAATTCTTCAGCAAATTCATGTTGGTGGCATATTAAAAATTCTTTTTGCAGTCACATGGAAAGTGCTCATATGAACAATTTGGGAACCCCTGGAGGACACAGTATATTGGCAACGTGTAGGTTCATCTTTTCAAATTTCGGGCTTATAACTGCCTCTTGTGTCAGAACAGACTATAAGCTCCTGGCAGTAAGGATTCCCTCTTTTGGAGAGGGCTTCATGGTCAGTGGTCCCATTATTGAAAAGTAGTGTTCCAGACATCTGATGTTTGTAAATTCCACTTTGATTAAATTACTCAAAACTAAATTCCTTTAGCCTAATAGAGTCTGGTTTTTCCATATCTCCTGTGCAGAGATGTCGGTTGATGTCTCTGCATGTACGTCTATTTCTCTTAAGGGTAGATGGAAAGATCACTAGGTGCTGTTCTAAAGTGAAGCTTATGTTTTACAAAATTATATTTGCTCAGCCATTGGAGCTGTGAAATTTATTCATTAAGTGCTATCATCTCATTCATGCAGAGCATGCCTTAATCCAAGTTATGGCACTGCATAAGTATGGTTGGGTGAGGCTATATTGAGGTGGTGGGGTATTTTATTTTTTACAGTATTTAGTTCATATTTAACTTGAAGAAAGTTAATTTCATGATTTTTTTTTAAATTTGAAATGAAAATTGTCTGTATTTCCAGACACGTGACTCTGCTAATGGTGTCCCAACACAAGGCATTAGAGGAGGAATTCTACTTGTTTCTAAATGTCAGACTAAGGAACCAGAAATGTCAGTTGAATGGTCATAGTTCTGCACCACAGCACCCTTACTCTGCTCCAGAATATGTACAAAGAACATGATGATAGCACATGCCAGAGATAACTTGTTCTTTTCCAGCTGATTCTTGTAGCTCAACTAATCAGTGCGTTTTAGTCTAGACAAGAAACATAAATCAATCTTTTCAGACTATCTCACTTGCCATGAAAAAATACAATCCCCCTGCTGTTATGGCCTCCTTATGTACTGGAGTTACAACAGCAACTGGCAGTTTCATGTCAATTTTCATCTCCCACTAACATTCTGTATTTCACAGAGGAAATGAGAAATCCCCAAGGTGGTGAGTGTCCCCTTCCTTCGGATGATGAATGGAAACTGTCAATACTGACAGGAAATGCGGGAACTGAAGCAAGAATTGCTCTTTGGATATATGGAGACAGAGGATTAACTGGACCAATAACTCTTGGCAAGGACAACAGGAAGCAGCTGTTTTTTCCCAGGCAGGAAGATGAATTTCAGGTAGCTAATGAAGGCTAAGAGCATTATTTTAATAGGTACCTTTCCAAGGATTATTCTGTCATGTGAAAAGAAAAAACATTTTTCTCCTATATTTACTGCATAAAATAAATCTGTATCTAATCTCCATGAATTCTGTGCTAAAGCATCCTGTTATTTATAGTAAACAACAGAAGAAACAATCTTTCTTTTAAACCCCCTCCCTCATATGGATGATCAAATGGGACAACTGCAGAAGTAAATTGATTTCTTTAAGGAAATTGGGTTGAAACTAGCTTTAAAAACTATTTACGCTGAAACAAACCATGTCTGATATAAGACCTGCATATTGCTTAGAGATCTTTAGTAATTAAATTTTCATTCATACAGTTTTCAAAGCATACTATAAAATTTATGCTGTGGAACTCGTTCAGTTAAAGAAGAAAACCTATTTTAGAGCTGCCATATTATAAGTGACTGAAATGCCAGAAATGTTTAGTGGAATAACTAAAAGTCCAATGAAATCTATGTGTTACCATGTTGTGAAAACACAAGGTTTCTGCTTTTATTTGAGAATAACTCTATCAATTAATTAATTTATTTTTATATATAATATTTGAGAATCTCTGTCTGAGATGCATGTAGTATTGCTGTCTTCAGTAGCTAAAGAAGAAATTATATGTTTCATGATTTTTTTCTGGACTCATCTACTCTTCTAATCCAATCTTAGCACAATCCAGGATTGCTGTTGTCAATGATATTAATAATAATAATACTCCCTGTGAACAGGGCACAGACAGGGAGAAAATCTACCCTAATGTTCACTTTCTAAGCATATAGGCTATAGATTATGATCCACAGGGAATCCCATTCTCCTAATTAGTAAATAATTTATAAACGATGTTGGATAATGGCTTGTTTACAAAGTTAATCCATATGTTCAGAAGAGATGGACCAATTTTTCTTCTCTAAAATGGATGTGGCCCATTATGACTGTGTGCTGCAGATATTGATCTTGTGAGAGAGCAGGATTTTTTCTCTCAGCACCTGGGGCTACTACTAAGATTTTTTACATCACATTGACACTATTGCTTTCAGGCATGGAACAGCAAATGTCACTGAAGTGTTTTTCACTTTTTAGTCTGCAGTGGATAAATCTGCAAAGAAAAAGCCAATGAGTAAGAGCTGTTTCTTCTCCTTTTCCCTTTAAACTTTATCCTGTACTTGTTTAACAGGATAGGTCTTGAAATGAGGATAGGAATTTATGACATAAAAGTTACATCTTCTTCTTACCATTTCTGTCTTTGAACTTTTATATTTTCACTGATAAATTCTAGAACAGAGGACACCAAATTTTATTTTTAAAGTAATCAACTTAACCATAGCTCTGGCCAGGAGTTCTAGGAAGAAAGCAGCTTCTGAAAGGCTGTGATAATCCAGCAATTAGGAATCAGTTTAAAGTTTTTTAACCTTTCAGCAACATGTGCAAATATGAAAAATTTGAGTAGAAGTAACTAAAGAATTGGAAACCATTCATGTGTGGTCTTCTTCTTACCTTTCCCATGTTAGTTTTCATTGCCTGTTTAATTGTTCCTGAGACTCTGCATGAGAAAAATCAAGACTACCAGGGTGTTTCTTCTGGAAGATCTATACTTGTTTTAGGCAGAAAACACTCTTGCATTCTGACTTAGTCTACTACAGTTTGTTTTGTGTTGTGTTGATACATGAAATTATGTGCAACATTTTTTCTGAATTAACTCGAAGTCTGAAGAGGGATTTATTAGAATAAATCTAATAAATGACCCTATAGCCTTGTGTATGCAGTGAAAACCAGCTCTGTGAATGAGAAGACCGTATCCCATAATACTTGAGAAGTAGGTTAGTTTGTTTGTGAAATGGGGGAAAGACAATAGCCATTTTTTTGGCATTCAATGCCCATGCTTTACTGCCGCTTTAATCCCAAAGTCTCTGGGTTACTTCCTATAAGACTACTTTTAGAGGGGAGTATTATGCAGCATAAGCAAGGATATGACCTTGCAGAGCAAAGCAAAGCCATTTTCTTACACCAATGGGAAAAAAAAAAAGGAAAATTGACACATAAGTGTTGCAAGCCTGGTGTTCACATATATTTCTTTACTGGAATTCAGGTTGATGTTACAACTATACCAATACAAAAAACACATGTGAAACCCACAGATTCTGTCTCAAACAGCCATTGTGAAATTTCAGTGTGCATTTCATTTTTCAACAAATTCAGAGTAAAAGTTTTTTGCTTTTATAAATCTTTGACTAAAGCATAGCAATGCTTTGGCTATAACATAAAATTTTCTTACATAAAAGAACAAAGAGCGAAAAGCTGATACAGCAAATGAGGTAATTCTCTCCTCTAAAATGAGAAGAGTGCTTTTTAAAATGAAGGTAAAGAATGAGTGGATAATATACTAGTACGTGTTTCTAAGAGGATGAAAATAATTTTTGTACAATGTAAATAGCTTTTTGGATGTAAATGGTGGAAAGGAATAGGCTGTTACCAATCTTTTATTAATAGAATTATTATTTGAGAAATAGCGTAATAACACACTTTCTCTTACTTTCCTAAAGATACATTACAAATTATCTAAAATTATTTATTCTTGCTTTAAATAGTGGCTAAACTTCAAATGAACCCTGGCTAAGTGAGGGTTCATTTAAAGTTTTGAATATAGGGTTGCATAGAGTAGTTTTTATAAGTAAGAGCACACATAATGGTTCAAAGTGCAAATGAATGCAAAATCATTGTCAGAAAGCAAAGACAGCATCAGTGACTTCTAAAGTTTTGCAGATGTTCTGCCAGCTTTTGGGAGCTATTCTTTAGGGTCTCCAAAATTTTATATCTTTCATGTTGGCATTATTAGGGTTTGTGGCCATCTAACCACGCAAAATTATGAAAGATTTGTGACTTGTAATCAGAAGATGTAATTTTAGTTAGAAGATGTAATTTTGTATTGCTCATTGCTCTCATGAACAACCCTCACCAACTTTTTTTACTCTTGAAACTCTGAAGTTCAAATACCTGCCAAGTCATTCTCCTGGCAAGCACTGTGATTCCACTAGGCTGTAATCTGGTCAGAATGGGGCTCAGACAGTCAAAACAGAAGCAATGTGTTTTCTGAATTGTGTTACTTCAAATCTGCCAATCAAATGTTATGTTTTTGTCCTGAACACTCAGATACTACAACAGTTTAGATAAATCTAGAATCAATTGCCAAGCTAAAGATGTAATTTTATGTAGTTCTGTACTGTACTTTTCTGACTTTATTCAGGTTAAAATAGACAGCATTGGGAATATCTACAAGATAAGAATTGAACTTGATGGATTACCAAATGAACAACCTGAGTGGAACTTACAAAGGGTGAGACATTTATGGTGATTTTGTTCCCCTTTTATTAATTTTTATGTGAACTAAAGGCCCATCTTTTCATAAAGACATAGGTTTATGAATCAATAAATGCTGATTGGGATATGTTCTTACTGATTTGTGCTATATTGCTTTAGAGATGACAAATACACTGATACATCATGAACACAGTTCGTCTCCTAAGGGATGGAAATATGCAGGATTATTTTACAATTCTTCCTAATTCCTGCAGACAGCAAATTTATTGTATTGATGTTTTTGACGAAGTTTTGCTCTCTGAAAATTTTCCATATGCTTTGGTGTTTCTGCACTCTTCAGTGTGTGCTAGGGAGATTTTAGCTTTAAATTCCAACTCTTAAAATTTTAAAAGGATGGAGCAGCAATCATTCCATGAAAATAACTTGCAAGGAATGAACAAAGTTTGCTGAAAGGTAAGCTAAGTAAGTTATAACAGGCCCCACATTTCCTTATAATTATGAATATTTTCATGGGAAAAAAGGCTGCTGGTTTTTTTTTTTTTTCAATTTGATTGGTTCTTGATTAATTTAAAAATTCTTCTTTGTTTTGTTTTAATTCTACTTTTCTCTTGATATTTACGGATGTTCACCAGACTAAATTTGTTCTAAAAGCTTGCTAAGGCTGACACCCATGTAAAATTTATTTCAGATAAAGATGAGATAAAATTTTTTCCTGTGTTTCTTGTGTTGAATTTGTAAAGGGTACAAGTTTATTCTTTTTCATTTGAGTAATCTTAAAAAGCTTGATTTAGACAATCAGAATTAAGCAATAATAGCAGATTTTTACATTAACCCAAAGGTCTTAACTGAGACTGTAGTAAAACTGAATGTGAGTATAAATATTTCAGTTTCTCAAATGATTGCAGGCATCCCACTTTCCAGCCTGGTGGCTAAAAATTATTTCTTTAACATTTTGTTCCAAATTTCATAGAGTAACCCAGGGATTTCAAAAACTTCACTTCACATCAAGAAATAAACCCTGTTGAAAGCTGTGTTTTTCTGAAAAAGCAGTTAATAGATGCAATTGTTATGAATCAGCAGGGGGAGCGTTGCCAATAAATATTAGAGATTAGGAATCAGTGCTGCCAAAGTATTTAATGTTAAAATAAATACATGCTTTGGTGTTGAAAGAAGTGTTCATTTTACTTTAATATTTTATTGGAAAAGTGAGATAAATACATCTATTGCCCTGTTTCCCTAAGTATTAGAATTTGGATGTGAGTACTTGTTTTCATACTTTTGTTTGCAAGGCTTATGCATGTTATATGTACACTAAAAAAACAACTGCAGAAACATTTTGATTTCCTTTTGCTAGTCAAGACCTCTGGAAAGCCCCTGTAGTAAGTATTGTAATTCAAAACCAACAAAAACTGCTTTCATAAAAAAGAATAAAGAGTGCTGTAATTATAGGAAACAAGTAAGGCAGCTATCTTACTCCATGGCAGCAAATAAATCTAGAAATTGGAATTCTAACTATCTTAATTTATAGACGGTGATGGTACACAGGTTGTTTTTTGTTTTGCAGTAGAAGAACCAAAGATAATACAAACTGATTTATTATTCCAATGTATCCTCTATTTGTCAAAGTTCAGAAGAATGTAGATGATAAGTTTCATTCTGTTCTCATTCTTAAAAAAAAAAAAAAAAAAATCTGTGTCCATCTTTCCACACCTTCCAAAATCTCTGTGTCATGTAAGAGCAGGTACCTGAAGGTTTTCAATCTTCAGTCTTCCAGGCAGTGTTACATGGAGGTGGTTTACTTGCTGAAACCAGATTTGGTGACATTTCAAATGACAAACCCACAAATTTCAACTACACATTTTTTCGTTGCATAGTAGTGGCCAAAATAAAAATATTTTCATACTGTGATTTTGTATGTCATATACAATGATTGTGTTACTCTTTTCTGAGATAAAAAAAAGAAGGTACACAAAACTATGTTTTGCTGTGTAAGAAGAAAAGCACTGAAACTGAATCATAGTTGGAATTGTTTCTCCTTCAGGTGATACTGCAACATCTAAAGAGCAAGAAAACATTGAATTTTCCTACAAACACATGGTTATCAAAGAATCGTGATGATAAAGAATTTCTGTGTGAACTTCCAGTGGTGGAAGGTGGAAAACCTATCTATCCAAGTACATGTTTACAGTTTATTTATATATTATCTTATTTATTTCTATATTAATTTATATATTGGCTACCTGGTTTTCAGTATTAATGCCAACTGAACTGTGGCCCTAGCAATCTTAAAAGCAAATAGTTTGACTGACTTCTGGAGGGTATCTTCCAGAAAACTTACTGCAGACTTACTGTCATTGTTCTCATTAAGCTATTAAAATAAATTTTAATTAAAATTAATTGTGATTACATACAACTTGCATTTTTCTTATTTTGGTTATTTTCGGAAGTTGTTTTATACCATGTTTATGTCCACACGGGTGACTTGGAGCAAGCTGAGACAAACTTTGCAGTTTATTTGTGTATCTATGGAAAAAGAGGAGACTCTGGTCTAAGACTTCTGCATAAAATTGGGGTACCTGTGACATTTCAGAGAGGAATGGTAAGTCTGAAAAACAATTTGCTTAGCATTATGAATATAATTAAGTAACTGTATACAGATCATACAGGTTCCTAATAATAATAATAAAACAAACTACATAAGTTTAGCTAAATAACTTTTAAGAACTAAGGAAAATATTCTCCTACTGACCCAGGAATTAATAGGATGAGTGAAAACATAGGCAGGAAAAGAGAAAGAAAATTATTTGAGGCCCTGCCCCTCAGATGGTGACAAGAGCTGCCTATGAATTTAAAACATATAGTTTCAAAGTATGAGTTACAACTGGCTCCATGATTTCAGATCCTAGTAGGATGGTTTGTTATGTATTTTTTAATGTATAATAGTAAAGTATTGTGATTAATACAGGAGAGACTTAAAGTAATTTTTCTTTAATTTATTACCTCCTAGCTTTCCCAAAAGTTAAATATACATAATCCTGGTTTTCTGTGATGTGGTTGAATTTCAGGAACTACTGAATTTAATGTTAACTCTGCCTCTAGCCTTCTTGTGACCTTCTATTGAGCCTGTTTCTTCCTTTGTGATCTATTGAGGATTAACACTTGTATGTATAACCAGTGGTATCAAGCTGTTAGGGGAACACTTAATTGCAAAATGAAAAGCAGTACCTAAAGTGCTAAAAATAGCCATAACCGACTGGGAAACTTTAAATGTATCTATACCATTTAAAAATATGTATTTAAAATTTTCTATTCAAATTAAAATGCAGAGTTTATGTGGAATTTTCTGGGGGACATTATTCTAACCAGATTGATAGTCAATTTAGCATATTATTTACACAGGGGCTAAGGGGAATGGTTCAAAGTGCACTTTGTTATGGAAATGGGTGAATAAGACAGTGGATTGTTTGGAGCAGCAGGGCAGGGACTGGGATATATCATTTTATGGCAGAGATAATGGAATGCTGACTCGGACCACTTGATTTCATCCTTGCCACAGATATTCTGCATTATATTGGGCAAATTGCTTAAAATAAAACTTTCCTGAGTGACCACGTTTTTCATGCTTATGCATTGCTGCCTAACCAGTTTAACTTTTCTGAACAACCACAGCTGTAACTGAGATCAAATAGAATTCTGCTCCGCACCCAGTAAGCTCTTTGAAATGCTAAATATTTCAGTAAATTAACCCCTCTGTTTCTCAGTTGAGCACCCACACCATTTTGCATCTTTGACAGCTTTTGGCAGTAAACTCTGTGCTTTAACTATGTAGATAAATTGAAATATTATGCAGATGGCCTTTCAAAAAAGAGATTAATCAGTTGCAGAAAACAGGGTGCTATGGGAGGAGTGCAAAGGTGAAGTCACTGGGGAAATCAGTTCTATTTCACTGAGCTCTTTGGGTGGTTGCAGTAAATAATGCATAGAGTCATAAAGATAATGAAGATAAAAAGAGATACTGAAAATCTGTCGTTCTCCTGAGCACACTTTGAGGCAGGAATCTTTCAGAGAGAATAGCTTGTGATCATATATTATCTATACACAAGGGATAAGTAATCTTGCACAAGCAGTCTCAATTCTGCCATTCGCTGAGGACCGAGAACTTTACAGATATGCATTTTCCAGTGTATTTCTTCCCTTCATTTTCGTTTTACTGAGAAGAATGATCTGGACCATTACATTTAGAGACAGAAAGCTGTAGGCTTTTTAGTGGGACAGAAAATTATCAACCTGAACCTGATCAGCTTCATGCTTCTATGAAAACAATCTTTTCCGACTATAAGCACAAGCTTAAATGAATAACAAGGGGAAAATGGCATGTCAGATTTCAGTTTCTTTCAGTAGAATAAAATGTAAGTAAAGGAGGTGAAACCAAAAAGAAAAAATGATGAGAAGGTCTGCTTTAAAGTGATATCAACAAAGGAAATAACAGCTTTAAGTCTTTCTAACCTAGAGAAGAGTTATGTAAATGGCAAGATATTGAAACAATACTTAAGAGTATTGTTTGCATATGCTGCAAATGTGTGCAGCATTTTGGATGATGGCTGTAAAAGCCCGATTTATTTGGGATTATTACTGCATCCTGATTTTGGCTGTGTTTTCTTACTTACTGTGACACTTCATCAAAAGACATTTAACTCTTCAGATCCAAACCCTTTGAATACAACTGTCAGTAAAACCAATTGAAATCTTTGAACGCTGTAGGAGTTGATCAGGCTTTTTACACCCTCCTGTTTTTGGACTGCCTTATTGGTAACTAATTTCAGAGTTCTGTCTCCTCTGCCTTCCAGGTGAGCCTTTTTGGGGTGGAAGCTGTATCTCTGGGGAAGCTGCAGAAGGTGCTGTTGCGCTGTGAGGCCAGTACCCAGTCTCAGCACTGGTACTGTGATAAAATCATTGTCAGAGAAGCCGAGAACAACTCAGAATACGTTTTCAATTGTGAAAGGTAGTTTTTACAACAATATTCTTAAATATTCACCAATATGTATCACTAAAAGTACTATGTCAATCGATGTACCAAATGTGAGTTTTTCAGGCAAAGACATTTTTTGATTATTTCACGGTTTCATAAAATCCACAAAATGTGTTGTTCCGGAACAGATTGCTTGAATTAATATTCTGGATGGGCTGTAGCAAAGTTTAAACACTTATATTGAGTCTGTGTTACTAGATTTTAGAGTACAGCCTTATCTTACATGATCAGGGCTGTAAGTGTGATTTACCTTTCAGGAAGGAAAGATAAAGCACCTGAAATGTTCTAAATTATGTGTATTTCTAAATGGGAAAGAGACCAGGTTTTCCATCCAGGATTAGCATTCACTCTATTTACAGCATGGCCAGAGAAACAAATATGATGTCTGTTTTGTAGGTGTTCCATTTAAGTTACTAAATGATAATCTTAAAAGTCAATTAATAAATACTTTGTTTTCCATTTTTAGAAAAATATGGTAATCCCACGTTAGATGTTTCCAGTTTACAGTCTCTCTCATGGATATATGCATGACTCAAGTGAAGAGAAACAATATGACTATGTGACAAGGCACTAGAATAAATATTATTTAATTATTTATATTTAATAAATCCACGTTGCCTAGTTATTTTGTTGGGATTTTAAGGAATATGTTACATAACCTTGAACAGCTTCTTGCAATTCTTGGTGTCACATCCTCAAAAACAGGAATAAAGATGTTTTCTCACCTAGATTAAGTCTCTAAATCTGAGATTTTTCTTCAACTGGTAAGATGGTTATAAATAGCAGTATAAGACTGAGGATTTCTCCAAGAAGATTTGGATGTGGACCATTTGTTGCTAGCAGTAATTGCTACCTTTCTAAAAAGATATAGGTGAAATTTTCTTCGTGTCATAGCTATCTTTAGTGGGCAACATGGCTTAGGAATGATAAATGGCAGGACACTTTGCTGCATTAATTCTGTGATAACTAACACCAGATGTTTATTATTCTGTGATAGAGAGTGTTAAAAAGAAACAAGTGTTTCTTTTTTAACTTCTAACTTCTGTAAAAGGAAACCCTTCCACTGAAAAGGGATTAAAATAAGTCAGTTGTGGGGATCCAGGTGTAGCTTCTGTGTTTGCCAAAATGTACACGTGTTCTGTTCGAGGAGGTAGAAGGTTTTTGCTCTTCAGAAATCTAATTCAGTAATCTTCAGCTTCACATTTATTTTATTTTTCAAAGCTATTTTCTGATGCAGGACTTGAAAAAAATTCTGTCTTTGTTCTCATTTAACCAAGGAAACAAAAGCATTTTATCTGTCTTAAAAACCTGATATTAGTTTCTGAATGTCTAACAGCTTTTACTCGATTTCAATTATACAGTCTTTACTAGTTACTGATACCTTTTAGCATCTGGGGTTTCAGAAGATACCTGTGCCATCAGTTTTTAGCAGAAGTGATAGAAATAAGTAGTTTAGTAACTAGGGAGTAGTTTCTAAACTAGGGAGTTTACTCCCTTCTTCTTAGGGAGTAACTCTTTTATGAATTGGCCAAGTAATGTTTTCAAGACAAAAAGTAGGAAACTTTGTAAGTTGCTCTGGACTTTTCTTGCCCAGCTTGTACTGGAATCCAAACAGGCTTCATAGGAGACTGAATGATTTAGGTCATTCCTAGAGAGTCCATGGAAGTGGACCAAGGAAATAAAAAAACTATAGCCCAGAATATTGCTGCATTTCTTTTCTGCTAAATAAAAGACCTGTCTTTTTACCAAGCATGAGGAAACAAAAGCTGTTGGTAATCCATGTTCTGAAAGAAAAGTTTTCAGAATTATACATAGCCTAGGGTAACATGACTAGGACACCTAAAGAATGTTTTCCTTGATTTGTCCTTTTGCAGACTCATTTACCTGTGCTCAATTTAGAGAGGGAACAAAAAAGAGAAGTGTTTGGTTCCATCTTTGTTTTTAACACTGAACTGCAGTTTTAAAAAATATTGCAAGGGATACATACAAATTATACTTACCTCTCAATCCATGGTACTGAAAAAAGTGTTCTGTGCTATATTCTTCTGTTTAGCTATAGAAACAAATACAATAGTGCCACATGAGTCTCTTAATCTGATACAAGTGTATTTTACACCTACATAGCTCTTACTTTTGCACAAAAGAAGTTTCTTTATTGAGTCAAATAATTTCTACTATAACATAAATCAAATACTAAAATCTTAGGAGCAGAGTCCCTTTGCTGTTAGGTGCATTCAGTTTAAAAATCAGATATGGACCATTCATGGTTATATGGTTATATGGTAATATAAATAAGAATTGATTCCTACAGCTTTCTTATTTTTTTCTCAGGTGGCTTCCATTTATGTCTCAAGGTATAATCCATT
This sequence comes from Chamaea fasciata, assembly GCF_029207755.1. Lineage (NCBI taxonomy): Eukaryota > Metazoa > Chordata > Aves > Passeriformes > Sylviidae > Chamaea > Chamaea fasciata. Next base: position 39,722,641 of record NW_027094086.1, on the reverse strand, counting down.
CAGAAATTGAGCTGTACCCTCAGGGTAAGATTTACTGTAACTTTATGGATAATAATTAGTAATCCTTTTCCTCTGAAGAAATCTGGGTGGATTTCACACTGTAAATAACAGAGTTAACAATTTTGCAGCTTGCTTTGCTATATTTCTGAGAGAGAAACAATTTATATAATTGCTATAGTGATAGTGAGAAAGTAACGAGGGAATGAATGAAAAAGAATTTTCCTGTATTGGCTAGAAAAACTGAATGTATTTTTGTTCTCTTTCAAACCTTTTCTATAATGTTAAAGGATAGATCCTTTATTAATGTATTTTTTCTTTTTTTGGCAGAGTTTGAAAAAAATCTGCAGCTGAAAATGCAAGAAGCAAACGGTAAATGCTGCTCTTGTGTTCTGGTTTTAATGAAGACTGTTTCTGTTTCAGAACTAATTGCTTTACACATTTGTTGCCATTTGTATTTATTTTAAAACATTAATTATAGCACACTATTTGAACATTTCAGTAAACTCTGAACTTCACATTTTAATTTAAAAAAAACAAATAACTTTTTTTATGTTTTCTTTTTATTCTGTCATTTTTCTTTTCATAATGTTTTCTTTCTGCTTCTTTGAAAAATTCCTATTCTTCTAGTATGTATTGGTGATCTATCTTAATTTCATTTTTTTCTAGTTAACATTTTAAAACATGATTCTCCTTCCTGGCCTATATATTGATTTATTCCCAACAATAGATTTTCATTTTCTCTTTTGCTTGTGATTTCATATTTGTTCAGGTTGAATTTTCTGTCCTGGCAACCAGAGCAGATTAAATTTAATTTCTTAATAACACATCAGAATCTCTCAGCTGTGAGAAGTTTTTCATGCTGTAGGTTGAACAATGATCTAGGATGCATTGTGAGAAAGTTTTAAAATGTTTATTCAAAATTTGTTGTATCATTCAAAATATCCGTGAAGAACCATGTCCTAAACCTTGTTCCTTTGGAAAGTGGTCAATGATAAAATTTTTGCCCAGTTATTTTAGAAAATACATAAAAATCCCACCCTGTTACTGGCTTTTGAGTCACAAGTATCTTTGTCCTCCTTGCTTCCTGTGCTTTTTTCAGCAGGCAGCAATTTGCTCTCAGTTCATCACTCTTTGTGCTTCATCTCTTCCCCACCCCTTGCTTTTGCACAGCCTGCCCAGAGAGAACCTCCTTCCCATGATTCAAATTGCTCTGCTCACTCCTTTCTGCACCTACAGCTGGGTCTCTGGGCTGGGTCATTTAAGCTGTGCAAAAGTCTCAATCAGAGTAAGGCAGCCAAAAGTTTACACAATAAAGGGCCTCTTGTTTGGGACACTTGGTAGAACATGGATCAGTGGGAAAGAGACTTGAAATTGTGTACCCTGTACCTAGAGGGAGTGCTCCAATTCCTGCTGGTTTAGTGGTTCATCTGAGTGGTTGTTCACTTACTGTTTTTTCCCATGTGCTTTTAAATATATGGCATTTTCTTTCTGTATCACTTAAAAAACCAAACCAAAACAAAACACAGAATCATTTTCCTAGGAAGTAGAACTTGCTAGTGTATTGTAATGTTTCTAATAGTATAGGAAATTTAAGAAAAACATCACAAACAAACAAATAAATTCCCCCCCCCCCAAACAACACGAAGCCCCCCATGTCTAGACAGTCATCTGTGGGAAAATACCACTTTCAGATGTCCCCAGGACACCATGTAATAGGTTGCACCTTTCCTCTATGTATGCTAAATGAAAGTTATATTATGACACCTTTATCTGTATCTTTTTATCAGCTTTATCTTTTCCTCTCACAGTGTGTTCCTCTTCATTAAAGAACTATTGGTACTCTACCTCATCAGAACAACCTAGCTTTTTATGCCAACAAGAATTACTTTTTTGTAATACTTACTGTTTCCTTTTTCTCTTTGGAAGCATGCAATACAATGCAATGAGGATTTCTGGCATCAGGGAGATTAGAAATTTAAAGACTCTTTTCCTATACCCATACTGTCTTTCAAACACAACTCCTTTCTATTTCCAGAAAACAGGAACAATCCTCAAAGTCAATATAGAGGAGCTCAAAGCAAAACTCTTCTTAATGATGTTTATGAGAAAGTTTGATTCCCTGCTTTACCTTCAGAGGGGTAGTTGTGTACAAAATAATTTATAGATATTAAGCTTATACTTGGGAGTTACTAGCTGAAGTAGTTAGAAAATACAGCCTCAACAGTAGCAACTGCATCATTTCAGAACTCCATTGCTAACAAAAGACAGACTTTGAGAGGGTAGTACAATAGAAAAGGCCATCAAAACCACTTGAGGGACAATTAATCAATGAACATGTCAAAAAGAAAATAAGTTTTACTTGCTTTAAAATTATTGTTTCTGAATGATGTTTGGAATTTTAGGAGGAGTAGTGGGTCATATTTTACTCCTTGTCTTCACCATTCTTTATAAGCCCTTGTAAATGGAGTTGTCCTTATTTTCCAGTCAAAGGGTTCAAAGGAATTTTGTCTTTAGGAAATTAGCATTATATATTGTTTGAAAATGGAAAAGGCTGAATTTTTTGTAAATAAGCTCTTTTTCCACGGGACAGGGAGCCCTTGCCTTATGCTCTTTGTTTCCACCATCAGTGTATAGAGGCTTTTCACTCTTCTAGTTGATATTAATCTTTTTGTTTCCTGGTGCTACAGTTCTTTTATCAAGAAATCAAGTCTATAGAGAAAGCTGTGAAGATGCAGATTTTCAAAGGGGCAAAAGAGTTTCTTACAAGCTGGAGTCTGACAATTCTTAATGAAAATTGGATAGTTCACTTACTTTGTGGAATTGTAGAATAGTTTAGGTTGGAAGAAATCTTTAAAGACATCTAGTACAGCCCCTGACAAGGGTAGGGACATCTTCCACTAGACCAGGTTTCTCAAAGACCCATCCAACCTGACTTCAAACACTTCCAGAGACGGGACATCCACAACTTCTTTGGGCAACCTGTTCCAGTGTCTTACAATCCTTACAGTGAAAAGAAATACATTTTTCATGACATATCTAAATCTAACCTCTTTCACTTCAAAACCATTCCCTCTTGACATATCACTACATGTCCTTGTAAAAAGTCTTTGCTTTCCTTCTAAACCTCTTAATTTATTGAAAGGCTGTCAATAAAGTGTACCTGCCTGGAACCTTCTCTTCTCCAAGCTGAACAACCTTTTGACACAGGAGAGGAGCTCCAGCCCCTAATAATTTTCTTGGCCCTTCTCTGTGCCTCTTTCAAAAGGCCCACATCCTTCTTTTGTTGGGGAGCCCAGAGCTGGATGCAGTACTCCAGGCGGGGTCTCTCATCAGAGCAGAGCATGGGGGGACAATTCCTTCCCTCAGTCTGTGGGCCAGGTTTGATTGGACAGAACAAATGAGCTGTTGCGGCTTTCTGAACTCCCAGCTGTGTATTTATGTGCTTTTAAAATTCTATCACCTTCCCAAACCAGACATCAGCCAGACCTCTAGAGACTTGGAAAACAGGAAATCAAGCTTTCTGCTCCAGTTCAATTTTTGTGGGGCAAATTACTGAGTGATAATGAGGCTGGCCCAAGATAAATACTTCTGTCAGACAAGAGATTTAAATCATGCAGGCATTACCAGACAGCTTTCTACTAAGAAAACTGCAGTGTATGCTATGGCATTTATTTAGAAGATGACTGTGGGCTGGTATTTCATTTGTTGTTTTCCTTGAACAGGATGAATTTAAGTCGCTGTGTGGATTTTCACACAGACAAAAGCTGCAATCAGTGAGGGGTGGAGAAGCGTGCAATCCCATCTTTTCAGATGTAGAAATGCACTTTACAATTATGAATTGTTGTTTTTTTAAAATAAGATTCATATTAAGCTGCTTTTGAATATTTAAATAACTTGTGTACATTGTATGGGACCACAGATGACATTTTAGTATCAGGGAGCTTTATATAAAATGATTTTCTAATGAGTCCTAATCTGTTCAGAATTTTCTACAAAACTTATCTTTTTTCATACTGATTTCAATATCATGCCTCCATCCAGGCAAATGGAACTCTGTTGATGTCTCACATCAGCCTAAAATGAGAGGAAATTGTACTTAATCAGGATGGTTTGACATTTTTCCTGTTGCATTTCTTGGTTATACTGTTGTCATAATCCAAATTCCTGATGGTGGTCTGCTTTTGTGTTGACCCTCAGGGTTATCACTAGAAATCTCACTTAGCTCTGTGTTCATATTTCTGGCTTTAGTGCAGTGTAAACCTCCTCGATCCTTGATCCTTAACTTGCTTAGGATGAGTTTGAATGGTGCAGTATTTGGCCAATCTTCTGTTGCCTCTCCTGACATCTCCTTTTAGGTACATTATAGTCACAGTCCTTGGGCCAAACTGTGCTTTCATTTATATCTTTCAAGTACATTGTGTCATATAATTAAATTTTAAAAAAATATTTTAATTATTTTTTTACTTTACAGAAGGAGACTGGAAGATAACTGTTGTCACTGGGGATTTTGAAACAGCTGGCACAACAGCAACAGTATTCCTTTATGCTTATGGAGAAAACAAAGCTTCTGGTCCTATTATTTTGGGATCTGGGAAAGAGCAGCTGTTTAATCCCAACAGTGAAGATACATTTAAGGTGTAGTATGGCTGTTGTATAAACACTGGAGAATTCAGAACATATGCAAAGTAGCTTTTCTCAAAACTAGATAATAGAGGTAATAAAAAGACTCCAAGAAACATGTAAGGATGATTAAGTATTTCTGAGGGAGTGGCTGGTTTTTACCACTGTGAGTTTTGAATCAGGAAATGTGTTCACAGCTGCATGGGGCAGTTCTCAGAATCTGCTTCATACTTGCATCTTCTTGATCTGCTAGTTTACACTAGAGGTTCATTTGAAGAAGTAAAAAGAAGCTTCTTGGCATTTATGTATTAAGATAGTCTTGGTTATGGTTTGTGTTGTATATCCATCTTTGGAAGTGTCCACTGTAAATTCTTCCATGAACTTCCTCAAACTTCCACTGAAGCACACTCTTGTGTGAACTTTTTCTTTGAGAAAGTAAGAAGGAAAGGGAAGGGTAGGTAGAAACTAGAGGTAAAATCACATAGATTAAGTTAACTCACGTGTTAAACTAGTGTTGTCCTGTTTCTTCAAGCAAATGTAGACATTTCTCTCTGCTGACAAAAACGTCTCTGAGATGTGCTTCAGAAACATGACATTTCTCAAGACTTCTACGTAATTCCTGCCATTTTCTCTCGTTCATGCAGTTTCTTGGTCAGGACTGTACCTGTTGCAATTGTTAAATATGTGATATGTCACTTGATTTAAATAATTTATGCATAATAAACAGATGATAGGGAATCAGTGACAGATGGGACAGAAAGCATCTTTTGATACCAAAACCAGCCAGACTCAGGGTGCTGGGAGGGATCAGCATAATATAATGGAAACAAATAAAACACAGTCATACCTCACAAAACCAATCAAAATACAATAGAGTTTAAAAATCCCTGTAGTCACACATACAACCATTAGAAATCACAGAAAAATGGTCCATCAAAAAAAAAAAAGAGACAAAACTGTACTAGATTGTCTTACAGTATAGAGAATCAAGAATAGTAGTCTGATAGAAAGCACAGTTACCTGTGTAGTAACTTGCATACCTAAAATTATACAATGAATATTCAGTAAAGTTATAAATAATGAAAAACAGAAAGTTAATAAAACTTGAGTAAATCAGCTGGTGCTCCTTTTACAGCCTCCTGAGATTTCATTCCGGAACTTAATTTTAGTGTTGCTTCTATTGTTTTATAAAGCAAGCATAACTTCATTAACCTTGGCTATCTCTGATTAAGGTTAGCGTAAATGAAATTAAAAACTGGCCAAAGTCCATTATGATGCAGGTATAAGGCTATTACCTTTGGAGATTTCCATATGATGGTGGTACATGAAATTCACTGAAGGTAATTTACAATTGTGTTATGGGGAAAGTTCTTGTTTCTGACTGGAGTCCTGGGTTCTAGGTTTCCACAAGACAGTCATACGTACTCTGCACAACGTTTGTTGCTTAGCAATTTTTCCTGCCAGATGGGTATGTCAAGGATAAACAATATGGGAACAGAGAAAACCAGAATTCAAATCTGATGGATTGCCTTTTCTGCTCTGAATTGTTCCTGTGTGTTTAAAGAAGCTACTTCTGGGCTGTGGTTTTCTGCTTCTGTTACTATTGAGGCATAATTTTTAAGGCATAATTTTTCTGTTGAGAGTCATTCTTTTTCCAGTAGAGGAATATCAATCTACCATAAGTTACAGCTTTCATCACAACTCTGATCTGTTTCCTTCATCTTCCTCTGGTGTCATCACAGTCCCTGAGTATTTCTCAGTGTTTCAAAAATACTGATTTTGGCATAATGCTGAGTTGCTCAAGACACTGGAGCTTTAATTATATTGTAAATTATATTCTCTGGAGCCCTGTATTCTGCATCATCATTCTTTGAAACATGCCGAATTATCTCTTATGACTGTACAGACTGTTTGATAAAGAAATTCTTTTTTAAAATATTCTTTTAATGTTTGGTCATGCCAAATATTCCCTTCTGTGTCAAAGAGAACTAAGCATAAGACTGTAAGCCTATTATCTTCTGTAAAAGCCAGCTGCAATGTCTCAATTTTTATTACTTCCATACATAATAATTCCATACCTTTGGGTACAAGTTCAGCTGTTCTAGTAATAATGAAGTCAGGAAAAACACTGACTGGTTCAGTAGATCTGCTTTCAAAATACTGCTTGCCTTAGTGATAGTGGCAGGACCCAGCATTTCCCTAACAAGACTTTTTCCATGATTGCTTTGTGAATTTTCTTCATTGTCAGGTCTTCAATCTCTTTAGGGTGGTGTTGGTCTTAAGAATCTCAACACATTGTCAATGTTTTTAAAAGTAATACTATTTTAAACCACTAGAAGGGCTGAACTTTTTCCCAAGAAGTCTTCAGAATCTTCAGTTTAACCTTAGGTTATATTTTATGGTTGGTGGCTGTCTTTGTAAGGAAGGTAGCTGTTCCATGTTTGCAAGTACAAAACATGAAGTATGCATGATATTTTAGGAGCATTGGAAATTGAAATCCATCCCTGGTGTGAATTTTGCTGCATGAGCTCATTTTTCTAAATTTTGAAGCTGGTCCCACATCCATTTACATTTTAGAGTTTCTTCATCTGCATAAACAATCCTTTAAACCAATCCTATGGTCTAGGGCAAATACCAGAAAGTAATATAGGGAGATGAAAAGCAGGGCTCCTATACTTGAACAGATACTTAATACCATAACACTTAATAAATAGTGCTCCTATGATAAGACTGTTAATGTGTCAAATGCAGCCATTTTCCTTCCACTTCCACTTTACTTTGTTTGTTAAGAGTTGCGTTCATCAGGTGCACCTTCATGCTGTACTGCATCTCTGGAATGTGTTACACTTAGAACTTGATCTGTTGTTTTTCATTTTGGTTTCCTCCTGTTTAACTAAAATTATCAGTCATTTTAAATAACCTATACACGAATAATTAAAACTCCTCTCTTTAGAATCAGCTCTACAGAGTCTCAGAATTTGTTGTTTCACTGTGAGTCTTTCGCTCTTGTACTCTGGATCCATAGTCATTCTTTCATCAGTCAAAACCGAGATCTCCAAAGTAAAGTGAGAAGCATTGAGAAGAAAACTAAATGCTGTAAAAATAGGTTGAAACAAATCCATTTTCATGCTTTTGCTCGTGATGTTCAAATAAAAGAGGCTGAAATGAGCTCAGTTAGAATCCTTCCAGACTGGGGAGATTGCAAAAGTGAACACAAGCAGTAATGTAGCTATCCACATTCTTAGCCACAGGACAGACAATGCTTAAAAAGCTGGACATTCCTTGTGTCCTGCTATTTTCCAGCCGTCCCCATTTTCCATAATGATCATTTAAGTCCAGAAACAGTTGAATAAAACTTAGAGAAGCCCAGGCTTTGGTCAGATCTGCTTAAGACAGCATAAAACAGTCATACTCATGACTGTTACTCCACTTGAAACTGTCACTGACTGTGAAATGCAGATGATAACAACATGAATCTCATCCCTTACTGAGATAAAAGGGTGAAGTATGGCAAATGATCTTCATCAGCTTCATTGTGCATTAAACTGAATTTAGTTTATTCCAAGAAACAACACAGGACTGTAAAGAGCTCCCAAAAACTCTTGGAGAAAAACACAGGTCATTTCATCTTCAAGAAATGGGAGTGGGGAATGTGGTGTTACTTGTTCAGTAGGTACTGCAGTATCAAGTGTGTGAGTGTATATATATATGTATATGTATATGCATATGTATATGTATATGTATATGTATATGTATATATATATGTATATGTATATGTATATATGTATATGTATATGTATATGTATTTGTACTTGCTGTTGGCATAATTTGATTAACCCCACAGTAAAAGAAAAGTTCTTCCAGAGCTTGAGTGCACTGGAAAAGAAAGTATTTTAACAGTCACTGTGCAATGAACAGTATTTGTTTCCCCAATCTATTTTGTGACCAAAGCAACTGTGAAGTAGGAAAAAATAATGCTGATCTTTATGTGGCCTTTAATCCTATTCAATGCATGTCTATATCCATCCTTTTTCATGACACTGTTATATTTCTTTGTGAGCACCTGTGACATACCCTAATTCTCGAGTTAGTGTGTAACTGTACCAAGATTTTTGGGCATAATTAACCAACTGGTTGAATTCAGACATCTGGAAAAGCAAGTAGCATGGGTGGACCATGGCTACTGTACTGGTTTAATAGTTATTGTATTTTTGGCAACAGTTATTAGCTGCATGTTCACAATTAAAAAATATCTTCTACTTCCAAAGATTTCTCTATTAGATGCCAATGCTGTGGAAGTTAAACTAATGCAGTCAATGATTTTTCTTTCTTTTGGGAATCCAACTGCTGTACATGACTTCTCTGAAATTCTGTTAATGAAGTGGCCTTACATGAAATAATTAACTGTCTGTCAAGCATATTCTCTGGTGGGTGTGTTAGACATTAGGATTTTGGTGCAGCTGCCTCTGAAGTGTTGATTTATCCAAATGATTTTCATTCTAGCCTGTGTTTATTTCAGAGATTGCAGGATGTTTTCTACACAACAGGAAAGCAGTGATATTATTTCCCTTATTCTAGTATATAAAAGAGAAATGGAGTCATTACATGTATCCTCTCAATCCTTTTGTTGAAGCATCTTTCCACTGAACCTTTTCTTGTTCAGACAAAGAACTTCACTTTTCACTTAGTTAAGCATCTTAAGTACATGAAGATAGGTCATACCAACTCCACTCAAAATATTACAGGTATTCTAGGGACCAAAAAGTGTATTTGCATAGCTCATTTAGAAATGGAATTAAAATTTTGTCCTTGCATCCTCTTTAGGAAGAACTTACTGATAAACCTGGATTTCAATTTATGATTAGAGACAAATTGTAAAATATGAGCTTTGTTAAGTTTCAAATTCAAAAAGTAAGGCCAAGTTGTCCAACACATGATTTAATGAAAAAGTTCCCATTGCCTATGGTAAGATTATTTAGTCCTATAAACAGTAGCAATGAGCAAAACGTATTGTATTGTATTGTATTGTATTGTATTGTATTGTATTGTATTGTTTAGCAGGTCAGTCTAGTTTAACTGCAAACATTTAGAATATGACTAAAGTAAAGATGCTGTGTGTGAAAACATAGCCCTTTTGAAAGTTGTGGACAGTTTTTGCAATAATTTGTACTGGTACTTGTACCATGAAATATGTGTTGATATTATTGCCTGTAACAGTGAAGAAAAATGCTACGAAGGCAATAGAATTATCACTATCATTGTAGTCACAACGGTATTTTTAAGCTTATTAAGTGCTGGCAGTCTGTCACATGCACAAGGTCTGTATGAAGTCCATCCCCTTTAGAACTTATTACAGGACTTAACACAAATTGCTTAATACATTAGAAGGAGTTTCACAGTCAACCAACAAGTTAACTGTGGATGATGATGCAGGTGTTTTGCAAAATCTTTTTCTGGGAAGAGGTTGGCATTTGTAGAAGACTTCTCTAACAGGCCATCTCTAAGAAGATCACCACACCTGATGCTTGTGGTATCTAGATCTCTTTATCTCAGTCTTTGTTTTCATGCCCTTGTTTGTTACCTTTGCAGTTTAGATTTTATTTATGTTCTACATGTGGCTGATGTAAGCCACATCATAATGGAATTTGAATTTCTCTCCATGTCCAAACTCTACTACATCATTACAATTCATAACTCTCGATATCTCAATTGATTTTAGAAATGTAGAAACTAACCCAAAATGAGTAGAACATTTTAGAAAAATTCAGAATTTCAGAGTGGTGTCTTTTTCTGAGGATCTAAAATTTTATGGAGAGAGTTTTGCAATGTCCCTGTAAGAGACATGTAAATGCTGTCCTTGTCGTATAGTTGAGAAAGTGAAACAAAAAGGGCTTGTGAATTCTGTAGTTTCTTAGGAAGCCTAAAGCAGATCCAGGAATAGAATCTAGCTGCCTAATTTTCAGCGAGATGCTTTAGTCCTTTCCTCATCCTTTCCTCTTTGGGCATTTATTGCAGGTCTATCAGAATGGCTGTTTCCATATAAAAAGGAATGCTACATTTACAGCTTTAGTGCTGGAGCATCATAGAACAGCTAGACTGCAGTTTTTTGTAAGCACATTGTTTACAAGAGTGGCAAAGTCAACTTTGTTCTACTTTTTACAGAACTTTCTGGCTGTGAAAGTAGATTTCTAAATGCCAGGTTGTGTTCAAGTCATGCCGAAGTTCAAGGCAATTTATTCAACACAGGAAAGGAAGAAGCAACCTCAAGACACTGTTTATGTTGTCAAAAGAATATCGTTAGCTCTACTGTGTTATGAGAATATTTTCCTCTGCATTTCACTGCAAGAACAAAATTTGACATACATTTGACGGGATTCCAATTGACAAAAAATAACGTGTTAGCAAGTCAATACCATTGAGAGACCAATGCGATATGTGATCTGAAATCAAGATGAATTGTTCCAAGCACCAAATATGCAACTGGTACTGAAAATAAATTTCTAATTATATTATACATCTTTCAGAACATCATATGCAATTGATTTCCCCTCTACCATTGCCCAATTTCCAACTAAGAATAAAAGTGACTTTTCCCCCCCAAGGCCAGTAATAAACAATTATTCAGAAAAAGAATATTATGGAAAAAAAATAAGTAAATTACTAAGTGTGTTGTCAAATGGGCAGTGTTCTGTGTTTTGAGTTATTTTTGAGATTTTTCAGACTCAGACATACACCATTACCTGTAAGTCCAGCATAGTTTATCCTACCAAAAACCTCTTAATTTGTAAGTCAAGTAGACAAGGATGCTTTATGCTGTTTCTCCCTTTAGCTGAAAGAAAGCAAATATATTTGACTTGAAAGTTTAGCCAAATTCCCCTTTAGCACGTGGTCATAACTTTCTTAATTCGGTTATATCATAACTGCTTTTAGAGTGTGAATGTTAGGGAATGATAGAAAGTATAGAGGGTTAGGACACAAGGACATACATGTTTAGAGATGCAAAACAGGACTTCATTAGACGTAATTGCACTAGTTGCAACTAGATGCATCTCCTGGAGAAACCTAATGGTCTGGACAGATCTTTCTGCTCTCTACTGATTTTTCTTGAAGCTTCATTTGATTAGGTTTGATGGATTGCTCTCTTGCTTATCCAGCAAAAGGAAGTCTTTGCATGCTGATATGGTATTGAATGGGCTTCATAATTTCCATCTCCTTTTTCAAATGCTTCTTCTTTTTCTTCTTTTTTTCTCCTTTTCTTTTTCTCCCCCCCTCCAAACCCTGTTTTTTGGTCAGCTCTCCTACATGTGCTTATTTTTGTGATGTTTACTCCAGTTGTACCCGTGCTTTGCCAAAGATCATCTACTGTGTGTCTGGCAAGTCAAGGGAGGTGATTCTGTCCCTCCTATTCTGCTCTTGTGGGGCCCCACCTGGAGTGCTGCATCCAGCTCTAGGACCTCCAGCACAAGAAGAAAATGGATCTGCTGGAGAACAGCAGGAGGAGAAGGACCAGAAGGACACGTTCTTGTCTTTGCATGGGAATTCACCTGGAAACAGATATTCCATCTTAGATCTGAAAGACACAAAAAATTTCACTTTATCATAATATAATAAAATCAATATAATTTTAAAAGTTTGAGCTTCGCTGGTGAGCCAACTCATATGATATAACTCACATATATATATATATATATACATACATATATACATATATATGCACACACACTATAGATATGCAGAATTTGCTTTATCAATGTTTCAGTTTGCTTCATAGCCAAATGACTGATTGGATGCTTCAGAAATTGGAAGGGGCTCTTTTATAGAGTTTCCTGGTCCTGCCCAAGAATCATGGTAACTATTATTGTATACAATAATCTGTGATGGCTGTGATGCTTCTCTTTCAACAGGGATTAAGTCAGAATTTAATTATGACCATGAGGGCACAATGTAGCAGTGTTTTATTTATGAAATTGCCCCTTAAGACTTCCGCACCACAAAGAGCAGCCAGTGTCTACATCTCAGGAGAGCACCACCTTTGTTGTTCACAAATACCATACTCTACTCAGTTTAAAATAAAAGTTGAGAATTCTAATATATTTTTAAGTTTATTCTCAAGGAAACATTAGCAGTCCCTTGCCCATTGCAGAGGTCTCTGTTTTGCAGCTGGGTGACATTTTTTAGGGCAACTTAGCCTATATTCTGGATACATGTGTGGCTGGTTTCAGAGTGCTTTCACAGAATCACAGAATCACTGCGTTGGAAGAGACCTTCAAGATCATTAAATTCAACCCACCCCTAACCTCTCAACTAAACCACGGCACTGAGTGCCACATCCAACCTTTTTTAAACACATCCATGGATGGCGTCTCCACCACCTCCCCAGGCAGGCCATTCCAGTACTTTATCACTCTTTCCGTAAAAAAAAAAAAAATTCCCAATATCCAGCCTATATTTCCCATAGCACAGCTTAAGACTGTGTCCTCTTGTCCTGTCAGTTGCTGCCTGGAGAAAGAGACCAACCCCCACGTGACTACAGCCACCTTTCAGGAAATTGTAAAGAGTGATAAGGTCACCCCTGAGCCTCCTTTTCTCCAGGCTTAGCAACCCCAGCTCCCTCAGTCGTTCCTTTTTATCTGTTGCTGTAATTCTGCTGTGAGTATTAGCAGCATGTCTTTGAGGTACATGGTTTTGTTGCATTAATGTTATAATTGTATCTTCAGTTGGGATATCTTGCTTTAACATACTGTTTTAATATAGCAAAACCTACTACAATGGTCATAAGTGTGACTCTGTTCAGACTTTTTACTACTGCATATGTGTCATGCTGTCCCCCTATAAAACTGGGTTATGCTAGGCTTGCCTCAGGGATGTTTGTTTCCTTTTTTTTTGATGTGAAATAGTACAAAATTGCTATAATAGTAAAGAAAACTACTATTTTTTGTTCTTTTTTTACTTGGTGATTTTTTTCCCAATTACCATGACCTTTCAAACACAACACTGATAAAAAAAAGTTTTTAAAAAAAGGTTGAAATTGGTTAACCCTGCTTTTGTGCTTAGATTCCTGCCATCAGAATTGCCCAAAATACTTCTGCAACCCAAAACATAGTGGCTATTATTTCAAGGCTGCAATATTCAATGGGACATAGTCATGTTTTATTGTTTAAATTTGCTGCAGTGTGGCATCAACACTTACAGAAACAGTTAACCCTGACACCAGTACACATAAAAACAGGAGTCAGTGAGAAAAGTAGCAGACTGATAAGTGGCAGGAATAGTTAACAGGGCTCTGCTGATGGCAACTGCATGGACTTGTATGATTTCGTGCAGCGATGACTGAACTTATTTCTGCTTGTTAAAGTATTTGTCTAGTAGTAGCGATTTACATTACAACACTAGAAAATGGATTCCTTGAAGAGGTCTAGAAACAGACTGGGTTGTCTGAGCCATTTACTCACTTTAAATAATGCGGTACTAAAGTCAGTAAAATTACACTTGCAGACTACTCCATATGTTTTTACTCTTTGTCTCTGGGATACATTGTATATCATGGCTTAGCTTTCTAACAAAACTCAATTACTTTTGGCTATGTTAGCTACACATTTATTTTGTATGTCCAGTGTAAGAAGGATGGCTACCCAACAGTGTAATTTGTTATTAAAATCAGGATTATTTTTTAAATTTTTTACAGGTTAATCTCAGAGATCTTGGGCAGCTATATAAAATCCGCATAGGCCACGACAACTCTGGAAATGATCCCAGCTGGTACCTGAAGGAAATCAGACTTGAAAGAGTTGTCCCTCTTTCTGATGAGATTTGCCTCCCCATAGAGACCTGGCTTTCCGAAGACAAGAATGAAGGTGATACGTGGAGAGAAGTGGCAATAAGAAACCCTGCAGACGGGCTTTTGCCATGTACGTGCTCAGTATTTTAGATCATGTGTTCACAAACCATATCCTGTGAGTATATGACAGTTTTTCATGTTTACTCCAGGGCAGCCTGCCCAAAAGCCAGTGTAACCATGAAGCAATCCTTTCCAGATACTTTCTAGCTCAAGGAGAGGGCAGCCATCCTTTAACCCCTCTCCTTTCCTTCCCAAAATCAGAATAATAGCTGTTGGCCATGGCATCTTACCCTATAAAATATTTTATTTCTCAGAGTGGCCATACATCACTGGTAAATACTTCTCTTTAGAGAAAGACACCAGGCAGGAAATCAAGGTATGTAATGTCATGTGATATCTAGTTCCTTTTGGCAAGTTTGAGATCATCCTTTCTTGTCCTGCATAAAACATACTTTACAAGAAATCCATGATCTGAATCATCACACACGTGTTTTTCAAATCAGGCTTGAGTCACAGCCATTCACATAGAAATTGTTAGCTGCAGGGTGACACTTTGGAACTTCAAAGTTCATGACAGCTTTGATGCACTTTGTTCTCTTCAAGTGAAGTGGGAAATAGCCCATCACATAAGCTTATTATTTAAAAAGTCCTGGGCCTTTATAGAGGAATAGGGATTCAGTCTAACTATTATGTGTGATTTTTTTATTAGATTCTCTTTAGATTAATAGAATAACAACAGTGCAGCTGATGGCCAATAACGTCTGACAGTGATAGGTCTTACATAGATAGGTGCAGCCATTTAGCAAATTGGATTCAAACTGATGCAGTGAATTTTGCACGGTGTCTGGGATTCAACATAAATAAAGATCATCATGCTTTTAGTAATAATCAAATAATTTCAAAAGAAAATATCACAGAAGTGAAAACCCTTAAGCCAAAAGAATATAATTCTCTAAAAAGAATATTAAGACTATGTGAATGTTTTATTGCAGAGGCCAGAAGATGCTGAGAAACATGTATGAGCCAGCTCACATTTCTGCTTTGCTCTTTTTTTCTTTCTTTTTTTGGTGGTGTGGGGTTTTTTTGGGTTGTTTTTTTTTTAAATACTTATTAACTTCAATAAGAGATTTCAAAAATGGCACTGATCAGGATGAACCAAGTTTTATGATCATTGACATGTACCACAGTACCACATGTCACTCACAGTGACATATATGTCATTTACTGGTGCAACAGAAAAACAGTGCAGAAGCCAATTAAGTTGTACAAACAATCAATTCAGCATCAATAATTCAAATCTGCATTATGCAGTCTGAAAAACCCATTCATAGAAAAGTACTAATATTCTGTTCAGTGCACTCTATTTATATATTTGTATACAAAAAATCAAGTCAGTTCTATCAAATGCTGGAAATATCTTTTAAATGGCACATTTATTTAGTCTTTAATCATTGTATTACTGCATATTTCCTTGTATTTTCAGGAACATTATCTTTAATAAAATATATGTCTCAAGTATGTAAGAAAAGATATATTTCCAAAAGAACTTGGAAATATCTCAGAAATTTCAGTTTTACTAATTAGTTATTGATTTTAGGAACATTTAAATTGAACATCAATACAAACTCAGCAAGGACTCCAAAGGATTTCCTATTTATTTTCTCAGGAACAAGCAAATGAAACACTATCCATTTTCATTTCCCATTTAAAAGTTAATTGCTTACAAGTACTGAGCAAACCACATCAAGTTGCTTTCTCCAGAAGAAGAAACTACATGCTGGTATTTCCTTAATAAGGACTTGATATGAATTAGGAGTCTGTATTCTGTACTTTCAATTTAATCTGTTATCTTCTTGTGGTACTAGATTTGCTTAAGTATAAAATTCATGTGCTGGAAACTTTAGACAAAGCAAACAAATGTAAATGAAGCACAGACAGCACTGGTCTTATAATTGCTGTTCTTAAACATTTACCTCATTGCTCAGCTTCCCTTGTAGAAGAAAGGGTAATTTTTCCTTATTCTTTTTCCCCCTTTCCTCAGCTGAAATTTTCTATGCAACAGTATGGACCCAAAGCCTTGGAACTGTTTTTTGACTCCTTGGCTTCTTGGCCTTCTTTTTTTCTGGCATCTTTTCATAAGATCTGAATTTATTACCTGAATCTGTTACCTTTTCTTTACGTTCCTCTCTGAACTTGCTTCTTTTCCATTCAAATTTCTCACCTTGGTAACCCCTCTTAGTTTTTCTTACTGTCACTCAGCCATTTCAAAAACTTGACACTAATCAGGTCTCCCACTCCAAGTATTGATTTGAGTTCTTTCTCAGTCTCTCCATCACTCCCATCTCAGCTTCCTTTCCTTACTCAGGTTGCTCCAATTCATGTCAGTCTTTGTCTTCCCTTTTCTTATTTTTTCCATATTGCCAAGGCTTCTGGGTCCTTGGTTCCTTTTTCTCTTCCTATTACATCTTATCTTTTGCTTTTCTAGCCCTGGAGATCTGAAAACTTCACCTGATCTGTCTTTGAAGTTGTCCCTGAATTCAGCATGCTGTTGTACCAGGTGATCCCTGCAGGTTTCCTCCAACCTGTTTGTTTTTTGGATTTTTTTGTTTTGTTTTGGGTTTTTTTTCTGTGATTCTTCTATGCAGTCTGTTCCTCTTTTTTTTTTTTTTTTTTTTCCTTCTAGGAGTTCCAGATACATATAGTTTGACAAACTTTACAATTACTGGATCTTTTACTTGTTGATCTTTTGATATGGTTTCACCCCCTTGTTACACTGTGATGCACAAAAGAAAAGTTATTCAACTATTTTCTAAGTGATAGGTATTGGAAATTAGTAATCATGAGCTGGGTAAATCTTAAAATAAATCACTCAATGGAAATAAGATAGAAGACTTTGAATGCTTTTGACTTGGCTTTATAACACAGCAGTGTTAGGGGAATCAGACCAGATGTGGCAGCCCAGTGTGGCTCGGTGAGGCTGCCACGGCTGCATGGCCCCAGGTCCAACCAGCAGCAAGGCTCAGCAGGCTCCCAGTCAGCACCCACAGAGGGCACAGGGATGTACCACACATCAAGGCCAGCTGCACAGATCATCCAGACACATACAGCAGTTGCACAAACACAGCACCAACGACTTCCCCACTCTGGCTGAGCAGGACAGATGTCCAACAGTGGGAGTGTATATGAGTACAGATGTGTACAAGGTAGATCCAACAGCTGGGCTCACACACTGTCTAAACCCAGTCTCTCCAGTTGTTGGCAACTGGACAGATGAGCACCTGAGGCTGCAGCTCTGGTCCAGCTTCTGGTACAGGCCATTTCCCTCATGCCCACCCTAGCAGGTCTCACGCCTAAAGATACCCATACTTCAGGGTGTCTCTGGCAGCTGAGTGGGACTCCCATGGTCCCTCCAACACTCGGCAGCTCATGTGATCTTGCAGTCAGACACATGGGCCTCTGACCCCTGGTCCCAGTCCACTCACTGGAGTTTTATTCCCATCAGTGTCTCCAGTTGCTGCCATGCAGGACTCCGAGTCCAAATGTTGATGTTAGACTTCCTACCCGCACATGCGCACAGACAGAGAACAGATGTGATCTATCTTCTAACACTTACTCCCCAGGTCACCTAGATCCATCTCTTTCCCTGCCTTTAGTTCCTCTCCTAAACGTCTTATAAGTCCTCTGCAATCACAAAATATTCTTCTCCTCTGCCCTGTGTTGCATCTGACACCCCTGGTCATCAAACCTCCTAAGTATTTTAGATATTCCAAATTGTCTCATCGTGGTGGGTTTCATGCCCTGACTGAGACTGCTGAGACAGCCCTGTAGGGGCTGGAAGAGGGTTCCCACCTGCCCTTGTGCACCTGTGACGGTGGAGATGGACAGATGGTTTCTGTGATAGGCCTGGGAGAAGCCAGAGCAGGGTGTTACCTGGACTGCCCCTTGCCTGTATTCCTTTGGATATGTGCAGACCTTTATCACAGATCCTTATATGGGCTGTCTTGAGGTATGGCTGAATTCTTGTTCTAGAGGGGTACCTGATGCAAGAGATATTGAATTTTCTTGCTGCTGTGTTTATGTGAGCATAAATGACAAATGAGGATATAAATGGGTAAATGTGTCCTGTTCTTGTTCACATATTTAAAGGAATAACTGTGCTGAAATGGGATATAAGACAAATTCTGAGACAGGAAAAAAATCAGCTCCAAAGATTTAGTATGCTTTTCCACTTGGAGAAGTGTGCAGGCAAATAGAGAAAGGTTAGAAGGTGGCCACTGACTGAAATAGTGCAAAAGATGACCAAAGCAAATAGTAATAACACAAGTATTATCTCTACAAAATTTTTGTCCCTGTTATATCACTCAGGAGGCACCAACTACATAAGTAAATAGTCAAGCTTCTTTATTGTAAAATTCATTAGCAAGTGTGTTTTTTCAAAGCTGATAATTTTTTTGCATGTCATGAAGAATATATATTTTTAGACTATTGCTCCAAATGGTACTAGTGGAGATGAGAGAGCGTTTAGTAAAGATTAGAGTGAGAACTATAATTCTAAATGAAATGTCCTAACCTGATATTGTTTTTGTATTTGTGTCGTCTGAATTAATATATGCACCACTTCTGAGGAAGATAGTCCCTCTTAACCAGTATCAGCCATTAAAAATTTGTTCTCTTTTTAGCTTTAATGCTGCACTAACCCATATCTTTACCCTTCTGTCATGGCAAAATGACCAAATACTCTCTGTGAAACCCAGGTAGTAAACACCAAGTGATGACACCAAAGATTCAACCTTACTGTTTGACAGATTGAGCTGAATTGACCATTTCATTCAAGCGGGCATGTCATATGGAAAAAAGGCAGAACATGGAAAAATACTGTGCAATACCAATCTGGGATCTTGGTATAAAGGCATCATAAAGGCTGGACTGAATAGAAACAGTTGGACAATTTAATGTTGTGTGTCAATTAACATCTCTCCAGGTTTTGTGCTCTTTGGCCTGTTTGTCTGTTTACACTGGCAGCCTGGTGGGAGTGGATTTGTTCAGTGAAGCACCCAGTGCTAAAATCCCACTTAGTTAAGTGTTCGATGTCCCCTTTGTGGGAGTCTAGAGAGAAGTTACTTCAGGCTTGTTTTAGTTTGTTCCTACAGACTGACTGCCAGTTTGTGTTAAGATTGTTGTAATTTTCTTCCTGCAATGTATTATCTGGCATAGTTTCATCCAAAAAGAACCTAGTTCTTTGCTCTAAAACCACTCCATGCTGCACACCAGAAAGAAGGAAGTAGAGCCAACCAGGGGATTCAGTGGTGTTGTAAGCAAACCAGTGTCATTAGGCACAGACAGCTGTGGATCTTCAATTCATTTGCTCTCATTTCGAATTCTCAAATAATGACTGTAGTTTTAGTAGAATTTGAAAAGAGCTGACAAACAGACCAATGTTTCTGCCATGAAAACTTTCATTTTCATAATCTCAACAATAAATTCTTCTTTAATTCTATTAGGTTTGTTTTCTTCTCCCAAAACATATCGAAATATTTACTTAGTCTTTTGTACAAAGCAACTGGAAGTGTTTACTGTTTATATTTTCCAAAGGCAAGTGTCGTAAGTCATTGAGTTCTGTACATTTCTGCTTCAAAAAGAATTGATAAGTATATATTACTGTACCTGCAGAACTGGGACCAAACTATCTCTTGTCATTGGTGAAGGATCAGGAATATATCAATTTTCTGTTTTTGAAACCCTGATTCAGGTGCCCAGAATGGGAAATCTGGAAAAAAGGTGTCTCTAACTCGTGTTCTGTTGCCCTTAGTGCGCCCTTAGGTTACCTCTTCTTCATGACCAGGAAAATTTCCTTTCTGTCTCTGTCTCTTTTGTCCAAGGTAGTTTTTTTTTGTTTTTTTTTTTTTTTTTTTTTTTTTTCTTTTTTTTTTTAATCAATAGATACCAGAAGCTGGAGTTGGGATTTAAAAAACTGCTGAAGCCTCATGATCGTATCTCAAGAGATAGCATTTTTATTAACTGAGCAACTAGAAATTTGGTACTAGTACACTTGACTGCTCATATGACTCTACAGTATTTTTTATATATTTGGTTCTGTCATTTTTTAGGACAGTTATACTGCTTTAAAGTCTGCCTTTTAGAAACTTCTCACCTCTGTCTGAAAACACTTTAGTTCCCTTTTACATCTGTTTCATCCATGCACCCATATTGCAAATTTTTCTTTTTGGTTTCTGGAGCTTATGTAAGGTTACCCTGTGAGCAATTTGAAGATTTCAATCACTTATATTCTGAAAGGTCATTTTCTTTTTTACTGAGTGCTAGCTGAGATATTTTCCCCCTGCTATTCTGTATTAATTAATCCTCTTATATCCTTTATCAAAGTTACTTTGTTTTCCAAGACATTTTTTCTATTGCTTTGATGTGCTCCACTTTGGACAGATGCCTAGATGTGAGTCTCACAGGTCCTTCTCAATGCTGAAACACTGTTTCCTGACTTCTGTTGAGTGGCTGGTTTTATGAAAGGATTTTCTACTTTTTTGTCCTTTTTTTTTCTTGCTGTTGTTGTTTGCCTATGGGTTTACCTCTCTCTGAGTGTTCTGTCACCCCAGTTTACAGCTGGTGTAGTTTAACTGAAACAGCATATAGTAAAATGAAATTACTACTACAGAATAGGGGATCAGGCCATACAGTTCTAATTTGCAGAGTTTTGGGATGTCTTTTTCTTCCTGCAGTGAAGGAGGTCTCTCTTGCAGATGGGCCTACAGCAGGGGCCTTAGAATAGGTTGGTTACTCAAAAAAAAAAAAAAAAAAAAAAAAAAAAAAAAAAAAAAAAAAGGAAACCACAGTCTCAGAGGCTGAACACATTTTCTAGGATCATTTTACTTTACTGTCGACACAACAAACTGTGTTTTGGGAACAGTATACAGAAAACTACAAGTGGGAAAATGTCACATATGGTGAGTCTTTTTGTCTCAGCAGTACATTCAGTAGGTAGGTTTGTTCTCCAGATTTGGTTGTATTGTCCCATCAAACAATTGGTGTACCTTGTTTTATCTGTTACAGAATGGCACTGTCTCTCTTGTTCTGAATTTTTAGCAATGTTTAGCTCAGGAACCATTAGCACTAGCACCTTTTGTAGGTGTTCTTCAATCTAAAGGAACTGCTTAATAAAATCTGAAAAATTCAAAACCTCTGAGGCTGGTCTGCGCCTAGGTTTCCATTTGCACAGGAGAGGCTTAAATCTGTCCACAATCTATTTAGTGAACATTTGTTTTTTTGAATGTGCAGGCATTTCACCATAGTGGCCATATTCACCATGTTCTAATTAGGCATGTGTGTTTTGGACTATATTTTCCTTGCTTCATTTTTTGTGTGATTCCTCTGAAGTTCCAATGAAATGCATAAAGTATAATGCACATATACTCTAGTTAAGGGATATAAATACTCCTTTTATTATCCTAATATAATAGCCAGTATTGTAGTAGCCTATATGTGTAGAAAAATTTAGAACACAAACTGGTCTTTTTTTGTTAAGAATGTTCCTGTATAAATACTGCAGATTGTATAGCTTAAATAAATGTCAGACCTAACATTGTACTGATGGTGAGGGATGTATAGACACAAGAAACTATGGGAAATACTTCCCATTTTTTTTACATTTCAAGATGTGCATGCTGTCTACTTCAGACTTATTTATTTAGGCTAGTAGCAAAAGAAAGCTCTATTTAATGATTAGATCATTATCATCTCTCTGGTTACCACAGAGATGTGCAGTACTACAAAATGTACTATAATTTATTTATCTGTTAATGTCTTTGTGTTGTGTTATAATTACCTCTTGCTCTCTTCTTGTGAAAGAGACTTGTTGTTATTTTGGTTTTGTAAGCATTTATTGTTAAATGGTTTCTTTAAAAAAAGGCCTTGAATTTGCTTTAAAATTGTGCTTATAGTTACTGATTTTTTTATTTTTGGTCATGGAAATTACTTGTAGTTGTAAGTAATACAGATACCAGTCTTTCTATGTAAACATATAAACAGTCTATACCTTTTCCTTTCCTCCCACAGATATTTAGCATTTTCAAAACCAAGAATGTAAGAGTGTAAAAGTGTGGAGGAGACTTCATGTTAATATGTTCCTCCTTTTACTACCTACAGCATCTTGCTTCATGGGTAGTACATCCCTGTTATTAAAATTTCTGGTCACAGATTATTATAATTATTAGCTTTTTTTCTTTTTTGGAAATGTAACCTCTCTCCTTCCACACTCCTAAAGATTTTGTCCCTTCATGATCAGTGTAGCTCTTTGCTTTGCTGCACATTTTCTACCACAGTTTGCTGCCACCCCTTATCCTCTGCCCTTTGGCCAGCTATGATTATATTAGCAGTTATGATATAAAATGTAATTTGGATATATAGCTCAATTATGCTAATTATCAGGTCAATTTATCTTTGCTACTTGCTATTCATATCTACAATTTGTTTTAGCATGAACTTCAATGCTAAAAAGTTTGAAACTAATTTTATGAGGCTCTGACAAAATTTTGAAGATGTGTGTGTTATTGAGATCAATTATATGCCATGGGTGGTGTTGGTACAGTAATGGTACAGTAATGCGGGGATGTGAGAGCTGCAATGAATGCTTGGAATCACAGAAAATAATTAAATTGGTCAAGGAACACCACTCTTATTTAAAGTCCCGGTTGGAATAGTGACAAAGAGGTGGCGACGCAGTTTTAGGATAATTTTACAGAGATTAAAAGAAATACCTTAATTTGGATGAGCATAGAGTCTATCCATCAACATTTCTCCTATCTTTTAATACATGTGGGGCTATTTTTCTCCCTCTAGTATCTGCAGTATTATTTTACTACTTGTTTCCTCTGGGAGTCAGGAGTAGCTGTTTTTCAGTGATGGTGGACAACATGATGTTTGAGTTTTATAAGCTGTCTTGGGAACCAGTGAATAAAAAATTTATGGAAATGTCAGATTCTAGTAGCTATTTGATGGTTTAAGGGTAACAGTATTTTAACTAGTTTTTGTAGAGTATTTTTTTTTAGTTTTTTTAGAGTATTGTCCAGTTGCAAGCATTTTATTATATTCTGTTTTCATCTTCATTCCTTCTTAAAAGGAACTAACTGTGTTTGTTAGGACTTCTATTACCATCCTTCACTCCCAAGAACTGTTAAAATTACACATAAATGAAACAGTAATCTTCCCTGTGATCTACTACATAGCAGCAGAAATGGCCAGCTGTGATTAGAATAGAAACACTGCATGGAAAAATTGCCATTAAAATGTAAACAGGATTTTATTTTTAAAGTCGCAGAGAGAAACACTGAAAGGAAACATAATAGTATATGATCACTGAAAAGATTGTTTTAAAAATAAATTTGCATGTCTGGATAGTTACAAAATTATTTTAATGTGGCATAGAACATCTCAATACAGTAATTCTAAGTTATATTGCAGAATTCTTTGAAGATGTATATATTTTTTGTGTGTAAGACTTTGGTCTAGACTATGAGGAGAGGCATTAAAAAGTTGTAAATATATTTTAACTGAGAGCTGTTTTTGAAAGTTCTATAATTCACTAATGTCAGACATAGAAACTTTCAAATGCAAGATGACTGTTAATTTTACATAGGTGTGGGAGTTGTTAATCTGCTTGCTCGCCTTTGTATGTGGGGTGAAAATCTAAAACCCCTTGGATTTGTGATTGTTATTCCTCTTTTAAGATGAAATGAAGGTTAACAACCCAGATAATTATTTTGCATGAATCTGGAGGTTGAAAATGCTTTGGTAGTGAAAAGTAGCTGTTACTTCAGATATAGTTAGGTGGTCTCCAGATAAATTGTAAAGAAAGACTTTGTGAATTAGCAATGCATAGCAATGCTCAGAATAATGTGGTTTTCTTAAGGTTGGTGTTTTAATATTTTTGTGAAGAGAATTAGAAGGTTTGAACCTAGAAGTGACAAATTCATGGATAGCTGTTGCTACTTGCAAACCTGAAAATCAGTAGTTTTCTGACTAAATTTTGATGAGGAAAGTTTAGAATCTTGTGCAAACTGCAAGGATAATTTCAAACTTTTTTTCTTCTTGTAGCATTGGTGTATGAGGTCCATGTATACACAGGTGCCAAACATGGTGCTGAAACAGATTCCAATGTTTATATCAACATCACTGGGACAAGAGGAGATGCTGGCAAAAGGAAGCTTCATAGATCTAAGAATAATAATGTTAAGTTTCGACATGGACAGGTGAAGTAAAAACAATGCTGCTTCTGGTAAATAAGACTAAATTATGGCTAGAAAACTGTTACATCAAGAAATGTAAATATATTTTTATTTACAGGGTTTATTCAATCATTCATATTCAAAATTGCTTACATAATTGCATCATAAGGATCATTTTTATCTGCTTGATCAACCCTTTACTGAGAGCTTCAGATATTAGAATTTGGGTATTTTGGTTATTTTTATTGCACATACAGATAAAATGGTAGCAATAGCATTTTTGTTGTCCTGAACAGATCACTCTGAATTTTAGAATCAAGTTCTAAATCTGTATTCCTAAGTATGTTTTCCAATCTTGGTGAGGCACATAGGGCTAGAAAATATAATATAGACACAACCAAATAATTGAAACTGATCATTGTGTCATGGCAAAGGTGTCAGTGCTGTCTCTGTGGAGTAATTTTCAGGTGTTATTCACCCTAGAAAGTTTTAAAGGATCCTCACTCTTTGGGCAGGATGAATACAAAACAGCTATATTCATTTTGGAGGAAAAAAAAGAAAAGAGAGTGAAAAAACCAGCTTTTCTATATTGTTATAATCAAAGCAATAGCTATATTTAAGACCTTTATCATTTTCCTTGTATGGTTCCACAGATGGATATTTTCTGCATAAGGGCTGTCTCACTGGGAGACTTGGAAAAAGTTCTGATTAGCCATGATGGAACTGGTCCAGGTAGGATTTAATTTCCTGGAGGCCAGTCTGTTTTCAAGTCCTTTTTTAAATCAAATGCACTTCTTTATGTTGCATCCTTCATAGAAAATGTGACAGAAGGTCTTGCAGTGATAAAAAGTCTTCCTGCAGGTTGGTCACTGTGATGGGATGATGAAAAACTGTGGTAATGGACAGGAAAAAGGGCATGAGTTTAATGTCATGTACTGTTATTCCACTCTTTGTTTTCATGATTATTTACAAGAAAGTACTATTTATTTGCATGTAGAAAACTCTCAGAAGTGTGGCTCACACTGGTAAGACAATCTTTCACTAGACAAACAGTGAAAACTATCCAGGAAGGAATTAAAGATATTCAGCAGCTGATTTGCTACCTAACAAAATTTGAGTAGCTATAACACAATGTCCTTGCTGCTTTGGGCGATTGTAGTAGATTTGATTATATATATTTGATCTGTGAAAGTCAATGTGGAGCTGTTCCAGTAAGTGACATTGCATTGCAGCTTGTAGGTTTTTCAGGAAAAAAAAGAAAGAAAAAGAAAAGATGAATTTTCAGTAGAGGCCCTTGAAGAACTGTGCATCTCCCTGGAATGTA
Organism: Chamaea fasciata; assembly: GCF_029207755.1. NCBI lineage: Eukaryota > Metazoa > Chordata > Aves > Passeriformes > Sylviidae > Chamaea > Chamaea fasciata. The sequence goes on along the minus strand of NW_027094086.1, from coordinate 39,696,627 downwards.
TAAATAAAGAGAAAGCTTGCATTTAAAAGCACTAAAGATGTAAATACTGTAAATATGCTTGCAGATTAATTTCGAGTAAGAATCTACATGAAGAGAAGGATTTTTAGGCAGTTCAGGGCTCCACTGATAAAAGATTATAAAAGCCTGTTTACATTACTCTGTTCTGAAATGGCCCCAAGCAATGCCCATCTTGCTGTCTGTACTGCCTAAGGCTCTGAGCAGGCTTGTGACTGTTACAGAAATATCCATAATAGTGTAGCCTTGGAATGGTGTGTAATCTTGTTTCCTGTATCTGTAGTTCCATAGAGTTTGCTGCCTTCACACTATGGTTGATTGTACACCTGAGAATTTCACATTGTAGTAACCCAACACACAACACAAAAGACTCCACTGTAGTGGAGCCCACCTTCCCTCTATTCCCCACTGCACCACACCATGCTGTCTTCTCTCGTATATCCTCTAATAGGCAGCACAGATCAGGAGGATCAGCATTACAAATCTGTAACCCAATTCAACTATATGGGATGTTTTTTGACATTGAAGTTCAAATCTGTGGGTTTGAAGGATTGTCTAAACAGGACAATGGATTTAATTCTGTCAGTAACAAAATGTATGCCTTGATGATTCAGAAAGATGTTCACTGAACTCAGCACCGACAGATCTCACAGATACCTTTTGGACTGTATCCAAGACTAGCCCCACATAAGCCTAGCCTGCGGCAGCTAAAAGGTTGAGAGCTGGAAAGGATGGTGGCTCACGAGAGAATCAACATTTTGGGGGTTGAGAAGGAGGAAGGAGGGTTCCTTTAGAGGCAGGGTACCCATTTTTCCCATTACTTGCCTGAGTGACAAGGCAGGAAGGTCTTTAGTCTTGATTTGGAATCTGTCTTGAAAGGATCCTAGAATATATGTTTTCCTTGGGGCTCCTAGGCTGCAGGGCACAGATCTACCCCCACAACATTCACAGCTACTGTGAATGAGGAAAGTAAAGGACTTTTGTCCTAGAGAACAGGGTTTTCTCCATGCACTACCTGAGGATGCCCTTCCTTTTGTGACAGAAGCTGATGCCTCCTAGGGGCCTCCAGACTCAGATGGAGCCAGGGAGGCAAAGCATAAGGATTAATAGAATAATTGTTTGCTTCTGTCCAAGACATCCCACATATTGTTTTGCTGCAATGTGCTGATAGGTAATGGTGTGAGTCAGGTGAAACATATTGCTTGTAAGCAATATGACAAGTTGTGTGTGGTGCAGGGACTGTGAGAACAGGATATTTGAGAAAGGTGTTGCAGGACAAGCAGACCAGTGACCAGGATGGTCACTGGAAGTGATCTAAAAGATCAGCATGGAGGTGCCAGTGATTACTGCAGTTAGAGAAAAGATGAATTCTGTAGCCCAGCAGAAGTGAGACTGCAGAGTCCCATGCCTGCTGGTCTCACACTAGCAAGGCTGAGTGCGTGTTCCCCATCAACATGCACACAAACACATTTATAAAACACACATGTGCACGTAGCTGGCCATGCAGACCAACACAGACAGAAACTCAGCATGCACAGAAACAGTGTAAGTGGCTGTTACCCTCGGCAGCTGACCAGAACAACAGTCCATCAGTGTCAAATATAAAAAAATATGTACAGGATGGATGTATAAGGCCTCCAGTAGCTGGCCTTGGGCAGTCAGATTTTCTGGTTTCTGGCTCTGGAACCTTGCATCCTCAGTTTTGCCTGTTACTGGCAACAAGACATACAAAGGCCCTCCAAGGCTTCAGCCCTCTCCATTTGCACATGAGAGCAAAAGCTTTAAAGATTTGTTAATTAACATTTTTATATATGCTATAAGGAGTTCACTCAGAGAGGACAAAAATTTTCGGCTTTCACACTGGTCTTGATTATAGGCATAAACAGATTTGTCCCAATATCCTTGTGCCTGATTACAGGGAATCAAAAGATGTAGGCTGGGATGTGGATGGTTGACAGTTCAGAGCTGTATGCATGTATTTGTCTTCAAGGGAGAAAACCCACTCCTCTTAAAATTAAAACAGGCAAAGGCAGAGAAGAATTGCATCTCCTATGAGAGACAGAAAATAATAAAGCTTGCATTCTGTTAATATATCTTATTTATTTAGATGAGATCTGTCTTAATATGATCTGTGTATCTGCTAGAAAAGGATGATCTAGGCTTTTTTTCTTAAAAATTATTTTTTTAAAAAGTATGATTTCACATGATAAACTTTTGTCATTTCAACACAGGCAGTGGATGGTTCCTGGATAAGATTGTCATCAAACATAAAGAAGGAGAGGAAGCTCAGGAGGTTGTATTTCCTTGTAATAGGTATGTCATTCATGGAGAAAAAGAATTTGTTACCTGCCAGCAATGTAATGAAAAAATTTTAGAGCAGAAATGTGCACACAAACTAGGTGTTTGAGCAATGTTCCAGAGGTTTTCGAGGCACAAGTGATGCAAAATTTTGCACCTGAAGACAAGGAAAAATTTCCTATATTGGCATGGAAGGGAGTCATAGCCTAATGCAGAGAAGCCCCAACCCAAATGTTGCACAAGAGGAAAGTGTGTTGATTATGGTGTATTTGTTTTGGTTTTTTTTAATTAATCTAAATTATACAGAAAGCATGTGAAATTAAATAAGATTTCAGTTCTGAATCTTCTAAGAAATATTGTGTGTAAAGGTCTGAAATTACATAGTTGCCCTTGTAGAAACATGGTGGGATGACTTGCACAGCTGCAGTGCTGCCATGGATGACTATAAACTCTTCAGCAGAGAGAGGCAAGGAAGGAGAGGAGGTGGGGCAGCCCTTTATGTTAGGGCATTTCTTGATTTTCTAGGGTTTGATGATGGTTATGATAAAGTTGGATTTTTATGGACAAGAACTGGGGGGAAGGCCAGCAAGGCAGTGTCATGGTAGAACGGTCTAGATCTGTTACAGACCAGCCAGCCAGGAGGAAGAGGCAGACAAAATGTAATAAGAGCTGCTGGAAGAAGTCTCACAGTCTCACAACTGTTGTTCTCATAAGGGACTACAAATACAGCAGAGGAGGAGTTTAGGAGGTTCCTGGAGTCCATGGAAGAGAACCTCCTAACACATTTGGTGAGGTAGCAGAGTAGGGAAGATATCCACGAGGTGAAGGAAAGGCTGACCAACATAATACCTTCTTCCCCTCAGTCTTCAACAGCAATACCTGTTCTCCTCATCGCCAGCCCCCTGAGCTAGAGGAAAGGAGTGGGAAGCAGAATGAACCCCACAATCCAAGTGGAAATAGTCAGTGGCCTGCTGCAGCACTTAGACATATACAAGTCTATTGGGCTGGATGTGATCCACACAAGGGAATTGAAGGGAGAGGTGCTTGGGTGGCAACAGCCCCATGCAGTGCTACAGACTTGGGGATGAGTGGCTGGAAAGCTGTCTGATGGAAAAGGATCTGGGAGTGCTGGTCAACAGCTGGCTGAACACAAGCCAGTGTGTGCCCAGGCGGCCAAGAAGTCAAATAGAATCCTGGCTTGGATAAGCATTAATGTGGCCAGCAGGACCAAGGCAGAGATTGCCCCCTGTGCTCAGCACTGGTGAGGCTGCATCTCAGATCCTGTGTCCAGTTTTTGTCAGAAATTGCTTTCTACTTTTAGAAACAGCTAGTGATCTTTTGTTTCTTAGGATGGAATGAGGAGATAGGTCTCAAAAGTTAATCAAGCTATTTATTGCAACACGAGTTGAAATACAGTGGAGTGTAGACTTCATGCATAAGAGATTTATTCATAGAGTTTTGTTACATACAAGAAATGAAATGTGTTATAAGTCCTTGGGTTTAAACAACTACATCAACAATAGTATAGATGCTAGTGAGCATGTATTTATTTATTTTTAGATAAGTGAGGTTGTTGAAGATTGGGAAATAGTATGTGAGCAAGGGGATTCAACTGAAGGAGTATGAATGTATGTTTGCAGTGAAATGATTGTTGCAGAAAAGCTCCTTAATTTCATCAGTGTAAAAGAAAAGTAAAGAACAAAAGTTCAGTTTGTTGCTGGAGATCTGCAAAATTTTTAGAAACTTCCAGACCTGCAGGTTTTATATATAATTTTAAGTACGATGACTATGACTACCCACTGTAGGTTTTATCACTCCCTTACATGTACAACTGAGTCTCTGAACCAATAAATAATTACTATTTCATATAATGGACTCCATATAGTACTACCTCACTTCATAGAGCTACCATGAAAATTCTTCCTTGCCTGGAGCAAATTGAACCAAATTCTTCTTCTATGAGTAAGGCCAACTGTGCTGAAGGTATAAGTGAAAATTTGATCTTGGAAGTAGTTTCAAGCTGTAATTTGATAGAAGGTGCATAAAAAATACTATTGGAGACAAAAGGTAATGGTCAGATGATATATATACTATGCTAATAGTTTTTATTAATCTTATTATTTTTGTTTTTGCAATGAAAGATGGTTAGATCAATATCAAGATGATGGAAAAACAGAGAGGGAGCTAACTGCCAATAGTAAGTATTTTGTTAAAGAAAATTTGTTATAGCACTACAGTATATACTTAATGTCTAGTTATTACTGAAGAACCCTTCCAGATAAGACCATAACTTAAGAAAAAAAGTAATAATAAAACTAGCTCACAATTATTTTTCCTGCTCATATTTTAGAGGATGGCAGCTCAATGAAGACATTCCTTAAAGGTAAGAGTTGTTTTCCATCTAGTGTTTTCTATGCCATAGTTTTTGCTGTTTGAATATAAATCAATATTGCTAGAAATATGTGAGCAAGTGACCTCATTTGTATGTGTGTTTTCTTGTATATGAGCTGTGAGAGAGAATGATGAATTGGCTGGCAGTAGTCTACAGGAAGGACTAGACCTTTATAAGGAATTGAGAAAAACCATAAACCATTTCTGGTTTTCTTCCTATTTCTATTATTCTGTCCTGAAATCAACCAGGAATTCCTCTGAGAAGAGATTCAAGTGTTGTTTTGTTTACCCCAGTGACACTGTCATTTAATACTTGGGGACAGGTCCCCTAGCAAACATCAACAAGTTGAAAAATGTGTTGTGAAGTGTCAGTGGAAGCATTTTCAGGTCAAAATTCCGAAGTAGCCAGAAATAATACAAGCTTATACTCCAAATCCTCCAGTGAAGCCAAAGTGCATTCAGTTGGCTAAATCTGCTTGAATTAATAAAAAGAGGTTAATAAAAACTCCCCAACCAGCTTTCTGTTTTCATATCTACAAAGACAGTCTCATCCCTGTAATGCAGTAGTCACTATCTCCATGTTTCTTCCTAACCAGAAAAGAGAAGCAGACTGACACACGTATTTTCTTATGAGCATTTAACTGTAAATGGCTATTCTGCACAACTGTGTCTGGGAATTTTATGGGAGAAACTAAACTAAAAAAAGTAGTGTTTCAATTTGTCTCTTGCTTTCTGTGGGATGAGTCCTAGTCTCTCAATCTAGTTCCAGTTTCAGTGAAAATTGAATCATTTGCATTCAATCAAACAGTTTAGCCAACAGCTTTATTATTCCACAAAAACATAACTTTGACAAGAGGAGAAGGATGAACTCGGGTAAGTAAAGACTTTCTTATAGAGAAAGTTGATTTTCACCAGCGACTTGGAATTGGATTCCACATTCTGCTAAGTGCACAGTTCTGAGAGACAACTATCTGTTTCACCTTATGTTCAGAAAATAGACTATATTTTACCACCAATTCAAATTTTTTTCCAACACACTTTCATTCTTCATTATGTTGTAGTAAGTAGGCACAGATGCACAGGCTGCTCATTGCCTGTGTGCATCAAGAGCGATCAGACTCAATATATTGATTATGAGGAGAAAGGAGTGGCTCTTTCTCTAACCAGCTTTTGAAATGTCACACTGTCAAGGTGTCCAGGAGAATCCAGACACTGTTGAGGTCATAGCTTCTGAAGAAAGAGGTTATAAAATAGGAAAACATTTTTAGGAAGTTATCTGTCAGTTAGCTACAGGACAGCTTAGCTTGAGCTGCTCTTCAGCCATCTTTGTTTTACCCATGGGCTCATTCCTGTGAGGAACTGAGATAGGTCTTTTATGCCTAATGTAAAAAAGATGATGACCGGGACTGATTTTTCACAGTTTAATCTGTGTTGTCATATCAGTGATCTCAGACCTTGCACGATTGAGCTTTGTGGGGCGGTAACAATCACAAGCGGTTTGTAAAGATATCCTGTAGTCAGTTCTGTGTCATTCTGTCAATGTCAGAGCTGGTAAGAGAACATTCCAGAGATGCAGAGTCCTGGGAGAAAAATTAATTCCCTTAGATTCTCCCTGCATCTGTACCAGTGAAGATTTTACATGGTAGAATAGTGATAAGCAGTCCCCTTTAGAGTGGAGGGGAAGAGTTTCCATGTAACATATATTTAGTGAATAAGAGGCAAGTGGAAGTTCTGATGTTAGGGAGCCAATGTTTTAGGCACTCATGTGGTCATATTCTGTATGAGCTGCACTCTTCAAATGGGCTTCAGGGAAAGTCATAAAAAGCTGATTGGCATAATTCAGTGTTTGCTGATATTCAGGGTAAGATCAATGTGCTTAGGTCAGGTTTAAAGCATCAGTTACAGACCAAATTACTTTATAAGTCGCTCTGGAGGTCAGAAATCTCATTCACTTTGGACAAGGCTAGTAACCTGTTCGACCACCTAGCCAAAGAGAAAACTTTGAACATCATCATTGCTAGGTAGGTTACTTGAGGGCTCTTTGTCTTTCTTCAGCCAGGCTGGCATTATGCCAGCTCTAATGAAGCATAAATCCCAGATCCCTGTGACTGCTGCTGCTGGCTATGGATTCTGCCAAAATGCAGTCTGCCCATATCAAGTTTTCTCAGTAACCTTTTTACATTTGTACATTACAAAGAGGCTCTGGCAAATCAGGCATAGGAATAGATTTATTTGTATGCCTCTGATTCCTCCTTGTATATTTGATGCAAGATAAATAGAGAAAGTTGCCTTGGTGGAGAAGGCAGATAGGTGCTCTCAGCTCTCAAATGAAGTTGATTTGAGGGATTTGAAGTTGATTTGAATGCGACTTTATGTTAGTCTCTAAAAGTTTCCTACATGGTAGGGATATTTTACTACTTTTTCCTTCTGTTTTCTCTATTTATTTTCCTTTTCTGCCTCAAAATAGATGAAGTATTGTAATAGCACATAGGAAAGAATTTTCTCAAAGCCGGAGACAAGGTGTGTTCCAATTATATCCTTGCTGCAGTCAGCTAAAAGGAGCTGGCTTCCTGTAATATGATGCCTGTAGGGTGTCCTGAGGTTTTGTGGGTGGTAAATAAAGTGTGGTTCAGTAGTAGAGTTTGGTTAATAGATATTTCTTGATTGGCTTTTCTTCTGTTGTGCAAGACTTTTGGTATTAAGGCATACAAGAAATTCATATGAAAAGATAAAACATTCAGTAAATTCTGCCATGACTAATTTTGTTTTGGAATTATTCCCTACCTTGCAAGTATTTGATAATGGGCTAAGAATAGTCACAGGATCCCCAAATTTAAAAGGGAATGGACCTGCAACACCAACAACAGTGTGTTTCCATTGCCAGATGGAGGCAGAAATCCCTAAGAAAAGATTAAGCAGATTGACTGCTCTGCCTCAAGGCAACACAAATTTCTACAATCTTCAGGAAATAAGCAACCAACTCCTACATCTTGCAAAGTGTGAATGTCATTCCAGCTCTTAAGACCAGAAAAACAACAGAGTAAAATAGTGCATTGTAAAAACAGTTTTGGAAATTCTTTAAAAATACATAAATGGCTCATATTTTAAAAACCCAGAAAATAAACCTTCCCTTTTCAGCTTTCTGAATTATATTATTAAATGTTGACTTCAGGTTTTGCCATTGCCAGATTTCTATGTACAGATGTCACTGCAGGCTTGATATTCAGTTTTATTGAAGGAACTTTTAGGTTCCAGAGTAGTGGTTCAAATAATTTCTGGCAGGGGAATTGTTGTGACTACCCCATTTAATTTCTGAAAGTCAAGAAATGATCCCTAATTGAAACATATATCTGGATAAATCTCTGTAAGGAGAATCAGATTCTTGGTTACATAATTAGAGAAAAGAGAGAATTCTAGACTAGAGAATTCTGGTTTTTTCCCCTACTATTCATTTTATTGCTTCCCACATTGATGTATCAAAGTAAATGTCTATAGCTTTACACATAAGCTGTAAAAGTACAATAACATGCTAACACACTAATCAGTCTGAAAGGAAGTTAACACAGGCCAGTGATATCAGGGGAAAAGTCTTTTTTAATGTGGCCACACATATGAAACACAGAAAATGACCTATTGAAGCTCAGCTATCTCATTTCCACAACTTCTCTTCCAAGGAGATACAGAAATCACTGAACATAATAAATACTTGGCGTCAATCTTCTGTCTCACGTAGCCATCCTCGCCAAGTAGATGTTTAAGTGAATAGAATATTAAACAAAGGTTTTTTTGATTCTTCTGGCATGAGCAGGTTAAATGAATTTGTTGAACTGAAAGAAAACGCAGTCAGTCTGTGTTAGTTCACTTAGCAAACTGTAGAAGCATCAAGAGTAAGTGTAAGAGAATAAAGAATCACAGACACTAAGAGGCCTTAAATCTGTAACCATTGATTTATTCCCTGGAAAACTCCCAACTAGCCTTCCTGCTGAAATAATAATTAAAAAAACGATTATGGATATTAATTAAAATAAATCATCTTGCCTGAAATACCTTCTCTGAACATCCTGCCTCTTTGAGGAGGGAACAGGCAGTTATGCACCTGTGATTTCTCTTAACTTAGGGCTTGCTCTCTCCTGGAGCAGAGAGATATTACAAAGAGAAGAAAAAAAAAAAGCTCCTATTGGGAAATATAGAACTGCAAAATTATCTTAATTTCCTCTCTGCCGTGTTCCTGGGACACCCTTCAAAACAGGGCATGGTTGGACAGGATAAGAGATTCAGGGCTATGTTGGGAGTCTTTGTAAAAATTTGAAGCTCCTCATAAACCCTTGGAGTGCTCAGGAACAGCAAAAGCTCAAACAATGCTTGACTTCACCAAGTGTGACACCCTGAAGAGTACCACATGCCAACCTGGCACAAGGAGATAAAACTCAAAGCTGGCACATATATCAAAAAGCAAAAGTTCCTCATTAGGCAAAGTGTGGATCTTCCACACACTACATCTGACTCATGGCTGGAAATGACCTTAAAAAAAGAGTTCAGATGGAAGGATCCTTTCAGCTAGTGTGTTACTCAGAAGACTGGCTGTGAGATGATTATTTGCCTGCTGTTTTCTAGCTGAGCCCAGAAGAGTCAGGGAACATTCAGATGTAAGGCAGAAACAGGTTCTCTAACAAGAGGAAAAAAAGGATTAGCTAAAAAAAAATAGAAAAGAAAAAAGAGGAAAATTATAAATCAAGGAAATCGGATCAGGTTTTCATCTAGTCTCCATCTTCAAGCAGACAGAGGGAAACAAAAGGCAGGTAAAAAGTACATAATTCTAAGAAAAGGTCACACCCAATTTATTTCTGAATTAAATGATTCTAAAAATCATTTTATCAGCATATTGTACTGTGGGCTTACACACAATCACCAAATAGTCCTCTTTATATCAGTCCCATTAGAAAATTATCTGATTATCACAGTATTGGCTACAGTCTAACCAAATGCTTTCAATTTGTTTCCACTGTTAAGTTCCTCTTACCATGCAGGATCAAGTGTCTTTTCAAACAAATAATTGTTCAGGGGATGATATACCTTCAAGCACTTAAATAGCTTCCCAAACTATACTGTCTATCTAAGACACTGTAGTTTTTCCCACACCTGGAATAGCTTCTCAATTGCATACTGGACTTCTAGCACTGTTATGAGTACAGGTGACTTACCAAAAACAACCTCTAAAAGGCCCAAGTCATGAGGTGAGGTCAGTGCAAACATCTCTTCAAAATTTCCTGAATTTTGTATTCAACCCTAATGAGTGATCTGATCCAACAAATGAGCAGACTGGATATGACAAATTAAGTTAGAAAAATCTGAGAAAAAAAAAAAATTGAAGTTTCATTGTTTAGCTAGTTATGTATTAGCCAACAGATCTTACAAATGTATTACATACAAGTCTTTCAAAATGTTAATATTCTTTTCATGTTACATAAGAACATTCTAAGAACTGAAATTTATAAAAATAATTACTGTAATTAAAGTTACTATTTTGTTACAAAGAATACAAAAAGCCCCCCTAGGCAGAGTGTCTTTTTTCTGCTTCCTAGGTGTTAATTTCTGTTTTCATACCCACTTCAACAGTTGTCTGGTGTTTACCAAGTCTGAGTTATACTTATCTTCAAGAGATTTTTTTTAATTAATCATTAACTATTTATTTATAGTAAATGGGATGTAAATGCATGGTAATCTATAATTTTTCATTGTGATAGTAACAAAGGCAGCCATTGCTCTCTATCATTGATCCTAAAAGTGTTTAATTGGTTTAGATTGATGCTAAAAATGTTTTTTTCCTGTTTTAGCACAACAGTGGAGAGTGCAGGTTAAAACAGATGGAGATTCCCCAGAGCCACAGGAGTGTAAAAGGACCCTTGTGATTTATGGCTCAAAGGGCAAAAGCGATGAGCTTCTGCTTTCTCCACAAACTCCAGGATATGTGTGCTTTCTCCCCAGAGCAACTGATGAATTCATTGTAAGTCAGAAATATACAGTACAACAAAGAACTTAAAATGACATAGCCCTCTTGGATATGGATATAGATATAGATATAGATATAGATATAGATATAGATATAGATATAGATATAGATATAGATATAGATATAGATATATGTGTATGTGTATGTGTGTGTGTGTATACATAATTAACATTATATATATACTGTCAATTTGTCTAGTAAAAAATGATGTAACTATTTACAAAGATGGAATGATGTAAGTATAGGTCTTGGGTCATCTCCTACTGCTAGTCCTGTTCTACTACAGCCAGCTCCATGGACACATTTGTGTAATTCATTTCAGTCACCAGCTCATCTTGCATTTTTTCTAATTCCCTAAGGATTCCTGAGTTGAAGTTCAAACAAAAGGCAATATACAATTACTTGTGAATGCCGAAGATGAAGGATTGGGCAGCATTCCCAGGGGACATAAGTGAGCTTTTCTTTTCTTCATTTCCATCTTTGTAAAGTAGTATCCACTCTCCACAGGATCATTCTGTCTCTCAGGCCAGCAGGCAGAGGATTTTTCTGGATAATCACAAATCACAGGAGAATGCATTCATGCATATCAAGGACTGGTGAACTCTGAAGCAATAGCTTATATATGGCCAGTATTAAAATCAACCCTGACACAGTCCTGACCGCCCATACACCTGACACACGTGCTGCTACTTTGAGAGGATTCATCTGAGGCATCTTTTAAATCTTCAAATTCTGCCCTGGCTTTCTAGGCTAAGTCATTGCCAATTCTGTTGATAGGCATGAAGTACAGCTTCTAGCCAGGAAGATGGGAGAAATAGTTTGCAATTTGAGGCAGTTTTATACAGCTCAGAAAGGCTTTTCAATGGCTGCAATAAACATTCTGAAAACAATGGCAGAACTACATTTAGAAAATTATGTCAAAGCTTCATTGTAATGACCTGATCCAGGCTGAATTTTGAGTTTAAATAACAAGCTAAGGCAATTTAGGAACTTTATAGGGAGTAAATGAAAAGATAAATGGCGTTTCCCTAAGACAAGGAAGCAGCTGCTTATCAGAAAACACACAGGAAACACACTGAGCAACAAAACAAGCTTCCTATCCTATGCCATGAACTTAAACTGAAGAGGTCAGTAGAGGCAGAATCTATCCATGGAGCAGCAGCACTAGCTGACTGAATTTTGGCAGGCATCATTGCTTAAAGCAGACCTTTGCTACATCCAACATGTTGGTAATTTCCCAAATGACACGTATTCCTTGTTAAGGCTGCCTAATTTCAATGATTGGGTGTCACACTAGGAGAAATTAGTATTTCTGCGTGTCAGTTATGGTTGTCCCTCATAGTCTACTATCCTTGGTACACAGTGCATTATCCATTGTATCCTTCCACCCTAGCAGTTTTCTGACTGCTTACTCATACTTTGGATAGACTTTAGGTTAGTGCCTGTATTTTCCCCACAGCTATTTGTGTCCTTGTTTTTATTGCTTTGTATGAAGAAGTTTCTACTATCTGAGCATTATTTACTGTGCATGACATTTTATCTCTTTTCTGCATTGCTTACAGTGCAGCTTACAGAATAGCGGCTCTGGTATAAAGGGGCATTTGGGGATTCATGAGTATCTCCATAAACACCCTCACACCTCTTTAGGTGCTTGAGCCAATAAACTCAGTTTCTTTTTGCTTTCCCTTTCTTTGTTCCTACTCAGAATATGCAGAAGAATGCAGAAACTTTGCTAATGTTTTCTCACTGTTGCAGCAGGCTGGAGGCATGAACGTGGTATCACAAGGAGGACAAGCTGTGAATTCAGCTTTCCAACAAGCAGGAATAAATGAACTTTTAACCTCCCCCCAAGATCCTGGTCCTAGACAAACATCCTTAATAATATAGTGCAGTAAAAAGAAAAACAAGTTATGTGCCATAAGCAGCTCACATAGTTTTGAAACAGTAAGCTTAATTTTGATCTCAGAGATACATTTATTGCACACTGAAGACAGAAAGGCATATAAATTCCTGGTTTTCCAGGTGTTCTCACACAAGTATATGCACAGATGTGTATCATATTCAGAATGATTATTCCATCCAAAATATGTCCATTCAACTCCTATGAAAGAACAGGTGTAGTTTAATTGCACATAGCAAGCATAAAGAATAAATTAAAAGAGAGAAAATAGCAGCATGTCTTAGGTGCAATTGGGTTTCAGTGGTCTCAGAAATGTGTAGTGTGGTAGTTGAGCCGCTTAAATAAGAATGAATTTAATTAGAAAAATATATAGATCTTTCTCACAGTCATCTTCATTTCTTGGTTGCTATTAGAGTAAGTTTGTCAGGGTATGCCTTTGGAAAGTCCTAGCGTATTGTGCACATTCTGTTCTCCAGAGAATCATAAAACACATGGGACAGAGTGTGAGATTAGAATGCCCAAAACTATTGCCCAAAACACTAGCACAGGTAGTACACAATGAGCCACAACACTCTTCAAGTAGGACTGTTGGTAAATAGACAAAAAAATTCTGAATGTGTTTTGTGCTAAGGATCAAGAAGGTGACAAAGAGTTTCAAATCACATACTACAATAATCCATGTGTTTTCCACAGTATGAGATGATGCTCCAAACAGCAAGCAGAAGGATTTCTGGAGTATATGACACATGTCTGTCCAATTGGACTTTAGGATGTGTTGGTGAAATCCTAACTAGAATAATTTATTGGGGGGGGGGGGGGTGTGATTTGTTTGGGTTTTTTTGGTTTTAACAGGGAAAAGAATGAAAACTTACATTTAAATATGCACCCTAACAGTACAATTTGCAGGGCTTTAATTGCCCTAAGCATGATGTGTTTGAAAAGCCCTGTGTGCATTAAAGAGAAAAAGATTTAAAATGTTATGAAATTGTCTAATCATCTTTATCAGTTACCTGTCTCTCAGATCTTCAGAAGCCCAGTGGCTCCTTATTTTAAGAGCCATGCTTCTTCAGTCATATAATGGAAAACATATTGTGTTTAGTATGTGACAAATCATGCCAACTCAGCTAAGATTTCAACTTCTGAATATTAGAGATAACTATTCAGAAGAAATAAAGGTGAAAAAATTAATTAGGAAATTCTAGTAATCAATGAGGTAAAGTATCCTCTTGCAAGGATACTTCAACAAATTTAAAACCAGGACATTCACTGGATATATACTTTGTGATGGATTATATGTCTGTCTCTGCTTCAAAATTCATGTTGCATCAATTAATAGACATTAGTGGAGGGAAAAGACAATTTTGGCATCAAAGATAGAATATCATATTCCAAAGGAAAACTGCTCATACTAAATTGGTCAGAAAAGGATTAGAAGAATGATGTAATGGCAGCGCTGGGTACAATGATGGATCTGAACAAAAGGGCTAATACTGGCTACAACTGCAAGTGAAAAAACAAATCCATGATGAAAAGGTGAACTATCTCATACACTCAATTGAAAATAGCTGGTTTTTATTCTATGGATCATAAACATTATGATTATCGGTGCTTGCTGGTTCAAAGGCAGTCAGGGAAATAATTGAAATTGTGATTCTAGAAACAAAACAGAAAATTGTGGCTTCTGAATAGTCTATCCTGTATTCTGGAATTATTTTCCTATAAATCTCCTCTGTGCATTTCCTACAAGGATTATAGGACATGTATTTATGACAACTTAGAATCCTAGTGAATTGCAAATTTGGGTAGCAGAAGACAAAGCGAAATGTGAATTACAGCTTGCCCTGTCACATAAAAATAACCCAGTTCTGTACTTTTGCAACTCCCAAACAGAGAGCTTCATAGAATAAGTTGTTCAAAGCATTTAGAGTAGCTGTGTGATATAGTCATGGGGTCCATGTGTGAGAAAAAAATCTGCAGCAAATAATTTTAAAAGTCAGTAGTCTGGCTCTGAAAGAGAAGAAAGAAGAAATTACTTCATTGTCTATGAAAGAACTGTAGTTTATATGGGTGAAGAACCTGTGCACTCTCCTCTCAATGAACCCAAAGAATTCCTGTTAAGTTTAATCAGGTGGAATGCATATTTTGCGAGGAATTAATCCACTTAGTCCACCACAGCTAATGATACACAGCTAATGATATCCTTTGCAAAGTACACAGCATGAATGAAAAATCTTGATGTGAAATTCTGCCCACGCATTTCCCTATTCACAGTGCAGGAGTGAAGTCCAAGTCAGGGACAACTTTGATCTCTGTAAGCACCATGGCACAGAGACAGGCAGGGCAGGCTGGGCTGAGAGAGAGAACAAGTCTGGTGCCCTCTTCTTTGGTGTAAAACTACTGTTGTGTGGCTTTTATGAGTACTGTGGAGTTACAGTTCAGGAGCTGAGTGTTTTGAGCAGCCGAGGGCTGTTATATAGGCAACAGAAAGGAGTTCTTCCCTGCTCCTTAAACAATGCCCTGAGCCATGAAATTGTGTGGGAGTGGCATGGCATCCACTTATAATATCTCAAGAAATTCAGACTGTAAGGGATCTTTTAATCTATCAAGCACAATTTCTTCCTACCAAAGGCCTCTTTTCATAAGTTCTGCATCATAAACCATTCATAAAATTCCTGTAAAATGGTTTGGGCAGGTAGCTTTATTTTCAATTAATTATTCCTCTTCATTCTCCGATATTCTACTATTTCTTATGTGCATTACAGTTATTAAAACTGGTGTACAACTCTCTCAAAATTACAAAAACACATATTTTAGTACCTCTCTAATTAGAATAAGGTAGCTGATACATTCCTACATGTGTTCACTGCGCAAATGCACATGAATTGACTTTAAGCAAGCAAGGTCAGCAGTTAAAGGGCTGTCATGTTCATAGCTCTGTTGAGAAGCAGAATAAATTAATGTATTAGGAGTTCTGTGCTCTGTCTAAGGAGCCAATCTGCTGGTGGTGCTGCCAGAGCCAGGGTATGATTGTGTAAGGCTAATTTCAGTTTCTTATTGTGATGCTGTAGGGTGCACAAAGGATTTATTCCCTGGAAAGTCACCAAATCTCATGTTGTGACTGGTGTGGGGGAGAAAAAAAGCAGCAGTATGGGAGAAGAACAAAGCCACTGGCAACATTTTTTGTATTAAGTATTGTTGATACTTAATAAAAAGAATTGTTGCCTTTAAAAATTACTAGTTCTCAGTTGTTTCACTCAAAAATCACTTCCCATACTGTCTTATAGTTGCCCAATGAATGGCTGCCACATTACTTCCTTCTGTTCAGAAGACTTATCATGCAGTGTTTAAGTCATGCAGATCATTATCCACGATCAGCAACCAGCTATTGAATTTCCACATGTAGTACAGGACCAGGGCTGTGTTGTCCTACAGAGTTATTTCTGTAACATTAATGATTTACTTTTATTCAGAAATGTCCCTTTCCTTTAATGAGGATTTGGTTATAAAGTAGTTTACATTCTCGATGAAATAATTTAGCAAATGAGAGTTTAATAAAACTTCTTCACCAGTGGGGTTGTCAAGCACTGGGACAGGCTGACCAGGGTAATGGTTGAGTAACCATCCTGGAGGTATTTACAAACATGTTGATGTGGCACTCAGGGACATGGTTTACTGGTGGACTTGGCAGTGCTGTGTTAATGATTAGACTTGATTATCTTAAAGGTCTTTTCCAACCTTAACAATTCCGCAACTCCAGGCTTGTAGTAATGATCTTTAAATTAATACCTCGCTTGACTGCTGATATTAGACTCTTTAATTGTAAGTTAATGCTCTCTTTATCCAGTAGGATCACAACTTTCTGTGTTACCTTTTGTCTAAAGAGCCTGAATGCACAGGTCTTACTAATTTTAACTGTGGGTCACTCTAAAATTATCATGCTTACAGTATGTGTGCTTACAGAGTATCATGCTTACAATACTAATAAAGGAGATAATCTCACCCATGATTACACCATGAAACAAAAAGGATTGATTCTATCATAACGCTTATCCCAGCCTCGAACTCAACCTTTCCATTATTTACTGTTAAGTTTAGAAATTCTACCCTGGGATTGGGGAAAATCTCTCTAAGAGAACCAACCTTGACAATACCCTCTTCTTCATGATATTATTTGGTGCAGGTTGAGACTGGAGATCTGGGGGATGTATACAAGATCCGAGTCAGCTGTGATGATGTGCCAAGCTTTAAGGGCTGGCATCTGAAGTCTTTCCACTTACGAGAGTTGCATACAAAACAAGAACTGAACTTTGAGTGTAACTGCTGGCCCACTCCTAAGAGAGAAGATAAGGAGCTGGTAAAAGAATTCCCTGTAGTCACTGAGGACCAGAAAACTTTACCAGGTAAAAGCACCAAGAAGACATAAACACTGTAAATTAACTGCTTGAAAATAAATCAATGCCACAGATTTAATATAGTGCTTTGTCTGGATTTCATACCTTCGGTGGCTCTGTTGCACCCGCCATTATATATGCACGGCAAGAATGCTGATTCTTAAATCCACTTAAATTTTAATTTTCCACTTAAGTTGCATATTGGATTTTACGGTTGCTTATCTTCTGCATGATTCTAAATGAGAAAAACTGAACAATACAATTGGACATTTTAGGGAAACAAACACATTGAAAGACATGAAAAGTATTTGTTCTAGAGTGTCTATTGAACTATTTAGCTTAAAAGAGCTTCACTTGCTAATGTAAGTATCAGAAGTAAGCCTTATTGCACAAAAACGTTGGGGATTTTTTTCCTAAGGACTACTTTTTTTGTCATGCTGAGAGTTCTCAGAGATGCCCTTGGAATGTGAAGACTTACAGAGGTCCTGCATTTGTTCAGTAATGTTAGCAGTTACACATGAGATAAAAGTAATTAGGGACATGATTGCTTTGCTAAACTAAAGTTCCAGAACTTCTGGTCCCTGAATACTCAAACCTATTCATGACCTTAAAAGAAAGTATAGTGTTACATTAGTTAAATATTAACTCTGCAGGACTGTACATTAGAAATGACATTTGAAAAATTTTGGTTATTCTTTTTGTATGAGTCTGAACATGAGCAATTAAATGATCTTCCTCGGAAGAAAATCTAATCTGACTGTAGAAATTCATTCATACAGGATCAATATAGAGGCAAAGAATTTATAGTTTTCTTCCTTACATTAATAAGTGCATTTTGTAGTTTTTTTTAAACTTATATGTCATGTCATGCATCCAGATGCTGTGTTACATCTGTTTCTTATTTAAATTTGCATAACCTTATTCTTATTCTTTTACCCGTGTTAATCATTATCTATTTCAAAGATAATTCAGTTTTTAATTAGTTTTTAGTTTAGTTTGTCAACTAACTCAAATGAGTTCTTTCCAGATCTTGCACAATAAAACAGAATTGGACGGAATTTGCCTAGATTCATAAATCTAGGTTGTCCAAGTCTAATTTCCTTCAAATTTCTAAGAAAGTGAATAGAAAGTCTTCATTGAGCTTGGCATGAAGAGATCAGATTCATGAGGAGTAACCTGTTTATTTCATTCACTGTGTAGCAGATTTTTTTGTAGCTGCAGAAATAAAAAGAAAGCTAAAGTCTTATTAAATATTTTGTGTTGCTGTTTTATTTTAAGTACACCTTGCACTTAATCAGCTTAATTAAATTTTCAATTTTATTTACAGTCTATAAATACGTTGTTTCTGTACATATTGGTGACCGCTGGGGAGCAGAGACTTTTGCAAATGTTTATCTCACTCTATATGGCAAAAGAGGGGACACGGGTGTGAGGAAACTTCAGACATCTCTAACCAAAGGAAGAAAATTTCAAAGAAATAAGGTAATGGCACCATAATGTAATCTTATATGTGCAGGGGTTAGCACTGCATTGTGTCACTTATCGCCTGCTCAGAACACATCTGGCTAGACAGGCAAGAATTTGGAAACATTCACAGAATTTATCTTCCAGATAATTACAGTAGACCAGTGCCAGTGTTATTTATTTCCTGTACAAGAACACACCCCCATGGCAATAAAGGCTCCACATGGGCAATACAAAGCAGATTGGTGGGGAGAACCTCTGTGATCATGCTTCTGACTTCTGTTCCAAATTTAGGACAGAACAGGTAGTAAAAAATTGAAAAATCAGTGAAAAATAAGTTACATAAATTTCCATGAGACTTTTGCAGTCTATGATGTTTCTGAAACCACAATCCCACTTTGAAACATCAACTCAGTATCAGTAAGTTTCAACAAGAAACAAAAATTCCACTTAAAAAAAGAATGCAAGTAAACCAAGTGTTTCTAGGTGACCACTACAAATAAAATTCTTGTCTTATGAATTAGACTTCCACTCACTGAACAAGGAAGTTTGAAAAAATTAGTGCCGAAATGTCCATTGTCAAGGAGAGTCTTAGATTTCTGTGAGATAACTTTATTAGATAACTACCACAGCACTTGTTGGGGTAAAAGTAAAATCAGTAAAGAACTGAGAGAATTTCTAAATTTAATTTCTGTGTATTTCTCAGAACTATGCCTATATACAGAAGACAGCACTATATTGTAATTATTTTAATTTATGTCCATACATGGATTTATTTCCTAAAATATCTCAATTATAATCTCTGCTCACAGTCTGCTGTTGGGTTCTGACTATTAGAAAAGAAAAAGATTTTTTTTTGTCTTATGAATGTACTTTCAATATTAGTAGCAGAAAATCTGCTTCTCCAATATTTTATTTAAAAAGAAATAGGGGCAACACATAGGACTTTGGCAACTACTGTATTCTTTTAGAGAACAGTTTGCTAATATCCTGGGTTTTTAATTGTTTTGACATCCAGTTTAGTAAGTGCCTACTGCTGAATTGTTTTATTAGAATTATAGTGTTAATTAGATTCCTAGATAGTGCTGTTCAAACTGCGGTTGTTCATAACTTTCTAACCTATACCAGATACCATGAGGTCCATCTGGCCCCTGGCTGGGCCTTTATAGAACATCTGGCTTTCTTACAAAAATTTAGTGGAGCATATAATTTCTTTCTTTGCATTTCACATTTTTCCTTATCTTGTTTTTCTGGTCCCTATTCAAACCTGCTGCTGCATGTGTTTACTTCTCTCATGTCTTTCGCTGCCTTCTCCATTCTGCTTCCTTTCCCATCTTTCATCTTTTACTCTTCACTTTCATTTTAACTTCCTCCTTTACTTTCTCAATTTGCTCCACAATTATTTTTATTCTGTAAGGAAAGCAAAAGTCAAGTTTTCTGACTACTGGAGAAGAATTAAAAAGATATCTTGGAGTGAAAACACTCTTTAGATTTCTAACTTTTGTTTAGAACTATTAATATATATCTAGAATTGTATGATAAGCTTTAGAAACTAGATATCTGAGAGTGAGAAATATGATTGGAACCAAAACCTTGTTAAAGCTGACTGTCAGAAAGCTGGGGTATAAAGATTTTAATGCATTATGAAACGATTGATGCAGTGACCCATATTGACCAAAAATCAAATGAAATTACCATGCATGGCTAATGATGAATATAGGATTAAATGGTGGCTCTAATCGGCATGTGCTTTCTTAGGTTCAGCAGGGAGATGCTGAATGTTAAATTTTATAAAGAAACAGACTTTAAAAATTTTAAATTTCTCAGATGAATCCAGGCCTATATTTTCCCTGAAGCTCAAGTCAAAATTCTGTTGAATTGTTTCCCTGTTTTGCAGGTGGATTCATTTTTGGTGGAAGCTGTTTCTCTGAGTCATTTGCAAAAAGTGGTCATAGGACATGACGGAGAAGGCTATGGGGCAGGGATGTACCTCAAGATGGTAACAGTCAAGGAATCACAAGATTCAGACAAAGAATGGGTCTTTCCACTGTGGAACTGGCTTGATACTCATGTGGGCTTATGTGAGACTGTTTGTGAGATTGTAACAGTTGGTAAGTTCTGCAAAACTGACCTGCCCATTTTTATATACATATATTTGACTACAGCTCTTTCAGGTCTCTGTAGTACCTTTCTTTTATTGAAAATGTGAATTTTCAGTTTGCTCTTAGTGTTATAGCAGAGCCATGGTTGGAAAGGTCAAAGTTAATATAATTCTGTCGTGTCAATGTGTTGTGTATGGAACACCTGCCTTCCAAATTAATATTATATTATAACAGGATATTTCAGTGGGAGATAAATAGCTGAGCTTAGGATATGCCCCTCATGGGGATATATAGCTTAAATTTTATACACTATTTTTTGGCCTAGAATCTCATTTGAAATCTAAAGAAAAATTACTTCAGTGAAATGAGCCTAATCTTTACCTGTAAGAGTATTCCATAGCACAGAGCAGCAGTTCTGGTATGCTCATTTCTGTTCATTTCACACCTACTACTATTCCATGATTTGTGCAAAACTAAACCTGGATGTACTTGGCAAAAGAACGCTTACAGCAGGACCTTCAGTCATTCAGAAGTGGTAAAAGATTTCTTCCTTCAGTTCTGTGAAAAGGATTCAGTACAAAGGAAATGAACAACAGAACTTTGTCCAGAGGAAGTAAGATAAGAGATGTCCTTGATACAGTTGTGTGGTTCTTCTGAGTTGTAGAAAGTACATTTTCCTGAGCTGTTCCTCTATATGAAATAATTTTCACTTAATCTATACTGATTAAAACATAGTTAAAATGAAGAATAACAGCAATTAATGAAGAAAAAGAGAGGAAAATAGTAATATTGATCTTCTGGGGATCTGGCAGATAAGTTTGTGTGTTTATTATAGGTTACCTGTCAGTCTCACACTATTACAGCACCTATTATATTGCTAGGTAACATTTAGTGACAAGCAAAGTTCATTAAAATTGTTCATTTTGCATTAGGTTCCTACATGCTACATATGGCTACATGTTCTTAAATGATAAATTTGCTTTAGTAACACTGATTGCTTTTTAAAGAACAATTACTTAGACCGCTAAAAGGTGACTGAATATTCTCTTAGCAATTACTTCCAAACATGTCAAGGAAAATACACTGGCATCAACAAATGCCGTTGAAACTAAATTTTAAACACAGAAAGAACATTAAGCTGCTAAATTCTTCACAAAAAAAAAAAAAAAACTGTAAGAAATATATTTATGTGTTACTCTTACTGAGAAGTTGCTATAGATACAACATAACCTGCAAAAAGAGCTTTGTTTGTGTACTGTAAAGGCTATGGTCCTGCTAGATTATGCCATTCTCTCATGCTGTCATCTTTCCTTTCTCTTTGATAATTTTTAAAGGCAGAAGATCGACTCTTAGTCCTAAACTGCCTGAAATCAACATGAAGTCATCAGGTTTCTGGATAATGGATATCACTGGATCTGACTTGAGTGGTGAAGAGGATCCAATATGCCTTTCTTTCATCTTCTATGGCAACCTGAGTCACAAAAAGTTGTCGCTTCAAGTCACAGGAAAAGCAATTCAGATCAAAGTACTTCAACATTTCTCTGTTGCAAGAAAAGCCTACGAATCATGTAGCCAATAATCCACTTAATTCTGAGATAAATTGTTTCTTTAAACTAAACTACCAAATTGATTTTTAAGCCCTCTGTGTAGTTTGGCACAGATCATCATTTTTGTTTGTAGGTAGCAACACATGAACAATGGTTTTTGAAAGAGCACATTCTCCCAGTGTTTCATACTGAGAATGTTTAAGGCAGTGAATTGGTCCCTCGGTGCATATCACAGTGTATACCACGTGGCAGGTACTGATTTACAGGCTTTGTTGATCTCACAAAAATCAGCAATTTGTAAGCGTACAATATGCCATGGGATACTGTAGAGCTTTTGGGGCTGATGATAGAGAGGGAAGAATCATAAAGGAGATTAAATGTACAGAAGGGTAATTTTTCTCTTTTCTCTCTCATGTGGTTTATTCATCCCTGACATCAGTTTCTCTGAACTGCTTTTTCTAGTACGGTTTCTCTTTTCCCTCCTGTTATTTATTGTCTCTTCTTTTTTCTTCTTAATAAATTGAATTTTATGATTGATCTAAAGAAATAATTTGTCATATTTTGATGCTCCTGTTTTCCTTAATGAAAGAGGAACTAAGCAGACTAGACTAGCCACAAACATGATCCAAAATGAGGAGTACTCAGAGGGTTTTTCTGGGTTATTTCCAAGAACCTCTGATAAATAAATAAAAAAAAAAAAAAAAAAGTATGAAACTGAAGTGCCCTGTGAGAGGAAAGGCTGAAGTCAGGTCACATGGACTTCTGCTATCTGAGTATATCTAAAGTGAAAGTGCAGGGAAAAGAATCCAAGAAGTATTGAATAGGAAAAGACAACTTCTGTTTTCTTCTTACAGTGAAAAAAAAAAAGATTTTAAACCACTAATTATAATATCTAAGGCCTCCTCTGCTTTCACTTACTCAAGCAATGGTATGTCTTAGAAATGGTGCATTATCCCCAGTAAAATTAGATTGGTTTCCTTTCTCAAGTATGAATACAAGATTTTAATATACAAATTCTATGATTCAGAGTGAGGATGAATGATCTCTTGGATGTTTACTCAAAACTGGATTAACTTTCTTTCAAATTTATAATTAGTTGCATCATTTTTATTGTTGCAAGAAATATTTCCGGTGGTGTCCAAAGTTTTAAAAATTGACTAAAACTTCTGTGCCTGAAAACTGAATCTGTGTAATATATATGAACATTGTGCCTTGTTCTGTGTACAAATTTCAGCAGTGACTGCCATTGCTTGTTCTTTAATATCAAACTTCAAGCATTCCATCTCCTCATTCATGTTTTTAAATCAATTTTGTACTGATTAGAAAGGGGGAAAATAGTACTAGTTATAAATCTGCCCCAATTTTTTAACTACTGAAATTTGTTCAACTGTTGCATACAGCTGCCAACTACATTTGTTCTGGCACAGCTGAAATGAGATCCATTCAACTTCTCTTTCTTCTTACACAGGACGAACTGGCAGGTATTGGTTCCATATACAAAGTTCAGGTAACTGGCCCACACAGTGAGCTAAAACAGCCATGGCACTTAGATTTACTGCATATGAAGCACACTGGCACAAAGGAAGAGATGTGTTTAGCTTTTGACTGCTGGTTCAACCCTAAGGAAGACAAATGTGTGGAGCTGCCAGCTCTCTATGCAGATCAGGAGCCTTTGCCTGGTAAGATATGCCATTTTTCATTACTGGGGTCAGGGTCTGTCACTGGAACACGAGTATATCTCTCCTGGGCCAAAAATACTGTGTGCAGATTTCCATAAGAATCTGATCTTAAGGAATGTGATGGTTTTGCTCGTGCATTTACCACAAAAGAGAAATCATTGATATGAGGATTATGAGAGATGCTCTAACTGCTGATACCAAACATAGTATTTGGCTTCTTTGACATTAGATGATGTTCCAGTTTTAGCTCTTGATTATTTATTATCTCTTCAAATTAATGGCGTGTCAGCTGAAGATGAGTACAAAATACCATGAACTGCGTGATATTATTTGTCTCTTCCCATTCACAAAGGAATATATGTGATCTAAAAACATAGTAAAGAAGTCTTGCAGACCCCCTACACAACAAAGGTAGAATTTTTGAAATGCCACACAGTTAGCCAGCAAAGTGATATCCAAGAATTTCAATTACTCTAGCGTTTTATTGATGTCAATGAGAAATTTATAGCACAGCAAGTGATATTCTAGAAAAATATACATTAAGTTTCATGTTTCTCTGCTGTTGGTAACACATGTGAATGGTATGATGCCAAAGAGAGAATTGATTTCTGCCAACCACCCCCCACCAATCCCCCTGGAACAGCCAATTGTATATTGATAACTTGATCATTAGTCCTTAAGGACAAGCTTCCCATTTATTCAGCTCATTAGAATAAAGAGGATTGATGGAGAGAGTAAAGATCATATATTGAGGCTTTTAGTGCCAGTAAAGAGGTTTAACTGCTAGAGGCTATAGTACAAAAAGTGTTCTGCTTAAATGGAAACTAATAGAAAAAGATGGAAGCAGCCCAGAAAAAGAAATAAAATAGACAAGATGGACTTTTACAGACAGTTCTCTAAGGAGAATTTCCTAAATATTTCATCCAACCTAAAGTTGAAACTTTAAAAAATCCAGCGAAGACCTTTTTAAATTTCTGTTGTTGTGTGGGTGTGAATAATTTAAAAAATTGTCACCTTGTATTAATGTACTGAAAAATCTTACCATTTTAGACTTTTGATCCATCAGATTTAAAAAAAAACATTGGATGTTAGATGTAATATATGTTGAATGCACAATCATGAATATAGTAATTATAGACATTATTAAAAGGCCCTATTTCCCTAATTTATTTAAGAAAAAATTAGAAGGACTGTAAATATGAACAATCATTTTCTGAATTCAAACTTGTTAAATTTTTACTGCATATAAAAAGTAGAAAAATTTTTTAAAAAAATTTCTAGAATACACCTCTCAAAGCATCTATTATGCTAAGAGCCAGATGGAGATACTGTCTGAAAGCATTATTCTGATATGTAAAGTAATTAAACTCTGAGGTATATTAGAAATTTAGGATGTTTTTCTTGGAAAATTTCTGGGAAAAGATGTGTATATGCTCTCCCTCAAAAATTAATCCATAGATGGGAGTATCTACCAACCTAGAAAGTTTCCCACAAACCATTTTGTGGAGTCCAGTGATTTACAGCTGGAAGCATTAATATCACTTTTATTCTTTGTGGTCCCAATACTACTTCAGTCTAAAATTTCTTCTTTGTTATATTCTGATTTTATTCATAGACACACACACAAGAAATGAATACAAAATAATAATAATAATAATAAATAATAATAATAATATGTATTTACTCTCTTACCTTCAATTTATGTGCTTTTGTTTTTTGTGGGGTTTTTTTTTTAAATTAGCATTAGGTGATCACTTTCGGTTTTGCAACATGTTGGCTTTCATCTGAAAGAGAATTTTTATAAATAGAATTAGGAGGAGACTAAAAATTACAAGCTTGAACAGAATACCTTGTCTTAGTAGGTTTTTGTTTTTGGAGTATGCTGTTCATATGGAACACAATCAGAACAGTCCCAAATTCAACTTAAAAACTTTTTACCCCATTCCTCAGCATCCCCTTTCTGTTATGACTCCTTTCAGAGCGACTACTTTGTATAATTTTATTTCACTAAAATAGTGGAAAATTAATAGGAAATATTTTCTGTGACTACATTGAGCTTTAAATTATGCAACAATAGATTCAGCACATTCAGCTGAAAATACCAACTCAGCAGAAATGCTATGTACGTTTCCAAGCTAGGCTCGTGATACTGTGTATTAATGATTCAAATATTAATGGACAAATGCAGTAGTAATGTGAGCACTGTGATTTCTAATTTACCCCCACAGCAGTGGTCAGACACATGGACCAAAATATTTTGATCTTATTCCTACAAGTAGTCTTTTGACTTCAACACATCTGCTCACATGGCCCAGTTACACAGACGAGGCAGGACTCTGAATGAACAACACAGAATTGTTCAACACCTAATTCCCCTGAAAGCAAAATGCCATTGGCTAAATGCTAAATAAAGTGTCACCTGGACAGCTCATGTATTTTCAACCATCTGGAACCCCAGAAAGATCGAGTCTGTGTAGCTGCACTGACTTGAATGGAGCTATGTTGTCTTTTACCTGGCAGTGCATGTTTAACTCCCTTGAAGAAAGGAATGAGACATGTTAGGGCTCCAGGCTGGGAAAACTCTTGGTTTACTTCTTATCATCAAACACGAATGATACCATCAATTATAAGAACTTTCCCAGCCCTTCGTTTAAATTATTTAAAAAAAGAAAATAGGCCCAGGGGGAGTCCCTGAAGCAAATAGTGCTGCAGTGAAATAAAGTTACTTTTAATCAAACAGATTTTCTCAGACATCATCCTCATGAAGTAAAAGGTAAAGAGAAATACATTTTAGAAGTTTATTGAAATAAGCACACTTTCAGAAGCAGACTTATACAGCCCTTATTATGTAATGTATCCTTTTAAATATTAATTTTACGGTTTATACAAACCCACTCTTTAAAACCATTAATCCTGTTATGGGACCTTTTTATTTTAGAAATAGAAAGAAATAGCTATATAAGATGTCACAATATTTGAATTCAGACCTTTTGAGTATAACACTCAACATGAATAGCACCAACTTGTGAAAGGAGCTGTAAGGAAAGCCTAAAATAAATATTCTCACAACACTTTTTTTTTCCCTCCCTGTTTTCCTATCACCTACGCATGAAACTAAATGACAGCTTTAGCTTCTGGGTTCATTGAATTATTCTTAAACCTACAAGAATTTTCTCATAATTATAATCTTCTTAAAGAATGTACAACTTGCTCAAATAGACCATTTCTATCTTGGAAAAAAAAAACTGATTGAAGAAGAAAAATATACTGAGAATATCAGATGTTTCCAGGATGTATACTTAGCTATTCATATATCCTACGGTGTACATTAGACTGAAATACATGTTTCAGACTTGGATAATGTGTGTTTCCATGCTCTCTAGCTTGTACTGCTGGCTGTGAAACTGGAAGTGCTTCATTTCTCCTCAGTTTCATGACTGCCTAAAGCGCCACTCCCTTCCTTTGCACACATGACTTGCCTGGGAAAGCAGATGTTGTAGAGCCAGCAAAGTTCCAGGAAGGGACAAGAGGCAGAGTGAAGCTTAAAGACTTTCTTCAACACATAAATGTCACATAGTCTAGATGTTGTCTATATTTTACTGCTACAGTGATGAAGACTGTGGGAGTACGGGCTGAAAATATTTGATGGTCAAAGATAGCTCAGGACTTGTAAAATGCTGGATTTTAAGGCTGCTCACTTATTTAAAAAAAAAATTCTTTATGTTTGTGATTAAAAAAAGTTCAAGAGATAATACAAATATTTGCAAATACATTCTTGGTACGTGTGCATTGCTCATTACCTACATCCCAAATGTGACTTTGCATTTTACAGTGGAGAAAACTGTTGTTCTTATTAAAAATATTACACAGTTATGTTTTACAAACGTGTGCTGCTACAAGAGCATAGCTTTTATTCTTAGGCTGAAGAAATTATGCCTGTGGTTGGAAGCAGAGGAACATTTAGAACATCTAAGTTTAGACTCCTGAGTTCTAGTGTTTGTCTCTAGAATGTGTGGGAACCCATCAGAGGTGTTTTCTACAGCACCTGCCTTCCCCTGCTGACTACATAAGGATCTCAGTCCTAATATAGCCACCAAAGTTAGTTTCCTAAATTGACAGTACCAGCTCATTACACAAATGAGCCCAAATGAACACACTGTGCAAATGATAGTTATTACTATAATCTGAATTAAAGCACACAACACCAGAAGGAAAATAAAACGGATCCCCCCAAAACCCTTCTTATTTTGTTCTGGGATCCTTGTTGTTAAGATTATGCAAATAACAGTGAATATTGAGATTGCAACCTGCTTCTGTTTAAGTGTTTCCTTGTTCCTTGTTTCCATGATAAACTCAGGGGCTGAAATAAGTCATTTAAAAAGTGAACCTAGGAGATTTCCATGAAGTTTGTTTGGCATGAATTCAGTCTGGTCTCATCTGCATCACTTCCCTATGTATTGTGACAAAAAGAGGCAAGGAAACAGAAGCTTCATATAGGGGACATAGCTGTCTCTTCTAATCTCTGTACTATGACCTCAGCTAAGAAACTCAGGAATGCTTTCCCTTAAACTCAAAATTCACTTATCTGACCTGGATTTGTGGGCTATTATATCATTAATGGAAGTTTCTTTGGAAAATGATACAAAATGTCAGGAGGCTTTTCTATTTATGTGTTAAAGCTGATGTTGAAAGAATTTTAATTCATTATTTCTGTTTCATATTAACATATTTTGACTTGAGAACATTGTGACAGTATTATGGTCTAACTAGTCATAAATAAAAATAGAGGGAAGGAAAAACAAAAGAAATATCAGTAAATAATCTCAGAAAGAAAAAATTAGGCTTTCTGAAGAGGATGCAAGTATGGCTTTTTTCTTAAAAAGGAATTTCCTATCTTATATGGAAGGGGACAGTAGACAAAAGATCCTGTGCCCCAAACAACAGTAAGTAGCTCTTTTTTCCTGGGAGAGGTGCCAGAGCAGAGCAAATCTATATTCTCTAGATTGCCATCCTCTTATGCAGCAGGAATGTGTTTTGGTTATGCATATCAGCAGGACTGAAGAGACCGTGTTTGGTGGTAGAATATAGGATTGGGGTGAAATCCGCAATGGTTTTTACCAAGAATTGGTATATAATGTGGGTGTCAGGCAGGAGGATGAGTGTTTTCTCCTGCTGACTTTTTGGGGTCTTTTGTCTATTTTTTCTGAAGTTGTGGAATACGAAATCCATTTGCACACTGGAGACTTGAAGAAGGCAGATGCCACTGGAGAGGTTTATCTTCGTATACAAGGAGAAAAAAGTGACTCGGGGAAGCGATGGCTTAACTCGAAAAACAGCCTGATCACTTTTGCTAGAGGGCAGGTAAAATAATGAGGGAAGATGTAACTGAATCTATGTCTTTTTTTAGAACTTGTATTTTCAGAAAACCTTTCATGGATAGAGTATCAAAAATATTGATGTTTTATATTCCATATAGTGATTGTCTCCATAGCTGACATATTGTTTTTAAGCATCATCGCTGCTGGGCTGCAGTAAAACAGTTAAGGTGTTAAAGTAATTTGGAGTTGGACTAAACCATCTCTAAGAGTTCTGTTTTAATACTACAGACTTTTAAGGCTGGGGAGGCATCACTGCTTTATTAAATACGCCTGATTGTTAGAACTGGTAACATTTCTGTAGGATAACTTGTATTTGTAACTACTCCATCTAAAGTATTCAATGAACTTTTCTTTTTAACTTTCCTGACCACTGTCAGTATTCCAAGAAGACTCTTTTTTTTCCATGTTTCAAATTTTCCCACCCACTTCTTGCTTTTTGGTAAATATATTGTTGCTTTTTCAGATTAAATGACTTTTCCTAGAAGAGTAATTCCTTGAGTAGTTATTGGCTTAAGAACAAAGTAACTAAAATAGACTTCAGATCAAAAGGAAGTATCTGTTTCAAATCAGAAGAACATGTCTAGATGATATTTTATTAAACCCTAGTGTTTAGAATTTCAGCTTGGATTTTTTGTTGTTGTTGTTGTTTCCAAGGAAATCATGAAATCACTGTGAAATACCTAGAAATCTTCTTCTGGGGAGGGTGGGAGAGAGTGTTTCACTGTTGCAGCCAGCCTAGAGTAGTTTCTTCTCCGGTGCGGAAAGCTAGAGAAATATACTTGATATATGCTTCATTTATTCTTTACACACACATGTGTTTATTTTAGCTGTTTTTCTTACTATTTTTAAAGATTCTAGGAGATACAAGGTTTTTGTATGAAAAGAAACCCAGATCTTCGTCATTATGTCCTCTGTATTTTCTGTTTCCATTGTGGAAGAGAATATGCATGCCCAGCGTCATGATCATCAAGAACTGATCACACTGGTAGCTCAGAGTTAACAAGTTAAATCTGAAAATAATGACAGGATGGAAAAGCTCATCTTGTTTGAAGGAGTAATGTAGGAAATTGTATAGATTAGTCTTTTAGATGATAATAGATAACAGTCCTGTGTAGTAAGTCTTAAGGAGAGTGTCTTAGAGAAATCTGAGCAGCAAGACTGCCTGCTAGAATGGATAAGGCATCAGTACAGGCTGGAAGAGGGACAGATTCCTGTTTCTTTCAAAAACCCAAACTGTCCTGACCTTTAAAAATCTCATTATTTTGTAAGGATGCATTAAATTTTTGCCAAGAATAAAACTTGTAGAGAAAAACCTGAACAATAGCACTTGACTTCTGTGAATACTCATTCCTGTGGAAGTACTACTCATCTGCAAATTCACAAGGATTTTTTCTGTTTAATCCAGATTCTGTGTCAGTTTTTGAACAGGCTTGTTCAGGCTTGCTAAATCCTTCATCTGAAATTCTAAAGGGCTTTTCTATATCCTGGGCTATAAGACCCTAATCTTATTCTTATAGAAAAGATTTCAAGTAACAACTCTTTGGGTATTCACTCTGTTGCAGTTCTCTTTACTCCAATTTACCCTCAAATAATGAATGCTCTGTTCTTAGTCATTGCTCTTTTTTTCTAGATGATTTTTTGATCAATATTGTTCTCACAGATATTGAAATTCTGGAACTCTGGGACTATAGGAACAATGCAAGAGTTTTATTATTTTTTTTCAAACCCACAAACTAGTCCTCAACAGTTATATTCAAGTTTGCATTTTCAACCAGACTTCCCAAGACAACTGCTTCTGTGTTCAACAGATTAACTCATGAATTCACTTGAAATAAAATCTTAGCTGTAGAGGTTTAATTTCTCAGCTGGTTTCTCAAAAGATTAGATTAATCCATTCATTAATAGTATGTTTCCAAACCTCATTTCTTCAGGCCCAGTTAAAAAAAAAAATAAGCATTTTAAGCAATGTGTGTTCCCAGTGTCAGTGCACACACTTATGTGAGCTTTCCCAGAGATTATGAAGAAGACTGCTCAAAGAAGAAGATGAGCATATATAGGCAAGAAGGTGAATAAACCACAAAGATTTATGGTATGGAAAAAGGAAAGACTCCATGAGGTGTACTGATCATTCAAACCTGTTGTTTGTAGAAAATTTGACCTATTATAGAGATGATTAAAAGGAGGCATCCTTATCCCAAAAGCACAGTGGTTGAAATCTTCACAGACACCATTCACTTAAATCCCATTGGCATGCCTAATTCCTATTAAATTCATTGTAAATTTTAGTGAAAAAATAAATTGCTCTAGATTTTTATAATTATTAGGCATCTAGTATTAGCTTCATTGCAAGTAAGGTTCTGGACCAAGGTAATTTTCAACACATTAGGAATTGATCTGATTGGTTTATTTCAGTCCATGAAGGTATGAGAAATGAGAACTTTATTGCTAGTGTGTGTATCTGATGTTTCCAAAATTACTTCCTACTAAATACAGAGGCATTCTGAAATTCATAGCATCAACTGGATAAGAAAAGATGAGTTTTAATTTAATAATGAAGTCAAAGACAATGAAATGGCATAGATGAGATAAATTTGCTTCCATCAAGGTACAAAACAATGACCAGACACACCAGGCTAAACTGATAAATACTCAAAACCAGAGCCTTATTAAGTTTAAATAAAATATAATTTTGATTATTTTCATATTGCAGGTGGGTATTTTCAAAATAAAATCTGTATACCTTGGCAAGTTGAATCAAGTTCATGTTGGATTTAAAAGTCTAAGAAAAGGTTGGTAGTTTTTTCAGTTTATGTAAGGTAATAACAATGTAGATTATTAGATTTAGATGATCCAAATACTCCAGAAATGTCTGAAATTTAGCCCAAAAGTGTTTTCTAAAAAGTTCTAGAAAATATGAAATTGCTTTCCATTTTCAGCTGTTCACTATTTCTTTTGGATTATACATGCCAAGTATCCAGATCCAGCTTGGTTTTACTAAAATGTGCAAGGGTTTCCAAGGAAATTTTGTGGCAATGTAAAATGGTAAAGTTATACATTAAACTTTCCTCCATTGAAGTTTCTATCTTTTTATAAGCACAGTCAACACAGCTTTTGTTTTTTAGGAAGCAATATGACATCATGTTTTTGAAACTTTTGTAAATTTTGTCTTCTTGTACATTTTTACATGATGGAAAAGTAAAAAAAAAGAATTTATTTTCAGAGTTATATGCTTCTAGGTAAAGATAAGAACATAAAAGTGGTTCATTAGATTAAGAAGTGGAACACAGAAGAAAGGCTGTTCTGGCCTCACAGGTTCTTTCTTTCTAATCCATGCAAAATATTTTTTTAAGGCATCCTGCACTTGTGAGGTTGACTGGCAGATAAAAAGGCTGTATTCCTGCAGCATTTTTGCTCATCCTACTTCTGACTCCAAAGCAGATACTGTAGCTAAAAAAATTGCTCATTTCTTGAAAATAAACAGCAACAGCAAAGAGTAACATGGTGTTTTACTCAATCCTTCAGCTACAATTTTTGTCCATTGTTTTTTAAAGGCAACAGAACAGAGATTCTACAGGTATTTTATTCCTGAAGATAATGTTGATAATAGAAATGATTTTTCCAGAGTATGATAACCTGAGTGTCTTGTTCATCTTTTCTAAAAAACCCCAAGATAACAAAATGACTCTGTAGGTTAAACTCAGACTCAGAAAAACAGGCTGGGGAAATATTTCCTAGATGATAACATTAAAATGAACAATCAAACTTTCATTCATTTCAGCAAGACTGGGAGTGTAACCAAATTTACCAAGACTCAGAGATCTAACTCTACAAATATTTTGTTTCCAAAGAACCATGCTCTCAATTTGAGATAAAACTACCTGAAGATTATTCCTTATTGTATAGAATGGAACCTCACCAGAAAGAAAGCTGTGTGTTGAGTGGATGTTCTGATGGCTAATGTCATAGAAATCCTGATCCATTTTCCATTAGGTCATTGATAATATAATTTCTTGTTGAGGCTTCTTGTGTCTAGAGATTGCATACAGATTTCCATACTTTGGGATGTAATAGACCGTTACAGCAAATCTATCCCTACATTTAAGTTCACAAGATCTGTACAAACATTGTTTATTTTGGAGTGCAGTGAAACAGACAGAAGCACATACACACAGCCAATATATTTTCAGAAGTATAATTTCCTTAAGAAGTCTGTTAAAAGAAAATCTTTTGTTGATTAGATGAATGTAGAAACTTATGACTGCATACACAGAATATTTTGTTGCCTAAAAGGTATAAATTAATAATTTCCTGTTTATTTTCAATCAGATGAGTGGTTTTTGGAAAAAATTGTTATAAAAGAAGTCTTCTACCCCTTTTCTGCACATGCTTTTTTTCACAATGGCTGGATCAATAAATGCTCCAAGGAAGATTTTGTAGAAGTCACACTTCTGCTCAAAGGTAATACAAGCAGGAGTGTTCTTCATTCCCATGAATCACTCCTATGTGGCAGAGCAGATCATAACTGGTATAAGGTTACTTTACAGCGTAGGAAGAACTTAGCATTGGTGCCCCCCATGGTGAGGTGCACGGGCCTGGGCCAAGGTGAATCATGCCTTCTGTAAATGAAGGGGAAGAAAATCGGTCTGGGATGGAGAAATTTGAAATTACAGTATTGAAAGATTCCCCTCTGGCAGGACATTTCCTGTCCTTGGAAAACACAAAAAAGAGGGGCATGGCCTCTGCATGAGTGTGACATGGATCCATGAAGCCACTGGCCTGGTTTTCTACCCCTCCACGGGAGTAACATGAGTAATGAGGGGCTTGTGGCTTTGTTGCCTGAATTTCCTATGCTGGATCATGCACGAACAGGCAATATAATCTTTTGATTTATACTTCCTTGTAATAGTTATGGACTGTAAATATAGATTTGCTTTTACTGCAGAAACATCTGTGACACTTCTTCCCATGGAAAATTTAGATACAAAAAGTAGAGGACGATGGCAAACATGGGTGCACTGCTCACAAGTACCAGAAGATGTTCCTAACATTCAAGTTGTTGCATTTGGAAGAAAAGGGAAATCCCCTGCACAGAAAGTTCAAAATCTAAGTGATACTCCCTTTTTGGTTGGTTTCTTTTCGATTTCATACAAGTCTTACCAAATAGTTTCAGTAAAATAAGAATTGTGGCCAATATGTATGGCACTATGTGGACCGATTGTTTGTTTGTCAGAGTTAATGTTTACACCTCTAAGTCTTAAATAAACACAGCTTGGAGAACTTCTCACTTATGGGCCAAAACATATCACTTAGGAGAACTCTCTTGAGGAAATGCCAATTTTGATGTGGAAAACCTCATTAACTTTGAATTAAGTGAAGAGAAAAGAACTGGCCTTGAAAATACAGAATTCAGTTATAAATTTCCTTCCTTTTGTTGTGCTCTGCAACCAATTCCCCCAGTAAAAAATAGACATAATTTATGATACAAATGTGAGCCCAAATTAACTTGCACTCTTAATAGGTCTTTCTCACCCTAACACTAACCTCATTGACTAATATTTTTACCTATTGTATTTATCTTTTTATTGGGTTTAAAATATGCCATGCAAACTGTTAATTATAAAGTTAATTATTACTATTTTTTTTCCTAACAGCTGACTGTTGGTGATATTGGAGATATAACAAAAGTCTCCTTTGTGTTACGTGGTACATCCTTGAGAAGAGGAATTAAACTTCACAAGGTATTCCAAATATAACACATACAAACTTGCAATATTTTTCAACACAACAGGAAATAACTTTTGTTGAGACACAGATGGTCTCAGTTACCTGGAGTCCACAGATGACTGCCTACAGCTTGCAGATCTTTGTGGGCAGCTCGACCTTGTTTGCACCTGCTAAAGAGCATATTGCTATAGCTCTCCACTGGTGTGCAGACCCATTCTGCACAGTTCATCATGACAGTGGAAGGCAGTGTTTCCTGCTGATGCTAGGAAATGCTAATTCCTCCATGGAAATACTGACAGTCTCCAGACTCAGACCAACCTACCTGTGGAAGCCATTTAAGATAATATTCAGTATCTATTCTTTGCAATATGGCCATCAGTGGGCCTTAAACCGCTGATTGCAGTTAAATACGTGTTTAAGAATTCTCATTAAAAAGAATGGAGAAAGGACTTAGTCAATGAATAGCGGTCAATCTTAAAATAGAATTAGAATTTAAAAGTATACTTAAACTTGAAGGTTAATTAGAGGAAAAAAATGTATCAATGAGCTCTGCCTATAGGCAAGAGCATAAGACCCCATTGTGGACGTAGGGCTAAATTAGTCTGAATTCAGTAGAGGAATGTTTTCCTGAACTGAGCCACAGAGTCCCTTTACCCTGCTATGGATTTGAAAGATCAAGGTGATTCCTTAAGTGCATAAAGACTCCAGAAACTTTTCTGATGAGAAGTGCTAGAGAAAGCTGCATTCCAGACTAAAATGTGAATGGGCTTGTGGCACTTACAGGAACATTGAGTTTGAATTTATGAGCTCCTCTGGATACAGAGGAGGAGTTTATCTCGTGTTTTCTCCCCAAATGTGTTCTGTGTCTAATTTTGTAGTCTTAGTTTTGGCCATAAAAATGGAAAGAATAAGTGAGCAAAGCTAATTTCTAATTTTAAATGTGCATCTCCAGGCTATTTGATAATGCATTCCAAAAAAATTTTGACACTGCATTTAATATATCCATTATGTAATATAAGACTTCAGCCTCCAGACCTGGTGGCTCAAAACATGGCAGAAAATTCATAAATGTAACAGTTTGCTTTCTCCTTTCTTTTCCAAAGCAACCCTATGCAAAGTGCCTAAGTGATTTTCCTCTGTACTTTCAAATACTTCACAATTCATTCAATAATTGGTTTATTAGTAGCTATAAATTGTTGCAATCTACAAGAAGTCAGAAGGTTGCTATAGACCTAAGTAGTCTCTTGTATGCATGTGCAACCCACAGCATAAAGCACAATAACAACTATTGCTTTTTTCATTAATATGCTTATAATATCTAATACTAATTTATTAGTCTGTTTATAGATTAGTTATTCATGGAAGTGTAATCTAAAATGTAGCAAGTTGGCCTCACTCTAGTAGGATTCTGACAGTGCAGTAAAAAATAGAGATGTTGTATAGAAACAGAAAAATTACAGGCAGCAGTCAGGATGTGTAAGCCTACTATGAACCAGTGGTCAAACCCAGCCCCAACAAAATAAAATTTCCTTCTTTAATTTCTTTTTAAGTGAAAGAATTAATATTCAACGTTTCAGAAATTTCTCAGAAACACAGATGAAACTGCTAAAAGGAGACAAAATCCCTACATTCATTTTGCGACTCTGTCTTCTCTATTTTGATAAATACAGGATTCTTCAAAATACCAGTTTTTCCTGTTATCTCCTACAGGAGATAATATCTCCTCTTTTGTGCAAAATTCTGTAATGAATTATACAACCTTAGCTAAAATTTATGTATTTTCTTTAACTTCTGAAGATTTATGTACTATAGAATGAGCAGCTACTTCTTGCTCCAAAAGAGATTCTGACCTTTCCTAAAATAGAATACAAACCCCTTTTTTGTGTTTGTTAAGAACATAGAAACACTATATGATTTGAAAATGATGTAGTCTTAAAACTAGCATGAATTTTTCAGGTATGTTTTATTTTAAGGTCACAGTCTGCATAAATTTGCACACCTCATTTTTATGAGTCCAGTTTCTGCAGGCTGTCTGCCTGCATATGTAGGTAAACCTTAGTCCTATTTTAAGACAGATAGGAATTTGTGATATGTATTGATATTTAGTTAGTGTTGCACATATTGATATAAGTTAGGGGAAAATATTTTTGTATGAGAAGAAGTTATACATTTAATATAAAAAAATTGTTATTGCAAGTGCAAAAATAGGTAAACAATGGGCTGAATGTTTAGTGGAATTTAATACTGTCTAAATAAAACTACCTTATTCAAGTAATTAATGGTTAACATCTGGAAATGGTCATGGGGTATTGTTTACTTTCATCTGGAAGTCCTGTGACTGATCTTGTAAAGCATTGGGCAGAATGAATAAGCAATACTCGAAAATGTTAGGTCATTGCATTTCAAAGAACTCAAGGGCAAGACAGTCTGACAAAATTTTTAAGAGTAGAACTGTCAAATTCCCAATTATATAATTTATCTCATTCAGTTAGATAAATATTTATACATCTCAAAGCTTGCAGTTGAAATCTGTGTGAGGAAACCTGTACCCAGGATTTCCAAACACTTGTACGTGTATTCTGTATGATGATCACAAAGCTTTTCTGTTGCAGCTTCTGTCAGTACTGGAAAGAAGTGACCACAATAATTTTGGGAATCCCTGCCTAAGAATTTCAATTACTCACTGTCCTGATGAAATTAAGTTTTTGTTTCTTTATGTTTCCTTTTGTTTTCTTTAAAATGTCTTGGATATGCGAAGACGTTCTTAAGACTGAAGCAGCCGTTTCTGCAAACTGGCAGTCATTAGCTATTTATGAAGTTCAAATATTGCATGAAATGGTTATCAGAAATATTTCTGCATATACTTGATAGATTTTCACTCTGTATTTTATAACCTGACCTAGGATAGAGTACATGATCTGAGTTGACTTCCTGTGAATCTGATTTCGTCCTTGACCCTCTCAGCGGGGATATGTAAGCTCCTGACGCTGTGCTTCCTCAGCTGCTTTGGAGGTTCTAAGTCCACTTAGAACTACGTCCACTTAAACTTGGAACCTAATTTCTTCACTCTCCAATAAACATTTAAAGCAAAGCAAAATGAAGCTGGACCTAAGCTTGCCCATTCTACTGAAATTTGTTCTTCAAATAACTTATTTCCAGAGGCAGCCCTGAAAGCCACTGGACACCTAATTTCTGTCAACTTTGAAAATCCTACCTGAGATATAGCAAGACTCATTCAAAAAAACCCAAAAAGTAGCAAAGCAAATGTTTTTGCAAAATGGGCATATGCTATTAAGATTGATGAAACTGTATTCATTCATTTGACATTCTGAAATTGCAAGCACATACAGGTCAATTTAAGCTGTATCTCTCATTGGTTCTTTACAAATGGGTCCTATGCTAGTGTTGATATGCAATGAAGAATACACCTATAAACATCAGGCTGCAGAATTAGCAGCTTGAAAAAGCTGCTGTAACTGTTATGCAGAATCAGGTAGGTGTTATAAAGTGTGTGCAGGAGTTAGTAAAAGGAAGAAATGTCAATTTCTGTTGGGATGGAAAGAGGAAATTAAATAATTCAAATAAATTAATTTCTTTCTCTGATTCTCCCTGCAGCTTCAGCTAAAGGACCTGGACACTAAACAAGGGTTGAGCTTTCACACTGAAGCCCCATGTCTGTTTGGAGAAGATGGATCTGAGACCGTGACAGAGCTTGCTGCAGTCAGGCCAGACCAGCCACCACTCAGGGGTATGCTACTGAGATGAAAAATAAATATATGAGCAAATACACACACACAGAATTGTAAAGTGCTTTATGAGATGAACACGAGGCACAAGACTGAAAAGTATTTTATATATATTAAAAAAAACACTCAAAATTACTTTTAACTATTCATTCAATAAACTGTGGGAATCACAGAATCACAGATCCACTTGGTTGGAAGAGACCTTCAAGATCATCAAGTCCAACCCAGCCTTAACACCTCAACTACACCATGGCACTGAGTGCCACATCCAATCTTTTTCTTAACACATCCAGGGATGGTGACTCCACCACCTCCCCTGGGAGACAATTGCAGTACTTTATTACTCTTTCAGTAAAAATTTTTTCCTAATATCCAGCCTATATTTCCCTTGGCACAGCTTAAGTGTGTGTCCTCT
The DNA here is from genome assembly GCF_029207755.1 of Chamaea fasciata. Taxonomy (NCBI): domain Eukaryota; kingdom Metazoa; phylum Chordata; class Aves; order Passeriformes; family Sylviidae; genus Chamaea; species Chamaea fasciata. Next base: position 39,657,567 of record NW_027094086.1, on the reverse strand, counting down.
CATTCTGTCAGTTCCTGCCTGGAGAAAAAGACCAACCCCCACCCGGCTAGAGCCACCTTTCAGGAAGTTGTAGAGAGTGATAAGGTCACCTCTGAGTCGCCTTTTCTCCAGGCCAAACAACCCCAGCTCCCTCAGTTGTTCCTCACAGGGCTTGTGCTCCAAGCCCCTCGCCAGCCTTTTTGCCCTCCTCCTTCCTAAACTGACGGGCCAGAAATGGACACAGCACTCGAGGTGTGTCCTCACCAGTGCTGAGTACAGGGGAGCAATGACCTCTCTGCTCCTGCTGGGCACACTATTCCTGATCCAGGCCAGGATGCCATTGGCCCTCTTGGCCACAAGGGCACACTGCTGGCTCATGTTCAGCTGCGGTCCCCAGCACCCCCAGGTCCCTTTCTGCCTGGACACTGTCCAGCCACACCGTCCCCAGCCTGTAACACTGCAAGGGGTTATTGTGGCCAAAATGCAGGACTCAGCACTTGGACTTGTTAAACTTCATCCTATTGGACTCTGCCCATCCATCCAGCTGTTCCAGGTCTCTCTGCCGAGCCCTCCTACCTTCCAACAGATCAACGCATGCTCCCAGCTTTGTGTTGTCTACAAATTTACTAATGAAAGATTCAATACCCTCATCCATGTTGTCACTAAAAATATGGAACAGAACTGGCCCCTATACAGACCCCTGGGGGACACCACTGGTGACTAGCCACCAGCTGGATGCAGCACCATTCACCACCACTCTGGGTCCAGCCATCCAGACAGTTCTTAACCCAGCAAAGAGTGCTCCTGTCCAAGCCACGGGCTGCCAGCTTTTCCAGGAGTATGCTGTGAGAGACAGTGTCAAAGGCCTTGTTGAAGTCCAAATAGACAACATCTCCAGCCCCTCCTGGATCCACCAGGTGGGTCACCTGGTCATAAAGGGAGACCAGGTTGGTCAAACATGACCTGCTGCTCCTAAACCCCTGCTGGCTGGGTCTGATACCCTGGTCATTCTGTAGGTGCTGCGTATATGTACCTAGTTAAAGCATTTTCTTGTTTTAAAACAACTGACATGTATTGTTTTCACTAGAGTAAGTACTAATTTGAAAGTCTGAAAAATGTACAAAGCCCAGCTACTATATTTTAATGGCAGTTTTCAGAAAATGACTGATTTACACTTAATGAGCGACTAAATCACAGATTAAAAAAAGGCAGGTGCAAGGTCATAATGGCATGAATCACAAAGAGAAAATGCAGAGGTTTTTGAGGCTTTCTTCAAGCCCCATTTCTGCCCCTGAAGTCATATTTCATTTCATCATTATATTTAAAATATGATAACATCTTCCTTTGTTCAGATTATATTTTATAAAATATGTAGAAAAGAATTCTCATTCATTATACTCTGTGAACGGAAGTCTTAGTTAAAATATTTAAAACTTTTTGCGTGCAATGTCTAACTGGAAGCTAGACTGCAAATGGAAATATATCCTAAGAGTCTATTATAACATTTAATTCTTCACAGAACCCATTAAAAATCCTCTGTCATGCTGCCTCAAGGAATATGTATTGTATAACTCATCAGACAAAAGTCATGGCAAACCATCCTTTGTTGTGAAGAAAAATAACAATGCATATTTGTATAAATAGCTGAGCCATTTCTGCTGTACATATTAAATTATGTTGGCCATAATTCTCAAAATACGAGATTAAAACACAATTCACCTGATCCAGAACAAAAAGTGGTTTTCCTTGTCTCTTATGTCTGTGTTTTTTCCTTGGTAAATTGTTAGAGTTGATAAATCCTAACTCAATTTAAGACTTATAATTCCTACAAGAACACCTGTTTTTTTTACAAAGCATGATAAAATCAGTCCGGGTCTTTCAGGTGATTCCAGAATCCAGATGTAGGATATTTTCTCCTTCTGTAATGCAAGCATGGATTGTTGCATTGATTAATGAAGGACATTTCAACCCTAATGCTGTAGTGTGTGCTGTGAGATAGCTAACAATCTATATGAAACTCAGAAAATTGATGTTAATTCCTATAACTTAATTCCTTGGTCTTGAAATTAATCTCGTACCTAAAATATATTGGTTTATAATGTTTGATAATTACATTGCTAATAATCTCATTTGATAATGTCTTTTGTCGCTGATTTTTCATGGCAGAAGTCCTTTACTTGATCAATGTCCATACAGGAACACTCCCTGCATCAGGAACAGATGCAGATGTATTTATCACAGTATTTGGAGAGTGGGGAGATTCCTGCAAAAGGAGACTAGGGCGCTCACATTTTGAAAGAGGGCAGGTTAGTACTGAGTCATTTTCCTTACATGTTTGTTTGAATGTATTTAATTTTATTATTTTCTAATATCATATTTCTTTCCAATTATTAAATACCAGCATGGATGTTATGCTCTGGTAACCTGTGGAAAGAATGTGTTGCTTACTAAGTATAGGCATTTTATCTGAATTAAGATTACGATTTAAGAATAGTTTGAGTACCAATAAACTTAAAATGTACAAACTATCAGTAAATGTTTTTAGAATGTAGAAGTGAATCCAATGATATATAAAATTCTATGGCTAATTTTCACCTATTTGTGAAGCTAGTATAGAAATATCAGGGCTACTTCCTGTGACTGCTCCCTTTTTTTTTTTTTTTTTTTTTTTTTTTTTTTTTTTTTTTTTTTTTTATCTGACCAGATAGAGTTGAAAGAAAGATTTAAAATATGTTAGCTACTACATGTTAATTAATCCATTTATCTGTAGAATTGCAAACAGGTAAACCTGCTTGTAAACATATTTGTCTGCTCAAGGTAAATCCTAGGAGAGATTTCCTGGTCAACCTTTGCTTATTGCCATATTAACGATTATATCTACATAACATATTCACCCATACCCTGAACTCAGAGCACTTGAGCAATTCATCCTGTACAGTAAAGCAGAATCCTCTGTATGTTTTCATACTGTTTCTTATGCTCTCTCATGCCTGAGATGCCATAACTTTCCTAGGCAACCTGTTCCACTGTGTTACTAGCCTTGCACTTAACAACTCTTCCTTCACTAGATTTATTATGTCTTCTTGAGCTTAGAAACCTAGAAACCAGCCACATCCTTTTGTTCCAGAGACATATTCTAGTCATCGATACTTTTTCTTGCATTAATTTGTATAAATTCTTCTATAGACATGTGATAGGTGTCCATAGTCTCCTGTGTCAATTTAATTGCGCTTGATCTGCTTCCTGAGTAAAACTAAACTTTCTCATACTACTTAAATCTTATTCCACATCTTTTTTTGGAAGACACAGTAAATGTTTCCTTCTATGTCACCTTCTCTTTGCTTTTACCTTGCTTTATAGATCTCTTCCCTCTGTGCACTTGTATTGCTGTGTTGTTCTTTGCAAAGAAGAATGTTTTTTTAATCTTCCTACTTAGACTTTTCTAAATGTTGTCCAGAGTCTTCAATAACACTTCCTTTTTTTTTAAGATGTGATTTTTTTTCAGAATCTTGCTGTCTTAGTCCAAACTGTGCTATAATGTTATAGGAAGAGCTTTATGATATTGATTATCTGGATGATGTTATTAAAAATACAGGTTAATCCTGGGCATTTTTGAGGGAAAATGTTTATGGACAATCAGAAGGGTTCATCAAAAGTATAAAGGCACGTAGTCAGTGACATAATCCAGGAAAGAAGTCTAAAAAGAAATATTTCACATGGTATTTCATACATAGATGTCAATACAGAGTCAGTGATGCGGCTGTTAGTCATAAAGAAATCAGAGGTGCTGTGTTGAGCAGCAGAGTGCTGAGTGTCTTCCCAAGCAGTTCCTTTGTTTTCAGGGAGCAGTTTCTGTGCAGTAGACAATGAAAATGTTCTTCAGCTTAGGTATTTTGTGTGTTCACGTTGTTCATTGTTCAATAGGTTCCTGGAAAAGGGTTGAGCAGTGGGATAGCAAAATGTTCTGACCATACTGAGCTATTTAAGGTAATAAATATTAAAGCTGGTGGCAGAGACTGCAGAATAACTTCATACAGAGTGAATGGGTAATAAAACAGCAGATTAAATTCTTTGTAGCTAAATGAAAAGCAGTGACTGTGAGGGGGAATAACCCCTTAAATTTGCATGCAAGATGACGGGCTCTGAAATATGAAAATAGTAGGATGTCATCTTAGTAGAAGAAAGACAAAAGGAAAACAGAACAAATAAAATTTTTAGAAATTATTAAAAAAAAAAAAATGAACCAAAAATGACAAAAAAACCCCAAAAAAAAACCCAAAAAAAAAAAACCAAAACCCAACCAACCAACCAAACAAACAAAACCCAAACACAGCCACCTCAAGGAAGAAAACAAAATCATGCCTCCAAAGATGTTCGCTGGTGCAGATGCATAATGGATGCTGTGTTTTGTTGATTCACGTGTCTTAAAAAGTGCAAGAATGTCAAGTGATATGAAATATCTTCCATACAAAGAACAATGAAGCAAGCAGGTATGTTTAGTCTGGAAAAGAGATGATGAGAGGAATGGTGAGGAAGATAAGAAATATAAAATGGCATAGAGAAAATGAACATTTCTATTTCTTCATGAAATACAAGAGCTCAAGAGCATTCAATGTAATCTGCAGGTGGCAGCTTCAAAACAAAAGGAGGTGGCTTTTTTTGCTCCATGTGTCATTAATACATTTTACTTTCTAGCACAAGATGTTGCAGATGGTAAAAGACATATTGGTGCAAAAAGCCATTGCACATTGTCATGGAAGACAACTTTCCACTGAGGCTGTTAAGTGCAAAGACAATCTCTCGCTCAGGCAATCTCTGAACCACAAATTGCAAAAGGCTGAGAGACTTTATATTCAAGAAGCATCTCTATATATTTGCCCTGTTTTTCAACTCTTCCCTAGAAATCTGTTACTGGTAGCTGTTGGCAACACTATACTGGACTAGATAGATCTGCAATTTAAAATACTACTACCAGTCTTACATTCCTTTCCCATAGAAGTTCAACAATAAAAATGTTGGAGTGGGGTTTTAGTGAGAGGTTTTAAGAATAGAAGGTGAAAGGAAGGAATGTAAAGAGCAAGCTTTCTTGAGAGACAAGATCATGTCAGTAATATCCCTGAAAAATGTGGAATGGACAGGCAAAGAAAACAAAGTTAAGCAAACTAGAGATACAAAAAAAAAAAAAAAAAGGATCTCTCTTTATTGATGAAGAAAATGAATATAAGGAAAATCTAGGAAGACAAAAAAATTCAACCAAGCGTAAAAAACAGAGTAAAATGGGTTTGCACAACAGTTTAAATAAAATCCTTTTGGCTTTCATTAATTGTGCTTCCAGTAGTGTGTTTAATGCAGTTCCATATGTCTTTATAGTGAAGGAGAAAAAAGAAATATAATGACATCAACCAAAAGTACATTCTTACTAATTCTGAGGGAGTAGGCAATTTAATGTATTATTATGAGAATTCATTGATAACAATGGGTGATTATGACCACTGTTGTCTAATGAATGTTAATTATTATCACAGAGAATGAAACTAATGATAGGCCCCTTTCTCAATTAGAGTTAGCTGTGAAGGAACATGAATATTAGCAATACAGGCTATTTTCTCTAAGTCAAAGGTCATGTAGACTGACAGGAAAATTATATTTGGCTTGGAACTACAAAGAATAAAATTAAAAAGCAATGAGTGCTCCCAAAAAGTTATTTGCAAGATGTTCCTCCCAGCTAGATCTTATTTTGGGCTTCATATACTTAAATGCAGGGGTATAACTTGCCATGGTAACTGTTTGAGGATATTGTGGAAATAACAAGGTATGAATGCTGGAAGTCCTAAGGCTGTGATAGGAATAATAACTTAGATGTTTTCTTTTTCTGATCACATTGTGGAGCATAGTCTGACACAGACCGGAGAATGGACCAGATGACATAATTCGTTCTAAAAATCATCTCTTCCTTCATTGCTTTCTGGTCCTCATGCTTTTTCCTGCCTGGTGGCAAATTGGTTGGCAACAAATAAAAATTATAGCGTCTGTTTCTACTATCCATCTGGGGTTTTTTAATGTCACCCACACACATGCCCATGTATCTACCCACCCACTTATATTATCTTGCACAGAACACATTCATTCTCTCACTCACATAATTTATTCATCCCGACATGCACTAGTGCAGTTGCCATTTAGCTTTTGTTTACTGGTAGCCGTAGCAATATTTAAACAGATGTCTATTTACATCTGAGGAGCACATCAATTCTTGCCTGTATGCGTGCACAGCCTTAGTTATAGTTTCTAATGTCAGTATCTTCCTTTGTTTGCACAGTCGTCAACAGTATGTCTGTTCAGAGTTGAATAATACGACATTTCCTATTTGAATAATAGGGTGTCTCAGAATGTAAAATACTTGGAAATGTTTAAAAATAAAATTCCTTATCTAAACAAAAATTTAAGTTACCAGGTCTATCCTGATTCTTGAAGAAATCCCTTTGTTTCAGCTGTGAGGGATTAGCTGAACTTCAATTTTCATGAGTTTTCTCTAGGTTTTTCAATCAGAGGTTTCTTTCTACCTGGAACAGAAGGATCTTTTTTGTAATAAAACCCGAGCTGCAGTGATCATGAAGAAGAAACAAATGTCTATATTCAAGGATACACAGTTTCTGAACAGCTTCTCCAAATATGAATGTCAGCCTACAACGTCTTTCCTTATTTTCAGAAAAAGACCCTCCAACATTGAAAGGAATCTGTCTTTCCAAATACAAACTTCTCAAAAACAAAATATAAGATATATGGTCTAATCAGTGTGCTATTCTTTTTGCTCTGTCTTCTCAGGTTTCTATCTCTGAAATGAGAGCAGTAGACCTTGGACAGTTAAGCAAAGTACTTGTTGAGCACCATAATGTGGGTTATGGAGCCGGATGGTACCTCGACCAAATTGTCATCCATGAATCAGGCAAGACTGAAGAACAATATGTATTCCTTTGCCAGCAATGGTTAGACAGTGGAGTTGGTGATGCACAGATGGCACGAACACTGAAACTTCTTGGAAAAGTCAGGAATGGAATGCTGACAGGAAAGATTTATGGTAAGGTCCAAAATCCTCAAAACTCCTTTCAGATTTTGTTTTCATTGTAATCCTTTTTTTTTTTTTTTTTTTTTTTTGGTTATTTTTAAGGCTAAAACCAAACTACAGAAACAATACAGCTTGAATGTGAACTGCCTCTCTCACACCAATTTTCCCTCCAAACACTTTCCTGAGATGGTAAATACAATTACAATGCTCAGGGAAGAAAAACTAAGCATAAGGGAGATATTAAGTGACAGAGGCAATGAAGGTACTATGATTTTAGTTGAGGTTAGAAAAAAAGCTGAAGCAGAAAGAAGTAGGTTGCTCCATATGGTATTCAATGCAGAGCAGAAGGCTCCTGCAACAGTGATAAAATCACAAGAAGAGATACAAAAACTCTTTTAGCAGAATGCAATTTTCCCTTATGTTCATATATTTGCAGAAAGCATTTGCTTTTATTTGCAGTTTTCTTTTTTACTTATATCAATGGCACAAGTTCTTGCAAACAGTTAGTTGACCTGAACTCAATATTCTATTCAAACTGTTTAATTAATAAACAACCAAAATTCAGAAACAACTTAGACACTGAAAACATTCTTTGCCAGGATACTGGATTTTTTAGCTCTCTCCTGTGTCTTTTTTGAAGAGGTGTAAAATGCTGGTTTGGGTCCATTTATGAAAACTGAATCAGAACTGATAGACCAAGCTATTTAAAGTTTAACTAATCTGAAGGTGTGAATTTGCAGTCTGTATCAGCCACTTCGTAAGTTAATCTCTATTAACTTCTATAATCCTGCATATTTCCTTTTATGTTCAGAGAATTTTATACTACACATAGTTGCAGACAAAGCTAATAGATTATATCCTCGCATTTAACCATCTGTAGTTAGACCACTAGAGAATGCCTCATGTCATCTAACAAAACAGAAATAATGTTATGATACAACAGAAGAACAGAAAACCATGGAAATACAAGCACAGTATGAGCAGCTAGAGTAGTGACAACTTCAAAACGAAAAATAGCTGTGTTTCACCACTGCAAGTATTCTAGGCCTCTATTAAAGAGATTCCACAGGTATCCTACATAGTCCACAGAGCAAGGCAAGTGTCTCTTGAGAGTAATACAGAGCAGAAGCCCAAGGCTGGTCAGTCTGTCACATCTTTCTTCACTGATAGTATGAAAAGCCAGAGAAATCTTGCATCCTTGTTTATGTACCTCGATTAATGTCTGAATATAGCTGTATAAAAACGATTTCCTTCCTTCGTTTCCAACACACACACATAGTCCCCAAAAATCTGAGTACAAACTTGCTAATAATTTCATGTCTATGGTTTATTAATAATCAGTGCTGTATCTATTGAAAATCACTTTTGGTCTGGGTGTTTAATAAATCCAGAAATAGTAGGATAAGTATGCAGAGAGCCTACAAACAATGGATAAATAAAAGACAAATCAACAGAGAGCAATACACCTTAGGGGTCAGAAACTATACAGATACAGTGGAACTTACTGCATTTCAAGCTAAATCAGATTTTATAAAAGAAGTAAAAGAGTAAAGGTTCTTCAACCATTTACTTATGAAAAGAACCTTCAAAGACAAGTAACTGTTCAGGAACATTAGAGTTCAGACTGAAAATCATGTAGGTACAATCCCTAAACAAATAGAATACCTTGTCTCTCTTTTCATTAAAGAACCATAATTATGGTCAAGGGAGCAAAAGCACAGTTACCAACGGGATGAGCTTATTGGAAATCAGAAAATCTGAAAGACAAATAGAATTTTGAGTTCCATTTACTCAAACAGTGACAGAGTAGTTTTTAGTCCAGTGGCAGATCTAATAGCAAGGATTTAAAATAATTTTATGAAGACCTAACACCAGCAAACATAATGCCTCCATCTAAAAAATAGGAAGCATAATGTAGGTGAATATAGACCTAGAAATTGTTCACATGAAAATCTTTATAACAGACTTTTGAAAAAAAAATCATAGTTGAGATAATAGAGGCAAATAGGAAATGAGAAGGAATGCACCAGGATTTTACTAAAGATAGACTGTAAAACAAGATGATACTACAGGAACGTTTTGCAGTAAGATAAATGTAATGACATTTAATCTATCTTAATTTCTGTATTGAATTTTATTTTCTCTATGGGAAATTATTAGGTAATCACAAGAAAGTGAAGAGTACTAGTAAAAGGAAGAATTGTAAAGAGCTGGAGAAGATAGAATGAATATGTTAATGAAATCCTTTGGTGCTACAAAGCTGGGAGTGCTATCAGGAGAATAAGAGGTTGTGTGATAAACTTTGAGAACTGAATAAAAGGCACTGAACAGAATTCAGTGCCAAACAGCTTGTATACAATTATGTGTAAACTCAACTAGCTATTTGAGCTCTCAATTCTGATACATAGTCCTAATTTCAATTGTTTTGGGTCTTTTTTAGAATTAGGAACAAGTTGTAGCTAAGGGTCTAAAAACTGTGTTTGATCTGCATTGCTGTGTTTTGTAACAATTTCTGCTACACAAATTCATCAGTAGAAGGACTGTGAGAAATACCTGGGTTTGTTATAAGGTCACAGGATAATTTTGAGGCTGTAATGTGACATGGCTGTGGGTTACTGTGACCCCACAGCGTATGTAGGCATTATCAGTCAAAATGAAAATGGATTACTGGCTTTACAGAGAAATTATGATATTTTGCCAGAAATGCTGTGTGTAATTGTGGCCACCTCTGTCCAGAAGGATTGGATCAAGCTGGAATAGTTGTAAAGAAGATAAGATAACTGAGAAAATGGCAGCTCTTTGTTGTGAAAGGGTATTGAAAAAAAAGTGACAGATTCAGAATAGTTAATGAAATGCTCAAAATGGACATAGCAGTGATCTATCAAATTAATGGTGGTTTACACATCAAGGAGGGAAGAGAGTTATTTAAGCTAACAAAGTTGTCCTAAAAATAAATGGGTTTCAGCACTCCATTAATGCCTTTCTGGGAGAATGAAAAGATTTCTGAGAAAGAAACAAAGACAGATTAGATTTTTAACACTTCACTGTGTTGGGTTGACCTTGGCTGGATGCCAGGTGCCCATCAAGGCTGCTTATCATTCCCCTCCTCAGCTGGACAGGAGAGAAATAAGACAACAAAAGGCTCATAAGTCAAGATAAGGACATGGAGAGATCACTCAGCAGTTACTGCCATGGACCAAACGGACTTGACTAGGGGGAATTAGCTTAATTTATTACCAATGAAATTAGAGCAGGATAATGAGAACTAACCCCAAGTCTAAAAACACCTTTCCTCCTTCCTGGGTTAACTTTACTCCCAATTTTCTCTACCTCCTCACATCCAGTTGTGTAGTGGGACAGGAAATGAAGGTTGCAGTCAATTTATCACACTGTGTCTATTGCTTCTTCCTCTTCCACTCCAGCTTGGGGTGGCAAGAGATAATCCTCCCAAAACTTCTCCAAAGTGAGGCCTTATAAGGGGCTGTCGTTCTTCATGAACTGCTCCAGCCTGAGTTCCTTCCATAGGATGTAGTCCTTCAGGAGTAACCTGCCCCAGCACAGGCTCTCCCCATGGGGCGGTAAGGTCCTGCTGGGAGTCTGCTCCAGTGCAGGCTTCCATGAGGTCACATCCTCCTTTGAACATCCACCTGCTCCATCATGGGATTCCCCATGGAGTGCAGATGGATCTCTGCCTCACTGTAGCCCTCCATGGGCCACAGGGGCACAGCTGCCTCACCATGGTCTTCACTATGGGCTGCAGGGGAGTGTCTCCTCATCCTCCTTTTCTGCAGTGACTTGAGGAACTGCAGAATTGTTTCTCCTGCATTTTCCCACTCTTCTCCAGTTGCAGTTGTTCAGGTCTTTCCCCCCAGCCTTCTTATAAATATTATCCCAGAGGTGGTCTCACCACCACTGATGGCTCAGCCTTGGCCAGGAGTGGGTCTGTCTTGGAGCAAGCAGGCACCAGCTCTGCTGGATGGGGGGACTTCTAGTGGCTTCTCACAGAAGCCATCCCCGAACACCCCTGCCACCAAAACCTGGCCATGCAAACTCAGCGCACTGTTTTATACTTAACCAAGGAGAAGGAAGAAAGTTGCTTTTAAATTTAATCTTAACAAATTTTCCAGAAATGATGCAATTTAATTTATGTTACAGCAGTGTATGATACTGTACCATCCAACAGACATAGTCCTTCCATTAAGTTATACACTGCGAATTTAAAGGCACAGTATTTCAGTACTAAAAGGCTAAAATATCTTAGATTATTTCACATGGGATGTGAAAAATTTTCATTTTGACTTCCATTTTTTTCACAGATATCATTAATTTCATTTACATTTAATGTTCATAGGCATGAAAATAGATTTAGGATTATTCATGAAGTTGTAACACTGAAGTTATTTTAGATGATTTTACAGATGGTGAGTACTAAATTTTTATGTCAACAAGTGCTGGATTTATGGCACAGATCTTCACCTGATCTAAAGCAATAAAGCTTTATTTGCATTAGTTATAGTAGGAGACAAAGATTTTTCTGTTGCATTTAGGAAGCTGAGGTGACTAAACATTCTGAAACTGACGTTTATGCACATAAACCGATAGAGTCTCTGATACCATCACTCAAAGTAAAACAACCTATTTTACAAGATAGCTATTTGAAATTATCAGATCCATACTTTGTCTCACTTTGCCTAAACAGAGCTAAGTCATGTTACTAAAAAATTCTGCTTAATTTGGCAGTAGCCCAGATGACCAAAAATTCTGATTTTCACAATTTTTAAAAATTGAAATCATGACTTTGATAACTCTGAATTTTCCATATATTCTATTAAGATGAATTAAAATAATAAAGCTAACTTTAAGAAATCAGGGAGATTTTTTTGATGGGTAAAAGTTTCTGATCTTCAAAACTTTGTTGTTGATTGAAGCTTTAACCAAATATCTGTTCCATATAAAGTTGCAGAAGGTACTTAGGAGCCTACCTGGCATCAGTCTGCAGTCCTTCTCAGCCTTCAGGGATCTGTCAATTCATCTACAATGTTTAAGTGACTAAATGCTTCAAAAAGACCTAGTAAAAATTCTCCTGTAGTGTTTCCTGAGTCCCTAAAGTAGACAAATCTATGTAATGCTATATAAAAATATTTTTAATATCTCAGCAAACATTACTTCTTCATAGAAGAAATGGATAAAGTTTTGTATTTTGCTGTTATGATAATTGTGGTGAGGTGTGATAAAAATATCACATTTCAAGCTCTGAACTGGTTTATCTCATCACCATCTTCCTATAGCATGTATGGAACAAATTTTAACATGTTCATTTATGTGAATCCCCAAAAGTTAAAATGAAAATATATCCTTCCCTGACCAAAGGCAAACCTGATAATCAGTAGTATCTTGTAAAAACATATACTGCTTTTGAATGGTGACTAGTGAGAAAAATACTTAAAATCATCAGGAGATATTTCTAAGGAGCAGGGGGAGAAATAAACAGATTGTCATGGCTCTTCACAAGTCTCTAATGTGGAACTGGCAGTCTCATCTGCACATTGCTCTTGGACTGGCCCATCTCTAAAGTATCAGCTACCACAAGGAAAGGACTGATGCCAAATTTGCTTTTTGTTAAATCAGTGATAGTGTGTGAACCTGTTATGTGCCAATATTTGAGCTCAGTACAAAGGTGGGAGTGGGTTGTTAGTCACCCACTAACTCAGCCTGTTACAAATTGAGGTATTATTTTGGATATTCAGTGAACCCACTAAATTTTTTCTGCTGTTTTATTTCAACAGGGATTTGGGATGTCCATGTCACAAGTAGTGATATTTCTTCTAGTTCCATGAACCCTAAAATGTCTCTAACTGTATGTGGTGAAAAAGGAACTTGTACTTCAGTCATATTCCCCAAAGGATCCCTTAAAAAAGAGCAGATTTATGAGACTTCTATTGAACTGAGTAAGAAATTTAATACTATATCCAAAGTTCGCCTAGAAATTGAAGAAGCTGGAGAAGGAGAGACTTGGCATTGCCGTGAGGTAAAAAATAAAACCTGAAGACCTAAAGCAATTATTTATTGTTTCTCTACTTTTTTTTCCCTTTCCATATTCTATTGTTATTTCTTCCAGTTTTAAGTCCTGTCTAAGATTGCTAAATTTTTAATTTACAGAAGCTGCAACACTTGCAGAGTGCTAACTTCAGCGACTGCACAAAACACCACGATAGCTATGGATAACAAAAATCTTGTAAACTTGGATGGTTTTATGGAGACCCATATATACAGATGTGCCATCATCTGTAGCATATCCAGTGTTGTCTTTTCAGAGCTGTACTCACTGGCATACATTGCAGTATTTACATAACTCCAAATTGGTTGTTACATGTTGTAGATTCAGTGATCCATGGCAAATAATTAAGGCAGACACTAGAAATGCATTTTGATGAAACTATCTGCCTTTTAAGTTGGCATGTGAAAAAAAGAAGTGAATCGCAAAAGTGACAATCTTTCTCCTGATATCCAGCTAAAATCTGACATCACACTGAAATTGCTGTGGCATTTCACTACACGAGAAAATATCATCATCTTCTTATGCCAGCAAAATAAAAACAATTCTAAAGGAGAGTAATCTTCTTTAAAATTACAGACATGCTTCTGTCCATTAATGTTTCTATTTTTCTCTTATTAAATACTAGAGAAAAAATAATTTTCCTTCCTAATAAATGGTATTACTGAGCTGAACTCCCTGACATTTAAATGGTAGGCAGGTTATTAATTTCATCTTCATAGCCAGATGAAATAGTCATCCAACAAATCTATCAAAATTAAGACTGCTTCTGGAATATTGTAGGAGACAGTAAATCTCAGCAAAAATTTCAGAACAGAAACCTGGCAGTTGAAAACAGTGACATCTATTAGTTTGCTTTACTTCATTAGCTCAGAACAATCACTCAAATCTTAGTATAAGAGAAATCAACATCCTTTATATAAATAAGGAAAAGATGCACATTTACTTTAGGTAGGAAGAGGTAGAGAGAGAAATTACAAATTTCCCTGCTTTGGAATACCTGTAAATTATGTGCATTTTAGAAAGACATTTCCTCCTATTCCGTAGTTTTTATAGCAGGACTGGCTGAGTCCTTGTATGAAATAACTAGGTTGGTGTGGAAAGTTGTGGGTAATATCTATTATTAAAGACAGCTTAGCAGTGTATTTACACTGCTGGTTAGAATCAACATGGTCATTTCTACGCTATTTTGTTTTGATTTTACAAGATTGTATCTCCAGAGAGTCTGAGATTTCCCCCTCTTATCAAAAGTAAATGCAGGTGTAGTTGGTTGAATTCCCTATTTAGATTTAGACTTCATTCTTATAGCCATAACTACAAAACAATTATCGTGATTTTTTTAGAAAATTGAAATCATTATAAAATAATGCCTAAAACAAAATTAATTAAGGTATGCCTTATTTCTGCAGCGTGTAATAGCTAACATCTTCATTTTGCTTCTTTCACTCCTTGAAGAAATGAAACACAGTAAATGAAATCTTAGTTTCAATAAACTGTTCAGGAATGTAGATATTATTATGAAAGGAAAATTGTGCTAGCATAATACTTCACAGTGCTTTTAAAAACTCTTTTCAGTGTGTCTGTCATAATGAAAAATACTAAGAGTCTTTTGAAGACCAAATAATGCTACCATCCCCCAGTGACAATTGCTACTCAAAATTGGTTTTGCTTCCTGGCTTAAAAGTTTGGACATTTTAGTGAGTTAGGTCACAAAGAATTGAATGAGTGAATTACATGTGCCCTTTTCAAAGCAGAGTTACTTCCTACAAAGTATTTTCAAATATGTTGTCTGGTCTAGGTTTAAATAGTTTAGAAAATAGGAATTTATCTGAGTGTAGCTGGTAGTACCATAGTGTACGATATCTCGCTATTAAAATATGTTTTCTTACAGAAAGAATAAGCTACTTACCTCAGGATCACCATTTTCACCATCTTATTTATACATAGAGTTTAATAGACATCGAAATTACTTCGTATCAAAGTCTATATATTTCAGTGATACATATGTACTGATATGTATACATGTCAGAAAGCATTCTTGATTTCTGTATATCAGTTTTTCCCTTCATTTTCTTTCTCCTGTTACGTAGAATAAGAAAACGTTCTCCACTAAAAAATATTGTGGCACATTGACATTTCTCACAAGCTGAAATGTGCCCATATCAACACTTCTTTTTCTTCCATATGCTGGATGAATAGGTTACATAAAGAAAAATATTTAAAAGATTTCAAATTTTTCTTTCCTTCACTGAAGTCTCTGCAGAAATAATGTTGAAAACGTTTTAATTACCCTTAATTGGGAAAGATATTTATTCCTTCTTATTTAAAAAGATGTTTTCAAAAAATCTTAAAAAATTATTTCCTCTTATTTTTAAATTTTGAGATGATGTGTCATAGCTGTTTAATAGTTTGTCTTTAGCTATAGTTTGCATTAGAGTGCAACAGATGCTGAAGTTATTTCTTTTTATGTCTTTGCTAAGGTAAAGCTTCAACACAGAGAAACTAAAAATGTTCTAGAATTCCCATTTTGTCGTAACTTTGCTGATGAAGAAGGAGGAAGAGTGACTGAGCTTCCAGTTCTCACAGCTGGGTCTCCTTTTCCAGCAGGTTTGTCACAAATTGGAAACCCTGGGAGAGATTTTGTCAGTGACAATGTCCAATTTTCAGAGCAAAGGATTTAGCAGATATTTTCTGTTCATTTCTGTCTGGTGATGCATGGCTAGGTCCAGTCTACTCCAGTGTTTAAAACCAGCATCTTAGATCATAAAACTGAGCATTATGCACTCATTTGATTGGTATCAGTTTGTGATACACAAAAGAGCAAGCATATGGCACTGAAACTGTTAAAAGCGTTTTGAACAGTACTCGGAGTTTAGTTTTCACTCGATAACATGATCTGGTTCTCTCACAGACTGAGCAAGGGAAATACAGAGGAAATAACTCTTGTATGGTAATTTCAGACAAGAAGGAGATCCATACCCCCCACCCCAAACAGATCTCATTGTTTGTGTTCCTAGAATTGCAGGCATTCTTTTTCTGTGACCTAGCAGTTGCATGTCATGGAACTCCATCAGAGTTGTGCCTTGGTCCCCTCAAGACTGGATATTTTTAGTTTGTTCTGTGTTTCTGAAGAGTTTCTATAATCAAAGTTAAAGAAGAATGGAAAAGCTCTTATCCTAAATGAATATTCTACCATGATAATATCCTAGGCTACTTCAGAAGTTAAGGGTTTAGATCAAGCACATAAGTAATCTGTATATTCTTGCCTCTTTTGCTGTACTTGCAAAGTTAGTATCAAACAAAGCACTTAGACAGAAGCTTCTTGAATATGAATTTGAGAAAGTATCGATGGGAAATTCACTGGTAAAATTCTTTCTTTTAAATACTTCTTAGATTTATTTCTTTCTGGAAGAACACAGATATTTAAATCTTTAAAAATGTTGCTCCTTTTTCTGAGAAGCATTTAACATGAGGACGGGTGCTTTTTCTTAACCTCTCCCCACATTTTTTTCTCCTTTGCAATTGAATGTTTTGGGGATGTGATCTCTTTCTTATTTTAGGGGCCATATCACCAGTGTGTTATGCATTTCTCTGGGAGTACAAACAGGTATTCTACATAAGCAGCCTTTCAAGGAGTGGTCAGCTGAAGGGTTGTGTGTTCACACTGTGTGTTCTCTCATGTGTTATCTCCTCTCCTAAGGCCAGTAACTCCAACTGGTACGGTGCAGACTGAACAGCCCCTGACTGGACCATGATCCAGAGGAAATACTAAAGTTGCTTTCTTCCTGACAGAGTTCATGAGGCTCTGAGCACAGATGTACTTGTTGAGTGATTTAGTATCACCCATAGCCTAGGAACTTTTTCATTGGAGTGTCATGTATTTAAATGCATACAAGAGGTGGTAGAGTATTATTTACATGCTTTTATAACAATTTGTTAAGCGTTTATTTTTTATTTTTTTTCTTCTGCCTGTGTTTCAGGCCCACTCAAATTATTTAGCTCATTATTCTTCATAATAGTTGCTCTTAAATTCTAATTACAATGCATCTCTGTGCTTTTCCAAGCATTACAATATATTTTGGTCTTCTGAACACTCCAGATAGGATGAAAAATGAAAATACAAGAGAAGTAATTTATTAAATAACATACATTTGAACTGGTTTAGGTTTGGTAAACCTTTGATCTCTTTTTCCCCACAGTGAAAATCTATGTTCTCTACATCAGTACGGGAGCTATCCCTGGGTCAGGAACAGATGCAGATGTGTATGTGATGCTGCAAGGCTCCTTAGGAGATACTGGCAGAAGAAAGTTAATGAGAAATGGAGATGAAAATTTCACTAAAGGAAAGGTATACTTATAAATTCTGCAAGATATTTTTTCACTTTTAGAACCGAGTCAGGTTAATGTGGATTTAGTGGGAGTAGGGAAGTCTACAAAGTCCAGTTTACAACACTCTGTGATGAAGCGTGTATCTATCAGTATCTCTACCTTTTGTGGAAAGTACCAATCTTTATGCAGCTGATGCTTGCAATACTGACAGCTAATAAAGTGACTACGTCAAGTGGTTTTATATTAAATTTTATATTCAAATTTCAATACCTCTTTTCTGTCCATGCCATTCTTCAGACTATGGCACCTTTCCCTGATTTCTACTGTCTACCCCTCAGTCTGGCTCTTGGTCTCTCTCCAGACTGTCAGACACTACTCTCCATAGTTTTCTCAGGTGTACCAGCTGAGTCTTTCATTCAGTGTGCAGGAGTGAGTCTTGTAGCTCATAGACATAGACCAGTCAAATCCAAGTCCAGTCCAATATTGCTGCCAGAGATGCATTTCCTTGATGCATTGTCACTATAAGCAGAAATTGGAGGGAATTTAGGTACTGAATGTGCTGCAGAAACACGGGTAGATTTACAGCAAAATGCATATCTTTGACATAAAACCTTGTGTCTATCAGAACCTCTGGACAGATGGAGTGAAATTTGATCACTGAAACGATCACAAGATATTTTAAACATGGAATAACCAAATTGCTTGTAATTATTCTGGCCCTTTTCTGAAAACAAATTTGAGGATTGAAACAATTTTATAAAAATTCTGAAACAAACAGCTGTTAAAGAAAATTTGGGTTGGAATAGTTAAAGTTTAGAAAAAAGTCCACCAGTGTCTTGTAACCAGTTATTTTTTATTTTTGGTGTTGGGTGCCAAAAAAAAAGAGAGTGTCTCTAAGGATGCAAGCTTCCAAATCAGCGTAGATTGATAGCCAAAGCAGAGATATGGTATGTGTGATTAGGGGCTGCTCAGCTCCTAACTACCCCTAGCCTCACCAATTCAGTGGGAATTGAAAGTGTGAATTATATCGCTGGATTTCACCTATTTGAAATACTGACTCATAAGAAATGTCAGAGAGTTTAAACCTTTATTTTTAAGAGATTAAAAAATTGTGGATAAGGCTACTCAGTTTTGATAAAGTCACATTTGTCTGCCCTAATGCTGAAGTTCAGATTATGGTTTGCTGATGAGCTGATTTAACTGAATTTTACAGCTGCAGTCCTTTTGTCCTCATGAAGTAAAGTTAGTTTACTTTAAGTTTTACTCCTTAAACCATAGTCCTAAAAGTGAGCAATCTGATTTCTAGACTGGTAGTTTTTAATGAAGAGGGGCCAGGGTTGCATGTCTAGAAATGTTGACTAAGAAAGCAGAAGTGAACCACAAAGATTTATCATTTGAAGGGTACCTTTATGGTATTTGCATCTACTTCAGTTTAGCTCAGAATTTTTCTCTCTTACAGAGTAAGATCCAGATCTGGCATGTAGCCATCTCTTCATTATTTATTTAACATTTTATAGGAGCAGTGTGTGCGTATAATACAGTATTCTTATATTTCTAAATGTAGATATCAGCACAGGAGTATTTTAGTGCTCTGAAAATAAATTGCTTGCAGATAAGTAATAGAGAAACACATAAAAGTCTTGATTCACTCTTTGTTCAGTGAAAATAAAGGTATTTGGTTAATTGAAAAGTATAAAATTATTCTGCAAGAAAGGCTCCTGCTTATGCAGCAGTATTTTTTCATTATATGTTTTGGAAATTTCCCAATGTTTTCTTCCTTTTAAAAGTAATCTCCAAAAAGACTCTCAAGTGTCGAATGTCTTTCTCTACCAACCCAATCACATATTGTGCCAAGCACCCCTGCAGTCAGAGAGTCTGCACTTGGTGTTTTAGGGGATTTGGAGTATAAGAGGCAGAATTTGCATTCGGAATCTTAACAGTTGTTCTGACATTTTAAAATGTGCTCTTCCTTGCAATAATTTTCCCCCTGACTATACAGTAACAGCTAGTGAACTGGAACAGTGTTTCTGTTGGAAATCACATCAAAATATGGTGTTAGTCTCACAGAATGTCAGGGCTGTTACAAGCAACAGTTTAACTATGCAGAAATACAGAGAAATGTTTAAATATTCAGCAAAGTTTGCAGTGGATTGGAGATATTCTCCTCTCATTTAACAGTTCTTTTATTTTCATGAGCCAAGTTACATGATAGTAAAAGAGTGAATTAGCATCTTTTATCTGAAAAGTTGCTTTGTGCCTTTCCAAAGTCCTTACACCTGTGAGACCATCAGAGAACTTGGAGGTAAAGTAATGTGCATGATATTATTAATTCACCAGTAAGGCCCTGTAGCTCACCTCTGAGAGGGCAGCGCTGTTACGGTTGAGAGCTGAGCTTCTGGTGATGTGCTCATACAAATGAGTGTGAAGACTTGTCCTGCAAGAACCACAGTCTTTCAAGTTGCTATGACATTGATGCCTTGTTTGATGTTCTCCTAAAAGCTGTGAGGAAAGACAATGCAATCTCAGCACACTTCTTCATGCAGTTCAGCTTTCATGAAATCCTAATAGTATTTATTCATGCTTTGTGAGTCAGTTTAAGCCTGATAGATGCTACTTGCTTCTGAGCAGTTTCTTGAACCAAGTATACTCTGTACAGACATTCTGTGAAAACCAGGGCCCAGATGTAAAATCCTTACAGTATCTCCATGTTGCTTCTGACATGCAATGCTTTTCAGCAAATGTAATTCTTGATGCTTCTTTATATGGCCTTTATATATACTTGCTGTATGCTCTGTCACCTGGCTGTGAGTTATCCAAAAAATTTCCTCTTTGAGAATGTGTGGTTTTTTACAGATCAGTTCCATTAAAACCACTAAAGTACACTGAATATGCAATGACTGATATTTAAGTATTTTAATATAGGTTTTATGAAATTGGCCAATATTTTAAGTACTCCATGTTACGGAACCACTAAATTCTCTGAAAATTTTTTCTTCATTCTATTAGTATTTGAAAAGATATATTCTTTATCCTGCCCTATATTTAGACATCAGCTGCTCAGGTTGGTGCCATGGTAACTGCAGCACATACAAAAATTTTCAGTGAGAGGTGACTGTTGGTGTTCAGTTTTAGTACTCACTTGCAGATTAAACACTGACAATTAAAAGAAACCAAAAAAACTTCAGGAAAAAGTCCATGTGTGCCAGGATACACTAAGAAGATTCAGAATCTGGGGCAGTGTCCTGAGGTTGCAAGTAAAGCCAGTAAAGTCCACATTCAACCACATTGACAGTGCTGCTGCTTTGTGACTGCAGATAAACCTCTCTTATGGAAAGGAAGCCTGACATGATTAAATAGTTGCCAAATGTCATTGGTCCAGATGTATTAATCACAGCAGTAGGCTGTTGGCCAAGTTACTGTTATACAGAAATGAACACTAGATTTATTGTCTGATCATCATAGAATCATAGAATTGTTTAGGTTGGAAGAGACCTTCAAGATCAAGTCCAACCATTGACTCAGCACTGTTGAATCCACTACTGAATCATGTCCCTGACTACCTGTTTCCCTGGGAAGCCTGTTCCAATGCTTGACAACAATTTCAGTGGAGAAATTTTTCCAACCATCCAATCTAAACCTCTTCAGGTGCAACTCAAAGTCATTTCCTCTTATGCTGTGCCTTGTTACCCGGGAGAAGAGAGCAACCCCAACCTAGTTGCAACCAGCCTCCCCACCAACCTCCCTCCTCTCAGGCAGTTGTAGAAAGCAATCAAGTCTCCCCTGAGCCTCTTTTTCTTCAGGTTAAACTCCCCCAGTTCTGTCAGCTGCTTGTCACAGGATTTCTGCTCCAGACCCTCCACCAGCATTGTTGCCATTCTCTAGATTTGCTCCGCCACTTCAGTGTCCTCCTTTTAGAGATGGGCCCAAAACTGAACACAGGATTCAAGGTCTGGCCTCATTAGTGCTGAGAACAGGGTGATAAGCACTGCACCATGACCTTCCCTGGCACCTTGGTCAGGCCTGTAGCTCCCTGGATCCCCTTTCTGACCCTTCTTGTAGATGGATTTGCTAGTTACATTTGCTAGTTTCCAGTCAGTTTCCAGGTTAGCTGGGACTGCTTGTAAATAATGGAAAGAGGCTTGGTGAGCACTTCTGCCAGCTCCCTAGGTACCCTTAGGTGAATCCCATCCAGCTCCATATGTGTCTCTGTGTGCTGTAGCAGGTTGCAGGTCCTTTCCCCTTGGATTGTAGGGGATTCATTCTGCTGCCTGTTTTGCATGTCAGGGAGCTGAAAGATCAACTCATCTCACTTTTAGAGACTGAGGCAAAGATGGCAGTAAGTACCTCAACCTTCCCCTCAGTCTTTGCCAGCTCTGTTTGTGGCACTCCTGGTTGCTTGCAATCTCTCAGGCCTTCTTCTGTACGTGGGGGGAGCTCAGACACCATTGCTTCTGGCCCTGCATCCTGTCTCCTGCTGTGGCACGAGCTTCAGGCTCCTGGGGTCTCTCTCTGCTGCCCCTAGGGTAGGTTCTTTGAGAAGATCCCCTATGTACCACACTGCAGAGTTCAGGTGCTGAGTGTGCCAGCACTGGAGCAGCTCACCTTGGCCACTTGACTGCTACTTTTGATTGCACCATGTTTAAATCCATTTTGCAGAGTGATTAATCAGATGGGAACTAGGAAAATATGGAATACCACCATAGTGAAGGAAAGACTGGTGAAGGTTGTCAGAAACTGTGAGGAGAAAGGCAGAAAGAAAGAACATTACTAAAGCTTTATAAAATCCTAGGAGACAGTGGCAAATACTGAGTCATGTGCAGTTCTCATCAAAACCTACAGGATGGCATTTCCCAGTCAGTGGTTACAGACAGTGAGAGATTTATAAGGGATAAAGTCAGAACATCCTGTGGCAGTCACCCTGTTTGCCTATACAGCACTGACCAATGTTTAGAGCTGTGTGAATAATTAATTTTGGTTTCCTGACATATTCTTGCAGGGCAACTAAACATGTAAAACTTTGTAGCAAAAAATTAAAAACTGGGCAAAATTAATTAATGCTTAAATTAACTGCAAGAGGGGAATACTTCATTCTGTCTACACAGATCTTAAAAATAAATCACGTAAGTGACATTTCTAAAGCTGAAATGCATCTCAGTTTTACTTGCCTGTGTTACACACATTTGTTCTAACATGATGGCTTAAGCATCTGCTGCAGAAAGAGAGTGATGGTTATCTTCTCTCTTCATTTGGACATTTATCTTAAAATGAAATTAGTTAACCTCAGAGAGTACCTGCTGCTTTCTTTGCAGGAAATTTTCTTATTATATGGACTTATTTTCGATAGGCCAACTTAGGTAAGTGAATTTTATGCCCTGTTCATTTTAGGGGTGTGATAAACAAGGTAATCTCACAATAAAATGCAGCTAAATTTATGAGCTTGATTTATAAAAAATCTTAAAATAGCTATGGTTAATAAAAGTGTGCATTTTCAGGAAATAAAGTATTCAATCATTTTTCTCAATGCAGCAAGAACTAAATTAAATTCAGTTCAAGTTAAACAGTTTAGAAAATATATCTAACTCCAAATGAATGTATCTACCAGTGATGAAGTTTAAATCTAGCTGGAAAGTTGCTTCAAAGCTTAAGCATACTTTTCTTTTAAATATTAGAGATTCACACTATTTTCTGTCTAAATTTGTCAAATCTTAACTTCTAGGAACTGAATTTTTTCACACTTTTTGCTGCTAGTTTGGATAGCTCTCTTACACCAAATTTCTACTGCCTTTGACAGTATTTATGACAATAAGAAAATCAGTATGACTTTGACAAGTTAAATAGATTGTTCTACTTGATTCAGTGAAAGGAAGGCTTTCCAGTGATTTATTAACTCTCACAAATCTTTTCAGAGGACTCTTCAATTTAGCACCCTACTTTTTCAAGTGTCATAACTGGAGATTGTATTTGCATAATCTCTGCAATCTTGTTTTCTTCCAGATAAATCATGGAAATACTAAAGAGCATAAGCTTATTAACTAGCCTCACTGCAATGAAATGTTCTTGAAAATATTCTCTTTTTACAGCTGTACTTTGAGACATACAAGTTAGACATTTTATTATCCCATTATTATATTTGATTATAGGGTCTTAATCAAAATATTATATGATATGCATTACTGAAGTTGAAGAAAATTATATTCATCCTATTTTTTTTTGCCTGTTAAACCAGATCTCAAACTTGGACTGTTATTAGATCAGTCCAACAATCAGGCTGCATCAGATGGGATTGAATCTGTCCAAACTGATAGCTGCCTTTTGTTTGTGCTTTGTTGTTGTTTTGGTTTGATTTTCAAATCTCTTTTGTTTGATATAATTTATGATTACAGCTTTGGATGTGGCTGATGATACAGGTCTATGTAGTCCTTTTGCATTTTATTAAGTACATTTTACTTAAAGTCTGATTGAAATGTCTTTAACTAGCAGAATGGTCATAGCTACTGATCATTATAAGATGCCCCTATTTTTTCTTATTCCTGCTGCTGTTTTTTGCATAGAAATCTTGTTTCAAAAAGATTTCTTTCCAGTTATAAAAAGCTTATTAACATAAGATAAGTGCAGGCCAAATATACTTTTGCTACCCCTATTCTTTCACTGATTCTTCACTAATCTTGTTGAAGATTGTTAAAGTATGATAAATGTAGTTTATCAGAAATCTCAAACAATTCATTCATTATAATCTACGTTACTTTTTTCATGCAGAGATAAAAGTTTTCAATGCATACATAGCTGAAAATTTAACATAATACAAAAGTATGCTTGCAGAAATGTGAATCTAGAAGGAAATTCGGGGTTGGCTTTTTCAGATGCATTTGTACAGAACACTACAAAGCAGTGAGGGCACAGTCAGAGGCACTGTTCATCCTTCCACTGAGCTGAGCCAAGACAGTACTGCTACCACTTCTTGCCATCACCGCTGCTTACTACCCAATATTACCACCTCTGAAGTCTGCTGACACAATGACATACATTTGCTTTTGCTCCATCCAAATGTTTATTTAGTTTAAGCAGTTAATATCCTTAGTGATCTGGGCTTTTCCACTTGGTCTATCTTGATAAAATTTGGCTGGTGCTGATTTTGTGGTTGTCCTGGCACAACCAAAAAGCTGCTTATGTCCATCTAAGAGCATGTAGTGATGTGACAAGCAATTGGGACAGGGTGGAGGGATTCTCTTCAGCACAACTGGAAGAGTCCATAGGACCCCAGTCTGAAGGGGAAAAAGCAATTTTTCTCTTTTTTTCTCCTTTACAGGAATGTTCACATACTGTTTCTGATTTGGCTCAGTGTTACAGGGGGCCTTTATTTTGCCTACCTGCATTGAAACTCCTTTGTTTTCAGCAGAGTTTCTCCAGATTAACAAATGAGATCCAAATAATCAGGCAGCAAATCAATAGGTTCCCTGAGCTTAATAGAAAAGGTCCTTTATCTAGACACTCACTCCTTTTCCAATAAAAGCCTATTAAAATGATACCAACATTAGCAATATGGGAAATCACTTGTGCATACAGGTTGATGAAGTGAAGCATATGGCGTGTCTTGACTTGCCATTTTCAGTTCTTCTGGGAATATCGTCATTAACCAACCATCAAGTCTCAATACCAAGCCTGTAAAATGATTGGCATTTATAAAGGTAAATATTGCACAGTGACTGTTCAAATGCTTCTTCTGTTACAAGAGCTATTGGAGCTGCTGCAGACAGTGATATGTTGCCAGCACTGACACAGAAGAGTACTGAATAAAGTCATAATAAACTGGGTCATAGATTCAAAGAAAAGGCTCAAAACGTGGGTCCCAGGAAAAGAAAGAAACATTTGAAGAAAATCTGAAAAGAAGTTAAGAAAAAACTCCAAACTTTAAATATGCTGAAAGGATTGCTGGAATTATTGTTATAAAGGAATTTTTTAGTCCTTATTTTCTTAGCCAAGAAGTATGAAAATTACCAACTCTGGTTTTGCTAGGGCAGCTCTTCTGGGTCACAGAGGATATATGGCTCTACCATTGCCAATCTTAGCTGCTCAGACTGGGAGAATATCTTTCTTTCTCCAGGCAATGTTAATTAAGAAAATTTAGTGGGCTGTACATACATACAAATTGCTTTAATGCTATTCTGAGAAAATTCAATATAAGCTCTGCTGAATTAGACAATATGTATTATTATCAATATTTAAGGTGACTTTTCTCTGTTCAAACCTAATTTGCTAGTAGTAACTAAAAAACAATTAACATTTTTTTCCCTAGGGGAAAATGATAAAGATAAATTTCCTATTCTATAAGTTTGTTTGTCTTCTATGTGTTTCCTTCCTCTCTCTTTCTCTTTTCACAGAAGAATTAACCCTCAAGTAATTTAGAAGGTGCCATTGATTTGTAAATCAAATAAAGGATAGAATATCATGTGACATACAAGACCTGTCAACAACTTGAGTGTTTAGAAAATTTTATGCCTAATCCATGTCTCAGATAAATCTACAAAAATATTGGCTAAATTATTAATAATAATTGAATTTCATAAAATTAGAATGAAATATATGTCATAATCTCTCTGTTTGCAGACAGCTTGAGAGGAGAAAAGTGAATTAAATTTAGCAAATAAATTACCTCTAGCCAATTGTTTTTAGCTCTAACAATTATAGTTGCTGCTCTTTCTCTGTTCTTTTTTGGTCTCTTGACTACAATAAAGCTCATTACACTCTGTAGATTTTCAAATGTACACATAAAGAGAAAATGTAATCTTGTCTGTGAAGTGAGTTTACCCCAGATGACACAATTTCTAGTCTATTTAATAGTTCCTTAACTTGCAGTTTATTAGATGTTTGAATAGTCTGCAGATTTGACCATGGATTTCTGAGATTTTACTTTCTCTAAAGCAAGCTCGTTAAATCGGCCCATTGACAAATGATAGTGTGTCTAACACAAACCAAACATCAAAGTTTTCGCAAATTTTACTCCATCAAAATATACTTATTGTCATAGGAAAAAAGAATTGGAAAACCTTTTGTGTGTTAAATATATATACTAACTAGCTTTTTTCTGTGGCTGTACCCTCCAGGTCATAGATAGCCCATAGCACATGCTGCCCCTGATTTATTAAGTCACTAAGTTAATAAGTACCAAAAAGTTTTAACCATCAAACTTGGTGCAAGTCAAACCCAACTATCCTTCTGGAGACAGCACAAGTCTAGAAGCCAGAAGAATATTGTCTGCAGTTTTCCTATATTCCTAACTCTCCTTTCCAAGAGTGGGTCACTGACAACAGATTTTTTGGGAGATGCTGGTGATCATGCCACTAAATTAGTAATTCTCTGGAAAACTATTTTACCTTAAAAATAAATTATTCTAACAAGTATCTGTCAAGAGCTTTCTCATGTGTTTCCCATAAAATAATTTTGCTCGTTTCAGCTGGGGTAGAATTAATTTTCTTCACACTGGCTGGTATGGGTCTGTGTTTTAGATTTGTGCTGTACACAGGGCTGATAATATAGAGATGATTTTGTTATTGCTCAGCTGGGCTCACACAGAGCCAAGGCCTTCTCTGCTTCTTGTTCTCCAATATTGGTGAGGAGGCTGTGGGTGCATGGGTGGGTGGGAGGGGACACAGCTGGAACAGATGACCCAACTGACCAAAGGGATATTCCAGACCTTATGGCATCATGTCCAGTATATAAAGTGGGGGAAGAAGGAGGAAAGAGGGACATTTGGAATGATGGCATTTGTCATCCTAAGTAAGTGTTAAATGTGCTGGGGCCCTGCTCTCCTGGAGATGGCGGAACACCTGCCTGCCCATGGGAAGCACAAAATACATTCCTTGTTTTGCTCTGCTTGTGTGCATGGCTGTTCTATAAAACTTTATCTTAACCCACAAATTTTCCGGCTTTTACCATTCTCATTCTCTCCTTGACCTTGCTGGTGAGGAGGCGAGCGAGCAGCTCTGTGGGGCTTGGATACTGCCTGGGGTAAACCTCAACAGCCATGCATCAATATAAGCATAATCATTTGCAAGGACTAGCAGAGATTTTAGGATACATTTTCATATTTTGTGAACTTAAAATACTTTATTACTGACAGACACACGGGTCTGTATATTTCTTACTTGAGTCTGTGTTTTTCAGACATCTCCTAATTGTGTGTATTTTTAATACATTTTATTTAATAAGTGTAACAAATTCATTTTATTCAGGCATGATGGTATAACTTTACCAGTCCAATTAAATAAAGGAGTGATCAAATTAATATCACAATGAAGGTAAATTAAGAGTTCAAATTAACAGTATTCAATCATCAAATTAGTCCAATAGGTAATAAAACAAAATGGTTATGTTGACACTAAACCTTTATTTTTTTGATTTAGCTAAGGAAAACATGAAGAGGAGCCTCTTTTCCTGCAGTTCTGCACTCTATCTAGAATTTCAGCTGTTCCAATGTATTTGCTCTGCTGTTAAATTCACTAAGCCTTGATAACCTTGACTTCTTGTGAAGTATAGCTATTCAAGTGCCTCTTTCAGACTTTTTCCTTAATACCATTGTCTCATTTTCCCATTTCACATGATAACTTAAGAGTGATAAGGCAGATGTGATGATTAGAAGGTACATTGTAGCAATTTTTGACTAATATGACCTTTCTGTCTAGAAGTTAGAGAATAATCAGTAGCAGGTTGGTTATTATTTTTAGGACACTGTTAAAGGTGTGGTTCACAAACACACACACTTTCAAATTCACATGAACAGATATTAATTAAAAGCAAGAAACAAAAGTTGAACAAATTTTAAATTTTTCTGTCCCTGGGGATTCTTTTAAAAGTGGATGGCCATATATTATGTGCAATTTTAAGCTCAATATTTGAGCTTATGCCCTGTCTTATTAAGGTGCAAGCTGGTTAGGCTCATCTTTGTGACACAAATCTTTCATCATTTCTTCAGCTGGAAAACTTGTCCAGGGAAGAAACTGTGACTGGTGGAGCAAGAGAACTGCTATTCTCTGTTTCATCTCTGCATAAACCTTTAAGGGTTGCTGCCCTCTTGCCCTGGGAGGGCAACTTCAGTGTGAATTTACACTGGGAACACTTCAAGACTTCTCAGGAACCAAGTGTTTTCATCATTATTGCCACCTAGTCCCTTCAAAACCATCTTTGCATCATGCTGGAAATTCCATCACAAATAACACTAGATTTTAACAGTTATCAGCCTCAGTAGAAATGAGATGATAATTCATAAATCTATAAAGCAAAAAATGTGGGAAGCCTCTGTGCCAAGAATTTAATGTCTGTTTTTCTGCTGAGGAAACAGGAAATAATTGTAACACTCACAAAAAAGCCAGAATCACATATTGTGAAAGTGTTGAATGTCTGATATATCACAATTTTCTTTAGGAATCTTACTTCAGTGTTCTAAACTTTGTAAAAATATTTTGATTTTTTTTTTAACTGATAGAGAATATCAGAACTTATTTCAACATAGTTTTATTTAATATTTTTCCTTAAATGTAAGTACTTATATTGAAACTAATCCTACAAGTTAAGTCTGGAACTAAGTCTGTCATTCTTTCCTAAGAGATTCCTTCTGTGATGCTCATTTCTACCCTTCTCATTCCCAGTATTTCATTTCTGAAATAGCCCTTAGGGTCTATTTTGTTGAGAGTAAGATATGTTTAAAATATATTCCCTGTAGATCATTAAACATCAATTTTAGGAAGGAAAATTTTTCATGAAGCAAGCATAAGCAACTCATAGGTCTGTGTGGGCAAAGAGGTGGTTTAACTGTAAATTGCAGAACCACAAAGGGAATAAATACTTCTTAATGCAGGCATTTAGCATGTTTAAACTTGACATCTCTGCTTCTGTTGGTATTTATTGAATTAAATAATCTTGATTTTCTTCTCACGTTCATATTTCAAAATAAACTGATAATTTAGTTACATGGTTCCATTTCCGCGTGACTTCTGATTCTGAATTTTTCAGGTGGATATTTTTCAAGTGGAGGCAGTAGATATTGGAATTCTGCAAAGCATGGTTGTTGAAAAAGGGAGAGGCTCCGACTGGCTTCTGGAGAAGATTATTGTGAAAGAGTCAGCATCTTCAGGGACAGAAACATTGTTTATGGCTCAAACATGGCTTAAAGACAGACGTGATGGAAAAAGATCTGCCTCAGTAACTCTGGATGCCACAGGTAAACGTTATCCTCAAACTATCCTCTGCTAAGAAATTTATTCCAAACTGGAAAATGCAGCTATATGATTGGCTTCTACAAACAAGTTGTGTTTTAAAATGCTCCAGTAGAACATTGTCATTATACAGGGAATTAGTGTGTCTGAACACTTTGTGTTTTAGTACCACTTAATAACCACTATTTGCCAGAGGATAATATCTGCTTTGTTACTCCAGATTTTCAGTGGGTTAAATGCCAACAAATTTGTCCTATTCCTTTTTACAAATTCCAAGTCTTCTATGCTTGCAAACTATTTTCTAAGCTTCTAATACCAGTTACTTGCTAGGCAGAATGAAAATGAGGTAAAAAGTGAAGAAAACTCTGTTTAAGCAGTGGAGAAAATGTCTCCATTGTGTTCAAGATGACTAATTTACATTATTTATGCTACACTGTTTGGACAGCTTTTGCCAGAAACCGGAGATACTTTTGACTGATGCCATGTGAGTAATCAAGCCACAGAGGAGCAGTTTTGACCCCACTGCCTGTGGCTCTTTGTCAAGACAGGAAGGGAATACACACCTTCCCTCCCTCCCTGTGTCATGGTTTCAGTCCAAGAATCGATTTCAATACAATCTGGTGTGCAAGCTGGGAGGAATCACAACACACTCCAACAAGATCAGTAGGCACCAAAGCCCAGAAATGTACCTCTAAGACAGATGTATTTATTCTCCTGCCTCTCAGAGGAGTTAATTGACAGTAAAGATAAATCCTTGGATTACAAAACGTGCTCTAGTTTTTTTCTTCCTAACTCCCTGGGCATTTGCTGGCACTTGTCCAGCAATAACCTCTTGAGACTGAAGAAGATCCTAGTTCAATCAATTTCTTCTGCTGTATGATCTCTAAGTTTTGATCATTTAAAACCAGAAAAAAAAGGAGGAAACTGTTAGTGTGGAAAAGCAAATAATTTCAGCCTTGGTTTAGTTTGTATGTTTGGACTTGTCTAAAAAAAAAAAAAAAAAAAAAAAAAAAAAAAAAAAAAGGGAATATTTAGTTCTGTTTCTACTAGACTTCATTGATCTGGACAAATGTTCCTGTGAGTTTCTTTATACAATAATTGGCAAGTCCACTCTTGGTTAGGAACTCCAAAGAGCTCTTCTTATTTTCGGTTCAGGTCACTACCTAATGTTTACAAGCAGCTTTGATCTATACAAAATCCCAATGAAATCAATGGGGGCTAATATCTGTGGGAGGAACGTCAGCCTCTAGAATGGGCATTGAAGACATCCAATTAGTGCTCATTCATCCAGAGCATAAATTGTACAAATGAAACAGAAATGCCTTAAAATGAAAAATACTTGAATTTTCAAGTTACTACCATTTTCCTAGTAAAGAGGCAGCCCTAGAGACAGTTTATTTAATAGGATAATATTTAGCTGATGCTTAAATAGAAAATCACCCTGTACATTTCGTAGTTGAATCTTTAAATTATATAATACTCAGTCAATTGCCTCACTAGACATGAATACAGACCCTTTTTATCATAGAAACACTGTTCTACAAAAATATTAATTTAATCTTTTTTTTAATTAGAAGTTCAGGAGAGGAGGAGTACATCTGCCTGGCCTTTAGGAAGAGAGCAAATGAATTCAGGTATAGCTTCTGTCATTACGCAGATTGTTTTATTAATCAGATCTGAAATAATAATATGAGAATATTTTTATCACAATATATCATTATACTTACTAGTACTGACAAGAGTTTCCCCTTTGTAATAGTAAAAAATGACAATAAACTTGGGGAGCTGCTCAGTACCCAGGTGACATGCTTATAAAATAATGTTCCCCATGCAGAGCAAGGCATGTCTTAGAAATTTTATAACAGATAGCTTTGTTAATATATGAAAACAGAAACATCCTTAATATTTTTTTCCTTTTTATTTTCCTTATTTTATTTGTTCAGAAGGCAGATGGAGGATTTATTTCACAAAGCATCAAGAAGAAACAAAATCAGAATTTGAAAAGTTGTCAGAAAATATATCCAAGATGGTTATGGTTTTTTATGGAAGCAACGGCAAGTCAAATCCAGTTTCCATGGAAAACAAAGTGGAACATCAGACTGAGAACCAAATAACATATGATGTAAAATAATATATAGATTTGCCTATATTTAAATTTTGTTTGAGTTCCCTTTTAAAGAGAAATAATCATGTAGTGCTGTAAATATTGGAGGTATTATTGTTTAAATATTCAAGAAAATCTGAAGAAATTCAAGAGCTGTAGTTTTCAGTTGCATGCCAGATTTCATTTTTAATTCCTGGCTTTCTCAAGTTCATGATGATCAAGCATATTATTTTTTTTCCCCAACAAAGAGTCATAGTTAATAATGCATATCATTTTAAATTATATTAACATTACTTATTCACATTAGAAATCATTGTTGTATGTAATTTGAATTTGATAGAACAATTACAATGAATGCCCCTAGGGGATAAAGCTAAAATGTCCTTAAGTGCCTACAGTCAACCTGGTTCTGCTGCTTTTGAAATGAATGGGACTTTTAGCACCAAGACTGATGCAAATGGGTCCAGGACTGTGTCGACTCCTTTACAGCCAACTTCCTCTCTTCCTGTAAGCCAGCTATTCATTTTTCCGCATACCTCTCTTTGGATGCTAACTCACTGTTTTGTTGATTCCTAGATACATTTGCCATCCGATTTGGGAATGCTTTATAAAGTGAGACTTGGCCTCCAGAGCTTAGAAAACAACATATCCCAGTTGTCTCTTCGTCACTTTAAAATACAGAACACATCAACCCTGGATACCTTTAGTCTCACCATAAATAAAACACTTCCTCTTTCTCCTAATAGAGACAGCTGGATTGAATTCCCTATACAGTGGCCATTAAAAGAAGCACTTTCTGGTAAGTATAAATCTACTTCGAAGCAGTAGAGTGGTCCAGGAGGTTAACATATCTTAGTATTACAGTAGAAACCTTTATCAAAACAGAAATTTTTATTGTCTTTATTTAATGATTCATAGAGACTGGATAAGAATCTAAAATGTAAGAAGGAAAATATTACCCACTCACCTTAATTTCTGTACCATAAAGTGGAAAATGCAATATTCACTTGATTGCACAGATGCATTATTATATGCTAAAAAGAACAGTTTATAAGAAATATCCTTTTCTTGCAATATTGTAATATTTCTGTTCTCTTTTGTTTAGTCCTCAGCTGCTCATATTACTGACATTATCAACATGATTTTTTATAGCTCATTTTCTATTAAGTGATTTTGTTATTTGTTTGCACATTCCAAACAAATATTCCCAGTAAATAACAGCTCAAAACTACATATAAGCTTCAGCTTTATTACCTTTATACACTCCAAATATTTATGCCTCCTAAAATTAGCTCAGCAATTCTTACATTTGTCACCTTGGTTAAGTAAAATAAAAGAAAATCCTTTCACCTAAAATCCACCCTATTCCCAAATGTGATGCTTACTGAATGCCAACATATGATGGAACAAAGAGTAACTTCATTAACAGACCAAATAATGATGCTTAAAATTCAAATAATTTGTGCTTGGGTTTTGTGCAGAAAAAGAAATTAATTGTTTGGGTAAAAAAATAAGTCAGCTCATCTAAAGTGAGCTGAAGTAGACGTAAAATGAACTACCCCAATGCACTTTGGATTGGAACTTCTGGCCCAGTTTCAGTGAGGTCTCTGAAGGCATCCAAAGTAAGTATGTGAATAATCTCAGTAGAAGTAACAGAGATTGAGGTTTGGGGTTTTTTTGCATATTTTGGCTGCAATTGAAAATCTAAAATTTCTATCTGGCCTTTAGATTTTATATTGCTTAGAGGTGTTATTGTCACTTGACGACTTACACAGTACAGTACAGAACAGTGCTCAATGGCTCAATAAAGAGGGGGTGAGACTGGAGTCCTTATGACCTTGGCTCTGTCTCTGTCACTGACCTCTTGGAATAATTTCCCCCCCCCTTTTTTTTTCTTTTTTTTTTTTTCTTTCTGGTAATATTTTTATTCTTTGTAAATATTCTGAAATCAAGAGACAAAAATTAACAAACAAGAATAGGTATTACATTGTTTATTAGTTTAGCTAAAGGAACAAAAAATGAAATAGCTTGTTTCTGTGGTTTTTATTTCTTTTCATCCATGCTTTAAGTATCTTTGAGGAGGGATTTGTAACCAGTGAAGAAAAAAGAACTAGGACAGTGATTCCCCCGAATCTTTGTCATTTATGTTCAAGAGAGATTTAAGCAGCTCCACAGCATGTGGTACACATGAAGTTAAAAGTGATCTTTACAGACAAATTTACTCACAATTTATTGTGAAAACCAGATATGCTTTCTGGCAGTTTTCTAAACCTAATTTATTTTCTCCCTTTTCTCAGCTAAAAGTAAACAGTATTGTATTAATTGGAATGGAAAGCAGCTAACCACACTCACCATAACCAGAAGCCATGTGATGTTAAATTTCAGATATAGCTCTGTCATTAATAGAGTGCTTTAGTATTTTATCTCAGTTATATTTTCCTTTTTTAAAAAAAAAATTCTGCTTGGGATTGTGATGAAGCATTTGCTAATGGCTAATTGAAGCCATCAAAATGCAGCTGATAGAGTACAGACCCTCGAGATCTGGCAATGTACACTTGTGCCTTTGGGTGTATTAATGAGCAGAGGCCTCCAGTTGAGGATATACATAACTAGTTTCCCCTTTACTGTACTTTCCTTTGAGATGCTTACACCTCAGGAATCCAGAGGGGTGACATGGTGCTGTCTTTCTCCTCTCACACACGGGGCTCTTCAGAAGGTCAATTTTTCACTACTGTAGTTTTTAAGGCAAAACAATTTAATATTGAAAAGGTGAAAAAAGCCTATTATGCTAGTTTCAAGCTGATTATTCCCATAAATTTAACAGAGAGATATAATTCATATTGATATTATGAAATAATCAGAATGTTGTAAAATTAATGGAGTTTTAACATTCGTATATGTTACCCTTGTTGTATGCAAGGGTATTTCAGAGATTCCTTTAATCTTTCCCCTTTCCAATTTGTTCAGTACACTAAAGAGATGAAATCTTGGTTGCTACACATGTGATCTGATTGCACTACCCAAACAAAGACCACTGCTTAAGTATTTCAGCCCTCCTACCCTTGCCTACATAAATCTCCCTCAACTGCCCTACTTTGTGCAATGGACTCTCCCAGTGCTATCCACGCTATGATCTGATCCAAGTTTCATTAATGGAACCTCTCTACTTGACTCCAGGGTATCAGGGCCGTGATGAGTCTACAGATCCAACTTGCCTTGGCTGGACTCACATGGAACCTCCAGCCATGACAGGCAGAGGATGTCCCAATCAGATCATACCTGAGTTACATCATACGTGCCTCTTTCTCTAGTTCTCTCTCTGCCCCCCTCTTCTCCACAGACTTTGGACTTATGTCGTAGCATTGTTCTCATTCCTTCTTTGGGCCTTACTCCTTCTGCCCCCCACTAAATCACCAGGATGAATCCCAGGTCTTTTTCACTGTTTGCTGCACCTGGGGCTGTTGGCAGCTCTGCCTGCCTCATGTGTGTGCTGCAGAACCTGGTCAGAGAGGGCACTGCCTAAGCTGGGGTTGTGCTCAGCTTCTGCCTTGTCCACTCTTGTAGGGCAGGTCCTCAGCTCTTTGACACGGTGATCCAAGAATCAAACCTTCCAAATGCAATCCTTTCACTTTTGTTTTGGGCTGGTCCAACCTCACTTCTCAGATTTCAGATCTGGGAGATGGTGGCAAAACAATTATGAGGAAAAAATTGGAAAATTTTGACCTTTGCTATTATTTTCAAGTGCTTGAATTTTAATTACATCTGACTGTAGAATGCCATGTTGTCAAATAGCTGTGCAAGGTTGTGATACAGTATTAACAAGATCACTTTTTACTTGATATTGCAGTGGTTACATATCATCTAACAGTATTTTCAAGAAATATTTTGAATGAGAGAAATTTACTGCAAATGACTGCATGCATATATGGTACTCATGGTGACACAGGGGACAGATCCCTTCTCCAGTCATTGCAGAATGTACAGCAGGGAGAGAAAAATGAGGTACTCTGTCTTAAAGTATTTTAAAATTTACCCTTTAATTCATTATTGTACTTCCTACATATTATTTTCAAATTTTCCCATACAATTAAATAACATGGTTTTATATTACAGTACTGAATAATTTTATTTTAGTCATTTCTAGTTATTGTGGATGCTGTTGACTTGGGAGAACTGGAAAAAATTGTTCTTTTGATCAGCAGTAAAACAGGTAAGATACTTTCTAAAGTCAGTCACGTAGATCACAGAGGTAGCCTCCTGTTAAAGGCAACAAAGTCACTGCCAGAGTTAAATCCTAATCAATTCCTTTTCGCTATTTTTTTCTAAAGGGTAGTGTTTTATAAAGAAAATCCTACATTTTGACACATTAAAATCCTGGGATCTAAAGATCATAACATTATTGCATGAAGAAAGTAAACTATTCCTTTGCATACAAGAAAAATGAACTGAAAATTAAGATTAATATAATTATATTCTGCATTTAATACATGCTCTACTAGTAAGTTATCTAGGAGAATAATTATAACTCAAGTAAGAAATTGGTATTGCTTAATTTTCCTTCTGTGATTCAATTATTTTCACTGTTTCCCCC
This sequence comes from Chamaea fasciata, assembly GCF_029207755.1. Taxonomy (NCBI): domain Eukaryota; kingdom Metazoa; phylum Chordata; class Aves; order Passeriformes; family Sylviidae; genus Chamaea; species Chamaea fasciata. The sequence continues at coordinate 39,621,234 of NW_027094086.1, read as the reverse complement.
TAATCTGTTTTCTCCCTGTGACATTCAAAGGGAAATTTTACCTCTGTTTGGCAGTCAGCAAGTTTTGTCACTGAACTTCCTTAAAATTGTCTTGACCTCAACATCCCTCTGCTTTACCTGTAGGGCGGCTATCATGCTACTAATTCAAAGAATTAATTATAAAGCTTTTCGAAAACTGCTTATGAAATTTCTTATATGTAATTGCAAATCATTACTATGCATCACACTTGACGATTTTCAGACAGTTTTCCAGGGAAACAAGGGGTTTACGTTTGCACTTAATCTGTCTTTTTTTCTCATTTGTTTGCGCACCCGGAGGCTCCTCTTGTAAACCTTTTAGGCACAGCACCTGATTTCAACCAAGTATGTAAGGTGACATTGGGGCAGTAAGCATGTGAGAACACATCCAGCGCAAGCTGCCTTGGTCACTCCCAGGGTGTGAGGCTGCAGCTGCTCCAGAGGGGAAGGGAAGGAAAGGGACAGCCCTGCCATGTTGATGCAGGGAGCAAGGCGTGTAGCTCACTGCTTTTGTTTCCCATAGCTTCAGTTGTGAAAGTTAACTGCAGCCATCTGTCTGGCTGACAGTCACTGAATGTGGCAATTGTGTGGGGCCAAAGGGCACCACGGAGAGCATGACAGGCGAGACTTTTCCATTCGGGTTTGAAAACACAGTTCACAGAGGAGGGATATTGGGCTCATTCCCTCTGTGTGTTAGGAAGAGAGGATTTGGGATGACGCAACTCACAGAACGAGAGGACACAGTTTTAAGCTATGCCAAAGGAAATACAGGTTGGATGTCAGGAAAAAGTTTTTTTTACAGAAAGAGTGGTAAAGTACTGGAATGGCCTGCCTGGGGAGGTGGTCGAGTCACCATCCTTGGGTGTGTTTAAAAAAGGGCTGGATGTGGCATTCAGTGCCATGGTTTAGTTGAGGTGTTAGGGCTTGGGTTGGACTCGATGATCTTGAAGGTCCCTTTCAACCATGTCATTCTGTGAATTCTGTGTGAATTCTGTTATGTGTAACAGATACTTCTTCCAAAGGAGGTACTTAGATGTTAAAACACTTCAGATGAGTAAGGGTGTCCATATTGTAACTAGACTTGTTTGAACTGAGACTAGTTTGGACCAAGACTTTGAACCAGAAATCCAAAACCCTCTAAAATCTCTTTGAACTCATGTGTATCCTGCAGGACTGGTCAGCCCAGGCAATGTTCTCTAGTGCATTTATGCTTTCATTCCTTATCAGAGCAAGTTCTTAAGATCAGATGGTTCATGGTCCCTTCCTGAATCTTCTGACTTTCTCTCTATGTACCTGGCAGATCATGAGTGTAACACAATGTCCTGGATTCCTACACAGAAGCCTGATTTTATCCTATTGCTATAATTAAAGAGAATTGGATAGTAGTAGAAGAGTTTGGAATGCAGTTTGTTGAACAGGGCTGAAGTTACAAATAATGGAAGAGAAGGGAAAATGAATAGTCTTCATGACTAACTAGTGGCAAGACACTCAGGCCATGCAGCTGAAGCTCTCAGCAGAAAATTCAAAAACGAGTTAAGTCAGAGAGCAACCTTTCCTAAACAGCAGAGGGACACAGTGAGCTGCTGAACTCCCTTCCTACCTGCCTCCTAACAAGATCCTCTTTCAGCTGCACGAGGAATAGAGCTCCAATCCTCTTGTCAACCAGTCACTGAGGAGGAAGCAACAGACTTGCACTACTGCTATTCCTTCTCAAATGTGCCTGCCTGAGCCATGCTGAATCTTTTCTGCATGCCTGTCCAAGGATAGTGAGGACAACACTCCTTTGCTTCACTAAGACAAAGGAAATGCTTACTCCTAAATTTCTAAGTTGAGGTTTACAAATAAGAACAAAATCAAAATCTGTAGTTGTTCCAGCACTTTCAACTCAGTTGTTTGCATTCATAAATTAATGAAAAAATGAAGTTTTCATACAGTAAGAATGACACCATTATACCAACAACACTCTACCTAATTTCTTGTCATGCAATGTAGCATTTTCATTATAATCACTTTCTTTCTTTGCAGAATGCAAACTGGACATTAAAAAATTACATGTTCAAGAAGCTGCAATGGGGCATCCTATCTATGTATTTGAAGTGAATGAGTAAGTATATTGTGTAAAGCTAGTAATGTTTTTTTATAGCATAATAGTTGAAAACACTGAGCAGACACTGAATTGAAGTAACTGCCATAGAGTGATTCTGTCAATAAATATTTTAAAAATATGCCCATCTCTTGCTATTCCATATAAATGCATAGGATTTTTTTCATTTAACATATTATTATCTACCAAAAAAAATGTGGTTCTGTTTTTCAGAGAATTTTCTGTGAATGCAAATAAGCCCAAAATACAGAGAGAAATCCCAGGATCTTTTGTTATTAGAGGAGAGCAACAAAAGAATGACATAGATAACAACTTGAATAAAGAAGGAAATCAAGTAAAAAAATTGACAGAATATACCATAAAAGTGTACACAGGTGACAAAAGGGGAGCAGGGACTGATGCCAACGTGCATATTATTTTATTTGGGAATGAGGATAAATCTGAGGTATTTCAACTTGCTCACTCGCTGGAGCATCCAAACCCCTTTGAACGAGGAAAGGTGAGTACACAGATTTTATAGGTTGTGTTCATTTCTGTACTGGAAAGGCAAACATAAAATCTATGCAAGTTCTTTAGAAAACTTGAGACATTTATTCTCTTTTCCACATGACCACGAGGTATAGTCTCAGATCACCCTGTGTTTCTTCTTTTCACCAGATTCACCAAGGAACATTTTATTTCTATTGTATCTAGCTGTCTGTGCTGCTCTTCTGCCTCCGGGTCCCAAATACATCTCCATCATCCACTTACATGCCCAGTTATGTATTTCCTCATTCTGAAATGCACAGCATGTGTTGCCTATGTGTGTGTGCACTGCCCTGTGCTGTGCACACACCTTGAATGTCATGCATGAGGACACACCAGTCTCTTACATCCCATCATTTCACTTTGCCTTGGAAACTGGTGCTGTGAGCATGTATAAGCCTGAAACCAGATGAAACAGAACCATATACATCAGCCTGATTCTGATATCCGTCATGCTTTTAGGATGTTATCTGACCCTTAGTTCAGATACAGATATTTGCATAAGAATGTAAATTCTCTGCATGATGTCCTAGTACCTTGGCTGGATGTTCTCTTAATTTAATAAACACATTATTCTGGCAAAGAAATTGCTCGTTTCGATCACCACCTGTTCAATGGTAGTACAATGATAGTTACCCTTAAGTAAAAAAGAAATACATATATTCTCTGTAACTCTCTTGTGAAGTTACTGAAAGGTAATGACTAAATAACTAGAACTCCAGTGAAAATATATCCCTTAAGATATCTACCTCATTTTCTCCAGCAATATTAATCATCTTTTTACTTGGAATTAGTCTGAGTTTCTTCAGCCAGGTTATCTATGAGATAAAGATATTTACACCCATGAATTGTCTTCCGTACTGAGGAGGATAATGTCTAGTTACCTACAGGCACAAGGGACAAGTAAAAAAGTGTCTTGAGTAGTAATTCCTTTTGCCTGGTACTACATAGGAGGTGTCATTACCCTACAAAAAAGAAGAACAGATATGTAGAAATCCTGTTAGCAATCCAGGTAAGTCAATGGGTAGCCAGTGATGTTGAAGGTCTTAGGAAAAAGAATTTCTTTTTAAAAATCTGCAATATGAAATGATGTAATATTTTAAATAAAAGTATATCATATTTGAGAGGAATAACAGTTAACATAGTAAAAGCCTTTAACTCCTACATTCCTGTATTTTTATTTATGTATCATATACTAAAAACATTTTAGAAGACCATACTAGTTAAGGATTCATGAGAACAAAAATGTTTTCACAGTAGATGAAAGTCAAGAAAGAGGTAGGGATTGTCATATTATAATTTGAAAAGTGAATTTTTTGTGTTGAAATTGAGACCTAATAGGAGGGGATCTATGCCTCACATCATCAGTAAGGAAAATAAACTACATTAGTGGTCTCAGAACTGACCTACACAAATATGTAAGCTTCCAAACATTGGTAAATATTTTAATACCTGTATTTTAATATTAAAGGTTGATACATTCAAGATCAAGACAAAAAATTTAGGCAGCCTACATTCAATTGAAATTGGCCACGATGGGAAAGGATTTGGTAAGTATTCTTTGTTCATTAGCCTTGCAAGCATCTTCTGCTCAAAGATCTGCCTGACACTTGGAAAGGTGTTTGAAGTCACACTACTGCTACAACTAGCTAATACAAATCTGTGTACAAATGAGGTCAGCTTTACTGCTCTTGTTTTCACCCCCTCTGTCACATTTCCCTTGACTCTATAATTAGTTTTTTCTAACAGTGATCTAGTTAAAATAAACCTCAGACAGTTTTATCCTTCAAATATTGCTCAGCCAAAAACCCTCATTAGATGTCTTAAATAAGATAGGATTGAATTTTCAAACTGCAGGCTAAACTTTTCATGATTTGAGCAAGTTTGGGGACTCTAGTCAGAGCATGCTGTAGCTCTCTCTCTCACACCCACAGATCTTGTCCTGTGAAAGTCTGAGAAGACCAGTGTGCACCAGGTCCTGCCCTGATCTTAAGTTAGGATGTGGCTATGGAACATAACCACACATGGTGATGGAAAATGTATGTGTACAGTAACCTCCAAACCCTGAATTTTACATAAAAATAAAACAGGACACTAGGGCACATAATCTTTTGAGCTTATATTTAATACTGCTAAAAACCCCGAGGGATATGCAGCTATCAAGATATATACCGACATATAGAGATATAAAAATACATGAACTGAATTTGCAGGGAATGTGTAACTTGAATCAAAAAGGTCTGATTGTATTAAGATACTCTAGTTAGGTGAAGTTTGCTTAACCCAAATAAATAGGTTTAGGTTCAATAATATCTGAATAATCTAAGTGCATGAGGCATAATAAAGTGCCAAAAGGTTTATCATTTCTAGGACAAAACAAGAAAAACTCTGCAAATAGCAATTCCTATTTGGAAAATGTTGAACAGGTATTTTATTTTCCCAACTACCCAGTCATATTGTATATTTCATGGTGTTGAAAACAGAAAAAACACCAAACTTTTGAACTATCTATAATAAACAAGATTGTCCTGCTGGCTTTCATCTTATTTGTGATAACTGCACACAGTTCATCTTAGATCTGATCTGGGAAGGGAACTCAACAAAAGGCAGACTTTTATTACTGAGAGTTGCACAGAAGTCTGCAGGGGAAATAATAGATTGAACTTTTATTTCCTGGGTCCTGATCTGTCAACAAAATTTTTATTTTTCCTCTCTGTGTCCTGATCAACATCACAAAGCTGCTAATAGTGCCTTCCTAGCACAGCTGGTGTGTGTCGATTCATCTTAGACATGAAAACCTTCCTCCAAATATTTCTCTGAAATTACCTCCAAGTGTCTTTTGTCACATCAGCTGTTATCCCCACAAGCTTCCTCAAATGTTACACCTCTTTGAGATGTTTCATCTGTTTGCTAATATAGCCTAGCTATCTCTAGATTTCTCCATACCTGGAGATTTCAGTGAGGTCTGTTGGAGTTTTGTCAATAAAGGATGAAACATCAGATTTTAATCTTTTCAAGAGAGCAAACTTACCTTTCTATTCTTTTGTAAAGTGTCATGTACATTTGAGAGACTGTAAAATTTTATTGCTGATAATCATGACTCTGATTTAGAGATTTCATGAAAGGTCATCTATTCCAAGTAGAGTCTATGATATATTAAACCATTCACAAGATTTCATTAAAAGAGTTTCAAAAGTACTTCACAATATCAATAAATGAACCTTGCGAAATGAATGGGGAATACCTTGACACCTTCATGACCTACTTAACCCAGCTATTTTTCTGAAAATGTCATTGTAAAACAAGAACCATCTCCATGCATTTACATTTTCTCCAAACTAACACAATTTGCAAATATTTTTATATTACATTTTTAGCATGTGCAATTAAAATTTAGCATTTACAAATAAAAATATTTTTATTGGGTTTAGCCTAATAGTACTTTGTCCAAATATTTGAAAACCAAAATAATTAGATAGGATACAGCTCTTTATCTCTAGGACACGTAAAGAATACCAAAAGGTTGTCAGCTACCAACAGTATGATCCTAATTAGTTTTAAAATGTTGTTATTAAGTATTTGCATTGGCAAACACAACTAAAGATATCAGCACAGACACTGTATACATAAAATAAAGTTTTGGTTTTAAAATATTAATATTTTAATATTCTATGAAATAAAATTCTGTATCACAAGAGTTAAGGTATTTCTTCACACTGCAAAATAGGAGATTAAAGTAGAATATTTAATATCTTCTTAAAGGGGAAACAAATGTGAGTACTGACCTAAATGAAAATGCTATTCTCAATCATGACTGCTGGAAAACTAGGAACATGAGAAGCATTCAGTTTCACCACTTGGTTCACATCCATATCAATATATTAATTAGAAAAGAGTAGTAGAATGCCCACGAGGGGTGCATTTGGAGGGAATTTCCAAGTAACTCAAAGGGCAAAATGAGTTTTCAAGAATGTATTCAATATTACCATGCACTCTGTTTCATTTGTCTTACTGTCTGTTCTGTCCAATCTGGAAAAATAAGTTTAGTTGTAACAAAAAATCATCCGCTACATTTTCTGTCATAAATATCAAAGACCTTCCCTGTAAAACTGAGAGAAGTTGGTAGTAATTTGAATCATCTGTGTTTCAGTTTTATTACTGATATTGAATATATTTGGACGTACTGAACCACATGGGGGTTGGGAAATGAAATTAGAAACCTTTCTTATGCTGTATTTGTGTTTTGGTTATATTAAATTTGCTCCTTTTTTTTTTTCATTCTACAGCAAGTGGCTGGTTTCTAGAAAAAGTGGAAATCACAGATGCAGCTAGGAATTCAATGCATTGCTTCAACTGTAACAGGTCAGTAGATCAGTCCATCATCACTCTGTACATGCTGTTTTCTTTTTCACAAGTCTCTCAGTTGCTTCTGTCTGTTCTTTTGCTGTTTCTAAGACAGTAATGGTTGGTTTGGTTTTTTTTTTTTACAATGTTGTGTTCCTATCAGTCTATCCCCAACGACTTTTGAACCCTTTGGCCAACTTGAAACTAACTTGCCAGAAGAATTGTTAGAGGAAGAGACTAGATTTTTCCAAGCAATTAAAACTGGATGATTGGAGGAGGGAGAGACATAATTTAATGCCTTTGCCAAAAGAAAGTGTTCATATATTTTTTCAAGAGGTAAAAGGTGTCTGGTGAACCACTATAAAAGTATTAGTGCATAAATAGCTCTGGCAAACATATCAGGAATAAGCAAACAGGCATGGAAGGGAATCAGAAAGGAGGACAGTGGAATATGGCAGCATAGATTCAAAACTCGAGGAATAAGTAGTGTATTTTATTGAGCAAAGGCAACATTAAAACATTAGAATCCTTCTGTTTCAATGTTTGTTTTGTATGGGCCCAAGATACATTCAGCAAATAGGATGAAGATAAGAAAAAAACTTTATATAATGTAATGTAGAAGTACAACAATCTAAATTTAGAAATGTATTTAGGTACTGGGTTGCTTGGGTAAAGGGCTTCTGATGTACAAAAAGAAAGAGCACATCGGTCTGCATCGAACTGAAACAATACAGTTTCAAAAATTGGAAATTAAATTGAAGGGTATATTTGCAATGACTGTTCACTACAATATATAGTTCACAGCTTGAAGAATTTCAGAATAAATAACTGATGCAAACATACTCTCGTCCTCCCAAGGGGAAATTAGCTTTTTAATGCATATGGAGAACACAGAAGTGTGAAAATTTACAAGTTCCCTGTATCTAGAAAGAGGAATGTTACCTGGTAATCTGAAAACAGAAATGGTAGCCAAGAGGATCTAATTTTATCCTTTCCCAAAATATCTGTAAACTTGACAATTAATGGAAGCCAAATCCCAGCCCCTGTACCAAAAAAAAAGTAACTTTTAAAGTTCTTGGATACTGAGTTAGTCTCTACAGTCTAAATCACAAGAGTGTGTTACTGACCTCAACAACATTAAACTTCTTCCAACAACATTAAACTTCCTTTGCTTCAACTTCCTCCAAAGGCATGCTCAGATGCTCGCTGATCTTCTAGATACCTAAATCTAAGTTAGTGGGTGTGAAGAAAAGTTCTTAAATCACAATATCATTCAGATGAGCAACACAATCTATGACAGGATTTTCAGTTGATACCACTTCACCTCTTTCGCTTGTAAGAGTTCTCAGACCACACCAATCAGAGGAAGAGTCTTGAAGAAGATAGACTGCAGCAAACATTTCTTTTTCCCAGATATTTGTTTATTTTTCAATTTTATTTAAAATCCTATAGTAAAAGCGCAAAGATTTGAAAGAGACCGGCACAAGAACTTGAATCACATCATTGATGTGGGGGAGTGACAAGGACATTTAACTGGGGTCTTGGTGGGGGCTGAGCTATGTGCCCACCTTGAAGTGTATCAACCTACTCAAACTGGAAGTTATTTAGTGGAAGAGCTTAGGAGGTTACCCTCTAATTTAGTAGGAGACATTAGGAGGTTAAACTCTAGAGCATTCAGCGACCCAGAGGCTCCTCAGATAGAGGATACTTGAAGTTGATGGCCCTCTTCCAGCTGAGATACAGAGCTCCTCATGGAGTTCCTCTCCTCATGGCCTACGGAATGAATGGGGAATGGGCTCATTCTCTCCCATAAAAAAGACTCCTCCAATACAAATAACAACTCTAAAAGATACTAACCACTGAGAAAACAGAATCTTTTGCTAACCCATTTAAATGCTTGTTATCTAGCTTACACATCACACCTTTTCTAAGCTCTGTGACTTCCACATGCAGTTGTAGCTGCCAAGATCAGATGTGTTTCAGCCTGCTGATCTTCAGCCATATATCCCAGCTGCTGAATGGTGCAGCATCAGATGTGAGTTACTTTGATGCTGTACTTACCGTCTGGGAATCCCTCCCGCACTACTCCCTTAGTAGATATAACATCAGGTAATCTATTATAAACCTTCCAAAGTACAGAAGATTTTTAACTCTCTTTGGAAATTAATACCATTGTATCCATGGTTCCAGTTAGAATTAGTCTACCCAAACTTGGGACTCAGGCCTATTTCTCATATAATCAACAGTAAAACTCTTACATATCTCGGATTGCAACTCAGCATTTTGTGAACCAACAGAGATATGAGAGAGTTCCTGGAATGAATTACAAGGACAATAACTTGCTATCACAAAACATGTTTCCCTACTCTAATTATACTGATTTGATGTCATTCTTTAGAGCAATTTACTAGTTACCTGTAGACCAACAAATAAAACTAATGTATATTTCAGAAATATATTAATAAAGTTAATTACACTTTAAAATTACATGTATGTGAGTACTAAACCAAAAATTTTTAAAGTCACTATTTTCTTCAGGTTGGTTTCTTCTTCTCTATAAACCAATGTAAAAAGTTTCCTGGAAAATCAAAGGTGCAGAACTAGGCTCCCACAAACTGTCTGTTTCTTAAGTTTTATATGTGCTGTGTCTATGACAGGTTTTTTTGTTTTTCCCTTAAGGTGGCTTTCTGAAGATGAAAGTGATGGCCTCACCATAGTGCAACTTTATCCACAACAGCTTGATTTCTGATTCTTTCCAAATGTGATGCTTCTCCAAATTCATGCTGATTTGATTTACTTGTCTTTTATAATTCTGAAGGAATTGCAATTAATGTGAAGAAAAGTCAAAACAATGTATTAGAAACATCACAGTAAATTAAATAAGTCTAATGCGAACAGAGAATTCTGATCCTATTATAGATGCTCAAAGATTTTGCATGACAGAAATTTAGATATCAGAAACGTAAATCTGTAACATGGCTCTGTGGACTCGAACTGAGCAATCATTATGGTAGACATATGCAGCAACATACTCAAATATTTTTATTCACTAATGATTTGTGGGTAAGCTAAATTTAGCTCGTTTCAAATCTGTCAGTAGGTATTAATTTGATATTTTTTTTTCATTTTCAACATTTATTAAAATTCAGATTTCCTCAAAATCATTTTCCAAACGAACTACACAATCCTTCAGTCTTGCTATATATTGCTTTTCTTAAGACCATAACAGAGAGTAATAAAGATTTTGTTATTCAGAAATTCACCCTGTATAGGTAAGCCTCTCACTGACGTTTGATTGTAAAATCTTGTAGCTGAGCCAGAACCTCAGCTGAGAACCTTTAGATCCAAAGGGTCTCTCTTAAGAGAGCCTGTTATCAGTAACACTGCAATAGCTTAGGCAGGCTTAGGCAGCTCCCTGCTCAGCTTGATGATTTTTGCAGTGCCTCTCCTTAGCTATCAAACCAGCTTTCCAGTGCTACATGTGTGAATGTCTTTATGTCAAGGAAAAACAAAAGGAAGGCCAAATTATTTTTGCAAATGCACACTAAAAACAAGAACAAAAAAATGTATTTAGCTATAAATGCACAAATTAATGCTTGATTTGATAGGCTTTGATATTGCCAGAATTGACTCAGGAAGGACTTAGGATACAGACAAGTCTGAAATGAAATCAGGAGTTGCACACCACCTGAATTTCATGTGTGTGAACAAAATCAAAATGCTTTATATAAGGTATATAAGGCATCCCTTTCTTAATCAAAGGCTTCACCTTTTGTACCTCCAAAATCTAAAATCTTTCTGAAGATCTGAATTTTAGACTTGTTTCACTCTCAAGACACTACCATGTTCTGTAGCAGCAATGGGCTTTCTATAATTATAAGAAATAAATGAGTTTGTAATCTGTGTTGATAAAATATTGTCTGGCTGTCTTCTTAATATGTTTAATGTTTATTTACTCACACTATTCTGTGAAATTAGGACAGTTGGCTGACATCGGCATGGTTGATGAGATCTCAGTTGTTACTTTGACACAAGAAAAAATAATAAATGGCTATATTTGGCCTTGGTAGCTATTAGAACTTTTTAATATAATTTTTGTCTACCTATGTCATCAAAAGGACAAATATTGTAAGGTGCGGACGTGGTCAGTGTGAGCAGTGGAACATTCAAATTCTTATTGTTTTTTTTTTGTTTGTTTGTTTGTTTTTTTTGTTTTTTTTTGTTTTTTTTTTTTTTCTGCTCACACTTCTACTACACTCACTGGAATGGATTTGAAATTGTATCCCCAGAGCCCACAGTTCACTTACTTGGTATCAGTATTCATTACACTGAATCACTTCATTGTGATCTATTATGTGATTTGTTTTATTATAATGTGTTTCATTAATAGTTTGTAATACTAGCTCGCTTTGATGCCATTTCAGATTTATCTAGTGTAAATAATGCCTTCCTAATCTGTTTTTCTTTACTAACACTGGATACCCTTCTTCTGCAGCTGCCTTCCATACTCAAAAATTATTTTCTCTATCTATACAGTGTCCAAATCAGGTTTTGGATTTTCTTCCCTGGATCCAGAGCTGTGTATACAACTCTCTAACCCTTTCAAAAATGGGACCAGCACTGCAGAGAGCTTCATTTCAAGAGCATCATGGGTGCTTGCAGCACACAATAGCAGGGGATTACACTTTGATAAGAAAATGTGAAATACCATCTAACCCCCTGCTCAGGTCTTGCTTGGAAGACATGCCAGTTAACATATTTAGCCTGTGACTAGTGCCAAATCCCAAACGTGCTTCTTCCACGCGGTACACACTGATGTGTGCTGTGTTTGGCACAGAAGTCACTTAAGCTCTGTCCCTTGCCAGTGGGATGATTTTTGGAAAAATAGCTGGCCAAAGACAGGGACATTACAAAGGTACCTCCTCGTGTGCACTCTGCTGTTCCTACACAGCAAGGGTGCTGCCCTGCTTTTTTCCTCCCAACACCCTGCCCTGCCTGTGGAGAGCCTGGGCAGATATTGACACTACTGATGCTTCCATGGGGAACAAAGATGTAGCATGGAAAAGAGACTGCCTGGGTCAAGAAGTAATCCAGGAATTTGACACACAAAGAAGTCTTGGAAGGAGCAGTGAGACAATCAGTTGGAGGAGGCAAGGCTGTAGTGGAGAGAAGGGTTTGACTTCTACTGCCTCTCTCTGTTGCAACCTGACTGAAGACCTGTGAGAGAAGGCAGGCTAGAAGATTTTGCTGCTATTCTTATTAAGCATTTGATTATTTATTATACTAAGCACTGCAGACAAAGCCTGAAGTTGGGTGCTAAAATATTTACCCTGTAGACCATATCACAGCCTCTTAAAACTGAGTCTGAAAATGTCCATTAGAGTCCAGCTAGCTCTTTTTTCCTCATTCTCCTCTCCTGGTGTGCTGTTATATGTCTATTATTAGGTTGATCTAGATGATACTTTTCTGCCCTTTTAAGCCCTTAAGTGTCCCAGTTTCTTTTGCTGCTAATGTCAAAGGTGTGAAAAATATATAATCATGCTCCGAATTTCTCATTGGACCATTTAATACTCTCCCAGCAACTCCAAGTACTGTTTTTCTGAAACTCATCCTACATAAGAAAGGATTTCTTCCTTTAAAGTACATTTGAGCAGTTGTATTGCATCTATCCATCCTGTAGTTTGTCAGTTGTGGAAATGGCTTGAGAATAAGAAAAAAGGATGTACCAAATGCTCCTCTGAGTTCCTTTAGACATCTTGGATGAATGCCATCTAGTCCTTCATTGTCAGTATTTATAAACGTCTTTGCAAATATAAACAAGCTCTGCTCATGTATCAGTCTGAAATGGTCCTTTGCACTTCTCCATGAAGAAAGGCAGTAGACTGGAAAATTTCATAAAATGCTCCATACTTAGCAGTGCAAAGTAGTGCATAACTTCCTGTGCTGTGGCTAAACTCTTTTATTTTGCTTGACTTAAATTAATTTTAAACAGTGAATCAAGAAGAGGAAAGAAAATGGGACTTTTAATTTTCTCTTCAAATTTTTGAAAATTCTTAATTACATCTTACAGTGTCAGAAGGCCTTTTAATATTTCCTTAGACATTCTATAAATGCTTTTCCCATTTATCATAAAATGTGATGTGCATGGTAGTTGGTTGATTTTTGCATGCACAATAGCAGCAAAATAGTTGACAGCATTGTAAAAGGTTGCAAGCCTGCTTCCTTACTGTCTTCCTAGATCTCTCTTCTGCCATCATTTCTTATATATTTATGTCTATCTTTGATCATATATTTAAATACAAGCTATGGAGCAACTATAAATGTGACTGACATCCATTTCTAAATAATAAATGTAAATTTAAGAAATCCTGAGTTAAATCTTAAAAAAAAAATCCCAAGAAATAATTTTTTCTTTCATAGCTCATTTAAAAATGCGTATGCTATCTGGAAAGCATGATTATCCTTTGTCTGCTTAAACCTGGAATCTATCTATCCATCTATCTGGAGTGTACAGTTGAATCTTTTTATGTTTCTGATGTTTAGACATTCTGGAAATATATTGAAACAAACTACAGCCACAATTCACCATGAAATTTAAGTATGTGCCTAAAATGTGTTTGCCTAAACAAAAAGGATATAATAATCATTCCGAATGCTCTGATATATAGTCTTCCTTAATTTAGGTGTACACCTAAGAAGCCCACAACACTGGGTTTCTGCCTTTGAGATTTCATGTGGTGGGTGTGAGTGTGTTGGCATTTTCACATGAACCCTAGCATGCTACAGAAAAGAGTCTAAGGTGTACCAAATACACATATCAATATCAGGGTGTTATAAAGCAAAGTATTTTCAGAAGCCAGGGAACCTTCCAGAGTATTATTTGTAATGGCAAAAGTGGGCTAACATATGGAGATACTTGATTCATCCTCCTTTTGCAATTTTAAAAGTACAGAGTTTGAAAAATGTTTCTATATGAATCTACATGTAGACTTATAAATAAAATAATCTAAAGAAACTAATTGCTGTTTATACTTTTAAAAATAGATAGTATTTTAATATTAATTTTCTGAACAGCATACAACTTTATGAATGTATTTCTGATTTGTGCTTATGCTAATTAGCTGAAATACTGTCCTAATTGAAAGGAAATGTATCCTCCCTTTGCAATGACGTATCTCAGGTATCAGATCATACAGTGGCATGTGCATGTTTGAATGAAGCTAGTTGGGCAAAAAGACAAGTATTTTAGTGCATAAATGTTAAACATACAGCCTATATTACAACTTTCACTGACACCTGTGTGTATATTTTAAACGTAGATCTACTGAAAATACCTAAACCCTATGATCATCTTGGAGAATGGTTCTTACTTGATGCTCCCCAAGAAATTGATTTCATGTGCATCTCTGCCTGAGGGCACTGTTTTAACATGGAGAAATAGTTAAAGCCAGTTGTATGGAAGACATAGGAGTGAGACTATGTCTGAGTGAGTGAATGAGAAAAAAAATGTTCATCAGATTCTCTGTCAGGTGAACGCAGTTTTGTGTCAAACCCATCCAGAGGGAAGCACAGTGCAGGAAAAGACACTGGATGCCTTTGGGAGAGAAATAACATTAGAAGGTAGGGAAGGTAGAGAAGGTAGGGAAGGAAGGTAGGAAGGCAAGAAGGTAGGTAGGCAGGCAGGAAGGCAGGAAGGAAGGAAGGATCACCAGGGAACTCCTTAATGACTTAGGACTCCCCCTTTTTTTAAGGGGGGCTGCTCAGGAGCTCTGCTCAGCATTGCAAGCCCTGCCAGGACAGCAGGATTATGCACAATTCCTTGAGGCAGAACTACTCCCTAAAGGACTGACTAGAGTAAGAAAGGCAGGCTTTTGTGCCAGAAAGCTTCCAGAGGGTGTCAAATCCAGGTACAATGAGCTTATTCTAATGCTTCAGTTGGTCTAAACTAGAAGAAAGTGCAGAAACTAAAGCACTGAACTGCAATTGCCAAAAGTACTGCCAAACAAAAGAAAATAGATTTTGGAATCATTTTGAAGGACATGTGCAAAAATTGATTAGACCTGTAGAGTATAATGATATTCTACTGGCAAAATGAGAGATATATGAGCAAAAGTTTGAGTGTATTTTGAAATGGCAGTCTGTACAATACAACTAAAGAAGAGATGGAAAAAGATCATTGTTAGGATGTGAAGAACTAAAATATATTTTAGACTAAAAATAAGAGGATTGGAAGCTTGTTTTCTGGACATTTAGGTTTGAGTTGATAATGGTTTACCGTGAAACAAACAGAAGGACATATACACAGAAAAAAAGTACTCCTAAAGTAGACCCAGATTCTAAGGGGCAAAAAAAGGGAAAAGAGTTGTAACTCAGAACCAAGCAAAAGCAGTAATACACATAAAAATATTTTCTTTAAAGAAAGGAGGAGAAAAAGGAAGCCATGAATAAAATCTCCTTCAGAGTAAAACTAGCTCTACATGAGAAATGAATGTACTTGGTTGTCTGTACTTGGTTTATTAAATATGTATTTATGTCTGCAATCTCATTTTTGTCCTTCAATTATATTTTGTAATTAATAATTTCTGAGGGTAGTAACAACATTGGCTTGCTAAATGCATGCTGGTTTGTGCACTGTGTGTATACAAACACTTCTGGCCTTGATACAGCTCCACAGAAGTTATGCCAGTCTAACAGAGAGGAAATTTGGTTCTGTTGTTGTTATTGTTATTATTATTTGGAATCCTTTTCATTTGTTATCTTTAAAGTGAGAAAACAAACCAGAAGACATTCCTCTTATCAAGTATCAAACATCCTTTAATTTAAGTTTAAATGTTCATCTATTGCACTGCCTTTCTTGCAACAGACAGCTATTGTTAATATGAAAATCAGTGTTAAAAGAATATTATTTCCCTCTCAAATTCAACGGTAGCTGAATCTAAACAGAGCAAACCTAACCAACCAAAAAAAAAAAAAAGAGAGGAGAGGAGAGGAGAGGAGAGGAGAGGAGAGGAGAGGAGAGGAGAGGAGAGGAGAGGAGAGGAGAGGAGAGGAGAGGAGAGAGGAGAGGAGAGGAGAGGAGAGGAGAGGAGAGGAGAGGAGAGGAGAGGAGAGGAGAGAGAGAGGAGAGGAGAGGAGAGGAGAGGAGAGGAGAGGAGAGGAGAGGAGAGGAGAGGAGAGGAGAGGAGAGGAGAGGAGAGGAGAGGAGAGGAGAGGAGAGGAGAGGAGAGGATTTAAATATATAGGAAAGAAAGTGTAAAGCTGTCCCACCACCTCCAACAAATTGTCTTGCAAACTGAACACCTTTCAGATTTACAGGTCTGAGCCCACTGGGGTGAACTGAAATCTTCCTGGAAGATGGGTCAGATCCTAGTTATAACAAATTCTATCCTTTAGTGAAGTGGTTCAGGGCAAATATACCAGAAAATTTGTCACACATATGGAGCAGGAAGGGGAGGATGTAGGGACACTTGGCCCCAGCAGTTACTTTTTCCAGTGGCAAGCAGTGGAGTAGGCTTAAGCAGGATTCCATGACTTCTGAAGACAATATACAGTGAGACTGATACCATTTATGTTCTTAAATATCTCCTGCATTGCTCAGAGCCACCTTTTGCCCTTTTAGTATGTTGGACCTTGATCTCCTCCTTTTTATTCTCTCCTTCTTAAATCTGACATCTTTGAGTTACTCTCTTACCCCACCTGCAGCCCAAGCAATTTAGGTTAGGATTTCAGCCCTAGGAGCACGGTTGTTCCCCTACTGCCACTCATGTATCACACTATTTATAGTTTGGAGGAAGACACCTCCATTATAAATTTGTGGCATCTTTTAGACCTGTGTATGTCAAACAGACTCAATTAAAGTAAGTTAAAGTGTGCACTAAACCATTTTACTGAAGACATAACTATAACAAGGCTCTGGGGAAACCTTATGCCACCTTCCACTACCTAAATGGGCCTACAAGAAAGCTGGAGAGGGACTTTTTACAAGGGCATGCAGTGATAGGACAAGCAGTAATGACTGAAAACTGACAGAGGGCAGGTTTAGATTAAATGTTAGGGAAAAAATCTGATTACTGTGAGGGTGGTGAGGCACCAGAACAGATTGTTCCCCAGAAGAGTTGGGGAGGGCCCGCCCCTGGTAGTAACCCAAGGACGGTTTGGATGGGACTTTGAACAACCTCATCAAGTGGAAGGTGTCCCTGGCCACAGAAGGGGATTGGAACTGAATGATCTTTAAAACCATTCTGTAAAATACAGTAACACTGAAAAGTTGTTGGTTATAAATCACAAACTTCCAGCTAAATTAGCTTTATCATCAAGCACCTTCTCTGCTCACGAGGTAATCCTGGAATCATAGAATGAATCATAGAATGGTTTGGGTTGGAAGGGACTTTAGGTGAATATATTGTATTATATATAGGTGCTGACTGAATTATTAAAAGTATCTTGAGAACGAAGCAATTTGTATTACAAGTCTCAGGCAAGAAAGATCATGTGGATTGTAATGAGAATAAAATGCAGGGTTCCAAAAGGAATAGAAATAAAGTGCAGTTATACCATTGTAACAGAGACTGCATAGCAAATGTGTATTATTTAAGAACCATTATGTGACAATGTAATTAAAAGACTCTTGTGTGATAACATGCAAAATAACTAGTCAAATTAGTTTCATGTATGCTTTTTGCCTTCCAAAGTTTGATTTTTGTGTGCTCAGCACTCTGAATACCGTAATGCACGTTGCAGTCTTTTCTTGAAATCTGGGGTATATATCAGTAAAAGCTAATTTCCTAAAAGCAATTTTATACTTACCATGTACATTTAAGAGTTAGAAGGCAGATTTCTCAGCTGTCCATATGACTTCTTCTGTTTAATTAATTAAGTTAAAGGGACTATATTTAGTCACAGAGCTTAGCATAACACTACCCTATCAGTCTCACTGCCATTTCTATTAAGATATTCCAGCAACGTGGTTGGACGAACTCACTGATCTATTTTAAGAATGGAGAGGGCATACCCATAAAATATTCCAGAGGCTTTTAAAAAAAAATTAAAAAGGTAAAGAGGTCAATTAGTTGCTCATCCCGTATGGTTGAAGATGCAGGAGGACAGAGAGGGCAGAAGGGCCAAGGGTGGGGGCGGTAGATGCGCCCCCACCCCGTCAGCAGCCCGAGCCCTGTGATTCCCGTGTGATTCCCATCTCGGATGCCGGATGCTAGTGGCCTCCCGTGACCGGGTAGCCACCGTTCACTTGCGTCCCCCGCCGGGCTCCGAGGGCGACGGCTGCCGCGGGCCGCCCGAGGGAGTCCGCGTTCCACGGCGGAGAGTGGCGCCGGCTCCGCCCGGGACGGCTGCTCCCGATCTCGGCTGTTCCCCCCGCCCCGAGCTGGGAACTGCCGGAGGAGGCAGCTCTGCTACCGAAACACCCGGGCGAGCTCTGAGGAGCGAGCGACCGCGCTCTGTGAGCAGCCGGGGCTGCGAGAAAGGGGCGGGGAGCGGTGAAAGGCGTCGTGAGTTCGCCTGGTGAATTTTACGCCTAAAATATGATTTCTCCAGGTGGCGGAATAAAACGGTGTCTCCTCACCTTCCCCCGAACGCCTCTGAGGCAGCGTGAGTCACGGCACAATCCGAGAACTGCATCTCACAGGAGCGTTTCACAAAGTTAGGGGAGAGTCGGCAGCGCTTCCTACGGGACGGGCGGGACCGCGGCCGCCGCCCCGCGCGGGACTCGCCGGGCCGGGCGCTCGGGGCGGCTCCGCGCTGCGGGCCGGTCCCGCGGCTCCGCGCCTCGGCCGGCACGGCGGGGCATCGCCGCCCGCAGCTGCCCCCGGTCACCGCGCTGGGGCGGCAGCAGCCGCGGCTCCCCCCAGCCCGAGAGTGCCCGCTCGCAGCGAGAAGCCCGGGGGCACGCCCGCCCTCCTGGCCGCCCCGTCCGCATCCACCCGCGTTCCGCCGCTCCACCCCCGCGCCGGCGGGACAGGCGCAACCCAAACTGTTCGAAGGACGTCGGAGATCGGCAGCGGAGCCGGCGGCAGCGCCGCGCCCCTCCGGCTCCCGCGGCCCCGGCCCCGGGGGGCGCCGGCCACACCCCACCTCTCCCGGCCGACCCGTTCCATCGCCGCCGCCGTGCCCACCTCCCCGGGCCGGGCAGCCGAGACACCGCCTCCCTCGGCCGCCGCGGGGCCGTGCTCCGCACCCTCGGGGCAGCGCCGCGCCCGCCCCTCCCGGCCGCCGAGCGCCCCCTTCCCCGCCCCTGCGCCAGTGCCGGTGCCGGTGCCGGGCGGGGGGCGGTGGCAGCGAGGGAAGAGGGATGAGGTCATCCTCTTTCCCGGCGTCAGTCAGCTGGGTGGTGGCGGCGGCGGGTGCGGGCGGAGGCGGGCGGGGAGGCGGGTGCGGGATGCGCTGCTCCGGGCAGCGCAGCCCTGCCTGCTCCCGGCTCGAGCGGAGCGCGGCGGCGGCGGCCCCGGCACCGCCGGCCCCCGCGGAGGCGGCGGTGGGGCGGGCGGGCTGAGCGCGGCTCCCCGCAGACAGGCGGCGCTGCGGACGCGGCCGCCGCGGAGGAGCCGCCCGCGGGCGCGCAGCCCTGCGCGGAGCGGGGACAGGGGACGCGGGGAGCGGCGGGTCCGCGGCGGCGGAGGGCGGGAGGCAGGAGTCAGGAGGCGGAGGAGGAGGAGCAGGAGGAGGCGCGGGATAAAGGAGCGCTCGCTGCTCCCGCTCGCTCTCCAGCGGGGCTGAGGGAGGCATCATGGCCGCGAAGTCGGACGGGCGGCGGAAGATGAAGAAGGGCGGCGAGGTTGCGTTCACGCCGCTGCAGAACTCCGAGCACTCGGGCTCCGTGCAGGCGCTGGCCCCGGGGCTGCCCGCCGGCGCCGGGCCGGGCGGCGGCAGCGACGACGATGAGGCGCCCGGGGGCGGGTGCTGCAGCGGCGGCGGGGACGGCTCGGGCGGCGGCTCCCGGTGCTGCTGCTGCTGCTGCAGCGGCGGCAGAGGAGGAGACGGCGGAGGGGGCGGTGGCGGAGGCTCCCGGGGCTCGGGCGGGGGCTCGTCCTCCTTGTGCCTGCGGCTGGGCAGGGAGCAGCGGCGCTACTCGCTGTGGGACTGCCTCTGGATCCTGGCCGCCCTGGCCGTGTACTTCGCGGACGTGGGCACCGACATCTGGCTGGCGGTCGACTACTACCTGCGGGGCCAGCGCTGGTGGTTCGGGCTCACCCTATTCTTCGTACTGCTGGGCTCCCTCTCCGTGCAGGTCTTCAGCTTCCGCTGGTTCGCGCACGACTTCAGCACCGAGGACAGCGCCGCCGCCGCCGCCGGGCAGTGCCCCGCCGCCGAGAGCAAGCTGCTGGTGAGCAGCGGCTCCGCGGCCGCGGACATCGACGCCGCTCGCCCCAGCACGCCGCAGAGACAGGCGTCCACCGCCAGCAAGGGCAATGCCACCAACAGCAGCAGCAATAGCAGCAGCAATGCCGCCGGCACCGGCGCCGCCGGTCCCCGCGCTGGCGGCGGCCGGTCCGCGTCCTGCGCTTTCTGCATCTGGCTCCTGCAGTCGCTCGTCCACATCCTGCAGCTGGGGCAGGTCTGGAGGTGAGGAGCAGGGCGAGGGGGGTGCGGAGGCCGGGGCTTGAGCGCCCGGCCACGGGGGAGCGCGCCCGACCGCGGGCGGGACTGCGCCCGGCGAGCGGCCGGTTGCCCCACCTCGGGGTCCCTTTTCGGGGCAGCCCGACCCGCCGGGCCGTCGGTGTGACCGGGCTCCCGCGGGGCTGACCGGGTTCCTGTGGGGTGCCGAGGGGAACCCCGCCAGGTCCCGGAGCGTCCTGTGCTGCACGGGTGGCCGCCCCGGAAGGCGCCCGGCTGCCTCCAGCCCGCGCAGCGCCAGGTGCCTAGAACCTCTTGGGAAACCTGCGCTGGAGGCTCGGTAAAATAAGGGAACCGGTGGGGAAAAGGGGACATACCCCGGTAATGCACATCTCCTGGTCTCCTCACATGTGGCCAGCACACCGTGGCGGCCAGCAGGGAACTTCACTGGCAATGAGGAGTTACTTTCCAGTAATGCCCTGATGCTGTGTTTTGAGATTTATGTGTACATATGTTGCCAACAGTCATCTCCTTGCTATGCATATCCATTTTCTATATATGTGATGTATTAAAGGAATATCTTCTAAATCAAAGTTTTAAGTAGCAGTTCCCAAAACCATCTGCAAGCGACGTACTGTGCATTATGGAAAGGATATGCTGAAGTAGGTTGCGAAAAGCACTTGCTGGAAAAGGAGATGACATCATAGTTTTCAAAAGAAAAGTTTTCCTTCAATTTTAGCCAGTTTCTGGGAAAGATCCATATGGAGGCTGAATGCTCTGCAAATACATTTAGTGCTGCCTGAAAAGTGCAGAGTTCAGAAGGCGTCGTGTATGCAGAAGTAAAACTTTCACAGAAAATTTTGGAAGATAGATTCTGTGTTGAAGAGGGTCATGCAGTAGTGCAAATGCACTAAAGCGACTGTGGAAAATACCTTTTGTGTTTCTTGTCTGATGGATGGAAAGAAATCATGTCATCCTTGTTCTGGAAACACTCGGGACTTTTCACAACTACTTCATTAGGGAGTTTAATTTGTTGTTACTGCAAACTTCTAATGCTGATACTTTTTATATCTCTCTCATCCTTTTGGGCAAAAACTGTCTTTTGCTCTGTTAGTGCAGTATCCAGTATAGCTCAGTTCTTCTAGTGGCATCAAGGAGTCCAAGGGCTGCTAGATAGTTGACCAAAGATCTTGGGATGCCACAACTAAGTACCTTTCACTTTCCAGAGTATTTGGTTCATTGTAACAATTTTCTACACTTGTAAAACCAACTAAAAGTTACAAGTGTGATTATATTAACAATGACATGACTTGAAAGGGAAGCAGAATTTTGAACAAAAAGGGATGCTTTGTTTCAGATCTTGAATGCTTGTATGCTCCTTTATGTTCTACCTTCAGAGTTGTTTAACACAAGTTAAGTTTAGGGCTTTCTGAGTGTGATGAGTTTTGTGTAATATTTAGTCCCCACCCTGCAGAGATAGAAAAATAAGTACAGTGGCTTAAATTGCACTTAGAAATTCATGTTGATAGTCATACATATAGAAGTCAAACAGTGTGGATCATGCTGAGTGACAGAGAAGAGAGTTTTACAAGCTCTGGTGTCACAACTCTGTATTGGAGAACACAAAAAGCAGGGAGGGCTGTGGGTGGAGCAGGGTGGGATCTAATGCTGTACAGCACTACTGTCAGATGAAAAGTCTGGGATTTAGAGCTCTTCAGCTGCTTGCTTTTTGATGAAGCACAGTGTCTCTTAACATAAGATTTCCTCCTTGCAAAAGCACCTAGTCCTCTATATTTAAAGCTAAATGAGTCCCTTTTGATCATATGAAGCTTTTCTTCATGTTTTATGTGCAGCGGTGTAAAACTACCAGAATATTAAACTGATGAGGCATGTTAGGACATTATTTATGGTTTAGCCTGTTACACTTTTTTGCCTTTTTTTTTTCAGTGAAATCGAGCCATCAAATTGCTTGTCTGTCAGTAACTTTGTAGTATTTATTTGCAATTTTCCACAAACTTAGAAATTTTATGGTCAGCAGTATGGAGTGTTTCATATCAGCTCTTCATAACTGATTAAAGTGGCCCCATTCTAATTCCCAACATATATTCCTGATTAGGGAGAGCCTTTGGAGACATCTGCAGCTAATAATCAGCACCAAAGAGAAGTCTTCACATCAAACCCTGAGAAACTCTGTACATAAGCATGGTGTCAGAACTAATATGATCTGTGGAAATTTTCTGGAAAACAGTATCTCTAATTGGACAATTAATAGTCCAGAACTTTTACTCCACAGTGTAACACTGGCCCTGGCTTGAGCAAATAGCTCAAACTATTTAGGCTGAAAGGTGATCTGAAGTGTTTTCCAGTTGCCTATATTTGGAGACTAACTCCTTCTTTGATGCAGCTGAACAGACTGTGCTGACTGTGTGAGCGCCACAAGTTCATGCATGCTGGGGTCACCATCCCAACAGTTGTCAAGACCTGTTACCCTTTGTTCTGTGCCTCTCATTATGTTTCTTCTTAGATTTTTCCTTCTTTTTTTTCTTTTGCCCCTGGATAAAGCTCTCCTGTAACTACAGTTACTTATTGCACTGAATCTCCCACAAGTGAAAATGACAGTAATATGTCTGTCATTTCTCTATCAGGGAATGAGGAGAATGTTTGCTTGTGCCTGATTCTCAAGCTACTGAAATTGGTGATCATTCTGTTTTCGTGTGGTATTTGTTGTCTTCTGTCTCCTCTTAAAATTAATTGAATCCTGAGGTCTTCAATTTCCCTTGATTTGTCCCATTGCCAAAGGTTTTGGGGGCAGCGGTGTCAACTGCTTTCTTAAGGAAGCCATCCTGAGGAGACAGTACAACTGACAATCCCAGTGCTCTAAATATTCTTGAATTAAATGAAAAAAATTGTAAAAATGTGTGTTTTTAGTGATTAGTTCCGTCAGAATGACTTTTAACAATTTCAAAGCTTTTCCTCTGAGATTAATTTTTTGTTTACAAACACACTGAAAGCCAGATCATTGAAAATTATTATGTGTTAATTTTAACTAAAATGTGCTAATGGGAAATGAATGAGGTCTTTAATGTGGTATGGAACAATTCTAGAAGTAGGCAATCTAAAATTACTAAAAGAGTTTTTATTCCTAGAGTGTGAAAAAGGGGAGCTACAGGAGCAGCTAAGCTGCCAATCAGTTCTGAATAAAACCGTAATTTTTTTTTCTTTTGAAATTTGTGTAAATTCCCCCCCCCCAAAAAAAAAATCAAATAAATCCTTTTTGAAGAATATGTATTTTTCTTTTTTTTTCTTCTTTGGCTGTTCATGGACTTCCTGATAACACTGTCCACCTGTTAAAACTCCTGTGAAGTCTCTGAGGATCTGCTTGCCACAGCAGAGTGCAGCAACTAGGCATTAATTGGTAGCTAATTTCATGTTAAAAGTATGATCACTGTTGGGATTCTGCCTTCAGAGATAGATAGAGATGTGTTTCCTTATCCATACTTCTGGTGTGTTCTGCTTTTTACCCATATTTGGGCATGGAAACCACACCATGGAGCCTTCTTCTCCCAGGCAGGTGCTGTGAGAGACCTGTCTTATTAGCAGTAGACTCTGGGGGTACAAGGAGGATGTAATGCACAGGGTGTTTCTATCCCATTGAAAGGAAAAAATGAAAGTGCATGTTTTAATTTAGAGTCTGTAAGGACCTCTGTAGAGGTATATGGGCCAGTAGGATTCAGATGAACTATTGCCCTTTGAGCCTGGGCTGAGAGTATGTAAGCACTGCCCCTGAGCATGCCTTTGATTCACTGAACTTCACAGGCTTAGCCATGACTTTCAGATTTTGCTGTGGAGAGCAGGACTTGGCAACTGGATGTAAGAGATCATAGTGTTCATTTGGCATCTATGGGGCTGGTTCATTTCCTTAGAAAAATTTTCTGGCTGAGTTTCCTTTGGTCTGGCAGGGTTCAGATAGCCATGCCCCTGGAGCTGGGTAAAGGAATCCTGACCCCAGCCCTGGGAGGTGTGTGAGTTGTGGGAAGTTGGGTGAACAAGAGGAGGAGACTGCAGGGTTTGCTGGTGCCCATCTTGTGGTGTCTGGAAAGCAAGAAGTAGCTCCCTGAGACAACTCCTGTGCCTTGCAGCAGGGTGGTGTGAGCAGGCTGCCTTGGTGCTCAGAGTGCCTGGGAGTTCCCACAGTGTGTGTCATTTGTCTGAAAGGCTGCAGTCAAAGCGCTTGAAAGGGAACTGTCAAGTTTCTGTAGCTAACAAGGCCAGAGGAAGGGTGAATCATTGGAAAGAAGAGGACTGGAAATTACCCTTTAAAATTATTTCTGGATAGCTGAAGCAATACTGAGATGATTAAGTATATCCTTCTCAACAGAGCAAGGGGGTTTGACTTCCTAGCTCAGTGGGAAACCACCTAAAGAAGGTGGAGGACACACCAAGTTACTTACTTGTCCTCCCTGGTGGCATTGTCCAGGACAGGTTCCAAAGTGGATCTCATCCCCTGACAAATGATGCTATGATTTGGCTATATCTGTTTATGTGTAATACCAAGAAGCCATTATTTTCCTCATCCTTCCTGGTTCTTATTCGAAAAAAAAAAAAAAAAAAAAAGGAATTGGAGCAAGGTTGTAAAGGTGATGTTGGATTCTGAGACAGGGTGAGTTGTCTGGATCATCTGCCAAAGAAATGTCATTGCTTATGCTCTTAAGCTTCACTTCTACAATAACTTGACAAAAAAAAAAAAAAGAATGGTGTCTGCCCTGCAGAAATCCTTATGACTTCTTCAGGTGTTCGGCGTTCACTGTTGAGCATGACCAGCCCGCTAAACTGGAAGTGCAGGAAGGTAGTTAAAATTAAGAAAAACATCATGAGTCTTAGCTCAACTCTGAACTTAAATAGGTTCTTCTCTTTTCACACTTTTGATCTACGTAGTAGTTTTGACACTTTTGTTCAGTAGCAGTGTAGGAGTTTGGTGTAGTTATGTGGTCAATAATTCCAGCTGCCGTTGGACTTCACACTAAGATGTGATAATATCTCAATCTGACACCAGTTTTTCTCACTGTTTTGAAATCTGTCAGATAATTTGTCACATGGAGTCCAAATTTATGAATCATAGCCATTTCCTAGACAAGATTATTGCATATCCTCCCCATCTGTCTCTTAGTGTAGTGAAATGCTGCCACTCAGCAATGCCATATTTCTTTTATTGAGTTACTGCAGGGCTTGAGTTAAAATCCTACTGATTAACTATTTTGCTTGCTGTATATTTAGGTCTCAGGAAAGGTTATGGGCTGTCAGAAACAAGAAATAATGCTGTGGTTTTTCTCCCTTTCAGTAGGATTAGAAAGGGCAGCCCCCCCTGTAAGGGGCCTGACCACATTTAAAGTTTTGGTAATATATTCATCAGAATAAATATTCAAAATTCTTTTTCATTCCTTTTTTTTTTCTCCTTTTCTTTTTTGTGTTTTTTTTTTTTTCCTTCTCTTTTCTGAAGACAGTGGTATGCAGATGAAGTCTGTGCTTTTCATATTTTTTTTTGAAACACAGGAGTGAAGCTTTACTATGTTCTTAAAAATCTCTTACAAGTCTGAATACAAATCAGATTTGGTATTCAGTTTATTCTAATAACCTTAGCTATGTGTAAAAGATGCTGATGTAGTTTAGAAGAAAGATACTGTACTTTAATAATTAACAAGTGTTCTCTCTGTAGAGAATATTTATCAGTTACATAAGTTTTCAGATTTTCAAAGGACTGCTTAAGCACTGATTTCTGATCGCACAATATGCTTAGTAGGAAAACTAATATTTTATACACAGAATGCTTTCTAGAAACTTATATATGGGGAAAGATTATATTTGCCTTTTTCCAAGAGTGGAAAATTGGTAAGATTGCAAGGGTTTATGTTTCAGAGGATTTCATGTCACCATATATAGATATTATTCTAGAGTCCTCTGATGCTGTGAAGGAATGAATACATACATACATACATACGTACATACATACATACCATGAATTCAAAGAAATGCATCACATCATAATTTTTTTTTCTAAACGTTATAAACTCGCAGAAGGTTCTTGCAACCAGGTGAGGGTTTTTTTTTTTTTTTTTTTGTTTTTTGTTAAAATTTCTGTTACTTACATCAGGGAAAGTATTTATTTCTGAAAGGTCTGTTTGCATGTCCACATCTCCTGTGGGAAAGCAAGAAAGTGTAACATCACAGCGTGATCTGTATCCTCAGTTATCCTCCTTCATTCTTCAGGTTATTTACATCACTGTTTAATTTGTTCAGAAGAATGTTCTCCGTGTTAACTGACTTAGTCCTTAATATTTGTCCATAAGAACTGACTTGGCAACAAAGATACAAAAGCTCTAATAAAACTAAAGTTAAATCAATTCCTCTGTCACTTCTAACAGTGTTACTTTGTTCTTCTGTCTCTCTGTTCCAATTAAGTAGCTTTTAATGTATAGCAGATAAATCAACAGTGACTTACACTTTCAGTAAACAGGTTGTTTGGGAGGAATTTATCAGTCACAGACAAAATCAATAGCTCTTTTGCTTGCACTTCAAGTAGAAATTTTTGTTTGCTAAAGTATATTTAGAAAGTGGTGTCTTTTCTTTCAATTTTAGCACAGCTGTCAGTTGTATGCATTGTGTCAATTGGACATATAGGTGTGGAAGGGGCAAACAGGCTATAAAAAGAACTGCTTTGATTTATTTGATTTTTAAAATGAAAAGAGGCTGATATAAAAGAGGACATGAGGGATCATGGGGAAAAGGAAGAAGGTTCTGAGATGGCATAGGAATATCAATTAATAATCCTAACTATGTACCTAACTCCAGTTTGTTTCCTTTCAGCCACTGACCAAAGAGGAATTTTTTGAATATTTTGTAAGTAACTGCTTGAGAAACTGTAGAAGCAGGCAGGAAAACAGAAGAGATGTATGTCTGGAAAAACTCACAGCAAAAATGTTAGATACACAGAGAAAATGCTAGATAAACTCTCACTGCAGTGAGTAGTCATCTGAACAATGATAAATAAAATTGTGAGATATCAGTCTGACATAAGCTGACAGGAAAGAGAGTACTCTAAAACATCTTTTCATAAATTTTAGAATTAAAAAATAATAGGTCTTGGATATATATTTTTTCAAGAGATTTTACCTGAGTTTTCTGACAACCATAACATGAATTATCATCTCCCCGTGGGCTCTGATTGCTGAAGTGGTTTCTTATCATTCTCCTTCTCATTCTGTTTCCCTGCCTGAATGGCTGAAATGGGTTATAATGTACCTTTTCCCCCAAAATAAAATAATTGCTATATTATGTTATTATTTTCATTACTTTTCCTTTGACAACAAGCCTGTGCTGTTCAGTATGCTCATGGTAGAAGGCTTGTATGGTGAGCCATATAAATCTTTTTGATTGGCAGGGATAATCAGTGGGGGTGGTTAATGTTTTCAATCACAAATAATTTGATGTCACGAGTTGGAGCACATGGACTGACACTGTGTTGTGGGGTGTTTTCAAAGGAATTTTAGCAGGCAATGATATGACAGGAAAAGTAACTACTTTTTGTTCCTCTAAAGTTGGAAGGTGTGGCTTAGACGAGACTAATATGCCAAGGATGGTGCCAGCTGCTTTAGAGAAAGAGGCAGATGTTTTATGGTGAATAAAAAGTGAATTAACGTACAGATGGATGGACAGTTTTCCTTATCTCCATCAGCTGTTATATATCCAATTGATTTCTGCCCTTAAAAATAAAGGTTAGCATTGCCACAGTTTTCAACATTACTTGCTTTAATGGGACGTTTTCATGTAAACATCTGATCTATTCTAAGATCCTGCCAACTTCTTTGAGTGGTGCTTTCCCATGTATGGTACATAGGATTACTTCCTGCAGGTCCAAGGAAAGTACCTTTAAATATCAAGCACCAGACATCAGCTGTCTGTACAGAGATCTATACGTACATGGAAAGCAATGAAAGCCACTATGCTGATATTTTCACCTTTTAATAGTGGCTTGTGTGGAATGATAAAGCTTTGTCATTACAAATGTGTTTGGGTTTTTATCTAATGGAAGGGTATGGATGGAGTTGTGTCCTTTCTTATTATTCTTCAGCCCTAATCTTTATAGTCTCACTTTATATGAAAATATTTCTGTGAGACAGACCTATAATAGGACTTTTCTCTGAAAGAAGAATTGAGATGTTCTTCAGGCATATAGACTTGAAAAGATGATGTAGAAAATTTGGCTTAACAGCCTTGTAAGGCAAGCTTTTTTACTGTGAGGGTGACACAGCACTGGAGCAAGTTGCCCAAAAAGTTTGTGGTGTCTCCTTCTCTGTAGAAATTCAAAACATGCCTGAATGTGATCCTGTGCAACTGGCTCTGGGAACTTGATTTAGCAGAGGACTTGGACTAGATGGTTTCCAGAGATCCCTTCCCACCCCAAACATTGTTATTCTGTGATTCTGTATGAAGTTACTTGAGGAACTTAAACATAATGGACCATAATGTTCAACTTGAAAGCTGCCTAGAGGCTTGTATTCCTGCGTTTTAGCTGTGTCCGGAACCTCCCCGGCACACACAGCCTGAGTTCCTTCTCATTTATGCCTATTGCAAACCAGATCCTAGGCTGCAGTGGCACCAAAATCCCTTAGTGGATCCAGTTGGCAAGCATTGTTCAAATCTGTTTTATGAGCAATGACAAGTTTATGTCCCCAACAAATATTGCAGACTCCGCCTTGTTTTATAGTACTGGAGAAATGTCCCTTGTGATTAGACTGTTTGCTCAGGTTTTAGGAGATTTGAGTCCACTACCCTTTCCAGCTGTGAGGGGTCAGTTCCTGTCTCCCTGATTGGTTTCTGCACTGATGCTTAGACTAGGCTGGATGGGGACATTTACTGCCCTTCCTGCTGGAGCTGTGACATAACACTGATAGAAATGTCATGTTTGTGAGGCCACAGAGGAAGACCTAATAGGGCCTTGTAGTGAGACCAAAATCAGATTGCCCTGTCTTTCTTCTTTATGGTTTAATTATTTTTTTCCTACCTTTTCCCACCCTTTAACCTTCTCTCTTTCTCTTACCCTAAAAGTACACTACCAGTATTTCTGTTTACAAACATTCAAGCTTCATTTATAATATAACCACAAAGAGCACCATAATACACATCTCCAGCCTATTAAGCTTATAGGAGTAGCTCCAGATGAACTGAATCAGATGAAGAATTGGTTTAGTAATTTTTTTCATCAAACTTTCATTGTCATATGTAATCAAACTTAGAAAAATATGTAGAAGAAAGCTGTTTTTGATGTATGCACCCAGTAGTTGTTCCACATGTTTGCTCTTCCATTTCTTGCAAAAGCAAATTAAAGAATATTTTTAAAACTGCAATTTAAAAATTGTTTGAGTTCCTTGTTCTTGCTCTGAGTTGATTTCCTGATACCATTTTTTGTAGTTGATTTTTATCAAGTAAGCAGAAGTTTTGAGGCTGAAATCACGTCCCAGCTTCTTATTTCCCAACTCAACTCAAGCTCCACAGAAAGTGGATCCCAGCTTTTTAGTATGCATAATTTTGGTTGTCTTTTGCTTGCTTTTAGGCTGTGTTTCAGAAATTAGGAACTGCAGCTCCATTTTACTTCAGTTGGAGAGGAGTTTTTTATAATATTTTTTTCTAATAAGAGAAGGATATTTAAAGTGGCTCAATTTGGGCAGTCAAAAGAAGAGCATACTTCTGAAGATGTTATTCTTTAGTGATCTAGTATATATTTTCAGTGTAGTCTGTGAATATTATGAAGCCTTATTTTTGTAATATACTTGGAGATACTCAGATGGAAAATTATCTGGGTAGAAACAATTCAAAATCAATTATCATTTCAATGTGTCTGTCAAAACAGGTTTTAAGTTAAACATGTTGAAAACATGAGCATCTCTCTATAATGCACAGTATTGAGCTATTGAAGTAAGATTTTAATACTTTAAAGATTTCTTTTCATGAGGCTTTATGCTTATTACACCCAGAATATGCTATATAGATTTTAAAAAGTTCTGTCCTTCACCTACTACTTTTTCTGCTTCAGGTTAGCTCATCCCCTCGTCTTTTGAGCTGTTTTCCTTATTTATTAGTTTGTTTTTAAGCTGGATCCAGAATGCTGTGGAAAACTGGCCTAAGGGTTAGTGTTTTTTCTAAACAAAGTGGAGGTGCTAGAATCAACTTCAACCTGAAGCTTCCAAGCACTGGCCATTTCAGCTTCAGAAATAATGAGATGTGTGGGTGATAGCAGACAAATAGGCTGGGGATGGAACTTTTCCAGTAGTACTCGTACTAGAAACTGGACTCAACACAGAATTAGTGAAAAAAAAAACCCCATAAATGTAAACAGAGCTCATAGAATATTAAATGAAGATGTTCCGTAAGTAAAGAATGGGTACTTATAGAAGATTTACCCAAGTGAAGCCAAATACAGCGCAGAGGGTAATTGATGTGGCAGAGAGAACTCAATAATAACAGCTTTGAACTTTTACAGTAGTGTGTTAATGCATGTGTCAAAAGGAGGGATTGGATTTACAGTCAACAACCATTTGTTTGCAATTTTTACCACACAGGCAAATTAAGAACTCCTGATAACATTGTATGAAAATTACCTTTCTGAACTAAGGGCCATGTTTGGTTCTTGAGTATGCCATTCATTTTATTTTTTTCTGTACCTAAAAAATAAAATTTTGGGCATGTACATATTTCTATAACATTCTACATATCTACATTCTTTTCATGCCACTCCTGTGGAAGAGTACCCATTAATAATCCAGTTGGCTTAGAGAATTAGTTATTGGAAGCGTTCTCTTCATGGCTGGATTAAATCAAGAGGGCTGCTGAGAAAACTAGCATAGACTGCAAAATAAGTCACCTATCAGTTCCTGAGTTTGTCTCACGAGAGGCTGACTCAAACCCTGATGGTGGGTTCGGAGAAGCAGAACGTAATATCCCAGGACCTGCGGAGGCTGTAGTTGAAATGGACCCATTCCTTTGTCAGTTTGGACCCGTTACTCATGTGCTGTTGGGTAGACTGAGAATTTTGGCTTGTTTTGTGAGTTTATGGATGCTTTGCACTCATCAGTGTAAATGTATAGCTCCTTTAGAGACAGAATCCTCATCTCATAACCAAGCACTGATTTGGGCCATTGAAGGTTCTTCAAGTGGGACTTGCCTGAGACAGCCCAGAGCAAGTCTTTAATCTTTGTGTATCCTTTCTTCTTCCAGTAGAACTTATAAACAACTTCCAGCCTCACCCGTGATAAAAAGGTGGCAAGCTGGAAGAGGGTTCTCCTGTTCCTATAAAAACTTCCTAGAACAGCAGGAGGATGATATTATGTGCAGGTTTGGGGATACTTCTGTGACAGAAGTAATGAGGAGTTGCTACCACTTTTGGTGGTTTAAATGCAAGTTTAAGATAGAGGAGTATTTTTGAGCAGGTGCCTTTCCTAATTCATCCCAAAATCAATTTCTGACCTAGGCTCAGTCCTTTTTCTTGAATCTAGCTCTCCTTACACTGCCCAGATCTTTATAACACACTGTGCACTTACAAGGGAGTCAATCCATTCTCTGTTAAGAACCAGAATTTTTCTACAGGTCAATCTTTTATTGGGACAGGTGTATGGAATACCATACTGTGTCAGAATTCATGTTAATAAGTTGTTATCATTAATTCTTATGTTGTTTTACAAATGGGAGGTTTATATAACAAAAAAAAAAAAAAGAAATTATACTTTTATATTATTCTATTTTCTAAGAATCAGGTACTCTGATTTGCTTTCTTGAAGTGCAAGAAGTATTGGATAGATACTTTGAAAAATGTTGACTGTTACTATTATTAAGTATATTTCAGTAATGACATGAAAAATTTTCCTAATGCATAGTCTAGGTGGGAAATGGAGGTGCATTACATGAAAAAAATCCATAATTTTTCAAGTTTTTAAATGTAGTGCCATGTCTTAAAGGATTTTAAATTTCCACAAAATGATTCATTGAGCTTTGAAACAATTGGCATTTAAATAATCAGCATATATTAACAGGGGATATTTTCAATACCTCAGCAAAACCCATATCCCTAGTTTTTAAATTTATACCAGCACCTAAGGAGAAAAGATGGCCAATAGCTTTATTTGACAGCTAGCACTAATATAGGAGTCAAACTTAAAAGGACACTGTACATACCCATCATTATAAGAAAAATCTTACAAGTATTCTTTTGAAGTTCACTTATGAATTCAGTTTGACTGTGTTAATGACTTGTACTGATTTCTTCAGCTTGAGCTTTATGAGTGCAAATACTTATGGAAGGTGTATTTTAAGCCTGAGTGCCAGAATATTAATCAAAACCTTAATTACATATTCAGTAGGAATATTCACAACTCATATGGGTCTTACTTAATTTCATTACTCATCCAATCAAGGATCAGAAGCAATGACATATGATTTAAATAGCAAATTGTTTGGGATATTTCTAATTAGTAGGCACAAAGGATTGGTTATCAAAGAAATTAACTTTGGCACCTTGAAAACTGAAGAATAACCTTGAAATAAGAATAAACTCAACATCCAGATCTGTTCACAGAAAATTTACTAAATGTTTTCATGCGTGCTTACTGCATATAAACTATTTGCAAATGAACAAATGACAGAAATGTCATGGAAATATGTCCTCTAAGGGCATTTCATAACTCATTCTTTGTAGAATTCTTCATGAATAGCAAACTTAACAGATGTGGAGAGGACAGCAGGATTTATGCTCATTTCAAGCAATTGTTTTGGGTATGAATATTGCCACTGTGACTCAAGAATGTACCTTATTGTGAAACTACCTCTTCAAGCAATGAAATTCTAATTTGATCATAATGGAGAATGTCTCACACTGGATTTATCTTATTGTGTGGGAGCCTGTCACTGCTTCATCTGTCTTTCAATTCCCCATCGTCAAAAACCTGTGAAGTCTTTTGAGGGGAGAAGGCTTTGAAAAGTCTGTCTGCAAACTTGAAGGACCAGTGGGAGAACTGGGTCCTTCTCTCTGTCCTGCTGCCACTCCATGCTCTGTTAAGTAGCCTTCATCTGCACTACAAGCCAAAGCTCTTTGATTCTGTGATCTACCACTCGGGATGCCAGAGGAAGGCTGCTCTCTGGCTCCCTAAAAGCTCTATTTCTGTGAGCAGTACTTGATTCTAAAAACAAGGAAGTACAAGGCCATGGGAATAGTTTAGGAATAATATTAATTGCCATCACTGAATGTGCATGTACCTGGGATTTGTTGCAAGGAATTTCCTTACACAGCTGTCCCACTTTTTTTTTTTCTTTTTTTTTTCTTTTTTTTTTTAATATGAACATCATTTTCCTGTATAGACTTCACAAAGAGAAGAAACCCATGACAAAATAAGGTAGAATCTCAGATTCTACCTGATTCTATTCTGTCAGTCATGGAAGTATCTTCTTTAATTTCCTTTTTCTCTTGGCAAGTATTTTTATCATATTCAAGCATTAGCTCTGAGAGAGAAATAATGTTCACTTCAAAAGCCACTTCCTCCTCAATAAATAATTCAGAGTCATAGATTGTTCATGAGGAATTATCAACACACTAGTAGTAATTTAATATACCAAGCAATTGCAGTCACTTTAGCCTACATATGATTTAAATAGAATATGACAGTTTAGGGTCTCCATTTGCCCCATGGCATGTTGGGATCAAACTTGGCAAGTGATTGCAGTGTTCTCATATCTTCTAAAGAAGTAAATGAAAGTTGCATTAATTCAGAGAGGATTACTTAATTGCATGCTAAATCAGAGTTTGCTTGCTTGTGTTCTGAATCCAAATTGTAGCCCAGCATCAGCTTTAAAGCATGTGAATATTTTTCTCTGAACCTTGTTAACTAGCATCTCACAAAGTTGTTACTTTTTTTAAAACTTGTTGAGTTATTATTTTGAGGCAGTGTTTCAGTATATTAGTTACCCGAGTTTTATCCCATGGGTGAAAGTCTGCAGCTACCCTTCCTGAACTGTTCGACACATGGGATCCATCAGCTGAGGATAACATGCTCTCTGGAAGTTTTACCTCTTTTTCTTTTTCAAAGAGTCAGTTTTATTTTTTTTTTCCCTTCCGTTCCCACTAGCGTTCCAACACCACTGAGTGTTAGCTACGGGTTGACCTGGCAAGATTTCTTTTTCTCACAGTCATAAATATCTGTGGTGAAAAAGAGACAAATTCCTTCTCACTCTAATGCTTTTGCCTGTTGATAGGAGAAAGTAAAACTGGTGGTATATAAATGGCATACGTATCATGTGCTACTAGAACTGTCATATCTGAAATCAGATTGGGACTTCTCTTTTCATATATTCCTTTTTCTGGAGTAACTCAAATGTATTCACACTGGTTTGCCACAAATTTGGCATAAATTTTCTTCTGTTTTGGCTGAATGACAGTAAGCACTCCTACAAAGGTTTAGGGCTATAATCATTTAAACCATAACAATTTATCTTCTATCCATGGAAATGGGTTTGTGTGGAAGGCAAGGGATGCCTACAACCAAGAGAAGTTAAGTACAGTGCTTAATTTTATGCATTTGCCCTTTGTGTTCTTACAGTCTGTATCTTCTAGAAAGCCTTTTTTTAGGTAGCCTTCTATCCATGACAGTGTTTATGTCAAAGATATATAATGAAGTCATACACAGAGACTTCCAATTTTCTTGGTGATAAGAGGTAGTCCAGAACTGTATTTCTTCAGAAAAATGGCAGATTGAAATTGAGACTGAGGAGTAACATGTTTTTCTGTGTTTTTGTGAAGAAAATAATTGCCTTTCAAACTTCCACAGTTTTCTCCAATTCTTTTGGCTGATAAGATAAAAAAGCCACGACTTCTCTCACAACCTGTTTGCCTACAAGGAAGGCCATGACTGAGTAATTCTTTTTCCAAAGTTCCACTATAATTTGAGTAGATTTAGGAATGGTTCAAGGGGAGTTTTACCATCTTCCTAAAAATCCCTGTTTCCTGGAGGAAAGGTAGTGCCACAGGTTTTGGCTAATTGCTGTGAATGTAATGCTGGTCTTGTTATTTAACTTCCTGGTTAACCTGGCCTTTCGGTAGAGCTCCACCAGAGATTTTCATTTTGGAAACAGCTTGCTCATCATATGGCATGCATGGAAGGGGCAAGGAACATTAGGTCAGTGACATATAGAAGTAAGGAACATTAGGTCAGTGGTGGCTGTGTTTCTACTTTGATTTAAAGTGTCTTAAAGATGTTCAGAAATTTCCTTTATGTTCCAGTGGGATAAGAGATTGGATGCATGATGGAGCAATGGTGACCAGCACATAACTCATAATGCATCAAGGGATGTATTTTGAAGCATCAGCTGTTATTGTGCATCTGGATGAAAGACATCCAAAGATGTATTCTTCTTGTCTGACTCAAAAACTGGTCCCAATTTGGTCTGATATATCTGGAAGAAAGACTATAACATATATATATGTGTGTGTGTATATATATATATATATATATATGTATGTATATGTATATATGTATAAAATAGGTGCAAGTGGAGGAAAATGGGGGAAATGAGGATAAAACAGTGGATATAGAATTGTTAGCAGGAATTTGGTTAGCAAAGAAAACTTTGAAGGTGCTGAAAAAGTATCAATGGCACATTGTTCTTAGGAGTTGTGCTTGATTGGCTCAGTGGCTGAATGTTGTACCTAAGGAAAAGGGTGAAACACGGATACAGACCCGTCAAAAACCTGTGCAAGAAAAAAAGTGAAAATACCTATGCAGGACTTGAATCATGTGAATTCATGACCGGAAATAGGGACTTGAATATTGTGTGCTGCCAAGATAAGAGAACTGAAATTAGTGACCTGCTGGTATTCTACTGAGTATTAATGATATGATAATTTGAAAGAGTGGGATATATGTGTTTAAAAAGTAATTTTTTAGAAGGTCTGCAAAGGTGGTTTACCTGGCCTAGCATTGAGCTGATGGAGTAGTGTTGTGAAAAGGGAAGGGTAGGCATTCCAGAAATCTGTGAAAGCGTTATCCCTTGTGGGGGATTTAAACTGCTTAACTGGATACTGCAGAGCAAAACATATTAGCAACTCTCATAGATGTTTTCATGTGGTAGCTAATAGTCTTCATCAAGTAGCTAGTGTATTAGGATGTGTCACAGTGTTCTGTTTTTGATGGGGACAGTTTAGAAATTTTAGAACTTCTCAGTAAGGAATGAGGACAAGATGGAAAACTGATAACACTGAATAACCTACAACAGCATGATGACAGGTAACCTCCTTTTATGTTT
This sequence comes from Chamaea fasciata, assembly GCF_029207755.1. Lineage (NCBI taxonomy): Eukaryota > Metazoa > Chordata > Aves > Passeriformes > Sylviidae > Chamaea > Chamaea fasciata. Next base: position 39,584,339 of record NW_027094086.1, on the reverse strand, counting down.
CTTGAAGAAATAAAGTTGCTAAGTGGTTTGTTCTGTTTTGTTTTGTTTTCCCCAAAAGAGCAAAATTTCATAACTGAGGCAATTGACTAGCAAGAGAAATTTGCACTCACAAATATATAAAGATATTCTAAATTTCTATGAAACTGATAATGCTATCACTGCAGGGAGTCTGAACATCAGAAAAAGAGAAAAAATTGTAGGGTGTAGCTCTTAAATGAAGTGTGTGTTTGCAATACTGTTAGGAATGTACAAATAATGTCTTGCCCCCTTGCCTACTTTCCTTCCCAGTTGTTTAAGCAGCACTAAGGCTCAGAGATCAAGAGGTTTGGAGACAAAGCGAGACTTTCCAAAACCAAGCTGATCTGGCCTTTACAGAAAAAACCCAAACAGCAAAACACTCTTCAGCTATGTAATAGGGACAGAAAAAGGAAGAAAGACAGCTGCTATTTTATGAGAAGGGATATTAAAGGTAATCTAGATAAACTTGGTGATTTCCCTAAATTTCAGTAAAGACAATTTTATTATCATAGTGATAAAGGGAAGACAGATAATGTATATGATGATAGTAAAACAGAAATAACCACAACTGCAGTGAAAGCAAGAGTAAATGAGTTTATCTTTGAAAAATCAAAGGGAATTAATAATTCCAATTCCAGCATACTAAAAGAGCTGGTGAATTGCATCTGTGTTTTAAATCTGTTAATATAAATGTGGCAACATAAGACTGGAGACCAGCTACATATTTAGGAAGCTGAGAAATAAAATTATTTATCAACTGTCCATCTATGAATAAGTGATGCTACAAGTGTCCTTTCCTTTAAAAACTTTTATAAAGACATACATTTAAAGGACAAGGGGGGAAGAAACAGTGTAACAGGGTTTACTAAAGATCATCACTGCCAGATTGGCAAGGGAACTTTCCCAGTACTTTACTGAATTTTATAGGGAAAGGACGTGTGCTGCATGTTTTCCATCCTGCAAGGAAAATCTTGTAATGCACCCTGGAAGTTTTCAGTAGAGCTGGACAAGAAGGGGATTAGTAAGAGACCTATAGAGTGTGAAAGGAACTCATTTACTGGCAGGTGTATTTAAGTACAACCAATGCAGCTGAATTTTGGGGGGCACTGTGTGGCCACAGCCAGGGCTTCATTGAGTGACCCAAAGCTCGTGGCACACTGAGAGCTTACATGCCTGCTGTTAATCTCTTCTTTCTCAGCTCTCATCCAGGAGACATATGTTTAAATCACTGCATTACCATTCTGCCAGAATTTCCAAACTATAACTCTTTTTGTTTTCAAAATTCTGAATTTTATATCAGATAGAAGTTTGCATTTCACAGCCTAGCCTGAGCATACTGGGATTTTGTTTATTCTCCAGGCATGATCTGAACAGATAAAAAAAATGCTGGTAGAAATACAGTCAAAACTAATTGAGTCTTTCTACAGTTTAATTTTGCTCCACAGAGATGTATTGTCACATGCTATGAAATCAGGGGGTTTAAAAACTTCAGAGTCAATGATTTAAGCTTCCGTTAAACATCTTCCCAAATAGGATTCCAGCTTGTATATTTGTGGCATACCCCGAGACCACAGTTAAACTGGAGCGTTCCATATGTTGTGGCATGCCAGAAAATCTTGCTTAAGCTTTGCTATGACAGAATATCTGCAGGACCAAGTTTTTTTCAAAAGGTACCATGCTCTGTTTAGATACCTAGTCTTGGTTAGAGTTTACTGGCTGCTCATCACCTGGGAGCCTTCAGGTGTTGAGTTCTGTGTCTGCAAAGTGATGGGAGAAACTGCTGTCACTGAAGATTGAGTAACATTATATCATTTAGATCCAACATGTCGGGATAAACTACTCCAAACAAAAGCTGGCCTGGGTGTTTCAAAGTACGTGTGCCTCATACTTTGAAAGACTGCCTGCTTGGGGTTTCAGGGTACTTTCATCAGTTCCTGCAAATTGAGGTGCTTGTGAATTTTGTGTGTGTAGAATTTTGTAGTATCCTTAAATTAAAATGTGGAAGTAACATCATTTTACTGTGGAAATGTCTTTATTTTAATTTTCATACTTTGAAACATTCTCACCTGCTGCTACAGAATAAGCATGACAGCCAGAGAATGAGGCTAAATGAGAAAAAGAATGGTATTGCATCACTGGGCCAGAATATATACTCCGTGTCTATAATTGTAATGACACAGGTATATGTCAAATAGTGCTGAAGCACTTTCTTTAGATGGTGCTCAGTAGTGTTTGTTGACTGGTTCATACTGGAGATTTTTTAACCTCAGATGTGGATGTGTCTCCTTGCCCTTGTGTTATGTAAATCTAGGTTTTAGGTGATTCAGAAACAGTAAATCTGAAAAAGATGCTTGCATCTGAGCCTAGATTGCCTTCCCTCTTGTGCAGAGTGCCACAGCCCTAACTAATTAGGTAGTACTTTGCTGAGTGTTGAACCAGTTTAAAGTGCAAAATGTGAGTGGGCACATTACCCTGTATGCTGGGCTGCAGGCAGAGGCACCCCTGCTTTAGGCTCCACAAGAAATCCCCACAGGCTTAATAATGTGTCTGACTCCTTTAACCAGCCTCCTGACTCCACTTCAGAAATTCACAAACCACGTACTATCTTAGTCAACCCAGAGGAAAAAAAAATAAAATATAGAATCAGGCCATTAAGTTGTATAGTAAGGTTGCTAATAATAGTTGCAAAAGGGATTACTCAATCACTGAGAGCTGTAGAGCAGTGGAACTTTTTTTTTTTTTTTTTTTTCCCCCCAGAGATCTGGGATTTTCATTTGGTGAGTGATGCTTCAGCAGCTCTCACAATGAAGAGATGTATACAAAGCTCTGGTCCTGCAAGCACCATGCCACCTGTGCTAAATAGTCATACAAGCAGATGAAGAATCTGGCCTGTGCTTACTAAACTCAGACAAATTCAATCACTTGAGTGAGACAGAGAAACAGGTGACTAAATAAATTAAGTATTAAGTGTGTGTAATGTGAAAAAAAAAAAGTTGGGGCTCACATTTCTTCTTTTTCTGTTTCTTTTTCTTTTTCTTTTTCTTTTTAGAAAGGTAACCATCATTCATTCAGATACAGCAAAATATTATTGGACCAAAAGACTTGGGCTCATGAGTAGACATGAGGCACCTTGGATGGCAGATTAGTTTGCCCTGCTAAACCATCCAGACTTGTATAATCTGCAGATATTTTGTATTTAAATACGACTTGATCTCAAAGTTAATTTAAAAACTTTTAGAAGTCCGCAAAACTTTTTCCAGTTCTGCTTTGTACTAGTGAATTTTTAGCTGAGAAACAGGACACATTTCAATAGGGAGATTAGCTAGACTGTGAAATATTGCCCCTCAGGGAAGTCGTAGGAGACCAGTTGCACGGATCATTTAAATGCAATTAGAAAAACCAGCAGAGGATGGAGCCAGGCAATTCCCCCTCCCTGTCTTCCTTTGCTTCCTCTCCAAATAAGTTTGAAAAATGTCATTTGGGGAAATAATAATGGAGTCAGGTTGAATTTAGCAAGTAGTTTTGGCTGAGAAGGGACAAATTTGAAGATCTTTTATTCCAGTAATTTTGTGAAAATGCCTGCACGTTAGGGAGGAAAGTTTCATGCTAAAAATGCAACTTGTCATTTTGAAATTCAGTGCTTTCATTTATGAATTGTGTCATACTTGTTCCAGGTGGATGCAAGGGTACATAATTATATTTTTCTTTTCCTGCTTCTTTCCTTCCCCAACATATTTTAATTAAGCTATTCTTTTTTATTCTTCTTTTTTTTTCTTTAATCAACTCATTCAAACAAAGAATCTCTTATTTGCACCACTGTTCTAGAAAGTACAATGAGAAGTCAGTTTTAGGCTGATAGAAGGACAGACTTTATGTCTTTTCCTGGGAGATCTCTTTTGTTTATAGCCTGTGATTTACAGGTTGAGTTGGCTGTCTCAGCTAAGTAATGCCTTTAGTAGCTTTCAAGTTTGATTTTTCTGAAAATCTGGTGATGTCTATCAACAACTTCAGTTTCAGTATGAGGTAAATTTTTGCATTCCCTCTCAAAGTTAGGGTTTAAATATCTCAAATTTGGTGTTTAAAGCTAAAGCAGCTCTAAATAGAAGTAAAGACCAAGAGGAGGTTTAGTGGTTCTTAAGTCTTAGATTTCTTTTCTGAACGGAGAGGAATTTTACCCACTGAACCCTGGAAGGTTTTCTCCCATGCATCTTCCATTGTATGGATGTCAAATTCTCTGACAGATGGGGAAGAACTGAAACCAGGGAGGCTTCACAAAAATAAGAATTTTTGGGGCTACTGGGACTAACACTGCAATGTTTAGCAATCTATTGTGAAGCAGCAGATGTATAATTTGATATACATAACGTCATTAATCACATTTCTTTCTTAAATGATGATTTAAAAAAATGCTTAGAAATGAAAGTTATCTACAAAATCTCTGTTTTGTCTCATTACTTAAGAAAGATGGTGGTTTCCCCCCTCTGATGCTGTCTGTTGTTAATTAGGGATGTAGAGATGGATGTGTAGAATTAGGTTGCACATAATATCATCTGAATATTTAATCATAAATGATTAAGATGAAGATTTATAGCACAGATTTTGACATCTTGGCTGATAAAGCAAGGTTAATAGAGCTATATTCTCCCTAGTTATGGATTGTCTGGGAAAGCAGGCAAGACAATAGTGCCTAGAGACATTAAAGGGTAACAAGATCTCCAAGAATATTCTTTGCCTTCTTTATTTTTAGAAAAAAACTTTCTGATTTTCTGATGTAATACTAAAAGTTCCACGAAAGAAAATTTTAACAGAATAAACCAAAATTGAAAGGCAAATTGAAACATATGGCTAATGAAACACATGGCTGTGTATTCTAACAAAAAGATAATAGCAGATTCATTTTGTTTGAAAACTCTAAATGTTATTTGATGGAATAATCTGCTAATGTGATACAGTATGACCAAGGTCACAGATTTTCCCATCCTGTCTAGTTGTCCTTTTTTGGATTGAAGATAACTGAGTTGCATTATCCATCTACTCTATAGAGTGTAGGACCACTGTTGTGTCCAGGACCACATGAGTTGGTTATGGTTGCTTGCATTTGCTACAAAAGTAACCGAAAGGTTATTAGGAAGTGCAGTAGTAACAGAATTATTAGTACATTATTCATACAATACATTCTCTTGTAATCTTCTTAACATGAAATAATTGAATAATTATAGCACTGCTCTGGAGAACCTGAGCTATCATTAGATATTACTTGATTTGCTGGAGGAAGAACTGAGATAAGTAAAAATATGCTACCAATTTAAAAAAAAAATGCAGGTATCATGGAAAATCATCTACATCCAAAATTCAATCTGAAATTCAGTTCAGACACTATCGCTCTGGAAACGTTCTCTCTGAGAACATTGTGGGCATCTTATTTTAAACTATACATTTATGACTAACAAAAGGGGAAAAAAAGACATGTAGAAATATCTCAGCATTAATAGAGCTGGTCAGCTTGTTCTGGGTCACCCTAGCTCTGCCAGGGACCTAGAATTAAGAAGTGTTTCACACATCTATTGTGGGGATGCAGTGAGACAGAGAGTTTGGAAGGTTGCCAGTGGATATTTCTGGGATCAAAATCTCTGAAATCATGAGCTCAGGTGTTGTTTTAGGTTCTGTGGTAGACTTTTTGCAGTGTAGCACCTGCTACTGATCACCCCGTGGTTGTCTCAGAGTGGGGCTTAGGTGAGGGTACTCACAAATACCAGCTTTGGCCAAAGTGTATTGCCACTCACATCAATGAGAATTTTTACCGGGGCTTTTAAAATGAGAGCTAGGAGATTGACATTTTTGAAAATCTGCAGTATGGGAATTCACAAAGACTGAATTTATCCTAGGAAACCTAATCTTGCATTCAGCTTGGAGGAGGGAGTCTCCCCCAGGAGGGGAGTTGATGGCAGAAGACTGGTTATAGCTGCTTGGTGCTTTGAATTATCGCCCTGGAAGAGCCCATCTTCTCTGCTGCCTGTAGGAGGAACCTGGGGAGCATGGGAAAAAGTCAGGCATTGTAAATATCTCCCCAAGTGCCTTTCCCTGCTGTCTTCCTTACTTCTGCATTTCTAGCCCTGGGCTGTTGTTGCTGTCCCTTTCTTGCATTTCCTGACATTCTCCCTGCCTGCCCCTATCATTCTTGTTCCCTGTTACCAGATTAAAGGTGGGAGTGTTACTTTTCCTGTTCACAAATGCTTTCTGTGTAACATTGATCCAACACTGGTGGTCATATCCTGTGATATTGATCATTTAATTTGTGTGGAGGATAGAAAGATAACTGTTCTGTACCATAGGTTGCTGTTCTTTTTCATTTTGTAGGCATGGAGAGGATTTTTTAACCAGTCTTCAAAACTTACAGCAGTAAATGAGCTGTTCAAGCCTTTTTGTAAAAGCCATTGGTCTCCCTCTGTAAAGTCAAAAGAATTGACATATCTCATTAGTCTGTTAAGCAGTACAAAGATAAATGCTTTATATATAAGAATGAATACAGATGATGATACCAGTTATTTGGTGGGCTTCATAAATGTAAACTACAGTGTCTATAAAGAGCTTTTACTTATAAATTCTCATTATATTTTTGGGGGTATTTTTATTTTCATAGATAATTTGTTTTTCTAAATAGACGAATACTAATATTAATTGGTCACAGATGAAGACTATCTACAATAAAACCTAAATGTTGTCTGTTCTTTGGTAAGCAAAAACGTGTTTAACTTCTGTTTTGTTTCCTTCTTAAACAGTTGGAGATTTTGATATAATTGGGGTTTTAATGACTTTGTAAACAAGATTTGAGATGTCTGAATTCTCATAGACAAGCTGTGAGTTGTGATCACTATTCCTTAATGGCTACAAATTAATTATGAAGGTAGGCCATGTTAAAATTTTTGAAGCTTCTTTCTGTATTTTGTTCATCTGGATAGTTATTTCCTCGTGCAAAATGAAGATTGATACACAAACAAAATCATGGTATTTTTTCTCAAGTATATGTAGATGTATGTAAGGCAGAAAATGTGTTGTCAGCTCCCACTTAATTTGAAATTCAGCCCTTCTCAGCAAATTTTGCTCCCTTATATGTTTGTTTCATTCACCTCCCAAGTCTTGTCTTAAAATATGTTTCTATGGGTAATTACACTAAGTAACCCCATTTGAAAGCCTGCTGAGCAGGGCTGGACCTTTAACCTGTAAACTTTGTCAGGCAGAGACCATAACTAAAGTGCTTATAAATGTGTATCTTGGCAATAATGGATAATATGTCTGGAATCAGAAAATAATAGCAGAAGCTAATGAGGGGATTTCCCAGAAATAAACACAATCAAGATATCTGAGCTCCTGATGATAGAGATGCCTGCTTTTTTAGTCAGAACATCATTTTGCATGGGAACTGTGTGGTGTCAGGTGAAGGGACAGCAAGTCCTAATGATTGGCTGCTTTACCCAGTGTATAAGCAGGACTAATAAAAGGTATTTCCCATTCCCACAAGCCTGCATGCCTTTTATCCTGAAGCCATCATGCCTCCAGCAGCACTACCAAAACAGAGTCTGAGAGAGATTTGTGTTGTGTGCTTGGGAGTTAGTTAACAGAAGTGAACTGACAGCTCGGACCTGTGACACAACCCAGGGGTGAAGGCACAAGGCAGGCAGAGGTGAATGGTCAGTGTGTTAAGATATGGTCCCTGTAACAGTCCTTCCTGTGCAGTTCCTGAAGGGCAGGTGTAATAAATTCAGATGAGAAAGGTGCTGTTTATTATGCACACTGCTACATTCATAGGGGAAATATAAACACTTTTTAATTTTTTTTTTCCTGGTGAGTTCACAAAACTGCAGACAAGTGCCAGCATGACTTGGTAAAAAATAAATAAATTGTTCATCTGTGTTGCCAATGTTAAAAGAGCAGATGTGAAAGATTTTCCTAAAAGAACTTTCTATTCATATGCTGAAGTCAGGAAGAGCATAATTAGAACTCAACTAAAAATAAGAGCCAGTTTTCTTATTGACAGCTGTCAGCAAGCATCTGTACAGCAAAAAATATTTGACCCCAACGTGTACTTCTAAAATTGTTAGCTTCTAAATTTGCTTAGATGGGTCATGGTATTGTTGCTTTTGCTGCTAAAAAGTGACACTAATGATTACATTTCCATTTTGAAGCAATTTTTATTGCAGTACTGAGAAACTTAAAATCTTTATTGGTACTATTGGCAGGAAAATTACTTTTTCAAAGCCATTCTACTAAATGGAGTAAAATTTCCTAATAGCTTTTGATTAAAATAGTCTTTTTAAATATTTCTCAATTCTTTAAATATTTTCTGCAAGTGCTTAATTGCATTACTTCAACTTGAATGCTGTCAGTCCAAAATTTCTCTTCAAGGGACACTTGAATTCTTCCAAGAGGCAACACCCTTTCTGTTCTAGACAGTGAGGCAAATAAAAGATTTTTTTCATTTTAAGAGATAGTTCTATCCAGGCAAAAAAAAGCCCCAGATGCATCTGTATTCCTGCAAGCACATACAGACCTTCCCTTCTGCACAGTAGTTGATTGTCATAAGAGAGAGCATAAGCATAAGGATTAATGCACAGATCTGCATATGATAACATAAACCACAATTCAGATCCATTGTTTCTCACTATTTTTACAACCTGCTTTCTGGTGCTGTGTGATGACTTGAATTTCAGGCAGTTACAAATGTTGTCCCTTTATACTTGGACCAGTTCCAATTTCCACCAGTGATATCTTGAAGCCTAACAGCACTTTTCCAGCAGTAATGGCTGAGAAAACCAGAGCTGCTTAATAACTTCTATCATTTCAATGGATGGAAGTTAAGAAGTCTCCATATGAAGCCCATTGATCCTGCCTGGTGTATATAAGGAGGCATGGTGTGCACATTTGCGGGCCCAGAATGGTGTGTGTGGTGGCTCTTGGGATCATCAAGCTGCACGGCACCGCCCCTAGCCCTTGCTCCTGCTGTTTTGGTATAAACCCTCCTTGAGGCCTGCCTTGAAGGAGAAATAAACTCTTTGGAAAATCATCTCTGCTGGTGGCTTGATAGCCTGTGGGACATGCATGAGGCTTACTAAATCCCCCTGCAATAAAAACTTTTCAGACCATTTACTCTCAGCCAAGGAGATCAATTGTTTCAGCCTGTGATGGCAGCACAGTGCTGTTACTGGTGAGCTCTGCCTTGAACAACTCGCATGGAAGCAGGTGGGGAGCAGGTGCCTCCAAAAGTACAGTGAAAAATGCCAAGACAAAAAGCATGGCAGGTGAAGTAAACAGTCAAAAATGGGGGCAGGGGAAAATCAGTTAAATCTTACCTAGATCTGTGAATGATATGGGTTTCCATCCATGCCAATAATAAACAGATAAATTTCATCTGAATTTAATTCCAGGAGACTTTAAATATAGTGTTTCAATGAAAATGTTTATCAGATGATTTCTTGTTTTAACTCATTGAGATTAACACTTCATAAATTACAGAAATCAAATGAGGGTAGCTTTCTGTCATGAATTTTAATTGTATCACTGCTCCATAGTTAATTTTTGAATTCTGAGAATCCTGGCCCAAGTCCAGCATCACAGCTACTGTGTACTGGAACCCTCCAAAAAGGTAACCCAAATTAAATAGAAGTGTGAATCCACAGTGGATTAATTAAATGACATTAAACTCTCATGTGGATACTATGAATCAGAATTAAAAGTGTCTTGATTCAATTTAACTTAATTTCCAGAGAAAATGAGTTAATTAAGTGTGCTGCAATTTTGAATGAAAGCGTCTACACAGACACTTAATATGTTTTGACTAATCCACTTTAAAAATTAATTCAGTTAACTTTCCTGGGTGACCCTTGCACTGGCAAACCTTTGGTAACTTGATAAGAAGTCAAAGAAAGGCTAATGCTCAAAAAAATGAAGACTATTATTGCAACCATTGGTTGAGACATGATTTTTGTATGGAATTTTTGTTCAATCAAGAGGCAGCTTTATTTCTTCAGTCAGAAATTGTTCTTCATTAATATGATTCATTCTGTCAAAGAAAAGGAAAATAGTTGTGCAGCTCCAGAAGTGAAGTACACGTGGTGGTGTAGTTGGTTTTGACACAGGAGATTGCTATATATGATTTGTTTTTGAATATCAGGGCAAGGAGATACCAAGTGTTTCTGCTTTTACAAGAACAGAGTAACAGCATTTCTCAAATAGTGAGGAGGATAGTGAAGTTCAGTTAACATTTTTTTTTATTTGGGAAAGAAATAATAGACCACTATGGACCTAATCCTCTCTTGATAATAAGTTGGAAGGGAATGATTGAGATGAGGATGTCAAGAGAAGAGTACTTTCATGGTCTTGTATTTTGAGTCTGTGAAACCCCTAATTCGGGTTTTTTTCCTCATGAAGTCCTGTACCAGGGTTTAAAAGATGAGTGGAACTTGAAGCTTCGGTCTTAAGAGATATTTATTGAATTTTCTTGTCTCAAGGTCTGTGCACCGCCTATCACCAGGCTTAGGGTGCTGGAAGACACCGCTGCCAAGAACACCAGGCTAAGTGGTCACGGTCTTTTAAAAGTTTCTAGTCCAAGTAACTCTTTAAATGTACTCTATTTACAGTTTTGTGCCAATAACCACTTTCAATTCTAAGACATGCAACTTCTACATCAAATACATTCCACCAATGTCTCTGTGCCACTGTCACAGCAGAAGATGGAGTCAAAGGAGAAGAAGGACTTAAGGCACCACCCAAAATTCTCCATCTTTCTCTCATCTACTTCCATTCTAAAAACCCAAAACTACAAATTTTCACCCTGTGACAAACTAAACTACTACCTATTTTAAATCTTTGTTGTTTTCAATTCATCCATAAGTGTTGGAAGTTTTTCCCATGGACTACGGTCAAAGGCAATGCTTTCCTGGGGTCCCAGCCAGGGTCCCGGACCCCCCCAGGGCAATTTGGGGGGTTTTCCTCTTGCCCTGGACTCCAACACCATGGTATGAAGAAAAAGCAAAATATCCAGTAGCTTTCCATGATCAAATCATGTGAGTTAGGAGGGGTTACAGTACTTCCAGTTAGAACTGTGAAGGTGACTTGACCTCTGCACAACAATGTATAGGGGGATGACAAGAAGGAGGAAGGGGAGGAGAACAAGTCTTTCAATGGTTCAGATTCCTGAGGCAATTTCCCACCCTGGCCTGGGACATAGGTCCACATTGGTGCTTCGTAGCATTAACTGGACCTGACAAGGCTGAAGCTGGGGTGGAAGAGATGAAAAGTGACAAATCTCAGTAAGCCATGCCCATAAGGGCCTCCCTGAGCCACTATGTTCATCTGTCCCATTTTTCCTGGCACTGCTGTGATACTTTGGACTTGTTGACTATCTTGGCTACAGGCATGGAGAGGGAGATGTTCCTTCTTCCTTCAGCTGAATATAAAGAACATGTTAAGAGAATCCAGTTTGGTGCTATATGAGACACAAGTACTATCAAGCAAAGAGCAGAAAGGCATGTTCACAATTGGGATGAGATAACAAAAATAGCAGGAAAGAGGGATAAAGACTCAGCTACTGTCTTGCAGAAGTAGTGCTTGCTCCACTGATGCAGAGACTAACATATTTATCTTGGTCAGCTTTTTTTCTTGATTGATGTTTTACCTTAATTTTTGTGGTAAGTAATTTGTGGACTCCTGGAGACTTCAGGGCTTGGTGCTTTGTAACGGTAACGTGATACAAAGAAGCTACAGAGCTGAGAAAATATCAAATGCATGCTTTAATTGTACTTTGAATCTTTGTTCTTATTACCCACTTTTGTTATCCTCTGCCTGTTGCAAGAGCATTTAAGACCAACTATCATCCTCCAAGCACTTACAGAAATTACAGCAGCTATTGCTAGTAAAACGGAGAAACAGGTGCATAAGAAAATGAGATTTTGAATGCCTGCTTTAATTTTACGGGAAGAATAAGCTCTGGAAACAAAGCTGTGATTGGAAAAGTGCGGAGAATCAAAAACAAGTTGCAAGAGTATCTTCACTACATCTTTTAATTATGAGGAAATTTTGCCACATTTTCATTCTGTATTATTATCAGAGCACAATTTTCATGCCTTTCATATTCTAAAAACTCCAGAGTGACACACACATTTATTTCTAGTATTAAATTGTGCTGCTAAAGCACATTCTGTTTGGCATGACGTCCTTTCAGTTTAATTTTCTCCAAAAATCCGTTTCATCTTTTCAGAATATAAATGGCATACCATTGACCCTTCAACTTCCTGCTATTCCCTCCTGTCTTCAGTACTCAGATGACTAAGTTGGGAACGTGTTCAAGTGGTGGCATCTGGCTCTTTGGGGAGCTCTCTGAGCAATTACGCTGGCAGCTTTACAGATGGCTCTTCATGCATTGTGGGGTGAATCTGAGCTTTTATCTTTTAGATATCTGTGATTTGGAAGAACTTGCATGCTGGTAAATAACTGCTCTCTTCCCTTCTTGAGTATCCGTTCAAGGCAGCTGCATTAAAACTCATTGCTTTATGAACCAGACACAAACAAAAGACATACAAGTGCTCAGCTACAAAGTTGTTTTTAAATGCTTCGATACACGAATATCATCCTCCTTGAAGACTCTGTTCTTTGTCTTCCGTGAAACAGACATTGTCTTGGTAGCCAAGTATTTCCCAACTAGAAATTTAAGCGCTAATCCTTGAAAGAGAAACTGTTAGCTGTTTAAAGACAGTATTTTGTTCTAGGTCCCTTTAAAGACTAGTTGATTCAGGTGTGTCTGGAGAATCTTAAACCTGGATGCTCTGGAGTATTTTTTTCTTTAAATAGATGTATGTGTTAGACATATTTAATCAGGAGGTGGCCTTATCAAAAGGTTGCACCTTCTCAGAAGACTGTCAGTTTACACTGAAGTAGAATGTTGGGACAAGCTGAAGTTCAGAGAACCCTGGTGGGTGCAAGACAGGGAGAGCTTCCAGATTCCACAGCCTTTAATTTTTTTAACCCAAGCTAAAGTATGGAGAAGTATGGAGACCAATTTATTTTTATTTTCAGAGCATATCTGACCTGATGTCAAGCAATTTATTAGTGTCTTTTAGGGACATGGAGTTGTTTAGATAGGCAAAAATAGGACTTCAAAATTTGTCGGTACAGGTTAGCAGGAGCATCTAAAAGACATCCAAGTGTTAAATAAGACGCCTTTAATTGAAGATGTCTAATTTTATCCCCTTTCTTAGCTGAGTTCAGAGGACAGCAGTGAAAATGTCATGACTGAACTTAAGAGCAGATTCAGGGATTTGTGAAATCAGAGCAGAGGGGTAGTTTTTGGACCTCTGGACCTCTGAAGTAGTCCAGAGTTTTTCACTTGTAGCCTGTAAAGGGAATTGCTGATAGGGTTTGCCTGCCATTCTGCCTAACTTCTTCCTGTCTAGAAGCAATGCTTTTAATCAAACAAGAGGGCACAAGAGAAATCTAGACATTGAGATTTTGCATTAGTGATTTCTATAGATAATGGATTTATAGATAATATCTGCTTCAAATAAATCTGGCCTGGATCATAGAAAAACTGCTAGTTGCATTACTGACAAGATTACATATTGCCTGTTGGGATCTGAGATTGGTGAAATCCAGAGTGTTTTCCAATAATCAATTTTTCTAGTTACATGACTCCCTCAGGAGCAAAACAAGGTTCTTGGACTTGGAAATGAGGGAGAGAACCTTCCAGAAGTGCTGAGAAAATGTTTGAGATACATGATGTAACCTGTAAAATCCTGGCATCAGGATGCTGTATCATTTGAGATGATTCTCTAGAATTATCACTTTGATTAAACCTTCTTGATTATACTATTTGATTATAATTTTTTTTTTTATTATGTGTTCTTTGTGAAGCATTCCAAAGAACAAAGATTGAGGAATTTTACACAGCATTTCTAATGAGATGGATTTTGAGCAAATACACCGTATCTGAGTTGCTATGAGTCTGTAATCTCTTTTAATACTTAGAAATAGAAACTTCTGGCTAATCTTTTTCCAGTTACAAGACTTTAATGTTCTCATTTGAAAGATTAGCTGATATTTTGTAAGGATACCTAAAGAAAAATGTGAATCAGCTTAAAGGACTTAGTAGAGGGACAGAATTTTTGTATATCCCATAGAAGATTGAATTACAGCCTGTGAGGATTCTCTGTTCACACTCTCTGTCAGAGCCAAGAGAGAGTAAAAATCATTACTGAGCTATGAAGGTCCTATGACTTTCGTGTGTTTTAGATAATTTGACTATTGAACTGTTACCTGATTTTAAACAGTTAATTTCTGCCTCATAACTGACACACAGAAGAAGGCAATGTCCTTAGACAACCTTTCTGCTGGCATTTAAGGGAAAAAGTAGGGAACTAGCTAATTTTGAAGACAATCATGACTGTCCATTCCTGCTCCCTGGGGGAGAGAGAGGAACAAAACTGTCCAGACTCAGAAGGGCCAGACAGGGCCCTCAGGGAGAACACTGAAGTTAGGGAAGATAAGATGTAACCTGGGTTTTGTGTCAGTGTTTTCTCCAGTTGCTTATTCTTATGGTTTCTAAAGAAGCTGTTCTGAGCTACTGTATTTATCATCCTGCCTTCTCTCCAGAGAGATATCCCTTGCAGATGTCAAACTCATTAGGACCTGCTGAAAAATGGGGCTGGTATGAAGTGAAGACATCTAACTGATGAAGAACTCAGAACATTTTTTTGCTTTTAGGGTGCTTACCCTTGGAACACACCTTCATGTTATTTTCAAATGAAACCTGGGTGCATACCCCTGGTGTCTCTGAAAATAAGCCTGGGTATATGAGAGGAAAAAAAGTTAAGGTACATACCAGCAGATCAGCTGATCTTGGTGACAGAGGCTGACACTTCAGATAGGATTGTGGTGTGCATTTACCGCACACATTATAAGCAGTTTGGTGCTCTAGCTCAGTTGTCTCCAAATAGGGTCCACACATGAGACGGTCCATTGAGGTGTAGACAGAAAATACATTTTGTATCATTAATAAGTTAAATAATAGTAGTTTATTTATTTATTAATATAACAATTTTTACAATAGTATTTGTTTCATGTTTAGCTCATCCTTTTCTGTTTTAATTTTTGTGTATGCTTTGCAATATGAATAATATACTAACATTAGTATAATGAATGAATTAATGAAATTTATTTTGCTGAAAATATTTTTAATGATAGGTGTTCACCATCAAAATAGTTTGGAGACCATTGCTTTAGTTTATTTTTATAGGTGAAGGAAGATCAGCCCCTTCTGCAAAGCAGGAAAAGATAAGTTCTGTATATAAGAGGGTTGCCTTAGGAAAAGAGTCTGTAAAATCAAATGTACAGTCTCTCTCCTGTAGATCTGCCAAGAACATGTAAGTAATTTCTAAGGGTAGAGTGTAACCGGGGAAAGATTTACAAGAAGGAACATTACCATCAGCATAGAATAATCTTTATTTGCATAATGTTTAACTACTACTTAGTAGAAGTTAGTTTAAGTCTCATTATAATTATTTTAAAATTGCTTCATTTACTCAGAAACAATGAATTACTGACTAAAGGGACTTAAATGCGATAACTCATTCCCTTAGGCAGAAAAGTTTCCTGATGGAAACTCAATTCCAAATTTTTAACCATAAAAACCAACAAACAATGATTTTGAGATATTACATTTCTGATGCTAAGTATTATTAAAAGAATTATGTGTACAATTCTTTTTTTGTTTGTTTGTTTCTTAAGAATTCTCTAGGCAGATGAAATCCCCATACATTGAGTAGAGCAGAAGCATAACCAACTTCATGGAGTTTTATCAACAGAAAAAAATAGTATGAAAGAAAAATAGGAAGTAAAATTCTAGCATTAATAAGTAGGATCAATTTTACAAGGCATCTCTCTGTACTCAATTTAGAAAACAGTATGAATGCCATGAAAAACTTTAAAACTACAAATAATTTATTGTTGCTTTAAGTACTTCAGGTTCTGAATGCCTGCTTCTTTCTGCACTGGAAAATGTCCAACAAAACTCTCTATGCCCCCAGGTCTTAGAATCTACCTATAAAATAGAGAAATCCAGTGGAATACTCACTTCTCATCTCCCTTTTGGGTCTTAATCTATGTCGTTAAATTGAAATACTTGCACATAAAACACAGGCTGACAGTAACACGCCAAAGTCTACCACAATGTATGTATGTAAGGTCAACCAGCATCAAAGCCTATAAACAGTATTTTCTAAACCCTCACCCATCAGCTCAGAGAATAGAAGAGATGCCACAGCTTGCAACACTCCCTACCTTTGGCGAAGCTGGGTCTATTGACCTGCTAGAGTGAAAACCAGGACCACAAGGGAAGGGAATCCTGAGGTCATGGCTTATGGAAATGGACGCTGTCAGACTGTGCCTTTCAGCCGCTTCCAGCTGACCCTGAATCATTTGGAGAAGTCAATTCTCTGATTGTCTTGTCCCAGACCAGCTTTATGTCAATTTCCTTATCTTACTATTTGTATATGCTATTATAGTACAGCATTCACATTCTACATTGTATTGGCCTCTGGAGAGTTTCTAGATATACATATGAGGCTATCTGTGTAGCATGTGTGACACAGGCATGTCCATGCTTTACTAGCTTTGGTTTCCAAATGACTTAGAGGTATAACGTGTAGGTTCTTTAATCTGCAGAGTCATGGCATGAATAGCTAGAGTGAGTTAGCTGATGTTGCTTTAAGTTAGGTGAGCAATCCTGTTAATAAAGGGTCTAGAAAATTGAGGGCAGGTGTCTCTTACTGTAAGTATAATTGAGAACGATTTTGGTGATACTCATACTTCTATACATTCCATTGTGTAACTCAAAGAATTTTGGAGGAGGTAAAGAAGCCTATTTGGTGAACACACAGCACAGTAGCAAAACTGCCACTAGAAATATTTGATGAACTGAAACTACAAAACACTTCCAGTAGTCACTGTCTGCTGTCAGCCCTGCTGCACTCTAGATTGTGCCACATAATTGTCCTTTGAAGGTTTTGAGTCAGTGATGCTTCTCCCAGATGCCTCATGCAGTGAATTCTTTCCTGCTCCTTCTCACATTGTCAGTTCTTTCCCTGGCTTTCAATGTTGTTCCACTGAAGAGGGAGAATGCACACAACCCTGTAGTCTTATGTTGGTTTAGCATCAGCAGACAGTGTCCAGTTAATAAAAGAATTAAATTACTGTAATTAAATAAGATTTTCTTTCCCCTCAAAGACACATATTGAACTTGTGATGTGTACCTAAGATAAAAAAGCTCCAATCCAGAAGTAATCCACAAAATATGTGATGGAGAGGCAAGCAGAAAATGTTAACAGTAGTAGTGGTTTGGAAATGGGATCTTTAGCTGTGCTGACATTCCTGCAGTGCTGGCAACTTGATCTTTAGATGGTCTCCATGGCCTTAATAAGGACGAAATTTTAACTGTAATGAATTTCAGAATTTGTTTCCTTCTATTTGTTGGCTTTTTAAGATCATGAGCAATTACTTCAAGATTTTTCCAAAGCATATGGCTCAGAATTGTATTAGTTTTTAAAGACGTATTATTTTTATGTAATCTCATTATACCAGCCTTAGGGAAAATACCAATTATTGTGTGATTTGCATGAGTTGGCAACACTGAAACGGTAGCGTGGTACAATGCAGCGTATCACATGCTAATATCTCAGCACAGAGGTGACTAATCTACTGTGTTAATTCTCTTTCCGTGGGGGATAGCTTGAGAAACCCCTTTCTTGACAGTGCTAATCTCACTGCTGACCCTTTAAGTATCTAAAAAAAAAAAATTCTAAAAAGCTCACAGAGAGTAATGTGGCAATATTTTCTGTTCTCTAGTGTGGGTCCCATGAGAAGTGATAAAAAGAACAGATATAGAGCAGACAAAAGAAAACCCATAGGTTAATGCCTTTTTTGGATTACTTCATATTTTAAACATTACCAATCTTCACAGAAATCCTTCTAGAATTCTTTTAAATAACATTCACAGCTCTCAAAATAGGCACCACAACATATCTATCTTTACCAGTTCTGTTAACACTCATGAATAATGAGTTAAATCTCATTTTATATGTTCATTTAGTTCTTCAATTGGACAGTTGAAGGGTTTTATGGATTTAGATTATACTGTGATTTATTGTCTTTATAGATTTATTTTCCGAGGGAGAGACTAAGTAGACCAGTGGCATGCAAGAGACCAAATTCTGTTGGCATTTACCCTCTCATAAATTCGAGGTAGCTTTGCTGATTTTAATTAGTAATACTGCAGTTTTGCACTGAGATCATGTCCACATTCAAAAAGCTTTCCTGATTAAAGCTAAACTGAAAGGGCAAATTATGATTTGTTTAATTAATAGTCTGTAGTTCAAAATATTATAATTCAAGATGAGATCTCCAAGAAGACTTGTCTGTGAGCTGGGTTCCCAGACCACTCAGTGAAAATTTTAATGCCAGTTAGTGTGGGGAGGCTAAAGTTCAGGGCCTTTGGAAAGCTTCATTGGGTTTGTGTTAGTGTATTAAAGCTTTTGAAGTAAAAGCATCCCATGCCTGGGTATTTTCAAGGCAGTATAAGAGCATACAAGACATTCTGATGCTAGGTATAACATGGAATTATACCTTGTAATCATGGGGTTTGATTCAGAAAAAATAGAATTTGCCCGTGTGGTCATGGGGATGGTGCTGTGCAGGGCCAGGAGTTGGACTCATTGATCCTTGTGAGTCCCTTCCATCTCAGCATATTCTGTGATGCTGTGATTCTTGTATTTATTACATATGCAACGATTGCTGTATTCATGATTCTATTTCTATTCTATTTACTTCACAGAAGTATTCAGGGTCCCTGTCAAGATAAAGGAAAGAGAAGACAAATAACTGTCTTCCAAATGGCTATTTTAAGACCAAAAAACAGTAATCACTTGTACTCAGTGGCCAAGATGACTGAGAAATCTTCAAATTTGGGTGACTGTTCAGAAAGACTTTCTGGGCAGGAAGAGGGAGAAGCTGAGTGGATAAGATCGACTTGCCCAAAAAGTTGTGCACAGCCTCCATGGTGGTGGTAGTTTGGGCTATGGATGGAGAAGAACAGCTACGACAGGTTAGGTGAACATTTGTTGAGGTGCTTGATCTTGGAAAACCCTCACACTTCTACTGAAATAATCATAATATTCTGGTAAGAAGGACTAGGAAAACATCTCATTTCAGGCAGCTATCACAGCAAAATATTTATGAAAAAGTAATGCATGTACTCCTGCAGTCTCTTTTCAGTTGAAGGAACAATGATGCTGAATGTATTTAATTTGAAATTAGAAGCCTTCTGAATATTGGGATAATGATAGTTCTAGGGGTATATTAACGAATCTGTGTGAAGGAAGGCAGGGCTGAAAAATGGCTAATCAAAGCACAAGCTATTTTAAATGGATTCCAATTTTATCTCATGACCTTCATGAAAAATATGCAATATCTGTATCAGTAAATACTCTGCTTTTTTTTTTTTTTTTTTTTTTTTTTTTTTTTTTTTTTTTTTTTTGCTGGCTTGGCACTTCTAAAAATATTGTCCTCCTTTATGCTCAGGAAATAGAGAATACATAGCATTTTGGATTAAATAGGAGTCAAAATACTTTTCTTATCATCACCTGTATTTGCAGAGTTCTGCCAGTGGTTGAAAACAACCAATTATTTTCAAGAAAGTGGATTTGGGGCAACTTTAAAAATCATAGAATGCTTTGCATTTGAAGGGACCTATAAAGATCATCTGGTTCTAACCCCCTTTCATGAGCAGGGAGACCTTCCACTAGTCCAGGTAGCTCAAAACCCCATCCAACCTGTTCATGTATTTTTCAGAGGTAATAAAAACAGGAGGGGAAAAGAAATCCCTACATAATATCAGTTAGGGTAATTTCTGACCCCCAAACAAACATTTAAATATAGAAGCAATTTAGCTTTATTTTATAAATGTATGAAGCCCTGAATCACAATCATCTCCTAATTAATGGCTGCCCCTTGTGGCTTTTAATGTTGTCTGAGGATGGAATTGCAGTGCTGTTCTTATGAGGGATGCTGTCATTTTTTCCCCCAGTATAGAATGCCATGGTGGCACAATGAAACTAATAATGGTCTGACAGCTTTTCCTTCCTTCATTTGTATTCTTATTTGTTGCTGTTAGTCACACAAATGCTATGTATGAATTAAATCCTAGCTATGGTGCTTCATGAATCCAAAAAGAAGTGGTGATCTTCTGGAGCCAGAGAGACCCTTTAGCTGTACTGAAAACAATAGCTGGAGACTGCGAGGGTGGATTATGCTCACAGTTAAAGGTTTTGGTGTCTTTATGGGATACAATAGAGGAAGTTAAAATAGATCACCACCACATATAGGTCTTGGCAACGTTGCCACCTCCTCACAGATTCACAAAAGCTCTAGCCCATGCGAAGTTCTGCATTCTGCTTAATGTAATACTTACTATCAGATGAAACGATAGAGTTTTCTCCATAGAACTTCCAAGCATGTGGGTATTCATTCTGCATGTTCTGTATATCACTGAATTCTATCAACTCCTCGTCAACACAATAGAATGTGAAAGTACTCTGCACTTTATAGAAATTCTTATTTCCTGATGGAACTGGGTAATTTGTTTTGGTTTTGCTTTTTTGAGGGGGTGTTTGTTTGTTTTGCTGTTTTGTTTCAATGCAGGAACCCCTTCCTTTTCTTAGTTCTTTGAGTTTTGAAAATGGGCATTCTCTTCCTCCATCAAATTTCTGATACTTATGGCATTCCATGAACAGCCCCAGAGTCAGGCATGATCAGAAGAGCAGTCAGGTGGTCCTTGGCTACTGCGACAAGGGAAGGAGAGAATACAAAATGATCAAATTATCCCCATTTGCGGGTTTTTTTTCTGTCACAGGAAGGGAGATAAGAGCTACAAAAGGAAAAAAAAATAAGATCTGTTGCATTGTTCTTTTATATATATATATTATCCTCCATTTCATTCTTTTGTTATGTACTAATTTTTAATAAACCTTTCTAAGAAACACTTCTCAGAAGATTTCAATATGAGATGCTGTTTTGATAAAAGATGGAACATTTTCTCAACCTGTTTGTTTAAAAAATAATTCTTAGTGATTTTTTATGAAATCCAGAATGAAATTCCTGTTGAACAGCAAGAAAAGCCAGTAGCGGTAGTAGTAAAGTGATCCAGATTTGCTTTGGAGATCTGTGTTCAATAGTCTGGCTTACGGTAGACACAGAAATTGTTCATATATGTTTCCCCAATCAAAGAACTGAGCCAAGTATAAGCCTGAATTTGGGTCTCTCTCACACTGTAGAGTAAGTCTCTCTCAGTTTGTTTTTTTTCCCATCAGAGTTCTCTTGCTTCCCATAGATTCTAGAGAAGACCAGCTGTTTCTTGGAGTGGTCAGAAGATCCTACATGCTTCTTTTTGGCCCATTGAAATGTTAATTCAGTAGTATGAAATCAAATGATTCCAATAAGTATGGCTAGGAGAGGTTTACTTGGTATTGAGTCAAGCTTCAGTGAGATCCCTCACTTTCATTATCCTGTGTGCCTACTCCCTTTTCCTGCCTCCCCTTGTTGGTCTTTTATTTAGCATGTTTTGATTGTATATAGGAGTGGGATAAATATAATTTCTGAACCCTTGTATTTTTATGGACTTTTTTTTTACCATAGAGTTTTATGTTTTAAGATGACAATGAAATGCATGTCTTCTTGCATATTTTACTGTATAAAAAAAAAAATAGTACTAAGTTTATTTCAGATTTCAGTCCTTTAGTGTCTAGACTCTTTTTTAGGATCACTCCAAGAAATGTATTTTATAATTAAGGCTTATATACTACTTTTATAACAGCTGCTGTCTGTAAGCTTTTTAGCTAATTTACAGAAAGGAAAAATTTTAAATTTATACCTTTGTGATAAGTAATAACAAATATTTTTTTTATATAGCTTCCTTTTTTTTTTTTTAACTAGAAAGCTGAGATACATGTTTCTTCTTCTCAGCTCTTCACTGTTTTTGATTTCACAGTGGTTTGGCTCCAATGATTTGTTTCTTTCAGGCAATACACACCAGGACTTTGTATTTTTGGATCATAAGTTGGAAAAAAATTCAAGATCATTTTAACCAAAAACCACAGGCGCTTATCACTGGAAATCAAATGAATTTCCATTAATATGTAATAAAACTTGTCTTTTAGACTGAATACTAGAGGGCAGCATAGCTGAAGCAAACTCCAAAATGTTATTAACATGGGATTCAAAATGTGCAGTAGCCTGTTCTGGATGAAACAGAACAAATAGCAACTGGTGGCAGACCTGTATAGAGGGACTTATTTGAGAGCCAAGGAGAGCAGAGCTTTATCCTTGCCTGATTAGCTTACACCCTTGATTTTCTTGGTCTTGAATTCTCCACAGAGAGATCCCTGCTGCCCATGGAAAGGTGCGGCAGTGCTGTGCGTCTCTCAGGGAACTGTGTCCCGTTCCTGGCTAGCTCTGCACAGGCACTGCAGTAAAAGTTCAGTTTTGTATCCTGTGGGTTCTTGCTTTTGGCAGAAGCATGAAGAGTGGCAAGGAATAAGGGAGGACTCTCGTGAGAAATTCAGCTGGGGTTTATTAAGCCCACGCAGGACTCATACACACCCAGAAAGAGCCCACGAAAGTGAGTTTTCTCTCTGGTACAGCACCTTAAGCATGGGGGTGAGGAAATGGGAAGGGGGCAACTTGGAACCAATCCCAAGAGAGAGGGGAGTGACCCAGAACATAAATGACAGACAGTAGAACAAATCAATCAGTCGAGGCAGGGGGGAGAACTGAGACCCTGCCAATCACTCAACATCCTCACTAGAACTTTCTGGACATCAGGGTGAGGCTGTAAAGTGATGGGCAGGACTCGTAATTGTGGTTGACACCTGATAATCACTGGGGTAAACCAAGGCAGGTTTAACATGGGGTTACACGGGAGAAACCATTGTAACTTATATAAAACAGTATAAACCAAAGAACACCTGTATATGGAAAACTGGTAAACCTAGAAACACACCACAGCAGAAAGGAAAGTCATGCTGATTATGTCACATTACTGCTTGCAGTCACCCATCTCCAAATGATGCCTTAAGTTTTAGCTTTCATGTTTTTCCGATTCTGTGCTGGCTAGGTGTGTAGTTCTGAGCCTCATATTAAGTGCCAGTAAGCTCTCTTTACAGAGTAGGTAGACAAAACAAATCCTTTTTCTGCTGAAGACCAAGGACAATTGTTGCAAGTTTTCAGGCCCAAAAGCATAAACCATGGTGGACTGAAGAGAGAAAACATGAAGGATGGGACTTCATAATCTGAAGTTGTAATTGGACAATTAAAACCAACATGCAAATGGACCAAAACTTATAAAAGTGTGAAACCTCATGACTGCTGTCCATTTTGTGACCATTTTAAGTCCACCTTGGATGTAGTCCTGGTAAGGCTCTTGTCCTGCCCAAGGTGTACCCTTAAAGGCCTTTTAATAAATATCTACTTTATGCTCTAGCTCTGTCCAGTCTCTGTTCCAGGTCAGCCTTCCCAAGGCATAAGTTTCTGGCACCCCAGATGGGACAATGAGGCATCTGGAAAATGCCTCACAAGCATCCCCAGCCAAGGTCCCTAAGCATCCCACAGCATCCATCACCTTGAAGCAAATCTCTAGGATCTTCCCTGACTTCCAGGATCTCTCCTCCAACCAAGAGCTTTAACTGCTTTCCAGTCTGGAAGATGTCCCTGCCAATGGAAGGGGTGGGGGGGTGAAACCACATGATCTTCAAGGTTCCTTCCAATCCAGAACATTCTATGATTATATGGTTCTTCTTTCTGAGACCGCCTCTTCTGTTCAGCAGTCCTTTCTGACAGCAGCTGTTTTATCCAGAACACAAACCCTCAATTTCCCAGTCTGTATAGTCTCTGTGCACAAGTACAAGGTGCAGCCGACCTCCTAATTGGTGGCTCTGTCTCATGTCTTCCTATTAACAGGAGGATTCAAGACATGCCTGTTCTGTTTAACCCAGGTGTTATGGAAATTTCCTCCCAGCTTGTGCCAGTTATAGTTAGCAAGAGTAGGCTTCTGCTTGAGGACTCAGAAGTTCAGTTTTGGACATTCATACCCTACAATGTGCCATGCATTCATATACCAGCTGCCTGTTAGTGTCCACAGGCCAAGATATTTTTTCACCTACAATACCCATTTACTTTGGGTAAATCCAGGAAACGTCCAAGGATTACAGGCTTTATGATCCCGCTTCCTATTTTCACTGTAACTATTCTCCTAGCTATAATATTCTTAAACCAAATTGAATTTGTATCTGCAGAGACTGTTAGCACCAGCATTTCTTATCTGTAAACAATCTGTTGTCTCTTTCTTTTTTGTTCTCATCTCAGCCCTTTATAGATTATGACAGAATTTGAGTTTATCATATCCTCCTGGGTCTGTTCCCAAATCAGCCTTCACATCCAATGTTCTCTCTGCTCTGCACACCCTCTTTAAATCTCAGCATTTAGCTGTGTTAAGATACCTTTTCTGGTCTGAGAAATGATTGATATTCTTGGGTGCATTTTAATTGCACTGTACAAGGACAGGATCATGTGATTCTCATTAACATTTGCGGGAGTTGTATAATTAAATCCCTGTGCAACACAATGAAAAAAGTGTACCATTCTATCTTATTTCCTTTGTTGGACAGTTGTGTGTCATGTAGTTAGATTAGTCACAATGTGTTAAAAGAAATGCAGAGGCACCACTTTCTTCTTTCTTCCTCTCTTTCCCTGCCACTAGAAATTGCCCCTTTTTAACAGGAGAAATTCTTCCTTATCAGTACTTATTATGCCAGAGTCAGGATGGGAGTTTTGAGTATAGAAGGCTGTTTCTTGCTGTTGCATGATCCTGATGTTGTCATCTTTCCAGAACTTGTGCAACTTGGATGTTATCCCAGCAGCTGCCATGTAGCTCCACAGATAATAGATTAGGTTTGATATAGTGGCCCTACGTAATGGAAGAAGGTCAAGGTTTTCACTTTGTTTTGGTTCTTGGTTTGAAACCACCCAGGTTGAGAGTAGCCAGAATCATTACTAATCTGCAATTGCTTATGAAACAAACCCAATATTCTTAATGGAGCTCCAAGTGGACAGGTGTCCATGTGGCAATTAGCAGTGAAGGAATTATTAGGGCTGTTGCAAAGAAGCCAGAGATGAAAAAGATCCTTGGCGCTAGGCAGAACTCTGACCCAAGGTCATGATTACTCATGGTAAATGGTGAAAGCAAAATACTGGTATTGTAAAGAAAGTTTTAGTGTCACTGCATAGGCAACCCTGATATTATGGCTAAATTAGATTCTTTTGCTGGTGCAATTATAGGCTTTCAGAGACCGTCACTTTATTATTTATATATTGCAAAGAGAATGGGTAAATAGCATTTATTCTTTCTCATTATAAGAGTCAGACTGGTCTCACTGTGATTTCTCCACTTCTTATTAGCTAATTGCACACTATACTGTGCCAAAAGGAACATTTTTTTCCACTGCATAAAGAATATTCCTGTTTCTCATCTACATAAACTATAACTTTCCTTCTGATTCAATGCAATGGCTTAGCAGTCATCTGCTATTAAATGCTGAGTCATTTGATTGCTGTGTCTGCAGTCTTTTGCTGACTCCAGTGATGCTCCAGCTCTTTGCTTCCTGGTCAAAATAAAGACCCGAATCAGAAGTGGCAGCAGCCAGTTAAGTACCATGACTATATTCTTAAATTAGAAAGGTCTTCACTAAGAACAAATTTTCACATGTTCTGAAGTCAAAACAAGCTTCAGGGAATTCAGATGCATGTTTTATTTCCACCTGATTTCTCAGGTCTTTTCATGTCTTTTCATATATATGTGTATGTGTATATATATTCGGCTTAATAACTTTTTCCTCAGTGTTGACTAAAGTGGTTGTTATGTAAATTATGATCCACATTGAAAAATAAGAGCGTATTAAAAAAAAAACAAAACAGTCATCTCAAGGCTTAATTCAAAAAGAGCACCTACAATTCGTTTTCTAAGGCAGAACCAACATAAGATAAAGTGGATCTTGGTCTCTTGAAAATATAGTTCATAATTTTTAAAGCTTGTAGGGATTTGTCTTTCCTTTACCAATTAAGACTGGAAGTCTGGTTTACATAAATTGCGTACCTTGATATGAGAGTGGGAAAATCCATGTGGACAAAATATTCTAAACCTATTACTTTTTTTATTAATTTGAGATAACATTTTGAAGCAATACAGTGTAAAAACTAGGCTGATGCCAAAGAAAGCTTTCCTAGAGTGATAAAAACAAAATATAAATTCCTGAGTGAATACTTAAACCTGAAAAGGCTATTAGTAAGCCCATCTGTTTGCTTATTCTGCCTAGATTAATGTAAAAGTTGACATAAATAAATTTTATTGTTTAAGTTAATGCAATTTTTTTCAAATCCCAACAGAAATATTTACTATCCTGATAATACGTCCTGTTTTCCCTGTGTGTTGCTATAGCCACCATTAGTCCTTGTAATGAGCAGGTGTGTATTAAAATCCTCTTTCAAATACACAGGAATTCATTATCAGTCTTTAATTTCTGTTGATTTTCTGCATTAAATAATAATCAATTTATATGACTCAGATTTTTATTTTTAAAAAATGCCACTGAAAATTATTTTCTCAAGCTTTTGACCAGCTAGTAGGAATCACAGTTCAAATACAGTTATCAAAATATACTGGTTCTTCAGTATACGGCTAGTACATATTACAGCAATTACTGGTATTTCATACATAACGCAAGTCTTGCCCTCTGATGACACTTTTACAATTCACTATTCTGTTCTGTAATTCAGCAAGCCATGTAAACATTCACTTATTTGAATTCAACTCTAAATAAGTGAGCCTTTACCAGTTCAACAGTGATCAATGCCTTTTACCGAGTGCTGCACTTAGTCATATATACAAGTCTTAAGTTTTGGTGGATAGGAAGTAACAACACATCCAATCTTTTTTTGTGAATCAATCTCTCTCCTTATATGAAGTGCATATACTGTATAGCCATTCTTACTGTGTATTTTCTTGTGATTTCAACTTGAGCTTTTACTGAGAGTAGAAACATCTGTCAAGTCTCCTATCAAAAGCCTCAGAATTTAATTTACAAGTCAGTTAATGATTTCAGTGCATTTAATAATCCAGTTGGTCACAGAACAAATGTATTAATGACTAGGCATTTTATTTGAAACTTCCTCTTTAGCCAGTCTTCATCTTCTACTTTTAACAAATTGTCGTTTGTTAAACTAGGGTTTAGTGAGTTAATGGTCATTAATATGTAAGCAATATTTGCTTTTATTTTGCAAGTATTTCTGTAAAATATCTCAGTGATATTTCTGGCTGGAGATGGTTTTTTCTGTGAAAAGCAGTGAATTTTCAGCCTTCAGAATTTCCTTTCCAACATGCTGGAAACTAATACTCTTCTCTTTGCCTAAAACCAAAATGTGTGTGCTATTAAACATAGTAAGATCAAAAAACATCCTGTAGTTATGTCTTCCATTAACACCTTCACTGAACACAGGTCAGCAGTAGTTATGTTCCTGCTAACAGAGGGAGATGCTTTTTTTGATAATGTTTTCACACTTAAGCAGTTATCTTTTTCCATGTAATAAGGCATTGCATAGTGTGACTTGGATTCCTGGACCCTGACTGCTGATGAGAATCTCTTCCTATTTGTGTTGAGAAGAGATGGATAAGATGAAGACTGCCCAGTGGCACTGAGGGTGTGTTCTGTGAACACGTTGACTTGTTAGAGCACACATGCAAGGTGTTAGTTTTTGGTGATTCTCTTCTGTTTGAGGTTGCCTTCTACCATAGTGCTGCCTTTGTTTTTCCTTGAAAAGAGATGAAAGAATGAGCGTAAGTATACAATATGGTAAAGACTAGTTAGTAGACTTGCTACTTGCAATGCTGCCAGGAATCATCTGCTTATGTTACTGAAATAAATTTGTTACTACAGTTTGTGCTAGCATCAAAGTGCTGATTAAACTACAGGGGAGTGCATTGAATTCTGTTATTGCTTAAGTAGCATAAACAGATTTGTCAACTACTTTGTTGCTGCATGCACATAGCTAAACTTCATTGCAGTGTTGAGGTGCTTGAACTAAATTAACTAGCAGTTAACTAGCAATTTAACTAACCACAAAAAAGCCCCCAAACATCTAAGTAAACAAACAAACAAACAAATAAATAAATAAGGAAAATGCACAAAGGTCACACCTGCACAATGAATGACAGTTTACTCTTCTTCTTGGATAGTCTGCTTCAGAGCATGGTGAATTTGGCCCTGCTGTGCCATAATCCCTAGTTATCTTGGTACCCAAGGCACTTCACTGCACATCCAGCCTGGACATCTTAAGACTATCCTGCAGACTGCACTGTAAACTTCAAAGGAAACAGAGAGGATGTAGCCACCAGAAAGCACTAAATTTGGCTTTCCAAAGACAGACTAACTTTAAAAGGTCAGAGCTTTTACAATGTTAACTTCCACGTAACTAATCTGGAGACACAACTTTTAACTCAGTGCAATCATCTTTCCCTATTGGGGGAAAAAAAAAAAAGATATGAAATGTATATCTGTAACAAAATGAGTGACTCTTAAAAGAACTGAGATCTTCAATTTATTGTATGGCAATGGTTATTTAGCTCAAAAAGCAAGGGAAAAAAGGAGTACTGTGTGCACCAGAAGGAAAGGCGCATTATTTAACATTCCTATGATACATAATAGAGTTATCTGCTGAAACCCCTAACTACCAGTTAGCTCCTCTCAACTTGGCCACAAGAAGAGGAGGAACATCCAAATGAGCCTGGCAAATGCACTTCACACAGATTCCATGCTAGATATTTAGCAATGCTCTAGAAATGCTCAAAATTATTGCTTTTAAAAGAAAAAGATTTTTTTGCTTTGTCTGACAGAGATTAGCTGAGATAAAAGCAACTCTCAGAATGGGTTTTATTTATCTTTTACTGCTAGATTACCACTTAAACTCTCAGAGATGATGAAAGTGGTGGATAAGCAGCTGGGGTTAACATAGCTTCAAGGAGACCTTAAGACAGAGGCTCTCTTTGTTATTTACCTGCACTAAACTTAGCAATTATAAAACCTTATCATATACAACATTGGCTTCAGTTAAGGTGTTCAAGAAACATAGATCAGTTTTCTTAGGTAATGTCTCTCTCCTAAAAGTGACAGATACCTCTGTAAAAACAATTTCACTCCTGAAGTGTTAAAAATAAGGGTGATCTGGGGCTTTGTGTGGCTGCCTCCTAACTCCAATGTTGCTTTTTACCAATGAAGCAGGACAGCCATATCTCTTCTGACTTTTATGAACACAAATGAAGTTAACTGGAAGGTCTGATCTCTCTAAAGCAGTGTGTGCATATTTAGTAACAGAAATGATTTAGAGCTATTGTTAAATCCCCTGAAGCATGCAAATTTTTGTTAAGCTTGATTAGTATTTGTTAGTTCCATATGTTCAAAATCTTTTCATTTTCAGCCGTCTGTTGTTCAGTAAGGAATTAATTTCCAATTTAATCTTTCTATCTACAGTGTGTCCTTTACAGGTACAGTCCTACAATAAGATAGTATCAGTGCTTGTTAGAGACAGTAAATTGTACTATGCATATTTAAAATTCAGGCTCATTTTCAAGAGCATGTGCCACAAAGCTAATGGACTACAACAAAAAAGTAGCTCTGTGCCGTCTACACACATATTTTAAGTAGTATTCCCACACTTTCATAAATTACATTTGGAGGACTTTATTTGTCAGTTAAGAACTCTCGGTGTCTATGAGCAGCAATTTCTCTCTCTTAGCACAAAGTTTTTCTCAAATCTCCAGTTATGTGAACTGTACATCTTAGAAAACTTCTGCTTTGAATTTTAGCCACTACTGTTGCAAACAATCTCTCCAAAAAAATCTTTAAATGAAAATTTAAAAAACTTTTTTAAATTTCATCTATGCTCACTTTTACTGAGCATCTGAAGTTAGCCACCTCTATTAGCAGAATTACTTGGTAATTTTGAGGACTCTAACCCTATTGAACAGGGGGATTTGCATTTCTGCTTCTCTGTGTGTAGAATCCAGGTCTGTACATTGCTGGAGAATGCAGCTTACTTGGTATCCAGTCCTGTAGCCATTTACAGGAAATATGTATTTCAGGAATTTGGGCATTATCATTTGCTAAGTAGCACCTTTGGAAAGAAGTTTCTTACCGCAAGGTATGAAGGGATAAAGTCAAGGCTTTCTTTTATGATTAACCTGTTCATTGATAGCAAGACTTTGTATCTGTTCATGCTATGCAATCGAATTATCTTTCCTCTGACCAATATTGAGAGCAGACCTAGGTTTTTTGGCTGTAGGCTTAATAAAACCAATGGAGAAATAATTGTGGGAATCAGTTTGCATTTTTGTTGTAATTAATAACACTGGATAAACTTTTCTGTCTATTGGGCCAATACACGTTTTAATTCTTTTTTGGTTTTGATAGAAGCCTGCTTATTCAGTCTGCAGTTGCAAAATGATTAACTGAAAGGTTAGAACAATGGCCAGATTTGCATGAGCTTATAAATGTCAGAGGTAGGTCCAGTCTGGGTTGCTATTTGAAGTTATTTTCTATGGGATTTTTTGGTTTTAAATATCTGCATTTTCCACACACGAGGGGTCTTGGGTTGATTGGTTTCCTTGGTAACAGCTCTTTGCTCTGATTGCATAAGCACACTGGAGTGGTGCAGAACAGATTACTACAGAAACACACTGGAATTTGTTGTAATGGGATGTTGTCTAAGCTGTTACTCAGTTCTTAATTCCATTATCCTTTATGTTATTCCCATTAATACTGTATTGTAGTGAAATAAAAAGTAGCTTACTTAAGATTAATCAAATTTCCTTTAACAAGTTAGCTGTTGGTTTCTGAAAGAAAAATCTTAAATGAATGAAGTTAACCACACAAAACTCTGAATAAAATGTGCTGTCATGACTGGTGCAGAAGAACACTTAATTCCTGGCAAATTAGTTTGCAAGATAAAAATATTTATACAGCTTAAATTTATGTTGATGGATTATCTCAGTCATTCTTTCTTCTTAGTCCACAGAAGAGCTCACTTGTGTAGTTTTAACAAATACTCTATGTCAGTCTCTGATAGTCTTTAGGGTATGTGTATTTTAATAGAAATTGCATTATTTTGGAGATTATGATTAAATGTAAAATGGTAGAGAATTATTTCAATCAAGTTTAATATAAACATGGCAGTGAAATTTTTGAAATGCATAAATTTAAAACTAAAAGTCATTAGCTGCAAAAATTAGAAGAAATTGCATGGATGTGTTGTCAACTGTCACATGCCAGGTTCCTGCACTGGAGGCTTTTAAGTTTTCTGGAGTCTTGTGGAGCTTGTCAGACACAGTCCCCAGCATTACCCTGATGCTGAAATAAAAACATCTGTGATCAGTCCTAGAATATCTGGCTATGGAAATGCGTAAGGATGTGCTTGCAGTAGCTGGCACAGTACTCTGGAGTGAAACTGACTGAAGTCCTCATGCCCATGCTGCCAGAATTTCTCTTGTTTTTCTCTGGACTAGCTCACTAAAATTTCAAGTGGGTTAGGTGCACTCTGTGTCATGGCTTTGGGGTTTTTAATGTTCAAAAGAAGAGTGGTTGCATGCCCTGAGATCTCTTTGTGACCAAAAGATAATGCGCCTTCTTAAAGTGAATGAGAACAGATATGGGTTTTGCTTTGGAAACATGCCACTGATTGAAGCCAAAACCCCAAAGGAAGGACACCCTGAATATCCCCCAGAGCCCCAGGAATGTGTTCATTTTAATGTTTGTAGATCAGTTGGCCAAAGGACATCTGCAAGCTGAAATGACCAGAAAGAAAACCTTTGAGCAAGGAGGAAGGGAAACCTCTCTAACTGATAAAGAGAATGTATACCTTTGAAGATAAGCAGATCCATATGTATTTTCCTTATTTTTTCACCTTTTTTTTGAATATAATTAGTATAAATGAGAGTCATGAGTGAGATCTGTGACTGGTCCCCTCATTTTTCTCTTTAGAGTAAAAGGACACTTTCTCATTCCTCTGTGTAGCCACTTTACCTCATCCATGGTCTGATAATTCCAGTAGACACTTGTGTAAAGGCAGCAGAGCTGTCGTCTTTTCTTTTCATGTGACATTGAGAATGTCAGCTCCTTTCAAGTTGTTCACGCTTTGAGGCCTCTGAAACCCAGGAATATGTCTGGGTTTTGTTTTGCTTTTGAGGAAATTCCACTCCTTCTAGCCCAATTCCTTCAAAGAAGCTCTCCAAGGGAGATTTTCTGAAGTATCTCATTATTATGGGGTGCTTCCACTTAAATAGGTCTTTCTAGCAAGGGACCTTCCCTTATTCCTAGCTAGAGAAAGACATGACACAATTTTGTGTCAATTCTATTCACCCAGAATTATTCAGTAAAACAGCAATTTCATGTGCACAGACAGAGTTTGTGAGCAATACCCAGGCAGCCACACCACCCCTGTCATGTAGATGATCCTGAAAATCCCTCAGGTTAAATACTGAAATTGCTCTTTGAGTCAATTTCAGAGACTCAGAGAGAGTATTATCAATATATAGGATAATGACAGCATCTGTAAAAGCACGATAGAAGTTTGCTCAGCACCTGAATTTATTCAGAAATTTTATTTGCGACTTTATATACCTCTCCTGAACCCCTTCTTTGTTGCAGTTGTTAAAACAAGGTTGGATTAGCTCTGGTTGATTTTTGTGACCCTGTTTGTGGAACAGCCCATAAACAGCCATACAGTCACAACTCAGCAGAAAACAAACTGTACCATAAGGGCAAGAAATGAGCTGTGGGCAGAGAGAACCACTTAAACCCTCATCATGCTAAGAAATGTGGAAATGCCTATGTAGAAAGGGAATGTTAACTTCCACATAAAAACACTGTGTAGAAGCAAGGCAAGAGACTGAACTGGCTCTGGCGGTCTACTTACATATGAAAGATAATGGAGTTCCCTTTTGTGATTCCAGCTCAAGTTGTGCGGCATTCAGAGATGAGCTTTCTCTTTAGGAGAATATACATTTCAGTCTGCTAAGATCTTACTCAAATCTGAGTTCATAGAATCATTATAGAATCACAGAATGCTTTGGATAGGAAGGGGCCTTAAAGCTCATCTAGTTCAAACCCTAGCACCATGAGCAGGGACACCTTTCATTAGATAAGAGCTCCATCCAACCTGGCCTTGAACACTTCCAGGAATGGGGCATCCACAAATTCTCTGGGCAACCTGTTCCTCACCACCCTCACAGTAAAGAGTTTTTTCCCAATATCTAATCTAAACCCCCTCTTAGTTTTAACCCATTCCCTCTTGGTTTGCCCCTTCTACTTCCGTACACACTTCATTTTGTTGTTTTAGCCTGAACCTCCTTGAGTAGAGACTCTTCATACAGGAACTTTCTTCTGAGAGCCCTGGTTTTGGTTGACGTTTCCTGCTGAGGATGTGTTAAATAAATAGTAATGTTGTACCAGGCATGAGGAGGAGTTGGAAAAGTTGACTTTGAAAAGCATTCACAAGCTATAAACTGTATTCAGAATTCAAAAATGTCCAGTTTATAAATATTTTTACTATTTAATATTGGTTATTATCTACTATTATTTAAGGTGATGCAGCATCTGATGTTAAAAAAACCCTCAATTTTTGGGGAGGTCAGTGCTCAGTCAGAAAACTCAACTTTTGATAAATATTTTTTTTTTTCTGGAAAAATCATATGGCAGCTACAACGTTTTGCAGCCAATGCTTTCCATGCCACCCATTGTCACATCAGGCTGCTACTCTCACATAGACCAACACAAATCCAAGGCAGCAACAAGTCAGTGCAGCTTGTGAGAGAGTGGATTTAGCCTGTCTCTGCCAGAAGAGGATTGGGAGTCGTAAGCTGCCCAGAAGACATCAGCTGTGCACTTGTGTTGCTGAAAGGCAGATGGCCTGAACACGATGTCATAACTCTGCCTTTTAGTCCCCTGTCAAGTGCAGGGGAGACACAGGCCTTGAAGCTGGAGGCTGCAGCACAGTAATTTTCTGTATTGCCCCGGCAGAACAAGCAGGGGAAATGTGTTCTTCATCCGAATTCTTCCTCTTCTTTCTTGGTTATCAAATTTTACACCTAATTACTGAGCATGTGGGGCTGGAACCTAATCTCTTTCCATCCCTAATGATGTTTAAATATCTTGAAAGACGTCATTTGTAGTATTCCTGATTATTTCTCCTTTGTAGCATTTTTGCAAAAATAAATATTAACAATAGGTAGTGTGATCAAGGTTCATGTGAAAGGTCAGAATTAGGAAGGGAAAGAATGGATAACCCACAGGAGGAAGGAAGTTAGTTGCTGCAGCAAGGAACACTGCAAGTTCACTGTGCCTTTCCTTCTGCGTGGTAAAACACGTTACATAAAATACAGCCTCTGCACAGGCAGTACCAAGGTTTCTCTGAAGGATTCTGAAGGGATTAAATAGCCTATTCAGACATCCTGATGTCAGAAAAAAAATATAATGGCATAAAGAATATAAAAGTAAATTGCACATTTTAGCTGTTAGACATACTTAAAAATGGGAGACAGTTATGTCTGTAGCAGTGAAATGTACCTGAAAAATTATTTGTCAAGTCCCTTCTAGAACCAGCAAGGTTGGCTATAAGGTCTGTATTATTTGGCAAAGCTGCTGAATAAATTCTGCTATTTAGGGATATGAAATCTGCCTATGCCCAATGTTCCTGAATGAGAAATTGCACCAATAATATAATATCACATTACTTGATACAGTTTGTGACTAGGAATAAAGATGTTTGAACAAATATTGTTGTAGCTTGATAGAGAAATATAACACTGACTTTACTTCATAAACATGTTATGTGTCCATTAAGAGTTCAACACAATAGATTTTAGTGCTTCAAAAGAACATCTTTGTGTTTAAAATGTCTGTCAATACTAAAAATTGACTGTTGAAATTAAACAGATTCCTATTATAGCTGCTGTCACTCAGTGGCTCCCAAATCAACATTACTCATTCTATAATTAAAACTTTTACTTCATGAAGTTTGTGCAGACTATTAACTACAGTTGTGTAGTCTAACCACCTTCAAAGAGACTTTTTATTGGAGAACTCCCTAAAACAAAGATTCTTCATCAAACTTTGCCGTTCTCTATACATCTATTCCAGCATAAACAAGCTCTGATGATAAGCCAAGGAAAGCTTCGTTATTCAGTTGATGTATATATTCCACTTTATCTGTATTTATGTGTTATTGTTGGTGAACCTTGACCAGCTGCTAGGTGCCCACCAAGCCGCTCTCTCACTTCTCTTCCTCTTCCCTAATGGGACAGAGGGAAAAAAAAGGATCAAAAACTCATGGGTTGAGATAAAGGAAATTTAGTGAAGAGTTAATGTTCCATCAGCAGGGGATTCCACCTAAGATCTCGTACATGCAGTGATTGCTTCAGAAGACAAACACTTAATAGTTAATGCCCCTCCTCCTCCTCCTCTTCCTCCTCTTCCTCCTCCTCCTCTTCTTCCTCCTCCTCCTCCTTTCTCTTGGCTCTTATTGCTGAACATCATCTCATATGGTATGGAACCCTCCATCAGCATGTGTCAGCTGCCCTGGCTGTGTCCCCTTAGCCCCTTGTCCACCCCCAGCCTGCTGGAGGAGGGGAGCAGAACTCTGGGGGGACATTGCAGATGCAATGTTGCCAGTGCTGCTCAGCAGAACCAGAACACTGGTGTGCTACCCATACCTTCTAGCTGCCAACACAGAGCACAGTCCTGCAAGGACTGCTGTGGGGAGGCTGACTCCATCCTAGACAGACCCAGACCAAGTACTAGGCCTTGTTTGTTGTAGCCAGGCTGGCTCTGCCATGTAGACATGATTAAAAGTGATTCTGTGGTTAAAGAAATAAGTGGTGTAAAGAAATATAGATCGGGATAAATTCCGTCTACATCTCGTCCTACAAGATCTGCATATATTCCCTCTGTTTTTCTTACTAATATAGGAACTATATCCTCTTTCCTGTACTTTAATTACCAGATTAGATGACAGACTGGGTGGCACAGGAGCTGGCTTTGGTATGTTGCTACACACACAGGAGCACTATAGGGTGATGCTCCTCATTTACTGCACCTCTGTGCTGCTGTGGCAAAACTTGTCTTCACTAATGCTCTTAATTATATCAAAATAATCATTTACAATTCTGAATAAAGTGTTTGAGTAAAACATTGATTAAGAATGTGTCATTTTCACAAGTTTAATCTACAGGTTGACTTTTTCTTCTCCTTTTGCCTCATCCCATTCTCTGTCCCTCAGTCTCCTTAGCTGAACCATATTGCTTTCTGGAAATTTTACTGTATAAATATAGATCACTGGCAAATCCAGCTTCACAGCTACAGGAAAATTTTCAGGATATTTTTACCTGTAATATTTACATTCAAACTTGCATACAGTATCAAGTCAATAGTTAACTGCAAAAATCTTTTATTTCAAAGCCCTAGATACCTCAAAGTTAAGACACAGCAAACTTTGTTGTACTTGCCTATTGTCAATAGAGTTTTTAAAAGACTTTCATCCACTAAAAGGAAAGAAACAGCCCTTTTTAAATAAATATGGAGAAAAATTGATTGTGGTCTCAAGTAATTTTAGGATTTTGAGGGGCTTTTGACCTAAAAACAGGAAATGAGGTTATTCTAAAATACAGGTAGGAGAAGAAAGCCACTTCTACATTATTTTTCCCGTTGACTTTTATAAAGCCTTTACTGCTTTTAATGAAAATTATTTGAAGGGTGCCATAGGAATTAAAAAACAATCCCGATTTCAAAGCTAGTATAGCCACAGAACCACACGAGACATTTCAGTGTTGACACTAATCAGAAAGAATCATCTTTAATGCTGATTTCAAAGATACCAGAAAAAATCCTTTTTTTGAGGGAAGAGTATTATTTGATAAAACATGCTGGTAATATGAGTTGTTTCCCTTAACATTGTTAAAAGCAGATTACAATATGCAACTGAAAATTAGCATCTGTCTTCTCTCTGAATTGACAGAGAAGGGTAAGGAGAGTTGCTGACCAAACAGGGATGCAATTGTGGCTTCTAAACTTTTGCAACTTTGTGTGGAAGCATGGGCTGTAGGATGCATCAGTGAAGTGTTCCCACCCAAGGAATCATTTGTCCCTCATAATACCAATAATACAGGTATATTTCCAAAAAGACAAAATGTCATGTTGAGACCTATGAGGTTTTTTTAAAAATAAGGACCATGTATAGTTTAGTGATTGTACACAGTATTAACTCATATGCCTTGTGTCTTCTGACTCATTCCTGACCAGGGGTTCAAACCAATATCTTTGGCTTGGATAGCATATACTGAAAAAAGCCCTGTATCCAGATGCAAGGAAGACTTTTCAGGGAGGGAGATGCTGTCTGCAAACCTCTAGATCCACCCCCAAAATATTCAATTGGCCAGATATAGAACAGCTTTCTCCTCCTGATCATAAAAATTGCTATATAATCTTTTTTACAAAACCGGCTGACAGCTTTCATATCCGGGACAGCAAAAAATGATGGAGAAAAGCCACCATATTTTTGTGGTTTTTCATCTTTTTTAAAAAAAGTATTGTAGTCTATTGCCAGCAGTGTTTACTTTTCTAATGAATGACAGTGAACCTCCATGCAGCTGCTCCTCGATATCTTCCATGGCAGTACTGTGGTTTCTCAGTGCTACAGAAGCACCTCAGGCACCCCATGGCCACAGGAACCTGTGAGGTCCTGCTCTTAGATATGCACTGCTTATGCAATGCTGTAATGATGACTAGGTGACCGCTGAAGCAGAATTTTTGTTGTTACTAGAGGACATTTGAATAGAAAGTTTTTATTGTTTGAAGCGACGTTTACAAGTTTGAATCGTGTTGCTCCTGAACAGGAACTGTGCCTGGCTTTTTTTGTATTGATCATAATAAAGAAGCTGCCAAGGGAATAAACAAGGTTTTAGTGTGTTGATTCTGTGAGATTACACAAAAATTTTTTGGAGCAATTAAAAGGTATGATAATTCATTTTTATCTATTATTCATTGATTAATATATTATTATTATTATTACAATACATTATGTATTATTATAATGTATTATTGTTACTACAATTTATTATTTATTAATTAGTATCTTAGAGCTTCACAGTCTACAGTGCATCAATTTGAACTGTGGATAAATATTGTATGTTGTTCCTTTTCTGAGGTGTATCACAATACTTTCCTCTCATTTCCTTTTCATTGGATTGCTGCATAAAGGAGAAAAACTTACTTTTTGGATAAAAATATGATACAATTTTTAAATGTGGTTTTTAAATCAAAAAAACCTTTGAAAAAGTTATGCTGAACTTACTCTTTAGTCTTAGTTTTGAAATCCCCTTAAGTTTTTGTTGGTTTTTTTTGTTTTTTTTTTTTCCTTGAAAATCAAATTCTCAAAGGTTTTTTTGCTTCAGGAGTTGGATTTGGGTAAGGAATGGAT
This sequence comes from Chamaea fasciata, assembly GCF_029207755.1. Classification (NCBI taxonomy): domain Eukaryota; kingdom Metazoa; phylum Chordata; class Aves; order Passeriformes; family Sylviidae; genus Chamaea; species Chamaea fasciata. The sequence continues at coordinate 39,545,657 of NW_027094086.1, read as the reverse complement.
TTCAGCAAGAAAGGTGTAGAGAGAATATGAGCAAAAATAAATAGAAAGCATTTCTATAATGTATACAGTTCCATTTCTTTACTCGGTATGTTGTTTTGAGGAGGGACTTCTCTTGTTGAAATTTATTTTATTCTTAAATAGATATTGACTTTCTTAAATGAAATGGCCATGAATATTTTGCCTATTAGGTCTAGCACCATTTCTTCTTAAATTTGCATACTAAATAATGCCATAGAAAACATGTCAACATTTTCTAGTTAGCAGCAAATGATGATCAATGGTTCTATGATAATTAGTATGGCTCACAGTCAATCAAAGTGATGAAAATAAAATGTCTGATCAAAAGACCTTTTCTTCTGTGCATTGTAAATTAGCATAAACATAGCTATCCCTTCATAGTGCAAGTAAATCAGAAAACACTGCTTTGGCATGAAAAGAATTCTTATATGGTTAAAGGACAATGAATTTAATCCACTGCTATATTATTTTTTTCTTATTTCTTTAATTTAGATAATTAAAAAATAAAAACCCTCTTCTTTGGGTGAGGAAGTTTGCATTGCTTGTTTTAAATGTCTGTGAAAGCCTGTAAATTGGCCGAACAATTGTTTATGAACCAACCAAAGTTAGTGAGGTCTTAGGAGCCAAATGACTGTATCAAGAGAGAAAATAAGTTAACTTAAAAACACTTGTTCCCTGCTTCTCTCCCTCGATGTCTGGGAAACTGTGGAAATGGAGCTTTGACAGATCCCATGGACGACACATTTTTACCTTGTAACCATGTCTGTTTTCAGCGCAGTACCTGTGACTTGGATTTATTTAACTTCACTGCTGTTAGTGGGATGAGTCATTATATTTTTAAGTACTCATATGATTGAGTCCTGCTGTCTAACAACAGTTTGATAATTAGCAATAATAAAGAAAAATACTGAAGACAAAACCTTATTACGAGATCCACCTTGGTAGGAATTTTACTTTTAAGACTGAGGCGACAGATCTTCTAAGAACAGCCCTCATTTAGGACATTTGTACCTCCAAGGATTAGACTTAGGCCCTTAAGAACTAAGAACATTAAGCGTGGTGAAAGATCTGTTCTACCTGACCTCTATTAATATGCAATGCATCCCAGCCTATCCCATAATTAAGGTACTGCAACACACAGATAGATGCACAAACGTTTAAAGAATAATCCCCATTTCTGAATACCAAAGTATTTGTTTCCCTTCCATTATTATTAGTTGCTCATAACATGAGCTACCAATCATATAACAATAACTCCATCTCTCTCACTGCCAGGTTTTGTAGCCATTGCATGTTGTGGTTTGTTGGACTCTTAATAAAATACCTGTACTCCACTGTGGGTGTTCGGTACTTGAAGGCTGACCTTAGCAACACTGAAATCCTGTTCTAAAATGTCAGGTGTCAGTTATGAGTGCAGCCAAGTAAGAAAGAAGGGCTGTGTCCTGGAAAATTGCCATTCACTAACTACATACTTTGCTGTATTTTGCTGTTAGGGATGGGGCTACACAAGAAACAATAGTATTTGAATTTTTTAAAAATATTTGTTTATATTTTGTTTAGAAGTATGTGGCCAGGTATGGTCAGGTTTTCATTTTTTTTTTTTTTGCTTCTTTTTGCTTATCATCAGTTTATCTTTTTTTTTTTCTTTTCTTGCTTGGAAACTGGTGTGTAACTGAATAAATAATGAGCAGGTAAGCTAACAAATGTAGCAAATATACTGCATGCTTTGAACTTTTCTTCATGCTGATGAATGTATGGGCAGTGCAGATCCTACAAGCTCCGGACATCTATGTGTCATTGTAGTCAGTTGGCTTCATGCCTGAAAAGTGTGAAAATGGTTTACAAAGCAGAGCAGAAATCATTTTATCCTCTGACCATGATTTCAGAAGTGTAATTTACCAGCAATTAAAACCCCCCAAAATGTAAGCTGAATTACTCTTCTCTTGGGATTCCTAACACCATTTAATTTGTGTTTATTTTATCCTTTGGCATTTTATCTTCTAATAAGCCTTCAAGGGAGAATGGAGTATTAGATTTCTATTTAAAGGAAAGGACAAATAGAAGTAGAGTAAGTACACTCTAATGGCCAAAATTATTCAAGATTTTTGGCTTCAGCAGCATGCAAACAAACATCTGTATTTACTGTGTTGAAGAGGTTTATTTGTTTTACAGAAGCATTTGCTAGAGATTTATTTACAGGTAATATTTATTTACTATCTCTTCTCCATTTGAGTAGATACAAATTTCCTACGTTTATTTATTTGTGGAACACCAGCTGTGTCACTATACTTCCAAGTCATCTTTCAGTATTTCTTTATTCTGATACTTTGAATATTTCCTTAATGGAGAAGCCAACCTTTGCCTTATATTCTTCTAGTTGTTTATTTAGCAGGTCTCCCATGTGTGACCCACACAGTTTATTGACTTGGTCATCCAATGGTGAAAAGGAAATAACCAAAATACTACCTAAACCCACACTAAAAAATCAGATAAAACCAGAATTGTTTTTCTAAGATTCTGTTGCCATTTTCTAAATTAACATATCTCTTAGCTGGTTTTCTATTATTCTATCCCAATTTCTAATTACAAAATTAGAGAAGAATGCTGATTTTATTTTGCATGATTTTTCACCAAGACACTTCAATGTGTCTAGAAATACACTAGAGGAGCACAGTCTCGGCTTGAAAATGTTTGCAATGTTACTAGTTTAGAAGGGTTTGGACTTTGTTGTACATTCCTTATGCTTTTGTTGTCTCCAGGTCTGCTTTTTATACATCAAAATCCCAGAGATTATTCTGTCTTCTGTTTTAAACTGTCTTCTCTTTGGAGACATATTCTGAAGGGAAGACTTGGAAGACTGAAACCAACTCATTAAAGCCCCTAGTCTGCAAATATTTTCTTGGTATCCATCTATGAGTTGCTCTGTTTTCTCCACATAGTAGGGTGAAACATTTCCATAACTGTTCAGTTGGGGTTTCCAGCCTGAACTTCCTTCAACACGCTCCATGCTGATGGAATCTGACTTAGGGCTTGCTTCATTATGCATTGGCTGGAGGTCTAGATATGGAGAATTTCTTGACCCCCAAATATATGTTCTGTATATTTGAAGAATGCTGGTAGGTTGGTGCTTTGCAAGCACATGCACTTTAAAATTACTGTAGTGTAAAGCTCACAGGGTAGAAACTCCTTCTGCTTTTGTGGCATACCTCATAAGACCCTCCTGGTATGGTTCCTGTAGAGCCACATGACGTCCAGAGGTGTATGGGCCAGACTGTGAGCATCTCCTATCCAGGGGGAGGGAGTGATTTTCCACCCCACCCACAGTCAGGGGCTGCCCTGGCTGTGTGAATGGAAGTAGGCTTGCACTGATGTGCTGTTTCAATTTGAGTTTGTATCTGAGCTCTTGCTTGAGTTGTGCTCAAAATAAAACCGGAATTAATTTTTTTGTGCCTTTGAGGAAATTTACGTAAAATGGTGCCTATTTATTGGCTCATTCCTTATGCTTATCTTGGAAGGGGCTCATATGGTTACTTAGGACCTGGAATAAGAAAGAATTCTGCCCATACAAAACAACACTTGGGATTTTGGTGCGTTTCCTCAAGTGACTACAGTATTTCCTTGATACTGCTTAATGTGTTTTTCTCAAAAGAGGAACAAAACTAATTGCTGAGACCTTTGTGTCCTAGGGGATGTGTCATGGACAGAGAAAAATATTCTTCACAGCCATTACCTTCTCATAGTTATTTCTTGCCAAACCCTCAAGGATAAGCTGTCAGTGTCCGTATACAACAGATTATATAAGATCATCATTTTCCACTCCATAAAAGATGTTACTCTGAAAGCAACATTCTGATATTAAATAAAAATACTTTGTACTATATTAAGTCTTTCATCCAAAGACATAAAAGTGCTCTCCAGTGTTATTATTCATGTTGAACAGAAGATTAAAATGAGCCATGCAAGGGTGAGGCAATCTGCCCAAGGTTACAGGAGTCAGCAGTTGTTATTCCAGCCCCAGACCTCTCCTGAAGTATAAGCAAAAGCGGATGTTTTGGTTGTGCAGAAAACTCTCCTTCTTGTGCAGCATCAACATAGCAGGAGTTGGGGAAGCCTACATGTCAATAGTTGGGATCAGATTACAAGATAGGGCTTTAATAAGCAGCTGTGGTGTAAATCCAGTAGATGTGCAAATACAGTTGTTGGGCAGAAGTATAGCTAGGTTTCACATGATACAAATTAATACAAGACCCAAGATGCAGGGAAATTTTTTTCAGTGATCATTTGCCTAAACTTGCAGACTGGGTTTAGTCAAAATTCCTTGCTAATCTAGCTAAAATGTTTTGAGCAATTTTTAGTAAATTCTTTTATTTTTGAGTGGTACTATCCTCCCTTTGAATGCTCATCTGAGGTTTATACAGTGTTTTCTGTACTCACCCAATATTTTGAATCACCAAGCAGAAGAGAAAAAACTATTATTTTTAGTATAGTAACTCAGGGAGAAAAAAAAAAAAAAAGACTAGCAAAATTTTACTTGGAAGTAACCAAAAAAATTGTAGTATATTGTTGACAGATAACCAGTGGATTAATTGTACATGATGTAAATAGGTTTATAATATTTAGAGGTATACTTTGAGCAACATTGCTAATATGGTGGAATAATATCTCTGCAGCAAAGATAAAGAATTCCTATGGGCACTGGATATCAGTTTGGATGATTATAATTGCCAAGAGCTTTCTACACCCTTTTTTCTTCTGAAGGTATCTTCTGTTCCCATTTCCACTTATTGCATGTGAGAGCTGACCCCAAACCCCCCTCCCTGTTCTTTTGCAGGCAAGGAGCCTTGTGCAGCTCAGGAAATTGGCACAGCCATTACCAGCTCTGATGGCTGGCAGAGCCAGAGTAGTCCTGTGCTGGGACCTTCCCTCTTCCCCTTGTTTTGGGGAAGTTTGGCAAGGTCATGCTTCTCTGTGTGTGTGCCCCCTCTCCCCAGGCTGGCACTGTGCTCAGAAGGGAGCCATCCTCCTCTTCCCACATGTAGTTATGTCCATATACATTAGCTGGCTTACCTGAGTGGTTGTCTTGATAATTTACAGTGACTTTCAGGGCTTGAGAAATGTATGCCACATAGCATGCTAATCTGCTGTATTAATGTGAGTGATAAATTAGGCTTTCAGTCTCACTCTGCTGGCTGGAAGAAACCTTTCTCATGCACTCAGTGCATTCCTCTATACCTAGCTTTTCAAAGAGCCTCCATTTAGAATATTTCCATAATTCTGAGAGTTTTAGAGTAGTGGAATTTTAAGACCTCTGCGAAGCTATTTCACCAGCCATCACATGTCCTAAATTTCAAGATAATACATCAATTCTAGTATGAAATAATAATAATCTTAGCACCATCATAGCTGAAAAACACATAGAGGTATTTCTGGGGAAGGAAACAAATAAACAAAATAAAGTTTCTTTTTGATGTTAGAGAGCAGCTTCTGGCATCCACACAAACCATCTATAGAAGGTTTGTCTTCTATAATGTTAATACCTTTACTAACAGCAGATAACAAGGCTCATCAACAGAGGGACTTGAATGCTTGTTATTGCTGTAGAAATGAAATTGCAGCATTTAGAAACTATTGAGATTAAAATTTGCTGAACTACTGCTTAACTTACGTCAGGTAACTGATACATTTACATTCCTGCCATGGAATCTGACTATCCTCCTCCTTAAGATGCTAGCCTTGACTTGTCTGACCTTTTGGAGGATCGTCTGTGCACCCATCTGCAACTTCTGCTTTTCATTGTGCTAAAGAGGGTTTAAATAAATAATATTTTTTACTGAAGAATCTGACTAGTACAGAAATAATTATCTGTTGTAGTTTTGCAGAATAGTTATATGTAGGACAGAGAGAGACAATTTTTATAATCCAGTGATGATATTGCTTGGTAGTACTCATTGTGTTAGCTTAAGTTACTTTTTAATACTCTCACTACCATTGCAGCATTCATCAGTGTCCTTTGCCTAGCAGTCAATACAGAGAGTAATCACAAATCCCAACAAACTGCATGAGCTGAGCAAAACCTGTGCCTGCTATTGCCCTGGTCATTTCCTTAGCCCTCATAGTCTAGCACATGCTTATGTGCTCCTGTCAGGCTTTTTGAACTTGGGGATGTTGCCTCCTCTGCTTCCCATCTTTCATTTATGACTTTGCTTTTACAGCCTGTGGACTCACCAGGTCAGGAATCACCACATAGCTTATGTAGAGAATGACCCAAGAACTTGAAGAAGCACAGTTGTGTGAGCCAAGAGATCCTAGAGTCCTGCTAATACAATTAGGGTGCACAAACTCAGATCGGGTTCAGACTATTTAGCCTTGGTTTGGTGTCTCTGGGTGGTGCTGCATTGCTTTGCTTTGGCTCTCCAGTGTTCACCTGACTAGTATAGAATAGTCTCTATACAAGATGTTATCAAAACGAAAGGTTGACCTAGCATACACTGAGCAGATATGATTTGTAGGGTTTTTTAAGGAATGTGGTTCAATGCAAGATGGAAGCACAATGACTTTGTAAATTAACAAAACTTCCAAAAGCAAAAATAGGTTATTCTGTGTAACACTGTACCTAAAGGACAATCTTTTTGCCAAGGACCTTGCTACATAGGAGCCCAATCCTGAAAACTGTGCTGGGGAAGATACTTAATGGTTTTCATACATATTAGGGATGGGATGTACACAGATAACATTGTAAATACCGGTATAAAGTATCATGCTTTTCATTTCTATATTTTCTTACTGGAAAGAAAGAACAATGATTGATTATCTATTGATGTAATGAGGTTGTACAAGCCAGTAGCTATTACTCTTTACTACAGTGGATTAGCTGTATACAGGAATACAGCATGAGGCATTTGTCAGACAAATGCCTTGCTTTACAGATTTGAATGCCTCGAACATTTATCTAGAACTTACCTAAGTATGCTCCAAGGATCTAATCCCTGAAGGTGAGGTGAAAAGAGCTTTCTGTTAGATGTCATTCAGCCGGAGTCGCAGAATGAAGGGTGACAGCATCATATGAGAGCCATTCACCAGAACTGTCATTTTACATTTCCAGGAGGGAAAAAGATTTAAACATCCACTTTATATGTGTGATTGTTTTCTTATCTTTTTTCCCTTCTCTCTTGACCCTTCTGGAATATATTTTCTCCACTGTTTCTTTGGGGCAAAGCCTTAGCACCCTGTAGATTTTCTGTCAGACACTCTGGTTTGCACTCGTGACCCAGCTGAGTGAACTGTGAATGTGTAACTAGATAAATGTCTGAATCCTCACTAAATAACAGCTGTTCTCCACTAGTACAATGCCAGTTACCGAAACAGAATTACTGCTGGTTTGTACTGAAATGTGTGTTGTAAGAAGATTGATCCAAAAAATTACCCATTCCAATACCTTATCTATTAGAATAAAACAAATTATATTAAATCTGTTGGCGTGTGACTTACATCCCACTCTTCTCTCTCCAGGCCACAGGGAGGAATTCAATTCAGACTGAGGAGAGAATGCAATTTCAAAACAGTTATAGTTTCGTTTATTTCTTTCCACAAAGCACGTTCATGTGGCAGGTGGTGATACCAATGCCTCTCTTTTGGCATTTAATAGTTCAAGATTTGGAGAAGAAGCACATGCTTCTTTTGAGAGTGTAGGTCCAGAAAAAGGAGTTCTTTCCAACCCCTTTCCAACCTGTGATACCCCCTCTCTTATGTACAGGTCACCACATCTGGTTCATTAGTGAGGTAGTCATTCTAGATGAACACTCTCTGGTAGTATTAAGCTGCAATGTAAATTGTGACAGAGCTGCTGTGAGCCATGCAGGTGCTCTGAGCACATATGATGTGACATTGAGCTGACTTAGTGGATTTTTATCAAAAATGCTTAAACATGTCTTTCAGCACCACTTCTCAAGTTGTGCACAATTAAAAAGAGAAATATACTTGCCAATAGCCTATTTTACAAAGAAAAAGTTATTGCAGCATTCAATCTGTGTGATAGCTTGTAAAATGAAAGCTGCAGATTATATTTTAGTCACTGGGAAGTTCTAAATAAACTGCTTTGACCAAACTAGGGAAACATGAGTAAAGTCTGAAAATGTTTTCCGAGTCAGATCTAATCCCTGATCATTTACAGAGAGCAAAACTGCTTTCTGACTTCAGATATACCATGGTAGAGGACAAACTCAGAGGTGTGCAGTGAAAGAATGAGAAACAATGGGTGCAAGTCACTGCCAGGCATAAGGAACAAGTTCTTTGCCTTAAAGACAGTCAAACAGGAGAGTGGATTACACAGAGTTTGTGAAATCTCCATTATGAAAGCATTCATAATGTGACTGGAAAAGACCCTGGGCAACCTGATAGAACTTCAAAGTTGCCCCCAGTGAGAAGCAGATGACCTCCATTAGGCCTTTTCTACTGGTATTATTTTGCAGTTCCACGATTTTGATTTTTAAATGGAATTTTGAATTTCAGCAGATAGCTCTATTTAGCTCTCGCTCAACATTGACCACCTCACGTATGTAGAAATGTGCACCATGCTGTGCTTGTGCATGGTTCATGTGTGCAAGGTCACTTGATGGAGAAGGCTTAGGTTGTAGCAGAGGAAAAATTTGGATTCTGCTGGGGTTTCTTCAAGCGCAGAGCTGCCAGTTCACACTCTGTTGCACTTCAGCATGGCAGGTCCCATCTGCCAGGGCTATGAACCTTTGGAAAACGTGAGTTATGGAGCATGACATTCACTGAAGAGTTGTCTCTGGCATATAGGATCCTTAGATGAGCATGGGGAGAATTATTAGCACCATTCTGTAAGCTCAAGCCAGGGAGCCATACTCAACATGCCAGACTGAGGCACACACTCCTCTTGGTGACTGGTACCATAGAGGGAGACGGAAGAACTAGCAGTGAGTCTCTTGCTGAATGCAGATTGCACAAGCCAATTTGCTCTGGCTGTGCTTCACACAGAAATATGTTCCTCTCAGCTGATCCCAAATATTTAATTCAGTCACTGGGTTCATTCTGGAGCAGTTCCACAGTCTCTGTCAATGAAGAGTGTCATGCTGTAAAGTGCTTAGCCCCAGTTACCTTGGTTGAGACATTTAGAAGAGTCCTGCAGGTACAGAAGCTGAACTTCTCTAAGCTTCCATTTGGCACAGGAGAAATAACAATTTTTTTCAGAATTTATACTGTGGTTTGGTTTCATCGTGGATTTATTTTCTCCTAAAGTCATATTGTAGCTAATTCTCATTGTATCCTTACGTAATCCTCTCTGAAAAGTCAGCTCCAAATATTCTAATATCTCACGAGCAATATGGGATGTGGAGAGGATCCACACAGGTATATTTCATTTCTTTTCTCCCATACCTCCCAACAGCTTTGAAATGCAAGAGGAATACCAATTGCCCATCCTCTTGCATGTGTCCTCTTGCTTTTTTGAGGTTAAAAATTTAATCTCAGAATGTATTTGTATTGAGTTGAGGTATTAGATATGTTAATGCATTTTGTTTTCAGTGTTTTATTCAGAAATATATTCTATGATCCAATTTCATATCTGAACCTGTAAATAAATATATATATATATATATATATATATAAATGAATGAATATATAAAACAGCCTTTAGATTAGATAAACATTTTCAAAAAAGGTTTTCTCATCTTCAAATATTCTGAAAAAATTTTTGGTTCAATTTAGCTTTCAGAGTGCTATTTCATTATAAATCTAAAACAGATTTGAGAATCATACATCTTGTTATTTTTTAGTTAAAAATTGGTTTTATTCAAGGGACTCTTTGGTCTGCCTTAGATTGTAAACTCCTTGGGTGGGAACTGTCTTTAGGAATGTCACAAAAAAGCTCTAATGGGACTTTTGGTATACTATTTACAATAGGAACAGGATTAAATAACGCCTGTATTTTTAAAATGGGGCTTAGACTGGTCATGGTGGCTTTTTTCTACTTTCTAAAATTATCTTTTCTTCATCAGTCTGCTCTGTGTGTGTATTCAGAACTAAACTGTAGAACTTTCCTTTTAATAAGAGTCATTCTCTTGAAAACCTCTTATGCTTTCAGTGATGCTGATAGTGATGCTGCCTTGCAGGATAACAAGAACATTGGTCTGTCTTGTGTCACGGATAAAGTTATTTAATGAAGTTGTGAATGTCAAAATCTTGCTGATAAATGATCACGATAAACACAGCTTTCTTTTCAAACTCCAGACTTTATTTACAGGGCTAACAATAATAGCTGTCTCCCTGACTATGATATTCTTCATCTGTGATCACTGAGAAGCAATAAACACAGGCAAGAGGCATCTTTTGAAATATTATAGGATTCAAAGTATGAGACACATGCTAGAGTTCATTCTGTAACTCTTTACTACTCTGTAAATCAGGTGATGAAATACTGTATGTTTTCAATACAGTGCTGCATGGCTTGCTGAAAACAAACCATGGTAACAAATTCTTTTTAGATTGTTATTGCTCAGTTGTGAATCTGTTTGTCATTCCCACCATTGCCCAAGGTAAGTAGGACTCTTCTAAAAGACATTGCATGTCTGTAGGTAGAAATTTGACGAGGCATTCATTGGTCCTTCAGGAAGTGTAAATAGATTTCTGGTAATGATGAATGAAAAGAGAATTATTTCAATATTGAAGTCAAAGACCTTGCTACTTGGGTAATATCTTTAATGCTACAGTCCCTTAACCAACTCCCTTCCTTTTCCCTTTGTGTATCTTGTCAGAGAAACCAACAAAATCAATTTATCCTGTGCTTCACCCTCTCTAAGAATAAACTAACTAAATACCAGTACTGAAAAGGGCTTTGAGAATTACCAATAAAAGGCTCTAGAGCAAGGTTATGTTTATTAATAAATAACATGTCAAAGAATAGGGTTGTCGGTGTAATGGGTGAGTAAGCAAGCTAATCTGTAATTTTACATGTATTTGGTCTAGCAATTCCAGAAGGCACTCTGCCCCAAGAAATCTGTGGTATGCTGTTACTACTTGGGTTTTTGGTCTGACTACATCTTTATCTGTTTAGATTCACAAATAGACAAAGATCCTTGCAGTGGTGGGAAAATGTATCCTGTTCCAGTAAGGGACAGACAACATTCCCCTTTCCTTCTCAATGTTATCCCATGTGGTCTGTATGCCTCCATCTTTGAAGAAGGCTAGAATACTTACTGGCATAAAAGGGATGGTTTTGATACCTCCATTTATGGCGACATAAAAGTCTTAAAATCTATATAATATCTGTAATAAGTGCTCCTGCTTTAAAATATGCTTCATCTGTTTACAAAAAAATGAAATGTTGCCTGTATAATCAAGCAAAGATGGTCTAGGTCTTGAAGTAGTTGTTTCTGCAGTAACCCTTTAGAAAACAGGGTATACGACTCTTTCTTACTAGTTCTGGTACTCCACCAAGTTCATTTAGGATTAGTTTATATATCCAGCCGCAGCACTACATTTTCATCTTACCTTGTGATGGTGTTTCTTTAAGCAGTGTATTACCTGTGTACCTCCTGATCTGCCATGCAGCTGTTGGTTTGCTCATCTCTGGTTGAAACTCAGGAGCTGTGTTGACTGGATTCTCAGGTAGCATTGATGTTCTTCAGGTGGGAATTTAGAGCACCGGGTTACTAGCAATGGCCTTTGATTTTGGAATGCTTTCTCATTTAGCAGATCTTCAAGGTGCTGGTGATCTTCAGGGTATGCAGCCTCTCTGCTTTATCATCTTGCTTTTGAGGAAAGTTTCAGGACAGTTTAATGAACATAGGAAAACAAAAAATTATTATTGTGAGTTATTTCCTTTATGAAGCTTATAACTATGCATCGTTCATGGTGCTGAACTTATATGTCTCTCATGTAAGAAATATTAATTCTTTGCTGCTGGTAATCTAGGTACCATGCTTTATGATTCTTTTGTATGCTTCTCTGAAAACCTCTCCAAGAAGGGTCATCAAGGCAAATCAAGCCAGTGGTGTCTGTCCCTCTCCAGCTATAAATAAGAATAGCACTTCATGTTTGTCATTCTAACAAGGGAATTTTTATGACAGCATTTTGTACTTGAAGATAAAACTTTAATTATGTACTGGACAGCAGTTTTGTTGTAGCAATATATCTAAAGGATTAGATGACAGAATTAAATTTACTTAAAATAAAAATAAGTGTGAGCACCATACACTTGATACTCCAGTTAAGTTAGTGCCCCTCATTCAGTTGTATTAGAAGGGTTATGTAGAAAGGATATTTTATTAATGAAAATATATTGGTTTTAACTTTTTCATCGTTTCATGCTAAAAGATTTGACCAGTTAAGCTTGCAGAAACCAGTGTGTCTTTTTCAGAGAGAAAATCAGACCTTGAACTTTTCAATGGCCAATGAAAGGAGCTTCTGTAGAGTGTTCCAGAAAGGCTGCTGTTTTTAAAAAAATAAACAAACACAAACACTAGTTAATTAAACTTCACAGGATGATGCGTGTTCATCTGAGAATTTATTTTGGGAGCTGTAGAATGCATTTTCATATTTAAAGGGAGCATTTATCTGTGATATTACTAAGTTTCCTAATTTGCCCTTGCCATCTCATGTAGCACCTAACAGAATGGAACAAAAGGAATATTATTTGGCAATGCAGCACCATGAGAATTTTCTGGCATTCAGTATTGTTTGACCCTGTAAAACTTTTTGGTATTTATTCAAAGGAGAGTAATAACAGAATTTTGGAACCTCCTTATCCACAAATTGTATGCAATACCCATAAGCCTTTTCAGTTTATTGGAATATTAACTTGAATTTTTCTTATTCGTCTCTAGACTATGAATGTATGAACTTAAGTTGAACTGCTTTTGATAGTGAACTGTCCAACTTTTCAGTGTCTATTCAGATATTCTTCATATCTCCTGGGTTCCTGTGAGACTTTTTGCCTGAAATTCCATATTTTGCCTTCAGTTTGAGTCATATTTCTTTTGCATTGCTCTTTATCAATAAGTATTCTGTTTCATCTATTCATCCACAAGAGATCAGTGCTCTTTCTAACTCTTCCTCTGTAACATTAGGAAATTTGACCTAAATAATCCAGGTAATAAAAACTCTTACACTGAGTAATGAACCTCATGAAAGCATGATTCATTTAAAGCAGACACCTATCCGTTGTTCTATGTTTATATTTTAAAAGTTACCTACTTAAGGAAGAATGACGGAGGTAAATACTTTTAATGTCTATGATAATTTTATTAGAAAGCTTCAGTGTGCAAGAAAGAAAGGAAAATGTGGAATTTCAGGAAACCAAAATTCTATCCTCATTGATAATGGGAGAATGACAGTTTGTAATGAACCTTGCTGCTTGCTCAACTTTTGATGTCATCAGGCAGCATTGGCTGATTTTAGAACAGTCAGTTTTGGTAGGAAAATGTTATAGACTGAGTCATCTATTGGACTTAAATTCATCTTTGAGATAAACTGCTTCTTTGGAAACCCTGTGAAACATTCTTGTGAAGTCTTTAGCTGATTTAGAAGTAAATTAAATGCTAATCTTCTGAATACTTCTCTTGGAAGATTGATTCAAGTCCTGGCACAATTTTTTATAGCAAGGAAAATTTGTGATTCTAAAATTCTTTAAAGATGATTCAAATTTTGCTATTCATATTGACCAGCTGTGTTAGCTCAAAGAGCCAACTCTGACTTCCTCTCCTTTCAGACAGTATTTCAGAGAGAATTGTTTGATTTTGGCACAAGAAGCAGTGGTGTCTCCCAGACTACATTCAAAAATTACCAAGGCACAATAGAAGGATGTGCAATGAACCTTCCCTGAAATTGACGTCTTTCAGGTGAGGTGACAAAGAGACTTCAGTTGAAAAAAATCCTTCAACATCTATCACATTGAAAAAATGTACCCTTCATTGTTTTTCAGTCCATACTTGTTATTTTCTGCTTGCCTTTTTTTTTCTTTTCTTTTCTTTTTTTTTTTTTAGTCTTCTGAGGGTACTAGCTGGGGTATTCTTTCCTAAATAGTTAATAGGTGTTAGTGAATCATCTCATTACCCTGGGTGATCTCTTTCTGTATCTGTTGGCAAAAAACACTGTGGAAGAAGCATCATCTAATTCATTCTTGTGGTTCAATAGATAATTCTATTGACTGAATGCTACAAGCAGTGTTTCTCTGTAAAGCCTGTGTTGCCTGGTTAAAGAAATATTCTCCTTGGATTCTGCTTGGGTTTCACCAAGGAGAAAAGTATTTAGGGAGGGATGAATTTGGCAAATGTATTCCACTGTGTGTCCTTTCACCTGAGGTGTTTTTATAGGCAGCTTATTAATGAATCATATTTTTAGAAGGATAATTTTTAGAAGTAGTACATGCAAATTAGGTTGTCTGTGTTATGCACTGGGACAGGAAGGGCCAGATTCCCCTTATGTGGCTGGTGCTACCAAAGCAGGTCGATTTACAGCAGTGCCAAATGGACTCACCTCTCTCATTCCACTGGTAATGAAGATATGAGTCAGAATAGCCAGTAGATGTCAGTAAACACAAATCTGAATGAGAGAAGTCTGAAAACACTCTGCCTTTTGGGGAGTTTGGCTATTCAGTATTGAACAGAGATTTACATGGATGGTAAAAGACCATCAAGTGTCTCATAAAGGACTTGATTATTACATTTCTTGTGTATTGAAAGTGTATATGATAAGAATTTTTTTCTTTTTAACCGTCTTTCCAAGAGCGGGGGGAAGAATATTCAGTTTGTTCTAGTGCATTCAATTTAGCAGGTGGGCAAGACTACTTTTTGAACCCTTCCAGCTCACTATGGTTTTATGATACCAGTGCTCGACTTCAAAGACTGGGAATGGGGAAAGAGGACCTGCACGAGTGACTCCCAGGAGCTTACCCCTACCCAAGCCTGCACAGCTTTGTTCAGTCCTTGCCTTCCCTCTACAAAAAGAAGACCACTGAGGGAATGAACCATTTTAACCTACGTCACTTCAAGGCACTGAGAGGAGTTACAGGAATATTTGACTCTTAAATTGTTTCTTTTCACACTGAGCACTGACAGAGTTTGAGAAAAGTTTTAACACTGGCGCCGTTCAAAACTGTATTCAGAGACTCCAGCCTCTAATACTTTTCCAATTGCAGAGAGTGAACATCATCAGCAGTTCTTCTGCTGATAAGAGGATTTTAATGACTCTGATTATGAGAAAAATACTTTTTGAAAGGTTTTAAAGAGCAGCTGAAGGATGCAGCATGGTAATGCATTTGTAGTACTTCTACCACACAATATTAATACACTAGGATTACTGTTGAATTAATTAATAATGGATTCAGGGCCTTCCCTGAGGAGAAAGGCTGTGCACTCTTTTAAATGGACCCATCAGAGAAAGTAATGATGGTACCTGTCTTTTATATAGCACTTGTGTTTTGGGTGGGAACTGTGCTGGGAGAAGTCAGTCCTGGAGGCGTTATTCTCTTCTGTGGATTCATTCAGTGGTCTTCACCTCAGTAGGAAAAAAATGATTTTCAACCCTTTTAACTGAGTAGTCATAGCACACTCTTAGCTTTGAAATGCCTCATGCTGGAAGAGGAATACTGGATGTCTCCCGTGTCTGAGTGTCATTCTAATCATTCAGATGTTACCTTATAGACTGGTCTTGGCTGAATATAAAACATAGCTGTGGTTTAAGATGTAATTTAAAATGCACACTCCTTGGGAAAATGAAGAGTGTATTGTGTTGGATTTTGGAGGCAGGTAGTTCTTCTTCAGCAGAGAATGAGGCTTTTTGGGTTTTGGTGGCCTGAGATCACAGAATCACAGAATAAGCTGAGTTGAAAGGACTCACAAGGATCATCAGTTCCAGCACCCAGCCCTGCACAGCACCATCCCCAAGAGTCACATTAAGTGCTCAAGAGTATTGTTGGTGCAGCACTGAATCAGGCGCTTTAACTTAGGAAGAAATAGGACATCAGCTGCAACTCTGCCATGAGTGTTTCTGGTAAATAAGCTCTGGGCACTTAATTCTTTAAATATGTTGGGTTTTTGAATTACTGTGCTGAGACGTTTTGCCTTGTGTTTTGTACTGCATGTGAAATTTCTATGCTTAATGCAGGTCTCTCAATACTACATTTCTATGTTGGCTGTTGAGTGGAGGGGCTGTGGAGCAAAGGTGTGTGATTGAGGCCTCTGAACAGTGGATTAGGTTCTGTGAATTGTAGGTGGATTTTCTCCTGTGATGTTAAGAGAAGCCATCCATCCATCCATCCATCCATCCATCCATCCATCCATCCATCCATCCATCCATCCATCCACATTAAATGGCAATGAGAAATGCAGAGGAAACTCCATTTTTTTCTTATTACTGCTGCTGCTTACAGCCTTTGAGAAGGTTATTTTAACTGTACTTTAGATGTGCTTCAGTCACTTCAGGTAAAAGAAGGATAAAATAATTTTTAATGCAACTTTTGAAGGGCTTCATTTCTGATGTATGCATCTTTTACCTCCGTATGATTTCTCAGCTATCTTGTTTCTTTTTTTCATAACTGCAACTAATTTAAAGCAAGTGTGAACTGATTCATTCAAAACAGAACATCATTTAACTGCTTGCTTAGGGGTCATCAATATAAATGGTAAAAAGCAAAAAGCTTCAAATCACACCTTTGCTTTCACAAAAATCTTTATCTTTTCTCCCAAGCTTTGGGAAATGCTGCTCAGCTCAGCTGCTTTCATGAACAACGCACAAACCACAGATACTGTGATTTTTCCTTTTCGGAGCTCTCTCAGGCTTCTGGTGATAGTCTCATTCATCTTCATCATCAGTCTTTTGTTTTTCTCTGCCTTCTTCAGAAAAAGAAAAAGGAAAAAAAAAGAAAAGTATTTGCTAGAGTAGTTATAGTCAAGCAGCAATATTCTTCAATTAATAGCTCCAGGTACCATTCAATGAAAAGACTCCGTCTCTGATTTTGTTCAGTGTCCTGATACCTTCATCTACAGTAGCCTCCTGTGCTTTAAAACTATTGGACCACATAAACTGAGGTGCCTATGACGTATTTTTTATGTTTAATGTTTAATTAGACATTTGAATGATGCAGGTATTGTTTTCCTTTCTCCTCACTGTATTTTTCTTCTCCCTGCATCTCTTACTTGTTGATTTGACTTGATGGAATTCATGTGCCCTTTGCATATATTTCTGTTAACATATGGTTTAAAAGATTTAAACTGTATAAGCAAATGTCTATTTTTGGTCCATCAAGATTTAAGATGAAAGAAAATCCTGGCCTTAGGTTTTCCATGAGTCACATTAGCCATACTAGAATTGAAACATGCATGCTGAGTTACACTCATGTGAAAGCAAAGACTATTCTTTTTCCTCTGCTTCTAGATTTTAGTTCATGTTAATTGGAAAAAAAAAAGTAAAAAATTATTACCTTTCTGTACATGTATATGGGTTTTCTATTTACAATGTGTCTTTTACTTGTAATTTTACAACAAAAAAAGAAAAAGGCCAGGAAGTCTCACAATCATTTTCGAAAGAAGAAATCAAAAACAGACTGCAAGTTGAACTCACACAAATGAACACGTCAGGTAGGATTGCTTTGGATCAGCTGTGCTGCCCTGAGTGAGAGGAATGCAATGCAAATGTCTGGTTTGCTTCTGCATTCCTCAGTCAGATGGAAATGTGTCTTGTTGGGTGCCTTTCGTCGGGAAGGTGGAATGAACGAACTCGGAACAAGGGTCATCCATTAGAGCTGCTGAAGAGAGTGAGGAGTAGATAAGATTCTCAAGTGATTGAATGGTGTGTGATTACAACAGCAGTGGAAAAAACATCCAAGAAGATTACATTTCAGTCCTTTCAGCGAGGTCTGAAATAATGTTGCAGCATAAAGAACAAGTACAGTCTGCTAAACACAGTGAAAGCAGCAGAGACTAAATTCACAACAATGCTTTGTAATTATACACATAACTAAACCAGCAAACTAGCTAGTTCTGTTTGGAAAAATACGTGCACTTGAAGATTTGAAAATGGCAAGTCAAAGGTATGCCTATCAGTTTCTGAGTTTCCCTATAAATTACAGGCTTTTTATTTCTATTCTTTTCTTCTTTTTCCTGAAATTGATATTCTAATGGCAGCACTGCAAATGGAAAAAAAAAAAATTCTCTGCCTTTTGTTCAGGCATGAGGAAGCTGAAATCGCTTCAGTATTTCAGCAAAATGCAACCTTTCTTCAAACATGAGAGCATATTGTAGACATCTTGCAATTGTTACAAAGAAGTCACCTTTAGATATATTTCTTACAAATCTTCTGGTTTGGCCATTTTTCAGTTCAAAGAAGTCCCTTTTCTTAGATTTAAACTGCTTGCATTTTTATCACTTGTTGCTCAAGCTATTTTCCCATTGAGACAACACAATACACCAAAAAAGCAAGGCATTCTTGCTGCTAACAGAGAGGCACACTGAAAATTAATTTTGTTCTCATGGTAAATTTGCCCAAAAAGAAATAGAACCAAACTTCAGAAGTAATCAGGATTTTTTAAAAGAAGCAAGTCAATATGTGAATGAAAGCTCTAACCTCTTATTCAAGCACAGGAGGTCCTATTAGCCTTTTATTCCCTGTTGGGTGCTCTGTTTATGTGGATAAGACTGGAATGCAAGGACTCAGCAGCAGAGCATGGCCCAGCCAGGCCCTTCCCTTAACTGGGGCTGCAGCCATGGATTCCTCTCTGAAGATGCAGCTATGGAATGTACCTCAAGATCTTCAACAGAAGCTGCGTAATGGTCCTGCCCTTTCCTGTGAGGCAAAGGTTAGCTTACATAGCGTAGAGTATGTGACTGAAGCCTGTTCAGGCTTGAACAGAGAGGGTACAGAAATTTACTTTAGACAATTTTCCCTGAATCCTGCCACCTTTGCTGGAGGGTTTGAATTCTGCAGTTGGCAGTAAATATGCATAATGACACAATGAAGACCTGCCCCAGAATGAGGGCCCTTCCTGAAGTGCTGATGCTGCACCTCTGTATAGGACATCTTACGGTTTACCTTCAACAGCCCAACCTATGTCTGAATGCACTGCTCATTTATGGGCCTCTCTCTCTCCACACTCACCACCTACATCTTCCTGCTGCGAATGCTGGAGGTTAGTCCTAACCTCAGAAAACCTTCCAGGAACCTGTTTATATCATTCTATTCAGGTGCTGCATAACAGCATTTCAAAGTCCTACATTTACCTGTTTGGGTCTTTCACTAGTCTTTACTTCCTTTCACTAGGAAAAAAAAATAGCTGGAAGTGCAGTCATATTAGTGGGTCAGTACCCACAATCAAATTATTATTTATGTGCTTAATGAATCAATATTGCAGCAGACTTAGATAATTTAGTAAAACACTCTCCTCATTTTCCTCGTTAACAACTGTCTTTAGATGTGCACTATTTAGGTGTCCATCTCCATCCTTAGTCCAGGTTGAACTATAAGTCCCTAAGTCTTCCAGTTTTTCCTTACAACATTGTGTTTCCTAAGACCATATATAAAAAATTCCTGTTTCTGTCTTCTGAATTTTCCACAGTCTGCCTGTCACTGCCTTATTGTGTTTTCGGCAACAACAGACATAGTATTCCAGCTGTGTCTGCACTAATTAAGCAGACCAGAAGGATTTCTTCTGGATACATATGTGCAACGTCATCATGCTCTTAGTCCCTATTTGTCCATAATCTGCTATTATTCCTGATCCCACTACTGTCTAGCAAGCTGTAACTCATTTATTGATATACTTCATATTTTTTGCCAAGCATGCTTGGATTTCATATCTTGGAGGTCACAGGATCAAATTCAGGCTATTCCTTGAAATTCCCAGCACCACTGAGTTTTCATCCTTCCTCTGGAATAGCTGCAATTCTTGCCCCTTTTGTTCCATCATCCATTGAAAAAGACTGATATGGGTTTCAGGTGAAAGCACACTGAGGTCTTTTTGGACAACCATTTCATTTTGATCAAACTCTATGGTTTTAAGAGGTCTTTGGGAGAGCTTTTTTCAAGCAGAAAGTACCCCATTATGAGGATTTCATCTAGACCATGTTTTCTAAGTCTTCAGGAGTGTCATACTGCTTTCTTCATATTATGGGTTGTTCCACATAAAGTTAACCTTAATGACCTACTTAAGGGTGGAATTTATGTTTAGGAGATAGAGAATTCAGTTGTATTTTGGGGAGTTAGCAAAAAATGCTTGGAGTGCTGCAGTACTAAACCACAAGCTGAATGTTCTATTTAAATCTTTCTGCAACAGATCTGCTGTAACCCAGAACCAGGACATGCATATTCCAAATCTTGTCAGAGTCTGATTCACTCAGAAATTTTAAAACTTAACTTTTTTTTCTTTTTTTTTTTGGAAGACGAGAGAGGCTTCAGTCATTTTAAATTTATTTTATTCTGTATGTATTTTAGGCACTCAGTGAAGCAAGTGCCAGGTTATTATAGTGGTGCAGGCTATACCAAAATAGAAAAAAATATTGAATGCTTAATATCCATTTCTTGAATGTGTAGAAAACAGTGACACTTTTGGGAAGTCAATGTTTTGAATAAAAAGTGAACTAAAAACATTTTAATTATATCTAAAAATATGTGTGAATATTCTTGGCTTGTTTTGTTTTTACAAGGCAAGTGTCATTAACTCCAGCACAGCATTTTCAGTGAGTCCTTCAGTCAGTGAGATCTGTGTGGCACAACGGAAGAATTTAGATGTAATTTATAAGTAAGTCCAGCATACAGCTGACAAAATCACCAGGTAGACTAGCAAATTGGCTGGAATTCCTGGATTCAGATCTCTGGATGAGGTAATGGATTATGGCTTGACAGTCTATGCTGCAGAAGTGACATTTTTTGCTTTCAGTGTATGCAGAGCTGTAGCTTTAATATTTACAGAATATTCTTACCCTTGTCTCAAAACTGTTCTTTAATGATTTTTTTTTGTCAGGTCCTGCTTCAGTCAGTTTCACTGGAACTTGAGATGCAAATGTTTTGAGACTTTTGAGAAGTATTTTTTATCAAAGGGCATGAAGGTACATTCAAAAAGTTCATTCATGGTTACATGCATCATTCATGATTTTTATTCACATTTAATCTCCTATTTGTTTTTAAAGCTTACTTCCAAATAGTCCATTGTGTAGAAAATGCCCCAGAGCACATTCCTTTTACAAGTAATACAGTCTTTATAGGTCGCTTCTAATTTGGACACTTCACTGAACACAGCTGCCACAATTAGAGTCAAATTTGTGATTTTCTTCATTGTATGGTACCAGTGTGTATGATACATAAACACAGCTGGCCTGAATGCAGATTTCTTCACATGATGTTGCCTATCAGCAGCAGCAGTATTTCTGAGGCACTGACCCACAGAGGCCAAATTAAAAATCAAATTAACCATCATAAATGCAACTTCATTACTATTCATGCTTTGAAAATTATGAACTGATGTGATTTATGTAAGAAAACTGACTGAATGTCCTCGACTGAAGAAGTGCACAGGTCAACAAAAGGTTTCCTCATACCCAAAGAAATTTAGGCAGAAACAGTCCCCAGTTCATGCAGATGAAAGTATTCTTTCAATAAAGAAAGATACAGCAAGAAGGTCTCCTTCCCCATGTGTGTGCTATTGAATAAAAATACTAATTTTCACTAAAATGACATGAAAATTCTGTTAAATTTATTTTAAAGATGTTTATTTGTGCTTGTGCCAGGCTCTACAGTGACCAGCAGAAATCGCTTATTCTGGGAAGTCATTGTCTACAGTTTTGTCTACAGATAGTATCTATGGATTGCCTTTCCAAAATTTCAACAGGGTCTGGAGTGTGTTTAGAATAAAATTATTCTGCCATCAAAAGTGGTGGTAGGGGAGAGACTACAAGGAGAATCAAGAGTAAGAGAGATAACAGTGGAGCAGAAGGAGTCAAAAAATGAACACATTACCAAATTTCTTAGAGTGAGCAAGGGAAATGGAGTGAATTTAGACTGTGCAGTAACAGAGCTGAGGTTTTTTTCTGTAAAATGCCTTTTAATCTTCTGTGAAATGTGAAAGTTTCTGAATGGCACAAGGCAGCTCAGAAAAAGAGTTTCAGGCTCAAGACAGCTAAATTTTCCTTTGTGAACCTGGATTCTATACCTGCCCTAAGTTCTATAGAATACTAGATAAATCTTTTAAATCAGACTTCCACAAATGGACACTGATTGCATCTGTTCTTTTTTTCTGGGTGCTCAGATGCATTCGTTAACTCTTGGTTTATGCCCACTCAAGGTGAGTGGAAACTTACATCTGAATTTCCAGGCAGTTCCTCACATGCCAAATAGGAGGTGTTATAATACTATATATATAGTCAGAGAAGTGCTCAAAAACAAATCAGTTAATCTATGTGAATCATTTAAGTATCACAGTGAAGTGCACTGTTGAAAATGGAGTGAGGATGCTGACTCTGTTACTGGAGCAAGGGTGGTCAGGAAGGAGTAAATACAATGGCACAGGACCACATATCAACCCTGAAAGACCAAACAAAAGAGAAACTGAAGCTTGTCCAGCTGATTTTTAGCAGAGCACTCTTCCTTCCTCTACCTGAATACAAGAGTGGTCCTGAGGGAAAAAATAGTGTGTGAATGTGTAATTACAAGCCTGTATCATAATGTGTATAACCAAGGGGACTGGATTAATTTTGCACAGGCAACCTTTTTTCTGACATTGCCAAACTGAAATGCATGATTAGGAAGGAGGAGCAGAGGAACTTCTCTTTTGGTAGTTCTCCCACGTTTAAAAAAAAAAAGCACTCAACAACAGCTCTGAGGCATTTAGTTATAGGCAATAACATCCCTGATTGCTTCAGTCCTGGAGTTTTAGGATTGTTCGTTTATTTTACTAATGCTGTAATATTTGTGTTTAATGTAGCAATGTATTAATTATTTCAACAACCTGAACTTCAGGTTAAACAGGTATTTAGCAAGTGAGAAGCAATGTATGTAGGCCAAAACAGAGTAATGCAACAATTTTCTTCCTAGTCTGCAGGGCCAAGCAGAATGAAATTGCTTGTTTAATATTCAAATCTGCTATGAGATGCTCCTAGCAATCCTTTCTCCAATAACTCCTAGAGCTTGCTCTGACTCAGGATGCTCAGGAGTGGGAGGAGGCATTCATATTTCTCTTTGTTATGAGGTACTCTGTGAGGCTGCTGTGTAGAGCAATGGGTATTTTCATTAGGGGAGGCTGAATGGGAGGATCCTACATCAGAGCCTGTTTCTCTTGTGGCCTCTGTGTGCCCATAGCTCTGTGCTCTGACATCCTCCAGGGTTCTTTCCTAATCAGTAGTGTCAATCCAGGAAGACCTGCAAGAAGGTCACTGATGACTGAACATCCAGGTAACTATGCCTGGGTTTTAATTTACATCAATGTCTTACTGTGCCACCTGGTGCTTAAAATTCCAGATAATCCACAACAGAGATCGGCTTAGGTTTTTGTTCTGTTTTCTTTCACCTGCCATGGATCCTATGAGCAGCCTTTTAGCCTTGTCCAGTATTGTCCCCAGCGTATTCTGATGATCCACTGAGTTCAGTGCAACATGTAATTCTTTTACACCTACACTTGAATTTTGGGCCAAATATTTAGCAAGAAAATAAAAATGTTAATAAAAACCCGGAGCACTTAATGTAATCACCTTGGTTTTGCAGAATTGTTCCTCTAGGAGAGGCAGATTTTCTTTATTTTCAGTTCAGAATTAATTGTGATTTTTTAATATTTTTATCAATGCAGTGTTTTTAAAAAGCAATTTTAGTCCCAGTTAAGGTGATTTTTTTTGTTTTGGTTTTGTTTTTTTGGGTATTTTACAGTCAAACTCATGATTAAGTGAGGGATTTTTAGCTTTCAATTTCAGGCATCATATTTTTTTTTTCTTTTCCAAGATATGCACTGGAGCAGCTCCCGCAAGGAGAGTTAAAGAGTAAGCGTACAGCAATTGTAGCTCACACTGCTATTTGCTTTTTCTTAATGAAGAAAAAAGTGCTGTGATAGGTATTTCTTCCCATTATCTCATATTTATAGCTTAGATTCTTCCATGCTGAGAAAAACTTTCCTCTGATTACCAGAATGTCTGGCTGTTTCATATTCTTATCTGAATGTCCCTTGATTTGGTCTATCTGCTATAAGATCATATTAAGAACAGTCCAGCCAGCACAGGAGAATGCCAAGTGGGGTTTGTGACATACTTCCATAAACATTACAGCCATTCTATCCCACAGAGGGATGAGTAGTATGTTCATATAGACTTTTTCCTTTCCGGGTGGCTCTAAGGTCACGCAGTACAGTGTACCCTTGAAATGTCATGTGAAGATGCTAAAATTATTAACATTTCAACAGAGGAATGGAGAGGAGCCCTGTTGTATCAAATGTTCTCCTGTGGTTTTCATTGTGCCCAACCTTTGTCTAGCCTTGCCACAATCTGGTTTCTTTTGCATGCATTTGTATTTGGTTCAGAAATTTTTATGAAAAGTAGCACGTAATATTCTGTTTAAAAAGAATGCTGTCTGAATATCCTATTTTAGAAAAATATTTTGTATTCGTATCATCAGTGACATTTCAGCTTTTAGATTTATTAATGGCAACTTTGTAAGATAGGAAAGCTATATTGTTTCCTCTTAGGGATAGCAATGAAAGCAAAATGACATGATGGCAGTCAGGCTTGAATACTGAAGTAGAATCGGCTGAGATATGTAGCAAGCCAAAGTTTTGACTTATATCTGAAATCAGATTACTAGCATAACATTGCTCATTGCTCAAACAAGACCATATACTTGAATGATAGAAGCAAATTTGACTACAGTCTAATTTAGTTTGTGATGTGCTTACTATGAATGAATTTCGGGTGTTTGATGGTTGGAATAAAGAGAAGGGCTCCTTTCACGAATAGATGTTTGTCTTCTCAGGATAATCTTTCAAGCATGCTTCTGAAAAACCACTTGCCCATGATATTCTCCTGAAAACTAAGCACTCTTCTTATCCTTTGCACTTTTTTGGCTGGGTTTTTTTGGGGGAAGGGGTGAGGTTTGGTTGGTCTTTTGCTTTTTTGATGTTTTTAACTACTGGTCATGAGCAGACCAATTGGCTTCAAAATAAACCATAGCTCTGATTATAGTTTGGCTGCATGTACAGAGAAGCTGTTGACATAAAATTTAGACTCAAAAGAATTTGGCTATTAAAATGGACTAGGAGTTGTGTTTATGATGTCTTTGACAAAAAAAAAAAAAAGACATATTTGTTTTACGTCAGATACCATGTTAACAAAGTCTAATTACGGTGAGAATCTCTGTAAGGCTTTTTTTTTTTTTTTTCCAGAAAAAGGATATAAGAAGGTAAGACAAAGATGAAGACCATTTTCAGTTTCCTTCTGATTAATAGGAGTGTGACTTAAATCTGGAAATTTGAGAGTCAATGTTGCTGTCAAAGATTACAGCAATATTATTTTTCTGTTTCACCGGGTACTCTTTCATTTCATGTTTATGATTTCTAACTTCTGTTTTCACACTTCTACCTGAATTCTTTTGTATAATTGTATTCTCCTCTGCTTTAATAAGTACAAATTGAAAAGAACTGAAAACTGATTCATTCCAAGTATCTGCCATTGAGAGAAGTAGTTAACAGGATCTGGGCATAAATCCCTCTCCTTATTGGGAAAGTTTCAGCCCATGTCCTTTGCCATCGGAAGAGAACACCCTTAACACCAGTCTGCATAAGGCACTGGAAGAGCTTACCTGAGTCTCTCTTCTTGAAAATTGTTCCTTAACTTAACCTGATCTGCACTGAGAAGAAAGGAAGAGCCTAAGAGCTGAATTATTCTTTTTATATCAATTGCATGAAATTGAGGAATGAACTGAGGTTATAGGTCCTTACCTGTTTCTCAAGTCTTCTCAATGTAATCCTCGGTTCAGTAGGCAAAGCAAAAACATCAGTTCTGTTTTAGTATCATTCCTGTTTCTTTCACTGAGCTGACAACAGCAGTATTTTCCAATTATACTCATTGACAGAAGTTTTTTTTTTTCTTTTCTGAAAAGTGTTCTCATTTCTCTTCCATGAGCACCTCCATTGGTTCAGCAATATTCTTTTTGAAAGGAGTAACTAACTCTGTAGACAGTATTGCAGTTGAGAATGACAGAGTTATACAGCAAACTACATTTGTGATCCCTTAGAAGTGCATGCCATTTATGTATGAAGCTTCTTGTCTTAATTGGGGTGAGTTCACAGAGAGGAGAGTTTAAGCTCAAATCTTCAGTGGCTTTTGTACCAAAGATACTTAAATTAGCAGGTTTATCACTTGATTTTGTGTTTGAGAGTCTTCTGGTTTGGGAGGTGTGATCAACAGAAAATACAGTACACCTTAGTAAAAGAAAGTACCATTAGGTTTAATGAGTGTGAGGAAGGCATAATATCTGAGATTTTTGAAAGAACAATAGATCTTCATGTATAGATCTGGCTTATTCCCTTGTCCTACACTATAAAATGTTAACTGCTTGGGAGTTCTGTCTCAGGCAGTAGGATAACTGGTATCTGGCTTTTATAGGGACAACTTTTCATTTGTTTTTATCCTTTTGATGTACAAGCTTCTAACCACGGCAAACATGCTCTGTAGCATAACTAGCAGAGTGGGAAATTCATGTTTGGTAACTCTGGAGCCTCTTAACCCTAAAAAATGTATCAGCTTATTTTATGTAGAGTTTACATCAGATCTTAGCTGCCTACTGATAATTCAAGCAAACATGTATATGCATATCAAGTCAGAAACTTGACTTCTGGTGAAGCTTGTCTCTGTGAACTGTTATAATACCTTGTGGACTGCAATTTGGAGTATTTGTTGCTACTTCTTGATTTAAGGACATGAAAAAGAGAGGCTATGATCCAGTCTGCCTAAATCTTGCCTACAATAGGATTAGAATGCTTTAACCCTGCTGAATCCTAGACACTGATCCAGCCTGCTTACTTAGTAAGGCTATTAAATCCAGGAGGCTTTGAAATTCATTAGATGCCTCCCATGTAGTCTGAATGTTCCCTAGGCACTAACATTTTGTCAGCCTGTGCGCACAGGAGAGCCTTTCTTTCTGGGGAATTGAGTGACAAAAGGTGTATTGCGATCTAAGACAAGGCAGAAAGGTACCAGAAGCAAGAAGCTCCAAATATTAGACTGTGTGATATGTGTGTCTGACTTCATCTTACTCGAGGAGAGTGCTGAGAAGGCACAAAGAGATGGGATCTAAGTTTCTGGATATCAGCAATATGACAAGGATGTGATTTAATGAGAAATGCATAAATAAGTCCTCTCACAACTGAATGTTTTAAGTAATAACTTGGACTTGGGCTTTTCCAGCATTTGCTCCCGTTCAATGTCTGGACACAGTGACACGGTATTTGGACACAGCTCTCAGCTGAGTAATCACTAGGCCACTTTTCTGAGACATGACCTCAGCTCTGATCACATAGCCTGGCAACCAGATCTTCACTTCTTTCACACATTTTTATTGCCAATGCAGTTCTGTGAAGTGCCACCATTCTATGGACTGAGTGAATGGAGCAGTGCAAAATTTTTCCTTTTAGTTTCCCATGATCTCAGTTGAAGAGATTGTACACATGATTTAACCAGACAGCATTGATGATATCTGGAAATGCCTGAATTCCATCAATTGGCAGGAAAAAAGGAAAAATAGATAAGCTAGGAAGACTGCATATACTTTTACAAGTCTTCAAAGGTATCTGACTCCATTGACTTGTAGAGAAGCTGGGCAAGCTAAACTGCCTTCCCTCGCCAAACACGTAAAACTGAGATGATGCAATATCCAAATTTGAGCAGACTGGATAATACCCTGACAAACAAAGTTCTGTGGCCAGATGGTTGAATGAAATGGCATGAGTCTCCTGCGGTATGAATATTGCGAATGGCAAAATTTCATGTCACCCTTGCCAAGGAGATATTTTGTATAATGAACCTTATTGCTGGAGGGAGGAGTCACGTGTATAACCTTTTCTCAGACTCCACATGAACTCCTTCATCCAGAAGGTGCAACAGTCTATTTATTCCTTCTGCACTGTTTTTAGTGTACAGTTCTTTCTGAGCAATGCAGCTTGAAAGTAAATTGTTTTGGTGAATCCAGATAGATTTCTTTATTTCATCACCAACAGTTTATCATGATGTTCAGGGACAATGAGCAGCAGATCTGTGTCTGACATATTTTGATATATTACACTACCTCCACAAGCCAATGGGTTTTTTTAATGTTATTCCTAGATAACTGCTAACCTAAGGTATAGACAAATATATGCTTAAAAGTGTGAACAATTCACACATGGAGGGGGCTCTGAATTCTCAGCAGGGTTGAGAAAGAAGGAGCAGTCGTGTTTGTTTGGGGGGGGGGGGGTGGGGGGGTGGGGAGAGGAGTGCTTTGTTTTTCCCTGTTGAGCATCACATTTTTGCTTCTGTTTTAAGGAGCTGAAAAAGTCAATGGCATAGAATTGTTCATACCTTACCAAATTTGACCTATTTGAAAAATCCCACATGGACTTCACAGAATGCTTTCTCCCAGAGGAGGGTTTGGTGAAAGTAGATGGTGTTTGGTGAAAGCATAACCTACTGAACAGAGTCTGTTCAGATTCCTTAGGAGTCCTTGAATATTTGCCAGGGTCACCAAATGCACTGTCACTCTCTTGAGCTGAGCTCACAGATGCTGCTTTGCTTGTGTTCAAATAATCTTTAAATTATTAAGTATGATTATCCTCCATATGCTGAGGAAGATCTTCGTCCTTCCTGTTCTCAGGTCCCTTTGGATATGAGTGATAGAGATATTTCTTTTTTCTGTGAATTCTGTGCTGTTAAAAACATTTACCTTTTTGGTCCAGAGTTCTATGAACAGTAGTTGCCCGTTTATAAGAGCACATAAAGATTTTGAGTTTGTATCAATTTTCATACAGTGAGAGTCCAACCTGTGAGGACTTAAATGAAATCTCTTTTTTATCCTAGTTCCATATAAAAAAGTGTTTTTCTTCTAAGAAGGGAGATACAAATTAATTTAAGTTTATAATGCATAGCAACCTCTAACACTTAAAAAAGCATTATACTGGGGATCTTTTTCAGTCAGAAAAAAGGACTAGACTACAACTAATCTGCATAAACCTTTCATTTTGCAGGCTTATTACTCTAACCTTTAACAGGGAGTTCCTGTATCTTCTTTGAGGTTTGGCCTTGTCATGACATTATAGAGAAGCTGTACAAATATTCTACCTGTAAGACGTATCACTCCTGGTTTTACACTTTTTTCCTTAATGGTGGATATTAACTCAAAGGTTTTAACGCTGTGTTTTCAAGGCACTTAACCACTCTGGTATAAAATATTTGACATCCCTGTTAGCTCTTGATCATTTGTTAATGTAAGATTTGGCAGGCTACGTAGTCCAAGACTGAACTTTATGCCTCCTGAAGATTTTAATGTGTTTTAATGGAGGTGGAATTCTCTTCTGATTACTGGTTAAAATAATTATTTGTCTAGACAATTAAAATTAATGTTCTGCTGATTTTTGACTTTTGTATAAAGTACTGATGATGTTGCTATGAGCCTTTAAGTAAATCTCTGTGTGAGTTCATTTCATCCTTAACCTTTTGATTTGTGACGTAAATAAACTAAATTGACAGAGAAGAGTTATGAAAAGAGTTCATTGGAAAGCCAAGTCACCTCTTCTCTGAAGACCTCTTAGTCTTGGTCAAGTGCTTTTCCAACAACAAAAAAATCCCTTTCTACCACTCAGGGTTAGGAGGAGGGTCAGGGAAGGCTGCTTGCTGGAACAGAGTGTTCTAAAGGATTGGGTCAGTTCATTTTGGTGATCACCTAACATGGGGACCTGGTTTCTTCCTTCTACTTTGCCTCAAAGAAACCCTTCCCCATCACTTCTCTGGTCTTCTGCTCAGAGATGGTCTGAGCCTGAGAGATGCTTGGGGAGATGCAGGGTTTTGTCAGCCCCACTAATACCTTGAGGTATCTGGGAATCAGGGCTGTGTGGAAGCGTGTAGGACTGGGTCCTGCACACTCTGGCTGTGCGGTGCTGGATCAGGAGGCAGTATAAACATGCCAAATAAGTCAGAACTAGGCTATATGTAATTTAGGACAGCTTTGTAGCCTTAGGTCAGCTTCATGCCAGCTGCATAAGGACAGGTGATATTAGCCTGATAAATGTTTATTTCTGTATATTTTCTTACCAGGATGAATGTTTTAGCTGCTTTATTCATTTATATATTGATATTTCTAATTTGGGATTAACAGGAGCTGTAATGCCAAACTGT
The DNA here is from genome assembly GCF_029207755.1 of Chamaea fasciata. Lineage (NCBI taxonomy): Eukaryota > Metazoa > Chordata > Aves > Passeriformes > Sylviidae > Chamaea > Chamaea fasciata. Next base: position 39,515,295 of record NW_027094086.1, on the reverse strand, counting down.
CAGGATTTATTGTTTGTAGCATTTCATAACTGGGGTCTCTACTTTTATCTTAATTTCTACAACTCTGACTAGCATGTGTAGTTCTTTCTTTCTCCCCAGTAGCCATTCTGAGAAAGCATCCCTATTCAGAAACATTTATCTTTCCAATTTGAAATAAAACTTTTCCTAAATATTGACTTTGTCAACAGTATGGGAGTTGTGAGTTCTGAACATCTCTGCTGATGATGTTGATAAATTAATTTCCTTTAGGGATGCCATATCCAGGTTTTAAAAGTCTAAGTGCCTTTCTGGAAAAAGAGAAGGTACTGTTCTGTAAGAGTCTGAGAAGTTCAGGGTGTTTTCTTTTTTCTTTTCTTTTTTTAATACCTTGTAACCATCCTGTGGTAGAATTACAGAGACATGGCTCCAGCTGTGCTACTTAGCTTCTGTAAGCAGAATTAAAATTGCATATAAATGGTTTAATTGCCCTTCAGTTTTTAATATTACAAACTCAAGCTGTGACTTAATTTTTTTTTAATCTGTAAATATAGAACCTACATTTATTAATGCTTTATGCATAGCTGTTCTTATTTATGTGGGCAGCAAGATAAGTTGTGTACCTTAGAAGACCTACTTTAGGTGGATGTAGCTCTTCAAAGCTGGTAATTGACACAATTTTCATACCTAGGGTGACTCACTGGATTTTGATTAAAGTTTAAAAAAAAGCCAACACTCATTAAATACAGAGTAACTGTTATCAAGCTACTATAAATTAACCTTAATGGAGGTTATACAATTTCATTTTACTTATCAGCAACAGCTGATCTCTTCAGAGAGTTCCGATTCAGCTCCTTACAGTACTAAGAACCTGACTTAAAAAAAAAAACCAAAAAAAACAAAAAAAAAAAAAAAAAAAAAAAAAAAAAAAAAAAAAAAACCAAAAAAAAAACAACAAAAAAAAAACCTGAGGGGTCAAATCTTAAATATTTTTGGGAGTAGAGGCTTCCTGGTGTCACTGGGAAATTATAGATGTAGGCAAAATCAGGGATAGGAGATGACATCTTGTATTATAATACAAGGCATCACCTAGTTTATTATCCATTTTGAGTAGAGTTCGTTGAGTAGATTGTTTCTATTTTGTTGTTCAAAGAAAGCTTTCTCCAGATGAAAAGGTTCAGTTAGGCTCATCCTTTACAGAGGTTGGTCCTTCTGTGAAGCTCTAGATTTAGCAGATATTTATTCTGTCTTGAGTGAAAGACATTTTAGTAATTGCTATGAAGAAATAATGTGCACATGCCCATACTTACATATTTATTTTGACAGGAAAATATTCTGACTGCTTTTCTAGTTTAATTTTCTTCTGAAGGGAAAGAAGGAGACAAACATCAACATTTTCTCACTTTTAGTGTTCCCTTAAAGTTGAATGAGAATTCAGCCGTGAAACTTCATGTTGCTAGATCAGCAAAAAGCTGTTCAAAGTGTATGAAACGATGAATTTCTGTCATTTCATAGCCCAGAAAATATTATTATTCTTTTAGCATAATGGATAGAATGTGATTGCTTATGCTAAATAACCTAGACATCAGCCATATGCCATCACAGACTTCACAAAGGGGTGTAGTGAGCATAATATACTGCTTCTATAATGGAAAAGCATATGTTTTTCAATTTTATTGCTGGATGAGGAAAGCATATTTAGCTCATCCTATCCTTTTTGGATACTGAGATAAAAGCATAGGCATTTTTCATGGAAAGAGGCAAACACCTGTATGAATTATGGCAATGTAGCGATCGGAGTTTTCTATTTATAGTTCAACAGTGACCCTGGAAGCTCAGTAAACTCCTCTCAGGGAATCATTCCTTTTGCTTACAGTATCATTCCATTTTTCATCTCCATATCCTTATTAAAATATAGAGTGGTAGCACACTCCTCCTGTCAAAATGCTATTCAAATGAGTTGGATAACTACTAAAACAGAAGACTTCCACAAGAATGTAGCTGCTGTTATTAATAATATGTTTTGAAATTGCAGTTCATTCATGTCATCTATGTCAAAGGAAGGCTGGCAGAATGGAAATTCAATGTAGCCAGACAGTGCTGCTTTTTTTCTTATGAATCTGTGTTGACTTTCTCTCTTTTTCCTTTCTTCCTTTTCCCTCTTTTTTCCCCTTCCTATCTTTGTTGTGCTTTCAGAAACAAGACATTACAGGTGGGATTTTCAGAAAACAAAACTGCTAACAGTGTCTTCCTGCTAGACTTGTGTGTTATTTAGTCACTTAGAAAAGACTCTAAAGTACATGCAGCATTAATTTTATTTCTTATTCCAAATCACCACTCAGGTGATGGACAAGCTTCTTGTCCTAAAACTACATCTCTCTGCAGAAACCTAGGATCATAAAAGCAATAAGCCCATGAGAAACTGTTTATGCTTAAGAGACCATCATTCCATATCCTTGGAGGTAGTTTTAGAACCTCCATCACATTGCAAGAAGCAAACTTGTGCTGTGCTTCTCTCAATTGCTCTCTTTATGCAAAAAATCTGCAATGAAAATCATCTCCAGTTCTTTCAGTGAGAATATAACTCCCAATAAGTGATTCCCAACAAAATGCAGTGCTCAGGTGATGGGACAAAAGTACTTTATTCCAAATAAGGGCTCTTTGGATATAGTCCAGTTTGAGTAAACAGTTCTGTCTGTCATCCGCATTCTACACACTGGATACTGTTCATCTAATTCATGTTTATGATGGAAGATTAGCAGATGAAACCAAAGATCTGAACAGACACACACAGATAATATTTTATATTGTAAACCACACAGGAACAGTTGTTTTCTGATCTTGACATGAAGCCAAGTTTGATGACACTAAATTAGCAAAGGAGATAAAAAGAAATGAGTGATAAACATCATTCTTATTTTATTTTCATCTTAAGACATTTCCCAAGTGAATTTGATGTTTGCTTAAATAAAAATGTCAAATAATGTTAGGACAATTCACTTATCAGACTCTTCAACTAAGCAACATTTCTCCTTGTTTTCTATTCCTCTTTGCAGATCTCCTTGTGTTTAGTTGCATTCATAGAAAACTGCCTAAAGCTCTTAATTTAACAAATTTAGTCTAAACCAGGTAGCAGGTCTCAGCCTCTAGGTAATGAAATTTTTCATGGCACAACATAAGCCTGTGTTATATATAAGGGCACAGCTGAGATGCAGCTCCTTGCTGGGCGATGCAGTTGCCCTGAAGAGCAAATGTGCTCCTTCCAGATCATATACACTTTCACATTTCTACATCAGGTCTGTAGGAGCACATGTATTTCATAAAGTGAGATGCCTTGATTATGCGAAAGTGTTGCACTAGTGGTTTGGGTGAGGTGACAATCAATGGCAGCTTGCTGCGTTTGGGGGGGCTCTGTGGTATTTTTAAATATCCATGACAAGCACTTCTGCTAAGTGATTGCACCTTACCATACAAGACATTTCTACTTAAAATGATCGTAAGCCAAAGGACATCCAGGAAAACATCCTGGTTTAAGGCACTGTCACACACTGAACTTGTCAAAGAGTGCACTAATGCCAAAGGCAATTTTGCAAGTAGTAAAGTTCACAGAACATGCTGCAGCAAGCATGATTGTAAGGAATGCTTGATCTTTGCAAACTCCCATTTTAAGCTGACTGCCATCTTCTTATGCTTTATATATGAAACATCCTGGATTTTCCCAGAAGAGGTAGTATTTCAGTATCAAATTAACTAACAAATATACTACATAATTATGCTGTAAAAGTAGTCTTGATTAAAAAGTGACCAGGTAAGATTAAAAATCTTTAGCAAAGGAAACAGCAGGACACCACAACTATGAAGGCAATAAAAAGGAATAAATTCCTAGTTACATCTCCCTTTGAGTGCAAATACTGAGTTTGGGTCCTGATTACTGAAAGAAGCTTCTTCCTGCTCATATGATGCAGCTGTTGCTGAGTGTCTCTGAGTACCATGTTGAGGAAATGTCTGACAGAACAAAGTTTCGTCCTGAAATGCTCATTCCTTGGGGCAGAATTCTCTGATTCAAAATCTGTTGTGTTTGATTAAATCTTCCACAAAACCAAAGCAGAGTTCAAAAGAGGAGCATCCATTTCCCTGACGGCATCAGCAGTGTCTGACGGAAAAGTCTCTTTCACCAAGCAGCTGCAAGGCTCAGGGGAATTCTGGCTCTCTGGAAAAACAAAAGCATTTGCATCTAGTCTCCTTTTGACCAAAATGAGACTCAATAACAGGAAAGAATATCCCTTTCCTGCCATCAGGAAATCCTACTTGTCAACAGCTCTGTCTTCATCTCATGCTGGAGATGACACACTTGTGGTGTCCAGAGATTGGGCTGTAAGGAATTTCCAAAGAGGAGCTGGAATCCGTGTTAAGCCTGTAGCTGAAGTCCAGCTGTGCCCGCCTCTGTTAGTTGTGAAAGGCTTGCTTACTTCTTTCACAGGGCTTTTTCTTGTGAAGGGAGCAGTGGTTAGCACATTGAAGGCTTTGACTGACACAGCAGTAGGAACCAGAGTTGGTAGGAAATAGACATTTCAAATCTGTGCATAATTCCAACATTTGGAGCGTAGGTTGGTGACAGATTTGTGCTCATGTGAAATGGAAAGAAACCCCAAATTTCAGGTTCTTTTGAAAGAGACATTCCTTTCTCTTCTCATTATCTCCAGTATGAGTGCTGATGGTTTGGGGTTTTTTTCATTAGTGCAACGTCCATATAAAATTTAAAAATTACATCAGCTGTAGGCATCTAATTAGTATTAAAGTTTAATAGCTTAAAAGCATGAATCAACTACTATCAAAATTTTTCTTTTGATTTTCTTCCATTGAAAAGCAACATTGACAGCCAACGTAATTTCACAAAATTGTAAATTTCTTATAGGTGCATTTTTGAAGGAAAACTGTATTGCTTCATCATAACAATTATTTTCTTGGCAGTTGAGAGGAAACTTGTCAAGTACTCTATTTCTAAAAGTGATATTGCTTGTTGTTTAGTTTTGTATTTGGCCAAGGCTTCCATATGATATGCCTAGGGTTTTATTTAAAGATGATTTTAAAATCTAAATAAATGTATTTATGAGTAGATATTTGTCAAGAAACTGAATGTTAGAATGAGTTTTAGCAAGCCCTGTGATTTATTACAGGTAGCAAATAATTAATGCATCCTTGATGTGACTAATGCTTGTGAAAATACATGTTTGCAATGTCAACTTGAATCTTCTTTTTACTTCTTCAACAAGTATTTGTGTACCAGAGACATCTCTGCAAAGATGTATGCTATAGGTGCAATAAATATACACAGCAAAAAAAAGTGATAATAGTACAATTATTAACAAAGATAAAGCCAAAAAATCTGCACTACCATTAATGGACAACCTCATGAGTAAAGGATTCCTACTCCTTTTTTAAAACAGGATGGAACTGAGAGAAGGAAAGAAGTGGAGAACCATATGGAAGTTGAAATAAAAATTTAAAAAAAAAAATGAAGGGAATAAACAAGAAATTCTTGATGATATGGCAGTCAGGTTGGGTCACTTCCCTCCTGAGAAGAGCCAAATGGACTGCAACTGGAGAGGATGGATAAGAGGCGGTGGCAGACAGTTCATACCCCAAAACAAGAAGCAGTCTACTCCAGTCGAATTCTTGTGCTGTAGTATGGTGTTCAGTAACTCTCTAAAATCACTTTGACAAAGAAAGAACACCCATTTTCATCTGGCAGAGGATAAAAAAATTAAAAAAAACCCATCCTGAGAGCAGTGTGTCCCGAGAGTACTTTAGTTCTTTAGCATGCATGGTGCTCATGCCTGTGTTCTGTGCCTGATGCCGGCTTTTATCTCACTCATTATGGGCTCTTTCTCTTTCTACCACTCCAGGGTAGATGTGCCAGAATAGAACAATGCTAAATAGTACTCAACTTTAAGACAAGTGCCAAATATACACTTATGCTAGGGACTCTTTCACAGTCTGACAGTTCATTAATATGTAGGGGAACGTATTTGCCCCAGCCTTGGCATCTTCCTTTTTTTTTTTTTTTTTTTTTTTTTGTCTAAAGAAACTCAGCAATAAAATTTCTCATCACAGCAGTAGCATTCTCTGCTTTAATTTATTCTAAAGCATTAATTACTTTCTAACAGATAGTCTGACAAAATTCCTTCCAGGTTGCAGACATCTGCAATTTGTCCAGGGACCAAGGTCAATGAAAGCCAATGCACAGTGATCATTTTGCCCTACATGGGGTTTTCTGACTGGAGTCCTCCACTGCTGGGATTTCCTTTTACCTTTCTGATGTTCTTACCCACCATGTAGAAGTTTCCACTAGCACACTGAAGGTGCGTAATAACCTTCAGATGCATTTCTGTGAGGTCTATGATCTCTTTGTCCAAAACCAGACAGATTTTACCTGCTCAGGGTTTGCAGACAGCATGGTTGCAGCAGGCCTGCACCAGCCTTTGCACTCAGGCAGATTCATTACTCTGGGCACAGCACCAGAGCAGCCCAGTGGCAGGGAAAGATCACTTGGTGCTATTCCTCTCTTGTGCTTTTCTTCCCAGGAGAGCAGTGCAGATAGTGGGAGATGTTGGAGATGGAGCCGAGTGGGCAAATTTGTCCTTCTGGGACCTTGACAATGAAAAAAACAAAAAAAAAAACAAACCCCAAACAAACCGAAGAAAAGCCCCTGAAAAATACCACAAAAAGGAAAAGTGTAGGGTGCAGCTAAGTGTAGGGTGGATTTGATGAAAATTTTTTGAATTCTGCAGATGAAATATTGTAACTGTCTGCACTGAGTCACAGGCAGACCTAGAGGCATTTGGGAATTATGTGTGTGGTCAGGCGCGGATCTCTTGCCTCCAGGGGAGGTCTTTGACCTGGAAGTGCTCTGGGAGGCTTGGTATTGCCACATCAAAAGGCAGCTGTACTGGAGTCTTCACAAACATTTGGAATAAGGTTTTTAAATTACAGCTTTTAAGCATTCTCTTTCTAGTCTAGTTTGTAATTATTTAACCAATCATTTATTCCAGATTTTCTGGAAGCATGCCAGCCTTGCCTTTTTCCTTTGCTCCTTCTTCAGCTTCCAAGGAATGGAGTTTTACCAGTGGAATTCTTTGAAAGCACTGTTGTGAAATAATATGCCTGAATAGATACAGGGCTGTTGTTTAGCACAGGTGAAGATCTTGCACCACAAAGATGACTGAAATAAGATTGTGTGAGTTGTTTGACCAATGCAGTGAAACTTCAATGTTCAGATATCAAATACAGCAAATAATGTAATGATTAATAGACAGAAGAAAAAAAATGCATCAAATGTATTTGAATTCTAAACTACAGGGAATTACAATCTGCTTGCAGGTATTTTGCAATGTGTACATGGGGGTACAAAGTGTACCCTAAAATTATTTACTCAGCCATAATCACAGTCAAGAAAAATACCTTCCTCAAGAAGAATAAGCCAAAGAATTACATTAATCTTAAGGAAGGGTTGTATCACTGAACCTGGAAACCAGATCAGTAAACTCAGGTGATGGAAGGCAGCCACTGTTCTTTGGCACTGAAGTGCTTCCAGATTGCATCAAATTATCAAAATTCTGCAGAGACCTGGGAGGATGGCAGTGGCCCTCAAGCCATTCCACACAGAAAGTTCCAAAGCTTCTCATGTTTCTTACGATCATCTTCTGATTTCATCACACCTACCACACAGGAGGAAAAAAGTACAAGAAAAAAAATGTCAAAATAGGTTATGTGCTTTTCCATTGTGATAAATTTAATTTTGTATTCCTCATTCCCTTTCAGTTTCTGTTATCAATATTTACTGCTCAACTCCCATTTTTCATTAAATATCATTTATGCTGAAACTGGGTTAGTGGTAGGAATATCTATGCATGAGTATTTTGTCAAATTGGAAATTGCTGAGTGCAGCTCTCAGAGTAAATTCGAGTTCATTACTAAATTAAGCTGCCCTGATTACAGTTTTATTTTGTGATGGTTTCTGCATTTGTACTAGATATAGGGCTACCCTGAGTGCCACACATATTCACAGTGTAGATCGGGCCTTAGCATATGTTGATTACAATTGTTTGATCATATCCATTTGGTCACATACGTGCACATTGACAGCATATCTCCTTGCAGGTTCCCTAAGTCCATGTTTACTGGCATTTAACTGTTATTTTACTCCCCTGCCTTTACTGGCTTCGATACAGTGGCACAGTATTGCACAGGAGAAATTTCAAGGAAAAGCATGCAGAAAATGTCTAGCTGATGGAAGTCCCGTGAGTCAGAAGTGAAATGGGAGAGATGTGTACAAGACAGGGGGGCATCTCAGTACCAGAGGCTGTAAGGATGGCAGGTAAGCCAAGGTGGATGTCTCATCTTTTGTCTTCACATCTTGTCCTCAAGCATCCATAACTGCTGGAACTGATCATCTTACTCAGATCAAGTATTTAAGTAGCCCATGCACTGTTGTCAGACCAGTTCAGTTTCATGCTCCCTCTTAGCTCTTTGCATTTATTTACCTGTATTCCCTGCTCTGCCTTGGGTGGCAAGCTTTCTGCCCCTCCTCCCAGATGAGATATACCTAATGCAGGATATGAAGTGTATCTGGTCCCCTCAAGGCATGCCCACAGGAGGAGTGGTGATGACTGGTGTTGCAATATGTGTTCCCCTCCCCCACCTGAAGCATGGTCCCCTTCTAAGTCCTCCTGTTCTCTGTGTCTCGAGACATAGGGCAGAGCTAAGGAAGCTGAAGTTTAAATGGCTTTTCAGCTCATCAGTGGTAGAGACATAGATGTCTGGGGAGTGTTCCTGATCTAGGTGGATTGGAGACTGGAGAGCAGGTGGTTGACAGCTCAAGATGTAAATGGGATGTCCTTGTCAGATATCAGGAGCTGGATACCAGGTTGCACTGGCTGTCATAATGAAGCAAGGGCAAAGCGCCAGCATGTGATGGCCCTCACCATTAGCCTCATCCCTGGCATGCGCCATTTGTCACTCCCATACAAGATCAAGGACAGGCATTGATGTGACTGGTCACTAACACAATCCCAAAGGACAGTTGATTTATAGGTAAGGTGTCAGGCTACATTGTTTTCTAGAACAAATGTAGCCACAGGTTCTCCAAAATGAAAGAAGAGAATGTTTCTAGAGCTCCCAGCCCCGATCACTCAGTCACGCTCTCACACTGTGCACTGATGATACAGAGCTAACTGTTATGAGATGACCGTGCAGTGTCTTTGATTTTCTCTGTGAATACCTCTTTCCAGACTGTTGGCCTGACCAAAGCTTCTAATAGAGTGGAAACATATGAGTCACTGTTACTTACCTGGGTCAATAGATAATGGGACCCCCTGTTTAGCAAATGTATTATTGAAGAGGCTTTTGATTATAGATTTTTCACAGACCTATGATTTCCATGAAAATATAGTTATGGAGAACAGCTTCATCAAAAGAAAGCCTTTCATTTCATTAGACTATAACAAGCAGAAAGGAACAGGTCAAAAGGCAAAATTTGACATCTACTTTTTTTTCCTAAATGTACCATTTTTCTTATAGAATTAAATAGCTTTCTCTCAGCCTTGATGCTCTGTCTCCCTTCAAGGTCTCCTGAGTCTGACCTTTTAACTTCTTTTGGAACTTGTATTTGGGGAGTACCTACCAAAATAATGTCAGGGTTGCAGTTATGAAAATACTCATGCAGTCTAGCTGCATGATTCTCAAAATAAGCTCTGACGAGTCATCATCTTGGTTTTCAGAAGCAACTGAGGCTAGCAGAAGACATTAACTTCTGGATTGTACAAGCAAAAGCTGCATGCAGATCTAAATTATTTTTTAAATGTTGACACAATAATTCCCAATCAATCAACTCCCAATTTAGCAAGATGATTTTTTGTATCACATATGCTAAAATATTCCTAAAGTCAAGAAGTAGAGAAAGAGAAACTTCACTTTTGCTTTTCAGCAGGGTTTGGTTTTGTTTCTTGGAGTTTGGGGTTTTTTGGTTGGTTGGTTGGTTGGTTGGTTGGTTGGTAGTTGAATTACCATGAAACCTTTTCTTATTCTCACCCCCTTCCTCACAAACTCCTTCATTCCACTACTGAAGTTAGTCTGTTCATATGGAGTTTAATTTTCAGCTGAAGTTTTCTTGCTTCCTCAGATTTTGTGGACTCTCTGAGCCAAATGCTGGGCCAGAAGGCAGATGCAGGGATGTTGGGAAGCAGCCTACACCTCTTCACACAAGACTGTCCCAGGAGTATCAAGCCAGTCTCCTTAGGTTACCTCAAGGGCACAACTAGGCTGCAGTCTTGTGCCTTAGCAGTAAAATGTTACCTGGCAACTGTCCTGTCAGGCATACCATTTATTAATTGCAGGCTATATCTCCCAAACTGGAGGCACACTGGAGCTATTTTCAAGCCACATATAGCTGAGCAATTTCAGCTTGGCGATTCTGAAGTGAGACACATTGCATAAGCCGTGCATGCTAATATGTGTGGGAGGAAGTGTGAAATGGTGCATACATTAAATTTTGTTGTATTAGGGTGGTGCCTATGATGAAATCTTGTCTGAGAATAACCGATACTACAGGGTCTCCCAAATCTAGGTTTTGGATCCTTGATACATCTTCTTGCTGGCGGTTGAAAGAAAAGCTAATCTGGTTTATAAATTTATAGCGGTATTTCCCTTGTCTTGCCTGTAGAATGATTTTGCAGTCATATTCTGCTGTATTCTTTCCTTTTCTGTTTTTTCCCCTCCCAACTCTGATCAAGATTTCAGTCACTAAAATTATGACAAGACTTCCCAAAAATTGATATGTCTGTTTCAGATTCAGATTTTGGCCTATAAATAGAATAAAGGATGACATTGAACATAATGAAGAGTGCACATAACATCACGTATTTAATATGGTAATGGTGCTGCAAATGGGTAATTGAGGATTGGCAACATGAATCATTTACAAATGTGTTCTCAATTCTATGAATATTCTTATGGGTTCTATTTAGAGTCAGTGCCAATTAACAGGGGCACCTGAGCTCCAAGACAAATGTGTTTGTAGGTATCTAGGACACAAACATTCTTCAAGTTAAATCTTCCTCATTTAATGACTCCTAGATTAGGAGATAAGCTGTTCCTTGTGGATAGCTACACTAGGAAAGTATCTGCTATCATGTCTAGTAGTAAATCTGACTGATCAGGAAAGTATCTGCTATCATGTCTAGTAGTAAATCTGACTGATCAGCCATGGGAATCTGATTTACTTGCTTATTTATTTATGAGTGCTGGACTCTTTGGCTGTAGATGAAGCTGAGGGAACTCAGCCACTGTGAACATCAAGCTTAAATTAATACAGTCTGAGCCTCACATGAGAAAGCTGAGGTTGTGTATTCAGTCCCAGACTGAAAATACCTGATATAGTTCAGGTCTCTTTACATTGTGTGTAGAGAGGTATGAGGAAGCAAAGCATGTGTGCACTCTGCATATAAATTTCAGGTTTTCTTCTCAGAAAATATTTATATCTCTGCCTGGGAGGCTAAGCCCAAAATTCCTCTATGATTAAATAGTAAGAGCTCCTGTTGGCAAAGTTGTCGAATGTGTGTTAATATATGGTGCTCTGGTGGAGTTATTTAGGCTTTTGCTACTCACTAAACTGCAGAAGATTTGTTTCTCAGTGGTCAGATGTCATCTTTGATCCAGTAAGATTTAGTTTAAAGACCTTTTCCTCTGTTCTTTGGCAAGCAATCAAATCCAGCTTTCTTTCATGGTCTTCTGAGAAACACATCAAGATTATCTGGATTTCTAGTGCTTCGCATTTTCCATTGTATTTATTGAACCCCACAGATTCCAACTTGTTTTGCAAAAGTATGTGAGGAGCTGGAACTTCATGTTGTGGTAAGAAAAAAGTCAATTTCAACTAAAGTATAAAAAATTGGCAATTAGGAGGTATTCCTTGCTAAAAGCCAGTGGAAATTCTCCAAGGTTCTGCTTCTTGATCAAATGAGATGAACTGAATGTATTAAATGGCATGGGATATGGTTTACAGCACTACTTTGCACAGAAATTTGGAAGAGGACCTCAAAATATCATGCCTTTCCTCGCCTGTCTTGTCTCTTGATGAAGTATCCCATTATTCCACAATGTGTTTTGGTTTTCTTAAGGCAAAATGAAAAGTGGGGCAGTCCATGGCCAATGTATTTGACCTAACAACTTCTGCAGTAGTTGATTCTCCTGCTACCCAGGACTACTCCAGTCAGATTGTCAAATTCCCCTTCTGCTCACTGCCTTTCTGAAAGGGTTCGTATTCAGTGTCTCCATTTTAGCACATTTTAAGCAGCAGTTTTAGATTTCAAACTCTTACTTTCCTTTGTGAAGCCTTGTCCTTTTACACTCTGATGTTTCACCTTCTAATCCTGGCAGAGTAAACTCTTTGTGTCCTGAATGTTTTGACTGCCCATCCATAGGCCAAAATGTGACTGGAATTTATTAAAATTACTTACTCTGTTCTTCCTTTGGAAAGGAAGGCCTTTGGAAAACCTGGCTGGGAGCTTGGAAAAAGGAGTTGGTCCGAAAACCAGGCTGTAAGGGAAATTGAGAAGTCTCTGTGAATGTATGGTTACACACTGACTATCTTTTTCCATGTGTTTATTCAACAAAATTATCACATTATGTGTAATAGGGTTGGCAGCATGTTCATTGCCTTTACAGGGTCTACAGAATCCTCTCTTCTGACCCACACATTTAGGGTGGTGGGTACAAATACAGGAAAAGTGTAGAAACTCGTGTAGAAACCAATGTATTTCCTTGGCTGGCATTATGTTTCTAGATAATAAATGACTTAAAATTGTTGGGAGATGTAGCAAAGCTTATTTACAGCTCTATTGATTTTTGTTATCATGAGTGCCATTATTGCCTTTTCACCCTTAGATGAATGATCAGTAACTTACACAAATGAAAGCAGCATATGTTTGTATTCAGGGAAGGAAGAGAGCTAGTGCAAGATGTATGACCACTGACAATTAAAATGAAAATTTTAAACATTTCTTATTAAAATTATATACCAAATTTGTAAGTTCAGCTATTGACGTAGATTCTGGAATTCATTTAAGCAGCAGAAAAGACAAAACAGTGTTAAAAAAAATGAGGCAGGTGAGATGAAATGATATAAGACTAGAGTGGGGTGTTTGAGACCGGATGTCTACTTCCAACTTTGCCAGCATTTGATGTGATGCCAGACTGAATTTTTTTTCTCATTGCACTTTTTTAATGCCATACACAAGCTCTTTTGGAGCGTAGTTTACTTAATACAGTTCTGAAAACCTGGTAAAATGGATCCCAGTTCCTCTTCAGCATGGGTTAAAGTAAGGAAAAATTAAAATCCCACACCTATTACTCAAATTTATCTTACAGCACTATATCAAGATGGAAAGATTGAGTTCCACTACAATTAATAGATACATGATACATACAGCAACCCCTCTAATTAATCTGGCACAATGTTCTTTAAATGTTTCCATTGAAACACTTTTAAAAGAATTTGTCAAGAAGCTGAATCTACCAATTGTTTTAGGACTGGAGTAGTTCTTTCATTTAGTGTTAGCTTTGCACTCTTTTTCCAAATGCATCCTTCCACAATGTTATCCATGTATATCTATCTTGCATCTGAGATGAGCCAATAGTGCACTGGTTAGAGACAGAGCTCCTTCTGGACAAGCTACCTTCTTAAAATGAGATTTTCATGGTCTTAACTTCTGTTCAAATGAAAAGTTTATTTGTAAAGCACAGGGTAAAAGAAAAACCAGAACTGTTTCTGAGAAAGAGGTGAACATAGGGGGAAAACCAAAATTAATCATTCTTAACTATAGAAATAGCATGATCAAAAACAGAGTAGAAAAAAATTGTTTAATTTAGAGTATAAAATGTATTTATGTGATTTATGCTTGATTAATTACTAAATTTGTAGATTAGGAAAATTATATCACATAAAATATAGGAAATGATAATTTACCTGGAAAACTATGTACAATCAACTTCAAGCATTTCTTGTTCTGAATGGGCATTGGTATCAAGTGATACACACCTAATGGTCTTTGAGACAGACAGATGAGAAACCCTGTGATCTCTCTTTTTTTCTCATTCCTGCTGTAGAAAGCTTTATTTCAGGCTTACAATGCGTCTTGTACTTTTTAGAGCTAACTCTGGTCACAGAGCATGGAACTACTTCTCCACTCTCATTATTTGAATCCATGGGAAGCACAGTCACACAGTCACTTTTCTTTCCAGGCAACACAGCACACAATCACAGAACTGAATTATGGAATCATTAATATTGGAAAAGACCTCCAAGATCACCAAGTCCAACCTTTGGCCAAATTGATAGAAACAAACACCCCAAAATACTTGACGTATCTTTCAAGAAACACACTTGGGTTAGATTTCTTGGATTCACAGTTGGATTTGGCAACTTTTCAGTTTTTAATTTATTTCAGTTAGTGGAGCCTTTTTCCTGCTCCCACCCGCATAGATTGTAGTGTTTATCCTGACATTTTTCTGTACAAAGAGACAGAGTGTGGCAGCACCCTTGCTCACAATGACAGAGCAAATGCAAATCTAAGACTCAACCCCAAGCCTGCTCCATTCCATAGATGGTTGTAATTATTAAAATATGAGTTAACTAATGTGATTGGAAATGCAGTGTTACCCATGACTAAGCAGCAGAGTAGAAGAGTGGAGAATGAAGGACCAACATAACCATACAGTGAAAAGAGGGAAGTCCCCACACAGATGATGTATTCATTTAAATCTGAGTTGTAGGCAGGTCTTCTGTCAGTAAAGCACATGCTTAAGGTTGTGTGGTGCAGAATATTCAGGTATTTGTGAGCAGTTACTCTCCAAGATGCCTGTTGACATCTTCCAAAAGTGCAGTGTTCTGAATAATCCCAAGACACTAAGTGCCATCAAGATGTAACACAAATTACTGGAACTGTTCAAGGCCAGGCTGGATGGGGCTCTGTGCAACCTGGTCTAGTGGAAGATGTCCCTGCCCATGGCAGGGGGTTGGAACTAGATAGTCTTTAAGGCTCCTCCCAATGCAAGCCACTCTATGATTCTATGAAAATTGGGTCAGGTCAGGACACAAGTACAGTGCACCAAGAATGCCCTGTAAATAAGCAATACTTGATCACAAATGGAGTCAGCAATTAAGATGGACCTATGGAAAGGGAAAAGATAAAAAATTTGAAAGGCCTGGGGACACAGCATCAAGCTCAGGCTGCCTGGTGTTTCCATTCTGAGGCCAGCTTTCTCACATAAAACTTTAGAATGCAAATTGACAGAAGCGTTCTGGAAAAAAAAAAAAAAAAAAAGAAAAGCAGCTAAGTCAGGAAAAAGCATGGAAAGATGAGTGCTCTTGTTCTCCAAAAGGCTTCATTTAGTGTTTTACTGGAAGAGAACAAGGCTTTGTTTTTGTCTTTCCCTTGTATGTTGTAATTTTAGTATTGCTCATAAATGTTCTTTTCACCAATTCAGAGCACTAGGAAATATGTCCAAGACTAGGTTATTGTTGTCTAGGCTATTTTACTGAAAATTTCATGCACAAAAAGTTGCACTGGGTGCTAGGCTGTGATAAAATCAATTCCCAGTTATGGGTAACAAATAGTACAGGAGAATGCTTACAATACTTTTTTTTTTTTTTAATTGAAACCATAGGAGCAGACATTTACTCATTTTCTCATCGGAGGCTACTCAGAATTGTAGTTACTCAAAAATGGATTATGCAATAAAGTACAGGATGATATAAAAATGACAAAACTATAGATTGAACTGAGAGAAAACTATACCTTTGTTCTTTTGGGAGAAATAGGGGGTTGGGGTCATGAGGCCTTTTGTGCCCATTCCTTATTGGAATTTCAAAAGGTGGATCTGGGAAAACTGTAAAGTTATTACAGGCAACTTAGCAAAAAAATAAAATAAAAACTGGTGCATATGTCAATGAATGCCTTGAATAGTCTCTGTAATTAGCTGTTGCTGGCTGAGGGCAACCACTCTGCAGGTTACTGACTTCTGTACTCTCTGGAGAGAAGCTGTGCCCTAAGCACAGTTGTCACAATAAAGACATGCTGGGAACTTGTGGGTTGCCTGGGAATCTGCTCTGACCTGTTTCTTTTGAACATCACAAACTGCCTCTTCCTCCTATCGGCTCCTTATCTTGCCTTCTGCAGGTGTTAGTAGATCCGTTGCTGCCTTACCTCATTTATCCAGGCTCTGCTCCTTTTTTGGGATACTCTTTCCCATTTGAAGTTTTGTGAACAGCAGGTTTTGCCCTGACAGCTGTGTTCCTAAACTTGGTTTGTATACTATGTTTATGGACTCTAACAGGCTCACTTTCTCATTGTATCAGTCACTTTTTTCCCTCATCCACTCTAGGTTTATTCTGAATTTTCCCTCCATTTGTTTTATCAGCACTTGAGACAGTATCTCCAGCTGAACACTTCCACAAGTGTCAAGCCAGGCAGGCTGTGGATTGCTCCATCTCCAGCTGCACAGAAGGCACATCAGGATGGCATTAGAATGTAGATTCTGATTGCAGCACACGTAATTCAAATCACTAATACAGTTAATATTCTTTTCCTATATATGATACTTAAACCTCCAGCCCATTGCACAAATTGGATGACTGTGATCGTGTGACAGAAGCTTGCTCCACTCTGCTGCAATTTCCATTCTGCATTAATCAAAAACTGTTGATTGATAATTCTACCTCGTTTCCAGAGATGTCTCTTGTCAGAGGGAACCTGGCATGTAGTGATGTATTTGAAGATGTTCCCATGAATATTGCTTACAGGAAGATGCCTTCAGGACATTCATGGTGGAAAGGAGATAATCGGTGTTCTGTGTCTGTATTAGCTTTCTGAATGATCCTCTCTCTTGCTTAGGTTCTCTTTTGGCTGTTACAGGTGTTTTATGTGCTTCATGCTCTGAACTAGAACCAGGCAGAGTCCCAAGGAAACACAAATGCTTTTTGTTCCAGTAAAGTAACCTGCATACTTTTAGGGCTTACAGGATGTGACTATGAAATCTAAAAGACTGCTAAAGATGCTGGGGAAGGTTTGGTGTGTTAATATAATATAAATCTACTTTTTGTATATAGCAATTAACACAAGGAAAATTGGAATTTTCAAAAGTGGCGTGAAGAGAAGTATGCTTTTCCCCTGTGCATTAGAGGGAGCTATATAGACACTCAGGGGAATCTGCCTAGTAATACTTTCTTTTCTCTCTAAGTAATAGCAGTAGAAGAATTTACAAGGTAGTAAATAAAAAAAAAATTAGTCTTACACCAACATAATTTACCATCAATATAGTCTGTTCTACACTTGGTGCATGGATTCTTGTCCCACTGAATGTTATAAAAACATACCTGAGAGACGCTCTAGGCTTTCTTTGTCTTTTTTCTTACTTGCTTTAGAAGCACATGTTTAATTTGAACAAGCTGTTGATGATAAGAATTAACTGGAGTAATGGAGTAACATGTAATGGAGCCTTGTCTCCAGGTGAGCATTTAACAGCCTCACAGTGCCTGGTGTTACACAAATTGGTAACTGTCCTGAAGTAATTGCTCTTGGCTATATTCTTCTTTCCTCATCAATGATGAAGGGGCATCTCTTTCCCCAGCATTGAGTATGTTGCATCATCAATAGCTGACTGCTCCTTCTCAGCTGTGTCCCAGTTTCTGCTGGGTATGTCGGCTGTGGATTGACCTGGACCATGATTTCATTGTCCTGATTCCCTTTGCTGATTGGCTGACCAGGGCAGTAGCAGCAAGACTGGAGGGCATTGAACAGAACATCCTGCCCTAGAGAGGTGCTAAAGAGGAAAAAGGACTTTTATCAGCAAAATCATCACGGTTGCCAAATATCTGGCTGCAGTTTATGAGTATAAAGAAGTCTTGCCATGTGTGAGAAGGTAAGATTAGGCTCTAATTAAATAACTGCAGGGAAATCATTGTACGAGTCAATGTGCAACACCCATGATAGGAAAAATCAAATTAGAATGGAAAAGTTTTATTCAGGCAACTGAGACCATATCTGACTTGCTACTTAGACTGATCTTGCTGTGTAGGAGCTAGAGAATTTTTCTTAATATGAGAAACATTGTAAGAGGGGGTGCACTACTGCTGAAACTTGTGCCTCCTCTTCTCTGGTAGATTCCCTATTTGAAAATACCATAGTAATTGAAAGTACAACCAAATGAGACCTTGTCATTGACACACTGAATATCCAGGGGCATGCAGACTGTGATTCAGTAGATTGGTGGGTAGGGCTGGGAGGTAGACACTTGGGTTTGAGGTTTTGCTCCAAGAAACATTTGAATCCTTGACTTGACACATAAACTTGAATCTTATATTTTGTAAGGAAAAAACTTTCAAACTGATCCAAGCAGATAATTTTTTTTTCATTGTGAAACATAAACCTCATTAATATTACTGCTCTAACTGCATATCTTAGTGTTTGATTTTAGATCACAGCAGATCTTGTTTACATTATCAGTCCATTAGACATCCTGAAACAAAGTTCAGAAAATGAAAACAAAACCTTTCATTAAAATATTTTTTGCAAAATTTGAGATGGCAAAATAAGTATGGAGTTTCACAAAGCTTTCCGAAGTAAAATAATAAAACATTTGTAACTACTTTTCCATGATACATTTAAGAAAAACTGTATACAAAAGCAGTATTTTTAATCTTAAAAATTCAGTTTCACGGGTCAGTAGTAAGTTATATTCTATTTACTGCTCTAAAAGGCAGTAACAAAACCCAGTCAAGAATTCTAATTTTTAAATTAGCATTATTAGAAAAGGAAATAGCATCATGGAGCTTGTTACACATGTCTAATTGGTCTCAGCTAGGGATGAATGAGAAAATCCACATGGAGTAGCCTCAGTGATGATCAGACCTCATCCCACAATGCCCATGGCAGTGCCCTGTAGCTGGATCACTGCAGGTAGAAAACCTCTTGATTTGCTGCTACACGTGACCATGGTTCACAACATGCAGCCTTTCTACTGAGGGAGCTACTTGAATAACATTGAATGTCTCTAATAAATCAGTAAATGAAGAGAATGTTTATAACATTATCTGTTTAACTGGTCTCATTTAGTTTTCCCCTAGACTTCTAAATGGAGTGTTATTAAAATTAATGTAATTAATTTATGTTCCAGCCATTTAAAATTTGCTGCTTACCTAAAGACTATAGGAATGTAAGTGCTCTTTAATGAGAGCATGGCTCAGGCTTTCATTTGGACTTAAATAAGAGTGTAATTAGAGCACTGGTAACAAAGTAGTTGTTCCTCAGAAACTAAGAGAAGGCACTTGTTGTCCATCTGTTTACACCAATGACATGGGCCCTTTTAAAACTCTATGGTCTGTGTCTTCTTCAGGCATGCCTGCTCAGGTCTCAGTTTGCTGCCTCAGATGCCATTGCTGAGCTAAACTGGCTTTTGAGGCTATTATTCAGGATGTGAGGCTTCGGGATGCAGTTTCCTGGATGATGGTAATAATAGGTGTATTGGGTTCTTGCCCCTTTTGCCCTGCTGTCAGGTTGCCTCACGCTGGACCTGCTGCATTCCTCATGCCAATCACAGGGTAATGAAGAGGCACTGAGACAGCTGCTGCTTGTAAAAATCATATGAGACCTGAGTTCAATGTGAGCGCAGTGTCTGTACTTACATAATAGGAGAAAACAATTCCTGAGGGGAAAAATGGAGGCCTCTCAGCTAATTGCTGAGTGATCTTTTTAGTTCCTGTTATTCAGGAAACAAAACTAGATGGATTTGGTGGTGTCTTCAGGTTTTAAAATATGTGTATGTCTATAGCAAGGCTAAGGGGTAACAAGAAGCTTTTATGTAATTCTAAGTTCCATAAAATTCAAAGTTTTGTTTTTAAACTATTATATCACTAGGTGTAAAGTGTGATGTAAGTAGTCCATTAAGTATATGAATTCAGGTTCAGATAGAAACAGTACAAGGTCTATCATACTGAGCAGATGTTCTCCTGCCACCAGTTGGTATGTATGAGCAGACTGCTGCAAATTCCATCTCAATCACAGGCATGCAGTGTATCAGGGAAAACACAGGCTGGGACTCATTCTATTTACTCTAAATGAAGGCACAGGAGAGAACAAGGGCACAGCCTGAATGATCCTGAGGGAAAACCTGTAGAGAAACAAGCCTGCAGGGATGGTCAGCATGGGAGTGCTTTCTGATGCCTCCTTGTCATACAGCCATTCTTTTGTGCTCAGTATGTTCAGACAACACACGATGAGTGGAGGGATGACATCAGACTATGATGGGAGTGTACCCAAAACACCACTGCCTTCCTGGGACCCCTGAAAAGAGAAAAATGACAGGCTTTGTTTTGAATCATAGAAGTGCAGTATCAGTCAGAGAATGCTTTGAGTTAGGAGGAATCTTAAGGATCATCCAGTTCCAACTCCCTCTACCATGGGCAGGGACACCTTTCACAAGACCACTTTTCTCAAAGCCCTATCCAACTTGTCCCTGAGAACTTCTTGGGGTGCGGTATTCTTTAGTCACTGTAATGATTTCTTCTTCGAAATGCATGTGTAAATTATGAGTTACCTTATTTTAAAAATGGGTATTACTATGCATGACTCAGTTTTGCAGTGCTGCAGAGAGATAGTTTTCCTTTGTCTTCAGGATACTATCAGTGCCCATTATGGTGTCAGTGAAGTGCTGTAACTTAAGTCAGAAATAGAATATGATTAAGCTATGGTGAGGATAGGCAGAGGAGAGAGAAATCAGACTTCATCTACAGCAATTCCCAAATTGCCATAAGACTCTTGGTTATGTAACGATTGAATTGTCTGAGATTTTGTCCATAAAGTGAAGCCTTGTCCTTATGTATTAAGAAATCTCTTGCATCCATTTTATTTATTCTTGAATCACTGAAACAATCAGGAGTAGGGAATAGACAATTAAAGGGAGAATTGCACTACTAAACACTGTATAGTGATTATTCATTCCGGTAAAAAGATTTTTTTCCCCCTGATATATTTGTATTAGATGGTACAAATGCATTTAACTTTTAGGAGAATATCACAGCTGAACACTGTGTTTCCAAGATGTTCCATGGAATTAATCTATCTCTCAAAACTATTTACAGTTTTATAGGTGAACTGTGAACCATCATCTCTGAATCTGTTCATAAACTGCTATAGACACTTACTCCAATACCTCTCAAATGCCTCATATTTTGGGGGTTGTTGCTCATATTATCTCTAAAGTTGCCCACACTCCACCAAACCTAGAATCCCTCTAGTATACCATGCATCTTCTCTGTTATGAAAAACTGCACACTGTAATTAAGAGATGGTAAGGTTCATGTAGAGAAAGCTATTTATGAAGATATGAATTCTCTGGTTTTGGTTGCTTCCTTCACCGTTTTCTGTCACACAGAGCCTAAACCACAGGAAGGATGTGTTCAGTTCTGTGCCCCACAGCCTTAACCCCTGGTGTACTGACCTCCCTGGGCACAGAGTGACCATCCCCATCCCAACTGCATTGTCAGCCTTGGGCTGTCACGTAGCCAAGGTGCACAGCAGAGCCAGCAGATGGAAAGTGCTCCTGGGCTCAGAGTTCAGCTGGACCTGTGATGTCTTAGATTAAATTTTTTGACATGAGATTTTGGTACTTGTCACTCAGATTTCTGTCAGAAGTTAACTGGTTTTCCTGGTGTCTACTGCTGTAATTTTATTTTTAATATGTGCACAAATGGCCAAAGCAAACCATGACAACCTTGGCAGTGTTGAGTGTGTTTAGAGCCTCCCTGGCCAGCAGTTAATCATAATGTGCATCTGGCCATTTAGCCAACACAGATTGTCCTGAAAGCCCAGCTGTGGGTGCTGCCTACACATTGACCATGGCCACCAGCAATTTAGGTGGGACCAGAGGTAATGCAGTCTGTCAAATACTGCTGTCTGAATCATAGGCTGGCTTTCAGCACAGATGCAGATCAGAACTCATTTTGTCTGCTGGCAAAATGCTACTGTGCCACTAAGAAGTTATGACATGGCTATACTGACCATCAAAGATCCTCAGATTTAAGTAGAAGAAGAGAGGAGGGAAAGAAATCTGCAGTGGGAAGTTAGGGCGTGTGTTGTTACTCAAGCTGAAAAACCGTCATGGTGGATGTGCAGCAGAGTGAAGTTGTTGGGTGGTGACAGCATGGATTTGGGTCACACAGTATCTGAGCAGCATGGTTGCACACAACTGCACTTTGAGCATAACAAAAATGGACCTTGACTAGCGTGGTTGCAAATAGTGAATGAGGCAAATATCAGAAGGGCGTGAGTGTTAGATTGCTCACCAGATTAGCCAATTTGATGTTTACAGTATTTTCTCATCTTGTCTTGGTTGCCAATTTTATCAGCTGGTGTTAGAAAATCAACCTTATCAAGGCAAATGCTGAGATGTACCCTCTGTGTATCAGAGCCAACTGCTGCCCTGACATAGAAGCAGTTGCATACACCAAAGACACATGGGAAGATGATCTGAAAGTGAAAAGCACACACAACTGGTTTAAAAGCATTCAGCAGAAGAAGCACCGTCTGTGGTTGTATGGGATATAGCTGCTAAGTCCACACCAAAGAGGCAGGAAGTTCTCAAAGGCCAAGAACAGGGCCAAGAAAATAAATGCTTAAAGAGCTTAAAAAAGCCAATAGAGGAGTTCCAGGTGGATCAGGGAGATAAAAGTTACACACAGTATGTGCTGAAGAAGGTGACTGCTCTGAAATTTCTAAGGAGTTTTGTGGACTAATGCACTCAAAAAGAGCAGCATAATACTTTCTGCAGTGCAGCCAGCAGTGGGAAGAATATTCTAAGAGTTTCCCAAGAAGGCTGCTGGGCCTCACCAATGTACTTCACATAGCCACTTACTTCCAAAGTTGCATCCATAGCTCAGATTCCTACGCTCATAAGAGAAATTGCAGGAATGTAGGCTCAGTGCTTATGCATCCGGCAGTTGGCAGGGAAGGTGAAATGGAGAGCAAGTAGCAAACTCACTACCCACCCTTTCTTAGCAATCATTAAAGTGTCATTTCGCACTTTTTCCCCATAGCTGCAGGCAGAAACGTTGCTGCTAATTTTCAGCTCCCTGCTAACACTTAAATTAAGGCTCTAGAGAGACTTGGTCGGGTTTTTTAACACCTGAGTGGTTGTTTGACAGCTTGCAAAGTAGCAGCTGAATACTGGTGAGGTTGAGAACTAGGTGTTGTCCAAGGGTAAATATGTGTGGCAGGGAGGCAGGGTAAATTCACAGCAAAAATAGACGGCATTGACCTGGGAAGGAGGATACTTGAAACAAAATTGCTGCAGGCAAACGTTTCCTGAGAGTGTAAAGATCAAAACAAGCTCCTTTGTCTTGCTGATGTGCTTGATAGACTTTAATATGACCTTGGAAGTGTAGTGTGCTTCAAAAACAAGGGTCGAGAGACAAGGGTTTAGGCTGGGGGACTTAAATAGAAGCAAGAACAGAGTTCAAACCCTAAATTTTAACCTGGCATGACACACAGAATGAATGCCACAATGGTATGTAAGAGTCAGATGGAGGATAGCACATCTTCATCTCTTCCCAAAAAACTGCTTTGAGCATGAATTATTAGTGTAAGGAGATCACACCCATTTGTGCTGAAAGCTGCCCTGTTGACCTGTTAAAGCATTCTCTATTATGGGGAAAAAAAGATTTGCTGAACTCCAGAAGCTGGAGGTTGACAACAAGCATTAACACAGGCTGATGGTACCAGGAAGCCAACTAATTTCTGCATGGATTTAATATGAAGCCCTTTCATTGATACTGCAGCTTTGGACTCACGAATTATAGTGAACTTTGGATAAATTCATAAAGGATATGAGGAATTATCAGAACTTTGCAAGTTGAGTCAAATAATTGGACTGCATATGCTTATTCATTGATACATGGTAGTTTTCAATGGGTGTGAAGAGACGTATTTTTGACCCTATTGAAAACCCAAATGAAAATCCACAGTGTAAATTTGTGTATAAGTTTCCAAAATGTTGAGAAACTGTGGCTGATCCAAATCAGTGATACTAAGAGCTCTGTGTAGCTGTTAGACTGTTATTAAAATTGTGTTAATCGGAAGCCAAAAAAGCACTGTGTGTAAACCCAGAGGTTTACTTTGCTTTTCTAAAAATTTAAATTTAAACATTATTAAATATGTAAATGAAAAAAATCTTCAGAAATTCGGCATTTGGATTTCTGCTATCTAAAATTTTTATAGTTATCCAATAGATATGTGGAGAACTTGAAAACATCAGGTGCTGCCTTGTCTTGGGCAGAAAGAACATAATTTTAATACTCTTATGACATTAGCATAATGTAAGATGTGAAACATTGAGCCAAAAGACATGGCTCATTTTATTTAAGTGAAGACTTAGCTCATTTACTCATTACTGCCTGCCAAAATAATTTATAAATTGCTAAGCAGTCATTGACAGGGCATGATACTTTTTTAAGCACTTGTTTTGAATTATTGTAAGCAATTTCCATTTTATTCCTTTTCTAAATAAAGCAGCAAACACATAACCCCAAAGCTGAATGCAGCCTTCAAGCTCAAATATTAAAAGCACAAGGGAGAAACTTAGGGCAGAATCGTATCTTTCTGTAATTTGTAATGCATTATTTCACTGTTTCTTGGCTCATCCCTGCATGTTAAAAATAGAAGCACTGTTCTAAAGCAAGTTGGTTTATAAATTTGACTCAAATACTCACTTGGCACCCTCTTTTCCTGGTGATGATTGTGCAGAATATAGTCCCCTTTGGCCTCTTTTGCAGCACTGAATGCTCCCTTCAGGACTAGTGTGACAGCTGCTAAAACAGATGCCAGACTCTGTATGATACGTATTTTTTTGTGTATAACCCTGAAGTAGTTGGTGTTAAACAAAGCAACTCTGCCACTGCACAACAAGGCCATTTCCTCCATGGTTTAGCAGTAAAACAAAGTCATTCGTGTGTATGGGTGACAGGGTGGGAAGTTCACCTCTTTGCTTTTAATACCTCTGTTTCTAATTTTCTAACAGGTGCTTTCTCTTCCCTGGTAAACTCACATCTCTGCTTCTAAATTTTTGTATTATTAGAATATGCCACAGTACTTCACTGGTATTTAGCTGGTTTTTAACTGTTTTTTTCTGGAAGTAAAGGTGAAATCACAAAACACTGTTTGTCTCATGATCTTCAGCTGGCTCTCTAAAGGTCTGTCTGAAACAGGATTTCCAAATGTGTAGGCACTTCAGAGCTGAAGTGGGGTCAATGGGTGTACATGCCGTGTGAGAATAATTTCTGCTTACCTTTGCTTTATGCTATAGGGTTTTTTTCCTCAGTGTACTCAGTAAAGTATTTAGCATACATCCCATTAGCATAAGTAGGAGCACATAGAAGTATATCACTGTTAAGCTGTTCTTACTGAGGCTTTTATAACTATAGTACTTAGAGCATCAAACTTTTTATGATACTTTTTTTCCAAAACATAAAAGTGACTATTATTTCCACGTATTATTTAAGTCTGGCTTTTTTCAAAGAAAAAAAAAAAAGAAAAGGAAAGTCTTTCCTATTAACTCACCATTTTCAGCAGCTGTTTGCAGATTAAATATTCCCAGGTTTTTTCTTCTTAAAACATAAATTGGAACAGTGTTCCTAAGATTTTCAACTTGGCAAAGTCTTTATCAATTATTTATGATTTCTTTCCACTTATTGTAAACATAAGAACAAAGAATATATCCACAGTAGAAAGAAGGACATATAATCTTATGTTCATGCATCTGTTTGAAGAGGTTAAGGGATTATTTGACCTTGAATGACTGGGGTATGTGTGTAGAATTGGAAACCAGCATTCTCTCTGCTTTATCATATAATAAAATTTACAGCACTTCAAGTCACCCTGATTTATTTTCACTGTCCTTCTCTGTTTGTGACCCTTTGGTTCAGAAATAGTGCCCTAAATCCTTATTAAAGTATCCTTTGTATCAAATTGTACTTGAATGCCAAGGGACAAATGACATTGAACATAAAGGAGCCAAAGTGAAGAACAGTTTGGGTTTAGACTTTTTGCAGTGTTCTTGGCAGTGTGTCTTATTGAGTAACGTTTTAAAGGCATAGTTCTGCATTCTTACAAAATTATATTCACTACTACATGAGAAGAATGAAACCCTGAAGTCTACTGAGAGGTTAGTGTAGAAGAGCTAGATTGAAGATGTGCTTACTCTTTGTGTTTTAGGGCAGATGTCAATGCATAACTACTGGGAAGAAAATCATACATACGTATTGGTATCTTGTTTAGATATGCATGATGAAATTTAAGGAAAGATGAATTTATCTGCATAATTCTAAGCCAAATTTTATAGGGGCATGGGCATTTTCACTGCCTTGGAATATAGGCAAATTAAACCGATGTCTGCTTGCAGCATGGGCAGAAGCAAGCTTTCATCTGTCCATGGAATGTGCCGGCCAAACATATTGACAAAAATCTTCTGACCTGCTGAGGCACACTGAGTAAAACACAGCTCCTGGGTCAGCGTTGATGCTGTACTCTACCAGGATGCTTGGCTGTAGCTCTTGACTGTACGACACTGTTCTTTATAATAAGGCATGGAGCAAACTCTAATACCGAAAAGCAGCTGTACACATCTCAGTCTCTAAAATCAGGAATCTCCTTTAACTCAGGTTTGTAATGTGGCTGCTGAGACATACTGTGCTCTCTTTGAACATCCCAGTTTACTCCAAGGATCTCCATAATGCAGTATAGCCACTAAGACCCTTTCTGCATAACCTGCGTGTAAAAATTCTTGGCATTACTCACATATGTGTTTAGCAATGTGGTGGCTGCTGAGTGCACCTTTTCAATCCTCAGCTTCCTCATTTGTAAAACAGTTTTAATGATATGTATCCACTTCAGAGGCCAAAGTACAAATTCCTAATGCTACATTTATGCAAAGTATTATTAAGATCACCATCTGGCAAAGGACAGATTCTGGCTTGCATCCCTTTGTTCTTTCATCAGGCCATTCTGTTGCTATTTTTCAATGTCTCTGAGTTCCCAGACAGGTCTGCAAGCCTTGCAAACCTTTTAACACCTCTGAAAGCTGGGGAAGCTAAAGAATTCACAGCAACTCTTGCAGAACACAGGGGAAACAAAGAACAAGACTCCCAAAATCTCTAAAATCATAGAGTATTTGTACTGCTATCCCCCATTATTCCCCATAGGAATGGATGGTAGTGCATGGATCATTGAGCCTGCTGCCTGCAAACACAACCAACCATATAATAGATGTAATAGTCCAAAAGTGGCCGGAGGAAAAGCCAGTCTGTGTGTGCTACGCCAGTCACCACAAAATTCCTGTCTGTAAGTTAAGAATCTCTTGGAATTATAGTGTCACCTGAAGAGAGTGTAACACAAACATCCTGCATCCCCACAACACTGTGGACTTTGCCAAAGGACCATGGTATAGAGGGAAGTTCTTCCACAATTACTGCCTCTCAAAGGATAATGGTCCACAGCCTGACCTTTATTTCTTCCTCCCCTCAAATCTGGTCACAGGTGTTTTACCTCTTAACATACAGACACGTTAGAAAAAAATGGAAAATGAGAGATTTCTCAGCTCTGCCAGGTAACCCACACTTCCTGCCCACAAGCCCCACATCCTGCCTAAGCTGCAGATGCATCTTCAAAGGACGTTTTCCTTCATCCAATGGAAAAGTGGAGAATGCAGTTTTTTCTTCCTTCATTGCTACAGTCAAAGCCCTGAGTCAGAGGAAGGCAGGTTTGAAATGTTGTTTCAAAGCAGCTTGATTATGAGTTTGCATTAGTGCCTATCACAGAAGATGAGACATATTCTCCTACTATAACTCTTCTTTTTTTGCAAATGAAATCTAGGCATAATAGGAGATGAGGTGTTCAAAAATTGAACAGTAGAATAAACTGCAATTAAATGGTGGGTCTAGCCACTGTTCATGCAGGAATAACAGGAATGTTTGAGAAGAAGTGGCTGGGCTGCTGATAAAAATGTAGCTTAATGCTAGAGTCAATTACTTATTTACAAACCTGGTTTGTAACAAATACTACACTTCTTTAAAAAAAAAAAAACAAAAAACAAAAAAACAAAAAAAAAAAAAAAAAAAAAAAAAAACAAAAAAAAAAAAAAAAAAAAAAAAAAAAAAAAAAAACCACAAAAACAAGTAGGGGGTCACTTGAGGAGCATAAAATACATTAGGATCCAGAACAACAGCTGAAAAAAGCAAGGCAGAGCCTGTAGAACACTAAACTAATCTTGATGCAACAGATACAAATTGCTCCAGCTTCCATGAAGAAATCTAATCTTATTAATTTCATAGAATTTAGGTCTGCCCTTACAATTGCAGAAAATGTTGTATCAGCCAGATCTTTATCTGGACTTTTGATGAAACTTTGCCAAAGTTGTCTAACAGGATTCCATGTCTGGCATTTGTCCTACCAGGAAGCTGTCAAAGGCAGGAGCATAAGTATTGTTGGAGATACAAGAAACAAGGAACTTTTGTAGAGGGTATGCTAAGGAAGAAACAAAAGAAATGCTCCATATACCTGCATGATACTCCATGGATCTTTTCTGTTATCTGAATTACTCTTTCTAGGCTTCTTAGAAACCAACTCTGCCATCCAACTATGGCCCTGTGATCTTCATATGGTTTTGTCAGTGGTATCTAAAGAAATGAAGTACTCAAGGTTGGCCAGCAAAAATAAAGCAGTGTTATAGACTATAAATTATATAAATTGACTAAGGGAAACAAAGAGGAGCAATAGATGTCTCATGGTCAGTATGGAAGTAGGTTAATTGCCAGCTTTCTCCAGGGCATTGTACATTGACTATCCACATGTACTTTAATGATCTAAGAGTGAAATGAGACTGTGTGAGATCTGAGAATAACTAAGTATTGGATGAACCCCAAACAAATAATACTGTGAAACTCTGTCTTCTTTTTTAACTCAAGTAAGGTCAACATCAAATGTGAGAAAAACTGAGTAATATATAGCGTTAAGATTCTTTTCCCGCATGATTAGTCTATCTTAAGTCCATACCAAACATCGTAGCCACTTCTAAAATGACCTCATCTTGACATCAGACAGTGGAAGGAGCTGTCAACTTAAAAGACCCTGTTCCTGATTTCAAAGATACTGAAAATCTTGTCTTACCAAAGGAGAATTCAAGTTGAAAGAAAACCTGAAAAGCTGTAAAAGGTTGGCATGTGTAAGCAGCTGTCTGTAGAGACAAGCTGGCATAGAAATCCCAGCAGAACTGGGCCATTTTGTTCCAGAAAAATGCAAAATTAAATATGCACACAATATGGTAGTGATATTCTTCTCCTGGAAACTTTGCTTCTACAGACTTTTTAAGTAACTTAATTGAATGAATGATCTTGAGGCATTTTCTCACTCTCTCATTGTCCCAGAGGGAGCAGGAAAAGAATCTCTTGAGTCTATTGCATTCCAGTTTGTGTCAAGATTATCACAAATGTGCAGAAGGTTGCTGCCTGGGTCTGTGTGTTTTTACGTTGGGTAAAGGTACCAAGATATGGAGACTAAAAGCCTGGTAAAATGCACTCTGAGACTGAGGACAGTAATGAGGTTCAGTTGGTTGGGTTAATACAGCACTTTATTGGAATACTTGTGGTAATGTAAGTTCATACAGGCCTGTATAATAATAATGTGTTTTGGAAGAGAAAATTGCACCAGCTCACTCAAGTGCCTGAGTTCTTCCTTTTTTTAGCAAATGATGTCCTCATTAGCCACCTCAAAATGTTTTGAAGTTTATTTGCAAAGTACTTCAGCTTTCAAGATTCAGTAAAAGTCAAGAAAACTGATGTGTCTGCATGCATGGATTTTACTCAGAAGAGGGAAGAGTCTGTCAGTGGTTTCTGGTACAGGCAGGCAGATTAGACAGTCTAATCAATGGGACAGTCCTTGGTGTATGCTCTGTATGCACCAGCTGGGCACTCTAGCAGTTTAAATATTTGTATCATAAAATAAATGAAATGAGAAACCAGAATGTGCATCAGTGAAATGAAAAATCCATGCTACAAGGTCAAGAATAAACAATAATTTAATAAAATTTGGTTTAGTTATACTTCTTCTCACAAAGTTTTCTGGTCTGGAAATGTATGATAAATGAAATTTCTGAAAAAAAAAAATCTCAAAAAAAAAAAAAAAAAAAACAACCCACAACTAAAAAAAGTCCCCCAAAACCCCTACAACCTCCCCTCCCCCTCCCCCCCAAAAAAATAGCCCACCAAACTAATAAACACCTGCAAGCTAACAAAATTATCTAAGCATCTTTAAAATATTTTTCTTTTTCCTGAAGGAAAGTATGTAAGAGTATAATCTGGAAAGAATTTAAGAACTTGGTGAATAAATAGATCTGTAAATCTACCTGCTGGTGCCACTGAGATCTGAACACACAGAAAAGCTACATGATAGAGACAAGTGCAAAAAACCAGCAGGACATCTCATGCTTTTTCTGTAAAACAAACATGGAATGAAGTCCCTGTTATATTTTTTCCAACCCACAAGCTAGAATAGTTTAACTTCTGCCTTAGAATTGAAGGCAATTGTTGAAAATACGAACTTGACATTTTAAATAGTAGAGGCAGCTGCCAAACACATCCCTTTACTGTATTTTCCTGCTTGCAGTTGGAGCGTGTAAGTTCCTGGGTTATAAAAGAATAAAATAGAGGTGCACTAGTTCAAACAGTATTTTTATTACTGCTACCTGAATTTTCAGTCTCACCATGTATTGCCTGGAGGAGGTTGTGGAGTGCAAGGGACCACTATTCCAGTAATGTTCCTAATCCACTGCCTCTATGGCTGATATATTTCAGTTATAAACTGAAAAATATATAAGAGATGCTGGTGTTTTGAACCATCAAGCTCTTTGGCAGCACTAGACATTCATGTTGACTGTAAGACTTATCAAATGCATGGTGAAGAAGTCACATCATTATAATGGAATTTGAAGGAAAATCCAAGATATTAATAGTGGTTAAAAACTAGGAAGAGGTGCTTTAAAAGGTCATAGATTGATTCCCCATTGAGATATAAAGATCCTCAGTGTATGCTAATGATCACCAAAATAGAACTTTGGACTTAATTTGGTCTTAGTAATGTCACCTTAGGACCTGGTGGTACAGAAAGTATGAAGCAGAGGACAAAGGCAAGCTTGCACTCATGAGAAATAATTCTGAAGTAGAAAAATGAGTGTAAAATAGGAGAGTGGGATATAATTCTACTTCTGCTATATGCAAGCGTAGGTCAAATATTGGTGTAATTGCACTGATGCAGATAGAACTACTACAGATATAATAAATCCTTGTATAGTAGAGAAAATTAGTCAGATTTTTGGCCCATTATTTTGCACATAGATAATCTGTGTCCATTTGTTTCAAATAAAGGCACTTAAGCAAAACTTCTTTAGAGGTGATACCGAGCTTCTGTAGGTCCCGACTATTCAGTTTAAGGCTACTTTACCTCTGCAAGGCACTAGCCATACAATACATTAATAGATTTTTTCCTCTGGTTGCCACAGTTTGGGTCTGGTTTATATGGCCTAGAGAAGCCCATGCTATAGAGAAAAAGAAATGTAGCTGCTTGAAATTGCTGACAAATCTGCTCTGTGTATAGCTGAATTCCCATAATTTTCATGAGTGATTGCATTTTAGAAAAGCATTGCTCATTTTGGTTCTGTACCTGAATTGCATGTAATTTTAAGAAAGGTTTTAATAAAATATAGTAATTAAAGAGTACTGCATTCAGGAAAAATGTGGAAATTAGCCTGTCCAAATTAATTAATGAATTTTAAGTAAGCCTTTTTAATATACAGAGGAACCTACATATTTTCTGAGCCTGTTCACTCCCAAAGGCACAATATCAAGTATTGAAGCATCCTATCCCCATTTATGTCAGATGTTGTAATTTAACTGTCAAGAGTCCTAGATTGGCACAATAATTGCTTTCAGAGCTTCTGTTAATGCACAGTCATCCTTGAAAGGTACACAATTACAGGATTTTTTGTATCCTTTAAAGTGGAGGGCTGGAGAGTGTCTGTCTATAGTTTTGCTGCTGTAATTCCTCCTGTATCCAACACTGCTTAAGCCGCGCTTCAAATCCCATGTTCAGTTTTGGGCCCCTCACTCTGAGAAAGACACTGAGGTGCTGGAGTGAGTCTGATGCCTAAAGAGGCTACCTGGAACAGAGGCTGGACAGAGTTAAAGGAATGAAGCAGGTATTTATTAAAAGTCCTTCAAAGGATACACCTTGAGCAGTACAAGAGCCCAACTGTGGCTCTACTCAAGTTGGACCCAAAATGGACCCAAGGTGGACGACCAGTCACGAGGTTTCACACTTTTATAAGTTTTGATCCATTTACATATTGGGGTTAATTGTCCAATTACAGCTTCACAATGTGAAGTCCCATCCTCCCAGTCTGCTCTCCTCAATTCACTGCTATTTATACTTCTTGGGCCTGAACCAACGGTGTCCTTGGTTCTCAGACTGGAAAAGTATTGTTTTGTCTAACTAAACTGTGAAGAGAACTTGCTAACACTTTGTATGAAGTTCAGAGTCTCACACTAAGGCAGTACAGAATCTGAAAAATATGAAATCTAAGACTTAAGGCATCAAGTCCAGAGGAGGGCAACAGAGATGGCAAGGAGTCTGGAGCACAAGTCTCATGAGAAGTGGCTGAGGGAACCAAGTTTGTTTTGCCTGGAAAAAAGGAAGCTTAGAAGGGACTTTATCACTCTCTACAGCTGTAGAGAAACCTGAAAGGAGATTCTAGTGAAGTGGAGGTGGGTCTCTTCTCCCAGGCAACAAGGAGTAGGGCTAGAGGAAATGGCCTCAAGTTGCACAAGGGGAGGGTTAGGTTGGATATAAGAAAAATTACTCCACTGAGAGGGTTGTCAAGCATTGGAACAAGCTGCCCAGGAAGTGGTGGAATCACCATCCCCGGAGGTACTTAAAAGTCAGCATAGATGTCTTGAGGAGAATCTTGAGTTATGGACTTGGCAGTGCTGGGTTAATGGTTGGACTTCATGATTTTAGAGGTCTTTCCCAACTAAACATTTCAAAGAATTATACTTTATAGAGCTACATTCGTTGTGCAGCTGTAAAGTAATTTTTCAAGATTTCATTACATTTAAGACAAAGAGAAACAAATTATTTAGTTTATGCATACTGCAGTGCTCAAGTCAGTACCCTTGCCCACTTCTCTGTTTAAGCTTTGCAAGACTACTTTTTCAGGCTCTTTCCTATTTGTTGGAATCTCAAAGAGGGTAGTAATTTATTACAACATTGCAAGCCTTGTAAAGGGCACAATATTAGTTTCACTGTCTGTTCTGAGTGAATATGACCTAGCATTAAGTATTAACACAAAGTTTCAAAAACACAGAATATTTTTACATATTTGTGTGTCTATGTGTATATAGTGTGTTGTTTTCTATTTTTTCTATTTATAAAAAAGCAGAACAGGCCTGCTACCACAACTCAAATATTCAAATTACTGTTGGAAGAATAAATATTTAAATGTTTCAAATCTGTCCAGTATCTCTGTAGCTCTGGTTTTAGAATTGTAGTTCACAACTATTAAGTTCTGTATAATACTCCCAAATTTTTCTAAGAATATAAGTGGAATGAATATTGTGATATATATGTAATGAACAGGACTTTTTAACTTACAAGTCACTGTCAAAAACTATAAAGATATTCAGGATAAAATCACTGGATCCAAGATATAACTTATCATTTTTGAATATACAGGAATATATTTTTCAGTGTGTGCATTAACAGTTGATTTTACTGGGAAGAGGCCAAATTTGTTTGCTGCAGCCAAGGAGTAAGGTGGATTTGGATGAATGAAAAGAAATCACAAATAAAGGAAGTCTTATACTGTTCATAGCTAATGTACTTCTCTGGTGTAAATTCAATATTAAGTGCAAATTGCAGCTGCAATGGTTCTCAGGGGGGATTCAAGAGGATATTATATCTTATGGGGGATGCTAATTTAAAAGAATATCTGGTCAGGATGCATTTAATAACCATTGGAAGCTGTAGCATCATTAAAAGGCAACAGAGAAAATAGTGCTTGATGTGGTACAGGTAGCTGTCTTCATTAGGAAGTATCTGTGATTGCCATGAATGGAATGGACACATGAAATTTTGATTTATAATCAGTATCTACTGTGAAGTGATTATTTTCTTTGTCAGAATTGAATTGGTAGAAGCCTTACTTGCACCTAAATCTTTTAGAAGGACCAAAACAGTCCTTTGTTAACTCATTAATTTACTGAGTAGAAAATGAGGCTTAAAAATAGTTCAAAATGGAGGAACAAGGTGGGCTGAAGTCCCCAGTCATTTATCTGCTGTTTTGTTTCATTTAACTGGTAATTGTATTTCTGTATAAATTTATCTGTCAAGCATGGTACATTGGCATCCTCTGAGTGTGTTTGTTCGTACATGTGTTTGTATATAAAGTGTGAGACAGGGAAGCATTTTTAGCCCTAAAAAGAAATAAGCTTCATGTTGCTTACTTTGATTTTTTTCCTCTTTTAAAAATGCCAGGTTTTCCTTTGCCATTCTAGATGCTAAGAGATGGGTGGTGTTTTGGGGAAAGAGTGGGAGAGAAAAGAGAGGTTTGGGAGGATGGGCTGGTGTTGACAACTTGCTAATGAAATTTCAGCTTTAAAACTCATAGAGAGGATTTCTGTGAGATAATCGTCTGAAAAGAAAAAAAGAAAAAGAAAAAGAAGAAGTTTCTCTTAGCATGACATTTTAAATATAATATCTTTCACTTATATAGCACCTGCTTTCCCAGGGAACTAGTATTTTGAAGATTCTAATTTAATTAGCCTCCGAACATACCTACAATGTTACTGAACAATACCATTCCCACATGTACATGATGAGAGATGTGCAAGGAGATAAAGCTACTATATTGCACCAGACTTAATGGCTCATCTTGTGCTACCTTTAGCACAGGACAATTCTTGGGAGGAGCTGCATACTGAGAAGATATCAGAAATCTCATCTGCTTTTTGTTATGTAGTGGATGCTGGTTCTTGGTAATTGTCTAAAAACTGTAGAGATAGTAACTGGACCAACCTACAGTGTGGTGGGCAGAATACAGTGCAGGGAATGCATGGGCTTCCTGCAGGCTCTCCCCAGCCTGGGGGATCCCAGCCCCAGTCTCACATCTCCTGGGATCTACTAGACAGAAGATTGAGGTTGAAGCCAACACTGAGCCTGTAGCAGAGAAGCAGACATGTAAATTTTGGTACATCCCATATAGATGGAGAAGAGCAAGGAGAAGATATGGAGCTAATCAGTTGAGACAGGGTGCTGGTACCTCTGGGCATTGCCACTGTTTTCGTGTTCCTAGTGGATGAAACTGGAGATATCACTGGTTGTTTTTTCCTCAGAGGAGTAGTCAAGATCAGTCTTTGGCTAAAGGTGCTTAATTTGAGTTGCATTCAACTCTATGAGTACATCTGATTTTTGTGGACCTCTGCCCTCTCTTTTGTATTGAACATGTTGTTAGCCTATCTCCATTTAAGTGATTCTGCAAGCTTATGTGAAATATACAGGATGAGGATTGGGACTGGATTTTGCTCACGGCTGAGGCCAGTCTTCAGAGCATTTCCTCCCTCCTGCTTGAAGTGTTTCCCTTTGTCACCAGGATAGAGTTCAAATCAAGCCAGGAAGATTGAGATGGATGAAACCACATAGGCTTGCCTTGGAACAGCAGTCCAAATGTGAAAAGCTTAACAGAAGCTTAGTCAAATTCCTCAGTTCATTAAAATTAATTTGGAGATCTCAAGAGGATCATCAGTCTTCTTTATGACTTCTGGCATTCCCCGTGTCTAGTTAAGGTCCACCCATTGCAAACACAGGCCAGATTCCCAGACTGCTGAAATTTGTTTCATCAGCTTCCAGGCCTACTTGATATACCAGAGTGTGAGAAAAAAAATGTTGAAAGCCAGCTAAATGAAGGGATTTGGACTGGCTTATTCAGGGCAGGTTTTTTGGTTTGTTTGTTAATTTGCTTTTCATTTTGAATAGCAGAAACCAAGTTCACTTCCTTTTAATCTACTCTTCTTTCAGACAAATTGGCCAAAGCCTACCTATGGAAGCTTAATGCTAAATGCTAGATTCACCCCTGTGGGCAGTGAGGTGCAGCAGAAACATTTAGAGCCAGACAGTGAATTGTCGCATAAGAAAGGTACCATGAAATCTGGTCAGTCCAGGGAAGTAGCACACGAGCCTGGGGACCACAGGGGGAGCTGCATTCTGCAAGGTGGACGGGCATGAGAAACAGCCTGAGGCCTGTTCTTTGCCTTTGTCTGAACTTCCTGAATTCACCATTTTGGTGGATTTAGGTGGGAGAGCTTTTTTTGATGCCAGCTCAGTTCTTTGCCTTCATTTATTTTGAAGAGTTTTGTTGAATATAGGTCTGTTTCTGGGAAAAAGACTATCAGCACACAGGCATGCAGAATCCTTTAGTGGGTCCAGTAGATGTATAATGGTATGGTGTAGCATGTGAGTGAGTGTGCATTCATGAGACAAGTTCACACATACATGTGTATGCCTGTATCTACAGTCCTGAGTCTGTCCCATTTTATCAATCTGTCTCAACATTTAACGGAAATTAGAGGTCTCAGTCCTGGTGATTTCAGTAAAATTTGGGCCTCTGTCAATGCTTTCTGGGAAGCAGGATGTTTCAGAGCTTGGTGAAGATGTAACTATAATGTGCTCCTAACTTAAGGTAATCTAGAGCCAAGTTTAATTAGATACACATTAGTGAATGGAATGCACTTTCCAAATAATGAAATTCTGGTTGGACCACTCAGTGTAAGATAAGAGAATCAGAGCAGATGTTACTAAAGCAAAGGTGGGAGTTGAGGGCAGAGACTGCCAAGAAGCAGTAAATGTGTTTTGCAGAAAACCCACTGATTTTTGTCAGTGGTATTTTCTTTGCTTGCCATCTCTCTGCAACTAATTTTCCCCTAGGAAGTTGTAAGGTCACATTGACCTGTATGTTCAAACCATGTGGTCAGGAAAGAAAGAAAGAAAGAAAGAAAGAAAGAAAGAAAGAAAGAAAGAAAGAAAGAAAGAAAGAAAGAAAGAAAGAAAGAAAGAAAGAAAGAAAGAAAGAAAGAAAGAAAGAAAGAAAGAAAGAAAGAAAGAAAGAAAGAAAGAAAGAAAGAAAGAAAGAAAGAAAGAAAGAAAGAAAGAAAGAAAGAAAGAAAGAAAGAAAGAAAGAAAAAAAAAAAACAATTAAAAAAAAAAAAAACACATTAGTGACAATACCTAAATAGTTGGTACAAAAGTAACAGGTTTTCTGCAGTCTTAACTTAATGTTAAAAGCAAATTAAAAGAGTGAATTATGGTCTTTATCCTGACCTAGGGTCTCAGTGCTTCACAAGTACGTCATGCCAGTTTGCAGTTTGGTTTAGAATTTGCACAATAATATGGAGGAAAAATCACAAGTCCTTAGAGACAACATTGATCATTACCGTATTTTACAAGGAAAATAAGTATTCTTTTGTAGAGTTCTTTTTGGTCTTTTTCTTTCTTGCCCATTTTGACAAGGACAAGATGGAAAAATGGAATATTCGAAGAAAACCATTCATAAATATATGCCAAAACCAGAATTGTTTTTATCTTCTTTTCAAGTCATTTATACCACAAAATAAGAGCTTTAATTTTTCAGTTAAAAAAAATAAGAATTACTGTGCATTGAATTAATCAATGCAACAAGAGATCTTTATTACCTTCATGTGCCTGGTATAAGTTAGTTGATAAGTAGATGGGATTCTCTGGAGTTAGCCATATTTGACCAACGTGTCAGTTCAAATGCATTTAGATACCTGTGTTTCAAATGCCAGTAAAACGTAGGGCGTTTCTTACTAGAAAAAGAAGTCTTACCTGGGAAAGTATGGCCAGGAAAAAGCTGCATCCTTGGAGCCGCCAAGGTCCTTCCAATAACTGAAGGTGTCCTGCCATGGCAATGGGACTCCATCCAAGTGCTGGTTGATGTGGTTCCACCCTCCTCCCTTTGCCCATGGCTTGTTGTTCTCTTGCCTCTCCCTGTGGTTCTAGTGCTAGTGGTCCTCATGAAGCTATTTCAGCATACTAAGATGACAGAAAACAAACCCAAATTAAATTAGAAAAATTTAATAGTGGTTTAATAGTGGGATAGTGGTTGATCTGCATGACATGTTGAAATAGCTTAGCACAGATTCAGCCATGTTCATGAGCTGGCGTGAAGGAAGGAGTTGGTTTGCACAATCAGGATTCGTGGATGGTGGACATCAGCAGACAGATCAGTGCAGGTGTCCCTATAGCCATGGCTTTAATTGCTGTTTTTGAAATGGCCTTCAAAGCACAGGCCACATTTTTTACATGTCTCTGTAGATGCAAACAGGAGACACAAGTAAATGTGAGCAGAGTAATGGAGGACAGTAGCAGCAAACCTTCCAGATCATTATAATTGTCTTCTTACATGAAGAGATGCTTTGAGAAAGCAAAGAAATCCTGCCAGACGTAAACATGTCAAAGCCCCTAGAAAAACAATGGAATCGAACACATCTGGAACTGAGACAATTGTCTTAAAAAGGTGCTTCACTTCCTTCGAGTGTTTTTTTATCAAAGATCAGTTCTCAAATTAATTAGTATTCCTAAGACACAAAAGACCTTCTCTGACATGAAAAAATGGTAAAAGACATGTAGAAAGCAAATGTGTTACCTTAGCTATGTGTTTGGGGTGACATTTTAAATACAGAAAATAAAGTTGACAGAATTATGGTGACCTTTCAGCCTGAACAAATGAAAAAACATCTGCCAAAACTAAATGGCTGCCTCTAGCTGTAGGAAATGATATGCATCTTTGAACATTAGTACACAAGCCTTTGGTAGAGTTAGCTTTAGTAATGCTTGCTAGGCATTAGAAATTTATTTTGCTGCAGAGCATGGAAGGCTTAAAATCCCAGGAATATGGTGCAAGTACGAAGGGACCCATAGGGACCAGTCATGGTTGTGGCTATGGCAAAGCTATCTGCATGGTCTTTCACCCTCCTAGTGCATCACAGGTCACTTGTTTTCTTCAGAGGACTCAGAAAGGGCTGTTCACTGTATCACTGTGTATTTTCTTTATGTTCTCTATACACGCACATTTCTGTGTATAGAAGCAGTCTTATGAGTAACATACCTCTTTTTGAATTTCCTCTGGAAACCAAGGACATATATGTGGCCTGGAAGCCAGCAGCAATTAGGCAGATTGCTGTTAGAAAGGAACCTAAAAAGGGAAAGCTCCTCTTTAGAATAATCTGCATTAAAAAAATAAAAAAAGAAAGGAACTGCAAAAATTACTTTTTCCTGCTTCCCCAAGATCTTTTAGCTTCTGGTCTCATCTTTACCAGCAGATAAAGCAAGTTCTTAATTGTGCTTTTGAAAAGCTGAGAAAAGCAGTTCGTAGTTTTTATTGCTTCCTTTATCAGGCACATTTACATCCCTCTCCACCTTCACCTCAAATGCTCCTTAAAT
Organism: Chamaea fasciata; assembly: GCF_029207755.1. NCBI lineage: Eukaryota > Metazoa > Chordata > Aves > Passeriformes > Sylviidae > Chamaea > Chamaea fasciata. Next base: position 39,475,657 of record NW_027094086.1, on the reverse strand, counting down.
TCAGAGTGATCACAAATGTGGAAAAGCCAGTTCTGCACTTGGATAACTGGGATACACAGAGGAAGGAAATGTCAGGGAGATGGTGGTATTTCACCTAGCTAGCTTAGAAGGCAAGCAGGTCCCATGAATTGCAACTGTAATTAGCCAAAAACACTGCATTTCTTAATGGTTTCCAGAGGTTAAAGGAAGTTCATACAATTTGCTGTCTGTATTAATATGAATGGTTTCCAATTTAAGCAAATAATGCTAAACAGCCTTATAATTATTATTATTATTATTAATAGTATTATCATTAGTGTTATGTATTACTTCCATTGCACTTAGGTTTCTGAGAGAATTTTTATTCATTATGCAAAGATCTAGGAAGACATGTCCCAAATTTTCCTTGAAAAAGTCACAAAGTAAAGTCTAGGCTGAGAATCAGACTTGTAGCATGTGGCATTTTGGAGATGAGGTGTCAGTCTAAATAAGGAATTTGATCACTGGCATCTGTTATATGTCTGAGAGATTTTCAGTGGTGGGCATAGATAGTTAAAAGATCTATCTGCTTCCTAAACATACTTTTTAATTTTTTTTATTTACTTGTAAGCTTTTATTTTCACCAATGCTATACTTACAAATCTGACCATAAGTCCTGCCATACCGATCCCGTCTTAGTTTTTGTATGAACCTTTCACGGTGAAATGACTGGCCCAATACATGACGGGAGAACAGTGGATATTTTTCACGTAGACTTGAGCAGGGCTTTTGACACTGTCTCCATATGATCCTTGTAAAAGAAGCTGGTGAACTGTGGCCTGAAGTAGCAGCCGGTGAGGTGGACTGAAAACTGACTGAACAGCTGATCTCAAGGGGCTGTGACAGCAGTGTGAAATCTATTTGGAGCCCAGCAACTAGCAGTAAACCCTAGGGGTCAGTGCCATCTCTGCTCCTGTTCATCTTGAGAAGTAATACATGATCTGGATGATGGGTCACAGTGTGTCCTCAGCAAGTTTGCTAATGTCACAAACCTGGGAGGAATGGCTGATACACCAGAGGGTCCTCTACAGGTTGGAGAAATGGAACCTCATGGAATTCAAAAAGAAGAGTGCAAAGTCCTGAACCAGGGGAGGAACAGCCCCATGCACCAGTATATGCAGGGGGAATGTACTCTGCTGGAAGGCAGCTTGTCAGAAAAGAACCTGTGGGTCCTGGTGGGCACCAAGCTGAACATCAGCCAGCAGTGTGTCCTTGCAGCAAAGGAGGCTAGTGGTGTCCCATGTGGCATTTGACCAAGGGCTGCCTGCTGGTTGAGGGAGGTGATCCCACTCCTCTACTTGGCACTGGTGAGGCCATGCCTGGAGTGCTGTGTCCTGTTCTGGTCTCCCCAGTACAAGAGAGATGAGTACTGGACAGAGTCTTACACAGGGCCACAAACATACCTAAGGGACAGAAGCATCTGTCTTCTGAGGAAAGGCTGGACTGTTTAGCACAAAGAAGAGATGGCTCAGGGACCATCTCACATACCTGGAAGGAGGGTGCAAATAGGGCAGAGTCAGGCTCTTTACAGTGGTGCCCAGTGACTGGATTAGTGTCAATAGGAACAAAATGAGACTCATTTTGGTGTTCAGAGACTCCCTCTGAACATCAGGAAACACTTTGTGAGGGTGACAGAGCACATGGACTAGTTGCTGTGGTCTAGAATGTTGTGGAGATACCCAAAAGATGTCTGGACGTGCTCTTAGCAACCTGCTCTAGGGGATGGCTCTCCTTCACCAGATGACCTCCAGAGGCCCCTTCCAACCTCAGCCATTCTGTATTAAGATTGCAGTGGAAGGATGAAGCAGATCACACTAAGTTTGCCAGTTTCAATGGATATACCATGGGCAAAGTAGGGTTAGGATATCCTTCAGAGTTCTTTTAACCTTCATTGAGTTTAGGAGAATTAGAGCTGGGGGGTGTTTTCTGCCCACGTGCAAAGGGATAGTGCCAGATGCTTTGTGGAGCACAAATGTTCCCTCCAGAAATCCCAAAAGCGCCTTCCAGCTCTGGCATATCCCTGCTCACCCTGGTGAGGGGCAGATGGCCCTATTGTTCCTGGCAAGTCCCTGTCCAGTTTGACCACCTTGAAATCATTCCTGTTCTACATCAGGCTCTTAATTTCAGCAATTTTCAGTGTGATAGTGAATTCAGACATGGTACTGAAAGTGCTGCTCTTGTTTATACATACACGTGTGTCCATTTGGGACTTACAGCACACTGATTTTATGTTTATTTAGTTGTATTTGTAGCATTTCAACAGCATGATGTCCCAAGTTTTACAAGTCTTCTTTCTCTGCAGGAATAACATGCCTACACTGCAGGGGAATTTCAGATTATACATATGCATATATATGCAAATATGGTTGTGTTTTGTGCTGCAAAACTGATCTTACATCCAGATAAAAATAGTATTAAAAAATGTTCATAGACCAAACCTTAGCTGAACCTTTTCAAATCTTTCTCCTATTCCTGCCATAGCAAAAAAAAAAAAAAAAAAAAAAAAAAGGAAAAAAAAGTCTTAATTCTTGTTTCATGTCTGCATTATCTCTATCTTCTTTTCTGAGTAAGTTTTTAAACAAAATGGCTGTTGAATTCAGACTCAGTCCCAGCAGATATAAATTCATGCCCTTTGATACAAGCCATTCCTTCAAGCATTTGTCTTAAAGGCACTTTACAATCCTTCAGTGCTTCTTGGACTTTGTGCTATTTTTTAAGAAAGAACTAATATTGGAATATAGAACTCCACTTAGACTGAAAACGGTAGATCTCTAATGACCACAGTTTGCTTTCAAGTCCTAAATGTAATTGCTGTCTTGCCAGCTCATGTTATTTTCTCCTTTGGCTTGTATGCTGCCAGCTTGTCACCTCTTATATTCCTTCTTCTTTTTCTAAAATATATTGATAAGGGGCAAACTGGGAGATCCATAAATTGGCAAAATTCCCTCTAGATTCGTCTGAGTGTTTTTCTCACTGACACCTTTTGGATTTGGCCTATGGGAACTGCTGAAAGGCTGACATGAAAATGCTGTCATTTGCCCTAGAGCTTTTTCCCTAGGCAAAACTCAAGCCAGAAATTTTATTCCTATGATTTCCGAATACTAGGTTTGCAAAGCATACAGATATAGTGAGGTATTCAGCTTGGTATTCAAGACCATTTCTTTGTGAGATGCTTTTCAGCCCTACCAATGATATTTGCTGGCAAATTTGTTTTTGAATTGATTCTTAAATAAAATTCTTCAAGCAGGCAACATTTAAAGAACATTCTCCATTAGTCCAGACAACTTATAAGCACCAAGAGGAAGTTAGCCTAAATTCCTGTTAAATAACACTGCCAGCCATTTGAATATCACATAAAGATCACGCAAGCACTGTCTGTCTATATCTTAAGGAGTGACTAATCCCACATTATTTCCTGAGTGTTTATAGATTGCTCCATCCAAACAATGACCATTCAATTTATTAGGTGTTTTTTATTGCAGGATTACTTAATGGCTTCTCCTGAATACTTCAAAAGAAATAGCTGAAGCAGAGACTGCTATATAAATAGGATGAATAAAAAGTTATTTACAGCAGAGATATTTCCAAACAGAATTCTCAGTTGCGTGTTTTCTCTGAGCCAGAAAGAGCAAGCAGGTCCTATAAAAGCTCTTATAAGCAATTTGGAAGGTTTTTTGGAGGAAGGAAGGGGAAGGTTGGCAATAGTTCAGTTTTACTGGTTAGTGGAGGCAGCTAGCTCCTGCTGTTTCACAGTGTGAGATTACATGCTAGGCCCCCAGAGTGACACAACCCAGATTCATCCTGGCACACACCAGTGGTCGTGAAAGAAAGATGTTTATATGGAAGGAAACACATCACACTTTGTCTGCAGGGATAAAATATAGCATCTACCCTAGCCATTCTGATTCTCTAGTGTTTATACTACTGTTGCTTCTCTTGACTTTTGCAAAAGATTCTGAAGGCACCTCCTCTGATTTAAAAATTCAGTTTTTTCCTTTCCTTCAGTTCAAAGAAACCACAATTGTCTGCTCTTTTTCTGTGAAAGTTGTCACTGGAAAGCTGCATATTCATCAGGCAGATCTATCTACTTAATTTATCAAAGGCATCAGGGAAAGGGACAAACAACATGGGTTCTTGTGAGTACTCATGTAAAGGTATTCCCTCTTCCAGATGATGAGTTTGACCATGAGGTTGAGAACTTGCTTTTGCAGGGTTCCCTTACAAAGCAGTTGTGACCTGGCACGGGAATACTCAAGGGTATTTGCCTCACCAGCTGCTCTGCTGCTCCACCTCCGTGTTGAACCCTCTCTTGTGAACTGTTCAGATCAATAAATAGCTCCTGTCCCTGACGGCCTGGGCTGAGAAATGGATGCTGGGAGAAACTCAGCTGTCCCAGAGGGGCCTGAGCATCTCCCCATGTGCAGTGTGAATGATAAACACTGGTACCCAGGGGAAGAGCCTGTCTCCAGACTGCACGGTCTCCAGCCACACAACACTGGTTTGCAGAGTGTGTTCTGGTACACTTTGCTCCTGTGAAAACGGTGGTAAGATAGGCAAAGAGTTCTTAATATCTTCTACTGGTCTTATCCTTGTGTAGTGATGGGAGGCTTCCTGGCTGCTTCTCCAGAGATCTGGGATATACACCTGGTACCCCAAGCTGAGAAGCCAGAAACACTGTTTTCCATCTGTGCCCACTCTTACCTCTACAAGCAGTCCTTCCTTCAAGTGCAGTCAAATAGGTGGTTGGGACACAGGTACACCTTCCTTGCCAGTCTCACATGGCAGGTCTCAGGACCATTTCCAAGGGCTATCATCATAAGTCTGTCAGAGCTGTGAGGGAATAGGGAAACAATTCAATTCCTGCTACAGCCCTAGGGGCTGGTGAAGTGAGGATGCCTATGATAATGATTATATTCCTGTGACAGCTGCATGGTACAGATCCTTGTCCATGACTAATTGCCTTTCCAGGGAATGCCTGGAGCTCCTTGGGGTATTCTGTGCTTTTCTGATCACTGATTCTTCTTGATATCTCCAGACTGAGACAGAGGCAAACCAGGATTCACTTCTCGGGATGCTTTAGGATGACTAGCAGGCAGATGGGCTTAGAAACAAATGAAAAATATGACATGGGAAGGAAGGGAGGAGAAGAGAAGAAAGAAAGTCATTGTAAACCACTGTTGGTTGAGAATCTCAGCTCTTCTTCATGGGTCAGATGTAGCCTTCCACTCAGCCACCCCCAAAACCATATAAGGCTGCAGGGAGGAAACCAAAAGGAGACAGTCGCAGAGCAGACTGTAAATTAGGATTTTAACTGATCTCTTTAGAGTGCCCTGGCTTTTACCAACAAAGCCATGTTTTCCTAACAGCTTCAGTGGAATATTGCTGCAGGAAACCCATAAAGACCCTTTCAACAAAGCAGGAAAGCCCTCACTTTCTCAGAGGACACAGAGCAGGGCAGATATCTAATGTCTGGGGAGGCTGCTTGCGGTTAGGTCTCTGATCTCACACAGGTATCACTTCCAAGGCTGCAGCCTTGACAATATATAAGAAACTCCAGTGTTTCCCACAAGTGGAAACCAAGAAAGCCTTTCAAAACCTCTGAGGCCCAAAGTGATTTAATCAGCTTTTAATGAAGCAGTGCTTGTAGTTAAAGTGAACACAGGTGTGCAATGCCATGCAGGAGATGACAGTACAGTAGAACTTAGTTGTGCTGCTGAACTTGTCTATATGGCCTTTGTCCCATGAATGAAACAGGAAAGGCAGCTGTGGCAATGCCTGGTGAAGAAACTATGAAAAATGAAGCTATACACATCTGCAGCATACTGTGAACTTTTTAATAATTCACTTCTGCATTCTCCTTTTTAATTCTAGCCCATAGTTCATAGTACAAAAAAACGCACTGATGTTTACTCCTGAGAAGTATCTGGGCAGCATCTAGAGGAGCTGTGGGCAGTGGCTGTGTCATACTTCCTGACAAGATTATGCCATCTCTGTCACAGGCAGTGGCACATCAGCTGCCTGTCCGATGGGTCCATGGCCACCAACTCCATCTGCCCCCTGCCCCGGGTCCCTAGCTCTGTACAAGGGGAAAGCTGACCCAGGGATGAGCACCATGGGGCATGGCAGGGGCGGCCTTGGCAGCACAGGACTTCACAGGCTGATTGGGATGCAGAAGAGCCTCCAGGCTGACAGGGACCCCTGGGAGGCAAATGCATCCTGGGAACATCCCAGTTCTGAGATGAGAAACATGGAGATGATTAAACTAAACAGCAAACATGCTGGGGTACTTCTGACTGATCTGACAGCATGTGCCAGGCATGCTGTGGGGATATCACCTCACTGTGTGCAGAGGCAGAGGGTTTGCTGCCTGTCTCACCTTAATCTGCAGGGTACAGAGAAAAGGAAGGGACAGTAAATTGCTGTAAAGCTAGAGGAGTCCTGGCAGAGGACAGCATCCATGCTGCTCAGTGTAAGCATCCAGGATGCACCTCATTCCAGTACAAGCAGATTTGTTTCCTGGAGATTTGTTGCCTCACACATGGTTGAATCCCACAGTGGGCTGAGCAGTGGGGCTGAGCAGCTGTACCCTAGGGGTGAGGACAGTTACTAGGGGAGCAGGCTGCATCGGAGATTTCTTTAGACCACCCTGCCTTCTCCTTATTAAACCTGGACCTAGTCCAACTTAGTCCTGCTATCTCCTTCCACCACTGGGTCACATACTGGAGGTCTGCAGTTTGCACATGTCAGGAAAGGAAAGAAAGTGCTGGGTATGACTGGTTACAGTTGGGGAATTCACAAAGCAGCTAAATTCAGATGGCCATAAAAATTTAGATGACCATAAAATGCTGCTGTAATACGACTCGTGGCCATTTGAGAAGGATCGCCCAGTCATAGAAGATGCTGGGGAATGCTTTATAGGTCGTAATGAAACAGATGTAATCATTTTGTTTATGGTCATAAAGTGCCTTGCTTTATGTTATAGGAAGTAAAGCAGTTATTTTTTCTGATACCTTAAATACTGCAAAGTAAAATTAAATACAAGGAGTTGGGTTTTGTTTTTTTATCCTTGTAGTGTATTCTGGAAATCAGCCTTTTAATGTCTCTTATGATGAAATATTCCCCAGTGGGATCTGTCCTCACATGGATCTCATCTCAGTGACACAGATGAGGATGCTGCACTCATAATTTAAAGTAAATTAAGTCCAGACTTTTGACTGCTGGTAAATTGCCAGAACTGTGCTTAGTTGGACAAGTTTTGGTCACTGCTGTGCTCCAGAATGCATTTCAGTTTCCTTTTGCACATTAAACCTTAATGGTCCCATCAAAAATAATTTGATTGGAAAATTAAAAGTTGGCTGTTGTTTCCTTCCTATAATAAGGAATTAAAACTGAAGGGATTTGTTTGTTTCTTCAGAACAAAAAGAACAAGCATTAGCATGTACTGCTGAGGCAGTAAGTATTCCTTCTAAAGAAACTTTTTTTTTTTTTTAAGTATTCAGGCACATCTAATAAAAAGGCACATAAGAAGTAAAATAGAACAATCTGTTGTTATTTAACATGGCAAATACTGTTGAGATACAAACACAGTTAAGTTTTCTCTGGTAACTAAGCAACAGAAGAAAATACCACTTATCCGAATTGCTGTTTATTCTACTGATTTTTAGCTCTGCAGTAGCGATTTTCATCCTCTACACCTCAAACACAGAAAGAACAACTGTTTATGGTATGGCTAAATTGTTTAATATAGTGTTTGATGTAGGAGCAAATTAGGCATCAGAATAAATGCCTAGGACTGCTCCAACTAGCCATTAATGACTTTTGATCTTCTCACAAGTGCTTCACTAGATTATGCAACATAAGCAGGCATCCTCTACAGACTTAGGAAATTGCAATAAAATGGACTACATGAGGCATGAAATCAGAATAATTTCATTTTTCCAAAGAGCGCAAATGGTCTCTTATTCATGTGTATCATCCTAAGGACTTTTTAGATAAAGCACATGGTAACAATGTAGTCCTTGACACTTCTAAACCGAAGACCTTTTTCTAGAGCCGTATATATTATCATCAGATGGATAATTTCATTATGATGAAAATCTGTAGCAAGTGCTCAGAGCCATAGTCAGACTGGACTCACATATGGCTCTTCACTTGCATATGCACGTACTTGTTGTGCACACTGTCTAAATGAGCAGCAGATGAGCATAACTTTTCCAAATCTCAAAAATCTAAATTTGTAGCTAAAGATTTGCAAAAGTTGTGGGACTGGAAGAAAGGAGGTTAAAGCAAACTTTAGAGTGAGAATCCCAGAAGAGCTCAGAAGACTGGAAGATATTGGCTGAGCCAAAATATGTGCAGCAAGAACAATCAAGTCCCACATACTTGGGTAGAACATGTCCATCAGTAATAAGGGTTTGGTTTCTCTTTTCCAGTTACAATAAGCCTCAGCTATCTCTCTGAAAAAGACTGGTGCATGTGAAGCATAATGGAGCAGCTTCTGAAATAATTTCTTAGAAGAAATGGGCATAAATGATACTCAAATACTATGAAGTAATCTGTAATCTGGGGTAAAACTCAATCTCTGTTAAATCACTGCCAAAAGCACCTTCAGTTTCAATGATACCAGGATATTCACCAAAGGTCTTTTATAAAAGAGTACATGAATTGTAGGCAGGTTGGAAATCTTTAGCACAGAGGTCAGTGGCACCTAAACACTCTTCCAGAATAACACTCTGAGGAATTGTCTCCTGTTTGCTAGGTATTATGGGGGCCTCCTTGCCTGCCTTGTACTGGAGCAAGGCCTGGGGAGAAGTTCCTAAGAATAAGGGAGAAAGGAGTTAGAATTTTCTTCACACAAGATAAAGGCACATCCTCCCAATCATGGGCTTCCGAAATATCAGCTGGATTTTTGTATGCTGGCTGAAAGTGATGCCTTCCTCCTGCAGAAAGGTATTAGGTTGGTCAGCTGCCAACTCCTGAGGAACAAACTCTGAAAGATTATTTTCATTCATCCTAGTTAATAAAGCAGTGGCTGTACAGCACTTTAAATATGAAAAGCACTCCTATAAATATTTGGTATTATCGTATAATTACACTACCTCATCTCAATTAAATGCACAAGTGGATATGCTTTAATCATGTAAGTGAATTGTTAGCAGAATTATTTCAAATGTAGGTATCTCAGTCTATGCTGACCATCCTCAAGATTGGTATGTGAACCTGGAGCAAAATGAGAGCTCTTGATTTTGGAAATACTGGGGAGCCATTGTCTTATTAGAATGAATATCTCTTTCCCTAGGACCCAAATACATTTTTTTTCCCAAATGCAAATATAGGCAATCTTTTATTTCTATTTGTCTTGCATCTTGGACACCTGTTGTGGACAGCACAAGGAGTAGCCTGGTTTTCTGTTTGTTTTTTTACTTTATTGGCTTCTCTCATTAATATAATGGAAAAAAGAATACAACTTGTGGTCTTGTCTCAGATTCACATCCTTCAGAGTTATGCTTTATCGACGGTCTGTATACTGTGCTGTGTGATGCACTGTAATAAATTAAAACAATTAAATGCTTAAAAATTCTCTACTTCCTTCAAAGGTTAAGACATAAAGAGTCAAATGACAATATATATGTTGCCATCTGATTATCAGTGATATAGTGCGTCTGACTCCATTGTATTAATTCTGAATATAAACTTCTTTACATCAGCATTGACAACCCAAGCAGTGGTCTGTCTTCATTAAAAAAAAAAAAAAAAGAAAGAAAAGGGAGAGAGTAAAAGAGTAATTTTAAAATCAAAAGGTTTTGATATTGTATTTTTCATAGTACTTTTCATAGAATCACAGACTGAAAGAATGATTTGGGTTGGAAGGGACCTTAAAGATCATCCAGTTCCAATTCCCTGCCATGTGCAGGGACACCTTCCACTAGGCCAGGTTGTTAAAAGCCCCATCCAGTCTGTCCTTGAATGTTTTCATGGATGGGGCACTGACAGCTTCCCTGGGCAACTTTTTCCAGTGTCTCACCACCCTTACGATGAATAATTTCTTCCTTGTATCTAATTTAAACCTACCCTCTTTTAGTTTGAAGCCATAACCATCAGCCTCCTTCAGGTAGTGGAAGACCACAATAAGATCTCCCTGGAGCCTTTTCGTCCCCAGGCTGAACTTCCCTGTCAGTCTGACTTCACAGGAGAGATTTCATAATTTTCTAACTGCAAAATCTCTAAGAAAGTCAGTTTGTCTAACTTTTTCTCTACAAACAAGAGTGCTATGAAGTTGTAGGGTCATTTTTGAAGTGGTGGGGTTTTATTTGGTTTTACTCCTCTAGTGAAATAAGAAACTTTAAGACAAGCTTGATTTATTAGACATAGTAGTTACTTTTCTAGATGGCAGTATTGTTACCACACTTCCCACTTCTGCTACTTGTTCTTTCCCTGTCAGGTGCTTTAACTCTCAATTCTTCACTCTTTTTCATCTCTTTTCATATCAATTAAATGCTCTTTGGGAACACAGATAGGCAGTTTTTGAATATTTGTAAAGCACCAGCAGAAGACTGTAGTTGACTTAATGCAATCACAACCAAAATAATAACATTCACATCTGCTCTTTCAGGTTCATTGACATCAATTTACCTAAGACATTTTGCAATGCAGGACTCTATACCACTTTTTCCTATATGTTTCTGGAATAACTGTATATAGGAGTCACAACCTGGACTCACAAATGTGAAGTTCCACCAAAACAATACCAGAACACCAAAATATAAAATCCCTTTAAATCAGGAACTACCTGTGACTGTGTCTGTATGGCGTTTGTTGACAATAGGCCTCCAGTGAGGGTGTCTGAAGTGGAATTACATAATGCATATATATATAAAATGGAATGTGTCATTACTGCAGTGTTAAGCTATATTTGGAAGCCACTACAACAAAGCACTTTCTCCCATTTTTTTCTTCTACATTTCACAGAAAAAAAGTGTCTTTGATATATGAATCATTTTATGAGACCATCTTTTTATTTTAATAACTGCTAATTTGCACACCTAGCATCAATTGCTGGTGCAATTAATTGTGGATGCAAATCAGAATGTTTAGCTGTCTAATCACCTGATTGTGCCTAAAAATCAGTGACAGTAATTATGTGTGTAAATGTTCATTTCAGCCTGCAATTAATTTGGCCAAAATTGAAAGGAGACAAAAAAAAAAAATATCGCCCTAGGCTGAAATTTGGCCCCCCGTGTGTAAAACAGAAAGTATCTTCCTCCTCTATGTCTTGTGTTTAAATTGCAGAGACCTAAGTAGACAAAGAGCAATGACTCCCCAGTCCCCAATAACTCACTGCCAGTGTTTCACAATAAAGTGCAATGGGAGAGGAAATATTTCCATATGGGTTCATTAATCACAACATATTTGCCATGCTCAACCACTCTGCAGAGCAGGTAAAGAACCCTAGGGGTCCTCACCTGCCACAGTATGTCATTTTTGTAATAGGAAAAGTATTTTTTGTACAAATGCTGTGGAACTGAAGTTGCAGATGGCTCCACTGGCAGAGCTAGAGCCTCCTGGCACAATTTTCAACAGCCACAGCTCCTTTGGGAATTTATAGCAATGGTTAGTGATATCTTAAAAGAATTATGCTGAAGATGCTGTCTGCTCCCACAATGTGCAATGCTCCAAGGTGTGCCCGTTGGGAGGACATGTTAGACAGGACAAACAAACCCCACCCAAACAACAAACTGCAGAAGGAAATTCGAGCCTTACCTGTCCCTGTTGTGCTGCAAGACTTTAGTGAGAGGTCTAGGAACAATTAAATGGATCGTGACTGAGAACCTGCGGGTCCAATGGACCCCATTAACAGAACTGTGCAGCGAAAGATGCCTTTCCAGCTCAGTGGCTTTCAGATCTGGGCAGCAGGCCATTTCACTTTACCTAACCCCGAAGACACCAGAGAGCCCCAGTTATCCCATAACACTCTGACCCACCTAGACCTGCTCAGTGTTTTGCATGAGAGTTACAGTTGGTGTCTTGTTTACTGTACCTCTGTGGTCTCAATCTCTGAGCAGTTCATTGCTGCTTCACTCCCACACGGGACTTTGATAAAATTCAAAGCCACCTGGTGTGATTTTAATTTAAATGTGAGTTTAATGTGTTTTCTTTTTATATTGCTGTGATGTGCATTGTCAAGAGAAATGCTGCAGGCTCAGATCTGTCCTCTCAGCTGTTTCTCTGTAGTACTCCCTGGTTTTGTCTGGTGAATATTTCTGAATAAAAACTGCTGCTCTGGAGTAAAGTGTGCATTGGGTACAAGGGTGCATTGGGTCATTCTTCAAGGGGGCAACCAAGTCTTGGGATCTTTGCCAGTTAGAAGCCAAAAGTCTTCTCATCAGCATAAGACACCTCCAGAGTTACAGCTGAGCAGAGTAGAGATTAAAGGTTGCATGCAACCTTTGTAAAAAGAGATTTCACAATTCACCATGCTCCACCAGTTATGGAAAGGGTTTCAGATAAGAACTTGTGGGAAGAAGAAATACTGAAATACTTAATCTTAACTAATTAAAACAATTCATAGTGAAAGTGGTTAAAATTTACTAAACCTTTTCTAATTATAAAATAGGATCTCACTTTAAAAATTGCTGTGAAAACATATTGAAAATATCATAAGAAAATGCTGTCAGGAACAGGATATGAAAGATACCTCAAGAAAAAGAGAAACAAAGATCCACATCAGTTAGCAACCCACCAGGCTACTACTGTAGGACACAAGGCACCCTGATGCAAGACAATACATTAGTCTTCAAAATTTTTCATTAAGAGAGACTGAGGGTTTTTTTCAGCCAGCCTTAATTAGTTTGGAACTGAAATTGTAGGAACAATGTGGGAGCTTTTCTGACACAGAATAACTGAGATCAGATCAGAATAACAGGGTGGATTAAAGGCCACCCAGCGTGATCATTGTGCTGTGACTCAGGTGTGTCATGGGAGGCTGCTGCAAGCTCTGCAAGGGTCACCACAGGCATCACAACATCTGGGTACTAGCCTTCAGAAGACATCCCTTGCTTCCTAAAACCACTCATTACTCCTGCACCCACCAAAATCTACTTAATGTGCTGGTTGCCAGGTGTTTTTCTTGCTGAATGCACAGGCCACGAGAGCTGGCAGGCTTTGCTCCCTTTATCTGCTGGTTACTACGGGGAGCAGCAGCAGCCTGTTGGGTTCCTGGCTCCTGCTGCTTCTTACTGCTACTGCTGCATGGGAGCTACCCTAGTGAGTCATTTCTGATCTCCAAGGGAACCCACAGCCACATCTCCACGCCTCCTAAAATAGGAACTCACAGCTACATCTTCTCTCCAACTAAAATAATCAAGTGCTGAGGAAAACAATCACTATATACTTGGCAGTATCTGAAATATTCAGTGCATTAGATGGGTGGACAATAGGCTCAGCCATAGCAGAACTACAGGCTAAGACCACCTCACTTGCAGTGGGGGTGGTCGTGCAAGTCCTAACAGAGCCAGGCAGAAGGAGATTAGTTCTTTGCAGGTTCTCATTAAAGAGTCAGTTTTGTTCCTCTCATTATTTGCAAAACCTCTGAGTAAGGCCATATAATCAAGATATCACCTGTATATTTCAAATTAGAAAACTGGCCCCCTGAAAGAAATGCTATTTAACAAATAAGACAATGGTACGTTTTTCTAATGGCCTTATAAGGGCTAGTCTTGTCTTCAGTTTAGTTTACTCTTATCACATGAACTATTATAAATTGAAATACAACAATCTTTTAAAATAAATATTCACTATTTTGAAGTACGTTGAATGGAATGTTATTTGCAAGCAGAAGTATACCCTGTAAAATATCATTCTGTGCTTCTATAACCACTCTCTTTCATTTCCAGGTATTTTCACACGATGTACTTGGGTATTCGGAGTCGACAGAGTGGAGAAAATGACAGATGGCGGTTTTATTGGAAAATGGTGTATGAGTATGCAGATGTGAGTATGCTGCATTTGCTGGCCACCTTTCTGGAAAGTGCACCACAGCTGGTCCTGCAACTCTGTATTGTTGTACAGACTCGTACACTTCAGGCTCTCCAAGGTAGGGGTTCATTTAATCTATTTATTTTTTTATAATTTTTGGAAGATGCAATTTCCACACATACATATTTATCCTTCGTTCAGACTGCTGTGTGCCGTGTGGTCCTGGCATAAGAGCAGATCTTGCCTGCTAGCTGCTATTTAGCTGTTAACAAAAAACTCTCTCAAGAAAGCCTGTGTTATTAGGGTTTTTTTTAGCCTTTCTTAATGGCACTGGGTTGTGGGTAGGATTTATAATGTTTTGCTTTCTGCATGTCCTTGTAATAGAAGGGCTCTTCTGATTATCCACTGGGCCAATGTGAAAATTGCATCAATCAAACTATTACTCTTCTCCCTGTGCTTTTTTCTGTGAATGTTCAAAACCCTGCAAACTGCAGTAATGAGGTTCATATGGCATTATGCAAAACAGGAGACGGCACGGGAGATAACAGCAATTCTGTGAAGAAAATGCCAATGTTTATGCCCATCAGTCCTTGGCCGTGGTTATCTGAAATAATACAAATCATCTCTCGAGCAGTCCTTATTCCTTCACACTCTGGGTTTCCTTCTAAAGTTGATGCTTTCAGCAAGTGTGGTTACTTCTTTGAAATGGTAAATGCATCCATATGTCCTGCTATATGGCTTTGTCAGTCAATGATACAGATATTAGCTTATCTCATTCACTATGCTTTTTTCATGCTGCTTTTGACTACCTGACAGCTGTCCTTTTGTATTGTGCCATTGTTTTGCCTTATGGCTGCACCTGGACAGAATTTTTTAGCAAGGGAATGAAGTGAATGAGAACTTGGGATCCAGAAGGTGACAAAAATGTCATGAGACAGTGAGGAGTAAAGGGAGGAGGGGAGAACCAGTGGGAAAGAGGGAGGAAGGAAATGCAGAATTTTTGTCATTTGCTTTTAAGGAACAGCTCCTGTGCTTACCACTGTACAAGAAGAAAATGTGACAGCACCTTGCTCCAAGAAAATGTTGGATCTGGTTAGCTTATTAGGAGTAACATGCAGTGAGTCTGATTGGGTAAAAAAGGACTGGGCACACCATGGGTAACTGTGTGAAGATCATGATCCTGGGCCGTTTCCTGTGGATAAATCAGAGGTTTTACCTTTACAGAGCTCTGAACTGTCATGTACTAAAGAGCTGTCCTTCTTCCTGTAGTTTTGTTTTGTTAGATCTGAAACTCTGCCGTCTTAATGGGAAAAGAAAACCAAAGATTCTATTTTAATTGGTTGGTGCTCTGTACAAGGAAGTTTGACTAAGCATTTCCTACAGCTATTTCTCAAAACGATAAGTCCCCACACCAACAAATTCAAACTATTATCATTGAGGAGAAGGTATTATCATTTCAAGGTTTGTCTCCCCAGAAAAAGCAAGTCCAGAGTGAGACTTAGGAGAGGAATACTGTATAGTCAGCTGTAATTTAGCTATCTTCATAAACTATTAATACAGAATGCCTCTCATCCTCATTTTAGTGCAATAACAGATCTGTCTCTGAGAAATGAGCCTGGTGAGTAGGTACTAAGCCTGTGATACATTCTGCAAGTGGTTGTTAATTAGAGAAGACCTGAAATGCCTCAATTTAAAAGGCAAAAATGGCTTCTACAGCCTGCAATCAACTCTGTGAAACCTATGTATCAGAAACCAGAAAGTAATAAAACTATAATTATGGATTTCAGCTGAGAAGATTGAAGGTATTTACTTATGCTCTCTTCCCCCATTTTCTTCCAACTTCCACAGGGAAAAGGATCCATTAAAAAAAAAAAAAAAAAAAAAAAAAAAAAAAAAAGAAGAAAATTAAACAAGGTTGTAGTATTTTCTTTAACAGTAATACCATTATACTCTCATGATGAAAGCAAATATGTTTTAGCATCTTGCCAGCTGTGAAAATGCTTTCTCTGTTTTCTCTCCTTTCTTAGAGAAATTATAAGGATAATGCATTGCACCATAGGATGGTGGTTTAGCTGTGAGGCTGCATAAGAAGAGCATAATTTCTCTCAGTGGTATCATGCTCCAAAGGGGTGTTCTAAAAAGCCTAGCCATAAGGTATCTGCTTCAGCTGGCTGTCCACTCACTGAGCCTGTGAGAGAGATTTCCAGCATGGATCAATAAACAGGGTGTTTGATTGATTTTCTTTGTTTAGGGAATGGTACTTGTTTTTATTGTTGTTCTTTAAGTTCTCTGTCCCAGATGACAAAGTTATTATGAGAATTGTTAAGTGACATCGCTGGTCCATGTTCTTAAAAATATATGGCTTTCACAAACCACAGATTTGGCATGGGAAACAAATGGTCTGTACACAGGGTACTCCTAATATTAATCCATTAATTACTGCAAGAGAAACTTTTAAGTATTTTTATTTATGAAATTGCATATTTTCAATTCCAAATGCAACAAAATAGCACCATTCCCAACAGGAGAATGCTATCAGCATTATTGAAGATTCCAAGTTTTGTAATGGGTGTTGACTTGGTTCAGACTATTTCTTATTTCAGTAACTAAGCCCTGCTAATCAAGGTAAACAATACATGCAGACCTCTATGTGCATCTTTATGGGGATCACGAAAAATATTGTGCAATATCTGTGAAACCTTCCTTCTCAATGTCCCATGCACTGCAGCAAGGACCACTTTAAAATCCCAGAGGATGCACCACAGGAATCCTTTAGCACTTGCCTGGGCTCCCCAAGCATGAATTTAAAAACTGCAGTGTAAGCTTCCAGCAAGGATTGTGTACCCCTGTATCATGACCCTGCAGAAGAGCAAGGCTTGTGTGGGAGGCCATCAACAGTCCTTATAGAGTGTCATCTTTCTTCTGCATCCTCATTCAGAGATATCTGAGTAATAGTAAAACAATAGCGAAATTATTATCTAAAATTTTTATTGTTCTTTAAGATTTCATCAAAACTGGCACATTTAGAGGCAATGTTCGTTCTTATTCTGTCTACAACCAGCAGCCAGGTCACATATGAATGGAAGGAGTGAATTTGCATGTGGGAAAGCTGATGATTTCTAGGCGCTAATTTCTCAAGAAGACAAACAACTTCAGTTTGACAGTGGACTAAACTGGAGCTGTGCTAATGCCCCTATTACCTCCACCTTTTCCACTCTGGTGATTCCTGTAAGTTTGAAGAAAAATCTCCTCTCTAGAAGACTGACTGATGTGCCTTGAAATAAGTAATTCCTTCCTCTTTTCCTCACGGGAGTCTGTTTCTCCTGCCTTTGCTTTAAGCACAGCCAAACTCCCTGGGACAGGGGGATGTCACACAATGGGGAATGCCAGCCCTGGGGAGGCAAGGGAGGACACGGCATAAGGGTAGGTAAGGAAGGTCAGGGCCATCCCTTTATGTGCCACCTCATCTTGGGGTCCTGCCCACAGACTAGCAGTCATCCCTTGGCACTCTTACTCACTTCAGTTTTCCCACTATGCCATTTGATTTTAGAAAGGCTTCCAATCTTAAAATGAGTAAACTCCAGCAAGCAAAAAATCCTGCTGACCATCTGATTGGAAAGAGACTCCCATCAGTTATCATACAGGTACTACTTTCCTATTCAAAGGTATGGTGTTCTAACCACACCTAGATGAGCAGATAAACAAGATTACTCCCTGGATTTGCCACAGATTTCATTGTTTATAGTGTATTAATTAAAACATTGCTTAAATTATAGATTAGCTTCTCATTCCTGTTTACTGCATTGACAATTTTTTCTTCAGCCCCTGGGAGGTTTGTTCTGGCTTCTCCATACAGTGCTATTAATCAAAGTCTCTATCAAAGTCTAATCAAAGTTTATGTCAAATAAAGCTGCATTTCTTAATGGGGACTGACAGTAATGCCAGAAGCAAAATGAAAAGTTCAGACCAGTTTATAAATTCATCAAATTTATAAAGTCACCACACACCACAGAGCTACTGCATTCTGCTGAAAATGCATTTCCAGGAAATCTCCCTGGCCAAAAATTTTCCCATTTTCTACCAACTCTGTTGGAAGCCCTATACTGTTCTTACGCTGACACCGCAGCCAATGTACAAAAGTTTACAGTGCCACCAAGCACCATTCTCCAGTCCTGCTCCAATCAAATTGCTGCTCCAGCCTGAGCTGAAAAGGAAGCTCAGAGACTTGATTGTAGTTTATGACATGGCTGATAGGTCCTAGCTTTATCTGGCAGAAGCAAATTGTGTTGTTAACTAGTTGATTTAAAAAATCTAACTTTGTGCATCAGGAATTCAGACTCTTTTTATATCAGCACAGTAAACTGAAAATCATTTAAGTCTACAACTTTCTGTGTGGTCAACATTATGCTTTTGTACAGCTTTTCTTTTTTGTCACCTTCACTGCAATTTTGGATTGCTCTGTAAAATGCTGCCTACATTTGTAGTGCCAAATAAATAAATAAATAAAATACATAAAAATACTTCTGATGTAATATTTTATACAATTCAATGTACATTTATATGGAAATCAGGTGCAGCATTTGAGTTCTGGGCAAGTTGCCATTACTTTTCTCTGTGTTGTCAAGGTTCTGCACCACTGCAGTCCAGCACCCAACCTTTCTGCAGAGAAACTAAAACAGAGCAACCTATAGTTACAGATTCTGCTTGATACTTGGCAAAACAGATTTTCAGTGACAATGATCAACAAGTATGATTGCTGATCAGAGTAAATGTGTTTTCTGGAAATTAAATTATCTCAAACTGATCTGCAGGTCCTTTTGCAAATTTTAAAAATGTTATCTTGGGCTCACTAGGATAGAGTCATCATATTAGTACACCCTTGTTTCTGACAGTCCAAGAGAGGAATTCCTGAAGGCAATCATGTCATGTAATCCATATCATAACCTGATTACAATCTTAAAAGTAGTTATACTCTTAGTATCTAATATACCAGTTGAAAGTTTAATTATCTGATTGATAGAGACCTGCTCATGCCTGTCCTGACTTTTTAATTTTATCAGCAGTCTGTCCATGTTTATTCTTGTGCCACCCCTGTTTTTACACTTGTTCCCTGAGGAAACGGGGTTCATGCAATTATGTAGCCCATTTCTGTCCTTCAGTCCTGCTTTTAAGAACTTCTGATCCATTGCAGTATTTCAATCAAGTACAAAAGAACAACTAAATCTCAAAGATAATTATGGGTTTTTAAATGTTGCCAAAAAAGCAGCCAATACAAAGAGAAAATAAATAAAAATAATTATAATTTTTAAAAATATATATTTTTAAAATGGAGAGCCTCCACTGCAGGGAAAATTAGTCAGACTTCAGCCAATTTTTTTTTTTAATTACATACAAGCCATCAGTCATATGCATCCTTCCAGACAAGGAATTGCACTGCTTTCCCCTGCCCAGTGGGACTGTTGTGAGTGACAAATGGGACTAGGGAATAAGAGATACTTTGATGGAAAAGTGGAATCATTCCTTCTGCTGTGAATTCTCTCCTCTCATGAGAGGTTCTCAATTTTCTTCATAGACTTTTTCTTCCTCAGTCCCAATCTGAATTCATCTTTGGTATATACAGATGACCAAGACTGCACAGAAGACTACAGATGACATTTATCCAGAGTTCCAATATTTCTCATGGCAATATCTCACCAGGTATGATCTAGGGTTTCAATTCCCTGTTCACTCAGGTATTGGACTAGTTAATTCTAGTTATTTCATGTTCCTTTAAAACACACAGGCTCTTTTGGTGTCATGTCATTCTGATGAGGCTCCAATTATATTTAAAAAATGTATTAGCAATTAAATGCATGTAATGAACTTTCATTTCTTTTCTACTTTTCTAGCCTGCAAGGTGCCCCTGATTTTTCCACATATCATTCTTCTTTGCTACATTGACAATATCTCCCAAACACTTTCTAGTACGTTATGCTTTAAACAAAGGTTATTAAGAGAAATATTCAGACAAGATTGGTTCCAAGTGTAATCAGTACTGAAAAGGTAAGAGTAATTCTACTTCACCCCAAGGGTTCTTTATTAGCATTTCAACATAATCTTCAGTATCTTTCTTTAATTAGTTCCTTTACTTGCCTTATTTCTCTTCTATTATTCCCTAACCTCTCAAGCATCACCAGCATTTTCCCATTGGCATTGTAGTCACCATTCTGCCATTTGACAGATTAGATCTGCCATATTTTATTTGTTGAGAAAGGGGTTATAAAAGAAAGATATAGAACTATTCTAGACTCTGTAGCTCTCTTATGATCTACTTCATTTTTAGTGTATCCATTCTTTTTCATATACTTTCATGTTTCAAGTCCAGGTTGGAAAGGGCTTTGAGGAATCTGATGTTCCTGAAAGTTGACTGTGCCCATGGCAGAGATTTGGAACTAGATGACCTCCAAGGTCCTTTCCAACCCAAGCCATCCTATGGTTCTAGATTAATCTTTGTTTTCAGTTAGTTGATGCTTTAAAAGCTGCTCTAAAGCTTTGTGTTGTATTGAAGCCTGCATTGTAGTCCTGCTTCAGCCAGATACTTGTGAAATGCCTCCTTTTTAGTCACATGGCAGTTCTGAGGGGGGATACTTAGGATGCTTCTCACCAACAGTAGGATTTCATACATTGGCTTATTTTGAATCCTGAGACAGAGAGGTTTTGTTGCATTGGGTGAAAACAAAGAAGTCCTTTTTGCTTCCATCTACAGTAATACAGATTTCCTTTGCATCCTTATTTTCTATTAGCTGGCTCTGTCTTTGAGCTCTTTTTTCAAGAGCTCTTGTGGAAAATTGTCCTATAAAGCACAACCTTTATTGCTCATTGCTCTTTTTTCCATTTCCATCAAAGAACCATTTCTGAGGTAGGTTTTGAGGCGCTTTTTTTTTTTTGTAGATTTTTTTTTTGGTAGAATTTTTTTGGGTTTCAGTATTCAAAAGCCCCAGAAATCCTTCTGTGCTTTGCCTCAAAGAAAATCCAAGTCTCCCCCACAGAGAAGTGGGCAACAGAACAATTAACTTCTGTTGCCTTCACTCATTTCTCTAAAATTCTCTTGGGCTTACTAACAGATCTATTTTTTGTTTATCCCTCCATTTTATATAAATTAAACCAACATTTATGTGATTCAATGCTATTTTGCGACAATTAGATGTCCTGTAACAACCTCTATACTTTCCATAACTAAGTTTGGAAAGAATCCTCTCTGCTTCCTCTCAGAAAAGCTGTCAGCTGTCACACTCTGGAATATCTGGGCTGCCTTCAGCAGCACTTGTTCTCCAGCCTATATCTGACAAATCAGAGGCTGCCATAATGAGACAATTCTGTGCAGAATTTCTCCCTGTAATAATGGTTTGAACATCTCAATCCATATCCAAATTTATCTCTGGAATTCTACAGCAGACTCTTAACAACTACCCACTATCTTTCCCCAAAGTGATTTTGTATGCAAACAGAATCTGTTTTATCAGGGAACCCTTTCTGAACATGCTGCTGTCATTCCATTCACACACACTGCTTTTGCCATTATTTTCATCTTTTCTGAATACCAGCTCTCTTTCAGCACCCATGTCCAAGGAGTGATTATGAGACCATGGGTGTTTCTGTAACCCTAGAGCTCTTTTTGTAACCCTATAATGCTTCATGTCCTGTGTTTATTTCATGTGTTTCCTGATGTCCTGGCCCTGTCCATTCATCTCTCTAAAAGTGTGATGCATCAATACAACTTGTAAAAGCAAGGGGCAGTGTACACAGGTATTGTGAGGAAGATAAGGAGTTGGCAGAGTTAGGGTGTTGCTTCTTAACAAACCCATTTTACAGGACCTCAACCCCTGAAAGTCAATCACAGATAATTAGTGAGTATTTTTATTCTTTCTGTTTAACTGCAGTTAAATAATCCTAATTCCTCTAGCAGCATTAGTAATGAGGGGAACTGCATCAAACATTTTTTCATAAATAGTATGTTCTGGTGACTCTGTTTTATACTGAATTTATGCTGATATCTTTCTCCTTGTGTATTACCTGTTAACTGGTCATAAAAAGACCAGAGGATTACACAACACTATATAGACATATAAATGTGAGCTTGCATTATGGTGCAAAAAATATCATTTGTGAAGCTTGGCCACTCATTGAACACTTTTTTTTCCATTCATTACATCACAGGAAAATGAATAAACTATTCAGGTCATTCTGAGTGAATAGCAATAAGTCTTCATAACATACTAGCATGAAATTTGTTTATGTAATTTTAGAAGAAAAAAGTAATTTAAAACAGTACTAAGGAGATTTAGTGTATATTTTACTGCTGCTCTTTTTGCCCTCATTCTTCTGGCATTAGCCATCCTAGCTACATTTGCAGATAGAGGCGTCTGTAGCTAAGCTTCAAAAACCTGTTGGAAGGTCTCAATAAATCATCTGGTTACCAAAGATAGTAGGTAGGTGCCTCCTTCACTAAATTTTGAAGGATTTTGTCATATATTTGGATATTTGAACACAACCTTATGTACATATTTTGTCACACCTTAGAAGTATTATACCAATCTGAAAGAAAACAATTATAAGTGGTTTTATAAACTTACATTTGCACAGGAATATAATTTAAAGATTGGTTTCTCAAGGCTTTGTGATGCAGTTTATTCAAGTACCAAGCTGATAATCTGACCTCTGGGTGATATTTCCAGGTCACACCAATTGAGTGTATTGTCAAAGAATGAAAGAATAAGATAGGTCAAAGGGTCCTCAATCAATCATCTGGTCCAAACCCTTCTGGAAGTACAACCATCTTCAAAAATAGATCAGGTTCCTCAGGGCCATGTCTCTTTGACTTTTGTGCACTTCTGTGGTTGCTGAGCCCACAGCCTCTGTGGGTGAACTCTACCAGTGCTCACTACCCGGGTAAAAATCTCTTTTCTTACAGCAAATCAGATTTTTCCTTGCTGCAATTTTGACTCATGGTGGACCTTTAAGTTTGAGGGGTTTGTGTAATTCTCCTTTTAAGTAGGAGAAAATGGCAGTTAGATCTCTCCTCTTGGTTCACAATCCTCTTTACCAGTCCTCCCTCCGGCTACACAAATCCAGTTCAGGCACCATGTGCTCTAGCCCCTAGTTTTGTGGCTATGAGTGGACAAGGGAAGGGTTACAGATGTTATATACCTGGACTTCTGCAAAGCCTTTGACACAATCCCCCACAACATCCCTCTATCTAAATTGAAAAAAAACAGAGTTGAAGAGTAGACTGCTGGATGGACAAGGGAACGGTTGGATGGTCACATCTAGAGGGTAGGGGTCAGTGGCTCAGAATCCTGATGGACATTGGTGACAAGTGGTGTTCCTCAGGGGTCCATATTAGGACCAGCGTTATATAATATCTTCATTGATGACATAGACAAAGGGATTGAGTGCACCCTCAGCAAATTTGGAGATGACACAAAGATGACTGGTGCAGTTGAAACACCTGAAGGGCAGGGTGCCATCCAGAGGGACCTGGACAAGCTCAAGAAGTGGGGCCGTGGGAATCTCAGGAGGTTTAATAAGACCAGGTGCTGGTGCTATACCTGGGTCAGGGGAACCCCCAGTATCAACACAGGCTGGGGGATGAGCAGATCCAGAGCAGCCCTGATGAGAAGGACTTGGGGGTGCTAGTGGATGGCAGGCTGGACATGACCCAGGCGTGTGCACTCACTGCCCAGAAAACCAACCGTATCCCATGCTGGATCAAAAGCAACACGGCCAGCAGGGCAAGGGAGGGGATTCTGGTCCTCTGCCCTGAGAGGGCATCCAGCTGCATCCAGCTCTGGGGTCTATAGCACAGGAAGGACATGGACTTGTTGGAGTGAGTCCAAAGGAAGCCATCAAGTTGATCAGCAGGATGGAGAACCTCTCCTACAAAGGAAGGATAAGATTTAGGATTGTTCAGCATGGAACTAGGGTGACCTAATTGTGGCCTTTCAGAACCCAAAGGATCATTCTATGATCCTACTATTTCAATGACCCTTCACTGGCCTCACTCCAGCTTGTGAGAGTATTTCCAGTACTGGTGGCCAAAATGATTTGAACATTTTCCTTTGCTTTTTTAAGTCTTTTTGTCACTCCTCTAAGTGTGACAAGAGGGATTCTGAGATCCCTCTGCAGGGCAGCCCTGCTCTCCTGCAGATCAGCTGCTCCCCTCTGTGAGATCCAGGCTTTAAGGGCATTGTGAGCCTGAGGGACTGTGAAAAGAAATTCTTTACTGCTGCAGGGAATGGTGAAAAAACCCAACAAAAATTATTTTCACATTATCTACAGGTTTTTAAATTTAATAGTGCCTTAACAAAGCTGCTAATGTATACATAGTGGTAAAGACAGCCTGAGACACAAAGTAGTGCATTTAGTTTCTGCAAGCGTGATATATTGCCTACACACTGAATTTTATTTGTTGGGGAATGTCAGAAAGTTGGTGGCATATCCTTCTGCTCTGTTTTTGTTGTGCTAAAAGTGAACTTGCCAAGGAAAAAATTTCCAGTTTCATTTTGGGTTCCTGTGTTTTTTATGACTGGTATATTTGCTCAGGGATGGGAAAAAAAGTGATGCATGCTTGGCACAGAAAAAGAGTTCCTGTGTCGAATATAGCAGTGAGAAATTTTAGTCGTGATTGTGTCTTACCCAAAGACTGTACAATACCTCAAAGATAAGAATTAATGTGAATTCTTCATCATGCAGTGACCTTTAAATCTTCAGTCACAGAGCCAAAGTGCATGTCCATCTTCAGCCAAAAACACAGATCTGAAATTTCCTGCCATTTTCATTGCTGGTGTATATTAGTGCATGTTACTTTGTTAATCTGCAAAATGCACCTTTTTTTCTTTTTTTTTTTTTTCCAAAATTAACCAGAAAACTAATCCTTCTGTTGAGAGTGATTTTAGCTGCAAGTTGCATGTAAAAGTGGGAATGCAGGTTTTAAAATGTGCCTTGCATGACATCCAAATTTAGTGGTATTCAGGATATACTACAAATTATGAAATTTGTATGTGATTTCATATCTTGTTTTATACATATTAGTATTTTTCAACTGTGTGTTAGGTGAGTATCAAGCTGCAAATGTAAAAACCCACTGCATTTTTGCTTTGTGCTCAGAGTTTTGCAAGTATCAGTGAACAACCAGTGTTACAGTGAGACTCAAACAAAAGGTCCAGCCAGGCACAGGAGGTTCACTTCTGTGGGCACCTTCTCACTGAACTCAGTGGAACTTTTTTAAGGAATAAAATCTATTTGCTGGTCTGGGATTTATAGGAGCATTGTTTTGCAAAGAGGTATTAAGTAGCCTTCTTTTGTGTTAAGCATGACCTTCTACGTAACCTAAGGGGGATAAAAACTTGTTAAATGTATTTTATCAGTTTTTGGTTTCCTATCTAAATTATAATGAAAATGAATTTAAAATATTTTTCTTTTTCCAGTGGGTGTTATTTCTCACAGTATGTCAATTAATAAAGTGGTAAGCTGTATTCCGTTCTCTGCATATAACACATACAGTTTAAAAACAAACCATAAACAGCTTTTGTGTTACTGCTGAAGAAAGAATTTCTAGTTTTAATTTTGAGTGGGGCTTTCAGCATATCATTTGTGTATGGGTGGCTAGTGTGCTCTGGGGAGTTAAATAGCTTGGGAGGAAGAATCTCGTTGTATGAGGTTACTCAATTACTATTGATCCCAGGCCCTTAAAGCTAATAGACACTGCCTCTGTGTGTTCTTTCCTACCCTGTGGACATTTCAAGATGCAGAGGAATTCTTCCATACTCACATAATTGAGTCAAAAGTGTGAATTGAATCCTCCCTCAGTGTCACTTTTCCTGGCACAGCCGCAAGTAGTGCTCCCTGTCATCCTCCAGCAGCCATCCAGGATTGTCACAGTTTTGCAGGAGCTCTAACAGCTGCAACCTCCCTGAAGCTCCTACCCAGTGAAACCGGGAAGACCCAAGAGCCCCGTGGCAGGGTCAGAGAGCAGCCCAGGGACTGATTGGGAGCATCCTGCAGGTGCTGGGCCCTAGGACCATGGGGCTTTCAGGGCTCACATGTAGCAGAGATCAGCAGATGCAAACCCCTTCTGCCAGCTGCCGTATCGCTCTGAGCAAGGCTGCTGCCATATCCCCGGCGGTGGGGACAAGAGTGACTCACGAAAAACCTCCCAATTCGCTGCAGTTTTCAGTCTGCAAAATGAAATAGTTTAAACTAACACCCATCTCATGCTTTATGCTGTACCAAAATCTGCAATAGCTCAGGGGCTGCTTCGTGAGCTGTGCTGTCCTCCCCATCACAGGGGCAAGTGAATGACGGGGTGTACCCCTCCTTCAGCCATCTGCTGCCACCCCGGTGTCAAAGCCCTCTGAAAGCTTATGCAACTTCAGGCTGTTTTCAGGTTTTAATGAGTGCCTTTGGTGCTGTCATGGTCTCCTTCCTGCTCTGTGGATAAATGTATTGAGTGATTCATTATCACCAGAAAAGTGGCTGAATGGATAGACAGATAGATAGATGATACATAGATAGATAGATAGATAGATAGATAGATAGATAGATAGATAGATAACTGTTCGAGCACCATCTAGTTAAGCTGGATCTTTTCCAAGTCTCCCATGCCATAGAAAGACATTCAGAGCTCGTTTTAAGCTCCTAGGTTAGTCACTCTTGGTAATGAAGCTAAATAAGTAAGATGCCCCAAAGCCATAAAAAAATTGAGCTCTGGTGATCTTCTTGATCCTGACCCTAAGCGACATGGTAGCATTTACTCTCTGTATATTCATAGCAGCTTGTCATCCTTAAATATAGCTCAAAACATAACTGCTTTCCTCAGTAACTGGGCTCTGTGATGGTTTTGCTCAGCAGAAGGCAGAAAATGTGCAATGTGAGACTGAGGGAACAGTAAACTGAAAATGGCTCCCCATGCCTTTTCTTCAGACCCACTGTAGTCCCAGCAGATCTCTCTCACGCCATGAGACCAGGACTCTCATCTAGAGGTTTTCAATGATGTATTTTCACCTGCAAGCAGAGTCGACACTAAAATCATTTGCAGTGAAAAGAAATTCTGCTAAGGGATGAATATTTCATATCTTTTTTTCTTGGCATTTCCTTTAAAAAGCGTGATTTTACTTTCCACCCCTATGGAGTCAGTTTTGTTATAAAGAGACAGCTCAGAAATGCCTGAAAGTATCTTGAATGGTGATTCAGTAGAAAAGAAATGAGGTTACAATCATTTGCTTTAAAAGAAATCCAAAGGTGTTCTCTGTTTTTGAGGGCTTTTCTTTCACTTCCTTGATAATGAGTGTAGCAGCAAAATCGGGAAAATAAGCTGGGAAATTTGCATGATGTAACCATACACCTGGCTGACTCATTTCCACACCTGCTCTGGGGTGCTTCACTTCCAGCCACTTCAATGCCATTCCTTGAGAGGCAGAGCTGTGCAGACAAGGGCAGAAATGGGTCTTTGGCTTCACAGCAGCAGCACATCCTGGGGCACCAGCCTTTGGAGCCAGATGGGTTTTCTGAGCAAAGCATAATGCATTGCAATTGAATTGATATTTTAAGCTAACACATGTTTAGATCAGAGAGGCTCACAACACAGTCACAATACACAGCTGATTGCTTTACGACAGAAGCAGCTAAATGCTGTAATGGGGAAGGTGGTATCAGCATTTCACTTCTAAATTTTGATCCTCAATTACTTAAAGCAGCTGTAAGAATTCACTTTTAGCTGGGGCTTGAACAAGGACATGGGCCAAGACCCAGAGCAATCTAAAAAGCAGTAAGAGCTGATCTCTTTATAAAAGGCTTCCTAGTATGAAAAAGCTTAAATATGAGAGGGAAGCAAAATCTTCTACCCCCCAAGGCAGGGTCCTGTGTTTGTTTCTGAAACTGAGATACAATTGAGGCAATGAGAATGAACAGAGCTTTGAAAAAAGCTCTTCTGAAAAGATCAGCTGGATAAAATGTGCAGAGCTGCAAATGATCTCTAGGAAAGCACATTAGCTATACTTCACCTAACATGAAAGCTGAAGGACCACTAAGCTGAACAGTGGCAAAGTGTGAATTGTGTGTTGAGAAAGTGTTATCTTTAAAACATCTGCCTGTATAAGGTATCCCTTTGTTGTCAAGTATCACTGAGGCAAAGCACAACATTTAAAGGTGACCAAGGATTGAAGAACATTATTATCTACTGTTATTATGAATACTATTTTTTTATTATTATTATTCAGCATTCTAACAGCAAATGCTTACAGTCTAGCCATTGTGTCTTTCAGAGTTCTGCTTTCTGAGATAGAAAAAGCATTTTTCTTCATGGCAGGCTATTCCTGAACTGTTTATTGTAGAATTTTTTATACCATTCAGTGAAGTGTCTTGCTCTAGTTGTTATCAGCAAATGAAGTAGCAAGTCCACCACAACTGACTTGTGTTATGTTTGTTTGTTACTACACTTGGGGAACTCTTATGCATTAAGGCCATTTTTTTTTCCTCCTACTTGGGTATCATCAATAGCAATCATCAAGACCAAATCTTTCAGATTATATATTCAGAAGTATTTAAATTTATTAGGCAGAACAAATTAAGAAGATCAGACACTTAAAGAATATCTTCTGCTTTGACAGTATCTGTACATACTGTGAATCAATTTCCAGATTTGATTCTAAGTAGAGCATTCTTTATGCTGTCTTGAAACAGAAGAGACAGCTGCATATACAAAAGTTAAAAGTAAGATTGAAAGGTATTATAGAAGATGGTTAGACAAATATCTGAACATGAGTAATTTGTAGAACAAAGTCTACAGCTAAGAAAGGATTCCAGTTAGAGACTTTCACACATTTTTCTACATATGAGCTGTACCTGCTATTAAGTAAAGTAATTCTGCTGGGAAGGCTATAGAAAGATGGTTCTCAGATACCAAATTTCTGGTTCCAAGAACAGTATATTAAACTTTGCCAAGTCTGTAAGGAGAGGAGATAAGAACTGAAGTCTTCAGAAAGCTGAAATGTAATGAAAAGAACACCAGGCTTTTAAATCACATCTTAGGAGTGACATTTTGGTTTCTTCCTATAACACACCAATAACCTGTTACTTTGAAAAAAAACTTCAAAAATTCCATGGCTGAGGTTAAGAAAAGGGATCCATAGTTAAGCACATCAATATGTAATCTGCTTTCCAAATGGATAAATACGTTTAACGTAAAGAAAAACTTGGAGTTATGTGTTTGTAAATACATTGAGGCTACAGACGAATTTTCTAAGTACTTGTTGATCCAAATGACATCTTAACCCACTAAAAACCTGAAATCATATATTGTTGAAAACCATAAAAATATTTGAGTCTTTTTATGATATCCTGTGAAATCATTAATATCTTGTAATCTTGTAAAAGTAATAATCCAGTCACAAGATATTTTACAACTTAAAAGGCTTTCATGACTCCCTTAATAAGCACTATAAAAACATTACCTAAATTTGAATATATATATTTTTTTAAATAAATAGAGTTGTCTGGACTACAATTTTGCTCCTTTATTGATGTATCTTGTACCTATCAGACTATGAACTTACAAGTCTACATTTTTGTTATCTGAAAAGACAGCCAAAATGAACAATTTTTTTCCCTAAGGATAGTATTAATTAGTTAACTAATATTTAGGTTTTGATTGCTTCCCCCATATGGACACAAAAACACACATACAATTTCATTAGCACCTTACCAGTGAGTGCTAAATGTTTATTAGTTCTTCACAGTGACTATTTGATGCTGGTTCCAGTTAAGCATTACTGCCTAAATATTCATTTCCTGGCTTATTAATCCATGGTGACAAGTCCTGTTTTCTCCTTTTTGTCCTCCCCTTTATTCCCCATCCCCCCAAACACACTTTCTCCTCACTGTCATTTGCAAAAGATTCTGATTTTAATGACAATGTCATAAATTTTGAAGAAAAGGGAGGTAACACTTTTAACCAGTATTTCTGTTGTCAAAACCAGATGCTTTAGCTTCTGAGTGTCTTTGAATACAATAATTTAAATGTGTTCAGCCCTCTAAAGCCATAATCAAGGCTGTAATGGTACAACTCACATTGTGTTTTTATTATGGCTCCTCCGAATAGTTAATGTCAGGTGTCAGATGAGAAGGAATGTATTTGGATCACAAAATTCACTCTCCTGCTATGAAACACAAAGAAACTAACTGAACAATACTATGCAACAAAATGCAAAACAATAATCAAGAAAAATTAGCATTATGTCATTAACTATGTCCAAAGTGAGGCAAGAATAGGCAAACTGTGCAGAGTGGCTCATGTATTTATGTGTGGAGGGACTTAGGACTGAGATTTGAGATTTCTGTGCAAGCTGGAGCTGAATTTGTATTGTTCCCCAGCAGGAGCATGAGAATTGTTCCCTCTTCTCCTCACCCAGGACTGAGAATTCATCCTGCATGTGAGCATCCTAAAAGCTACATATGTTTGGCAGAAGTCTGCATCTCTGCTAACATTTCCTTTAAACAACTGCAAGAAAAAAAGAAGTTAAAAAAAGAGAAAAAAGCAGTAGCTACGTGCATGATCATAAATTGCTCTAGTCTGTGTGTTTCCATGTCCCAGTAAGCTTCAGGGTTTCACCAGAGAATGCAAATTGAAACTGACTGCAACAGTTGGCTCTAGATTTTCTTGTCAGGGAGCAGTATTCATTTTCCTCAGTCCCTGATTTCTGTTGCCTTTCTGCTTAAGAGAAAAAGAACAAAAGGAGATAAGGAGGCAGATTGAGAGAGCATGGCATAGGAATTAAAATACACTAAAATTATACCTTCTTCCTGCTATGAAGTGCCATAACCCCAGGATACTGAAAAACTAGATCTAAAATAGCAGAACTGTGCTGTTACGAGCGGGGAAGAAAGAGGCAACAGATAAAGGTACTGGCCAGCAGAGCGCAAGCATGCAGCTGAGCTGCCAAACTTGAATTTACATTTTAATTACATTTAATTCTCCCCCTTACACAAGCTTTGCTCAAAGCCATTGTGAGGCACTGTGGATCAGAGTCCTTCTGCAATACTGCGGAAGAAAAGCACAAGGCCCATATCTTTTCTTCCAGACAAGATTCCAGCTTGGAACCATCACAACACCAGCACCCTGAGCTGGTACCCACACCTCACAGCAGCCTTGCAGAAGCACGACCTTAAGCCCTGCTTAGCATTGCCCACAGGGATCCCATCCACACCTCCCACCCTGGTGTAACTCCCTTTTTAAGACCTGCAGGAATCGTGGGCAGCGTCCTGTACCCTATATGTCAGTGCCAATACCCCCGTGAGCCTCAACAGGCAAACTAAGCACAGCTACAACCTTTAGGACAGCTAGCCTCACATCACCTAGGGGCAGGCTGCTCCGTTGCCACACTGGAGCCATTTGAACCAGTCCTGGGCCCCTTTCATGGGTGTCTGACAGAGGAGACGGAGGACACAAGGGAATTCTATTGAGATTTCACACTAGAAGTTCAGTTTCACCTTTGGTCCTTGATAGACAGTGATTTGCCCTGGTTTTGGCTCAGGTGCAGGTTCATATCAGCTCAGTGATTTTCAGTTATGCTTCTCAGACATCATCCAATGCCACAGGGTTACTGTTGTTGCTTTTCTCCCAACCTGGAAATGAAACTCAAGATAATTTTAGTAAGGGGGTAATATGAAAGAGGATCTTTATTTGAGGGCCTTCAGAGGCAGTTATGGAAAGGTGTCCACAAAGGCAACCCCCCCGAGGAGTGACTACATTTTATAGGTTTTAGGAAATTAGAATAATTGACAAAAAGCACCAATTAGGAGGACATGTGGTGATGCAATTCCTCTCCCAGGTCAAGCCTCTTCTCTGGAGAACCCCCTTCAGCACTAGCTGTACTTTGTCCATGAGAATGTATTTCAAGGGGTTGTTCTTGGCCTTGGTTTCCAGGAAGAACCAAGATAGTACAGAGCCTTGTACCTCCCAGGGCTTGGAGCTCTGGAATTTGTTTTGCCTTTCTGTTTAAGGAAAGACCATGGAAAAGTACTGGGAAAATGAGTCCCTAATACAATAGGCAACAGAGTTACAAATATACGTGTGAAGAATACAGAGAACATATAAAGAAAAAAGGCAAAACCTAAACAGCATCACAGTGAGTAATTATTTTAGAGGATTCTGGTGGAATATGCCAATGCTCTCAAACACCATTGATCATCTGACTCAGGCTCTTCTTCTAACTTGTATATTAAATGAGCTGACATTTGTTTCAGCTCGTTTTGTTTTCTGCCAGAATTCAAGCTATCTCAAATGAATTTGTTTTAGGAATGTTCTTCTATCTGGTCTCTGTTTGGATGGGGGCTTCATATTCTGTTGGTCTGAGTGATGCACTGTTCCTATAGATACTCATCTGAATATCCAGTTTTTCTTGTCATCAGGGTTTTGTGCAAGAGCATGCATAGTTAGGTCAACAAGAGAAAAAAAGTGTCTTAAACTAGGTACTCCTCAGCCAGTAGTAGAGGAAAACTGCCTGAAATAAACATTATGCCAAATGGAGACATGTCAACTGTCTGAGCAGGCTTCTTAGATTCTCATGTAAAGTATTTACTAGAAGCTGCTCAAAAACTGGCAAGTTTTTTTTGTAATTTTTTTTCTAATTTAGAACATAAAGTGTCAACAATCTCCTGCTGACACTACACTGATACAATTTATGGCCCAAGACTTTATTCTCTACCATCAACTGCCATGGGAGCTGCCTGAACAATGGTTCTTTATTATGTGTGGAACATTCCACACGATGAAAGTGTCCCCAAACACTTAACAGAGTTACATAAAACAGTCTCAGTAAGTAATAGCAGAGAATAAATAAATTTAAAAGATTTAGGCAAAGGAAAGCAGAAATAATTCAAACACTTAGTCAAACATGCAGCACAGAGTGAGGCAGTAAATGATGCCACGTATTTCTTTTGAAAATACCTGGAACGGTTGTTTTGTTTTTTCCATTTGCTCTCTAAAATACCGACACTGCCTCTCAAGAAAGCTAAAGAGAATTAGTGTCATAAACAAGCAGCCTGGAGTCTAACAGAGGCAGCCACACAGAGTGTTAAGCTTTCTTTTCAAGAAACCATCCAGTCCTGGTATAACAAGATACTTCAACCAGTCCATGTGATTAGAGTTATTCAGCCGTGGAAAGCTAGGCATGTAGTTAAATACCTTGCTGAATTGTGAAGACGATACTCAGGAAACTGCATGTTAAGGGTGGAATTAATCTTGCTGAACTACAGTTCTGCTTAAAAGTTAGATGTTCTGTTTATGCTACTTTTGTAGCCAGTTACGAGAGAGAGAGAGAGGCATCTGAAGGATGTTCTTACGTTCTTGAGGGGCATCTAATATAGATGGCATGACTTACCCTATAGATCTGCTCACATCTCTCAATGGACTAGAAATGGAGCTCAGGTAAATAGTTTTGTTTCAGTATCTGACTTAAACATGGCTAAAATTTAGGGAGATGGACACACATTTACTCCTACATCTTATGCTGCAAGATAGATGCTTTAAAAATTTGTGGAGAGAGATTTCTCATGGCTCTGTGCACATACCAGGGGTTTGCATTGCTGTGGGATCTAAGAAATTTTGAATTCCTTCACCACAGAAGTTTTGTTTCATTATCACACAGGAATAAACTAAAAGTTTGTTGAGTATGAAAAGAAGATGCTGCACTTAAAAAAATTTGCAGTTGAACCCATGGCAGTTGTGTGTCACGTCTGCAGTAATACGAGAAACTGCAAATATTTGTGACTTAATACACCTACAGGTCATACAGTGAATTATAATATCTATTCTGCCCTAAAAAATGACAGTGCTGCTCTCTGAGGAAGGAACAGCTTGTTCCACCTGCCACAAGATCAGCCTTGTACAGAAAATGCTCCAGTGTGATACCTTGGGATTATCCTCATATAACTGGTTTGCCTAATTCGAACTGGCAGACACAATCTGAATTCAGTGAATCAGAAGATACATGAGATTTCTTCAGTGAGATCATTTGAGTAGATTAACTCAGGCACTACCAGCCTCCATCAGCTTCTTCAGAGAGCTCTTGGGGCAAAGGAGGTGAGGACAGAGGCCAAACAAAACTGCTTGATTGCAAGTGCCTGTATCTCACTGCATCAGAGGCATCCATAAGGTAACTGGGTTTTAGGGATGAAATATGAAATTCTGGCCCATCCTTAGAGCCTGAGTTAACAGGTTCTCACAGGCAGACATGTCATTTGCAGAGCTTGCAGTACAACTTACAATTCTTCTTATAAGAGTCATAAATGCCTCATTTATACTGTAGACGTAACTTCACTGTCTCAAAATCTTAATAATAATGGAATAACAAAATGCAAACATTATAGTTTGTCAGCATAAACAAAACAACAATTATATTAAAGGTCCTACAGGCATTGCCCATTTTTATTAATAATTCCTGCTTTTCAATCAAGCTGCACAAGATGCCAAGTTAATTATTTTAAATAATTTTCAATCTTGGCACTTTATTTGGACTGCAAGTGGGGAAGTGAGGAGAGAAACAAAGAGCAGAGAAATGGAAAATCCTTCACCATCGAATAATTGAGGCATATGACAGAAGAGGATTTAGGAAGAGAAAGCCCTAAGGAAATTTTGGGAGGTTTCACTAGTTTGTTCAATGGTGAGCCATCCAAAAATGAAATGCCTGAAAAGCTGGAGGCTGAACAGCTTAAGATAGACTGTGCACACAGAAACATTGCAATGTTAACTGCTGGAAGAGGCATAAATTATGCATTTCTGATGTGTCTCTATAGGCCTTGTAACCTTCTTTCGACCCTTAGGGTGCTCATTATCTGCAGGAGCAATTAACAAGACAGTATCTTGCAGCTAGCATGATTTCTTACCTTTAGAGTGATTTCAAATCAAATAAAAAAAGGAGGCTAATGGAGCCAAGGAGGCCTGAGCTGTGAAGTTGCTTCTGAAGTATATTGGATGGAAATAATCAGTAAATTGAAGGTACATGGTGCCAGGGAGCCTGGATTATGTCTGGCTGGTTTTGCTTGCTGAATCTTTTATGTTTTGGACAGATATTGTTGTTCCTGTGAGAGATTATGCAAGTGACACAAATAATGGAAAATGCCTTCATTAAATCTGAAAGGAAAGGCCTAACTTCCTTTACTTCAGCATCTTCAAGCTGATTAATCAAAAGATCTGTTTTTTTAACTAGCAAGAATAAATTAAAGATAACAGAGGTTAAATACGCACTTAAGACTGGTCCTAGAAAATGAAGTTCTGGTGACCAACAATCTGCTTAACTCCCCGAACCCAGCAGGAATTTTCCAATATTTAAGATATATGAATAACTTAGGAAAAAATAATGATCAAGTGCAAACTACACAGTCCTAAGATAAAATTTGTACAAAACTAATTATTTCAAGTCTTTAAAAAATCTAAAATAAATGTTTCTTATCTAAAAGAGAAGATTGTTGAAAACAAATCAGTCCTATATTATGATTTCTCTAGAGCTGTCCTATTGCAACATGAAAATCCATGACAATGTTGAATATACAGAGCCTGGCACAGTTCTGTGTGTTCCTCTAGTACTAAATGTGATGCACCATAATTTTCTTTAGCAGTAACATGCTTTATTTTCAATTCCTTCCTAATGCATGAATATCATTCCAAAGGTTACCACCTTATGCACTGAGGTACATTATAAAAACTACACAAGTTAAAAAAAAAAAAAAACCCAACTAAATTTCTGTTTTAAAAAACAAAACAGATTTTCAAAATATATACCAAAATGTTTATTATTGTCATATCCCATTAGCCCACACCAGCCACCATTGTCTAAGAGCATCTTTTTACTGTTTCATCATGAGTTTATGCTGAATCTGGAAATGGGATATGTATATATTCCTACACTTGCTGATTTCACTGAGGATTCAGGTGGAGTCAGGGATCTGGCTTCCATTACAAGGTTGAAGTTTAAAGTTTCAAGTTCTTGGGATGGAGGACATTTTTCTCCTGTAAACTATGACACCTTGAAAAATGCTTTCAAGGAAAACCTTGGAGTCATTCCATTCACCTGAAGTTTATCATCACTCACATGAGGCCAAGATTTCTCTACCAGGATTTCTCTACCATGAGAAGCAAACCCAGAGAAGAATTGAGACTGGATTGGTAGCAACCTGATTTTATTCTAATCAAAATTATTTTTAAATAAGCTATTGAGCCTAAAAAGCAAGTTCAATTTATGATAAAAAGTGAAATCTCATCTTACATGTAGAAACACCAGTATATTTAATAATTTCTAAAGTGTAAAGGATAATGAGATTGCAAAAGCAGAAAATGAAAGGGTGCTCTTGAGCTTTTAAGGAGGGGATGTATTTTGCCAGAATGAGTATAAATTAGCACAGGAAAGTCAATCATCTGACTCTGGATGTTGCTTCCCTTCACTATAGGAGTTAGAGAACATAGATCAGGAAGAGGGCAGTCAGAAAGTCACGACTTTGATCCTGGGGGATTTCAGTTACTCAGGTATTGGTTAGGATGACAATTATACAAAGGGAGAGGAACACATTTGTAAAGGTTGACTGTCCTTAGCCGTTGTTGAAGTGACTACAAGATGAGAGTTTATTTAGAAACTTGTCCTAACAGTGGTGAGCTCTGATAAATAGAGTTTAGGAAACAGCAAGACCTTTCTGGGTTTGAAATCGGCCTTGTGGCTGGGAAACACAGCACTGTCTTCCTATCACATCCTTCCAGAAACTCCCTGCCAGCTCCCTTGTGACAAATGACCATACAATTTCCAGAGATCTCTTGCCCCTCCTACATTATCTCAGAATAATGTCTCTACCCTGACTAAACTCCTTAAAAAGTTAGATTAATATCACAGGCACACTACCAACAGAGGCTTACAGAGACAAATGTATCTGTGTGTGTGTAAATACTACGTCATCATCCTAATACTAGAAGGTTTTTGGGAGCAATGTTTTCTATTCCTTCAAAAGAAGACCCACAATTAGGTGGAACATCCCCGAATGTTACCGTGTCAGTTATATAATGAGTGTGGTATGGATGAGAAATCATCAAACCATAGCCTTTGCCAAAAGGTCAATAGAAATAAAATCACACTCAGTCAGAATAGGGACCACATCTACTATTGAAGAGTTTACTCATTGTACACAGAGAGTGCTTCTTAGTCATCACAACAAACACTTTCCAGGAGTTTCATTAAACTGAGGGCTGCTTCAAGGAGCCCAGGTCACATGTTCAATTAATCCCTTTTTTTCTTTTTTTTCAGTGCTTGAACAGTGTGTTAATTTAAGGCTTAATGCTACCTTCAGATATTGAGCCTCAAAGCCTCACTAATGTAGCACGTTTATTTCTTCACTTTGGGGAAGTGGAATGTGAAAAGGCTGATATTGCTTCTAACACTACTGTTTACTGAGCGCCTCTATGCCCCACTTTAGCCAAAGGTGATTCCTCTGCAATTAAAATGGAATTTCATCTCTTTCCAGCCTGTCTTTCATGCAGCTTCTCTCAGTCTGTAATGAGCAATTTGGCTCCAGCTAGTTCATTCGTGTGCAGAATCAGGAAGCTCCAGCTTTTTCCCCCCGTACTTTAGGAATGCTGTTGTTTTTTCAGCTGCTGGGTGCGCATGTTCCGTCCGGGAGGGAGATTTCTACAGAGGCTAGAACAAGGTCCCCATAAGAGGTCAGATCTATTTTGGGGGATTTTGAAAGATGCAGAGCATTTTGTGAGCACAAGGATCTCCAAAAACACATTGGCGTAGCTCAGTGGTACAACTCAAAATTGAGCTGTGAGATATGATTTCTCCTCACTCCTTCAGGCCACACAGATTCTTGTGTGGGAGAAACCAGCAGTCTCCTCGTGCCTGCTGGAAGAAACGGCCCAGAAAAATCCTTCTCGGTGCTTCATTCACGCTGGAGAGAGGGAACAGGACTATTCTGCTGGCAGATCCTGCTTTTCTTTCGCTGTCAAAACGTACGGAACAGCCTTCCTGCCTCTCTTAGGCTTCATTGAGACAAAGTTTGAGGCGGGGAACGCGGGGCGAGGAGATGCCGTGCCGGGCTCCCCTCCGCAGCCCCGCAGTGCCACCTAGTGCGAGCCCGGCCGCCGGGAGCCAGCGCCGCCAGGGCAGCCCCGCTCGGGCCGCGCTGTGCCCGCAGCCCCAAAGCGCTCCTGTGCAGGGGCCCGCCCTCCGGGGGGGAACATAAAGTCCCCACAGTGCTCCTGTGCAGGGGCTTTCCCTCTGGGAGGATCATAAAGTCCCCAAAGTCCTCCTGTGCAGGGGCTTTCCCTCTGGGCGGAACGGGGCTTTGACTCCGGCCCTGGCGGACCCGCCGCGTCCGCGATGCTTAAGAAGTTGTTGCTGGAGTTGTTTTACCGCTGCTGAAGAGCAGGGAGGAGGCAGGGGAGAGGATGGCTCCAGCTGCTCAAAGCACGGACTTCGGCGTTTTAAGCACCTGCCTGAGAGAACTGCTGAGGAATATTGGGAGTGATTTGGAAGGGCTCTGGTGGCGTTCTTCAGGATAGCTGGGGATTGAATAGATGCCGCTGGGCACATAATCTAGAGTTTATCAAGCTGAAAAAAAAAAAAAAAAAAAACCAAATGGGAATTCAGGTCAAACTTCATTCCTTGTGTCTGTGAGAGTAAATATACCACCAGAAACCCACGATACAGCTGGGTGAAGGGGAAGCTGAAAGCAACTGTAAACAGAGAAGGAGGATCTACCAAAAGAGTAGTCGTGTAGGCTTGCAGTTGTTTGGATGCTTCACTCATCCTGCTGGCTCCTTCAGCTTTCTTGCTGGGGCTGCTAATACATGGTATGCATATAAAACAGTTCCAAACTGCTAAAAGAAAGCATAGTGAGGCATATTTGTTATACTGCTTGGCAGAAAAAGAACCCCCAACAAACTCCACACATAATAAATAGTCAGTGCATCAAAATCCATGCCTGCTGTTTAGGAACAGATATGCACACATTTATTACCAGTTTTAAATTCTTTATAATATCAAATGTAGCTATATCAAATCCCAGAGGGACTCCCCTGCAGAAAAAGGGAAATATATTGCATCAGTATTTCATTATACAGTCCACTGATCACAAAACACAGCCACTCTAGGTTTACCCCAGAGTCCCTACCTAACATGCTGTTTTCTCAGAACAAATGCAAGCTCCA
Source organism: Chamaea fasciata (assembly GCF_029207755.1). Classification (NCBI taxonomy): domain Eukaryota; kingdom Metazoa; phylum Chordata; class Aves; order Passeriformes; family Sylviidae; genus Chamaea; species Chamaea fasciata. The sequence goes on along the minus strand of NW_027094086.1, from coordinate 39,436,440 downwards.
GAGTCTCAAGAAAGGGAGTTTAAACCACAGTCTTTCATTGTGGCATCCTATTCCCTGAAGATAATTAGCACACTTCACAAAGCTCTGATTAAAGTTGTCTTTTCCCTTCCCCCCCCCCCCCCCTTTTCTTCTGTTAATCTTACCCTGTCATCTAATAGTCTGAACACTGTAGAAATGAAAATGCATTCATCAAGTTAATGGTTTTGTGGACTAAGATATGGCATGTGTCCTGTTTTTGCTGTCTTCACTAAGAACTACCTCTGCAACCAGGTGCTGTCTTCCATGATTACATTTTAGAATATAGGAACCTCCAGCTTTGTTATAACAAGCTGTGAGTGGTTTAGGAGTACACTGGCAGGGTATTCCCTCATACCCAGAGGTGCCATCTGGCATGTTTAAACCTCGTTATGTTCCTGTTATGATGTTAATATGGGGAAGAGAAGATGGAGGTGCAAGAGTCAAGCAAGACAACTTATTTTAAAAATGACAATTTGATACGTCAAGGCAGTAGTTCCTGAAATGAATCTGATTTTATGCTTCCAAATATTGACAGATTTAGTCAGTTAAGAGATCATGATGTCTATGGTAACGGACATCTGGAGTGACATAAAATTTGTTCTCTTCATACTGGATGAAGAAGGTATGAAGTATGATTAAACCAAAAGAGTATTTTTTAAATACCCACTTTACAGAGGCATAAAACACTTCAAGAGGTGTAAAGCAATGAGAAATCAAACTCCCAAGAATAAAGAGAGCAGTGGTATGCAGCAACACTGAACTATTCAGCAACAAAATGGTTAGAGTATAATGCAAATTGTTCACTTTAACATTCAAGTTGTCTGCTCTTTCCCCTGGTTGCATAACAAACTCAGACTCGAATACTGATTGCTTTCTACACTGAAACAGTGTTCAGCTAAAAGATTACTATTGTTCAGATTTTTTCAGGAAATTTAGAAGAGTTTATGATGTTAAATCAAAATTCTAGTTTCCTGTTTTGATTCAAATTATATGAATTCAAAGCAGAACAGAGCATTTGTGTCAAATAAGTTAATACATGAAAGCTTCCTGTTTTCTTCTCACAAATGGTCTGCTAGAGCTACAATTTCAACAGTGTCTCTTTCATGATATCTTGTCTTTTGAAGCTGAAATTCAAAGTGTGACTTTGAGAACATAAAGATGAGAAATTGGAATCAGAGGGTATACCATAACAGTTTTTATAGAAGAGTAACAGAAAGTTGAAGAAGTTTTAAGTAAGCAGGATTCTGTCGCGGCACATGCAGAAATTACTGTAAGAATTTATTTCCTTCTCCTTCATTAATATTTTGCATTGAGATAATAGTCATAACTACTTGTCAAACTTGCCAAATTGGGCCACGTGCCATCCCCACATATACAGAAATTACTGTAAGAATTTATTTCCTTCTCTTTCATTAATATTTTGCATTGAGATAATAGTCATAACTACTTGTCAAACTTGCCAAATTGGGCTATGTGCCATCCCTACATATACTAAAAGCAGTAACTCATAGTGAATTAAAACATGTGGAGGTCAAAGTAGAAGCATTAGAAAAATTTAAAGGGAAGATAAGCGGTCCATTTGTCGCAACTGAATATAATAAAATTTCATAGGTTGTCATCTGCCTTACCTATCCATGGAGATGAGATGGGAGGAAGCACAAAAAGAGGAGAAACAAAAGAGTGGATAGTTTTGTTATGAATCCAGGTATTTTATTGGAGTTCTTGCTGTTAGTGAAAGAGACTAGAGGGACTATAAAAGAGCAACAAGAAAATGTGGGCTGGTGGACAATGAGGAGCTGTATTTTGGAGAAAGCAGAGGCAGAGAGACAGTAGATGAGATAAGTGTGATGACAGTTATGAGGAGGATGTGACAGGTTTTATCCTTAACAAGATGGTAAATTCATTGGGATAGGGAGAAGAGTATTTGGGGTTTGCAGTTAGTATAAGAAATAATGACAGGGGTTTTCTTTGAAATGGCTTCAAGGGGCCACCTTGGCTCTCTTTTCTGGGCATCAGTGCTGGCTAGCACAGTAGAACTCTTGGCCATAATATCTAGAATCTGGATAAAGGAACAAAAGTCAAGGGCCTCTTAGAAACGCCACACTGCAAGAGCTGAAGAGCTCAGTGCAAGATCAAGTACCTAGAGAACCTCCCTCTGTGACATGAGTACAGGCACAAGGGCTCCTTTCCCACATTTACATTTATTTATTCAACCACAGCAGCCTTAGATTTCCCTCTATCATACCTTGGTAACACAAAACACTTTTGCTTTTGTAAGCAAAGCTTAAGAAATTGTCCCCACCCAGACACCTGGGAACTAGAAGGTGTTGCTACATCACAGCTAGGTCACGGATCTGGAGCTAGTTCTGCAATATTCACTTCTCCTGTCACTGGGCTGCCTATAATAATTGTAAAGGATGGTGCTGTTAGGATGAAAAAGTCAAGCTGAGAGCTACTCCTGTGCATTAAACACGGACAGAACAGGAGTGTATCATTGATGGCGTGGGGGGTGAAATGCTAGTTGACTGGACAAGCTCAAAAAAGTCAAAACGAACAGGATGACCAGGTTGTAATGTGAAAATCAAAGTGTTGAGAGGTTGCAGGTCATGCTCAGGGAAGAGAAAAACTGGATTTGAAACAGAAACATGGAGGCACATGAATAGTTCATGTGGAGGATCAGAAATTTTGCCACTGGGAGAAAGTCAGAAAATGAGATTGCTAGATCAAGAAATGGCTAAAGCATCACCAAATTATTTGTTTTTGAGAGCCAGTATCTGGCAGGTATCTATGAACAGAAAGCAACAGTAAGAATTATTCATGGCTGGAAATTAGGAGATACATGGGGCAGAAACATTAAAGATTATCTTTAAGCTGTCATGGTGACAGTGAAGCAAATGACAGAAAGAACTTGGAAGGAAGAAAAACCCCAAGGAGAATTTTGAAGGTTTTGTGCAATATAGAGGTGAGTCTTCCAAGCTGAGAGGTCTGATCAGAGGAAGACAGGCTGCACAGAGAAAGATCTGTTTAGCACAACATCAAGTAGAACAGCTGCTCAGCTGCAGCTGACCCAGCTCTGTTGGGACCAGAAACCATAATACAAAGAGAATCAAAAATGCATCTGAACACTGACAGGAGGCTGAAGCACTTCTGGCCAAAGACCTTCATTTCATTCATTGGATACTGGCACAAACCAGCTACACTGAACCACTGGATCTACCATCTACAAGGTAGTACATGATCCCTTACTATTACGACTCATGTAGACCGGGTTAAGATGCCTCCTGAGATGGGGGAAGGAATGACTGAACACAAGTCAGGCCAAGAGAGGGATCCTGCCATTTCTGGTACCTGCAATATTACATTACAGCGCACCATCCAAGAGAGGAGAAAAGGGTCCAGAACCAAGCAAAGGAACATCCACCGCAGATACACAAACCTTCATGAAGCTCTTTTGGGGTTTGTAAGTCCATGTTTGCGGATTTGTCTGCCTTGGATAGCTGACTGCAAAACTAAATGAAAACCAAGGGTCCAAAATTTCCTCCCACAGTAGTTAGGAGAAGAAACAAAAGGCAAATCACAACATCACAGATTAGATGAAGGTGGAAGAAACCTCTGGTGATAATTTAATCAAACCCTCTTGCTCAAAGCAGGGCCATCACTGTCAGAGCTGGGCCCTTTTCAGACAGTTTTTGGGTATCTCCCATAATGGAGATGACAGCCTCTCTGTACAACCTGGTCCAGTGTTCCATGGCCCTCACAGTAAAAAAAAAAAGTGTTTGTTATGAGAGGGAACATCCTGTGTTTCAGTTTGTGCTTGTTGACTCTTGTCCTGAACATCACTGAGAAGAGTCAGGCTCCTTTTTTTTTTTTTTTACATTCCCCCCTCAGTTATTTATATACATTAATAGGATTCCCCACCAAGTCTTCTATTTATCAAAATCCTTTATGCAGAAAACCTATAAGATTGCCATAAGTCTGCATAAACTCTTAATAAAAGATCTAGAGTGTGGGAGAAGGAAAGAATGTAGAGTTGGATGAGGAAGAAGAGATCTTTGCCATGACAGCCCTCATTTCTGTACCTTTGAGAAGGATAGGCGGATGTAGGCAGCTCCTTCTACAAGACAGGAAACTGTGCTTACTTGTCTGGTTTCTGGGATCTTTGCAAACCATACTTCAGTAATATTACCCTCTCTGTTCAACAGCAGCATGTTCATGATCCAGCTCAAAGGACCCTGGGAGACAAAGGCTGGATTTACTTACACTGTGGGCAGAGAGCAGCTGGACTGCTGCACCAGTGAAGGATGAGGAGGTGTTCAGGTGTCCAGTGCCACCACCAGCACTTCACATGTTAGGGAGGAGAAATTCTTTGTGGAAAGGCACATCCAAAAGAAAGTGCTGTGTTAAAACAAGCTTCCATCCAAGTAACCATCATAAATTAATTGAGTAGCTAATTTTAGATTGAAAAAAGAAGCTTCTGGAGATTATTTACTGTTATAATGACTATAATATAATGTATGGAAATCTGTGCAGTGTGGCATTTCTTTAGATTTTTCTATGCAATTATTCCTGAATTGAAAAACTGGTTGTATGTTCCTATGCCAATACAGCTTGTTTAAGAACAAAATATTGGGTCATAAAATTCTTTCATTGCAATAATAGAGAAATTTAATTTATTTTTTCTAAAGTTTTTTAAATTTTCCTTATCCACTGTCTGGAACATGGCTTGTGGATGATGCCTGTGTTTCCTACCACATCATGGAGATGCATGGTGTCCTGGGTTGGACAGCAACCCAACCTGATTCCAAAAGTCATCACCAAAACAGGACTGCAGAAGCAGAAAATAATATTAGTAGAATTGTTGTAAATTAAGGACGTAATTGAGCAAAATTATATTATGTACAAACTTAATTTCACAAAGATTATTAAAAGATAATGACACTATGTCCACTCCAATAAATATGCCCAGTCTGAGAAGTAAAGTGTTCAGATGAGGAAGTACATTCATTTTCTCTCTTTTATGCCTGAGTCTTTATAGCAAGTAGGAACTGGAGTGAAAATTTATCTCTGTCTTTAGATATTAGAGGTTTTTCTGCCTCTGTTGAAAAACATTACTTCAGATGGTTTACTGCAAGATTTTTCTATGCAGTCATCAAAATAAGCTGGCTATGATGATTAGTATTACAACCATGAAAGTAAAAGGTTGGTTAGGAAATAGAGTTTTTCTGCAATTTTCTGCACATTTAAACTTTGGGATATAATTGAAGAAAACTTTGGTTAAATGTACATTTCAATGTTAAAACTTACAATCAAGCTGGCAATTAAATCATCCCCCTGTTTTTCCTTTTAATTAACAAAATCTTATTTTAAGTAGATATCTCTTGTGTTTCTATGCATGACAGAAAAATATGCATAACATTTCTTACACTTTCGTAAAAGTTTTACAAGTTTGAGGTAAAATCCTAGTGTAGTGGGTTGACCTTGGCCAGAAGCCAAGTACCCACACAACCATTTACTCACTCCTCTTCCCTCCTCCAGGAGTACAGGGAAGAGAATAGGAGGAGTAAACCCAAGAGAACTGGCAGTTGATATAAAGACAGCTTAATAAGTGAAGCAAAGGGGAAAAAACTATAATAGTGCTGCAAAGACACTCACTCACCAGCTTCCAAAAGCAGTGATGCCCAGCCAGTCTCTGAGCAATAGCCACCTTGGAAGCCAAAATCCCCAACTTCTTTCTTCCTGTCCCACAGCTTTTTTTTGCTGAGCATAATGCCTTAGGATATGCACTATCCTTAGTTGGTTCAAGCTGTCCCAGCTGTGTCCCCTTCCAGCTTCTTGTTCACCCTCAGCCTGCTGCTGGGGAGGAGAGACAGGGAGCAGAACCAGAAAAGGAGGAAACCTTGGTGCTGTGCAGGCACTGTTCAGCAATAGCCAAATGTCAGCGTGTTACCAACACTCTTAACAACAAGTCCAACACACGGTGCCATATGGGGTGGTAGAGGTTAACTCCATCCCCACCAGACCCAGTACCCCCTTTTGCTGATTTAAGAATGGAAAGGATTGTTACTGTCTCTTCCACCGTCACCCACGCCTCTCAATGACACTGACTCTGGAATTACAGTCTGGAATGGAAAAGTTCACCAGCCTTCACCTCTGATCCCATCCATAATCTCAGTGAAAAGAGATTTTCATCACCTATAGTGGTGGGCAGGAGCATAGATGGTGCAAAAAATTTTTCATCAATGTTGAATGCTTTGTAGCAGGTAAATTCTGCTTTAGTGATCTGACAACTATTTCATTTATCGATGAATGTTGTTTCCGAGCCATGCCACTGTCATACACACTGCTCACTCATAGTATCAGGCTGATGAGATAAGCAATTCTATACTTCTTGCTGCTTTCACCAGTACCAAAGGAAGGTGTTAAACAAGAGTGTGTTTCTTCAGAGAAGAATAAAAAAGAGATTGGCTTACAAATCATGTGGTCCTTCTAATGGCATTGATTTTGCTTATCATGTCATAATTTCACTTTTAGAGTGAAACTGGCAACTTCAAATTTGTCTATGGTCACCTCTGGTTCAAATTTCAACAATAAGTCAACACCTATGCATGTAAGTGTCTTCCCTGTTCGTTGCTTTAAGTCTGATCTGTTTTCCCCTCCTAAGGTGGGAATCTGCTTTGCTCCCTTACTGTATCCCACAGCAATTAGCCTGTACAGAAGGCTGTGCAAATAAAGCTTTTCCTTGCTTCTCCACTGACTTCTGTGGTCCTTCACAACTGTGTGTGGCCTGTGTTCCCCTCCTTTTACCAGCTGTCACATTCTCCCTTTGTGTATCTACATCTGTACGTACTGAAGGACAAGAAACAAGAGCAGGGTGGGGTGGACATGGAGGTACACTGCCCCAGCCACCAGTACTCTCTAGGCAACAGCTAGGCTACGTGAGGAATTAGCACAGCCCCTGGGGCTGCTTCCAGAAGGCAGTTTGGATGGCACTGTCCTCCTTGTCCATATTTGGGGTTTTGGGGAGATAGAGGGGAATTAGGAAGAAGATCAGAACTATAGGGATGCAAATGATGTTGTTCTCAAGGCCAGACAATGGCTCTTGGCCCATTTTACTCACAAGGTTAGGCATGTTTCTGCACTTCATCAAGGTTTTTTCTTCTGTTTCTTACTGCTTTATATCCAACATCATTCTTGCTGTCCATGTTCTTGCTTCTTTGCATCATTCAGTCCTATCTTCTCCACAATTGTTTGTAGGAGCCAGAAATAAATCTTCTCTGTGGCCTTTCTGTCTCCCTGGAAACAATGGGAATGCATGCACACTTTACTAGGGCAGCAGAATGCACCATCAACAGTGCTCACATCTTACCTCCTCTGAGCCAGGACTACTCTGAAAATTGGAATATTGTTAGACACTAAGAGTTGGCAAATTAAATTCATCTGATGATAAAACCAGAGGAGTTAGCTGTGCTGTCAACTGGGGGCATTTGCCAGCTGGTCCCTATAGGTAAGGTGGCAGTTCATCTCATCAGAGAAGCACCTCACAAAAGGGATGTCCAGATGGGAAATCCCTTCAGATGCCCCTACTGTGAACTGTTCCCTTGTTCTGTGTGTTGGATAGCTCTATGCTAGAGGTAAAATATGGGAAAACAACAAAAGACAGGCACATATTGACACAAGTAGGTGCTGTGATGGTGCCCTTGCAAACTGACACCAAGTTTCGGTGGGGAACAGTGACACTGAAGGGACATTTAACCTCTGGGCAAGATTTAAAAGGGAGGGGGACAAGGTGCAGTGGTGCTAGAAGCCAGGAGAGGGAGTCTGAGCCCAGGAGAAGGAAAGGACGGTGGGAAAAGTCCTACTCACCTGCTTTCTTGGTGATGGGATTAATGGGACACATGATGGGGGTAGTAGAAAAGCCAGTCAGGTCATTTCCCTACAGAATGTGCGTGTGTGTAACCTTACACCTTTACCCAACAGCCAGGTTGGCAGCCTCTCACCTAAAACCAGAAGCATTTGATTTTCAGTAGTCTCATCAGCCACACAACAGTGAGAGTTTTACACTTGGGCTATTAATTACTGTGACCCTTTTGCTTATCAGATGTGCCATGTTGAAGTGCATGCATATCTACTGAAATTTTGCATCTTTAAATAGTTTGTATATGTATCTATATATATATACACACACGTGATTAATTGTAGCACTGACTAAACAAATCTATTTTTATCCAATCCTGTGATTCAACAGGCATGCACCCTCAGTTTCCTGCTGACATACACAGATGTAATCAAAATAACAGCAACTCTTTGCCCACCTTTATAAAGGAGAAATGGTGCAGGTTGTGGATGCATATAATTTCTACATGCATTTCTTTAATTTTCTGTACTGTAGCTGTGAAATAATGCCTAAACAATTCATGAATTGAAAATAGTATGCATAGTGTAGTAACTTTTGGAAAATCAGACCAAGACCAAGGAACAGCAATTTGTTCTTTGGTTTTGTATTTGTCTTAAACCCAAGTGGTCTCAGTGGGGGAATTTTAGGTGTTCAAAGTTCAGGCCAGAGCCTGCTTTTGAAAATTCTAATTTGGTTTTCAAAACAGGTATCATCCTTGTGTCAAATTTATTTCAAGACTTGAAAGGTTCATGCACTGATCTCTGGAACCATTTTATCTTCTTTAGTTACCCTACCATTCTCCTTCTTGAACCCTCAGTGATATTTATCTTATTCCTGATGTCAGCATGTTGTCCCTTTGAAACGATGAGCAGCTTAAAAATCCATTTTACTGATGTCTGGGTGAGGGTTGAAGACCAAAGAGAAAACATTTTGAGACCAGCCTGAGAAACACCTACAACTGGTTTCTAATCATCCTTATTTTGTCTTGTCCCTCACAAGACGGCCACCACCTGAGTACTACATGTGTTTTCCTAACAACTGTTGTAACACCACCGCAGATAATGAGTTTGACCTCATGGTCGCCCTTGTGATGGTGATGTGGGTTTGTTGTGAGGACTGCTCACTTGTCTGCAAGAAGCAGAGGGAGGGAGCTCAGCACGGGGCACCTGCTGGAGGCCCTCTGCCTCTAGGGCAGGCCCCCGTTCCTGAGCAGGCTGGGAGGATCCATTCTAAACCTGGAGTGCTTTAGCAGTGTGGTTAACATGTAAAATCATGCTGCTTCATTTTGGGGGACTAAGAATCGTGATATTAAATACCACGTTTCACATTTAGTCGTAGTGTATGACCCCAATCAGGCCATTCCCAGCAGACTGGGAAATGAGGCACCAAGACGCAGAATAATTGACTTTTCAGACATGCCCACCCCTTCTAAACACAGATAATCACTCTCAGTCAAAGACTGTATTCACAGGAAAGGGTTGTGTTGGTGTGGCCTTTGCAGAAGTCAGGTAAGGTCAGTGTGGGATAAAGGAGTGTTTTGTATCCCTTACATATGACAGCTTCAGTCATTTCTTCTCTGTGTTGCCTAAGCTGATGAGGAATGTATTGCAATAAGTTGGATGTCAGCCTTAGAGCACTGCCTCGCTACTGGATTTCTTAAGGTTTCTATGACTTTGTTGGTTTTTAGCTCTTCAGGAAGTACAAATTTTCCCAGTTCCACACCTTCCCCTCACACAGCAGACAAAACTAAATGAAATTCCTGTGTTTTGGTAGCATTTGACACCCACTGAAGGGTTATGTTGGGTCACCTTTGAAAAGTAGTGACAGCAAAGTTTCTAGGAGACTGATGTGCTTAGAATTTTTCTTTAATGTCATTTTTATTTAATCTCTGTTTCCTGTCTACCGTGTCCTGTAGGGCAAACCTCAAACAAACCCAAACTTGTCATTTGCCCAGAAGGGGCATTCTCAGATGAAAATGCTTATTAAATGTTTTGGAATTATGATGAATTGTGGAGCTGAGGGCAGACAAGTGTGCACATAATGTTTCGATTATTTTGTGCTCTTTAAATTAAAGCTTGATGAGAATTGATGTCAGTGTCCTCACAAGAAGAAAGGCAGTACTTCACCCAGAGGAGTGAAGGCAGTCAGTGCCTCCAAAGGGGAAAAGTTAAGACACAGAGTATGTGTGTAAGAAATACCAGACCTAAAGCAAAGTCACATTGTGCCCACCCACTCTCTGAACATGGATAAAGATGTGATTTTTCACCTGTGTTACTTTATTGAAAAGATGTAAGAAACTTTCCTGGAAAAGCAGGCTGAACTGGCTATACTTTCCAAAAATGACAAGAGAGAAAGTGAGCAAAGTATATCCACAGAAAAAAATGGAACAGATAGTTGCATACATTTTTCTCCATTAAATTAAACTTCCATATCTTTTAATTGATTGATAAATCTTTACAATTTGCCAGATTTTTTAGCTGGTATTTGTTTATATCATAATGTAATGGTATCTGGTTCTCTGAATATGTGTATTTTAAAAAATTCTGCCAAGTGGATTTGAATCTTTTTTTAAAGCAAATACTTTACTTCCACCTTGATACAGAAGTATCTGAGCATGATAGTCTGTTTCATTTGAAAATACATTGTCTAAATACATTTGCTTGGCCTTGGGAAGAATGATGAAAAGTAAATTTTAGATTTCTTTCTTTCTTATTAATGTTCCAGCTTCTCTGTTAAGTTGGGGGGGAAAATAAAGTGAGAAATGTTTTAAAGTCCCAAATATGGCATCTTAAAATGAAGTTATGACAGTTTAATTCAATTAAAAATAGTAATAGGTGTTTCTGTGGTAGTGCACATGGTAAAATCTGTGTATCTGTTTCAGAATGAACTTCAAAGGTGTTTTGCAATAGCCAGGTAAAAAAAGCACCATAAAGCTTTTGGATGATGCCCTTTCCATGTTATCATGCAATGAAGTATTTTGAGTGTACTTTGCTATGGATTTGCTTTAGGAGGTGCAGTGGACCATACAAAATATTTTTCACTTTGTTATACTACGCTTGAGTTTGTCTCCAGAAAGGTTACTATGCAGATCAGGCTGAACTTTGTGTGGCCTGGTGTGACTGTTGATATTAATCTTTCCTTTTCATATTTTAGTTTTTTCTACCACAACTTGGAAATTACAGCTATAATAACACAAAAAGGTGTTCCTTTTCTTTCTGTTTTTTCTCTCTTACTCTTCCTTTCCCAAGATCCCTTTTTTTTTGCTCATACAAAGCTAAATTACAAGATGAGATAAGATGGATATCAGCATCTTCCACAGCATTCCAACTGGAGACGCTGCCGACCAGGGTAAAGCTCATGTTTGTGCACAGACAGGAATAACAGTGTTAGGGAATAACTGAATGAATAACTGGTACTAAGGTAGGTTGAAATTGGTGGTTCACATGCAGGTAAAAAAAAACCAGCTTGTCTGACCCCATAACCTTCTTATTTATCAGAAAAAAGATGATGGAAGAAAAGCTTAGAAAGACACCAGACATGCTGCCCTTAATACACAGGTTTTCTTTGTGATTTCATCAGAGATTTAACATGTGATCCTGGGCAAGCCATTCAATTTCAGTGCATCTCTTTCTTCATCTGAGTTGAGAATGAAGCATGCCTGCCTTACAATACAATGGGAAAGGAACACCAGTAATTCATATCTCAAGCATCATGGGAGAATTCAGAGAATTCTGTTAGAATTGAGAAGGATTGATATTTGTTTTTCTCCTAAATCCAGCATTTTATCCATCTCTTGATGTACAATGCACACAAACACAACAAGCCAGTTATTTCCTAATATATCCAAGACAGTCATATGCACGTGTAGTACTGCATAAGTGTGTCTATAGAGATCAGCTTCATCGATTGTCTGATTTCATATAATCAGTGATGCATAATCCAGGTCTCTCCACACCCTTATTACCAGTTCTGGCCCTCTAAAAGCTTCTTGAACATTTAACTCTTCTCACTGTGGAAACAGCTAAGAGATGTAAGCAATACTGTAGCAAACACTCTGTAGAGAGTAATTTTTGCGTGGGATAAACCTCTCAAGCAGTGATATCTTTGAATATTTGCATATATAAATACACAAAAATATAGACTCTATATATGGAGAGGGACAAACACAATCTCTTGTAATGAAGTTCCTTGAGTTGCTTACCTGGTAGTTGTTAATGAAAAGAATGGAATACCACAGTATTTCTCTTTCATGTGTTTTTAGGGGTTGAAAGTATTGTGTTTCATTTGCTGACATAATATGCTCCAACTGCATGATCCTGGGGATAAATAGCACACTTCCATATCTGTTTAGTCCATAGCAGAGCCAGTTCAAGCATTCCCTGACTTTCATGTCAATCACAGAATCACTGGGGTTGCTCTGCTCAAAACAGAAGTAGACATGTGGTCACACCAGGCTGCTGAGGGCTTTATCCAGTCAGATATTGAACACTTCTGAAGGTGGGGACTGTAAAACCACTCTGGGCAGCCTGTATCTTCACAGGGCTGTCTTACTGTCCTCATGGGGAAAAAGGTTTTTAGTTCTGTTCAGTTTGAACCTCCTGTACTTCAACTTAACATCATTGCCTTTATCCTTCCACCCTGCACTTTTGTGAAGAGCCCGGCTCCATCCTATTGATGATCTCATGGGTTCTTCAGGCTGAACAAGCCGTGGTCCTGCAGCATCTTCTCACATGGTAAGGGCTCCAGCCCCTGGTTGTGTCAGTGAGCTTCTGCTGATCTCAGCCCAGTTGATTGATGCATCTTGTACTGGGGGCTCCAAACTGAACATGTAGGTGTATGTGTATGTGTATGTGTATATGTATATGTATATGTATATGTATATGTATATGTATATGTATATGTATATGTATATGTATATGTATATATGTACGTGTTTCCAAACAGGTGCTGCGTAAATGAAGCCACCAGCTCTCTCAATTTATAGGCTGTGCTTCTAAAGACACTACTCAGGAGGCCATTCAACCAGGGAACATGGGGCTTATGTTCCACTTACTGTCTGCCATGGTCCTCCAGGGCTCTTCATTGGAGCTTCTCCCCCACCAGTCTGTCCCCAGTCTGCATTGCTGCCAGCCATTCCTCATTTTCAGGGGCAGGACTATGCAGTTCTTACTGAATTTCATAAGTTTCCTGTTGCCCTGTTCCTCCAGCCTGTCCAGGAGGCAGCCCTGCCTTGAAGCATATTAGCTGGTCCCCTCAGTTTGGTGCCATCAGCTCATCTGATGAGTGAGCAGTATTGCATCCTCCAGGTAATTGACAGAGATACAAAGGTCTCAGGACAGACCCCTGTAGTGCTCTGCTTCTCACCAGCCTTGACGCAGAATAAAACCCATTAACCACCAACCTCGGGGCTCAGCCATCCAACCCTCACTCTCTCTTTTTGCAGAACTAATCCTGCTGAAGAATAACATGGACAGAAACAATTTTGGCTGGCTGACATAGCTGATGCAGTTTGCTGCAGAGCCATGATTTCACATGTGCCATGACAACACTGGGGGAAGTGTGGAGGTGTAAACCAATTCAAGGGAATTGGCAACAGGGAGAGTGGCAACTTCATAAACCAGTTTAAGTGGCACCACTTCATGCATGAACTAGTGGCATACACTAAATGTTAAAATTCGAAATCCCTTATACCACACAAAAATGCATATGAAACTTGCTTCTCAGTGGGCTTGTAAAATTTTTCTGCAGCTTCCTAGACAAAATATTTGTGTATTCAAGGAGAAATTTACATACTTTCAGCAATTAATATTTTAACCAACTGGCACCATTGCCAGTCTAGTGCATGCAGTTACAGTAAACAGAGTAGGATTTGCATTTTTCTTGGCCTGTGTTGTATTTGGCTTTTGTATGTTAGGTTATTGTCTCTTCTCAAGTGAAATTAGTACGCAAACAGAGAGAGTTTGGAGGAGAGGGATATTAAATTTTTTAAACGTTTGTCCAGAGTAAAAAAACAAGTCCACTGCACAGCTGTGAAGTCTGTATGAATTTCCCATATCCTATTTGCAGTGCCTTAATGATTATTTTTTTATAAGTGCCCAAAGATATGTTCTTCCATGCACTACCATCAATAGGAAACAAGAGAAACAAAATCCCCACCACTATTTGTTTCATAATATAAACCAAGCCTAAAATGTTTTAAAACCTAAGAAATTAAAATTAAAAAGAGCAGATCTGCCATGCTTTGTGCTTCTAATGAGTATTTACAAGTTACTTTGTGTTTATAATAAACAATTACTTGGGCGTACATTTTGGCTTTCTTTTTTTTTTTAACTCAAGTAAATGTCCAGAAACTTTTTCTGCATAACCTGTACTTCAAATTTCGGGTTTGGGGGTTTTTTGGGGTTTTTTTTGGAAGTGCCAATTGAAAACTGCTAGTGTATGGTTTGTTAGAGCCTATGAGGATCACAGTTCTGAGAATGGCATGCAATCCCCTTCTCTCTTGTCTAAATGAATTTCAAATAACATTGGAATCATGATGCTCTGAGTTCTTATGACAAAAGGCGTTGTTTCCCTCTACAAACTTATCCTAAAGTAAATTATTTTCTTAAAGAGGAAGCTGGTTTTACAGCACACACTAAGAATTCCAAGTATAAAGGAAATGAAGGCAGAGGTTACAAAAGAGTACTGGAGACAGGCTAGTGCATGCAATGCTTTCTCTTTAAGCTTTAGCATAGAAATCCCAGTGCTCCATGTGCCTCTACATGCAACATAAACTCCGAAATTAGTACGACATATTTAAATGGTACATTTGAGCTCACTCTTCTATTCTATGTGAGCTCTCTAAGTGTGCTCAGATCATAAACTCAATACCAGTACTTTAATGCCTGACAGCAGTTCTTCTTAAGTCCTATTGATCAGTCTTCTTGTCATGTGATAGCACTCCACTGCAATACCCAAACCCTTTATGGTACACATGCTTCTGTCACCATGCTAATAAACCTGTCAGGTCACTTGTTGCAACAGCTTCATCTCCAAACTGCACTCCTTCAGGTCTGAACCTGTTGTTCCTTTCAGCAATGCCTGGGTGCCTCCCAGAGTGGGGGTGGTTGCAATCATGCACCCCCGCCTCCATTGTACCACTTGCAATTTCTTCTTCTTACACATTTATGTAAGGACAAAAGTACAAAGCAGTGGGAGATGATACTTTCCAGTTCAGAATCATAGTGACACATTTGCTAACAAATACAAGTTTGGCACCTACATGGGTTTTTGCATGCTCTTTCTCTGCTCTGTAGTTCACCAGATTCTGTTGTTAAATGATGTTTCCCATATGTTGTTTTATCAAGAAAATTAATCCAGTTTTCTAGATTACCTGCAAGGCACTTAATGACAAAAATCTTTTGTAATATCTGTAGATCAGATCCTTTATTTTCCTTCATTTTTCTATATGTTAGTCATTGCTCAGCAGAAGTGTTAAAAACTAGTAATTATTCTTCAGAGGTCTATGTAGAAAAGTGGTGGAGGTTCTGTCATAGGAACCTGAGGCACTGCACTTGATGAAACTGAAGGTCATGCTAGACCAGTAATTTATTTCTGACAGAGGCAGGAGGAGAGATACTTAGAGAAAATGTGTAACAAATATTGTTCCCTCCTCTTGGCAGGTTCTCCTCTATGTTGCACAACAGGAGTATGGGAATCAGTGATCATCAATTGAAAGAGGAGGTGTTCTGGCTGTATGTAAGAGGGAACAAAAATTCATCAAGAAGACAATTAATCATGGAACAGATTGTCCAGAGAGGTTGTGAACCCTTCCTCCTTGGAGGTTATCGAAAGACTTAAGTCTCTTGGCTTGTATTCAGTGTTGATGGTGCTCTGAGCAAGAGTTCGACTAGGTCACCCAGGTCCCTCATTGATTCTAGAAACCCTGTAGGAGTAATTGTCCCTTTTGCAATCAGAGAGCTATCACATCTCTGAGCAGTTCTTGCCCTGATTGCACGTGTCTAAATCTGTTTTTCATGAAATGAACAGCTGCAGTTCTATTTGTTCTAAAGGCAACAGTATTTAGACTATAATTTCATAGAATTTTCAGTCAAAGACCATGATTATTTTTATTCAAACATTCGCTTAAATGTTACCTTTAGATGCATGGACTGGCAGCTGCAGCTATCAAACAGAAATCAGTGACATTTCAAATACATCTTCTGTGGAAATAAGTGTTCTTGGTTAAAAAGTTTTAATTATGGCCCCATGGGGCAATTATTTTCATTAGTTTTGTGAGATGTATCTGCTATAGGTATTTGCCCTGCTTTCTACAATAATGCAACATCCTTTTGTTGATGATATGAACACCCAGTAATTGCATCCTCTTCCTCTCTTTATCCACATGTCCATGGACTTTAGTATCAACAAGAAGTACTTAAGTATTATTAAGTTCATTGCACATTCAAAATAATTGCAAACAGTTTGAGAGGGGTTTTTTGTTGTTGTTGTTGATGATGTGAAATTCTAGAACAAGCCAGAAAAAAATGGCAGAGAGCTGTGTTGGCAATTACAGCTAGGACCAGAAGCCCTTCTCAGTGTGAAAAAACATATATGACCCATCCAGTAGTTCTGGCAAGACTAAAGCAGAGCACAACTGATTTGTGTGTAAGCACAGGATGTTGCGAACCTTTATTCCAGAAGAGACCATTTCAAAATATTTTTACATTGTGAAGGGAATAATTTAAGAAAAAGACTCTGTCCGTATATTGATTTCAGACTTCACTTGAAGATGTGTATTTTTCCCTATTGTTTTTGAAAATAAACCATGAAGCTGAAGGTATACAATGCCTGCCAGATCTCAAGGGATGTAAACCCATTGACAGTCCAGGTATAGATACATTTTCTGATGAAAGTTGCCCTGAGATAACTAAACTAAAAGATTTCCTGTCATGTTTGATGAACAGAATGCAAAAGTCATTTGTCCTTTACAATGTCCTAGCAGGCAAAGAAGGAATTGCAGAGGCTGTCCAACACGGCTTTGATGAGAAAGTAATTAAAGTCACTGACTTAGCTGTCCACATGTTTGAGTCAGATAACAATGTAATTGACTGTAATGGTCCCTGTGCTGAAGGACAGTAATCAGAAGATAGATGTGGCCGAAACCAAATTTGCTAAGGGAAATTTTATTGGCATTTCTAGCCAATAGTAATAAGTCAAAAAGTTAATTTTACTTTACACAAGAGCTAAGTAGGCTGTGGTGTGCTGATTTCTGGAGAGAAATGAGAACATAACTCAGTATCTATGTGATTTTATCTTTTTTCATGATAATAACCTGCTATTCATAGTTTACAGTTACTATTATCATCTCCTTCATTTTGCAGTGGTAATCACATGTGCATCATGTATACACCTCAACAGCTCTACCAACAGCAACTGACTTTGCAAGTCCTACTGATGGGCCATCAAGCCTACATCATGGACTCATCACAGCATACAGCAGTTTTTAGGAGCTCATATCCTCCCTCTCCAGGATGGTTAGAAGCTAATTTTAACTATAGATAATTTTGTAATTTACAGGCAAAGAAGTCAGTTTGACATACTCCTCTTAGCCTGATTGAATTAATTTTAAATGCTTTGGCAGCTTTTCACCATGCTGCTGTTAGAAGAATTGCAGATAATGACACAACTTACAGCTGATCTCAATCCTTCCTCGAAAGGAAGAAAATAGCAACCCCCTACAATAACCACAGCCAACCTAATTCTTTGTGCAGCTTTAATTGCTTCTTTCCTCCCCCTAGTTTTTTGTCAATTTAGGCTCACAGGGTTATTTTGGGATGTAAAGTAACCAAGCATACATATTCTGATTTTTTAACAGTGCTAGATTTTCTGGGTATGCTTAAAAACCACGGACGTTTTCCAATTCCTGCATTAATTTTTACAAGATTTGATGCTCTCAAGTTACATTGAGAAGTTTCTTCATTAAACTACATAGATAGTCCATTTCCTTCTCGAATAATATTATGTTAGAGGAGTCAGGGTGACACAGTGTGAGTCTGACTACAAACCACCTGTCCTGTTTTCCTTTATTGGAGTTTCATGCAACTGTCATTCATGACCGACCAGTCTAAGCTGTGCAAAGAACACAATACCTAAGCACCCCTACAGCCTTTACCCAAATGGTCCTTGAGCCTCTAACAAACCTGCAAGGGGTGCTGCTTTTTCAGCTTGTCCATCATCTAAGTAATTGATGACTCTTTTCTCAGTCTTAAAGCACATCTAAACAATGGCTAGCAGGGCACAGCAGGACAGGTTACTGCTCCCCATTCTTCCCTTGTATCAGCTGGGAAAAACATCTGGTTTTGCCCCTGAAACTCAATGCATGTTGGAGTATTACGGTCATCATTCTCTGTCAGTCAGCAGTACCTTGGTCCTAGGAAAGCTTTTGCCCCTTACGGAGTCAAAAGAGCACCAAGGCACCTTTCCATGAATCAGGGTTTCAGGGCCACAATTCTCGTGGTTGCTGAAGTAAGACAGTAATGTCATTTTTAAGAATATCCTGAATTTAAATTACTGGCAGGAAAAGCAGTACACTTTTAATTTGTACAGTAAGTTGATTTGATTTGAAAGAAACAAACCATGCCCCATACTTTTTTTGCAATATTGTTCTTCCAGTATCTTTGCAGCAAAGAGCCATTCTTGAGGCACCATTTTTAAGAAAGTCCACAGTCAGCATGTAATTTAATTTGCATATAAACTAATCATTTGCACACCTAAGCAGTAGAAAGACACACACAAACTTTTATGTATTTTGAGTGATGCTGACAGCTTCTGGGTTCATAAATTTGTCATTCAAATTCAGCCTGTAATGACAAGATAAGTTTCAAAGCAACCTATTCATTCCTGCCCCCTACTGAAGCTGATCACTCACATTTGTGCTGTTTTAGGTATATATGGCATTACCCTCAAAACTTAAATGTTCAAGTTTTTTAAACTCCTGTTTCTCTCACAGGCTTCCTTCATAATATAGATATTTCTGAAGATGAGGTGTTGATGAAGTCATGTGGGGGAGACAGAATAGATAAAAGATAAGGCAGTGTTGCTACTGAGTAAAAAGTATATGGGATGAGACCTTTACTCACTAAAAGCATAAGTTTGGGAAAAAAATATAACCAATTAAAGTATAAACCAGTTAAAGAACAAAACACATCATCCCAGCACTCCATGGTCAGTTCTTTGTAGATGACCGTATTGATCTTTCAAATCTGCATTTCTCCTTTAGACTGCTTCAGCAAAATCCTTTAACAAGTACTTCGCCGTAAGTATTTGAATGCCTTTGTTGGAGTTTATTACAAATAAAATGCACCTCACTTCAAATACTGTCCTAATTATGGGTATATTTGATTGTTTAAAGTTATTTATTCATCTATGCATTCAGCTGAATCTGGGCACTCTTAATTGCCCATTCTAGGGACTATATAGCTGATAAATATCTTTGAGCACATCTTATGAAATGAAAGATCTTATTTTTTCCCTGTTCAAATAGAATTTTTCAAGGCAACCCTTCAGAAAGTTTAGCCCTGCCAAAGCAGAATATGTCCATCTTTAAGAAAACAGGGGCCTCTGATCACTGAAATGAAACAGCTGAAGCCGCAGAAGATGCTTCACATAGAGATCCAGACACTGCAACACAGTAATTTTTTTAAAAGCATTTTTCTATTTAGTATATTCTCAAAGTAGGAAAGTGAAAGTAAACCTGTTACCTAAAATTCGGTTTTTCTGTCCAGTATCTCAAGGAGCTCCCACCAGTTTAAAGTCACATTCCTGATCAAGTGTGCTTAGTTCTCACATCCTCTTCTTGGTACTTTTCCTAGTTTCTCTTTTCTAGTGGTAAGACTTCTGGGGCCACACAAATCCTCCTAAAACTAATGCTATGCATGAACAAATTGTTCAAATTTTAAGCTAAATCATCTTGCCAAACCACCAACTGCAAAGCTACCCAAGTGTTGCTTCTGGCATAAGAGAGGGAAGCAGTAAATCTATGGAATGGGCACCTGGGGGTGCTGTGGAGGAGAGATGGGCAAAGATCTCACCCTTATTTTCCAGGTGAAGAGACTTCCATTCTTCACCCAAAAAGCTTTATTTAATAGGAAATCTGTTAAATTAGAGGTTTGTAGGAGAAAGTCAAATGTAAAAGTATTGTGAGAATATCTGAATGTGCTTGAATGAATGAAACCAAATGCTTGTATGTTAGAAATGGTATGGCAAACTTTATTATCATTAGGAAAAACAAAAATAAGGAATTAAATGTTCAGCGATTGCTCTTTACATGGTCAGGACAGTATCTTGTTTTGTGCTTCTGATATCTAGACAGAGAAAAGGAGATGATGAGATGAAGTCAAATCATTGCATGTATTACAATTTTTTTCTCTGGTCCTTTCACATACACACAAAAATAGTTTTCAATGTAAAACATAAATAAATTACAGTGTGAGCTATTTATTAACAAAAAAAGCAAACTTGGAGAGATAAAGTCAATCAGCAGTTGAACTAAAAATACATAATTTTTATGCTCTTTAAAGACTAGTCTTGTCTGGTCTGAACAGGATTCTGTCTTTACTTTAGTCCTGTTGGGTAATGGTTCATTTTCACTGAGCTTAGCTGTGTAAAATCTGAATACAAACACTTTTCTGTGTTTCCTTTTTACTTTGTTCCCATTTTGAGAGACATGAATCAGCTAGAGAATAGAATAATGCAGAGAGTTAAGCATAATAACTCTAAAAATGACCAATTTTTAGTGTAGCCTCTGAATCACTGCAAGACCCCCTCCTCCCTACCTTGTTTGCATCTGAGATAAAATTAAGACAGTAAATTTCCCTATCCAAACCTGCACAATGCACTCACCTCAGTAGTGACTGAGCAACAGAACATACTTCACAGAGGCTCAGCAAGGATTACTTATTTTGCACAGCAGTTTGAAGATTAAAATAATTTGTTGAGTTGTAAGGCACAGTGTAGGCATCTTGGTCCACTTGGTCAGTTCACTAAAACAAAAACAAAAACGACCTGGAAACCAGCCCTGTTGCCCTTGGCACAGCAGAGTCCCAGTGCTTGCTGTCCTCACTGCATGGATCCACCTCAGCCTCATCTGGCTGCACACATCAGTCTCTTCAAAGTTCTGAGACTAGGAGGTTTTGTTATTCAGCTGTGTCTTCAGCTTTTCCAATTGGTTCAGCTAGAATTCAGGCTTTAGGGATTGCTCCTTAAGCATCTTCCTTGTCTTGTTTTGTACCTCTCCGAGGCCAAGAGCAAGGGATCCATCTCAGCACTGGAAATTGCACTGCAACATTCAGCATCATGGGGACTGTGGATGAAGTTATCAGTATAATGTGATCTATTCTTTCTAAGCAGTTTCCAAGAGACTTTGTTTCCTTCTCTGAAAGGATGCTGCCCTGCTTAGCCTGACCACTTTTCATCTTACACAGCACCCCTAATATTCTCAATAATAGCATGAGTTTTGTAGTCTGTTACTGTCTGTCAGCTGAGGTAGCAGCCAGCCAATATGATTGTCCAGCAGCTTCGTCAAATTGAAATATTATTTACTGTTTTAGATACAGAGCAAAGGGAGGGGAACTAGACTGTACTTAAACCATAGTCCTTGCAAGCTTCTACGTTCGGGCGAGTCTCTCCTCATTGTGTTTGGAGTGGTCAGAATCCACAACAGTATCTTTATCTGCTTCATTTTAGAAACGATCTCTTCCTGTGTTTGCTTTTTATCCAGATGCACAGCTTTTTCTTCTTACCTCTGTTTTACATTAAAGGAAGATGATTCCAGCTAAATATAATTAATATCCTGTTTTCATCAAGCACAAAGTCTAAAATCCAGGATCCCTAATTCATAAGTCACCAATGTTTACAGGACTTAGAATGACTCTAAAGTCTGTTTCTTCACCATTTAATGTATTTCTATATTGGAAGAATAATAGAACTGATGGTTATCTGGGCTATGCTGTGGGGGTTTCTTTCCCTTAGAAAGCTCTCTCAGTCTTTAGTTTTACTGACAATGAAAATCCATGTTCACTGAGTTTAAAAATTCAGATCTGAAGTGTCTCTCTTTCTGTCCACTCTAATTTTTCATCCCATGTTCAATGCGAGCTACTTCTTTTGAAGATCCTTTATCTTTGAAAGGCTTTTGTAACCTTGGTTATTTGGGAGTATTAATAACCTCCTTGTTCATTCTTAAAGATGGCATTATTGAGAGTAGTGCAGGACAAGATAGGAAAGGAAAGACAAGACCTTTTGATGTAAGAAAGCCACCAGTAATAGTTCTAATGTTTTACCTGGTAAAAGTAATAATAAAATAAGAATTTTTCAGGCTGTTAAGAGTATCAAGAAATCAACATTTGAATGTGTTTAGATATGTACGTGACTGTTACCTTGAAATAAGTGTAAATGACATAGCCTTAGATGAGTAACTTGGCAGAAATTAATCCTTCATTTAAGATTTTTTTTCAGCAACTCTTAATATCTGTAGTAACCATTATGTGGCTGCAAACTATTGAGTCTGTCTACAAAGAGCCTGGTTGATCAGTCTTATCAGCACTATCAAAGAAGCTCTTAGAAATGAGTCTGACATTCCTTTAAAAAATGCATGTTAGAGATTGCATGTTACCTTTGAATGATGTAACCCTCATTTAGCAATTCCAAGCATTCCATCTGCTGTATAAGTCTTCTTAACAGCTGCAATTGGCAGTGTGACTCAATCCATGACATGTTTATCTGATCCACGCTCAACAGGTGCATTTGAACTGTTTCACATCTATGCAGCACCTAAGTAGTGCCCTGTATAACTGTGTTTACATCAGCAGGGGCTGAGAAAATCGGGGCAGCTCCTTTTGTTACCTTTCCAGAGCAAAGAAAACGGTTTCCTTTGCAAAGGCATTGCTAACCCACAGTGGGAAAAGCACACAGGAATGAGGGGAAGGAGAACATAGCCAGTTCTCACACATGAGTTGGTAAAATGGCTGTTCTCCAGGGCCTTATTCCTGAGCCTAGTGCAACACCCATTTGTACCAACTTAACCTCTGACATGGGCTTCCCAGGGAACCTTGCTAATAAAGGGGATGGATGGAGATTGAAGAATGGAAGGATGGATAGAGGCCCCAGGGCTTACACCAGCCACTCAGTGCATTGCCCCAGTATTGCAGTGACCTGCAGAAAACTGGGCCAGGCTGGGAACACCAGACACGACAGTGTTGCCCCGTCTTCTGCTTCTGGCAAATGAAAAATGGTTTATTCTTGCATGTACTAATCATGCTTATGGACCAAAATCTTGCTATGTGTCCACTGTATCCCAAATTACTTCTATAAATCAACTCAACTTGTAACTGGGATTTCTAGAGGAGTCTGAAATCATCTGTTTGAAATTGCACTGAATTACTTCTAACCAAGTAATGTCAGCAGAACCTTTTAATATTTGTGGAGAAATACCATGCTAACATTTCAACTGCTTTTTCTACTCAACTTTCAAACATTAGGAGAAGTCCCTTTGAAGTCTCTGTACAGACTCATAGTTCAGCTTAATTGAAATACTTGGATAAAAGTGAGACCAAATCTTTAGCATTGAGGCATTCAACCAGAATATCTAAATTTTCATAGCACCTCTAAATTACTTCTATATCTGACCTAGTCTGGCCCTACTTAGCTTATAAAATCTTCAGAGGCAAGTATGTGAAAGATCTAATCTCTAGTAGGCTGTGAATGAATCACTGTAAATAAAATTCATTTACAGTTATGATGCCAGCTTACACTGGCAAATACAAGTAATATTATTAGCATTTATATTTCATGTTTAATTGGAATATGTAAGTATTCTTACATAAGGGCCAAAGGTCCTGAAAGACTTTGCAGTAAAAACATATCAGTCTAAAATTTTGGTTTAAACTTGGATCAATAAAATGTTGTGCATCCCATTAGGAAATATGTAGTAGGAGCTCATCGTGCAGCTGTGCCTAGTTTTCTACAGTGCTGTCTAGCAAATCTGTATTATTTAGCTCAGGTTGTAGTATTGTAGTATGTTTTTTTCTTCTTCTTCGTTTTTTTTTGTTTGTTTGTTTGGTTTTTTGTTTGGTTTTTTGTTTGTTTCTTTGTTTGTTTGTTTTTTGCTTTAGTGTTCCTCAGTTTAAATTCTCTAGGGTTTTTCCCACATGGGTATCTTTTTGGCAGTATCAAAATACTTCAGCTACATAGCACTTCGGTGATAGACACGATATGAAACTTTACCATTATGAAATGCACAGTTCACACTTTCTTCAGAAACTATGCTCAGCCTAAGAATGTAAACAGGACTCATGCACAAATCCAGCAGAAAACCCTTAGGTAAATTCTTTCTAGTTCTGTCACTGAAAAACAAAATGAGTTTTTAGACTCTAGGGTCTCTCTCTGATATACCTTACCACAGATATGCTTGTCAACGAATGGAAGGTGGCTGTTAGTTTAAGAACACTTTTCCACACCTTGATGACTGTCTGATAGCCAGAACCTAAATCAAACAGAGCTTTGTGCCTTGGGCTGTGCCTCTGTAAACCTTTCTGTTTAATTAAGCAACAGTATCAGAGATCATCCACATCATATAAACACTGTATTATTTCTTTTAAATATTTACCTGGTACCCAAAGAGCACTTGGGAGTTTTTGAATCAAAGAAACATCAGAATTAGAAATTCAACCACTGCTTGTGAGAAAAAATACTTATTGCGTGCTTAGTTGCTCTTTGCATTTCACTCTTCTTCCCTAAAAAGCTGTTTGGCAGTTAAAATTTGCTAAGATACAAGACTGTATTAGTCCAGACCAGAGAAAAATAAGACATTCTGCCACTACAATACTGTTTTTCCCATTAATATGTATTTGATGCTTGTAGATGGGACAACCCTGGAATGAATATCAGCTTCAATTTCAATTTAGTATTCCCAATGAATAATGTTTACAATCCAGATACACTATAATGCTTCTCCTACCAAGCCAAATGTTGTATTTTGGGCAACCAGAGGCAGAATTTTCCCTGGGATGATGCTTTTTTCTGTGATTTAATTAATTCAGAAAATCCCAAGTTCACTGGCCAAGAAGCAGCACTACAAGTTTATGTGTTTATTGAAGTCATATTCTTGGTGAATTATTGCAATGGCAATTGGGAATGGTTTTTCTATTGCTGTTGCTTCAATAGCAAACAGTAAGATGTTATCTTGAATATTTCTGCTACTCGCTACTGCCTTTTATTCTTCCTCATAGACTTGCAGATAAATAGTCAGAAAAACTCTCATATGCATAGGAGGTTTCCCACATCAACAATAGTTTGTTTTGCTGCTCACAAATAGACTTTGAAAGCTGATCCCAGTGATCATTAGCTGGGTTTTCCTCATTTAGTTATTTTGTAGATAAAATATCTCAGATCTATACTATCCTCAAAACAGCACTGAAAAGATACTGATCTGATTGGAATCTGAATGTGGAAAAGAAGTTGCATGACTTATTTCATGTCATTCCTGGCTGCAGAAGGTATAAGTTACAAACACTGATTCTTGTAGGGCTATGAGAAGCTGAGAACTCTTACTGTGAAAGGCAGTAAAGGGCTGACAGGATGGGTGATATGGTCCTTACATTGTTCCTCTTTTGTCCCCTGGCAGGATCTAAGGAGTAGCTGTGTGTAATTGCCCTCCTGTCCTGAGGTCTTTTCGGTATGACTGACGAGTAGATGCGGTGTGCTCACAGCTGTGTGGTGTTCTGTAAGAGCCATGCATAAATCCATCCAGACCGAAAGGTGATAAATGGAGGAAAGCTCATAGAGATAGCAAGAGATCTTACTGATATTAGCAAACAGGGATGGCACGATGGAGTGTCTAATCTCACACTGTCTTGCAGTGTCTCTCACCACACAGCAGGCACAAAAAATGTTGTCCTTTTCAAGTAACATGCAAAAAGAACAGCTGTTAACACTTCTAAGTTGAGTAATTTGGTGCAACCCATTTCTTATTGCTGCAGCTGACATTGCTGAAGCACTGCAACTCCATTGGTACAGGTCTGTGCATTTGGCAAAATGCCCTTCATGATGAACTTCTGAGCTCTGGGCTGCATCTCCTACATGATTAAGGCTTGTGTTGTCTTATAAACTCTCTGGAAAACTCATCTTTGCGTAAGTTCCTTATAGAGGGATCTAGGCATAGTGACTGGGATTTTATTTAATTTATTTATCACAACATTTGTTGTCGGCTGGGGGAGACCCTAGATTGATTGTGAGATTAAATTACATGAAAATAGCCAGCCCATGGGGCAGAAACTTATTTGTGCTAAGATTCTAAATAATTTGATAACTAGTAATTATTCACAACAAAGCAATTAATCCTACATATGTTTTTGATAGAAGCATGTTCTATCAACTAGCTGAAAGATGTATTTATGACCCATGAATCATAGTTGGCTTGGCCATCAATTACTGCCAAACAGGGAAGCAGAAAATTAGACATTATACAAGGTATCTTCAGTGAAATTATATTGAAATGGGTCGGGACTTGTTTGATACAGAACCTGAAGTTCCATTAGTGCAAAGGTTCCTATTGCCACACTTGGTCATCATAAAAGAGAAATTTTTCATTATGCCATCTATTACATCATTCAGGCAGTGCAAGTAGATCAGAAGCATGCCCTTTCCCCTGCTGAATAAATGTATTTCTTTATGAGATGAAAATTGATGTGCTGAGGAAGGCACTGCCATAACTAAGGTGAGCATTGTAGCCTATTCAAATAACAAACCCTTCAGGCTCCATACAACAGAGCTGTATTATTTCCAGTAACACAGACTTATCCAGGTAGAAGGTTCCTTCTTCTTTTTTTACTAAGTTGCAGCCAAGGCTTACTGAGGTAAGGTGTTTTCTTAGCATTTGTTGCTACGTGCTGTAACAGTACAAGATACTGAATATGTATTTTTCCTGTATATATTTTCAGCTGGCGGTGTACACTACAGTGTCCATTGCTCTCATTGCAGAATGTCCCTTGTGATGAAGTCCTGCAAAAGCCACAAACTGGCCATCCTTGCCAAGAAAATAGTGTCAGATTGAGTCCCTATGACATATACCTACATAGCCACTTTATTAAGCAGTGGGGAAATTTCCTGTACAAACCGTAGAAATGTGTGCATAGAACTGCTACAAGAAATGCAAACTTGTTGTGTGGACCCTCATGCTAAAGTACCTGCCACTAATACTTGCCAAAGCTAATTGGAGCTGCTGGTTAAGAATACAATATCATGAGAGCTCTAGTACCGACAATTTTTTTAATGCATAATTGCCAAGATTGAACCCAGAACAATTGTCTGAGTAAGCAGCATTTAGGGACTTTGAGGGCAGTAGGTCCTGTACACATCCTATTGATTTCACCACCAATTCAAAACAATCACTTCTCTTACAAGGAAATGACAGTTCTCCATTCTTATTTTCTGGAGGAAACCAGAAAAAGTAATCTAGTAATGAAAGGAGTTCAGGTAAGCAGGTTTAACAGCTTCTTTTTCTTTCTCTGCAAGGCCACTGCAAAGGTACATGTTGAAATTATATGGGGTTTTTTAACTGTTTTCTTAACTCCTTTGATTCTTCCTACAAATGACATCAGCAGGCCTCATGCCTCAAACTTTATTGGTTTATAAACAGAGATACTGAGTGACTGATATATTGAAGGCTTCCATTTTATCATGTCATTTCCTTACCTGTGTCTTTAAGAAACACATGCAGATCTTCTGACTTTAATCATCCTGGTTATCTCCCAGTTTCTTCCCTCTTCAACAGGATGTATCTGACATATTGGTGTGTGCTGTGATAATTGTACAGTCACAGAAACTGAAATTAAAGTAAGAAAAATCTCGCATTAAATTTCTGTTGCTTCTGCCAGAAGTTCAGTTCAGATGAGTTAGAAGGTAACTTGGTTTTGTTTGATGTTGATATTTTGTCCTCCAGAACCTCAGTTTAGTTATATCCAAAGTTCCTAATTCCTCTTGTTATTAAGCAAATTGAAACAACTTCAGATGAAGAATGTGATGTGTGCCTGTGTTTGCAGAAATTCTGAACAAATGGTGTTGAGCACTGTGAAATATCTTCTTTTTGTCAATGTGTTGTCAGGTTTTTAGTGGCAGTTATGAAACTGAGACCTATCTATTAACTATTTCACTGCTCTTTATAGTGTATGAAAATGAAGACTGGGAAATAAATAGAAAGTATTGCTCAGGCAGACATTTTGGGTTAGTCTTATCCTTAGGGAGTTTCTGAAAAGCTGTGTCATCTTTCTCCCTCATCTTTCTGACTAGAACAGCCCACTGTGCAGCAGGAAAAACCTAACGTTGGCTTTTGTCCACCAGGGATGAGTCAATCACACGGTGCCTGATTCAGCTCTGCAGTCTCTTTGTCCTAGTGGCAGCTCCTCTTCTCTGGAGAACAAAAAAGTAGATGCATTATTACACTGAAGACATTCAACACATATGGGTTGTGTTTTCAGCCTTTTCTGAAATCTGACATCTCACATGATGTATATGAAATAAGAACGTGCGAGTGCAATGAGAAGTAACCAGTGGTTTGCAGTTTCATTTTGTACATTGTCTGATGACTAAGAAGGGAATTTAGCAGATGGTACATTAAGAATGAGTAAACATATGTGGTTTTCATATAGGATATATTTAAGGTGTGAGGATGTTCTGGGTGCTTGTTAGACAAGTCCAGAGCAAAGCTGAGAGCAGTCATGAAAGAGAGAGCATTGAAGGCAACTGACACAAAATTCACATTTGGGGAAAGAGAAGAGTACATTTGTGTCCTATTTGTGTACCTTCCCTTAGGTGACAGATCTGGGCCATTGCCAGAGGCTTCTTGCATCTTAGCATCTTGCATATGAGGCTTCTTGCATCTTTGCCTGAGCCTGTGTGGCAAGTCTATCTCCTTAATCTTTCTTCATTGCTGTTTATGTTTTTCTCTTGCTATTTTAATAAGAAAAAATAATGACTCATTAACACTGTTCTTTGCAGTTAATAAGGTACTTTAAAAATATTTGATAAAATTGGGAATTATCACAAGATGATTTCTGTGTCTGTTGAATCAGCCCTCTAAATATCATACCTTTTCTGATACTTCTCTCAACTAAGCAAAAAGCCACTCCTGTAGGACTCATCAATGGCTATCACCTCTCAACAGCAAGGTCTAGGTTTCCATCACCTTCATTCGCTTGCCTCAAGGATAGCATGGACTCCTGCAGCAATTACCTCAGCCATCTGAAATTTATCCTAACCTTAGTAGTAGTCCTGTCAGGACCATTATCTTTGAGGATGCTCCCTCAACACCATCATGGACACCATCAATCACACTCATGTAAAGTTAGGTGAGCCAGCACAGCCTGTACCATGATTTACCCCCAGGCAGGTGCCAAGCCCCACGCAGCCCCGCTCTCACTCCCCCACCTGCAGGATCAGTGAGAGAATTAGAAGGCTAAAAGCTGGAAAACTCATGGGTTGAGATAAAGGCAGATTAATAACGAAAGCAAAAGCTATGCACACCAGCAAAACAAAACAAGGAATTAATTCAGTGCTTCCCATGGGCAGGCAGGTGTTCAGCCATTCTCAGGAGACCAGGGCTCCATCATATAACAGTGACTTGGGAAGACAACCATCACTCCAAAAATTCGCCCCCAACCTCCTTCTTCTCACCTTTTCTATACAGAGCATGATGCCATAAGGTCTGGAATATCCCTTTGGTGATTGAGGTCACCCTGTCCTGGCTGTGTCTCCTCCCACCTTCCCATGCACCCCCAGCCTCCTCATGAGCGTGGCATCACAAAAAGAAGAAAAGGCCTTGGCTCTGTGCAAGCCTTGCTCAGCAACAATGGAAACATCTCTGTATTATCATCACTGTGTCCAGCACAAATCCAAACCACAGCCTCTGGGAAGAAAGTTAACCCTACCCCAGACAAAACCAGCAGAGCCTGCCAGAAGGA
This sequence comes from Chamaea fasciata, assembly GCF_029207755.1. Classification (NCBI taxonomy): domain Eukaryota; kingdom Metazoa; phylum Chordata; class Aves; order Passeriformes; family Sylviidae; genus Chamaea; species Chamaea fasciata. The sequence continues at coordinate 39,406,536 of NW_027094086.1, read as the reverse complement.
ATAGGTGAAGTGTCGGGGGACATACTGCTTCAGAGCTGTGCAAATGGTGCACAGCCTCAGCCATACTTGGCCACACAGAACCACACACCTTACCAGCTGGTCTGGAGGGAACACACTGGAGATGACTTGGCTTCACTGGTAAGCCTACTTTGGCCTGTATGGAATTTGCTGGTTCTTATGTTTTACCCTGCATAAGGCAGAACATTTTTCTTCTGAACAAACTTTCTTTTTTTAGCAACCCTTAAGGACAGTATTTTCTTTCAAGGCTTCTTTCTGACAAGACCTTTTATTTTTAGACTGTTATAAAAACACTCTACAAGGAAAAGAACTGTGTAGATTTGAACTTGGGTGAATGAATTTTCTTTATTTTTTGGTGGGTTTTTAAATCAATATCTTCAATGATCAGATGCTATTGCTATTACATTTTTATGTATCAATCAAGTTGAACAATCTAGTTTTGCAGAGAGTTATATGGACAGGTTGCTTGCCTGTCTGAATTGTATCTGTGTGATCATCACAACAGGATGGACAGGTTGTTTGCCGCTCTGAATTGTATTTGTATGAGCATCACAACACATTTTCACATATGAAAAGAGTATTGCATATTCTCAAACATATTAGGTGTCATTAAGAACAGTTCCGGGGGTCTTTACAATGACTAAATAAGGCTGCTAATGTAGGAACAGGACAATTCTACCTGGTCTGAATTAGAATAGATAAACAATGGCCTACCACTTCTCTTTAATTCACTGGACATTAACAAAGTGGTGCATTTTTATCCTGGACTACATGTGACTGGTGTAAGTTATACCTTATCTTCTGGGTGAGAGGGTTTTGTTCATTTCATTGTTATATCTTTATCTCCATGGAATATGCTTTCTGAAATATCACAGCAGTGCATGTATTTGCAGAATTATTGATGGGCTTAAGGCAAAAAGAGTGATGCTTTCTGTAAAATATTCTTGACCACAGAATTATGCGTTCTTCTTAGCAAGAGGACATGGAACCCTGTAGAAAAGGAAAGTCATTTTCTACAGGGCTCTATGGGAAGAGACATAGGAAAATGGATTAATCTTGCAACTTCTACTGGAGGTGATTATGCTGATTAGTAAAGTTGGAGTTTCATAAGAATTACGGTCCAACTGTCTGCATATCCCCAGCCATTAAATTTTACCTAGATATCTTTCACCAAGGGCAAAGGCTTGAGTCACATTGCATTTGATTTCTAAAAATACCTAACCTGGCTGCATGGAGAGAATGAGATGAACTAATGGTTCATCACTGCTAAACGTTATAAAAAAAACCAAAAAGGCTTAAGCCCTGTTTCCTAAAGAAGTCTCTCAGTTTTTATTTTATAAAATGAGAATAGAAAATAATAATACTTTACAAGGACGTTTGAGGCTCAGTCATAAATACTGAGGGAACTTTAACTGAGAGAGAGTTGCTTGATAGCGTAGGCTCTATTAGCTGGAAGAGGAGTGCATACCAATCTGAATTTACTGACACTCAGCTCATATTTGCTTAGGAGATTGTCTCAGAACAGATGAGTGTGAGACATGTTTATTTTAAGTCTGCACAAAATTAGACCTTGAAAATCTTTTTGAGAGTTTTTGCATGCCTGTCTGGAGTGACTAGGTGCCTTGCCTTTTTAACTAATACTGTATTTAAAACATATTTATAATAAATGTACTTGCATGCTATCTAATATAAATAATTGATTACTTAGAATAAATATTCATGATCTTGAGCATAAAACTCACTGAGGACTAAGTCAGTTGTGAGCCTGTTCCAGGTCTTAACATCCATATCATTGACCTTCCTACAGTACCCTGCAGATTTTCCATCCTACCATTTTAAGCTGTAAATTTTCATCCAAATAAGCAACTGTCTGCTTTTCTGACATACCCACAGCTCTTCCTCTTCTGTTGTGTTCAGCCAGTTGGCATCCACAGGATGTCAGAGCATATCACAAGTGAGGAGGGTTAATCTTTCAAAACTGTTTACCTCCATATGTGACCAGTTTTTGCAGCACTGCAGTATTGTGGCACAACCTCTAAGTATAGCCTTTAGATGTGTTTCTAGGAACACTGGCTTATAAATAAGTACAGTTGACAGTCTGCTGATCACAAGCCTATATTTACCACAGAGAAGCTGACATGATGTCATAAAGGATTTGACAATTAACCTTGAAAACTCCCCAAGTTATTCCTCTGAATAAAACAAAAATTTTAAAAATAAGAAACTTGCGGCACAGGGTTCATTTGGATTTACAGAAGATAATCACAAGCTTTAAGAGGTAAAAAATAATTTCACTTCCATCAGAATCATGGATAGGATTTTTAAACATTTTTTGGGCTTGCTATTCGTTGTTTCAGCCGGGTAAAGTGGAGCAGTTTGCTATACTGCTGCTTCTGAGCATTTGTACTAAGTTAAATCAGAAGAAAAGCTGGGCATGTCTACTTTCCCTCCTGGAAGGTCATTCTGATGGTGCTTTAGCCTTATCTTAGATTTTTCATTGAGTACTGTTCTTTAAGTAAGAAGACTGACCGAAGGGAGAAAAAAGATAACTGTGTATCTTAGCTGGATAGATCCCTGGAAACAGCCTGGGAAGTTTTTAGCAGTTAGCAGAAGAATACTACCACTGAAAGCATAGTTCAAGTCTTGGGGAAACTAATTTTCCCAGACAGGCAGTGAACAAGTTCTCAGCAAGGGACTGGGTCAGTATGCCCTCAGGTTACATTTCCAAAACTGTAACTGAATTGGAACTGGCACTAAGGATTCAACATAAGGGTTTCTTTTGAGCTGTAGTAGGAGTCTTATAGCAAACTCTACATGAATGTTATGTTTAGATGTGGAGATCTTGGCCCATGGGATTTCATCTGAAGTGCTTTAATGTCTAAATCCCACTGACATCAGGGGGGTTCAGCACTTAATTACTGCTGAAGCTTAAGTTACTTTTGAAACTGGAAACTGAACATATCATAAATTTCTTACGAGGGATTTAACATGACCCAAATCCTACTGAGTTATGCATTTCCTTTGCACCTTGTTGTACCAGGGGTCAACAAACAAGGAGTTTTACCCCTAAGGTGAAATGTTGTCAAGTACAGCCAGCACAAGAGAGAATTGTATTAAAAACCAGCTCTTTATGTTCCTCAGCAGTACTCTTTTCCTTCTGTGTTACTATATGCCTCTACTGAAAAGCAGTTCTGGTGAGCCTTATTTTTCCTTACAGAAAGACTCTCAGGTGTTTTCTGGTTGGTTACAATGCATTAAACCTTTTCTCAGCTTTCCTCCCTCCCTTACTGTCTTCTCTCACAAACATTTAACTTAGGTGGTTTTCTAAGGCTTTGATGCTTTGCAGCTGAAGAAAGAGCCTTGCATTGCTTGGCAGGCTGACCTATTTCCCAAACACAGGCAGTTACTCCCACCACAGAGCAGTGCTTAATTCACAGCCAGGAACTGCGGAAGAGCTTTCTGGTGTGCAACAATCCCCTGATGCCCTGGAAGGTAAACAGCTGTTCCCTCCTGTGCAAAGACTGTGGCCTTGGGAAAGGCAATGTGGCTACACTCCTCCAAAGTTTGTCAGCCAATCAATAACCCTTTAAAACTGTCACAGGCAAAGGCAAATGACAGCCAGCTTCAAGCTCCTTTAATTTATGCCAGGATAACATGTTGGCAAACTCCCTCAATCCATCCTCCTACTCTGAAGGCCAAGGACCTACATTTCCCATGGCAAATATGGGTGATTATGTAAGTGTCTGACTTCAAAAGTGCAAAGGGTTCTTTCATTAATTTCATCCTGGGAAACGAAAAATGAGCGAGCTACCTATATTAGCAACTTATTTAATTAATTGACATTTTTGCCAAGATATGTGGTGTTTGCTTTTCAAGATGTAAAGGCATCCTGTGCTGTGGATGCCTGCTGCATCAAGCACACCTGGATTGGCATCCCATTTTTCCTCAGTTCTGTTATCATGCATGCCTTATAAAGTCATTTATTATACAAATTGGCTACTTGAGTTCCTTTTCCTGGATAGTGTTTGCATTTTTAAAATGCAGTGTGGAGTGTTTGCTCATTAGTCAGTATTTTTTAGCTGTCACTCAAAATGGCTGCATGACTTGATTCCCTTCTGGTTAAAAAAATATTAACAGAGAAGCTGCCAGTCAAGTTTACCAAACAGTCCAACAATAGAAAAACTGCAAGCCCAGAATATTCTCCGGTTTCTGTAATTATACACTGAACAGAGTAATAGAATAATTGGCATTCATTACATGAGTTCAAGTGTTCACATTATAGACTTCTATTTTGAGGACATTATTACCATGCAGTAATAATTTAGTTCAGGTTGGTGATACCTAGAACACAATAGCTTTTGTCGAGTTAGGGAAATTTCTTAATATTCTGCTTGCAAATACGCCAGTAAAACTGCTGCTTAATTCCTAAAGATGCAAAAGAAATTTTTAAAGACAAGTAGCAAATCTTGAATATTTCAGAAAATAACTGATCTAAGCAAATATCCTTATTTAGACAGTGCTGCTATTAAATTGCTATTTAAGCATCAGAGTATATACCTGTATAGCTCAGAAGTTCCAGATGTGGATGTGGAATGTGCCATTGGCCAAAAATAATAAATTCAAGTTGCAATGTTTGATTGACTAATTGTACTGAGTATGTCAGAAAAGATATTTTTATAAGGCCCATAAGGGTTTAGTGAACCAAATTGCTCTAATGACCTATAGAATTTATGCTCATAAATACCCAGTCCTTGAGATTCTCAGATGAGGAAAGCCATTGGAATTTTATGCCTCTGCAAAACAAATCTAAGAAGAATTAATTCACCTAACAGTTATTGCCAGTGAAGTAGCACGAGACCCGTTAGAAATTTGTATACACAAACGTGAAGTCCTGAACAAGTGTATCACCCCTGTGATAATCTTGTGAATGGCATCTAAGATTGGAAAAACTCCAGGATAACGTCTCTCATACTCACCCAAAGCATGCCGTTGTTTGCAGCAGGAGTTCTCAGCATGCTTGTAACACAGTGGTTAACCACTGTTTTGGGTGAGCACAGGCACAAAGCATCACCTCCAGCTATAAGAAGATAAACTAGATAAAGCACTGCTTGATCTACAATGTAGAAAGCTCCTCAGTTGGTAAGATAGCTTGATTTATATAGCTCTTGAGAAATGGCAGTTCTGATAATTCTGAATTGTGGTTGCTAGCCAAGTGCTTGAAAGAATGAAATAAATACCTGTCACTGCCCACAACTGTAAAAAACATAATTCAAAAACATTCTCTCCTTCATGCTTTCACCTATTGTCAAAGTCCAGTTGCCTTTGATAGATTAAGGGGGACTCAACTGGCTTCCAAAATATACAAGTTATATATTTTTCAGTAAACTGATTGCTCAGGAAAGAAGTTTCCAAAGTTGGATATCTTTTCGGTAAACTGATTGCTCAGGAAAGAAGGAAAGATCTGAAGATCCAGCTCAATGCTGATGAGCCAATGTCTGCAGTGCAGGCACAGATTGTAGTGCTGGCTCATGGGCGGTGGTGCTCGAGTCCACTGATAAGCACAGTACCAATGCAGGCAGATAATTTGCCTGCATAATAAATAATAAATAAATAACGCTGGTAATAAATTTCAGTGTTTGAAAGTTTAGCCAAGGAGTCTGCTGCAAAGTGGTACTGAGGTGCCATTGAAGCCATGCTCTTTGTGCCTGGGATAATAGACTCTGCTTTAAAACTCCTGGGTTCCTACTCTTGAAAAGGCTTTGTAGGTTGATATTTCAGGCAAATCATTCAGTTCCTTTTTCCCTGGTTCATGCATCAGGAAAATGGATGTCATACTGACATTCTTCATCAGCTATTTTAAGAATAATGCAATGACTACAGGGAATACTAAAATATTTTGAGAAAAGGTGTTAGATCTGCAAAGAATTGTTAAAAGTCCCATTCACGAGAACATGCACATTCTGGGAGCTAACTTTGCTCCTCTTGAAGAGCTTAGAGGAATACAATGGAGCTATAAGGGGAAATTTTGTCACCTTTTCAGCATGGATAAAGGAGAGGGAATCTAATACTGGGGACAGAAATAATGTATTTTACTAACTGAATATTGTTAGACATCATTTTTTGTATGAACATCACTTGCATTTCCCAGAAGCCTCTGAGGTACTCAGTTTATGAACTCTTTGCACTGAGAATAGGCTGTGTTGAGATCATGCCTATGACTTTATCTATTTTAATGTTAAATTATGAATTTATGGATCTAGGTATTTTGTGAATAGCATAAATTATTTTAATGCAGACAGGAACACAGTGTGGCAGCAAATAATTACAAATGTATTCCTGCAGTCTAAGGAACTTTACCTGATTACTTGCCTATTGTATTCAGAGTCTCCTCACCTCATTATGAGAAAGAGAGGTAATAAAAATGTATAGAAGCACAGGGCAGGGGTTATTCTGATGACATAATTTAGGAAATAGGAGTGCTAGTCAGAACAGAAGAAAGTGAATTGAAATGCCCTAGAAAATGAAGGCTGCTTTAGAAAAACTAGGAAGCAGTGAACATCCTTGCTGGCTTGATAGTTACCCACACAAGCAGACCTTTGTCCTCAATATGACATCTTGTATTAAAATATGAGGCAGATAACACTGCTAAAACTTTCTTTAAAATTAAGAAAAATATTAGTTTCCTCTGAAATTCATTGCTGTAGCAGGATCTTTTACCAAAGAAAATTTTAAAAAATAACGACACTTAACAGGACTTTAAAAAACCCTGTCTGTTCAAGGAAAGCAGATGAGCTGTCTTGGGGGAAAGCCTGAAGAACAGCAAATAGGTGCAACCTGTGTGTAACTACACACAGGCTGGAAATCAGAGCGGTGAGTTGCTGGGACAGGATGCTGCTGCCAAGAGGAGTGAGCATGGAGGGGCAGCTGTTTATGGTGGACCACAACACATTCCTGAACCAGACAGCTCTGATCTCAATGCTCCAGCCATCAAGAGGTTTTATCTAAATGCAGCTGCCTGGGCACCCTGTCCCAGCGCTGGGATGGGTAAAGGATGTGGATACCAGATGAGATGGACGTAGGAAGAGGGCTAAGAGTCTGGAGCACCTCTACAGAAAACAAATACATGAGCTGGGAAACTGGCAGGAAAGTAAGAAATGTAAGTAGCATCATGAGAAAAGCAGTTTGAAAACCTTGCAGATGAGGTGACAAAGAGAAAAGAAAGGTGTCTCAGGGAGCATTTGGGAGGGAGGTGATGCTGAATCCTTTTGGGGTCAGAAACAGTAGAAGGAAAATATGTAGAACTGAAATGGACAAGATGTTTAATCTATGGCTTATGGTAGCTATTTTGTGACAGGAGAAGGAAGAGTTGAGTATCTCAGAAAGATAAATTAAATCAGACTCTTTCCCCTTGACAGACATTGCTTTTCAAGAACAGAATAAGGAAAATATCTAAATAACTTTGTATTCATATACTGTTCAAAATAAAATTTCTGTCTCCTGTTTCCCAGATCAGGTTAGGATTTTAAAAAAACTAAATAATTATAGTATACTAGGTTATTTCAAAAGCATTACATTTATTCCTTATATCAATGCCCATAATATGTTGTTTCAAAACAGCCAGAAATACCAATAGAAAAATCTGAATCTCATTACAGTATAACCAGCCAGAAGTGCTAAGAGTTCAAATTAAATGCTAGGAGCTCTAAATATAATTTATCTTGGTATCTTAACACTAAAACTTGTAGAGGAATAGGGACAATCTAGATGCACACTGAATGGATTTCTTATTAATGTGAAATATTTTTTCCCACCAGTGCCAGAGTGTTTGGGGAAAGGTATTTTGCATATGCTCTAGCAAGAACGACAATTATTAAAAAACAAACAAAAAAATTGCCTAACCTATTTACTTCATCTCTGTGTGGAAGATCATTTACTCAAATAGATCAGGGCACTTTTTTTTTCTCTGACTGGGAATCTGAACTCTTTGAAGTGTATTTTCATATTACCTTTCAAATCTCAAAATGGGCTACTAGTTTGTCATGGTGTTGGTTTTGCTTCTTTGTTTGGCAGTGTTTATGAAATGGCTCAGAGGGCTTTCTATATGCTCTGTTTTCTAAAGAATAGTTTTGTTTATAATTGACTGAGAGGGACCGGTTTTCTAAGTGCAGTAGTAGCAGAGATAAGCTATTTTTCTGCAGGCTGAATCACGAGTCATTCATAGTTGCGCTTCCAAGAAAGCATCAAAGCTGAATGGAAATAACATATCATCACCTTCCCCCAGTTGAGGGCACACACACGGTCCTGTTTCTTCTCCAAATCAAAATTAATAAGGTGGACCAGAGTAAAGGTATTCTATTAGTTTAGTATATTCACCAGTAGGTTTACAAATACTACTTCTGGGCTTTTATCACTGGTTGATACTGCTGATGTTGAGAAAATACTGGATTTTTATATCAAATTGTTTACTTAGGTGACCGTTGTAAACTGAATGCTTTATTATTGTTATTATATTTGTTAAAATGTCCTAGTGATGTGAATTGATAACTTCTTGATCATCGCCATCATAAAAATGCCTTGCTAATCTGCTGTCACACTGTATCAAAAAACAATAAATCATATAAATATGAGGTATGCAGCTTACTGTCACTTCTCCCTTTGTGTCTGCAAAGAATCTGATTTACAGTCACACTGGTGTAAAACTAATACTCATTGATCTGCACTTCGAGGTAGATGTTCAGTAATCTTTAAAACATCTAAGTCTTCGAGTTCCTTTTGTGGGGCCCTCTTTGTGTTCTGTGTCCCGCCTGAGCTATATCATGTTCCAGCCTGGAGAACCCTGTTGTGTATGCCTTTAGATACTGAAACATTACATTTTAACAAAATATTGGAGAAGTAGATGAGGTCAAGAGAAGGAGAGTGTCTGTTAATATATGTTCTTCAAGCAGCAAAAATAACGAAGCCTCATTTCCTGCCTTAACCACTACTCTGAAATATATATCCATTTTTTTCTCAGATCCCCTGGTTGTCACACTGTGCTGCTCACTCCCTGCTTTATTCTGAGTTTTCTCTCATGACTTTGCGTTTGGATGGCTAAGAGGCAATATCTGCTGGGATTAGCTCAAAGTTACATCTTTGTGAATTTGCCAGCTGCCGGGGACATATTTATTCACTTACTAATTGGTCCCTAGCTGTTGCAATAAAAATGCCTGAAGGCATAAAAATGCCTGAAATTCAGGCATAAAAATGAAATGCCTGAAGTCCACTATAAGTGGGAACATTTCTTTGGGCCCTTCTCTAGCTGCCATCTTCCCTAAATTTCACAGAATTTAGCATCTTTGAGACATCTGTTTCTGTGTCAAATTCTGTTGGAATTAGTTGGTCATTCTTAACAATTGCCATGGAGCAGAGTGATGTGCAGATGCATAAAGAAACAAATCTAAAGATTTTAAAAGGAAGTGTACATGGAAGCAAACATTAGTATAAATCATCCTGACTTTAATTCAGCAGAAAATAATAGAAATATCAACTGTGTACTCAGGTAACAAAGAATTAGAAGTGAGATGGTAGAATTCTGCAAACCTTTTTTGTTCTTGGATATCAGGTCGTGTTATCCAGACCTGTTATCGTTCACTAACAAGCTCAGAAGTTAGAATGATGACAGCAACTATAATGAATAATGTACCAATATTTTTTTAAAGTTCATATGACTTCGAATCACATGAGATCTTGAAACAGGAAGGGGTTGAGCTCATATAACGTGTACTAAAATCTGTCATCTAGATGGATATGAAAATTGGGAAAGAATAAGAGAGGGAGTGCTCAGGAGTACCTGCTAAATGCCTGTCCTTGCTCTCATCTTGTTTGACAGCCTTATGGATGATGACAGGTATCATTTGCCAGCTGTGTTTCCAGTGACTGGCATTTCCAGGCTTTGCACAGAGATGTGAGGGTAGCTAGGAGTGCTTAGGACAACTGCCATCACAGGCCGATCTGACTGATCGGCCAAAATATTCACAACCAACTAATTACAGTTTAATACAGAAAAGTGTATTTTACAACACAGACTACACCCATTGGATAGGAAATTCTCTGTTTTAGAAAACAATAATTCAGAAGATGGCATAGCAGGAGAGATGAGACCTGTTTTGTGAGATCTCAGTGTCAAGTTGAGGATTTGATTTATATTGATCCATGGATGAAGAGAAAAAAATACAGTAGATACATTAAAAAGATCAAACCACTTTGAACACTACCAATAAGACCACTGTGCCCTGTTCTGTGACTCACCCTTCCAGGAGGAAGGAGCTACTCAAGGAAATTCAAAGGACAGGAAAAAAGTGGTCTCAGAGACCATCAACCAACCATTGGCATATAAATCTTTTAGGAACACATAAGCCTAGAATATTGGGGAAAAGTTGAAGAAGTAATTCAGTCTCTCTCTCTGGGTACTTATACATTTGGACAAAAAAAAAAGCTTAGTGACAGGAGCCAGGTTAACTTTTCAATCTTCTAGACAAGCAGCAGAAATAGAAATTAGATTCATTTACACTTGCAACAAGGTACAAATTTTTGGCACAAGCCACAGGTAAATATTGGAAAAGCTTTTCAGAGGAAATTTTGAGTCATTATTTTGCTTGGTATATTCAAATTGCACCAGTTTTTCTGTCTGCATGTAGTATATAACTCTAAATATGCCATACATACAGAATGTGTGTAATACTTACCTGCATATATCATGTGTATATATTCCAGCTATAGCAAACAAAGGTAGATAGATATAGCTGTAGAGCTTCCTTAGTGATAATAAATAACTTTGCAACTAATATTGAAGACAAAGATGTAAATATGAGACCTAAAATAATCCAAGCATGGCATAAGCTGGAAGCAGAATTCATTTCCAGAATATACTGAATATTCTTCAAAACAGTTTGTTAGACTTTGCTTCAATTTACATTATCTTCACAGGAGGTGAAAATATGGATTTTCTTTTGAGGTGGAGAAGAAGAGGTTAGTGATTGCTTTTCCACTAACAGAAAAATAAGTCTGTTTAATGAATTACTGTGAAAATACACTTGAACTTTTTCCAAGTGAAAGAAACGTAGCAAAGAATTTGATCGAAAGGCAACTTCTTCATGTACTAACATGAGCTAACAGTTCTAGTTTTTCCTTTGCTAAGTGGGATTGAACAAATACTAAATTGATTTCTTTTTCAGAGTGACACTAATTGTGTTTTTTTCCCAGAGCACCATATCAGGCATTACCCTCAATATCTTAGAGAACTTTAAAATGCAAACACAAAAAAATGCTACATATACAAAATAATTCTTTGACGAATGGTGTCAAACAAGGTACTAACTTCAGACCATTTATAATGATCAAGTGGGAGAAATATCAGTTCCTTAAAGAGGGCTGAAATTTATCCCCCTTCAGAGAGCCAATATGAGCCTATGAACCACTGAAAGTCAATCCTAAAGTCATGACTTAGGGAGATTTAAGGGCCCCATGCTATCTCTGTGTGGCGTCAATACTTTTTTGCCAGTGACCTCGTCCCTGGTTATTGATTTGTAATGAAACTTGGGATAAGATATTTGGGATATTTTTAATGCCAAAATGCATCTTGGCTTCTAGTCGTCTGTGTTGCATGCTGGCCATAGCTAGTGCAATATCAAAAAAAAAAAAAAAAAAAGATCTCTGGTGTGTTTGAAATAGTGATTTAGCCCTTTCTTTTCCAAATCCTCAGCAGACATTTCTAGAGCCAGTGATAGTGCTATTTGTAGTTTAGGATACTTACTAACTTACTGTGTCTTGAAAAAATTACTCAGAAGAGATAGTTTGAATTTGCAGATACTATTTCTGATATGTTCCACCATATTGCAGCCAGTATGATCATTTCAAGTTGTTTTGCTTGTGGGATGCTTGTGGAAAACACATCAGAAATCTTGGTTAGTAGTAAAAATCTATATCTTTCACCAGCTTATTTCAGGCTTAGGAAAATTGTCTTCAGCTATTTAGTACTGAAGGCTTCTGAGTTAAAAACCTATGCCCTGGAAACCTTTAATTTTTAGAACTCTGAAGGTCCATGAAATATTATGCGGAAGTCATTTGAACCCTACAGGACTTCAGCCAAATCAATGGCTGAAAACCAAAGGTAGATAAATTCAGACTGGGGAAAAAAAAAAAAAAAGTGCATATTTAAAGGCAAATATCCCTCAGAAGGATGGTTTGTCCCTTGTTTGAAACTTCTAAATTCTTACGTCTTCGAACACAATTATAGGATTCACTCAGTGTTCACAATGCAATGCTCTGTGGCTTGCATTTTACACCAACTTTTATTGTCCTATCTCACTCTCAATATATCTCTACATCTATGAAGCATATTACTCAAGTATCAAATTTTTTACATGTTTTACTAAAAAAAAAAATAAGATGGTGAATTTGTTGTGACTATATTAAACTAAAACAAAAATTTTTATAGGTACTTCCTTTTCCAGAATTTGTACATTTCTCTACAGGCAGTGAAAACCTGTATTTTTGTAGTAACCTTCCAATTCTCACAGGTATTTGGTGCATTCTGCTCCCACATCCTCTCATTAAATCTCAGGAAATAACGTGACAGCTTTGATATTCTCAGACATCCATTTTTGAGTCAGCCAGTACATTGTAGGTCACTGGCAGGTGTCAAGATACCCTTCAGAGGAAAGAGGGTTTACAGAATTTTGAGGAATGTTTCATGTATCCCTGTGCAAGGACAAAATCATTTCCTTGAGTGGTCCTGGAAGGAACAGGCACAACCTGGCCCTTAAAGCCATGACCATATGTACAGTTTGTGCATGCAAAAATATACTGGTGTGAGGTCATTCATGTGGTGTGTTGACCTTGGACTGCAGTCAGACTCCCACCCAGGTATTCATATACTCTGCTTCCTCAGCAGGACAGGGTGAGAAAAGAGGATAAAAAACCTTGTGGGTTGGGCTAAAGGCAGGGAGGTACTTTACCAGTTACAACCACAGGCAAAACAGATTCAAATTTTAATATAATTTATTGCCAGTAAAAGCACACATGGATAATGAGACACACAGATAAATTAAAGCAAGATTTCCCCACTGTATTCCCTTTTTACCAGAATAAATTTCATTCTTGCATCCCTGACCCTTCTGCCTTCCCCTTCCATGAGGAACAGGATAATGGAGAATGGGGAATTGCAGTCAGTCCATACCATTTTTTCTCTCCTGCTTCCTTCTCCTTACACTTTTCCTCTGCTTCAGCACAGCATCCCTCCTACAAAGTACAGTTCCTTCAAGATAAAACAGCTCCAGTGTGGGCTCTCCAAAGGCCATATTTTTCCTTCAAGAAATATCCATGGGCAGCAGGCTGTACTCTCCATCATGGTCCTTCACAGACCGTGAGAAATTACCTGCTGTACCATGATTCTCTCCCAGAGATGCCTGGAGAACCTCATGCCCTTCCTTCTTCTCTCACCTTAGTGTTTACATGACTGCTCTCACATCCTTACTTTCACCCCTTCTCTCTGCCTATTAGACGTTTTTAAATGTCTGTTCTTAAATATGTTTTCCAGAGGCACCAACATACTGGCTGATGGGCTCAGCTGTGTCCTGTGATGGCTCACTTTGGAGCTGGCTGGAAACTGGCTGGAACACCTGGGTCCCACATGGGACAGGCTCTGACCTCTCCTCATGGAGGCCACTCCATGTGTCCCTCTGCCAACACTTGGGCACCTGAACCCAGTTAGAAAACAGTTAGAAAACTATTAAAAACCAGTTTCATGAAAAATTGATTAGGAAACCAATACTGTTTGTAGCACCACCATGCTTTCACTTCAACAGATTTATTTCTGAATTTTATGCCATTTCAATTCTTGTTTTGTATTGTTGCTCTGACAGTTGTTAGTCCAGAGTTTTACTGTCTTGCCCTTTTTTGATGTGTGGGTTCAGTCCACACCTGCAGCAATGCCAAGCCAGCCACCAACGTCCGGCAGGCCCCTGCCCTGTGAGCTGAGAAGGATGGCATACAAACCTTGGGGCAGGTGACACAGTGACTTTGCAAAAGAAACAAATGCTAATACTAATTTTCTCCCTGTTCATGCTTATGCACTCTCACAGACTAAGTACTATATATATATATATAAAAATATATATAATTGTGTGTTCTTTAATAGAAGACTTAATCTAAATGGCATTTACTGTATACACCTGTGGGGGGGGGGGGCATGGGGGGTTCACTTTAATATTTCTCCAAAGCATTTCCAATAAAAAGAGTTCCAGTTGATCTTTTTAGATGCCATGGAATGAAAATCTATGTGGCTGGTTCCTCCAAATCAGTGAAACGCAAAAGCATAGAATTTGTACAGAAGCTGCATACGCAAAAGCATATAAAAGCTCAGCAGAACAGTACCGGTGAAATCACAGAAATGTGGACCAGCAAAAAGGCATTTCCTCAAGAGTTAAGTTCTAACAGGATTTTTCACATGTCTAGTAAACTCCATCTTTTTCTCTTTCTCCTGCTGGGTGTCAGGGAGAAGGGCTGCTGCTGCTGCCATTGGCACTGTAGAAGGTGTCCGTGCATGCAGTGCATTGGACAGAGCAGTGCAGGTGGAGCTGCCTCCCATAGATGGTGCCCTATATTTAACTTAGCATGAGGTTGTTGTGAGGTTTCTTAAGAGCTAATGGCAAGGTTTGTTCTGCTTGGGGTTGCTGTATCCTCCAAATAATCCCTTGATTTCTGTAAGCTACTTGCAGCAGGCTCAAGCCATTGAAATCCCTGAAATGTAGAAATTATGGAAATAAGCCTGGAGTCAGTGGGTATGTTTGTGCTGCACATACTTCACTGGAATAAAAGACACCAAATTAGCTAACAGACAAGGAGTCTAGCTGTGAAAGTACAGAATCTAAGTTTAGATTCCTAACAGGCAAAATGATCTCATGCTGTCTTGCCAAGCTTGGCAGCACACAGACTGCACTGCACACATGAGTACCAGGCGGTGTCACTGCCAGTGAGGGACTGGACTTGTTTGGTGGCTAATAAGGACTCCTAAACTGAAAGTTTTAAGTATAGCACACCTTTAGTAGAACAAGAAACTAACAAATCTTGAAAAAATGTAATTGAAAGGGAAGAGATCATCCAGCATGTGGGCTAGTAACTGGCCTCAGCGGTATTCTGGCAGTGAGACTTCCATTCAAGTATCTGAAAGAGCTGATTACTTCTACAGACAGAGGAGAAGGTAGTGAAGCTTTTGGTGTCCCTGAAGAAAGAGAGAACTCAGTTACTTACTGTGATCTTTTGAAAGACAGTAGAGCGCCATCTTTCATGGTTCTTATGGTCCCTGCGTACCAAGTTGCCTCTCTTTATCTGTGTTGATTTTATTCATCATTTCTAATACAAGTCCTGAAATATTAACAATAAAAACAGCAAAAAAGTTAGTTTGGATTCAGGGGCAAGGACAATAGGAAACTGTGCTTGATTTTGTCTTGAAACAAAATTATGACCATCATCCATGTCATAACCATTTAAAGCTATGACCAGGACTGCTGGTCACCAGAAGCTTCTCAACACTGTCTAACAGTTAGATTTGCTAAGGTGGATAAGACTCTGAGTGCAGTAAGAGATAAATCATTAGGCTGGTGTCCTGTACAGACCCTAACTGCTAAAGATACAGATAATAAGCCAAACTTTTCCAGTTAACCTTGGTCCTCTGTACAGAGTCCAAACCACTGCTGGTAAAAAATTAGGAGTAGGTAAAATGAATAAGGTTGAAAGTAACATAACCATAGAGTGTATCTCGATTTTCAGTGCAATGACAAGTTGTTGTGGAGGGGCAAATTAAAGAAGCAGCTGGAAGTTGTCTCACCAGAAGTGGCTATTGAAAGCAGTTGAGAGAAATCACAGGAGAAATTATTCCTATATATAGGCTAGCATGTTCTATGAGAATTCTGTAACACACAGGAGAAGTAACATCAGGTGTAATTCTGACTTACATTTCAACAAGGAAGAGTTCCTGTTGCCTGTTACGCTGCATTAATCCACCTCGATATGCAGTGGGAGAAAGTTAAGCTGAATGTTGGCAAGCTGGTGAAACCATCTATGTTGCCTTGAAAATCCCCAGCTATGAATGAAACCTGTGGCAAAAACTGTAAATTTGAACTACTGGAGACTCATCTACTGACACTCCTATGTTTCTGGGTAGCAAACAGTCTGAGAGTAGAACCACAGGAGTGGAACATTTCAGTCCGGTGCACTTTCAATCTAGACACAATCAGATATAGTGGGAGTTAAGGAAAAAGAAAAAAGTCCTTTTCTGACCTCAGGAAGGTTATTTCAGTTGAACAGAAAGCCTTTGATCTTGATTCAGGATAGCTAATATATGACAAACTTGCTGAATTGGGAAAGTAATAGGATTATTTTGGCCATCTGTTTATGGGGAAATAGCCCAGGTGAGGGTAAGAGTTTGTATTGTTGTCCCTTTATAAAATAAGAATGCATGAAATGAAAGTAAGATTCGTATTTAGGTTTCATCTCATGATATTGTTCAGGCAATGAGATCCATGAGCATGAAACACATACTGATGACCTGGACACATGGCCCTTGGTATGACCAAAAGCTCCCCTTAAAGCTTTCAAAGCCTCCTGTGTACTAAACCACATATGGAAGCACAGTATGTACAGCATAACATACATCGCTGTGATACACTGTGTTTGGGAAGAAAAGAATAGGTGAAGAAACCCACAGACTATTGCCAAGCTGCCTGCAAGGCTGCCTCCACGTGAATCTTTAGCTTGTGCCTATACTTGCAGAGCAGCATGGCAAAAAATGTGTAAATATAGCAAGACATTTTCTGAAGCTTGGGGGATGTAGTCGTGATATGCTGTTTTCTAAAGGACTAAGATATGAATATTCGAGATCCTTGGCTTTAGTTCAGAGAAGCACCTGGAAGCTTGGATGCATGTAATGTCACTTCTCCAGCTGAGAAGGAAAATCAAAAAATAGGCTTTCTTAAAATAATGTTTCAAAGTCTCAAATCCCAGGCAACGTTGTCACACCTAGATGTCCTGTTGCATTTGGTATTCCTGCTTTTAGATGAATTTACTCCTGGAAATGGTGAGATGAGTACAAGTTTTAAAAGAAGGATGAAGCAGACAGATTCCTTGGCAGGAGTTTGATTTCTGAAATCAGGTTGAATGTCAAGGAGCACTTTCTCTGATCAATTCATTCATTTGTAGGGTTTCCAGCTGACTCAAGCTGTTCTGTCCTTACATAAAGGACAATAAATCCTTTATAGGATTTATGTACTGATATGATTAGAAAAAAGTCATTTATGGACCTGGATATATCTTTAATCTTTCAAGTCCAGATCACATTTCTAACAAATGCCATTGAGAATAATTGCTTTGATTCTCATCTAGTTGTTCAAACTTGCTTGCTTCATTGAAACAAGATTACATTTGTGAATGTATACATTATCTTTTCCCTCATATGTGTTTGCTTTCACTTACGAAAGTCATGTGTGTGAGTTTTTTATCTTGTATTTAAGGAGCTGTAGTTGGCTGTAGTGTGTTATGGATATTTAAAGTATCCATACAGAAATGCCACAGTCTATAAAATGCAGGAATGTATCATATATGGACAAATTAATAATTTCAGGGAAAGAAATTAAAATTATGATTCAATCAAAGAAATTCTGTTCTTTATCAGACAGAAAGTCTGATAGACTCTCACTATGTTAAGAACATCTGAAAGTCATGTGTAATTAAAAATATGTCATTCCTTTATACAAATAATATAATTAAGTAATGCCAACCATTCACAGAATAAAACAGGTTAAACTGTATTTTTCTCTCAAAACGGATTATAATTAGTTCCTGGCAGAACGTTGTCCTGATACAATGCACTATTTTATTGCTGTTGTGACTATTGTGGATGGGCTATACTGCAAAGGCTGAAAGTGGTATGTACACTCCCACTGTTTTGCTATTTAAGTATTCCAGGTGTCCACTTTAGAACCATACAAAAGCACCCTTTTTCCTCTGCAAAGCCTGCATTTCTTTCCTCTTCAGGACAGAAATTTAGAGATCAGATCATATACTGGGGAAAATGTTTAAAGGTTCATCTTTAGAAAAGAAAGAAACAGGAACATGCATTCCTGCTTCCCAAGGCCATTTTAGAGAATTTCTGCTTTCCAGTTCTTGTAACAGTCTGTAGTGGGTGAGCATATAATTGCTGGTGTACATATTCATTGGGAATGGCTATTTAATCTTAATTTCTGAGATCAAGACCCTAAATACAAGACTGTCATAGTGCAATAGAGTCAAATACACCAGAAAGCTGCTGCAAGTGCACCCAAAAAGTGTGCAGACACTGCATAAAAGCAAATGGGAAAGCTGGTTCTTGTTCTTCACGAACAGTGGCTCCACAGATATTGTCCAATCTCTTTTCATTCCTGAGTGGCAAATAGGTCTTCCTGGCTGCACCTGCATTGCTAAAATTTTTGTTTGATAGCAATAGAAATTTATTTTAGTTCCTCTTTGAAATAGGGATAAAGAGGTTTATATGAACATATACTCAGTAAATGCATCAATATGTTCTAATTAATGACTTATCCATTCAGTGCTACAATAATTCACTTTATTTCTAACCATACCCAGTGAATTATTTATATAGTGTCATTTATTAGCAAACCACCATTTGCATCACTTTTACATCATTCTTCTCATTATTAATTTACTTTTAGTAATTCTTTAGTGCTTGGTCTCATCAACAAAGAAAAATGGATGAAGCCCATGAAGCATTTCACTTTATCCTAATTCTATACCCCTAATACCATTGCCAATAGCCAAGAGCAGATACATAATAAATTAACTGGCAATTCTTCCGTTTTGTACATTCCCTTGTCTCCTTTTCTCTCCTGTGTGCCAGTATCCTTGAGTTTGTGCTGTAAAAGCAGAGGATGATTCCCTATAAATGACTATCTATATAACAGAATTACATAGCTATTGTACTTGCTTCTTTATGTCCCAGACAATGACTATGAATTAATTAGCATTAGAACAGTGGAAATTCCTGTGAATTTAACATTGTATTCTGTGTGCATTATTGAATGATTTTACACTTCCTAATGCAAAACTGATGATATCTCCACAAACCTCTGGGGGAGTGTGTAAGGTCATTAAAGTTAGATTTGCAAAGAAAATATATGGATTTCTCACTCACATTCTTTTTTCCTGTGCTGATAATGCTATTATTGAGTTCTTGTTCAGAGTGGCTTGTTTGTATTGAAAGATTCTTTATCCTGTTCATCTACCTTTCCCAACTTTTCATTTCATGAGGGAAATGAACTGTGTTTTTTCAATACTTAAAACATTCCTAGAGGAAAACAAGAACTTACATTTTCAGCTCCCAGGGTTGTCATCAGAGATAATGGGTACAGAAAGGCAGCTCAGTGTGAAAAAGCAAATATACATGTCAGAAATGAAAACACCAATTTATATCATGTCTCTTTCCTGTCTTCATTGCTGATAGGTTATTTTCTCCATGAAGGAAGATTCTAGAAGTAACTTTGGTGGTTCTTCTGTGCAGGCATCTGCATGGGAAGAAAAATTATGAAGTTTTATTAAAAATTCTCCCTGGAATTTTAAGTTTGCTCTATATTTCTGCTGATTTTTTGTTATTATTTTTATTTTTAAAACGAAGGGATTTTCAATTCATGGATTCATGGGAGCTCACAACATTATTAGCACTCTGCCAGAGAGGGAGAAACACTGGCAAACACAATCCCTGATGAAAGCAATGAATCTCTCAATACTACTTACTGAGCAATATTTTAGTGTGTTAAGCCAAGAGAATTGTTCAAATGGATTTTATCTCCATAACTTATTTTTTATCTCTTTTCAAAAAAACTTTTTTTTCTTTCAAAGTAAATAGCAGCATGTATTTAGGCTTTAAAATACCATTTTCTATTAATACAACTTCCTAAAATTTATACTATTAAGTAATATATTCTTGATTGTTAAGTTCTAAAGAAAGCTTTTTAATAGGGAAGAAAAATACCAGCTATGCATCCAGAACTAAAGGTTGTTGAAATAATTAAACAGCTTTTAACAGCAAACAAAAGAATTGTTTTCTTCATGTCAGTTTGATTTACTTCAATAACTAGTTCAAAGTTAAGGAACTGTTTAGAAATAGAATAGACTGAAGCATCATTATCTTTAAATGGTCTATGAATAAATTCTCAGTCTGGCATCCTGAGACTTATGAATTCATTCATTATCTGTATGTAAAATTAGCTTCGCTAGTAAACCAGTCTTAGGTATAAAATGCTTGATACATTTTTCCTCTGTATACATTTATTGCAATTTTATTTAAATAATAAATACGCTTGAAAGGCAAGGATTTTGCATTTCAATTGCAATTCCCATTTCCATCCAAAGCAGCTGGATACAAGTCGTTAGCAAATAAAAATTAATCTTCTAGTAAAGAAGAATTATCTTTCATTTCTACCCGAATGCTATGTAAGTATTTATCATTTGAATAATTATGCTGAACTATACCATTTTTGAAATGGGAATGTAAGGTGTTTTTCTGGTAGTGTATGGAAGCAACAGATTAGTTTAAAAGTCAGATTCATTTCAAACTAACTTTTTTTTTCCCTTAAATTTACCTACTGACAAGAATCAAATTCCCTTGAGGAGAAAAGAATAATACACATTTAAAATAAGCATAGAAAGGTCTGTGGTTTAAACAATTGTTCTACAGTTTTTGAATCTTCACAAAACTACTGTTTCAAATCTTATGAGAAATAATTTCATGTTGAATGCTTTAAATATTTGTCAAATTTTACTACAATATTTTAGATTAGGGCCATGTAAATAGGCAATTCTGTGATATATTGGAGATAGAATGGCTATATAAATTAAAATATATAGCCCCCCTACTTTAGGAGCATCTTTACTCACAATTTTAATTCAGTAAAAAAATCCAACATTTTTAGAATAAATTTAATTTTCAGCTGAAAGAAAATTAGTTCTGACATTTTCTACTTGTTGAAATTCTGTTTAAAAATGGTGAAAATATCTAAATGGGCATTTTTTTTCCCTCAGCAAGAGCAAGGCAGACAGTTTAAATTTTGATGTAACAAGACTGACATAAATTTATTTTTAAAATGTAGATTTATGCTCACATTATTATTGATTTAGTTTATATGTAGATGATGCTGGCATTTTAATTAGAAAGACTTGGTTGTTTTATATTAGGCTTCTTTAATGACTTTTCAAAATCAGAAAATTCATATTCTTTCTTGAAAACAATAACCACAGTAGGTCCCCTTAGATCACAGATCTGACAGAGACACCTATTCCCGACTTGCTCAAAGTTGTGAATGAATTAATTAGTTTCAAATATGTAATTGCTAGGGAAGAACGGCAGACTGTGGTTTACCAGCTGCTCTTGTTTGTGTGTATCCAGCATCGGGCAATGAAATCTCAGCAGCAGAGGTTCATTTCTCTGAGCTAAAGGAGAAGGAAGAGGTTTTATTGTGCCAGTGGTGGAGAACATTTAAAGCAGCAAGGATCTCACTGTTTTCAGCCAAGTGCTGACATACTTATTATGCCTTAACTGCATCTCCTGTTTCCTCCTAGGTCTTACTGCTGCAGCATCCCTTGTATCCCTGGCCTGGGCTTTGGCTTCCTACCAAAAGGCCCTCCGTGACTCCCGCGATGACAAGAAACCCATCAGTTATATGGCTGTTATAATCCAGTTTTGCTGGCATTTCTTCACGATTGCAGCAAGGGTCATTACTTTTGCCCTGTTTGCCTCGGTTTTCCAGCTGTACTTTGGGATCTTCATCGTGCTGCACTGGTGCATCATGACCTTCTGGATCGTTCACTGCGAGACAGAATTTTGCATCACTAAGTGGGAGGAGATAGTTTTTGACATGGTTGTTGGGATAATCTATATCTTCAGCTGGTTCAATGTCAAGGAAGGAAGGACACGCTGTAGGCTTTTCATTTACTATTTTGTCATCCTTTTAGAAAACACCGCCTTGAGTGTTCTCTGGTATCTGTACAAGGCCCCTCCGATCTCTGATGCATTTGCCATACCAGCACTGTGTGTAGTGTTCAGCAGCTTTTTAACAGGCATTGTTTTTATGCTAATGTACTATGCCTTCTTTCACCCCAATGGACCAAGGTTTGGGCAGTCACCAAGCTGTGCTTGTGAGGACCCTGCCGCTGCCTTCACCCTTCCTCCAGAAGTGGCCACAAGCACACTACGCTCCATCTCCAACAACCGGAGCGTCACGAGCGAGCGGGATCAAAAATTCGCAGAGAGGGATGGGTGTGTGCCTGTGTTTCAGGTGAGACCCACTGCACCCTCCACACCTTCATCCCGGCCACCAAGGATTGAGGAGTCTGTCATTAAAATCGATCTGTTCAGGAACAGGTACCCAGCGTGGGAGAGACACGTGTTGGACAGGAGCCTGAGGAAGGCCATCTTAGCGTTTGAATGTTCCCCTGCTCCTCCACGGCTACAGTATAAAGATGATGCCCTTATTCAGGAGCGCTTGGAATATGAAACCACATTGTAAACAAAGCAAAAACACAGCTTGAAGCAGCTCCAATGTTACAGTCCAAATTAAGGGTTGACAGTAGGGCTGTAGGAACAACTAAACTGCATACCACAAGTAGAGCAGCAAGCTATAGTGTTCTTAGTCTGGCCATCATCATGATTATCATTTGATCCACTGTGTGCAGTCTGTCTGCAGGACACTGATGCAGCAGCATCGTCTGAAAGCCTCAAAAAACCCCAAACCCCGACCCACACATACAAATCAGTCACATCAGCTGGGGGAACTCACCCACCACCCTTTACTGCTATGAAACTCTGACTGCACAGTACTTACAATCAAACCAATAAATAGGCTCTGACCAGAGCTTTCAACTTCAGCCAGTAGTGCATTTTATTTTAGAAATGACTGATTCATATTTCCATAGTCTGGCAAAAACAAAAACCCCACACCTTTTCAAAAATAACAAAACTGTAGCACACGGTGTTGCTGTTAGGAAAACTGTTTTCTGGGGCAAAAACAGGAGCTAAGTAGTCTTCAACACTCCCATAAATCAACCATTCAGGTTAGAATACATTTGCAAAATAGTTCTTAATTATAAAGAATCACGTTTATAAGGCTGTCAATGGAAAATAAACTAAATTCTGATTAATTAGGTCATTAAAATCAATACTACCAGAACTGTTTGTTTTCTGTGGAATTTCAAAATCTTTTTTAGATGCAATTTAACTTCTCGATGTTGTTTTCAACAGAAACTCTATGCAGCTCACTTCTGGTTTTGAGGAGAAATAAGGAGCTCTAGCACGTAGTGATATTCATTAAATGATAATCATGATTCAGTGTTCAATTTGAAAAAAAAAATGTAAAAGAACAAGGAAGTATAGTTTTCATATTCTAAACTTTTTGGAGGACCCCATTCAGATATTTCAGAAGAAACTACAAGGAGCTGAACACACTGAAACTCCTCTGTTTCAGGACTGAGAATGCATGATTCAGTGTGTGAATGTATGCAGGTGTGACAAGAGACTGACATGCCATACCCTTCTAGTGCCAAACATTTCAAGGTTGATATTGCCTGAGGGACACAACAAGTGGCACAAGCCCTACCAGAAAAAGAAGCAGGAAAGACCAACCAAGCTCTCAATGTATAGAGACAGCTCTGATTTTTCCCACCCAAGGTGAAAGTGATGTCTTTTAAAGGCTTTCAGCCACCTCTTAGTAAGTATATTCACTGAAATATAAAATAAACAAGTAATGTGGAAGAGCCTCTTCTACCTGTTCAAGACTGGTGTCCAAACGTGTCTAAAAATTAGAATGTCTTGTAATAGAGTGCTTTTGCTGCAAGCTTTTGGGTTTTAAATACCTCCCTATATCTAGTTGATGGTATTATCCTTTATGTTCAAAGTATCCCCTGATGGTGCTTTCAGATGCATTAAAGGTGCAAGTCAAAATTTGATAGTATTTTTTTTAAAGCTGGTGCAGAGTGAAAAACTCATGGATTATTTCAATATTTTTGTAAAGTAAAATATGGTATAAAGGGTTACTTTTTATAAACCTCAAATCTTTTAATACATTTCATTCTCTTTATAGCTTAGATTTTAATAATTGGTCCATGAATTTTATCAAATAGCTTTTGCAGGTTTACATAAAACCTGGTATTCACACATTATGGATTTTTTTTTGCAGTTGTAATGCCATATGAAAGCCTACATGGGTACTTTTAGAATACTCTATAAACTGTGGATCCTGCTTCAAATGTAAGTGGCTTGTAAAGACACCAAGTGATTCCATGAGAAACAATTTGCTATAACTATTTCCATCCATTTTAGGAGAGCGAAGCAGAACTGAAGAGTTACTGTTGTAAATGGCATTGTCAGGATGTAGAAGACCTGATAATTGGTATTGTAATCTTCACTGTCAGATATATCCAGTGTAGTCACTGCTGTGTATGCTGCTGGGTAAATTTCTGTCTTTCCTACTACAAATATTTGTACTATGAAATGGCCAAGGTTACACAGACTATGTTTATTTGTATGCATCCAATTAGCCATTTTTAATGTTGACTTTTTTTATTAGTGAAATATTCAATACCTGTTGTTCTTTGCTGGGGCGAGTTCCTCAAAACAAAAACCTGTGGAAGTGCAAGAATCTGCAAAGCAGAGGGAACTTTACGCAGATCAGAAAAAACCTATGCTTCAGGGGTTTCTTAGGTATTTTCAAATTAAGCAATGGCCAACTGCCTCTATAAATTTTTTTAAATAAAACAAATCTTTGATAGTTCAAACCTGAAGCTTTTTACTAAGTGATAACCCTTTTCTTCATGGAGATACAGCTGATTATTCAGAGAAAAGCGCTCATGTTTTTTTTCAGAAAATATACCACTGCAAGAACCACTAAAAATAGGTTTTGGGAGCAAGTCCTTTGTCCTGTTGTATTCAATAGATCCTTCACTCCAGAATCAAATTCTGTTTCACACAAGGGAATTGCTGTTTTTCTTTACAAAGAAGGCAAATATAAGCTCTGTGATCCAAGATGTGAGGCTTTCTTTTGGAAACAGTTTGAAGTGTTTGCTGCTGCTTTAACAACTCGGAAATTGAAGCCTGAGTGAGGCATAGTGGGCTGCCACCCCAAGCTTCAATGTCCCACCAGCACCTCCTGGGGAGAGGGGCAGCATTGCTGCTGTCAGCGGAGCTTCTCCTCCTCTGATGTCCCTCTCATCCTCTCGCTCTTCCTCAGAGCTGTGAGCCCTTTGGTCAGGCTTACAGAATTGAAGGAAAGTTGCTTCATATGGAATTTAAAGGGTTAAGGTCTTCACCAGTGCTTGCATTGCAAGGTTTCTGAAGAAAGTTTGGGATGAGTTTGTTTGATTTGCTTCTATTTGGTTTCAGAAGGAAGGACACCGAGGTGTTATTTATCCATGTGGTTTTTCATGCCTAGCATTTATTTTATTTACTCTCACAGCATTTTTAATTTTTTAATGTTTACAAAACTGTTTATCTTAAGCAAACTACTGCAGGGTGTGAGTGCAGAGTGACATACATATGTGTGGTTTTGTATATATATTTATATATATGCAGCACTACATATACGCACCTTGTCCTCAGAATTCAATCCGGCGGTTTGAGGCAGGGGTAGAAGTTATTATGCACGAAGTCAAAATTTGCTATCCAAAATCTTACTCTCTTACATTCATGACATCAGTGTTACCTGCACTGAGAACAGGGCAGTGACTGAAATCCAAACACTCTGATGACTACATGGACAGTTTGCTAATTTGCATTGCTGTGAGTTGACACATTAAAAGCTGTAAGAATTTTTTATAGAAATTGCCAAGATTAAACATAGTCCATGCTGAAATTCCATTATGGCCTTATGGACAGTTAATAATCAATATGCACTCTTCTTTTTGCCACAGAAAGTTCTAAAATCAATAAAGCTTAACTGAGACAGCAATAGGAAAAATAAAATTAAATAAAGGACTTGTAAAAAACCTGAACTTTTGCTTTTGTAATAATGAAAGCATCAGGCCTTTTAAATTTCACATCAGAATACAGGAAAATAAAAAAAGTTCATATTTTCATATTTGCATTCTGATAAAGAAAAGCGATCACATCTATTTGTTAGAAGTAAGACTTACAGGACCATTTTTCTAATGAACCAAACAAACTTAGCAGCAGACTTGATGGTAATTTATCTGTTTAAAAGCTTGGTCCTAAAATTTTGAGAGATGTGAGTTTGTCTGTTGCATAAAAGACAATTCAACTACTATCACGAATTAAATAAAGGTTATGTATACCCATGTTCATTCAGAAAACATGTAAGAAAATGTAAGAGAAAACTTTTTACCTATTTTAAAAGCTGTTTGAACTGTAATGGGAAAATTTTTCTTAAAAATGTTCTTTACAAATATGTGCAATACTTTCTTTCCATGCATATTTAATAATGAAAAAACCTAATTTCCAATTTTGTTTATGTTAATTTAAATACGCTTCTTGTGACAGAGCAATGTTTCTTTGCGTGGGTTATATGGACTTGATGGCATATACAATATTTTCGTTGACACATTTTCTATTAATTTTCTTAAAATTTGAGAAAATTTTCCTTCCAAAATTTAATGCTTGGCCTCATCTGCCTGATTTTTTAAGCTTTTAAGCAGAGGAGGAAAATTACCATTTTATTGGCAATTTAATTTTTAATATGTAGTGAATAGCTATTAAACCTGTATTAGTTTAAAACTTATGATGGTCTTTCCAATACATCATTATCTCCCCAAAAGAGCAATGCATAAGTGGTACTAAATGTAGAAGTGCTGCTTTATTTGGAAAGGGACTCCCAATCATGCAATATGCTCGTTTACTTTTTATTGACCAGCAAATATTCACAACTAGACTGTTGGGGTTTTTAGAACACAAATTAAACGAGTTTGAAGTGTTTGTGATTTGATCATATCACTCCTAAAGAGCCTTAAAAGTGGCACTGAGTTTTAGTTGGCTCTGCCAGTGATTCAGCTTCCAAAGCCACTGTCCTTTCTCTTCTCCCTGCCTGAAGCTGTGCAATCCAGAGTGACTGAGATGCTGTGATTTACTCTGCACCCCTTGCACTGCCTGCACAATGCCAAGGAAAAGACTTCAGCAGATTCCTGGGGTCCTACTGCTGCCTCTCTTACTGCTGTGCATGGTGGGGAGCAGAGCAAATTGCACCTGTGCATCCATCTAAACAAGCCTATGGAACTTAAACCCCTACAAGATGTGTGTGATGAAAATAATTGCAACACATTTCCATGAATCAATAAGCCCAACACTACAATTACTTATTCTGCAGTGTAACAATGCAGGACATGGGAAGAATTGTCTCAATACACAATAAGCCATTTAATTTCACTACTTGTAGCAATTACACTGCCTCCATAGAGTCCATGCTCTCAGCAGAAAGCCAAATGGAGTAAGTGACAAACAGCCATTTGTGTACCAGAGACATTAAGTTATAAAATCCTCCCTTGATTGTTTATAGAACTATATCTTTTCATTATGGCAGTGAATCCATTCCTCTTTATTCTGATAAAAGAAATAAAATGCAAAATGAGAAAAGATTCTTTTATATCTGGAAATTAAAAAAAAAAAAAAAAATGACGCAACAGATTACTGCAGTCCATGTAGTGATTTTTTTAAAAAAATTCTGCCATCATTTTTCACTTGGCTGCAAAGTGGTGATTGATCTGCTTCTGAGATAATTTCTCACATCTGGTATGAGCGGAGTTCATTACAGGAGAGACAGAGATGACAAAGTTAGAGGAATGGTGTCACTGATGAAGAGATCATTTACAAAGTGGTTTTAACATATGAGGGATCCCCTGGCACCATTTGTTTTAAGTCAGTAACCTCAGTGCAGGACTTTGGTGAGATTTCTTCACTGGTATGAGTTTGTCAAAATCAGGCCCTGGCCTAGAATGAACTATATGAATTCAGACCATGGTAGTGGAAGTCTTCTCCTCTTCACTCCAAAGTGAATTCAGCTGGAGATTTGCTCAATGCCAAAAAGCCTGGATGGCTCTTGGCTCAACGTGAAATACATAGGCTAAACTTAGTGCTGACTCAGCATGAATCAAAGATTTCTTATTCTTTCCTTTTTAGTTCAAACATTCAAGAATATACCCACTTTGAGCTGCTGTTTCGTGATCCTTTTAAGAAGACTTTGAAAAATGTCTCTGAAACCAGTCATTTCCAGTGGTTCTTACAAAAGCCAATTCCTGACCAGTACATTCATTAAAAGTAACTTTTTCTGACTCTGTAAGCTTGGGTCCTGTACTTATATTTCACTGTAAATGCTTAGCATTTCATTCTTACACAGAGGATCTTCTATATCCACTAGTAAACTGTGTGCTTCCTCTGAATCCTAGGGCAAGGAGAACAGACATGTAAGATTCAGGGCAAAAAATGCTCTTCACAACACTTATGAGGTGAAAGAGAAGTCAAAGAGAAGCTTGTGTATAATTAAAATAGAATTATAGTTGCTATATTCATTGAGAGAGATTTACAAGAAATTGTGATACAAGTGACCAAATAATAGAAAGATCAAATCTCAACTTCTACGTGCAAGGTAACGTAAAATGAAACCAGTCAAGAAACTTTAATGTGTGACCAAAAATTTCATTTCAGGGAATGGTTGGAATAAATTTTAAAATGTAACAGATTTGTCAATGTAACAAAATGCAACGTTCATAGAAAGAAAGATATGACTGCTGTAATTTTTCTCTATCTGCAAGTTTCAGCCTCTTATTTCAGAGGAAATAACTTTGGAAGCAATTGCTTCTGGCATGCTGCAGCTCTAGGAATGCTAGCAGCTTTTCTACACAAGATCTATTCTGCTATAGGAAAGCCCACATCCTTTTAACAAAGCATTGAGTTTGAGGTAGCTTTCTGCACTGAACTAAACCTCACAAAAGCATTTATTAGCATGAAATAGGTGTGTCCACTCAGCCACCTAGTGGGTAACAGTCCTGCAAAACAAAATTTCACAGATCAGTGATTTCTTCGCGGTAAAAAAGCTGCTAGTTGAACATCTAGAAGAGCCTGCAGAGATGTAGCGCAGTGCTAAGGCAAGGCATAGACTGTGTGTGCTACAAGTCTGCTCAGGGCAATGCCTGGTCATAGTCCAGCACTCTCTTCCCCACCTCATGCACACAAAAGCTCACAAAAGAGAGGGAAACCATGTGCATGGACTGGATGAGAGCCACAACACTTGGGGACCAGCTCCCTGGCACATTGCAGCACAGGTGCAGATGTCAGCGCAGGCACGTCAGGGCTGTCAGCCTCGTATTGTGTTCCTCCAACCTGCACTAACTAGGAGCTCCTGAACATTTCTAATGCCAGATGTTCAAGGACCTAAAATTTGCCTCCTGGACTTGGTCAGATACAACCTGGTCTTCACAGCACAAAGTTAGCTCAGCTCCTGTCTCCCACCTAAGCCTGCCAGGATCCTCTGGGCAGGTATTCTCCTGCCTATCTTATCTGAAAAACTGGGTCCTCTGTGGTGCTATCAGATAGAGCTTTGCACTGAAATATTCATGAGGGCTTTTCCAGCAGTAAAGTGGTGGTAAGCAGAGACCAAGGGGAGAGTCGGATACAGTGATCTCTCAGCTAGCAATGATTCATATCTTCAGCTGCTATCTCTCAGGGGAAGGATATAGGGCTGCATGCTGGTGAGAAGGGCAATGCTCCCTGCCTCATATTTTGAACTGCTCTTCCTCTTTGTGGAGAGTGTAAATGTGGACATACAAATGTACATGTGTGCAGTGTAGACATCTAGTATTATGATGTGTTCAGTCCCTTTAGTGTTGAGGACTCTGAAAACAGCTGAGCACATTCAGTGCCATTGCCTACACCCAGCCAGAGTAATGTCTGTAGTAAACATCTGGGGCAGAAGGAAAATCACTTTGCTCACCTCCCAACCTGACCAAAAGCTGTATGAACGTGGTTAGCACTGTGACAAAGTCTGAATCTCTACATGCTGCCTTGAATCAGGTCTACTAATGCCCTGCGTGCTGCTCTGGCCACGTTCACATGGTTTTTTCTTTGGAGCTCAGGCAGGCTTTGTATGGACACCAGGGCTACACTTGTAGCTTATCTATAGTTCCCTGAGCCCAAGTTTCATACGCTTTGAGACCCTAGTTTCTTTGCCAAACAAAGATCAATTTGGGCTGAGAAAAGGGCAAGCAGGCTCTGTGCTATCTAGCAAAGCACGTGGAGCAGATGTAGTTTCTCTGGACAGTACATTTGAACCACGGTTGTGGGCAAATAGCCCAGGTTATGGTGAATGCAAGACATTCAGTGTTCACAGCACTCTATAATGAATACTCAATGTGAAAGTGTTTGGTTTTACCTTAGTAAAAATAGTAGAATCTTATCTCATGCTTGGGAGCAAATTTACAGTTTCAAATGCATTATATATATATATATATATATATATATATATATATATATATATACACACGTATGTATATATATATATATGTGCGTGTGTGTGTTTGTGTATACACACGACAGTGAGTCCTGAGATTCTGTTAGGATTCAATCTTACAATTCATTTAAATCCTAAGCCTAAATCAAATTAAAAAAAAAAAAAAAAAAAGGATTAGGAACATTGTCATTAAGGTTAACCTAATGGTAACTGCAAAAAAGAAAATTATATTATTGGAAAATACATTCCAATCATTATTGGAAACAGCCTTGTGATTTAGTGTGCCTGCACTTAAAGAAAAATTATGGAGAAAATATGTCTAATGCTATATTTCGTATCTTAAATATTTTGGTAAATGTATAGAGCAGGGATAATTGTGCAAAATAAAAAAAAAGGATTTATCACATTTACTTAATCAAGAAAAAATCATATAGCAAAATGGCAAAAGGACCAATTAATCTTTTGTTTCATGTAATGTAATGTTGGTTGTATTTGTTTCACTATCAATTATTATTGTCAGTAGTTTATGAAGCAAATAACCTGCAATAATTAGGATGGTTTACTTGCATTTTGATTGAAGAAGGCTAATTTGATTTGTTTTCCAACACATATGCAGATTCCTGATGCAAGCTGTTGGAGGGAAAGACTTGCTCTTGCACAGATTGCATACTGAAGATAAATTTCAAATGCATGCATTTGAAAATGATACTCCTGTCAATTTAAATGTACCATACATATGCAGTAACCATTTCTGAAATTCCAGCTACTGATGCTTTTTTCAATATGTACTGCATTATTATGCGTCAATCCCAGACTGCTTCTCAGACAATATTTGACAATAATTAATTTTAAATTTTATGCAGCTGAGGAAGAGACTACTAGCCAGTGAAGGCATTTGCTTTTATGAAGTTCAGATATATGTCTAGAGTTCCGACCTGTGTCACCATTTAGCATTAAGTACAATGTTTGAAAAAACTAGTAGGTTTCCAAGCAGATCTGTTATGTGGTCAGAGAGATCTAAAATTGTCATGACTGGGTAAGACAATGGCAGTAACTACAGAAGAAAAGTTCAAAAGCAGCAGCTAATGACTTTCAACATCGTTCCCTGAATTTCTACTTTGGGATACACCTCGTCCTCCTGTCAGCCAGCATCCACGTGTGCTGGGATCACTCCTGGCACCAGCACTGTGATGTTCATTCTGGCTGAAAGTGAAGACAAAGCAGGCAGCTTTTTTCCAGCTCCAGTTCTCCCTGTGTTATTGGGCTGGCCCATGGTACATATTTCACTGAAAACACTTTAGCTTTTGGTGACATTACCACACCAATCTGGGCAGGATTTAGCCTTTAGATAGCACTGTATGGACAATGAAAAATCTTCCTTTGTCAGCAGAGAGGGCAGCTGCCACTATTTATAGTCACAAAGTGCCAACATATTGTCATGTATTTGTGGTTGAAATCAGTTCCTCCTTTTTTATTTTATTGGAACTGCTTGGAACTTGTTGACCTGCGCCTAGGTTGATTTGCAGCTAATTAATTCTACAGACATTTTTAATTTTGCAAATCTGTACCTTGTAATACAGTAATCAAGGTCCTGTGATCAAACATTAATCAGTTCAGGAGATTAAGAAAAAAACAAAAGCCATTGTTACCTGTGTTCAGTGGGATGCCCACACTGGAAAGAGAGAACTAGAAGAAGTGCAACATTAGTAAATTCATCCTAGCTAAGCTTTCATCATTCATCTTGTGAAACATTTATCTATTTGATTTGTTTCATATATGCAAGGAGTTGTATTTTAAAGAGGATCACTAGGGTTGAGACAGCTTTAGTTACCAATGTGAAACCAGCCAAATTTCCTTCTGGTAATTTATTCATCTCATCAGCTAAAAAATCATTCTATCTAGCAGCAGTAAAATTTCATTTTTGAGATGGCTGTACTGATTGTGCAACTGTTTATCCCAGAGAAATTACTGTAATAAAAAACATCCTGCATTTAGCAACAGCACGAAGAACTGGGTGAATGAATGAAGAAAATATTGTTTTTCATTGCTTTTAACACACAGGTGGATTTTAGCTACTTTTGACATGAAGCAGAAGGTAAAAAAAAAAAAATAATGCTGCTTACAGAGATATCTGAATAATATAAAGCTTGTGATCAGCAAAGCACTTTTTTCTTTTCATCATCAGAAACAGTGTAGGTTAGTACACTCACAGTTTTATAAAAATTAGCAAAAATGAGAGGGTGGTTTAATATTTAACAACTCTGGTACTTGTTGGAACACAATTACAGCAACATTGGACTGAGCAAGAGCTCTGTCTTGGGACCCTCCTGATACAGAATTTTCAAGTGGGATGATGTCAGCCCCCTCCAGTCAGGCTGCACAGGGCACACATGTGAGTAATCTGTACACACATTTTATTGTGGAAGCATCTCCTCTAGTGACCTTAGTGAGGGAGGCCAGAGATCAAAAAGACAGGAAAGCAAAAGGATGGTTCCTCTGGTCAAGATTAAGAGATGTTTGTGAAACACTGTGGAAAAGCTGCCCCTGC
Organism: Chamaea fasciata; assembly: GCF_029207755.1. Taxonomy (NCBI): domain Eukaryota; kingdom Metazoa; phylum Chordata; class Aves; order Passeriformes; family Sylviidae; genus Chamaea; species Chamaea fasciata. The sequence goes on along the minus strand of NW_027094086.1, from coordinate 39,373,443 downwards.
TGTTTCAGTGGATAAAAGGAGGAGCAGAGTCTTTTAACAGCAAAAAAAACTCCCAAAACTCCAACCAACAAGCCTTGATGCCAAAATACTATTTATGGTGCAATTACTCTCTGCTCGGGGAAAGACATTGACTGAGAAAATTCTTTTCCTGTTACGAACCAACTGAAACATGCAGGCAGACAGTGAAAGATACTTCTTAGATATAACTTTGTTGCTATCAACAGGAGTTGTTTATTAGCAATAAGATACAAAAGTGTCTCAAACTAAGGTCCAGGAAACAAGGATTTTTGTATGGCAGTTATGCCAGCGATCGTTAGATTTAGAAATGATAGATCTTTACAATAGATTATGGATCAGAGAACCTTATTGTCTTCTTTATGGAGGATAAATCTCAGATAGCCTCCACAAGAAATATAAGATTTAGAATAGGCTCAAAAGATGGTCTTTTCTGTATATGAAGTATTACAGGCTTGGTGTTGCTTAACTGGTTGTGCATTTTCTCATGCTCTGAATTTCTCACACAGTACCTCCATGAGCAAATAGTGGATTTGCAGGTGTGTGTTCCTTTATTGCTAATAACCCTCACATTCACTTCATGCACAGCTGAGGAACACATGCATGGGACAGTGTAAAGGCATAGAGCAGGAAAAAAAATAGAGAAAATGGACATCAGTAGATGTGGCAGAAGCCTTATAATTAGGAAAGAGCTGTGAAGATTTAGAGTAGGTGAGCCTTCATAGCATTTGTTCATGCTCAGGTATTCTGTCACTCAGATCCTCATGAAAATTACTGCTGTAAGACTTCCAGTTATATTAGATGTTATCATCAATTCTTGCTTGTTTAGTAGCAGAAACAGTCTCATCCTGATTTCAGTAGAAAACTGTGGAGTTATCCATAACCTCATGCATGATCCGTAAGTGTAGAGTATCATGATAGGTCTGTCTTCATTAAAGATTTACTCAGAAAGGTTGGCAAAGTTTACTAGACACTGTTCTGATGTTTTTCCTTGCTTGCATTTTTCTCTTGTGTGTGTGAGTCTCATATGGAAACCTCACCAATGAGAAAAGGCAATGCTCAGGTTATCTAATAAATTTTCTTTACTCATTTCATAGTAGAAAACTCAAAAATTCCTTGCATGACACCTGGCTATGGGATAACTTCCATAGTTAAGATGGAAAACCGAGTTAAAATGCAAACACTGAAGTCATTTTCTTAATTTCAAAGCAGGAATTTTTATGAAAGACAGCTGTCATATCTTGATTTTACTTCAGGTCAGCTAATTTTACTTCACCATCCCACAGCCCTGGTATATGCCCACAGCAACCTAAAAATTGGTATCTTTTGTTTCTGAGGTAATTTCTGACTCACAGAACAGCCCATAATAGGGATCATGTTGAATTAGCAAACAGGGATCTGCTGTTCCACTGCAGTTCTTCTTTAACAGGACTGCAGTTCCTTTAAATCAATTCCCATTGATTCTCAAGGGCAGAAACTATCCCCTGTGTAATTTGTTCTGCTTGAAGGGACAGATATTTTGCTGTCTATTTTCTGAGTTCTGTATTATTAACAAGCTAATGTTTATTCTAACAAATGAGGATCACTGTATTTTCCTGCAGGTGCCATTCTGTGTATAAGACAGTCTCAGCAGGGGCAGCTGCCTCTGTTGTTCTTCCCATTCTCGCTCACCTGCCTCTTTAATCCAATGTTAACTTAACAATTGTTATTTCACATGCTGCAGAGCCAGGCAAAACCGAGTCTGACTTTTGGATTTTACCTGTGGCATCAGCAAATGGGAGATTCATCTTCTCACTGTAAGCTGAGTGCATTGGAAATGGTACCCTCTGGGACGCAATGAACACAGTTCATTATCATACTGGTCTTATAGCAATTTTCCAGAGTACAGCTGTGCTTTGAAACTTTGTGCAGCTCTCTGTAATCTTCTTGTATTTAAGGAAAAAAAAAAAAAAAAAAAAAAAAAAAAAAAAAAAAAAAAAAAAAAAAAACTCCACCAATTTTTAATTGTTCTTCACTTCTTCAGCATACATTGTTCTCTTGAAATTTGTGATGTGCAAGAAGCGTGTCAGTTAATTTGCACTGGATATTTCAAATGGATTCCTACAAAATATATTAATTAACCCGGTAATAATTAAAAGGAGCATATTCTCCATTCATTACAGAAAAATTTATATTCAGATAAGGCTAACTAATTTGTGTGTTCTTCCACCCTCCATTTCTTAACATACAGAACTCCAAGTCTGTTTTCAGGTTGAACTGGTGGGTTTGATTTGGTATGGGGAAATGTGCAAAAACTAGGCTATTGGTAAAACAATGGAGCCTTCCAAAGCAATTTCACATGAGGTGAATGATCCTAAAAGACAGACTTGGTAACAGCATTGCTTACTAAATCATCTTCAATAATCTACAGCTAAGCAAAAAAAAAGAACAAAACCAAAAAAAACCCACCAAAACAACAACAAATAAACCCAAACAAAACCAACCAACCAACCAAACAACCCCAAAACCAACCAAAAGACAGTCTCAGAAGACTGATGGAGAAACTTTGCCTGCTGCACAGTAAGTCATACTTATACCAATGTTCTGGAAAGAAGCATTTCTTATACTGGGATTTGCTTTGACTACAGGCAATTTATAATCATAAAGGGCTTCTGAAGGTACACCACAGCAACTGGATTGCTTTCTTTTGACTTTACTGGAGTCCAATAAGCCCCAGGAGAAAGGGCATTTTCCTTTTAAATTTCTCAATGCCAGACTAAGTAAAATTTATTTTTTAAGGAATCTCTTTAGTAGCTACTTTACAGTGCACTAGAACTTTACTGTCAAGTGAAATTTTCAGTCTTTGTGCACCCAATACTGATTTGACTAGGTTATTGAAAATGTCTGAGGAAGAAATATCAGGCTTTGTATTTAAAAAAATAATCTACTGGAAATAATACTAAGGCATTTCTAGGTCTTAGTATTCCTTAGTATTCCTTAGTATTCCTAGGTCTTCCAATTCTGTAGTCACTGGATGGGGCCAAAATACCTCACTGCATCCCAGGATAAATTAAAATGTCTGTTTAAATTTTCAGATAGCTTGTGAATATATTAATTATATTTTAATATCTTCTATGAAGGAAAAAACTCACTTGAGCTATATATTTCAATTTCAGTTTCAAGACATATAAATCTTCCCGTAAAGTCTGAGTCACAGGACTCCAGGGAAAAGCTTGGATGATTTGGGGAAGTGAAATTTTATCCTAAGCTCATGCAAGAGTCCTCTTTTTCTATTCAGCCTGCTTTCCAGCCCTCCATGACACTTGCCTGTCATTCTTCACCACTAAAATCCCTGAAAATGGATCTAGCATTTGGATCCTGACAAATTTCATCTCCTTCTTTAGTGCTGGGCCATACAGCAATTGGGCAGAGGCAGGGATAGCACAAGGATAGGGATGCGGCAGGTGCAGGTAGGTCCTCTTCTCTTCCAGTTTCTCCAATGACTACCAGTGACACAACAGAATTGGTGATGGGAAGGGGGACTGCTTCTTCTTGGGGCTAATGTTGGTTGTGAGTACTGAGACTTGGAAATATTATTTGTAATTTGAAAGGAAATGTGGCAAATAAAAGTTGTGACACAGTGAAGAGGATGTTTACATATGTCAAGTACTCACAATTCCAACACACTGAAACATTGAGCTGGATTCCCTAGGCTGTAGATGATTGTCTTTTCTGTTGTTTCACATGCAGAAAAATTATTTTTACATCCATTGCAAAAGTGTGCCTTTTAGCATCTTTGTGTTTTATGAAATCAGATCTGAAAAAAAAATTTCTCCCCTCTTTATAATCAGAGCATCTTTTTCTGCTTAGGTTTACATAGGGCTATAAAACCTTGACTCCTCTGAGAAACTCTCTCTCATGCTCAAAAAATCTGAGCAACTGAACAGAAATTCCTGACAAGCATTTTGGGGAAAACTGCAATATCATGCCACATCAAGAAATCTCACAGTCCAGTCTTCTAGTTTTCTGTCTAATTCTAGCAGGAAAAATTAAAAGGCCATGATGTGCAGGACGTCCAAGAGTAGTTGGCCATTACCATCTCTGCCACCAGAGTACATACGTTCAGAGCTCTGTGAACATTAGTGACTCCTCATTTTGTGTTGCCAGAGATTAAATTGGCCAAAATGACACATCACTTTTGAAAATCATATTTACAATATAATGAGCTTAGAAGGATAAAATTAAAGGGGGGGGAAAAAAAGGGGGGGGGGAAGGCCTTCAGGATTTCCTTTTTTAATAGAAAATAAAAATAAATCATGGCATATGCACACACTTCAGAAGAACAAATCCTACTTTTTCACAGGCCAGTTAAAAAAAAAAAAAAAAAAGTAAAGGAAAATCACTCACACCAGAACTATTTCAGTTTGTGAGGCTCCCTGTTGTGATGCTCTTCAAGCCAGGTGCAGAATTCATGATAGTAAATTGCACATACCCATGTTGTGGCCATCAGCAGAGGGATCTAACAGTAGGGCTCAGAAGAGCTGGCACATTGCACATTTAGTAATGTGATGGTTTTAGGTTATTGCTACTGAAGACAGGAAAACATCTCCAAATTGATCTGTCTCCTACAAATAGGCGTTGTTTTTGTGAATTTCGTTCCCGAAGTTTGAAGGCTTTCCATGCACATATGCACTCCATTTGGGCATTTTGTTAAAGAAATCTGCCTGCTTGTCTTTCTAGACAGGAATGGAAGGGAAAGCTAGGTCTGCCTCTGTGCCAGGGGCTGCTGGTGGAGCTCTGGGATGAGAGCCAAAATCCCAATTCATCCTCAGTGGACTCAAGCAAACTCTTTCTTGGAGACTGTACTGTCTGCCAGAGTGGTAACAGATGAGAGGAAGGTCCCTCTCTCCAGATGAGAAAAGGTCCCCATGAGAGCTGAAATGCAATGGTGATGAACATGGGCAGGAAGGCCCATGAGGAGCTGTGACTGTGCTCCAAAGTGGAAGCTGATCCTCTCTTTGGTGCACAGGCTCACTGCCTGTGTTAGGTGTGTACACACCAGCTCTGCAGGAACATCACCTGCGGGATCCCCACAGCATGGGCACATCCCACATGGATCCAGGCATGTGGGTAAATCCCAGGCAGGCTCCCAGGACATCTATCCAACCAGACCCCAGGAGGCACAGGATCCCTGGCCCGGTCACTCTCAGGTGAGCTCAGTAGAGAATGGGTGTGTGGAAGTTCACCCAAGTTGAGATGGTGGTGTTTCCAGGCACACATGGTGGCATACCTTCAGGCACTCGCAGTGTATTTCTACCTTCCAGGAGCTTCAGTCCCAGAGGTCAACCAGATCTCATGTGATGCCTGATAAAAAGTAAATGACTTCCTAATACTATACAAAGCCTGTAAAATAATGCACATGCAAATACACTCAAATACTTGAAATTAAAATTCCAATAGAATATTCTGTTTTCATTCATATGTTATTACTACTTTTTTTTTCAGAAGTCATAAATTTTCCTGCTTTAAGTTGTTGCCTGACATAAAATTAATTCCAAATGAGTGGGTTTTTACTGTATATGACCTTATTTTAGTTTTTCAGTTATTTTTCATAAATACATTTTACATCTAACTACCTCAGCTGCCTTTTGTTTTGTTTTGGCGCATATGAAGTCATGCACTTTCTATATTCGGGGATTTGGGGGGAGGAATTATTTCAATTTTGAATAACCAGGTTCAAAGCCATGTTGATCAATTTATAGATGACGTCAGTTTAAGAAGGCATAATTATTGACAGTTGAAGAACATACATTTTATTTTTAGGTTGTGTTGGGGTATAGTTTAACAAAAAACCACCATAAGCTGCTTATTAATTTGCCTTAAAAATGTATGCTCTTTCCTATTCAAGTTGTGTTATTTAACTCTTCTCTTGTACACAATTTATGTGACAAAGACTAACATAACAGTTGGCAGATAAACAGCAAATTGAACAGAGTGGACCAATAGCTTCTCAGTTGTCTGTTGTAAACTGTTGCATTATACACTGATTGTGCTAAAAGAATTGTTACTGTGCTTATACTCCTTAGTCATCACTGAGGAAATGAAGTGATGGAAGATCACATTTGTGTTTATGGAACAGTGTAGATACCCCCTCTCCCTGGCCCCAGTACAAGCACAGTGACTAGAGGTGAATGATAATCATTGCAGAACTTGTGCTTTGACTTGTAAACATTGTAAAAATGTATTTGGTATTTTATTTGAAATGAAGAATTGAAATAGTTATTAAAAAAAAAAAGAAAAAGAAAAATAAATCTTCCTGTAAATATATATATTCTGAATCCATGTATACAAACATTCCTTTAGAGTTCAGATTGTGAAGAGTGTCTTTATTGGCTAGAGACCGTTGCCTCCCGTGGCAGAGGTTACATGTGCTATAGTAAAGAACACAGTGTGTGAAGTATTTGATGTACTGCAGTACCATAGTTTTTTTGGTCTGTTAAGTAAGTTGCAATTTGTGATGAAATGAAGTTGAAAGTAGTGCTTCATCCTAACAAATTTCCTTGGTTACAACTTGATTTTTCTTGTAAAACTTAAAAGGGAAACTTGAAAATTTTATATATTTGGATTTTGTAGATTTTTTTTATTTTATTGCAACACAAGGTACCAAATCATTAAATAAAGTACACTGTGGTCATTTTACCCTGTCTCTTGAGTCCTTTTTAAAACTTTTTTATCCTGGATCGGAAAAAAGATGCTAACTTTTGAGCTTCTGAAATTATTAGCGAAGAAGACAAATGTTAGTCCAGATTGGACAATGGTTTGGAATAGATGATGTCTAGAGATCTCCACCAGTAATTATTTTGTGCTTCTAGGCAGTATTACCACAGGAGCTCCCATCCCTGCATGTGGCAGTGATGCAAGTGGCTCCCAAGTTACCCCTGAGACTGGAAGAAGACTTCATCAGGAGCTTGGACATCCTTGCAGGTGGTTTCCCAGCAGGGACACCAGGAAATCATGAGATACCCCAGCAGCCATCTTGCCCAGAGCAGCAGAAGAGGGTGCTCTTGCCACCATGGATGAGGCTCTTTGTGCTGTCTAGAAAGAAGTCCTCCAAAACAGCTGCCCTCACCTAGGCAGGCCAGCAGAAACCCAGGATTCTTCCATCACCTGAGAAGGGCCAAGGTCACAGGAAGGTGCTTTGTTGTTTTCAAACCCCCTTCAGACCCCTGAAAGGATCACCATTTAGTGATACTCATTGAGTAGTGGAGAAGGCAGAGCTGAGCCTCACCCCAGTATTGTCTTGACCCCAATAATTGGGAAAAACTCCAGGGAAGATGCAGAGGGTTCTATCTCTGCCTCCTGGATTAACTGCTTAAATCGTTGAACTATTACACAAGTTGTTGCTATCTTTGGCAACATCTCCAATATCCTTGATAACCCTCTTGTACTTCATTGCCTCATTTATGTGTGCAATGCCACCTCAAGCAGCAGCAAAAGTTTGTGCAAGAAAGGCAAGCTCCTGGATCCCTCAGCCTTTCTATCCCACCGCCATGTTCCTACTCCTCCTCAGATGCTGCTTCTTGGCCTTCCTCATGGGATCAAGAAAGGGAGATGAGGGAGATGAACAACCCACAAAACAATTAAATAACTGTCATGAGTTCAAAGAGACAAAAGAATCTATGTGTATATATCTTGGGTAAGTGAATTTTCCAGTAGGGATGATACGTGACTGATACATTCCCAGAGGGCTTGTTTCTTATGTGTGTCTGTTATGTGGCTAAGAGTTTGAAGGGAGCAGTTTGTTATTTTAACTTGGAAAAGCATAATGAAGGGAGCAGCAGCCCAGCAGCACTACCGGGATTGTTTCACGTGAGTCCTAAATCCTCAGTCCCTGTAACCCTGTGAATCCCTCCCAAAGGCTCCAAAACCAGTAGGCAAGTAATAGAAACATACTTTCAAATACTATTTTCTCTCTACCATGGTTTCCTACTTCTCTCCCCAGATGCAGGCTGCATGGGACACATTGATTGGGTGGGCTGCTGCCACAGTGGGGTCTAGTTAGCTTGGGGTAAAAGGGATTTATTTTGCATGGTTTTATGCAAATTATTTACCTCTAGGGAAAAATTTTTCTTCAGGGGACTTTTAATGAAATCCTACATGAAAGAATCAGAGCAGCTTCTTTTTAGGCTGAACAAAGGTAGCAGACAGTTTAATTAGATTCTTTACAACAGAAGGGGAGAAAAAAATTTGCAAGTGCCTTGAAAAGTGCTTATTCAGACTACTTCTTGTCTCGTCTGCCTTAAAAGACATGTCTATAGTTTCAAGGGGAAAAAAAAGAGAAACTGAAAAAACACAGGGAGTTGATAATAAAAATTCTGGGTGTCTTGACAAAATTATTCAAGCAGGGTTTTTCTCCTATTATACTTAGTTTGGGAGCTGGTAAGAGGCTGAGCTTAATATTGTGCTAATAATGCACCTAGAGACCTATGTGCATGGGAAGGAGCACTGCCTTCCTACTATAGCAATGGGAAATGTAGATTAGGGGATTAGAAGGTTTTTATTTTCTTCCTGACTCGTTTGTTCAGTAGTTTCAGAAACAAAGCTGGAAAGCAGAAAGTAAGTACTGATGTACAGTACTTTTGCTGTGGGAGTATTTCAGAGCCATGGTCAAGCACACAACCACACGTTAATTTGATGTGAAGATGGGTTGGAAACCTACTCTCAGGCATGGTTTTGGGCTAAGCAAACTCTCAAGTTCATTACTTTCTACAGTGTGTTTTCCACACAATAATGCATTTTTTACCTCCTTTACATTAGTGTAATTCCCAGGTGCTCACATGTGCTCCATTCCAATGGGAAGAGAGCTCAGTTTGCTGACAAAAAGCTCCAGAGGATGCAGGGCCAGGCTGACCGGAAGGGTGGCTTTCCCTGCCTTTGCTGCCACCTAGCACAGTAGGCTGTGCATGTCTTGGGCTTCAGAGGCTGCTCCTCAGTGCTAGGCTTCATCCAAGGCAGAACGATTTCTCATCCACAAGAGGCTACACAAAAAAAAAATGATGCCCACACTTACTGTGTCTTTCAGCAAACCAGGTCATTTATTGTAAATCGGGTTCTTGTTGAGTGCTGTGAGCACAAACTTTGCTGCCACGATCCAACCCAAGGTGTATGTGCTGTTCCCACTGCTGTGTGATTGCTACATGTGTTCACAGGACTTACTTTGTCAACCAAGTTGGCCAGTTTATAGAAGTGAAGATCACTGACAATGTCCCAAAACATAGAAGGATAAGCTTAAGTACATTACTATTATAAATAATCAGAACAGAGCTCATGGTTTATTACAGATAGTGTGGTCTCCTGCAGGTCATCACCAAAGTAGTTCATAGTTTTAAGCATGTTAGTCTTGTTTTAATTTTAACTTTCTTATGTCTGTAAAGACAGTGAGCAGTCCAAATTTAGAATTTCACCCGTTCATTAAATTCCAACAATCCTTTCAATATGGACCTAACTTTATTATAACATCCATGACTAGTGGGGCTCCAGCTGCTGATAGTAGTTCCTCTATATCTTCACCAGCATTGACCCTACTTTATTCCTCTGTTAGCACTGTGCACTCTTCCACCAGGCCAGTGGATCCATCACTGCAATGAATGTAGTTTCTCATCCCTAGGTGTAATTTGTCACTCTTATAGTGAGACAAGAGGCACCATGACCAGCCTTAGCTCAGCCACCCTCTGCAAACCAGCTATTTCACAACTTTCAGTTAAATGAAAGAGGGAACATCTGGAGTCTCCTTCAGGCCGAGTGAGCAGCGTTACACAACTCTATTTCACATTTGTCCTTACTGATCTTTTTTCTTGTCTGATGATTTTGTAACTCTTCCAAGATTCTCCCTTTAAGGCATTTTCCTTTTGTATGCATTTCTTCATTTATTTTAAATGCCCATTTGTCTCTGATATTTGTTTTTGTGTTTTCCTTTGGGGATTTATTTTGCTTTGGGCTCTGCTTGCCATCTGTTATGTTTGAGACTACATTTCAAGTGCTGTCACCTCTCTGTGCTGACTTTGATTCCAGCTGACTGTGTTGGTGCAGCATTTGTGAGGAGCTCTGTGGTTAATGTTACAGGTAACATGTTGTGACGTTTTGTCAGAGGTTTGATGTCCTGAGGAATGTTCTAACAATATCCTGATAAAAGCAGGAAAATTAACCCATCTCTATACTTCCCTGCCTTGTAATGTTTTGTTAGGTACCCTGGGCCATCTTCTGCCTGCAGTTTCACCCCAGGATCTGTTGTACTGACTTGGAATTTCTGTGACTTTTTTATGTGCCCATATTTTAAAATCTAGAAAAACCCAACCCAAAATAAGGAGATCCTTCTTTAGCTGTTCCATAATATCCTAGAGCATTCACCAGTTCCCAAGAATGTAAATAACTGCCATGTGCTTAAACTCTGCTTTAGCACAAATCATGTAGCATGTCTTAATGACCTCCTTTAATGACATCTCCAAATATCTTACCCCTGTGAGCAGCTTACACAGTGCAGGGTGCACTGTATTTGTAAAGCAAAAATGAGGTTGAAGCTTCAATTCCATTATATGGTTTAAAGGCAGAAATGGGCTGCTTTGCATCCCATGAGAAGCACTGGTGCTCACACAATTCTCCCCTCTCTGCCCCAGCTGATGGCAGGCAGGGCATTACAGGCTATGAAGAATAATTATGCCTCATGGTTATATCTTTCTTTAAAGTGGCATCAACTCCTGTGTGTGACTCATAACTAATAATGAATCAAGTTTAGCCTTTAGATGGGCTTTTACTCATATATCTGACCCATCTCATATTGAAAGTTATAATTATCCAACCTCATTCTATTTATGCAGTTATCAGGTTTTTTTACATTTGGTCCCATCACCTGATCCCAAACTGTTACTCTGTGCTGATAACACATGAGATTTTGTGACAGCAATTTCTTCAATACTCAAATGGGACAGGATTTCATTATAGTGGTGCATAACCTAGCACATAAAATTATTTTACCTTGCCTGTAGAGCACCTCTGTGAGGCTTTCTTGAAGAAAGAATTTCAGAGTGAAACTTCTGTCTTCAATATCCCTCTGTGGATGTCTAGAATCAGACATCTTCAGCAAGTATGCAATTAAATCAGAAAAATTCTTGGAAATTTGGGTATCTGAAGAATGTGGTCCTTGTATTCATTCTCAGTGCTCAGTTGAATGTCTGACACATCATTATGGTGAGACTTTAAAACGTGGGCTGGGGAGCACATGGGAATAGAAAGGACCATTTCTGCTCCTGCCTGAACCTGTCTCCCAGCCCCTACAGGAGGTCACCTCCAGCTCCTGTCCATTTTAAAGGCTCTCGTGCCTCCTGCTCAGCACAGGACCATTGCTGCTTTGTCTGGATTCGTCTCACCTACCACACAGCCCTATGGAACTGCACAAGGGCAAGCTGGACTTAGCACTCCTCACCCGTGCATGGTTTGGATCATGCCATGCCTAATGGTCTGATCCAGCGTGGCACATCTCCTCCCTCAGCAGAGACTGAAAGTTACTGCACTGTGTTTCCAGCCAGGTACGCCATTGCCCTGGTAGTGCATGCAAGTAGGACATGAAAAACCTCAATTTTAAATTTAACTTTTTCAACATTGTTTTGAATACAGATCTCCTAAAACCTTTTCTTTAATTAACTTTTCTTGCACAGATAATTCATTTTTACCAGCAGCCTGTGCTACAGGATGCTTCTGACTGTGCACAGAGATAATATACTCTCTTTTTATTTCTGCCTGAAGCAGAATTAAAATAGGAAGTGAAGTTTTGGTTGCACTTTTATCCTTTGGAGTAGTTTGTCTTGTGTGCACATGTGCAACCTCTTTTGAGATCATAGCTCTTATATTTCCTAAAGGAAGACTCAGAAAATCAGGGCAGCCTTCGAGAAAAACAAAAAATCTTGGAAGAACATAAAAGCTTTGTATTCATTACAGTTTGCCTTGAAGACTCTATCTGACATTCCTCTGAAACCTGAGTTATCAGAAGCAGTCATTTGCTCTGCATTATCTACTACCTCGATTCAAAGGAAGTACTAAAGTGGTGCCATTTGAATTCACACAGGAAGAAGGGCCCAAGGGAGATGCTCTGCCTCTTGCAAAGGCAGCTGGTTAGGGGGAAGAAAGCAGAGAAGTTTCTGGCTCAGGGTCTCTCTGTTATTTATCTTTAACTGCCTGGGAGAAATATACAAAGACTCTGTGGCTAAGTGTCAAGGCGTGAGTGCACAGATCAAATTGTGCAGCAGGAGTTAGCAGAGCCAGCAGGGACATACAGCCAGTCAGGCACGGTAGGGAGGGTGAGCAATGGAGCCGGGCACCGTGTCCTGCTGCCCTGCCAGAGCTGAGCTTTTCTCTGTGGCAGGGCAGTGCTCCTTGTTCTGGCACTTTCCAGGTCCCACGTGTCTGGTTTTTAACCAGAGGCTGCAAAGAGAACTTTCTCATACTGGCTTTTTCAGCCCACGTCAGGCTGCAAGAGCAGCCGGCTCGCTGTGTGCCAGCTCACATTGCTGCTGGCTCGGACGGCGCGCGGCACCAGTCTGAGCTCTTCCTGAGAGCTGTCAGGACACGGATGCAGCATCTGCTGTGAGTGCTCAGAGGTGCTCAGCAAGTGTTCAAAGAATAATCTCTGCTTCAGCAATGTGGGTTTCCACTTGTGCCAAGGCAGAAATGCTTTTAAATTCGCCGTGCCCTTATTGTTCCTGACATCGGAAACACTAACTGCAAACTTATAGCAAATATGCTCAGGGGGGAGAGAACAAAAAAAAAACAGGCCAAAGTGTTAGCAAACCTTTTCACACTGCAAGCTTCCTTGTTCAAAGATCCTTCCTTCCCTTGCCCACAGATGCCAGCAAAGGAGATGCAGCGTTTGGGGTTTTCCATTATTTGCTTTCTGGCATTTGTAAATGTGAACTCAGCAGATTTAACTCCATGAAGTGGGCAGGCTTTCAGGCTGGCCAGGGGAAACAACTTAGGAATTGGGCATATAGAAAAATTTTCCTTTCCTCTTACAAAGGGGAATAACTGCACTATCTAAGCCATGTTGAGATATCACAGAATATCCTGAGCTGGAAGGAACCCACAAGACCATCATGTCCAACTCCCTGCCCCCGCACACCATCCCCAGGAGTCACACCATGTGCCTGAGAGCATTGTTCCAAATGCTTCTTGAACTCTGCCAGCCTTGGTGCTGTGGCCACTTCCCTGGGCAGCCCATCCCAGTGCCCAAGCACCCTCTGAGTGAAGATCCTTGTCCTAATATCAAACCTAAACCTCCCGTGACACAACTTCAGGCCATTCCCTGTCAGTGGTCACCAGAAAGAAGAGATTGATTCCTTTGCTTCCCCTCATGAGGAATTTATAGACTGCAATGAGGTCTCCCCTCAGTCTCTGCTTTTCTAAGCTGAACCAAGTGACCTCAGCTATTTCTCATACATCTTGCATTTTGACAGCTTTTCTAACTTGGACAATCTGCCTTGCTAAGTAATGTCTGTGCTAGTGGCAGCTAAAGTTGATGATTTTATACTAGGATGGCTGTAATGGGGCAGCATTGCTCACTAAACAAAAATTTATGTAATGAAGCAGGGGAAAAAAATAGCCCAGCAACCTGTACAGGATCAAATATTTCTATTCCAGATGCGCTGTTGTTATAGAAATGGATTCTTGGGAGAAATAAACCTTCTGCTAAAACGTAAGGTAAACCCAGCACTAACACAGAGCAATATGGGATATCAGGAAGGGAAATTTGGGTCATGGGCATATGAATTACCTGGAGCCTGTGATGTTTTCTTCATTTGACTTACTAATTTATTTCATGCAGCTGCCAACACTTGCTGCACCTCCTAAAATTGACTTCGCCCCACCCCAGCAGTAGTACATTTATATTGGGGTGAATCACCACCACCTTCTCCAACACATCCTGCCTGTGCTCAGCCAAACATCTTTTCCTCTCTCCAGTTGCAAAACAGTAGCTGCTCCCAGTGGTTAAGCATTAAATCTGATTAAATTTGATGGAAGTGGGCCCTCATTCTGTCCCCAAAGAGCTGATACTACAGACTCACGTGTTTTCCTTTGACTGCCTGTTTCTGCTGCTGTCTCTTGCCTGGCACGCTGCCTGGAAAGGAGGAGGGACTGTTGAAATAGGACAGCTTGCCAAAGAAATCAAACTTCTTCAGAAGAAAAGCTCCAGTGTGAAAATTTCAATCTTTTTGGGGACATCCCTTTTCTACAGGTGTAATACACTTTTATATTTGAAAATATCAGGTTTCCTCATTGTTAAATCTGTTGGTCCTGTGTGGTTTTTTCTCTGGAGTGCAGGAATATCCTAATACATATAATATAAAAAATATTTGTTGAGGTGGAAATATTATTAAGGAACCTGAGTGTTTCTGGCTTTATTTGCCCCAATGTGAGCATGCTATTAGCACAGGTGCTGTCTCCTACTTTAGATATTGGAAATGGGGCCCAAATACTCAGAAGTGGGCAAATTAATTGATAAAAACTTCCTATAGACCTAGCTCCAACAATTGCAGAGATCTGCATTAAAATTAGGAGCTTGGGCTACAGAAATAATTATTTTCTTGCCATCTATTTTTGCTGCATGGTTTGAAGGGACAATCTGTTAGGAATCAGCACATCTACAGAAACTGCTTGGTTCACCAGCTAATAAAAATGATAGAGTGTAATAATGACAAAGCAAGCATGAGTGATATCATCTTGACATTTGCAAAGCCCAGGTGGATTGAATAATAATGGTCTGCTATTCGCCTTGCATCAGCAGCTGAAGTAGGTTCCATGATCCTGTTTATACCAAAGAAACAGGGCATCACAAAAACACACACATACACTTACCTTTGCTGCTGTGTAAAGTCAGACAGTATCTGGTCCTGTAGCCAAAAATGTAAGATATTATGAGTTAAGAAACTAAAGATGGGTTGATGCATTCCAACAGCTGAGATTTTCTGGCTGCCTTTTTAGGTCAGCTCTCTACTCTCATCCTTTCTTGAAGTGCGTTTTTGGGCCCTGGTGGGTGTTTAGCTGCCCACATGCCAGGCTCTTCTGACTCACCTTGCTGCAGACAGCAACAAAAGCTGTCCTCCAAATTTAGATGCTTGTCAAACTACAGCCACTGGCTCAAAAGGAGAGCTTTGCAAATGAAGCACTGGGCACAGAGTAACCAAAGCAATTTAAAAGTGGTTTCAGCACAAATTCAGACCCTTTGCTGCACCAGAAGGGTGGAATAAATCGCACAGTATAAACGACTATAGGTTCATTTATTACAGCTGCTATGCAGAAAGCTTATTGCCTCCTAGAAATGGTGTTTGTGCATACTGTAGGACGACAGAAAAAAAACCAGAAGTTCTTTATACGAAGCTTCCTCTCCTGTTAGAAAAGCAGCCTTCCCTTATCAAGTTTGCTCTGTATGAGGATCTTAAGGAGGTGGTGGGATGTGCACAAAGACCCGAAGTTAACGACATTAGCTCCTCCTCAGCTATAACTTCCTGCGTCTGGTCTGGCCACGGCTGAGCCAGCCCTGGGCTAAACAAGATATTCCAGAGCACATGAGGCACTGGAAACAGGGTGGCTGGGTCAGCCAGGCTACTGCCTCTTCCTCTGACTGCTCTGCAAAGACAGCCCAGCCAGCACCACACCACACACTGCCGCAGGCCAGGGGAACCACAGGCACTCGAGCTTGCTTCATCCCCCTCTGACAACAAAACTTTAGTGGGATTTAAGCCCTGTCCTGAAGACCCCGGGTATCATCACAGGGGATGGCTGCAAGAAAGATTTTGGCAGAGACAAGTGGCAGAGAGAGGTATTGGAAAGCAAGCATGACTACTAGCTTGCTTTTGAGAAGAAACCACAAGCCTGGAGGCAGGAACACCTGATGATAGTGCAATATAGCATTGCCTACTAGACATCTTCCACTACATACTACTGAGTTACCCTTTTCTCCAAACCGGCCCTGAGGGCTGCTGAAGTCTTCTCCTGAGCTTGCTCCTCCAGGATAAGGGCCTTCACCACTGCTCAACTCAGATGGCAACCTTGGTCCTGGAAACACCACCAAAGCTGCTATGCTTCTGTGCTGATGTCAGGTTTTGCAAGGAGAAAAAGGAGCCAGGAAGTTTTGTTTTCATAAATGTGACTCAGGATTGCCCAGAATCAGGATTCCAAAAAGTAGTTTCAGGTTTGTGTGTGCTTTCTTCAGCTGTGAGACTTGTTTTTTATTTTCATTAATACCTTCAGAGACTAAGCCAAGCTGCAGTCAGCCTTTTCCCTCAAGCTTGCTCTCACAAAGACAGATCAGATACCAAAATTTCTGACTGGAAAGAGGAAACCTATGGTAAAAAAACATTAACCAAGCAAGCCTGCAAATGCTGTGCCACTAGTTAAGAACATTAATCCACTGCATAATGAGCAAAAGAAAATTAATTCATTTCTAAATGGACAGGATGCTTCAATGGTTTTGGTGGATCTGTCAGGAAAGTGTTTCTCAGACCGTAGGGAGAAATCTGATCATTAGAGAAGTGTCTGGAGAGCTGACAACCCCATTACAGAAATAAGAGCTCAGAAATGTTTCTAGGTACCTTTGGTAGATTTCAAATAGATCAGGGAGGTCTAAGTTGGACATTAGGAAGAATTTCTTCATGGAAAGGATGTTTGGGCGTTGGAATGGGCTGCCCAGGGAGGTGGTGGAGTCACCATCCCTGGAGGTGTTTAAGAAAAGACTGGACATGTGGCACTCAGTGCCATGGTCTAGTTGACATGGTGGTATTGGGTCATAGGTTGGACTTGACAATCTCAAAGGTCTGTTCCAACCTAATTGAGTCTGTGATTCTGTAAAAGAGAACTAACAAAGGTTCATTGGGGTGTCCATTTCTGTTCCCACTTAGGAAGTAACTGAAATGAAGTTGGTCTGAGCAAAGTGCACACCTAACAAAACACTACTGAAAGAAACGGAAAAGTAAATCCATCTGGAATATATGAAAATTAGCCCCATCTGCATCCCAATTCATCCGCCACCAATTCTGTATAAAGATGACACAAAGTTGTGAATTCCTACCCTCCCTGATGTTTGGAACATTGGGTTTCTCATTAAAAGGAATTAGGTTAAAAAATCATTCCATTTCTTCACTTCTTTTTTTTTTAAACTTGCAAGATCTTCTCGGAATAATACATGTTTTGTAAGAACTTGGGCATCTCATGTTTCCAGAGCATGGCATGGTTTTAGCTGGAAAACAAAAGCCAAAGGTGATGAGTTGTGCTGCATTCATTCATTACAGTAACTGGTACAGACAGACAAGGCCCAGTGGAACAAGAACTGCTCTACAACAGCTGACTCAGCTCCATGGTGGGAAAAAAAAAAAATTGGGTCTGCTTTATATATGCAGCCTGATATTAATTCCAAATGGCATCTCACCTTGCAATGTTTCACATACAGGCAAAAGCGAGAAGTGTTAGTAAACACTTCAGGTTTTAAGAAAGTGCTCCCTACAGTTCAAAAGTTTGTTACATCTTTATGACCAATTTTCTGACATAAAGAGATAATTTTAACAATTTTAAAATATTTCAGGAAGCAACATATGGTATGCATGCAATGTATGCTGTGACAAAATTCAAGGTTGCAAGTGGCAAATCTGCAACCATCTGTGCAACACAAAATTATGTAAAAAAAGGCAGACAAGCAAATATTGCAAATAACCCATGATGAGAAAAGTATCATGCAATCATAAAACAGTTTGGGTTGGAAGAGGACCTTAAAGATCATCCAGTTCCAACCCCCCTGTCATGGGCAGGAACACCTTCCACTAGACCAGGTTGCTCAAAGCCCCATCCAACCTGGCCTTAAACACTTCCAAGGATGAGGCCTCCACAATATTTTCTGGGCAACCTCTTCCAGTGCCTCAGCACTCTCACAGTCAACAATTTCTCCCTAATATCTAATCTACACCTACTCACTCTGGTTTAAAGCCACCCCCCTTGTCCTGTCACTACATGGCCTCGTCAAAAGTCCCTCTCCAGCTTTCATGTACCCCCCTTCAGGTACTGAAAGTGCTCCAATGCTCCTCTGGAGCCTTCCCTTCTCCAAGCTGAACAGCCCCAACTCTCTCAGCCTGCCTTCAAACAAGAGATACTCCAGCCTTCTGCTCACATTCATAATTTTGAGACTTTCACTTCCTTTGACTAGTTCTGGGTCATAAAAAACCCCACAAAAAAAAACCAAACCAATACAAAAAAAAAAAAAAAAAAAAAAAAAAAAAAAAAGGCGAAGAGAACAGAAAAGTGCCATCAGATTGTCTCTTGAAGTTTTAGCAGACACATTTTTGAAAATTATCTTTACATGTATTTTCAGTGCTACTATGTTCGTGCAGCAATTCCGTGCACTTTCAACATTCACTTTTGGTACGGTAATTTTTTGATGCAAAAGTAACACCAAGAAAAGCATCCTAGCGTCTATGATGGGCTTAATAGGGATTAAGCACAGTAGAGCTAACACATTGTCATCATAGCTGTATCTTCTCCACAGAATAATAGGATGAAGCAACATAATGCTATACTTGTACAGCAAACCCCATACCGGATGAGCCACACAGTTGTGTTGACAGTGCTGATTAAGTGCTCTACCTTGCATTTGCAGATTAATTTCATGTGAAAGCATCCTAATAATAGATGTTCAAACTGAGCTCTGCTATTACACAACAGGACAGTAAATTGGCCAGTAGGAGATTTGGGTCTTGCTGAGAGATAATGATGAATACCTGTCAGTACAGCAGTTGGTCTACTTCCAAACAGCCTAAAAATACATATCCTGCTTATGCTGCTCACATAGTGGAACATGTAATATCTTCAGTGTATCTAAAGGCTAACCAGACAATCAGTGGTTTAGTCTAACCCCTTGAATACTTCTGCTTTATGCACAGCTAAAAGGATGGCGGGTCTATAACCTTACTTGTGAGACTCTATCCCTGTCAGCCTCTTTTTCAATAAAACTAAGTAGGCAATAATTCACACCCCAAAGATGTACAAATAAACCTTACTAGTCAGTATTTATGGCCTATTTCCTATTGCAGAACTTTTAACTAAAGTGATACTGCAGTGCTTGTAAAGGCCTTCTGCAGCATGGGCTGCAACTACTAAAACTCAGACCTTATTGTTTATGTGACTTTTTTCCTTTATTCCACTTTGTTTGAATTATTTTTCCTTTCATTCTTTCTGGGGCTTTGTTCCTTCCATCCCTGTTCAGCCACAGCAAGGAAAGAAAGGCATCTCAGGGGTAGGAGATGATGCTCAAAACCACTCAAGGTTCAGCAGGACAGGCCATCTATCATTCCATTTAGTTCAAACACAACACAAAACTTCAGAAGTCTGTTCCAGTTGTCAATTTTATTCAAAAGGCGTCTTCTATATATTTTTAATATATAGAAATAAATATGAAAAGTCTATACAAATATGAACACTTAGAGAGTACCAACACTGCCCTTCATTTTTATACTGATCTTTCAATACTTAAAGGGACAAAATTGCAGCAAATAGCCCACATACTTAATAAAACAAATTTTACAAAATCTGATAACAATGTCTGTTTCATGTCTAAAGGAACCTTTTAGATTGAGCTTTCTTTTACATCTATGCAACCTCAACACAAAAGATGCTCAGCTGCCTTTGAGATGTTCGCTACATAGACTGATGTACATTTTTCTCAAGATGGACAGTAAAAAAAAGTCATACTTAAGTTATACTTCAATACAGGAATTTAGCATTATCACTTTTAATGACATGCTGTGTTAACAGTATTTTTGAAACACAGTCCAATAAATTAAAAGGAATAATCTTGCCTTCAAGTAAAACCCAAGTCATTTCAAAAACTTCAGACTGGGCATTTGCTTTTATATACCATGATTCTTCCCAAAGCTTTAAAAAATTTAACACCATGTAAAATATTTTTGGTATAAAATAATACCATAAAGTTGATGCCCTAAGTTTTAGCTTTCATATATTCCATATTCTATACTGCATTAGTATGTGACTCTGAACTTCATATAAAGTGTTAGCAAGTTCTCTTCACAGTTTAGTTAGACAAAACAATCCTTTTCTAGTCTGGGAACCAAGAACACCGTTGCAGCTTCAGGTCCAAAAAGTATAAATAACAGTGAATTGAGGAGAGAAATCTGGGAGGATGGGACTTCATAACCTGAAGCTGGAATTGGGCAATTGGCCCCAATATGCAAATGGACCAAAGCTTTAATTATAAGTGTGAAACGTCGTCGTGTCTGGTTGTCCATTCTTGGGTCCATTCTGGGTCCAACTTGGATACAGCCACAGACGGGCTCTTGTACTGCCCAAGGTGTATCCTTTGAAAGCCTTTTAATAAATACCTGCTTTATTCCTTTAACTCTGTCTAGCCTCTGTTCCAGGTAGCCTCTCTAGGCATCAAAGTAAGTAAGCCTTTTGCTTCTTGTAAACCACATTTGATAGACTATTTCCCATGAAGTGATATTTTTCTAATACAGGGCATCACCCACATGCACTTACACAATGTCACTAATTTACACATTTAAAAGAGCATAAAGCAAAGTATGTGCTTAAATGGTGAGAGGAATGACTACTATACCAGATACAACTGCTCCTTCAAATGCTGGTTATTTGTTGGGGGTTTTTTGGGGGGTGTATATTTTTTTTAAGAAAAGGTCAAACCTCAACAATATTGAAAGGCAACCACATCATACGGCAAAATCCTCTTTTGTCTTTTCTGAAGGAATTTATCCTTATCCCAGAACTAAAAAATTCCTAGATGTTAATTTAAGAACTGTAGATTGGAATTCCTGGAAATTAGAAGAAATATTTCAGATATTTCCTATTTGGACAATAAAACCATAGGCTTTAGCTAAGAAAAAATATAATAATATAATTTGCTGTAAGTGCACAAAAGCCTAAGCTTACAACTCTCTCCTGTTGATTCAACTGTTTTTCCTTAAGGAAAGTAAACAGAACTTCCCTCTCCTTCATTATTTAACTTACATAAATAACTGTTAGAAGAATATATTTAATAGTTTATCCACATACTAAATCTAAAGAGTATTTGGGAATGCCAATCCTGTTTTTCAAAAAAACTACTGCTTTTACAGCGCTGTAACAATTTTCTCTTTCCATCAAAAAACAGGTTTTTGAGCTCATGTTACTAAACAGTACTCCCATTTCTGATGTTTGAATGCTTGGCTCATTATTTCAAAAAAAAAAAAAACCAACTTGTAGATTAACTGAGAAATAAATGGGACAAGGCTCTACTCAAGGGAAGATATCCAATATGCCTTGGCTTGGAATAGCAGTTGTGTTGTAGGGTTCTCATTCATACCATTGGAGTGGTTTCCATAACAAACCTCCTTGGATCACTCTAGTTCTCCAATCAATTTTCACTACTCTGAACCCTTTCTGAGCTCATCCAGCAAAACTAAACACTTTGCAACACAGGTTTTGCAGGCATTGCTAGAGGTTCTTCAGGCCAAAAATGGTGAACTGTTTCCCAGGAGGGTGAGAGTAACAATGTTAGCAAAGTTTTCAAACATGTTGTAGGGCATTAATCTGGCCCATAGAACCTCCTTACACCGATGAGGGTCAAGACAATAAGACTCCAGCTCTGCAGAGGGTTTGACATTCAGGTTAGAGATCCATCCTGGTAGGGATGGGAGACAATGAAAGACCAAAAGGAAGACAGACCATACACATAAAGGCTTGAAGTATTATTTGGAAAAAAAGAACCCAAAACAAACCCAGAATCAACAACCCAAGGTAGCTGGTAGACACTTCCAAGGTAGGAATGCATTTATCAAAAATTAAACTTTGCCCCATTATGAATGAATTGAAGTTTGGGTTCCTGAGCTTGAAGGGGAAAGGGCAAGGGCAAGTGACCTGTATCTTAAATTATACAGCCATATCCTTAGGACAGTATTTAAAACCTATTGTTAGAAGAATGAATAATTTACAAATGTGACTTTAAGAATACTATAACTAAACAGTAGTTAGAGAAGTTTAAGTTCAGAAAACCTTAATCTTCTTTCTTTTGTGTTTGAAATCGTTCCATTAAAGCTCTAAATATATTTCCTGGAATTTTCTGATGTTTTTCTATGAGAACTTGGACTGCTGCTTTTGTCTGTAGGAAAAAGAGAAAAGATTTTGATCAGAAAACCTCATCTACATACTGCTCATATAATAACACAATTTCTAGGCTCTTTTTAATCCTTTCAAATACCACAGAACTATTGCAAGTTCAAAATACTGTTCTTCCATATTTAAGCCCACAGGATGTGATTGTGGCAACACTGTCATGAAACAGACCAACAAACTAGTATGTCTGATGTCTGGCAGCTGTGATGACAAGCTGTATTAGTAATACACAAGAGTCAAATGACTACAGAGTAAACTCAAGAAGAGACTTAGATCTATAAAACACGTTAAACACCTGCATGATGTACTGCAAGTCAAACTCCTGCCTGTGCCCACATTTGCATCAATAACACTCCTCCAGTGGGCATCAACTTTGATTCTACACATGCTCAGAAGCGGCACTGGAAACACCACTGTGTCTCAGCACATTTGACTTGTACAAAGTAATGCCCTCTGGACCCAAGGCCCCTAAAGGAACTGGTCCTGTGACACATGCTCACACCGCTTAGCTGCATGTGACAGCAGCCTTCACTTTCACTCACAAAACAAACAGGCCAAGGTATGCAACAGCAGTTACTCTTATTATATAAAAGCTCTATAAGGAACATTGAAAAGCATGGCAACATGCAAAAGCTGTGGTGAGAACACACTTCCTATTCTGCCTAGAGAAGCACAGGCTTGTGAATTCTTAAGGCCAGAAACAGAAGAACAGAGAATTATTTGCCTCTGTAAACCAGTGGACAGCAAGGGCAAAGGTTGATGGAACGTTGTTTGTTGGCACAAGCTCCCACTGTTTATTTGAAGTAAGTGATCAACTGTTAAGTCCTTGTAGAAGGACTTTATACATCTGGTCCTAAGTTACTCTACAGATCTAAAATTTGTATAAGGTAAAAAATTTGAGCTTTATTTTTTGCTCTGTATAATGGGATAATGAATACTGTGCCATAGCCTGAAACATGAGACACAACTTTAAAATCACTCTACCTAAATAGGATTCTAGAGAATTCACATTCTAGAGGCCTTATCTAGCAGAATCTGAACTAAAGTCAGAAGTAAGTGAGGGTTGGCATAAATGTAAGATGCCAATGCATGTTTGAAAGTAACTTAAACACATTCTCTGCTGAAAGCCAGCAGTTTTGTGGTCCTGTCAGAGTGACCCCACAAAAGAAACAACCAGTTTTCCATAACCAGGGTCTAGGATATTGCAGACAAACATTTTAAGAGTCTTTTTGCACAGATGTAATCATAGGGTAAACAGTCAAAGAGACAACTGAACTGCCACCTGCATGGTCAAGAAAAGTCTCTCAAGTTAAGTTTTCAGAATATTATAAATGACCATCTGTGGAGTCTTCAAAAATACCTATTTCAGCCCACTCCATCTCACTGCTCCACCACTTATCTGGTTTATGTCTTTGCACTGTGAATCTATTAATAAACGGAATGAACATAAGGACCTGAAAATCCTTTCTATAAAGCATCTAAATCTAAATTAGAGGAACATTTAGAAGTTAAATTGCTGGGTTAGAAGCTGGACAAAATGGAAAAACACAATGGAAAAAGCAGTGAAATTATTTACCTTTTTCTTTTAATGTATGTAATTCCAATAGTTTGTGAACATAGATTTGCTATGTTTGAAAGACTTCCTTAGTATCTTTCCGAAAACACCAGGAAGCAGAATGCTTCCTCCTGGGTGAAGTGCTTCTCTCTATCAACTGAGAGCTGTCTTATCTGACCAAACTTCTTCAGTCTTTAAAGCAAGTTGTTTCTCAAAGCAAATACAGGGTGCAATTAACTTTAAAAGACCTAGAGCATCTGCAAGTTGTAGTAATAAAAAGATAGTGTTTAAGAATGACATTCAGAGTTAGGCAAGTACAAAACTTACCATGATTCCACCAATTTCTATGACTGGTTCCTAGACAGAAATCACTTGACAAGACTTGGCAGTAGTTTTTATCAGAACATTCATTATTTTAAATTTACATATACAGATATCTATCTTACCTTTGCAGCTAGTTCCTCAGCAGTCATATTTGGATCATATGGAATGGGTTCTCCAATAAATGTACGTAGCTTGACAGGAAAGCCCCCGTACAGAGGTACTACTGGCAATCTAATACGTTCATATAGCGACCTAAGTATTTCTAATGTGAAAAAATGCAGTGGAAAGCAGGAGAAAGAAAGGTGGGGAAGGGACAAGGGGAGAGGGGGAGGGTAAAGGAGGGAAGAGAGAGAGAGAGAGAGAGAGAGAGACTGGGATTATTCTGTAAAGCTTTTTGTTCCCACTATGTCTTAACATTGAAACTGGCTTGCAAAGTAATCTAGCCCCCAACTTAGACCTTCAAACAATGTGTCATCTCAAGTGCTATCCTACCTTGACTTTCATTTCCTAAAAGCTGCATTAATGCTTATATCAGACTTATTTCTACCCTAACTTGGTGTGAAATCTTTCCTCCAAAGAGTAGCTGAAACCAGAAGAAAGAGGAGAGACATTCAATAGCTGCCTCTCTGGAGAGGGAGAGAATGCTAGGCAATATAGGTTACAGGTTCAGCTCATTTGACAGGTTAGCATTAGAAACTAGTATTGGAAAAATGAATGTTCAGTCCCACTGAGGTCTAGAGGATCACAAATAGCCTTATCTGCCTATAAGTCAGTCATGCTAATATACTGAATTGCTCTTTCAGATCACACGCACTGGTTGCAGTGAAACCATATAAAAAGAGAGAAAAAACAGGTATTTCAATCCACTCTAAGATGACACATTCCTCTCCACATGCCACCTTCTAAGCATTTATCCCAAATGTACCCAGAAGAAAGTCTTTGAAAAATGTGCACTAATATTATCTTTCTCAATTTCAAAAAAGAAACTCCCATTAACTGGGGTGCTGGCATAAGAAAATCCTTACTGATCAAGATGTGGAATTTTCTGTACACAACCTATAAAAACAAAGATAAAACTACTGAAACTGGAGTAACACCTCCAGTGATCAAGAAGTTACACTCCTCTGCTGTAGAATGCAAGTAGCATAAATCATTTTTGTTTCAATTTCCTCTGTTTGGGATTCTCCCGAACACAGCAACAATTAATTGCTGTTTATTTTTGTATAACATGACAAATGTGTGAATTATTCCAGCTTCTGCATCTGATGCCTTGGCTTTCTCCATGCAATATATAGCTCTTAAACGGAGGGGGAGAGAAACAGCACTGTGATGCCCTGCAGCCCTCTGGTGAAGGTGATGATGAGGCACTTGAGGCAGAACATGTGTTGTGGAGACTTGTTAAGGCCCCTCTGCTAGATAGTAACTAAGAGAATATAATAAAAGAGGGAGTTTAAGACTAGCAAATGAGCAAAGATGTGGGCATCTAATCATCCCAGACTCTTCAGCCAAAAAACCCATCTATTCATGTTCTGGCTGCAAGTTCCATAGAGATAAGGAAGGAGAGCTGCCAAATGCAAGGTTTTGTGAGGAACCACAAGCCTAGTGCAGAATAGAAAAGCAATTACAGATTAAATGTAGTTCAAACCATTCAAACTTTAAGTACAGGTAGAGGTGTAAGCAGAGAACTTTAGGAGAACAGGAATTACGTGTCAGTTGCAAACCTGTTTGCTTTGCTTCTTAACAGACAGCAGAAAACCTAGGGTTGGCCTAGCAGATGTAAGCAGAGAAAAAAGTGCTTTAAATCTTCCTGCCTTTTTCTAGCTCCTTTTTTCTTTATTTTACTGCTTGTGTAAAAGTACAAGAACATTTCCACTGTTAAGTGGAAAATAACTTAATGAGACAATATTACATCTAATGCTGATATTAAATCCTAAAAACACCTCTGAACTCTACCAGAGACCAAACATCAAGAAACAAGGCTGTGTTAAATCTCAGACTTATGAGGATTATTTCTACAGCGATAGGCTAAACACATATGGAAAAATAAACTACAGAAAAATAGAAAATATCTTACTTATTCCTCCTAATGTCCTAAAGCCTTCTCGAACATTTTGTGTAAACATAGGAATGATGGGCTAGGAGGGAAAAAAAATAATTAAGAATTCAAGGAAGATAGCACTATCTAAAAAACTTCTACCTCACTTAAACTCAACAGGAAAATTAATTTCAGAAGTGTTTATCACACAATGATATATAGAGAGCAAAACAAGTATTCTGAAGTTCTTCTATGACCTTCTGCCATGAGGTTTCAAACTGGAGAATACCACAAGATTTCAGTGAGTCACTGTTTCAGCAAGTCTATTTTCCTCTTAGAGCAGTCCAGAATTTCGGAACGTATGGAGCATTTAGGCATCCCTCCCCCGATCTAGCAAGTCACAGTTGTGACTTAAGTGTTTAAACCTCTTACCTAATTTGTAGTTATGCTCAAAGGGAAGGATTCACAGGATTGGGACACTAAACTTGTCTGATTTCTCTCTGCTATGCTGATGGTATTGCCTCACACTCGATGTGTCATATTCAATACACGTCCCTGCCTTATTTCTGATGATGAGTACTTGGAATGGTGTTGAGTATTTCAAGTTTTTATTGCTGTTTTTAAAATTGCAAACAGCTGTCAATATTTACAAGAACTATGAGGGGGCCAGTGACTATATAAAGTTTTTCAGTATCATTTTATACTATGTGCCCACTGTACACAGTATCATTAGAAATACAGAACTCTTCATGGGATTTTCATGAACTGAAATTCTTTTAAACTTTTTAAAGACGAGCACAGAGATGAGCTAGCACATGTAACTTTTCAGACACGCATCAAGTTCAGGGTTTTTTGAGAGGAAAAAAAAGTCTGTAAATAATTACAGAGAATAAAAAGAAGTGCAGCAGCCTAAACTGAATGCATACAAATGTCTTTATTCTAGAACAATCTTATTTGGAACATCTTACTCTTGACACAGAGGTAGAAATCTTTGTTTATATGACAGAAATTCAAAAAAATCTGCTGAAATAAGACAACTTCAACAAGTTGAAGGTCCCAGTTTTAGACACGTTTTTCTGATGTTTCAGACACATTTTTCTTTCCATGAGGAGTTCTGTTTAAGATTCAAGGTGACTTAAAAGTTCATCTTTAATCTAAATAAAGATGTTTTTTCCCACTTTCAGCCTGCCTCTGACACTCTTTCTATTTTACTGTCTCTCAGGGCTTTTTTTAGGGGGGTGAAGCTACAAGACCCTTGTGAGTGCATAAAGGGAACCAAAAACACATAAAATAAAATGCAACTATTACAATCATGGTTGAATCTCAAGTATGGCCTTTCACATGCTATTACATACAATACATTAGTAAAATCTAAACCTGTTGAAAATACATGTTTAAACAGTGCTATTTTCCTTGTGAGAAAAATGATGCACACTTGGGTCTTATAGATGTTCTATTTTTGTATAAAACACAGAGATTTAACTAGTCTGTCTCTGATGGCAACTAAATATAAAACTCCTGGTGTGAGACTTGCTTTTAAACTAGGTATATGCAGAACTATGGACATATGCACACATCTTCCAAGTACAAAACTAGAATGAGAGGGACTCTGAAATGATTACTAAAATAGATACAATTCAAATATATCACACAATGTTAGGCCTTAACAGTTGGTCCCCTATGAATAACTACCTGCCTGCTGACCAAGGCAAATGCTGGGACATTGTTCACGCCAGTGACCAGCCCTGAACATCCCTCACTACCATAAAATGCCAATATAGGATGAAGTGGCAGTCAGTCTATACCCTGGCGGATCACACCACACTTGACAGAAGAAACAGAAACATCGTTGGACTCCATGATCCTGATGGTCCCTCCCAACTCAAGATATCCCATGACTCTGATGTCAGGTTGTTTCCCAACCATGCTAGTCATGGAGGGCTAAGCCATCTCAATACTAACCAGGTGTGTAAAACCACACATGCTTATAAGGAGAAACTATCTTGTATTTCATCTCTTGCTCTTTTAAACTCTGTATTTCCTAACCACACTATTCTTAGCTGACTCTAAAGCCTTCTTATCTATCAAAAGCAACAAAAAGAGTCTTGAAATGTAGTTGTTAGAGCAAGTAGACCATACTCATGACGTCAGAAATCTAACATCAAATACATAATAATCAAAACAGCTTTTTCTGGAAGAAAGTAGTAATAACTTTCTTTGCTTCTCTTCCATGATGCACCATACTTACCACTTTTGCATCAATGGCCACCTGAGCAAAGCCCTTTCGATCACTCCATAAAATAGTATACATTTCATCACTGAAGAGTGCTTCCCGAACTCCCCCTGGGGCAATGGCTAACAGATGGCCACTCTGCAGAGTCCTGACACAAGCTTCTTTTGGTCCATGTAAAACTCCATGTACCTCAAGGAGTATTCTAAAACCTGTAGGGTAAGAAAATATTAATTCAGAAAATGTTAATTCATACTACCATTGAGTACAGATTCCCAGCACAGAACACTATGGCTAAAACTTAATTGTCTAATAAGCTGTGGCCCCAAATCCCTGAGAAGGACTGAAGCATGAAGTCCAAACTACAGATTTTGGGTTGGAAGTTGAAGATTTAGGGGTTTCAGTGGCTTTTTGTCACAGGAAAGTTAGGTGTTATCCCACAGCCATGATTAAACTGAAAATGAACTGTCAAGCACTCTGTGATATCTTTCATGTGTGCCTTCAAAGGAGTTGTTTGACTCAAGGGCACTAGCTCCTTGCTCAAGCTCTACTGTTCAAACATAGCATAGTCCAAAGAGAGAGCAACAAGAAGCAATACCAGGAAACTGTTGTGGTTCTCTTTTGTGAACTTTGCAAAGAACAGTCGTGTGCAAGAAGGAGAATGACGGAAAATGCATCACTCTCTGAATTATGGATCACTGCAGCAATTGACTGTGGTTCAGTCTGTGAGAACCTGGATGCCATTTCATACACAGAGGCATCTGGTAAGCCTCAATTGGGTACACTCACCTTCTGTTAATATTGTAACTGAAGTTTTTGACCTAAGATTACATAAACTCTTCATATCACCTTGAATTTGACTGTCATTCAGACTGTATTTTCTTCAAGAACACCAAAAATTTGCTACAAGCATCAAAAGGAACATATCTGATGAATTTAGACAACTATCCTATTGTTAAAGGACATAATTACCACAGACCTCTGCTTGCAAGAAATAAGTCCTGTTCAGTTGGTTCAATAGATTTTAAAATTATACAGTACTTATGAGTAGTGCAAACCAAAATGGTAACTTTGAATGACTAGGCAGTAAGGGAAACATTATTTCTGTTTCTTAAAGTTTCCCACTGAAGCAAAGAACATTATCAGCCACAGACAAAGAACTGATCTAGTCAAGTTTGCCTCCTAATAACAAATGAATAGCTGTGATTATAAACACATATTTGTTACATGTACACACATGCTAAAGGAGAGCCTAAACAAAGTTAAGAAGACAATCTGTCTTCTCTTACAGCTTGCATAAATGAAGGGCTTGGGAAGAAAAGCATGAGGCAACACATTATCAGTTTAGTCTTAACTAAACTCTGATCTTTAACTAGTCTTTGTAGCTGGTGTGAGCACAACTACTCCCAACTCATCTCTATACCCAATCCGGATCTGTCCGTACGCATGGCCACAGAACACAAGCTGCATTACACCTGTCTCATATTTCGCTGTGCCTGCCTCACACACTGCTGATGACACTCAGTCTTCATCTAGTAGCATTTGCATGGAGGAACACCTGAAATAGAATTTACCTAATTGAAATTCATTTCTTTCAGCCACTTTTTTTTGTGGGATTTTTCAATAACTGATTTTTACAATGCTTGACATTCCCAAACTAATTAAAGCTCTCTGGAATGTACCGGGTGGTAAAAAGCTGCCTGTCTCAGTCCTTTCTGTCAGTGAGCTCAGGAGACAGACAAAAAAAAGTAATGAGCAGGAAAAGAGACTCCAAGGAAGCAAAGACTGCGACAACACCGTTTCTGCATTGGACACACTGGGGAAGGGGTGAGGGGGTGTGTGACAAAGGAACACCATGAGTCTGCCCAGTTCATATATCAGTAAAAAAAAGGATAGAATATTGACAGAATACAAACATAAAAAATGCACCACAGAATAGTAGTCCAGGGAGGTTTCAAGTCTTCACAAAATTTCTCAGCTGTATTTCCTCCCTTGACTTTGAGTATCAACTTTACATTCTGAGCTGTACTTCACAGCCTTGCTAGCAGATCACACATTACTATTGATATCTCTGCTTTAGTACCAAAGAAGAACCTGGCTCCCTTAAAGCAGCTGAGAAACAGAATCTGACACAATGGCCCTGAAAGGACAGCCAGGGTACCTGTGTCCAAGGCAAAGGTCACCACAAAGTTAGAAGAAACACTGGGGTAGTACCAGGTAGCACTGCATGGAAGGGACCAAGAATCTGGTTTTCCATTTTAAACTACAAAACAACTCTCAAAATTATCTAAACACAAATTTTTCAGCCATTCAGAACATGTTGTTACAGACACCAAGAAGTTCAAACCTAATCTTATTCCACAGTTCAACCTGAACTCTGTCTTTTGCCCCAATATACTCTTCTCCTATTTTCCACAAGACTGTGTTGGCAGAAATGTTTGAAAACCCTTTGGAGACTACCCACTAATGCATGTAACACCACTCTCAACTTGTGCATTTTTCTATCTTTGCCCCAGTGACCGTAACATCAGGTCTTGTCAGCTACCGTGTAACAGGATGGCAAGGTTGTCATCATCTTCCCATGGTTGACCTTTAGGACCCCAGACCGAGAGGAACCATTTAGACCATTGAATCCAACTTTCCACAGTTGTAGATAATCACACATATATATCTGCACACCATCTAGTCCACAAGATACTCTGCAACACCTTGTGGGTGTAACAGACAAGAAGCTAAAGCTCCTTTCCTCTGGAACATTGCAGGAAAGGGACTGTCTTAGTTACCTAAAATAGCAGGCAACCTTTTAAAGAGGGCTCCCAGATGACTTTAGGAAGCAAAAATGGCCCATACTATAGCAGTGGATGACGAAGAAGAACACAAGTGAAATCTCAGTCCTCTCTGATACTTTGGGAAAAGGCTTTCTACTAAACTTAGAGAAGTCAACGTATTTCTGAGCACTACACAGCTAAGACTCTAAAGGAACCAGAAAGCTGGAATATTGGATTTGTTTTTCCCTGTGGCAAACCTCTAGTTATAAAAGAAAGAAAAAAAGAATTCACATGACTCTATTTCACATCCTTTCCCTCCAAAATGCAAGAAAAGCATGCTTAATACTCACACAATTCTGACACATCCATGTGTGTCTAACAGACTACCCAAACACACCACCACCCCTTCCCATTCCCCCTGAACACAGTAACTTTTGGTTAAAACATCTTCTGAAAAGGCATCTAATTTAATGTGAATACTTAATCAAGATCAGACAGCCTTAGTATTAGGATAAAATTATGCAGTCTTTCTGGTTTCATTCACAAGAGAAGCAGCATCTACCTGAGTTGCCAGTCATAGATTACTGGTCACATTTTGAAACAATCCACAATATTTTCTGGGCTCTTTGGACTCGTCTCCCTGAACAGCCTTAAATCCTTCACAGAAACAGAGAATTATGTAGATTCTGGAAGTTCTAGTTCTGGTTCTGGTGAGGGGCTTGGAACACAAGCCCTATGAGGAACAGCTGAGGGAGCTGGGGTTGTTCAGCCTGGAGAAAAGGAGACTCAGAGGTGACCTTATCACCCTCTACAATTTCCTGAAAGGTGGCTGTAGTCAGGTGGGGGTTGATCTCTTTCTCCAGGCAGCAACTGACAGAACGAGAGGACGCAGTCTCAAGCTGCGCCAAGGGAAATGTAGGTTGGATGTTAGGAAAAAGTTTTTTTATGAAAGAGTGATAAAGTACTGTTGTAATTCTCTGGGGAATGGTTTTTCCCCTAAGACCCCTAATGCCTGAAACCATATGGTTTGACCTTTCCTTCCTTTCTTGACCTAATTGGCTGAGTGCCAGCCATCCTCCCAGAGTGGGAGACTAGATAAGACCTCTGCACTTCCTTGTTCTCTCTCTTGGACCCTGGAACTCTTTGAGAATAAACGCCTTGGAATAATCCTGGGGTAAGAACCTCTTTTGGAATCTTTTGTCCCGTCCCTCTGAGACATCCCTCCAAAGCCTCTCAATAGCTAGTCCCAGGGGGGAGCTGCGGGGAAATATTTCAAAGTACTGGAATGGCCTGCCCGGGGAGGTGGTGGAGTCACCATCCCTGGATGTGCTCAAAATAAGACTGAATGTGGCACATGGTGCCATGGTTTAGTTGAGGTGTTAGGGCATGGGTTGGACTTGATGATCTTGAAGGTCTCTTCCCGCCTAATCATCCTGTGATTCTGTTCTGGAGGTCATCTAGTCCAGCCTCCCAGTCAAATCAGATCAGGCTATTCAGAGCCTCACCCAGCGGAGTTTTGAAAGTCTGCAGGGATGAAGATTCCCAACTTGCCTAAGCAATCTGTTCAGGTCTCTGATCCCTCTCATGGTAAAATACCTTTCCACATGTCTAATCAAAATTACCTGTGTTGCAACTTGTCTCTGTTACTTCTCAATCTATCACGGTGCACCTGCGAGAAGAGT
Organism: Chamaea fasciata; assembly: GCF_029207755.1. Taxonomy (NCBI): domain Eukaryota; kingdom Metazoa; phylum Chordata; class Aves; order Passeriformes; family Sylviidae; genus Chamaea; species Chamaea fasciata. The sequence continues at coordinate 39,340,643 of NW_027094086.1, read as the reverse complement.
CTGACTCCCTCTTCTTCTCACCCTCCCACTAGGTTGCTGAAGACAGCAATAGTATGTTTCCCCACCCTTATCTGGTACAGACCAAACAAATCCAGTTCTCTCAACCTCTGTACACTGTGTGCCCCAGACCAAAACTGGACACCATATCAGGGGATGTGCTTGTACAGAAGCCCTGCCAAGGGAAAAAAAACCTCTTCACTCAAGCCAGTGGCTACTACATTCATGCTAAAAAAACCTCACTGTGCAGTTTCTCTTCTTTGCTGTAAGGGCACACTGCTGGCTCACATCCAACTTGTTGACCACTAGAATCCTAAGACCTTTCCTGCAAAGCCCCCTTTATCCAGAGAACCGTTGCACAGAATTGCTCCATCCCAGACGCACAGCTCTACATTTGCTTTTGCTGAACTTCGTATTTCTGCCAGTTGAATTCCATGAAGTCACTCTGAGAACAAGCTTCAATGCTCAGTATATCAGTAGCTCCCCCAGCTTGGTATCACCAGTAAATCTCCTGTGCATGCTGCATCCCCTCATCCAGAGGAACTATAAAAACACTAAGTAGCAGTGGTCTCAGTATCAATCCCTGAGGAATGCCTGTAGCTGTTAGCTAGATGTTGTACTGCTGAAACCAGTTCTTCAAGATTAGCCATTCAGCAAGACGTTTCTCAATGCTACTGAACAATATTGGTGGACTCATAAGTATATTCACACTTAGAGCCTTATTTTAAAGCAGAAAAGGAGTAAAATGTAATGCCCCATTTGATAAACAACTGTGCCTATACAGATACACTATGGAGCCAAATCTGCACCATGAAGTAGGTTATATTAGTCATCTGTATGCAAAAGATTTGATAACCACTGACAAATGAATCTGTTGGCAAAAGCAGTTGGAGAGGCAAAGCCATACTGTGATCAGTATGAAAATGCTCTTTTCAGAGACTAAAGCTGAATAAATCTATACCAACAAAAAGACAGTTTTCTTACATGAGTTGGTTCCACTAAAAGGACCAGTACACTACAGGATGCTCCTTGTAATTCATTTTGTGACTTGACAAGACTTTAATCACAAACCAAATTCGGGAAACAAAGTAGAACAAAGTTTTTCACACAGACAAAAAAAAAAAAAAAACTCTCACATAATTAATTTCAGCAGTTGGCAGTGCATTTCACTAGGCAATCCAGCCAAAATTTTGCTCTAAACATATTTTTCATTTTCTATCCTCTTCACCTCACGTTTCACACAAACATGCTGAACACTTGCCAGCTTTCCTCCAAAACAGATTCTACTCGAAACACTCTTCCTGGGGACAGATTCCACTGCCCACCATCCTCAACTGGATAAGAGTTGGATGGGATAAGAAAATACATTGTCCTCCAGACTAATATTCTTAACTTATAGGGCATTTGTTCCAAACAGTTTAATTCTTAATCAGCTCACACCACTCATTCTACCTATATTAATGAAAAAGAAACGTCTTATTGAAATCTTTGCTAATGATTAAAACAGAGAACACTGCTTCTCCTATGATCTCGTTCTCTTTGTTTCTGAACACTCTAGAGTCATTGGAAGGTGTTGCCCAAACAGGACTTTGTCCCATCCTTGCATGGGCCAGTCTCATTCTTGTTTGTAAAGAACATGCCCTTTTTCAAAACTTTCACTAAATTTGCTTGAATGTCTGTTCTGAAAGCTGTGTTCCTTCCACATGATTTTTATTAATTACACAATTAAAAAATTAAAATAAGGATTCCAAAACTGTTTGTTTATAATGAAGTATGTTACCTGGTAATCTAAAGACAAAATGATCAGCTACTACTCTGCAGCGCCTCTTCTTCATTATATGAAGTCTGGCTGAGAAATAGATAAAGTCAACGGGAGTAGCTCCATGATAAAACACAACAAGTCCTGGTCCTTCAGGAATATTTTCAACACCATGAAGCTCATAACCTGTTAGGAGTTAAAAATATAACAGATGTTGAATCTTTATACAACTCTACCCCAAAGAAACTAACTTGTAGCAAGCTGACAAACTGAAACCCACATGGATTGTGAAGTGGTAAGAGCAAAGTGACCAATAATAAGAGGTAACTTGCAGCATCTACAGGAAATTTAAGTTGCTTCAGAGAGAATATAAGTTTCATTTAAGGCACCACACTTTGAGAAAGAGCAAAAAAACCCCAACATTAAAACAAAACACCCAGTCTCACTATCTCGAACTGTATAATTTATCCTTCTTTCTTCAGTTCACTGTTTTCAAGGCTGGAAAGTCATCTGAATCAATCATTCAAGAGAAATCCAAATACAGATTGGAGTCATGAAACAACTATTTCAAGCTATTATTAACCTTCCAAAGTTCATTGCCACCAGTGACTGTTTTAGAAGATTTGACATGACAGCACCCATTTTTAAGTCTCCTTTTACTTCAGGATATGAAGCTTGTCTTTGCTACTTCACTCCAAGTTATACCTTTTCCAGATTTCCATCACTATATACTAAAAGCTAGTTGGGACTATATATGTCTAGCTGAAAAATACATAAACATACATAAGATTCTTCCTGATCTCACATTTCTATTCAAGTTACAGTGCAGAATATATTTAATTAACACAAAATGCCAAAATGAATGCGTATAGAACACATTCAGCTAACACCCAATAGTCCTGTTACAGTATCTTTTTTAAAATAAAATAAGCAAAAAAGAAAACACCCAAATCCCCCCCCTCCCAACCAAACCCTGTCACTTCTTCCAAAGTTAATCAGGTCTGCAATTCCTATTCCATCAATTTAATTCTGAAGGTACTCTGCGCTTTTCTCCCTCTATCTTACTTTCTACACCTGTGGAGCTGCAACACATTGCAAGTGTATCATCTGTCCCACCCCCAGGAACCACTAACTGTGCTCCATGCCAGCCAACTAACACGCACAGCACTGGCATAACACATGTAAAGTTACAGGTATCAATCACCAGGTTTGGGGGTTGGTTTGGGGCTTTTGTTGTTGTGGGGTTGGTTTTTTTCTTTTTTTCTTTTTCTTTTTTTTTTTTTTTTTTTTTTTTTTTTTATTCTGTTAGATTTCAGGAGGAAAAGTTCTTCTTATGATACCCTGATGAATCAAGTGGGGAAAAAAACCTGGAAAACATATCATTCTTTATCAAGACAAGTGTATAGATAAGAGGGAAGCAGCTGGTAGGGCAGAAAAAAGTCACAGCTGTCAATGAGGGACCGGGTAAGAATCTTCTTGCACAAATAAAATGTCAGACCTTATAAAAAGAAAAAGTTACTAAGGATTAAAAGAGCCAAGGCCTTAAAAATAATTTTCTTGGGGGGAAAAAAGTAAATAGCTTTTTATTGTGAAGTGAGCATTTTAAGGTCTTTGAGGTAGCTGTTGATTTTGATGTAGTGTACTTTCCCAGATTTGAAAGTTACATCTTAGTCTTACAAAGCCAATCTGATACAGCTGCTGCACCATCTGGTTATCAATGCCTTCAAAATCCACTTCCCTTTGACTAGAGAACAAATAGAGATGATTTTCAAGAAGGATTTATACTATATGTAAATTGCTCTTAAGTATCTCTTTCTCCTTTAGCTGCATCTAGACTGAATGGCTCTGAAAGAGACTTATGATTTCCTTAGAGAGAAACGCCAAATCATTTATTAAGTCTGTCTTTATAAAGAAATAATAGCAGAAGGACAAAGAACAAGGCCCTTAGTTTTGACATTCTAGTAGAAAAAGTAAAAGACAAGTAAAAAAGTAGGGTTCTGTAACAGTGTTAGGCTCTGAAGTTAATTTCAAAAAGTAACTAAGTGCTCCTTTTAGCCATTATTTGGCATTTTATATAAGACTGGTTCAGTGCAATTAAATTACACTAAACATGTGCTGGCTGACATACTAGCTTTCAGAGAACTGGCATTTATATATTGACCTTCATAAATTGACCCTGAAACGATACAGGTAATTGATCTAGTTTTTAACACAACAGACATTTCATGTCTTCTTCAAATGAGGAAATCCAGAAATTGTTATAAAAAGAAAAAAAAAAAAAAAAAAAGGGGAAAAAAGGCAGTTTAAAAAGTTGGGCATATATCTAACCAGAACAGAGATCTCATTTTATAGCAGCAAAGGAATAAATGCATTAAGACAAAAAACTTACATGCAAAAACATCTCAATGCCTTTTGTCTCAAGCACCACTGACAGTCACTCATAAAACAGACAAAAACCTGGCCTGAACTGGCATGTACCAGCAGCAATGATCAGGCCTATACTGATAAGCTTGAAAGCTAAACGAGGAATAAGGGCTTCAGAAGTTTTTAATGTAAGGTTAGATCTCACTTACCATGCCATATTCTTCCATGCCCATCCCATAAGGTTGCCAATACTTCTCTTGCACCTATCCAAGCATCATGGGAATAAGCTTCCTTTATTTCATTCTTCCTTTGATAAATATGAAGCCAGAGAATGGAAACATACAAGAGAATGACAATAACTCCTGGAAGTACGAAGACTACTACAAGTGGAAAAAGCAACCATAAAATGTAGAATGCATAACTCAGATAATCTCCAATATCCTCCACACCAGTCCATTCTTCCAGAATGTAAGTCAGGCAAGTTAAGTAGGACATAGATGTCGGTCCTGCAGTACAGGATTCATTTCCACCTGTCATCTCCTGTTTAAAATAAAATTTTAGAAAAATACATTACTAAATCTTCCAAAAAGATAGATCTGCCTACACTGTTAAATCATAGAATAAACCTCTCTGATGCATTTTATTTATATACCATCTACCTACTTCCCAGCAGCACCTATTAGAAACATAACAGTTCACACAGCAAAACTTTTACTTGATCTTTACAATCCTTTTCTTTTGTGTACTGGAAATGCTAACAATTCTAATGGAGAAAGACGGTGCAGTTGCTTAATTTCAGACTAGGATTTTATCTCATTGCAAACTGTTCAACTTGCCCAGACCCAGAACATTTATACTGTTACCAATACCAATTAATACCGAATTTCTGAATTTCAGAAAGCTGTATTGATTAGTCTGATTTATTGTTACAATAAAATAAAACCATCTCTCAAGCACTAACTACAACAGGAAACAGCACAATCTCAAATCCAGTGCTTTAAGGAAAACCTACCAAACACTTCCACTCACTACAACCATAGGATGACTCAGGAAGAAGACTCTCTCAAATAAGAAAGCCTCAGCCCTGGAAAGCCCTTTATTTGTACCCAGAAATTTACTGATAGCAAAATGTCAAAACCGAGAGCACAACACTGAGAGGCCGCAGAAAGGACGAGGAAAAAAGATCACCAAAAAAAAACTCTTCAGAGTTTTAACTGCTCTGGCTTTACTGTGACTATGTATAAGAATCTCTCCACTCCAGTGCCAGCTCCTAAAGAGTTACCAGCCCACAGAAGTCAAGCTTGCAATTTCAGGCTTATTATAACTCTGGAGCAACACTTTTTTTCTTCGTTTTGTACAATTTAGGGGACAACTTGCTATTCACTTCACCTCCCAAACACAGGACAACCTGAATGTTTTGCTATTTTAGCTACAGTGCTTGAAGAGCAAACCTAATACCTCTGGGTACAAAAATTATTCTCGGCTAGAAAAAAATGGTTGGTCAATATTCCAAGTTCTGCTAGTCAAGACCAAGAAAAAAAAAAAAAGTTGCAACTGTAAAACAGACTTGTAGAGAGAAATGGATTAAGAACAGCATTTCTAAGAATGAAAAGAATCTAAGCTTGAAGTTGCTGTGTTTTTTTAGAGTGTGACTTAGAGCAGGTAGGACTGCAAAGCTCCTATGCCTAGACAGACATGTACATCTATCATTCTTTTACTCTTCCTCTGTTTTTGCAAGAAACAAGAGACTGAAATACAGAAGATAATATTGCTTTCAGAACACCTGTGACAACAAAAATTACAAAGCAGATCAATTTTACTCCACATTTGCTAAGGGGCATTGAAACATACAAGAGCAGAACTCATTTATAAACTCACTTATTTTCCTATCTCAATTTTTCCTCACATTCTGACAGAGCAAGGATGTCCCTTTGCCTTTGGTTTTGGAAATAGGCCTTTACCCACATTACTCAAGACAACTTCTATTAATGAGAAGAAAGCTGATCTTTGCTCCCAAAGTCCATGCCTGTTCCAGACTAATTCAGGCACACAACATTTAGCTCCTCAGCATGTTCTTGAGGACAGTGTGATGGGCAGCTGACTTATAAGCACATAGCATTAGTGTTTATGAAGTGCCTTTCACTGTCTCTTCATGCACTTAATTCACCCGTATGAATTAAGGGGGAAAGGATGGGAGAGAGAGTATGTGGGAGAGCAACTCTTTTTCATTCCAGTTGCCAGAGCCGAACTCCAGAACCTGTCAGGCAGCAAACACCCACAGCAAGTAAAAGAAACACATCTTGTGAGACCAAGCAAGATTTAGGATTAGCATTCAACACCACAATATTTACCAGATTGTTTTGCCTGGACTTCTCCAGTGGCTCCACCTACTACCTAGAGAACAATATGGAGCGTGGGTTATGGCACAGAAGCATTTTTTCAGAACTGAGAGGTGATTATGTAGCTTAAAAGAATACTTATAGCTATACTCTCCCACTTATTATATATTTTTAATTGTTTATAGCTTTCCCCAAACCCCAAATCCTCCATCAAGTAAATTTAAAGTCCTGTTCACACATGTCAGTCTTGCCTGTAACGTTCAATGCAATACCTCAAATGTAATCACCACAGTTTTTAAGGCTTACTTGCATATCTGTGAACTAACCTGCAACAGAAATTAAGGTCTAACATCTTCTGTGCTACCAGCCACAGAGGTAAAAGCTAAAGTACTGCCTTCCCTTAGGAACAATCAACTCTACCCTGAACAATGCTGCTTCCTCATTTTGAAGAGTATCACAGGATAATTTATATCAGAATTTACACTGTCCAACCTCTTCCTAACTAACCAGTTAAATCAGGTTGTTCAATCACATACTACAGTCCAGTCTGTAGTATTTCCATGGATAGAGATCCCGAAGCTTCTTCAGGCCCCTAATCCAGTGCTTGAATACCTTGATGGTGCAAATGTTTTTCTTTATTCTAGTTCTAGTTGCCCTTACTACGCATTGTGTCTCTTGCCTCCTGTACCTTTGCTGTGAAGATTCTACTTCTCCCTCTATATTCACTCATTAAGAGCAGCAGTAAGGTCATCACTGTGTGGATACAATGGCAGTGAAGGGAAGAAGGCAGATTATGATCAAAAAAAGCCCAGGAGTTCCACATTGAACACCGATTCAACACAGCTCTTAAGTGCTACTAACAGATAACGACACTGGTCTGTTCCAACTCGCTGTTGAGCAGCTCGAAATACACATTTTTAAAGTTCTAACTTGCTAATGCATCAGCTTACATTTTTCACTAAGTTCACAAGGACGCAATTTCTCATTTGACTAATGACAGTGTACACCGGCTTACGCTTACACTTCAGGCTTTATGATGTGGAAACAAGGCTAACACACAATTCCCCTCACTGACTTCTAGCACATGACCCAGAAAAGTCCTTAACTAAACTACAAGGAGGCCTTCAGCTGCAGTCCGCAAATGCTGGGATCACTGAGACCCTAGTGACCACGACAGAAGGAGCGATTACGGACAGCAACACACTCTGCTGTAAACGACACACAGCACGGTTTCAGCATGCATATGCAATGCGTAAGTGAAACCTCTGGAGGACATCCCAGTGCTTCCAAACTGGAAAGACACTGCAAAGCAGCAGCTACGCCGTCCCTGCCCACAAAAACACACGGCCACGGGGGGCGTTTCTACCACCATTAACACTGCCATCGCAAGCACACACACACACACAAAAGCCCAAATAAACGGAAAAAATCAGAAGACCCTGATAATCCTGCTAATGTCACCTGCGACAGGAGAGACTCTAGAATTTAGAGGGTGGTTTAGCGCTTGTTTTGGCACAAGAAGTGGGCTGGCTTCTGCGCCGGCCGGTCAGGGGTCCCTCCTGCAGGCGGATGGAGGGGCTCGAGGCTCGCTTTCCTGACAAGGACACGGCCCCGGCCCAGCCCCGGCTGCCCCCACGGTTCCCATGGCGCTCCGCCCGCAGCCTCTGTGATTAAAGCAGGCCTCGAGCTCGGCGGTGATAGAGGCCACCGCGGCAGGTCACCTCCCGCCCCGGCACCTGCGGGGTGGCGGCGGGGCCAGCCCCAGGCCAGGCCCCTCCACCCGCCCGGCAGCGCCCGCTCACCTTGCCCTGGCGGCGGCGGGTCCGGCTCCAGCCCCGCGTCCCTGCCGGGGCCCGGTTTTACTCTCCGCCCGCCGCCCCCGCGGAGGCCGGGTGCCCGCGGGGTGGCCGGGCCGGGGCGGCTCCCGGCGGCGGGGCGAGGGCGGCCGGGCGAGCTCCCTGCGGAGCGGGGGCGCGCAGGCGAGCGGGGAACTCCGCGCCGCCGGGGCGCGGCAGCCGCCCGGACCCGCGACCGGCGCGCACCGCCCGCCGCTTCCGCCGCGGCGGCAGGGGGCTGGGCGCCGCCAGGGGGCGCGCGTTCCTCACGAGCGGGAGGGGCGGGCAGGGTGGAGGGCGCCGCCTGGCGGCGCGGGCGGGCAGGGGGGAGCCCTGAACCGCAGAATTCCAGAGGGGATTGGGCTGGAAAAGACCTCCGAGATCATGGAGACCAACCTAGGGCCGAACGCCACCGTGACAACTGGACCACGGCACTGAGTGCCGCGTCCAGCCTTTCCTTAAACACCTCCAGGGACTCCACCACCCCCTGGGCAGCCCATTCCAATGGCTAATCTGTGAAGAAATCCCTCCTCATGTCCAGCCTAAACCTCCTCTGGTGCAGCTTGAGACTGTGCCCTCTCATACTGTCCCTGGTTGCCTGGGGGAAGAGGCCGAACCCCAAGGGGCTGCGACCTCCTCTCAGGGAGTTGCAGAGAGTGATAAGGCCACCCCTGAGCCTCCATTTCTGCAGATTAAACATCCCCCAGCACCAAGCTCCCACTGTTCACCCTCCTGCCTAGAGCACTGCGTACCTCCCATCCGCCCCTTCCCCGGGACCTGCCAGGGGGGTGCAATCCTCCTCCTCCTCCTCCTCCTCCAACCCCGCGGCTGTTGCCGCAGCAGCAGGAGCCATACCTGGTACCCACTGCAGTACGTCAGACCTCCAGACACCTCGTGGTTCCGACACGGCATTCACGCTGCTGTTAAGGCATTCCTGACTGCCCGACAGCTGTGGATGTAATCCCTGGATTTACACATATTAAAAAAAAAAAAAAAAAAAAAAAAATTTACAAATAAAAATCAGTCAAAGAAGTAAGTAGTGTTCCAGTGACACCGGGTGCAGCTCCAAACACATGGGTATTGATGCAGTACCCTACCTGCTAGGATGACATGGAACACTGCCATGGCTGCGCCCTCAGCCCTCGGTGGGATGAACTTGGACAGCTCTTCCAGATCCCCACCTGCTGTGCTTTTCTGGCCAGCTTGCTTCCACACGTACATCATCTGCCTCTTGACATGTGCAGCTGCTCAGCTGAGTTTTTACTGCGTAACTGTTTCCATTGTCATCCAATTAATAAATGTGCAGTTGTACACACTCTTTTCTGTGTAACTGCTTCCACTGTCATCCAATTAATGAATTGGCCACAGCCCCAAGTCTGCCAGAGTTCAAGAGGAATTTGGACAGGCACATGGTGCAACTCTTGGGGCTGTCCTATGCAGGGCCAGGAGCTGGGGCTCGATGATCTTTCTGTGTCCCTTCCAACTCTGGATATTCTATGACTCTACGATTTTATTAATTTACTGTGTTATCAGTATGATATTTTTCCCCAATGCAAAATTTTGTGGTTTGAGCTGGTTAAACTTTATACACAAAAAGCTTTATACACAAACCCAGAATTTCCCTGCATTATTTACTGGGCAAATTATACCTAACAAGAGTCATAAATACTATTTTAATTTTGAGGCAGGGACAGGTCACTTGCTGGTTTTCATTTCTTTTTTTGTTGTATGAATGGAGAGGCTACAAAATAAGTGTAGCAAGGGAGTGATTTGATCTGCAATTACATTTCTATTTGTATGACAAGAATTCTAGTTTCTATAACACCAGTTTTTAGTTCTAGTTTCTATAATATTGCTCTAAAAAGAGTAAAAAAATAGAGTGAGCCACTAAAATAATAGAATAACTGCTTATTATTAGAGGAGTACTATAATGTTTCTGGAAAAGTTGTTTACAATTTTTTATTAGAAAAATAACATACATCATTCAAAATCCCTCCTGTTTCTCAGTAATAATTTTGTCTATCATCTTGAGACCCCAGAAAATACTCTTAGACAACTGTGACAGAAGACAACAAATAGAAATTATTTTTTACTCAGAGAAGCTGCAGACAACACAATGTTGCTTCTAAAAGATGTAATAGCCCAGGAAAAACTTAAGCCTTGTTAGAAAATATTAACAGCTGTCTAAAAAAGAGGAGATAGAGACAGGAATCTCTGCTTTGAAAGATAATCAGTGCTCTGATTACATATTTCCTACCCAAGGTCTGTGCTCCATTTTGAGTTACAGCACAGCTCCTAGCATCATGTATCAGGCAGCATGGCATTTGAAAGGTTGTGCAAATTCTGATTACTGAAGTGGTTAATTGGTCACAGAATCAGAATCGTTAAGTTGGAAAGGAAGTTTAAGACCACTGAGTCCAATTAACAGCCTAACTCTGCCAAGCCCACCACTAAACCACATCCACAAGTGCCACATCTACACATCTAATTAACTCCTGGGATAGCGACTTCACCACTGTTCTGGGCAGCCTGTTCCAATGCTTAACAACCCTCTCAGTGAAGAAGTTTTTACTGATATCCAATCAAAATCTCTCGCAGCTCAACTTCCTTTTCCTCTTGTTCTGTCCCTTATTACCTGAGAGTAGAGACCAACTCCCACCTGGCTGCAACCACACTTTCAGGTAGTTGAAGGTGTTGGTCCCCACTTGGGCTCCTTTTCTCCAGGCTAAACAACCCCACCTCCCTCCTATTTTCCTCGTAAGACTTGTGCTCCAGACCCTTTACCAGATTCGTTGCCCTTCTTTGGACACATTCCATGATGGTATGAATGCACTTGAAAAACAGGATAGTCAGACAATAATTCTGTCTAGTCCTTCTCCAGTTTCTGCAATACAAAGAAAGCCTTCAGACTCTGGTTACTTATAATTCCTCTTGCTTCTTCATCCATGTCCATTTTAGTATTCTATAACCTTTTCCTTTAGTTCCTTTTCTCCCTTGACTTAAGCTCAGGCTTTGAATTTTAGCTTGTATCGCTGCAGTGCGGCATGTAAGACTTCACGGTTTGAATTCCTGCTTATGTCCAGGCATAACAGTCTGCATCTTGATCTGCTTTAGTTTATCATCTCCTATGCATGCTGAGTCTCTGCTGAGAAAAAAATCTTTCTGCCTGTTTACAGCAGTTATAGTAAAGGTAAAGTAAAGACTACTGTATCTTAAGAAATAGTTGTGAAGAGCAGGGTCAGGGAAGAATTTATAATAATCCAAAGGGCAGATTCAGTTTTCTACTGAAAAATGGGCAAACATTACATATATTTCCATAGATGCTTTTAGGATGTTGAGAAGAAAGATTATTTACATATTAAGAGTACATGAAGGAAAAATGAGGCACAAAAATTACCTATATTGGTCTTTGAAGTTAAGTCTAGGTTGCATTTAATGGCATATTGGATAGATTACACAAAGTTGTCCCACTCCCACCAATAACAACATCCCACAGCCTGTAAAAACACATTCTGCTTTGCACTAACTTCCAGTTTTCCACAAGTTGCATTAGGAAGACAAGACTGCCTTTCCAAACAGTCTGTACTGGCTGTCTTGCAGTACTGCATTTTCAGGCAAACCAGCAGTGATGATAAGCCTCAAAGATGCATTGCCTAAGAAAGCTTCCCCCAAGCCTGTTCACTGGGAGATTTGAGTAAATACAGCACAGCCATACTGCACACAGCGTATCCAGGGATTTTCAGGCTGGGGCAGCCTCATTCACTAAACATCTATGCTGTGGTGCAATAGAGCATGCACAAACCAGCTCAGACTTGAAAGTACCTTCTACATGTATTTGCAATATTTGCTACACTGAACTAGAGCTTTTTTTTTCCTCTCTTTGAGAACCCTTTTTTTGTGGGGGAGAAGTCTTGGATGCAAACAGTCCTGCTTTTCAGGGTATGCACTACTAAGCTGATGTTTTTGAAGGAGTCTAGCATCTGTTTTAATGGGATTATGTCTCTTTTTGTAGTCTCTAGGAGAATGGTGTAAGCAGTAGCTGATTACCTAAAGCAAGACAGTTTTTTCTGACATGTCTTGCTTGGGGCCCTCAGGGAAGGTGCCCCCCGTGGGGTGGTCTCTGGTGGGACAACGCCAACCCTGAGGCTCTGCTCTGAAACCAGGCTGTTCTCAAAATACAAATGCACGGACCTAGACAACACCACTAAGGCTCTCAGAAGTCGGTATATACTTGTTTTAGGAACCAGGAAAACCTTGGCTGCATGATTTCCTTTGGGGGAATTTAGCTGTTGCATTGCAATTGCACATAAGTCATCTTCATCAATCTTTCTTAGTTCAGGATATTCTCAAAGACATGGGGGAACTTTCTAGACATTGTTTTCTTCCACCAAATCTGTAGAAATTTGTAAATTAAACTGGTTAACACCAACTATTAGTGACCAGTGCTGTATGACATTGTTTTTTACTGTATGCTGTAAAGCCAATGAAATAAACATGAGCATTCTAATCGCTTTTACGACGTTTATCAAATCTCTCCAGTAAAGCTTTCCATATGTTGCCTGGGATTGTTTGGTGCTTGCTTATGAGAGCCTGGACAGCAGTCTTTGTCTGAAAAGAGAAGAGAAATTTGCCTTTACAGACCTATTTTATGCATGGAAGAACAGTATAATTACTAACTTCTCAGAGGTTCAAGAGGGAAAATTCACACATAGCTCTACTGTAAAAAAAAAAAATTGTTTTATATTAACTAGTTGTCCTAATGACACATTTCTTGGAAAAGAACAAAAAAAAAAAGACTGCAGTTTAGGTAGGCTCAAATTGTTGAGATTTATCAGATGTGGTCATTATTTAGTCAAAGTAGCCTTTAACACATGCAAACATTAAGTTTCTGCAATCTCCCATCCCTGAAAATTTTCATCAAAAATTGTGGATAAAGCCTGATCACCTCATCTGATCTTATAGCTGACTTATCTTGAACTAAGACTTTGGTGTAGGAACCTCTGTCTGTCCTTCCCAACAGGAATTCTCCCATAATTTTATCATATACAGCATGTACATAATAAGAAAATTCATAACACTCTTTCTATGAGATTCAAATGCAAGTTTAGGAAGAGAATGAATACAATATTCTATATTTATACAAGAAATAAGAAATTATCTCCTTTTGGTTTCCCTTGTTTATTTAAATTTGAAGTAAGGGTAGCTACATACTCCACTGATCTACCCCAGAGTTATAGTAGAATATCACTGTGAATATAAGAAGAGAGTAGTCAAACCTGACAGATTCATGTCTTAACTCCTTTGCAGGGCAGGATCAGACAGAGGTCAGCCAGGCTACTGCTCACCTCAAACCTCATTTAGATTGCCTTTTTTTTAAAGTAATATCAGCCACAGAAGACCTAACTGTACTCCCACCAAAGTGGGTGGTGATCAAAGGGGGCCGCCAAAGTAAGGTAAATCAATAAAATGGGAAATTTCAGTTTCACTTTTGCAGGTACACAAAATACTGCTCCCTTAAAATACAAGAATATGAATAACCATAAGGGCAGTCATATTGCTTCCAGCCTCCTAAAGGTGCTAAGACCAAATTCTACAGCTTGCTGGGGGTGTTCCCTTGTAAGGGACGAAACCTGTCTTTCTGGTTTCACTTCTGTGAAACTCAGAACAACATGCAATAGACCCTTTAAAAAGGAAAAAAGAAAACAAAAGAAGAAAAGTTAGCCTTGTTGCACCTTTTTGGGGCTAGCAAGGTGGTTTTTAGTACGTGATTTCTGACAGTTGATTTGTTTGTGTATTTCTAGGTTGTAGCAGATTTTTTTTTCATAAAATCCTCCTTTCATCTTTCATAAAAAAATTTAAAGCTGTATTTTCAGTTTAGCTTAATATTTTGCAAAATGCTTTAACTTTATATCTATAAAGACTTTTATGCTCCTGGGCATCACTAGTTTCACCAAACTGTAGGTACTGTAAATATTTTTATATTTTGGATGCAACTTTTTAACGTTTTCATTTTGACAATGAGACTGAAGCTCTTGAAGAACTTTGCTTCTAGAGCCCTATGCTATTCACTGAAGATTCTGAAAGTTGTTATTTATGAAATTTATTTTCATAATTACTGAAAACTGCATCTAAAACGTTATTTTTATGTCATTTCAGTTATCATAATTATTATCAAAGTTATCAAACGCATGGGAGGAAGAAAGTTAATATAACAAGGAGACAGAGCTCATACATTTTAAAAGGATGAGGGCATCCCAATCAACTGTTACTATATCAATATTTACTGGTAGGCATTAGTACATTAAATAATACCAAACCTCAACTGCCCATAGCTGTAACAAGCTAGGAAGAGTGTATATTTGTCTTTATTCAAGCATGCAAAAAACTGGTTTCAAGTGCACCTATAGTAGATGGGAAAGTATGTAGTTCAATAGTGCAAGGAGAAAGAACCTACCTTTTCAACTAATTCCTCTGTAGTTATATTCGGATCATAAGGGATTGGCTTCCCAATGTACGTGCGAAATTTAACTGGAAGTCCTCCATATGGAGGAGTAAAAGGCAATCGAGTGCTTTCATATAACTGTCTAAAAAATCCTGAAATGGTTTATGGGAGAAAAAAATGAGATTGCAGTCACAGAAAACACAATCCAAATGTGAAATCTGATAAATGTAGAAGACTTCTTAAAAATGCATGCTTTATTTGACAGTCAGGAAATTGTTACAGGATTGAGGCAACTGTCCACCAAAACAAAGCTTGATAGACTTAATAGGCCAGAAAAAAAAGACTTCATTAAAGAACCAAATCACACACAACCAGTTACACCCATGCTATTTCCAAATTTGAGCTACCTTTGACCCACAACAAGTGTCAGAAAATCCAAAGTAAGCAAAAGTCTAAAAGGCAAAGTTTAAGATTAAAGTAAGAGAAGTCTGAGAGAAAATAGATAAAACATTCCAAATACATAAAATATATTTTTAAGTTCTTACTTCTTTCTTTAAACATCCTATAGCCTTCACGGACATTTTGAGTATACATTGGAATGATGGGCTAAGTACAAAAAAAACAAAATAAAAAGGTGGAAATGTTATACCAGGTTTGAATTTCTGGTTTTAGTGCCTGTTAATGCAGCTAAGAAAATCACTCAAATACAGAGGGTAATTATCACTCAGTTAAGTAAAGTAAAGTAAACAAGGAATCTTGATATAAAAACCACCAGAATAGAAAAAAAATTCTATTTTTTATCTCCCACAAACAGCTGTTTTTAAGTCACTATCTGTAAATAAAATGGCTGACATTGCACTAGGTTTTATATAACTTCTGTGATATGTATTTGCTGTAATATCACTGACTGGAACAGAAAACAAATTTCCATATTTTCTCTGTCTAAGGCTTTTGTCATGATTGGTGAATAGGAAAGTATTCTGTTTGTGAAGTCTTGCAGAAAGCAAGCAGACATTCACGGTTGGCTCAGCTCATCTGCTTCTCAAATAGGGTCTTACTGAAGCAGTAATGTTTGGATAAAGCTTCACTGGAAAAGGCTTCTCCAGATCCCTGACACAAAAGAAAGGCAACTGTGTGTCCTCACTGACCTGGACTACACACCTTCTGGAGGGCGGATCCTTAGGTACTTACAGGACAAGTTCACTTCAACATTGTGATGGAAAAGAAACACGCTTAAGATACCTGCACTTGAAACAGTCATGGCTCACAGCCTGAGGTAAGATTTCATAATTTGTAGACAAACAGACAGTAATTGTATCCATATATGAAAAGACTTTTTTCTCCTCTCGTGTCCCTTTTCCTTTTTCAGAAACTCTAATTTGAACAGGTTGTTGGAACAACTTGTCCAGAAGGTAGTGAAAGAAGACTTTTGTACTGTTAAGAATCACTACCACTGAACTGAAACTGCATGATGAGAAAAAAAACAAGCAAGAAAAAGACCTAACTAGAGCCTACCAAATAACTCAGAGTGATAGAAAGCATTGAAAGGAAAAAATACCCGAGAGAACAAAAGGATCAAACGTGCCTGAAGTTGTAATAGTAAACTTTTCAAAATGTGAAATTAAGGGACGTTGTTAGAAATAAACCCTTAAAAAGTAATCAGTAATGACTTTTAAAAACATTTAAGTGCCGGACACTAAAAATACCACACTTAGTATTCAAACATTTTACATCTTATAGATGTGCACTATTCAATTAATAGCTGAAACAATCTGTCACACAGACAAAATACCTTAAATTTTAGGAATAGTACAAGAGAAACATATGGTAGGCTATAAAGAAATCGGGCACCTACAGAAGTTACTCTCATACAATGATCAGCCATTGAGGCACAGGGTAGGCAGCAACATTCATTCTCTAAGTTGGAAAACACAGGTATACACAGAAAATCTTGCATTTGCAAAGCAGCACAACCAGATCTGCGGTAACCCACACATTTATATTTGCTGTGCTGGAACTGAGCTGGATCACACCCAGCCATCTTGAAAGTCACAGAATTACAGGATAGCTGAGGCTGGGAGAGACCTCTGGAGAACATGTAGTCCAAACCCCTTGCCCATACAAGAGAATTTTATAAATCATAGTTCCTGTTTATTTTTCACCTAACTCAGCTTGAAGGAATTTTTTGGCACAGATTAAATTCAGAGATCTTCAGAAGTGATGATCCCTCCTGGTTAGCCTGTCAAAACCAAACCATAGACAGACAGTATTTCTGAAGGTCATGGAAGAATTTCATTGAGACAAATATATGTCCCAGAGGTACACTGAGTCATAACATGAAACAGTAACACTTTCTGACTCCTGTTAAGCAGAGTTACACAAAATTAAATGTGGAAACTTTACAGGTAAGGTCTGAGGCTGAAACTACCTTCCTAGTTTGCTTTTCTTCAACTTTTTAAGTGGAAAAACTATTGAATTTCTGTAATATTATGTGATGGATGGGAATGCCTATTCATATATAAAGTAAGTTTTGTCTTGAAATTCCCATTCAAGTAATCTGTGACAGGTTATTAACCACCATGTAGTCATTTTGATAAAGTGTGTGTAGTTCTTTTGTTGATGGCTACACTGTACATAGAGAAAGTTCTAAAATACCCTTATAATTCTATCTTGCTTTTATTCATGATATCTGAGTAACTGTTAGCAAATTTATATTAATTGCTACATAATAAAACAAGTTCTGATATCTGGATGAGTCTATCCCCAGTGCATTTGGTTTTGTGGCCAGATTTTGGTAGAGGTGGAGCTACAGGGTGGCTTATGTGGGAAGCTGACAGAAGCTTTCCTCATGTCTGGCAGAGCCAGTGCCAGCCAGCTCCAGGACAGACAAGCTGCATGTCAAAGCCAAGCCCATCAGGAATGATCATAACACCTCTGTGATAATGTATTTAAGAAGAAAAAAAAAATTGCATGTGTAATTGCAAACAGAGAAGAACAGAGTGAGAAAAAAAGAACAGAGTGAGAGAAACAGCCCTGCAGACACCAAGGTCAGTGCAGAAGGAGGGGGAGGAGGTGCTCCAGAGCAGAGATTCCCCTGCACCCTATGATGAAGCATCTGTGCCCCTGCAGCCCGTGTAGGACCACAGCGATGCAGAGATCCACATGCAGACCATGGAGGAGCCCCACGCCAGAGTGTGGATACCTGAAAGAGGGCTTTGTAGCTGTAGGAAACCAGTGCTGGAGCAGGCTCCTGACAGCAGGCTGCAGACCCATGGGGAGAGAAGCCCATGCTAGAGCAGGTTTCCTGGATGGACTTGTGACCCTAAGGGGGACCCTCACTGGAGCAGGCTGTGCCTGAAGGACTGTACGCTGTGGAAAAGTGACTCACATGTTCATGGAGAACCTGTTGCCCGGGTTGGACTCAATTTGAAGTTTGTCTCCTGTGGGATGGACCTCAAGCTAGAACATGAGAAGGATTCCTCTCTGAGCAGTGGCAGAAACAACATGTGATCAACTGGCCATGAACCCCATTCCCCATCTCCCTGTGCCACTGCAGGGAAGGTGGTAGAGCCAAAGAAAAAGGGAGAGGTAGGGCAAGAGATGTTTTTTAGACTTTTACTTTACTTCTCATTTTCTTGCTGTGATTTTGTTACTAATAAATGCAATTAATATCCCTAAGTTGAGTCTGGTTTGCCCATAATGGCATTCAGTGAGTGATTTCTCCCAGTCTTAATCTCAGCTCATTAATCTTTTGATTTATTTTCTCTCTCCTATCCATTTGTGAAGGCCAGTGATAGAGAGGCTTTGATGAGTGCCTGGCATCCACTAGACCCCAGTCTTTTATCAACCTGGCAGACTAGTCTGGCCAGTATTAAAAAGGATGCAGCAAGAACAAACAATCAAACTTGAAATGTGTTAAAAGATGGGATCCAGTGACTACTATGGACCTAACTTTATATAAGAAGGGATATATAAAGATAATATTGCCCCCTGTATTGTTAAATGTACCGGGTTTGTGTTTTTTTGCTTGTGGGTTTTTTTTTGTCGTTGTTGTTGTTTTTTGGCTTTTTGTTTGTTTGGGGGTTTTTTTTAAGTGTTTAGTTATCTAGGGTTTGTTTGATTCTAGATTTCCAGAAAAATATCAATGATGCCCAAAGTTCAGTGAAGCTTGCAAGCTAATTACAGCAATGCCCACCATACTGGGATCCAGTCAGACTTTGTGATCATAAAAAACCCACAAAGCTGAATAAGGGTAATTATAAGAGATATAAGAACCAACAGAACTGTAAAGGTGAGCCCAGGCTAGTAGCTGTCAAAGGATAATGCACACTCTCTCCCCTCCTGGTAACAGTCCTACATAGTGCCTGTTTACCAAACATCAAAGGACCACAAGACCCTTTCACACTGCAAGAACCTTACCTCAAAGAATACTCAATTAATTAAATAAAATTTTAAAGATCCCCATCAAAAACCAAATACAAATTCTGTCAAGAAAAGGAGGTAACAATTTGAGGTACTACTATTCAGTTATTTCCATGTGCTTCTATATTATGGAAAACTGGTAGAATTAGAATTACTGGCAAGGATTCTTGTGATGTGTTTTGATCAGGGTGACAATCTATGTAAAGGCACTCAGAGTTTTTAATTCAATTTTTATTTAAAAACCCACAACCTGTTACATTGCAGTACTGTAAGGTTCCAGGTGAAGGAGAACATTTGGCAAAAGTTTGTCCAGATGTTTGAAGTAGCTTGAAAGACAGAGATGAAAACAAAATCAATAGAAATCTCTCAAGTTTTTAAAGTGACAACTCTTTCTAACTGTTTCAGCATATTATTCAATTAATACATAAGAAGACTATTAGGGTACTCAAAATGCCCATATGAATTTGACTGAGTTTATCCCATTCACATTCTGATACTTCCCCAGTAGTGGTGGGCAGCAGGCCCACACAATATGTGAAGTATTATGACTACCATTTACCCTTTTGTGAAAAAGGACAGGAAAATGAACAGAAGCCATAAAGAAGAACATAAAACCTGATTTTTAAAAGGCTTCGTAAGACAAGATGTGGAAACAGGATTCCAGGTCTAAAATTACTTTATCCATTGGGTAAATGCCCCTAAGTTTATTCTAGTGTTTATTATCTCCCCACAATAATTTAAAGATAGAGTTATGAAGAAATATTAACATGAAGCACACAATTTGCACCTTCAGATCCTTGGTACTAGGGAGCCACAGCACAAGAGTTTGAGAAAGCAAAAAAAAAACCAAAGTTTGAGAAGCAACAAATTGGATGAGGTGCAAAATAGATATAACTGTACAAAAATCTGAAAGGGATGTTAAGAAATTAAAGTTTCATGGGAAGAACTCAATTCCCTGTGCAGCTTCTCCTATATAGACAGAAAACTTTATGTGGAAGGTCAAAGAGCACTGCAATTGGTGAGATATTCCTAAGAATGAGAGGGAAAAGTGATGGTTGTGCAGTTCATGAAAAAGCACCAGAAAGTGCATGGAAGAACAGAGAAAGCCTGGATTTGCACCTGTATTGTCAGACACAAAAAGCACTAGGTATGCTAAGCCTAAATTAAGGCAGAAAACTTGTGTTTAGAGGTGGTGATGATGAGGAGAAGTGTCAGTTAGGAAAAAGACAGGGTTGCTGCTCTTTCAGCTGCATGCCATCCCACATAAAATAATTTCCCAGAGACTGTATCAGAAAAGCAGCCTCCCAAGTAGATTTAGATATAAGTAGTCAGAGCTAGTGGTAGAAGGTTGTGTTTGTAGATCATCATCCATATGGAAACTGAAACCTCGGCCATGAGTACATTGGTGGAGTGCAAATCAAGAGAAGCACGTGTCTAGAGCACGCTGAGAATCTGACATCTACACTTAACATATGCTTTGTTTTTATGTAGAACTAATTCTTGTTTGGCACTGAATGACCATTTGACGCTGGAGAGGATTAGGTTCCAATTATGGTTTAGTTTCAGCCAGAAGGAATGCAGCTCCTGTGTTCTAACATGTTCCTTGATGTGAATGAAAGCATGGTGAGGGAAATGCAAAAACTGCTTCAAAAATGCACACAGGATTCAAACTCAGACACTGATGTAGACACATCTTGAGTTAATTGATGCAATCTTTCACAAACATGAAGAAAAGTAAAGATAAAGACAAAATCCTAGACCCTCCCAGAATAAATGAGAAGAAACATAAGGATAACACATCAAAGAAACATAAGAAAATGACCGGCTATGTGGAAGTAAGAAAAAGATGTATGTCTATAAGGATAAGAAAAAAAGAACAAAACCTTAGGGCAGTATGGAGAAGTACCACAGTGCAGATTCCTGAAATACAGTCAAGATGAAACACTGGATGCCTGCATGATGGAACTGTAGACATGGAACCACAGAGATCAATGCCTTAAAACAGTCAAGAAAAAGTTTGACAGTTCCACAAAACTCTTGCTGCTTGTGAATGAATGTGCTCAAGGAAAGCAGTGGGAAAAGGAAATGAAATCTTTACTTCCCAACCATTTCTCTTGGAAGATTTCCCAACAAGTGCTCCTAAGCTGCATTTTATAAGGAAGCAGATATGCAGAAAGGATGAACTGGGATTGGTAAAGTATGGCACTCACCACTTTTGCTTCTAGAGCAACCTGAGCAAAGCCTTTTCGATTTCCCCACATGAGCTGGTAACTTTCGTCACTGAACAGCGCTTCCCGAACTCCACCTGGTGAGATGGACACCAAGTATCCATTCTTCAGTGCAACAAGACACTCCTCCCTCGTACCCGGTATAACACCCGTCACTGCCAATAGTAATTTAAGTCCTGAAATAAATAAGTAGCAAATGTACTTTTAATATAACAATGTATCTCCCAAATACTGTTTGCATGTAGGAGCCAGACTACAGCTAAATTAAAATCTAGTAGCTATATATTTAGGCTAAGACAAATTTTTATGAAGGAAGTAAGACACCTACAGAATAAATGCTGGCAAAATGACAAATACGTGACAATATTTTTGCCCAAATAGTATGAAGATGAACCATCTTGTCAGGAATATGTCAATTAAAAAATGCTTCCACATACAATCTTCCATAATTATCAGCCATATTATGTCAACAAAACTTGTGGGTCATAGCTACAAATCTGAAAATAAGCATCTATTCCTCTCTCCGTTTTTTTTACGTATTTTAATACAAAAAAAAAAAAAAAAAAAAAAAAAAAAAAAAAAAAAAAAGAATCAGTACAATAAAGATGACTACAATAATAGATACCTGACAAGAAGCTATTTTTGGTCTTCTTTTAAACTGTGATGTTTAACATTTTAAACATTGAGGTTTTGAGCTGTTTAATTGAGTATTTTGTGCTTAAATTGCAAACTATGTGGATCAAATTGAACTGCTCTAAGACTCTCAAGATGCATGAATGACAGAAGCTAGCAGGGCAATTTCAGCACCATATGAATGAATCATGAATGAATTCACCACAGCGAATTTCCTTCCTCTGTTTCCATGACTGGGATTCCTCTAAAAGACAGATTGAGAACCATAGACATACTCTATGCTTTCTAATATTACCTTCATATTTTAAATATATCACTTTGGAACTCTGATAGAAAGCATTTCCAGAATCTTCAAATTCCCTGTTCAAACAGCATAGTTTGAAAAAAAAAAATTTTATATTAATAAATGGAAGCACCAACTCTGGACTGACAGAGGTCTGCAACAAAAACTTTGGAAGACAGTGGGCAACACAGTGCTGAATCCTGTAATTTAATTGTATTTAATCTTATTCAAGGTATCATGCTTGATAGATCTTTCTGTTAAAGACAGATGTTGACCTTGTTTAATCCCTTTTTGAAATCAAGACACATTTCTGTTTCATCCTAAAGTCAGGAATGCCATATCATTATTAAGCAAAGAGGTTCTTCATTTGCTTGGCTTTAAAACTTTTGACAAAAAAGTATGTATGTATTACATGAAAATATTATCACTTCTTATTCCCCTTTTCCAGGTTTCACAGATTTTTTTATCCCTCAGCCACGCAAGGCTTCTGTCTGATATCCTAACTCTTCAAAGGAAGCCATGCCACACCTCTGAATCATCCTTCTCCTTTTTTGTAACTTTATTACTTAGCAGCTATTCTGAGATGGAGAGAACTATTAACTCACAAGAAGAATTCTCCTGTAACTGTAATTAATCCTGGAAATAAACAGAACTGAGGTCCAGCATATGGTCATGAGCATTCTTTAAAAAAACAATCTGTGAAGTGTAATATGTCTTTGCAAAAAGCAAGCAAAGTAGAGCGAAAGAAGGTTAGGGAGGAATTTCACTTTTAGACACATCTTCTGATGCAATGGGGAGGTCTAATTTTAATTATTTGTAGTCTTTCTTACCAGATGCCTTTTTATAGCCTTTTTGAAGGTTGATACAGCATTTGCCACCTTTTGTTGCACTAGCATGAACGTAATGCGATCAATACGTTGTGTACACACCAGTTGTCCAGGAACTGCACAGCTGAGTGTTGCTTAGTCCTAACAAATGTGTATTTTATATTTGTAATAAAAATCTGTGCTAGGGACACTTCAATTTCAACAGTACCCTTTTATTTATCCCTTAAAAAAGGAGTCTCCTTTGCAACATTTTGCTAAACTTTCTCTTTTTTTGAGGGTTCTCTTAAAAGCCAATCATCTTTTGATGACTTCCTACTTCTGATATGCTCAGTACTACCCAGTATTTGCTAAGTATGCCTTGAGAAAACTATTGTCATCTTTCTAGGAGTGCCTGAATGTAGTTTTAGCATCAAATTTACTTGAGTTTATAATACTTGTTTTTAGAAAAACTTTGTTTTCCAAAGAATGTCTTTCTACTTCTAAATAGCTTCCTCTATTCTCTATATTAAAACAGCTTTCAATATTAGTGGCATAAAGGTGCCCTTAAATAATTCCCCTGCTATTCCTTCTGGACACTCTTCTTTAGGCCTTGTTTTTCTAAAATTGAATTATCTTTGCTTCTCTGTATCTTCTCCTGACCAGTCAGCACTGGGTCAATAGTAGAGTCCTATCCAGCATTTTGTCCTGAGGAGTGACATTTCATCCCAAAAGGATTATATGTCTATTTGTTGGCTTTGGAGGGTTTACCAATGTTTTCACTGAAAAGACAGGATATGCTACCCTGTTTGTCCTGTTACATCTACCAACTTTTAGTTTAAAAATCTAAAAGCAGTCTTTTAGTTTAAAAGCTCTCTTTCAAGCATAGTAAACGTAAAGTTCACCAAAACCAGGAGAAGTTAGGTGAACCCAGAAAGCTTAAATACAAGAGGACATATTCTTACCTGGTAAACGAAACACAAAATGATCAGCTACTGACAGGCAAAGTCTTTTCTTCCACAGAAACAGCCTAGACAAAAAGTAAAGGTAGTCTATAGGAATAGCTCCATGGTAATACACTAGAATGCCTGGTCCTTCTGGGAGGTTTTCCACACCATGAAGCTCATAACCTGTTTGGGATGGAAAGCAATACACTGACAATGATATCTGTA
This sequence comes from Chamaea fasciata, assembly GCF_029207755.1. Taxonomy (NCBI): domain Eukaryota; kingdom Metazoa; phylum Chordata; class Aves; order Passeriformes; family Sylviidae; genus Chamaea; species Chamaea fasciata. Next base: position 39,316,366 of record NW_027094086.1, on the reverse strand, counting down.
AAGCATCTGGCAGTTTAAAGAAAACTTTTTACTGTCCTTTGTTAAATGACCTTCAGAGACTTGTGAAAGCCTCTGTAGTAGCTTTCAAAATAGTTACGTTCTGGATGGAACTTTTGGTCAAAAGCACAAAGAAAGTCCCTCAAATACCACAGCACATCACTAGACTGATTTGTTCATCAGTTTAATCATGAGATCAGACTTGAACCCCACATTTTCCCCAGTGCGGGAAGTAAAGTATTTATTTCCCATTAGGAACTTTTTTGTAAATAGTACAATAATAATATTTTTAAAGAAATTAGTAACTAGTGTGAAAATGCTTCATTTTCAGAAACAAAGGCAAACAGTTTGGATACTTTCCTGAAATCTGGAAGTATGAATCTCCATTCTGTGTCAATGAGAATGAGGAGTTTGGGATTTTCCATAATAAAGTGTTCCTCTTTTAGAGAAGGTGAGATGTTTAAATTGAAACCATAATCTGTAAGAATCCCAAAGAGAGGTTCTCGCTACAAGAGTTAAGTATACTCAAAGTGGAAGGGAATTTCCTCACAGATATGCACTTGTATGAATCCTTGTCATGACCCTTCCTACATTTAGTTTGTTTCAGGTGGAGCCAGACGAGAAGACTAATATACATATACAAAGACTTGAGAAAGACCCAGATTTTGCCAACTAAGAGCTCTGTTCCACCTTGTCTGCTTTCATTTCCATCCCTACTACAGCTCCTGCCATGAGCCATTTGGATGGGATTAGAATAGGCAGAGTACAAGGAGGATGTGGAGAAAGTTTTATATTACAAAATGTTCAAAGACACCATACAAAGTATAATAAATGTAACTTATTTTCATCTAGTGGAAGAAAAAAAATAAAATTAAAACTTCTGTATATTTACCACTTACTGTAAATCAAAGCTTCAGACAAGTCATATCATACTCACCATGCCATATTCTTGCATATATATCCCAAAAGCTTGCTATTGTTTTTCTTACACTATTCCAAACATCACTCAAGGGATCTGCTTTTAACTCATTGTTCCTCTGATATATTAAAAGCAAAATATTACTAAGGTAAATGAAAAAGACGATTGTTAAAGGAACTATAAAAAAAACTAATATTCCACTAATTGTCAGTGAGCCAATAATCACATGAAAAAGGTATTTCTTCAGGAACTCCACAACAGTCCATTCTTCCAGTGCATAGAAAAGGCAGCTGAGGTTGGTCATTGGTATCTGTCCTGAAGCACAAGATTCTTTTCTACCTATCATGTCCTGCATGGAAAAGAAAGAGAGAAAAAACAAACAAACCAGCTGTAGTTTCTCAATTTAGGAAAAAAGGTTTCTGTAAATCCACCTGATACTTATTTTGGTATAGCACATGTTCAAACATTTTGTGTCTCTCTGTTATGCTAACATAGCTGCTGGCTAGATTATCCATGTATTTATGGAATAGGGGCTGAAGGACTGGAGTTCAACAACGCCTCAGGATCCCTGCAATGTGGTTGATCAGATGATTTCTCTCAAAAGAGGGTAAGTGGATAGTATTTTTAGCAGCATTAGCCAAGAGTGCTGCCAGAGGTGTGGGCTCTCCCTGTCCTCGGCAGAGAGCCCAGGGCTTCTTCTTCCTCTCATGCTGGCAGCAAGGGGATGAGACAGTGGAGTGAGAAGCAGAAGGGCCACTGAGCAAAAGCAAGGCAGCCATGGCTTTTTCACAAGGCCTAGGGCTGTCTGGGACAGCACTTGGTACTGCTGTTAGCCCTGGGAAAAGCAGCTTTCTACCCCTCATCCATACAACACACCTTTCCTTCAGATCTTCCAGCCCTAGCAAAGGCCAGGAGAGCTCCATGGCCCTACTGATATGTTTTCCACATGCAGTTCCCTAGTTCATCCATTCCTACAGCTGACCTGGCCTGCCTGACAGCAGGTAGTGGTTACACTGGAATGCAAGAGCACTCCAGCATTGTTGGCTGCTTTTAAGATTCTTGAGCATTAGCTAGAGATTTAAACATTGCAATCCTGTTCAGTAATCCATAACTGAATACAGATTTTCTGTGCCTCAATCAGGTTGCTACTTGTTTAACGGGTGGATTTTTCCGCTCCAGTACTAGAGCAAGTACCTACAAGAAACAAATCTAAGTGCCAAAGTCAGTGCCAGGATCATAAAATACAGCAAGCTCAGACTTCTCTGACTTTACATCTTCAGCTGTGTACTTATATGAGTAAAGTTGCTGTACACTTCTGTTTTCCTTATTTGAAGCTTTGGGCAGAATATAGGGGTGGACTGGTGCAAAGCACAGCTCCCTTCAGAATTATGGATGACAAGGAGTACAGCAAACAGCAAGAGTGGAAAGCAGCCATATGAACAAGCACTAGAGCCTAAAATGCATCAAGACAAGCAAGCCCCATGGCAAGCCCTGCAGAATGAGTAGCTGCAGTAGCTATAAATTTGTTCTCACACATGCCAATGAAATGTGTCCTTATCTCAAACCCTTTGAACTCCACACTGGCCACCAAAAAGGACTACTTGGTTTAACCCTAGTAGGCAGCTGAGCACCACGCAGCCACTCACACAGTCCCCACTGCCACGAGATGGGTGAGATAATCAGAAGATTAAATGTGCGAAAACTCTTGGTTTCAGACAAAGGCAGCTTCATAGGTAGAGCACAAGCCAGGAGGATAGTAAACAAAAAGGAAGCAAGCACTGTGTTAAAAGATGCTCAACATGGTACAAACAAATGAAATCAGTATGACGAAAAGTAACAAGTATTTATATACAATCGTTTATATCCTGATGACTGCTGCCTCACTAAGATATAGGAAGATCTGGACATTTTCTCTGAAGAGACATTTTATCAATAATATGAAAGAAAAAAAGGAAAAGTCTGTATGATTCAGACATTAAAATATATCTGTTTAAGTAGTGTTTAAGAAGGACAAAACTGATGGTGCAGTGCTACTCTATAGTAAGTTATTGTTTTTAAGGTTCTGATAAAAGCAAGGACTATAAATCCTCAATGTGTGCAAAGCATGCTGTGCTGACAGAACCCAGGAGAAGGCTGCAATAAGGGGGCTTGCCTCAGGCTACTGAATCAGAAATACTGAGCAGTACTTAGAATAACTTGCTCAGCCTGCAACATAGGGTGAAGGAAGTGAATGGATTTTGTATTGTTATTGGGGATTCAGATCTGGAACACAGACTACTACAGCTGATAGCAAAAGTGTCTTAAAATCACAGATAAAATGTCCATATCCATAGCAAGTGCATCAATAATAACCCCTATATGATATGGGGATCAATTTGAATATACAGATCACTGATTAGTAAGAGAAGGTATAATCTACTAACAAGATTGAAGATGATTCCAAAGCCCCCAGCCATGAGTAATTGCATACTCAACAGCCAGATAAAATTCTGGCAAGAGAACTGAAAAGCTGGTAACTTATGCCACTCATTCTAATTTTGTGGGAAACGGACCTTGTAAACAAATTCACCTCCATTCTTTGAAGAAATGATAGGTTAATAGCTTGTACAGGTTTCAATTACATATATTTTTAACAGAAGCTTCTTAAAGAGTCACTTTAAGCTGCACATGAGCTGCTATTTGAAAGTCATCCTTCCACCAGTCCTACAGTCTATGTTCTTACCCCCAGGATCTCATGGCTCCCTGCTAAAGGGATGCCAGTGAAAATTCTGGCACCAGCAAAATTGCTCTTAGGAACAGCCCAAACTTGGCATATGGGTATTATGCAAGTATGTTACCAATGCCACTTGATATTTTTATTAAAAAATAAATCTCTTTTAAATGGAGCACATATGAAATTAATGGTGTCATTGACTAGCATGGCAACAAAATATCCATCAGTGGTGGAATCTCTACCAAATGAGAACTGAATCTATGTCCTACATTATTCAGCATTTTCAGAATTTTCCTCTAATATTAATAGAATATTTACATTGATCAGTTTTAACAATGTAACTTTCCACTGATTCCTCTTCCTCCAACCCAATTTTTATGTAGCAGAAAATTACTTGCTGGCTGGAAAACCACTACCCTTAACTTTGTTAGCTCACAGACTGCAGTATAAATTAACATCTCGATGTATTAATTTCTGATTTAAGTTCAATATAGACACCAGAAAAAAAGAAAAAAAAAGATTTAGAAAGAAATTTAAATACACCAATGTGCAAAATTGTATTTTTTTAAACCTACAAAACAGATTTAACAGTACAGATTTGACCAAAGACATCTGAAAGCAGTTGAGTAGACACAGAATGAGTTCACCTTCTGCCAGTCAGCTGGCTGAGTGGGATACAAGCTTATTCAACATCATTCCAGCTGAATCCAAGGGTAGGAAAAGAATAAATAATTGACTGATTGAGGAAAAACTAGAAGCACCATGGCTTTTTCTGGAAATTGGGTACTCAATCTTGTTTCAGTTTCTGCTCTCACAGTTCAGTTGCACACTACCTCCAGTATTTCATAGGAAAAGAATGCATTCCAATCACTGAAACCCAGACCCTGGTATTTGGACTATATGATGTGAGTCCGACATGGTAAATGCATCCCTCTACTCTCAGTGTAACATCAAAGGGCTACAACAGGATAGGGCTCCTATTTTTCCATGTTCTGCTGGCTATGTCTCACCAGTCCCCTGCTGAAACCACAAATACAATTTTGAAGCATTCTTTCTATCAAACACCATATATGAAATTATTACAACTATATGACTGCCCATTGCAAGTCTGTTACTAACAGCCTCCTTGATTATGCACTAGGAGACAATGCAGGAGTGTTACCACAAAGTAAACACATTTACTTGTAATGCCTTTGATTTGCCCCAAATGTCAAATTTAAGAGAGAAATTTCTCTTCTGCTTTTATCAAATCTGAGCCAGGAGCAAGTCCAATGTACTTCAATACTGAATATCCTCTAAAAGGTTAAGAAGTGGGTATAGTGTCATATTATTTACCAAATAACCCAAACAAACATTTTTTAAATTGTCTACATTTTTCTCATCTTATCTAGTGATGGACTTGAAGCTATTGTTGTGAGTGATTTCATTGTTCTTATAGACAACAACATGTGTGTTGACATGCAAGGTATTTGTTTGGGCTCCACCTATAAAGCTTATTGAATTCCAGAGTAATCACTTTATCTACAGTGTAACATTACAGGTGATGTCAGAGAAAGACAGAACTACTGTCTCCCTACTTAGAGAGGAGCTCCCCTTTCAACAAAATCTCCTGTGGTACAAGTCATTCAGATCCTTAGGTCTTGCTGAAGCATCATGTGCTGATAAGGATAATCTTACCAACACTGTAATCCCAGGGAAGAACAAAGCTGTCACAAGAGATATTACATTAGAATTAAAACCCTGTAGCTGGCTTTCAATCATGACTGAAGAGTCATAATCTTGGTCCTGCTGATCACTAGTTTGCTCTTGGCACTAAGTTTAGCAGAGCATAGTGAGAAAATGCTTTACACAGGAGCAAGTGTAAAGTAACTGCAGACTCTTGGAGAGAGAATTTTTTGACACTTGCTTTCTTGTGGCAGGCTCCTACTCTTTGCTCAAACTCGGTCTGTTTCATGGGAGGAGTCATCTAAATGTTACATTTCTGCCTCTTGCTTTTCAACATAAATAAAATTTCAGTTTCATATTTCTGGGATGTTTTGTGGCAGTTCCATGGAAAATAACTATCTTGCTGGTCTCACCCTGCCACCACCCACTTTATTTCTCTCCATAAATCCACCCATCTTGTACTCTCCTGTGTTTGTAGAGCTTCCTTCACCTTCAGCACATCCAAAGTGGATAGACTGTCCAAAAATGGACAGTCTATCTCCCTCAGATGGAAACTGTTAGCAATTACACTGCTCAGTCCTCCAGGTTTTTGCAGCCATTCTAGCTTTTTCACACACTAAACCCAGCACACTATTTCCCATTTACAGCCTCAGCAAATATGAATAACTGAATTCCAACTCGGTTTGGTTGAGCATATGGATATTAGGCACTACCCCTAGCTGAGCATCCTTGCTCAGCTTGGTTGCCAGAAATGTGGCAGGTAAGAGCTAGAAGAACAATAGAATCATAGAATGTTTGGGTTGGGAAGGGACCTTAAAAAGCATCTGGTTCCAACCCCCCCTGCCATGGGCAGCGACATCTTCTACTAGCCCAGGCTGCTCAAAGCCCAATCCAACCTGACCTTCAACACTGCCAATGATGGGGCATCCACAACTGCTCTGAGCAACCAGTATCTCATCATTCTTACGGTAAATTTCTTCCTGATATTTAATCTAAACTGCCCTCTTTCAGCTCAAAGCCATTCCCTCTTGCCCTGCTGGTTACGTGCCTGTGTAAAAAGCCCCTCTCCAGCCCTCTTGTAGGTCCTTTTCACACACTAAAACGCTGAAATGATATCTCCCTGGGGCTTTCTCTTCATCAGGCTGAACAATCTCAACCTGTCTTTGCAAGAGAGTACTCTGATCATCTTTGTGATGCTCCCTTATACCTGTTCCAACAGGTCCGTGTCTTTATGTCATTACTATGCTGAGAACTCCAGAGCTGGATCAGCACTTCAGGTGATGCCTCGCACCCGAAGCAGAGTAGAGGAGCAGAATCACCTCCCTCACCCTGCTGGCCACACTTCTTGAGATCTAGCTCACTAGCTTTCCTTTTCCTGAGCACACGTGGTCGGGTGTATGAAGAGGGTATACAAGGAGCAGCATCTGGGTTCAGATCGGGTACCTGACCTGCTCAGGCACAAGTAAAATACAGCAAGTGCCCAACACCTACATTTGTCCCTTTTCTTCACCTGGGAATGTCATGTAACGTCTCCAAACGTCAACACCGCGAAGACTCGGGAGATTCCTCAATGTCGTGAGCTGAGGACCCCTAAGAGCAGATCGTTGCTGAAGCACGGGAGTGCTGGAACGCGGCCGGACCCTCCCCCGGCGCCGGCTCCACTTAGGGCGGCACAGCCTCCTCCCGCCGCCCTCCGTCCCGTCCCGTCCCGTCCGGTCCCGTCCCGTCCCGGGTCCCCGCCCCGCTCACCTGCCCGCGGCGGCGGCGCCGTCCCGGACCCCGCGGGTCGCCCGTCCCGGGATAAGCGCTCCGCCACCCCCGCACCCGGGCCGAGGAGGAGGAGCTGCGCCTGGCAGACGCACCGGGCTCCGCGCCCAGATCTCCACGGAATTCTTCAATGATAAAAATCCTGGGACGGGCGCCGGGAGCCCCGCCTGGGCGCGCTGGGATGGAGGAGCCCCTTCCCATCGCAGGGGACGCCCAGAGCCTTCTGCGCCTTTTCCTTCTTGGAAGAAAGGCTCCCTGGGACGGGCTTCCAGTCAGTTCATGTCTACACTGATCAGGAAAACTTTCCGGCAGTGTCACGGACTGCTAAACTGACAAAATGCACTGGTTTTGCAAAGGAAATAACCTCATTAAAAAGATGAAGAGGCTTGGGTGTCACACAAACTCGGGATATAATTAAAGCAGAACACATATAGAACATGTTAATATGGCTAAAATCAGCAGAGGAAACCTGAAATGTAATAAATACCCTTACATTGTACTGTTGTTCACTCTCTTCCTTATATGATGGAGGTCTTATTTAGACTGATACAACCAGTAAGTATCAATTTTGAAGTTCAGGAAATGGTTAATCCAACCTGTTTAAGGCAGGTGATTGAATTTCATTGATTTGATTTGATGCAGAACAAGAAATTTGCTCCCATGAAGTAAAATGCATGACTGCAGTACACTGCCTCCCACACACGCACTGCTGTAGCTGTGGTCTAGGGGAAGGGGACACAAACCTGCAAAAAAAGCATCCACCACTGATGCTTTTCTGTTGACTTCTGATTTTCATGGCACAAGACAGATTTCTTCAATAACAGGTTTTCTTGTGAGAGAATAAAAAACTTGATATTCCTTGCCTAGCATGAAACAGAAAATCCTTGGAAAAGTGGTTTTGCTAGTAGAGAGTTTGATAGAATGCAGATAGAAAGTATTTAAGAGGCAAAAGTACATTTAGATGACCAGTGCAGAGAGAAAAAATGTTGTATATAATACTTACCTGCTAACACCAAATGTAGCTGAAATTATTTTGCTTTGTTCACATGTGTTTTGTTTCCTTGTGTTTGCATGATGGTGTACTATCATCCAAAGAGTCTGTATGGAAATGCAAGAACTAAAATTACTATTGAAGGACAGCTAGAATGAAACAGCAACATGATAATATGGATATTGAAAAATACATTGGAATAAAAAGTACTGAATAACATTGTGTGGAAAAAAAATGCATTACTATCTTTGCTTTTCCTTCTCATGTTTTTTCTTGAGAGTCATCTTGAAGAAAAATGGTATGAGGCTTTTTCAGAGTATTTTTAGGAATCTGATATGGGCTTCTATCAGCAGATTTGCATAGGAAGGGAGATTTCTAATGACAGACAAAACTACTCTGAGGAACCCATATGAAATCAAAATTTAAGTATTTGGATCTCAGGGAGTAGGAAAACAAAATAAAAAGACACAAAATTTCCACAGCCTGGAAATTTTAGGTGAAATAATGGTCAAACATTCTAGAAAGTTTCCAAAATTCCTACAGGTGCCTTGTGTACAATGTGTACTATCATGACTATAAAGATTCTACAAGAAATAGAGCAAAAGGAACTGATTGGTATAATAAACTATGCCATGTGAATCAGAAGCATATGTTAAACTTCAGCTAAAAATAAAAGTAGCAACCAAGGTGAGATAAATATAAAAAATTATTAGGGCTGAAAAGGTACTTTGTTCTAATTTTGAATTAAGGTAATGAGATAGAGAATTGGCAGATTGATCATAAAGATGAAGGAGAAAAAATAATAAAACTGGAATGAAAAAATCAAGGTTCAGACATGGTAAGAATAGAACCAGTTTGTTCTCTCATTCTATGCAAGAACAATGTCTATCAGATTAAATTCCAATCCCAGTAGTAAGGAGTTTCTAGTAGCTTTGTGGAGTTTAGAATACCATGTGACCAAGAACTGCAAATTTAACACTCATATTTGAGAAATTAAGAATAATTAGGTGTCTCCTGCCTTCTGCACTACCCAGTGTGTTCCAGACCAATAAGTGTTAAGAAAACAAGAGTTCAAGATGTGGAGAAATGGTAAACTCTTTACCTTTTCTAATTGGTAATGTTGCCAGGCGGTCCTGCCAATGGCATGAAGCTATGGGAAGGGTAAATATAACCTTAGGGCTTATCTCACAAAGTTCCGGGTAGGATTACTGAAGTGTTACAGCTAACATTGAAGGCACAGCTGAGATCTTCTCTGAAATATTTTATTTCATTCTATTCTTTGTTTACATAGATCAATTTAGATTGAAACAAGGACAGAAAACAGTCCAAAGAATGAGGCAGAGGCATGTGGCCTTTTGTAACCCATCAAAATGAAATTTAAAATGGGATGTACCTGTTGCTGTTAAATAATTTCGAGAGTAAGAAGGTCTTGGTAAAAAAAAAAAAAAAAAAAAAAAAAAAAAAAAAAAAGTAACTCAGTTAAAAATCAGTCAAAGCACAGAATAAATGAGAATTAATGGCAGTATAACTTGGGCACATTTTATACTCCAGTAAGTTTTCCAGCAAGAAAAACTGAAGTTATGAATCTGTTTACAAGAGAAGTAAGAGTTTCTACTGCTATTTGAAAGTCGAAAATAAATAGGTTACAGAATTTGGCAGTCCTGAACCAGTGTTGCTTGCATGACACTGCAGATGAGTTGTGCTGGGAGATGGCTCCCCTTCATCAAGGATGATTCCAGTAGAACACAGAATGATTAATCCTGTCAGAAGCTGATCATAAGTGGTGTTCCCCAGGACTCAGTGTTTGGGCCTTTTTAATATCTTCACGGATGACATGGATGAGGGGATTGAGTGCACCTCTAGTTAGTTCACAAACAACACTAAGTTGGGCAGGAGTGTTGATCTGCTGGATAGTTGGAAGGCTCTGTAGAGAGATCTAGACTGGCTGGATTGATGGGCCTAGGACAATTTTATAAGGTTTGAGAAAGCCAAATGCTGGGTCCTGCCTTTGCATCACAACAACCCCACTGCAGCTCTACAGGCTGGGGGCAGAGTGGCTGGAAAGATGCCCAGTGCTAAAGGACCTGGGGGTGCTGGTCAGCAGCAGCTCAACATGAGCCGGGAGTGTGCCCAGGTGGCCAAGAAGGCCAGTGGCATCCTGGCCTGCACCAGCAATAGTGTGGCCAGCAGGAGCAGGGCAGTGATTCTCCCCTGTACACAGCACTGGTGAGGCCATGCCTTGAGTCCTGTGATCCCTCTTCTCTAAAGCAACAAGCAAGACAAGATGGTGTCAAGTTGCACCAGGGGAGGTTTAGATTGGATATTAGGAAACATTTCTTCACTGAAAAGGCATCGGAACAGGCTGTCCAGGGCAGTGGTGGAGTCACCATCCCTGGAGCAATGCTGGAGGTATTTAAAAGGCAAGTAAACATGGTGCATAGAGACAGGGTTCAGTGGTGGACATGATGGTCTTGGGTTAATGCTTGGACAAGATCATAAAGGTCTTTTCTGCCCTAAATTATTGTGATTCTATGTTTAACATAAAATGACAACTTGTGTTTGGAGGCTATAAAGTTTCTTACTAAAAGAAACTGATTATTAAAAATTTACCTCAGTCTTGCCTCCTGTCTCTTAATATTTGCTTGAGCATATATGCCAGAACCTAGACAGGATTAGCAATTGCTATTAACCCCATTCTGGAGCAAAGGCAGTCTCTATGGGTTCTTAGGACTGGATCCATTTCAGGCAGTAATGTTGCAGAGTGATGGGAAGAGATGACTGTCTTGGAGGCCTCAATAAACTGAACTTGAACACTTTTTTTTTCTTTTTTTTTCTTTTTTTAGTGTAGATCTTCTAATCATATCACTAAACTGATGCTAAAATGTGGGAATCAGGATAGTATCACAGATGTGGGATCATTTGCAGGCAAGCATGAAAGCTTTAGAGGTGGCTGCCAAGACAAAGAATAGTTTTCATCTTCTTGGAGAGATGTTTCACTGATGATGAAGAAAGTGAGCTTTTCCTTTAGATCCTGAAGGAAACATTCCCCAATAACATTCTTGGAAAGCTGTTATATAGATGGAATTTGCTTACTGTAGATGGTATAGGAAAATGTATTGCTTAGGCAATGCAATCAGGGGGTATTCAGACATTAAGTGTGAAAACTTGTTCTGCTTTTTTCCTATTTAAAATCAGCAGAATCAAACCAAATTCTGCCAAGGCTCAACCTTATCCTGTGCTTGCAAATATTGGTGCTGTCCTGGAGGAAAACACAAAGTCACTTGACATTAAAATTTAGAGGTCTAAAAACTAACTCAGTTCATTTCCCTGGAAGCAGAAGATGATAATCTGAGGAACAACACAGAATGATTACTCCTAGCTCCAGGAAGAGCTCCTTCATCCAGGATCTGTTTGAGCCATCCTTCTTACATATGCAAGATGAGAGCCAAGGCTACTTTGCTGCACAAGGCTTCCCAATTTCTTTTTTATATCCTCAATTTCATTCTTCTCTTCTACAGCTGTCAGTGTCAGCTGGCTCTAGATTCAGCATCTAACTGCTGGCAGCGACAGTGGTGTCAGCATGCAGGGCTGGAGACTTCCTAACCACTGCAGCTGGAGGTTGCCACTTGGCAGAAGGGTATCCCTTCACTGTACCACACATTTGCATCCTGCCTTCTTGTCATCCATGGTTCGCAGCACATCCTTTGCTGATAGCAGAGATGTGACAAATCATCAGGAATTTTTGGGTCTCATCCAATTTATAAGAAAAAGTGGCCTCTAGAGATATTGTTATCTCTCTTTTCTATATACTTTAATATTTTGAAAGTGTCCTCATTCTTTTCCAATATATGTGGACTCTACTGACATTCACATCATTCTCCTGCCTTCCCTTTCTTTCTTACCTAATTTCAGTCTGCATTATTCTTACTCCCTATTTCTTTCCCAGCACCAGCTCTTAGGCTGAAATTTCCTCCCCTTCTGTGTCTATTTTTCTATTCTCAGCATTAATCCATCTCACTTGAATGAGCCCTGCCTTGTCTCCATCACCTTGGTTCTGAGTTTCTTGCCCAGTTTATCACAGTGTCACCTATGGTTTAGGTGCACCTTTCCCAGCATCCTTTCATTGACCCCAAACTATTGAATCTCCACAGCCCCATTATCTGGAAATGCCATTGTCATTCCCATCTCTTTTACACATCATAGTTTGTTTGAAAGAAAGGTTGCTCCCCAGCTTCTTTACCACTCTCGTATCTGTAAAACCTCACTGATGTTTCACAATTCCCACCTTCCTTCGCACAGTCTTCACTACTCCTTTGCACTTTTCTTTCCTTCCAGTCTGCTGGAAATCAACAGTTGCCATAAAATTTCATTGTCTGGACTGATAGTCTTGTGCTGTTTATGTGCCTAGAGGCAAGAGAAATAGGATGAGTTTTCCTATTTAATTATCATTTCAGTCTAATTTAGTCCGATTAATGCTATATATTTAGAAAAATATAGCATAGAGAGGACAGAGTCTTGCAAATCATAGAGTCAGAAAGTTTTGGGTTGGAAGGGACCTTAAAGATCATCTGGTTACACCACCTCTGCCATTGAGATATTTAGGTATTAAAAGGTGACACTTTTCTGAATATAAACACACTACATTTTTAACGGTTCATAGTAAGTCAGCCTTGATTCAGGTCAGAAATGTATGTGGTGATTTCCCTCCATTCAGTCCAGCGTCACAGTGGACTCTTTAGTCTTTGAGTAAATGGCTCAAAGGCTAAATAAGCAGTTGGTAATGTAACCAAAAGCAACACATGGTCAAAGGATAGAAATACTTAAAATTTGTCTCTAGACCATAACAATTGTATCACACACAACCTGCTGTCATTGAGACTAGAGAAGAGGGAGGAAGAAACAATTTAGCCCAAATACAAACAGAGGTTCAGAAATGTTTTCAGTAGTTGCACGCTATTTCCGGGGTTGCACCACCCACGGTACCTGAGTAAAACCACGCACACATAGTTTCTCTGATACATCAGTGTCATTCTGAGCAGAATGAACCAAGACCAGTGTGGTGTGAACAGTCGAAACACTAGTGATGGCCATAACTATACATCTTTTAGCAGGACTGAAGTGTATTTAATGTACCTGCCCTGTGTTGTTGTTACTAAAAGAAAAAAATGCAAATAATACGGCTATTAACTATTGCATTCACCTGAATACATGGTTATTTTCTAAACTCATGTGCATATAGATGCAGTAGAGTATGGTCTTATCTCATTAGAGATCTCATTTTCCATTAGGTAGGATTGTAAGGCTCATCCCATTGCTGGACTCAGGTCTTCCCTTCAAAACAGTCTGATGGTCCCATTTCTCCCAACTGATTGTGCACCACTTCAAGCATTATAAACATTCTCCATCAAATCCCAAAATAAACACTGTAATAGAACTTAGGTCCAGATTGTCAAGAGGTAGGATGACTTTGCTCTAGTTATTACTTCAGTTAAGTACTGTAATAATAGCATCCTTTCTATTGCAAGCAGTTGAGTGGGTGTATATGTAGCAATTATCTGAGGGAGTAGAATTTGCACAGATGAAAATGAAGTAGATGAGCTGTAATATCAAGTTTGGGTGACATGCCTCCCTTTATACACATCCTTTCACCTTGCCCACGCAGGAGGTACCAAACAGGGTGGCCTTCTGAAGGGCTGGAAGGTCATAAAGCCTTACTGGAGCAAGGGTTTTGCTGAATGGATCTGTCTAGGGTGCTTTATGCTTCAGAAATTTAAGAGAAAAGCACTTGTTTTGGACATTTATGAAACAGTCACTTCAAATATTCTGCCTGCAATGAAAACTTTAAGAATGTTTTCTTCTGCATAATTAAGAAAATGTTATGTGAATTATAATCTTGACTAAACCACAGCAGATAGAAAATGCTAAAACCTATTTAATTTTTTTTTTGTTTGTTTTGGAGTTTTTGGGGGGAGTTTGGGGGTTTATTTTGTTTGTTTGTTTTTGAGAGAAACCACAGTTCTTCTCATGGGGGAATATAGTTAAAGACAAACGAGAAAATATTGTAACATCATTTCAGATTGTGGGTGTGTTTCATTCTTAAATAAAACCAGAAAACTCAGCCTGAAATGTGACAAATGTCACCTGCAGGCTGACAACGAGTCAGAAGCTGTAGTCAAGTTTCCTACTGAGGAAGTTTCTCTTATGGTAGAAAGTACAACAGATTATTGCCTCAATAACATGCTTGGTCCAGTGTCACTAAGGCATTTAAACCATATCTTCAGTGAACTGGAAAGGACTAGGTCACCTCAAGAGGGGATCAGATCAATCCTCTCATATATGGCAGTGCTGCCTGTGTCCATATCTTCACAGATGTATCAGTCTAAAAAAAAATCTAGCAATAGTTATTACCCACAACCCTCCAACGTGATAATATTATTATTATTTTGTCAGGAGTCTTCTGTAAAGCAAACAGGCATTTCAGGAGATAGAGGATTATCTGCTGGAAAGGACTAAATAACAATAAATTATAGCACTTTAATATTCCATTAAAATTGGTGGTAATCAGAGATACACATTTTTTTGGTCGTAATTTTAAATGTTCATTGCGTGACACAAGAAAAAATTTAGGAGCTCTTCAGGAGCATGTGAAAAACAGTAATCTTCACAATTAAACAATAATAAATCATGATTTCAAGTAATTTTGCAACGGCAATGCTATTAGCCGAAAGGAACCTAAAAAACGGAGAAAAAACTAAAGTTTATATTTTAGTAATACAAAGTGAATCAAAAGCATCCTACTTTCTTAATTAGACTGGCTTAAACCTTTTATCTCCCCTGTATGTTTTTCAGTCCTCTTTTCCTTCTAGAAAAAGTACCAGTGTGCTTCTTGAACCTCTTTTTTTTTCTGGATTTTCAATTTCTAGGTTTTCAGTGACCAGCCACACTTCGTACCAAATCGAACAAGGATTTTTCAATATGTCTATGACTAGTAATGAATTAAATAGCTGATTTACAACACAGTGACTTCATTCTATCTTAGATTTACTGGTATCTAAGGTTATATTGTGTCATGTTTTAACCCCAGATGGGAAATAAGCACCATGCTGCTGCTGTTCTCTCCACTCCCCAGCCTACAGCTAGGATGTAGAGGAGAATCAGAAAACATTAAAACCTCTTGAGATAAGAATAGTTGAACAATTTAAATAAAGTAAATAATAACAACAATAACATCCATGAAACGGGAGTTAGCAAGAAGAGATAGAGGAATAAAACCCAAGACAGACAAGTGATGCTCACTACAGTTGCTCACCAGCTGCTGACCGACGCCCAGCCCATCCCTAAGCTGGGACTGGCCCCTTCCAGCCAACTCCCCCCAGTTCATACCCTGAGCATGACACTACGAAATGGAACATTCCTTGGGCCAGTTCAAGTCAGCTGTCCCAGCCATCCTCCCTCCTATCTTCTTATGCACCTATTCACCAACAGAGAATGGGAAACTGGAAAGTCCTTGACTTAGGGTAAGGCCTGCTTAGCAACAACTAAACCATCAGTGTGTTATCAGTATCATTTGCATACTAACCCCAAAATACAAAACTGTACCAGCTACTAGGAAGAAAATGAACTTTATCTGAGCCAAAACCAGGACACATTTGTAACTGCAGTGGCCACTAATAAAAACTTGCTAAAAACCCCAAGTTTTTAACTTTGTTAAAAAATAAATTCAACATGTTTGTGAAATAGAGTCATCCAAGGAAAAATGTACCATCTTTTACATGTTTCAGAATAAAATCTGAATTTATTAGACCCACTGCAATGTGTTAAACCACTTTCACTTTACTTCACTCACTGTACCACAGACATATTTAGGAAGTCTGCCAATTCAACAGAGCAGGATCCTTGGTCCTCATCCACATTTGAACTCTTTTTATACTGCTCTAGCAGACTGAGAACATCTGAAAAATCTTCTTATTATTCATATATCTCTAGGGCTTCTTTACAGTCTTAAAATCTATAATAAGGTTTCTCTAAAAATATGGAGTTTATATTTTAAATGCCCTTCACGTAATGAAAATATAATTCCTTTTAGATGCAGTCAATTCTGAAAATATGTATTGTATTTTCATATATATTAACTCCCATGCCCAACATGTGAATGGGCCTTTGCTTGGCCACCTCAGATCAAATAATCTGAACCACAAAAATCCTTCTCCTAATTTCTTCTGAGGGTATTTTGTAATAAGTCCTGCTTTTTGTTGTTTGAACTAGTTTTCTTTGTTCTCTCTGGATAACTAGAGGTTTTTTTCCAGAGTTCATTAAGTGCTTCCCTGGAAGATATTTCTGGATATAGATTCTGAGCCACAGAACAGTCTATTCAAGTCATTGACCAGCAGGAGATAAGATGATGTTTCCAGTAAAGGATGCTGGCCTTGATCTGGACAAATCACTTTGATGTAGTCGTTTCTTTTGCCCCTTGTTACAGTAATATTGAGAGAAGCTAAAAAGTACTGGCCAAAGACATCCTCATCACTGACTGCTGGGCTGTGCCTATGAGAAAATTATGGAATCTTGGTCAATCCAATATGTTCTTGCATGTTGTGATTAAAATGACACTTGATAATTTAGCATTCATCTGAATGAAAAAGAAGAAAGAAAGTGGTGTTTGTACAATTTTCCCTATCTTTTTCAGTGAGAAATCCCAAGACCTTACCTTTTTCTTCCCAGCTTAGCACAGAACTCTGTGGTGCTCCTCTATTCCAAACCAGGGATGCCTGACATAAGGATTCATCTGCATTTGCAGAATGCTTTTTCTTTCCTTGTGAAACGAAGTTTTCCTTGTTCTTGCTAACTATAAAAATGGATTATGATATGTATTTGACAAAATACATCACATTCTCAGTGTAATGTGTTCTTGCTCCTTTCTGCTTGCTAATTTTTAATCATTCTGAACTCTCAATTACAATTGAAGGAGTCTACAATATTTTTGGGTCAGTCAAGAGCTGTATCATTTGGTAGCTAATCTGGTAATTAATTTAGACCACTGGTTGGAATTTCTATATTTCAATATTTCCATATCAAATTACACACAACTGTTTAATGGAATTGGCCAACTTTTCCCCATCTGCAAAAGACAAATTGTCTTTTAGTAAAGGCCTGATGTTGGCATTTGCAGCCTTCCTGCATTCACCTACTGAGCCCCTGGAAACTTACTCATCATTACATCTACTCAGGAAGGTGTTTTTCCAATGATAACAGTTTTCATGAGGTTGGAAGACATCAAGACCAGTGTGGCTGCTTCTTCAAATGTAGTATTCTTTTTTTAGTTGGGTATCTCTAAGACAATTTTTTCCCAGATGTTAAAATTTTATCAGATAAATGACCTGTGCTCCTTCCTAAACCTTGCAACTCTGAGACTGAGGTTTATGCTGCAGATACCAAGAAGGCCATCCATCTCTTTTTTCCCTCTGCAACACTATTTTTTCCCAGGCAGACTCTGTAACTACAGAGTAGATTGCATCAAGGCTTGTTATGACACTGCTAAGGTGGACGGAAATGCACTCTGCCATCACAGCCCACACCAGCAGTGCTCAAGCTGTATCTGTGGCCTCAGTGTTCCGAGAATATACTGCCATTCTCACATGGCCTATGTCTCATCTGTAATTTTCTGTGACTGCATCCATACTGCTTCTCACTACCTTGCCACTACAGAACCCTCCAAAAGGACTTACTCTAGGGATAAAGCCTTCCACATTCCTTATTTGCCTCCAGGATTATGAAACACATAACTCAGTAACTGTGAACAACTCCTGAAATTCTCCCATGAAGTTTTAATATGAACATAAACAGCCACATGAAATTAAAAGAGAGAGTGACTACTCCCAGCTGCAGTCCTTTAAAGTGCATTACCTTTATGGATATTTGCCTCTTGCCATTCCTCCCTTCTCTTTCAGAATCTGCTAAGAATCTGGATTCTGGGATTTTGGCATCCGGAGAGAGTCTGGTTGATGCCAGACACTTTCCATCCCACAAACTCATGCAGCAGGCATGGTGGGAGCAGGGTAGATCACAACTGATACACTTAAAGAGTGAAAACTCTTCAAGCTCTGCAGACAGGGCATGCCAGTGTGCAAACCTGGATCACACACCTTCACACTTCAGTTGCCTTGCTGCTCAGAATACCTAAGAGTTGGCACAGTCAGGCTGTTTTTTAATGCAGCAGCAGCTTTGATACAAGACAGACTCAGGATTGTCTCACATCAGAAATCATCTTAGCCTACTGACCTTTCACAGCCAAGGAAGTTTGTTAATCCCTAAGGAGTCAAATAATTAATTCTGGTGGGAGATTATAAAAATATCTCTATGTTTTAAAATGCTCTGTTATTATCTCTGATTGTTAGGTAAAAGGCAAGTGCACTCCCTCAGAATTTGGCTGCAGTATTACAGATTTAATCTTGAATTAATGTCCTCTTTCATCTGCTACCCCAGGCTTTGTGACTGCCTGTGTGCTACATGACTCAGTCCCCCAGCTGAGATCATTCTTGTTTCCAGCCATCAGAAGTACTGGTTGTCCACATAACTTCAAACCTAAAAACTGAAATTGTAAACAAAATACATTGCTACTGGTAAGATGTTCTTACTCCTGTTGTCCTCTGGTAGGAAGCTACTGAAACTTTTACCATTTTTATTTGCAAATATGTGGTTGAATTAATGAGTTAAACAGTACCTGAAAAAAATACATCCTTGTAAAGGTCCTCTTTAAAATAGAGGATATTTACTGAGCAGTGTGTGCAGTTAAGTGCAGCTGTAATTACGCTGATGTTTTCTGTAACATCATAAGCTATAGGTAAATTGTTGGATAGCCTACTCAGTTAACAGGGCTTTCAGAAGTTCTGTCTTCTAACAAAAAAGTCCAAAGACCCCTAACAAAGCACTTGTCTCCTACACCCTGTAGAGCTTTCAGTACAGTGTCTTTGAATCATTCACCCAACAAGGCAGGTCTGCTAAATGCTCAGCTGAAAGTAGTCAATAAGAAAAAAAAAACCAATACCTGTGTAGATTTTTCTTTCCTTGGTTTTCTTGCCTCAGTGGTGTGCCTCCATGCAATGATGCCTCAGAGAAAAAGCAGCTCCTGACTTTCACAAATATGGTCAGTATGAGAAACTCCTTAAAGTCAGGGAGTTCTTCGAAATTCAAGATCCCTTTTTATCCTGCTCAGAACTGACCAGGCTCATTAGAGTAAAAGTGAAAGAACAAACCACCAATTGATTTCACATCTGAGTCAAGACCATTTTTAAAACCAATAAAAGTGCCATTTACCTACACAATATAAGTTATAGAGCAGACATTAAAGTCCAACTTCATAAACAGTTTAATCAAAGCTAGAACAAATAATTAACTCTTGCATTAACAACACCCAGATGTGGAAATAATATTATTAATCATCCTGAGTAAACAAGTGCTTGTAAATAATCTTGCATAACAATTGACATTGTATAGAGCCTTTCTGCATCAAAATTTTTCTTTATGTGTTTTATGTCTAGATACAGACTGAAGTTTTGGGGGTTGTTCCTTTTCTAAGAAGAGTTTCATAAAAATCCCTATTTAAAAACAAGTTTTTAGAATAACAACGATGTTAAAGGGATTTTTAGTTCCTTTAGTGTCTTGATGCATCAGCACCCACTTGCACCAACTAATATGTGAACTTTGCAAAAGGAAAATTATGCCTTGTTCATCTACAAATGAGATCAGCTAATGTTGTAGTATTGAGCCTGAGATTGGCAACTTGTGATATTACATTAGCAAATCTTAACATCCTTTCTCTTTATCCCTTGTTTGTATAAATTACTTGTGCTTGGCACTAGATGCAGCCAAGGTAGCCTGATTGACAACTAGGGCTGGAAAAATCTAGTAAGGGGGTTGCTCCCAGCATAGAGATTTTGAGGGAAGTTAGAGGCGGTTTGAATAAAATTCATTATCATACTGGACATCTACTAGGTTAGAAAATTGTGTTCTATTGACATGCCACTATTACTGTGTAGAGTTCACAGGAGTCCCTTAGGCATTTCCAAAAGTTATGCATATGATAACTGCCACTTTTCCCTAACAGTTAGGAAAACAAATCTTAATTTTGGAGGGTAAAATGTCTTTTTCATCTCTGAAAATGTATACCTCATGGCCACAAAAGGATCATCAAGATTTTAAAAAAAATTAGCCAGGTGGTCTGAAACTTTGAAAAAGCCCTGCTGAGACTCATAGCATCCTGATATCAGAATATCCACCCTATTATTGTCCTCCCAAGTTATCACATCATATCCAAATTATGATCAGGTTGACATAAAATCCAGTGGAATTCTTGTCAAAAAAAAAAAAAAAAACAAACACAACAACAAAAACCACACACAAAAACAAACAACCTGATATAAATTTATATAAATTATAAAAATTTAGTGCAGAGACCTGAGAGTCCTGTCTGTCCTTGCTCTAAAGGAAGTTCAGCCATCTCTCATTTCTCTGCAAGACAGTCATTTCACATGCAGTCCAGAGGGATCAGGATTCAATCCCATGACTTCCCCTGTAAGACCTAGGGTCTGCCAATAGAACCCATTAACTGAAAGTATTTCTCTGTATTACCTTGCTTGCAAGAAAGCTCTTGTAGCTCTTCAGTATCAGCATCTTGGTTGGCAAAATCTTACCTAAGTATTTCTGGCTTGAATTAGTAAAAGCGTATTTTAAAGTTGCTCTTTGACCACCAGTTCTGTGACGAGTTCACAGATTTTTTCTGGCAAGATTAGTAATTTCCTGACTAATTGCATAGCCATAACACAAAGTTGCTTTCTTTCCTTCTCTTCCCCAAAATGTGTATCACTGATTTCTAGTTTGGGGAACTTTTTCCCAGTCTTCTTTGTGACTTTAAGTGTTTTGTCTAAGGCATTTTGGATAGATAGTATTGACTTCTGAAGGTACATGTTCATGAAGCCTCCATGGATGCCTTCATTGACCTTCATGCAGCTCCACTAAGTGTCAAGATACTAATCTCAGACCTTGTGTTCCTAAAAAGTAAAAATTACCCCAAAAGGTAAGTGGCATCAGACTTTGCAAGAGGAACATATGCTAAGAGAACAGGTCTCCAAATATATTTTGTAGAAGGCTACAATATTACTTTTAATACACTATTGCTTAAATTATTTTTGAGACTATGAGATTTTTGAGATCATCCTGAGATCATGGCGGTTTCTCAAGCAAGGGTCGTGATAAAAAACAACTGATGGACTGACCTTACACTCCTCCTGACATGCCACTAGAAGAGAAACCAAGTGGACATTTGTTCTCCAACATGTAATTTCTTATCAGAAGTCTGAACAAAGTACCCTAGGTTTTCACAAACTAAATCTGGAAAGCATTGTTAACTGGTTTTAATGAAATTAATTCTAGAACATCTTTCTTTTTTTTTTTTTTAATCTTCTATAAATTCATATCTTCACTTCTCACACTATTATTTTTTCTTCAGCAGTTAAATGCAGGAATAAGATTAATTTCTACTGAAAATATTTTTAAGTTCTGTAATCATAATTTCTTATACTGATACAATGTGAGGTTTTCATATGCTGCTCCACCTTCTTTTGCTTTCCTGCTTCAAGAACATTGCTTCAATTTTGTTTCTCTCTTTCTTGTAACTTAGTGATAATGAATTTAATGCTAAGTACTTTTTGTCATTTTTTCTTCTCATTAAATAGCATTGAAGATTAATTGCTTAGTAAAAGCAAACACAGACAATTTAGGAATACAAAAAAGACTCACTTCATCTGTCATATGAAAAAACCACATCAGAGTTTTGAACAAATCAATGCAAACAGAAATAAAAGCTAGCGAGCAATTGTTTTCCTTTTTTAAAAAGTGACATTTTTAACCTTTGGCAAAAAAAAAATTGATGTGGCTGATTTTTTTTTTCCTTCTCAAAGAATATATGTAAGCTGGGTGGTTCTTCCTCAGTGGCTTTCTTTTTAGATTATTCCTTGATCTGTAGAGAAACTGCAAGAGACACGAGGCTGCCTGATTCCTCAGAACTGCTTCAAAGTCCAATGCCTCTTGTCCGCAGGGGACCTGTGGTCACTCCTGCCACAGAAAACAGAGATCCAGAACTTCAGCCAGTGATTTTCCTTACCCAGGCAAGGGCAGAAATGTCTCTGATAGAATACTTTCATCTCATCCAAACCCAGTCAGATGAGAAAAATATTTTACAGCTAGTCCAGAGTATGCATCTCTTTGACAGCCCCTTAGCACTGTAACATTCTCTATTCAAACGTAATTTTATTCAAATTTTAGCCAAATTGTGAACTTCATTGAAAAAACATCAGAATTTTATCTGTATTGAAGAGTTGAAAAGCTAGAGGGACAAGATATACAAACAGATATACACTGTAATTTTGTTTCTACTTCTCTTACTCAAAATATCAACTCCTTTAAAAATCCATCATCTTTTCCTGGCTAACCACTGAATTAACTACTTTTCTCCTAATTCTGTTTTCAAATGTCTCCCATCTGATTGTCCAAGTATTTTGAGGGATTCAGAATAGTAGTTCACAACTTTGTGGATACTGGTAGGTAATTCAAGCAGGAGGTGAGTCAGTAATCAAGCATGGTTGGTTCACTAGGTGACATCTTTCTTGAGAAATGCAAGATGTCCAAAAGGTATGCTGTATGTCCAAATCAAACTTGCTTTGTTGCAACATCTCTCCCCCAAGCCTTCCCAGTGATTAAGTTTTCTCGGTCTGTTTTGTCAGGGAGAGCGGGATCAAACAAATCTAAACACATAAAATTAGGTGGGAAAAATACTGCTCTCTTTCTGTTTCATTTCCATGGTGCTCAGTAGAGACAAAAGTTGTACTTTCCGGGGGGAAAAAAAAGAGCCATTAGTGTGCAGAATAACTCTAACAGGAAGAAGCTCCTCAACTCCCATTTGCAATATAAAAACACAGAACTGAAAATATCTGTATAAATCCAGTCTCAAGAAAACTCTGGATCAGGCAGACAGCTACTGAAGAAGTCCATAAAACATCTACTCTACTTGCAATGGCACATGATGCTTCCACATCAGCTAGCTCAAGAATTTTAATAAGAGGTCAAGAGTCATAGTAATTAAGTGTCACAGGATTAGAACAGGACAGGTTAAGGGAGTTGTCAATGACAGAGTTATCTGCAACAAGAAGGAATTTGTTGAAGAAAACTCACAAATGGTGGGGAAAACCTGTTGATCCTGCCAGACTGACTTAAGGAAAGATTCTCTGACGACTGTAATTCTGGCCAAAGGTGTTAATGCTGAACGTATAAGGAGTATACACTAGAAATACACCTGGCAGTTTTAATGTCAATAGAAACACAAAGACATTTTGTCCTGCACGCTCAGGGTTACGAATGAGGAGGAAAGATTAGGAGAGAGGCAGGAAGAGCCTTTTGTTCTACTCCAAAGACAAGAAGCAGAAATTGACACATAGATCAATATAATGTTTGAATTCTCTTACAGAAATGTAAATAAAAGACTCTTTTTCTTACTCCTTTAGAGGCAGTAATACACACAATATATAAGAACTCAATTTTCTCCCTGAGGCTTTTCTATAAAATCTTTCCCAATGTTTCAAACTCAGTTTTAAAACCCTTTAGGTTTTTCACATTCAGGACATTATTCCAGAACCATGTTTTCTGATACTATTTCCAGATTACATGTATTTATTACTAAGATAAACATTTTATCTTGTGACAACACTGCCCTTTAAATGAAACATATCTTCTTTATGCTTTCTATGAGATGGGGGTATTTTTCTTTAATTTTATCTAGGTCAAAGGGTCATACACTTTAAGCAGATGAAATTCAATTCCTCACCCTTCTTTCTGTTTTATCTCAGCATCTCCGGTGATAACCAATCTGGCTGCAACATTAATTTTGACCTGTATGTTGGTAGTTGATTTTTATTATCAATATGCCTGTTTATCTCAGGGCAGATTTTGGGGCAACTTGGTCTACATTTGCTCAGAACATTTTTCTTGAAAGCAAGATAAAATCTCACCTGATTCTTTCCCAGCAACTTTTCCATTCTTGCCTGATGCTACTCGCCAGTGGTGTGTTCTGTGCCCTCTCCCTGTTACCTTTCTTCTTCAGCGTATGTTTTACCTCAGGTGTAAGACCCAATAAGTATCTAAAAGCACAGAACTGTGTGAACCAGTTATGATAAGTACCAGATAATCTCAAAAAGGTCTTCACTTGATCTGGAGAGCAAGTAGAAGGCATTCTCAGAGAAAGCAGCAGGGCAAATAATAACAGACATTTTAGTAGGGCAAATTGCACTAGGTATTGTTTCTATCTAAGTTAAATCACAAGTTTAAAGTAGAGAAAATAAAGGAAATGGTTGTAACCAAGAAGTGTAGAAATGCTGGACTTCTTAGCTCTGGTAGAAGTGGCTACAGGGTGCAACATTAGGCTGGTTTAGGTAACCACAGCACAACAAAATTAAAAATCAATCTGATTATCAAGACAGGATGTGACCAGCTATGCATATCTACCTCCTCCCGTTTTAATGAGTTTCATTTTAATAATAAGATTATAAGGGAAAGGCTTCTCTTTGAGGCACAGCTCCCTGGCCCTGTGTTTATCCTGGTACTCCCACCTGGAGGTGCAATGAGACCTGCACCATATTATTTTGAAGTTTAGGCAATGTGTATCTTATCTCTTACCCCTAAGAGACCAGCCTCCTGCGTGTGTTTCTTAACAACTTAGAACACACACATTTCTAGTACCAAGATTCCTATCTGTCAATGATATTTTGAAATGTCATTAGGGAGGTACTTTTCCTTCTGGTAATTTTTGTCCTGTTTCATTTTATTCTCTGTACCAATTTCTCAAAATTTTGGAATAAAGAAGTTCTAAATTAGTTGCAGAGTCAATTCCTTGAATAATTCATAGAGATTAAGTAATGACACAGCTCATTTTACTGATAAATTAGAACAACTGAAAATTGCTTGTGATCAGTTGCAAAGTGCTTTTGAAGGAAGTCACATTTGACTCACAATTCCAAAAAGAGATCCTGGCATTATCATTGATGTTTTTTTTAAATCATTAACTGAATGTTTACTGACATTTAGACAACAAGAAGATACTGTCATTTTGTGCTGGTGCAAAAGTATGATGCACCCAAATCTTGAGTAATTTTTGCAGTTCAGGAAGTCATACTTCAGAAGGGCACAGTCAAGTTAGAAAGGGTACAGGGAAAGACAACTAAAATGATGGAGAGAATGAAGCATCCGTCTTTTGAGAAGGCATAAAACCTCTGAGAGTACTGCTTCAGGAAAGAAGGCAGAGAGGAATGTGGTTGGGGTTTATTGTGTCATAAAGGCAGCAGGAAAGGTGAACAGAGAATTCTTCATCAACCCCACAGCACTGGAACTAAGGTAAGCTCAGTGAAACTAGTGGGAGATTGGTTTAAACGAAGATAAAAGGAAATACTCAGTTACACAGCAGACACTGGACTTCTGGAATTCCCTACCAAAGAAGCTCATAAAGGCAGAGGTTATCAATGGGTTCAGAAAGGGTTTAGACAAGGTCATGAATAACTGGTCTTTAAACAGGACAGGCAGAAATGAACCCTGTAACACTCCTAATATTTCTACATGCTGCAGAAACACACAGGTAAAAGAGAAAATGGCCAGACTCACATGGTCTCCTTAATAGCATGTGCTATTACCTCTCTCAGAGCATATTGGGCTAACTGGAATTCCTGGTCTATCGTAGTATCTAATTGTAGTCTAATGCTCCGAAGGAAAAAACATTGCTTGTGCCCTCTTCTGGATGCACTTGCTAGATGTTAGCAAGTACAATTTCCCTTCCTGGTATTAAAGAAAATCCTTGCGTGTAAGATAACATAAATTGATTGGGGTATTTTTTAGAGATATTGACTGAAACTGAGTGAATCTATAATATAGTATTATATTATAAATGTAAATGAGCTATACTTGATAGCTGTATACTGTAAGTGTTAGATACCAAATTACTTGAGATATATTCATAGAAGAATGGATAAAGAAAGGATAAAAGCCCAAACAAAACCCAATTTTGGTCCTAGGGCAGAACTGTAGAAATGATGGACATATCAGTTGTAGCAATCCAAGATGTAGATACATATAAAATGAATTATTAGTAGATTATCTGTGCCTCATCCTGAATTAGCAGTCCAACCACATATCTGATGAGCAGGCTGATAAAGAATAGAACATACAAAATTGGCGCAGATTAGTGGCACAGTGCCAAAAATGTGCATTGTGAACCCAGTTCATTTGCAAAAATAAAAAAAGTCCCCTGTAATTCTACAGAAAAGCGGGCTCACAGGATCTTAAACCAACAGTTCATTTCTTGTAGAGGCATAGCATGGTTCTAAGATGACATCTGTTTGCAAAGGGCAAATACAGATGTCATGCAGACATATGCTCATGCTGTAAAAGTCTGTTTTGCTCCCTTGAGGAATCACAAGACAGAAGGCAGAATTCACACAGCTTTCCAACCAATCCAGCCGCTCAGATGGATGAGAGACTTTCTCACGTACATACAGCAGATTATAGGGAGACCCTCACTACCTCTCACCCTTTAGGTTTGATCATATTTCATCATTTACAGAGAGATTTTAGGAAAAGTATATATACAGCAATTATTTATTGTTTAACAAAAAGCATGAATAGCTGGGACTACCATACAACATTGTTGCTCACCATTTTCTTTCAATTCCCTAATTTTTTCTTGCTATTTTCTGTTGTGCAGTTACTAGCAATTACCACCTCAATAATTACACTTTACCTGTCTTATTACTTTTCTCACCTTACATGGCTATTGCTCATGTCTTGCAGCTCAAAAATAATCTTCTCAAAGCTCTGCATCACCAATGTAATGCACCAAACTGGACTCGAGGTCACAGACAGCCTGAACCTGAATCCTTGGGCTGAGTTACTTCTCCTGTCTGTGTCATTCATCAAGTAAGTTGTCTCTGAACTCCTCTTTCTTCTGCCAAGGCTACACTGTTCCCTGTTCCTTTGGAGTTCCTAAAACCTGTATTTGCTTTTTCTGCTTGTAAACAGCAGTGTATCATGATTTCATTACTGTATATGAAATCCATTTGTCATGCTGATGTAAAAGATTATTTAAAATGGTGCACACCTTTGCTTGCAAATCTGACATCAAATGAATTGTAAAAATAATTAAGTAATTAATTCTCCCAGCTGACAAGTCTGTGTCTAAATTAAACATAAATGAAATACCAAACAGAAAAAACAGGAAATCCATCCTGCACATTGTGGTATGAAGACTGGTGTCTGAAGTTAGATTACAAATTTAGGCTCTAAACATCTTATTTACCACAGAAGTATTTACCTAGTATCCTGTGGATAAAGTGATCAATTGCTGAGTGGCAGAGGCAGGCTGTGTAAATGCAGAAACCAACCATAATCTCTAAGAACAGCATCATGGTAATAAGCAATAGGCAAAGGTCCCTCCAGTGTGGTTTCTACACGGTGCTGTTAGTAAATGGTCAGGTGCTCAGAATGCAAAACTTCAAATCACAGCTTCTGGCAAGGCATCCTACAGTGTAACTCCTCTCAACATGCTGAGGACACAGTAACTGAAAATACACATTAGTCAAGATTCAGTGGGCAGTCAAGAATTAAATATTTTCGCAATTATCATTGAGCCTTGGCACTCAAATATTTTAGAATGCCAACATGGTCAAAATTCTGTGAAGAAAATCCAAGAGCACAGCATATGGCACGCTTTGCTTCTGTAGTGTTCATTTTATTACAAAGACCTAAAATTTGTTGATTATAGTGCTCCTGTGACACTTGTGTAGTTATTACAAGCCAATTCAATAACAGCTTTTTAGCACCAGTTTGTGTAACTTATGAATGCATGAATACATGCACCATGCTATCTGGAATTTAAATTCACACTTAAAAATAACACCAACATAAACAAGCACACGAAGCAAATAAGAATAATTCTGAAGTCAGAAAACTGAGAAGATGAATATGAAATTTTCAGAGGCTGAGCACAAGAAATTGTCCTAGTGACAGAGTTATCCATTCTTGTGATCAAAATTTTCATTACACTTTGCAAAGAAGCTGCTTAAGAATTCTACACCTGGGACTTTCTTTCTTTCTTGTTCTGTGCACAACATAGTATTTCTGCATATTCTGCATTCAAGTGCAGGAAGCTAGTTCCTATTAGAGGTATTAAAATTCATGGGTTTTTTCCTCTGGTCATCATTATTTTAAAAAATGATGCATTGCACATTCATATCCACAAAGGAAGGTGGCCAAAAAATTTACATTTAATTCAGAAATGGTGAAGGAAGACTCCTAATAAAGGAACAATTTTAAAAGCAAAACACAAACACAATTTGAAAATTCTTTAATAAGAAAAATGGCAAAAAAGACAGTATACTTATGGACAATCCTTTTGTTTGTTTTCTAGGTAGCACTGTGACCTAAAGCCTCAGGCAAGCTCGCATTTCCATTTTCAGCTCAAAAACTCAAGAATTCTCAGAGACTTCTACAGCATCTTCTGAAGCTTACAAAGAAGTCTGAACAGTTACAGACTGCCTTGGATTGTTAAATTGTCTTGTATTTGGAGACATTTTAGCAACATATCACAGGTGCAGAGGCTTTGGCTACCTCAAAGAAATACTTTTTCCAGAAAAATAACTAACATACAACACCCGTGGAAGAAGAATGATAACTAGATGATACCAGACCATCCCTTTCCTTTTCTATAAAAGATCTGTCACCAGATAACACCTCTTCATATTTAATTCCTAGTAAAAAACAACCATAAAGATCAGGAAATGTTTTTTATTCCTAAATAGCAAAGCTATTTTAAAACAAGTTGTAATCGTTCATTACATTTTGCTTAACAGTTTAAATAGCAGTGATTTGAAAGAACATTTCCACGGTTGTTCCTTCAAAAATGAAAGTATACTTTCTGACCTGCTGTCATTTAAAATAAGTATGAAAATATATATGTCACTATAAACCTGCACTAATATTAATTTGGAAATTTCAAACCAAAATTATTTTAAAGGCACTCTGCTAACATAACCAAAGGGAAGTCCTGAAGAAGTTTGTCATGCAGCAGGTTACAGCCCAGTGCACTGTAGGCTCTTTCTTTCCTTTTAACTTCTGAATACCAAGTTCAAAGCTGCACAGTTCTCCTGCAAGTGGTTTCTCAAAATGAATGAAGTCAAAAGTATCCTGGTAAGGAGGCCGGGACTGCTAACAGCAATTACAACTAAGACAGTCATTAATAAATAGCAGGATTTACCGTGCTAAGGCACAGGTATGAAAAAGTGTTAGGTGAAAAAAAAGGAAGTGAGAGGCAATAAAAGAACATGGCTAAGACTTTGACAGGTAAAAGGAGCTGAGGGAAATGAATCCTACTGGGAACAGATAAGCAGCAGAAACTATGATCATGTCCCTGCAGTCACTGTGGTAACACCCATTATTATTCCACTATCAGAAAAGACCTTTGAAAGTCATTGGCAAAACCCCTCCTGCTTGTTTGCAAAGACTCACAAGCTACCAGTGCCCTAGTAGAGACAGCCCTAATCCCATTGACAATTGCAAGGGACCTGAGTGAACTGCACAGTGAAAAATCACTTTCTAGGATTTTTCCTTAAGAGCAGAAAGTAAAGCACCTTTACGCACAGAAGTGCTATGAAAGGAAAAAAATCATGAACTGCTATGCTGTCTATCTGATGCCAGCTTTATATCTCTCTTATTCTGGTCTTAGCACTACAAGACTTGTTGCAAAATCTATTGAAGTGCTGCAAGGGTGGTGTATCCAGAATAGTCTGCTCATGTTTGATTTATTTTCATTTTAAAAATCAATTTGGTGGTCTAATCTCTCATCACTTACATAGGAATCCCTGAAGATAAGCAGGATGTCACCTGCAGGCTTTTATATCAACTATTGCACTTCCCTGAGTCATAAAGGTGTCACTTGCTTTACCTGATAACATAGATTCAAATGATGCCTTGCCCAGAGCATCCCATAGTACTTGCACATTGTGTGAAAGATCCTGCTTTTTGTCTCAGACCTTTCCTGTACTTTAGAGCCCCTTATTTATACATTTGAAGCTGTCTGTTGTGTGCCCAAGTGCCATGTCCCCTTGTTTTCCCCAGAAATCCTCCCATTCCCATCAGAGCCCTTTCATACCCTGAAGCTGAGCCTCAGAGGGGAGGGAGAGGCCAAGAGGCCAGGAAGGAGATGCTCCCCCTTCAAGGCTGGTAACACCCTGTCTTGAGGGTGTTTCTGCTCAGATCGTTCCATCCTCCCCTCTGGACTCCTTCATCATCTGCCACAAAGTTCAGGGGAGCAGCACTAGGGATCCTGATGAGACCTCTCTTCCCAGACAGCCTCCTTGGTGGTGGCCTGGTTTCAGAATACATATAATTCAAGTTCATCAGGAGACCTACAATAACACACATGGCTTAATCTTTTTTTATTTCCTCAGTCTTGGTTAGCTACAGTTGGTCATGGCTAAAGAGACTGAGACAACATCCCCTTTGGTTTGTTCCTTTACGTCACCTTTTTCTTACCAGAATTACTGTAGGTACCTATTCATCTGTGATTTTCATAAAAAAATATTTTAATCTAAAATACTTCTTACTTAGCAATGAGAATACTTCCCTGGAATTTTAACTGTGAGATGACCAGCTATGGAGTGACAGAGCCTGTGCTGCACACTAGGCAAACCAGCAATGAAGTAGAAGTCACCAAGGATGTCTTCATGGTGAGTCCATCTGGTGTTTCTTCCACCCCCACGAAGCTCCTCACCTCACAACCACAAAATGTTATAATAGTAATTTTATACCAGTTGAGTTTCAAGGTAACAAAACCTCCTGATGGACCTGTCTTGAAGAGTAACCCATTGCATGAAAGGAGAGTGGAAACAGCATGTAAAGACAGGACACCCAAACTGCGTGAGAGAAGGTTACATCAAAACAGGAACTGAATAATGACAACGTTTGCTTAAAATAGGGATCCACTGGATTAAGCAGAAACCAGGGGATTACCAACAGGCTTTTGAGAAAAGAATCAGCTTGAGAAGCATCAAAAATGGAAGGAAAATTGTGACTGCGGGGCCACATGTGGGAGTGGAAGGCACTCAGCACGGCAGTTTGATCCCTGGCTCAGACGCTGCCAGGAGTCACCCCGCTGCCATCATGTCCTGTATCCTCCCAGGATGGGGAGCAAGAGCAGAAGAACCCACAGCCTGGAGCCAATGGAGTTCCTTCTCACCAGCACATGGATTAGCAGGCAGCAGAGACCTGCACTGGCACACACATAGACACAGGAACTCCCTCTCCAGCAGGAGAATGCGCATGGCCACAAGAGAGGGGTGCACTTGTCACCCCCCGTCCTGTAAGAGACGGGAGTGCATACCTGACTATGCTCCTGTGGGACTATAAATGGTGGAGATTAGAGAGTTGAGCAATTTATAGGTGTGTTTTGTCATCCTGCAAATGTTTTGCACTCTGGTTTATCTGTCAGCCTGTGGATATTGATCCAAAAGGTGAAGTTCACAGTGTCAGCTAATTATGTGTCATTAATAAATCAGTAAACCACTTAGATCCTGATCTGAGTTAAACCACTTAAGTGAAACAAGTCTTGCCTGCCACAGTCCCTGGTGTTAAAAAAGTCATATGCTATTAAAAACACAATGAGCAATTAGCCTAAGTACCCCTGAATTGCACTCAAGTTACAATAGGTCTTTAACTCGGATGATTGACTATTTCATTTCCTAGCAGAAATGTAGTTAGAAATTAACATGCTTCTTCTTGATGATCTAATTATCTCAAAGACAGTTGCTGGCTACAGTCCTGTGCATTCCTGTGCCATCCCTCTCTTTATGTTGTCATCCTAATACGAGCTTGTATTACAGAAAGGAAATTTCTTGTTTCCAAATTATGTCTCAGTAGGTAGTCTCTTTTCACATGCATGGGTGTCATTTCCAGCCCAGATGCTGAACCTGGGAAAATACCTCCTAGATGAACAGTCTCTAATTTCTCATAGTTGTCATGCTATAACTAAAGAAATTAAAAATAACTGATGAGCTGAGAGAGTACAGAAAGAGCAAAATTAAATAAAAGTTTTCCTGTTCAACAAAAGCATTGAAAAATAAAATGTAGCTAAAACTTTTGGATCCTCAAGTATGAGCTGAAAAGCAAGAGGCTTCAATGATCAGTTCCAGAGAAACAACACATCCCCTAGAATTATATTGAAAATATTAATCATGAAACATGGCAAATGAATTTAAAACACATAATTCAAATGTCCCATAACAAAAATACACATGTAATTGTTATTAATTTAACAGAAAGAAAATAATAAAGCTGCTGGTCATCTACAGTTTTTAACCTAAAAAGAAGCTCTAGTAAGGGGCCAGCCCACCAAGGACATCCTGGCATCTGCAGATCAGGACCTCAGCAGGAACAAGCTGTTTCAGAGTGAGATCCCTGTATGGAAGGCCTCCTTCCTCTTATGGAAGGACTAACATTAAACTGTTTTACTGCAGATAGGCAAGGGCACATCCCTAATTTGCCACCCTGTTTCTTGGGAGGTTAGATCCATTGCATTTGTTTTGTTACCCTGCAGTTCCTTAAACCAGCAGGATCTTGGTTTGTGGTTTGTGGTGGCTGTTGAGGTGAAAACGAATGGTTTCTCAAAACACTTGCCTATGGCCATATCCTTTGAATTGTCCTTCTTTGACACCACTTTTTGGCCTGAAAGCATGAAAAGTCTTGCATTCTTCATGCAAAGTTGCTACTCACTCTTGAGATTAGAAAAAATCTTTTCAGTAGATGTTAGATGTAGATGTCATTAAGTATAATTGGCTTATGATTAGGGCTCTCACACAATGCCAAAAAATCCACAAATCCACTAGTAAAAGTTAACAACCAACAAGAGAAACATGAAGTTGTAATTTTCAGAGCTATATTGGAAAACAGAGCTCCAATAAAGCACTATAAAACTTACTTATAGGAATATATATAAAAACCCAATTACATGATCAATATGTTTTATGATGAAGAAGAATAAAAGCTACACATCTTCATACTAATTTTTAAGATGCCCCTGATGGATTCACAGTCCTGTTATGTGGCCTTCTTTGGCTCAAACTACATCAGCAGCACTTCCAAAGGTGCAAATGAATAGTGGCCATTTGTAAAATAAATGATCTGGCCCATTATCTAGCTAGAGCTATGGAACTGGATATGATTTAACTGTATTAACTACCATTAGTAGTTTAAAAAAAAAAAAAAAGGAATAAAAAAAGTTAAACCCAAGACTCACTGGGCAGAAACAGAAGTATTAGATTAACAGCATCTGATAACTGGTAACTGGCAAGACCAAATTGGTCCTGTTCCAATTAATTACAGTTCCCACATGATTCAAAGGTGCTTTGACAGCAGCAGGCACCATCAACTGTTCATTTGGGCTATGAAGACATATGGAACCAGGGACAATCAAATCCACAGTAAAAGCATTAAAAAATCATCTGTTAGCTTTGAGATCTTTCTGGCTTTTGCCTCCAAGTGTGAGCTAGATGATTCTTTATCTAGGAATTAAATATGCCAGCAACAACCAGTGGAAATCCCCAGTGCTGCATCAAACCAGTAATCTATTCTGTGGCAATTTCTCCACTCTGGTAAAATATCACATGTGCTTATTTGACCTGGTTTGTGCAGAAAAAGAAACAGATAAGACATCGCTAAAACAAACAAACAAAAAAAACCCCAAAACCAAACCCAAACCCACAAAAATGCATACACATTTAAAAAAAGCAAACCAAAACAAAAGCAAACAAGCCAACAACTAAGAAACCCAGAGCCCTTCACTATGTGAGAGCAATTAAAATTCATATTCTGTCCTAGAAACACAGAATGTGGAGCTGTGGCTAAAGTACCCTCTATTATTGTTTTCCAATAGTTTTTCTCTTAAACACTTCTATTTCACTCTGTGAAAATGAGGTAATTACTATTTAACAATATTGTTGTTTTACTGTAATTGCAAATACTTAACAACCCATCATAGCTAAGGCAACCACAATGATTACAAGAACCTTCAGCTCCCACAGATTTGGCTAATGACACAAACTCAGTACAGCTACAACATAATTAGAGGATTCTGCCCATTACTAGAAGGCTGAGACTTCAGGTGTCTTTAAGAAGGCAATTAGGAGATCAAAAATGCACTGTGTGGTAAGAAACAGACTTAAATAACCTGTCTGGATAACATGTTTTCTCTGTGCCTTTTTAAACATTTGTTTGGCTCATCCACCATTTAAAAATAATACCCAATCTATCTGGGATGGCTTCATGTTCAAGCTGGGATTTCCTTCATGAGGAAATGGCCTCATGTTGCACCAGGGGAGGTCTAGGTTGCATATTAGGAAAAAATTCTTCATGGAAAGAGTTGCCAAACATTGGAACAGACTTCCCAGAGAAGTGGTTGAGTCACCATACCTGGAGGTATTTCAGACTTGCAGATGTGGCACGTAGGACATGGTTTAGTGGTGGGCTTGGCAGTGTAACGTTAATAGCTGGGCTCAGTGATCTTTTCCAACCTAAATGATTCTATGTATTTTGAAATAAAAGCAAAAGCTGAAAAAAATTAGAAGCATGCAGTTTTCAGGAGGATCACAGTTCAATTCCCACTGAGATAATATTGCCACATAAAATTATTCTCATGTGCCAGATCAGTCATATCTAAGTGTCTCAAAGGTCTCTCACAGATGGTCACAAAATCATTTGTCAAACAATCCTGACCTTGTGACTTGCACTTGCTTAGTGGACTCTCATCTTTACCAAAAAAAGTGTAAAGGAGATATTACTGTGAGATCTCTAATTCTGCAAGTGATGAATAGTATTTGAGTATTAGGTTATTTGTACATTGGCCAATACCTTTTGAGAGGACTGGAGTGTGTCTGAGGCTTAATTCAATTGTATGTCCTTCTCTGTATATCTGCAACTGGTGAAGTGACATGTCCTCTATCTTCTCCTCTTTATTAGACACTATTTTTAGTGTCAAAAAGTTTTTCAAAAGAAAAAACCTCACTTAGCTTGCTATAATTTTCAATACAAGTCCCACGTGTCACCATTTGCCACCTACTAGTCATTGGAATAATGCCCCTTCAAGCCATCCTTTCTCTTATAAGTGTGAAGCTAAAGACTGAAAAGGTACAGAGCACCAGGAAGAAAAAATTCAAGTAAAAAGACCATTATAACAGGCATTTTGACCAGCCAGAACCAGGGCACAAATTGCAGAAAGCTGTCCAGATACTTCAGCTGAATCAATTCTTTCAATATATGAATTACAGAGATTAGAGACTCTCGTGTAGGGAATTCAGGTTTACCTATCCCTTCCTGCTCAGAGACAATGCAATGCATTGACTTAAACATTCTCAGACATTTCTCTCAGCTTATCCACCACATAAAGGTGATAGAATTACTTGTCTTTAGAAACATGTAAATTAGAAAATTTTACTCTGTTTAAATACCGTTCTTAATTTCTTAATCTTATCATCTGCTTATAAAGGGAGATGTTGATAAACTATTTGATTTTTTATTATATTCAGATACATATCTAATCCAATAATTTTCTTCAAGGAAAACAGCGAACACCCTTTTCTGAGAGTTCATACATAAACATATAAAAAGCTTGATCTTGTCTTAGAAATATTACCTTATTTTTTTAACACTCTTCTTACATGGTAAGAGAGATGTGAATGTAAGGGTGAAGCTCAGAATTACTTGAACAGGTAAGAGTTACTGCAAGAGTATGTTCCATTTTGTAAACATTGCTTGTATTTGCTCTTATTTTCAATAGCTAAGGATGTTATTCCCAGAATCCTTCATATTATCATTATTTGGTCAGCATTGGTCATGGAAGTTAGCTTTGAAAAGGGATTTAAAAAGGAAATAATGAAAAGCTTTAAAGCCAGTTGGGAGGCAAGGTCACCGTCTGAGAAGCACTGATAAAAGCAGCAAATCCAGGATCACTGCAAAGGGGAGATCTTCACTATCACCTAAGATTAAAAAAAAATAATAATAGAAAATAAAAATAAAAACCACAGATAGGTCCAAGAAGGGCTTTGAAGCTAAGCCCCATGACTGCGTGTGAGAGCAAGGAGGAAGAAACAGAAAGAGGTGGGGAGCAGAGAAGCAGTTCAGAACAGGATGTACCAGAGGAAAGCAAGGGTGGGCAGGGAAGGGCAGGCGGCCTGGGGAACAGGCTGCAGAATGCAGACTGATTTGGTGTCATCCATGTGATCAGGTAAATCATGTCTGGTTCCAGTGGAAGGACATACCAACCCTATACCAGCTCAGTGTGAAGCAGTCCATTATCTTCCTATAAAACAGGCTCCTTGTCAATAGCAAACTTTTACTAATTTCATTACATAGGACTCTTTAAATCAGTAGAATCTCATTAGTGGAAATTTTTTAAGGATGGCTTATTTTACTTTAATTTAAACAATATAAATTTAGGTTGCGAGTGCAACCTAAAGTGAAACAGGTGTTGTCACAAGCATCTTTCTGCTAGTTTAGGTGTCACATTTTAAGGCCATTTGTGCTAGAAATCACAGCCCAAGTGCATTGCCCTGCCTAGGTCAGCCCTATCAGAGCGAGGGGTATCTCTAGTAGGGTGTAGTACAACAAGAAAAGGGAGTAAGAAAACCAGAGGTATAGACCAGCTCCCACAGAAGGAACATTGGATATGCCAGGGTTCATCATCTTGGAAGAGATTTTAAGGAATATGACTGATATCTATAAAATCCACCAGCACAGCAGCTGAGTATGGATCAACTGCTCACTTATTCTTCTTCTGAGAGAAGCATCATTTGAAGCTGAGAGAAGCCATGTCCAAAATGGAAAAGGTTCCTTCTTACGCAACAGTTGTGGGGTAAACTGGACCAGTATTGTGAGAAGAAATCCACTATCTTACTAAACAGGCAGAAAACATGCTATCAGCTGCAGGTGGCTGGGGAATGGGAGAGTATTAGGAGGTACTCCCACATAGGTTTAGCCTTACCTGATGGTGGCTGCTCCTGCAGGCTGCAGGATATTGGGCTGCAATATTATAAAAGAAGAGGCATCTTATTCTTATACAACAGTGCAATTCTCTGCATTTCACTAAAAATGTAGCATTGTTTCCTTAAGGAGTATCATAATTCTCAAAATATTTTGCAATTCACAATTCAACTTTTATGCACAGCATTTGGCTGTTGCTAAACAGTTTGTGTTGAAAGGTTTTCATTTTACTGCATCTTCACTCTTGAAATATGAAGATGATATATCATCCTAATTGCAGATGCAGTTATACCCACATGGATGCCAGAATTGGTGCAATCTTTCCCTGTGTTTCTAAAGTATTTAATTGCTGTAGTGATAGACATATTCAAGCCCTGACTAATGCTGGCGTTTAATATTTTTGTTTTTATCAGATGTAAGATGGTGGGTGATTCAGGATACAATTAAGATTTTTTTTCTTCTGTAAATAGATGGAATTTGTTGTTGCAGTTGTGCTCCAGTCACCTGAACATCCCCCTGCCTCCAAATTCCTCTTTGCATATTTTCTATATGAAATGTCTTATAAATCCTGAGGACATCTTGCACGCTCATGAGGCTGTATAGCCTTGTTACCTAAAATACACTGAGGCAAACAGAATGAGACAGCACAGCAGACAAACTGCACAGCTTATCATGCATTGAATGCAGGTAACAGAAAGCCCAGTATCCCAGCTTGTGAAAAACACATGCATTCCAGAGGGCCTGTTGTGGTTTAGGAATGGTATCCCCCATTTTAGCACTACTGCAAAAAATTTATCCTGTCCTGGCTGGAACCAGGATGGGGCTTAAAAGTAGGGCAGATATGAAGGCTGCATTTCTTTCTCATACTCTTTCACTGTCCATTATGCAGGCTAGCAGGTAGGAAGAGAACCCGAAATCCGTAATTTTTATCTGAGAAAGCCTGTCCCAGTGATGTCAAGGCAGGCTTTGCAAGGGTCTTTAGAGACATGAATTTCATGCATCTTATAGATAAACTCTGAGTAATCTAAGTAGAACTGAAGAGTCCATCACCCCATGTTTCATGCAGGATATCTCTCAAACCTAGTGCACCATTATACGAATTCTCTACCGGAGATAAAAGGATAGAATCTGACTCTACAGGGCAGGATCCAGTTGTGTGCTCATCACTGCACCTTCCCTTGTCTCCAACCGACCTCTTATTCTAAACACCCTCCAACTCTCTCAAGTTGTCGGATCTCTCAATGGCATTTTCCCAGTGGCGTTACATCCGGAGCTATTGCCCGAAGCAAGACCCCACAGTAAAGAAATATCCGAGCAAAACAAGCAAAACACGGTTATCTGTATCGCTGCACCCTATCACACATGGCAGCTTCCCAATGGTTTCCTCCCTCCCTACCCAACCTCCGGAGCCTCATTTCAACCTTCCTGCCTCACCATGCCTCCTCCCAAGCCCCTTTTCTCACCGGGCTTTGTTTTCATTCTGACTCCCCCTGCCCATCCTGTCCCCACTCTCTCACCGTTTTAAGCTCCCCTGTTAATTCTTTACTGGGAGAGTGGTGAAGCGGAGAGTGGTGAAGTTCGTTCAATTCTTGACGAACTTCCCTTTAGGATTTTATAGCGTTTCTCGCTGATGAATCTCCTGAATCTTTGAGCTACTAATAACTTCCAGAGTTGTGGAAGCCCCACCCCTGGAAGTGTTCCAGGTCAGGCTGGATGGAGTTTTGAACAACCTGGTTTAGTGAAAAGTGTTCCTGCCCACGGCAGAAGGGCTGGTACAAAGTGATTTTAAGGTCCCCTCCAACCCAAACCGTTATGTGATACTATGATTCTTCTGCAGTCACTACTCCAAAAATGCCTCGCTCACTTCTGTTTCCCACATCCCATTTTACCAGATTTCGGCTGCTGCGTCTTTTACTGCAGACTTTTGCTGCGATGCCCTTTCCCCCGCTCCTTTTTTACCCACTCTGAACCCCACCAACACGCCCGTACTCCTCGCGGGGCGCCCCTGCAAGCGCCGGCAGCCGCCTGGCCCCGGGCCGCCCTCCGGCCGCAGCGGGGCGGGCGCGGGCGCCAGTTCCGGCGGAAGGCGGTGAGGCCGGGCCCGGCGTGGGGAGCTTCCCGCAACGATGGTGGAGGACCCGGGCCCCAGGCTGGTGGCCGAGCTGCTGCTGCGGGCGGGGGCGGCCGGCGGCATCCTCTGCCTCTGCTCCCGCGCCTTCGTCGAGTGAGTAGCGCCGGAGCGCGCCCCGCGGATCCTCGTCCCCGCGGCCGGGGGAGCGTCCCGCTGGGCGCGGGCGGGAAGGGCCGCGCTGCTGCGGCCACGGGATGCCAGCGGAGCAGGGTTTTGCGGGGCTGTGCACAAAAGCACCCCGATATGTTTATCATGTTTATCACTGGTGGGGGGGAGCGGAGAAGAGTGAGAGGAGCCTCCAGGCGCCGATCCCGCTGCCGGAGCCTGCGCCCTCCCTGAGCCGAGGCTCGGCGCGCCCTCCCCCCGCTTCGCGCTCCCCGTCCGCAGGGGAGCAGCCGGTTCCTCAACCAGAGGAGCACCAGAAAATTTAATTCCGGAGTGTACTGCGTAGATGTGGCGTTTCCTGAACGTCGCTCCTATGGGCTTTCCCGTCAGGCTTTAATTAAAGTGTTGCCTTTTCCAGATGTTGTTTCTTTTTGTTTGTTTCGCGTGTCTGGAGTCACAGGGCAGCCCGCGTGGGAAGGGACCTGGAGAGGTCGCTTGGTCCAGCCTTTCATGGGAGCGGAGCCTAGAAAAGCCTAGTGCCCCATCCAGTATCATCTTGAAACGTCCCGTGGTGGGGATTTTATTGCATCCCTGGGGAGTTTTTTTCCACTGAATGATTGTTTTTACTGTAAAAAAAAAAAAAAAAATTGTTTCAATGGTGGCTTTCTCCATCTGTATCTGTCTTTATTTTTACAGAGATCGAAAATTATATAAACTGGGATTAAAAGGATTTTATGTCAAAGATGACAATGACAGTACAGGTAAGGTAATACAATGTACTGTGCAATGTGATGTGCGGTCTTAAAGTGAGTTATGTGTGGTTATTTAAATTGTTCCTATTTCTGTGTTGTGTTTCAGTACTTTTGCTATGGGGACAGAAGTGAATAGTAACTTAGGACTTACATAGCTTTCAGTTTACCATAATCTTGGTGTAGAAGTTCATGTCAAACCTGGTGCATGGAACAGATTACATCACACATCCCTGACCTTAAATCATAATTTCGACTTAATTCAAAATTGATTGCATAATGGAGGGTCTGTGGATCTTAGATGTTTGTCTCCTGCTGTGTCTACCCCAGCCTAGGACATTAGCTGTTGCTAGTTAATCTGCTGAGCCAGAAGTAGAGAAGAAACAATAGCACTGATGAGGAAAATTATGATTCACATATATACAATGAATCATATAAGGAGGACCAGAAAAGTACTTCTCTCACTTGGCATGGTTGTAATCTAGGAACTATCAGGGTGTATAGTCTAACAAATTCAACACCATTCCCTTACTCCATCTCCTGAATTCCTCATGGTTGCCTACCTGAACATAATTCTTTTGGTATCTCTTTTTATCATTGCTGTGTTGTTAGATCTAGCAGCATAGTAGCTTGATTTGAAAGGAAGTCTGAGCAGAAATAGAAGCTGATAATTAATAGCACAGATTAGATTGAGGCAATATGTGAGACGAGAGAAAGAAGAAGATTGTAAACTGTTTTTGTACAAATGAGTGATTTGTGGTGAGAATAATCAGTTAAAAATGGAAAGGTCTCATGTGATAATTTGGCAGTAAATATATCCTGAACAACAAACCAAAAAACTTGATTGTTTCAAGGAAAAATTTACATGAGCTTTTTTCTCTTTATCAGCTGAGCCAAAAGCTTTTGATTTCATAATTTCCATCCATATACAGCTCCTATTTTCTCAATAGTATTTGTAATTTTATATAAATATGTTTTTGCTTAACAATTTGATTAAAGTTCAGGCTTGCTGTGGAAGGCACAATCAGGCAAAGAGAACGTTATGAGGCTGTGTGAGTACTGCTCAGCAGCAGCCAAAACATCTGTGTGCTATTCACACTGTTTCAGCCACAAATCCCAAACACAATGCCATAGAGGCTGCTGTGGAGAATTTTAACTCCTTTCCAGACAGACCCAGTCCAGTGCTTTGGCTGTTGAAGTTACATTTTGATTCCTACCGATAGTTAAGCAGAAATTGAGCCGTTTATGAAGAAGATTTTTAAATGAGAAGGAAATCATAAGAGGCAGTTCTGCTATTTTTTGTATGCTATGCTGTGGCATTGAGGTGTCAGAACCAGATTATATTCATGAATATAACTTGTTACAGCGGAAGAACAAGCGTCTGAGGAGGAGAACCGTTGTCCCAGTGTGAGATTAAAGGTGGATACTAATCATGCCCTGGACCTGGAAGAAGTTGAATTAGACTCAGAAGCTGAGCTTATGAAGAGCATGGGATTGCCTCTTCAGTTTGGTGGGCAGTCAGCCCACAGGGACTTTGTGGTAAATCCTTTTTTTTTTTGCTTTATTTATTCTGTTTGTGTTGTGTTTCCAGACCTTAGGGATGTGCCTCCTCTCAGTTATTTCTGAGATGGCAGTTTGTGGAAATGTATCTGAGCTGCCTTTAAGCTGCCTGCATTGCAGCCTGGTAACAGCATACAGCGCCTTGGTCTGTCCAGGTTGTAAAACCCCCCTGCCAGCTGGACTAAACAGGGTCAAGGCTGTGCTTTATGCTTCCATGTCTATACTGCTCTCATGACTAGAGAAACCTGATTTTAAACAGCTATGGTAAAGCTGATGCTGCACATCAGGACAGCTAGTACACTCCAGTCTGAGCATGTATTTTCACACTATCTGCTTTAGCGTTTTAGCTTTTGATAGTAATGTAAACAGCTAGTTTTTCAAATCCTCCTTGCAGCTGATAAAGCCAGGCCGTTCCAAAAGGCAGGAGTGAGGCTTTGGTTCTCTGCTTCCCATGGGGAGCATTTGGGCTTTAGAAGGGGCCTGAAGTTTTCACAGATGAGAAAAAGACCGTGCAATATTCGCAGTGTCCACTTTATGGAATACAGACCAACCTGACAGTGAGACAGTACTTTTGTGCTAAGCACTGCATGATTCCAACCTGATTAATTTGTAAATAAATAGGAGAAACTTGTATGTGATTTTAATTGATAACTTGTAAATAGACCATACAGGAAATCCAACTTCAAGCCCCAAGTAAATGTAAAGTTTTTGTTGCTACGTAGTAACATGCAAATAAGTTGAATAGGAAAATTATACATTTTCTTATTAGATTACTGCTAGGCATTGTGCTTTGGACTGTGTGTACTAACATAAGGGATGTGGGTGAAAGATCAATGCCAGTTCTTCAGTTTTGACTTCTTTATAGTCCACCTTACGCTTTTGTCACTGTAACAAAACTAAAGATTGCAGCTGGTGGGGCATACATTTGCAGTCCTTTGTCCATGTGAGTTTTGTCATCACAGGATGCCCCTCTGAAACAAGTAGAACTGTAATTGATGAAACCAGCAAGTTGCCTTAGAGCTCCTTTCAGGAACAGGTTTCTGTCTTCTGTTCCAGCAGATAACTGTAGTAGCGGAGTTTGTTGTAACAAGTGAAATGATTGTATTGCATATACGAAAGGGCCAGCCACCTGTTTGGGTGAGGGGTTGTTGTTTCCTTGTATTTCTGTTAGACAACTTGGAGATTATTATGGGATGGAAAAGATATTGCTCCCCTCTTTTTGGTCACTCTCTTCAAGATGTACAGAGATTCAGCTCTAGGATTTATAAAGTTTTTGAGTACAAAATGTTGGGTTTTTTGTGTACAGCATCCAAAGATAGCAAGGATTTAACATTCTATGAGGTTGAGCTTTATATTTGCTATCCTAATAAGACACTGAACAGTGTTTGCTGGTCAGGCAGATACCAGGTAAAAGTAAGGGTCAGCCACCACAGCCCCAAAAAACACATCCTTGATGTTACCAAGATACTGTTTTGTTGTTGAGCTCAGCCTTGTCACCATTCAATTCCTGACCAACTTCCCTTTAGGATTTTATAGCATTTCTTGTTGATGAATCTCTTTCTGAATCTTTGAGCTACTAATGACTTACAAATCAGCAGTCCCACTTCTGTCTATCATTCTGCTTTTGTGTGTATGTGTGTTTCTACAGACTTCTCTTACAGCTCTTCCTCACAGCTTCCTAGGAAGTGTCAAATGAGGTTCTGAAGCAGGGTTCTATCGGACCCAGAAAATCTGCAGCCTTTTTGGGGAGAAGGCTAACAGCAGGGTTGCACTGAGAGGGAGGGTTCCAATGGAAACAGAAATGTGATTGGAGAGAGGACAAGACTTTATTTATGTTGTAGACTTCTAACTTTTCCGTTATCTTTTAGGCAACAGAAAATTACAGAAATAAAAATAACGTGAAGATTACAAAAAAGAAAAAGAAGAAGAAAAAAGAGTTGCAGCAAAAGCACAAGGATAAAATGGGACAGGAATGCCAGGACGAAGCTTGCGGGAAATGCCAGGACGAGGCTCCCATTTCTGGGGAGCTG
This sequence comes from Chamaea fasciata, assembly GCF_029207755.1. Classification (NCBI taxonomy): domain Eukaryota; kingdom Metazoa; phylum Chordata; class Aves; order Passeriformes; family Sylviidae; genus Chamaea; species Chamaea fasciata. The sequence goes on along the minus strand of NW_027094086.1, from coordinate 39,272,624 downwards.
GCCCTAGCTACAGAGCAATGTGAGATGAGCAGCAAACCTCAGACTGTAGTTGAAGGGAACTGTGAAAATTCAGAAAGCCTTGCAAGTGAGGCTTTACCCAGTGAACTTAAGGAAAAATGGGAGAAGTACTGGAGTGAGTACGGAGAGGGCCTTCTTTGGCAAAGTTGGTTGGAAAAGCACCAAGAGGTCTCATCATCTGAGGGCACCACAGGCTCTGAGCCTTGGAATAGTCCAGATACTAAGGAAGAATGGGAGCAACATTATAGTGAACTGTACTGGTATTACTGGGAGCAGTTTCAGTACTGGACCAGTCAAGGATGGACTACTGAGACCTCACATGGGGACAAGGTGGAAATTAATGGAGTTACACAGGAGACTGGTTTTTCGGGAGAAATGGGCTTGGTTAGCCCAGGACCTGAGCACAGTGAAGTGCTGAGCTTGGAGCTGTCTCCCTCTAACACCAGAAGTGAGGAAACACTCCCTTCAAGTGCTGAGCCCCACAGTGAAATAATCTCTGGTATTTGTAATTTAAATCTGAATGTGGAGGAAGTGGAGCAGAGCAGTGCTGCTCTAACAGTAGCCCACAAAGATCCTGATGAACAGAGTTCGACTGACAATGGAAGCCAGAAGGAGCCCTGTGATGGAGGAAGCAGGAAAAGGAGAGCATCTTGTGAATATAAAAGTGTTAACCAGTCAGGTAGTACAAAATCAGATAAAGCTGATAATCAGAATTCTTTAGGTGGTTTTATGTAAGAAACAAGGGTATATCTGTATTATGCCATTTTTAAAAAGTCAATTAGGTATTTTGTGGAATGATTACATACTTGATTTCTTTTTCTTTCCTCTGCTTCTTTGAATGATTTCTCATCTCTAACTTGTAAATTAAATGTGTTCTTTAGCCAGAAATGGTTTTAAGAGAACATGTACTTCATGAATCTTCAAATGCACTACAGAAATTGGTGAGAGATCACTGTTAGTGCATATTTAATTCTTTTTCTTAGTTTTGATATTGCAGCTGAGACTTGAGTCTGCTGCTAGTGACTGTCTAAGAGAGGAAGAAGCAAATGTGGTCTTATCTTTATCCTACAGTAGAGCTGGAATGGGAGAGGTGAAGAGAAAATCTCCTTTCCAAAAAGAAATGAGAGAAGGGTTTAAATCTCCTCTTATTAAATCTGTGTGAATATCTTTGCATAGCTAATGAGATGGAAACAACATTTTACATACAAGGAGGAAACTGTTTCAAATTTTGTATCTTGTAGGCATTTTATTTTTCTTGGAGATATGAGGTAATTTGAGATTGGTCCTGGGTTGTTACCACTACACTGTAATACTGGAAGCTTTATTAGTATGTTGTCCCCCAAACAAAGACAGGTAAAGATGTGTGTTTGGCACCCTAATCAGCTGTAGCTGCAGGAGTGCTTTGAGGACAGGAAGATAAGGAGTTGATTTATGCAGAAGGAAAAAAAAGATGTATCTTTTTTTAGGTGTGCAGGAGTCATGTAGCTCGAATTCAAATGAAAAAAAGCAGTTGCTGCTTCATGGCCAAGATGAAGATGAGGATGAAGAACCTCCTGAATACAGACATGTCAAAGTCAAGAGAAGGCAAGTCATGAAATTTACATGAGCTTTTTTCTCATGAAGTCCAGGTCCAGGAGCCTTCTGATTTATACTAACTATACCTTTGATTGAGGATAGGAGTTAAAATGTCAGTACAAAGCCACGTAGTCTTCCATCACTGCTTATTGCTTTGCCTCACAACAAGCAGTGGATATTTCCTCTTTTCCAGTGCTTTATGAAAACAGTGTATTGCTTTGATGACTGTAGAAAGTCACTCTTCTTGTGCCACTGAAGTGTAGGAGATTGTTAAATTGCATAGGGCAGCTTGCTTATTTAGGTCTAATTAGTATAGACAATACCAGAACAGCAGTAAATAATCTTGTGTAACTGCACTGAATGCTGCCAGTAAAATGCTTGGAGCTACAGCAGTCATAAAATAGACAATACCTGCCTTGTTGCAGTTTTTTTTCTTTCTTCTCTAAAAATGTAATCTCAAAGACAGAGAGATGGTTCTCCCTCTCTAATAAATTTGCAGACTCAAATGTGAAGCTGTGGGTGGAATTGTTACCTGCTAATCATGTAGCTGTGGTTTTTTTCTAGTATTTTGCTGTTGCCGCAGCATTAGTAACAGATAATAGTATAGATAGATTGTGATAGATGATTAGGGTAATTTGGAAATAGGGTGAGCAAACGCTGTCTTCATCATGTAGGGCTTGCCATTAAGTATTTTAAGAGGTCATTCAGAATAGCTGGAATATTATAACCCCAGTAGAAGGGCATTTGTCCATAGAATTGGGTAAACCAAACCAACCCAAAAACTGATGCACAAGAATGGAGTGGTGTTATTTGCTTGGTTCGGTTTCAGCAGTGTGTGGAGGAGCTTACTTGAAGCCCATATTTAAATGTTTTCAACCCATATTTAAATGTTTTCAATTGGCAAGATTTTTAGTGGTATAGCTAATATATATATATAGCTATAGTAAAATGATTGGTTTCTTCACAGTAAGTAACTTTTTCATCTGTGTTTTTCCCTAGCCATGAGCTGGATGTGGATGAAAACCCAGTGGAAGATCCCGAGGAAGCCTGCTCTGTGTTGGGTTTCAAGTGTGGCACAGGACAAAAGTAATTAATCATGAGGAAGTGTGGGGCTTTTCATAGCAAGTCAGCTCTCTTGTTATTATGGAAATTGACCATTCATCTCCATTTCCTTTTTGTTAAACTTTTGAAGCTGATTCCCAGAGTTAGTCTCTGCTCTTAATAAAACTGTCATCATTGGACTAGAGAGAGAGATGCAGAGTTAAAGAGAATAATTAAAGAAAAGTGATTTGAAGAAGTGTAACACGTAAGGTACTTTCAGTTGTAAAAATGTTTAATGGCTGGTCAGCTACTTGAATTAGAGCTTAAAGGCTCTGACAATGAATGGTCCTCTCCATTTGGAGTCCTGTGAGCTGAGATCATGATTTTTAACTGTTTCATATTGGAGTGAAAAGTTCCTTTATACTACTGAAATGTTGTCATAATAGCAAAGTGTTGCCACAGGTTGGCCCATTAAATTTTTTTGGGTTGCATTTGCCAGAAGGTAAAAGTAGCTGTTTTGGAGGTTCTTGACAGCCACCAAAAAGATCCTTTATTCTGCTAATCAAGATATTTTTTTCATTTCCTATTGTTAGGCTGGCCTGGGAAATTGTTTTCATGTAAAGTTATACAACTATTAGGGAAAAAATCTAAAACTAATCAGGTTAAACATTTTCGAATAAAAGTTTTTAACATGTTTGTGAAGATACGTTGTTTTGCAGCTACACCCAGTGACGTATTTTAAATGGAGCAGTAAGAAAAATACTTAAGTCTAAATCCTTTTTTTTAGACATCAGCATTCATGTTAAAGCTTCTAAACTGGAAATTAACCACTAAGTCCTTATGTATGTATGTATGTATGTATATATCTATCTATTTATCTATTTATCTATCTGTCTATCTCTCTGTTTTCAGGTATGGTGGAATTCCAGATTTCACCCACCGGAGTGTGCAGTACTTGGAGAAAAAAGCAAAACTCAAGTCCAAATTCTTGGATATGCGTAAACCAAGGAAGAGCAAAAACACGCACATCTTCTTTACAGAGGAATCTGAAATGAAATGCAAAAAAAGCAAAACTTTGAAGAAGGTATGTTTAGTTGTTAACACTGTTATAATTAATAGATTTATCTGTATTATGAAAATGAAAAAACATCAATTGCCCAGAGTAGGTGGCATTTTTAAATGTCAGTCCACTGCTCCTATTTTTTTTTTCTTGTTTTCTCCCCCTCCTCCCTGCCTTCCACCAATGTAAGAGTATTTAGATTAGGGTGGCTATGGAAAGGCATTGGTGGACCCTGTCAAGAGGAATGTAAATTTAAATGGCCAAGTTATGTGAAAGTCATTCCTGACATTTGGGTGCACATAGCTTTACAGGTGTGTGTAGGTTTCTGTTGTTACTAAAAGTATCTTCGATTGTAAATTGGATGTGAGGCCAGTAGTTAGTGCTGGCATTTCAACAATTACAGAAGATCTTTGTGTAGATTAGGGTATTTCATTTAACTTCATGTTTTTACTAACTTTGAAAGGGTTTTGCTTATACCTCTACCTGCATTTATTTTCATCTGTAACTTCATGCCTTTTTTTTTTTTTGACTCACGAATTGCTAAGAAGTAGAAACACTTGTTCACTGGAGATTTTACTTAGTTAAGTCTTTTTGAAAATCTGAGGGGGCAGATTTTAATGTTATTTCATTCTTCATACCTTCTTCTGGGATGCTGCGTATTCCTAAAACCCAAGTGCAAAGCATTGTTTTCTGGTGGTGGCGGCCATACATGTTTTATTGAACTCCAGTCACACTGCTATAATTTCTGATTCATTTTTGATTTTGTGCCTTGGGCCAGTATAGTTTGATGGCAACTTTAATTATGTAAAGGAAAAAAAAGTTATACATTTCCTCAGACTTTCAGGTAAGGAACTGCTCCAGGTCTAGAGCTACTCAGAGCAACAATAATGTAAAAGGGAGCATCTGCATGTGCCTTTGTGGAGTTTGGAGTGGTGTCTGTGCGTTGGTTAGGAGCTTATGTCGAGCTCTCTGCTGTGCAGCAGAACCCTTTACCACCTGCACCATTTGGTACATCTTGAAGGTGAGGCAACTAATGTGTGAAGGTAACTTTACCTGTTTATGCTAAAAAAATTCTTCCTCCAGAGGCAGAGTACATCTCTGAATGCAGATTACAGAAGGATAGTCATGAAGTAGTAGACTTGGTCACCTGGGCTGTGGCAAGTGTGACTATTTAGATTCTACATGAGAATTCTTTACTATATTTACCTGTTGTTCTTTCTGTTGGTTGGTTGGTTGGTTTTTTGTTTCTCTTTTGGAGGTAGCTGGCATCTAGTTCCTGAAGACAATTTGTTTCCAAATATTTTTAAAAGGGGGCATGGTTAAGTACTTCTTCAATGTTTTGAGTCTAGATATTTTACTGTTTTCAAAATACACGTGGTAGAGAGTACCTGCCGTGGCAAGTGCTTTTCAACGGTAAGGCTTTTAAGCTGTTCTCTGGATAACAGATTGTCATCTGATCATCTGTGATACTTGGCAATTGCAGGTGGAAATGTTCCTGAAGCAGGTTAGCAAACCTGAGGAGGAAGACACGTCCCAGACAGCCGCCCTTGAGGGTAAAGCAGAGGTGTTGTCTGCGAGCAGCAACGACTCAGAGGGTCAGGAAGGTGTTACTGCCACACAGAGTGCAACACTGGATGCTGAAATCCAGGACTCTTCCAGTGCAGCCTGCACAGAGCCTGGAGGGAGTCAGCTTGAGGGGGAGGCACAGGATGCTGCTGCAAGTGGCTGCGATGAGCAGGGGACAGAGAGGCCCGAGCATGGCGGTGGGCGGCAGCTTGTCCCTCTGGATATTCCTGATTATCTCCAGCCGGAGACAGAGGGCATCAGCCAAGGTAAATCAGTGTCCAGCAAACTGATGAAATGAGTTGGCAGTGGGCTTAATGCTGCCTTCTCAAGTTACTGTGTCATGCACTACTTATTTTGTTGATTCAATGAGACTCATTCGGTCTAAGGGGTAACAAAAGCAATTCAGAGCTAAGCTAGTGGAATTAGCTTATTTATGGAATGCCAGAATCCCAGGTCTTGTCTTTAATGGTAACAGTATTTCTTTATAGATGAACAGTCACTGTTTATCCTTGAAATGGTCTAACAGGTTTGCAATTCATGTCTTTTTCTTCCTCTGCGAGGATGAGGATGATTAAACATCAGGTAGCTACACAGACCATCAAATTTTGGGTTCAAATGCACAAATTTAATCCTTCCTACAGTAGTTTGATTATGTTAGATCCCTACTGTAAAACTGTTGTCTAGATTGGGTTTTATTCTTAACTGATAAACGGGCATTAAATTGGTCTCTGATCCACTTGTTTGCTCATTACATAGAGTTTATTGTCTCCAGATGAAGATTAAGACTCTTAAATAATGGGTGAACAGTGACAATTTTTAGGACTGTGGCTAATCCCTTGAAATACAGGGTGCTATTTTTTAATTTAAAGCCTCTAATCTTTATAATCTGGCAAACAATAAAGAACATTTAGGAGTGTTTTTAAACCTTAACACTCACCTACCAATTACATTTCCTAGCCTACAAGAACAGTGACTGTTAACCTTTGCAGTGTCTTCCAGCTGTAGATGAAAAAATTACTATGAAGAAGAAGGACACGAAAAGAAGAAGGAGGAATAAAAATGCACTGAGAACTATACCTCCTGAGATTGCTGCTGATCCAGAGCTCATCAAGTACTGGGCACAGCGCTACCGGCTCTTTTCTCGGTTTGATGAAGGAATTAAACTAGACAGAGGTATGTTCAGTACTAAGTGTGCTAGTTTGGTGGTATATCCAAGGATGTATTAAAATCTGTGGTCCTTCTTGCAGTTTATTACTAATTTTCTTAAAGGAGGGACACTGCTGAGTGTGTGTTTGCACCCATGGATAAATTTCTTCCCCTCCCAGCAGACAGTGAATAGAAGTCTTGGACTTCAGAAGTGCTTTTAGTGTGGGACCTCCCTGTCTGCATTAGTCCTTATATTTGCTGAAGATCTTGCTCGACCAAAATTATTCTTTGCCAGGACTTGTTCAGAAACTCATTGATATTTTTCTATTTCTGTATTTTATAAAATAATTTCATGAAACTTCCAAGGATGCTGATGGATCTAGTTTCATTCTGTTTTGTTCTGACTTGCAGCATTCACTTGCAAAGTGATTTTTTTTTCCGTGTTTACTTGCAAACCATCATAAATTTATAGGTAAAAGAGGAATTAGGATTACCAGACTTTTTTTTTTTTGGTTGGGTTTGTAAGCCTTCCATATCTAATACTTTCCCTCATAAACTTGTGGATTAATTGGCAGACCAGACATCGTGGTGAAGAAAATAAAATGTTGGATAAGACAGAATATATTTCTGGTTTTATTTGCTACAGAGCTTAATCTTGATGTATAAAATATTTCATAGCTGTGCCCATGGACTTCTCCTTGATGAACCAGAATCCTCAGCACCAAGGTCAACAAAATATGTACTGAGATCGAGGCATATCAGTTTGCTTTAGTGAGACTTTGTTTACTTAGTAAATCTCTGGACTTGAGCAGAATTTATCGACATCAAAGCTGGTATTTCCTGGCGGAATGCACTAAGCCAAAATTCTTGGGATTAACGCTAAACCTTCAGTTTTATATGGGGCTTGGTTGGTTGTTTTTAAATTAGATGACCTTGAAACAAGAGGTGAAAATACATTTCTTCCCCTTTCTTTGCAGAGGGCTGGTTTTCTGTTACTCCTGAGAAAATAGCTGAGCATATTGCCATCCGTGTCAGTCAGTCGTTCAACTGCGACATCATAGTGGATGCATTCTGCGGGGTCGGAGGAAACGCTATTCAGTTTGCATTGACCTCAAAAAGAGGTAAGTACGTGTTATACAGGTTGTATGCAGTGCATTAGTTTTGTTTCTTCAATCTTTCTCCGGACACTATTTGGGTATGTGCTCTGTTTTGTTGATTTATTTTCTTTCTCGGTGCTTCTGTAGCAACAGCAGCTGTTTTACTTCATCTGACTCACAATGTGACCTCTCTGTTTTCAAAAAGGACCAATAAAACTGCTTTTCTATTTTAAGTCAGAGTTGGATTTGTGTTGTACTAATCTGCGCTATTTTTGTGTGGCATAATATCTGATCCATCATATACTCTGGAGATCACTGGTAATAGTGGACTTCCGTCAAAGCTGCTTCTTTTCACAGTTGTTACTTGAAGTCTGTGTACTCAAAAACAGGTTCCATGTGAATACTACTTAAAGCACTTGAATGGAATCACCTGCAGATTCTGCAGAACCAAGTACAGAAAAAGTCTTGATAGCTTCATGTTAATCTAATGCCTGCTGATGAAATGGTAGTGGAATATTGAGAGTACTTCCTGTAAAAACATTTCCTGCTAGATACTCATATCAGTTCATTTGACTCTTCTTACTAATGTTTGAGCAAGATAAATGATAGTTTGTACTGCGCTAAATTTGGTAGGCTGTGATCCAATTTATACATCTCACTTGGCTTTTTATATTTCCTGGCTAAATTTTAATTTCTGTTATTATGTACTATTCATGTGTCATCCATCTCTCTTGGGCTGTGTTGGTTGGGGCTTTTTAAATTCAATTTTCAAAACTATGTGGCTAGTCACAGATAAATGTTTCTCTTAAACAAAGGAGAAGAGTCAGTTTCTAATGGACATCCTTGAGGTTGTCCCGCCAAACCTGAGGCAAGAAGGACTTCCTCTCTTAGGCAGACAGTGCCATGTCCAGTCCTTGAGCTGAGGTGCGGGGTTGTCACAGCAGCACCGTGGTAACCTGCCCATGCTCATGTGGCATTCCTGTTAATCCCTGCATTCGCCATCTCTCGTGGGCAGTGATCGCCATCGACATCGACCCCGAGAAGCTGCGGCTGGCACGGCACAACGCCGAGGTGTACGGCGTGGCTGAGCACATCGACTTCCTGTGCGGGGACTTCATGGCGCTGGCGGCCGGCCTGCGCGCCGACGTTGTCTTCCTCAGCCCACCCTGGGGCGGGCCTGACTACGCCACGGCCGAGATCTTCGACATCCAAACTATGATCTGCCCAGATGGATATCCTTTACAAGTTACACCTTATGGTGGGCTCCTCCCCTCCCCTCCCGTCCTCTCCCCTCCCCTCCCCTGTTGGCTTACTGTGGATGATGTGGTCAGCAGCTGGAATTCCAGATGCAAACCATTTGTTTAGTCCTCTTCCCCACCTAAATCTAGATTTTTTTTTATTACCAAAAACAACAGTGATGAGGTTATCCTGAAAGCAAAAAATCTGTCAGTGAATTGAGTAGCTTGCAACTAGAAACATTCATTCAACAGTTTTTACTTCTTTAAATTATTTTATTAAAATATCCCAAAGTAATCAAATAGCCGTGTGGCGTATATGTGTGTGTATATATATATATGTATAAAAAATAACTAGTTGTGTGAGCTATGACCTTGTCATTAATTCCACTTTTTAATTTATTCATAAGGGGAATATCGTACTTAAAATATCTTAATAAAACTGTTCTCAGTCATAGCGCCTGCTTGTGACTTGGGAAATCACAGAAAAGTGCAAGCAAAATATTAACTCTTTTAATTAATTTATAGAATTTCATACTAGCTTATTAACAATGATACTGAGCACTCATTCATTTGGGAAGGTATTAACATAATAGTTTCATTTTATATGAAGTGTGGGGTTTCTTTTGTCACAGAGTAATCTTAATTTATTCCCTTTTTTTGATAAAATGTAGCCATATTTGTATGAGTAAGAAAATCTTTGTATGCATGTGTGAGAGATTCCACAAAATGAATTGAAAAAGAAATGTAGACCAAATATACTAGCTACAAACTACATTCAAATTTCTCAAATACTTCTCTGTATTTAGTTAAATTTTCATAAAAAGTGAGTGTTAGGGTTTTTTCTACCTTTAGGGCACTAATGGTGAAATAGAGTTTCTGCATTACAGAGAAGAATCCTACTCACACACTCAAAAGAATTAACTACAATTAATTGCATAATAGCTGAAATTGAGACATACTTTCAAAATGAATTAATGCAAAGAAACTTTTCCTTCCCCAGTCTTGTTTTTTCCTTTACTGGCTTCTACATTTGAAATTTTCAGGCTCTCCAAGAAGATCACTAACAATATTGTGTATTTTCTGCCTCGGAATGCTGATATTAACCAGGTGTGTTACTGGATGAGGTCTTTGTAGTGAATAAAATGCTCAGCTCACTTAAAACAAATATTATAAGCACATACATAAAACTTTTAAGTCTGTTCAGCTGAACGTGGGGTATTTGGGGTTTTTAAAGTTGACCCTTGTGTTAAGTGATTTCTTAGTTAATGTGTTAGTGTTTAGTTAACTAACAGTTAAGTGTTAAGTGTTAGCAGTACTTTTGATATATTTAGAAATGGGACTGTAAGATTGTTTCCATGGTTTTGACAGTTTTTTCTTAAAACAACAGAATGGCGTTTCTTGTAGAAGTGTCAAAGCCAATTGCAAGGCCTACACGTCATTATAAAAATACCTGACCCCAATATTTTTTAAGCAGCTCTCACTATCTGATAAGTTGGTGAGCCCCAGGCTTTCGTGGCTGTCAGTTTAAGAAGGAGTGGCAGGAAATTTCAGCCTGCTGTCACTGCCCTCACTGATGAGTAGATTAGACACAAATATCCTGGTGGTACTGTTGGTGTCCACACAGGTGTGTGGTTCCATAGAGGCTGGTTGCATTGAAGTGATTTGTATAAACACAGAATCTGTGGCACTGGTGTGGGGTTTTCTGTATTAAGTATTTTTGGTAGAAGGGTTTTTTTCAAGCAGTTACATGACTAACAATTCCCTTGAGTGTCTGGTTTAGTTTCCTCTGTGTATTTTCTGTTATTTATGTCTTGTAGCTTTTTGCAAAGAAGGGAGCAGTTCTCACCTGCAAGATACCACAGGACTTTTCCTGCTTTTCCAAAAACTGTGCCTGATTTAGAGCAGGCAGGACATCAAGCCATATGGTGGCTTGTGGAATTGTTGGTGGCAAGCAGCTGGCTTGAGAAAAAGGCTGAAATTCGCATGGCCTGAGTATTAGCAGACTCTAAGCCCATGCTGTGCACAGCACCATTGCTTTGGCAGGTGATCATTCAATTCCTTTTTGCATTTCAGGCTGGTGAAATGTCAAAGTGGCTTGTGAATCTTCAAACAGGGACCTTAATTTTAGGTAGAGTTTCTCTAATTACGTCTTACCACTGCATTTTATCAAATATTTCATTCCCGTGGTGAAGAGTGACCTTAGAGAGTTTTCTCCTCTACTCATGAACACTTTTTACTGGATTTCTAAATGGCCAAAGACATCTACATTTCACTTGTGTTTCCACAAAAGCATCCAGGAGTACTCCCCACAGGCCTTCATCTTTCCCTACAGAAGAGCTGAGCCCTTCTGGGTGATTGGGCTGGGTGTCCTGGCACCTTTACATTTTGGTGCAGTTGGCTCTGGATGATGTTGATGACATCCACGGGTTTGGCTTAACACAGATGGCTGCACAGTAACAACTGTTGCTCAAAACCGTGGTTCAGTTGTTAAAAGTTCATGGCTGAGGTCCTGAGTTCAGGTCAGTTCAGTGTTCCAGGCTATGGGCTACTCTCAGGAAGAGAAATCAGATCCTTATGCCTTTCTTTAGAAATAGTGGCAGTATAAGAACAAAAAAAAAAGCAAAAAAACCCCCAAAACTAACTAATTAACAAACAAACAAGATTGATGATCTGAGAGGGGGAAAGGGAATTTAATCAAGTCCACTGTTTGAAGAAGTGTCTTCATCCTGTGTGGACCAAGGTGTGTCAAACATGACTGTTCCAAACCTGACCTTGGTGAATACTCTGGTCCACAGAAGACTGTTACGGGTTTGACTAGCAAAATCTCTGGCTGTATTTAAGAATGAAGTTTCTGGATTTACTGCCACTACACTTCCACGGCTGTGAATCTCCAGCAAAATTTAAAAAAAAAAAAAAAAATTAAAAATAAAATATAAAAAAAAAAGCCCAGCAGTTAGAAACAACCTTGCAGTAAAAATACTGTTGAACCATTAGTTAAGGTGGAAAATATATAATTTTAGTGGAAAATATATAATTTTTATGGAAGATAGCTATCAGATCACTGTTAGATAGCAAACATAAAATAGGGATATTGGAATCCTGCTGCTGAAGTGAAAGCAGGGTGGTAGCTGACCTTGACCTAGCTGTGTCAGAGGACTTGCTGTTCGTTGCCTTAGTGGTGGACAAGATATCCAGCCTTGTTCCACATGATTTTATTGCAAGAACAGCACTTACTACTTCTGCAGGCACGGCCACTTCTGTTTAGAGTTGGTCTTGTAGAGAGAAATGGGATTCTTTGAATTCCCTTAAAATAATCAACAGTGTTTATTTAGGTTGAAGAGAAGTGAACTTTTGTAGTTCTGCCTCAAGAGGGAGCAGCGAACCAGTGCAAGATGGTCGGTTCCTTTACAAGAAATTTAAAAGCATTTCCCTGAATTACATCAAATCTCCTTGTTTACAAACATGTGAGATTATTTCTAATGTATGCACGTCTGTTTTTAGGTTGAATTGGTCTTTAACAATATTCTTTCTAGCTAGGAATAATGAAGAATAATCATTATGTGTGTGCACATACGTGGAAAAATATGTATGTTTATTGCTGCCTGTTATATAGTGGATAAGTGTAATTTATGAATTGTTTATTTAGTGTAGAGGAGTGTGTACTCACCTCTGGGAAATGGAGTTATCCCTGGTAGTCCAATCTCTTTCGTAGACTCTTTTCTGTACCAGATAATACTTCTGCATGTTAATATTTGCAGCAAAGAAGGAGGAACCTGCAATTTGTTGCTGTAGGACCTTCTTGCTAATGGTGGGATCTGTTCTTTTCATCCCATTGTAGAAGTTGTACTCAGTTACTGTTGGTCTCTCATGGGTGATCAGAATGTTGTCAGGATGCATGATGGCTCCCCCCAATAAACTGGTGAGCCTGATATGTTGGTGACCTGGTCTGTTGTGAGACAGATAATCACATCAGCATCTTTATCAGCCTAGGCAGGTTTGGGAGATGGAGTAATGAAGTATTGGGAGTTTATTACTTACCCTGCTGTGTTAGCAGCTCACATACTGGATTGTGCCTTAGTGATTGTTTAAAATGTCACCATTCTTTGAAGGCAGGCATACTGTTGTTTGTGGTAACTATGTCTCATTTTGTTAAATTGTTCCGTTGTTGGAGCTTTTGCTGTCTTAAATACTGGTGTCTCATACATGGCTTATATTTCAAGTACTGCCACAATACAGGAATGGCTTTTTGTTTCTTGTCTAGTGGAGAGTGGTTCTATGAGCCTAGAATTAAGCAGTGTTCTGAACCTTGATAGTCCGACAAAACATTCACGTTATGCTGGTACTTTGCTTTTTTCTTGTCTTTGTTCCCACCTCATCTGCATCAATCATTTTGAGAAGATTGGGGAATAGACACAGAGGGCTTGTACTGTCTGCAATATTATTTCCTGGATGGCAGTGGTATTGCAGTTTTCTGTTTGTGAAGGTCCAGTTGTTAAAAATGACTGCTCAATGAAGGTAGTGTAAAGATGTGTAAAACCCATTTATTTATTTGAATTCTCTCTTTTAGCTTTGATTTTAAAATGGAGACCTAGCCAAATAGGACTTGCCAAGCAGAGTCATCTTTATTTAGGAGTAAATAGAACAATGAGCAAAGGAGGGAGTGAGAGGCCAGGAAATGAACAGAGCTTGATTTGATAGTATTTTTAAGATGCTTGGGTCTTAGGGGAGTTGGCAGGTAAAAGACTGTGGGTTGATGTATTTTGCAGGCTGATAATTTTTAAGTGAATATAATTGCATACACTTTAGCTGTGACTGTTGTGTTAATAACAGCTTTTAAGCAGCCCTCTTCTAAACTCACATGTGTTCTCTGTCTTCGATAAAAGAGAAAGCCAAAAGTTACCCACAGCATACACGAAGCCAGAGAGATACTTCTGGACTTCAGTCTTCCTAAAGCTCATTGTGCTTGCAGACTGAATTGTAGTTTGCCTGTGCGAAGTAAGAAAAAAATAAATAAATGTCTGACCTATGAAAGGGTGACAGCACCACTGTGATGGTGTCGTAATTCACATGCATACCTGTACATTTTCAAAAATGCTGCCTGAGAGCATTTTATTTTATTATGTTTAGTGTGAAGAATACCATTGCCTTCTTTTTCAAGTGGGTTGGGTTTTGTTCCCCTTAGCTTTTAGGTTAGATGCAAGGGGAGGGGATTCTTCATTTTAGTAGTATTCTATAAAATTAAATGATTCACAGTGTCCTTGTTTGACTGCCAATCAAGTCAAAAAGCTTGTATTTCTCATACCTCAGAAAAGTTTCTAGTAGTGGAGAAAAAATATGAAAAGTTTTTTGTTCATGGTTATGTTAGTTGGTGGCTGGAACAGATAAGAAGTTACTTTACTAAAAGAGTTTCAGTATGATTAAAAAAATGTAAAAAACCCCCAAAGACCAGTAGGAAAACCTTCAAGTTCAAACGTACACCTGAAGAATGTAAGAAGTTTACACCTCAAGCAACTTGTGCTCCTGAAGTAATCTGCTATGTTTGTTTCCCCTTTCATATTTACATCTTTTCTGATGTCTCCTTTTCGAACCTATTGGCTACTTTTTGATGTGTTGTGGCTGTGGCCATAGCTATGGACTCCTTTTAGTGGTAGTCACTGAACAGAAGGATGGAGGTGAGAAGGATGCAGGCAGGTGTTAACTGAAGCTACAACCTTTATCTAGGCCTAGGGACAGCAGCACAGCAAAGGAGGCAATATCTGTCCACCCAAGTAATGTGGGTTTGGGCTAAAGAATACACCAGGGTAAGGAGAATTGCCAGCAGGGAATCGTTGAATGTACACAGGAAAGTTCAAAACAAAGAAAATTTGAACTAATCAAGTTTTTAAAAGAAATTAAGAAGCCTTTCTGTATTCGCCGTTGTAGTGCACTGCAAAAACAGGACATGTTTGTCAGTATCTCTAAAAATAGCTGAGCACCTTTGTTTTTCTCAAAGCATCGTTCCTCAATCTGCTGTTATTTTTAGAGGGTGTCCCTCTGCCAGGCCAGCACCCTTCTGAAGCTTGGTGTGTGGCAGCCCTCCCTCACTACACTTGTCAGGCTTGACTGAACCCTGCCGAGGAAAACTTGGCAGCTCCTATGTAATTAAACTTGTAACCTCCAGCAATCTGCAGCTAAGCATTGTCACAGAGGATTTGCATTTCTCTCCTCTGAATATCTGGTGGGTTAAAAAGCTTACAGTACCAGATCTGTCACAGCAGGGTTTATTCCCATGTGTTTATTTACATTTTTTTTCACCTTTGGGTTTATTAAATACCTTTAGTTTGTTGTTTGAAACAAATCGTAGTTATCCTGGATTTAACACTTGGAGACCAGACACAGCATATGTAAATTTTCAGCTGTCCCTTGGTGGACACCACCAGTCAGTGTAGGGGCATCTTGTTTTACTTGGTCTTCTAAGAGAAATGTTTAGTAAACACTAGTGTTTAATATCAATGCATTAGTCATACTTAGATATGCTAGTGACACAAACCGTGTCCAGAAAGCAGGAGTGCATATCCCCAAGACACTAATTTCAGTATTCTTATATTAAGTTGACTAATCCAATTAATATTTTAGAATACTTAAGTGATATCAGCTATAAAGTGCAAAGCCTCTTAATGCGTTTCGGAAGGGATATTCCAGCTTCTGTTTGTAAAAAATTAAAAGTTAACATCTTCCTAGAAAAGCTTTGGATCACCCCACAATGCTTTGTGGATTTCAAGTAAGAACAGATAAGTCGTAAAATTAGCATACCTGATCACTTGCCAGTTTCAGATTCTTGTGCTATTTATAAGTCAGCCAGCCTCTGTTTTTTTACTTAAGTGGCAGGTTCCTCTCTTACAAGAACTCGGAGCGTTTTTTCCTATCACCAGAAGTTAAAGGATGAAGAAAGTGCTCACACTTTTTTGTCTGCAAAAACAAAAAAATTAAAAGGGAGAAAATCAAAACAGAAAAGTAAATGCTTGATTTAGATAAGTGTGGCAGTTTTCTGGACAAGTTAATAAAGGTTCAAAGTGTAATTTAAATTAATCTGTTCTTTTCTCTTGATAGTAGGCTGATTTTTTACTCGCAATAAAATAGAGGAAGTTCAGCATGTTATATTTAAACCTGCATGATAGAGTCAAGTCTCAAGAGGCTTTAGAAGTGTTAATAACACAACCTGAACCTAAAGTTTCAGCTGCTAACGTCATCTTGGCTTAAAGATCAGTTAAAATCTACTGCAGGCTTGTAGACCCTGATAACTTTATGTCTGCCTGGGAAGTTCCCCTGCATGGGGAACTATAGAAACTATTTTCCTGCTGCAGCCTGGGAGAATGGCAGCACAGAGCAGAACTGGCTGTGGAGCATGGACCCCCCCCCTGCCCAGGGCAGGTCCTCAGGGTCCCAAGTGGTGGGGAAAAAACAGACAATGTTCAGTTTTGGTGTTTGTCCTTCTGACTGTGCAGTCTCTCCTGATGAGAAATTGATGGCCTGTAAGCTGTTATCCCTCAGAGGCATCCTGAGTAGGAACAGGAGAGGGGACAGTATTGCATGCTCCAGTCCAAAATGCAAAGTCCACTGTGAAATGTTGTCTGTCTGTAACCATTAAGCGTTAAAGGTGTGCACCGGGCTCAGTCCAGTGGGGCATGAATGGTGAAAGTCTCACTCTGGTGATCATAAACACAAAGCTGGGACCAGTGCTGCCTGACAGGCTCCCCCAGCCCGCAGAGTCACTGCTGCCCCAGCCTTGCCCTCAGCACTGCCTGTAACTCCAGTGCATACAACAGCTTTTTTTTTTGGTTGCAATAGCACCAACAATTAACTGTGACCTTTTTTTTTGTGAGTTTCTCTGCATGTTTGCAGCTTGGTTTTGTTTGGGTAGTTCCGCTCCACGCTGCCACTCTTCACTGCAACCTTTAAGCTTCCTAATTCTAATTACTAAAATTGGTTTAATCTTCCGCCAAAATTTGGGATGTGACATCTTTCAAGCACAGCTTACAGCTTGCTTTTTGCTACACCTGGGTGTCTCAAATGCCAAGTACCCTGCAAACCAGAGTTTAGCATCTCTTGCCTCTCAGCACAGCATGTCAAGTTCTGAGTATTTCTCTTTGTTTCTGAAATCCTCATGTTTTCCTCATTTGGGTGAGGAGGGTTTTTCAGTCACAAACCACAAACGGCTTCTGTGAGTAAAAGAAGATATAAAAAGAGGATCAGAAGCATTAGCTGCCAAGGAACGTTTTCCTCCAGTGTTAACAGAGCAGAGATATTTTTTTCTTATTGTTTGTGCATTAGAAGGTTTGGGGATTTTGCCTCTTTTCCTGTGCATTGATTGGTTTACTTTTTGTTCTTTGTTTTTCAGGTGGCTTCCTTAGCAGGGCCAGGAGGGAAAGTTGAAATAGAGCAAAATTTTCTCAATAACAAACTGAAGACAATAACAGCTTATTTTGGTGATCTAATAAGGCATGACATCTCCTGAACTCCGTGTGGATTCTTCCACACCCAGCCTCCCTGACTGCTGCTTTGCTTAAGCTTTTGTACAGCTGGCTGGTCAAAAATGACTTAAAGCCATTTTCCGCTTTAATTTCTGTTTACAGAAATTTGTTCTGTTCATTACTACTGTCAATAAATGTTTTATAATAATTTTGACAAAACTATAAATATAGAAAAGCTGTGAATGTGTAAAGAAAGATCATTATAAAATGCAGTCTTGCAAGGTTCGAGTCCAGCCCATGGAAGTGGGGTTCAGGATTTCTTTGTAACTCTCACACGTGCCACTTCTGTGCTTGCTCTGGTTTTGAGCACCCAGAGGGTCAAGAAAAGTAATCTTAAAGCCATAGGAGCTGCTGTCTGTGCTTGTGAAGAAAAAGCATCTGAACATCAGGTGGAACTAGAGGGTCAGGTGCACCACGAGAGGTTATCCCCAGTCCACCTCTCTTGCTCACTGAGAAACTTTTCAGGTTTTCTTTGCAGGATAAAGGTTCACACGTTAATTCTAGTGAGGGCTCTGGCTTGTTGCAGCTCAAAGAGAGAGCTGGATGTGTTTGTGTCTGGAGGTGGGACTCTGCTCTCTGGGTATTGTCATTTTATTTTATTTTTTATCTCCCTGCCATTGCTCTTCATTGCAAAGGTATTTTGAGGAAACCTTCTGCCTGGAGGTTTGTAACAGTAAGCAGAGGAGTTTCTGTCCCCCCTCTTTTCTAGGCATTTGGAATCCTCACACAGGCTTCAGGGAGGGCAGAAATAAGCCAGCTTTTCCTGGTGAGGGCTCTCTGCTCCCACTTGTAGTTTGGAGGGGAAGAGTGGCCTTTGTGCAGTTCTCCAAGCAGAAGAGGAGGCAGGTGAGAAATTACTAGGACATAGCTATGGTGCTCTAACTGATAATACTTGTACATTAAGTCCCCAAGATCAATGTTGAGCTTGTTTTCGAGGTAAGAGTGTAGGAATAATAATTTCTGAGATAAATTAATGCTGCTTCTCCTCTGCTTTGAGTGCAGCAGGATGCTGAAGGCAGCAGAAACTAAGCACTAAACCACACATGCGTGCTATCCAAGAAAACTAGAAATACTGTAGAATAATCAAATAAGAGGATCTATTTTCCCCATTAAGGAATGAAATCTAACTCTTCAAAACAACTCAAGAGACCAAAGTGTTGTTGTGTGCATGGGTTGTTATGACTCTGTGAGTTTGCAGTGCAGTAAAACAGCCCTTGGGAAATAGCTGTTTTCTAGCTCTGCTGTCTTTCCAGAACCAGACAAGTGCTGAGCTGTTACTGTTACATTCGTGCTTCATGCCAGGTGTTTTATGAAGATACTTTGGCTAATTTGGATCACTGCACTTTGCCACAGTGCTACAGCAAGGAAGAAGTTTTGTGCTGGCTCTGCATCAGTATTCAAAGGGAATTATTAAGGGAATAATATTTCTTAGAAGTTTCCTATTAGGCCGTAGGGGAGTTTGGCAAGAGTGCTAGTGCTACAGGAGCTCTAAACCTACTGTGGCAGTGGCATGTGAATGCAATAATGCTGTTAGATTTTCACTACAAGCAACAAACAAAAATCCAAGTCTATGAGCAGATTCATTATACTGTGTATGTCACAGTACTCTGTACACTAAAATTTTACTGTATTTGGCTTATTTCTGCTTGTACAAATACCCTTGTCTTATTACTTGGTCCTTTTTTCCTCCTTAAGGAGATGCTTTAGAAACACTTTGAGATCTTGCTGATGCTACTCCTATAAAAGGAAGCTCTGATGGTGAAATGCCTGTGAATTTACTTTTACCCCCTGCAAAGTAGGGAGTGCCGTTTATTCAGTGCCCAGTATACCAAGTGTGGAAGTTAAATATAAAAGGTACAACATTAACCCATTTGAATTTTTATTTCCACCATAATGAACTTAATGGTGAAATGGAACAATTTCTCAAAGGTCTCTGCTGAGCTTTGCAAGCACATGGAGATGTGTATCAGATGTGTATTTTGATGCAGTATCAAAAGCAGAAGAATATCTTTGTTCATAGCTGTTCCTCTCTATAACCAAGAAGGACAAAAGGGGTTGTTGTTTTGTTTTGTTTTGTTTTGTTTGGGTTTTTTTTGTTTTGGGTTGTTTTTGTTTTTTAATTACAACTTGAAGTCAGAATACACTCTGCTGGGCTGTGATAAATGTTTGCTCTTTCTTCCCACTTGCACAGAACTGGTGAAGTTCCCCAGGGCTTTGAATCTACCAGTCTGTTAAGCCTCAAATACATCTGTGAGTACTTTTAGTTTTTTGTTAATAATTTCAACCAACAAATCCTTCATGGAGGAGAGCTTCAGTCATGACTTGCTATAAAATGTTGTTTTGCTTTATACTGAAGAAAAAAGTTGTCATGGGCTGAGACACTGTTAAATTTCTGGACGGCTCATGGCCACTGTTTCAATGCCCTTTCTGAATTTAAGTAGTATTTTGTAAATGATACATTTAGCAACAAAGAAGTTACATTGCTACTCTAAATGCTCAGAGGAGTCTGATCTTTTACCCATTTTAAGACACAAAATAAGCTATGGGAAAAAAAATTCCTGTTTTCTAAGGACTAAGTTCAGTAAAAATATACTGAGTTCTACTTTCCGGTACACTGTTGAGCCCCCTTAGGTTTATCTTAATTAAATCCAACATTAAATCAAGCCCGTTCATTTCTTTTTCTGGTGCATGGCATGAAGAGAAGTGATGGAAGATGAAGTTAGATGCATTGCAAGGCTGAAGCTTAATTGCAGATTCAGGGGGTCCAAAGCAGAGCATCAGCAGGGCTGAGCAGCTCTCTCTTCATGGTAGGACATCACTGTGCCCTTCTCTGAATGAGGGCCCATTAGTGTTAAGAGAAAAAATTAACTGTTCCATGAAGTTTTCCTGTACAGGTTTTAGAAAACCTTTCCCAAGTGTAATGTTGCTGAAATAACATCTCGGTCTATATGTGCAACTCAGAGGTTATATAAGCAAATTAATGTTACACCACAGTGACCATGGTAGCATTTAGCAGAGGGAAACCCCGTAAATAGCAGAAGGAAAAAATTACTTGCAATAACTCATTGAACACATCAGTAGAAAATTGGGTTATTTTCACTTGGTTTGCTCTCTCAGCTTTCATATGCCTCATAGCCACTGTTTGCTTTAAATGTCTTCCCCTTGTACACAAACCTTTCCATCTCCAAATACCAAGAAAGGGGCGTAATCCTATCACTTAGTGTACAGTGATTTACTATTGCTGGTGTAGCCTTTCTAACACAGGCATCTTAGTATTCTTGCCACTTGAATATCTTTGTGAGGTCCAGAATGCTTCTAAAAAGTTGATTTTCAGTGGTGAAGAAGTTTCAGATTTTTTATGAAGGCAGTAGAGATATCTTTGAAAGTGTGTGTTGCATCAGCAGAAGGGTAAATGCTCTAAAACCAGGCTTGAAATCAATTCAGACCCTGTCCTGTTTCAGCTGTCAGATGAAGCTGTGGAGTGGTTCAGCCTGGTCAGTCTGGATGGAGTATTGGGAATATGCACACTCCAGTGAAGTACATGTAAGAGTGATGCTGTGTTGATTCAGTTAAATGAAATCCCCCAAACACCAAAATAATTCCTACCCAAAAAAAACCCCACTCAAAACAAAAAAACAAACAAACAAAAGCCAAAAACATTTTATTGCTTGGGAGGCTTCAGTAGCTGAAAGGAAGCAGCAGGAGTGGCTAAAGCCAGCTGAAGTGACTGAACCTAGTAAGTCTGGAGA
This sequence comes from Chamaea fasciata, assembly GCF_029207755.1. Lineage (NCBI taxonomy): Eukaryota > Metazoa > Chordata > Aves > Passeriformes > Sylviidae > Chamaea > Chamaea fasciata. The sequence goes on along the minus strand of NW_027094086.1, from coordinate 39,251,624 downwards.
TTCACCCAGGCTCTGAAGATCTGAGCTGCACACATGTGGAGAGGAGCAGGAGTCTACAAACAGGACTTGTGCCCTGCAGGATTTGGTTTCTACCTCTACTCAGCATGGTCCTGTGGTGTCTCTCAAGGTTTTGATGGTGCCTGTTGATGCTGAGAGCAGGGCTACTGCCCAGGATGGAGGTGGGGAGAGCAGCAGCCCACCTGGGAGCCCTGGCAGCACTGGGCTCTGCTCAAGGGTTTCCTCACCAAGGGGAATTCCCAGTCAAGCTGTGCACACAGCTCTGCAAAACACTCCCTGCAACATCCCTGCAGCCTAAGGGCTCAGCCCTGGATTTCTCCATATACAGACCCAAGGATCAGTGTCTTTTTACATGTGTCACAGCAGAGTGTCAGGGAGTGTGGTTTTGCTGCCAGCCCCTTGTGGACCCTTCTTCAAGTCTCATGCAAATGTATTTTCTGAGCTCTTGCTTTCCACACATCTCTGAGGTCTTGATCTGCCACCTTACAAAGCTCCAAAACCAGGGCAAGTTCCAAGATGCTTCCCCACAGGCTTTACTGGAAACCCAAAACATTGCTCTGAGGAAAAATTATGCTGTTGGAGGCAGTCTGGGTTGATGACAGCGCAATTCTTCCTGTGTTTCTGTTTGCCTTTGCTCATTCTCTTCCTTTTTCCCAAGGTTGTGCTTCAACCTCTTGTGAGACTGCTGTGGTTTATTAGAGGAGTGCAATGGCAGCAGCAGAGCTTTAGCACTGTATAAATATGAGTACAGGGGCTCACAGAGCACCTTCAGTGTTTTGGAACTAATGAAATGCCTTTCCCCAGGATTCTATCCTAAAAATACGGCCAAAGAATGGACATCGGAGAGGATATGCCTCTGCATGGTCATCACAAGTTGCTGCAGGTTGAACAAACACTTTTGTCACACCAGTGCACTACTACGTAGACCTCTGGGGGGTCTTTCACATTGTCACAGTGTTGGATACAGTGATGGTAACAGTGGCAAGAGCTTTTGTGAAAGGCAGTATTGTGATCTGACAGCAAAACCTGTCCTAAGGTATTCATTAAATTGTTCCAGGCAGCGGGGCAGCCTATGATTATGTCAAACAGGGGAGCGAATTGTATGCTCTGCTTTCCCGGTATGCACGAACTTAATCTGCAAGTCTGCCTGGGAAGGTTAAACACAGACAGCTTTGTTTAGGGGAACTCCAAAGTGGCAGAGCCCATCGCCCCAGCGGGTCACCTGTGGGGCAGTGCCTGTGCCAGACGTCTGTGCTGGTGTGGGAATGCTTTCCGTGGGTGCAGGCTGCAGCTGAGCTTGTCCAAGGGGTTCCCTCAGATGTCAGAACAATTGGATGTTCCCAGCAGATGCAATGCTATCTGGAGCTCAAGCTCACATCTCTACTTCTGGAAAGTGCTCCCCAAAACAGAAGCTGGAGTTCCCCAGGAAGCAGCTGCATGGGGAACTCTGGGCTCCTCCTGCAGGAGAAACCAAGCTCCAGGAAGTGTTTGGGGGGGGGGGGGGGGGGGGGGGGGGTTGACACGGGAAGGACAGGTTTTACAAGAATAATGAGCCTTGTGGGAGTTCTACACCTTACACAGAAATTACCCACCAGGGTATTCCTTAACCCTGCCAGAAAGAGTTGCTGGTAGAGTCAGGTTTGAGAATAACCCTTGTGGTCATGTAATGCAGAGTGGGACACCAACATGCAGGGCTCCTGATGGCTCAAAGAGTGAGCCAGGTACTGGGAGCAGGACAGAGCAAAGGGCCCACAGGGCTCCACAGAGCTGAACACCATAATGCCTGGGTTGTGGCTTCTACAAGACACACTGCTTGTGAGCACTTTTGCTTCTTACTGCTAGATTTTGTGACTTTGCTGGCAGTCTTTTGATTTTTTTTTTTTCTGCAGCTTGTAAAGACGATTGTTTGAAAAAAAAAACCCCAACCTTCATCTAAAAATAAATCTGTAGTCCTTGCAGTTAAAAAAAAAATCCAAACCAAAAAGACCCTAATAAAACAGCTGACATTAAAACAAGACCTGGATGCATTACAATAGTTCAGAAATCAGATAAGAATGTCCAAAATGTAACTAACTTAAAATTGCTTTGTAGGCAGGTTCACCTCATATTTTTGCCTGAGGCATAGAGATAGCAGCTGACATGACTTCTCAGCATTTTGGATTGACCACGCTGCTTTTCCCTGCTGCTGCTCCAATTTATCAGCTTTGTTAAAAGATCAAAGCATTTAGTACAAACAAGTTGAAGCTGGAAACAGCCTCAACTTCTTGCATGTTTATTTTCTCTGTTAATGAGAAGAATGACCTAATCCAAAATTATTATCACTTCTTTAAAAAAATTCACAATGGAGAAATCATTAAGTTGCTTTGCAAGTAGAAAAGCAGTTCAAAAATGGATGCAGAGGCTGCAGAGTCAAGGTTTGCCAAACAGAATCCAATCGGCAAAATCAACAGTCCAGAGAGCTAAGAAAAGAAGGGGAGAGGAAAAAAAAAAAAAAAGAAAAGAAAGAAAGAAAAGAGCCATTCCAGCACAGAAGATGCAAAAATGCCTAGAAGCTTCATGATCTCAACTCAGCCCAGAAAAGGAACCAGCAAAGAGCAGCTGTTTGACAGCTCTGAACCATGAGGGAAGTGAGCATGAGTAACTGGCCAGCTCAGAATATACTGGTAGACATGATGAGTGACAGGGATTAGGGACCTGGGAAAACTTCCAGGAGAAGAAATTCCAAGGTCCCATCTTGGCAGTCACCTGTTTGGGCGAGAAATAAAAAGAGCCAGAATTTACAGATCACAGTTTATCTGGTCCTGCGAAAAGTTTCATGAGTTTTAAGAGAGAAAGAAGCAGCACATTGCCATGCCCAGGCTACTGCAGGTGCTCAAGGGATTGCCTGGGAGCAGACCTGGATTACTGCACCGTTTTTGCTTGTGCTAAAGGTGCTGCTGCCCTGCACTGCTGCAGGGCTATCGTCAGCAAAGAGGAATGGCAAAAATCCATGGCAATTTGCAGTAATTTAGATAAAGCAGAATTAAGGAAAGATCACATTCCTACTCGAGTTCGGGTTGTGTTAAGCAAACACTGCCCCTTCCTTTCCTCTCTTCATCTGTAATAAGAGCTTTGTATTGCCTTTTGGGCACTGAAGGGATCTTTATTTTTCATTTACTCAAGAAAAGGAATCAGATGACCTTGGTGACAGCTATCAAGTCATGTTTTTGAGACCACATGCTGAGTGGCAATGCTAGGATCTCCACCAGCACTATCAATTTTCACTGCTTATTGCTGAGGAAGTAAGCACACAAGCTGCTCTGTGCTGGCCACAGCAGGACTCTCAATCCCTGTAGCACACCAGAAAAATTGCGTTTTAAAGAAAAATGCCACAGATGCTTCAACTGGTAGGCCTGAGAGCCAGCTGTCCCATGCTGGGGGTAAAGAATAACTGGTCAATGTAACCAGAACAGGCAGCAGGGTGGTACCAGGTACCCTCTTTAAAGCATCTGAAACACTTCAAGCTCCCCATGGGTCCCCAAAGAAAGCCAGGGGAAGGAGGCAGGCAATGGAATGAGCGAGCAGCCCCCATTTAGGTCGGCTAGCACCTGCACTGTCCTTTCCTGGTTAGATCTTCATTTAGAACAGGTCAAAGTGTGCCTGGGCCTTATATGATGGCACTTACCTTCTGGGGTGTGAGAACTTAGTGTTCTGACCACAGGAGAAAATACCAAGGCTGCAGTTGCCTGCTTGCACTATAAAATGGATTTGCCAAGGGCATGGGGGGGGGGGGGGGGGGGGGGGGGTAACACAAAAGAGCTGCAAGTAAACAATTGTGTAGTAAATAAGAAATGTGTAACTACTTTTAAATTCATGACTTCTTGCTGATACCTGGTTATTCTAGCTGAATGCTTACTTGGCACCATGGATGGTGTGAGCCCCAAATCCCTCCCTTGTAGCCAAGAGGAGATTCTCAGTCTTCTCTCTGCCATATTGCCTTCCTATGAGGGCAGCACAGATTCCAATCCCAAAATCAGTGTCCAGCCATGCTGGAGAAGTTACTACTGCTAGTTTCACATAAGCAAGTCATGCAACACCCTGGGAAGGGATCCTGCAGAGGAAAACAGCCAGTGCAGAGACCCATGCAGCCACACATCTCTGAGGTTTTATCACAGACCAGCTGTAACTCCGTCCTGTGGCTCACATATGTGTTGATGATTGGAATGATCTAAGTTTCCCCTGGCAGGAAGCTAGAATGCATGCTCCAGGGACTGTGCTGCACTGGGAGCTACAGTAAGGGGGGAAAACCACAAAATTATTTTAAAAATGTGTTTGTGATCCAAATTAAACTACCAGCCTGGAGATACTAGAGATAACAGGTGCCTTGCCCAGTGCCTTAATTCAGTGCCTTATGGGTGACTGAACCCCACTCAGCTCAGCATCCTGACACTTTTTAGCTGGGAGAACTGGAGTGCCAACTGCATCTTAAAAAAAAAAAAAAAAAAAAACAAACACCACAATATCACTGCTAGCTATCTGTCCTTTTCCATATTTCTATGTATGTCTGTCTCTATGGGCAGCAACTGAACACTTCCGTTTTGCATATCAATATAATTTCACTTTTCTTTCACTTAAAATTTGTTTCAGTTTGAGGTGGCTGATGTCAGGCTGGCTGGCAAGCTACCAGTATCTCATTCTCCAGGGAACAGCAACCCCAGATGGGACTGTGCAAGCAGGGGCCACCAGCTGCAGCAAGGTCCATGTGGATGCAGGACATCCTGCTCCAAGCTGTGAGGGCTGGTTTGAAACAGAAAAAAGCAACTGGAAACTGGAGTAATGCTGGCAAAGCCCAGGACAGGGAGCACCCAAATCCTGACTGCCTCCAAAATTATAATCCTTCCCTTCCCTTCCCTTCCCTTCCCTTCCCTTCCCTTCCCTTCCCTTCCCTTCCCTTCCCTTCCCTTCCCTTCCCTTCCCTTCCCTTCCCTTCCCTTCCCTTCCCTTCCCTTCCCTTCCCTTCCCTTCCCTTCCCTTCCCTTCCCTTCCCTTCCTTTCCCTTCCCTTCCCTTCCCTTCCCTTTTCTATGGGCTGAATCTGTGTGTCACCTCATGTGAGAGCTTCAGATATCCTTACAGGTGTTGGCACAGCAATTAATTTGCTAATTAATATTATTCTGTTAATTATATACCTACAATGGGTTTTCCTAAAATACCAGATGCTGCTATGTAAACACCACAGTTATCTAGATAGGTTATCTCACACCCTTCCTCCCCCTCTTTCCCATTTGTCTCCATCTTGTGATGCCCCAAATGCTGGTGGATGCTGGGCATCCTTACACCCATGGATGCTTGGGATAACACAGTTCTGGAGCTGTGAGGTAGAAGGGAAGCTACTGGGTGTAACTCAGAAAAGAAATGTTGCAACTCTTAGAAATTAATGATGTAGTACCAAGTAGGGCAAGATTGTTTTGAAATAGGAAATAATTGTTATTGCATACTAAGCTGGTTATGCATCCAGGTTGAGATGTACAGAGTGGGTGGGCTGCACTCAGCTGGGAGGAGCAGGGCACACAGCCAGCCCCGGACAATGTATGTGTTTGTGTGCCTGGTGGCAAGCAAATCCGTCACCCTCTTCGGAGAGTGCTGCAAATGGGAGTGGGCTCTGCCAGATGGCAGACATCCGGAAAGGCACAAGGAGACAGCACAGTATGAGCACAGTGTGTGTGGCAGTGAGCACACTGGGGCTGTCCACTGATAGAAACGTGCAAATCACAGCCCTGGACAGAGCTTGGGGAACACTGACAAAGGCAGACCCCAAATCCCCAGACTCCTCTGAGAAACTGAAAATTCAGGATGACAGTCCAGATCAATCTCATCTTCTGAGGTTGCCCAAATCTGGAGGAAATGCAAGCCTAGATGTGGCTGAGCTAGTCTCGGTGCAGAGCACAGAGAAGGGCTGAAGGAAGGGGAAGGGGAAGGGGAAGGGGAAGGGGAAGGGGAAGGGGAAGGGGAAGGGGAAGGGGAAGGGAAGGGAAGGGAAGGGAAGGGAAGGGAAGGGAAGGGAAGGGAAGGGAAGGGAAGGGAAGGGAAGGGAAGGGAAGGGAAGGGAAGGGAAGGGAAGGGAAGGGAAGGGAAGGGAAGGGAAGGGAAGGGAAGGGAAGGGAAGGGAAGGGAATTAGCTCTGGAGCTAATTAGAGTCTGGATTATAATCTGCAGCATTTTTCTCTCTATAAACCTGTCTATGCACAAGACAGAATAAAATTTGAAAATGAGAAAGCACAAGGAGTGCAAGTATGCTTCCTTTTCCACCCCCAGCCTCCTTTGCTTGTCACTCTCCCTTGGCAGCCACAGGATAAGGTATCCTAGAGCAGCTGAATGCCAATGTGGAATAGGGAGGGGGAATTTTTATGTAGCTGTTTTCTCAGTTGCATCATGCTACTACTCCCAAAAATGGAATTCCATGAAATGAAGACAAGAATGACTGGAAGAAAAGAAAGCGCTTTTTTTTTTTTTTTTTTTGGGTTTGTTTTGGTTTCTTGTGGGATTTTTGGTTTTTTTCTCTGCAGCATCCAGTCGGTATTTGACTAATTTTCTTGCTTTTTTACAAAACTTTTTGGGTTTTTTTTTTCTCTCTCAAGGCAGGCTGAGGAAATATCAACATGGGACTTGTGCCTCCTCCCCTGCCTGGCCTGCCTCAGCTCAGCACACGGGTGGGCACGGATGAGCTGCAGCTCCTTGGGGAGAGGGTACTTACCTGAGACTTCCAGCTAAGGCAACAAGCCTCTGTGCAACACACTGTATCACACCTCTGTGTGATAAATTGGGCTAGTCATTTAGCTTCACATATCCTTTCGTTTTATTCTTATCTCATATGAGCCCAAATAAGAGAAGGCTGAGACATCTGTCTTGATCCAACCAAAAACTGATAGCTCAGAAGAGCTGATTTAGTTTACACCAAGAAACTAACCTGTTAGTCAAACCAGTAAATGTTTTTGAAGCCAGCCAGTTTCTCTGAGTTCCACTTTATTCCAAAAACAAAAAGACCTTGCAAAAACACCAGAATTTGGGTGTTGGTCTGTGACATATTTTAACATCATCTGTGCAGCAGCTCTTGAGACAATGTTGGGTGTGTGTTTGTGTCAGAGATCGACAGAAAAGTGCTTTGTAAAGGCACAAGGTGCTTCCACACTGCCATGATATAATGGGTTGTTAGTGACTTGTCAGTTCATGTTTTCAATTACTGTTATTACTATTATTTCTAAACTGTGGAAATTTCTAAAATTGCTTTATATCAGATAATAAGTACACTCATTCTTCAGTTACACTAATTAGAGTTCTGAGTTTGATTCTGCCACCTCCAAGAGCTGGGACTGGTTACCATACACACAAAGCTCTTAGCTCTTTTCCATAAATAAATTACAACCTTAAAGTTTTAACTCTCAATGTCCCAAAGACTATCTTTCCTACCTCTGGCTTTTCCATAGCTCATTCCTGTTATTTCTTTAGAGTTTCTCTCCCATCCAATGATGTATCCTGCAAAAAAAAATTAATCTTTTTGTCCGAAATAAAAATAATCCCTTAGCAATAGCTGTCCCATGGCGTGTTGCTGTACAGCACATTTCTTTCAAACTTCCTGAATGAACAGCTCCCATATTATCTTCTCCTGGGCTGCTCTTGCGTTTCCTGCCAGTTGTGCACGCATTTCCCAGCCCTGGGAGGGGACACGGCTGACCATCACCAGGCTACGGTCTGGAGCAGCCTAAAAATGCTGTGCATGTCCATCCAGCTCAAAGCAGAGCTGGTGAGCAGTGGGTAGAGCTGAGAAAAACCTTGCTTTTAAAAACAGCCTTAGAAAATATATCTGAGTCTGGCCTAAAAAGAAACAAAGTAGCAGAGCAAGTCAGTCAGAGCAAAGAGATGGGGGGATTCTACAGTGCCGTACTACTGCATGCAATAAAGCTTAAATGTAGGTTATTATACCAGAAAAAATGTTTTCCTGAAAATGTTTTGGTATTCTACAGGACAGGGCTCTAGAGGGGCATTACAAAGGAAGAACAAACCAAAGAAAGAAAAAAAAATCCAGACCATATGAAAGATGGTCCACAAGGACTTGCATTAAAGCGGGGAAAAGGGGCTAGTTATCTAATAAAAGTGGCTGAAAGTTTTTAAAGCCTTATTTAGGACACTGTGTATGCATTTTATGGTCCACTTCCTGTCTGCTGGATATCTTTTTCTCAGAGAAAATCTGATTCTGCCTTTTTAATGATTGGAAGTTAAGTGGAGCCCAGAAACTGTGGCATAACCAGCTCTGTCTAATCAGGTAAACTGTTTTGCTCCTCACTAGACTATACTTACATATCATTCACTTCCCTGATTACCTTCTCACCCAGAAATTTGCTGCTTTCCTATTGCCAGATGAAGCATCACAGCTCATTTTCTCACAGTATGCTGTGAGCTGCTGGTGGATATCCATTATGATGCTCACTTCACACCTTACGTTTGCCGTCAACCAAGTGCCTTCACCTTCCAGGCCAACTACAAAGCCTCTCTTATTCTCAGCACTGATAGAGGGTTTCCTATCTGTGCAATGGCTTAAATTGCTCACATGGCAAACACATCTTCCATGGAACTGGCAGCATGGGGAGAGATGAAATGGCCCTCTGGGAGCTCAGGACAGAACCAGGCCTGTTGATGGCTGCCTGTGTGTGTTGGTGAGAGGACACACACAGAGGACACCTCGCTCCAGCTGGCGTCCCACTGCTGTGAACTGGTATGTGGCTTTACTAAAGAAGCAGGAAGAGTCAAAAGGACTCTTCCTTTAAACATGCCAAGGTTAGAACATTGTGGGTTTATTTCAAGGGAAAAAAATATACAAATTCTACTTTTTCTAGGACATATCTTGGACAGCCAGCGGGTCTGTTTGTAGCAAGTGTTTCCATCAACACTATGAGACAGCTCCCCAACCTAATCTGTCAATGGTCCACTTACTGCATGCAATCAATACATCCTCCTTTCTGAGGTAATTGGATGTATTAATAAAGCAAACAACAACCAAATCATAAAAGTGAGCTCAAAACACTGCTCCTGGCTTGGTTTCTGCTTGGGGCCACATTGGAGATGTGATGAACTCAGACCCTTTCCCTTGTTTTTTTATGTGCTGAGAACGTCTCTTGGGGTGCCAGAAATGCCAAAGAAGCTGTTTAAGTCTTCCTTAAAGGCTGCACCCCAAAATAAACCCCCTGTCTTCAGGAGAACAGCACCAACCCATTAAACTGCTGTTGAGGGATAATTTAGGTCATTAAGACTCAAGGAGTAATATGTTTGAAAATGCAATTTATAAGTATTTCAATCATTCATGAAAACTCTTTTGATACAGAATAAAGCTTGATAATGTCTGTGATTGTACCTTGACCTGATGAAAGATCTGAATGGAAACTTATACAGTAAGTAATATTTATTCTGGCAGTGTGACAGTAGGCAATGTCTACTGCTTTTATTGCTTTGTGGAATAAAGTTTTGAATTTTGCTCAGCGCTGAACTATTTATTGTCTTGAAACTGGCAGCAGTAACAGCCAGCTGGATGCCAGTATGTTTTGTGTTTGCAAACAGACTGATTCATGGGAAACAATCTAGCAGACAAATCAACTTCATTATGAATTAAACAAAATCTTTACTTGAGTATGAGACATATGAGCCTGAGGGAGCTATTATTTTGGAAAAGGCCCATAGAAGGACTTTTTAAGACAGGGACTTTGTGAGTCTTTATGAAATGCTTGGACTGCCTTTAGTTATGCCTTGCTTTGCATAACACAGTGGATTTTTATAAAACAGTAACTTCTTTGTAAATGGTACTGGGGTCCAAAACTCTGAGATGAAAGTCAGAACAGTGCTCAGTGCCTGGCCAAACCAGTGAGATGCTTAAATTGTTCTTCTTTTACCTGTCCCCAGGACAGGAACTGGCATTTCCTATCTGTATCTCTATTGCATAGCACTGAGAAAATCTTTCTTATAAGCAAAGAGAGAGGTAGAAAATTTCCCCAGAAATAACTGAGTGCTCAGTACCCAAACTAAGCATACTATGAAGAGATAGTTCCATGTGCTTAGAGCCAGTCCTATCAACTCTCACAGCCTTGTGAATGTCATGGGATCTGATGTTTTCTTAGTTCCCCAGCTGAGGGTAATCAAGGAACCACATGATAACCTTGACTTCATTAACACAATGAAAAAAAATCAATAACTCACTTTGTGATTGCTGAGTAAATATGAAGCCAGTCTTAAATTCTGAAAGTAAATAAAATCACCTGATGGTAAACCTGACCCTTTATTCACTCTTCATGAGTTATCATTCCCAATATTTCTTAGCTGCCTCTTAGACATGACCACACAAAAAAATTGGTTCTTCATGAAATGTCCTGTAACTGTCTTTGCATTCACCCTCAGTCAGCAAGCATTATGATTATTTTTTTTTTCTCCTTTACTGGTCCAAATTGTGTGCTGACAATCAGCCTGCAGCAATGTGCGTTGGATATTCTCGCAATTTACACATTGTTTGTTCTCTGTAGCTTTAATGAATGACTTGTGCGCTCTTCTTTGAAAATGTTGTATGCCCCTGCTATTACGCACATGCTCTTTGGAAGTAGTTTCCATTCTCACAGACTTCCCATGTGATTTTTGGGGAAGTAGCCCTAACAGTTCCTCCACTCTTTCTGTATAAAATGCAGATAATAGTGTTTCCCTTCCTGATCTGTTTTGGACAGGTTGTTTCTTAGTACAGGTATGTTATATAAAGCCAGGCTTTATAACCAATCACTGTTTACTTTATATATCCCTTGGAGCAGAGACAGGGATTCAGCCTCCCCTGCTGCCAGGTTGGGCCACAGATGTGACAAAGGGAGGAAGCAGACACTGTTTGTCCCCACAGCCGTGCACAGGCTGAGTGCCAGAGATTACAGCCTGGACACTCACAGGTGAGCAACCTTGCACTGAGTTACATAAAACACCAGCTGAGAACAGCTTAAGGCTGTTAATGCTGCTCTGAGTTGGGACTGGCACAATAACCGTTCAGGGGCATTTTTAAATTACAAAAAACTCCAAAAGGATCAGGTTCAGTCTATAACCTGTGTCAAAGAATATGCTCTGGACAGGACTTTTGTCAACAAGTGGGATGATACCATTTTCTCTCTTGTAGCACAGCTTTCAGAGATGGGCAAGCAGATTCTTGTCACATGACTTTCACTGGACTACAACAAGCTTCAAAGACAAAGTTTCTTTATCCTTGCCTTGAATTCATATAGCTTTCAGATGTCACTTAACCACAGCTTTAACCATGTTTCAGAGTTTGAATCCTTAATATTTTCAGGAAGAAAAGTGGAAAAGAGAGAAAAACATTATAATTTCCGATCATCAAATATTTTGGGTGAGTCATTCGCCTGCATTGCCAGATAAATGCAACAGGACATCCTGTGGCTGTTGGGCAGTTTCTTTAACTTCTCCATTTTTTTCCCTACAACATGAATAGTGAAGTAGGAAAGAAAGTGGCAGTAGAGTCCTGTCTAGGTGCTCCTCTTTGCTTGGATTCTCTCCCACATCAGGAGAAGGAAGTCAGCTACCTCTGGGGTTCCTACCTACACTGGTGCTGGGATATACATATGGATTGTTCTCTGCTCCTGGCCAGAAGTAGGTAATTCAAAAGCAAAACCTCCTGAGTGAGTGTAAAGAACCTGATGTTGTTTTCCTAAGCCTTTTGCCTTGTGGAGGAGTTTCTTCAATAGAGCTCTTCTGGGAAAGACCTGGAAGGGGCATTTCTGTGCCACCAGTCCTTTCTCTCACCCAAACTCAGGACAAATCATCCCCAGCTAAATTTTTAGGTCTTGCATGCCCAGTAGAAGAATTTCTAAGAGATTTCACTCATTTCTTTCGGATGCAAGTAAAGGGATACAGATGGCCAGAATACCAGTAAGAGTGATGTAACTGAAGTCAAACAAATGCTGCTCCCTACAAAACAAAGCAATAAATCAGAACATCCTAATTCTGGTCATAGAGTTGGCATATTTAAAGGGACAGAAGGAAAAGCTGAATAACTGGCAAAATAAAATACTTCTTTTTTCTACTCTATATGCAAGTACAAACAGAGCTTTGAACCTTAGATCTATAAAGAGCCAATCTGATTTACACAAAGGCCTTGGGAAAAAAAACAATCTGATCCAAGGAAGATAAACATCTAGTCAGAAATCTTAGAGTAAGCCTGAGAGCCAGTTTGCGTATGTGTGAGTATAGATATATAATCACTAAAAATTAAACAGACAGCTTTGTGTTGACAGTTCAAATGAGAGGAAATTAGTGGACAGAGAACAAGTCAATAAAGCACAACTTTCAGTAATAGTTCTTGGCAGAATTTTGGAGGCACGACTTCATATGAATTTCAGGTACCTCCTGAAATTTATCTCCCTCCTCAAAATCCCTTTTCTAAACTTGTTGCTACTATAACACTTGAAAGCTGATGAAACTGGAATAATAATAAATGTATTAAAAGGGGGTTATTTAATTTTTAATTGTCTTTTATTATATATTCCCTTTACATCATGTCAGGAAATGCTCTACTTTGTTTATACAGTACCTAGCACTGTGGTCTGCTGTTGTGGCCATGGTTTCTCTTAACCCCACTAATAATTATGAGGAACCAAATCTATCAATAAATAAGTCTCATAACTTCATAATCTGACGGTGAAATTAAGAAATATCAATGTCTAACTGCTATCACATGTGTTTAATTGTGGCACTGTTCTTCTCCTCTCCCCATACACACAGAGCTTCAGCAGGCAGAACAATAAAGATAAGACTTCTTGATTTAATTTGATCTTTACATCACTGTTATCTTCAGGGTGAGAAGCTTCCCATAGTTCTTTTACACACCTCTCATCTGGACTTCTCCCACTCCCTCATTTTTTGAGTGTTTTCGTTATCTGGTCACACGTATGCTGGCAGCAGGCATTCTGTTTTTTGTATTGGCAAACTTTATTTCCCCCCCATTTTTCAATCACTGATTCTTTTCTTCTCCCAGTTCCATCTATTTCACAACAGTTTTTGTCAACAAAGCACCTTCTACTCCCTATCAGCTTTCCACATCAGATTCATGCCTTAAGTCTAGACTGAAAGTCTTTAGGGCAGGGCCTGTCTCTAGGTAAACATTTATATAAGTGTGCTTATCCTCAAAAAGATGCAGTTTCAAACCTCAAAGTCCAATTACAGCAACTAATATTGGTGTGGGTGAAAGGATTTTAGCCTATTAATTCCAGGAACCACTCTAAACACTACTTTCTAGCCTTAACCAAAAGTTGAAGGTTACTATCCATTTCTTCCTGGCCCTCCTAACCCCTGAGCTCTTCTTTCATCCAGCTTCAGGCTCTGCAGCTTCTCTTGAGACTGTTCAATACTTGTAGTATAGAGCCTTTTCTTTTTGTCTCTTTTATTTGCAATAGCCTTCCTGAATAATTTGGGCTTCCCCAACTTTTCTTCACATATTACCCGAACCATATTGTGCTTTTCTAATTGTTCTCACACTATTGTTTTCTAAAGCATTTGATTTAGCTGGCTTAGTAAAATATGTGATGAAAAAACGCCAGAGGAAAAAAAAGTGTTCCTTTGTCCCAGATGTTATTTGTATTTCTGTAATAGCTGGGAACTCTATATATAGTTCACCCATTAACCTGCTTTCAGTGTTTGTTGTTGGTGATTGTGCTATCACTTTTCTATTACGTTCTTATCACCTAGTCTGGTGTAATCACTGTAATCCTTTACTGCTCTTTGTACTTCAGAGCACACCTAATACTCCCGTTTAAAGTTGTACTTACCTTTGATGACTGACACAGTTGAACCAGTTGACAAAAATAGTCTTTTCTGAGTGGTTAGTTGAAAAATTTTTGTTTAAATCATCCCGGGAAATAAAAAATGGAACTAGGAAGGTTATGTTTTTACATTTACATTTATAATTTTGCTTATTTATTTTTGTAAAGCCTGCTTCTACATAACCCACTACTGGATAATGTCAAAAAGCATAACACAAAGTATGTGCAGCAGCACATTCAAAGGTAACATACTTGTTTTTGTATGAGGAGTGGGTAATTCTCTGCCTACTGTCTCTATCTAACCTGCTTTGTCTGGCCAAAATGCATCTCTGTCAGAGAACAGGTGGATGGCTTACATGGAGGTCACACCGCCCCTTTCCTTTAGCATGGCACAAACCTTCCTCAATGTTCACGGTTTTGTTTGCAGGCAATGCAAGAGAATAATAAAGGAACAAAGGAAGCTGCCCTTTCATGGCTTGGCTTTGCCCCAGTCTCCTGGGTGATGGAGCCTGTAGCTGCAGAGCAGGGATGTCCCAGGAGGTGACATGGTGTGGCTTCCCAGAAGCTTGTGGCCTGTGCCTGGGGCTGCCTGAGGCTCTGGCAAATGCTGCAGGAGCACTCTGCACGGGAGTTTGATCCCAGATGATGCACTCAGCCTGAGAGTGCTGCAGATAGCTGCTGTCAGAGGCAGGTGCACAGTGTGGTGGTCCTGGGCAGGTGCTTCCTGACCACCCTGGAGCTGAGCTGAGGCATAGCCTTGCCTTCAACCACCCAGTCAGCTGAACAAGAACCATCAGACTCTCCCACTGACATCTTTGTATCTCACAAACATCTGCCTCTGCCTCTGCCTCTGCCTCTTTTTGCCTTCACATCCTGCCACAGTCCAGTGAGGCAGATACACTCCCTCTCTCTGTGAATTCACATGTACAGGGAGCACAAGCAGCCGAAATGCAGAGTGGATTTATTTCATGATGTCATTAACAAAGCCTGGCCACAGAGACACAAGGACACAGGTTCCTAAGTTTGGCTAAGTTCATTCTAGCTGGCAGCAGGTACGGTGGCTTGCTGCCTGCCTCACTACGACAAAAGATGTCTGCATGTCCGTGACAGGAATTCTCCTTCTCAAAATAGGCAGAGGATGAACAACAGTAGCCATAAAAAATAGTGTTTTCCCACACCAACATTTTTAGTGTTCCCAGCTTCAAGGTCACTTTGAGCAAAACTATTTCCTCCTTGTCAATCTTCCTGTTTCAACCCTTTCCTCCCAAGAGCCTCACAACTGCAACACCCAGGAAAGCAGTCCTGGAATACTGAGGGAAGCTCGCCCCCGTTGTCTGGGGGCTGTCGTTCCCCCCAGGCCTCCTCACATTCACACACTCCCTATGTGAAGGTCCAGAAAGTTTTGGGATCTTCTTGTCAGCTCGCTCTTGGCACATGCCAGTGAAGTGCAGCTGTTGGGTGAAGTCCTCTACACTACTGAGTTCCTCTTTCCTCTGTCAGTCTCATGCAACCTGGCAGTTTCTTTGAGCAGTGGGAATCCCATGGGACTCCTTCACAGAGATTTTTGCTGTTTCTCCTTTTTAAAGAAGCCCATGCTGGTTCCTGTTTATCTTCATTTGCAGTCTCCACTGTGCAGATAAGGGGGAAGCCACGAGATCAAAAGTAAATGGGCTGCTTAGTCCTTGAAGACTTTATCTGCCATGCCTGAAGGATCTGTCATATCAATGACATTTCTAAGTGCCAAAATTTAATATTTTTATCACAGAGTCAACTAGGTTGGAAAAGACCTCTGAGATCATCATGTACAATCTTCTCATTCTAAGCAGCTTGTATTCTGGGCCAATTCTTTCAGGAATCACAGAATCACAGAATCACAGAATCACAGAATCACAGAATGTGTAGGTTGGAAGAGACTTTCAAGATCATCGAGTCCAACCCAGCCCTAACACCTCAACTAGGTCATGGTATCAAGTGCCACATCCAGTTTCTTTTTAAACACATCCAGGGATGGTGACTCCACCACCTTCCCGGGCAGACTATTCCAGTATTTTATCACTCTTTCAGTGAAGAACTTCTTCCTAATATCTAACCTATATTTCCCTTGACGCAGCTTAAGACTGTGTCTTCTTGCTCTGCCAGTTGCTGCCTGGAGAAAGAGACCAGCCCCCAGCTGTCTACAACCACCCTTCAGGAAGTTATAGAGAGTGATCAGGTCACCTCTGAGTCTCCTTTTCTTCAGGCTAAACAACCCCAGCTCCCTCAGACATTCTTTGTATGGCTTGTTTTCCAAGCCCTTCACCAGCTTTGTTGCCCTCCTCCGAACATGTTCAAGCATCTCAATGTCCTTCCTAAACTTCTGAAACAGTTTCTAACTTCCTAAACTGCTGAAACAGCATGCAAAGTTTCTTTATGTGTTTACAGTTAGTGAGCAGCCTTAACTTTACTCTGCATGCCATAAAAGCATGCTGTTGATAGTCAAAACCACTCTTGCCAAAACAGCTATTCATAACTCTCCTTTCAAGAAACAGTATATTAATGACTGCAGCCACCATGCAGTTCTCAGATATTTGCTACTTGGATTTTTGTTCATATACAATTACAATATTTATTATAATTTATTATTGCAATTATTGTAATTTTGTCCTTTTTTCATACATTTTGCCTCATACTCGGGACAAATGTATCTTAATATCTCTCTTGTTTTTGTGTTTTTTCGTCAGGATTTTGCTGTTCTTGTAATTACATCATATTGGATATTAAGGGCTGTATTTCCAAATCTGGCATTTAAATACTGAGCAGGGAAATAGCTGCACACAGTGGAAGTGCTGTCCTATGCCGACATTGGATACAGCATCAGCATACAATTTTGATGGGTGGGCTCAGCCTCATGGGCACCAAGTTGGGTGTGACTCTTCCAGCAGATTTCTTGTTCAATAGATTTCTTCTAGCCACTATCTGCAGAACAGCAAAGAGCTAAAGCAACTCCTTCCCATTCAAATACAACCAGGCATGGGAGAGCATGACAACAAATGGTGGAGTGGAAGGTGTGCACATGAATTAATAGAGGAATTAATCACTTTGGGGCCAGAGTTGTTGATGGCTGACCAGGTAGGGAAAAAGGCTTGACTGGGGTGGATTGAAGATACACTTATTGAGAAGAAAGCCTTAAGGAAACAGAGATTAGCAGATCAAAGACATTTAATGTTCATCTTCCCACTCAAATCAGGGCTAACTTCAAAGCTGGATCAGATTGCTGAGGGTCCTGTCTGGGATTTCTGAGTATCTCCATGGATGGAGATCCCACAGGTTCTCTGGGCACTGGTTGGTTTAACTACCCTCATGAAGAAAATACTTTTCCTCTATATCTGTCTGTAATTCTTACAGCTGTAACTTTGGCCATTGCATCTTATCATTTCATTCTACACATCCAAAAAATCTGGCACCTTCTTCTCTATAACACATTTTCAAGTAGCTGAAGACTAAAATTAGACCTTAATCCAGCCATTTCTTCTCCATGATAACACAGTTGTCAGCTTTTCCTCATGCATCATTGTGGTGCAGTTCTCTAACCATCTTTGTGGCCCTCTGCAGAACCAGCTCCAGTCTGCAAATTGATCACTGATGAGGAAGGGGTGAAAGATAATAGGGTAGTAGAAAAAGTAGGAGAATAAAGAGAACAAGGAGGGAAACCTTCAAAAAGCAAAGCCCAGAGCAATGAGGATACCACGTGCAAAAGAAAATAGAAGGTAGGAAGACAAAAAAATAGCATGAGAAAAGTGCCCACTTCGTTCCAGCTGTGCTCTGTAGTAGCTTTTTTACTAGATTACTAGAGCATCTCAAGAATTTTTTCAACAAGCTTTCATCTGTGAGAGCTGTTGTCCCACTGATTTATTTTAAAGGTTAGTGTTGATGTGGTTTTCTCTCAAAAATGTCTTACTAAAGGTCTAATTAATTTTGCAGTATGTGCATAAATTATGGAGAGTGTGAAGTAGGAGGTTATTCACATAAGATAGTTGCCCAGAAAAGTGAGTGATGCTGGTTTTTGCATCAGACTTGTTCTCTCACAAACACTCATGTCTAAGACAAACAACCCTTAGACAGAGAGTAGGAGTGGCAGATAGTGATTCCCAGGTTTGGATTCTTTTTTTTTTTCTTTATCACAGAAGGCATGTCCATGAACTTGCTGTGCAGCCACAATTCCCATTTGTCTTGAAGAATCCTCATCTTCTGGAAGCCACTCGCTAAAGGGTCACGTGGCACTTTTTGCTCAAAATGGTTATCAGGGCTGTAGCTGTCACTAACAGAAATGTCTTCTAGTGCTTTGGGACTACTGTGAACCTTCCCTCTCATCATGAGCTTAACAGATCAACTGACTGTTGCCCAATGATCCTGTTACTGTAGCTGGAAGACATTGATTTAACATATCAGGGGAGGCAGGTTCTTTGAAGGCTGGGTAATGTCAGTCCCTGGTAATGCACTACATTCATGCAGAGGTGATGGCAAGCAGAGCAACATTTGAGTAATGTCACCACGTGATGGGAAAAGAGCCCCCATGATTTAAAATGTGTGCACATTTGCCTTTTCAGAGGAAATATTTAGTGTATCACTCAGTCAATTAGATATCTTACATTTTCAGCAATATCTGCAAATTATGAATCATCTACCTCTGCTGTGAGTATTTTTTCCATTTTAAAAAATCTTCCTGACTAATCTTTTTGATTAGTCATCTAAGTAGATGTCAATAGTTTTCCAAAACTGTGACCTTTATTGAAATAATAATGTTATAAATAAGGGATGGAATTTCACCAAGGGCAAGTCCTGCCTGACCAACCTTGTGACCTTCTGAGATGGAGCGACTGCACCAGTGGACAAGGGAAGAATTACAGATGTCATTTATCTAGACTGCTGTAAAGCCATTAGCATGGTCCCCCACAACATCCTTCTCTCTGAATTGGAGAGAGATGGATTTGATTAGCTGGACAAAAAATCAAAGGGACAGTTGCATCCAGAGGGTAGTGGTCAATGGCTCAGAGTGTCAATGGACATCAGTGACAAGTGAGGTCTGTACTGGGACCAGTGTTATTTAACATCTTCATTTGTGATGCAGACAAAGGGATTGAGTGCACCCTCAGCAAATTTGCAGATGACACCAAGATGAGTGGAGCAGTTGCCACACCTAAGGATGGGATGCCATCCAGAGGGACCTGGACAATCTCAAGAAGTATGGGAACCTCAGTTTAATGAGGTTTAATAAGATCAAATGCTGGTGCTACACCTGGGTCAGGGAAACTTCCTGTCTCAACACAGGCTGGGGGATGAACAGATCCAGAGCAGCCCTGCGAGAAGGACTTGGGGGTGTTGATGAATGAGAGGCTGGACGTGACCCAGCAATGTGCACTCAGCCCAGAAAGCCAAAATGTCCTGGGCTGCATCCAAAGCAGAGTGCCCAGAAGGGTGGGGGAGGGAATTCTGCCCCTCTGCTTCACTCTGGTGAGACCCCACATGGAACACTCCATCCAGCTCTGGGGTATCCAGCACAGGAAAGGCATGGACCTGTTGGAGTGAGTCCAGAGGAGGGCCACCAAGATGATTAGAGGGATGGAGCACCTCTCCTATGAGGAAAGACTAAGAGAATTGAGTTTGCTTGGCCTGGAAAAGGTTTGGGGATGAACTAATTGTGAACTTTCAGTACATGAAGGGAGTCTGCAAGAATGATGGAGAGGAGATGAAGGATCTTTTTGCAAGAGCAAAAAGTGGCAAGACAAGAGGGAATGACCAAACTGAAAGAGAGCATGTTTAGCTTAGACATTACAAAGAAATCCTTCTTTGTGGGGGTGGAGAGGCACTGGAACAGGTTGCACATAGAAGTTGTGGAAGCCCCATCCCAGGAAGTCCTGCCTCAGGCTGAATGGAGCTCTGAGCAACCTTTTCTAGTGAAAAGCATCCCTGTCCATGCCAGGGAGTTGAAACTATAATGATCTTTAAGGTCTTTTTCAACCCAAATAATTCTGTGATTCTATGATTCTCAGAATCCAACTGAACTCTTTTGGTGACAATATCCAAGGTGCTGTGAGTTCCTTAGTAGCGGCACATCTTCTGGATGGTTCTGATACCCTCCATTCTCTTTGTAGCTCCCTATTTAGTAGCCTTCCTGGGAGGTAAAAGACTTGGAAAACATATATTATCTTTTTTATTTTTCAAGCCCAAAATAATGCAGCTTTTTCCTGTTTAGGTTCACCAGCTTTATTTAGCACAAATGTAAAAATGGAAAAACTCTTTTCATGATAATTTATGTAGAAATTAAAATTAAATTAGAATCTACTGTGTATCCTATTTTAGTTAAGAACATTAAAGATCGGGCTCATTCAGTTTTTCTCTGGGCCTGCATATTTCATAAGACCGCTCATAGCTGCACCTGAAGAAATTCTGTTATAGACAAGCAAATAGCAAATTAACCATAATCATCATTAAGCAATTTGCATTCCTAAAGCACTGTATGCTTCTCTGTTGGTTTGGGGAGTACACAGTGCTCGTCTGTGTTTCTTTTTGTGAGTGAGCTTGACTCACTTCTGAGTTCCAGGAAGCTAGAATTATTTAATTCAATCATTGTAGGCAAGAGGGCTGCCTCAGCAGCAGCAGTGTGTGTATATGCATGGAACCTAATTTCAGGTTGCACTAATGACCTCATGTTAGTAGCATGAATGGTTCAACTTTAAATTTTATTAAACAACAATGGAAGTTGTTTAATAAAATTTAATGTTACAGCATGGACCACGGAAAAAAACATTGCCAATATGCCAATTTACTTCATATGGATGAAAATTAATTTAAATAATCTGACATCTCTTAACAGGCATGCCATCTACAACAACAGGCTTATCACTCCGGAGCTCAGTCTAAAGTTGCTTTTGACATTTGATTTGTGCTCATAGTGCCACCCTTGCCTTCAAGGCTGTGGTCCAACACAACAGTAAACCTCATTTTAAATACTACTGGACCAACAATGCAGTAGCTGTCTAATACAAAACACTGCCCTGATACATACAGTATAATGTTTTTATGGTTGAAATTTGTATCAATGAACTTTAGGCTGGCTTTAAATTAAGATGGTTGTAAGTATAAATTCAGTGGCTCTTGCACAGCTAGCACTGTTCCAAGAGTCTGCCCAAATGCCCTGTTGCCTCTGCCCCATTCAAGGATAACCATCCTTGGTTGCCAGCTGCAAGCTTTCAGTCTTAGATGTGTTGGTCATCTCTGATGGACACTCGCCAGTCAGATTTCTTTGTCATGAATCTTACCCAAGATTTCTGCCTTGCCTCACATCTTTTCACCAAATCTTTTCCTTAACCCTTTCCTTTGCCTCAGCATTCTCACAGTCTGCTCACACAGCACTGTCATTGACTCACAGTCAAGCCATAAACCTGTACGAGCCTTAAATACAGCAGGTGTTTCTCAGAAACCACCCCTTAGGCTGCACCACAGGGAAGCTGCCAACAGCTGAGCTGATCCAGTCAGGGCAGAAGCTGCTGGTCTAGACTTACAAATAACCTTTGTAAAGTTTCATGACTTGTTTAGATAAGGAAAGAACAAGGATTACTTGTATTCAGCTGCTAAACCAATTCAGATGACTGTGGCCAAAAACAGAACAGCAAGAGGAGGGTGTGCACAATAGCCAGTAAGCTCAACAGTCCTGGGGCAGCAAATGGGTGGATGCAATAAAGAGGTGGTTGTGATACTACACAGAGTATCCTAGGACATCCAAAGAGCAGATCCAGGTGACAAATCTCATGTACAGTCAGACTCAGAATAGGTTGACAGCAACCACAGAGAATATCAGCAATTCCTACTTCCTCAGAATTTCCTGCTACCTCAGACTTAGCCTTCCTGACTGCTTCATATCTTGCCCTGAACACTTCCACACCAGACAACTTATCAAAGGCCCAGCAGTTGCTAAGGAACAACTCCTGCTGGAGCAGGCACTGCCAGCAGGAGACACTGTATGAGCTGCTTGCTAC
Organism: Chamaea fasciata; assembly: GCF_029207755.1. Classification (NCBI taxonomy): domain Eukaryota; kingdom Metazoa; phylum Chordata; class Aves; order Passeriformes; family Sylviidae; genus Chamaea; species Chamaea fasciata. The sequence continues at coordinate 39,229,769 of NW_027094086.1, read as the reverse complement.
AACATATCCAGGACAAGAACTCTGGTAGTGCCCATTCTCCACACTCCCTGTGTATGTGTGGAAATTGAGCCTGAGTCCACTTTTGTTCAAGATATGATTTTCTTTTTGTCTTTGCTTTTCAATTACTTTCTATTTTTGTTTCCAGCTGAGACCATTCTTTGGGAGCTCTCACAGAAGGGCTGGATGACATAAGAGATGTCCAGGGTTGAAATTTCCAATATTCCAAAGTCTCGGGCAAAGAGCTGCAGAGCTGAAATGGATGGGATGGCACAGCTGGGATTCCAAAGCTGCTAGGGCCTGTCTCCAAGAACAGGATACAAAGAGCTTCATGGGGAAACAAGAACCGGGAACAGGAAAATCAGAGAAAAGATGATTTACTGCTCATATCCGACATATGCGTGATTTCAAGTTACAGCAAACAGCTGCCAGCCACTCAACACAAAACAATTAGTCAGGTTGTCCCTGACAACGTGACCCTCACAAATTTCACAGGAAATGATCAAACTGCAGCTGGTGGAGGGACAGGCTGTAGTTCCACTTGTTACACTCCTACCCTGCCACCATCTGCTTTTTTGGCTGAGTCTTTGTGGAGGACACAGCCTGCAGACGGGAACCTGGTTCAGAAGGCCAGTTCAGAAGCCCTCCAGCAGCCTTTTAGACATGCTGCACAGCCACATGGAAACTCCACCCTGAGGTGGTAAAGCCAGAGGTCCTAGCAACAGCTAAGTTGCTGCTAAGTGCAAGAACAGGTAAGCAGGCTCATTCAAGATGAGGGCTATTCAGCAGCTCCACGACTCCAAATGGGCTCAGCTGCAGCTTTGTACATGGCATGGCTGCACAGCATCTGACAGGCAAGATATATGAAATGAGTGAGTGCTGTATGTCCTGCTAGACCAGCCAGCCTCAGCTGACAACAGTAAAGTACCTGTAAAATGATGAATGCTAGCTCCCCTTGACATTCCTGATGGTGGAAAATTATGCCAGGTCAGGAGATAGGGAATAAAGAGATCATCCGTATGAGGTTGCCCTTACAGGTAGCATAGCCTTCCAACACATTCTCCATGTCCACACAGAGTGCAGGTTGAGAACTTTGTGGATTGCAGGTGTCACCTCCTAACTTACATATGTAGCTGTCACCTTCCCAAGCCCAAGCTAATGGGTAATGCACCAGAAAAAATTTAGGTGTTTCTAGGTTTCATGTAACCAAGACAACCTTCTTCTTGATGCTCAGAGTTGCTCCAGTGATAACTACTTTCGGTCCCAGATAAGAGCTGCTTCTCACAAACCCTGTGCAACAAGAGGAAGGGTTTGATAACTTCAGTTGGTGCCCATTTTTTACTCAGTGGTACCAGCTATGACTTCATTAATTCAACATCCACATGTTACCCAAAGCTGTGTGCTGTCCCAGAGGAAAATGAAAGCTGCATGTGGTCCATGTATGTTTCATTCAGCTGTGTGGCTGTGATCAGCAATGGGATTACCTGCCCACTGCTATGCAGCTGCTCAAGGGCAACCTGAGCACTGCACTGCCCTTGCACAGCAGCAATGCTGACAATGGCCTTTCCACAGGCAAATTTTCTGTAGCAAGTGGCTGATCCTGGAAAAGGAAAGCTGCTCTTCAACAGCAGCCCACTGCGGAAACTGCCTCCAGACACATCATGTTGCTTCTGAACTAGCAATCTCTGTAGTGCAGGACCTGAAAGAGGCAGGCTGAATGCCCATCCAGGCTGGTAATAGGAGGTGCAATGCCCTGAATACAAGGCAGAAAACAAACAAGCAAACAAAATATCACCACTGTGTGATCTTGCTAATTTGAAGTCATCACACACACCTGCTTCTCAATTAGCTTAAATCTGTTCTTTCAGGTAATTCAATATTAGTGATCACAGAACTGTATACTAAATTAAGCATAAATTCAACACATTCTTTATTAGTGTGGGCAGTCTCTTCAGACCAATAAGGATATCTGCAAATGGCCACAAATCTTTAAAAGAGGAAGATTCCTGGAATCACTCGTTGTCAGCTCAACGTTCTCATTGCCTACCTGTATGAACTGTGAAGAATCCATCAGTCCAGCTGCTTTTCTTGGCTCTGTGAGATGATATTCATGAGAACCACAACAACCCTTTATTTGAGCTGAAATTTCCACAGAAAGGCAGTTGGGATATTCTGTAAAGTGCACATAGGCCATTTTCAATCTCCATCAGGATACTCAGGATGCTGTCCCACCAGCACAATCTAGTTCATTGCAGATGGTTCTCAAATTGACTTCCAGTATTGGACCAGCTTTGATTCACTAAATAGCAATTTTTCTGCTCACAGCCATGAAACAAGTGGAAACAAAATGGGGAAGATTTCTATGTATAAAAACAGGTAACGGTAGGTAAATAAAATATTTAAGATCAGCAAAGATGCAGAAGAAGCAGCTTTTACTAACTTTCAGAATTAGAGAATCTCAAGGCGAATACTTTTTCTATCTGCTGTATTATTATGAGTTGTTCATGGAAACTGGAAGTCACAAGATGAAATAAAAAGTGCTGAATTGAGGATTTATGGCCAGAAAACATCAGTGTAATAAAATGCAAGTGGCTGTGCTTTTGGCAGACCTTTGCCTACAGGAAAGATGCCAGCTTTCCCAGCTTTAGCCTAGTTAGTATGTGTATTGTTAGTCTGAACAACAGGTCAAATGCATGTTGAGTCAATATACAAAGTTTACAAGGATCTGCATTATTCCCCAAAGTATTTTTAAATATTTTCCAAAATTTTAATCACGAAATTAGTCAGGATTGTAAATTATTGTGTGATACATTTCAAATAATCATAATGCAACTACCTTTAAAAATCTAAGATTTTGTTTGTTTGTTTGTTTTAATTTCTCTTTAGTGTCATGAAACTTAATTTTCCCAGGCTCCAAACTAGAAATGAGAACAGGAACTGATGAATATCCATATATAAGGTGCATTAACTTGTTGTCTCATACTTGAAAGTAAAATTTATTTTCTATATTATTTTTCTTTGATCAAACAAAAGCAACCTATCTTTAGCACATGAAGAGCATATTTACAATAAAATTTATAAATATTTTGCTTATAGGTCAACATGACTTTCTTTAAAACAGTAAGTTACAATAAAAAAGGAAATGATGAAAAAATTAATGCTAAAGAATAGGCTGCTTTTATTTTCTCCAGAAACACTGAGTGAAGAATGACTGCATAACTTATTTCTCATTTTTTATGACCCACTCTTTACTACTTGTTTAAAAATTGCTACCTTATTATAAAGCATGGTGACAATATGCAATTTACTTAATGATACTGTCTTGAGATAAAATTATGAGAAAAACAATACAAGTAGTGACTGTGTAAGTGCTGGAATTTTTAAAGAAAAGGCTGTGTCTACTGTGATTCCGAAACGTTGGCTCATACAAAATGGCCAGATGTCTACATGTTTTAGCTTTACATGTGTCTGTGCTCTATCTTTCCCTGTTCTTTCATAAGGAATTTAAATCCTTGAAAATCTATTTTGGAACAAAGTGACTTTTCCCCTGCTTTTTCTTTAATTGAATGAAACCAGGTATTCCTTGAGATCTCCCTCAAATTATTTCCCTGGTTATGCCACTTACGCTTTACTGATTATTTTTCAGTCTACTATTAATGCTCTGCTTTTGTATTCAAACACACTGAAGAAAGAGTTCAGCAACAATGAGATTAAGGAATACATAAAATGTAGACAGAAGTTTGTTGCCTGTTTTCACTGTCCATGGCTAAGTTTGATTTACTGCCCAGAGTCACAGCTCCCTGCAGTTTGTGCCTCTTCATGCCCCCAGACACAATCCAAACAGGGACCAGCAGCAGCCACCTACACAGGTATGGAGAGGGATTGGTGTGGACCCTACAAAGCTCATTAGGTCAGTAATTAACAGTGGCCAACCAAACATCATTGGACATTCCTCTGAGTCTACTGACAAATTTCTCCACTCATCCCTGGCCGAGGCCACTTACCACTCTCAAAAAATATTCCAGACCTGATCTGAAAGTCAACATGGTGTTGTGGTTTAACCCTAGCTGGTAACTAATACCAGGCAGCTGTTCACTCACTGCCCCCTTCCCATTGGGATAGGGAGGAGACCTGGAAAAAAGTGAAAACTCAGGGATTGAAATAAAAACAGTCTAATAACTGAAACAAAGAAAAAAAAGAATAATTATAGTAGTAGTACTTGTAGTAATAGTACTACTACTACTAATAATAATAGTAGTAATGAAAAGGGGGGAGAGAGAGAGAGAGAGAGAGAGGAATAAAACCCAAGAAAAAACACGTGCTGTCCTATGGAGTTGCTCACCACCCACTAATGAGTGCCCAGCCCATCCGCAAGATATGATCAGTCCCCTCCTGGCCAACTTCTCCAGTATATAATAACATATATATATAATATATTTAAATACTGGGTATGACAGGTATGGAACATCCCTTTGGCCAGTTCAGGTCAGCTCCCTCCTGGCTTCTTGTGCACCTGCTCACTGTCAGACCATGGAAAACTGAAAAGGTTTTGAGTTAGGGTAAGCATAAACAACTAAACTACAGCGTGTTACCAACATTATTCTCATACTAAATCCAAAACACTGCACTGCACCAGCTAATAAGAAGAAAATGAGCTCTAACCCAGCAGAAACCAGGACACATGGGCCAGTCTGGGGTAGTCCCCACTTTCTGGATGCCAAGAGCATGGTCGTGGACTCCTACATTGCCAGCTGGCCTCCATATTGGAGCACTGCCTTGCAGCCACGCTTAACTCAGCAGTAAAGACATTGTCTGGGAGTCCAATCTTCCCAAAGCGGGAAATCAATTGCTGGGCATGAACGCTGGCTGGCTAATGTGACTCACAGTCCTTCCTGCAAGGACTTCCCCTTTAGTGACAGGCTTGAAGTTTCATTCTTGCCCCATTTTACACCATCCCCCATCTCTCTTGATCTATGCACAAAGATATTTAGAATGTGATGAGCAGCCGATCTACAGATGTAGTGAGGCTGGAATCAGCTTTTTTTTTTTTCCCCTTTTGATGAATATATAATGAGAGAGAGAGTTCCTTTCCTGCTTATGCTTTCTAAAGTAGATTTTGTACATATTCTTCTTAACAGTGGGAACAAGGATACATAAACCCATGACATTTCAAATGATAATAGCAACCTGTCTTTTAAAAATTTTTTGTAAAGCACAGTGTATTTATTCTACTCTAACCCTTCCTCATATTAGTTCTTTTAGGGCAAACCTGATGAGTTTGTTCTATGTCTCCTTAATTTACTATTGCACAGCAAACTATTAAGGGTGTCAGCACCTCTTTTATTTTTCCAGAGTATTCACATTATAGATAAGATTGTATTCTACTAGACTGCTGGAGTCTGTTATGCATTTATGAAACTAAATTTTGTTTTCACCTGTGCATTGTTAGAAGAAGGTGAATTTGAAACTCAGTGGAATACTTGATAATGAAATGAAGAAATAAAGAGGAAAAGGGGAGAACTAGACAGATGTGGGATCTGTGCAAGAAGATTCGTGCAAGAAGATCTGTGCACTTCTCCAAGAAGAAAAGTACATGATCAAGGTGCTTGCCTTACAGAAGAAAATGGAAAAATGAGGTACTAACAGTGCACTTCCAAACAGAAATAGCTCATTTTACATAAACTTTTGGAATCCAAATTTTCTATTGAAAGAAATCCCCAAACCCAAGACAATGTATATTTAGTTAGATCTTTCCATTTTTGTCTAAACTTTTCCTTGGGAAAAAGGTTGTTGTCTGATTTGTTTTATTGTTATTTTTTATTATTGTTGTTAGGAAATAGCTTTACCTAAGTTGGGGGATGGGAGAAAATATTTACCAACTTTTTATTAAGAGAGGAATTGAGGAACTCCTTATTGTTTCACCCTACAATACTTTTAGAGGCTGGTCTAACACTGAGTATTTGCACAATATTATTTTAATAATTGATTATACAATTCAAAGAAGACAAAAACTCTTGCCCACTACTTTCCAGAATTACACAGGTGCCCAGAGACATCTAGGACTGATTAAGAAATGTGACAGATTATGGTATCACTGTTTCTATGGATTGAGTCTTCTAGAGGATCAAGGCAGTGACCTGTGTGCGGGAGCCAGGGCATTGAGACCGGCCACAGCAGCACACACCAACCAGAGTGAAGTGACTGTGCCAGCTGCACATCACCATGAATGGCAGTCCTTTACACCAGCACCAAAGATCTGTAAGCCCTATTGGCATTAATCAGGTTCTCCTCATAAACCCAACAGGGCATGAGCTGCACCGAGCTGTTTTCAGCTATTTGGGTGTCCTGTTGGAAGTCCTCACCAGCTCCCAAGTCCGCTCCAACCCACAGTTAGGCTGTACTGGTGGACTTTGGGAAAGTGTACAGAGATGCCTTTGAGTGTCTTGCATCTTGTAACACTTAGACTGTTTCTCAAACTTGATCCGTTATCCAAACACTTTTATAAAGTTTGAATGCTTTTCATTTGAAATTCTGCCTTAGAAATCTCCATGACCTGAACTCGCCTACATGGTCTGGCAGTGCACACATGACACCTGCACTCTAGTTCTTGCAAAGCTTTTCACCTGCATCCTCTGGCTGTTATGTCCATGCATTCATATTTCCTGTTTTGCTGACCTGTGAGATTTTTATTTCACTTTTCACCAGGCTAGTAAATCATTCTTGAAAGAAAAGAAACTGAAAGATAAGCTCACTCGTTCTTTGTTTCTCTCAACCAAGTCTCCAATGGACCTTAGAAGCTGCTTAGAGATTTTTGAAGTTTAAGGGTTGTTTTTTTTTGGCTGTCGGTGGAACAAGACAGCCTTTTTTACCTCTCAGACTAACAGGGTTTTATTTAGCTGTAACTTTCAGAGGAGGCTCGCTCCCGTCACGATGTTGGCTCTGAGGCAGCCCGGCGGGCCTGACCCCCGACACCCCACCGCAGCCCCGGCCCCACCTCGCCCCCGGCACAGCCTTGCAGCCGCCGGCCCGGGGCCGCCCCCCGCTCGCTCGCTCTCTCTCCCCGCTGTCCACCACATGCAAACGCTCCCTGCGGCAGGAAGTAACTACGCTGCGAACCAACCGCGGGCCGCGCCCCGCCCGCGCAGCGAGAGCAGCGCTCCGGCCCCGCCGCTCGGCGCCCGGGACACCGCGCTCCGCGCCCCGGCGCGCACCCTTGCAGTCCGCTCGCCGCCGCTCTACCTGCGCGCCCGGGAAAGTAAGTGCCTTCCCCCGGGAGCGGCGGGGGGGCGGCGGTGGTCCCGACTCGCCCCGCTTCTCCCGCGGGGTGCCGCGGAGGCTGCCCGGCCGCGCTGCCGCCGCGCCCCCGCCCCGGCGCGGTGCGGCGGGACCAGGAGCTTCCCGGGCGGCTCTCCCTCGCTTCTGCCCCCGCGGGGAGGTGCCGCTGCCGCCCGACCTGCCCGGTAGGACTGGATGGGGTCTTAAGGGAAATAACCGCGTTTGGGATAGAACGATCCTTCTCAAAAGCATGGTTTATCTCATTCTCCTTTGCCTGGCTTCTGCTGTGATCCGGAGGGCTCGGGTGCCTTCTGGCTGTTTCGTGCCGGGGAGCGTGTGAAATTAGCTGGTTAAAGTCTGCAGTCGGCGTTTCAAGCCAAAACGATAGCCTTGACTAAGGTGAGGTGATGTGATCCCTGGGTATCCCTTCTTACACTGCTTTTTTCTAGGAGCGCAATTTCTGGTGCGTCCTGCAAGTGGAAGCTTCTTCCTCTTAACTGCATGTTCAAATGTGCTTGGAGTTAAAAGAAAGATGAGAAAATGGTATTGTGATGTTTGGTGCACGGTGTTTCTTGCAGACTACTCTTATAGGTACTGTATTCCTGAGGAACGTTCTTGAAGGGTTTTCTCCTTAAAATTGCAGTTTAGGAGCCGATGCTGTACCTTCAGTAAAGCAGTTAAGAGTTTCTGTTGAAGTTGCTTCTTTCAAGGGTTTGCAGTGAATGGGTTGGCACAAACTCATCTTGCTGCCTTACTCGCCTCTGTTGGCACTAAAGACCAAAGGGATTAACACTTAAAACTAGGTTATATTCCCGCGGATATCGATAGGGAGCACTGAGCTGGTTTCATCTGAAACCCTAATCAATATCCCATCTCCCGCCTTTCGTTCCCACCTATGAAGAAAGAGAAGCACTCGGACCAATCTTAATGTGTGTCTTAATGGGCATCGTAATAGAAATTGAAAATTAAAAATTTTAAGCTTGATTCCATCAAGTGCCTGTAAGACTTTTGCAATTTAGGAATAGTAATGTTAATTGAAAGTATCTGTAAAGTACAAGTGCCACATAGATAAGTCTGCACTCAACATAGTATCACTATAGAGTTAAAACAAAAAGCAGAAGATACGTGTTGAGAAATTGCAAAGCTATGTTGGGAAAACATACCTCAGTTTTACCAAAAGGAGAGTCAAATTGTGTTTGTGTGGATTGTTTCCATCCCAACACTGAGGACAGGATAAGCGTTATCTTTTTAATATGTACTATCAACAGCACTGAAAGTATGTATGAGAAAAAAAAATCAAATAGTTTTGTCTGAAAAAGTAGCAACAGGCTAGAGATGAGTTAGATACTGTTAATAGGATGTTATGAAACCTTGGAGAAAGATTGAAATTAATGAACTGTGAGATCAAAAGATGTATCATTTTATGGATCTCTTCTGAGATTTAAAGCTTTTTTTCTTTCTCTATTTCAACTTTATGAGCTACAGACTAGTTAGGAAAGAAATCTTTATTTAATAACATAAAAATCTATTTTAATTGTGTGCCTCTGGAATAAATTTTGTTTTAACCATGGTAACATAGTACGATCATCTTTGTACAGTAGCTGGCTGACTTCAAGTTATTCTGCTTTTCTCTGTTTTTGAGTAAATAAGAGGTTTTTCCTACAGAAATATACAGAAGACGTGGTAAGGTTTAGGCCTTTCTTTTTAAGCCCCTTGACTGGTGGAGTTGTGCAATGACTTTCTGACAAAGCAATCAATTGTGAAACTTTACAATGCAATGTTAAACCCTGTTGCCTTCAAGTTGTTTAATATTATGGGGTTTAATGTTACCCTCTTCAAGGGCGTTTCCATAAACATGGAACCATTCCTTGCAGGTATTTATGAATAGATAACTATTTATGGATGCATAAGTAACTATTTCATAGTACTTTCCCTCCCTAGTTTATCTATGCAATTGAAGTGACTTCTCTTCCTATGGCCTTTTCGACTCCTGTAAGCTAAAAGGCATCACAGAACACCAAGTGCTGTGGGGAGCAATTCCTGTGACAGGCAATGAAAACAAGTCCAAGGTCTTCCTGGCTCAGTTTAGTACCTATTCTTCAGTGGGGTGTCTCACCAAACCAGAGATGCTACACCTGGCTCTTCTTGTGGGGCACATCAGGGAACATCATTGACCTCTCTGTAGTTATTTGGGAGCGTTTAAGTGTTGCCGTATTTAATCTCAGATGTGATTCCATTGATGTCACAAAAAGGAGATTTTTGCCTTCATCTACTCTGTATGTTATTTTGAATCTTAATAGGAATCTTTGAGGTTTTGGGATGAGCGCATGTTGATCGTGAGACAATTTTTGTTTTTGTCAAAGGGCTAGGTGATCTGGGAAGGGGATGAGATCTTTCCTCTTTTCCATACGTGCATATCCTGAGTAACTGAGTGACTTTTTTTCTTCTGTCCAGGGAGCTGTAAAGCCATTTTTACTCTTGGGGGTTCAGGGAGCCCTTTTCAAAACTGAGTGAACACAGAAGACAAGCACTTGGGAAATAACTAACTAACTAACTAATTAATGGGGTGGGCGTTAGGTATAACCTGGGATTCCTAGCAATCTGCTGTGGTAGCATGGCTGTGCACAGAGGTGGATGTCTGCTGCTACAGAGATCCCAGAAGGATATGAGCTGTCATGTGCTAATGCAAGGGATGGGAGGAGAATCTGTGGGCTGGGGATCCTGAGGGTTATGGAGCTGTGGAGCTTTATATGCAGGGAATGATACTTCCTTTTGAAGCTATGGAGCCAAGTGTGTAAATAATTACATCAAACCATGTGACTCTGTTAAGCAGCATTTATTATAATACTACCTCTGTAAGATTTCTGTCTCTAAGCAAAAGGCTTCATTCTGTAGGAAAACCAGTTGTCCAGCTGGGATTTAGGATTTTTGTCCTATTGATCATATTCCTACTTCCTATTTCTCCAATTTATTTCTGTCCCCTTTTTAATGAGAGTGTAGGAATGCAAGAGATGGTATAATAGGAAAGGCTTCCAGACTTGCTAAGCCATACCACAGGAAACTGGAGATAAAAATGTAAAATTGCATTTGTATGAAAACAGTCTTTAATGACGCATACAGGGCGAAGGAGTCTGCCACCCTGTAAACAGCAATGGTGCCTTCTCAAAGAAATCAGCCTGTACTAATAAAAGACAATGTAACTGTCCTTAGTGTGACTGTTGCTAGTTTAAACTTCATTGTCCTTCAGGGAAGGATGGAAAGGTCTGTGCTTTCATATTTATTTTTGCCTGATTCAGATACATTTCCTGTTGACATTGTCATTAAATGCTGTAATTTCCGAGACTGAATAATTCACGTTTGAGTTCAGCATCTTTCCTGAAAAATGTGGCTTCATGGAACAAAACTCGAAGGCAGAACTCATCACGTGCTGGAAGTATTTCCTCCAAATATTTATGAGTTACTTGCATTTGTTTTGTGCCCTAAAGAACTACTGATAGAAGTAAATAGATTGGTTACTTTTGTCAGGCAAGCGTCAGAAGAAAAAAGGTATTTTGACACAATGTATCACTTTACTGGAAAGAAAAGGACACTAGGGAAGGGTGGAGGGAGTAATGGGTAGATCTCCTTTCTCTGGTGGGTTAAAAGGGTGGATTAGTACTGTCCAGGCCAGCCTTTGCTCTCCCTTAGGTCAGCATTGCCTATCTTTTTCAAACTGCTGGCATCTTAAGTATCTACAATTGGTTCCTGTGTTTGCACAGCACACTTGTCTTACATCTTCGGTTCAAAGGACTGCAATGATAAACAGTCTGAACAAAGTGTACTTCTTCCTCTATGGTCTCTGCTGCATGTGGCAGAAGGCTACTTCTTCCTGTGGTTGACAAATTGTAGAATTTCTTATTTTAATTTGCAAAGGCCAGCTGTGATAGGCAATAGTGCAATCTTAAACTGGAACACGTGATAGTTCACCACAGACGTTGAAGTATGGGATGCAGCTACTCTTCTGCAATGGCACTTTCTGTAGTTTTCTCTATTTTAGAGGGTTCCAAGTATGGAAATGATAAAATTTTGAAGGGAAAGGACTCCCTCTGGGATATGCTTTTAACTTTTCCTTTGTTGGTTTAAAAAAAAAAAAAGCTGTTTCAGGAAGTTCGTCAAAAAAAGCATAATCTGTTAAGTGGGCTTTCTGATGTGGTATCTACAATCTATTGCACTTTTTTCATGTTTCCTTCATTAGTTTGTACAGATATGTGAATACAAATGTGGCTTGGTTTGTTTTTTTAAAATGAAATCTTATTCAGGTTTTATCTTAGGTTTAAACTGAAGCAACATGGTGTCACAGGAATTAGTACAGAAATATATTTGTCTGCTATGCAGGTTTTCTCTTTCCATGTACTAGGGGCTCAGAACAAAATTAATAGTTAAAAGTTAAAGACTATGTATGGGTGAATTCCTACGTAGAGGTAACACATTTACAAATCAGTAGGTCTGACCTATGGCTAAGTTTTACTGTACTTACACAAAAAGAATATTTCCTGGTAGTATCAACTGAGTAGGGAAAGATCTAAATAGTAGCATATCTTTGCATATATTGAAATTGCCTGCACCGAGTGTCTCTTGCCAGAATCATGAAGTTTATATGCATTAGATCCAGTGGACAGAAAATGGTTTTCTCCAGGGCAGCCCCAGCCTTACCATGTGTTTTGACGGATTTTTAAAACCATTCAGTAAGCAGTAAATGCCCCGGGGAGCTGTCATTCAGGTGTGCGTGGACAAGGACTGGAGAAGCAGGGTTAAGTGTTCACCAGAGCTGGTATCAATGTCACTGAGGAAGTGAAAGTTTTTGGTAAACAAACAGGAAGGGGATGGGCAGGAGAAAGAGGAAATCCTATATTGGATGTTCTGTGTTCGACTTGTTCAAAACATATTGCAAGAGTCATTTGAATGTGGCGTTGTGATGTAGCAGAATGTGCAAATGGGATTCAAAGTACATTTTTGTGACTCCAGGCTTACCATTGCAAAAGATGTGCTGAACTGTGCAAAGTCTGGAGGGAAGCATTGCAGCCTGTGAGGGGTGTTGGAAAACCTGCCTTTTAAGCAACTCTTCTGCTGGATTGCTGGTGTGGCAATTTGTCCTCCTTTTTCTGTCCAGCTGTATTTGCACTGGCTTCAAGGGAGATTGCAGCAGCTCTCCTGGTACCAGTGGTGAAGCACCAAGTCATGCTGAGGTGAATTCTAAGCCTATTTCTCTTGGGATGTAGATGGCCTGATTGATGGCAGGCAGTAGATAGCAGTGCTCCCACTGTCCCTGACCAGGAGAGCTTGCCTCTTCTCAAAATTTCCTGCTTAATTTCCTTGGGAGCAATTCCCCTCCCTCTGCCATAATGCTTACCAGTGTTTCAAAAAAGGTTCTTGACACACACTGCTTCAAATGTCTTCATTAGTAATAATGTGCTGTTCGTTTGAGGTTTTTTCTTCCCAGTTTCCTGAAAAAATCCTTGTTTCAGTCTTTACTGTGCTATAGGAGTACTCCCTACCATGATTTCCTTTTTTTCTTCTCCCATCATTGTTGTTTCGGGTTTTTTTGCCAACATCATTTTGCTGTTTCTTTCTCTCCAGCTTTGTCTTCAGGACAGTCAGTGTTATAAGCTGCTTATTTAATCTCTTGATTCAGATGTCTGCAGCAAATTTTCTCCTTCTGGGAAAGCACCTTTCATAATCCAATTATCATTTGTACACTACTTATCAGGGTATACTCATCCAGAAATACTTACCCTCAGCCTCTTGAAGAGATGTGAAGTCCAGTGGAGTAACATCCTGACTACTGACATGGTCTTTCAAGTATTTTAAGGCTGTGCCTTGTTTAAGGGCAACTTTGTGTTTCTGTAGGTGGTCAGCAAGACTCTTCTGTCTAGAGTACAGTTTATGTGTAGGTGTTATTGATTTTTAGAGACTGCTAACTGCTGTTTGATGCATCTGATTTAAAATTGTGACCTCAAACTGACTTTGAAACCGGTTTCTGTCTTGAAAGTGGTCAATGTGGATTGTCCCCTGCCACTTTGTCTGCCCTTCTTGTGATGCTGCTTTGACCTTCTCGGTTCAAGTTTCTTTTCTGTTGCATGCAGGGTTTTGTGTGCTGTGTAGTGGTGCATGTAAAAAGTTTTTGGGCCAGCATTGACCCTCTTTGTAAACACTTCTGGCTCAAGGAAGCAAAGCATGGATTTATTAGCATGTGTGCTGGCCTGTGGAGAAGAAATCAAGTCTTGGTATTGTGGGGATGTGGTGCTGAGACAACAGCTTTTGCTCCAGAATTGATGTTCTGTGCTCATTGGTGTTGGTGAGGTCCACACAGTGACCCCACAGAAAGTGAAACTTAAGGAATTTAGCTTTGAGGAGGCGGTGCAAGTTTAGAAGAACCTAATTCAATGGAGCTGGCACCAGCAGAAAAGTTTTGATTGAGTGAACAAGTGGGAGAAGGGTGCTTCAGGTAGGATATTTCTGCTCCTAATGGAACATTTAAGCAAGGCTACAAGTGTCAAAAATGCATTTGACTAGCTAAATCAAATCATATGTATTGGACTAGGTTTGTATGAGTGAAAGGTCCTTTTCCCTACTCCAGCAATAAAAGCAGGTGGTTTGTATGGTATGACACAGGAAAGTAATTTCTCCTTGGAGGACAGAATACATATGTTTATCACATGTTCTGTATCTTGTCATACTGATTGAGAATACATGCTTTCCTAGGGATTGTATTTGTCTCTACCCAATTATTTTTTACCTTTTGCATTCTTATTTGTTTTTCCTTTTTGTCTCTTTGCTTCTGCGGTCTTCTTGCTTAATTTGTTTCTCAGTATCAACCCCAATTCTGATTTCTTAGGGGTTTTGGCCTCCTCTCCTATGCCTTTTTTCATATGGTTTGTGTTGTCCTGAAAACTTCCCATGCATGGCCAAACAACGAAGAAGTCTTAAACCAATTTTTGAAGTATCTTTTTTGCACAACACTTAATATTGTGGAATTAAAATGCAAGTTGTGGGCTCATTATTGTTCTCCTGAAACAAATTTGGATAACCATTGTGAACACCGATTTGGTTTTAGTTCTTGCTTTGAAAGTTAGCTGCATGGGCCATGAGTGCTGAAGTCACATTTAAACACTGGGGCTTGTGGACAATCTAAGGCAGTTTTTCAGGGTAAAGCATAATCACATGTCCTGCCTGTGAGCTGTATACTTGAGTTATGTGGAGTTACAAAGGTTATAAACTTTAATGAGCAGCCAGCATGGTTGTAATAATAGCGCTGTGAAATTCTTGCAATATGAATATGAAAATAGTTATTGTCATGGTCCTCCAGTGTACAGTGAGTCTAAATCTGCTAGAATTATTGTGAGTGCTGGCCCATTTTTTAAGGTCTGTGTGCTGCCCTTTGTGCAGAAAGTCATGGTGTGAATCTCCTGGAGTCTGTCAAGCTCCTGCAAACTGTGTGCTGTCACTTGCAGGATCAGAACTTGGTTCAGTAAAACTTTCTGTGGTTGTAACTAGTAGGTCTTCATCTGCTATCTACTGACTAAGAAGGACGAGAAACAACAGAAGCAGGACTAGGAACAACAGAAAATACTAAGTGCTGCACAATCATAGTGGTAAATTGTGAATACAAAAATGTTGGTTGTTTTCAAAGTGAGAAAACAAGAAATTTCAAGGCAAAGTTAAAATAGTAGCAGAGGTCAAATTATTAATCAGTTTTTGAAAATGAAATAAATTAGCATATTGAGCAAATGCAACATGCATCTTTAAATCTGTCCCCTAGTCAGATCTTCTGTTTAGTATAGAATAATTTCTCTCAAATATAAAAGAACATTAATCAAGTTAATATACTTTCATAGTTGCTGTCCTGGTAATATGGGAAACTGTTCATTCTCGCCCTTGAGAAAGATCATCTGCAGACATACTGTGTTTCAAATTGGAGCACTCCAATTCTTCCTTAGAATCTTTGAAGCAGGAACAGTCAAGTGAACTGTCACACCAGATATTTACAATCTTTCCTTCAAAGAGAGCTTCCAGACTGTCATTCTCACTCCTTTATGAAAATAGAAAGCATGTAAAATATTTCCAATTTTGGTTAACTATAGAGAAACTTCTTATTTACACTCATGTGTGCAATAAATGTGAAAAAATATGCTTAGAAACTTGGATGTGAATTCTTATTCATGTTCATTCAGTGATATATTTCCTTCAGTGACGTATTTCCTCAAGCCACCCCAGCTTGAGAATGTAGTTTCGCAAGACTTCAGTTGGAGCGTGTTTCCCTCTTTACATGACAGCCTTTCAGACCCAAATTGCTGAAATTTTGCAGCCCCTTAGGACATGTTTGGTAGACTTAAGAGAAGTGTACTCGTATCTATTAAAAAAAACCCTCTGATCTCAAGGACTTACTCTAAAAACCTCCCAAAATAGCTAATAATAGAGTTCTTTTAATTCTATTTATCATGTTTGCAGCAAACTGTTGGCTCAGATGATACCTTTTGGTGCTACTCCATGTGTCACAAATTGCAGCAGTTGTTTGAAACAGTTTACTAAGCTGAGCGAGAAACCAACTGGTACATTGCTGGTTTAGATGCATGCCCTTGAAGGAATATAATTAACACAGATTTTAAAATTAAGTAAAATTAATGAGCTATAAATAGGCTTTTGTAAAGTGCCAGAACCTGAAGGGTGTTCTTACACCCTTGGAGTCAAGGGAGGTTCTGCTACTTAACATCAGTGAGAACAAGACAAGGTGGTTCCTCCTGTGGATACTTTAACAGTTAGTGCTGAATGCTGGTCTAGTATCCCTGCAAGGATTGAACAGCAAAAAATTTCATTTCTGCCACGTAATTTAATGGCACTGGATTTGACACTGATTTTCTTTTTTTTTTTTTTGAGAACTCTTTCAGTTTCCTCTTGCAACTTGAACAAATTTGTCCAATGTTAGCAAACTTTCAGGAGGAACTGTACACTGAGTGTTAGCTCACATCACCATGAATGATTTAACCCCAAATTTTTATCTGAGCATAGAATTCATTCTTGAATCCACATTACACATCCCAGTACAATGTCCTCTGTTTCAGGAGAGTTCTGTGTATATCTACTGCTGTACTAATGAAACACAATACAATCTACTGGAGGAGTAACTTTTTTTTTACAATTTAAATGTATGCTGGTGTTTGAAGATAGTTTAAAAAATCTTCTTCTCTTTTGGGAAATTCAGTGTTTTAGACGTGCTCAAGACACAGTATGCTGCTATTATAACAAGAATGCTATGCTTTAGTTCCAAGTTTAGTCGTGAGTACATATCAGCATTCAAACATGGAGTTGACAGCAGGTAAAGAAGCCTTCTGACCAATGAAACAGAATGGCAAATGTAGCATGGGGCAAAGTAATATGAGTTACACAATGGAGAGGCTATTACAGATTACAGTTAGGATCCATTGACTCAGAAGTCATTCTGCCCTGATTTAGCCTAACTATCACAATCCATGTTGAAAGTGGGTTGTAGAATGCATGAAACCAGGTAAGGTTTATAAAAATTGATTTATTCCCTGGGGATATAGTTACCTGAATTTGAAAGAACAAAAGCTAATATGCACTTATGTTCTGTTCCCCATTTCTCTCTTTTATTAAACACACTGAAAACAGAAGATAAACCCAAAGGAGAAGTGGCATACTTTCTATGAGACCACCCTCAAAACCTTCATCAGGACTTGCTGGCTGTGAATTCGCTGTCCTGCATCATGTTTTTATTGACATGATTAGGGACTTAAACAGGCTGGATTGATGGCTTGAGGTCAGTTACATGAGGTTCAACAAGACCAAATAGTGGGTGCTGCCCTTGGGTTGCAACAACCCCAAACAGTGCAACAGGCTGGGGGCAGAGAGGCTGGAAAACGGCTTGGCAGAAAAGGACCTGGGGGTGATGGTCAGCAGCCAGCTGAACATGAGCCAGCCAGGGGGCCAAGAAGGCCAGTGGCATCCTGGTATGTATCAGCAATAGTGTGGCCAGCAGGACCAGGTCAGGGATTGTCCCCCTGTACTCATCACTGCTGAGGCCATATCTCAAATCCCGTGTTCAGTTTTTGCAATGCAAGAAGGACACTGACGTTCTGGAGCAAGTCCAGAGAAGGGCAGCAGAGCTGGTGAAGGGTCTGGAGCACAAGTCCTGTGAGGAGCAGCTGAGGGAGCTGGGGGTGTTTAGCCTGGAGAAAAGGAGTCTCAGAGGAGACCTTATCACTCTCTGCAATGCCCTGAGAGGAGGTTTGTGTGTGGATAAGATCTCTTCTTCCAAGCAGCAAGCAACAAGACAAGAGGAAATTGCTTCAAGTTGTGCCAGGGGAGATTTAGATTGGATATTAGAAAAAAATTCTTCACTGACAGTGTGGTCGGGTGTTAGAACAGGCTGCCCAGGGCAGTGGTAGGATCTCCATCCCTGAAAGCATTCAAAATACCTCTCTAAATGTGGCCGCTGGGGTCGTAGTTTGGACTTGTTGATCTTAGAGGTCTTTTCCTGCCTTAAAAATTCTATGATTTTATGTTGTGATAATTTCATGATGTTCATGATCTTTGCATTCTGTTTACAGTATAACAATGGGTTTGAATTGCAGGCACACTTCAAAGAAGGAGATCACATCTACAAAATAGTCTTTATTGCCAACATATTAACTAGTTGAAGGCCACCTTCGTAAATAACTATCCTCTCCCCTTAGTCACAGTAGCTATTAATAGTTTGCTTCAACAAGAGTCCCATCAATCCATTTGTCTGGGCATGTGGAGGTTGAGCATTAGGCTGCCTTACTTGAAGGAGACAAAGGTTTCAAGTATCAGCTCCTACCTGTAAATATACCTTCCTTTGCACCTTCTGGAGAAGGCAGAGTAACAAATTTCAGCTGAAGAGCTCATTAGGGTGCAGCCTGGTGATGATTCCCCAAACTCAGAATGAGTTAGTAAGTAGCTCACTTTTTCCCTTGTTGTCTTCTGAGGCTCAGTGAAAACAGGGAGAAGGTCTCGTTTCTCTTTCGTGTGTCACATTGTAAATGCAGGCGTGGGGCACTGTACAGTAATACTGAGATGATTTGTGTGGTTGTGCCTTTGCTTTCCGATATGTCAAACAGTACATTGAAATCAAGACCTGGGTAAAGCCACTGTGGGCATGAACCAGGCCTTTTGGACTCACATAGAAGCTCTGCTTGCACATCTCTCAACTACACCTTGTTTTGGGAGGCAAAGTATTTGTGAAGGAGAAGGGGAGAATGAATAGCTTGGTAAGTACTGTTGGGAGTGAAGAAGGATAGTTCCCAGATCTGTGTTCTTCAAAGAAACTGTGTGAAGCTGTCCTATCCTTCCATCATGTCACTTGCTATGAGGATGAAGACCTTTGGACTTCTTCTGGACCTCACTCCTTTGGTTTTTTAATGGGTGGTTTCTCATTTTCCTATACCACAGTTATTGCTCTAATCAGTAAAAAGGAATGGAGAAGAGTCCTTATCCTAGTGTCAGGCATAGACATGCATAGCAACACACATACATAAATATGTATATTGCATATTATGCCCATACATTAGCAGGGCAAATATAGGCCACTGAAAATTTAGCACACTGCCTTATTGGCCAAAATTACCCATTTACAGCTGAAAAACCAGTATGTGAATCATAGATACACTCAACTTGGAAAGTAGATGTCGTCCTTGGAGCTTGCTAGCTGGATTGGGACACTTCCTAATAGTTAGGAAGAATGTTGATCCTTTACAGTGTAGTGGTTTGGCCAAATTTTCATTTGGAAATGGAGATTTGGTTATATGAAGCTGCTGTTTGTCATTAGTGAGAGTTTTTACCAGTCAAGAAAATGACATTTTTACTTATAGTTTGCATTACACTTTAAAATCTTGAAAGTATTTTCGGAACCTTTGCTTTAAGTTGGTTAACGTGTTGGCACAGCTTTTCTGTTCCATGTCATATGATCCTTTTGAAGAATTTGATAGAAGTATTTATTCTGTTATGTCAAATTAAGATGTTATTTGACCTTTTCCCCTATCTTCAAAAGATATCGTACAGTGGTAAAAAGTTGAGGAAATGGAAGATGTGGTTGCCTGAGGGCTGGCAAAGTGAATTAATTCATTGTTGATATTGATTCAAAATTCTGGAGGATGCAGTTGAGGCAAATGATTGTAATAAAATGAAGCAAGTATTATAAGGTCAGAAAACAGATGTTATTTTAAAGTAAGACTTGGTTTAAAATTAGTGCCAAAAATACTGACTAAATGAATCTGGAACATTTTCATAATATGTAAAGTCTATTATGCAAGGCTAGCAAAATTACAGTCTTCTGTGGATTAACTTTTTTGTGTTTTGGTATTTTTTTTCTTCAATTAAATAAACAAGGATCAGTAGTTTGTACAAATCTGCTTCATTTCAGTGTGATGTTTTGTTTCAGGGTTTTATTTTCATCCTTCTGAAAGCATTATAACATCATTATACCACCACAGTGACATTATTTTCAGTGTTTCCTCCTAATTTTCATTCACTTTAATGTGTTTTTTTTAACCACTGCCAAAATTCCTGCATGAAACCAAGATTTTAACTAATATAGACAAAACTGTAGTGAATTTACAGAAAAATAGAAAATTCTAGTTTTTCTTGGCCAAAGCTTCCCACCCCTGTTAGAGCTACCTTTTATGTCATCAGCTATGATGGTATTTATTGTATGTGTTATGCTATAGTTTATGAGCTCCAGCAAACACTGTGTATTTTAGCCAAGCACTAAATAAAATTATCTTCTCCCTGGGCACTTAAAGGCAAGACAGGCAAAGGTTGGAAAGTGCCATTTGAATATAGAAAAATCTTTACTTTGATAGAATTAGTTTTACCAAAGCACTCCTTCCTACTGGAAGTTTGAGAAGTGATAACTTAAGTCACTTATTTGCCATTTAGTATAGCAATGTGTTAGTTCATCTTGGCTAATGCATCCCTAAAAAGCCTCATCTAGTGAGAAAAAAAATAATTTAAATGGGGAGTATAGGGAAAAAAGATGATATGATATGATATGATATGATATGATATGATATGATATGATATGATATGATATATGATATGATATGATATTGCTACTCAGAACGGATCTGCCTTTTCCAGAAACACCTCAATACAGCATCAGTACAGCAACTCCAGATACTTTATCTCGCCGAAAATTTTCAGTTCTTATGTCAGCTGTTGGGGAATTTTTGCTGTATGACTCCTCCTGTCCTGTGAAAACGGGCTGAGAGAGGTGGGATTGTTCAGCCTGGACAAGAGAAGGCTCCAGGGAGTAGCTTTCCAGTACCTACAGGGGGCCTACAAGAGAGCTGGAGTGGGACTTTTTATAGGGGCATGGAGTGATTGGGCATGGGGCATTGGCTTTAAACTGAGAGCAGGTTTAGATTATATATTAGGAGGAAGTTCTGTACTGCGAGGGTGGTGAGGCACTGGCACAGGCTGCCCCGAGAAACTGTGGCTGCCCCATCCCTAGAAATGTTCAAGGCCGGGTTGGATGGAGCTCTGAGTAACTCAGTCTAGCGGAGGGTGTCCTAGTTTACATCAGGGGGCTTGGAACTAGAGGATCTTGCAGGTCCCTTCCAACCCAGATGTCAGAGTCTGTCCAAGGATGTGATATGCCTCACAACTGTCTCCAATGATTGAGGACTGAGACCCCAGTCTTTGAAAGGAGCCCCTGGCCTGGTTGAGGTTGAACACCTGCCAAGCCTTGGAAGACTGGTATGTATCTCCATGGGAACAGAGTGCCAGAACAATGGAACTGGTCAAGCCTGCTTGTTCAAACTGGCCTGCTTGTACCAGGTCTATGTTGCAGCATGTTTCTGGGCATCCAACCTCAGCAGGAGGCTCCCGCCTTGGCTCTGTGCCCCTCGCCTCGGTTCCCGCCTTGACTGACCTATAAAAAACTCTGGAGACCCCCCCCACTCATTTCGTGTACACCCCACTGGAGAAACTCTCATCTATAGGCATCTTCAAAAGCTTCGAGGACTCGACCCTCGATGTTGGTAGCTATAATCCTCGTTCCCTCTTTCTCGGTCTTTCTTACTATTCTCTTTTCTCTCCCCACTATCGCATTTGTTGGCACTAAATAAAGGTGCATTTGTGATTGAATAAACTGAGTTTTTTCCCCGCTGTGTCTTTTGCACTCTGAGATCCCTAAAACAAACCATCACGAACCCCACTTGTGTGAGGGGATCGTGTCACCAAACCATTCTATTGATTCTAATCCACAGTCCACTTCCAATATATGGCAGAACACCTTTTGGCCCTGTTGTAACTTGAAATTTTATTTTAAGGAAGTGGACTTGAGGTATGAATTGCAGAGTCCTAACCCCTCATTTCAATACGAAGGCAAATGTGGGGAAGAAAAACAGGACACCAAACAACAAAGGAATGGGTGATGACAATTTCATTGAGAACAGTAGTCAGCTTGGTAAAGGATTCCAGGAAGGTGTCTGCCCACCCAGACTAAACAGTTGTTTAGTTGGACTAAACTTGTTTCGTTGGACTGAGACAGTTGTGCATTTATGTTGGAATCAGGGCTCTAAAGAGGAGAAGCAGAAATACTGGTGCAGGGCTCAAAACAGCATTGCAGAGGAAGTAGAAATATGATAGATATGTGAGTGTAGTAGGCATGCAGGTGTTTGGGAGCATGAAGGTGGTATGGTGATACTTTCTGTAACTGATATAGGAAAGCATAAAAATAATCTGAGATAACATGGACAAAGTGGAATTTGTCTTGGTCTCAATTGCTAAGGAAGGAATTGTGAAAGAAGCAGAACAGCGGGAAGTGCAGCAGACAGGAACCACTACCAGTCTCTTAGCAGGACCACTTTCTGTTTCCTGGTGTTGCATTAGCATTACACTGAGACTTTTAAAAAGTACTTTCATTTGCAATGAAAAAATATGAGGCCCCTTGTGATATTAAGGGGCATTAGAAACACACAGGTGGCTGAGAATATCGTGCACA
Organism: Chamaea fasciata; assembly: GCF_029207755.1. Classification (NCBI taxonomy): domain Eukaryota; kingdom Metazoa; phylum Chordata; class Aves; order Passeriformes; family Sylviidae; genus Chamaea; species Chamaea fasciata. Next base: position 39,207,478 of record NW_027094086.1, on the reverse strand, counting down.
ACAAATAGCCTGGGAAAACAATGGGGAGGAATTTAATATCAGGGTGTAAGATAATGCCACGGGAGATAGGAAAGTCTGCTTCACAATAGTTTGTCGTAATGAAAAATGATACAAACCTGGATGTTTATTGGATGGCCATATGATTATGAAAGAAAGGCCAATGTGATGGAAGTGTGAAAATCATAAATTAATTTCTGGGATTTATTGAGTGATGTATGTCAGTAGATGGAAGAAATAGTAATACTGTTTGCTTCAAGGCATTGCTGAAAATCATCTTGAAACACCTGGGCAGCTCCAACCTCCTGTAGTTAAGAGGAATGGGTTCAAAATGAAACAGATGTGGAGAAGGGCTGCTAGGATAACCAGCGGAAGTGGAAAAAACTGAGAGGGTTTGGCCTTTAAAGCCTAGAAGAGAGGCTGAAAAAGATGTGACTTCTTCCTAATCTCCCAAGAGAATTAAGGGCTAAATGCCATTATTTTCTCCAAAACATTTTTTTAAGACTGGGACTTACGTGACAACTTCTAAGCCCACCAGAATGAGGTTCTGAAACCTTTCAGCAATACTAATTTGTTCTTCCCCACCATCACCCATTAATGTCTCTAAAAATGAAGCATGGCAAACTTGCTTCTGAGCTTGTACAGTGTGATTGTGCTGCCTAGAGCAGATCTGCTTTTCCCGGAGAGTAATTGGTACTCCCTTGCTCTAATCATGGTTGATAAACTAGATAGCTATGTTGTCCTGCTTTGACAGACATGCACCCTTGGAAAATTTGAGGGATTAACTTAAGTGAGACCAGGTCTGAGGAAATTTTACAGTAACCTGCTTGTTACATACTTTTCTGCCACAGTAATGTTGGTTACACTGGGGAATAACTTGTTTCTCTTCTTTGCCTGTTTATATAGATATGTATGTCAAAATATTGCTTTAACTTTGTCTCACCTTTTCCACGTAGGAGATTGAAGCAGTTAAAGAAATTCCCCCATTATTTTTCCATTTTCTTCTAAATACTGGCAGCTGGACTACTGCTTCTCACTACTGAGGAGCAGTGGGAGTCTACTCAGGGCAAGTCTGTCATAGCCACCACTGAGTAGATTCAGGTTATCCACGTTCCTTTCCCTAAGCATTGCAGGGAGCACAAGGTGATTTTTGCCCCTGTGTGTCTAGGTCCATTCATATCATATCATATCATATCATATCATATCATATCATATCATATCATATCATATATCATATCATGGATAAATTCCATTTGAGAGACACAGAGATGAGCTGATCCAGACCTACAGAAATAAGCTAAATTTAAAAAGATATTAAAATACCCATGGCAAGGATTAGCTGAGACATACAGAACCATTTTAGCAGAAAGGCAAGAGAGGAAGAAACTGCTCAAGTTCCCCATGCTGGTTGCCAGTGCAATAAAAAGATGTAGGAAGTGAAACAAGCTCAAAGTGAAAGCTGACCCCAGATTTCTGCATTTTCATGAGTTTAATTTGTTGAAAGTTATCAGACAGTCAGGACTCACAGTAAAATTGAAATGTGTGTGTATAGATAATATTATATATTATTACATTTATACATAGCTATAGATATATATGGTGAAATGTAGGTATAACAATAAGGCTGAACAAGCTTAAATCTAATGTCTTCTGAGACTGACAAGGAACGGAAAACAACTTCTTTTCAGTTGCTCTCCAGCTGATGCTTTCATATTGCTCCCAACCACAGATAATTTATTTTTGTCGCTCTTTTTCTCACTATGGTCTAGTGGCAAATCTTCACTGGCACAAACATGTGTAGAGCAGTACTGATAAGCCATTTCTGAGCTTTACCACCTCTAGTTAAACTCCTGCTTTGTATTCCTTGGCAGTTGCTTTGCCATGTGATGATGGCTCAGAAATGAACCTAGGTTTCCCAGAAATAGTTCTCACCATAGTCCCAACAACAGAGATAAAGGAAATCCTTGCAACACTTGGGTAGCACAGATGATATCAAAGCAGATTAACATAAAGTGAAAGTAAGCACTGAAGGTTAAGGTAAATGAAGTCCTTACATTTAAGGGGTTTTAATTTTTTTTCATAGAATTATAAATTTGAACAGTTGATTGAAATGACATAGAATGTTGGATGAGTTTCTAGGAAAGCAGGTGTTTTTGTCCTTGAGCAGAGCAGGCTTACGATCCTTCCTCCCCAGCAGTTTTAATCTAAGTTGATCTCTGAGTTTCGAGACACTTCTGCCTTGACCTTGAGGGAAATGCACAGGAGTTCAGGAGATCTGATGAAGGCATCACTGTGTTACCTCTGACTATAACTTGTGAAGTAGCAGCAGACCAACTGGCAATAAAGGCCAGAATGAAACATCTAAAACAGTGGAGAGCAATGGTATTGTTTTCAAATTTTGAAAGAGGTACTAAAAATAAAACTATTTACTCCTCTGCTCTCTGACCCCCCCCTTTAAAGCTCCAGGTATGAAACGGGTTGGGTTTTTATATATAGATGTAAACAGTTACTTCCTATTCTTTGATTCAGAAGTTTAAATACAAAGCAATATTCAACACTCAGAGTAATTTGAGGATCTTAATTTTTTTTCTTATTCTTATGCATGAGAATTTTGTGGTTTAAATGAAGAGTTTACTCTTCATACTCAGTTGAATACAAATTTATTTTATTTATATACCTGTTGAAATGTGTATATTTGCATCTGTTAAAACCCTCAGCTATATAGAGTATTGGTGTTTAGATACATCATTACTGACCTTTTCAACAACAGGTATTTATTGGATAAAATACATACTTCTTTGATAAAATAGAGTTTGTATGCTCAGTGTTGTAGTTCTAATTATTTTAAGTTACTTTATTATTGGAAAAGCCATAGTATAATCTGTGAAGGTTTGAGAATCATTTCCATGAAGACATGACTTTGATCAAGAAAGGATCAGACATATCAAGTGGGTTTTGTAGGAAATAATTTCTAATATTGCACCATAGATGTTGTATGTAATGAAATCACAAGGAAGGGAATGGTTATGAACACAAAATGAAAAATGAGATCACCTTTGTAGATGATGCAAAGGGTAAGCACTGGGATGAAATGAAACCTGAAATGGTGCTGCTGGTGGATGGACAGGGGATGGTCACATGAAACTTGACTGCTTGCAGTATGAAGTATTGTATTCTTTAGACGCATTACTTTGCTGGAAGTGTAGAAAAAGGCATATAAAGCAATTCTACTCTGGGGACAGCTATTAACCCTGGAAGAATGCTGCATTACTTTCTGACTTCCACTCCTCCCAAACCATTTGGGAATTAAGACCCAAGTGCTATAGTAGGTAGCACTTGATGAGATAGGGGATTCAGAGGGGAAATTCAATGCCAATGTAGACATCAAAATCAGTGTCTTGGAAACACCTGCTGCAGAGGCTCTGTGTGATAACTCTTAGGGGTACTTCTGTGGCTTTTTGAAGGGTGCCTGAACCTAGGTTCTTGTCACCTTGCTGCAGCTGTTAACCTAAGCACTCGTGTTTACCTTTTGGCCATGAATTACAGTATAGTCTTCATTGAAAGAGAAGCTGTTGCTTTTTTAGGTATCTATTTATAAAGATTCGAAGCTATGTTAAATAGAATTTCTTTTAATTCAGTGTTTATCTGTCATGTCCAGAGGTGTGGACAGGACAATAAATGAAAAGCATGAATAGGATGTAGGGTCTTCTGTATTGCAGAACTCTTGGAACGGGAAACATCTGAGTAGTGACTGGCAGCATTTTCTCTGAAGTGTAAATTATTTTTATTTCTGATAAAGAATAATAGAGTTTGGTTTGTAATGATGCTGGGCTCTCTGTGTTGCTCTTTGCTTACTGTGTTCTCTTTCTCTTTTTATCTGCCCAAAACATTTCCTTGTGACACAGCAACAGAGCGCTAGGCAAATAAACGTTTACAGCAAGTGAAATGTTTTATTTATTTATACACTCTGCCCTACACTGGCATTTTAGTTAGGTCAGGATCCCACTCCTGAAGCAGTTACCCACATGCTAAGCTGTAATCTGTGTTCTGGAGCAGAACTGGAGTGCAAGAATGGGGCTGCTTTTGGAGAATGCAGTGTGGGGCTCACTTTTAGGTAAACCCTTGTTGTCAGCTGGCTCCTACTAAATGTTCAATCCTAGGGGCTATACTGGTGTGAAAGCGGTAATAACCCCCTTGAACCAGCTGTGGGCTTCAGCACTGACTGTTGCGGCTTTTTGCTCATGTAGAACTAGCTAAGTCCTGTGGGGACTGTGGACTTTCATCTCTATGAGGAAAAGAACCCAGTAAAAACAGTGCTTCATGATGAGGCTCACAAGGGTCATCTCATAAACTGTATTTTCACATGACATCAAGTAAACTTCTGTGTGATTCCAAAGCACCTCTGCATAGTTATTACTGATCAGTTGTTGCTGTCATGAACAAATGTCAACCTTCAGCTTATCAGCACAGCCTCACAGCAGGTTTAACTTACAGCTGTCCATGTACTTTCGTCTGCAGAAGAAAAATCTGAGTAAAAAATGCTTTTCTCTGAGTTTACACTGACACTGGACATGCTGCAGTCTCTAAAGATGTGCTTAGCTTTCTTACAGGAATAGGGAAAGGGATTTTTGGCTGACAACTTAGATCAAATTACTTTGTGCCCTCCACTTCAGCTGTTTGTTCTGTAGGAGCAGAACTATTCAAGAGCAAAAAGGTTAGCACTTAAGTGGATAAATACCTGATCTTGCAGATACAGCAGGTAATTAAACACTGGCCTTCCTGATGTCTAGGGTGAGTTTGCAAACATTGCTCTGCCTGTGGGTGTACAGAGATTTCCTATGAACCATTAATGACAGAACAAAACATACATACTCACAGTTATAAAATTACAATAAATTAAAGAAATTTAAAAAATTAAACAAATTAAAATAAATAAAAAATAATAATTAAATAATTAAATGTTTTTAAATCCTTCTCAGTACTGCAAAACAACTAGTATGTAACCCACATGGAGCTGAGCATTAAAAAAAAATGAAGCAATAAAATTAAGCATTAAAGATGTTTGTTACTATGGGAAGCTCCTGGGTGAAGATGTGCTCCAGTGCTTTCAAATAAGTGTGAGAATACTGAAAAGTTGACACTCAAGAAGAGGAAACTTATTCTCTGCCTGCTCATAGCCTATTGATCTTCTTTTATTTTTAGTTCAAGAGGAGACAAGAAGGGGTGCAATGGGTTCTAATGCTGCTTTGAACTAGGATCACAGATCACTGCTGAAATCTTATGGACATCCAAGACTTGTTGGCAGTAGGTGACAGATAATTTGCAGAAATTGTAGGAGGGGAAGTATCCTCCTGTCATATTTGGAAGAAAACATTCCACCTGTGGATAGGATAGTGCGTGTGTCATTATGTAGTGCTTCCTCAATGGCAGGATAGGACATTAAATGAAGGTGATGTTGGAAGTTGGGACTTGCCATGTGGGACTGCTTGTGGTCTCGGTTTATTTTTGTAATCAGGATTGTGATTATCATAGGTATTGTTACAAAAGTATGAAAAGTCTTAATATGAACCCAGACCAATCTGGTTAATTTTTGTAGCTGCAAGGCACCGTCCCACTCAAACAGTTGTGTCTGCCAATGGACACTTCTACTACTGCTTTACCTGCGCCCTCTGATGAACCTTGTCTATCCTAGAGATGAAGGTGAAACTGGGATGAGAGTCTTACAATCTGCTTTATCTTCTCCAGCTGTGTTTGTTTACTTGAGCCTATATCTGCACCGAGCTCTTATTTTAGGTTTTACATTGTTCTTCAAAGAACTGGCTTTAAAGATTAATTAGGGCAGGGGGGGAGTGAGACTGTGTGCCTGCAAGGGAAAATGTGACTGTGAACCTAGCATTAGAGCACTGACCTGAAAGGAAGGAGAGAGGAAGGAAGGAGAGGGTTGAAAAGCATTCATAGTGGATTCTTTAAAGAGTAAGTATAATTACTCTCCTCGGAGGGAGGATTGCAGGGATAATGTTGTGTGTGTATTTGCTGGAGTACTATGTAATTGTATCACGGGATTAGCAGTCAGGTTCCAGTCATGCAGATGCTAACAGCTGTATCTCATCTGATTTAGCGTGGATGCACATCCTGAGAGAAGTATTAGCCTTCTAAATTGTACTGAAAAAACCATCCTTGTGTGGTGGGTTTGCCATCACTGGCACACACATCAGGTATTTTAGGCTGCTGTGTGAACAAGGAGATGCATTACTGAAGGTCGCAGTGGCAGCGTCTGCCATGGCGCTGGGACTGCACAAGCCATCAGCCTCACGTGAGACAGGGATTTGATTCAAACAGAGCTCCCTGCTAGACTGGCATCTGCAAAATGAAGTGGAGAGATACAGACGTTGCTAGTTCCAGCTGCAGTTCTCAGAACTTGGACAGGAATTTTTTCCTCTGTCTTCCAAAAGAGTCTTTTCTTTAAAATATACAGATAAAAGTTATCCCTACAGTAATTGCGTTTTTGTTATATCCATTCCAAAACTGAGAGAAGTATCAGAAAGATACAAGGGGTTTGGGCAGGGAAGGGTAGATTGGGGAGAAAATATTAAAAAATCTGAAGAAATTGTAAATAATTATTTACTTCATCTGTGGATTGAGATGTGTCATTTCTTTCCTTTGCAACAGAAGAGAGCTATCAGTGTGTGGGCCTAACCTTCAGTTGTTTTTCCCATGAACTATTTTTTATGAAAAGGAAGCACATTTTTACTATGTGGCCCAGATGATTTCATGGGAAAGGGCTTGGTTTACAGCACAATGATTTTGTTTAATACTTTTTTTATTTCAACAGGAAATATGGGGTGTATAAAATCAAAAAGGAAAGAGAATCTGCATGGAGATGGGCTAGATTTGAAGAATCAACCAGTACGTAAAACTGAACGAACTATTTATGTGAGGGATCCAACGTCCAATAAACAGCAAAGGCCAGTAAGTAGATAGTCTCAGGAGAGAATTCCTGTAGCAAGAACAAAGCATGACTGGCATAACTTAAATTTCAATCCAAAGCATATGCATGGAAAAATTCAAATTATTATTAATCCACAAGTGGGCTTTTAGTGTTGGGCAGTTCATCCTCAGTGAATAAGTACCTAGAGGAATAAAATTTAAAACATGGTGGTTTACTACTTTATGTTTGTCATAGTTTTCTGCATAAAAAAAGTAACTTGGCAAGGCTTGAGTGGATATAACTATGTCTGTAGGTGACACTAGAAAACCTGAAGTAGTTTAGATCCATGTTTTAAAGCATTTGTATTCCAGTTAAAGGCTGTGATCATGGGGGATTCTTTACCAGCTCTAGTCAGCTTTCCTCACTGAAGGCCACTACTTGGTCTTGCCTGAAGTGTGTAGGTAAGGGTGGGAGGGGAGTTGCAGTGGTGAGGGGAGCAGCACTGTGCTGTGGCAGGAACAGGCTAACGTGTTCCATGTGTGCTGCCTGGCATTGGAAGGAAGGGTGCTGAGATGGGGAATTCTGCTGGGTACCAAGTGGGTTTGCTGATTTGCAGCGTGACTGGTACCTTCTTTTTCCCCCACCTTCTCTACTGTGCTGAGGAAACTGTGTGTCCTGCCTGCCCTTGTTCAGGGACCTGATGTCTGCAGGTGTGAATGGCTCCCTGCTCTCCTCTCTCCCCAGCTGACACAGTGAACTCAGTGTGCTCTTAGTCAATGAACACACATCACAAACTACCTTTTTTTTTTATTACTCTTTTCTTTTTTCTTGCACAGTCTTAGTGGCATAACCATGCTTGTAGGGCTTTAGCATGGCAGCTACACAGTAATAACTGTCCTGCTTAAGTACCCTACCTAAAGCCTCTTCAGCAGAAGGCCCAAAGCTGTGAACTTCCTCCCTACAGCTTGTGCCACACCTTCACAAGGTCTGAGCTGCTGAATTTAAACTCTAGGGGGAATTACTATATTTTTATATTGTCATATAAATAATATATATTTTTTATATATAATATATACTTTGAAAAATGGTGGAAAAAAATCTGAGCATTTCCTTTTAAGACATATGAGATGATACCAAAGCAACTGTATAATATGTAATTGTAATTTAAGGTCATCACAAAGATCTAAAACTGCTTAATTAAAGACATATTTTATTGTAGGCAAATCCAGAAGCACAGCTCTTACCAGGACAGAGGTTTGTGAGTCAAGGTATGTTTCTGTAGAAATCTCACAGCTGTGTGCTGTGCCCATGTCAGCCTGCAAAGTGATGTGAACGTGCCTTTGTTTTTCTGCTCTTGTAGATGCAGAGGAGCATGGAGTCATTGTGGTAGCTTTGTATCCATATGATGGGATTCATGAAGAGGACTTGTCCTTCAAAAAAGGAGAAAAACTGAAAGTTATTGAGGAGTAAGTTTGACAATATTGTTGTATTGCAGATTTTCTCTGGGCTCATCTAATTCACTCTACAGTCCTACTCATACATGGGTGTATGAATGATAAACGAGCTCCCATATGTGTGATAATACAAATACTTTATGGAGTTATTCTAGGTTGGATGGGACTTTGACCAACGTGCTGCAAGGGTAGGTTTTCCTGCCCGTGACAGAGATGATCTTTTGAGTCCCTTCTAAACCAAACCATTTTTGAGTCTCCAGTTCTCTGACTTGGCAGCTGGCCTCAGTAACAGTGATCAAGCATTGATCCAGGGGAGCCGGTGGCTTCTCAGGGCACTCTTGACTTCAGAGGAAAGATTGTGCTTCTCTCTCCGGCCTGGACAAAGATCTCAGCAGACTAGAACCTAAATAACAATTTATCATTTTCCCTTCCTGTGAATACTACTGTTTTTGTTTTTCAGATCTGGAGAATGGTGGAGAGCAAAATCTCTCACTACAAGAAAAGAAGGTTTCATTCCCAGCAACTATGTAGCAAAAGTAAACACCCTGGAAACAGAAGAGTAAGTTCTCCCAGTCTCCAAAGTCTGACAAACTTCTTCACCTTGGTAGTGTATCCTTTGTGGGTGGGTAAAGAGGTGGTTCTAACTCTTTGAAATACTTTTCAGATGGTTCTTCAAAGACATAACCCGAAAAGATGCTGAAAGACAACTCCTGGCTCCAGGAAATGGTCCTGGGGCTTTCCTTATCAGAGAAAGTGAAACATTAAAAGGTAGGTTTTGGGGGTGTACTTTGGAATTGATATAGAGATGAAAGCATGCAGCCAGTCTACATGAGAATTGGCATTGGATGTGAAGTAGTTGCAGTGCATCCTATTGTGTGAATTTTCTGCAGTTCTGTAGGAGTGATAAGAATGAGAAAATTATCAGAAAAGGAGAGAAGAGAGTTGCTGGCTAACACTCAAAGCTGAGATAAAGAAAAAAAAAGTGTTATGTGTGTGATTACACCGACAAGAAGCAGGAATGAATAAAGTGGCATCTTTTCTCTTCTTTATGTTTGTGACTCCTTTACTGAAAGACATGTTACTGTAATAGTAGCTGCTGCATTCTATAGTCTTCCATTATTGGGTCTGTAACCATTGCTACAAGTTTAAAATTGTAGTTAGTGTATAATGAGGGTTTTCAGTTCTACATGGTAGTGGGATTCTTTTCAGAAAACTTTTTGGTAAAATTTTGTACTGTAAACAGAGTGTTTTGTGCTGAAAAGCTTGGAGAAGTCTCCAGGCTCTTCAGCTGGGACTTTAAGAAGAGCATGGGAACTTCTGCCCCAGCCTGTGGACTCTGACTGTGAGTCTGGATGAATATTCTAGCTGGATGCTGTAACACTGCATCCTGCAGAGGAAGACACGTGAAGCCTTTCAACAGGTCATGCCTCTCCACTCCACAGGGCAGCTTTTTTGGCTCTAATACTGCAGATTCTTTACTAGGTATCATCTGTAATGGGCCCATATCATTTTGCTCTCAGCTGAAGTCTCCTAAATGAAGTTCTCAAAGGAAGTCTCCTAAATTCTACATAGGGTACTGAGAGTAAGGCAAAGTACCCCCCAGAATCAGTGGATATATGTGTAAAGAGAGATAAGGGGGTGAGATCCCTTTTTACCCTTTGAAAATGGACAAAAGTTGCACAAGTAGAAGTAAGAAAGAGTGCTGTCGCTAAAGGTAGATGCTCTCCTTCCCCAGTTTAAATCCTAGATGATGTTAGGCTCCCTAGGACTGCCTAGGGATCAAGAGATCTAGCACATCAACAGATCTGCTCTCCCTCCTCTATGCCTGAAGCCATCTCCAAACTATCCATGACAACCAGCATGTTCCTTTTACAAAATGCTGATGTCCAGATTTCAGCTTCTGCCTGAACAGGGTGACAGCCCTGGTCCTACTCTCCTAGCCACTTCTACTTGATCTGGGGGACTTTCTGCAGAGCTGGGCACTGAATGTAGAGCTGCCTGGAGTATGGAACAAGTGAGTTTGTTGAGTAAGATTGAAAAAGAAAGTGTGGCTGTAAGCATTTTGGTGACCAGTTCAGGGCTGGTTTTTGCTAACTTCCTCCTGTGGATTGCAAAATGCTTTTTGAGGAAATAAGGGTGTAAAAAGAAAAGCAGACAAAATGGTGGTTTTCTTAGCCTCAACTATGCATGTGTGGACTCTCTAGATTTTTGCAATCTGTTAATGAGCATCCCTTCTTTATCCACAGGCAGCTATTCTCTCTCCATACGAGACTATGATCCAGAGCATGGCGACGTTATTAAGCACTACAAAATCAGGAGTCTAGACAATGGAGGATTTTACATCTCTCCAAGAATAACTTTTCCTAATATCAATGATATGATCAAACATTATCAAAGTAAGTTACATCATTTAGTGAATTACTTAATAGAATGCAGCTATTATTTCCTGTGAAGGAAAATAAATGGTTTCTTCTTTTGTTTCAAAACTTTTCTTTTTTCTTTCTGTTTTTTTTTTTTTCCTGAATAACTTGGGCATGCATGTTATCAAAGATAAAGTAAAATTGATTGGAACACGAGTATTGTTGTTACCATAACCATATCTAGCGCTGATTGCTCTGTGGCATACCATTGTGAAGTGAAGACTAATTCATCAAATTTACGGTGATGTGAAGCTATAATAAGAATAGCCTGCATTGTAAATATTTTATTTCAGAGTAAATTTTTATTCATAATTAGCAGAAACACATATAGACTTGTGAATGTCATCTTGTACCTAGTGTTGAGTGTGAAATTGGTTTTATTTTTCCTGTAAATGTGCTTGTTTAATTATTTACTTTTAAAGGAAGAAATATTCCATATACTTCAAAGAAATAAAATTGCACCCACATAGAATGAATGTATACATTTATTTAAGAAAAGAAAAGATGGGGAGAAAAAGGGGCAAGTCTACCTATATTTTAACTGGAAAATAGACTTCTCATTCTGCATAATGTCCTGCAGGATAGCTCCAAAACATAGATTTTTTAAAATCTTGTAACTGGGAATAAAGACAAGAGAAAAAAATGTAGGATATAAAATCACATAGTAATTTTTCAATGCCATTCTGAGGACTTGGCCATGGAATTTTTCTGAATAGTTAGTTATGTGTGCTAGTTGTTCAGCATAGCTGGAAACCCTGAGAATTATTCAACATTCATATAAAAGTTATAGCTGGTCAGTGTCTGGAGAAAAAAATAATGTTGACCTACTTATGCTTGCATGCACATCTATCTGAAACCATGTTGCAAGAAAATTTAATGACAAATTCCGAATACAGACCCCAAACCTGACTCCAATGTGCATCTTAATCAACATAGTGTCAGTAATAAGATATGATACTGTATTTACTTGGTGCAAATTGTACTTAAACCCCTTAATAATTTGACTGTAACCAGATGCATGTGATACTTTTTTATTAATTTTGTCTCTGAATGCGAAATTTCAGGTCAGAGGCATTTAGACTTTTGTGAAAGCACCAGAAAGGTAATATTTTTATCATAGGATCTGGTTATTTGGAATATTATTGTGGGCTGGTTAGCGTAATTAAGCAATGTTTGTCTCAAGTCGTGCAGCACAGGGGTGTAATGTATTTTGTTTTTTTCTTTGAAAACCAGGGCAATCAGATGGCTTATGCAGAAAGTTGGAGAAAGCCTGTATTAGCCCCAAACCTCAAAAACCATGGGATAAAGATGCATGGGAAATTCCACGGGAATCGATTAAACTAGTGAAGAAACTTGGAGCTGGTCAGTTTGGAGAAGTCTGGATGGGTAAGTTTGTTCTCTTGAAATGAGTCTTTAACTCTGAAGGAAGTGTCATTTCAGGGTCAGTCAAAAACATAGTGGACATGAACCTGGTCCTATATACTTTTAAAACAAAATCAGGCCCAGAATATACATTCTCTTGAGGAGAGAGGGCTTGTAAAAGGGGGTAGATACATCACAAGGAAAAGGAACAAATCCTTTTGGTGTCTTTTAAAGGAAAAAAAAAATTAGTGAGTAAGCACTGTAATTTAGAAGGTCAGACAATAGAGTTTTTTGTTATGTTTTGAGGCGGAAATAGAAGGTTATAATAAGATGTGACTCCTGAATCTCAAAATCCAAGAGCCTCTCAGAACTTTGTTTCCAATCAGAAAGTGTTAAAGATATGATATAGAAAGAAACAATGTCTTTTAGTGAATTGTGTATAGAGATTTCATTGTCCATTTGTGAAGAAGATGCCTCCTGCAATGTAGTGCTTGCTGGAAAAAGGGGACAGACTTAACCCAAGGATGTTGTCTGCCAGTGTGCTGCTCAGAAAATAGGTGATATGTGTAGTAAGAAGACTAGAGATTGAACAGCCCATACCTTGAATCATCAGGAAAGACCCCTCTAATAAAACAGTTATCAGACTTACAAGTTGTAAACATTAATATATACCCAGCAGAAAATGATAGCATTAATTATTATAGCCTGAATAACCTGCTTTCTTGGCTTACAAGCAGTATTTCCTCAGCCTTAGTGACTTCCTATTGGCAAGGGGCTATGCCCAGTGCCACATTCTGTGAAAATGGTTTAATCATCTTGCTTTTGAAATGCTGCCTATTCTGACATCAGAGTATTCTTCTGGCTTCCTCATTCCACAGTGTTCTGTGTGCTATTCATTGCTTGCACACTTTTTGCCAGTTACTGTCTTGCTTGAGGTAAACAATATCTTCCTCCAAAGTCTTCGTTCAGATGTTTTTTTCAGGCCAAATCATTCTCTTAGCCTTTCCCTGAATCTCTTTTTAGGGATGTTATGTTTAAATGGGAATAAATTTGTTATAATAAAAGAACAGATTATGGTGATGATGATCATTATTAATTTTAAGACCTGAGATTCTATAGGCAGAGCATTTCTGAGAAATTTAAAAGTGTATTCCAAAGCTGGCTAGAAGACACAGAGCTGTGAAGAGATCTCTTATAATCCATAGGAGTGTGTCAGTCTGACAGGAATGTCATTTCTTTGAAGAGATGCTCTCATTTAGAAAAGCAAAGCACAGCCTGGTGCTGTTTGAGTGGCAAATTATACACACACAACCACAGTGTCAATCAGAAAGCTCTAATTGAGTCTTAGGTACGATCTTTTTGTATAAATCATGTAAAAAGTGCAAGCAACACATTTCTATAATAAATATAATATTGCCAAATTCACCCTTTTATCTGCCTTCATGAGAAAAGGCCTAAGAAATCCTCTAGCTATGATATACATGAATGACAGTTTAGATACTAGTCAGGACAAGTGTCAGCCACTGTGCAGTTATTTCTGTCTAATAAACCAGGGCAACAAATGTTTAACTGACACTGAAACACTGTGGAAGGCTTTGTGGTAGTAACTAATCACCTGCTTGAAAATGTAGATCATTTTGGGAAGTGACTACTTCTGCACATACACACAGAAAAGAATAAAACTTTAAAAGGGTGTTTCTGCTTCAAGATGCTTCCTCTTGTTTGTGTCATTATTTTAACATCTAAATTGGACCTGAACCCTATGTCTGAATTTCTGCACTGTGAGAAAAACTAATGTACTGTGAAAGCGATTGCTGCGTTTCCTCTTCTTTGCTTTCTTTCTGAAGCAAAAGAGAATGATTTGCATGGCACAGATGCTCTCAAATCAGGAGCATGGTTAGTCTTAGAACCAAGGAAGTTCAAGATGGAAAAGCATATCAGGTCAGCTGTGTGGTGCAGGGTGTCAGCAAACACTGTGTATTGTAATGATCACCCAGGGATTTAGGGAGTTATGTAGAGGTACCAAGCAATAATCTGGTTGCTGCACTCTCCTGATTTGAGAGCTAGTTTATACACTGCCTCCTTACAGAGAACAAAATTATTTTTCAGCCACCATGTGAATTAGAGAGAAATATTTATCCATAGTTTAATTACTAAATAAATTTCTTCTTGATAAAGAATACTTAGAATTGTGGTTTCAGAGGGAACAGTGTCCCACTCAGAGGAATTGTGCTTTCGAGTAAAGAAAGATGTAGAGCTACTGGACAAAATCCAACAAAGAGCCACAAAGATGATGAGGGGACTGGAGCATCTCTGTTTTGAGGAAAGGCTTAGGGGGATCTTATCAGCGTATGTAAATAGCTGAAGGAGGTATGCAAAGTGGATGGAGCCAGGCCTTTCTCTGTGGTGCCCAGTGCCAGTGGCAGAGGCAATGAGCACCAACTGAAACACAGGAGATTCCTTCCAAACACTCACTGTGTGAGTGACCAAGCACAGGCACAGGCTGCCCAGAGAGGCTCTGGTGTCTCCTTTCTTGGAGAGAATCAAAAACCAACTGGACACAATCCTGGATATCCAGTTCTAGGTGTCCCTGGGGGTGTCGGACACAGATGCCTTCCACAGGTCCCTTCTGAGTGTTTCTGAGAGATATGGGAATATAGAGATAATACTGATACTGCAATGTGAAGATATGCAATTATAGCTTTTGTAGTCTTTTCTTTTTAGTATCTCTATAACTACTTTCTGGGCTTCCATGACGACATCTTCCTCTTGAACAGTTTGGAGGAAATTAACTTATATTATGGAAGGAGTAAGAAAATCCTTGGAAGAAAAAGCAGGCCTCCATATGCCCCAAGCACTTGGCTGTGTTCCTGTCCGTCCTGTGCAAAGAATTTGTTTTATGGAATGGGCAGGTGCATCTCCTCCAGCTCTGAAAAGTTGTTTTCGCACAGAGAAAAGTTGCAATCATTTTTCCAGTATTTTCTATTAATACAAGCAAAATTTTATTCATTTTTTAGAGATTTTCTGGGTTTAGGCTACGAAGTTAGTGTTTATGTGTGCATTTGGGTCATCAGTTGCGCAGCCTGGGCTTTCTGCCTTCCCTTTTAATGGGCTGTGTGGAGATTAGTGAGAGATGGAGCCACTGCTGCTTTATTCTGTTCTGCAGCTGAGTGATGGCTGTAGTAGGTGAAGGAGTGAAGTGCTGACGTGCAACTGGATGCAGAGAAGCTGCTGTTACTCAGACTCTTTCCCAGTATTTCCTCCAATAGTAACTGCTCCAGCCATTATTTGCCTTCTAGCAGTGTCATATCTCCATAGCTTAAACAAGTTGTTCCCAATATATCCTGTAGGGAATTACTGGAAAAGTAGAGTAGGGAGAAAGGTGCCTATTAGAGACTTGTTCACAAAGCTCTTCATCTTCAGTCCTGTTCAGAAATGGTAGGCTCAACCTCAATTGTCTGTTATAAGTTCATATCACACCTTAGCCTGATTGAGTCTATGCAAGAAACTGGAGACAGCCTGGCTATGCAAGATACTACTCTGTCAAAATAGTAGTAATCAACTCCAAAATAAATACCCGAAACACTAAATTTTATTTGAGAATTCAATTCTTTACTGTAGAGGAGAACATGGTTTGTTCTGTGAGACATCATCACACAATCCTCAGACTTTCATACTATTACTTGCTTCACATTTGGCTTTTGACAGTAGCTAAAATGCAAAGAGACTGACTTCCTACCATGCTATGAAAGGTTTTTAGACCATGGAGTTCAGTGCCTCTGAGCAGATATTTTTATGATGTGGTGAATCAGAGCAGCACTGCAAGAGCAAGGTCTATGTTTTATGCATTTTTGTTCCTAGTGTGAACTGATATGATGTGAATCATGATGCTCTGTGGTATTAATAATCCATGAAGAGAGTTCTCAGGCAGGGCTAAGAGGAAAGTTAACAAGGCAAATGCAGCGATTATGGTGTAGTTTATTAATGAGTCACATCTTGCTTGCATCTCAGGTGTAAAAGATTCTCTTATTCAATAAGCTCTGAATTAGAATATAAGTAGTGTGTTCTTTGGAAGTGTATTTTCTTCTGCAGCTGTTAGAAATACCAGAATGTGCTCACAGAGGTCACAGCCACCTTGTTTTAGTGTCCCATCCCTCCCAATACATGATGAAATAAATGAAGGTGAGAGAAATCCAAAATCAGGTATTTTTAGTGCTCTCACCAGCTATTTGTTTTGTACATTACCACCAGAGGGTCAAGGTAGGCTTTTTTTCAGCAGAAAACCTCAGTATCACAGAGATGTTGTAGTAAAGCAAACTATCTGTAAGAAAGACCCAAGTTTGACGGATATCACTAGGGAATGTAAAATACTGTTACATAGTCAATGTTAAGTGTGAGGGTCATAATTGCTTCACTGAAATAGTTGCATTAATTAGTATGTACAGTAGAGAATTCAACAAATTGAGAATGGAGCTCATGCTCTGTTTTAGAGCATGGGATGGAATAGTAGAAATGATACAAATAATCTTCCTGCTTCTTAAACAGAGAGAAATATATTTATTATCTGCTTTTTTTTCTGGTGTTACAAATCATATACCTGAGCTTTAACAGCAGATTTGACCTGTAGCTGTAATTTCTTACTACTAGGTAACTTAGAGAAATGTCTTTGTTATATTTTAACCTGACCGTGTTTGGAAAAATAGATTTAATAATCATGCAGGTAAATATTTTGTGATTGTTGCATAGTGGCTTTTCTCACGTGATGATCCTTCTTCAAAAAAGATACAGTGCTCTTTTCAGAGCAATCACTTATGATCTGGAAACTAGGTGCTTGCTTGGCCACTGATTTCTTTTGTTGGATGATAAATAGCAGGAGGAAATGGTGGATTCCAGTTTAGAGGTGTATCCATCATGGCAATGATCCGGGTTGTCACTGAGTAAGGAAATGAGGCTATTTTGTTGAGTCATGAAGGTTTTACCTCTTCTGAGAAATATTTGTACAATGTTGCATTGGGTATGGTGGGCATAAAAGTTGCATTTATATCCCCCTTTCTTACTCCTTTATTTCTCTTATTTTTCCAATTAAATGACTTCACAAGATAAACTTTAGGATCAGTGCTTGCTACTTTTTTTAATGCTATTTTAACATTTATTTAATGTTTTGCAAACATTAAATCTGAAAACAATTCGCTGCTTTTCTCTTTACTGATAGTTGCTTTTTATATAATTAGAATGTTACATTAGAAGGTTTGCTAAACAGACAAATGAACCACAGCCACATCCTCCTCTACTCCTGGTGTGGGCTATGTGATAAGAAATTATCAGGTTTTAAATCTTGTGCTGAGCACTGCAGGATTGCAGTCCTGGCAGTGTGTCCTTATTGGTCACGAGAACCTTTTGACTGCACTTTCCCGTAATGCTCCGTTTTGAGCACTAAGGGTTTCAGGAAGGATTATGAGCATGAGACTGGCATGCATGAAATAAGTGTAATCATGGGATTTAAGATACTTCAGAATCTTCCAGCCAGTCCTTGGACTCTGCTGTTCTGAGGCAGTTTAAGTGAACATTCATTGAAACATGCCTTGGCCAAGTATTTTAGGGGCTACTGGACAATGGAAACTTGGTATGAAGATCATTTGCTTGCCTTATTTTTTTTACAGATAACTGATTTCTAAAAATAGGTAATGGATCATTTTTCTCTGCAGTGCTGTATAAGTTGCAAAATAAAAAGGAATTCTAGCATAAATATTTGTGTTACATCTGGCACTTGCTGTCACGCTCTTAGCTATTCCTGGAATCCAACCTCACCTGCTTTACAAATTCCTGCTAGTTGGGACACTGTGGGCTGCAGAGTGACTTCAGTGCACTGATTGTATTTCCTCCTTGTAGGTTACTATCATAACAGTACCAAAGTGGCTGTGAAGACTCTGAAGCCTGGAACAATGTCTGTGCAAGCCTTCCTGGAGGAAGCCAACCTCATGAAAACACTCCAGCATGATAAGCTTGTTAGGCTTTATGCTGTAGTGACCAAAGAGGAGCCTATTTATATTATAACAGAATTCATGGCAAAAGGTGAGAAAAACATTGGATCTGCGTGTCGATTTGGGCTGAGGTAGAGTTAATTTTCTTCCCAGTCTGTGTTTTGGGTTTGTGCTGAACACAGGGCTGATAATATAGAGATGTTTTTGTTATTGCTCAGCAGGGCTCACACAGAGCCAAAGCCTTCTCTGCTATTTGTGCTCCCACATTAGTGAGGAGGCTGGGGGTGCATGGGAGGGTGGGAGGAGGCACAGCCAGGACAGGTGACCCCAACTGACCAAAGGGATATTCCAGACCTTATGGGATCATGTTCAGTAAATAAAGATGGGGGAAGAAGAAGGAAGAAGGGACATTTGGAGTGACAGTGTCTGTTTTCCCGAGTAACCATTACATGTGACGGGGCCCTGCTCTCCTGGAAATGGCTGAACACCTGTCTACCCATGGGAAGCACTGAATTAAGTCTTTGTTTTGCTTTGCTGGTGTGCACAGCTTTTGCTTTTCCTCTTCCTATTAATCTGTCTTTATCTCAGCCCATGAGCTCTCTACCTTTTACCCTTCTGATTCTCTCCCTGGTCCCACTGGTGGGGAGTGAGTGAGTGTGTGGCTGCATGGGGTCTGGTTGATGGCTGGGGTTAAACCACAACCATCTGCAGGCAATAGTTTAGTGAACTCTTCTGCTTCTCCTAAACTAGTTCCCTTTCTCTTTAAAGAAAGGAATTATAGAGTTATTTTTGAATGTTCAAATATTAAGGGAAGGAGCACCTATCCTTAAGATGGTCTGAGGCTTTAATTTTCTGACTCATTACTTCATTTATGAGATAAACCATTTTTACAGTTTTCTTAAATGCAGCATTTTCGATTGTTTCTGAATCAGAGGATAATCCCCAGAATAGCTCTATTTCCTTTGGACTCCCAAGCTAACTTTTGTTTCTGGTATCATAGTAACAATTAAAACAAACCTTAGGAATTGCCTTATTTGGGTCTTGAATTGATAAAGGTGTGTGTAATAAGGTGAGTGAGGAATGGTCCTGCAAGAGTAGCTGCACTACTAGGAAAGGACTCTACAGAGCATTACTACACAAAATATGCCAAGTTTCCTTCTCAGATTATCTTAGGTAGTAGTTTTTCTCGATTTGTTCTGTTATCAAGCAATTTTGCTTGGCAACTTATTGAACAAATGTTGAGGCACTTAGTCTGTATGACTTGAAAAGGATTGATGCATGTGATTCTCCTAGACAGCTTTCCTGATGGTCCATAGAGTAGGATGCTTATCAAACTCAGCACCATTGAACTGAGGTGTGGTCTCATGGGAAATAGCAGGGAAATAGCAAAGCTTGCATGTCTGACATGCTGATTTGGGTGTTCCTGTCGTTAAATCATGCAAAGAGACTGTCTTACTGTAGTCAACTTGAAAATACATCAAAATACCTGACTGCGTCAGTTCTGTTATCCAGAAAGTTGGGGAACAAATGTGACCTTTATTTTTGTAGTAAGATGCACTGATTTCATCTTTCTCTGTTTTAACAGGAAGTTTGCTGGATTTTCTGAAGAGTGATGAAGGAAGTAAATTGTTGCTTCCAAAGTTAATCGACTTCTCTGCTCAGGTAAAACTTTAAAAGTATGCTCAGAATTATAGGGGGTTACTTCTCTTAGAGTCTGAAACTCATACTAGGCCATTTTATCCTAAGAATTTTTTACATTAAAAAAATGCAATTTACAGATCAATTTGGAGTAAATATGGTTAACTGAAAGGAGGAAGTAAATGGAAGATGTTCCAAAGGATATATGAGGTTAGGCTTAACTCTTAGATACTGCTGGTGACCTGTTCAGATGGCAGCAGTACCCAGCTGCCTTCCTTTGTGAAAAGGCTGCTTTCAATTTGAGTGGCTACAAGTCGAAAGTGTAAGGACAAGTTTGTGAGGTTTAGCTCAGCAGATTCTTTCAGAGTTAATAAATGTGTCATTTTTTTACTTCTTAAGTTAGGTTAACTGGTCAGACTCCTCTTAACCTCAGTGTACTCTTCTTGGTTTCAAATTCTTAGGTAAAATATTGTGAAAGGGTTTTTCAGGTACTAGTGTATGATCCATGCACCAGGATGATTGTTTCAAAATATACAAGTTACCTCTGTCTTAAATGAAATCTGAAGAGACACTCCAGAGTGATTTGTGTGTCGAAGCCTGAATCAGAGGCCCCAGAGCCCAGTGTTTTGTCTCGGACGGTTATCAGGATTAGGTGTCCAAGGAGGCATGTAACAAAAATAGAGTAATAATTCTGCTTTTGCAGGTTGTACTTTATGTTAGCAGTAGGTAATGATGGCATTTCTGGTAGGTTATTGTTAACCAGCCTTTTTTGGGGTTGTTTTTTTATGCATTAGAGTTTACAGAGTGTTGTACCCTATTAGGCCATCTTGTTATAACTCATGAGGAAATTTGGGAAAACAATAAAAGATATAATAAAGCATTAAGAATTTATACCAAAAAAGCACAATAAGAATATTCTATAAATATTTTATGTAATTATTGCTTTACATATAATTATAAGATTAGATATTAGGAAGTATTACTCTACCAAAAGAGCTGTCAAACACAGGAACAGGCTTCCTAGAGAGGTGATCAATGCCCCAAACCTGACATATTTTAAAAGTCATTTGGTCAATGTCCTTGATATATGCATTAACTTCTGATTAAAGTGGTCTGAAGTGGTCAAGCAGTTGGACTAGATGATCACTGAAGGTCCTTTCCAACTGGAACTATTGAATTCTACAGTGTATTATATTGTTATATAGATGTTCACTATATCAAATATGGGTTTTTATTTCACATAGACTCAATGAAAGAGCTATTTCTCCTATAATTATTGGTTTAATGTGGCTATAGGCTCTTCAAATTTTCTGAACTCTTTGGGTAATTTGTCCTTGAGAATGTATTTTTAGTGGGATAAAAGTTTGCAGGTGTGGAAAACCTGCTGGATCCCAGGTCATGGTCTGAAGAGATGAGTAGCAGTGGGCAGACAAGAAAATAAAAGGTAGCTTTGAAAATAGTGTGTAAAATTCAAGAGAGAAAAGAATATCCATGAGCATTGATATGAAAGGAGACCTGAGATGTGGAGAGAAAAGCACATGTGGTTTCTCAGCAGACCTTTTTATTCTAGTTAGGAATATTGTGTTCATTTTAAATTAATACTGTGTTTTTAGCAATGTAAGGTTTAAAAAGCATAATGAACTAAAGAGCAACTTTGTGTACAACTCTGGGTAAATCACTTTAAGATAACAAGGGTCAGAGATTGTCGCTCACAAAGCTTTGAAGGTCACTTCAAATGGACATCACTTGTCACCCTGATCTGACAGCAGCCTCTCAGAGCCAGTTACTGCACTTGGCCCCAGAGGCCAGGACCTTGTGCTGCACAGGTGACATGAGAGGTTCCTCTTGTCATATAAGATGTAGACCATCAAGAGAAATTCCTGAGACTGGCTTGCAGTCATCCTAAGGGGTTGTTCAGGAATGCCTCTTGGAGGATTTCTGGCTGAGGCCCAAAGAAAACTTTGGAACAGAGATACCGGGATTTTTCTTATGGAAAGAATTTGTAGGGTTTTTTGAGCACATTTGTAAAGAGCCCTTAATGCCATTGTGTGATAACAGGACTGTGTGGAATGGACACAGGCTGCATATGTGTGGTTCCAGACCAGAGAGTTCCCTCTGACCAAGACAAATGTTCCACCTGTCTTTTCTGTCTCTGGCAGTCTGAATCAATTGATAAGTCTTTAGGGGAAACGGTGGACAAAAATCTTTTCAGACCTCTACTAAGGTAACCTGTGGATCACACTGCTCCTGAATGTAGGCTGTGTGTAAAGGAGAACACAAAATGTGTAAATGCGTGTGCTTTTATGGTGTGACTCTGGTTTGTACAAATAGGAAACGAATTTATTCTTACAGAAGTGATGTTAACCTCTCTGCAGAGCAAAGGGGAAAGAAATTTGGAAAGATATGTTTCAGAAAAGGTTAAAATTAACATGGAAGGAAGCTTGTGGTGAAGATTCTTATTCTTAAATAAGATCAGACTTTTTTTTTTTTTCCTTGGTGGACACATGCTTGAACTTTTCATTACTCTCTATCAAACCATTCTGGCAAAGCACTTTACCAGACTATCCCAGCTTTTCAGGAACACTAAAAATGCAAGAAATGGCAGCTGAGCATTAGCTTGTTTTAGCCCTCATCCATCTGTGATGTTACAAGACACAGGAGGGACTGGGAATGGGAGAAAGGGAGAGGAGGACATGTTCTCTGTGACTATTAGCTGGCTAAAGAATCTAGTACAGGCAGTTGTACAGGAAACCCCAGCTGAAGCTGATTTTCCAAGTGAAGAGCACTGTGGGTTGTTTGCATTGCCAGGCTGTTGTTTAGTGCTCCCTTCTCTGAGTTCATTACTCCTTTGCCTTGAAGAGTCTTGCAAAAAAAAAGTGTTTGCAGGAGGTGACACGTTCTGACTTTGCAAAATGAGGACTGTTCCTCTAGGTGAAATAAACAACTCTTTTAAAACAAGCATTTTTCAAGGAAGTAATCAAATACACTCCTGCTCTGCTATACTGAGACTGACTTAGCTGTCTAGTTAGGTGAACACACCTGCCGATGGACATTTTTGGCAGGGATAGCTGTTACTGGGTTACACTTACATCTAGTGCCTACCTTAAGTTACAGCTGTGGGTTCTGGACTTTGATGGTTTACTTTCTGTGCTAATGGTCACGATTTATGAAATGAGGTTTGTGGGATAGATGGCAAGAAAATGCTTGCTAGGAAGGTGATCCAGCTTAGTTTCTAAAGCAACTTGCTCTCTGACAAGAGCTGAAGGTATCTCTTGCGTTTTAATCAGTGCACTTGAATAGAGCTTGGGGGAATTTAATGTTAGCTATGCCCTGGCAAAGACAATTTTATCCACTGGAGATGAATGTTAGAAGTCTCTGAAATGAGGAGGTTTTAAGGGAAACTGAGTTTTGCAAATGTGCCTTCAAGCACGTACTACAGGGTGGCATCTCCCATATAAGTCAGCACCAGACTGGCTCTTTCAGTTCCTAAAGCAACTGGAGGACTCAGGGTTTTACTAGTTGGTTTCTATCTTGCCCTAGAGACAATTTACCAGAAGAGACTCCAATTCTTTGTTTCACATTTCCTGAATTCATATTTGTTCCTGCTTGATTAGATCTGCTGAAAACGACACGACACAAATTCAGCAAACATTTTGAATGTGTAGACTTCCTGCTTCTTATGCAAATCCATTACCTTCCACGTAGGATCCACACGTGTAGTGGCTGTGGTCAGGAAAATTATACCTGTTTTTTTACTAAACAAACTCATAACTTTTGAAAAGGTCAAAGCTTTGTCCTAAAAACTGTCATTTCTTCTTTCTCATGCCATGCTGATACTTTCATTAATTCTTCTGTGATCTACAGCTTGACTGGCAACTTCTTTCTGTCTTCCACGGCTACAGTGCCGTTGAAATAATAGTAAACTTAGAATAAAATGAATAGAGATTTTTGATGCAGTGTTTTAATCCCTCTCTATCCTCTTTTTTAAAGTCATAGTAGAAAGTCATGCCTAGATTACAATTAATTTATGTCTCCTTTGGCATTGTGACATTTCCACTATGTGTTCCTTTTCATGCTTCTTTGATTTATAATGATACACTCTAAGGTTCCAGTGCATAATGATATACGTTACTTTAATAATTTTTTTTTCCCTGTGAGTCTGCTTTAACTACATAGCTGCTTGGTTGGGGCAAGAGGAATATGATTCTGCAACCTTTCCTGACTTCACCTTTAGGATAAGCACTGCTGCAAACTGAAAATTGTTATTACACTGATATATCATTTGAAGATCTCTATCTTTTGCAACAGTTTTCAATGGCCAGATACAAAGGGTCTACACCCTCTTCACAGACAGAGTCATGTGAAGATGAACTGTCTTTTTGAAAACTCTGTGATCAAGAACTATATTTTATTTTATTTTATTTTATTTTATTTTATTTTATTTTATTTTATTTTATTTTATTTTATTTTATTTTATTTTACTTATTATGTATCTGGACATTATTGAAAAGTACAGTTATTGAAAGGTTGATCCCAGACCAAAGACAGCCTTGTCCAGATCAATAACACTTCCACATCAAACCTTTCAAAGCTGCAGACTGTTTTTAGTGAGGCTTCTCCCTAGAAACTGAGAGAATTACCAGATGTAAGGCAGTGCATAACTCAGAGTATGCTCCAGTATTTCCTCTGCTTGAAATGCACCAACAGGATGCTTGTGTCCACCCTCAGTGTTTTACACTCATTTCAAGTCTGGTTTTTGGGCTGCTTGACCTACTTTGGCAGGAGCATCCCACCAAGCTGTGGGCCAGAGCAGCCCATGTGAGCAGCTGGGAGTAGCTCTGAGGCCACTGTCCCACACACATCATAACTTTTAGCTGAAGTTTTACAGTTACAGAGATTGGCTTATGGAGTGATGTATTTCTCCTGGAGGACTTTTCTGTGATTCTTATCCTGGGTGCATAGTTCCCAGTATGTAGAGATTTGTTTGGGTTGCTTTTAAAAGGATTTAATTTGGGTATTTCTAAAAGTGTGTGTCAGTAGTTCATTAAAGGTGATGGGGAACTGCTCCTTTCTTGGCAGTAACACTTGAGCAGTGTAGGCAGAATTCTCTTTTAAAGGCCACAAAATGTATTCCTGAAGCCCAAATTAGCTTTCCCATCCTGCTCCCGAATAGACATTACATGTAGCTGAACAGTCTTGACAGGTACCAATGATCATTAAAAGAGAAAGGAAAAGGCTTTAATTTTCTTTTGTTCATATGAATTTCTCCAGCATTAACATTTCATTTGGCAGTGAAAACCCAACAATAATCATTAGAAGTTATCACATGGCCCCTGGCACCCATTCTCTCAATCTAAAAATCTCAATTTTTTTCTTTCTTCTTTTTCATAAGCAAAGGTTTAATATGACCAAATATGTGAATTCAGTTATTTGGTCACTGTGTTACCCCTCCTTCTCTGATTCAAATTTCCTTGCTGTTAAATTTTTTCCTTGGAATTTTCTGCATTTTTCAGTGAATCTAGCACAAATAAGACGTAATAAAATTGTCTTTCTAATGGCTTTTCTTGGTTGGACTTGGAAACTAAGTATCATGATCACAAATGTTTCTTTTGTGAAGTGATTCTTCATTCCCTATGCAGCAGTTGACCCAAATGTTATATCTGTGCAGGGAAGAAGGAGGGAAGCTGATTCCTCTGTGGTGTTTGATGTATTTTGGGGGGCATTACCAGACCTGTCAGCATTTTGGGTGTATCTGCCATGCTGGCCTGTCCAAACTCAGCATCGATCTTACAGCAAAACCTCTTTCATCTGTGCTTCCTCCCCAAACCCATGTAATAGCATGAGAGGAGGGAGAGGCAGAGCAGACTGTAAATTAAATACTGCTCTTCTGTTGTGTCTGTAAGTCCCTAATGAGACTCTCAGTGGCAATTATTCACTAGTAGCTACTTCCTTCATTAGCAAATGTTTTACTTATTTCTAGAAAATGAAATGCAGGTGTTGCTCATTCTCTCTATCAGTTTCTTCTTGGTTTAGTGTGAGAACCCCCCTGCACTGTGCAATGTCGCACTTCTCTGGAGAATGTATCTGACTGTAAGAAGAAGTTTGCAGTGGAAGGAAGTGGGAGTGCAAGTGGCTCTATTTTTCCATTGCTTAAACCGAAAAAGAGGAACAAAGATTGTGTAGTTTTGTGTTGTAAGTGGTGGCAGCGTGTGCCTTGGCAGCACCCCTGGGGGACTTTTTAAAAACGAATAAGCAGAAGTGATGTTCATGTTCTCTTCAGATTTGGCCAGCTGCTTCTACCTGCTTTACTGCGCAGCTGAAAGGAGCACCTCTGGTGCTGGGGAGGGATCTGTGCACTTGGCTGCTCCTCAGGTGGAGAGGAAAGAGCTTGTGGTGGAGGTGCCAGGGGTTGGTACTGGTGAAGGACCCTCACTGCTTTACTGCTGCTCCACTGGCAGGTTCTGAGGGTGTGGGTGTTCCCCAAATCATGTGGCCAAGAGGGGTCTGTCACCCCCCACAGACATCTCAGAGAGGTACCTGTGGCACAGGTGGAGCCTTGACTGGGAATGTCCCACCACCAGTCTCACAAGAAAGGCTGATGGCTCCCAAAGACATGGTTTCTTTTTCTTAGCTCCTCTTAAACTTTTGGGCAGAATACAGTCTACACATCAGTTTTATTACTCTGAGTTTAGAAACTATAATTTCAGTTTCCTTTTTTTTTTTTTTTTTTTTTTTTTCCCTGAAAAGGAAAATGTTTACCTTCAGGAAAAGAAAAGAAAAGGAAAAAAAAAAAAAAGAAAAAAAAAAA
This sequence comes from Chamaea fasciata, assembly GCF_029207755.1. Lineage (NCBI taxonomy): Eukaryota > Metazoa > Chordata > Aves > Passeriformes > Sylviidae > Chamaea > Chamaea fasciata. The sequence continues at coordinate 39,180,890 of NW_027094086.1, read as the reverse complement.
AAAGAAAAAAAAGAAAAAAAAAGAAAAAGGGAAAAAAAAAAAAAAAAAAAGAAAAAGAAGGTAGCCCAGAAAAAAAATCATCCCCGTGCATTTTTTGAGGTTATTAATCCTCAAATTTCCAGTTTGGTTTGGAAGTCAATTTGGGCTGCTGAAATGCAGATTATATTTACTTATGATACTATCTGAGAGCTGGCTGTTGACAAAAATTCTTCATGTATGAACAGGTACATGTTGTTGTAGAAGAAAATAAAGTTGTTTCCCCTATCTTAGTAATTGCTTCCTGATTGTCCAGGATAGAAAGTTGTTGGATTTTTTTAACTTTCTCTGCACTGTTGCTTTATCAGTACCTGCTTCATCAGAACACCTGTATCCTAAGTGATTAATTCCTTCTATTTTCTTAGTATTTAGAAAACAAACTGGTTAATAATTTAGGAAAGAGGATGTTTTAATAGAAATCTTAGGAACATTTTATTCAAGATTCTGTTTCAGGAAATGTCTTTCATATGTATCTAATCCTACCAGCTGTTATTCACAGAAATAATTCTTTCAGAACTGCTACTGTAAGCAGAGTTTTGGAGGACTGGATCTGTACATAGGTTTTCCATGGCAATACCCCCTTTCCTGGCTTCCATCTAAAAAGTTCGCCAAAGACACCAATAATGAATCAATGAATGTGGCTTTGCTGATACCTTTGAAGAAAGAGGGATCAGACCTGCTAATGGAGCTGTATGGTATTGAAATATCAAAATAGTCTTTCTTTTGGTTGCAGATTGCAGAAGGGATGGCATACATAGAAAGAAAAAATTATATCCATCGAGATTTGAGAGCAGCAAATGTTCTGGTTTCAGACCTACTGATGTGCAAAATTGCTGATTTTGGACTAGCGAGAGTGATTGAAGACAATGAGTACACAGCGAGGGAAGGTATGTATTTTTATTTTTGTCTTTAGAACTTCAGCCTCTGGGAGGCAGTGAGGCTGTATCTAACAGAAATAAAGGCACCAAGAAGAGAAAGTGCTGTAACAGCTTCCTAGGGGTAACATTCTAATGCCAACAACTTCTAAATGAATAAAGAAAACAAATAACCTTTCTGTGCTGCCCAGGCTTTGAGTTTATTTTAAATAAATTTGAAAGATAAAGACAACCAAGAGTATTTAACTGCACACAATTTTTTCCTAAATTGAACAAAGTAATTTCACAGTCACAGCTTCCATCTCACAGAGTTAGAGGCCAAGAAACTCTGATCTTACATTCTCTTAACTTACTTAAGTGCCATATGGACCTCCTTTCACTTAGGGAAAGGAAGAAACCCCAGCAGGTGTAGTTGCTGGTAACAAGAAAAGCTTTAGCAGAACTGGTTACCTTTGGAAGTTGTTTGAGGAGCTGCAGAATTAATGTGCATGTTCAGCAGGATGGAAGGGACATGGAGGACTGGGTCATGTCCCTGTTCAGCACATGGATGGGAGGTAACAGGGTGAGGACTGGCAAGAGGAAAAACACTCTATGAAAAGTGTATGTGTGGGTTTTGCCATGAGGGTTTTGCTAATGTTGTCAAGGATCCTTCCAAGAAGTGCTTTGTTGGTTGTTGTGAAGAGTTTTTATTTGTGTTTCCATGCATAAGGGTAACTTTCCAGAGTTGTTTGTGAGCAGCTGGCTTTCCCCTTCTCCGCTTAAAGACACTGCCTGAGGTTTTCACAGTCTGGATGGATACTGTGGTACCATAGGGCGAGAGGGGAAGAACTAAAGTATGAAGAAGAAAGAGAACAACAGCACTACAGCTGAGATAAAAGGAAGATGAGCTATTCAGCAGTCACTGAGTTATAGTAATTCAATAGATCGGTGGAAAGGGTCTGATTAAGCAGTTTTCAGAGGTACAGACCCGTATCTGTGAGTTTTAGTTGGCTCTGGACATTGTATATTGATTAAATTAACTTCTCAGGTTATAAATTTTTTATGTCAAGTTTCTTTGATGTGTTTTCTGCTATCAGAAAAGTTTCCTAGCTCACCTGGTATTTTGTGCCAGAATGTTAGAGCAGGCTAAAAAGGGCTTAGAGAGACTCTGCTTGTATTACTGCTCTTTATCAAATGAATTAATGTAGTATTCCCAACAAAGGCTGCCTGAATGTTCTTATTTAACTGAAAGGAGTTTGCTTTTATATGGCAATTTCTGGAATCAGTTAGTTAAATATGAAAGACAGTTATTTTGAGATACAACTTTTTAAGGTATGTCTTGCTACTGCTTTTGCTTCTATGGCTGAATGTGAAATGGATTAAAGTGACTTTTTGAGACTGTACTTTTTTTTTAGGTGCAAAATTCCCTATTAAATGGACAGCACCAGAGGCAATTAACTATGGATCTTTCACTATTAAATCTGATGTGTGGTCATTTGGGATTCTCCTGTATGAAATTGTTACATATGGAAAGATTCCTTATCCAGGTATGGGCTTGTGGGTTTACTCTGTATTTATACTTTGGTGCTAAAAGGCAAAGAAAATATTCAGGGAAAGAGCTGGCATCTGACAGTAGTGACATCAGTGATTGGAAAAATGTCTTACAGGTTAATCTTACTGCTTTGAAAACTTGGTCACTGTGTGTGTGAGGCACATGCCTCTCCAGGGTAAATTTAGCAAACAGACTAGTGGCACTATGGTTATATAGTCATTTTTATATATTCTAAAGGTGTTACAACTGCAGAAAATGCAGATCCTGCATTTATGACACCCCTGTTTTGTGGACAGAAGCACAGTCCCATGGTGAAGATGCAGTGCTGCAAGTTCCAACAGTGCTCTGTAAGATGCTGGGGATTTAAATAGCATAATATGTGAAGATACTAAGAAAGCATGTTTTCACAAGCAGATAGGCTGTAATAATTTTTCAGTGCTAGCTAGTCTAAACAAATATGAAAGCAGACCCTAAAGCAGTGTTGATGTACCACTAGAAATGTTTACTCTTTGTTTTTCCATACAGTCAGGTACAAGGCCACGGAGGTGTGCACATCAAACGAAGCTGCCTTGGGTAGCTGTGAGATGGTCGTGTGCTTCATGTTTCATTTTTCATTGTTAAACAAAATATATGTTAATGTTTCCAGCATAGAGAGACACCTTGTATGAAGGGGTTTTTTAATGCACATAGAATTGTTACAGCTCAGGCATAGATGATTAATTCTGGGCAACAGGTTGCATTTATTTAAGCTTACTGAGATTATGGGAAATTGTTCTAAGTTCCCTTCTTTTGTGGGCAAATGGGGAAAGTACAGCCATGTTCACCTGTACTGCACGTCTCAGAGGCAGAGTAACCCCTGAGAAGAACCTTGGGATCCTGACAGAAAGGGAGACCAGATATTTCATCCAAGCAAAGCTTTCCCAGTGCTTCCAGTGCAGCAGCTCTTGCTGTTTAAGCAGTGAAAAAATTTCATGAGCAGCTGGAATTCTGCATTCTGAACTGGCAGAGATGGTCAAGAGGCAGACCTGAGTCCCTGAAGTGACGGTGGGCTGAACAGCTCTGGACACAGGGAGATGGGAAATTGCACAAGACTCAGGCAGTGGGAAAGGGGTGATGATGGCAACCAACTTTACATTGCTATGGAAGCACATGCTGATTTTCCATACAAGGGGTAGAGCCAAACAAGACATTCTTATGGCACAGTTCTAGGTCAGGAAAACACTTAGGCTCAAGACTAGCCCCCTTAAACTTCAAGAGGTGATAGGGCTGCTTGCACAGCTAGGTGCTCTGGGTCAGTCTGTAGGTGAGGGCTATGAAACACTTGACGGCACAGCTGGTCCTCCCAAAGCTCTTCTTCCACAGTGCTCATGTCCCAAGGAAGGATCAGAGAGGAGATGTGTGCAGCCAAGTAATGCATGGCTCTTCCCACAGTCAAGATACCTTTTTTGACCCCCACCATTTGCACTTGCCTGTGTGTACAGACAGTTCCTGCACTGAGCTGGGCTCACAAGATTATTTCTGAAGAATTTCTGCTTAGAAAATGGTCTTTCTCTGAGCAAACCTACAAGGTCACCTGGAAACCAGCACTACAGAAATACAAAACCCAATCCAATACTTAATTCTGCAGCTAAATCTGTCCTCTTTACCTTCATAAGCATATCATGGTTTTATTCTAAGGACAAAGTCAATCTGTACAACAGACCTGGTACTGCTGCACTGCTGTGGGAAAATCTCTCTTCAAGGGGAAGTCTGGGCAACATTTTTTTTTTAATGTGGGAGCATTTTTATGAGCACCATAAATACTCCATGCACTGTAGATTCATTTATCAACCAGCAGTTACATATGGAAGGCTCTTGACTGCATATTAGAAGATTTTTATAGTTTGCAGGTGTTGCTTGCATTAAAATGGAAGACAGATATATATATTTTAAATAGAAGTACAAATTGAAATAGCCTGTTAGACTGAAAGTTGATTCTGAGAATCAGAATCACAGAAAAATACATAGGTGACCAATCTACTTTACATGAAGAGATGTGACAGATTTGGGCAAATTACCCCAGCATGGCAATAGTGACCTGGTGATCGGTTGTAACCAGTAGCCACTGGATAGAAGCAGTAAATTGATTTTTCCCTTCTAATGGGAATGCTTCAAATTCTGAATTATTTTCAATTACTAACCAGCTCTAGCTACCTGAGTATTCAGCATATAGCTACATATGAAACCGTTGGAGTTGAAACTGGCAAGCAGCTAATACCTGTACTCAACTTGGTAGGAAGTGTTTCTAGCCAAGAAACTTGGAGCTTTTGTGATCTTTTTTCCTAAATTCAAATCCTGTTTCTCCTCCTGAGAAACTCAAAGCCACTAGTGGAACTGCAGTTTCAGGAGCTACCTCTGAAATATGAAACAAGTATCTGATTCTTTGGGCACATAAGTTGAATTGGTAGTTAAAACCTAATTTCTGGGTGATTACATAGTGTGTCAATACTGGCAACATCCATAATTGCCTTCCAGTGCTATTCTTCACAAGGTATGGCCCTCTCTGTACAGTGAGATTCTTCCTCCATCCACTCTGTTCACATCATTTGCCAGGCCCTCACATAAAGAAACACGTCTTTGTGAAACCTAACAGGTGCCACAGCATAAATTAACAGACATGTACCAAAACTTTAGCATTCAAGAGGGTGTATGATAAATCTGTACGTAGGATATATTTCTTTTACTGATTAGAATATGGTAAGACACGTAATTCTTTAGCTACAGAAAGAAAAACTTGAAACCATTTTTAAAAAGTAAAGTCAAGGAAGTAGCTGTTTTGAGAATACTGCTTGGACTGTGGGTAACTCTTTTTGTTTTAAATAAAACCCCAAACACATGGAAGTATGTACATGACATATTTACTATGGGATACTGATAAAAGTGTTTTCAGTTTTTGCTTCTGAACTCAAATGGATATTAAACAGATAGTTTTCCTGCAGGGTAGCTGAAACACAGGCTTTGTCCTTAGAATTCACAATGTAACAACTGGTCCTGCAGACAACAGATCTAAGCACAGTCCTATAAAGTACTTAAACCCAAAAAATCATCCCCATTCTGCACAAAAGCCCAGTAGCAGCACAGTTAACTAAGATTTTGTATGGTAGGAATAACTGGTTTACTGCCTATATTATATACAATTAATTTCTTTAGGTTCAAGCAGTTCTCTATAAAATGCTTTATTAACTTTCTTCCTGTATTTAATTTGTCTCTATATAGCAGTAATTCCTTATTTTGTGACATGTCCTTCCCCTACTTTGAAATACTTCTTTTCTGCACATGGGCAGTATTAGTTCAGGAAAACTTCCCTTCTCCTTCCAGAGAGGAACTGAAAATACAAAAGATGTGCCCAAAGTAAGCACTTTGATCCAGGCTCAGATTACATGGCTGAGGGTATTTTTGGAAAAGCTTAAAGCCAACAGGCTTGAACTGAAGTCAACTATATGAGCTATGGTCATCTTGAATAATCCAAGTAGTCATACTGGATAAAGTTGTCATTTGGTTGTAATTCAAATGTGTCCTTACCTGCCAACTGGCTTAAACAATAGCCATAGCGGTCAGATAATACGTACAAAGGTCTGCAGAGTCTGCAGCAGCAGAGCTGCACCAAGGATTCAGGGGAGCACCACATCTGTGTCTCCACTCTCGCTCCTTGCTCAGAGCAGGACCCATCCTGCCTCCTCTCAGCCAAGCAGAGCTGCTCTGCTGCACCTCTGGGGAGCTGGTGTGTGCAGGAGTCTGTCCTGCATGGCCCTGACCAGAGGTTGAATGGCCTGAGAAAACGTGGAGGAACTGTAGTCTTAGGCAGAACTGCACCACATGGAGCATTTAGCCTGAGGAGGGGCCAGTGGCTGAGAGGTCTGGGATACCCTTCGCAAAAGGGAAAGCCTTCTCTGGTGAGAGTGAATCTCTGGGCTGAAGTACAGGCGTTTCCTGCATGCCCAGCCATCAGAACAAACAGCAGTCACTGAGGACAGAAAAGAGCCTGTGTCCAGAGAAGGCAATGCACCACTGGCTTGATTAGATTTGCAGAGGAAGGGATAAGCTCAAAGGCAGGTTTCTGGGTAGGAAGTGGTGAGCCTAAAATAGCAAAAGCTGGCCCTAGCATAGCTGGCCTTCTGAGAGTAGGTGTTGAAATTGTTCTGTGAATCAGCCTCTGAAGGGTTTGATAAAGAGGGGAGGGGTGACAGGAAATTAAAAAAAAAAGCAGGGAGGAGGATGGAGTCCAGGGCAGGACTCTCTCATGTGACATTAGCTGGCATGTGAGACGCAGGATGCACTGCTGGTACTTACAGTTCTTATCCTCTGAAAGAAAAACCAAAGCAGGGAAAAAAAGCAAAGCTCAGCATAGCTGGCAAGGTGGTTTTGCCTGACAGGAATAGGACAAGAGGGGAAACTGCTTATTACAATTACTGATTTCATGAGTGACTGTCCACTACCTTGCAATCAGCAGCATTTATACAAAAGCTGATGTAGAAGAAAACCTGCAAGTTTTGGGTAGGCTGCCTGGCAGTGTGGTCAAATAGGGAGGCTGCTCTCCATCTCAGAATGGCTGGGTGTCCAGCAAGCAGAACAGTAGCTCTGCAGCTAGAGATGAAGGCTGGTGCCAGGGCAGGCTTTTGCTGGGAATCACAACACCACAGGAAGCAGAATAAATGGGGACAGGACTGGTCAGAAGAACAGAACAGAGATGGTTCTGGAGACAAGAACTGTGATTTTTCCCACTGTCTTGTTAGACTTGGCACCAAAGAGCTTGTGATGCTCAACTGCAGGAATGGAAAGGCTCCCACCAGGATTTTCAGAGCAAATCTCTCATTGCTGGTGCACACCTCTACCTTGTTTACTGAACTCATGCTGGGAGCAACCTTTAATAAGTAGCAAGGGTCTTATGTTAGCAGGTGAAGATCTTTACAGTGAAGTAAAAAACAAGAAGAAATAATTTCTCTAGGAATGGAGATAATCTCATCAAATCTTTCTTCTTTTTTTTTCTTTTTATTGAAGGTATGAGCAATTCTGATGTGATGGTTGCTCTTCAGCGTGGATACCGAATGCCACGCATGGAAACCTGCCCAGCTGAGCTTTATGATATCATGAAAACATGCTGGAAAGACAAAGCAGAAGAGAGGCCAACCTTTGATTACCTACAGAGTGTGCTTGATGACTTCTACACAGCAACAGAAGGGCAGTATCAGCAACAGCCATAGAACAAAGAACACCTTTTCTATAGGCACAGACTATCATTAGAACAGACTGCTCAAACCCGTTACTTCACGCATTCAGATGTCTTAACTGAGCATGGAAGCTGAAATGCTGAAGGAAAGAATATTTCTGCAGAGAAATCATGTTTTTATTTGGTTAAAACAGTTCCTCTAAAGCTTCAAGTTCTCCTTAAAGGCTCTGTGTTTTGCATCTGTAGAAACACCCCAAACAAACAGGCTTTTTGGGGTGGGGAGGGAGAAGGAAGGAAAGCAATCATGCCCTGGTACAGCTTGACAAGACATTCTTAGGATCTAAGTCCTGCAATATGTTACAAGGAGACCTTGATAAAGGGGTTGAGAGGATGCATCAACAGCTGTTTTCAAAACAGAAAGTCACAAAGGAGAACTTACAGATTTAAGACATGATGACGTTCTTAAATCATTTTTTTAAAATACAGCATATTGCAAAAATTATTTTTATATCCTTGTTACTTCACTTTAGTATCAGGCATACTGTCACCTCTTGTAAGACTTTCTAAACAGTGTCAAGGTTTCCTTTGAGGAAGAGTTATATATGTAATTCTTTACACCGAAAAAGTTCTGTTTTACTGCTGTAAAACCCTAAATTTAAAATAATTTTCAAAGCATTGTGAAATCATCACAGATACAGAAGTGCAAGAGGAACACACATGACTGCAGACGTGGCAGCACACCTCACTCTGTGTTCAACCTTCAGCTTCCCACAAGGCCAAAGTCACCATCTGAAGTCCATGGAAAAGCACAGGATTTTGAAGGAAGTTAATACTTTCATTGCAGTCGCTGAAACTGTTACCAGTGAAAATATTTTAATCTTCATTTTTAATCCTCTCCGGTTATTCAAGAATATTCCTTATATTTTTGCTGCTTTAATCAACTAACCTCAAATCTGTTTGAAAGCTAAAACTAGCTCTAGCTCTATCAAAAACAATTCGTGGAAACGGGCAATAGGGTATCAAATTACATTGCAGTGACACTGTCGTTCGTTGCTCAGTATCACAAATCTAATTATTAAAGTGAATGCAATTTGCTAAGCTCTTTACATTGAATTGTTCTATCAAGTTACTTACCCAAACAGATGAGCTAGTGCAATTGCAATGTAACCACAGCATAGATTACTTCTTTTTCAAAGTGACACTGGTTCTTACAACTGAAACCCAGTGCACACCTTTGCCATCCTCCAGCCCAATTATTTAGGCAAATGGTACTTTGCAGAAGCTTAAAACCTTTCTGTGAAAGCTTCAGTGTGCCTGCAGTGGAAGCTCAGCAGCAGAAGCATTCTTGGCTTTTCTTTTCCAGTGGCTTCCTTCAGTCTGTGCAGTTTAAAGAGAGTATCAGTGAAATATGTAAATAGTTTCTATTGTATGGTGATTTTTAATTTTAATAAACACTTAATCTGAAGCAAGTTGTATGATAGTAATTTGAGATAAACAGCTGATGTTCTGTCCAGTAGCAGCTTCATGTGGAACACGGGAATCTCTGATTATCACCATGACCAAGATTAATGGATTCTGCTTTCCTTACACCCAGTCACATTTGAGAAACTGAAAAGGACCAAACCAACCATTTTTGCATCCTTCTTGTGGTTTGTTATTGTGCTGGAGGGCGTGATGAGAAGAACTAACCCTCAGCAGTTCCTGAAAAAACTTCTCAAAAGCCTTTCATGCAATAGCTACACTGGGCTTTAGCAACTCTTGGGAAAACATTAACAGTTCAGTACTGGCCAGTAGTTCACTACAGGCTTCATTTTATTTTCAGACTTAAAAAAAGAAAAGGAAGAAGAAAAAAAAAATGTTCAAGAAAATGTAACTTTGACTTTAAAACCATTTCCTGTAGCCAACCAAAGAGCTCTGGGAACTATGAGGGAGCATAGAAAGAACAGTTGCTCAGGGAATGGGAGGTTATAGGTAGTGGTACATAAAGTTGTTAGAGAGGCTGCCAAGGTGTAGCACAAGGTAGTTTGAAATGGTATTATGGAAATTTTCCAGTATGAGCCTGTTCTGATGATTTTTAAACTTCTGTTTTAATTGCTTTTCCCAAAGCAATTTGTACATAACTGCTTTCTTATTCAAGAGATCAACATTCAGTGTCCCATATAACTACACCAAAATATGTTTTAAAAGCTGGAATAGTTTATGTGGGAGTAGAAAAATATTTTAGAAATTCTACCTTGCAGGGATTATAGGCCTTCAGAACTACTAAAGCCAGATAACCCCATATTTAACAGAAAGAGTTCAAAACATGAGCAAAGCAATGGCTGAAGTACAACTTCTACAGCCTTGTTAAATAGATGTCAGAGTGACTACTGATCAGAGACCAACCCAAAAACTCTCAAGGACCCGGCAAGAGGAGTCCCAGCAGAGAAGGGCTGTCCCCTCCTGTCACACGGGAAGGCTGCACCACCTGCTGTCTCCCCAGGGAGGGTGAGGTTCTTGCTTGGAACTCGGTCCCCTTCCACTGAGAGAAACACTATGACAGTGTGACAATCCAATTTACTTACAGATTCCACAGCAAGCCTCCAGCAATTACAGGCATTTTACTTCCACAGTAGTTAAAAAACCCATCACCTTCACTGACTGCAAAGGGCTTTAGGAAAACTATTCCAAATTTTATCATGATCCAGTCTTTCATCCTTAAGCTACTAGATAAAAACTAAGTAATATAATCAAGGACATGATTCTTTCTACTCAAGATCATCCTATATCAATCACTATCGTTATTTGGGCTCTAATTTTATGATCTTTCCTTATCTTGGTTTTGCTGACTTATGAAGAGTCAGAGCTGAATTTAGCAATGGAAAATTTTATTAAATACATTTTTCAAAGTTTAATACATATTCCTAGTGGAAATTCAGATTTTATTAAAACAGATTTCTTTACAAAGTTAGCTGAGAAATAGCAAAGAGACAGATCAGATTTCATTTCACTGCCTTCTTTAGCAGTTTGCTTAGTTTGGTCCCAAGAAGGGAGTCTCCAGGTCAAAACCAGACCTGGAGAAAACTGAAGAACCATGTTATTTTAACTACTTAGGATTAAGTTTACAAGCCATCTGATTTCTAGGAATCAGCAATGAAATAACATAAAAACATCATGAACAGCAGATGAGGAACATTCCACTTTGCATGAACCACACATTTATCAGTACAGAAGACCATGATAGCAGTTAATCCAGAATTAAAATATATATATTTCTCAAACCATATTCCTGTATCAACAGTAAAAGCACTTCTTTGTGCTTTTAAAAGACCCAAAATTATAGTTCTAAATTCAATCCTGATTCAATTTTAAAAGTTCTGCATTAAATATTTTTCTGTCAGCCAACATGACAGTGAAGATAGAATCTAAGAGTGAGAAAGAGCTACCAACAGTTTAAGACTAATAAAGAAGCCCAGTAAATGCACACTTGGATTTATCAAATATTATTCTTTTGCTTTATGAGGCAACAGTACTTGTTTTCTTGAATAGGGTGAAGCCTCTTCATACTTCCCCCAGCCTTTACCAAGAGGTGTACTAGCAGTGGATGCTACTGTGGATTTCAGGTTAGCCAGCAAACCTCTCCTGGGTTTCTGCTGTTTTGACTCCTCTGCCAAGAAATGCTTCTTCCGGTCTTCAAGCTCCTTTTGCAGGGAAGAAACTGTTTCTTCAAGCTCCAGAACACGTTTAGCCCAGGTCTGCAGACTATTCATTTCTTGATCCTGTGAGGATAAGGCTGTGTTAGACCATGCAGTGTTCACATACTTCTCTCACGCAGGTAATTTTCTGGTTCACATTATTTTATTAAACCCATAAACACCCTTGTTATTACTATGTCATGTGGCCATTCAGTACCCATTTCCTCTAAATTACATCAAAGTAATTAAAAACCCAGCATACTACAGGGCCATAAAATCTAGTTAAAACCAAGTCTGACTAAGAGGCTGATGCTGAAGTGCTATGCCACACTATGCAAAGAATTGATGACCTAGGAACCAGATCAGATAAAGGTGGCTTTCCTGCCTTGCAATTGCTGAAAGCAAAACTGGCCAAATCAAAACTCCTATGGCATAAGTCTGCTATCCAGGACTGAATAAATGCTTCCAGAGGGCAGGATATGGAATATTAAATACGCTCTCTAATCTCTGTCATTAACAAAATCACCTTACTATTAAGAATGGATAGGAAGGGAACTTCCCGTTAAGAAATTGAAGTCAAATAATTTTTAGTCTCAGATTTAAACTAAAAAGTAATCTAATGTTCAAAGAAAGTCATCACTAAGCAGTTATTACACCTGCAGATTTGCAGATTACAAGTGAGGCATAGATTCAAAGAGCCAAGAGTTCAAAAGTTTCGTTCTTTTTTGTTTAGGAATCTAGTTGATATTTGAGGTCAGGTGCTGTAAGCATTAGGAAGCCCCTGCTTTTGAAGGAAATATGTCTATTTCTGTATTAAACAGTTTATCTGCCTGTATCTCTCATCCAGTTTGGCCACTTCTGGCAGGACCATCCGTATAGCTTCAAAGGCATAGACCCTTAGGCCTTGTTGCAGTAACATTTGTGCACTGACACCTTGCTTGCCTCAGCAACATGCCTCATGATGAGTTTAAGTAGTATTTTCTTCACTTGACAATAATTCACAATTTTAGATGAGCAGGCTTTGTCAGGAGAGTTACCCTATTGACAGTCTATCACTTAAACTGAAAAATGAGTTTCATCTTACAAGATTCAGAGTCAAGTAGTGAAACACAAGGGCTCTGAGCTCACAATTCAGGAAGTTAGGCACAGAAAAAATGCTAACATCAAAACAAATTGCTAATTTAACAGTTTTACATGTCAAAAGATGCAGAAGCATCCAGTACAACTATAGATATAAGCCATATCAAAGTTGTTTTCTAATCATTGACTAACCTTGAGTATGATTGTGTGCTTCAGTTGACTGTTTTCTTCTGCCATTTTTCTGTAGCCTTCATTAGCTTCTAGAAGGGCTTCATTTAGTTTCTGTATTTTAAACTTCAGAGATTTTATAAGCTGAAAATAAAGCACATACACATGGAAGTTCAAAACAGCATGTTTTATGTTAATTTTGTTTAAGACTAGAACGGTGCAAACTGCAAGATCAAAACAAGATCTGTTTCTCTCAATCTCCTATTGTCACAGCTCATCATTTCAGGTGATAAAACACAACTGGAGCATTCAAAGGCTGTTGTGTTGAAGGTGCTATGATTTATAGACCTGCCAATCAATGACCAGTAGCACAGATTATGCTGCACCTGGAACAGCCTGCTCCATTTCAGTAAGAGCAGTTAAAAGAACACTTTTGTCTTATTAACACTATTCATTTAAAGAACTGGAGCACAGTTACCACAGAAGATCTCACCTTTCTGATGGGAATAATAATGGATTAAGCCTAAGCCCCAGGAGGCAAAAGGAATTGTGAAGCAGAAAAATTGATGTTACCATTAATCTATTTCTACAAAGTTGCTAAAAACACTCACACCCTTAGCCAACGTTTACTGGCTGAATGGGAAGAAAAAAGTGGTGAATTACAAGTCAACATGCACTGATCTTGGAGGCAAAGTAGCAGAAAGGCACTGATGGAATCAGCTGGTTTAAACTATTTTTGCTTCAGTTATTGCCAGGAATCAATATCTCATCATTCTAACACTTTCTAGCCACACAAAACAATCAATAACTGCATACTCATAGCAAGCATAAAAGCCAAACTTTCACCAAAATTTGAAAGACACATGGAATAATGATAAAGAGCTCTCAGAAACAGGAGAGGAAAACAAATGTTATGGCTATAGCACTAGACGTTAAACTTGGTAAGGAAAAAATTATTTTTGGAGTATTCTTTCTCAATAGAAAGGGATTAAAGTTTACTTTCCATTTACATGGTTTATTAGAACCAGCTGGAACAATTTCTCCAATCCTTACTCATATTTGATCTTAGAGAAAGAAGCAAGACTTACCTCTTCCCTTCTCCCCATCCTCTTTAAACATAAGCAACAAACTGTATCTTTACAAGAAGATCACTCAAGGAACAGAATAAAAGTGCATCCTTAAAAATCAATGTTTTCCATAATTCCCACCTCTTTATGGTATTCAGAACAGAGAGATCTTGTTTGAAGAACAGAGGTATTCACCTTTACTTCAGTTTAGGGTGATACTGGAACTGAGTACTTCCAGAAAGGACTGCTATAAGGCACTATTTCAACTTTGGATCTAAAATCTAAACGAAATTCTGTAACTGTTCCCCTGTGCAGAAGCAGGCAGCATTTCAGGAAGGAAAGCACTGAGGTCACAGCAGCAATATTTACAATAAATTCCAACAGGAGGCTAAACATACTTGCTTACTTCCAACTCACACCACATTCACCATGACTTGCTACAGTAGCAAATGGTTTTACAGACAAGAATAAAGCCAGAAGAGTCTCTGGCAAAAGTCATCCACAACTCAGCAAGGGTTTTGTGGGTTTTTTTTGTTTGTTTTTTTTTAATAAGCTCAAGGCCCATTTGCAGGAATCTTCATGCTTCGGTCCACAATGCACACCTTTAAGCATTGAACCATGACAGAGTTTACAGTCATCATCCCCCGGATAAATACTAAGCAAGAGCTACCTCTTCCTTCTCTTCACATTGTCTCTGTAATCCTTCATTGGCTCTCTTCATTGTGCTGTCCATAAGCTCTACAGGCAAAAGAAAAGTTTGTTTGTTTATACACATGACCAGAAGTAAACTGAACTTTGAATACCCAGATTATGTTCTTACCTCGTTCCATGTTATTTTCAGTAGTTGGAATATCCGAGCTCAGACCTCCCAGAGCAAACAGCCTCCCTGACTGTTCATCAAGTTGCCTTTCCAACTGCAATATTTTTCTCTCTCTATCCTAAAAAAAATAAGGACATATGGTAGAATTTGTCTGCCTTTCTGCTTGATATGATGCATTTCTGCACATACATCAATTGCACCACAAACACATGTGTAATTTTAAATTATTTCACAGGTTATGATTAGGAAATCACAGTGAGGGATAACACTCAGGTCACAAAACCATCTAGGAGGAAGTTTCTTTATGCAGGAGTCAACTCTTCCAGTCTGAGGATTTCCAAACTGCATTAAAAGTAACCACAAGGCGGAAAGGAGACTTTAGTGTGTCTGTACTAAACATTGTTGCGAGTTAGCTTGCTAACTAAGGAAGAATGTACTTCATAGAGCTACATTTTGAACTCTTTTCCAGTATCTGTCAGATTGCTGGGGCAGTATTTCAAAGTGAGAAATCAAACAAGTGGCATCATCAAGAAAATTTATTCACCTAATTCTGGTTCTCTGAAGCTTCCCACTCAGATTTATGCTGTGCTCTCCTTTGTCAACTAACCCGTCTACATCCCAGGGATTTCAATAGTTTCTTATCTGACTTGCTACCAAAAGCATCTTGCTCTTTGAATCTTCCCATATGAGCCTCTTGGCCAGTATAAGAGCACTATTAAAACTCTGTCCACTTTGACACAATGTATAGCTAAGATTTAACTGAAGAAACAGAGTCTAAGTGAGGAAAAGAGAGATGTGAAGGAGCTGGAAAAACACAGACCATTACATAATATGGTGTTGCTTGTCAGCCCCTGAATGGAGAGCAGTAAAAGCAGAAACATTTATATACCACAATCTACAAGAGAAATCCAATTCTCATGTCTTGAAAGGAACCTGCCTATCCATGGAATGTGATGTCTTATCAGCTCCAGGTCAGGAGACTGCAATGAGAAAGCTCCTCTGGTGGATACCACAGCTGTTCTATTCTTCCACTAAAAACCTTCTGAAAACAAGACCTACAGGGCTCATCTGCTGCCTGGATGCACTTAACCATCTATGCAGAGTTTAGAAAACTGAATTGCTCATAGCTAACTTGGCTGCATTGCAAAAGGAGTAGCAACTTACTAATGTCAACTCTGAGCAATTCTATGTTTAAGCACATTCAGGAGATTCACTTCTCTCTTGCATGAAAGTTTGATTTCTCATCAGTTTCTTATCCCACAATTCTCCCACCACCTCCAGACCAGAGATCAGTTATAATTAAAATAAGTACCCTGTAACAAATTTCCCATCATCCTCCTTTCAGAGCAGCATTTTACTCTACATCCTATGATCCCAAAGATCTCTAGAAAGCCAGACTCCTCTATACATCATTCCCCCGGATGTTCCAATCATTACAGCACAAAGATAAAGATGACTTGGATTTAACTGAATTGTGCTCTCAAAGATCATGAGGTTTAGGTGTGTTAAAGGTGGTGATGCCAGAGAGAAGACATCTGTATGTTTATGGAGAGCACTGAACACAGAACAGCATGGCTGAACTGCTAGTTATGTTCCTTGTTTAATGTTACATTCAAAATCCCAGAGATTCTCTTAAAGAAAAGCAAAATTTACAGTTAAGAGGCTAGAACACATTTTAATGGCAGTCAAGTCATACCTCAACTTTCTCTTGTTCAGCTAGAAATTCCTCTATGGGAACATAATGGTCTTCAATTTGTTCCATTGCACACATATATGCATGTTTCTTTATGGCTTCTTTATACATTTCAAATTTGCTCTCAAGTTTTTCTTCGTAACTGTCTTTCATATCTTCCAAGCGGTTGCTGAAGAGAACATGTTAGTTATTTATGATAGGTTTGCATCCCAGCTATTACATTTGACTACGTGTATTCAACTGTCAATATTAAAGTTATTTCTCTACTCAGAAATAGTGAAACAAAAAGACAAAGAAGTACTTTTTTCCTTTCAGTCTCAGTGACCCTACAGATTTGCCCTGAAGTGTAACTTCTACTTGGCCTGTACCAAAAAAAGTCTATAGAAGAACACACATTTAACACCTGTCAAAAAAACCCCAAACCTATAAGAAAATCCATCAACATTTGGCAATAGAATCACCACACCCATTTAGATGTTATATTTGAAGCAAATATCCTAGGGGTATCTTTCACTTCGGGTTTTGGTTGGTTTCTGGTTTTTTTCCATTTAAGATAAATGCCAAATTCATTTTCATAAAATCATAAAATGGCCTGTGTTGGGAGGGACCTTAAAGATCATCTAATTCAAACCTCCATGTCATGGGGAGAGACACTTTTCATGAGATCTTTCCAACACATCCCTTATACACTTCCAGGGATGGGGCATCCACAACTTCTCTGGGCAACTTATGCCGGTGTCTCATCACACTCACAGTATTTTTTCATAACAACCCATCTAAACCAACTCTCAGTTTGAATCCACTCCCCCTTGTCCTGCCATTTCATACTCTCGTGAGAAGTCCCTCTCCACCTATTTTTCCAATACATTACATATTACTCCATTACTGTCAAAACTTAAAAACATACCCCATCAGTGATGCAGAACATCATCTCAATAGAGAAAAAGCATCAATGCTAGTTGATGTGTTTGGCTAAAGGCAACCAAACAATTTTAAAGCTAGTGCAGGTGTTAAACCATAATGTGCTCAGCTGGCAAGCTGGTGTTAATTTTTGTTAACGATTCAAACAGCAGGAAACTGATTTAAAGAAGAGTTAAGAGGAAGTGAACTCAACTTCAGGAATCTGAACTTGAAAAAAAAATCTCCTAAATTATTAACATCAGTGCAGGGAGCCACAGCAATTTTTAAGATAGTAAACTAGCAATGGTTCATAAGTCATGCAGAGGAACTCAAAAGAGATACACTTCAAACTACCTTGAACACATGCATGCATATTGACATGACAGAGTGTATGTTTTGGAGGAATCCTAAGTCTCAGTGGGGTACCTATAACAATCTTCCACATCTGCTAAGTACTAATAACAAGCTAGGACAAGCTCCAGTAATTACAAATTAAACAGAGGAAAGTTCAACAGAAAGCAGGATTACATTTTCATTGTAAATGGGAAGAGGCTGCTCTGAACAAGTTTAATGTTCTTTCTTCCCTTTCCTTCGGAGGTTTTGAAACTGTCCAGCTCTAGCTTCTCTAAGTAACATGAGTAGGTATGTCCTGAATATACACATAGATGTATATAAATCCATATGTATGCATTTATACATGTGGAATTCTTTCAGCCTCAAAGCAGACTGCAATATGACTTGCCTCCAGGCTTCCTCTGTTTCCAACAGCTGTTGAAACATTGCTTCTGCCATCTCTTTACGGATCTTCACCTCTAGAAGGAGCTTACTTTGCCTTTCTGCAGCTAACTTCTCCTTTAAGTCCTCTGCAGCTTTCAAGAGGTCCTAAATTTTAAATATTTCAGTTCAAAAACCAAGACTGAAACACATATTGACAAGCATCTCGAACAAAGTATTCATACAGGCAGCCATCCACAGAGGGTAGTTTTTACAAGCCTATGTTTTTGGGGGGTCTGTACCAAAGTTTAAATATTTTCAAACACGAATTTCTATGGCAAATACATCCCGTGTCCATCTTGATGGTGTTTGCTATCAAAAAGTTTACTTCTGTTTTGGCATTTAAATATTAGTCTGTACAGTGTAACAACATAAAGCCTACTTGATTTTTATGCTTTCTTGCTATTAGATTGTATATCTTTGTTTTTAAAATGCTCCATCTTAACTCGTTACTGCTGTTTCCAAAAAAAAAAAAAGCAGCACAAGAAACTAAATTATATTATTTTAAAGATATGTACTGCTTCCTTAGTCTTCTTGTTGGGCAATCAGCTGAATTCCAAATATAGCACTTGACCTAACTAGAAAGCCACGGGGCATCCTTCCACAACTACACTGAACGAGGCCACTCTTAGTCAGTCTGATACTGAACAGAAACTTGAACTTCCCATTTGATGCAGCTTCCAGCACATCTCTTATGCTAAAACAATATTAGAACTAATAGCAGTTGCTTTCCTGGGTGCAGATCTAAGTAGACACGCATTTACCTCATGACTCAGAATGGTGATGTCCACTTCCTCTTCTGCAGAGTTTTCAGTAATGTCAGCAAAGTCACCTACTGATGTGTTAGCATCAAAGTGCATGACAGGTTTGCCATCACCTCCAACTAGCTTTGGTGGTAAATAACCAAAATTTTTGGGCAGGATTGTCTGGATAACCTGAAAAATCCAGAGCTGATTTACTAATGCCGTCAATATTGCAGGTATGAGAATACCAGGAAGAAGTGGCATGAATGCATAGTTTTATTTTCACAATATTCAATGATTACATGAATATAAGCTTACATGCTAAAAGCTTACATGCCTTTTAGCAGGAAAAAAAAAATCTATCAATATAACATAATTCTTACATGAATATACGATTTCAGTACTCTAAAATGCAATATAATTTTTATATGAATAAAAGACTTAAGTACTCTAAAAAGAGTAAAAATGGAAATATCTGCTAGCAAACTTAACATCCTTGTCTAGACAGGTGGTTTCTCTTCCTCTAAAAATGTAAGGGTTCTGGTTTAGTTTCCTGCAAAGCTAATGAAAAGCAGAAAATCCCTACAATATTTGCTCCTTCCTGAAATACCACGACCAGGATTCAGCAATTCATGCTGTTTACATAAAGATTTTAAGTAACCATGTCATAGGACAACATGTCAGGAAAGTTTGTCTCCACAGTACACATTTATAACAAAAGTCACACCTGAAGAGAATTAGAAAAATCTTCCTCTCTGAGATCATATTAGGCATGCTATTATAGATTTGTAATAACATGCCAGAACTAATCTGTGGCTCCAAAATAAATTAAAAAAAACAACAAACAAACAAACAAAAAAAACCCACCACACATCATAGCCCACCATCCCATTCCCTGCAAGAAACAGCTTCAGGGAACTTGAATGAGGTTAAGGCCAAACATCAACCCTAAATCCTGAATTAAATAGGAGATTGAGACAGGGAGCAAAATGAGGCCCCCATAATCCAGGAGAAAATGGTCATCGATCTGCTACAGCACAGAGACACACGCAGGTCTATGGGGCTGGGTGGGATTCACCAAAGGGTACTGAAGGAGATGGAAGAAAAGCTTGCCAAGAGACTTTTTTATCATTAATTAATTACTTGCATTTAGTCAAATAGGAGCAATGCAGTTGCAGAAGATCTCATTTAGAGTACAAAATAGGATGACATTCCTTTTAATACCACCAACCATCCAAGAAGTTGCAAACAACTCATCTTGTGCAATGGATGTTCAACCGCACCCAGGTTAAGCAATTCATCAAAAGTTTGAATTGAAATTCTGCTTTTGCTCAGATATATGGTATAAATCAGTCATATCTGAAAGTGCCCTGACTGTGTTTCACACAGAACATCAGTGGTGTTGAACAGCCAGACACCTGCTGTTGTCTAAACTTCTTACCACAAATAGGTATGAAGATGGGCAAGACTACTAGAAGCCTTTAGAGAGATGCCACATGCAGAAGAACTAATATGATGAATCAAGAATCCAAATCACACTCAAATTCATACAACCTGATCATGTCACAAATCGCTAGTAAAAAAAAAAAAAAGCAGAATAGCAGAGAAAGGAGATACACTCTTACCTGTCTGGCTATAGCTGAAAATTTCATCACATGCAGTGTTTCATCATATGTGGAAGTATGCTGATTGATGTTTACAATCATACAAGCTTTGCCTTTCCCACAAAAAAATGGCTGAAACAGACGAGTCAATTTACTCTCTCTGAATGGAATATAGCTTGGCTTCATCCTCAGGGAGGGAAAAAAATAAAATTGTGAAAAACAAATTGCAAAATTCTGGGCTATTGTAGCTTACCTTAATTCTGTTTCTCTCTTTCAGGAAAGAGACCCAGTAGGATGTTAATATTCAAGCCTAAGTTATTTTACATCAAAGAGCAAGGCCTTTCCTGGATTTCATAGGTTCTCCAACAAACTGAACTATTTAAAAGTAGCATAGTGTCTGCATCACAGCTTCCTAGTGTTCCAAAGCAGATAGTGAAACAAGCCAAAAGCTAAGTACAGGTCATCTATCAGCTACCTGATGAATCTACCTGTATAATTTGCAGGTGGAAGGGAAGAAGACAAAACTGGAGCTTTGCAGACAAAGTGTGTACATATACACTAAACAAAATTCAGTAGTTTGCTGCAAATTACCTTTTTTTTTTCCTCTCCACAAACATCAGTTATGGAGAAAACATTCTTTGCAGGTATTCTAGTGACATCTATAATAAACAAGACTTACAAGATTTTGTAGATTTCCATTTTCCTTTGTGTAAACTGCTTGCAGAAACATTAGGAGACACTTAATGTTTCCACCTAAAACTTGGCATGTAAATAACTCGTCACTTACTTTGGGTTTTGATTTTGCTTCAATGCTGCAATGCACTTTCCAAGGATGTGAAGAGAATTATTAATATTTCCTGCTTCTTTTAGTCTGTCTCCAAAGACATGTGTTTTATTACACCTCTCTGAACCAGCCAAGTCACAGAAAGACAACCTGCATGGAAGAGGTATCCAGAACACACACATGAAGTCCCTCCCAGCTCACCTTAGAGCTCTTTGCTTGGCTATGGCAATTATGTGCTACTAAACTCAGACCACTGAATTGTCCCTCATGGCACAATAGGTAACAATCAGAAAACCATCCTGGATAATCAAGGAATTCAATGAATTTTACTTTATATTAGAAAATCTATTGATATACAGAAAGCTCTGGAAATTGGATCATTTATGTGACCAAACCATTACTCACTTATAAATTTATTTAAATAAAATAATTTGTAAGGTCATGACCTTTCATATTGATGTAAGCCCTATACAAATTATTAAGGCAGGTATTTCAAAATGTACAGAAGCCTTATGTTCTTTATCCTTTCTAGCACAAAATGAAAAGCTTTCTTCTTCTTTAAGCAACATACAAATTCTGTCATTCACCTAACAGCTGCTGTAAGCTTTGCCAGGAGGTACACTATGACAGAGAACATCAAAAAATACAGATGCAGTCACTTTCTCAAGTTATCTTCTCTTAAGAGTATTTATCACTGTAACATCTGACATTCAAAGGTGTTATCTCACAGTGAGATACATTTATTACCATCTCTGCTCAGCAGACACAAGAGAAATCAGCAGGAGTTAGGACTGAACTAAAACATTCTGTTACAGGCTGTCTTTCTGTATCAAGCTAAATTAATCAGAAGAAAAAAAAGACACACCATCCCAAAAAAACTGTCTAAATGGCTTCAGGCCAGAAGATTAGGCTGCTTCCTCTAAACCATAAAAGAGCAGAGCTTTAAGTGTAAGGACTTAACACTGCTCTCACAGGGTGCACTTACATTAGCATTTTATAGTAATGGAGAGCAGTTTTTAAGCAGATCATTTGATGATCCCTTCTCACTGTACATTGGACCATGGAGCAGTCTCAGACCATGTCACGAGCATTCTTTTGGGATGATGGATTTTAATCAGCATTCTAGGAGCACACCAAATGTGTTGTCACAAACATTCCACCCATGAAGTCTAGTCTGGTTCCAGGGTATAAAGATAAGACTGGCCTAGCTTTGCACCTTGAGCCTTCAGCACCAACTGCTGCCCTCCAGCTGTACAGATCACCCTCTATCAGCCAGACATCTGAATTCTGTTTACCAGGACGTATTTTCTGGTGCTGCATAGTCTTACTCTGCCACCACCTGCCCATTATGAGAGACAATACATATTTTCCTCAATTTACACATTACTGACAGAGTTGCTCCAGAAAACCTTAGAGTAAGAGACAGGAAAACACTCCTGTGCTTGTCCCTGTTGAGCTTCCAGTCAGTTTATGTGCTCAGTGGAGTTTTGATTTCCTTTTCAACTCTCTGAATTTGTTTATTATTAGAAAATTCAGCAGTTTGGCATGCTTACACCTTATTAATTTTTCCAAAGTATTTACATTCTTGGTAATCATGTGAAGCATTCACTTACTCTGATACTCCAAGAACACGTGGCTGATGCTCATCAGTCAGCTTGAGTAGCCTGATGGAAAATATACTGTGACTGTAATGGAAAGAAGTCCTTTTTAATAATCAGTTATGAAAATTAAGCAGTCACTGAAGCAAAGTAAAATTTATATGCTACAGAAAACTCAGTGTTGAAGAAAGGACATTAATTAATTCACTAGTTACCTTAATACATTAGTTACTTTTGCAATGCAAAAGCAGCAATAAAAGCTGTATTTTATGACTTTCTATTTCTTTCCACACAGGAAAAGGAAAAATATCCCATGAAGCCTACAAACTGTCTTGGAGAAAAACCAAGCCAGTTCACTGTCTACTGATCAAAAGATAAGTAATCATGTAGCCATTTCACATGGAAAACCTTAGGCAGTATCTGAATTCAGCAAATCTGAAGGATTAACTTAGAAACAAATAGTGGGGAGAAGGGAATAAGTTTTACAGTCCTGTAAATTTGCCTACTTCAATATGCACAGTTACTTGTTCAGTTTTGAAATAATTCTGTTTTCCAGAAAGGTTGAATTTGTAACACTTGAAAATCCAGTAACTCTGGTTTAGACAACAATCTACACAGGCAGTGGACATGCTGTCTGAAACCAAAGAGAAAAGTCACAAAGACAGAAGGGCCCAGTTTTTCTGATTCATCAGGAAACACAGCACGTAAGCTTCTTTAGTATATGCCTTAAGCAGTGGGCATTCTAGGTATAAAACTGTAAGAAGAGCATGAAATTTAACAGCAGCTGTCTTTAGCTAATACAGAACAACATAACTCTTGCTTTTTAGAGAAAAAAAAAAGCAGGCTTAGTAACACTATGATTGTATTAGCTAAAAATAAAATGTGGCCCTTCCACAGTTGAAGGACAAATTATTAAGAGGTCATTAATATCAAGAAAGGAAGCACTTTCAATAGAAATTATACAACCTTCTCTATTTCCTCTCACTCTATCAAAAACCAGATTCTCCCTGATCCCTATCCTGAGCTGGGTGAAAAGCTAGGAGTTTAATTCGTAAGATACCAAGCAAGCTCAGCTTGAACACAGCAATCTAATAGCATCTAGAAAATCTAGCAGCACTGCAAGTTACCACATGACTTGCTCCTTCCTATATCCTCTAGTGACAGGCTCCAGGTTTCCAAGAATTATACTGCTAGTTATGAAAAATTGACCAGCTTTTCCTTCAACATCCTCACACAGCCATTCTCACTCAGCACCACTAGCATTTATCAAGATGCATAGCCCTGTTGGCACTCAAAAATGGATGTGGTTTGACCTTTTTTGTTGTCCAAAGACATGAATAGCAACCTGAGTCCAGCTACTATCAGTCACAGAGTCTCTCCTAGTTTTCTTTCAGAGAGAATTTCATAACAAAACCAGAATAGTCAAGGGAAGTATGAAACTATTATTGAAGAGTGGTTCATTTCACACATATTCTAAAGTCCCCCTCCCTTCCCCTCAAAAGGGACAGAGTATGCTTATAATTAGAGGAACAAACCTTCTACTTGATTGCTCATTCATTCTAGTACAGGCAAAGCTTCGGTTCTTGTTTCCTATTTTTAGCAGTCTGCAGGCTTCTTCAGTGCTCTGAACATTAATCCACTTTAAATCTGCAAAAAGAGATCTTTTACACACACTTCTGACCATCAGAGAGATTCTGTGAAACTGCCCAGGCCATAAAAGAGTACTATTACCTTTAATGTAAAAATTTCCTCCTTGATCCTCACAAATTCTCAAAACTCTGCGTCTTTGAGTTTTCGATGTAGATAAAATATTTAATAGGTCGTACACATACTCATTATAAATTTCACAAAAGGAAATCCACACAGCTGCTTGTGTTCTTTGGGGCATATTAGCCCTATGAATGTCAAGTGGAGTAAAGTTCTCTGCTAACCCAAAACAGAGGAAGAGTTTGAAGATCAACTCATTGACAGATTTTAAATCAGTATATATATTCTTCTAAAAGGACCTATAGAAACTGCTAAAAGAAGGCTTAGATACATCTGTGTTGTACAATTAGATACACATGGATAACTTCAGCTTTACTCAAAAACGTTCACATTTCTCAGCAGTCATCTTTTACAAGAATATGCCCAAGTTCTAAACTGATGGCCTTGCTTTCTCACAGACTTCCAGCAGTTTACACATCATATTTGCAAAACTAAGTCTCCCTCTTCCCCCGAAAAAGAGTGAAACTATCAAAATATTTTTATATAGATGCCCTTTCTACAGAGGAAAGAGACAAAAATTCGGTCAAAGCCTATATTTATATATATTTATATTTACTATATTTAGTAGTATATATTTATATTATATATTTATTATATAACAAATACATTATCTCTAGTATATTATTTTATATTTATATATTATATGTATATATACGTGTATTTACAATATTTACTTTGAAGTACAGCATAGGGAATTTTTTAATCCACTGATAATTTTTTAACCCACTAATATTTCTTCATTTATGCTATGTTTCCACCCCCCCCCACAACAGTTTTCCACTTTACCTAGGGAGTTAGAAGGGTGATTGTCTGAAGTACAGTTAGAAGAATCCAGCTTTACATCACAGGAATTTGTTATAGTATTTGAGATGCTCTCTGTCTCCTTGAGAAAATAAGAGACTATTAAATCCACCCGAACAGACAATGAGAAAAGAAGAAGTTAAAAATGACGGCAATTCCAGTACTTAAGATTTAAATATTGAAGTAGTATTAAGCTACCCTCACTCTGGCTGAAAGTGAAATGTTTTTTAAAAACACTGAACTATAATCAATAAATGCTCTTTCCATCACATGAATTATTGCCTGCTGCTACTCCCAGCAACCAATTTTGGCAGCCAGCTGCTGCTAACTCTGGAGACTTAACTTCAGAGTCCTGGGAGAAAAAGGATTCTGTAAGACTGCAACAGCCCAGAATGTCTTTATGAGCTATTGACCAAACCTGAACAGTGCTTCAGTCATCCAAAAGAACTGGTGAAGCTTCCTCCATTAACTGCCAAGGTAGTAGGACTTAAATTATGATAAACCAACACTATGTTGCCTTAATTCAGACTGAACTCGAAGGCCATGAAAAATAGACAACAGCATAGTTTCTTTAAATACACACATTTGCTGAATTTCTTTACACCAACAGAATTGCCTTAAACCTGCCAAGATTCACTAAAGCACAGCCTTTCGGTTACCTCTGGAAAAACTGATGTAACAAAGTAGCAACTCCCACTGGAGTCCAGCATCTTTACATATTACCTCTCTCTCCGTATTTTATAGCCCCTATAAATTAGGACATTCACCCTGATTTCTCTTTCCTGAGAGAGGGTCATCCCACAGTAGAAGAGAGCAGATCCAGAGAAGTAAACCTTATTATTAGAGCTATTCAAAAGCAGCACTAAGTTGATCATGGATTGACTACAGATGCCAATGTTACCCACTTGGTATATCCAAACCAGAATTCTTACAGAGAGGCACAAAGCCACAGTTTGAGATCTTCCATTTTAAAGATAAATAGCATAGAATAGAATTACAACAAAATCATACAAGGGACCATTTTGCAAAAGCTGCCCTGTCTATATGATTGTGTTTCTTCAGTATTAGAAGTCTAACCACAGCAGGGATCCTATTCATTGATTGTGAAGTGCCAAGCAGTATAGGGGACTGACACACATGGTATCTCATCTATGCATTCCAGAAATGCAGGTGAATTTAGAAAACCCAGTACCACATTACTAGTGCATGTGATAAGTTTTGGTAAAGGTTTCGTGAAGAAACTGAGTGAATTAACTTCTGCCACACCGCTCTTCAAATGAAATACAGAAAAGAGCACAAAGATGTCTACCTAAAAACAAGTGGGAACAGGAACTGACATTGTTTGCCAAAAACAGAAGCTGACATTTAATAGAAAATACAAGAAGAGGTGGGAATAGGAATGCACATAAAGCATCTTTTAATCCAGTAAACAACAGTGGTTAATCCCAGGAAGACAGCCAGGAAAGGGAAGGAAAGAGAGGGTATGAACCATGCTAAGCAAGAGTAGTTGCAGCAGTACTGCATACAGAACATAAACAGTAGGACATTAAGCGCTGCAGTAACTCAGAGCAGTTAAAACCAAGAGAATGAAAGGAACAGCAAGGTCTTTCTGTATGACATGTAAACTGAGCCTGGGAAATGAGCCTACAGAAATCCGTTTCACCAAAGCCAAGCCCACCAAATCGTATCTGCTCTCAGATTACAGCTTGAGAAAGCATCCAAACAGTGATGCTATTCATTCACAAGCTATCAAGAAGCACAGCTTCAGAACTGGGGATCATTGAGCTATCTCTGTGGAAGCGTTGTAACACATAAACAAGGTCCTGTCATGCAATAGTTTCCTGATTCATTTTTACCTGTCCTTCCTAAAGGAGCGTTGCTCTCTTTTCACTGCAGTGAATCAGCATCTAGATCACCTACTGCAATATTCAGTTACTAAGCTATAAGTAAGGCAGATCATGATTTAACAGAAGGAAATATAGAATTATCTTAAAATAAGATATTGACCTTTTGTTCCAGACCCTGGGCTCCTGCTTGTTCTTTTCAAGGCTGTAGCTCCCATAAAATTTTTAAGTGTATTTACTTTCTATCCTCTTAACCATTTCAACTTTTCTTTAAGACCCCTCATCCTCTATGCACATACGCATACAAAGAAACACTTTCAAAATAAATATGTAATATTTCAAATCTTTCAGATTTTTCATCTGACATACTTCCTCAAGAGTTAACCAGACTCAGACTAAATAAAGTTTTGGGTTGCAGTGTTTAAATTAAGCAACAGAATTTAGAGTGGAACTTTACATATGAATTTGAATCATAGAAGAATATTTTTTTCAGCGTTAACTGTAGTACTTAAACAAGGTTAATATTAAAGACCACAGAAAAAAGAAAACCAATCATTATTTCTATACATCCCAGAATAAATTTAGAGTTGCTTTGAATGATAACCACCTGAGCCTACTGCATTCTGGGATTAGATGCACAGAATCACACTTCAGGGGAAAATGTTCTGAACAAAAGGAAACTGACAGCAAACTGCAACTGGACTTTAAAGTATAAAGTAGTCCCAAATACATGGATGTCCATTTTCTGGTGAGACAGTTTCTTACCATAGAAACAGAAATTACTAGAAAATAAGAACAGGAGGTTGCCACAGTAAAGACTTGTCTATTCTACCTACAGTCTTCAGAGACCAGCCTTAGTCACATACTATCCCCTAAGGCAGAAAGGAATCCTTTTAGGACATTCATTTTGTGGCATCTCGCTTCACTTGGTGACTCAAAGTTTCTTTATGAGGTTACGTAAATCACAGGTTTATAAACTTCTTAATCTGCCTTAAGATTGTCTTCCACCAAAGGAGACTCTCCCTGACTTCTTCACTGCATCTGCTAAGACAGAGCCATCATCTCTCCTGAGCTACTACAAACATTCGAATGACTGCACCAAGATCCAGCCTAGGAACCCCACCTACTTCACAAGAACCAGGTTTTAGATTGGTCATGTAGCTCTCTTACTTTTCAAAGGCTACTGTCACCACAGCATCAGAACTGCTCCTCTAAAGAGGAGATTTCTCTCTAGAAATTGAGATTTTGGCTTTGCGATGGTTTTTGGTTTGAACTGTGTGCTGCAGAAAATTCTTCCAGTTTACCCTGACCTCCAAAACCAGCCAATTGTCTTATTATTCCAAGGTTCACCAAGTATGAATACTATAGATTTATATATGTAAAGAATCAATAGTGGAATAAAGACTTTTAAAACTTTCTGTTTTACAAAACAGCTTTAAGAAACATTTGGTCACCAACCTCTTTCAGTGATGCAAGAATAGAAGCTTTTAAGGCTTCCTCTTGCTTAACTTGTTCATCTTCTAGTTTCCTAACATCGTTGCTCAAATATGGTTTAAAGTTCATCTTCAGGTAATGTCTTCCTCTTATGTGGTTAAAAATCACATCAAGTGAGCGAGGTAAAATACCAAGATCCTTTGAAGTCCCTTAAAAATATTTAAAAATTGAGCGTAGACAGTCACGTAAGCTTGTCATTGGTTTTGACTTGGTTTTTATGCATGCAAATATTTTATACCTTGGATAGTGAATGTCTTGCCTGCATTCGTAACTCCATAAGTAAATACCAGTCCATTCACTCCATTAACATATGCTCTTACAATATCTTTCATTGAGCCTTCAAAAAATTCACTCTGAGTAGTTTCTGGTCCAAAGACCTAGGATAAGGGGAAGAAAGGAAGAAAGAAAGAAGGAAGGAGTGACAAACAGGACAAAGAAGTTTGATAAGCCAAAATATTAAGGACTGATTAGAAATTACTAATTTTTGAGAGTAAGCTGGGTAAGGGACACCAGCTTAATTTCCTGTCTTGTATGATCCCCTTCTGATCCAACGTTTTCTGCTGGGTTCTCGCAGGAAACCTGCTTAATTCTGTGAGGCACTCAGGCTTGCACTCCTTTTTGAATATTTTCCTGCTCCTAAAATAAACTGCTCAGAATTCTATTGAGCACATGCTGTTCAGTGGATACTTTCAAGAGCTCTGCTGGTGATGTAAAACTCCCTCCTCACTCTTCACCAGGGACCCACAATTGAAAATCAGCAGAGATGTAATGCTGAAGAAATCAGCATTATAATGGTCTAAAAAACTCAATCCCTGAAACTGTTTATCTTTTGGTACCGTAAGAACAGAACTTCTTGTTAAAGTTAAGAAGTTTGCTTTCAGTATAGGAGGTTTAAGCAATCAAGCTGCTAATCTTTCAAAAGGAAGTTACTAAATACACGCTTACATAAATTCCTACAAACATAAGGTTTCCTGTAAGACTTCTGAAATAAAAGCACCTGCAGGAACAGCAGAACCACAGAAAGTTTGTGCCTACAAGATGTTTCTGTAGCATCTAATCAAAGAAAACAACAGACATGCCAAAGAAGCTTCCTTGTCTCATCTAATAGGCACCTCCATTGTAATACAGCTTTCCTGACAGCTTAACAGTAATTAATAAGCAGTCTTTTTTTAAAAAAAAAAAAAGGTAATACCACCACATGTAATTAAAAGAAGAAAAATCACATTGCATGACATAATACAAAATTCAGCTTTCATTAGAGTGAAAAAAAAACACCAAAAATTAGAATGGCCTACCTGAGAAAAGGTGAAGCTGTGCACAGCATGACCAATCCCTCTTTCACTGTTTTTCATTGCAGAAGACTCTTTGGGTGCATTAAGAATTACTGTCTGGGCATCTTCAATAGTTACACAACCCTTAAAAAACAAGACAAGGTAAAGCAAAATACAACATAAAATTATTCAGGAAGAAAGCTGTCAGAACAAAACAAAAAATGAACACCCCCCTCCAACAAACCTCCAGAAGCCTAGTGTCTTCACCCACTCACCAGAGCTACCAAAAGTCCCACAATTTACATATATCATCTTGAGGCATGTCACTACAGAGATATTCACTTCACATGAAAGTGAGAGGATAGACAAAGTCAAGGCAATACTCTGGGGTTTTCAAAGAGGTAGAAGCTTTTACTAGCATTCCTTCCAGCAACCTTTCCTTGGGAATACTTTCTAAACCCTCATATTTTGTGATTGTGACTTGCACAATCACTACAAAAACAAAATTACATAGAAATCTACTGTTTTTCCACATCAGTCATTTTCAGTGTGAAACAGACTAAGAGCAGAATTAACAAAGCGAGGTAAGTCTGAAGCATTATCCTTTGATTGATACATAGTGGTACCGATAATGAAAGAAACTGAATTAGTTTCAAGTAATTTGATTGTTATTTCTCAATTAAGTAAAGGTGAAATGCAATTACCAAACACTCACTAGCTAGATAAATGTAGGATGGAGTGTTAAAGGAAAATTTATTTTACACCAGACTGGCTACCAAAGATGCATCATCTGAAAGGACTGATTGTAACTTAATCTGACATTTATGTTCAGAGACTGGCCAGAACTTCTAAAACCAATAATCCATGTGTGGTATGTACATGGCAAGTACTGTTGTTCCTAGGAGCCTCAATTCATAAGTCTGATTATTAACTGATATAGAAGCTCTATGCCAGTAATTAACTGGTACAGACCTCACAGCAGCCAACAACTTGCTCACCAGGAAATAAGAATGCGCAAGCACTGATCTCTTCCCTCTGGTGACCAGTGACAAGACATGAAGGAATGGCCTGAAGTTGTGTCAAGGGAGGTTTAGTTTGAAAACTAAACCAACAGAGGGTGGTTGAGCACTGGAACATGTTCCTCAGGGAAGTGTTCACAGCACCAAGCCTGACAGAGTTCAAAAAGCATTTGGACAACACTCTCAAGGTGTGACTCTTGGGGCTGCCCTGTGCAGGGCCAGGAGTTGGACTTTGATGATCCTTGCAGGTCCCTTCCAACTCAGCTTATTCTGTGATTCTGAGGAGCTCTAAAAAACTGCTTTCTGATTTAGACCAATCACCTGCTCACTGTGCCAGACCCTGAACCTATATAGACTTTAACATTTCTTCCACATCACCAGGGACAGGAATGCAGGTCAGATGTACTAAAACCCTAGAGAGCTACAGAATAATCCAGGATCTGCAGCATGTGCCATCAGCTGCCACCAGCCTCCCAGAAGCCTGCAAGAAGTGACAAAGTGTAGTCAGATCTGCAGAGGGGGAAGCCAGCTGGTAACAATTCACTGCACTTGCCTCCCCCAGCTAACCCTGCAGGTAAGTTGGCAGGAGCAGCACCATTTCTGGCACTGTACACATCATTCATATCCAAAAACCACAACTACCTGGTTTCCCACAAATGACTCTGGAGAATTGCTGGCAGGAGTAGAGAATTACACCCAGAACTCCTAAGCTTTACTTCCATAAATCATTATCTCTAAAAGCATCAACTGATCATCTAACCTGCTGATTGCCTTTGTTTAAAGCATCAGCCTACAACTACAAGAAATAGGTCTTGGGTTCTACTTCTTTTTTTTTCTGTGCCACATATTTGGAACAAAGATGCTTTCCTGAAAATTATGCATGGCAAGGAAGAATAAAAGACCTAAAAATTAAATTTATCTGCTTGATTTAATGATTAGGAAGTGAGGTCTACTTGACTGTTCTGAGTGCATTTCTTCCCTTTGTTACCAAGCATTTCCTTTTTGGATTCAGGTGATAGCAAAGACAGGAGAAAACTCCGAAAAGTTGGAAGATCTTTCAATCACTCTGTTTTTGGAGGCTGAGAAAAAAGCCTTAATCCCATGCAAAACAGATTCTACAGCTAATAGGTTGGAAGTTCAACTAGCTATTTCAGCCTGAACTGCATGAAAACAAAAAAAATTAGTACAAACTTCAATGTTCCCCCCCGGCTTTTAAGAAACGTCTCGCTCCAAAGAGGAAAGTGCTAAACAACTCACGAAACAACTTGATTTTGCAAATCAATTTACACTTGGAGCCAGCTCAGACTGAGGAATTGACCAAACTGGAAGCACTGTGGAAGTACACACTATTCAAGGAGAGCTGACCAAGCAAAGACAAAGGGAAGGAGGCGGGGAAAAGCATTATTCAAGTGAAAATGATACAAAGGTCCCAACTCTAGGAGATCAAAAGCAAGAATGCATTTTTAAAAAGCAATTTACAAGAAGCAAATAAGAACTAATATTAAATCCTTCTTAGAGCTCTTCAAGCTGACCTCTCTTCAACCAGAGAGCCTGCAAAGACAAGGGCTGAGAGATGACACAGACACCTTGTCCTCCAAAGACAGCTAAAGGAATTCTTTGCATCAGTGGTCAAAATGAGGGGAAGGGGAGCAGTTCTTCATGTTTGTACACGTGTGTGTAAAATGCTGAAGCATCTGGATCTGATAGTGTAGAGGTTGCAGAAGATTTTTGACAGGCTGAGCAAAAAGTCACCAGGATGAGGCAATAGGAGATTATTCAAGCATTTCAAAGAAACTCAAGGGTCAGATACTCCAATTATGCCTAGAATTGCATCATCTCTCCCATGGAACTCCTTTGTATCTTGAGAACTACACAGAGTGGACACCAATTTTTAAATAATGCACCCAGTGGAATTTTGAAGAGCTACACGTGTGCATGTCCATACCATAAAAATTATTAAAAGTCGTGGGGGTGGGGAAAAAAAAAAAATCTTGCATCTATCCAGGTGCCAAATAATTCCATGTGGGGGCAGTACATGGCTTATATAAAAGAAAGCTCTGCCTTACAAAACTGTTCATTCAGGGGAGAAGAAAAATGTTATTTCTTAGTTCTACAACAAACCTGGGAGTCATGGCTTTCAAGCTCTGCTATAGAAAAAGGCCTCACTCTCAAGAAGACTTTCAAAGGCTCATATACCTATTCATTAAAAAGAAGAAAGACACAAAACACAGTTATAATTGTCACTTTTTAAACAGAACAGCCCCAAATCATATCAGCATATATATCTGATACAGTGTTTCCTATTTTATATTAATGTCTCACGTTTTCCTTTCATGTCAAGTTCAGACACTAAGCTTTTATTTCCTTCTTCACTTTCTGTTGTCCTTAAGTAACCCTTTTTTTGTGTGCCCTCCCCCACTCCCCACCTTTTAGCATTCTTTCTCGACAAAGACAGTATTTGGATTTTAAAAGAGCACACTAGCAGAGGCACAAACTGCAGTGCTTCCACCTTCTGGTCTCCCGCTGTACTGAATTCAAACTGTGTTATTCTAAAAACTGCTACATAGCACTGCACTTGCATTTTGCATGGAGCATGTTCAGTTAGCACTGACACATTCTTAGCCTCAAGAGACCACTTCCTTAGCACCATCCAGGCACCAGACCATCATCTTCCTCACAGTAACAACCAGGCAACCGCTCTCAGTTGCTCAGGTGGCCTTTTCGATCCCCTCACCAATATACAAAAGAATTCCCACCCAGGTACAGCAATAATAGCAGGGAGCATTTTACAGGGATCCCAGCACCCTTCCTTTCCCAAGGAGCTTCACTCTTTGCTTTGGCAACGTTTCATTCAGCAGATGAATTTACTAGAGTTCTCCACAGACGTGTTGTGACCAGCGCTAATCAGACAAAATGAAGTCATCTGAGGAAAAGTCACCCAAGGAACATATCCCTCTAAAAATGCATAGTTGGGTCTATTATCTTCTGCTCGAGCACAACAGGGTATTAGAGATTTTTATTTCCAAGCACCTAATGAGCTTTCGCTTCAAGGATCCATGTATTTTTTACAGCTCATTAAAAAGAACAGCACAGTCTCATTACATTCAAATTGCAATTACTGAAGTCCTTTACTTTTTTTTTTTCCCCCTCAAAGTTTAGCACAGCACATCGTATAGCATTGACCACGTATCTGCCTTTGGTGCAGGCTATGATCTGAGTGTAAGCAATGAGAAATAAGCAAAAGAATTAAACACGTATCGGGGCAGAGGAGTACGGCAGTTCTTACCAAAGAAACATTTGTTAAAGCTTAAAAAAAACCCCAAAATCCACGAAAAAACAACCCAGCATCACCAGAAGACACGTGGGAAAACCAATCCCCACCTGCTGTTCCTCCGCATTAGGCAATACTGTTGACTCCAAGGGTGAAGGTTTACCCTCTACACTCAGAAAAGAAACCGATTCCAACACATCACACGCTTCCGTGGAAATATAGTTTTTCCCCTCATCAGCCATTGTTCTCTGCAAAGGAACTTGTAAGAAAAGGGGGGGGAAAAGCGCCATCATTTTCTCAGAGAACGGAAAAAAATGCACATGGAGCATAACAAAGATGGGACCAGCTCGTATATAGAAACGAGCACTTCCGAAGAGAACAGGGTAATCTAGAGAAGCCTGGGGAGTACGAATTTTAAAAAACCAACCAAACAAAAAAACCACCACCACCACGTCGCAGGTTACACTAGGAAACACACAAGGGAAAGTGCGCTAACAGCCTCAGCTGGGCACTGCTCTCATCCACCTGCAGCCCCCCTCCCTGGAAGGCTCAACACCCGCGGGCACTCAGGGTGAACCCGGCCCGGCTCCCGCTCCCTTTCCCTTCCCGGGAGCGCCGCTACCTTGGCGCGCGCGGGAACCCGCCGGGCGGGCCGCGCAGGGAGGGGCATTTTGGGGAGAGAGGCGGGCGCTGATTGGCCGAGCGCGGGGGGAGCGGGGCGGCCACGGGAGGAACTCCCTCCGCCCGGCAGGGGGCGCTGCCGTACAGCGCATGGCTGTGGAGCCGCCGGCTCGGGCGGGAGGGAAGGGGGAACGGGCGGAGCGGGATGGAGCGGAGCGGGACGGAGCAGCGTGTCCTCCAGCCGCAGGGTTTGCTTATCGTCCTTAATAAGGCATGGCGGTAAAGAAGAGGTTTGAACCGACCGCCGGGCGGCCAGAGGAGGAGGGTTGCGCTGCCTGACAGAGGAGGAGGGGAGGGGATGGGGGGGGGGGGGGAAGACGCGGGTACCTAAATGTTTCCATCCGAGCGAGTTATATAAAGTCAGCGTGGGTGTTACGTAACCGTTCCGGCACTGCCGCCTTGTAGGAGTAGAAAACGAAATAGAAAAGAAATAAAATCGCGAAACGTGCGGGTGGCGCGAAAGCCAGGAGTGTGCAGGTCAGGGCCGGCGTGCCGCGGGGAAGGCGGGATGGGCCTGAAGGAACCCCCGGCAGCCCAGCACCTTCGACAGGCTAGGGATCGATCAGCCCGGTAACAAATGTAAAGCCCTCCTGCGTGAGCCGGCCCGTTCGCACAGGAGGCAGGCTGCAGCATTTCTACACAGTGCGGGACCCAGACACAGAGGCTGCATCTGTGTTTATGGGTACGTTGGGGACGAGTGAAAAGGCATAGGAAAATGGTCCTTGAAGTGCCGCAGCTGAAGGAAGATCGATCGATGGGATTTCAGGTCATTTAGGTGTGTTTAAGGGGCACCCTCGAAGTCAGAGGTACAGCCAGATGTAAGCAGATAGAAAACTGTTCCACAGTTTTGATCAGCAGGGAAAACCAAAGGCAGAAATTGTGTCAAACCCAGCCAGGCGTGCCTAGATCCCTCCAAGTGCTTTCAGTCACAGGGCTACTCTGGTAACGAGGAGGAGGACTACTTGAGTACAAGTAACTTATGTCAGTGAGTGCAACTTATCTCTATGTGCCACTTGTTTGCCCATTTATTCCTGTAAAGAGCAACCCATATAACACAAATAATTTTAAAAATACAGCTGTTAAGTATTTGACAGGCATCTTGTGGCATATTTCCGCATATTACCAGTGACAGACGTTGAGGAAGACACAGGTGTTTTGTGTTGGGGAGTATTTCCCCCTCTGCTCACATTGTTGTTTCTCAAGGAAGTAGGCTTGACACAATCTGTTCATATTAACTTGCTCACTTCCCTTCTACCAAAGCTCTCAAGCCTGCTTGAGGGTCAGAATCTTTGTAAGGCCTTAAATTTAAGGAAAATGAAGGCCTCTCGTATTTATCTCTTGAGTAAGAAAGCTCAAGCTTTGGTGAGTTTTAGGTCTTAGCACACATAAACAGGACCTGAAGCTGCTTGCAGAGAACCGCTACTTGTTTTAAGTAGAATTCAAGTTCTCTCCTATGCTTGCAGCAGAAGCAGCAACCTGATCCTTAATGGATTAAACAAAACTGTTTTCTATAATTCTGGGCTTTGTTTAGTTGGTTTAAGAATTAATCACAGTTCCTTCGAGAGACTTAAAAGCAGCAACAAAAATGGCTCTTTTGTTGCTTTACATACGAAGCTTACTCTTAGCATTATTATCTGGGGAAATCTAAACCTGAAAAGACAACTAGGCAGTTCCATAGTTCAGTTCTGTGACTCTACATGCATGTCAAAAGAATAAACTTGTTAAATTCAATGTGTTCACTACAAATTATGAAGTTTTATAACTAGCACCACCAGGATCCTTTGATTGTAACACACGTGGGGAAAAAAATCCAAATAAGCTAAGCGTTAGTTGAGTCTTGCACAGCAAGAACCAAGAATTGAAAACTTGGTAATTTTACCTAAATTTCAATTTTAATACAGGTACTTGTCTGTGTATAAACTTAAGATTTCAGCCAAAAATCAAACCCTTAAATTATTAA
The DNA here is from genome assembly GCF_029207755.1 of Chamaea fasciata. Lineage (NCBI taxonomy): Eukaryota > Metazoa > Chordata > Aves > Passeriformes > Sylviidae > Chamaea > Chamaea fasciata. Next base: position 39,144,229 of record NW_027094086.1, on the reverse strand, counting down.
AAATATCTTTCTCATTAAGTGCTGCACAGCTGTATAGTTGCCAGTCTCCAATGAAACCAGGATGCCCCAGTTTAATTTTCCTGGTGTTTACAGCTGGCATATTCTTCCTTAAATATAGAGTCCTCTTACACAGCATTCTGCCTGTGGTTTCTGTTGTCCTTCTTCACAAAAACCACCAAAGAACCATCTCTTGGTACACGTAAGAAAAGAAACAAGTGACGAAAATTAGTAAATCGGCTTTATTCAACAATGGCCGTCATTTAGGCGTCGGCAATGGTGACTTCAACTTCTACGCCTGGTTCGATGCTGATGGAAGTGATCTGCTTCACGATCTCCGAAGGGCTGTGCAAGTCAATGAGCCGCTTGTGGATCCGCATTTGGAAGCGATCCCAGGTCTTGGAACCCTCACCACAAGGCGTCTTCCTGGTAGTGATCCGCAGGGTCTGGAAAGTTAAACACAAGGTATTTAAGTGATGCACTGACAGGAGTCATCTACGATCATACAAAAAGACAATCACCTACAAATTCTGCATGGTAACTATGCCATTGGAAAGTTACCTATTAAGTTATGGTCTACTGATGTTAACACTCCTTCCCTACGTATTTAATTTCATTCAAGAAATGAGTTCATTATTAAAATAAATTGAACAGAAAAGCCCCTTACACATTCAACATGTTTTGCACTTAACAGTTACCCCAGGTGTCAAAGCAACTTGTGAAATCATCTTTTTACAATGGGTCACCTTCGGTTTAGTAGCACTGCTTTTCAACTCACCTTGTGTCCTTCAAAAAACCATGATTTTAGGCATACAGCTGTAGAAAGGAAACCAACTTTTAAAACAGGAAAACACTGCCAAGTACCTTGGTGGGCATGCGAACAGGTCCCTTCACCTTCAGGTTTTTTTCCTTAGCACCTCTGATCAAGTCAGCACAGACTGAAAAAAGAACATGCAGTAAGGTCAGGTTTGCATTTTACCTGTTTGATTTTTTAAGCAAGTATTTTAAACGTGATGTTGGCTCAGAATAGCGTATGAGTGATCACTGCCATTCATTTTAAGCATTATCCTCATAGCCAACCATGTACAACTGGAAGTGTTGTGACATGATAAGCAAAATCGTGGTGCAACAATAAGCAAAAGCCATTACTACAAGTTTAAACTGTATTAGCAGCCTGAAGATCCTGCATATAGTAACTTCTTTTACATTTTTATCCTATGTTTAAACAGGTAGTTCCTAAACAAGATTAAAATTCTTTAAAGAATGTTATACTAAACTCTTCATAATACAAATGACAAAATATTGATAAACCAGTGCCTTTCATTTCTTATACATTCAAAGCATGATAACTATTTCAAAATTCCCCATAAGAACTAAAGGGAAGAAGCTGCCCTCTCTTACATTAGTCATTATAACATAAGTTTGCTGCATAATGAAGACCCCCGAAACACTAACTTTCATTAAAAATTAAATCAGAATTCACTTTTAGGTGTATGAAGCACTTTGGGTTGGCTTTGCAAGCCAAGGCACATACAAAAAGGCAAACAATAACATCTTTAATTACAACAGGTTTCAATACATTGTATTTTGCAATGCCTTACATGGCAACTATTATTCATTACTTGACAAGCTACCCAGGCAAACAGAAGTACGACTCACCCTTCTCCAGTGATTTTACATTCCGACTTGTCAGCGTAATCCTAATGCGATGAATCGCCACCTCTTGTTCCACAGGTGCCTTGCCAGTATCTTTAAACGCCTAAAATGTTGAAGTTACAAATATCAGACACTACAACAAACACCAACTAACACTATCCACTGCCTCTCAGAAACAGATTTCCAAAGTGTAAAGAACAATTCAGCTATGGGACTATTTAACGCCACTGACTAGAAGAGCTATCTGAAGGGCATGGCAACATGGTAGAAATAATGGAAGATAATGAAAGGGGAAAGTCCTAACTCCAAGGAAAAGCAATTTTTTTAGTGTCTAACTGCATCTCAGGGTGGGAAGCTGCAAGCACACCCTTCCCTGGTTCACCTATATACAGCTGGCACAAACATTCCTTTACCTCCAAAAAAATAAAAAAAAAATAAAAAAAATAAAAAAAAATCAGTCTTCATGTATCTTGCAACTTAACCTCACCACAAATGAAGCAGCAGACTTGATCAACAAACCTGCAACAACTCACACCACGAGAAAAAAAAAAAGGGGGGGGGGGGGGGCACCCGGCCAGAAAGACTAATTCGGCCACTCGGGGAATTGATTTGAGGAGCTTAAGCAATGAAACGTTTGCAAATAATGGGGCACTAGTGTGAGTTAAGTGAGCTGATGAAACAGGAGCAAAAAAACGGATAAAGGTCTTAAGAAAAGAGGAATGAAATACATATATATATATATGAATGTATGTCTCTATAAAAATAGAAATAGGGGGGTTCCCCAGAGGATGAAGCCACGCTCTTCTCGGTGGTGCCGACCAGTAAGACAGGAGGCAACGGGCAGAAACTGATGCACAGAAGTTCCACCTGAACATGAAGAACTTCTTTACTGTGCAGGTGACTGAGCACTGGAACAGACTGCCCAGAGAAGGTTGTGTGTGGCGTATCCCTCCCTGGACATATCCAAGAGCCGTCCGGACTCAATCCCGTGCCATGTGCTCTAGGATGACCCACTGTGGTCCCTTCCAGCTTGACCTATTCTGTGATTTTGTGAAATGCGGGATGTCGCACTGATGATGAGGTGCTGCCCGCCGCACTAACTGACCACGTCCCCCACCAAGGGCCGCCTGTAAGGGCAGCTCCGCTCACGCCGGGCCGCGGCCGCCTCCCCTCCGCCTGCGCTTCCCCGCCGTGCGGCTCCCGAAGGGAACGGCACTGCCGGGCCCACGGGCCGCCCTCCCCGCCCGCCGGCTCGGGGTGAGCTCCGGGAGCCGCCCCAGCAGCCAAGGACCCTCCGTGCACCGCCGGGAAGCGCCGCGCTTTCCCGGGATCGAGGGCCTGCACCGCCCGGGCGGGCACGGCAGCCATGCGGCGGGGCCGGCGCGGCAGTCCCGCTCCCTGCCCCGTCCCTGGCGCTCCCCCGTCTCACCATGGCGGCAGCGAAGCCTTCCTGACCGACTTATTCCCGGGCTCGGGCGGCGCGGGGCCCAGCGAACAGCGGTGAGCCAGGAAGCGGCGACGGCGGCGCGGGAGAGGCGGGCGCGGCGGCGGCGGGCGCTTATATAGAGGAGCGGCGCCGCCTCCATCCGGGCGCTGCGGGACCTTTCACCCGCCTGCCGGGCGCGGAAGCGGCGGGGCAGGCAGGCCGGGCTGGCTCTCCTTCCTGTGGGCATGGTGGCCCTGTGGTCCCGGCTGGTGGCCAGTGGAGAGGGGTCCGGGCCGCCAGCTGCAGTGCTCTCTCCTCGGACTTGGCCCGTCCTGCGGGACACAGCGCCCTACCCGCTCGGGTGCCGCGGGCATCTTGGCCTCCTGCTCGCCTTTCCCGGGAGATTTCGGCGTTCTGCTGGGGGGAGGGGCGGGATTTGGCCCACAAGCGAGGCTTTCCAGTGATAGCGAGCCTGTTCCCGTCTGAGCCTTTGGGTCTTTTTATCTTCTTTCATTACTGAACGCGACAGGACGAGAGGACATGGTCTTAAGCTGTGCCACCGGAGGTTTATGTTTTGAGGGATTTTTGACATTTGAGGGATTTATTCATAGAATGGGCGATTAGACATTGGAATGGGCTGCCCGGGGAGATGGCCGGCACTGTTCCTGGGGGTGTTTAAGGAAAGGCTGGACGTGCCCTGGTGTAGTTGAACGTGGTAGTGTTCGGACACAGGTCGGACTCGATGGTCCCAGAGGTCTGCTCCAGCCCGGGTGATTCTGTGATTCTGTGATTCTGTAAAGTGGAGCTGCGAGAGCAGAGCTTTTAAGGAAAAGCGCTCGTTTTATTCATGCTGAAATTTAAGAACATAATTTAAGTAAATGAAATTTTTAATGGAAGTTCCATTATCTGTTTACGTTGGGCATTGGAGAGTTATTTTTTACTGAGCATTGTCTTTGATTTGGCCTGGACAGTGGTAATTGTTAGTCCTAAACCAAGCGTTTTGCTTAAAATATGTCTGTTTCATGTTACATCACTGGAGAACCAGAGAAACGTGTATTGAGATGATGGCTTATAGTAGAGTCACTATGACTGTCTTTAAAAATTAATAATTAAGTTCTAATTTGGAGTTCTGTCCAGGAATCATAGACATGTATAGTGTCAGCATAAGTACTACACCTCTGGAAGCTTAGTTACTACTACAGTTATTCAAGAAAGCTTACTTGGTATTTTAAAATAAGCTTACGTTCAGCTATCACACTCTGCTTTTATATATATATATTTTTTTTCCCTACCAGTTGCTTTAGAAGTCTTCATTTGGTTCTTAAACCTCATGTGGTGCAGTTAACTTTTATATGCCAACTATTCCATTGTTTAGGCTTGTTTGCACTTGGGTGATACGTACTCCTTGAAATCTCTAATTTACTGATATCTTCTTTGAAAGTACCAGATGCTGTATTCTGATAAAGCAGCTACAAGAAATGTGGATACAGAAGTCGTCATCCTGTTGCTGTTTCCTGAAATGTAGCAATATTTTTTGCCATAGGAGATCAGTACTTGAAAATCTGTTTTGATGATAGTCACGTTTCTCTGGTCTCTTCCTCCCCGCAATGAAAACATCATTTGGTTCTGGTGGTTTGTTTTCTGAGCCATTTAACAATTACATATATACTGTTTTTGAACTCATACACAAGGAACCCATGTTTATTCTGTTACCAGCTATTCCAGCTACTTCCTGAGGAAGTTTTCCATCTATAAGTGTTTTAAATTCATCACTCTTAAATATGTGACCTCACTGTGATCATGTTGAAGCACTTAGTTTTCCAGTAATCCAGATGGTTCCTAATCAGCAGTCTTGCTGCACTATTTACTTAGAGCTTTTATGAATGTTCTTGGTAAACTTTATTTCCAGATAAAATACTGAATACCTTGCTGCCATAAACTAATTTCTGTGGGATTCAATTAGAAATATATCTGACTGACACAGACCGGTAGCCTTAATTTGCTTGCAATTAACTGTATGTGCACTACTGTGCCAGTTTCTTTGTGTCGTACTGAAAAAGTCAGTGTGCAAATGTGTTCCATCAACACTGTTCCTATTGTCTACCAAATAAATTCTGTAATTGCATGAGAAAAAAAAAAGTAATTCCAAAAAGATACGTTTTCCATACATTTAAGCTGTGTGATTCAAGTACAATCTGCTCATTTAGTTCTTGTTCCTATATGAAGAGGTTGGTTTGGGTTTGTTTTTTTTCCCCTGGGATTAAGGCGAGGTTGACCGTAAGTTCCTGAATTTGTTCCTTTCTTACTTTTTTCCCTAGTATTGGCATTACCTCAGCTTTCTTTGCGATTTTTCTTTTTTTTTTTCTGAGCTTCCCCAGATTTCTCAGAGCTTATGGAAAATCCACATTAACAGCACACAAGTCGCCTTTGCCAGCTCTTAAAATTCTTGGATGCAGGCTATCTGGAGCTGCTGATTTAAAAACCGCCTCACTTCTGTTCCTATGTTTAAGGCTTTCCATGGCTATTGTTGGAATTTTCTGATATATGTTGTTTTTCTCGTAAAAGTTTATCTAAACTTTGTTTTCTCTGAAATACACTATAAATTAAAAAATGCTCCTTCTTGCCATTTGTAAGGGTAAAAAGCCGGTCTAAATACAACTTTTTGCTTATCTTGTATTTTGTCATTTTTGACTTCTAATTAATATTTTGTATTCTGCCTGGTTTTCCTTTTATTACATATAGCTTTTCATGCAGGTTTTTCTCCCTAGACAGTGCTAACTTTAGTTAAAAGATTGAGATTCTGTGACTTAAAGTAGTACCCGACAGCCTGTGCTTTTTAGATGAAGCTTCCAGGAATGTTTCTCTCATGTCAAGTAATTAAGAAGATAAGTGATTAAGAAACAAGACATGCTTTTGACATGACCTAGTAGTCCGTAGCAGAAACAATTTGATACCTAATTTAATGATTTATCATGCAGAGTATCAGTCCATGTGCATTCGTGATACTTTTTGACTTGTTTACAGATTACTGGGGATGTTTTTTCTCTCTGCCTTTGACTAGTTAGTCCTTCAGAAGAGTAGATCCTGAGATGAGTCTATATAGGTGACAGAAGGAGCGTCTGCCTGTAGTCAGTCAGGTCATTTGTAGTAACTTAGTGAAATGCAGGTTTTTGTTGTCGTCTGGTGAATGTTGAACCTTTCTGTTGCATCTTTGTCTGGGTCAAAGGACAGACATACTCATTATTCTGAGTAGATTTATTCTGCTTATTTCACACTGGTGGCCCGTGCATGGTTTTGGCAGGGCTCACAGTAGTTTCCTTAAATCTGCTATGTCGCTTCTCATAGTGGTTATTTAATGTGGGCAGCTTCCTGGAAGCTGTCTTGGTTATGCCAGCCTAATACCTCTAGTATTTGCTTTCAGTGGTGATTAACATGTTGCCATTTACTTGTAAATCACTTACTTCTCCAAGGTCATTGGGATCTGAACACACTTTTAAGGGTTTTGTTTGAGCTTCTGGTCTTCAAGTACCTGTGAAGCCGGATCATATGAAGCAGGCTTCCACGAAGGTCATCAATAGATGGTTGAGTCTCTAAACCAGTCAGGGGAAATCCAATGAAAGCTGTTTGCAACCGTTTTGAGAAAGGCTACAGCATCTGCTTGTTCTTAAATGTAGGTATCTGCTGATCCTCTTGTGTTGAGTTTCTCAGTTGTATCATGTTGCAGATCTCTCATCCAAGTTCTTTGCTCAGCAATTAGCTTTCTCCACAAGGGCCCGAGCTACTGGAACTTCAGGAAAAAAAAAAAACTGTAACTAAAAAATACCCCCCTTTAAAAGACTGATTTGTGTAAATGGGTAGCTGCTAACTGGCATTGCTCTCTGCAGGTAGCAGGCAGACAGAATGCATAGCTGGAGTTCTCATATTGCACCTAGCCCTGTCCATTTTACATTTTCTAATTTTTCATGCAAATTCTAGCATAAAGCTCAACATAGAAAAATGCAACCACACCTCAAAACACTAGGCTCTCGTTACCTTAGAAATTCCTCATGTAAGCATGGAAAACATGAACTAGGCCTGTGATTCAGAAAAAGAGCAACTGTGCCTTGATGGAGTACTTTACTGTTGACAAACATTGCCACAAATAGTGATTGTTATGAGATGTTTTCAAGTGGGCAACTTGAACTTCATTGTTATCACCGAAAGCTCTTCTAAATATGTGCTTTATGCCTGCAGATAATACACTTGACTTCTAATACCACTGATGTGGTTAGAGCAAAACTCCCTTGTCAGGTGTTTTTGCCTTGTTTTTCTGACACAGATCCCTGTGACAAAAATTAACAAAGCTGCTGATGTGATACAGCATTTCTAGTGACATCAAATCTGTCCATCTGGGAAGCTTTCAGGAGGATATTTCAATTCATCCTGTTCTAGTTCAATCTTTTTTTTTTTTTTTTTTTTTTTTTTCAAAATGATGAGTTTTACATTCTCTGCTTTCCTGCAAGAATGTTTTCTCTCCACTCCTTGCTCTGCAGATGTGATGCTTCTGTCAAATTCATAATAATGAAAAAACTACCTTTTGCAGAAAATGACTAACTCACACAGCCTTGATAGCAGCCAAGGTGGTTTATTGATTAGCAATATGGAATTACTGGTAATCAGTGAAGTATATATTGCGGATCAGTATCAGCACTACGACAGAAATCACAACACTAGAGGCTTACAAACTGCTGGTAAGCATCTACTAATTTCGTACCCTTCTACAACTGATCCCACTTACGTAGTCACACGTTTCTTACATGCACATCCACTCTCTTGCAAGAAGTGTGTGTTACAACACACAGTCCCACTTTTGGAAGCCTGTGCAGCCATTCCACATACCAGGAGGGGTGAGTTCCTGCTCTTCCTTCATCCTGTCAGTCTCCCCAGTCTGCACCAGAAGGGGGGTGGCAGCTACTTACCATGTCTCATGAGGAGGGTCTTAGAAATATTAGCATATTAGCACCTAGCACAGGTTTGCTTCTAATAATCACAAATTCTCATGTTCCTTTTCAAGCCTTTTTTTTTTTTTCCCCTCAAACGGCTCTTGTTACTCTAATTCACGGTTACCATTTAATCGGGGTGGTCATTGTCTTAAGTAGGCTATGTTATTGTTAATTTCCTCTGAGTGTTATCAGGTTTTGGGCAAACATCCTCTCAGAACATGCCAGTTTGGGTATTCTGTTCACACACGCACAGGTTACCAAGAGTGGGGCATACAATTCCTGTACAAAAAATCCCCAGCAACAGCCCAGTGAAAGCAGAACTAGTGGGCGTACAAACAGAACTGTGGGGTTTTTGCATTCAGTTTTCATTTTCATCACCTCAGAAGACTTCATATGGGGAAAAATTAATCAAGCACAAAAAACAAAACAAAAAAACCCCAACTATACAGATCTCTACAATCCAGATTTGGCCACTTGAGGCAGCACCACTGGACACTGTTGTGATGTGTTTCACTTCGTGAAAATAGTTCAAGAGCACTGCAGTAGTTCATAGAAGACCTTCAAAACTTGCACCTACTCAAATAATATCTATGTGACTCATTGAACAGAACAAGCTGTTTTAACACCAGAATTGGAAATGGCTTCCAGGACGCAAGTTGTTCTGCTGCTCTTACCTCACTGGCTTCTTTATGGATGCTTTGTACTGAGAGTGTTAAGGAACTAGTGGCACATACTGGTGCGTATAAACTCTCACTGTGCTATGAAAGACTTTGGAGTTGTCTTTCCTCCTCATGTCTGGCCCCTGCAAAGACTTTGTGGGAAGCTGCCACCTGCAGGGTATTAGCATGGTTGAGTGTCTGTCCTGCAGGGGAAAATGGTGTTTAGTTTTACAGCAATTCTGTTTACCAGTATACGTAGCCCATGTACATATTTTCCCATGTGTTTTAGAACCCAGTTATGAAGTCATTGATCTTTGGTTTTTTCATCCAAAGACCAGTTTAATCTAATGTAGACAGAGTAGTAGGGAATTGTTTCCTGGTGCTTGCGCTGCTTCTCTGTCATGGAACAGGGATAATTTAAGGAATGGTTCTGGCCTCACACTGCCTTATGACTAGAAGAAGAATTTCTCTTGATATGGAATGCATCACTCCCTCATGTTTAGGTTTTTTGTTCCTGAAAAGTTTTTCCTCATCTCTTTAGAAATGGTATCCTTTTGTGATATTCTTGGTCCCGTGGGTTTTCAGCTGGTAAATGTTTGCAAGCGCAAAATTTAGCAAATGCTTGCCGCAGATGATGAAGAGACTTAAAGCAAGAGATGATTTCCACCTTGAAGTTACAGGACTATTAGAGCTGAATATTAGTTGCAACTTGCAATTTTATCTAGATTACATCCAGGTGTTGGCCTTCCATGGGACTTGAGGTGCCCTTCCCAACCCTGGCATCTGGAAAGAAAGATTAAAGCCAATTCAGTAATACTTCTCCTGTTATGACCTGACCCTCTGTGAACTAGCCAAGCTAAATTACTCAAAACCCAAGAGAAAAAGGAATAGTAACATAGAACTTAGGACCTGGAACTAAAAGAGATACTGTGGTGTAAAGATGTGCTTTAGAAACAGGAGTTAGTAGCCACTGAGGAAGCCATCGTGCTATGATTGCTCAGAACAGCTGGTCAGATCCACAACGTAACATGAAAGTGATCCAAGAGGCATCAAATACGAAGAAGTTTTGGTTTCAAAGGGTTTACTAACTTCTCCCCAAGGCTAATGTGGCAGAGTGGCAGCTGCAGTTTACTGCATGGAAGTTATGAGGTTGCAATGGCAGGGCAGGAACAACCACTATAGAGTTTGTAATATCATTCATAGAACACCCAGAAGTTTTTTTTTTAAGAGACCATCTTACTCGGAGATTACAGCAAGTCTGTTAAACTTATCTTTCACCTAAATGCATGCCAGAAATTCCTACTTCATGAAAATGGGGCTTGTGCATGGCCTTTCACACCAGTCTACAAAATGTGGTTGTAAATGTGGAATATAGTTGCTATATTTTTCCCCTAGGAAATGAAATAAAACAGGAAAATCTTTTTCTCCCCTGCAGCAGTCACTTAAATAACATAAGAGCAACTACATGTAGATTAACGTGCACTAATGTCCAAACAATTGCACAGCCAACATTCCTGCCTCCACGCGCAATGAAATCTCCAGCAACAGGTTTTCCAGATGCCAGTCAAGGGAAGCAGTATTTTCTACAGGTTTAAAACTGAGGAAAAGGTAGTATTAATATTTATTAGGGTTGTGGTCAAGCATTCAATTTTTGGGCAAATAAAATTAAGTATTGTAGTAAACACAGAAGGTGGGTTTGAGTATGGTACCCATGTCCCCTGGAAAAAATTTCAGAAATATTAATACTTGTCATTTTTTCAGCATTATGACCTTGTGTTTTTAGTTTTTATATGAAACCCATATGTTTAAAAATATTCTTTCAATAATTATGACTGTTGGAAGTTTTTTCTGAGAGCATCCAGCAGTCACTTCGTCCTACACGTTCAGGTGTATGTCCTTTTTGAGAGTCCCTTACCTGTTCAGAGGAATAACTGATTCTCATACACTCTTGTGAAATGTTCTGGTGTGAGGTAGAGACAATCCCTTTGTTCTGGCAGGAACAAATGCTTATGTGTAATATCTAGGAATTGTTTCTCATTTTTCCTAGGGAAAAAAAAAAAAGGCAAAAGCAGCAACACACCTTTGATACAGAAAATTGAATTTTTTACTCCTAATATCTTCCGTATATAAGGGAAATTTCTTTTCCAATGAAAAATCTACCATTACTTGTGCACTAGCATACACTGCTGTCTTGGTTTAGGAAGACAGGTATCTGCTAGGTAAAATTACAATCAGAGGCTCTTTGGCAAAGATTTGGGAAATAGGAATAGCAGTTCTTTACTAGTATGTAATACAAAGCAAACAAACACAAAAAAACTCCCCCCCCACCAAACAACTACAGCATTAATGACAAACGACAACAGTACCAAGAACCTTGAGGGCTTTGTTTCACAAAACCCAGGGCAGTTTGGTTTCGGTGTCCCTGCAGGATCCTCAGAGCACCAAGCTGGAACAGTGGAAAAGTCCCGGGCTGGTAGCTGGGATGGCAGGGTGTCCCGGCAGGCAGGGGCAGGATGTCCCGGCAGCGCAGGGGGTGCAGGGTCACGCTGCAGCAAGAGGAGCAGCGCCGAAGAAGCTCGAAGGCGAGGCAGAAAAGCGGCGCAGCTTCTGCTCGGCGTGCTTTGCGGCGGCTGAGATCCTCGAGGAGCGGCCGACACGCGTCTCCCGAACGCCGGAAGCAGAAAAGCCCGCAGCTGCCTCAAGCTGTGTCTTTTACCTGCGTTATCTCCCCCTTCCACCTTTTGTCCATCTCTTTGTTTCAGCCAAGCACTCTCAAGTATCCAACACCCGGTCCCCTTGGCAACCCGTGGGGAAAAAATTCCCCAGAGAAAGAAGGAACAAACCTAACCCCCAACAACTGCTAAGTCATTGGTGCTACTTAAATATAGCACTAAGTAATCATAATTAGTAATACTGCAGTCGCAAAGAAAAGAAAATGAAAAAGCCCTCTCAGGAAGTTTGGGGACTGGTAATGGCTTGCAGAGCATTAAAAGTTAGACAAGTTTTCAACTCCAGTTGGGGTTTTGAGGGGCTGGGAGCAAGAGGAAGTCTGTGCTTCTTTCAACAAACCAATAGACTACTCTAACCTGGTGGAAACATGACCACTCTGAACTGAATCAGTGGCCCTGTCTGATTTTAAGCACTATTTCAAGACCTTAGTTTAAGTCTTGCAGGATCATGACAGTCCAGTGGGCAAGTGTCTCCAGCATACAACACAGAAAGCCACATGCCAGTATAAAGTTGTTTTTCAGTGGGAGCTTCACTGATTGAAAAGGTTGTCGCAAATAGGTTTAGATTTGGGGGTGTCCCCTCTCTCCCCGTCTCTGGCTTATCTCCTTGCCTCCTTCAGCCCCTTCCCTTGTCTCCCTGGGCAAATGGTTCCTTTGCTGTGATCAGTCAGGTAGTGCTGATTTTTATCATCAGGACACTTTTTCAAATGCTGTTTGAAATTCAATATACAACTTTTTAAACAAACTATGCAACCATGAAAATGTTTTAAAAATGTAATTACATTTGTTTCCTCTGAAAGTCAGCTGTTGGGAGGAATGATTTATTAAACTTTAGGAATATCTACTTTTCTCCTTTCAATCAGAAAACATTTAATAGCAATGATTTCACTCCCAAAAGCTGTACAAGGATTGACAACTTGAGGGGAGGTCTGGAGTTCTGTCACTTTCTTAACAAAGAGAAATCAGTGTGACACTCACCTATTGACATGCTAGTGCAGTGATACATTCCTTCAAAAGCTTTACATGTAGCTTTCACATTATCTGTAAACCATTTCATTGGAAGTGTTGGATAAGAGAAAAACAAGGATGTGGAAAAGGTGTAGGGTGTCTCTCTAAACTTACTATATTATGTAATACGTACTGTCAACTACTATTAAAAGAAATCCAGCCTCCTCAGCCTATCAGTTCCCTTATTCACATTCAGCTTTTTCACAATCTCTGTTCAGGTGCAACTTTCTGTACTTGTCTCTGGGACCAGCTTCATTTGTGCCATATCTGAATCAAAACCCTTTCACCATTTTTAAGTGGTCGAGAAAAATACATGGCTTGAAAATAAAACTGGTTTTCATTCTGCCCTTGTGAAGGGAGTGACTTAAAAAGAACTGGACATTTAAATTTCCAATTTGCAGCCTACTTTGCTCTTTGTAGCCTGGCACATGTGCAGTAGAATATTTATTAAGTTATGAATTGCCCTATTATCCCAGGTGCCCTGCAAAGGCAAATGCAATCACCTCCCTGCTCTGCTGAACACTTGGGCCATTGAATTTCAGGCTGGGTCGACAGCAAAACTCAGCCTCGTGCTCAGAGAAGTCCAGGGGTGGTGCATGGTGGTGCCTCTACTGTCAAAGTGTCCCATGGCATCCTTAGCTACTGGCAGACTGGGATAGATGCCAGTAGACTTTTTTGTTCCATTTGCCTTCTTTAACTGGTTTTAAGGCTTTTCTTTGACAGGCAGACAAATATTTGGCAGCTGGGTTAACTGAAGCATAGAAAGAGCCTCTTTAAGCGCTGCATGAAGGTATTTGCAGCAGATAAATAGCTAGAACAAAGTAAAAGTAGAGTATTCCACGTAATTTTAAACATAACCATTCATTTTCTGTCTCTATTTTCATTTTTGTTGTAGCAGATGAAATTATGTACACAGATGCTAACACTGCAAAAATTGATACACGAGTCAAATGGTAAGCATCCACTTAAAGTTCCATTGAATTTACAAACATTTGTGGCATATTGTGTAAAACAGTTTTTGTTTGTTTTCTTTGCTGTGGTATATCTTACCACAAAATACAGAAGCAACCCATACTTCTTCAGACTTATGTTTTCATGCTTCCCATCCTACCTTCTGAACTGAGGATGTGTCCCCTCCCGAGTTATGAAGAATTAAGTATTTTTATTGTTTGAAAGCAGTGATGTTACCACTCTCTTTGTGGGTTGAGATAAAGCATAACACCCAAAAAAAAAAAAAAAAAAAAAAAAAAAAAAAAAAAAAAAAGAGGGGCAAACAACAGAACAAGTCAAATAAAATAAATAGCATAGCATCAAGAATCGTATCTTATGCTAAGTTCTTTTAAAACCTATTATGAAATGTCTCTTGATATTTCTACTTGGGATCCAAAGGCACTAAACATTCAGTAATAGTTATGGTAATTGAAGATTAATATAGAATTATAAGCTTCCATGCTTTTTCTTTTTCTTGTTTCTCATTTTTCCTAGAAATTGTTTAGTACAGTTGCATTGTTCCCATGCTTCTAGGCATCTTTTCTTGTCTTTCTTGTAATTACTTGACTGCTAAAATAATTGTTGCACTTCACAGAATTCAGGATAGCATGTAGAAGTTACTTTTCATTGTAAAGTATGAAAAAAATTGAATTTTGACCTAAAACCATTCCAGCACTAATTAGTATTGGATCTTATCTGGGGATTCAGTTTGAATTAGGTAAAATTACATAAAATCTCTTAAGTGCATTCTGTCAAGCTTTACATGTGTGCCCATTTGAGGAAGAAGAGGAGACGTGTCAGGGGAGATTGGGATGGTGAATGCCATTTGGTATAAAATAAAAGGAAAAAAAAGCCAGAATTAGAACTTTTAACTTATGCTTTCCCTTAGTAGACAATACTGTCTGTATAACCAAGAAAGCACAAAATACAAGACTCTAATATGGATATTATATCCAGGGCTACTGCTGTTGGTTACTACCCATGAGAATGCAAGGACTTTACAGCATCTTCTTTATATGTACTTTCCAAAATTAGTAAATGCAACCAGGTTTGGTAGTTAGGCAGTGGGAGATTAATGAGAAAGAGCTGAAGTTTCCATGCAGGCTGTGGTTACCCCAGACTGCTATGAGGCAGGAGCTTACCCACCCAGTTTTGAATAGTCAGCTCTCAGTGCTGCAGAGCTGGAAGTTTCAAAGGCAGCTTGTGCTGCTTAGGGACAGAGAACATAAAGTAAAACAAAAAGCAGCTCACTTTGAGAAGCTGGCTACTGTGACATGGCATCCCAGGGTCCCAGAAACAGCATTTAGGTTGCTGCTATTAAAAACAAACCCCAAAACAAACAAATAAACAAACAAAACAGAATAGTTGAGTTTCCAAGGAAAATAATTATATCAAGCTGTGAAACTCGGTAAATAGTAAGACACAAGAGATCTGACCTTTACATTTACCAGCTGGGAGAAATGAGGCTTTGTTCCTTACCCAGAACGCAGTCAAGATGTGTGGTGATTCTTATTTGAGGAGGTATACTCTTGTTTGATGTTAGCATCACATAACCCACGCCTTGAATAGAGCATACCTGGCCATCATAGATATTCCAATGCCACCATTCCCAAACTTACACTGATGCTGCATCATCTGAATCTGTGCAATACTTCGATAAATCTGCTGTTTAGGCTGATCAAGCTACTGGCCATCAGTTCCAGAAACAAAGAGAATAAATAAACTAGGTAACAGTAGCCCTTTAACTTATAAGCATGTCTTGCTCACCACCTGGAACTGTGTTGCATACATACATATGGGGAAGGAGTGATAAAGGACAAAACCAGTTTATGGAAAGGGAAAAATCTGGATGAACAGGACCCCCTTAGAGCTGAACAGAATCCCCTTAATGACACAATTGTCCGCAACTGCTCTGCTAGGATCATGTGTCTTCTACTAACACTTTATTTGGAGGTATGCAAGTGTGACAAAGTTAAGAGCGAAGTACAGCTACTCATTAGCTCATTCCAGCTTTAGAAGCAGGAAAGAATTTTAAAAACGCAAAGCTGAGTCCAGATGAAGAAAACAAAAAGGATAAAAGTCTGGTGGATTACATATAGAAATAGAGGGGAAAAAACCTTCAAGGAACTAACATAAACTTCATATTTTTTTATTTTCAGAATATCAAGAAGAAGAAATCTGCCAAGATTCTCTGGCAGATCTATTGATGTCAAGTTTTTAAAAGAAAAACAAAACAAACAAACAAAATCCACAAGAAAAACCCACCCAAAAAACAAGACCAAGACTACCCCCATCTAAACATTTTAACCTGTTTCCCCCCCCCCCAAGACAACAAAGCCATTAAAAAGAAGCAGAGCAATCCTTGTGTGTACATTGTGCCTGAAGAAAACACAAAATAGGCTCAAGCTAGAAGGATTTTTGTTGGACAACTCAGGAGATACCTGAAATTCAAACATCCAAAAATGTTATTATAATTGCAGAACTTCTGTGGTTAGAAGTGACCTCTGGAAACTCTAGTCCAACCCCCTCCTTCTGGAGGGTCAACTAGAGCAGCTTGTTCATTACCATGTCAAGTTGGGTTCTGAGTATCTCCAAGGATGAAGACTCCTTAATCCTCCTGAACAACCTGCTCCAGTGTTTGACCATCTTCATAGTAAAAATGTTTACTCTTGCATTTAAATGGGGTTTCCTGTCCTTCTGTTTGTGTCCATTACATCTAGTCCTGTCACTGAGCAGCACTGAGAAGAGACTCGCTCCATCTTTACTGCCTCTCATCAGTATTTCTACAAACTGGTTAAAATCCTCTTGAGCTTTCTTTTTCCAGACTGAACGGTTCCATCTCTCAGTTTCTCCTCACATACAGAGGTTCCAATCCTGTGATCAACTTAATGGCCCTTTGCTGCACTCCTGGTCCAGTACATCCGTAACTTTCTTGTTCCGGCAGAGTCCTGAGGTGACCACGTTGCCACAGATGTGTCTCACCAGGGCTGAGTGAACACCGGGGAATAATCTCTAGCAGCGCTCTGGAAGAGCTGGCAGCCGGCTTTGGAGCGCACCCTAGATGCTGTTGGCCGCCTTTGCCGCAAGGGTGCATTGCTTGCTCATGTTCAACTTTGCGTCTGCCAGCAGCTCCAGGTCCTTCCTGCAGAACTTCTTTCCGACCGGTTGGCCCTGGGTGCGTCCTGTTGCGGGGGTTATCCAGCACACACTGCAGTTCCCTGCACTGGCTGCCATCAGCAGATCTCTCCAGCTTGGTAATGTCTCTCTGAACACCAGCATCACCATCCAAGATACCGACTGCTCTATCCAGTTCTGTACCATCTGCAAACCTGCATAGGGTGCTCCATCCCATCATCCAAGCCTTTAATGGAAATGTTAGCCTGCATGGGTCCAGTGCCGATCTCTAGGATACACCACTAATGACTGGTCTCCCACTGAACTTCATGTCACTGATCACAACCCTTTGAGCCCAGGTAGCTCAGGTAATTTTCAGTTTCCACTATTTAGTCAGCACTCCATCAGTTTCTCTATGAGGATGCAATGGCAAACAGTGCTAAAAACCTCCCTAAGATCAAGATGAGCAACCACCACTGCCCTCCAGCAGCCAGTAATCTCATAGCAAAGAACTACTAAGTTGGTCAAGCATGATTTCCTCTTCATAAATCCTTGATGATTATGCCAAATAACTTTTTTGTCCTTCATATGTTTACCAATGATTTCCAGAGTTATTTGTTCCATGAATTTTCCAGGGATTTAGATGAGATTCACTGGCTTTAGGTTTTCCAGATCCTCCTTCTAGGCCATCTTGCAAAAAGGAGTTACATTTGTTTTCTTTCAGACCTCAGAATTCTCTCCTGGGCACCATGACCTTCCAAAGATAGGCAAGAGTTGCCTGGCAATGACATTGGCAAGGTCCCTCAACATTTGTGAATGGATCCCATCAGGGCCTATGAACTTCTGTACATCTTGTTTGTTTCAGTGTTCCCTAATCTGATCCTTCTCTACCAATACTAAATCTTCCTTGCTTCAGACACCACACTGGTCTCTCAATACTTGCATATTTATTATTTATGTTTGAGTTTAATCAGGAGCTCCTTGTTTCTTCTTGGAGGCATCCTGTCACCTTTACCTGATTTCTTGCTGATGAGGATGAACCAATCTTGAGCTTGGAGAAGGCAATCCCTGAAAATCGACCAGGTGCTGTTGGCCCTTCTATCCAGGATCATATCCTGGGGAAGTCTTTAAAAAATTCCTAATTCAATGAGTGACATCTGTATGAGATACATTAGCAGATTCTATATTAAAGGAAGTAACAGATTCATAGACATGATTTGTTTAGAAGGAGCCAATATTGCTTTCATGGGAAGAACTGCACTTCACAGTTGTGTTGGATCGTATTGGAATTTTTTAGGAGCACTAACAGCATGTGGATAAGGCACTGACTGATATGTTCCCTTAGGGTTTCCAAAGGTATTTGAAAAATCCTTCACTACAAACTTTTGAAAGGTACTAAGCAGTCACATTTAGGAGAGAAAACCCGGGGCTGGGTAAATCAAAAGACAGGCACGGGGGTTAAACTGTCAGTTCTCTCAGCAGGAAAAAGTGCCAACTGGTGTTTCAGGGGATCCTCTGCTGCCCAGCACATCCACAAATGAAGTGCAAGAGGGGGAGCCAAAATATAAGCAAATTTACTGATGGTGGCGATATTTAATTGCAAGAACCAACTACAAACAGGCAGAAAGAAATTCAAGGTATATTGGTGGAAAGTGAGGCAAGCAGGCAAAATTATCATCACACAGAACCAAGGATTTTGAGCTGTTAGGCTTGAGATAGTTCTTGATTAGATTAGCATTAACTCAGAGCTCATTAGCAATCAAAAACCAAAACAAACCTTTGAAGTTAATAAAAAAGAGACCATCATTATGACAGCAGAGTATAGTGTGCCTACAGCTCGAGTGCTGTGCAGAGTTCTCTCTCACACTATCAAAAGAGAACCCCATAAACTGACAGAAACATCTGCAGAGCTGATTATACTTCAAGAGTAGACCTCGGCCATTCAGTATCCTTCTGTCAAGTACAACAGAGAATTTGAAGGGTGCTTGATTTTTCACAGAGGCTCAAGTAGCACTTGTTGATGCTAAAGTATCATTAGGCAAAAATCACTGGTTTCTAGCAGTGTAAGCATCAAGCTTCCAAGACTGGCAAAATAAATACAACACAAGCATTTAGGAACTACTAAAAGAAATTAATTCCATTTTTTATTCTTTTGAAAGCTGCAGAAACAGTTTTAGTTAAGGTTTCATGTCAAGGTGAGGTAGGTCAGTGGCTTTATCTAAAATTTTATCTTGCATGCCCTCAGCTAATCATTTCAAAAGGTAACTGACTTATTACAATAACATCTGTAAAACAACTTATTTAATAAAGAAGTTATACAACACTTATGCAAAAAAAAGTTCTGGTTCTATAGCATAAATATTTTGACAGAGAAACACAGGAAAGTTTTTCCAGAATTTACTTCAGGGCTTTTGATTACAGACAGCATTTTCTATTTCCACTTAAGGGGGAAAGAAGACCAAGAAATAGTTAAGCTTAGATATGCTTTATAAACCATTAATTTCAATTACCAACCCAAATACCATAAAGACCTACAGAATCATCTCAAATTCACATAGTTGCTCATTTCCAGGATTTCACGGGGCTAAGAACAGATGTGTGTCAGAAATCAGGAAACTGGCTCAATTCCTTTGGGATTTTTTTTTTTCCAGAATGGAAGCAAGGGGGAGGAAGGGTAAAGAAGAAAAACAATTTGACTGGAACATCACTCTCTCTCCTGTCTTAAAAAGAAGCAGAGGCTTTGAGTAGAATGAGAGTATCAGCTACAGCAGGCAGCTCCAGATAAGGGTTCAGATGTACAATTATCAGTTCTGATAAGTCAGGGATCAGAGCTTTTTGTCTTCAGCGTTGCCTACAGCACTTCCTTTCCCAGACACACTACAACCAGATTAGGAAAGATAGCAGATAAGACATAAGCAGTGCAAAGGATAGTTCAACAGTATATGGTTTGAACACCAGCAGAGGAACATTATTACTGCAGTAAGCAAACTTCCTTTTCAGTACTTCCAGTATCTTGTCCAATACTGAGCCATGTGTTATGAAGAACAAATAATCCTCCCTTTACCATTCTTTTTTCCATGTGTTATGAAGAACAAATAATCCTCCCTTTACCATTCTTTTTTCCCCTTTTTAAAAAACTCTACTGTCCACAAAATGTTCTTATAATACTTCAAAATTTTCAGTGTTCCAACTAGCAAGTTGCTACTAATACACCTGATAGCAGGGAAGTCTTATAAAAATGACAGGTTGTTAATGCATTTTCTTACTCTTAGTAGCCTTAGACTGACAAAAAGGTTCTTTATTTCAAGCAAGGACTATGTGAATGCTTCACATTTTCCATATCAGAAGCAACATATATACTGAAATTAAGTACATCTAAGAACAAGTTAAATAACCCACTGACAATCTTTATTTATTTTTCCGCATTCATTGATTTGTGATACATACTCATTCCTTGGTAAATGAAGAGGAAAAGCTCAAATGCACTACTTTAGCTAGTGTCAAGAACTGCTCATATTTGACATTTTAAAAATACCAAAAGGTATTATGTATAAATAACCTTCCAAAAGCAGACCCTTATTTGTACTTCACCTACTTACAACCAACAATTTTTTTGCACATCACATTTTCTAGTGAGCAAGGCAGCACACATCAACCAGAAAAAGTCATGTATGCCAACATCTTCATCTTTGCCTCTATCCCATTCCAGGGTAAAACCTCACAGTATCATTAAATCTCTTTATTTTTATTTTCTTATATCAAGACAGTTTGGGTTCTTCTTTTCTCAATTATAAAAAAAAAAACAAACCAGCAACAAAGCCTTTAGATCACACAGGGGCTAAATTAATTACGTTCAGAGGAATGGTGAAGGAAAAGTCCACAAAAGGGATTCACAGAGTCCTGAGTTTTCCTAGAGGCTCTTCTTGAGGGCCCTGAGGCTGGGAAGCAGCTGGTCGGCACTCAGACGCTCCTCCACATTGGCCTTCCAGCAGCAGCTGATGATGCTGTGCAGCGTCTGTCCCGCCGGGGACTGGTGGAACACCTCGGCAGCCAGCGAGGGGCGCAGGTTGTAGGCGACCACGGCGTAGAGCACGTACTGCCGCTCACCCAGGTACGGCTGCTCCCGCATCAGCATCTGCCAGAGGGTGATGGCAAACGAGTAGATGTCTGCTTTGGCAGTGACCCGCTCCCCCTTGAGGAGCTCGGGGGCACGGTGTGTGTACGTGCCCCCTTGCTGGCAAACGCGGGCACTCTGGGACAAGCCCTTCTCCAGTTTCTGGGAGCACCCAAAGTCTCCAATCTTGCACACTCCCTGCTCAGTGATGAAAACATTTGCAGGCTTCAGGTCCAAGTGCACGATGTCCCGTGAGTGCAGAAAGGCTAAGCCTGTCATGATGTCACAAGAACAGCACACAGTCCTTTCCATGCTCAGGTTCTTCCTTCCACATTCTCCTTCATCATCCTCCTCCTGTGTCCATGCATCCCCAGTGCCATAAATTACATGGTGCAGAGTGATGTTACCCACATACTCCATGATGATGGTGCCCAGGCTGTTCTCGCTGGCTGGGGCACAGGTGCTGGCAGCCACCACACGTACCACATTATCGTGCTGGAGCTGGGCCACGTTCAGCTCAGCCCAGAAGCTCTGCCGTGATGCCAGCCGGTTCTTGCTGCTCTTCTTCACCTGCTTCACGGCCACTGTTGCACCATGGTAGGTGGCTTTGTAGACAGAGCCAAAGCCCCCAGATCCTAACGGCTGCAGGAGGCAGAGCTGCTCCCAGTCAATGGAGTACCAGGACAGGCGTGGAGGCAAGCAATGAGTCCTGGCTGAGGAAGCCCCTCCCAAAAAGCTTTTGCTGTCTTTGCCAGGGATAACTAAAGGGCTGCTGCAGGGGCGCAAATGCGCAGAGGGGGAATACTCGAAAGAAAGAAAGCAATTCAGAGGAATAGGTGATGGCATAATACGAAGGAGAAAACAACAGGCAGCTACTAAGACAGAAAACTAGAAAGCTTCCCTGACAGAAAGGACTCTTAAGTGCCTTCCAAAGCCTTTTATCCTCCCTTCACCATTTTCCCTCCCTCCCCCAAATGAACTGCATCTGTGACAACCGTCAGAACCAAATCAGCTTCACCTGGAAACAGTCTACTTCAGCCCTGAAGCAAATATCTAGAAATTCAAGGCAAACGGATTTAAAGCTAAATAATTATTAACTCATAAGTATTTCACATCACTTCTAATCTCAAAAGAAAAAGAAATATGTTCTGCCCATTGAATGCCTCCAGCAAAATGCCCCAGGAGTAAATAAAATAGTGATTGGTGAATGCATTTCACCATGGCTCCAGGCAGGAATGATCAGCATCAGGTGCATTAAACAGCTCAAAGTCTTCGTCAGTGGAAGCAGCTGAACTGGTGAGTGCTACCGTTTGATGATGCTGTGCCAGGCATAAACATAAAAGTGTGTTTGTAGGCACCTATCACTTAAACTGGGACTGGGACAAGGGGACTGGTTTGGGTGCTTAGCTTTGCCCATGCAAGACTGCAAGCTTAATGGCAGCATAAAGACAAATGATTGTTCTGTATTATCCTTTGGATACAGTAACTAGAGTTACACTTAAGTATTTGATCATCTTTCCACCACACCCCACGTAGTAGTACAGGTGTGTATTTTATTTCTGGATCCTTCTTAGAAAAATTATTGCTGAATTTACAGAGCTGTTGTGGCAAAAATCAAAGAAACATAATTTTGTACTAGTAGTCCATGCGGCTTTTAAAGGGCTTTTTTGAATTTTGACCATCTCACATATTTGCAGTGCTCACACTAACTGCCATAGTGTTTGGTACCTGCTGTACTGCCCAGATAGCAGAGCACCCTTATGGGACCTACAGAGTTAAGGATTTTTGAATATTCCAGTATCTTTCTGTACATGTTGACAAATACCTTGGAAAACTTGGAAGCCATTTCCTACCTCTTCACTTTTCAGAACCTTCCTCTGGATGTCAGATTTTTCAGTACAGCTTCTGCCATGAGACTTCAGACTGACAGTGCCTCTTTCTCCAGGGTTCATCTCTGGGCAGCACGGATTTCAGGGGTTTCCTCGTGTTTTCTTTTTTTTTTTTTTTTTTTTTTTTCCCCTCTGTTTGAGTAAAATGCAGCACAGGCCACTGAGGGGGGGTTTCAAGGGTACCCAGACCATGTGCAAGCAGAACTGGAGTGCCCCCCACCTTGAGATGGATCCAGTTGTTCACCTTAATACACAAACCTCATGTCCCGAAGTCAATTCCTGACCCTCCCTAAAATCTAGATCAGCTGGACCAGAGGGTCTCAAAGACATCACTTCTCAGTGAATCAGTGATAGTGACCTTCCCCAGTACTGAGATTTAGTACAATCAGGAGAAATTTGCCACAGCAATTCACAGGGATGCAAACTTGGACCTCAGATGAATGGGAACGGAGAATTTGGATTATCATCTGGCACTGTGAAACAGGCCGGGGAAGATCTAGATGAATAGATACTAATAGGACTTGTTAGCAAGGGAGAGCACAAAGACTAAGGGATGCAAAGAGACCTCACAAGAGCCAGGGCCGTGGATGAGACAGTTCCTGCAGATGGGGCTCCCTGATGACACAAGGCTCCTCCTTCCTGGTCCCTCCCCGTCCAGAAGGGACTCTGGCAGCGCAAGAGGCCCCTGGACCCATCAGGTGCTACCATGCTCCATGAGCTTTCTGTTGTACAGCACGAGCCAGCAAAGTAATACCCTATTGGGGCAAAGTAATACCCTATTGCCCTGCTTTGGGGCATTTCTCATTATCAGTTACACAGGGATGTTTTGGGGGTGGGGGAGGACCAGAGGATCTTTAGTGTAGTTTTAAATATGCAGTGAAATAAGCCATGAAGACAACAGGTATTAACTTTCCTTTCTTGAGCAGCATTACAATGTTAAGCTTGCGCGTAGAAGTTTTCATTTCCAATCTTTGCAGAGAATGTCTTCTAGGCAGCTGAGTTGCGATGGAAATGAAAAGCTGCAGAAAGTGGATGAAGCTACATAACAGAGAGAAAAGATTTTTATGTCTGTTTTCCCAGGGCTAGTAGGGCTCCAATTCTTCAGTGGGCTTCTGTGCCATATAGGAAATAAAAGCACCAGAAAGACATTTCTGCTCTGAATTCTCCAAGCCTGTTTTCACCAGGTTATGGTGGCAGTGAAGTTCAAAGGGAAAGTTGGGTGTGGAGAGGCACTGGTGGATGTGTGGATGACTGAGCACAGACCTGTTAAGCTGACAACTACAGCAGCCTATCTAATGATTGTCAATGCTATAGAGAGGCAATAAAACCATATGTTCATAAAATAGACAGGATTAAGGCTATTTCCAAATTTCTTTGATTGAAATTGCATTCAAAAGGATATATCAGACCTTCCAAATTATTATTTCCAAACTCCATGTCCACATCTGTCAGCTGCCCTTAAATTTACTGCTTCAGTAAATTTTCTTGTTACCCTTTTCCGTCAGAAATCTTTCTGTTTTGCCCTGCCATGGTAGACATTGTTGTATTGTTCTTGGGGAATACACTGAATTTTTGAACAGGAAGAGGGGCATTCTTTGGGATGCAAAGTGCCTCAATGTAACTTACTGTCCTGCCTCAATCTTACAGCTGAGGACCAAAGCAAGGGAACACCCAGAGTCTTTCAATGTGACCACGATTAAATCTGATTTAAAGGCAAGTAGGCTTTTATTCTTAATGAACATTATTTTCCTGTAATCCATTGGTGATGTGGCCCAGGGACTTCCCAGGAGCTACAATCACTGTAGGACATCCATGCTAAGCTTCACAGCTCTGTTTAGCTCCGGCACGACTGCAGGCTGGGTAATCCCCCGGTAAGCCACCTGCAGAGAGGAGCACGGCTGCTGGGGACACGCTGCCCCTTCCCTCCTGGCCTCCCTTCCCCAGGGCAACCCTCAGCAGCCTCCAACAACGTTGTCCCCATTGCACTGCCTTTTCCGTGAGGGAAAAGGAAGCTGTAGGAGCCAGAAGTCATCAGTACAGAATGCAATAGGAACTTTTACAAGTGACAGGAGGGAAGCACACAGTTTGTGCCCCGTTGGCTGCAATATGTCACAGATGTCACAGCTGCAATAAACTGCAGCAGCAATGAGTTTGTTCCAAGCTTGTGTGCTCTATTTCTGCAAGTAAAACATACCTGTGCATCCAATGCTGCACCAGCTGCCCAACCTAGTCTGTGCTTCTGCATGAGAAGGAATACATAATCTCACTCGGTCCCCCCATTCATACTTCACTTGCATATCAGGAATATAGAAACTCTTTGTTTACCATTGTTCTTAGTTACTCCTGGTGTTTGTTTGGTCAGTGGACAGAAGTTAGCCTCTATACCAAGGGCCTTAAAGGGCTGGCATGGATATAACCCAGCACAATAAGGGCATGTACCAAACACCAGTTTTGTTTTCATCAAGGTGCATCACTCTTGTGATTAGTAATTGGTTTTATCTAAAACCGGAGAAGGACAGGACTTGGGATTGGAACTGACTTCGGAGAGTTTAGGAGTGTATAGTTATATACTTGTCCTCAATGATCACTTTATTTCTTTGTACATTTGGTGGTTGTACCATGTAACAATCCCTTGAAGGCTTGGCTATCCAGAGGCTTCTAAGAACTGCCTTACAATACAGAGGTAGCATTGTGTTTCTGCTAGGTTACTTTGTAACCTTGCTAAAGGAGTTAAATGTAGCTCTTCAGTACTTAAATTACAGTCCTACTCAAAGCAAGACAGTTCCATAGCCTGCGGCTTAGTGACTTCTGAAAGGTTTTCTTCTCTGTTTGAAACCAAGAGTTTTCTTTTTTCTCCTTTTACTGTTAGTCCCTCTGATCTCAGTTTAGGATTTGATGATGAACCTCCATTCTCCTCATGCACAGAGTTTCATAGTCCAAGTATTGCTTCCGGTCACACCTCACAGACCTCAAATGATATTCAGAGTTGCCTCAAAGGAATTCTGATATGATCAATTGCACAGGTGTAAGTGATAGCGTTGTCTGGAGCCAGTCCCTACAGAGGCTTGCTCTGAAGACAGGCCACTGATTAACCACTTTTTTTTTCCTTTTTTCCTTTTTTTTTTTTTTTTCTTTTTTTTCTTCCCCCCCCTCCCCAAGAACAAGCCAGAAAAGAATCCAGTTCATGTTTCAGAGTTTGGCTGTTTTGGTGAGACAAATGACACCTTGGAACCGCAAACACAAGCACGTTTTCATTAAAGCAGGGAAAGGCAAACCCAAATGCAAGGAAAAAATACATCTGTAAGAACTGTGATGCTGTTTTACTGCTGAGACATAATAATAATAAACATTTTAAAAGGTTAAACCCTAATTTATAAATAATAAGATCAAGTTTCAAACACACATTGCCAAACAGCTGTTGGATGCTTTTTTTCCTTCACACTAAGGTTACTCCATGTGTTCAAGAGCATGAAGCAAAGGCTCTCCTTACCTGAACACACCGAGGTTTTAACTGGAGGCACTGGAAAGGCAGGTGAGGTTTCACAGCTAATTTACAGGGGTCTCAGTGACAAGGTGGACCAGGGATAACAATCGAGACCTGCTGCTGTAGATTTATACCACAATTTCAAAAGAGCACCTTGTGACAAGCTACATGAATCCAAACTTAGGGAAAAAGACAATGAAATGTAAACTAAAGGCTTTCATCCACAGCAGCATTTTCTGGCCATGCAAAGAGGGATACCTATCCCGGCAGGTTGACTGCTGTCACATGGCAGGCATCTTACGCAGTATTTTCAGCCAAATTGTCCAAGACTGGTTTTGCAGTCTTGCCCCTGGAGCAAAGCTGACTTTGCTGGGTCACAGGGAGATGCCAAATATAGTGGTGGAATTTAAGACTTGTAGCTCAAGGGCTAGGAAACAGCCTCATTGCTTAACGAGAAAAATTAATCACCTACAGCAAAGGACCCAGGGGGGTAATGTCAGTGCTAAGTCTAGTGCTGGGAGGCTGCTGATTTGCCAGATACATGGATTTAATGCTGATGCCTAGACTGATGCATAAAGGGGAGAGTCTCTCCCAGCCTTAATCCCATTAACACGAATCACGCCCAGCTCTGTGATGTGTATTAAATACACTGCCATAGCAAATGTGGTGGCTTCCTGCAAACACCCCCTCTTCAGAGAGTTGTAGAGGGGAAGAGGCAAGAGAATCAGCTAAATTTGGTGGCTCTTGAAGTCATGGCCTGGGTACTCTGGTGGGGCACAGCAAATACTCAGATGCTGCCTTAAGTTGAAGAGCTTTAAGCCCAGCATTAAAATGGGTCATACAATTCAAGTAAATTATTGCACGGCTTTCAGTGAGCAAGCAGAAGCTTCTTGCAAAAATACTGCTGAATTCAGCCTAAGCTGAACAGAGCATATCAACTACAGGGCAACCCTTTAATACTTCATTGGTGTAAGGAGTCAAACACTTGACAAAACAAAAGGAGACAATTTTCAGGTGAGACTTCAGAAAGTTTGGGACCTTAGTCTGTGTTTGTCATGAATGTTTGATATTTGATAGTCTTATGCTACAGCTCAGATGTTGTTCACTTATGGCATGCCCCTAAACCATAGAAAACCTACGTTAACCTACGTTATTTTTATTTTCAATATAAGTACTTGTGAAGGAACTTTAAGGATTTACCCATGACTATGTGTGTAACAATTCAACACAAAAGCCAGTAAGCCAGAACTGAACCTAATTTCAGAGGCACAGCCTATAGAACTTTTCTGCTGAAATTGTATCTAGGACTACACAAGGACAAGCTGACAAACACCTTTTTCACTGGAGTCTGTGCACCCTTTAGATAAACTGCTGTCTCTCATAGATTAATCAAATAACTGGAAGAAGCCCTTCCAGCTTGCCTGGGAAACCACACACTGTGTTAACTTGGGGATACCTTAACAAATTATACGATTCTCTTCGGACTTGTAAAACACGAACACTTTAGACTTAAACATTTTGGAGGAAACCAAAATGAAAAAAAAAAAAAGCCAAAACTAATTTATCAACTTTTCAAGCTTGGATTACTTTCCCATGACTACATGCATGAATACATACATGTGCACACAAACGTTCACCAGAGTTAACGCATTGTACTGATTTTTAGAAACTGGGACTGTTCAGCACTACTTAACACACATCAAGCAGAGATCTGACACATGAAAGTGACACTAAACCACTCTTCTTTGTAGGTGGCAGTTCAGCGCAACAGTGAGAATCAGCCCCACTAAATAGGGTAAACTATCAAGGGATCAATTCAAATGATTTCCAGCTCAGCCAGTACCATAGGCCTGTTTTCAGAGTGCTCAGCTGGCAGCTGATGTCTCTTCAGTCCCCTCTGAGGCAATCTAGCTTTGTAGCTGGTGATCTTGTGATACAAATATCCCCAAATGAGACAAGGCTGTGATGACAATGAAGAACAGAATTGCTCATTATATTTTTTACAAATACTTCTCTGGAAATGTTCATTACTTGAGGACATGCAGACCATTACAATAAATAAATTAATAAATTAGAAAAATAAAAATACCAGGCAAGCTGTTACACCTTTATTAGGAGAAAGTTCATACTGAATTACTTGGGATACAGCATATGAGCAGAAACTTGAACCTTCACACTGCTGCTGGGGTCTGTCATTTTCAACACCATTATCTCCAGTGTTGTTCAAAACAGAAATACAGTGTTGCTGTTTATTTGCTAAAGGCGCCAGCTCACACTGATAAGCACCAGTTAATCTTCCAATACACTTCTCGAACTATTAAGTACTGACTAAATTTTGTAGCAGAGTTTATCTTGCTGTCCCACTTGCTGCCTGTTCGCGATCGCCAATCCTTGCTGTGTGAACTACAGCAGCTGCCACTTTGGAAAGCTTAATTTCTATCCAATTTTATAGAATGTTTTGATATGCAAAGCAGGGAAACCAACAGCATGTAGCTGCTCAGTTCTTGCTCATCCACAGTAGCTCTGCATCAGTTCTGGATTTCTCTGTCAAAAAACAGTTTCATCCTAGGGCATGCTTGTAGGTGGAAAGGAAAAAAAAAGGTGTAAAGAACGAGCAAAAGTGAAGGGGAAAACCAGAATAGCCTTCCTCTTCCACTCCTGGAGGACAGCAAGACCAGGTATAGAGGATACAACAGAACCATTTTGCTTTTCTTTCTTATGCAAGCTTTGGAAAGAGCTGGTTACAGGAGAGAGAGAAGGGAAGATGTCTATGGCCCTGAATTTAACATGTAAATTCTGGAGGGACTGAATCAAGAGATCTCTGTGTAACACACAGATGTGATCTGTGCAATCCCATTCCAACTATTGCAGAGGTTGATGGAATTTCTAGAGGCTATCTGCTTGGAAGGAGGACATGTTAAATCACTAGCAGTGGGTGAGACCAGCTAGGACAGCAACACAGTGAATGGGGTGGTTTTCTCTCAAGGGGGTGTATGTGGGGTGGGTGTTTGTGGGTGGTTACAAATTGTTTTGCAGAGTATTTCATATCACAGAGCATGTGTTGAGCTTTTGACTCTCAATATAACAAGGCCAACCCTCTCAAACAAGTTAGAAACCTGTGGCACAGAAGTGATAAGTCAGCTCAGAGGAATGGGGTAGGGATCACAAGAAAGGAAAGACATTTGCATGTGGAGAAGGCAAAAGCCAACAACTCTCTCTAACAATCATTTCTCCAACTGGGTTACAGCAAGGGACCTAAAAAGCCAAGATTTGGAAAAGAGAGGAACTCAAAAGCAGGCAAACACAGACAGTGCTAAAGATGTTAACAAAATATGTTCCGAACAGCAATGAAATGTGAAATGCTAGCCTTTTGCTTTCCTGGCAAACAGTCTATGCTAGGGAACGACTGTGTGGAATGAGCAGAGGTAACTTTCTGCAGTTGTGTGCAGGCGGCTTGTCTGGCTGCAAGGCACCTCTTCCCCAAGCATTAGCCTGGCTTCTTCAGAAGTCAGTGCCACGGCCAGACAGACATCTATGGGATCAAAGCAACTGAGGTTCTACTGGCAATACTGCAGAGAGACATCCCACATACTGTGTCTAGCACATGGCATACCTTTCAAGGTTGTCCTGCAAACTGCAACAAATGATGTATGAGACTTGCATTTATCTGAAATGATGGGGAATCCTACGTGTCCCAAAGGTATGATCCCACAATGGATACCCCATACTTACCTTCCAGTGTTTCAAAGTGCAATTTGATGGCAAACTCAATTGCTTCCTTCAGTTCAGATCTGTCTTGCCACAGACACAGTAGCATCATCCCATTTGTTCCTTGGTGAAATCATGAAACGCAGACATTTATGCCTTAAGATTTTCTGAAAAACTGACATTTTACCAATCATAAATTATAAAGACAGTTATGCCTTTGCAAACTACACCCAGCAGAACTGGATGTACCCTGTAATTGCTTCTTGCAATCCCAAACATGCAGATCAAGATTATCTATTGAAATGCCAGGCATAAGTTATTCATTAACTAAAACCATTCTGTAATTTTATTGATATATTTTGTGGAGTTCACATATTTTTGTACAGCAAACATAACACTGTAGGCCACAAGAAGCTGCAGCACTATTGTTTAATAGCAGCAAGGTATATTTTATAATCAGGGTATGTGGACAATAAATAGTCTGTTTCTTTGGATGTGAATGTTTAAAATGAAGTTCTGCTGCAGCTTCATAACGTGATTGCTATTTTACAGAGCTTATACACAAAAATATATATGCAATCTTTTTGTCTATATTTTATACAAATACAACAGTAGTTTGTGAATACATTTTAAAGTACATATACATGATAAGCAACTCAATTTCCCATATCACAGGATAGCAAATTTTAAATGCAAGAAACATATACAAATTCAGTCTGGAATGCAGGGTTTTCTGTGTTCTTTTTTTTTTTTTCTCTATTTCTTTTTTCAACTCAAAACTTTTATCATTAAAAACATTTTAGCATACAAGTCCAAACAATTTTTCCACTAGCTAAAAATATAATTTCAGCAATCCGAGTCAGGTTTGGGTGTGACATCATTCACCAATATACTCTTCCCAGGTTTTGTCTAAGGCTTTTAGTAACATACAGTATGTTCTTCACTCCACACCATATAAAAAGCCCACATTTAACATTAACTAGCAGTCACCTATTTTTGTGAACAAGAGCTGGGCTTGTCTGCGTTTAAATTTGCATGTCCAAAATTTTACTTTTCCAAGTGCATATGAATACATTGTGGTGTTGCACAAAGTTCATTAATGACAAATTAAGTCACAGTATAAAAATATATCATACAACTATAGGTCTAGTATAGTCCTTTTCTTTTCTATGGGTAAAAATACATCTGAATGAGACAGGGAGGTTTGTAGCACCATGAGAGGAGTTGTATCCCAAGTTACATTAGCAGCATGATCCAATATAACAATATTGCAGGAGTGTTTCTGAGGAGATAAACATTCACTCTGGTTCAACTGTACCACTGAAGCTTATACTGAAAAGTGTTTACATATGATTAGCAATAGTTCTGTGTCACTTCCAGGGCTAGATAACTGTTATCAAAAGACACTGCCTTCCAACAAAAGTAAGACACCCTTATTGCATAAAAGCTTTGGGACTACCCCAACACATTTTGAACTACTGTGGCATTACTTGTAAGTTGAGCATGATGCTAAGTAAGCTGTGGTTTAAACTGTACACTGGGGGGAAGCAGGACGGGCAGCTAAGCCTATAATGGTTTACTACATACCAGATAAGTACATATATTTCAGAGGCTTATCTATAGACTGAGAAGAATACAGGAGATGCTGCTAAACCAGTGTATGAGACAGACATAACAAAGGATGCAGGATCCCCATTTATGGATGCAGGATCAGGCCCAAAGTTAACTTCAGACAGCAGCATAGCGATGATGGGATGTGATAAAAAAAATCTGTATCAAATACTGCATGTTAAATATTTTTGACAAAGTTTACCATCAAGAACTCCAGAAGACACAGTTTGCAAACGGTGAGGACAAACTCCTAATTGTTTTTGACTGGTATTCAAAATGGCAGTAGAAGACAGTGTAGTTTGAAACATGTAAACCTAGTAAAAACCATTGTAAAACCCTTAAGAAAGACACACTGGTTCTGTGCAATATAGCAAATTGATAAGAAAACACTGTAAAAATGTACCTGTTTAAAATTACAATGTCTACCATTTTGTACACAAAGCATTATACCAAAGGCCTACATATATGTCATCTAATGGCACTTGAAACAAATTATAATAAAAGGTTTTATAATAAAAAGCATAACCTGTACGAAATTTTCTTAAAAGGTTTAGGTTTTCTTTTTGAAAGTGCTATATCTTGTAATATGTGTAACATAGAGGTTGACCAAGCTTTATTTTAAAAAATATTGGCCTATAATACAAGTTTAGCTCACTAGGCAAATGATCCTGAAAATATGTACTCTTAACATTCATTATTAGCTTAATAAAGCAATCAGCTCTGGCTCATGTTTCAGTCAGTATATGGTTTTTAAAAACCGCTACTGCCAAATTAACAATAAATCACTCTATTCCACAATTTACTACTAAATAAAGCACAAGCAACAAGTACACAAAAATATATATATTAAAAAAAAAAAAAACCAACAAAAAAACCAAAAAAAAACCACAACAAAACAACCTTACTAGAAGTTTAGAAGTTGCACAAACAGTGGTGCATGATCAGCCAGCCCTCCCCCCTCCCACCAAGAATCCATGGGAAATCAAGAAAACGGGGTTTAAAACTGATGGTTTAGTAGTGGCCAATATTGACTCCGCCTAAGCGATGCTCAAAAGCACTCTGGTGGTGTCGGTATTGCTTAAAGGGTCAGTCTGCTTCCATGTTACCCTACATCCTAGTTCAGCTGCAAACACTCTGGGTGCAGGCACCCACTGAAACCCTGACTGAATGAGGTTCAATATCTTGTCTGAGGTCTCTATTTCTCATGTGAAATGTACATCTAACTCCAAGTGAAATGTTAATCCCTTTTCAGGAAGCTAAGGCACGAACAAAGTAGTAAGGGTTCTGGCTACGCACTAAGAAACGGGTGTTGGCAAAGTGTCTGTGGGTTTTGTTTTTTTTACGAAGTCTTTTGGCAGCTGGGGCAGATAACAAAGTGGCTCCAGACTGGAAATTTGTGTGCCAGAGGCTGCCCAGGAAGGGCAGCACTGCCCGGCCGCACTGCTGGGCCAGCTGCAGGATGCCAAGCACTTGCAGCTCTCCTCTGCTGCAGGGAGAGTGGCAGATGCTTGGCTCCACACGGGACATAACTCACTGGAGGAATTAAGTCCATTTATCTTCATCTCAGATTAAAAGGATTGAGAATAAAGCCCAGTTTTTCTTAGACGCATTACGGTCGTTCATATAAACTAGAGCTACATTCGCTTGCATTCAGCCTGTGCTCTGCTCATCTGTGTTTTTCTTTCCTTTAGAAAGGTGAATGGAAAAAAAGCAATATTGAACAAATCATTCAACTAAAGATGTAAGTAAGCGAGCAATCTGTTTCACAGAAACCAGAGGAAGCAGTCGTGAAGCAGAGCTAAACGCCCACTTTGAGATAACGTGCTCCTAAACCCAAAATCTAGGAGTAGTCTGCAGAATTTCAAAAGGTATTTTCCTTATTAATACATCCTTATTTTAATGCCTTTGGAACACAAACACATTTATAAAAATGTTATTTTTCAGTAATAAAATTTAAATACACATATGTATAAAATAGTAAAACTACACCTGCATATTGCTCCTAGCATTAAAAAACCCAGTAGGAGCTACTGATAAAACATGTGGAGCATGAGCTCCTTAAATGGGAGCAACTTTTGTTTCTGTGAAGTATATTTAGTTTAACCACTTAAAACCTTGTATGAATCCTCAGTATTGTTTGAGAGATACTAATGTAGTCAATTTTCCATTTTTTAATTCCTTGTACAAAAATGACAAGGAAAATAATGTTATTGTTGAATTACAGCAAATCTAGTTTGCTTTTATGCATCACAGAGTTGGTTGTTTTTTTAGGGTTTTTTTTTTCCTCTTTTGGTTATTAGGGGTTGGGGAATAGAATATATTGCATTAGGTAAAAGTGGTGTAAGCAATATGCTTTTACTTCACTCCTAAGAGTCCTGTCTTTAAATCTTGGCAATGGGCAAAAAGTCCCTAACCAAGTACCCAGGTGTAGAAAGTGTGATTAACATCTAACTTGTTGCTTAGGAGGACATAACACACCATGTAACACAACTGAAAAGATCACTCCAATAAAAACAAAACAAAATAAACTGGTAGTTGCAAATTTACATTCACTTTCTGGCTGCACACTAGTTTTGAACTGAAAATAGGTACACACTTTCTGGCTGGACTTGATCCACCCTTTGGCGGTGGCAGCGGGGAGAAGGCTGATGCCTACAAATGTGAACACACTACTGGAAGGTTCCTATGCAGTACTCTTTCTATGCTACTAAAGAGAAAAAACAGCAAGTTAAGAATTAAAACAAAAACTGCGACAAAATAATCTGCATTACTACATTACAACACTTTTATATTTCAAGATCAGCCATTAATTTTGCCTGTTTCCCTATACCAGAGTCACGAAAGCACAACAACAGTTTCAAATTCAACTTGAAACATCTGTCATTTAGGCAAGCAGAGATTCTCTGTCGAAATTCTGTTCAGCCCTAATTTTAGAGAATTACGCTATTTTTTTTTTCTGTTATCCATAACAGGCCACCAAAATTTAAGCCAGAAAATGGCAAAATTCTTAACAACTTTTATAATGACTTCAATACAAGTCAAAATGCTATATATATGTACATGTGTATATATGGACTTCTATATATACACACACAAGTTTTCAGAAAAATCTGAATTCTATATTTATTTTAAAAATTTAGATTTGTCATTATAGAACAGGTCAGATGTGTCACCATTTGGGAAGAGGATTTGTTTGGAAACAGACTGGAGAATTTTTTTCCCAAATCTCAGGAATCTTTGTGATACATATTTTAAATGGACTATTTGCAAATAGTAAAATATGTTAAAAGGTAAAAGTGGCAGTTCTACCACTGACATCAATAAAACAGAATAGCTGGTATGGTTGAAAAAGTTTTAAAAATGGGATGAGTGTAGCGAGTTTGCTTGGGATGATTTTCTACTGAACGTTTTAAATGTGTGAATTGGCAGTGAAAATGAAAACAATACAATGAGACTGTTTCAAAAAAAACAACAAACCAAAGTAAACACAGCTGAGAATAAACACTTTCAAAACATTAAAAAAAGTTAATTTAAATTTCTTACTGGCTTCATGAGATTGGTACTGTACAAAAGCAGAGAATTTATAATGTCTTATAGTAGGCACTAAGTTAAAAATGGTCACCTAAGGCATTTCTACAAATAGACAGTTAACAAGCCAGCTTTGTACATCCTATTGGAAAGCTTGATGAAATCGTGGTAGGGTGGTGGTTGTGCTTAGACTGCTCGTGAAAGCTGCTGACAATGAGTGCAGAGACCCAAGGCCTATACTATTGCTAGGATCTTGTGGATCCTGGGTTTGTGGTGGAAGCTGAGTCATAGAAGAATGTGCCTCCTCTTGCGTATAACTCATCCCGAGGTTTCCCACTGAAACAGAAGGATTATAGGGAGGGCCATTTACAGGTATGAAGTTGAACAGCTGAGAAAAGTCCAATGATGGGGCGTTTAGAGGTTCGCTAATAGGAACGGAGCCCTTGGAAAGGGAAACTTCCCCAGACCCATCATCTAGCGGCCCTACTTGTGGATCCAGCCCTAGTTTTGATGAAGATGCTTGAGAATCCTGGGATGAAGAAGGCATACCACTTTGCAACTCCATTAAGTAACTTTCAATTTCCCCT
Organism: Chamaea fasciata; assembly: GCF_029207755.1. Taxonomy (NCBI): domain Eukaryota; kingdom Metazoa; phylum Chordata; class Aves; order Passeriformes; family Sylviidae; genus Chamaea; species Chamaea fasciata. The sequence goes on along the minus strand of NW_027094086.1, from coordinate 39,108,747 downwards.
TTCAATGGCTGTTCTTTTTCAGGCATAGAAACTGAGTATGAGGTAGTACCGAGCGGATATTTCAACGATAGCTGGTGAGAAGGGTGGACAGACTCCATATCTATTGGACAAGGCATTCCCAATGGTAACGATGTGGCAACCATTTGGTGTGCAGATGCAGAACTCTGCATGGACTGAATCTGAGTGTTGTAGAGATTTAATTGCAAAGTGTTTGTAAATGGCTTTGATGTCAGTTCACTGGAAGGTAAAGACATCACCGGAAGCAGCTCATCCTTAATAGGCACAGAAACATTGCAGGTAAAGGGATCTAGAAGGTCCATTGGCTCTGTTTTGACCTTCAAAAGTTCTTGGTTGTGACTTTTCTTCATGTGGCGCGTGAGGTGATCCTTCCGCCCAAATCTCTGTGCACAGTACTGACAGAGGAAGTCCTTTCTTCCAGTGTGCACTACCATGTGTCTGCGGACATCCTTTCGGGTGTAGAACCGACGATCACAGTGTTCACACTGGTGCTTTTTCTCCTTCACTCCACCCGATGACTTGCCTGCATGAGTTTTTAGGTGCTCCAGCAGCACTCCTGTGCTTTCAAAAGTCTGCAAACATACCTTACAGGTGAGGTCACCACTTGTTGCAGCATGCAAAGCCAGGTGACGTTTGAACCCAAGCTTGGTATTGTAGTTCTTTCCACATTCTTCACACTTAAAGGCCTCTTTGTTGGGATTGTGTGTATGTAGGTGATTCTTTAGGTGATCTTTTCGGTGAAACATTTTCTCACAATAATTACACTTGTGGGTTTTCTCAGGAGAATGAGTAGCCATATGCCTTTAAACACAGATATATTCTGTAAGTAATTATTTTGATCAAAAAACACACGTGCTCATTTTTTAATGGCAGCTAAATACTACACTAAGGGCTGCTTTGCAACAGAACCTTTTAACTGAAAGCATGACACTAGAAAGACAGTTTGACAAATTTAAATATAGCAAAACGTGAGCCATTTCTCTTAAATTGACACTTTAGTTTTGGTGGGTTTTAGCTACTGTAACAGGGGTATATGGGCAAGTATGAAAGTACTCGTGTAAAAGTCCATAGCCAAAGAACTTTCAGTCCAAACTCTTTTTCTTGTGACAATTCCTTATACAAATGAAAATTCTACCCTCATTAAAAACAAAACAAAACAAAACAAAAACAAACAAACAGAAAACAAAAGCAGAAAACAAATTAAGAAACAAAATTAAAGACATTAGCTTGCAAACTTAGGTAATTTAGAATTCTAGAAACAATCCAATGGCTACTTTAATTAACACATCCTCTCTGCAATCAGCTGAAGGCGTACAGAAATATATACTTTTACACGGCTTAACACGGCCAACATAAAATAGATAATATAATCTGAAAGATAAATAGAGTTTAATACCTTAGTAATTTGTACTTAGAAACAAAGGCCTTGGTGCAGTCTTGTTGTGTGCACTTGTAGGGCCTCTCTCCTGTGTGAGAGTATGAGTGAACCTTTAATTTCTCAACACTGTTAAAGGCCTTGTCACACAGTTGGCAAGGAAAGTTTTTTCTTGGTTTGGTTTCACCACGCTTACGTTTCCCTGAAGGGACTTTCTGGGTATCTCTTACTTCTGACAAATCACCAGGAATGACAGTGGCCATCGCAGCCTAAACCAGGCCTTCTTGTTGGACACTTGGGAATTGCCCAACTCCACTAAATGATTTAGCTTTAGATGGCTTCTCAAGTTTCATGTGGTCGTAAAAGAAAGCAAAAGGGGACTGGAAAAAAAAAATAAGAAACAACTAGTTTGTAACTAAACTTAGATTTTGAAGTTTACTTGCTATGTGATGCTTCTGAATAAAACTTAAAAATAAAGTTAGGTTCAGCTGGTCTAATGTAATACCTACAGGTTTCTTTATACTATTTGCTGCAACTCTTAAAACGCATTGCTCAGGATGAACAGATCCACATATGCCCTGAAATCACACCTCACAACCTTCCCCTTAAGCACTGATGGAGAACAGCAAAGTTTCTGTCAGATTAAGGGAGTTATCAGGCAAAGAGCCTACCTACCCCAAGCACTTTTTGGCAGCTTCCAATTTCAAAGGAATTACAGCCGCGACTGTGGTGTTTGCACAGACATCCCCACGCACACATGCACGCACGCGCACAGACACGCACACACACACATCTCTATCAAAGTGAAAGTCTGTAAGCCTTAAAATGTTTGAAAACCTGCACAAAACGTGGCAGTACCCATGCTGACACTATGGAGGGCAAAGCTCAGGTTCCCTTTCGGATGTACCTCCTTCCCCGTGATTACTGCACCTCTACGCATCTACTTGAGCAAAATGCATGCGCTGCCAATGATGCCTAACACCAGGTGCAATTCTTCTGTAAAGTCAGCCTCTGCTAACAGAGGCTTGATCTATGAATGACCCAAGTCCCACGGATCAGGGTTAGATTAGACAGATCAGGGTTTTATCAGCTCAGTGCTGAAGACCACCAGCCTCCTCATCCTACCCTGTGAGACACGAATGCTGTAAACATTCAGGCTAGCTCAGGATGGAGGCTCCAAGTCCTGTCCCTGTGGCATAGTAAAATGTGAACTAAACCAAAGGCTTTTACTGTCAGGAGGTGCATGACGCGATCCTTGTGTCTGACTTGTGGGTGAGAAGCTTTAAATTCATCATCTGGTATCATATAGTGGCAACTGGGCACCTGCCATCACAGGGCACTCAACAGCCCCTCCTTTGTCAGGGGTTGCTGACAGCTTCACTTCATCCTTGGAGCACAACTGCTACTATAGATACCAAAATCCTGTGCTACCCATAGTGAGAAGGGTGGAGCATGAAGTCTGCAGCAGCAGGGACAAGGAGGACAGCAGGACAGCACTCAATGCAAGCATTTGGGAGGGCTGGAAAGCCCCAGGAGTTAGCCTTTCTCCCCTGAAAGTGCCACCACCCACCCCCAGCCCCGGTGTTGTGGCTGGCAGCTGCTGTCCTCTCCGGTCTCTGCCGGGGCAGCTGCACAGAAGGCGGCCGGGCAGGGCGGCAGCGGGGTGGGGCAGTAGCCGGGGCAGGGCTTGGGACCGGGCAGCGCCACAGCCCCGGCAGCACAGCTGGGGAAGCCGCAGCTGCTGGGACAGGTGGAGATGGGCAGCTGGAGCCGGGCAGGCACCACCAGGCTGCAGCTGCTCCAGCCCAACGCCACCTCCCTGGAACACAAACTGGGCTCTCCCTTGCTGGCAGTGAACGAGGCCGGATAGCTGGGAGGGAGCCCCGGCTTTAGTCCTCTCACCCGTGCTGAGGCTCAGCAGAGATGGAGGGAGCCAACTGCTCCAGAGAGGAGCGGAGAGCAGCGCCCAGGTGTGCCGGGGGGAAAACTACACGGTCATTGCAAGTGCCCCAGCATGGTCCTGGAAGAAGGCAAGAAGGAAGGAAAGCCTGTGTTTTCCTCAATGCATGGCAGGACAGAAAGAAGCAGGGAGAGGAAGAAGGGGAAGTGTCTCTAATATCTGCATTTGAAGAAATCCTCAGACTGAGACCTCCATTTGAAATGTGTACACAGAGTATGTCTTAGTCTAAGCCTTTTCCTCCCTCCTCCCCACTTTCCCTTGTCTTTAGGGGAGGAGAGAAGTACTGGCACACTAAGATGGAAATCTGCTTCCTTTTAATCCTGAAGTCCTTGAATGACAGGTTAAACTATGCCACCTCCTTTGAACAAGCACTTTTGCAAGACCACCTTATTCCCTTCAATTTTATAAGGAAGCACTAACTTCTTTTAGAGATATCTAGTGAGAGAAAAGGCTTTCTTTAAGGACTCTTTTGATTTCAGATTTGTCTCAAACTCATTCACACTCATGGGATGAAGCCTGGAGACATCAGTTCCATGAGTGGGAAAATGCACAGGTCTTCAAAATATCAGCTTAATTTTATTTTCTGTCTCATAATCAACAATCTAGTTCACTAATTCTAGTTCATGAGGAACAGTTGTTTGGAGACATAGGAGCAATACTTTTCTTCAATAAAAGTAAATGAAGACCAGCTCCAAAGACTTCAATGAGTGCCACCAATGTAATCAAAAGGAGAGTCTGAATCAAATCAAAGTTGTGATATATCTGTTGATTGAAAGGGTTTGGGGGTTTTTTTAAATATAGGCTTTATTCAGAATCTGGTAATAAAGTTAATTTTATTCTTCTGTTAATGAGTACAGCGGTCATCAATGCATATTGACCTGAATGTAGAATGGAATTTTGTTTTAGTTTAATCTCTCCTGACAAATGAAGGTCAGGGGGGAGAAAAAAAAAAATCCAATCTGATCCCTACACTTGCACAGGGTACTTTTATACCACACAGGCACTTGCATGAGACCCACCACACAGAGCTGAGAGCACAGCAGTCACAGCCCTCACTGCATGGCCAAGGCACACTTACAGCCCCAACGGTGTACAAGGGATCCAGCCCCTCTGGCCCCCCTGCCAAATCCATACCTAGCCTGAGACAGGGCAGGCAGGATTAGCAGAAAAGGCAACAAAAAGGAGGGAACATCCTCCACAGTCTGCTGCATGAGAGTGGTGCTACTTCAGCCATGCTGGGTCCAGAGCTCAGCAGCAAGTGGACTCTGTGCCCAGACAGTGACAAGAGAAATGGGGATAGCAGGAAAGGTACAGGGAAGGAGGATGAACCACCACAGGAAGGGACAGTGGACAGAACCAGAATGGGGGTGTAGGGCTAGGGAGGCTCAGGGAGTGCTGCATAGGCATTGGGAATATTTAAGGACATGAGGATAGAGGTGAGCTGGTAACACTGGGGGAAGGAAGGTGGGTGGGAAGGAACCGAACATGCATCAAGCTGGGGAGATGCAGGATATGGGATATGAGGCCATGCCAAAGGGTGCTCTGCAGAATCTGATGTGATGTCAAAAGCAGCCTTTGTTGTGAAACAGCATATTAGGCTTAACAAATTAACATCTGACAACTTCTCACTCCTTTTCTCAATGCAAAGACCATACCTCAGGCTGGAGACCATCCTATATTCAGGCCAATATAACATTACTGTTATCTTCCCCAGAACTTTAGGTAACGTAGCTGCTGTACCAGTCAGAACATTCACAGGGACAAAGAATTCATGTTTTGTTCCTCTACCGTCAAAACTAATTAAGCTGACTTTGAACTGTGTTTAAGTGTCCTTAAAAATGCACCATTAGAACAAATATAGTGTGATCCAATCTTTAACAATGACAGCGTTTTATTAAAAAACATGTATGCACTATTATCTCAGTACCACTTCTCAATAGGTGAGGCAATTAGGAATGTCAGCATTGATCTCTGAATAGCAAATAACCACTTTTTTCCTTTTTTTTTGGGTGTGGATATATAGACTGAGCAATGGAGATAAAACTTAAAAAAACCACTGATCCTCAAATATTAAATTTTCCAAAGACCAGCTGAAAGAATTTTCTGAGTAATATTGCCTGCTTGTGTCTCAACATATTATCACTTAAAATCCACATTCTTACTGGTGCTTTCACAACTGCAGGATGAATAAATATATGCAGTATCAAATATAACAAACATATTACACAAAAGCTTATATATAATACTATTTTTAAAGAAGCATATACTTAAAGCAGGATTAAAGCAGCCTCTGTTCAATGCACACCTGATGTTTGCCCACTAAAGTCCTCAGATTTTGGTCTTAACCAGTTCCGCTGACTCTTCTTGGAGGAAACCAGAATCCAGTACTTCCCATTTTTACTGGTCTGAAAAACAAAAGGAACAATGGACTAGACTCCAGCGAAACCAGTGCATTCATAAAGGCTGTGATGCGGCAAGACCAGGGATTGGAAAGAATCAGAAAGGAAAAGTTAAAAGGGACAGATCCAACCCATGCACAGAACATTATATACTGTTAATTATAAACTGCAGGAATCATTCTTGCATTATCAGTAGCAATTATGCACTTCAATTTGCAGTATACTTACATAATTTCAACTAATGCTATGCTGGACAGTGACACATAAAGAGATAAAATTAGACAAAAGCAAGGGAGTTTTCATAAAGTTAAAAAAAAAATAAAAATCCACAGACCACAAATAATTTAGATGTAACAGCAAAACATGTGAAATGCTGGGCCCAGACTTGAGTTTCTTACTCAGAAGGGACTGAATAAGAGAAGATTCTGGATTAGGCCCAACTTTACTAGAACCTAATGCCTTCATTCTGCTTAATTATACAGGAAATAGCAGCTTAAAGGGTGACCTGCAAAGGAAAATAAAATTAATTTTAAAAAAATAATAAAACCTCTTAATGATGAACATGCTACAGGTAAATCCCAAAGGAGGGCAAGTCTAGGTATGCCTGAGCAAACTGAGAGGGCCTTTTTGGAATTTCCCTTACATCTCCCTTTCCCCTGCCATCATCCTTTTGCAAATTTGCAGCAGGTCTTCCTTTTCTTGCTAGAAGGCCTCCTGGACGACACAGGTATACACACAAAACATGTTCAGTGCCTCATTGTAATGGGGAGGTTTATCCTGTCCAATTCTTCCAGATGTTTAAGGGCAAAGCCCTATACAGTGCTCATACCCCACAGCAGGCTGAAGCTGTTTGGCAGGAGCCCTGTCATAATGTAACACTTCCCCCTACACAAAACATTTTCCCTTCTGGCTTCCCATGCATTCCAGAAATCATTCTTCCTTTTGATACCGAGTTCAGCTCTGCACAGCCCCAGCATCCTCTGTTGGTGAGCATGAACAGGTGTCCCTAAACACCTATTAATGTCAGAAGTGCTTCAGAGCAACCAACTGAAGCTCTCTGATGGCTGAGGAACATTTATGTGGGGATTTGTACACACAGGCAGGAGGAAACAGCAGTTCCAGTACTCAAAGAAAAAGTTCTGTTTTCAACTAACGAGCACAACCCTCATCTCCACTTTTTGGGGTCCCCAAATCACCTTGTTTAAGGGAGAAAACACTGATGACTCCTTACCTCCTCTCCCAGCAAGACCCTTATAAATCCATTCCCCTGCAATGTCCATCTCAACATCTTCCACTGTCACAAAGGAAGAGTTTCATTCCCCAGATGTTTCTACTAACATACTACTATTGTTAAGTAGACAATATTTAAGACAGACACATAGATGAAATGGACTAAGTCCTCACGGACTTAGCTCCTTCACTATTTGCATTTACAGACTATTTCCTGTTTGGAAAAAAGACCCCAACAAATCCTGTTAAAATATTATAGTCCTCTCAGTGGCATTTAATATTTCCTCTTAAATGTTTATAGTCCTCAGTGCTCACCACACATCTAAAGCCACTAGCAAAAAGCAGATGCCCTCAGAGACAGGCCACTAGAGACATGGAAGGACTATGGAACCAGGGGAAAATGAAGCAACTGGAACAAGTAAATAAACAAGACAAACATAAGATGTAGCTAAAATGCTGAGGAGAATGAAGGAGGACACTCAGTTACCCGCATTCATTCATTACCTTATGAATACAGCAAAATCACAATGCAGTGGATCCAGGTGAGGGCAATGCTATACCTACAATTAGTGGGATCTCAATTTCTACAGGGCCATTATTACATAAAGAGCTCAACAACATACACGCAGAAGGGGCTACATTTGTATGAATAACGAAAACATTTACTCCATTTGACAGGATTAAGCGAAAAAATAAAATAATTCCTTATGCTTTGCAACAATAAACGTGCTATTGGATAAAAGACCTTTCCTTATGCACAGAAGACAAAAGTAGTCCATGATAATGCTGATTTCTAGACCACCTTTTCCAGAACCTTTTGGTGTCAGAAAATGTCTAAGGCATAATACTGGACAAAGATGTACTGTTCTCCTTGTAACTGCTTACAGTCACAGTGTTATTAAGCTTTTCACCTAGATGAGGGCTGAAGATTTTCCAATGAATAACAAAGTTCAAAGTATTCTCCACATGAAGCAGAGAAGCATCACACTGCAAAGTGCATTGTCACATGCATGTGCCCAAAGCCCACTTGGGTGCTAGTAACAAAACACAACTTCTCTGTCAGAATTCTTAAAATTCTTACAATTTACCAGATCCTCCAGAATTTCTGAAGCACTGATTTTGCTAAGTCTCTAAACACCCTGATAATTCCAGATTAGTTAATATTTGAATTTCAACCAAAAAAAAGTGCTCCAAAACCCTTATGTGGAAGATAAATAATACAAAATATAAATCAAAAATAATTGAATCCTTTTTATTATTAAAATGACTAACACTTTCTTTTTCCAAATTCACAGTTCCTATCTGAAAATCTGATAAAATAGTTACACTTGAAAATATTTTAAAACATTTGCTATGGCAACTAAAAGGATAATGAAGACAATACAGAAATATAACCAATAATCTTCCTCCTAACTTGCATTTCATACATAAGAGGGTTCAAGCACACTGAAGGAAAACAACAGTTTCATGGTTATTTTCTTTCAAAATAAAAAAGCAGTAATGAGAACACAGTACTGAGATTACAGTATTTGTCATTTTGCCTTTTATATAAAACAGCAAATCTAGTTTCAATTCCTGAAATCAATCAGTTTTAAGCCAAAGGAAGGGTCCTAGAAACATTAGAATCATAACAACAGGAGAACTCAGTAAGAAGTTAATAGCATTAGAGTCATCGTGGGTTTTAAATATTTCTTTAAGGAAACAAAATGGAAAGTGTTTACTTACCCTAGGGAAACCGTGATTCTTTAAGAAGTGCTGTCCGCACAGATCCCAGGTGAGCACGTACTCACACGGACAGGACCAAGTCCTCTGAAGCCAGTTATGTCCATCCAGGCTGTGCCTGTGAACCCTCCCAGCTCCACACAAGGCAAAGGACTCCCCAGCAGTGCCACACTCACCACTGCCCCACCTAGCACAGCCAGCAGCAGTGGCATCTCCCACCTCTGCTCCTCACTCGCTCTGTGGCACAAATCCAGTCACACGTGCCACTGCCATCAACACACTGCTTTGGCAAGTGGCAACCTCCCTCTCCCCAGTTGCTCCCAAGCTGTGCTCCCACCTCAGGGGTTTAGGTGCTGATGTCACTTGAGCCAGCAAGGTTTGCTGTGGCTGATAAAAGGAAGCAGGGGCATGGGAGAGAAATACATGGGCAAGAGTTGACGTCCTAGCTGGAATTGTGGTGTGAGGTTTGGAAAGCTGAAACACTGACTGACATCCTAGTTGAGGAAGAAAGAGGATGAACAAGTGCAACCCAAGAAAGCAAGGAGTTGCTGCTGCTCAGGCTGGCAATGGATCAAACTAATCACAGGACGCCCCAGTCCAACCTCTCTCAGGTTTACCAACAGTAAAGACCCACTCAGAGTAAAGCACAATAGAGACTTTTGGTGCCTCTATTGCCCATGTACCTGGAGGAGCCAGCATTATCGTAGCATAAGTAATGATTTTTCCTCTTTTCTGTACCAGGTGACTAATAGCCTAAAAAGCACTGACAAGGAGTCACCTGATTAAAAAGTACTGATAAATGAAATCTACTCTGTTGGAGCAATAGCTGGGGGAGCTGAGTTGGTGAAATCATGAGCAGGAGACAGTTGATGTAGCCACTCACTGTGGCTCAGAAGAGCCAAAATGACTGAGACAGCACCTCTGTTTGTAGAGAGGCAGTCACTGGAACAGTTGCCCAGAGAAGCTGTGGATGCCCCATCCCTGAAGGGTTCAAGGGGACAGGTTGGATGGAGCTTTGAGCAACCTGGTCTAGTGGAAGGTTTCACCTCTGCCCATGGCTGGTACTAGATGATCTTTAAAGTCCCTTCCAATCCAAACTGTTCTACAACTCCAACTACAAACTTCATCCCCTCCACCTGGGCCTCTTAAAATGGCACAAATGTTGCTAGACCTCCTGAAGATGAAGGAATCTAACTCCACATTAAGGCAACCATGTAGCCTTCTCTGGCTTTCTGTGTGCTGTGGGCTTACACATAAGCCTCTCACTAGGGAGTTCCATTTTGTGGGGGAGCATATTGAATCCTCCTGCTGATAAAGCTGTTGGAAGGGGCTGAGGGCAGAAGTGGCAAAGTGCCTGCACTGCTCCAGGACAGCATGCTGGGACCTGCAGCCCTGCAAGGCTCAGACACCCTTCCTGGATCAACAAGGATCAACGTGCCTACTGCACACCTGTACAGGCCTCCGAGAGAGAGCAGGAGGTCTGACCGGCTCTGTAGAAAAACACTGGATTTTTTGCAGAAGCTTCAACTCAGAGTAGCTGCAGGCAGCAGAAGATCCAGCTTCCCACCTGAGGCTTTCAGAGGTCCCTCTAAGAGAGAACTAACTTTCCATAAGGGAAGATCTCAGATGGAGACGCTGATCCCACCAATGGAAACAGTCAAGCAGGTAAGAAAAAACCATGCAAAGATGTTGGGGCATTGATGACTTTAGGGGCGCCTTTCTCCAAGTTGAATTAAAATCAAGTCTTTTGACTGATTCAGGGGTCTACATCCCTGCTTGTGCTTGGCAGGCCATTTGATCTGCATTTAACTGAACAGCATGTCACTTTTTAAAAGAGACAGCTGAGGGAGCCTGCTCACCTTTGCTCATATTTAGAAAGAGAATCCTGGCTTTGGTAGGAAGATGCTGATCCTCCCCTATTTGTTCTTGGCTGAATAGAGGTGGAGGGGGAAGGGGCAATGAAGGTCCCTCTGTGGTTCTACATCTAGAAAGTCAAGCTGAGGCATTGATGCTGGAGGACAGACAGGAGGAAGAATGGGCATTGCTAGGGTGAGGAAACCAGAAAGTGAATTTGGCCATGAAGTCTGACTAGGCCAGGAGAGGCTCACACCTGCACTTTCACAAAGTGGAATTTAATTTTCTGTCTGCTTTTTTGTGTAATTTGGAAGAGATCTGAACAGCAAGCAACATGTACAGACACCTGGCACAACTGTCTAAAAAGAAGCCACTGCCAAATGGCAGGAGGGACAGATCTTGGCCCCCAGAGCCCTGTCTCTGGCACTTTGGCCTTTTGTATGGCAGACAGTGAGAGGGGAGAGTTGGCAGGAGCCCTACCTGAGAGCAGCTGGGAATCAGCCAGGGTTTCGCAGCTCCTCCTCTCATAAGCTGACAGACAGATAAGAAAAGACAAATGGGTCCAACACTGAGACCCCGGTGGGACAAGATGGCATTGAGAGGTGTGTGATGCCACTTGGCCTTCTGCGTTTTCAGACAACAATTACTGCAAATAACCATTGAAAGATGTAAGCACTGGCTCTATGGTACAGTGGTGCTTCATGTAAAGGGAGCACACACACATATGCAAACTAATCACAAAAGAACAGACAGTTTTGTTGTGTGGGTTTTAAAAAACTATATACAAGGCTGTATTTATCTTATCTCAAACTTCAGGACCTGCTTACAGCACACAGCTCAATTCAGGGAAATCCTGCTCCAAGGATTCAGGCTCTAGCCTACAGTGTAAAGGGGTGGCTGAGGGAGCATGGTAGGACAGCAGTGAGAGCATGCACAGGCTGCAGGAACACACCACCAAATCCAGGCATGCAGCAGGAGAACTGCCGGCGAAAGCTGCTGCAGGAAAATGGAATGATGTGGGCAAAACAGTGAAAATATCTCTCCAGCGATCTTAGATATAAACATAAGAATGACTTAGAGATAATAACACATAAGAGTTCTCCCCTCAGGGAAACAGCCTAACATCTAGAACACAATGAAATAACATAACCACTGAAACTAAAACCAAGCAACCATAGTAGTCTGCTGTTAGTGACAAGCACATTACGAATATCTACTGTGTGCAAAATGATGATTATGCTGCAAAGAATATAATACAGAAGATAGAAAAATACAAGATTCATCAATACTAGATTTTATTTAAGGCTTTGCTGGGTTGGGTTTTTTTTTGTTTGTTTGTTTTGGTTTGGGGTTTTTTTTAACATCCACAAAACAGAGGAACCTACAGAAACTGCAGGCGGTTGAGTGGAAAAAAATCCCAATCCCTTCAAACCAGTCTGAAATTTGGGTAGCAATGGAAATAAATGCACTAAAATTATTAAACATATTTCTTTTCTTGTGGGCAGTAAAAACACAGATTTCAGTAGTAAACATCTGTTAAATATAATATCTTTTATTCATTAATAAAGCAAGCACTTGGAGGAAAAAACCCACTGGATTCCTGTGGGACAGTAACCATCATACAAAAATAGGTATTTATATAGATATGACTATTAAGTTTAATATGTTTTTTTTCCATGGTCATAATTCTATGCAATTCTGAGAGCTGAACTACAGTCATGAAATTTGGACAACCAGCTTTTTAATTTTAGAAAGTAACTCATTCTTATAATATGCTACACTAGAAAGAGCATTACATAACTTTTTTTTTTTTCAGAATATAGAAGAAAAATTCTATCACGCTGCCCTTTTCTTTCCTCTTAAGTTTCTGGAAAAGTAGAACATGAACTTACTAATGTTTATTTTAGCATGACCTAATAGTCTGTAATTTATAGCAAAAAAAAAAAAAAAAAAAAAAAAAAATTACAATACCATCCAGCATCTCTTTGTGGACTTTCCATGTTTTAGATTACTTAGGTCCACTTTAAATCTTGAGAGCTCAGTTTTGGTTACTAAATGTTCCAAAGGATTCCTGGTTATATACTAAATTAAAGGAAACAAGAGCTGCCTAGAGCTAACCCATCTGATGATTGTGGTTTTATGGAATTTTTAAGAATCTCTATAGTGCTGCATAGATGTTTTTCTAAAAACTTTGGAGAGACTGTGATACAAATAGCACCGTTAGTGTAATTACTGTTAGAATTTTTAAAACCTGCTGAAGTGTTTTCATGTGTTTTGGAATCCCACCACCATCACCATCACCACCCCTCCTCCTCAAGAATAATCTGCACCCATTTTTAAAGTGATGATGCTTTTGTGGAAACAAACTTCGGTTACTATTTAATCTGCATATAGGCGCATGCTATTTTTATAATAAAACACAAAAGCAAATCCTGTAGATGCACATGCAAGCACAAACACAACCTAAAGGTGCATGAGATTATATCTAATATGGTCAGGAACTAATCTACTATTTTTAAGGAAAAGTATTTTCCTTTGTCACAAGACACCTTAAGATGAGCGTGGGTGTGCAGGCACAATTAGCAGCACATCTAGGCCAGTAATATCTTCTGTCTTCAGTAACAGCCAGAAGTACAGAACAGGTCACCAACGTGTGATATTTCTCTGATTCTCTTCAGACGATCCCCTCTTTTGATGTCGAGGAATTTCTGAACCATATGTGGTTTCTGTTTAGCACATCACCCTTCCAAGCAACAGTCCACTATTCTCCTTGAAATCATATAGTTTTTTATAATATCTACAACATATGCTTGACAAGTCATCCCACAGGTCTCTCCACTGCTGATTTAATGGAGAACCTCTTCTTTTTGAAGGCTCTGCATCTGCTTTCCCTCCTAAATGTGCATGCTTTTGTTTTGAAAGGCAGTGGTTAGTCTTCATCTTCCTTCCTCTGCAGATGTCCACAACATTGCCCTCAATTAATTCCTTTCCCAGACCATAGTCCCAATTTACAGAAATGTTCTTTAATGGAAGCCACTCCACGTAGCTCATAATCCTTACTGACCTTCTCTAAGCTTCTTCCAGTTCTAATAAACCTTTGAAGGCTCCAGATATACACACAGCACTTGGAAGCCACTCGAACATACACTCCTGTAATGACATTTTCAAAATTTATTCTGTACATTTTTACTCTAATATTTGGATTGTGTTTTGGTGACCAATGAGTTCATGATCTCACAGGATCACCAATCACAATTCCCAAATCTCACTCTTCAATGGTAATACTCAGCTCAAACTCACAATCTGATATATAACGGGGATTGTTCTGCCCAGTTATCCTTCTTAGTTATCATCATAATTTATCTACATGGAATCTTATTACCCATTTTCTGACACTTTAATGTCCTTCCATTGTTCTCTACAGCTCTCTTCTTCACAGCAATTACTCACCCAACTGCTCATTCCCTTACTGATACCATTCACCAATATGTTCCACAGATCCCTGTGGAACTTAACTGGGACCATCCTTTAACTGAGAACTTCTACCCTTTGATTGTACCTCCTAAACTGCCATTTATTTGTGCAAAGACCTCCCTTCTGACATCATCTAAGTCTCTTTAAAAAGTCTTTTTGATAAAGTTCACTTCGATTTTTGAATCAGAACATTTTTACTTCTTGCTGATGCCTCCCAAGAAGTCCAATTCCCCAAGACAGGACTTCTTCACAATGCTTCTGTGACTCTTCTCACATCATCATTTCCATGCAGTTGGCCACCAAGTCTCTGCTTTATTACAGCATCTACCAACCAAATACAGATTTCAGATTTGCCCAGTACAGGCCTGCCTGGCCCAGACTACTCCTGAAACCATGATTTCCCATACTTGCATTTCAGAAGATTTTTCTGAACCTGAATACTTGAGCACATACCATTTAGACAGTGTAATTAGGTTGTGGAGCACAAATACATTTGGATGGGTGTTACAAGTTTTGCTTTTTGAGACAGTCACCCAACAAATCATAAATAAAGATGTTTTTAACAGTTTCAGCTCTCACTCAATTAAAAGGGTTTCTGGTGCTCTAGTCCTGCTAGTTAACACAAGCTCAAATAAGAGGGGCAAGTTGGTGGCTGAAAAAAATCTCAGTATCTCATAGAAGCTGCAAGCACTGTGGACAGAGAAGGCCTTTCACAGGTGCTAATTTCCCTCATGATGCTACACTAGATGGCTGGGAAGATCAATTTTGGAAAAAAAAGACAACTCATGCAGGACAGAGATAAAGTGACTGAGAGACAGGGTGGTCTCCCCACTATATAACACCACATCCTGGGTATAAGTGGCAACCATGCAGTAGTGCAAAGCCTGTAGCAGAAGTCCAGTCCTGCCCTCAGTCACACTGCCAAAACAACATTGCTTGGGGGCAAAAGCTGTGACAGAGTTTAACATTGCTTTTTTGTAACCTTGGATTTTTTTGAACCGTATTATTTACTGGAGCTATTCCAACTAAAATGCTGATGGATCCTGGTTGCCCTGTTTCCTCTGCCTCTTATTCCAGCCCTCAAAGAAAGGCAACAAGTAAGAAAGAGTGACCAATTTCCACGCAGTCACTTCCAATACAACCTACAGTCAAGGAACTGCTATTCTATCTGAAAAGAAAATACTTCATAGATTATTGTAGCTTTACAGTAAATAGAACATGTTGAATTTAGCCATGATTGCTTTTGCTACTACTGCTACAACTGTGATGCTGGATGATGGTATCAATGACCTTATGGGCTAAAACACAAAAGCCTTAGGGAAGGTTAACTAATAATGCAGAATACTTAAGGTAATACCAAAGCAAATCCCTCTTCAAAGCAGTAACCTGTGAGCCTTTCTGAAGCTGCACAGCACAGACACCGAATGTATTTCTGACTCTACTCATGTACCAGCTTTGTGCAATGCTGTTAGCACACACCTAAACAGCTTACTCTGACTAGAGTGACTTCTCAGAGCCCCCACAAGCCCTGTTGCTACGGGAGCATCCTTGTGAATGAGGTAGTAAGTACATAGCTCTGCATTTGTTCCCATTTCCCATTTGGCACGTTGAGTATTCTGCTCCAGAGCACTGTGATGCTGTGCAATGCAATTTGGGATGCACACCTCAATGCATAAGAATTCTGAGATTTGATGCCAGATTAGTGAACAACTAAAAGCAGTCATGCATAATTTAGAGCTACACAACTGAACATTGCAGTGGGAGATAAGGAAGGTTAGTATCCAGAATAGCTCCACCTGGATTACAGTATTTGGATTCAGGTGACCGGCAGCAATTCAGTTTCAGGCAGCAAAGGCAGAATCTGCCAGAAGTTCACACAGATTTTGTCCTGGAGCTGCATCAACAGAAAACCACTTTGGGAGCTCCTGTCAGCCTGACCAAATGTTGTAACAATGTGGTCACCAAACAACTCCACCATTAAATCACAAGGTAATCATCTTGTTTTTGGCAGGACAACCAAGTCAGGAAAGCTGACAGTAGCACAAGCTTTCTCCACGTCGTGTCAAGGGACAGGGATAGGGTTCCCTGCTGTCACAGAAGCAAGTGTGAAATGCACACGCGTTGCCCGACTCTGTCCCAGCTCCGCCTCCAAACACACTGGCTTAAGACTTTCTCAGTCTTGCTGGATACAGTTTACCACAGTAAGCATTCACCAACACTGGATGATCTATGATGAAAGACCCCCATGTCCTGAAATTTAAATTTTATTCTCCACAGTCTAAGACACCAGGCTACTTACAAGCTCTCCTCTTTTTTAAAAGCAACTCAGTAGACACTGCTTCCCTGATTTCAAGTCTACATTAAGTGATGTGAGAAAAACACATGCAAGACTTGGCCTTGAACAGCTGCAAACTGCTAGTAGGGCAGGCTTCCAGAAAGGTGGAAGGAAGATGGTGACAAAAAAGATGGAATAAAAATAGTCTTATGACTGTATGGTATGCATCAATGTTTCATGCACGTTATAGGAAAAAATCCTGGAGGGCAGATGGAAACATGAAATAGAGATGCTTTTGTGAATCCCAGAGAATGTCTTCCTCTAAAGTGCTCTCCAACAAGATGCTTGAGCTCCTTTCACACTGTGGGAAAGTAGCTCTAGGCTAGCAAAAACTTTGCAATCAAAAAGGTATGTTCAATTTTATTTTTAAAAAGTTTTGAAGATATGAATTTTACAATAGTTGTATGTTCAATTAATTTTTCAGACAGGTGTTTAGACAAATGGATTTATTCACTGATTTAGCCAATGGTCAGTTTTTTTCAGTGAAAAATAACAACCTTAAAAAAAAAGCAAGTCTTGCACAGAGTGCTCCTCTAGATAGTATACACAAGAATCAGAGTAGTCAGGAAACATTTCAGCTCAATCTGAAATACCTCCTATGTTTTGCAGAGTGTTGGAGATAAAACGCTTGACCAGTGTTTTGTTAGAACTATTTAGGTTTAGCACCTTTGTGCTGCCTGTTTCTTGTTCCCTTCCAGAAACGCATAATCCGTCACAATCTTCTGGGGGTTCTCCAGGAAACCCTTGTTTCACCACTCTGCCTTTGCTGAGCTGACAATTTCAAGGTTCAGATCCACCTTTTGTTTATCTTCTGAAATCTGATGGCTATCTTTTAGCTACTAATTCCCCTCTTCATATGGGCTGCAGCTTTTTTATGTGCTAAGAGAAATCAGAAAAAAAGAAAGATGATAAAGATGTTACTAGACACCCCACTCATTACAAAGTCTATTTTAATACTGCTAACTAGTTTCTTCCCTCATGATTCTTTTCTCCCAGTTTTTCTTTTCACCATGTGCCCTTCAAAACTGCAAGATGCTTTCCAAATCACTTCCACATACGACATAAACTGTTATAGGTTTTTCTGAGATAAGTAATGGGGTAAGTTGGTTGCTATTGTTTCAAAACTTGAAATATTTTGAAACTGTTGGATAGGGCATAAAGTATAAAGCGTTCTGCTTTTGGTTGTTTGTTGGGTTTTTGTTTGTTTTGTTTTTAAAGAAAAAAACTAATATGCATTACATATTTAACTGCATACATGGGAAACAAGCTGTCCTTATGCTGAAGGACAGCACTCCCTAACAAATTCCTGGGAGATTTAAGGACCTCATTTATAAAGACAACAGGCAAACTGTGATAATGCACTGCAAGGTTACCTATCAATAAACTTCATCCAGGAGTGTTAGAGGAGCATTTCCTCAGAGGGGAAAAAAAAAAATCCAAAACCAAGAACCTGACATCTCCTTTACTTGCGCTTTTTGTGTCAAACCTCCCTCTTACACACTATTGTCACTCTTTTTATGGCTTTTGAAAATTACTGTAAAATACACTGCAAAGGTAAGAAATTTCTGTCGCAACTTCTAGATCTATACAAGCAATTCTACTACACAGAAGATTTAGAACAGCAACACAGTCCAAAATTCTTTGTGTACTTCACCCTGAGTGAAGATTGAGCACAGTAACGAAACTCCGCAACAGCATAGCTTTGTAATTGAGACTGCTCTAGGATGAATAAACACTCTGAGCATGACTAAGGTCTGGAGCAGGGGGGCAGCATAACCAAAGCTGGGGAAGGCTGTGATTAGCGAGGAGGAAATGAGAGATCAAATCAGTAGGGAAAGGAGGCAGAAAAGTGTGAATCATGTCTAGGACTTGGCAGAGCAAAGAAATATATCACTAAAGCTTCAAAGAAAGACTGATGAGAAGATGACATTTCACTGAGGGGAACAAGAGTGCAGAAAAAAGAATGCAAAAACATCACAAAGGGTGATCAAGAGCTCTTGCAATTGTGGAGTCAGGTACTGGACAAACTACAAAACATGAGTCAGCAGCACAGATGTGACAGTCACTGACTAGGAGGAAGGCTAAGCTTGCAACGCTGAAGGACATCACACAGGCAGAGGTGTAGGCAGCAGCAGGAGGAAGCAGTCCCATACAGCACCATCCATTCTCTATGTCTGTGCACAGCCCCGAAACATGTGGCTCCCTCCAGCCTTCAAACTATCTCCCCTTGCACTCAACATGAGGAGCAGAGCTCCAGGGAGCACGCAGGTGAGCCATGCCATGGCTTCAGTTCAGTTGAAGGACAGGCAGCTCCTTGCCATGTCTAACTGTGCTGGGCTGCTTCCCGCCTTCCCCACAGCCTCAGGGCCACCAAGACAGGGAGCAGGCAGTGAGCTCCACGGTGACATCAACACCAAGAGCAGGGGCAGAACTCTCCTTCTGGAGATCTCCAGGCTTTCCAAATAGGGCAGGGTAGGGACAGAGTTGCAAAGATTTGGACAGAGAGGATAACTGATCTGGGCAGCTAAGATAACTTGATGCTATTCCTCCTGAAATGTGTCTTTTACACAGAGGACAGAGAACAAGGGGAAGGAGGGGACATACGAGGTATCAGGGAGCTGATACAGTAAAGATTCTGAGAATCCTTTCAGTACAGCTAGACTGGTAAGTAGGCAAGGCTAGCTGAGCAAAGACCAGGGAGAGGGGCAGGAAATATCGACAGTAAAGGCTGATAATCTGGATTAGAGACTAAGAGAAATCAAAGGATGGAGGGACAGTAGCTGGAGTGCAGAAGCTTAGAGGTGGTCAGTGAGTGACAGCACATCTGTGTGGAAGAGGAGCCCACAGAAAATAAATAAAACAGGAGTCTGACATAAGTTTGAGAATGGCTAGGTTAAATGGCAAGGGAAAGGTTGCTACCTGAGAGATGGAGCGATGCTCCAGAAAGGTAGTTTAAACCCTCCGGTGAAGTTATTGTGCAATTGGGCATGCAATACTCACCAGATTGGTTTCCTCCTCCAGCCTCCACAGGATCCTGTAGCCGTTTCTTGGGTATTGTTCACAGCTGAGGAGACAGTGCTTTGCAGCAGACCCAGGCCAGGAGGACACTATGGTATAGGTGAGGCTACTGACTTTTTTTTTTTGCTTGTTTTGGTTTTTTTTTGTTTTTTTTTTAACCCATTTACCTTAGGCCTCGGTTGTGGCACTGTGCACCATCTGAGAGAAGAAAAATAATTCACTCCTGGATTTGGTGGCAATGTCACTTGAAAAACCACAGCCCTGAGCATGTATGAGGGCATTGATCAAGAATCCTGTTGAGTTTCTTTGTCTTCTGCTATATCCTTTGTGGTCCCTTGCGCTGATTCATTCCCGAGGGCAGGTCCAGGTGTGTTTTCTCTCTTTCATTTATGTGAGCAGTGACCTGTACCTGTCTATCCCATAACGATTCATATCCAGGTAGGCTCAGTCATAGAGTCTTGGCAGACTCTTCAAAACTAACTGATTATTATAACCAAGTTTCTTACAACCTCCACTACGAAAAGCAGCACTCTTGCCTACCTGCCAACATGTATGGAGCATCTACCTCTACTCAGAATGATCCTGGAGTACAGCAGGGCATGGGTAGGGAGCCAGGTAGGAAGAAATAACAATTCCAGTGCATTATAAGTGATCAACCCAAAGAAACCTGGAGTGGAACCCAGCTCACCACAACAAGTATTCACTACAGTCAGTAGTCCTTTGTGATGCAACACTGAGATTTCAGTTCAGCACGGACACACGATGCTGTAAGAGGAACTGCACTGTATTCAAGGTAACATCCTACTGTGCATTAAGGCATAGTGAATTTGATTTGTTAATTATTTCTCAGTAATCATCAGCCTAGAAATTCTTTCTCACTTCATCCATTTTGAAGTTCACAAAGGGACGATCTTACCTATTGTCTGCTTGAGTGAATCCTATGTTTCCATACTTTCAAAAGGAAAATAGAAGTAAAGAACAGAAAATGCAGTGAATTTTGCATGCAGTTTCTGTCTGTTAGAGAAGAATATTTTTCAGCATATAGGAAGAATATAATGAAAAAAAAATAATAAAAGGAAAAAAAAGGAAAAAAAATTCCCCACAATGGGTTATTCCTCATCCTCTACCTTTAAAAGACTACTCTAATAAATAACACAAATGGATTTTAATTACTGTATTCAAGCATCTTCTGTAAGCCACTAAGCCACCAAAGGAATGTGTCAGATGGATATGAACATTTCAGATCTGCTAAATCCTGGTCCCATCTCTCTCATGTCCCCCTATGCAACTTTGTGAACAAAGTAGCTCATATCTAAGGCGTATCAGCTTACACATTTTTATCAAATTCTAGTCCTTGCTTAAAGAAAGAAACAAAACTGCTTAACCAAATCCAGCCTACCTCTCTGTCAAGTCCTCCCTCCTCTTGCAACAAGACCCATCCATCCCTAGTTTCCAAAGTGCAGCCCTAACTACCAGGGTCTTTCAGAGCCTCCACTGCCCATGAGCAGCTGCGGAGGCACACTCCTCCTTCCAAGGCTTCCCTGCTCTGGTGGCAAAACCTAGGGAATCACTTCAGCTCCTTGCTGCCAAAGCCTGTAGGTCACTGTGCATCGCAAACCGAGTCTTGGAGATTTCTATCAGATGCACCGGCTGTTCTTTATTTTCAGAGGCCTGGATATTAAGAAGACAGCACTACAAAAATGAGGAGTATCTATTTACAAACATCATTAGCAATTTACAAGTAAATGAAATTAATATGTCACATAGGAACAGCTGAAGCACTGAGCCGCTAACAGGATGTTTCAGCTATCTTAAATTCAGTATTGCATCAAATGTTTTAAGAGAGCAACAGATCACAAATGCCAAGTTAGTCATTTTCAGTAACAGTTCTCATGGAATTTTTTCCTTCTAAATAATCAAAACAATTGGTCATTGGTCCTTATAAGGAAAAGTGCCATACCAAACAGAATTTCATAAAATACAGCTGTTTTAACTTCACAGTTCCCTCCAGCATATCCACAGCACCTGAATTTTGGGGCTGCATTTTTATGTATGTGTCTTTGTTGTTTTGTTTCTTTTTTAACAAGATAGCAAGATAAAACTATTAAAATTATTGGCAATGGAGTAACTTCTTCAGATTCAGAGTAACAGGTTTTATCTGTTCTTATGACAGAGACACTCAATAAAGCCACAGCATAGCAAATTTTAAATGAATAAACACCACAACCTGTTTTTTAACAGCAAAGTGTTAGCTTGTGAGATTAACTGCCAGAAGGCAGCATACAGTTAGACAGACAAGATTTACAACTGGATCATTCAAAATTATAATATGATTTCAAGAGGGCTTCAGGAAAAAATAATAGCAACCCTCTTTTTCCAGGACAAAATATAAACCAGCAGAGAGTTAAATAAGAGAGGATCTCCTCTGTATCTTATGGTTGAACACCCCTTGAGGCATCTGTTAGCACCTAATATCAAGACAAAATACAGGACTAGACAGAACAGTAGTCAGAATTCCTGTGTTGTACCAGATCTAGAGAGGATAACACCTTTGTGGACTCCAAACAGCAGCCTCCCATCTCCCCAGAGCACCTTTTGAAACATGCAGTTGAGTTTGCCTCGAGTAGAGCAAAGTATATGTTTTAAGACCTCAGGCACTGGGATACCCGCCAAGTCACAACAAATACGTATACATAATCTAATCTACTTAAATTCTGCGGGGAAACTCAGTGCCCTTCAGGTATATCCCTCAAGGCTACGAATAGCGTGCTTGTCAGACAGGATGAAGTTTCCCTGTGTAAATAACTGAGCGCTTCTGGCATCTAACCACGCCTCCCAGCCTTGTCCAAACCCAAAGATCAGGGAGGGAGGAGTCATCAGCACGAAGGTGAGGAGGTTGGGAAATAGAGGCAAAACGAGATTAAGGAAGAGGAAACCCAGACAAATTATAGTGGATTAGGAAAAGCAAGGCTCTATTTAATAAGACAGTTATAAAAAAACTATCTTTTTCCTTCACCCGTCCTTTTATGTGGCAGATGACAAGTTGGTAAAAAAAAAAAAATCCCCAAAACAGGGATTCCTGTGAAGAGCAGGGAGCCTAAAAAGTGAAATGAAGCCAAGCAGAGGCAAAGCAGCAGTGATAATGAATGGCAAGGCAATGCTGCAGACAGGACTCTTCACATCATTGGTATGGTCACCTTTTCTTAGGAAAAAGTGGCTAGAAAAAAAGCCAATGAAATCCTTTGGAGTCTGTAAGAGCTTCTACTGCTAAAAATAACAAAACAAAAATCAAAACAGTTCAGGATACACACAAATGTAAACACACTGGGGCATATGTTGATAGCAAAAAGCAGTAACTGTTGTATTCTGAAATGATGGAATAAGACTATTTTTCTTTAAAAGCAGGTGACTATTGAGTATGAAATTTCAGACTGCACTTGTTTCTGTGACCTATGAACCCTCTGTTAAGAAAAGCTAAACAACTGGATAAATTTCAATAAGAGACCTTTGCATTTGGACTCTAGAATAAAGATTTCACTGGCAGACTTATTTCCTACCACTAACCAATCTCTTCAAATACAGTACCTACTAATCCCTTAAAACACTTGGTTTAATAGCACACGATAATGGTCAGCTTTATCTGAAGCAGATCTAGCGTGTTCTACGCCACTTATTTTAGCGGGGTTTTTTTCCTTTACTTCTGACAGATAATGTTACAATTACAAATTTCAAACTTCAAATGCCCTACTTACTGAAATCTGAGTACCAGACGGAGGAAAGGGAGATGTGGAGACTCATGCTCATTCCATCAGTGTTTGTAACTGCCCACATGAGCAGTCTTTAAGAAAAAAAGCAATACCTGTGAACACGAAGTATGGATTCACGACCAGCTAACTCTGGGTAATACAGTCTGACAGCAGGGCACCCACCCAAGCCTTCTGTCAGTAAGAATACATGAAAAAGTAACACACAGAAACTTGGCTGTAGAAATTACATTTCTTTCCTGCCTCCTACCATCTTGCAGAAATGTGCTAGAGTTAAGGAAGGTGTGCATCCCCTTCTGCAGGAAGAGCTGGAAGGTCATCTTACTAAACCGCACTTGCTACATATCATCAACCACACACAATACACTTATTTATGACTTGTAGCTTCCATCCCTCTCCCCAAACTCACCCAGTCCCGCCACCTTGCACAAGCTACCACCATGACTAGTGCTGGGGGGAAACATCTGCTAAAGAAAAGGGTACAAAACGGTCAAAAAGAGCTAGGGTTATGCAAATGAATGGCTAAGAAAAAAGACTCACTACCAAAACATGTACAGTGAATGGCCTGATGATTTCAACATGTTTCTTTCTGAAATCACTCACTTCCTTACCAAAGCAGGGGGGTGTTTTTGGAGGAGCCTTTCTCAAATGAAAATACAAGAATGTATCAGACATCTACATTTTAATTTCTCATTGCTACCCTACTTGTCACCACAACTTTGAGGTTTATACCCAAAAGGCTGTACTTGCCAAGATGAGGGCTGATACTTCCCTTGAATTACACACAAACCAGAACTGTGAGGCATCAACTTTTCAAAACAAAACAAAACTCAACACAAAACAACCCCCTGAAAAATCACTCAGAATAGAAAAAGAGCTACGGTAAAGATAATTGCTGTTAGTTAACCTCAAGGCCTCATCTGTCATCAGATTTCATAGCTGCCTTGGCAAGCAACTTCAGCAGTTACCTTCTCTGGATCCAATCCCAAAAGCAAAGCAGCCATCTCCAGAATCAGGTAACTCCACCCAAGCAAGCACCTTGTTTACTGGGTACCAACCATAGGCAGAGGCAACCATGCCCACCCAACATGCCAAGCTAGCCGGACACAAGCCACCTCCTTGCTGGAAGCCAGACCACGCAGCAAAAGCAGCTGAGCTTTTCATCCATGAGCAGCTCAGAGGCAGGGGTAACAGCTCTGGCACAGCATCTTGGCTAATGCCTTGGGATTGGAGATGGACACATCTGTCCAGCTGTCATGCTGAAGACAGCACACGTCAGCACTCTGTTAGTCTGCCCAGAACTTAGTTATTTTCATCATGAATTCTGCACTGAAACAGTCCAGTGCTTCTTCCTCCTTCCCTTTCCCTTCCTTTTTCCTTTCCTTTCCACGCTCTGTGCCAGGCCAGAGACCTAAAACATTCAAGTTAACTGTAGAGAGCTAAAACAGTCAAAGTAACCCTACAGAAAGAATTCCAACCATTTCCATGTAGTCTAAGTCTTTGGAGTGGCTTTGTGCCAGCCTAAGAGGAGGCAGAGAAGAGCCCCCTCATGAACAGGGATGAGCAGGCTGGGATACCCACATCTCTAGCCCCAAGAGCATGCACAGATTTCCTGTGGTCTCTTGGTACTAACTGTACTCAGTAAGCATTCAGAGTCAGGAGCAGCAGCAATTTCACAACCCTGCTGAACATGGGAATTTGGCACCCTCTGTGTCTTGCAGACCCAACATCCAAGAGGAACCAACCTGACAGAACAGACTGAGCAGAGCAGAGCATCACTAATGGAGTATCACGGCACTCTGAGATGCTCTTACCTTAGCAGGGGTGACAAAAGGTGCTAAATGACCAAGTTTATATTATTACTGGCAGTGCAGAGATCTCCTTGAATAAAATTGGTGTGATCTAAGTCTGCCAAACATCTACAATCACAACAGAAAGAGCACTGGACAACTGTTTGAACTCACTACTCCTAATAGAGTGAAAGTAATGCAGAAGTTTACCTCTACCCCACAGATGGCTGTCAACGACAGAGACCAACACAGGGCCTTCTGAAAGGTGAATTTTAGAAAAAAGCATCTACCACACTTCTATAATCTTACCTTTCATACTGAAATACTATCTTCCGATTTAACAGGAAGCAAGGCTGTGATAAGATGAAACCATCTCGCAACAGCATCAAATCCAAGTATACACTTTTTGCCTCATTTCAGTATTGAGAAAGGTGGAGAATGGCTATCTGGACATACAGCTAATGATGATAGCATGGCCTCTTGCTTGGAGCACATTTTCAACGAAAAAAAATAAAAGAATGAAAACATGAAGGTAAAGAAAAAAAAATCAAAATATCACACGATTTTTAAAAGCTGAACTATGTCAAACACCCAGCTTTTCTTCAACACTACAAATAATCTTTATACAAAAGAAGCACAACACTTCTTGTCTCACTCAATAAGGAATCTGCTAAGCTACCACCTGAGCAGTAATTTGTTGAGCTGAGAAGAGAGGAGTTAGTTCAAGAATAGCATGACAGGAAAAGCAGCAGATCAAGAGGAGATGACAACAGATTTCTTTCAGAAAAAAATGAAAAGGATGTTAGTTATGGACTTCTGCCAAGACTGGTCTTTAGTCTTTTTTGATTCAACACTTTCGTTCAGAATTTTTTTATGCCTTTAAGTGAGCACCACAAAAATATGCAGAAAATAGGAAACTAGGAGGTAGCAGAAGTACAGTGCAGACTGAAACAACACACAAGAAAAATGGTAACAAATCTTAAGGACAGAAACAGGATGAAAAGGAACAACAAAGTAGAGAGTAACACACTTAGAGACAGTGGTTTCTGCTGAGAAGTGATGAACTGTTAGTTGGAAGCAGCAGAGAAGGAAAAAATTTGTGTATAACCCTCCTATAAGCAGCTAGCAAAAGTCACTAAAGAGAGCTTGTTCAGAAGAAATAAAATATAATGATTCAAAAAAAGCAGCTGTATTTTCAGTGCAGGAAAGGATATAAAGATGCTACTATAGTGGACCACCAAGATCTTGCTGGGAACACCAGGTATACATCTGGTAATACACACTCACGAAAAAATTATCTGGGATAGTGCAACGAAACATCTGGCCAAAGGAAGAAACAAAAAAAGACTAAAGTTCTTAATAAGTAAATCAAAGAGACAGTCAGTAGGGCTGGGACAAAGAAGTGTAAGTATAAGCTTATCAAAATAAGTTTAGGCTGGAAATTAAAAAGCTTTCTAAACAACAAAACACTGGCTTTAAGTTTACATGGAAAAAACTTCACTAGTTCGCAAGTGGCTCTATATAGGTTCACAGAGACAGACATGGTTTCTGTGACAGCAAGGCATCTGGCTCAGCCAGGGTGATTTGTTCCAGTTCTGGGTGATTTGTTCCGGTTCGGGGTCCCTGAATACTCATTGCAACACAACCATGGTCCTTGCAGGCCAGAGCAAAAGTCCATCAGCTCAGCAGCCTTGCTCCAGGAAAAGCCAACAGCAGATCATGAGGAAGACAAGCGCACAGTATTTTGGGGAAGTATCACCACTTGTGATTTAGGGACTTGGAGATCTAGACAGATTTAATACCCTCCCTTTCCACTATTTTGGCAGCCCTCTCTCATGCCCATGTAATCTTTTGTACCAACAACATCCCATGGCAAGGAGTGCCACAGCTTAATTTCGCATTTTATTAACAACAGCTTCCTACTAGCTTGTACTGAGCCCATTTCCCACTATTTATCTTTCCTCTTAGCAAGTGATTTTGCTCACCCTTTATCCCATCAATATCACTCATCATTCCTTTATCATTTTGTCTGTGATATGAAATTTCTATTTTCAGTAGTCTCCCTTTTGTAGTCTCTTACAGAGCTGAAAAGTCTAAGCCAACTTAGGTCTTGCTTGCATGGAAACTGTTTCACTACTTTTTTCATTCTTCACCTTTTCCTGTATCTTTACCATGTTATGTAGCTCTTGTACTGTAATGAGGAGACAGACATACCACAGACTGCTGCCTGTTTGATTCCTTTCTTAACAATTAATTCCCAATATACAGTGAAGTACTACAGTAAGCTTGACATCTACACCAGGCAAGAAAGCATAAACTCCAATGAACAACTGGGGTGTGGGTAGGAGGACACATGAACAAATAAATATATCAGTGAAGAAGCAACACAATTTAGAAAAGGACATCAAGCTCCAACAAGCAAGTGGAGTTTCTGGAGAAAACAATACACGTGCAGAAAAGGGAGATGCAAATGAAGAGCATACAAGTACACCTCAGCTGAAGTGGCTGGAGAGAGAGAAAGCTGAACAGACTGGCAATTCTTCCAATGAAAGAGCTGAAGATGTGAAATGAAACCACGCAGGTTTGAGAAGGCAATGCCCCTGCCTTTCAAACATTTCTGCAGTTTAACTCCTTGCAACAGCGTGTTTAGACCTTTTACAAAAGCTCAAAAGGTCACATGAAAAAGTTATGGAAAAAGTTCAGTAAAGGTTAATAAATACAAACTCAGCATGTTTAGCTGAGGAAGACTTTGACAGGTGGATTATTAAAGATCAGGAGAATACTCAGGGAGTGTCATCCCTACTCCCCTAACTTTTCATGACAACTTTGGTTTTGCCAGTGCCAGAAACAGAACACCAGGTTTTAAAATGCACACAAGTACAATTATTCTTACTAAATAAAATGCAAGCATAGAATTTGATCAGCATTTATCAGGTTAAATAAAAGGACTGTCATCTCAGCCCTTGTTCAGCCCTGCAAAGCTCTGCTGTAACAGTTCTCTAGCCACCCTTGATTTCAAAGCAGGAAAATTCCTCTGTTAATTTACACAAAAACCAACGCTGCTGTCAGTAAGTACAAATGTGAACTCAAATCCAGTATATTTGACTATTTGCAGAATGAGTGGGATCACGTTTCACCATGCTGCCAAACACTTGCCATTATATGATAAACTCCTCTATTTAAGCCAACCTACAACTTTGCCAAACTGCCATTGTTTGGGCTGAAATTTTACAAATTAGTGTCTGCTTCCCTGTTTTGTTTCTTCAGTTTTTGTTCATTCAAAATAGTGCATTTCAAAAGTATAACGGTTAATAGAAAAAAAAAGTTTTGTCTGTGTCAAAAAGTTTTGGCACACTTTTCCTACGTTTCCTTTTCCTTTGAACACCTTCCTTTGAGGCGGAGACTTGAAATTAGACAGGGACAGTGGTGTAGTCATAGCTGTCATTCCTGTGAACTCTACCCAAATTCAGCCATTTTTTAACTACTTATTCCACTTAATTACTTATTGCACGATCCCATTAGTAACTCAGAAATCAGTGTTTTGAGTCAGATAATTGAACGCTGTCCTAGAGGTCTCAGATTCTACTAGAGATCTCTGTGTCATTTAAACTAAATGCTACAGAGAAGGTCATTAATTTTCCCAGTCCTTGGCATGTGTCTACAAGGAGTGATTTGCAGAAATACTTAGTGCCCAAAGCTGAAGTGAAAGGCAGTGAAAGCTGCATTCTAAACAGATTATGAAGACAATAGTTTTGAAAAACTCCGCCTAGTAATCTCAGAACAGGTTCTTCCAAAAATTCCACAGAAATTTGATTCTTAAATAAATAACTAAAGAAAAAAACCCCACAAGAGTAATTTACTTTATTCTCACTGCGTTTTATCCTATGCATGCACTGCAGGCTCTCCTCCTTTGGAATCAGGGTGCTTTACAGTATATGCTACAGGTTGGACAAGAGGTGTCTCTCCATCACAGGAGTCAGAAACAACGTACAAGCAGCTCAGCATTTCACCAGAGCAGGGACTGTGGCTGTAGGGCAGGTTTTCTCAAAGTATCCAGAGCCTGAAGCAAAACATCAAATGTGCTAGAGAGCATACCAGAACTCTGTATAAATATGTTCCATTGTCAAGATCCATGTGTAAGTTTCCAGCCAGAAAACTGGCTTGTGAACTCCCATCTGTGGGATACATACTGCTCTGAGAACCAGCATTCCACTGGGTATTTGCTTTAAATGATCCATGGCCTGAAAAAACAGGATAGCATAGGAGTGCCCATGGTGATGGACTGGGAGGAACATAATTTGGCTTTGTGAGACACTGTTGTGCCATGTTGATCAATTAACACACAAAATGAAACAGTGTGCATACATGTAACTGCAAGTACTCTGCTTTTTTCCCTTTCCTTTCCACATGTATCAGTTCTCCTCTTTCAAGCAACACTGTTAGCATGTCAGGGGAAGGACATATGCTTGCTGTGTTCTCCTTCTTAGCCTCTAGTACACCGAATCCTAAAAATGGATGCTATTTTTTTTAAGACATTAACAAAGCAACACAACTCCTAAAGCCTCCTTCAGTTCTATTTATTCTTCTCCAGTCACCGGTGCTTGGAAACAAACATTCTTCCTGTCCACTGCTCTCCTGTGAAAGACCACAGTATCTATAGTTACTGGAGAAGAGTGCTTCAGTTATCTAGGCTTCAAACCTTCCCATGCTTTACTTCTCAGCTTGCCCCAGAAGGCTTGCTGTCTCCAACACCAGAACCGAGATTTCTCTCTTTCCAAAGGCAGCCACTAAAATTCTCTCTCCTCACCAGGAAGCTCATCAACTCTTAAGAGAATCAAATACCATGATCACATCTGAAACTGAAGAGCTGAAGAGTCACTTCTGATCAACTTACAGCTTTCAGACAACTTGCCAGCTCCCCTGCCAGTGCAAGGAAAGAGGTGAGACTGCAACTCTAGCCCTAAGAAATTCTGTCAGAGAGCACAGGTTGGGGCTTAAAAAAACCCAAACAAAACAAAACAAAACAACACAACAAAAAAACCCAAAACAAAACAAAACAAAAACCCCCACAAAAACAAAACAAAACAAAAAACCCCAAAAACCCCACACCTAACTTCCCTAAAACCATTTTTTTCTTATTCGTAGGCCTTCCTGCCAAAGAAAAGCATATTGGGCAGATGGCACACACTACCACAAGTTGATACTGCAAAACCCTCACCAGAAGGACCCAAATAGCATCAGAAACATCATCTCAACTTCCTTCAAAATATCCATGATTTTCTAACAGCCCTAAGAAACAAACACCAGGATAATTCCCGATCCTAAGAATGGAATGGCATGACAGAGCAGGGGGAAGAGAACTATATCAAGAAAGAATCTTTCCTACTCCTTTCTTAAAGCATGGCTGCTTAAAAGAGGCAATCTCAAACAAATACAAGATATTTTTGTCTCATCTTGTTCAGCTGTTTCTCCTTGGACATTTGAATACCAAATTTATCAAAAATAATACTGTATTTTTGGTTAAAGGTAGATTAAGAATTTTCCTCCTTAGAATCCATGAGAAGATAGTTCCCCCTCTTTAGTTCAGTGGAGCAGCACAAATTTGTGGCTAAGAAAATTCGGGTGTAATTCTGAAAGGTACAAACAATAAGCCAAGTCCAAGTTCATGCAAAAATCCTCTCAGGGCAGCTGCTTATTTCATATAATTCTTCCAGCTGTGCAAAGGTGCTCTAACAAAACAAAGCACACTGCAGAAGATGGGATAACAGCTCAACAAAACTACAGTGTGGCAGAGCTCTTCCCTCGGGAGGGGTGGGGGTAGGAAGTCCAAGCCTGAGAAGCTGCTGTGGCACACAACACAGGGCAGCATAACCCAGGAGCTGAAACCCTGCTGGCAGATGGATATTTCAGATGCTTCATCTCAAGGAATGTGTTAAGAACAGCATGCAAGGATCCACTGAAGCATTCAAGTAGTCGGAGGATAGATATATTTTCTAAGTATGTACATCCTTGGTCACAATCTGCTAGTGCTTTATCTATAAACAACTTGTCAATTCACGAACATTCTTGTTTCCTAATGATCCTATGCCACAGACCACCATCAGAGTAAGCAGTGCAGAAACATTTTTCTTTCACAACTGATGAGTAATTTGGGAGTGAAAAATGAAAGCAGAATAGAAAAGAAATCTGGTATAGAAAAATGGCACATTAAAAAAGTAGTAACAAAACATTCAGAAAGAATGAAACAAAACAAAACCCAAACTGAAGTTTTCCTATAAATCAAAGATATCAAAATGCTAAACAATAAGAGACTTGATTATAAAGAAATCTAAATGTGCAAAAATAAAAAGGTCAGATGAAAGTGTTTGGAAGTATTAAAATGATGGTCCACCTGGAGAAGGTAGTTTTCAGATGCACTGACTACTCTGGGCAATCTTATTTTATGCTGTCTCCATCTTTTCTTCGAGATATAACTGAAAATCATTGTTGAGGAAAGCTGCAGAGGCTTGGAATAAACAGGAAAGAGTAACAAGATGAGAAACAAGTCATTACTAGACAGAAAAATAGAGAAAGCAGAAATCCAAAAACCTGAAGCAAAATAAAAAACTAACAATTTAACCTTGTTGAGGACACTGGGACGCAGTGATGATAACTAGGAATGCACATTCTTCTGGTCCTCTTTTACCATAAGGAATTTATCATGAGCTCAACCTCTTGTCTGATTTGGCTTTTTAAATATAAAAGCTCCTCTTCGGTAAATACATTCTCATCTTTAAAACATAATTATGGTCTGAAAGTTGACACTAAAAATAGCACTAAGGAGCTTCATATTTACATCTTCTTGATTTCTGTATCAATTTACTCGATTGCAACAGTCAAGTGTATGTCCTCTGGCCTTCAAGACTCAAAGGAGTTCTCCCGAGGGTTAATCCTGAAGATAAGTTTGACAGGGTGACAGTTTTCAGTTTAAATCCATAAATTATAGTTGAAATCCAATGTGTAACTGTAAATACATTATGTATGAAGAACAAAGCATTCAAAAATGCTTAGCAACTCTCTCAAGGAAAGCAAGTATCTGAGCAAAAAAAAAACCCACCAAATTAGATTAGGGAAACATAAGAAAAAATAAAAAGAATACATATTCCACTAATCCATACTGGCATGCCAGGAAAACTTAAAGACAATTTGGAACAAACTTCACAAGTTCTTACAATTAGGAAATACATGAGGAATAACATCATGAATAAGTCTTCAAATTAGCAAGTGACCAAGAAGTACACACTTTGCCAATTTCAGTTCAAATCAAAATACTTCACGATACAACCATATTTTTAGTACTTTTACAAATAAATGAGTTCTTTGGAATAAGATTCTTCACTCACTAACATTCTTTTTTTTTTTCCTTGCAGTGTCAGAAACAGCCATTTCAAGATGACTTTTCCAAATCTTTAAATTGAAAGGGACACTTCACATGTAATCTCATATGAAGTTTGAGTCCGAAAAAAGGATAAACATCTTAAATGCGAATCTTGAAAAAGTTGTGTTTGGGTTTGTTTTTTTTTTTTCCCTTCACTTTAACGATTGTCTGAAATAACTACTGCACTAACCTGATGACACACTTATTTATTGTATTTTCTTATGCCTGTTATTCACTTTCTGGCAGTAACACAACTTCATTTAGCAATAGTTTGGACCCCTCAGCAAGGGAATGTGTACATAGTAGCTCTCTAATCTTGCTGCCCAGCTGCTAAGACAGTCACATGAGTCACTTGCTGCCTTTAGAGCAACACACACCACTTGCTGAATTTAGAGACATTCTCTGTTTCTGCACTGGTCATACATGTAAATTGAGTAATACCCTATCCTAACTACATACAAAACTCTCTAGGTGTTTGTTTTTAGGTTTTTTATATTTAAATCGGTGAGTCAAAGAACACATTTTTTACTAATGCAGTTAAGGACCCGGCTCTACAAAGTGATTTATGTACCAGTTTTCAGTTTTACTACTCTCACGCCTGTTGGGCTAACTTCAGCAATCAGTTCAAATGTAGGTAGCTTCATCTAATTGTTCAGTGAAAATCCAGCCCTGGAAGAATGAAGAACTCTGTCTGCCAGGACGATTCAGTATACAGCTTCAGAACAAAACACTTTACAACAATTCCTTCCTTATCAGTATTTTAAACTGTGACTCTTTGGTACACACCATATTCAACGGTCTATTTAAAAACAATTTACATAAAAAGTGGCATAGTTGCTTCCATGCAGCACCTCGGTCTAGCAATACATACAACTCGTTGTGGGAAATACTTCATTTTCTAATATAATCCCCAAGTGTTAAGTAGGAAGTACTATCTCATGCTGTTAGGTGCAGTGCCTTACAGTAAAACACAGTGAGGAGACAATTCTTTGGACTACGGCTACGTCACCAGCGTAGGCCTGATGATGTTTCATTTTTCTCTGTATCACATAACACTTTCTTTCCCATATTCTCCCTGTGTCTCATTACAGGACTGCTCTTTGCAGATGGTTATAAAGGGACGTGATCAAAGCCACAATGTATTGTGCTCTGGCCATACATGTTTACTGACTACCAGAGTAACAAAATCCCCACAGAATCACTTCAAGGTACAGGGCTCATAATGCCACCAAACCTGCGGAGTCTTACATTGTATGAAACACACTTCTACATTCTACAGTCATTCTACACCCATTGCACATTCTACAGCCCAAAAACACACTGGCACAAATTCCAAAAGATGTTTCAGTGGGCCTAAAGAAGAAGGCAGCATATCAAACCTTACTAACTCTTTTAGGCTCAAGTACAGCCAAGCTTGCCCTGAAACAGACTTCTTGCCAGCAGGAAATCACAGTAGGCAAAGTCCCAACTTGCCAGTCAGGCAGTAGCACATTTTCAAGTTAAATATTCTAATCTGTCAGATAACATTAAATAGACTTCCATAACTAGCCAGAATAGAGTATCACATAGTAACAACTAATTAAACTTTTCACTCATGTTGTACCATTCTGAATTAGCATTTAAAAAATAAATGAAAATGGCTACTTCTCTGCTGTTCCAGCAAATTTTGCACAGTAATTCAACTAAACACAGACAAATTCCTTGTATTGGTATTTATTACCTAAAAAATTCTAGTCATTGGTGTACACAGAGCCAGTCAATATACAGGTAGATATCAGATTACCACACACACTGTTCTTAGAAGCAACATTTAAGATTTCTAAAGTCAAAAGATAAAACAGAACTCTATTTTTCTGTTGCATTTTTTGCGCTTTACGGAGTTTTCTGCCAAGTCAGTACTGCCGTTTCCCACGTCTGTCTGACTCTTTACTCAGCAACAGTATACAATTACAAACATTGAAAAGACAACTTCAGAAAACAAAGTGGCAGAGGAACATGGGGCAAGATTAGCAATTGAAACAACTAATCCAGATGAATTTCAGAGTCTCCAATCCAGCTGGCAGAAATTCTCATACTCCTTTGTCTTTTCCCTAATCAGTACAGTATTCTATTCAGGTATTTGGTTATCACAACATAATATTCTCCATCAAAACTAGGAATCACTACCCCCTCCCACTGCAAAAACCATTTTGTATATGCCAGTTTTAATCATCAATTTGTCCCCAATAGCCAGAACTCCTTAGAGGAGGCCAAAACATGTTGATGATTCTCGGGAAAAAAAAAAATCTGCAATTTGATAATGATGGTATTATGCATTCTATTGAGACATTTCTCTCCTTAAGGACTCAACTCCATGGGTATATTTCTGGACTATCCTGAAATCTCTCAGATGGGCTCTTGTAAGAGGTAGCTGCTTAGAATAAAAACATTGCCTACAGAGTGATGTATGATGGCTTAGTGGATTAGCATGTAAAAAACATAATCTCTTTTGACACAGCTATTTTTAAGTGTTCTTAAAAAAAATTACAAAATGTTAATTCTGTTTTCCAGTAAACATAACTTTTGATCTGCTGAATCAGAGATGTTATGCATAATAATCACAGCAGGAATACAATACTATTTGTATTTTTTTTTTTTGGAGGAAAAAGCATGAGCAGAATTTTGTGCAAATAATAAGGAAAAAAAAAAGTCACAGAGCAGAATTCAATTAAAGGCAAATCCACCAGAGGGAAACTGTAGTTCCATCAAAATAAATACTTGTTTTCCTAGGTAATTTCCATATTTCTAGAGAGTCAACTCCATAGCCATGTAACACCCACTTAAAGGTTTGATAGTATGTAATTTCAACATTGGACTGAAATACTTTGTACTACTAAGTCAGTACAGTACCACTTTTCTGTGTACACTTTTAATTCTGAACTCAAATCCCCCAAACCAACACTCACTAACCTTAGAAAGCACTTTATCATGCACTATCTGAATGTAGCAGAAGAGCTTTGTGCTTGTACAGCTTCCAGAAATCATCATGGAAGGTTCTGAATACCTCAGCATATCATATCTAGGTTACAGATGTATGTAGACATAATGTCATTTTTTTCTTTGATCGAGTTATGATGGTTTTGTTATCGAAAACTACATTCTTCTAAATTATGTACATTATGTATTACATCAACAAGTATATTAATAGACCAACATTCTCTTATTGAGGGATCCAAGCTACTGCTAAATGAATCTCTCATGACACATAAGTATTATTTACTTTACTGAAAAATATCATTAGATTAGTACAGTAGCAATTTTTCTTTGCTTTCAAGACAGTTTAATATTTCAAATATTTTGAACGTTTTACCTTCATTTGTGGTTACGTTAATTACCCTTTCAAGCTGACAGGTTTGCAAAATCATCCTGAAGTGTCCATTTCTAATACCGCAGGAAAAAACTAAAATGCCAGTAAGCAAAGCAAGCATCTTATTCCAAATAATTAATTAATTTGTAAAAGCCAGAATTAAGCAGTTCCCTGTTGACACTTTATAAAGCAACGAATCCTTAACTGCTGGTCTGCTCCTTCCACATTCAGGACACTGTAGTTCCATCATTAAGCAGCATCCCCTGCTGAGAAGCACATGACTCTACTGTTCCATGATGTACCCTCAATGACCACCAGATTCTGAATGAAACTACAAAAATACTGGTTTTAACTTACTAGAAAAAGCCCTGAACGGCTTGCTTCTTGCCAGTCTGAAAGACCACCCCTTTCAATGAGTGCCACCTGAAACAATCTCAAATGCTTGTTACAATATTGAAAAAAGAAAAGGTCATAGGGAAATACCACTTGCTCCCAGAGAAGTACTTCAGTTTCAACACAGATCTCTCACTCTGAGGCGGGTTTATTATGTTGGCATTACAGACCATACAGTTACTACTATATATTTAATAATGACCTACCTAGAATTT
This sequence comes from Chamaea fasciata, assembly GCF_029207755.1. NCBI lineage: Eukaryota > Metazoa > Chordata > Aves > Passeriformes > Sylviidae > Chamaea > Chamaea fasciata. Next base: position 39,072,437 of record NW_027094086.1, on the reverse strand, counting down.
GATACATGGAAATGGTGACATTTGGAAAGCCTCATATCTCGAAGGTCCACAGTGAAAGGAATTGTTAGCATCCAACGAGATTCTAAAATGCTTTGCAAGAGGAACCTGGGACTGCATTTTTACTAACTGTTCAATTTAATTTGTTTTCATTTTTAGCAAAGCGCTGTTGAAAAGAAAAGGAAACTTTCAAATAATCTGGTCAAAATCAGACGGGAAAAACATCTCCCTCTTCCACTTAGAAATTCTATAGTTCAGATCATTCAGTGACTTTGCCAGCCACTGCAACATACTAAAAAAAACAAAACAAAACAAAACAAAACAAAACAAAAAACCAACCAAAAAACACCCCACAAAAAACCCAAAAAAAACCCCAAAAAACAAATCAAGAAACAAACTTCCTAACCAAGCAACAAGTGCAAAAAGTAGAGGTTAAAAAAAGGATTAATTTTTTTTACCCCCATGCAATCAGTCTAAAAATACTCAAAGCAAGAAGACATTTGGGTCAGAACTCTGCCATGCACAGGGAGTGAAGTGATTTTGACTACATTCTCTCCCAGATGTACCCCCAAACACAAAATCACAAAGTTGCTAAGTAACGCTTAATTCATGAGTTAATTCACAAGGGCAATATTATCTTTGTCCAGAAAACCTCATACCCTTCCTACAAAGGCCTAAGGTACAAAAAGTCTAGATATATTATAGAATTGTAAAATGGTTTGAGTTGGAAGGCACCTTTAAAGATCATCAAATTCCATGGGCAGGGACACTTTTCACAAGACCAGGTTACTCAAAGCCCCACCAAACCCGGCCCTGGAACACTCCCAGGGATGGGACACCCAGAGCTTCTCTGGGCAACTTGTTCTCGTGCCTCATCACCCTCAGAGAAAAGAATTTCTTCCTAATGTCAAATCCAAACCTACCCTCTGTCAGTCTTAGTCCTTGTCTTAACACTACACACCCTTACAAAAAGTCCCTCTCCAGAGGCTGTTGTCAAAATGGTGGCAAATTTTATTTATATTTGGGAAGGAAGAATTAACAAATTAGTTAAGCTCTTCCTTCTTCAAACTATAAGTCTTACAACCCTAAAGTAAGAAACGGGATTTAAGTGTACTTCACAGGACACTTACAAAGCACTTGCAACCTGACAGCTAATTTCTGCCTGCCTTTTAGGTTTTTTTGTTAAGCTGCCTACATGAAACTTTAATGCTAGAACTACATCCAAATACCAAACTACCTCCTTTATGATGAAATTCAGATGCTTAGCAGAAGGGATTATTTGGCCTTCAACTACAGTTTAACACCTAAAACTATGACAAGAATAGGGGACATTTAGAACATCTATTAAATCTTTGAGGCTTTGCTCAGCATTGAGAGACCTTTTTATTGCTTAGTTCCTGATGAAAAATGGAACAAACAGCACAATACTTGAGTTCTAATTCAGACAAAACCTTTAAGAAATTTAACCTGCTAATGAAGAATTATGGAGTTCGTTTCAAGATAACTGAATATATTATCAGTTTCAAGGTTGCAACATGACTGATATCACAAATTAAACACTTTGAGAGGATTGAGGAGCAGTGATTTAAGTCGCCAGAGTGCCTTTTTCACCACACCTGTCTTCTCACTTGAGGATTGAAGAAAGAGCCAGCCTCTTTTTTATGCACAGTTGTTTTACTAGTCAAACTACAGAAAAACTAGAAATAATAACACATATCCAACTCCACCCAAACTAAAGTATCTTGCTACTCCAATCAAATTGCCAAGCAATCAATGCAGCTAAAAACTGCTTAAATGCACCTTCCTTTCAGTACAAATATATAATATAATGATGAGCAAGAAGTCTGTTTTACATGATGCATAGATAAAAACTGTACTAGAAACTGAAATGTATTTTTCAAAATGAACTTAGCTTACTAGTTCTCAAATATTCTGAAGTGGCCAAGTTTTCAAAGGTGAAATAATATACTACAGGGGAGATATCTAAAACAATTTCGGTTTTCCCCAAGAAACTTATTTCACATTTTAACATTTCTGAAAGTATAATCTAGATTTCTGTTTGCCTTCTACAGCAGTTGATACTAGGAGTGTGTTTGAGTATTTCTTATGAGAAACAGTGATAGCATGTATTTGACTAATGCTTTTCTTCATAGATTAGTTTAATATTCATCCAGTTAGGGACTATTCCCATCACCCGAACACCATCATGATTACATTTCTTGTGTTACCCCACACTCAACTTTTCTACTTGTAGCATCACCAGCTCAAGTTAATTTCACAGTATTCCTTGGCACACTTTTTGTAGTGCAAAAATTATCTATAGCTAAACTTAAAGGGACACAAATTGACTCTGAGAGAACAAAAGAATTTTAAACAAGTTAAAGAAGTGCTCGGTTCAGAAAAGAGTGTATCCAAAAGAAAAGGATACACTCAGGCAGCTAAGACAAAAAACCCTTTAAAATTATAACTGGGAAAACATTACATTTTACAAGTACTGAGAAATTAAACAAATTTGATATAAATATTTCACATATACTTTTTAAAGCAATTTCCACACATACTAAAACCAGCCTGAATAATTAGGATAATTAACATATTAGGATTTTTGGTTAACTTTTTAAGTAAAAAATAATGTAACTTTGTTGTTTAGGAATACAGCTGATTTCATTGTACTGGTATGCTTATAACTGTACTTAAGCACCATTTAAAATAGCATGTAGCAACACCATCCTTTGACAGATGCAATAATATTTTTATTACTTTTTCTGAAACTGATTAAAATATAGCCATAAGCGATATGTTTGTGCTGGGGCATAATTAGGAGTGGTTTAATCTGAGCACAATCCTAGTATTCAAAAGAATAAAAGAAAACTTCAAATCACAGATGAAAAAAAGCCTAAAGATTTAAATAATTGGCATTTATGTCTAAACTCTTCTCTAAGTGTCCTAGGTGAAACAAATTATATATGTATTGACCACAGCAACTTCCAGTGAACAAAATAAGCTTGAACAATATTGGGTTTAGCTTTTAAACAGAACACAAAACTCTGACACTATTTTATATTTGTTTTATTTTAGTTTAATACTCTTCTCAAAGTACTTGTGAGGAGAAGAGCACCAGTAACTGATAGCAGGTAGCTAACACCATAAATTTACACCTTTGTAGTGTGTTGTCTTATGAAAACATAAGAACAGCTGCAGGCAATTTCTACTTTTATATATTTATACTTTATCTATACTTGCATGTGATAAATGCAGTATTACTAAGCCTTGCATGTAGGCAGCTGCAGTAAATGCAAAATAGTATAAATGAAAATTCCACACGTGACAGTAAGAGTTTGAAGAAACTTAACATTTACAAACTTGTAAATGTTTTATTACTAACTATACTGGCTTGATTGAAATTTAATAGCAAGTTGCCAGAATCTCTCTTTCTGCCTCTCCTTCAAAAAGATCTCTTTAAAAAATATTCCTAGACCACAACTGATTCAAAAGACGTGATATTGTCCCTAAATGTCTCCTTAAAATGTGTGCGTGTCTGTATCTATCGCACATATAAATGTAACATTGATGATAAATACATACAGAACACAGTAAACAGTTTTATTAGAAGTGACAAGCACTTGAGACAGTAAAATCTGATTTGCGTACACAGGGTCTTTCTGCTGCTCAAACACGTAGGACAGTGAGATCTCATGAATTCAGAATCAGAAGATTTGCAGGGGTTTTGAGAAAACTCACGCACTAGCAGATCTGACACCCCATAGGACACAAGTACATGCTCAACACAGGAAGAGGGAAGCTGAGTTTTCTGACACCCTCCCTCCTTTTTGGTTACTCGGTAATTCACAGTAAATGTGCATAAGGAAGAATCCGCAATCTACATCTTATTTCATAAGAAATACTTTACACCTGCAGATTGCCAGATCTGATGTGACTCACAACCATAAAGAAAAGCTTTCAGGGTTAGAAATACACAGTGTCAGGCTACTGGTAAATTACCTGCACAATACATTAGTAAATCTGCATGCAATCTGTATGGCTAAATTGTATCAAATAAAGTATTATTACAGCAATATGGAAGAGATTATTATTAGTTATCCTAACTTAAGTGAAAAAACAACTTTGACAAATAATTCCCTTTAAACACTTTCTAATCTGATTTCTAGGGATATTTTCCTTGAGAGAGGAATTTAGCACATTAAGTGCAAAAGAAGATTATAGCAATTCAGTTTACTGTAACAGACACTTTTTGCATTTTTCCAAGTTTCTTTACATACTTATTTCTTAATTGCATCTGATGGCAATTTTTAGGTTTTACTTTCCTGACTTCCACTTGACTTTCTCAAATCTGATTTGAGCTATTTTACTTCAGAGTTTTGAGTTACTGTTGTATGCATTGTAGCCACACTTGACTGCATTCATTTTTATCTCGCTTTTTGGTTTTGTAATAGTTCAGAGCAGTTCTCTCTCTCCTTTCCTCTAAATAAATACCCATTGGGCCACATTTAATTTTCTTTGTGCCACCCTGTAAGTCTATAAAAACCACCAGGGTTGGTCATGAATAGGATAGCCCATCACTCTGGCCATGTATTTTAATATATTTGACAAGATATCTCTACACTCTGGACAGACAATGAACCAGGAAGGGGAGAGAAGAAGGCTACAGAGAAGGCTATAATAGAAACTGATTTATTCCTTCAGCATGAGAATAACTATATACCCTTTCCTACTCTTCACTGTCAAGTATGTACTTATAAAGTCATCTCAAACCCCTGACATATATGGTGGTTAATTTTAACGCCATGATCCTACAGTAACCGTTTGCTAGACATCCAGGGTCCATTTAAATATTAAAAATTTTAATACATCCTATGAGAAGGCCCCATCCTTTAGAACTGTTAGCACACAACTACTCTTAAAAGCATGCTGTAGCTTTTCAGAAGTCAAAAAACTCACTCTGGTTCTGCTAATTTCTGCTATTTGTCCAAAGACGAGACAGTAACAGGTGAACACTGATACAGATGAAGATAGAAAACACTTTAACAATACAAACTAAATAAAAATAAAACTGAATCTGCAGTAATGGTGATCAGTTCTGTTTAATATTAGGTTTTCTGAACTTGCATACAATTAGGATCTTATGCGTTTGATATTTGGTGGACAAGTGTTTATGTAAAATGCATTAGTAACTGCAATCTATGCAATTTCAGATAAATGTTCACTGTGTTCCTTGACAACTAAAAAAAATTAAAAGCATCTCTGTAAGTGATTATATTGAGAGTTAATCAATGTTTCACATTCAAGTTACAAGATCACACAATTTAAAAATCAATATAAATTGAATTAAATTCTAGATGTGGGGTTTTTTTTTGATTAGAGGAAAAATTCACAATTGTCTACTAGCAAAATGCCCAGATAACTGCAGAAAACCCCACCCCTATGCCTCAGAAATTTAAAAATTTTATATTTGATCAATACAAATATTATTTGTTCTAATATTTAAATTATTTTTAAATAGCTTTTTAAGGCTACTTAAACATTTGGTAATTAGTTAAAGATGCTTAGCAGTTCAGTGTATAAATATTGCACATTTCTTAAAAAGCTAAATTCTTACTAGTAGCAGATATTTGGACAATAACTCCTTGAAAGCAAGTTCTCTATCACTTCAGTGGTGGTCACTGCTAGCTCCTTTTAAGTCTATACTGATTAGAGAATGGTCTAAGTACTTGAACAGATTTCATGTTTTCCAGAATATTTCTGCTTGGTAAACATGTAAATTTGTTCAAGAACCCTTCTAAAAAGCATTTGTTCAAAAAAACTGGTTTTAACAACATAAGGGGTTGTAGACAGAATTTTTTTAAAACTTATGGTTTAGACTCAGAAGTAAAAACATCTATTTTACAAAATAGCCTTGAACAATTACAAACAGTGGTTTATTTAGAACACGAGTAGTGCCCTCTTTAACCCATTAATTTTAAAACACATGCTCCCCTGAAAGGAGGACACTTTAGGGCACCATTTTGACAAACCAGCTGCAGAGATGGACAACCATTAGAAGTGGCTGCACTTTGTATGCAGTGCCTTTTAGAATTATACAAACTTTTAAAAGATTTCTTGATTTAAATCTCAGAAGTCCTACACTGAAAACTAATTTTTCAGGATAATTATTAAATTAAAAGCACACACCAAGAGACACATTTGAGCTAAGCATTCAAGGAAAGCTGAATGCATGTCAATTTAGATTCCTGTATTTGCTTGTACTGTTGTAGAATACTGTAGTTATTATTTTTTAAACATTACTGAATAGGATTGCTAAGTCTCTAAGAAGGATTTTAATACATTTACACCTCTCCAGTTTACCTAGAAAAAGTAGGATAACTTTACCAAAAACAGCCCATAGTATTTGTTTCCTCAGGTATTTTAATTCTAGAAAATCTTGAAAAAATCAAACTGTATCATATAAGGAATCAGACCAATATAAGGAATCAGACCAATACACAATACAGAAGACCATCTTAACTCTTAGAACTAAGGAAGCTTTCAATGTTAATTTATATTTTTATTTAAAAAAAGAAAGCAGAAAGACTTCATCACTGTAGAAAGAATTCTGTTTTCTACAAGAGACTAAGTTTGTAAAAAAATAATCCTAAACAACTTTTTTTTTTTTTTTTTTTTTTGCTATTATCTCCATCTGGATTATGCCTTAAAATTAAATCCAGTTTAGAAGAGTATCAAATGCTGAAAGAATACCCTTTCCTCTTTCTCTAACCTAAATCCTGAATTTTGTACTGTGGTTGGATACACTGAACTTACTTTGTAACATATAGCTGTAAGTCAAGACAGCTACTCCACAACACTGTTTTTTTCACATTGTCATTACCAGTGTCTATACCTATTTTCAGCATTAAAATATTATTGATCAAAAAGCTCCAAATTAGGTAAAAATGTAGTACACATGTTAAGCACTTCATACTGATGGTCACAGACACAGCATTTGAAGAGGTCTCAATACTATTAACTAGTTTATTTAAGTTAGTTCTGCACATCTACTACCATCTGTCTCTCTACCCTGGTACATTAAAACCACCAACATATGGTGAACTGCTATTAATTTATCAAATTTCTATGCATTCCAGGGTAATGTTACTTCAGTCAATAAAAATAATAGATCAGTTTAAGAAAGATTCAGAAAGGAACTTTTAAGTCTCAGTTCTTACTAACTATAAAAGAGATCCCTAAACCATAAAAGGCAGTTTTGGAAAAGCATTCAATATCATTCCTTTATACAAAATGATTAATCTTTCTCTCTTAATGACCTTTTTTTCTAACCTAAGAGTACTTAATGTGATTTAATTTTCACAACTGTGAGTCACTGGAAAACTTTAAGATTTCTTCCCAAATCTTTAACCACAAGGCTATCCTAGGCAACAAGTTTCTTTGGTCACACTTGCAGAAAGGGTACAGATCATTTACAAGCACATGCTATTCAACACAGAGGGCAATCACAACTCATACTCAACTTCCACAAACTCACAGAAAACATGTGCTGCAACAGTCTCCCTCCAAGTCCAGTACCCCATCTTCCCTCTCAAGAACCACATACCTATATTCAATTTTCAATCCAGAACTAAATATAAAGACTCTAAAAACAAAGCAAGTGTAAAGGAAACATTGCAACTCCTCACAAAGGTATCAAATTGCCATGTTAAGAGGCGATGCAAATTTTTTAAATAGGATATTCAAAATTAAAATTAAGATACACGGGAGATAATAGGGACAAGCAGAGCATTTCGCATCATCACAGTAAAACATTTACAAGTTAAAAATTAAGAAATAAAAAAAATATCAGCCAAAACCCATGCTAAAAGCATGCATGCATACCCACATGCACATATATACATGACACTAGACCCCAGTCATATGACTTTTCTTTCTTTAAATTAAGCCAGAGGCAATTCTTCCAAGTGATGCTATAACTAGACAGCTAAGGTGTACTTGTAAAGAGCCCCTGCTTTGGCCAATTAAAACCTATAGTTACTTTTCACTATTTTCAAAACCTTTGGGGATGGTTTGGGAGATTTAGGTATAGAATAAACTTTTGAACAAACTCACATGTTCCCAACAAAACTGAATGTATTCAAAGTGAAAATAACACACTTCACAACTTTCACAAAATGTCTGTGAAACTGCCCTACACACAGGGAATTCATCTCCTCCCACAGAATTCACAGCTAGCAGAATAGCACCAGATCTTAATATTAAACAACCTGAGACTATTTAATTTCTGCAACATACATTCCAAAAAACACTCTCCAAAACACGGGATTTTAATTAACACACCAAGAAAACTCCCCTGAAGACCTGCTACACACAAAAGAATTGCTTTGAAACCAATGATCCTGCATGTTTCCCCCTGTTATCCTTCCTTAATTTCTCAAACCAGGGCCGATTTGATATCTTTCCATTAAAAAAAAAAAAACCAAAAAAACGAACCACCCCTCTGCTAGAGGCAGAGGTGCTGCAGAGGTGATGATAACCCAAGGAAAAGAGAAGCTGTCTCTTTAAAATGCCCTGCTATGTCCCTGATCCCACGTGGAACCAACATCAGCAGCACTTTCGCATTAACTTCAATGTGAGGCGAGATGAGGCATCATTATTTCATATAAATAAAACGAGGAGACTGCAGAATACATTCTTTGTAGGAGACAAACAGGTGAACTGAACGTGCCAGGGCAATCAGCAAACACTCGCCGGAGAGGTGCCCTGCCCCTGAGCCCTCTCTGCTCTCCCTATGGAGCACCAGCTCAACCCCACGCCACTCTGAAGAATCCACTTTAAATAGAGGAATGAGCCACCAAGAAAACTTGAAATTCAAAGGCAACGAAAATGCACTTTATAAACCGGAAAGGTTTACTCTTTGCCTCACACATCCTAATTAGATCAGGAAAGTGACACTACAAAAGCATTACATTCCGGTCCGAAAAAAAAAAAAAAAAAAAAAAAAAGAAAAAAAAAAAAAAAAAAAGGGAAAGAAAAAGACAGAGGAAAAGAAAGGAGCCCCCATCTCCCCAAATCCCCCAAACACACACACACAAAGCATTAAAAAAGGAAGCTATAAGGCACCACATACAGCATTTATCTTATCTAGGATCACTTCACATTACCCCCAAGTTACACACTTTCTGCACCATCATCTCCCCCTACCTCTCTGTCCTGAAAGGGATTTTCACGTTTTCTCATTGTCGGTGGCGAGTTATAAGAGGCTTTTGCCTTCCCAAAGAATTCATCAACAAAAAAAAAATAATAAATATTAACTCCTTGCTCCCTGAAACCTTAAAACGGTCTCAGGAAGACACGGGTTTTATTCTGTTACCTTGAGGAAGAAAAGGGGGAGCAGCCCCGATTTTTAGGTATTTTTTGGCATTTTTTTCTGATTTTTATTTTGTTATATGCCTCAGTTCTCCCTCCATTTTGGTTGTTTATGATACTGACAACAAGCTGTCCCTGCTCTCTCTCTCTCTCTCTCCGGATCTCTCCTGCTTTCAGTTAGCAAACCCCCCTCCCCAATGCAACACGACTCAGCACTTACTTGGGTTCACACTTTTCTCTAAACACACACCGATGGGGAAGGGAAAAGCTCCTGGGCTACTCGGAGGGGGAGAGCAGGCAAATTCGTTTCTTTATTACGAAAAAAAAAACTTTTGTCCAAAAAACGACGGGAAAGGGGGGTCGAGTGCCCCAAAGTCACTCTGGATCCCCCCAAAGACGCAGCCGCCAGGTCCCGGGGACACCCCACCGGTAGCCGGGTCCACGGGGGAAATTTCTGTGCAAAATTTGTCCGGTTTGAGGCGGTGGGCGAATTTATATTAATTTTTTCCCTCATTTTTCGGCACCGCGGTCTCTAATGTCTTCCGCTCCCTCTCTCGCCGCTCTCGCCGCTGTCACTGCATTCACAGCACAGGCTCCGGAGAGGCGAGGAGGGGAGGGGGCGGCCGCGCCGCTCCTGCCCCTGCCCCTGCCCCGCGGCTCCGGGCCCGGCCCGCCGCGGGGGTCGGCGGCGGGCACCCCGCGCCCTCCTGCCGTCCCCCGGGCAGCCCCGCCGCCTCGCCCGCTCCTCGCGAACCAACAGAGCGCCGCGGGGAGGGAGGGGAGGAGTGGAGGAAACTCCTGAGAGAGGTTTTTCTGAAAATCATCTCTTTCTCCCTCCGAGGGAGGGGAAGGGGGGTGGGGGGGGGGGGGCACCGTTCGCCTCGCCTCCCCTCCCCTGCTTTTCCCCCCGGGGGGGTCCGACGCGGGGCGGCGGGGGGCTGCGGGAGATGGGGGGAGAGGGATGGAAGGGAGGGATGGTTAACACAAACTTTTCCTCACTGCTCGCTGCTCCTCTCTCCTCTCCCCCCTCCTTCTCCTCCTCCCCCTTCATAATTTAAATAACCCTGATATTTCCCTGCTAAACCCCGGCGCCTGCCCCCCAAACCCGCAGCAGACTCACCGCGGGAGCCTCAGCATCCCCTCTGCGCCCCGTTTCCACCCTTTACAGTGTTCTCCGATTTTTCTGTAATTTTTTCCCCATATTTCGGGCTGGACGCGGCGGGCCTGGAAATTGTTTGCTTTCCCGTCTTTCCAGCAGCCATTGTAGTGTATGCGCTGCGGTGCAGCCCAGCCTGCCGCACACGCCGCGCCCACACCGCCCGCCGCCCACACGCACCGCGGGTTGGACGCCTCCCCCAGTCAGTCAGGGCCGCGGCCGCGCCCCGCCGCCGGCGCCTGCGGACAGCGCCGCCCGCCCCGTTGGTGGAAGGAGGCGCCGCTCACGGCCGGGGCGGGCGCGGCGCCGCCGCCATTGGCGGCCCGGCCGTGCCACTCAGAGCCGCCGGGGCGTGGGCGGCGGCGGCGCGGGGCCGGGGGGAGCCGCGGGGCCGTGAGCGGGGTAGGCTGCGCCCGTACTTAAGCGCGCTGCCCGAGCCGCTGACGTCTTTCGAATTGGAGACGGGCTGCCCCCCTCCCGCCCCGGGCTCCCGCGGACACGGCCGGGGACGGAGGTGAGTGCCGCCGCCGGCGACCCGCGCTGTGCCCGCCCGCCGCTTCCCCTTCCCGGCCGGCGGAGGGAAGTCTCGCTCCGACCTTCGCCGCCCGCGGGCCGGGGCAGCCCCGCTCGGGCCCGGCGGCGGCGCGGCCCGGGCACCGCTCCTTGGCGGCAGGTGGTGCCGAAAGGAGGCGGCGGAGCGGCCGCGGGGAACGACCCGGGGCGGGGGAAGGGGTCGCCGGGTGCCTCCGGCCGCTCCGCCGCCGGCGGAAGGCAGGGACCGGGCGGGGGGCGCCGGCCTTGCCTCCGCACCTGGACGGCCCCCGGTCCTCCCCGGGAAGCTGAGTCGGGCAAGGCGGCAGCTCCGCGGTGCTGAGCGTCAGGGCCCGCCGGCTGCCTCCTCCTGCCTTCCGCCGCTGTAACAGCCCAAAAAGCCGTAAGATTTTTAGTACGGGCTTTACTCCTGGGTTCAAAGTTTTAATGAGCTGGTCTATATTGCAGCATAATTAGCGAATTTGTATCTATACGTGTGCATCTAAAGCAGACCAAACGTTTTTCAGTGGGCGGCAGCCTGTAGAAAAGTGCCCTGATGGTTTATGAACTGAAAAAGCCCTAGGGTTAAAGAGTGCCAGCAACAGCCCTGGTTCTCTGTGGTACAGTTTACAACTGTTAATGTGTTAAAGCATAATTAAGAACCGTGGAATAGACAAGCCGTCGGTCGTGGCTGGGCTCTGACCTGCAATCTGAAAGCAGGAAGGGAAGCCCGTACATGTGCAAAACCTGGGAGGAGGGGGAAGCTCGCTTCCTGCTCAACTGCTCGTTCAGTCGCATAGCAGCATTTCGGCGTGACCCGCCTGCCCTTCCAGCTGATAATGTTTCAAGTCTGAAGTACTTCGGAGTAGGGGAGAGAGGAACACGCGCAGGAGCTGTCAGACCTTTTGGGTAGTAGTACTAATAATGTTTAAGCATTTGCCTGCTCTGAGCGGTGCATCTTCATTAGAACCCGATCTGCTTATTCGTTAAGTAGGTGTTTAATGGATTGTATGCATTGCTCCTGAGAACGGGCATGGTTTCAGGCTCTGATAGTGTAATCAAACTGAAAGTGTCAAGCGCAGTTTGTATAAGGAACACTGATTATGACGGCACATCTTATGACTCCCAAGTACTCTTTCAGAGAGTAAGTCTGAAATCGGACTAACTCTGTACACCTTGAGGCATGTCTGCTTAGGTAGTAATATAATTGAAATGCTGAGTTACAACACAGACACATGCAAACATCTAAAAATCTTGTATCTATTGTGGTGAATTAGTTGAAGCGTTGTGGCATGCTGCTTTTGCTTCCTACTTCTCCCTTCCCTCCTCCTTTCTTGAAGTTTGTGGTGAAGCTGGTATACCTGCTTGCGTTTCCATTTAAGTTGGAAGTGCTTGATCAAAAATGCACTTAATGCCCACCAAAAAAAAGAACATTTGTCTAGCTTGTGAAATTAACTTAAGCACTGGATAGTTCTCAAAGGAAAGTGAAAGCATTTCCACCGATTCTGTTAATTAAAAGGCCCGTTTGCAGAAGATGACCGTACAGAAAGCAAAGAGTACTCCAAGCACCAGGAAAGTACGCATGCACAGCTTGTTAAACCTAAGGCTTGTTTGCTGGGAATAGTTTACTCTTACCCAAAGAAGAAACCCATCTAAAATGTGGTTTTCTATGAACTACAAGGAGCAGCATTTGAATTTTTTTTTTAATCTGGTATCAAGCTATACAGACTTTTTACTGCAGACTTCCTCTTATCGTTCCCTAATGCGCACAGAAACAGGTCTTAGTTAAGAACTAGCATCAATGTTTTTTGAGAAAGTAAAAAACAACAAGATTAAGTTGTGTCCTTCATTAGCAGTACCTTAATTTGCTTCCTCTGTCCTGTGTTTCTGATTGCGTTGATTCAAGCAGTCGTCTGGTCAACATTAATTTATTTTTTGTTAGATTTGGTGTTTGTTTGGAACACATACCTGTATTGCCATATGTATGCCAGAGGCAATGTATAGGAAGCTGTAAAGGGAAAGAGGGTCTGCTGTTCATCTTGATGTCGTCATCTTGGATCAGTGTAGATTCTTGGCACTGAACTCCGTCTCTCAAGCTTACAGTTCCTAGAGCCAGTGTCAAACTACTAAATGGTAAAAAAATGTGATTCAAGTTGCCATACGCAGCCTCAGTGGGTCTGGTCCCACCTTGCGGTGAAACCAGTTCTTTTTCTGTTAAATATTTGATACAGCAACACAGGAGGTAGTTGGGCACTTCTTGTACCTGGGAAAGCTCAGTGAAGATGCAGATGTGATCCAGCTAAGGAGTAGGAACAAATCTGGAAAAGTTTACTTTTACATTCCTCCCACACACTATTAATTGAAGTGTCTACAGTGTGTTGGCTGTGAACAGCTTCTATGGAGCTGTTTCTCCTACACATGGTCGCTTCCTCCATGATACACAAGGCTGGTGTGAGGGCTGCTGCAGTGGCTCCATTCTCTGCAGGAATTCATCAGGGAGTAAGCAGTCTTGGTGATGGGCTAAACTTGCCAGTGTTGTCTTGCTGTTACTGCTTTTGAAATAACACTTTGCAAAAGGAGCTGGGGTTTTGTTTGTTTGGGTTTTTTTTTTTTTTAATAACCAAACTGTGTGTTACTAGAAGGCCTTTATAACATCCTGAAATTCAGAGTTAATCCTGAGTTACTGTTAAAAGTAGATACTGAACCTGTTTATTTTCCCTTTCTAGCCGAGGTACGAGTGTCTAGAATGTCCAGGCATGCCAAAAAGCTTAGAGATCATGATATAAATCCATGTCTAGCGGTAAGACGATCAAACTGAGATTTCTGTCTGTACATTCCAATGTTAAATAATGCACTTGCTGGAGGACTGTTTTGTGGATAGCACACTTGCATTACAGCACTTTGCACTAAAAGTTTAAGAGTCTGAAGATGGGAAGGGCTGAAAATCATCCATTATAATAAGCATGAAATAACAAGTAATTCCCTATAAATAGGAGTAATACAACTGATAGCAGTCTCTTAAATGTTCTGTCCCTAAAACCAGAGCCTGAAATCCTGGTTAGACAAGCTTGGTTATTTTTTAAAAGTCTTTTGTGAGTTATACCAAGCATCATTGTAAACAACTATTCTGTGGACTCTGTACTTACTGTCTGAAGAGTGCTATTCTCTGTTATCTCCAAATGAAATCACTGCTTGGAAGTACTGATGATCCTTTGTAATAGGTGTTCCTTTGCTCTCTTTAATAGTGTTCTTTCATCTGAAGAGCTCACTCCTATCTTCATAGATATTCTGGGACTTGTTAAACTATTTAAACTCTGAGTACAGTAACTTCCCTCAGCTCTGAAGTATGTTTTCCCCTATTAAAGGAAACAGATGCCACTACAAAATGTATGGATGACAACAACTATAACAAGGATCTGTGTACTGATTATTTTTTGAAGTACAAAAACTGCAGAAGATTCTGGGTAAGCACAGTAAACTCTCTAAATTTTACCCCCTGCTTTGCTCTATATACGTTACTTCTGACATGCTGCTTTCTGAACCCTTCAAACTCAGTTAATGATGTTTTTATGGTATCTTACCAGCCCAGGTAGTCTCAGTGTGCATTGCTGGAAGACTTTAGCACATGCACATCAAAGTACTTCACTTGATTTTTCTGAATTTACTCTCTTAGACTGTGAGTCAGTGCTCTTGCAGTACCTGATGCTTTCCTCTGAACTTGAGTCACATATTTCTCGTAGTAAGTTCTCTTTTAAACAAAAGCAGTGACAAAGTGAGTTGATCTGGTTTCCCACTGGCTTGCATCGTGTTTACTTCAACCTAATATAAAGCTTATTTGGTGATAGAGAAGTATCATGAGGAACTATGTGCAGTTAAATTGTTTTCTGCTGTTTTCTTTCCTTGTACCATTGTAGTAAAGAGGTTTTAGCCTATAAGTACTTGTGAGAATTACAAAAAAAAAAATCTATTTACAGACAATTGTGCCTTAGTCTGGCATAGAATAATGGGAATACTGATTGCACTGTATTCTGAAGCAGCAAGGTAAACTATCAAGTATCTTGAGCTAAGTACTAGTACGTTTACTTATCGGCTAATCAGGCTTAGAGTACCTGGGTCTTGATATATAAAGCATGTTTCTATTAAAGAATCTTGTTCATTCAGATCTTAGGAGCAGAGATTTTGCGAAATCTGTTCTCATGGTCAGTTTGTTCTACTTTCAGCATGAAATTATGATGCAAAGGAAGAGGAGTGGTGTGAAACCAGAGATGCCCACAGCAGAAGAAAGAAAGAAAATCTTGGAATCCATGGGGAAGCCCTACTGACTAGAAACCTAAATTTGATTGACTGTTGTCACTGTACATATGAAGACTTAGCAGCAGCAAGTTACCATTTTGTGAACTGGATTTTACAATTGCCGTATCTTGGATTAAAAAAATCTTAAAGTTTGAAATGTGTGAGCTTTCTGGGATAGAACTTCCTGGGTTTATTCATACTTCCTGCCATAGGAACCTGGTCTCTTTTTTTGGAAGATACGGGTATCAATGTAACTTGTGTAGAAACTTCTGGAAGTAGAAACTACCTTGCTGTGAAATGCTAAAGATAAAATTAATGGGACTTGCAGAAAGTCTATTTGAAAAGATGGGGTTGGTAAGCATTGTAGTATGGTTCTAAGTTCTAAGACTGGAGCAGGTTGAGAAGCTGGTACATGCAATGTATTTCTTGCACTCAGCTGTTCTGCTCAATAGTATGGATTTACCATGTGTGATTTTTATCACTATTTTCACGTGTGTTGTATTCTGTGTCCCCAGTTTAAATAAGACTGTTTATGAACTAAATTTGTAAATCCAACAAGCTTGTCATTAGGTCTGCCACTGTACTTGTCAGTGACAGCAGAAGCTTGCAGTAAATCAGATCGGCAAGCTTTGAGAGTTAGAAGGTTAGAGAGATTGGTGAAGGTAAAACTGAGCTCCTCAGGTCTGAGTTGAATGGTAATTTCTGTGGATAGTAAATAGATACTTCGGTGGCGGGCAGGCAGGGGGGGTTTGCAGACATGTAAACAGATCCTCTGAGTGACATGGCAGGTTTAACTATAGACTATCTAAGACTCTGGACAGCTGAAACCTGGGGTTTGGAAATGCTTACTCATACAAGATTACAAAGCTCAGTTTAAACAGGTACTCTAATCTTAAATAAGGTTGATTCTTTAGCTAAAATGAACAACTAATAAATGTAAACAGGTTGCTGTCTAGTGGAAACGGTGGTTTTTACCTTCTGGTGTCCTGGCTTAAAAGCTTGTATCCTGTGATAAAACAGAAAAACTACTGTCATGAGCTCAGGTTCCATGTGAAATCCTTTAGTTCTTACTTGGGATCAACTTGGCAGAACTCTGGCTGACCTCATGGAGGATGGTGTAAAAGTGTTGTCTCTCTATTTAGACTGTTTTGGAAAGACTTCATGGCTTTCTGTTTCTCCTGTCTGGCTTGTCTTGTTTCTTTCCACTGTAGGCCTATTTCTATGCTTGGTGTGATTTTGATGCTGTTTCTTTGCTGTTTGATTTGACTAGCAGCTCCACAAAATCTGCTTTTGCTCCTCCTTTCTGTCCTCCATCTACATCTGAGTTTTGAAATGGATTGATCTTACCCTCTCTGTTGGAATGAGTGTGTAACTCTATGCCTTTTGAGCATACAATTCTCCAAGCAAAGCTGTGCAGCCTTCAAGCATGTCACAAGTTCTCGTGTCAGTTCCTGGCAAGGAAAATGTACTTTCTTCCATCAAGATCATAAGATTCTTTATTTCAAATTACTTTCTCTTCACCTTAAGTGCACACTTCAACATTTTCCTCTTTTTGTAGGTTTTTTTTTTTTTTGTTATTGTTGGCTTTGGTTGGTTTTGTTCCCCTCTCTGGAGCTGGACTTTCTACTACAGCTCCTTTTGAAGGTCACGTGTTCTCTTCTGTAGTGAGAGAATTCTTGCTTTTATTAAACTTAGCCATAATACTTCCTCATTAACCATGCCTCTCTTTCATCTTCTTGTTCATCTGCAAACTTTGGGGAGCTATTGTCTTCTTTCTTAGGGCTGTGTCTCTTCAGACTCTTCTGGCTTTGCTGCCTTGCTTGTCAAAGGGCACCTTCTCTCCTACTTGGCACAGATTTATCGTTTGCCACCTATGCTGTATCTTTGGACATGTTCTTTGCTGCTGTGGCTTTAGCTACTATTTAGCTGCTTGCTGGTTTTCTGTTGCTGAGCTCTTAAATTCTGGGCTTACGTTAAAATCTACAGTATATTTTAAATATATGTAAAAAAATCCATCTTGTTCTTGATGTGCTTATGCCCATTCTTCTTTGCATAAGCTCAAGTTTCTTAAAGTTACTTCATTTTACCTAGGATTTCCTTTCAGGTTCATTTTGCTTGTAGAAGTGCTCTTAGGTTAACTGTTGTACTTAGAAGTTAATTTTTTTGTGACAATACTTGCTTGGGAAGCTTCCACTAGCGTTGTTTTCTTTTAAAGGATGACTGGCCTATTTTTGGCATTGATGGGTACCCTGTGCTGCTTTGTAAAGTGTATGCTAAGAACTAGTACCAGTGTTCAAAAAATCAGAAAAGGAGATGCATTACTGCTTTCAGGTATCAGTGCAAAAATGTGGGATCATAGGATGGGCTGAGGCACATGTAATGCAGGAACTGTAGTCTAACATTAGACTTCTGATCATCAACAGATGCACATGGTAAGCCCCCTGTGAATGTTACAACAAAAATGAGTCTAGTGTGGAACTGAGGGCAATTTAAGCAGTGACCTTGTAGATTTAATTCAGGTAATCAGTCATCTGTTGTCGGGAATGCCATTTCTTTCCATTGAATATGCCTTACTGTTAAGTAACAGAAGTTCATGAAAAATCTAGGGAGAGCAAGGAGTTTTCTTCCTCATGTCGTAATGTCTCTCAAGAGTGATCGTTACTTGAGTTTTTATTATTTTTATCCCTCACTTGAGGTTGCTGCTCTTGCTTTCACTACTGAAGCTCGAGTGGTAAAGGGTGATAGCTAAAATGTAAGCTCTTACAAGTTGAGATTTTTCCATTAATTTTTGTAGTGTGATTAACTACCTTTGGTTATGAGCCAAAGATAATGGTCTTTTCCTCATACCTGAGAGCTTACATTCCACACTTTACTGAAGCAGAGGTAGGCTGCAGCCTGCCACTCTTACAGGACAAAAAAAACCTGGGCTGAATTTTTGATTTCCCTAAAGCACACTCTTATATATTAACCCAGAAAGTGTAACACAGTGGATCAATATAATTAATTAAGAAGCTGGGAAGGGACCTGTGGGCTGGGTTTTGTTTTGGGGGTTTTTTAATACGTGTAATTACTCATTTTGCTTGTGATACAAGGACCAAATCTGGATAGTGGCATTAATGTCTGATAATGTTTTTGTTTGACAGCTGGATGGTGCTGTTGTACAACAGAATGAAAACAGAAGCACTCCATCCACTACTGGCTCTTTCAAGCTTTTTTGGTCTCTTCCCACAGAGGTAGCAGAATTCATCCAATAGAAAGGAAAGATTGGTCCTGTCTCTACACTTAAAAAGAAAAGGAGGACCGGAGTCTAAGTCATTGCTGGGAAATAGGAGATTTCTGTGCAGCCTGAGAACCTTTTGGATGTGATCCTTGATAGATTTTTTTCAGTGTGGTTATTTGATCACAGCTAGGCACTGAGCAGCAGCTGTAGGCTTTCTCCCAGGTCTAGGTGAATATCCTGATTCCCCTCTGTACATTTTTGCCATCTTATTATTTCTGTTACCGTACAGTGCAAGGTCTTGTCTGGCTCAGAGTTTACTGCCACAATTTGGATGAGAGTCTGTGCTCTTGAAGATGTTCAAAGAAGTTCACAGAATTGCAGAGTATGTTGATTTGGAAGAGACCCACAAGGATCATTGAGTCCAAGTTGTCTAGCTTCTACAGTCCTGAAAATTTCTTTGGATTTAGCTGAAATTTTGAAATGCGGGGAGTTGTACCTGCTGCTGCTCTAAGTCTCTTTCATGGTCTTTTAATGAAACTTTTGCACTCAAGTGATGATGAACATGTGCACAGATGAGCTTTTGGTAAAACTGCAGAACAGATAAGATGAATTTAGAGTACAAAATGTTATGCTGCTCTAATGCGTTTGGAGACAGCCCTTAACTCATGTTAAAAGTGTGTACATCTTAAAAGTTGGTCTTCCAAAATAGCCATGAAAGAAGTAATTATTGTGTGGAAAAACAGTACACTGTTACAGGCTTTTGTTTTCTTGGAAGAATCCAAGGCAGTGGGAAGAAATAGTTCTGTAAGTATTAAAGGAGTAAAAAGTAAAACAAGCAGACTACTTCTGAATGTTTTCATTTTTATTGCAGCCTATTTGATATGACGAAGAGGGAAGTACTGCATTTATATTAACTAAATGCTGTGGATCATTTAAACTTAATTATTTTATGACATATATGATACCATATGTAGTAACTCAAACCATCAGATTGTGAATAAGTAATTTTTTTCTATCCTTCAGGTTTTTACCTTGATGACTCCTATCTCAAAATCCTTTTTTGGAAGAATGGTTCTGAAAATCCTCAATCATTACTTGCTCTTAAAAGTCCCGCTACCCTTGAGCTATGCCTTTACCTATTTTACTTCAATAAACTGCTGCACATCGCAAACACTTCCTGATGTCAAGTGACTCTGGCAGAACACAACAGAATTCTGCATAGAACAAGATTGAGCTAGTCTCTGTCGAAATGGAGAACAATTTTAACAAGGTCATGTGTAATGACAAGATTTATGCTCAAGACAGTATATTCAGTCAATACCTCATTACTAAAAGCAAGTCACAGCTCTAGGACAAATTTACACTGATAGAAATAGGGGCTATCAGGTCAAGCCTGACTTTGAAGAATCTAAACATTTTTAACTGATGATAAAAGATTGCAATTGTTTTGGAAAAAAAAAAAAAAGATTTTTGCAGTGTTTTTATGGAAATAGCCTTGCTGGTAATATTTTGTTACTGTGTCACATGTGGATCCCAAATTTTTGTTTCCCTGAAATGTGGATCCCGAGTAGTCCTTGTCTGCAGAGTTGCATGCAGTTGTTGAAGTGATCAGGGAATGTGATTGCATACTACAAGTCAGGTGGCATTTTTCTCTTATTTTTATTAAATAGTGTTATTGAATGAAGTTGCTGCATTGGAATATATTAGTCATACAGTGCTTGCTTCAATCCGTAAGTTAAAAGGGATGGAATGAAGCTAACAGGACAAATCCTTAGGTAGGGAGTACACTATGAATTTACCATATCCTGCAGTATCAGTTTTAAGTACCTTTTGGCTCTACTTTTCCTAATGCTGAGTGGATTTGAATAGATGTTACTGATGACGTAAGAAATGCTGTGTTTTGGTATTCATCTTATGTGACAGGTAAACTAAAGTGGTTCTTTAACTTAAAGGTGATAGTTCAAGATGTTTGAAAAATCCCTTTGACTCTCAGACTGAAAATGAACAACAGGCCTTGAGGGTTCTACTCCGGGTGGATGTTGTGGTGTTTAGACATCAAAAGCCTATGGATGACAGAAACTTTGATCCTAGAAGTCTCTGGTGCTTCATGTTCTAACTTTGCACTTTGGTGCTGATGGTGCTGATGGACTGTTCATTCCTACCTCAGCACTACTGGGATTTAAGAAAAAAGTATTTAATCAGCCCTGGGGATTGACAGTGAAGTCTGCTAGGATATAGGTGAACAGAAGGAAAATTGTATTTCTGCAAGGCGTTTCTTGTATGTTCATCTTTACAAGTCATTCCCTTCAGCAAGTGCTATTCTGTGTCCTTTCTTCCTCCCCTCCAGCGGGTGCCTCTGTGTGATCTGCAGCATCAGTGCTAATACAGACCTCTTCCCCAGGGCATGTATCCAGGTGCCAAATAGCAAAGGGAAAAGGGGATGACCACTGCTGTTCAGCCTAGCTGGACCTCTCGCACCTCTCTGTGGAGCTGCAGCCACCCTTGTATCCCTGGGCTGGAACGGACAATGTAGGGTGTCTGAGTAAGCAACAAAATACAGGAAGCAAATGCTGAAGTCACAGCTGCTCTCACAAGTCAGAAGAGGCTTTCTGTGCTTGAAAAAGGGCTTAGCTGTTCAAAGCTGTGAGCACACAAGGGCTGTGATTCTTAAGCTCGGAACAGTCCAACTGTTCCCTGCCATTACCCAGTCCACCACCAAACCCTGTCCTTGAGCATCACATCTTCACATCTTTCCAATAGCTCCAGGAATGGTCACTCCACCACTCCCCTGGACAGCCTCTTGCAGTGGCTGACAACCCTTTTGGTGAAGAAAATTTTCCTAGTCTCCAATCTAAAGCTCCCCTGGCAAAACATGAGGGTTTTTCCTCTTGTCCTGTTGTTACCTGGGAGAAGTGACTGACTCTCATCTCATTACAAGCTGCTTTCAGGCTGTTGCAGAGAGCAATGAGGTCCGCCACTGAGCCTCCTTTTCTGCAGGCTAAACAACCCCAGTTTCCTTAGCTGCTTCTCATAAAATGTATGCTCTAGACCGTTCTCGAAGAATGTCTAGCCTTCCTGGACTTGTTTGACCTTCAGGACTGCTTCCAAACTAGTCCTATCAATCAGGCTCCTAAACAGCCCAAAATCTGTCCACTGGGTGTCCAATGTGGCAGTTCTGCTGGACACATCTCCCTTCTACCCCTCCAGCTACTCCCTTCTCTGAGAATCAAAAACTCATTTCATGATTGCATGCCCCAGATGGTTTCCAACTGTCCTTCTCTGTTCACAAACAACTAGGGTGTCTTCCCTAGTTGACTCCCTCATCAGCGGTGTTAGGAACTTTTCTTCCACATTCCAGGAATTCCCTGGACTATTTTCTCTCTGCTGTGCTTTATGAGGTGGCAAGTAGCTAGAAGTAGATAGAATCTAGAAGGGACTATGGTCTCCTAGCACCTTCAGCTAAGCAGTCTAAATAGCCTTTACAGTGTGCCCATCTATTTTGTCATAGATGTGATCACACTGCACTTGGGTGCTGCAAGCATATGTGTATGAGGAGCAGAAAACCACTGAAAAGGCTCACTGGTAGGTCTTTACCTACATCGGCATCAAAAACACTTTTTGGGTTTCTGCCCTTTAAATTTTAATGTTTAAACCTTGAGAATCAATTATAATAATAATACTTCTGTTCTTTTAGCATTACTGTGAGACAAGAGTTCACAAAATGCTTTGGTTTTCTGTGGTGTAGGAAAATTTCCAGCCAGGAGCTGGTAGAAAGCATCAGCATCTCTTTCTCCTCCAGTTTGGCAGCTGCAGGAGGTCAGCCTGCCAGAAAAGCTGCTATAAAGCTGGATGTTAGTAAACAGGCAGCTGCTCCTTGAGTCAGGGAAATCTCCTTCTCTGACCCAAATGGGTACAGATCAGCCCAATTCTGTACAGGTCTGCAAATGCAGGCTGGTCATTTTTGATTGTGCTGGTGAGGTCATTTGTTGCTGATTATTGCTGCCAATTGGCCTCTGTAAAGCCCCAAGAAGCTGACACCATTTCTAAAATCAGAGCAATTTGCTAACTTAAAATGTTAGTTGATTGATTTGTTTTTGTTCACATCCTTTCTGGGGTCTAGAATTGCTGTTTTTCCTCGTAGAGAATGATTCTTTGGGCAAGTTTTTCCTCATGATTTATTTCCAGTTCAGCTTTCACATTCCTAGATTCTGTGCCAACCCAAAAGAAAAAACATTTGCTGTTCAGTAAGGGATTAATACCATTGATGAGATGTGTCTGACACAGGTTCACAGATGTTCTTGCATGACTTTAGAAGGACATTCGACATGGCATTGCAGGAACATATTCAGCAAATCTTAGGTACGGAAATTGACTTAATAAACCTCTTTTCATCAAACTAGATGGAACCAAATCAGGTACTTGGCCGAGAAATTTTTGTTTATTAGTGCAGTATAATTTGGTGCTTACAAAGCTCTCTGGTTCAGGCAGTGTTTGTGAGGGGAAGGCACAATGGCACTGCTGGAAAAGGGCAGCTCTGCTTGGAGCACAGTGGTTCTTGCTGCAGAGATGCTCCTCCTCTGGGTCCTTAGGGAAGGGATTGACACTGTGCTACACAACTCATCTCAAAAAAATCCACTTGACGTGAAAACCAAAGAAAGCTGAGCTGTTTGGTAGCCTATTTGCTGCTTTTCATTTCATTAGCGATAAAGACCAGAGAGAGGCTGAAGTAGGAAATTGTCAGAACACCAGAAGGCATCCTAGGGCTCTGCTTCCAGTCTCACAGTAATTTCTGGGGTTTCTAACAAGGGGAACCATTCACTGTGCTACATTCACATGCATTAACCCCTTTGTGGGTAGTGAATGTGTTGGCATATGCAGAATTCTTTCAAAAGTGCATATTCAATACAGATTTCAACATCTGGACAACAAGTTATCTCTCTGTATCCCCACATAAATTGGCCATGCTTTATAATTAAGCTTCTCCAAAGAGAGATGATTGTAGGAAAAAGAAATTTTTCTTTTCCACAAGTTGCCTCCATGTATCTTCTTCTCTGCTGGGAGATGTGTGTGGTATTTGGGATATGTTTTTCTTCATGTTGAATCTTGGATTAGGGATCTTGTGCTTTGGATTTTGCCTAACTGGTAGCCTGTCAGGTAGCTCATAGATAGTGTTGACTCCCACAGTATTTATCCAAATGACCTTAAAATGACTTATTCAAAGAAACAAAATGAAAGTCATAGCCTTTCCCATCTCAACCCCCTATTCCAATAGCTGAAGTAATGACATCTAATATTGATGTGCCAGATTATTTCACATAATGTCACGAGAGACCGTACCTAACAAAACAGTAGTCAGCATATGCTGCAGCAAGTGTAGAAGTAATAAAGTGGTATCATGGGTGATGGAACACAGGGGTTTTGGATGCCTTACTCTGAGAAAAGCCATGATAAGGACCTGCCTTCATAAAAAGGTATGAAATTGTCATTCTGCCAGTCTAGTAAGCTCTGTTTGACACTGGGAGAATGATACCTACCCAGAAACAGCAGGACATAACAGAGTTCCTGTACTACAAATAAGGGTAATTAAAATTTCCTCCTATACATTTCTTAAAGAAATGTGGTATTTATGCAGATAATATTACTGGTTCCTTTCTTCCTCAGGTACTAAAAGTCCCTAATTCTTGAGAGAAAAAAAAAAAAAAAAAGGTGATTGGTAGAAGCTCGGTGGTTCTTATGCATCCACCTTGAATTTTGCCCTGCAATGGAAGGCAGCTAAGATTTAATTAACTACAAGCAGAAAAAGAACTTCTAAATTCTTCACAAAGACCATATTGTATCAGCTGGGCTGAAAAAAATGTGGAAGTAATGGCAGCTAATGGCATTTCCAAACAGGCCATCTCTAACTCTATTATCAAGACAGGTAGTTTGTATCTATGGCAATTGTTTAATTGTTCAAACTTCTAGGCTTCATTCTGCTAAAAAAAAACGCCAAAAAAAACCTCACCAAAAGAAAAAGTTAAAAAACTCCCCCAAACCTGAGAGGAAACCAGCCTAAATCTAAGTAGGCATTTACACATCAGTGTTCGTTGCATGTCTGTGATCATGCACATGTTTGTCATTTTGTGAGCCCATCACATTTTAGCTCTCAAAACTACGAATCTACAAATGTAATTTTTCCTGTCTTTAAAACCGGTTTAAAATATTTGAATATCATTAAGTATTACTTGTGAGGATAATTCAAGCAAGCAGAGAGAGAATGGAAAAAAGAATATTTAAGAGTATTTGCAGACTTGTTTTAGTATGAAATAAAATAAATTTTTTTTCATTTAAAAAATCCTCTAGGAGAGGGATCGTATTGCCAATGTAAAATCTGTATTTTTTACAAAATGGAGACCTAGGCCATAGATACATTACTCTTTTGAATAGCTTTTTAAAGTTCACATGCACCTGTATTATCGAAGTTCCCCACTCAGCAAATGGCCAAGTCTGGAGCCTCAATGATGATATGTTCTATTAGAGCACATAGATGGGGCACAGTACAGCCTGTGCCTTATTTGTTGTAGACCTGTGACATCCCCACAGGCCTCTTGTAGTCATAGACCCATACCCAGACATTATGAGTTTCAGACAAGCTTTTTCACAATGGAAATCAGTGATTTTAGGCAGTGTTTCTTTCCCATGTCTGTTGGCCCTCTAGGTATGTCTCTGGCTACACATGTGGTGTGGAAATGCCCAACCACTTAGATACATCTTAAATTCTGACCTTGAACTGTTCGTATCACATTCCTCATGTTCTTACACCTTCATCCAAGCTCCTCAAGAAGTTGCACCACATGCTAAATTCAAGTCCCTCCTCCCATCTGAAGAAGTTGGTGCAAAAAGGGACAATATGGGAATATTTTCCTCTGCTCACGTTCCCTTAGAGAAACAGCTTTTTTGGGGAGAAGCTGGACCCTAATTCTAGTCTAGTTTTCTTGTCCTGAGGTAAACCCAAAGTTTGCCTTTGAGATGACAAGTGTGTCCACTTTATTCACCTCTACCCTTGAGGGCAGAAATTGTTTTCAACCCAGGCTGCATGGTCAGGGTGGAAGTGCAGTAGGTGCTCCTATTCTCTGGAAACTACAGATCAAAGTGATTATTGAGACTTATTTTGACTGTAGCCAATTGTTCTTAAGCATTACACAGTCTGTGAATTTGATTTTTCTGTATTGTGTATTAATTAATAATCAACTGTGTACCTTTATGTTGCAAAGTTTGGTGTTGTAATTTTTCATTGCAGAACATGGAAAGCAATTAATTATTACTAGTTTTTGGGGGGGTTTTGGGGTTTTTTGGGGTTTTTTTTTTTGTTTTGGTTTTTTTTTGGGTTTTTTTTTTTGTTTTTAAGTGGTGCCCATGATTAGTAGACAAAACACAAAGTGAGATAAATTGAAGGGCTGAACTGTCTAACAGCTCACAATTGTCAAATGAGGAGACCCTGCTCCCTTTACCCTGTCCCATTGCCTAGGGACAGCTCATCTTCAGCCTTCCACCAGTTTTTACACTTGCTGGGTCCTTCACTAGACTGCTCACATTTGCTAACAAAGCAACTTAAAGGGAAGAGGTTCTGTGTGGGTAGTGACTGGTCTTACAAAATTTCACACTTAAACAAAGTGATTGTGCAAACACTGGGACATGTGAGCCTCAGGCACAAAGCTACATCTGTTTACAGGTAACCATTTGTGATTGCTGCCCTTCTGTTCAGTTATGGACATTTAAGCCAAGTGATCTCCCATGAAAGCCTGGGTTACCACCAACCAAAGTGATGAGTCAAGACTGCAACAGCTCACATCCTCTGTGGCTCACCAGAGAGACCTCTAATACCGAAAGACTCCAGTTACATGTCAGTGGGTTCAATTCCAAATTTCCCATCTAATTGTTTAACAACAAAAGCTGGCAAAAAAGATCTGACTAACTAATCATGAGTATTGCTTCCTGTTTTCTGAAGCTAAACCCAGAACAACGGTTTGTGTAATGATGATGAACTGTTAAATAAAATTGTCTCCTTCCCTATGGACTTCATAATAAAAATTGTAAACAGTGTTTTGGAAACAAAGCTGCAGGCCTATGGGTTGTCATTCCCAGATGGCATGAATTAGTGGAGGAAGGTTTGTTGTGCTTCCCTTCCTCAGCCCTCCACCCCTCCCTGGGTTTTGCATGTGCTAGCTTTGGACAGGGATGACTCAGCTGCTGGTGAATCACCTGCTGAAGTGCTGAAACTGCTGGTTTGGCTTCAGTTCCTCAAGCAACAGTGAACTGTCAAGGCAAACTGGCAAGAGGATAGTCTTCTGCAGCTGGGAGAATTTTTGTGACTTCACATCTTGATTTGCTGCTATTATAGGTTGCAGAGATATTATTGTGATTTCAAAAATGCCTGTTGAGATCTTGCTTGCTAAAAAACTTCCTTGTGCAACTGCTTATTCATGACAGGGCTTTTCAGAGGCATTGCTCAAAAGCTGTCTTTAAGAGACAATCTATTGGTGAATGGCTCATGTACAATGTAACTGGAGAAATGCTTGTAAGGGATGTTTCACTGTTTTCCTGTTGGTGACCTGAAAAGTAAGGGAATATTCCAATTCTGGAGATTATTCCAGAAAAAATACATGAGGTCTAGAAAATCCTTCTGAAATCTTGCTATTTCAAATTACTCTTTTCTGGATTGGTGGTGGTGGAGAAAGACAGAAGAAAAACTAAAAACCACTTGAAAAACTTTGCCAGGATTTACATCCCTACATGTCCAACCAACTGCTAGGGAGAAAAAAGATGGAAAACTTATTGTCACTATGAGGCAAGTCTAAATGTCTTTTACAAACAGAGACTGAGAGAGACAAACCGATGTTAGTTTACTACAATAATTTTTACTTATGTGATCAGTGCTCCTTTTTGACTGTTTTATTCAGTCTTGGTATCTTCTTCACCTTAATAGTCAAAGAATCACAGAATCTTTCAGCTTAGAAAAGACCTCTGAGGTCATTGAGTCCAACCTATGACCAAACACCACCATATCAACTAGACCATAGCACTGTCTCATCCAATTTTTCCTTAAACACTGCCAGGGATGGTGACTCCACCACCTCCCTGGGCATTTCAATTCCATTAACAACCCTTTCTATGAAAAAGTTCCTCGTTATGTTCAGCCTGAACCTGCCCTGTCACAGCTTAAGGTTCTGTGCTCTCATCCTGTCATTTGTTACCTGGTAGAAGAGGCCAAGTCCCTGCCTTGCTCCTTTCAGGTAATTGTAGAGAGTGATAAGGCCTCACCTGAGCCTCCTTTTCTCCAGGCTAAACAACCTCAGCTCCCTCAGCCACTCCTCAACAGACTTGTGCTCCAGACCCTTCACCAGCTTTTTTGCCTTTCTCTGGAAATGTTCCAGAACCAAAATGTCCCTCCTAATCTGAGGGGCTGAGAACTGAACACAGGACTCAAGGTGCGGCCTCACCAGTGCTGGGTACAGGACAATCACTGCCCTGGCCCTGCTGGCCACACTATTGCTGACCCAGGCCAGGATGACATTGGCCTTCTTGGCCAGCTGGGCACACACTGGCTCATGTTTGGATGCTATTGCCCAGCACCTCCAGGTTGTTTTCCACCAGGCTACCTTCCAGCCACCCTGTCCCAGCCTGTACAGGTAGTAGTAGTGTGCAGTGTATAGTAGTAGTGTATATGCCAGCTGTCTGTTCTCAGCAATAGTAGCACCATCTGCCCCTGCTGATGAGCAGACATTGTGAGGAGAACATCCCCAAGCCTCTCTTGTGCCCTAAGGAAGAACCAACATGTGGAGAACCAACATGTCTTGGCTCCCGTTTAGCTGGTTAGCCAGGTCACCCTTTCCCAACAGATATTTCTTATCATTTTTGTCAGCATCTCCTGAGCCAAAACCCTCTTGCAAACCAATGATTGTACAATGATGGTTAATGTCATGTAGGGTGGAGAAAACAGAGCCAAAAAGGATTATTCAAAGTTACGTATCTGTGTAACTTCTCATTGTGGCAAAGCCAGAGGGTTCATCACCTGGCAGGACCAAGGTAAACAAACAAGTCTATTTCTATCAATTCTTATTTTTGGAACAATTCTGACATTGTTAACATTTTTGTGGGGCAAGATCTAAGGATGTGGCAGAATGCCAATATAAGTCAGGTTTGCTCATATAATCTCTCAATAAGCCTTCAAAATAGTCTTACGATAAGCATATTGTTTGCAAAACAGATTGGGGATTTACTCAAAGACATTTCTTCACGTATTTTCCCGTGAGTATTCCACATTAGTAATATTAAAAAATATTCCATTGTCTGGAATAGCCAACATTGGACTGGGTGCTGTTTGAGGTTCTTAGACACAGAGCTAGTGATCCAAAACGTCACCTCATGCAGAATGCAAACATCCATGTATCTGCAGAAAAGTAAATGCAGGGGTGCACACACCTCTCCAAGTGCTGCCTACTCTAATCCCATTCCAGCCTCAGTGAAAAGCCACTGCTAAGTTGTGTGTGCTTAGTTGCATGACAGCATAAACAAATCTTAAATACAAACAATTATTATCAGCACTGTACTGACTGTGATTTGCCTTTGTTTTGTCTTTCTACCTCAATTCCTTTTCAAACCATCAGCCGCTTTAGTGTTGGAAGTCTCCATACTACCGAAGCTAACTATTTACCATTATGTTAACTGCAATCTAAACTTAAGCATAACACGTGTGTATAAGTTTATCGGTATTTATCTTTTTCTTCTATGACAATTACTTTTGTTAAGAGACAATTACTTTAAGAGACTATGGTCCAGTTACAATCAATCCATTTTGCTAATCTCTAAAAATATCCAAGGTAACAGCGTCAATTTATAGCAGTCCTTTCTCTATGCAGGCAAAATACAAAGGTTCTTAAAATTTTCCATCCAAGTCGCATTACAGTCCAGCTAGGGAGTGGCAATAGGATGAAAGCCAAGG
The DNA here is from genome assembly GCF_029207755.1 of Chamaea fasciata. Classification (NCBI taxonomy): domain Eukaryota; kingdom Metazoa; phylum Chordata; class Aves; order Passeriformes; family Sylviidae; genus Chamaea; species Chamaea fasciata. The sequence goes on along the minus strand of NW_027094086.1, from coordinate 39,042,887 downwards.
AATTTCCAGAAATCTTGAAGTGCTACTAAGTCACTACTGACGCAGTGCCCTGACTATTTGCTTGATGAAAGATGCAGCGGCATTCTGCCCCTAATTAGAAGATATTATCAATGCATCCCAAAAAAAAGTAAAAATTTCTTGCCTGCTCACAGTGGGGAAAGAAAAAAGATACTTATTTCCCCACTTAGGCACAAACACAACGTTTTAGCACTCTTTGACCCCAGTCCCTGGAAAAGACTATTTTAGTTACCACATTTTCTAAGTCTCTCAATTCAACTCATTCTTTATTCAGATTATATTTGGTTTACAGTTTAAAAGATTAATGCATCTTTTGATGTAAAAATATCCCTAAAAATATTAGTAGGTGTATAAAAATCTGGAGGCCAGTCCTGTGGCAGATTGTCTCCCAAAACAGGTTTAATGGAATACACAGGCATGAAGCCCTAATGAATCCTGAATTTCATTAGCCACCACAGAAGCTCTAATGGTTTACATGCAGGAATGTAAGAATGGACATTGTAGAGTTCCTTGGGGTGATTTCCTGGATTTCAAAGTGGCAAGATCATGTGCTTCATAGTTATGAGATTTCGTATTTGGTTGTAAAGGCATAATTTATTGCTCTATTCTATCTCCTTCAAAATCCTCAGACAAAGAATTGGTGTGAACTCTGAACTTAGATCCCTTAGCTTGTTCTTTTGATCTCCTTGGACTTCTACTGGTACTTTCTGGATTTTAAGACAACACTATTAAAAATAAAAAAAACAAAAAACCAAACAAATCAATCTGTAACTCAGGTGGAGAACATGGATAGATATTCCTGGTATGTCTTTGTGGCTTTTTCTGCTGTAATACAACAGAACAAAAAAGCATGTATACAAAAGAGAATAATACAGGACAGGCCTTCACAATGGAAATAATGCAACAGCTCTTCCTGTGGATGTGAAAAATCCATTGTTTCTGTGCCATGTTCTGAAAAATAATGTTAAAAAGGCTAGGCTTGTGGCTGACTGAATAAAAATAAATGCTGTGAACATGCCACTGTCTCCTTAGTCCAGATTCCTAGCAGTGAGGATGCTACCCCATAAAATGCTTGCTGTAAGACATTATTTAATCTGACAGGCAAGTCACTACCTGGCTTCAGATGTAAATCTCAAACCTGCTACAATATACTAAACTGCAAAAACTAGTTTAAAATACTTTTAAAAGGGGACAGGCTTGGAAACCTTCCTATCTGCCTCTTAATACCTCTGCATGCAGAATCAAAACAAAATCTAAACGTTATACGTATACATATACATTCTGTGTATAACTGAAGTGTGAATATATACATATATATATGTATGTATGCATGTATGTTTATATAAATCCTATATTCCACTCTTCCAAAGTTCTTATCCTTTTACAACATACCTTGTTTGTGAGACACGATGCAAACCTACCCTTGTTCTAAGTCAGGAAATTCTCCAGAATGGTAGAAACTGATTCAGCCTTCAAGAATCCTGTAGACCAAAAGGAAGTCTTCTGATACAAGGAGACCATATACCAACTAATTACACACCAACAATATCACCAATATCATCTTTCCCTCTTTTCTTGCACTCTCCACAGATTTAGTGGACTCCCAGTTGGACTGGTGAATTAAAGTTCTTCACTTTTTTTATCCCTCCTCCGGTCTTCTTTTCTAAGGGGGTTTTCCACTTTGGATACTGTAGTTCTTTTCCAACAAATGTAGCTGCCTCTTTCCAAATCAAGGAAAAAGCAGATGTCAGGACATTATTTCTTGAATGTGAAGTGATTGTTTAAGTGCTCTCTCCTCTCCTCTTTGAATGTAGCTGAAAACCTGACCCATTTAGACGGGCAGAGTTACAATCACGCACAAATTAAATGCAGTGATACTTTGTTTTTCAATTATCTGAATGCTAAGGACCAATCCGTAATCCCTAAAATGTTGTTATAAATGTCATTGCAGATAAAACGATCTGGATCTAAAAGCATGAAAGAGGGCAGTCAGATATTTCATTGTCAATGTGGAAAAAATAAAGGTTGAATAAACTAGTTTCATAGCTGCTTCCAAGTCTTTGGCTCAGAAGCAAGGCTGGAAACAGATTTTTGCTTCTTGCTGCCAGTGGAGATAATTGCTACAGCAGGCTCTAACTGCTTCAAGTATTTTTATTTTCTTTTTGGCAGAATTCATTTGCTATTCCTTTTTTTTAGAAAATTTTAATGCAGAAATTTCAACTAAGCACCTTGTCAATTACTCCCATCGTCTGTTAAAGACCGACTAAATACCAGAGGGTAGAAATTACATATTTCCTGAAGGAACACTTCAAACAGCCACCTCACCTGGCTATTCTAGTGGTATTTGCTCCTTCTGGATACAAGATCCTTGACAGATGTGATTACTTGGAATTGACAGCTCTCTCTTAATTTGTTAGAAGCTCCCCAGAACACTGCAGGACATTCTGCAGTAACTGTAGCAAGATTCAAATCAGTTTTGTAACTTTATTAGCTGTGCCTGGTGCATTGTGTGAGTTTTCAGGGTTAATCATTATCATGCCAGCAATATGCAGACAATAAATAATGCAAAGTGTGTTTTCTAGAATTAATACAGAGAAGACCTTCCATGTTAACCTTCCAACAAGAATTCCCATTTCTGGGGAGCAATCATTAAACACCCTGTGCTCAACAGATTCCTCAAGTATCATATATCACCTTGCATTAATCTCTGAGCAAGCTGCCTTTACAGCAATACATTTAATAGAGGTGATGCAGATACCTGTCCAGGGGGGCTGCACCATCACCCAGGTTCCATAGTCTAGACCATGGCACCTTCTAGGCATGAAGTTCATTGCACCAACAGGCCAAACTTGTTCAGCAAGAACCTCTTGAATTGCTGTTGGCTGCATGTGCTGACAGTGTTGCTGTTGCTGCTCCTCTTCTGGCTCTGTTGATTCTTCTTTCTGTGCCAAAGCCAAGATTGCTGCCTGTGGACCCCAAGACATGGATAGGCAAAAGTGTAGCAATATGGTTCTTCCCTCCTGGGCGAGGATTGTGAAAGACTACTCCACTACAAGTCCTGCAGAACAATGTTTCCTTAGATGTAGTTATGCATGACCTTGAAAAAGGGGTGAAATCTCTCAACACAGCTATACTAAGAATCAAGTTTTGTTTTAATCGAGCAGTAACGACGCAGCAGATGCAACACCTCAAGGCACCTTGGCACAGAACTTCTGCCTTTGTCACACCTTTGTCTTGAACATCTCTGTCACAATCCTGAGGATGCTCATCTCCCTAGTGTGATATAGCCAAGGACAAAGGAAGAAGGCGTGATTTTTTCCCACCTCTCTTCCCTAGACAGAGCTATGTTTTCCTCAGCCATAAGCCACAAGCTATCTGTGAAGTTCTCACAGAACTTTGGGCTGTGAGCTTGGTGGCTTTGAAAGACAGAGAAAATATCATCAACCTGGAGACACCTAAGACTAGAGAGAAAGTGTGTCATATGGTGAGTGGACAGAAGTCCCTGTTTGTAGTGCTCCCCCACCTACTGAAGCATTGATAACATATTTTTAAATGTCATCTGAGAGACAGTAATCCTGCATTTTCCTAGAATATCTGATAACTGTGAATCCGAACCTATTTCTCTTGATTGTCACAGCAAAGAAAAAGTCAGTGAGAGAAGCTAAGTTATTTTCTTGAAATGCCAATTCTACAAAGCCTATGGCTTTGAACAGCTGCTTAGCAAAGTATGCAGTCCCCACCAGTGTCTTTGGAAGATCAACTGCCCCTAGGAATGTTACTGGAGAAGAGGTACCTGCCTGGCTCCTTCCTAAAATGAAACAAGACCACCATGAACACCAGATTCAAGCAGGTGCACGTAGCTCCTGGGTACAAGTTCCAAATTCAGAAAAATAATAATGGAACTTGTATCTCAGCTGCTGGGTTTTTTTTTTTTTGTTTTCCTTCTCAATATTTTTCAGAGGATTTAATCAAGTTAATTTTTCTTGGCACTATGTTCTCCATGTTTTGAAGCATTAGGAGAGCAAGATTTCTGCTACCACAGGAATACAATCTCACACAGAAAAGAAATACAGCAGGCAATAAAACACTATGGATTGCCTTTGAATCACCATAACCATGATCATTAGGCTAATGCAGCCACCCCAATCAAATTTGGGACAGTTATTTTTGGGGAGAGACTATTTAAAATTTCAGGCAATGGCCATGAAACCAACAATTCTTTTGTGGGATCTGCCTGGTATACCATCCAGCAGTAAGACCTTACGCTGTCACAACTGAAATGCACTTCCTTTTCAAGTTTTATCTTCTTGTTTGGGTGTCACAGTGATCCTTCCATGAGTTTTCTTGCCAAGAGCAGAAGGAAAGACTCTTTTCTGGCATCAGGAAAGCAATCAGTCAAGATCATTGTTATGCATTGTTATGCTGCAAGTCAGCCACCTTTTATCTCAAGACATTTACATCTCAGTCGAAGATCCAAACACTTGCTCCATGCAACCTCCTGAACACAAGGGAAGGATGTGTGCCGTTTGACCTCCAGGATACAACTCCTCATCTGCCATGCCATCAAAGGAGATTGGGGAGATAAAAACCACCACAGGACAGGCTGTTATCTTCAAGGCACATGATGTAATTTACCAGTGACCACAATATTCCATGTGGTAGCAGGACATTTATATAAAAGCAGTTATTTGTGTACTCCTACTAGGACAGCTAGCAAGCAGAGATGTTCTAGTGAAGCTCTGTATGACATATTATGCATGATCAGTCTAGTACAGAAATTGGTCTCTAAGAGATAAGAATATACTCATAACTAGTTTTTGCATATACTCAGTGAGTCCAGTGAAGGGCTGCAAAGATAATTAAGATACTGGAGTACCTGTCATACAGGGAGAGGTTGAAATTTCTGGGATTGCTTAGTCTCAAGAAATGGCTCAGTCCCAATGTGTGTAAGTAGCTAAAAGGAAGGTGTAAAACACAGACTCAGACTCTTAGTGGTATCCTCTGAAAGGACGTGAAAAAAGTACATGAAAAATGTTCAATTTACATATAATTTTCATTTATTTGTTTTTAAACAGAGCGTGAACAAACACTAGAACAGGTTACCCAGAGAGGTTGCAGTTTCCAACCTTAGAGATATACAAAACTTAACAGAGCACAAGTCCTTTCCACTGATTCAGTGTAAAATCCCTTGGAAAAGCATTTATCTGCCACAGATTATCAGCTGAAATCCTCCTAGGGCTGTGAAAAACATGAACCTGCTGAGAATCCTCAAATCCCACTGCCAGACTCACTGCTTCTAATTTTCCTCAGCAGAATGTGTTCACAAAGATATTAAAAATGAAAAGCTACTTGCTCTCACTAGAGCTGGAGTTTGATACTCATAGTGTTCATATCCATAGCTCACTTTTCCCCTTTGCTCCAGAACTCTGCACATCTAGTATTTCACAGCCAGGAGGGAAAAGTATGTTCTGTTAGTATAAAAAGGTGAGGAGGCTGAAGACACAGATACACCACATAGTTATTAGTGGTAGAATTTGTGAAATGTACAGTGTGTGCATGGACTGTACATTGAAACAATCTCTTTTTTACTTGCTTAACTTCTGTTTCCTGAGGTGTACTGTAAAATGAATAAAACTTTTGAGGAAGAAAGCTGAAGATCCAAAAGGAGATTGAAACAAAATCTCTTCATCAGTCTGAATTCTAGCTCTCATCAATCCATCATAAAGGTAAGGTGATTTTTAACACACTTGTTTTACTTAGTGTTTCTTCCTCATCAGTACTAAAGTAGTTGTATGTGGACCTTTCTCTCTCTGCTAATAAAGCTTTCTATTTGTATAGACAAGGGAAATGAAAATAGTTTCTAGGGTATCATTTAAAGAAAGAAAAAAAAAAGACTCCACATAAAAGTCCTCTTTTGTAAAAGTCTTCTTTTCTCCATACTGTTTCAATTGCTAGCAGAGAACTGTGTCATGAACTGGACTTAGCATGTACAGAAGTGACATAGACATAAGCTTCCTTTTTCTTGTTTTAGATTACACAAAGTCAAGGTAGCTTTCTAGGCATCCATTGTCAAAAAGTGCAATGCCTCTTCAGCATATGCTCAAAAAAAAAAAAATGGACAGTCCTAGGAGTAAAGGGAAAGTAAAACAAGTCTCTGTAGACACCAGGCAACCTGTCACCCAACTGAGAGAAGCAAAACATCATGCTGTTACTCAAAGGATGGCTGTAATGATTTCATTCAGTTCTGTCAATATAACTCCTTTCTGAAATAAGGATATAAGAAACCCCTATTATAGAACACAACAACTTTGCTTTTAGTAGTTCATTGTCTCTGTTGGCAAGAGATTGAACAGCCCACCTGGACTGGCAGTCTCATGCTTTATAAATACAAGTTTATTCTTCTTAGGAAATGACAATTTAAGATAGTTCTTAAAATACTGTACTTAAAAGATACAAGGACTTTTGTTACAAAGTTTCAGTCATGGTATTAGCTTTTAAAATAAATTAGGCACAAAGTAGATTAGCAGCACATACGCTTAATTTGCATATCCTTCCCTATCCCTGCCCCAACATCCATTGACATCTGTGAGCTGAGAGATCACACTTCCAAAAGTTAATAAATGTAATTGCTTCTTTCACCCACACAGTACATATTTTATCTCACAAAACTTTCAATTGTAAGAGTTAGAATCTGTTGTTTGAGAAAATTCTTGAATTCCTCAGCTTACCAGGGAATGGTAATGGCACCAGCAGTACAGCCCATCCTCATGGTTCCCTGAATGGCAGCAAGAAGTCAGATCCACTACAGGATTTTTTCTGACTACCTGTTAAATACATGTGGTTTCTTGGTCTTTTCTCGGCCCCAAAGTTGCCAATTACTGGTTTGTGATGCAGGATCCCATTTAAGGCATTATAAATCAAAGCAACTAAATTCAATTCATGTATTTTCATAATGAGGTGAAAAGAAAACCATTTGCTGGACTAAAAAAAAATAGTTCAGATGAAAGCTGTGGATTGGGAGATAGTTAAAAAGCAACTCTTAAAAATCTTGTTACTACTGAGAAATGAGGCACCCAAAGTTCACAGCTGCTAGTGAAGCAAACTTTTCCCACCACCACCTTTAACAACATCCACTTCAGAGCTGTTGGTCTCTGAATTTTGTGCTTTTTCACTCCTTCTTTGGTCGACCTTTGAAGGTACTCATGACATCAAGGCATCCAAAGTAGTCTAAAAGGAGAACAGTTGCTTTCACTGGTAGGAAGCTGTAAGGCAGGGACATGGAAGAAGATAAAAAGGAGAAAACAGACATCAGAAGAGTTGTGCAGTTCTATCACAGAATTAGTTTAACCTGGCTAATACTGGCAAAGACAGTACACTCTTTAGAATATAGACTCACGGGTCCTCTCAAAATATCCTTTACACTGATTTGGCAGCCTGAGTTATTAGACAGATCAGTATTCCAACCTGGCTTGCAAGACAGTCAAAAGTGCCCAAATGCCGGAGCAAGACACTAGATGGGTTTATAGTTGGACTCGTTGATCTTGGAGGTCTTCTCCAACCAATAATTCTCTGACATGCAGTTATGGAGAAGCAGGCCCCACTCTTTACAGTCCCCAGTAAACTCCACCCCAGTGGAGTCAGCAAGGCACAGTTAGACATTTCTGTCATTGTTTTGTGGTCCAAGGGTAGACTGAACTCATAGAAACAAACAAACAAAAAAAAACCCTTCCAAAATGTGCATAACTTAAATGAAAATTCACATCACAGAATCGCAGAATCACTTGGTTGGAAGAGACCTCCCAAGATCATCAAGTCCAACCCAAACCTAACCTCAACTAAACCATGGCACCAAGTGCCACATCCAGGCTTTTCTTAAACGCATCCAGGTGGTGAATCCACCACCTCCCCAGGTAGACAATTCCAGTACTTTATTACCCTTTCTGTACAAAACATTTTCCTAATATCCAGCCTATATTTCCCTTGGTGCAGCTTAAGACTGTGTCCTCTCATTCTGTCAGTTGCTGCCTGAAGAAAGAGATCAAACCCCACCTGACTACAGCCACCTTTCAGGGAGTTGTAGAGAGTGATAAGGTCACCCCTGAGTCTTCTTTTCTCCAGGCTAAACAACTCCAGCTCCCTCAGTCATTCTGCACAGGGTTTGTGTTCCAAGCCCCTCACCAGCCTCGTTGCCTCCTCTGGACGTGCTCAAGCGTCTCAATGTCCTCGCTAAACTGAGGGCCCAGAACTGGACACAGCACTGAAGGTGTGGCCTCACCAGTGCCCAGTACAGGGGAAGAATGACCTCTCTGCTCCTGCTGGCCACATTATTCCTGATCCAGGCCAGGATGCCGTTGAACGTCTTGGCCACCAGGGCACACTGCTGGTTTATGTTCAGCTGCTGTCACCAGTACCTCCAGGTCCCTTTCCTCCTGGGCACTGTCCAGCCATTCTGAACCCAGCCTGTAATGCTGCAGGGGGTTATTGTGACCAAAATGCAGGACTCATCACTTAGACTTGTTGAACTTCATCCTACTGCATTCTGCCCCTCCATCCACTTGTTCCAGGTCTTGCTGGAGAGCCCTCCCACCTTCCAACAGATCAACACATACTCCCAGCTTTGTGTCATCTGCAAATTTACTGATGAAAGATTCAATACCCTCATCCATGTCATCAATAAAAATAGTCAACAGAACTGGCCCCTATACAGACCCCTGGGGGACACCACTGGTGACTAGCCACCAGCTGGATGCAGCACCATTCACCACCACTCTGGGTCCAGCCATCCAGACAGTTCTTAACCCAGCAAAGAGTGCTCCTGTCCAAGCCACGGGCTGCCAGCTTTTCCAGGAGTATGCTGTGGGAGACAGTGTCAAAGGCCTTGTTGAAGTCCAAATAGACAACATCTCCAGCCCTTCCTGGATCCACCAGGTGGGTCACCTGGTCATAAAAAGAGACCAGGTTGGTCAAACATGACCTGCCGCTCCTAAACCCGTGCTGGCTGGGTCTGATACCCTGGTCATCTTGCAAGTGCTGCATAATAGCTCTCAGTATAAACTACTCCATTATCTTACCTGGTACTGAGGTCAGGCTAACTGGCCTACATAGATCTTCCTTTCTACTCTTTTTATGAATTAGAATCACACTGCCCAGTCTCCAATCATCTGGAACCTCACCAGTAAGCCAAGTTTGTCGGTAAATGATGGAGAGCGGCTTCGCAAGCTCATCTGGCAACTCCCTCATCACCCTGGGATGAATCCCATCTGAGCCCATAGATTTATGGACATTCAAGCAGCTCAACACTTCTCTGACTGCCTCCTCCTGGAGGACCATTCTGTTCCCTGACACCATCCACCAACCCAGTATGACAATTATCCTGAGGACAAGCCATCTTCCCACTAAAGACTGAAATGAAAAACATTTTTAGCACTTCTGCCTTCTCCTCAACTGCAATTACTAAGTTCCCTCCTGCATCCAATAGATAACAAAGGTTGCTCTCATTCCTTCCTTTTACCATTAACATATTTGTAAAAAAGTTTTTTATTATCCTTTTCAGAAGTTGCCAAATTAAGTTCAAATTGAGCTTTGGCCTCCCTGATTTTCTTCCTACATGCCCTAGCAACTGCCCTAAATGCTTCCTGAGAGATCTGACCCTCCTTCCAGAGATGATACATCCTGTTTTTATTCCTAAGGTCTTTCAATATACACTCTAAAAACTTCCAGGACTGCCTCCTTTCTGCTATATTAAGTTCCCAGCAGATGTCTGGTGGGTACAATATCTCGTTACCCATCCAGGCTGGACTCTCACCTTGTCAACTTGTCTTTTGGCACACAGAGACAGTCTGTTCCTGTGCCCTCAAGATCTCTGTTTTGAAGCATGCTCATCTCTCCTGAACTTCTTTGTTTTTAAAAACTAATTCCCAAGGAACTGTTTGGACAAGCCTCCGGAATAGGTCAAAGTCTGCCCTCTGAAAGTCCAATACAAAAGTCTTGTTGATGCTCCTCTTAACTTCAACAAATATTGCGAACTCTACAATTTCATAATCACTAAGCCCCAAGAGGCCTCCAACTACCCCATCTCCTACCAGCCCATCTCTTATTTGTAAACAACAGATCTAACATAGTCCCTCCCCTGGTGGGCTCACTCACCAGCTGCAACAATAAGCTGTCCTCAATACACTCTAAAAACTTCCAGGACTGCCTCCTTTCTGCTATATTAAGTTCCCAGCAGATGTCTGGTGGGTTAAAGACACGTACAAGAACAAGAGCTGGTGCTCCTCAAACATTCTCCAGCTTCTTATAGAATAGATTGTACACCTCTTCTTCCTGGTTGGGTGGACAATAACGGACTCCCAACAAGATATCAGCCTTATTGGCCTTCCCCTTAATTCTCACCCATAAGCATTCAATTTCGTCATCACTAGTCATAAAATCTATGGCAACAAAAGCCTTCCTAATATCAAGGGCCAGCCCTCCACCCCTTCTCCCTTTCCCATCTCTTCTGAAGAGCTTGCAGCCATCCAGTGTAGCGCCCCAACTGAGCTGTCCCACCACTTCTGTGTGATAGCGACAACATCAATAAGTAGAAGCCTCTTTTATACTGTAAGCATCGCCAGACAGAAAAGAAAGAGGGGAAATGAAACATAACTTACATTTTCAAAAAAATTATAGCATAAACGATGCGTGGTATAATCAACATTTCTTGGTTCTGCCGAACAGCACTGATTATCCTCTCAGCCACATACTCTGGATCCAGGAAAGGAAGCACATGTGGCCACCTGAAAAAAGAAAATATTTATTCCTATAATACAAATTGCTTTGGATTCACATTTTATTCAAAAGAGTCTCAATTTTACAGTTATTCAATGAAAAAAAAAATACCACAAGTCCTATCAACAACAGAATCTTCATTATGATAGAGTGAGTGGACATTGTTATTTTTCCCCTGTATGACCTCTCATAAGACAAAACCAGAGACCTCATATTAAGCCACACCAGACTCTGATTTGGCTCCTAAACTTTGCCATTATCCATGTATACTGAGCAAAGTTCTGCCATCAATTTCAGGAGGAGAATCAGGGTTTAGAAACTGGAGAGGACAAATGGAGCTTCAGACCGATGGACAAATTTGGCTTCTGCAGAGGAAAGGACAACAATTACGTTTCACATTTCAGCTTAAATGAATAGTAAAGTACGTAGGCCTTCTGAGTTGCCCAGTCTCTGGATAGCACTGTTAACACCCATCTGAAGCCCTAAAAATAATACAAGCAGAAAAAAGCCTGCCTCATGGTTTTCATAAGGGAAACAGGGGTTTATAACATGCTAAAAATGCAACTTTCATAAAAACCTCACAAGTGTTTACTCACTTGGATATAACACCATCAAACATTCCTGTGTTTATGAAGAAAGGACACACAATTGTGGTTTTAACACCAGTCTTTCTCAGAACTCTCATCTCCATATCAATTGACTCTGCAAAACCAATTGCTGCAAATTTACTGGCACAGTAATCTGTAAAATAAAATATTAATTGCAGTTAAATATTTAAATTTACAAATAAAACTTTACTGTCCAATACTAAACCACCATCAGAATAGGAATGGTTTTCAGGATTAGGTTAAAATTTGCTTCTGATGTGATTCGTTCCTTTTCTTTCCTCTCCTAAATCAACTGTTGTTCTAGACTGGTAGACTGAGGGTTTCTCATTACATCCCTGCTACCACTTTTCCACTCCCTAACGAACAACGGTAAATGAAATTATTTTTTCATACCATTTTTTTGTTTAAATCCATGCACTCACTCATTATGCCTCAAACTGACAATGTCAAGACTCTCTAATGTGCTTGCAACTTGAAACTCAGTCTGTACTTATTTTCACTCCCTTGGAGCTGGATTCCTTTTACTGCTTTTTACTTTTCTCTTCTTTACTTCTTTTATTTCATATTCCCCCCGCTTTGTAGAAATGTTCCAGAAATACCTTCTGAGCTTCCTCTAAATCTAAAGTGGCCTCTTCCCTATCAGAAACCTGCAAGTAAATTTTAACAACATTGAGCTTCTCAGTTTCCAAAGTTCTATACGGCTTCTAGATCCCTCTGCCTTGGCAGAAAAACCTGTTTCACAGCACTGCTGAGCTTCTGGAAAATCGTTTGTAAAGGAATGGTCTGTTTAAGTTCAGCTGTTTTGAAAGTCTCGCTATTGCTTTAACTGTATAGAAAGATCCAGAAAGTCAAAATCAGTTTGGGTTTTCCCCCCCCATGGATATTGATTGCAGGGTTTAAAATCAAACGAATTACCTCAATTATTATTACTTAATTAATTTATAATGTATTACTATTGTTAATTATTGTAGCTTTAATATGCTACCTGAAAGCTGATTGCCTCCACACAGTCCTGCACAGCTTGCTATGCTAACCAAGTGTCCATGGTTAGCAGCAATCATTGCTGGGAGGAAGGCTTTGTAAGTCTGCAAAGTAAATCAGAGTTGCAATGTCACATTTCACTAAGTAAGCTACATGCCATAATATTTTGAAGGTGTTTCTTGGTTTTAGAGAAATTCTCCCAACAGCTTAAAGAAGCTTTCCCCCTTCCGTCAGGGAAAGGATGTGTGAATGTATGTGGAGCTTGTTGTTTGAACTCTAACCTTCAACGATTTAAGGACAGAGTTCCCACCCTACCAGTACTACCAAAGACAGATGGTAACTTGATGAAAGCTAAATATCTAGCTTCATCTAGTCATGAAGTTTCTTTCAAACGAGAATTAAGTGATCACTGCAAATTCTGTGAAGTGGCAAAGACTTTAATTTCATGTTTTCCTTCTATTAAATTCATTAAATCTTTAAAGTTTAAACGAAATTAAATTTATTTCTAAATAAACTGAAACATGACTGAATATTTGCTTTACAATTCTTTACGGCACAAGCACCATATTGGTGACCGCCTTCACTGAAAGGAAGAAGAAGCACACCAGGTTACTCATTCTGGACAAAAGCTCCACTTACTACTAAGAGGATTATCAGAACATGTGGTGTTCCTTACTGAAATGATCACAACCACAGAACAACTAGAACACTAACAAAGAGAAGAACTGAAGTAGAATTGAACACTTCTCTGTTACTAGGGGCAGCAACTATTAGCCTGGGCCTGCTTCATGTCAGTTAATAATGAGACGATAACATATGACTAGCCTCGGAATTTAGCAGAGTGTCCAGACTTCAGTTTTTAAGAGAATTTCTAAATGTAAAGTGCTTGCACCTGCCTCCCACCTAGAGATTCCCAAAGGATCCATTCTTCCAAGCTTTTTCTTTTTAAAATTTACAGACTCCAGAGCAAAGTAAGTAATTTCTTGCATAATTTCTGACTGAAATTTCTGAACTCTTTCTTCTAAAGAGCTCTATATCCCTGCATGTTTTCCTCAGTTCCAAAAGGCAAAATTAACATTGTAAACATGTTAAAAGGATGGCTTAGTATGTATATGCAAAATACAGATATTACCCAGAAGTGTGCCACTGTGTTCACTTCCATGGTTTTTTCTAAAAGTGAATCCGGAGATTCAAGAAATCTCTTCCCAATTACAATACCAGCATTGTTGATTAGAATGCTGACATCGCCAACTTCTTTTTTAACCTAAAACAAAAAGCATCAAGACAGTGGGCAATAAACAGAAAACATTCTTTTTTCGTTCTTTAACATGAAAGCTTAACAGATATATTACACATTTAAGTAAGTTGAACTTATGCCTGTTAGGGATCCAAACACCTCAGTTTCTTGCACTGTCTCCCCTGTCTATGATGCTTTTTAAAGGTGAGCTCTCTAATGGATTTTCTTCAGGTCTGTGGAGGCCAATGGCTCCACACGAGTTTCTGCTTTCAGCACCTCTGTTTCCGAGGACAAATGTTCCAGGAAAGTCTTTAATGCAGAAAACTTAACTAATACAAGTATTTTGCTACAGAAATAAATGTTAAGCTCTAGCTTTTAATAGCCAAAAGGCGGTCCTTCATCCTCGTGGTACAAGAAAGAAACGATGACCTGATACATGCAGAGCCTTTGGGTTTTCTTCCTACCAAAGTAACTTTTTCATGGTGTATCTGTGTGGCTGATGAAGCGCATAATAGAGATTCACATACATTTCATTTGGGCTTTAATCTGTTTCATTGGGAGCAAAGTTTTCAAACATATTCTGCCCTGCCAGCATTAATTTTGTTCACCAGAGTCTTGCAAAACTCCAAGTCAGCATTAAGCTAAATCACCAGAAAGGGAAAAAGGACCTGGAACCATGCTGTCATATCTTGCAAAGGTTGACACTGAACACTAAGAACCAAAGTCTGCTATGCTGCATGAACTAAACGGTGGCACCAAGCGCCACCTAATACTACAGTCTTTTTGTAGCTGATAAGATTGGATGATTCTACATCATCAGCAGGACATGCCATTTCTGAAATAATGGTGGTAGGGTGTTTTCATCTATGCAGATCAGCATGAAGATTATTAGTGAATCTGACAGCGGCTGAACTTTGACAGAAGGTTCTAAGTGAGGGACCATGCACTGGACCATACTATGACTTCTTTGTTCCTGCCTAGCTTTGTTTGCATTATCCTAAACCCATGTCACACAGATCTATACCCTGTTCTCTTTTTCCAATTTGGCCGGCATGGCTCAGACACTGTCTTTCTCCATGGGCACAGAGAGCTAGCCCTCAATTCAAGTCCTCAAAACGAAATGCTAATTTTCATCTGCTTCATTCCAGTATCCTTCATAAAACTCCTCCTCCAGTCCTCCCAGTTCAGCAGGAAGCACAGCTACAGCTCCATGGAGAGACGTACGACTTCTATGCAGGAACAGCAGATGTCCAGCTCAGCTGGTGTAACAGAGCTGCAAGGGGGACCAAGGCTGTTCAGCATTACAGGAATACAAAACCAACAGCACCAGCCTTTAACAAGCTGCAATTCATGCACAAGCTGCACATACCAGAAAGCTTGTCATAGTCATTTCTGCACAGATAGAAAAAGACAGAAGGCTAGAGCTTCTTAAAGAGCACCAAAACGTTATTCCAGTCAACAGATGGTCCTGAAGACAGGTGAAGTTTTTTTTTGTTTTGTTTTTTTTTTTTTTTTAAAGTTCATCCCCAGGAAACACTCACTGTGGAAGCCTCTTAGATTGACAGTTAAGTTTAGCAAATTTGAAACTGATTTAACAATTTTAGGTTTTGGCAATACTGCCAGTCTGCCCAAATTATCTAACCACATGCTATGTTTACAAAGTTCTTCAGAAATGAAAGAAAGAAATATTTAAGACATCAGGATACATTTATTAATTCAGATAAAGTAAGTCTGCAAAAATCTCTTCACAGCAATGGAACGATCTGTAAATTGCCTAAGCAGTTAATCCTTTTTACAACGTATGGTCTTTTGGTACAAGGCTGCCAGAATTGAAATACTGCTTTAGCTTCAATAAACTGATCTTCCGCACTTCACCATTAAGGGCCTGCTCACTAATTGAATACACGAATGAGAAGCTTCCCAGTTCAAATGAGCCACTGAAAAAGAGACCTGGTTCTTTTTAGTTTTTAACAAATAGACATACTCAAGTCAACTCTAAAAACCAGAATTCTTGAAATAGATAGGAAGCACAGTACATTCAGAATGAATTAACTTTAATGTGTTGCTTTGAATCCACTAGAAAACTTTATCATGCATCTTACATTCATGCTTGCACTCGTTGTAGAATAATGTCCAAGCCACAAATAAGACACTTTACCTGGTCAGCTGCTCTGTAGACATCCTGTCTTTTGCTACAGTCACAGATGTAAGAGTGTACTCTTCCTGCTCCATTTTCTCTGGCCAGTTTAACTGTGCAGTTGAGCCCCTCTTGATTAATATCCCAGAGGACCACCGTGGCTCCAAGGCTGGCAAACTTTATTGCTAGGAGTCTTCCAATACCACTTCCCGCTCCTGTTATTAATACAATCTCACCACTAACATTCTTCTTCTTTACAGGAACAACCAAGAACACCAGGGACTCCAGTGAGTAATAAATTAAAAGTACAATGACTTTTAATGTTTCCAGGAAGAAGTTCATCTTCAGGCTATTTCTTCAGATACCTGATAAAAAACCAACAACATTTACCAGGTAGGGTAAACCATAGAGAAAATGCAAGCATCAACGTTGCTAAAACATTTTCAGATCCATTCTAAATATTTTCTCTAGCCTGCTTTTGAGTTGTGTTTCAAAAAACTGTGTAGGCTTATGCTTGCATATCTAATTCATTTGTCTTGTTTCTGTCTCATCTTCAGGTGGCTTCCACTCTCCTCTAGGATGTGGTATACAATTCATTTACCATTCAGCAACAGCAGGAAATACCTGCACTCATCTGCTTTAAAAATTCCCCACCCATCATGCCATGGGTTTCATTCTCTGCTGTTCTGAAAGAATGTGGACAAAATCTAAAATAATTAAATACATACTACTACTAATAAAAATCTGCCCATTGAGCATGGTAAACAGAAAAGCATGGCAATTACAGATCCAAACTTATGGTTTGACCAAAGAACTTTAGTGCTCACAAACGAGTACCATAGGTAAGGAAAAATTCTGCTGTTAGGACAACAACTTTTTTTGGCTTTGGAGGCACTCCTTGTCACCATGAAATCATATGTAGAACAAGTCACAGTGCCAATTGTGCTGAAAAAACATGAGCATAAAGACCTTCAGAAGACAATATGCTTTTAAATCTTCAAAGCACACTAGGTAAGTAACTGTCTGTCACTACTGACTTTTCAGCTACCTAAACAACCATTATTGAAGAGAGCCTGCTTTTGCAGTTGAAGACAGCTCTTTAAGAATGCACTGCAAAGCTCTTGAGTTTCTTCTCTTCACTTCCCTGCATCAAGCAAATGTCATAGGCTTGAAACATAACACGTCAGGTACGTGTTTAACTTCACAATCTATACACATCCTAGTAATGCTGACTCCAAGCAGGCCTTTAAGTCCTTGGCGCAATGTTATTTTATTTCCCAGTATACAAAACCTGTGCAAAAATTGCATCCTTGGTCAAAACAGGTTTTAATCCTTGACTAATAACATCATGAAGCAAGAACACCTTTTTTCGCAGCTAAAGGTAGAGTGCGCTGGCACTGACACTTCAACCTTTAGCACTACATGCCCAGTCTGATTACATCTCTTAGCTAACTTTGCTATCTATGTGTGTAGGAAATAGCGTTTGACAAGAGCCAGGAGATAAGTCACTTAGGTCTCTGCTACTCTGAGCAAAGTTCAGTAAATTTAGCATGTGAGCATACACGTGTTACCATGAGTCTCAGGTTTTTTACATGGGAAAAGGCTGCTCTTGAAAAGAAACTGGTCTCGGCTAGAGCAGAGCAAGTTATTTCAGTAAGTTTTCTGGCAGAAACACTGGGCCATCTGAAAACTGTTCTGGTAACAGAAAAACCTTTGCCAAAGACATAGTGGGTAGAAAAACAAGTTCTTTCTGGCAAAGTCATGGTGTGAATGCTTTTGATTGAGTACTTTCTATTCTTCATTCTCATTAAAATGTGACAAAATGTACACAGGGGCAGTAACATCAGTAACAAATGAAACAAATATCAAAACAGCACTGGAACATTTCTCTAGAGCCAATACTGGCATTTCTTGTAATAGGCTCTCTTATCAATAGAGATATTACAGTTTTAAGCAAAAATAGAGTTATAAAGAAAAAATGCTATTAAATTTCATATACATAAAAAACCACAAGGTTTTGGAAGCACATGTTCCTTGTTGAGCATAAAACAGAAGCAACAGGTTTTTAAAATTAATGCAGTTGCTGAATTTAACTTGATTGCACTAATTTAATGCACTTAACATAAACCCTCCATTTGCATGAAAGGGGACTGGTATCTCTGGCATAGATAAGGACGTTAAAGTTAATCCCTACGGAAAAGGGGTAAGCAAGGCAGTTGCCTTCAGAGGCAATACACAATTTGACTGAAACGCAGTTTAAAATTTATGACAGTGATCCTTTAAGTAAAATATTCATAACATTAGGCTTGTATAGGTCAGAGGTACATTAGATCTTTCAGTAAAGTATCACTTTCACTTAATGAAGTTGTGTTGTTGATGCATAAAGACCACAAGAGACTTCCTGTTACAAGACCAACACTGCATCCCTCAATGAGATGCTTAATTTCCATGGACCTATCTCTGCCCTAACCCAGATTTGACTGGGCTCCATTCTCACTCAATGCATTAATATTGCTAATTACACCAGCTACTGTAACCAAGCATATCCATACAGACAATGAAATTTGCCAGTCACTTAGCCGATTTTGGCTAGACAACTAAAGTGAGCAGGGATGTATTTACACAGGTGAATTAACCAAGGGGGCCTTTGGAACATGTAAGATCTCTGATTACTTTCGATGCCTTGTATTGATTTTTTTTGCATGCACATGTCCACGCAGACACAAGTGTGGAGGGCTTTTATGCTGTAGAGAAGTATGAGACAAGGTTTTATCAGACAGATTTTAAAGTGCAGATAACTTGGCCAGCAAAGGTTTGTTGGTACGTGTGCCAACGCTCACCACCGACAGGCTCTTGCAGACCTGACAGAGTCTTACAGACCATCACTGCTCACGAATCTCAAGGGCAGGACCGAGGCTGGCAGCTGAACAGCACACCACCTCTGCTAGTCGAAGGACTAAAGGCTGATCACATAATCACCTGAGCAGCGTTTGGCAAGGATGAATTTTTCTCACGGTACCGGGAGTGCTGAGATCCCACAAAAATATCAGAGTCCTGTAGCCAAAGCTGCCCAAGTGCAGCAGGAAATTCCTCAGCTCCCGAAGGATGCTGGACAATCTACCTCGCACTTGGCACAGCGCGCCTACAAACCCCATAAGCATCATCAGGAAGCCCAGGAGCAGCGTTCAGCTGCAGTGACCGGCTCACCAGCCCTCTCAGGCCGCCTCCCCAGGACGCGCCGCTGCCCCGCAGCGCCCGGCTGCCCACGGCCCTCGATCCTCCTCCGCGCACACCCTGTGCCGACCCCCGGCGCCCGCCCGGCCCCAACGCCCCAGCACCGGGGTACCTTCGCCTGCGGGCCTGCAGGACAGCACGGCACCCCCGCCTCCCGCCGTGGCTCTATGGAGGGCGGCAGCGAGCGGTGCGAAGGGAGCCGGGAGCACAGCAGGGCGGAGCGGAGCAGCCCAGCCTTTATCGGGCAGCCCGCCCCGGAGCAGGGCTGAGCGGATGCTCGGGGGCGGCGCGGCGCGGCAGAGGAGGGTATGGCCGGTGTCCGCTCCGCAGCGGCAGCAGGCCGGGCTGGGCGCTGCGGCTGCCGCGGCACTGTCCGCGCTCCGCCCGGAGCTGCCGGGGCCGGGGGAGCGGGCCCGGCACGGAGCTGCGGGGTCCTCCCCGGGAGGGAGAGCCGCAGCCCCGGGCGGCCGTGAGGACGCTTAGCGCCGTGGGCTCTTGGCTGAGGCTGGAGTAGGGTCGAAAGCTCACAGGACGGAGCAGTTTGTTGGGCGGAGGCCTCGGGACAACGGGACAACTCCCGAACTTCCCCGCACTTTTCCCTGGGTTTTTGTTGTTTGTTGGGGTTGTGGGTTTTTTGTTGTTCTTGTTGGTTTTTGTTTGTGGTTTTTTTGTTTGTTTGTTTGTTTTAAAAAACGTATTTATACACATGAGACAGTTATCTCTCCGTGCTGAAACCTGCACCTGAGGGTGTGATTGATATAAAAGGTCACGTGGCCTGTGCGAAGGCATCCTGCATGGAAGGGGTTTCACCCAGAGTGAGCGTGACCCCTTCAGGGTGGCGTCCCTTTGAGGGAACGAACGAGACTTCAGCTTAAAAAATGTGTTCTGGCTGTACCCAGACTGGAGTCTTGGGTTTGCTAATTCAGTGAAGCGCTCTTCATTTACTGCTATATATACGCAAGTCCCCCGAGGCAGCATTGTTTTGGAGGGGTTTTCTAAACATATGCTCATCCTTAGGCAGCAGAACTCTGAAACTGTAAGCTGCTGAACATTCACAACTTCAAGGAAAGTTTTCACGATGAGAGAATGCTTAGTACCACCAGAAAACATGCAACTGAAGTCATTTGCTTGGCAAATCATTATCATGATGGTTAATATCCCAGCTTTCCAGTATTATTTTATTAACGCAGTACATTCAGGAGGCTAATGACAGTCAAGCAGTGACACTGGCTGCTGCTTTCTTTTTGTGGATTGTATTGTTTAAAGTGGCTCTCTTAAAACATGAAAGTGTAAAAACCCCATCCCATTTATTCCTTTTTAAAAAGGTTTAAATACGTGCTTTGCACTAATACTTGGACATTAATAGCATTGAACATTGAGAGTGACCTTGGGATTGGAGTTGGAGGCTAGAAAGCGGGAGACACATCCCCTTTTCTCATCCTGTATGAAGATTTTGGGCATGTAAGAAACTTGCTGAAACAAAATTCTCCAGATAGCTTCACTTTAGTAGTCTACATTATGAAAGACTAAAACTAGTTTTAGAGAAACCATTTTTAAGACTGCCAGAATATCATCTTTCACAGTCTTGTGTCAAAGAAGACAGAAGTGGAATCATTACTCTTGGTTCTGGTCTAGAAATGGAACTACTCTAATTTGTATCAGATGAGGATGCCTCCCTCTTGCCACATGTTACTTTTGGACTGATTTTTGAGCGCTGTCAGAATTCCAGTAGTGTAGGATTGGGACTGGTGTTGTTTGTTTGTTTTGTATGACATACCACTGGATGTCTTCAAAGGAATCCAAGGTCATTCGAGTCATAAGAACATGCTGGAGGAACTCGGTGAGTGCTGTCACTTCTTCATGTCTGTAGTACTCATGCCGTGTAAGTATATTCCCAGTCTGTAGCCTTTTTTACTGAGGGCTGTATGGTATTTTGGCCTACCTTAACTTCAAGAAAACACTTGGCATCTGTTGTTGGGTTGGCACCTCTGCTGGAACCATGTACCCAGTAGCACACTAGAGTGCTGTTTATGCTTCATGTGAATCTGTGGTAGATGTTTTATTACATTCACCTGACTTCACTACCACTTAATTATAAATGTGTCACAAGGTGCATGGATAAACCAAATAGATCGTTTAGGTTGGTCTAAGCTGGATAAATGCAATTGCATGGTGATTAGCACAGTCATCCCCACTTTAGAGTAAAAAAACAAACAAGAATATCCTGTCATTCTGTGGGAACCATATTCTCTTAAAAGCTCTCATATAATTTCTTTTTTTTTTTTCTCGATCAGAACACTCGAATTGCAGTAACTGTTTTGATATTAAAGCATCAGTTATCCCCCATGTACCCCAGCTGTTGAAGTGGAATAGTGTGATATGCTTGTAAACAGTCTGATCTTTCTGCTTTCTTTGAATGCTTACTGTAGCATTCTAACATGACCTCATTGCTCTCTTCAACATCTTGAAGAGGGGCAGTGGAGGGGCAGAGGGGCAGGTACTGATCTCTTAATTGTCATCACAATTCAAGGAAACAGCATCAACTGAGTCAGGAGAGGTTTAGGTTGGATCTCAGGAAAAGAGTTTTCACTCAGACAGTGGCTGAACACTGGAAAAGGTTCCCCAGAGAAGTGGTCCCAGCACCAAGCTCAAGAAGTGTTTGGACAGTGCTCTCGGGCACATGGTGTGACCTTGAAGTGTCCTGTGCAGGGTCAAGATTTGGACTTGATGATCCTGATGGGTCCCTTCCAACTCAGTGTATTCCATAATTTTATGGTAAGTTTTCATTGGCACCATCAGCTGCTTTAGCAATTGTAGGTATGTCACGGCAGTTGCAGCCTACACAAACTGGTCCTTAGTCACACATTGGAACTTCTAGGAGAGGGGTGAGTCTTCACAGACTCCCTCGTTTCTTGCTCATAGAAGTCAGATGTCTCCTGTGTTGCCTCTGAAGGAAACAAGGCAAACACCACTTTGCCAGAGTTCCTCAAAATTGACTTTTCCTTTTTTATTCCTGCAGGAGAAGAACAGTCGGGGCAAAGGAGATTCCAATCAAAAGGAAGGATTACCATCCTGAACACAGAAGACTAAGTGACATTCTGAATTTTCATTTACTATGTGCATTTCCTTTGAGTGATATTTACCATCTAATGGAGGTTTATGAAATTCTAGTTCCCTCTATTAGCAGATTTGAAAATAGAGGAATTGTAAAAGTGACGAACTTTTATCCACTGGTGCCCATTTCATTCTGGGAAAAGCGCCAAGCCCTCTTTAGTGAGGGTGAGGGGATGAGATGTGCTGCATTAACATCTGTTCAAAGTATGAACAACACAGCAAATGTAACCAGCAGTTTTGGCATTCCTCAAACATTAGGAGAGAGGCAAATTCTCACTGGAAGAGGAATATGCCAGTGCTAAGCATCACCATGACTTAGCCACTGGATGCTGAGTTGCTATCGTTCACTGCCTGTTAAGAAGTGTTTGCAGTGTCAGGACCTGATAGATTGTTTCTAATTCCCCAAGCATTTTCGGCAGTGAACCTCATCAGAACAGGAAAATGTGTTGATATGGGCCAGCTCTGTGATGAAATCTTTTGTATGTTCACCCAGCGCAGAGGAATGTGTGACAAGAGGAGTGAAAGCTTGCAAAACAAAACTGACCTAATTGGGGCTCCCATGCCATAAGAAAGTGTGGTATGGTTGCTCTTGCCTCTAGCCATGGCAACAGGTAGTATTATACACAGGGTGTGAAATGATGTTCTTTACCCATACAGGAATGCCTGTTATGTTAGTCTGGTAATCAGGCAGCACTGCCTGAGCTCCCATCTGCCTCCAGAGTTAACCCACTTTATTGAGAACAGCGAGATGAATGGAAAAAAAAGGGTGCCTTCTAGTATAATGCAGAAATGTTACAGCATATGCTCAAATATTAAGCATGTGTCCAAGAGCTGTTACAAATCAGCTTTGTTTAGCAGTGTGTGTTTTCTGATCCCACACTAGGGATTTTATTTGCCAATGTATAAGCTGTAACTTTGATGCATACTAAACACAGATGATCAGTCGGCTGCCACCGTCAGCTGCAAAGAGACTGCTGCTGTGTACCTGTTTGCTCAGAGCTTTTGCATGCTCCCCTATGTGCCCATGGTATGTTCTTATTAGCATGCTTACTTTCTAGTGTACCTGCCTGTACTGCAGGAGGAAGTGTCCTACATGAGATTTTTCTTCTTTCTTCATGAAAACAAAAATAAATTGTGAAGAGTTACTGAAGGAGTCTGGGCTAAAACATCATTTATGATGTACAGGCTGTCAGGATGGATTTAAAGGGAGAAGCTCAAAAAAAAAAAAAAAGGTAATTCATAATTCTTGCCAAACAGTAAAGAGAGTGAGGCAGTTTCCTACCATTTGGGACTTAGAGCAAATGCTTCCTAACAAAGAGTAACACAAGGTTTCTGACATGGAAAAATTAGAGACACAGCAGGAAAGCAAAACCAGCAAAAAGGATTGGAGGTCTGGGAAATGAGGCAGCAAGGCTGATATCCTGTGAACAGAAAGAAAAGTTAGCAAGGTTTTAATTTATTAATTGAATATATAGGAAAGCAGTGGGTTGGAGAGTGTGTTCTAGTACAGGAATAAGTAGGAAGTGGAAGAGAACAGAGTGGAAACAGCACGGTATAACCACAGAACTAACTGAAACCTCCATCTGCTGGAGGGAAGACTCCAAGTGTGGCAGTCATGAATATCTCATCTGGGCTTGCAGATCTGTGGCCTGATGGAAAGCCAGGGCAGCCTTACATGCAGATAGAGGCTAGAAGTAAAGATAAATGATAGGGGGAGAAGGAAATGAATAATGGTTCTGTGCCAGACCTAATCTTCATTTCTCTGCTTTTCCTTCTTTTCAAATTCTGTTGCTTTTTGTCTTTAGATGCTAAATATCCTGGGGAGAGTGAGGTGCAGAGTTTCTAGTGTATTCTAATGCACTCTGTAACGTGTGGCCACTAATTCTCTGAGTGTTCAGCTTCATTCCATATCTTTATCACTGTACTTTGAATATATATGGGAGATTTTGATTTTGTGATTTTTTTTTCCCCCGAAGACATCACTTGTTAAGTGTGGAACCTCACCCACAGAAATCCTGTGAAATCATGTCAATATTACAGAGACGGAACCTTTTTCCCCATTTTTGTTCCATTTGAATGCAGGATATTATCTGAGCACTCACAGTGTCACTTCTCATATATCTGAATATAAAGTTAAGTCCCTTACATTTTCTGAAAGGTCTGTATTTCTCATTATTGCTCACCAGATTTCTGAAATATTTTCCTATACTAGACTTGAGATCTGTAACATGTTAATTCCCTTGATGAAAGCCAAATAAAGCCATTTTTTAAAATTCTTCACTGTTGCCCATTGAATTTCCTGTGGTTGAAGGAGAGTTCCACCAATGTTATCTTCCTCAGCCTCCTTCCCGTTCCCTGAAAATTACACTTGGAGAAAACAAGACCGCAAGGCCACCTAGTTTTATATCCGATTGTGTTTCAGTATCTGTCAGGCTGAAAATTGCTTGCTTTTTAAACCCAAATCAATGGCCTCTGAAGAAGGAAAAGAGTTTGGAAAGCATTGGGAAGTATATCAGGGTAACATGCAAAGTGACATAGTAATTTTTCAGGGAAGAAAGGAAAAGAAAATATAAAGCAGTAATCACACCATGATGAATCCATCATGCACCCACATCTTCCATGCCAAATGAAAACTAGTTCCCCTGCTTTCTACTCCCATCTCAGAAAAGATCTAGAACAACTTGGAAGGTATGCCAAAGAGTGGACAGGCTGTCACAGTGTGCAATTCCTTTTGCCTAAGAGCCATTTCAACAGCTTGGAAGAATTGAGAGGGGAGTGGTGTGATAGAGGAATATAACATCTCAAATGGTGTGGATGAACTGAATTATTCAGTTTCTCAGAATAAACAAGTAGGTGATAACAACTGTCATCCTCAAGGTGTAAATGAAAAGAAACTGTTCTTTCCCTCTACACTCTTAGTCCTGGAAATCAGACTGATTTTCATGGTGAAAATTGCAATTATTTTATGCAGATTGATTATAAAATACATTCAGAAGAACAAGTGCATTAAATTCCAGTGTTTTTAGTGATTGCCTACTAGAAGTCCCATTTCAGAAACTCAACAGTCTTCTATGTATGTATGTAGTAAGTATTGGACACTTTGCAAAGTGACTCTGCAGAATGGTCTTATTGCTCAGAGCAGCAGTTTAAAGGAAGAAGTGTTTGAGAAAGCTAAATTACACAGCTGACCCGACACCACTGATACCTATAGCACTAGCAGTGACATTGTTCACTGCAGAACTGCCATACTGTGTTAGTCAAAACATCTGTTTAACCTTGTATTTTACTCCTCATGCAGCCAGCAACTTGTACTTAGGCAAACAGTGTAAGAACAGGGAAAGCAAACAAGTGCTCTTTCAGTGCACATGGACACCTTCAGTCAGGGACTTCCTGAGCCACAGAAAACAGTTCTAGTTTAATGTTCCTGATGGATAAATGGAGAAAATATAATTGACATGCTAGTGCATCACAACAGCTTCTGAATCTGAATAATTGTAGAAATGTTGCTTTTATGCCTTTTGATCTCTGGATAATGTCTGTGAACTTTCCCTTAGGAGAAAGACCTAAGACCATGTAAGGTGCATGTTTTTGGTTTGTCCATGTTAGCATGTCATGCACCTATAATTAAAGTCTTGGGGTTTTATCTCACTCACCTGCCCTTGTAGATAGTAGATAATAGGCACATAATATTCATATTGTGCAATTAGAGGAACTATTAGTTATTGAAGGTACCACTGAATTGGTATACAGTGTAGATCTGCCTATCTCTTGCATTTTAAGCTGTGATCCATGGATTGTTTTATCTGTGGATCATGCCCAACATTTAACAACAGTAACTAAAAAAGTATGCCTATTCTCACTGGCCTAAATTTGCTATATGGGGACATGTAGCTCCATTGAAAAATTTCTAGACATCTGAAAACTGAGATTGAAAAATATATTAGGAAGTTCAGTAAGGAAGATGGGGAAAAAGCTTTCCATCATGTTCAACAGAGACCTATTTTTTTTTAAATTTTATTTTTAATTTTTTCTTACTTGACAGGTCACCTGTACTTCTTGAAGAAAAACAGTGATCTATCAGCTTTCTGAGCAAAGAAAATGCACAGGCCAGCTCGGGCACCAGTTTTCAGTTAAAAGCAACTAAAACCAAACATGAGCTTTAAAGACTCTGTTCTTATTTTCACGCTGTCTGCATTTGTTTGTGTGCAGTCCCAAACACTGGCTGGTGCAGTTTTGTTTTGCATGTTTATGTAACTTCATAGACTGCCTTTTTACATCTGGCGTAACACTGGGAAACAAAACATTGGTCAGGAAGGTACGGCCAAAGAGATGGCCCAGATGCCAACCTCACATTCCTGGTCTTTCCTAGCGAGGTGTACAGCCACAGCCTCACAGGGCCTGGCTTTGCATTTGGAACGAACACCCACAAACCAACCAAGCGCAGAGCCACCACGATCCCCCAACAGCTGTTAAGTCTCCAGGATGCCTGCGAAGTGATGATAGAAACCATAACTTAAATAAATCATTTTAAAGCCCGACCTCTGAAGTGCCACAGCCCTCCAGAGGAAGGAACAAGCGGTTCCTTTCCCCGTGGAACCACCTGGACCCCCCTCCCCGCCGCCCCCACTGACTGGCGCTGCCGTTACCGGTCCCACTGGGAACTCATGAAGCGGGGATGCTTTTTTTTAGGCCGCGGAGCTTTCCCCTTTCGGCCTGCACCTACATTAAAAAAACCCCAAACAACTCTTCTCTTCCCGGCGCTCCAGAAAGGCAGGAGGCGAGGCACCGGCTCTCCCAGCAGCCCCAGCTGGGCCCGGCCGGTCGCCGCCCCGCGCTGCCGGGAAATGTAGTGCGGGCGGGGGCGGCGGCGGCAGGGGCGGCCCGCGGGGCCGGGGGGGCGGCGGTGGCGGCGGTGGCAGCACGGGAGTGCCGGTCCCCGCCGTGGTCCTGCTCGCAGCCTCCTGGGGCGGGGGGCGGCGGTCGGGGAGCTCCGCGGGGGCCGCGGGAGCGGTTCCGGCCCGTGGTGCCACAAAATGGCACCTGCCGGGTCGGGCAGGCGGGCGGCGCGTTCGGCTCGGCCCCGTCTCTCGGGGCCATGGGCCCCATTGCCGCAATGGTGGCACTTGAGCAACGAGGGTTGATAGAGCAATAGGCACTTGGTACAACAACGTGGGTCCCGAAATGTTTTCTCTGGGCCTCGAGCTTAGGTGTGTCCTGGTGATGACGTTTCCATGGATGGGAAACACACCTGGGCACTTATATGCAAGCGGGTTTCTACCCTGTGCTCGTGTTTTAGCTGTGCCAGGTTTCAGTGTTACAGTCTGTGTTTCAACCAGACCTGCTTCTCCATGTCAGCAGGTCTGGAATCTCTTCATGTCTGTGATGCTGAAAGCTCAAGTCATCCACAATTACTGGCTTGCCTTGTCTTCGCCACCACAGCCTTTCCTTTGGTGGTGGTGTGCTCTCCTCAACTCTTTTGGGATCAGAAACAGATCAGTCTCTCCTTACGGAGAATCCTATCTAGTTCTACTAGAGGAGGACCTTAGCCAACTCATATTTACTACTATGTTGTAATCATATCAGTCTCCCAAGTACCATCTCTTTGATGTTTGGATGGATGTCATAGACACACCTTGTTATGGCCAGATTCTTAGTTCTTCTCACCACTCTCTTTTTGTGCATTACTAACTTCAACAGTCCTAAAACTCTACAGTACTTCTACTCAGCCAGCTGACCGCTGCTTTATTCTTTCCACCCTTAACTATTCAATTTTGTTTTTATTTCATCTCTTTAAATCTTAAAAATCAATCATTTACTTACAAGTTGCAACATTAAAATAGTATCTATGTTCCAGTCATACCCCACTGACCTCAGAAATCTTAAGGAAAGACTTTCAACAGAGGCGGTTGCCCAGACACTTGACTATCAGGACAAAGAAATGTGTAGAAGATTATGAGAGGCTGCTAGCAGATCAGTTCCCCATACAGCAAAGCCAGACAACCTCTTAAGCATCAGGGATAGATGAATGCATTGTTAATGACCCATGGGTCTGTTTCTTTCTTCGTTCTGTGTTGGGTCTGGAAAGCAGGGGCAGGAGAAACTCTGGTGCACTCACCAGCTGCTCCCTCAGAGAAGTCTCATCTCTGAGGTGAAATAACAGTAGTCAAAGCTGGGATAGTGAAGCACATGGGAACGTGCTTTGCCAGTCAGGCTTACACAGGTTAGGACTGCAGAATAAGAGAGTTTCTGCTGCATGGGCCAGAACTGGAGCTAGTAGGGAGTAGCAGTGTTATACTGGCATCTGTTCTCCTTGACTCCTCTTCCTTGGTCCTGGGAAGGTGCAGGCCTGAATACTGCCAACTATGAACTAAGTTACCCATTGTAACTTACTAGAAGATCACTGTAAAGTGCAAAGTTTCACAAGAAATTATGGTAGTATCTTGGCCACAGGCAGATCTCCTTCCAAACCCATTCGAATAATGTTTGACTTAAATACTTTCTAGATCTTGCTGAATGTTCGAATGTTTAGGTGTGTCTCCACAATTTGCTGATGTCCACCTCTTCATCAGTTCTGTTTTTGCTGTATCTAACTACTACAGAACTGTTTCTTCATGTAATGAATTGTGAATGAAATTTGGTTTGGAAACAAAGTGCGCAAGAACAATTCACTCAGTGGCTTGCTGGTTTTGTTTGGGTGTTTGGTTGGTTGGTTTTGTTTCTTTTACAGAAAGAGATGTGTATTTCTTTGTCTGCCAGATATTTATTCTGCCATCAAGGTGGTAAGGTGTGATAGAAAATGAAAGCTGCTGGGGTTTGTTTCATATGCTTTCCTGTAAACTTCCTTCGTGTTTGGCAGACTTGATTTGCATGTGGAAAACTGAACTTTAATCACTTTGAAACTAGATCATCTTTCTAATTTTTCCTCTGAATTATTTAACATGCCCCATAGAAAATTTTATAATACTCAACATTATTTCCTGATGGCCCTATAATTAAAAAAAAATATTACCTCCCGAGTGCTGTAATTCCAACACAGTGGATGTTTGAAGAGGTGATGTCCATTAGATATTTCTGGGAATTACTGGACTATTGCCTGTACAAAGGTTGGTCTAGTACAGAGGTTTCAGGTTTAGTAGGTTAATATGATTCACAAAGCAATCTCATTTTAAAGTAGATATATTTATGCTAGTGTAGAGAAATTTCCTCTGTGTGTAATTTTAATATTACTGCTAAATCTCTAGGACCATGAAATCTTAAGCGAAAAATGTATGCAATGGAGGGCATGCAACTCCTTGAACAGCTGAGCCAACAGTTGACTGTCCTGAACAGCTGAGTTCAAACCAGTGGTGCCTGGTTTTCAGATCTAATGCCCACACTAATCAGTCCTTCCAGTGGAGCCATTATTTTTCTCAATGTTCTAATCTTCTTTTCCCTGGTGTCTCTTTGTAGAAAGTCCTTGAAGCAAATTTCTGCCTTAATTTTGTATCTCACTGTATCCTGTGAACTTCTTCTTGTGTGTCCTGCCAGCTTCTGTGAAGATGTAAGATGCATTCCTTCATTTGTTTAGGACCTGTAGCAATCACTCTAAAAGGTACACACCAAGATATTTGATACATAATAAAATGACACCTTAATTTATTACCAAGAAAAACAGGACAACTGTAATAAGGAAGTCATGGGCTTTGATATTTGAGCAATTACACGCATGTGGAATGGAGCAGGAACGATTGTCATCCTGTAGTGTTAGTCTTACCTAACCTCATTACAGTTCCAGTTGTTGATGACCATTTCTCAAGGCCTGAAAGATCTGGAGTTGAATGGATATCAGAGATAAGAAGGCACAAAAGTAGAATATGAACTGGAGCTCACTATAGGAAGAAGTCAAAAGGGCACCTTAGATTTTAAACAGTCAGTATGTTGCTTCATACAGATAAGATAATTTTGTATCATCAGTATGAACCTCATGAACTTCTCAAATTTGTCTATGTCTGCTCAGGTTTTGCTTTGTCTGTTTCGCAACACTTAAAAGCACAATTTCAGGTCAAAACTAAAATGAACACCAACTTTGCAGGATGTTAATTTCCACTGTTCCACGTCAGTTTCAAATTTTTAAAAAATCATAAATAATCATAATCATATTTCTTTTTATGGGAAGAAAATATACGTTGTTTGTTCTCTACAGAATAGTTTGCATAGGTAAAATGCAAGCTTGTTAGGCTTATGACTAAGTTTACATCTCACTATAACACCATCCATAAGCTCTTAAACCAGAAATACTGGGCCAACACTTCATCAAAGACTCAGGAGAGATAAACTGTCTTAATTTATCTGAACCTGATGGTCACATGATATAAGAGAGGATTGCATACAGAAGGTGAGGAAGAAGTAGCTGACCTTGTGATTTAAAAAGCTTGGCCATTAACTCAATAGTTCTGCAAGTTTCACTGCAGAAAAAGATATTACCACATTGTCAAAATTGTTTTGTAATGTCTCGTGCTCTTTTAGGATGTGTCGTTCAATAACATTCTGATCCTTGAAAACCAGAGTGTGGAATCAAGGTACATGCTCATGTAACCTTGGCTCTTCCTCATTGAACAGGTGATAATAAGTTGGAGTTGCCTGATGCTATCCCCATATTTAGATGATGCTGAATTGAGGGGTTAGGGGATTAGCTGGAACAGCTTGAGAAAGCTGTTAATTAGACATGAGATGATTCGTCTTTCAGTACAGGATGGAGGATGAAGGCTCTCTTCTGGACCTTCTGGACATCTACAATAGATGATCACAAAGTTGATTAGAAGGAGGGAACACCTCTCCTATGAGGAAAGGCTGAGAGAGTTGGAGTTGTTCAGCCTGGAGAAGAGAAGGTTCCAGGGAGACCTTACTGCAGACTTTGAATACTTAAGTAGCACTTATAAAGTAGATGGGGACAAACTTCTTAGCAGGGCCTGTTATGATAGAGTTGCAAAATTTTTAAACTGAAGGAGGGTACATTCAGAGTAGATATAAGGAAGAAATTTTTTACAACGAGGATGGTAAACACTGAAACAGGTCACCTAGAGAGGTGGTGGATGCCCAGTCCCTGGAAACATTCAGATAGGATGGGGGTCTGAGAACCTGATCTAGTTGAAGATGTCCCTGCTCATTGCAGGGGAGTTGGACTAGGTGACTTCTAAAAGTCCCTTCCAACCCTAACTATTTCATGATTGCATGATCCACCCCATTTATATGATCAAAAGAAGACAAGAGAGATTCCCGAGAATCCCTACGTGATCCAGAATGGCCAGAGCCAAGTTTTATACCATGTATGAGTGGTGAATTCCTGTGTTCTTGTCAGGGCTGCTGATGTATGGGAGTCCACATGTGTTGTAGGGGTGCATGGTAGGTCTGTGAAAGGATAACTTTGTGTAAGGGTTGATGTGGGTCAATTCTGGGCACAAGATGAAAAGTTTGAGTGCACAGCTGTGCGGGATGTTTGGTTTAATATGTCTCATGTAGACATGGTCTTAGATTTAGCAATGAGGTGGATTATCAGAGTATCAGAGCTTCAATTCTAGAAGAATATCTTCACAGGCAAAATATACAAATGTCAGTTAAACTACAGATGCTCAAAGAGAGCAGAATTTAAGTGATTTTGGCATGTATGTTAACTCATTCTTGCTTATCTTCAAAAGTCAGAGGGACGGTGAACATGGTGCATGGTTGATGTATGATCCTATTTTTAGCCTTCCTCTTCCTGTACACCGCTCTCTAGGAGAAGAGGGCTAAATGCTCATACTTCAAAATAGCTAAAATATGTTTGGGTCAGTGAGAGAAACAAAAAAATTCGTTTAACTACCAAATCCGTGCAGCATATTGGGGATGTCCTTCTCCTTTCCACTTACCTGCTCATTTTCCCCCCAAAGACACCAGCTTTATGCCAGACAGCATTCCAAGCTCACCCTCCTTAATTCCTGTTGAAGTCTTGTGGGTGGCAATGCAAGTATGTAAAAAGCTGGTGCTTTCCATCTCACATTTTCTGTTGCTGGACACACCGTAAATGTAAGTTTAGTTTGGGGTTCAGGAGTTCTGGATTACCTGAGCTATCTGATGTGCCTGGAGGCGCCTCTTTATAATGGTGAGATTAGCTTCATTATTTTTCTTTGAAAAGGAAAGGGTGAGACTCTTCTTATGTTCAGCCTAGTGAATTTATACCAAGATCTGATTGAAATAGTGAATCATTGCAGCAGTTAAATCACTGTGTTGATCAGGATAGATCAGTGCCTTGGGTGGACATGAGCCCAGGTCATTGACTCCTCAGTAGTTTATGCACAGCACTGGTATGTTAACAAAGAGCTTGTGATTGCTATAGTCACCCAAATCATGTATAACCACATGGTTAAAAGAAATAAGAGGTCAAGATTTTCTGGCAACAGCTTCTGGAAGGAGCAGAGCTGAGATCTGCCATTTGCTTGTAAGAGCTTTATTTGTCTGTGGTGAAGAGATTTATTTAAATCTTATGAAAGTGGAATGTGCTGCAGTTTTGCCCTTCCCAGTCTGAGGGTTAAATTTGCATTTCCTTCAATGTCTCTCCAGCTAACATGAAAATAACTTCCATGTGTCACTTTTCTCCTTAAAAATAGTTGTAGTTCCTTCAAAATTATGCTTGGTATTCAGAATATACCTCCAAACTACAATTATCCCCAAGCACTTGGATGTAGTTTTAATTTCTTTATTTCAGTGTGTTCTTGAGAGCTACAAGACCTACTCTGCTCTTTCTTCAGTGCTAAAAACAGCAGTATGCCAATGTACAACCATTGTCTTAAACTCCCAACACCTTTCTGAATTTTAGTTTAAATAGGCTCTTTCATGTTTCTGTAAATAGATAAATGGAAGAAATGGGGAGTGAGGTCAAGTTCCTTTGTAGGGAACAGAGTGAAGCTTGGTTTTTAGTATGTGTTGAGAGCCCAGGACCCTCGTCTCATGAGCCAGGTTTCTCACCACAATGACACGTTACTAACCAAGATGTCTCTGCCAGTGATATCATCAGGAGCATTTGGCAGAATGGCATAGAAGTTATATTTCCATACTTTTTGTGAAGAGCTGTAGGAGAGAAGAGAGTTGAACTGAGAGAAATGTAGGAAGAATTGAGTCATTGGCAGAGGCAGCCAACGCTTGGCCAGTCCCTCCAGTGCTGTCTGAACAGGGTGCTCTCGGTCCCCAGCCAAACCGACAGGAGCCATGAAGAGGAGACTGAGCTGTGGAGAGGAGACATCAAGGGTGTGAACCAAATAACCTCAGCTAGGCATGCAAGGGTTGACTGAAGGTGTGGCAGGGTCCTGCCTTCATGGGAAAGAATTGGAAGGATTAGGAAGGGTTATGAGAAAGTGGACAGGGGTGCTGTGATGGTGTTGCTGGGGACATGTAGGGTGTTGTGCAGAGCCCATTAGTAGTGCTGGAACACTACTAATGTCCGTGGAACAATTTGGGAGCTCTGATTACAACTGAGAGAAGGAGATGAGAAGAAAACAAGAGTGGCAGAGAATAGTTCTGTTTTCTTTTGTGATGAAGTGGGATTTCAGTGAAGGGTGCAAGATCACGTTTAGGACCAATAATACAGCTTTGCAGGCTCTTTCACCAAGAATGTTTTTGTTTCTTTGAAGATGAGATTACTAGATGTGACAGAGCTGTCTGTCTCCATGGTAGCAGAGCAGGCTATGGAGGGAACAAATGCAAACCCAAGTTTTCATTTTGGCTAATGTTGTTTTCTCAGGGCTTGCCTGCACTCTAGGACACTTTGGAATGTTAAAATGAAATAAATTACTGCACTTATGCTAAGTTGCACTAAACTTCTGTGTGGATGTTCTCAGTGACTATAACTTAGGTCACCGTATTGTAGCTTACTAAAAAGTAAAACTGCCCTTCTTCTAAATGAAAATGTAATAAAGTCTTGCTTACATACATCGTCTGGTTATTTGACTTGACCAGACATTTCCCTTAGAGCCCCATATGAATGAAGCCTTAAGTGAAGACAGTACTGGAATCACATTGTTGGGCAACAAAGGTCACAAGCTTATCTGAAAGTGGTGTTAGGGTATGATAGGACCAGACGTCAGCTTTTCTTTAGGAAGCTCTTTTTAACACAAATCTAAAAATATCTCCTTCTTGATGCAGACAGGCACATCTATTATAGGACATTTCAATCTGCCTTTTTGAAAAAGTTTATAGTGAGGCAATTCCGGAAATATTTGGAGGCTTCATATTTCCTTGATCCCTGCCAAATTGGTTTCAGGCCTCATTATGGTAGGGAAACTATAAGACTGTCTGTCTTATTAGCTTACTGGCAATTGTCAAAGACTGAGCTTACACATCAATTATCTACAAAAATCAGGTCAGGAAATTTGGGGACTCCATCGTAGACAAATACACTTAATTGATAAATATTTTTCACAAAGGCATGGACACTTCTTTCAGTGTAGGAAGTCCAGGTGAAAATGTCAGCTGGTCTTGTCTGCAGTATGTATTACACGATGTTTAACAATGCAGACTGAATACAGAAACTTGTCAAAGTAGAATATTGTAGAAGTAACCCCACTGGCAGAGCTCAGTATTTCATATTTATGAATTTCAATATGTCTTAAATTCTTAAATGCAACAAATAAGATAATTAAGATGTTCGATCAGGTCAAGAATCCATTTCACACTTCTGGTATCAAAAGAACTTTCTTCATCTGAAAGGGCATTCCCATAGGATGACATATGTAGGTGATACCCTTGTTCATAGTTGGGGGCTGACTGGTTCCCGGAAGTTAGTTATGTTCTGGAGGTGGAGATGCGGGAGAACCACAAGAATCAGCAGAAGTTCTTTGAAAGATCCAGAGCTGAAGACTCTAAGGATTGCTGTATTTTTCAACCCATATGTCTGTCAGGACCTGAATAACACTCATATTCTCTAAAGAAAATGTTTCTCTAAGCCCCGAGGAAAATAAGGGATAAACACAGGAGATTCCAACTAAGATAAAATTGTTGCAATGAAAGAAGTAAGGCAGAATCACTGACATAAGAGTTAAGAAATAGATTATACACTGAGGCCACCTACTGGGTATTGTTGAATTAGCAGAACAAATGGTAGAAAAGCTGCAGATTCGGTTGGCAGGAGTCCAAAACAAAACAGGAAAACTGTCTTGCTCTTAAAACCAAAAATAAATAAACAAACCAGCACAAAAAAAAAAAAAAATAGGACCGGGGAGGAGGGGGTGGTGGGGGGGTTGGGGGCAGCGAGGAGGGGAAGACCAATCAAAAAAACCTCACAAAAACAAAAACACAAAAAGTGGAAAAATGCATAACATCAATATTTTGGAAGCTCTGATTTTTTTTTTTCTCTCGAAGAAGTTTAAGAAAAATAATCAACTTGTAATGGGATGACTTCTTAGGTCCCTCCCTCCCTCCCTCCCTCCCTCCCTCCCTCCCTCCCTCCCTTCCTTCCTTCCTTCCTTCCTTCCTTCCTTCCTTCCTTCCTTCCTTCCTTCCTTCCTTCCTTCCTTCCTTCCTTCCTTCCTTCCTTCCTTCCTTCCTTCCTTCCTTCCTTCCTTCCTTCCTTCCTTCCTTCCTTCCTTCCTTCCTTCCTTCCTTCCTTCCTTCCTTCCTTCCTTCCTTCCTTCCTTCCTTCCTTCCTTCCTTCCTTCCTTCCTTCCTTCCTTCCTTCCTTCCTTCCTTCCTTCCTTCCTTCCCCTTTCTTTTCCATCCTAGTTATCATCTATCTTGATATTTCTCTTCTCTAAAATCAAAATAGGTTGTCATAAAAGAATCTAGAATACCATTATTAAAATGATTAATTTTGTTCCTTTAAATTAGTCCTGTTCAAAACAAATAGTAGAGGATATCTATGATGATATGTTAGAAAAAGTGCATTTGTATCTCCTGAAATGTGATATTAGAAATTATGACCCATGAAATTAAATACCCGTGTTATTACTTTTAACTTATTCATTACAATGAACTTTGTATCTGGATTTGTTAATGGCAATGCAAGGCAAAATTGCTTTGGGAAGAAGGTGGCAGTAGAATTGGCATGCTAGTGCTTCTTAAGCTTTGTAAAAAGGCATTGCTCTTATCTAATTCTGTTAAAATGAATTTTGTTTCTGAAATTTAGTATTTATTCTTTGGCTTTAAGGTACCACTGCTTGTGAGCAAATTCAGCAGCCCAGGAAAGTCTTTGCACCTTAGAAATATCCATGCAGTCAAGGGAGTATGAATAACTAACACACTTTCAGCAATGCCTTCAGCAGAACTTTGTATAAGCGTAGCCTGATGGTAAGACTGGAAGACTTATACAAGCTGAAGTTTCTCTATCTTTTCTGCCACTTTACTTGCAAAAATCTGTCTAAGAAGTGAACTGTTTTTTGGAAGATGGAATGCCATCACCAGAAAATACCTATCTTTTAGGCATCTCTTAATTTCTTTTCCTTTCCTCTGTTGGAATGGAAAAGTGTGAATGACTAAAGAATGTATAGAAATTTGACCACTGATTTCAGTGCAAAATTCACAGTGCAACATAATCTAGGTAGAAAACTTTTTCTACCACCTGTATCAATACAATCTATAGCAATTAATTATTATAAATATCCTATGGTAACACCAGGTTTTAAAGGAATCAGGGGTGTCAGAGATGAGCTTTGGTATGTCGGAGGATGAAACAGAAGCAGGCAATGCTGTGTACGTTTTGAGAAAATGGTTTTGAGTAGAATGAAAAGGAAGTTAACTTCCACACAGGCCCATTGCTGAATACATCAAGACGAGCAAGGTGATGGAATTTAGAAAAGAAACAGAACTGAACTTTGTGGAAAATGAGAAATTCCAGCCATCCTTACAGGGTTGGCTGAGGCCTACCTGGTGACATTGCCACAGGTAATGGCACTGGAGGGAGCACAGTGCATCCCCTCCTTTCAGCCTGTATGCACAGGTCAGTCAGACATGAAAAACGTGATTCAGCAGGAGGGCTTTCTATCCGGTAGAACAGGGCAAGAGACCACCTGGTTTTCCAGTAAGAACCTGGAGAGTTTTGTCCCCAGTTGTTATGATTTCTGCTTCTGGTTGTTTTGTAATTAAATACAAGTGAAGAATACAGAGCTCAAGAGCTTATTTCACAACCTAAATACAACAACAGGAGAATGTTACAGACATGATTATATTGATGGGGAGACAAGTCTGAATAAAACTTACACTGTCTGGACAAATGATAAGGGAGACACTCCATTTTCCACCCAGAGTATTGGAGCAGTGTCCTGTGCTTGCTGATGCTGAAACATCAGAATCAGGGAAAAGCACAGTGAAGGCTGAAAGTCTGCTGTGGTTTTCCAGGAATTTCACTGTGGATTTATGGTCGGTAAGCTTGGCTTCTGAATTGCAGGGATGTATTCAATTTTTTTCCTGGCTTCAGTATGTTGCTGATCTTTTGTGCCCTATTTTTTCTTCAGAAAAGTTTCCAGTTCCTAGTGAATGGATTATGTATTTAAGTTCTGTTTTCTTTCCTGCTGAAAACAATATGCTGGTTTTTGACTGGTCTGCAAAGAGCAAGTCTAGCTTTCATCATATGTGTTACTTGGTGTTTTCTGGAACCAGTTATCAGTGTGATAATGTAGTCAAAGCCTCCTACAGTATAATCAAATATACTCGCAATATCAGTGAGTGGCTTTTGTCTGTCTGAATTAGGTGAAGCACACATTGTCATGTCAGGGAACAACTATCTGATATCTCATAAAGAAACTAGCAATTTGTACAGTTTGAGAATCTCCCACTTCACACAGCTTATGTGGTAAATTCATTCTTTGTTTTAAAAGACAGTAGCGGAGCTGGATTAATATATTCCATGGAAAATCTTCAGAAACTTGGGAACTACACACTGAAACTGCAAGCAGTATTGAATAAAAGTAATGCAGACACTTATGCAGGAAGGTTTACCATCTAAAATATCTTAAATTACTGTTGTGGGTTAGAACTCCAGTCATGGCCGTTTTCTTCTACTTTTCGTGTTTGCATTTGATTCATTGTATCTCAAAATTATTCATGTTTTAGTTGAGAGATAATTCTCAGCACTGAAATATAGCATATAGCATTTAAAAGTCAAATATGAAGCCTTTTCATGAAATACGGTTTTGTTTTGTCTAGTAATCTTTGATCTCACCTGTAATGTGTTGGCTCTGATATGCAGTCAGTTTTACAAAAAAAAAAAAAAAGAAAAAGAAAAAAAGTGCTGATGGAATCAAGTTTTTTCCTGATACAAACTTCCCAAAATGTACTTGGCAAAACAACCCCTTTTTTAAAAAAAATAGAATTACCTATTTTCTTCATGCCATCGTTATAAATATTTTTTCATAAAACTAGTATTTATTAGGCCAACTTTCATGCATAAACCACAGAAACTCATAACTCATTCCAAAACAAGTTATGCATTTAAAAGATGAATGTTGAGGTTGAAGTATCGTTTTCTTAATTTAAAGAAGAATCCCATGCATAAGTAAATTCTAATTGATTTATAATGCACATTATAATAATGTGTATTTTTGGATTAACCATCCTAAAATTCTTACAGGAATACTAGAAAGGAGAGAAATAAAACTGTTAAACATGTCTGATGTTATTCTATCTTGCCATGCACTCTGTTGTGTATATATATGTGCATATCTAGCATTATGCTGTACTTGCACACATATATAAAATAGCATAAGACTGATCATATCTTCCCAAGAAAATAAAATTCAGAGGTTCTGGTTTTAGTGACACTGTTGAAGACCACTGTTAGATCCCATTCACTGTTTGAATATGCAATGAAAAAAGCAACCTGTCCTTTTTTATGGGCACAACGACATGCTCCTCTGTCAGCAAAGGGATACTTAAAGGTTGAGGAGCAGTCCTGTTGCAAATTATCTGGGTGTTACAGGGAAAAACTAGAAGGTCCAAATTTGGATCAAGACTGTGTTCTGGTGCACAAAAAATCCATTTGCATAGTGGGTTACACTGGGAGGAGCATTGCCAGCAGATTGTGGGAAGTTATTTTGCTCATCTAATAATAACAACTTGCAATAACCACAAGACTGTGGCCTAGGATGTTCAGGATGGACACTAGAGAAAACTTCTTTATTGCACTGGTAGTGCAGCACTAGAGAGTGAGTCCAGGGAGATGGAGAAATCTCTTTCCAGTTTTCAAATAGACAAAGTCCTGGTTGACCCTGCAGTGCTGAGTGGAGAGTTGGGTTAGAAATCCCCAGAGACACCTTTCAGCTGATGTGCTTATGATTCTGTGATAAGTCTTATGAAAACAGAAATTTCTGCCTGCCTGAAATGAAAGCTGGCAAAGTTAATCTGTGCTTAGTACAGCCCACGAGTATTTTTCATGTGATTTAGGATTTATTCCAAACACAGTGACATCATTCACACAGCTCTGGATTGTACAATGGTTACACAGAATCTGTTATCATTCTTTGGCTGTTGATATATGTCTATATGGCACAAATTTATAACAGAAATGTCTGTGATGCCCCTGCAGTCCTCATCCCAGGTTATTTGCAGATGTGTGCTTCATAAGAATAGAGAGCATCTCTGTGCTGTGAGTTTTTGAAAAGGTTCTGCAGCAAGTGGCCCATGAGTCACAAGAAAGAAGTGATCAGTCACCACAGACTTCTGTGGCTCCCCTGGGATTGTAAGAAGATTCATCGTATCCTTGGTTTTCATCTCCATCCATCAGTGTCTGTCATCTGTATTAGTATAGAAAACAGCATCAGAGCCTGACCACTCTCCCATGTTCATCTATGCTGTGGCATTATTAGTGGGTTTTGTCTTTATCAGTCAGCCCTCCCCTAAACAGTGCATGGTTATGGTTTTGAGGCCAGTACAGGCCAGGGATCATTCACTGAGGCCAACTCATTTTTGGGAAGAGAGTTTAGGTTTGTAGACTTCAGTTACTAGATATCCGACTTATTATTTGTTGCAACATAAAAATGTCAAAGGTTTTACGTATTTGTCAAATAAGAGATTGAAGTTTCTCAGGTGTCTCACTAGGCATACAGAAGATTCAGTCAGCGGCAAACGTCGAAGTGTTGCTAGTAAATTCAAGTACCATAAAAACTGCTCATCTAGTGTCTAGGATTATTTAAGAGCTTGCAGCTGTTCTTCTGATGAAAAGAAACTGTAATGATGTACACATTTGTATCTACAGTGGATTTTGTTGCTAGTACCATTTGATGTTTCCCAGATGTTTTAGTACAGATTCTCCATTCACTGTTTTCATGCCACCCTTGATTTCTTGTCCTCTTATATTCTCAGCTGTCTACTCACCAGGTTTATTAACCCTAATCTATTTTACCTTTTCCTTATAGGAAGGCTACTTTGTGGTTCAAAATTACCCTTGCTAGGTTTCTCTTTACCTTTTCATTTCTGCAATGGCCTTTCAGTTATGGTCTTGGTATTCATAATGCACATAATCGATTTTACCCAGTGACATAATGACTTTGATTTTTCAATATTCATTTCCTAATAATTCATAGTATTTTCCTGAGTTTATTAAAAAACCTTTATTCAGCAGTGGTATCTGGTGTTTGTGTTGATATTTTTATGTAACCATGTATTATATCTATAAAATCTCTTTAGTAGTAATAGCCAAGTTGGGGCCATAATTCTATTTGTTTGAAAAGTTAGGATTGTGTTTTCATGTGTCATTTTACATTTGTTTACATAAAAGTGATTTCCTCTGATATTTTTGTACTTAGTCACTCAATCTCCTGAGGCTTTTCTGTGGTTCATTTTCAGGCCTCATGATGCTGAATAACCACATCAGCAGCACACCATGTCTCCTTCTGAGTCACACCTTTTTGTGGTCATTTTGGATATGAAGAACATTTTGGATCAGAGCACCATGCAGTTTGTGGCCGTTGGCATTTTCTCCTATTTTTTTTTTTTTAACAACAATATCACAAGGAGTTTTCCTGTGTGCCCTTGTCAGTGTAATTTTTGAAAATCTTGTCAATTGTCTTTTTGAATCTGTATACACCGTGTTAATTTTTTCTCCCGTGTCTGTAGGCTTCTTGGTTACTTCAGAGATAGATGTGTGAGGCAGTTGCAGTAGCTTTCCTAATGTATATTAAATTCTACATTTATTCTGTATTTCTGCTGTCAGTCATTTGCAGAAAACAGATAATTGCCTCTACTAAGTATAGCTAGAGATACATTGAATGATATGAATGGAAATGGACATCTAAAGTCATGCAGAAAAAAAGATATTTCTGGAATATATAATTTACTTAGTTTGTTTGCACTGCTTTAATGATCTTCTGTTAAAGTTGCAGCAATGTATACATTGCACATCTACCATTCACAATTTTCTCAGTCAAGAAATATTGTTGATGAAAGTTATATTTTACCACCAAAAATTTCCCAAGTTCTTATGCAGAGGCAACTACCCATTAGTAAAGAAATATTATTACTTTTTTCCTACTCCATTGCAATGAAGATGTGGAACATATAAAGCAATACAACAGAAAGTCTATTTTGACCAAACA
The DNA here is from genome assembly GCF_029207755.1 of Chamaea fasciata. Classification (NCBI taxonomy): domain Eukaryota; kingdom Metazoa; phylum Chordata; class Aves; order Passeriformes; family Sylviidae; genus Chamaea; species Chamaea fasciata. The sequence goes on along the minus strand of NW_027094086.1, from coordinate 39,001,259 downwards.
CTAGTTTGTTCTGTGGTGTGAATAAGAAAATAAACTACCGTCATGACTGGAAAAGAATTAGGAAAAAGAAATAGTGACAACGCATTGTATTTAAATACTAAACCTTCAGTCTTCATTATGATCAATTAACAGAAGAAAATGAAATGTCAGGCATTACAGAGCTAAGGTGTGGATGACATCTCAGCCCCCAGTGAGTTCCCACAGGCAAGTACTTATTCTTCAGAAGAAATAAGGTTGCTTGATCTCAGGTCTGGATGCTGACCTGCAGAGCCATTGAGCTTGAGTGGCTAAATGTCATGAACATGAAGAGAAAGGACTACTTAGAGAGAGCTAGCATGTTCGCACCCTCTCATATCCTTTCCATTCCCACAGCACTTGAGATGGTCAGCCATGAAAATTAGTTGTTTCCTCTGAAAGATGCTGGAGAATGTATTAAGTTGTTTTGAGTCCTTTCTGCAGGCTTGCACTGATGAATAATTGCTAGATACTATTGGGCTGCTCACATGTGGTGTTCAAGAAGGATGTCTCTTGGGTCTTTTTTATCATCAAATGGAATTCATCAGGTGACATAAACTCAAGCACTAGAAAAAGGTAGATGAGACACTGCTCTGTTACTTACTCCATACGACCATGCTGCTGTTTCTGCCTTGTCGGCTCTGTAGTTGGACAAACTTAGCCCAAGGATGAAAAACATCTGTGTGAAACTGAACCCATGCAAGAATCATGATGTGAGGAAAGCTGCTCTGAAGAGCGCAGTCTACTTTGGAGTTAGTCGTTGCACATCTGTAATTGATCAGCTGAATCTATAATTTAGAAGTCCTTTTGCATTCCTTGATTGTGCTAAGTTTGGACATAGCATTACCCATGAGTAATGCTTTCTATAAGCTTTGATTGGCTAGAAGACCCCCATCCCATGCTGGCAGATGATGACACGTTACTCAGTTATTCATGCTTCACTTGCTTCCTGGCTGGACGACAAGAGTCTGATGTGTTTGGTCACCAGGCTTTCAGCACTTAGAACAATTCACCTACAATAGAAAGCCCTCAGCTATTCTGTTTACTTTGAGTGTATCATCAGACCTGTCCTCAGCTGTCTACAATCTCTCCCCACAAGAAGATGGTTCTTCTCATCGCAGTGGGGTTTTTCCACAATGGCCAAAAAGTGTCTAGAGCTTGGTGTTGATAACTGCATTCATCTGTCCATGCAGATCATTCCCTTTGCTCCCTGTCTCCATCTCAGTAGGGGTAAATGCTGTCATAAAAGTTGTCTGTCTAGGAGACAGAATGTTCTTGGAGACCACTCTGAGACAGTGAAATGAACATTCTGGGATATAAGGACAGTCACAAACCTGACCTTCCATTCAAACTTCAAGGCATATTTATTTGACTTCTAGCAAAAGCACTGAGGCAACATAATTGTTTATAATCAAACCAACTCTACCAAATAGACGAGACTTCACTGCCCAAGCATCTTCCCTCGGGAAGAAGAGGAGAGCAAACAGCATGCAACAAGCAGGAAGTCATACTGCTTAATGTATTTTGGAATGACTTTCCAATGCCATGCTAGTGAGGTATAAAGAACTCTTGCAAAACTGAGCAGGAAGTTGCTCACAGCCTAGTTCCCTTGCTGTAAGGTTTTGGGGTTTTTTGGTGCAACCTTGATACCTGTTTTTTGGGCAACATGTAAATGTTATTGGGGAAGGTACCACACCCTTTTCTTCCAATGCATTTGGTTCTGCAACTTGAACATTTGCAATACTGTCATGGCACCTGACATGCAAAGTTGGCATTCTTCTTTTATTTAAGTTTTAGTGATTGAGGCCCAGACCCTGCAAAAACACCCTGAGTTCTCTGTGCTCAGCCCCAGACTCGTAACCCCCTGAATTCCATCTTTTACTCCCTCTTCTGGCTGCCAGTTTTTTTGTTAAGCTTACAGCTTTCCTATTCATGACGAGAGCTCTTAGGCTGACTTTACAAACACATAAACACACAAGCTAAAAAAGTGATTATCATTCTGACAGGAAAGTGTAAAACCAAATACTTATAGTACAATAAAACTAAATGAAGGTAGTGCCCATGTATTTGTGCTCTGCCTTTATGAGAATTCATCTTCCTTCATCTTCTACCTCTTGAGAATTCAGCAAAAGTGTAAAAATACTTAGCACTTCAATTTTAAGACATGTTAGTGACAAATAGAGTTATATACACTCAAAAGAAATACTTGCAGTGGAACCAGTGTCTTGAAACCCTGTGGAAGAGATTCATGTCAAAGTTTCATGGAAGACCTGAGAGTAAATTAATTTCCATGTCTCATTTTCCATAATATATAAATAAGCATGAACTTTACCTCTACAGGGACACTTTTTAGAGGTCATAGGTAATTTTGGCCTTTGCAGACAGTGCTGAGCAAACTCCAATTATAAATGACACCACATTTTCTCTAAAAAAATATATCTTTAAGTCTACCCACTATTAGTTGAAGCTTATTTTCATTTAGACTCCTTGTAGCTTCCAGACCCTCCACTGAATCTTTTTTATACTTTGTATGTTCTTGTCCTTTCTCAGAAGGTCTCATTCTGAAGCCTGCAGCTGTCTCATGTGCTTGGAGCTACAATTCCATACTGACCCAATGCACTGTGTTTGCATGACGTCTTGGCTTCCCAGCCTCTTCAGGTGTGGGAATAAGTTTGGGATAGAAAAGCTGAGAGGCGTGTTAACAAAAGGCAGAAACAGATGAAAGGGTGCCTGCTGCCCTTCACATAGTCAAGATTTTGCTTTTACAAGGACCACTTTCTCCAAACATCCACTGCTACTGTTTTCAGAGATCAATAAAATACCAAGGAACTGCATATATATTTCAGAAGTTATCTGGGACACTGGGTCTTTTTTCTGGGGTGAACTGTGCATTGCATTGGGATTGTGTTCAGTTACTTTTATGCATCCAGAATACTCTGTGAGAAGAATTATTCTCTGGATTTAAATGTGAATTCAGTGTGTGTATTATTTGACTGTGTGCTTAAACTTAGACATATCTGCACACAATAATACCGAATTTGCAGCTGAATGCCATAATGCAAAGAATTCTTTTTGTGATTTTTTTGTACCACACTGTAATTCAAGAAATTACAAGTAATTAGGAAAAAAAAAGACATTTTTAGAATACTCGTTCAAAATAAAGAAAAATATGGCTAAAGCCAGGAAACTTCAAAGCAGTAATTTATTTTTAAGGACGTATTTTTAAAATTTTCGTTTTACACTTAAATCTATTGACAAAATTAGTTTTTAGAGAGGAAAGAAATTAGACCTGCTCCATAATAGCATATCTCTTATTAAAAAAATTAATTCCTCATTTAATTATAGTCTTGTTTGTATTCAAGTATTTTTATGGCCTATCATTTGAAGGCAGTTATTTAACATTCTTCACAGCCCCACATGTCATCAAATTGAAGGCTAGAAATTACAAACAACAAATTCCCAACTATTTACTGATAAAGCACAGTTTACAGAGTTTACAACAGATAGTAATGAAAAATAATCTTGTGTGAAAGTACTTCCTTTCCTGCTTTACATGCAATGTGTAAATATATACTAAAATAACTTCTTTTCTTTTACTTTTTTACAATTGTCCAGCTAGATTTATTGTGAAATTTAACGTGTTATGTACTTTAAAAAAAAATAATGAACAGAACTGCATGTGTGAAAGAATAAAGAGCAATTTTCACAGCATCTTTTTGTTTTAAACAGATTTTAAGAATAACATCCTGAAAAATCTTCAGTGTCATACAGAAAAGGTGACCTAAAGAAAGATTAAACATAAGTAATTTATTAATTCTGCAAGGGACTAAAGTAGTTTTATTCACTAGTAGCAATATTTTAAAGCTGTCTAGTTTCAATCTTTCCATAACAATGATGTTATTTAGGCAGTTGAAAATTCCAAAGTACTTAAAAGGAAAAATTATTGTTTTCCTTGGTGCAAAAGTGAGGTGGCAAATACAGACTTCCTCTTAGCCCAAGATACTGTATAAGTCACCTTCTTCTTCCTCATCCCAAATAAATCAATCTAAAATGATTATGGTTAAGTCATGGCCCATGGTATTTCTTTAAGTCTCTGGGTTTATTAATGTTGTATTTGCAAAGTTGTTCAAGAGGCAACAAAAGTAGAAGAACCCATATGGGCAAGAACATAGGGTAAATGCAGTAATAGAAATTGTTAAATTGCTGGCATTTAAGGTCTTCAAAGCCATTTTCTTTCATCATTTCTTTTTCATCACATAAGCCTTCAACAAACTGAGTAATTTCACTCAGTGAAAGATTCTGAGGTAAATGAACAATTTTAGCATCACATTGGAGTTTTGGAGGTGCCAAACCAAGGGGGCATTTCTAGTTAGGCCTGAAAATATTGTATGTTGCCCCCACTAATGATATCTGAAAGCCCCTCATTGTATCTACAAATCTGCCCCCCATTAAATTCACCACATTTATGTCTATATATAGCTATTGCAACACTTTAATTATTACGGAAATACTATCTTGCATTTACATTTCCAACACTGCTCTTCATGACCTGGCTGACCTTCTCAGGCTGCAGATGAAGAGGGACCCTTACTTAAATTGTCCTCTGTAGTTGAGAGAATAGTCAGTAACAGAGGCTTCAGAAGCTGGGAATTGTTGATTCCTCCTGGAGAGGGCATTTTGCCAGAGCATTCTGCTTTAGACTAATGGAAATTCTTGGACTAAATATATGCATGCATAGGACTGGAAAAATATATCCGAAGCATGTGTCTCTGTAGGAATCCAATTCATCTAAGGCATAAAATTTGAGAACACATTTTCTTTGTGACTCTGATTGAAAATGACCATGAGCATGACAGTCTATTTTATTGCATGGTTTTACCAGGTTTGCAGTAATGGATATTTGCTAATTGATATTTGGCAAAGAGAAGAAAGAGACCATAAAGAGGAAAGACACATCCTTAAGTGCTTAAGTAAGAATGTGCTTGAGTTTTTCCACTTGAACTTCAAGCCTGATCTTTCTTATGAGGTACCCTATGTCTAAGTAGAAAATGAAAATGTGCACTTGATAAAATAAGAAATAGGGATTTTAAAAAAGTGTAAAGCTTCGCTTTTGGCTTTTCTTATTTTAAAGCAAATTATTTCAGTATTGATTCTCCAGTCTCACAGAGTTACCTCTCAATAAAAGCTGTAAGAACAGCTGCAGACATTGTGAGATTTTAACAATGAACAAATAACACTTCTTCCAGAGCCTGGTGAAATTTATAGGACTTTTTCCCACAGTAACTGACTTGTTCAAATGTTTACTAACTCATGCTATATATAAATATTCAGGGTTCTGTGCCTGTAAATGCATGCCTAATCGGGGCCAGCTGAAAGCAACTGCAGCTTCCTGCAGTGATGTGGACCCTTTTCTGGGAAGGCAGACCTAATTCGCACACTCACATGCACAAAGTGGGCTCAAAATCTCCATAGTACTTCAGACTATTTACCTGCCTTCAGCTTCCTTTTCCTGGTCTTTTCACTGGCTGCAAGGGGAATACATGCCAGAAATTGTGGTTACAGTTCTCAGCAAGTTCATTAAAAAATGTTAAAAGCTGAAGCTCATAGCTGATAAGCTGTACTGCTGGGACAAACCTTATCAACATTTCTTGGGGTATTATCTCTCTCAGTAACTAAAAAGGATGCCAGTGTTTCTGGCAATTTTTTCTTTCTTTTGCTTTGTTACTCTTCAGGAGCTATAACATACTGTGAAATACTTGTGCTTTCCAATGGAAAGTGAAGGAGAAGCATGAAGAATTGCAATGTCATTTGATGGGGTGTTCAAACTGAATGAAGAGAAAGCATTTATTTTTCAAAACTGAAGCATATCGGGACCATATAAAGATTTTATCACAAATATGTGATGCAGTGGGTGTCTGTCTGTGCCTCAGACAGCTACAGATTATCTGCATGGACACTGGTTTGGATGTGCCAGTAAAACATATCCACATGCAGAGCCAGCAAGTGAGAGAGCCTGTGGGTTTTACAAAGTTATTACACTGTTTGCATGCAGTAGGACAATTTTTTTTGTTTGTTTCTGAGGATACTTGATGAGTATCTGTTCTCCAGGAGGAACGTCATCTGCTTAATGAGAAGGAGGACTAGCTCTTCCTGAGTGCCAGGCCTGTATGACAGGGACATCACTCTTTTTTGACACTGCTCTTCATCCTGGATGTCCTCATGTTTACAGCAAGTGAAAAACCTCCAGAAAGGACATCTCAGCCATGTATTGCCAAAGGAAATCTTCACTGGAATGTGAAGGAGGGCAACTGCCACCTGCAGTAACCTGCAAATGCATGACTTTTCATTGTAAATAAGTCCAGTGATTTATGTGCCTTATTATCAGGGCCTGGAGGACACTATTGCTATTCCATGCTCTTAACTGTATCTTCACTACTCTTAGCGTACCCCATGTGCAGGGAACTCTCCATCCCCAACTCTTTGGCTTTTCTCAGTGTTCATCCTGCTCTTTCCCCATAAACACTGGGCAACATCACTGGCTTCTGTTGTTTCATGTTACCAATGGTTTCCAAATTTGGCTCTCTCTCATCTCTAGTCTTTTGGATCCAGCAATCTTCTGCACATCTCTTTTAAATCACTTGCTGTAGTTCCGTAAAAATTTGATGCACAAATTTCACTCTTCTGCCCTCTTTTTTCTAGTTGCCAGGCTTTCAATTATTAGGGTATTATAAATGCTCTTGTCAAAAACCATAAAGATGTGCCCTGGCATATGAATGACTACAAGACGTTTTGGAAGGTGTATATGGATTTTCTCATACATGGAACAGTTTCCTAGAGAAAAGGCAAAAAATTAGTTGGAGTTCAAAACCATGACAATTTCTCTTAACTTCGAAATGTTCACGGCAAAACACTGCTTTCAATACACAGATCTTGTTACTCAGTAGAGGGCATTCCTGTGTGCACAAAGCTTATACGGCACAGTACAGTCAGGCAAGATCAGCTGGATTTAGGATCTTGCGCTTTTATAGCAGTGTTCTGTGAGCCTGTTTCCTTCATGTTTCTTTCTTGATGTACAATTCTATTGTGTCACTGAAAGGCGAACTTCTCATTCTTGTGAATGTGAAGGCCGGAGACAGAAGAAGGCAGTGAAAAGAGGGACCCTCAGTCTTCTCCAGTGGTGAATGCTCTCCCCGTAACTCACACACTCCAGTGTGAGCGGGAAATATAAATCGCCACCATCTGGAAAAAGGAAAAGAATTAAGCACAAGTACCCTTCTGCCTTTCAAGTTTTGCCGACGGGATTCCAGGAGCAAATGACGAACCTGTGAAATTGCCTCTTAGGGATGCAGGACGGAGCTGCCGATGCTCCTCCCTCGCCGGCGGGTTCCCGTCGGGGCGGCGGTCACCCCCGGCAGCGGAGCCTTCGTCCCGCCTGTCGCCCTCTGCTCTCACGGGGCGGGCCCTCTTCTTCCTCCAGGGAACCAGTGCTGCCGCCGAGGGCTGTGGACTTGTGGTTTGGCGACCCTCGAAGGTTTTTCTTCTTCTTTCCAAATAGCTGATGCTGTTAAAAATATTAAAATTATTATTAAATTAGAAAATAGTTATTAAAATACTATGTAAGTGTATTAAAAATTATACGGTCGGGAAAAAATATGAACTGCTCATATGATGTTTCATTAATAAGTGAAGTTCCTGGTGAGGAAGGTGCCAGTTGAACAGAATTTAATAGCCGTGAATATAACATGAGTGCTTGGGTCGGTAATACAAAGGTGCTGAAAGCAGGGAGGGCTGGCGCGGCAGCCGGGGCGCGGAGGGGCACAGGGCAGGTCGTCCCCAGCAGCGGGAGGGGTCGGCGGTGCCGGCGGTGCCGGGCGTGCCGGGAGCCCCGCAGTGCCCGCTGCCGCCTGCTCTGGGGCGTCCCGTCCCCGCTAGGAACGGGAGGAGGAAGCAGTTTAAGGCAGGTTTATTTTCCTGCGGGACTGTGGTCTCTCCTGCCCTCCGTAACCTTGGGAGCAGCTGATGAGCTGAAGGAAAATTCAGCGAGAACTGTGCTGTATGGGAGATAAACCAAGGACAAGAGGAAATTGGAAGAGGGCCACAAATTGTACCAGCGTAGGTTTAGACTGGAGATTAAGAGGGAAAAAAATCTTCTCTGAATAAATAGTCAAGCATTGGATCAGACATTCCAGAGAAGTGATGGAATCACTATCCCTGGAGGTATTTAAAGATATGTACTTGTGGCCTCGGGAACATGGTTTAGTGGTGGACTTGGCAGTGCTGGGTTAACAGTTGGACTCAATGGTCGTGAGGGATCTATGAGGAATCTATATGTGTGTGATGGAATGCCAACGTGCCAGGGTGTTCTCTGAAGTTTGATGTACCTGTTGATATGTAAAGCTGAGTTACATCTATGTCCAAGTGCCAGGCTCACAGGGACCATGACACCTTTCCCCCTTGCTCATGTACCTCTCTTTCAGACTTATAATGGGTCATTTGGTTCCCCTTTTCTCCTGTATTCTGGCCATAGTGCAGTTCACCATGCCCACAGAGTCATGCCTTCTGTGACCTAACCTGAAAATGTTGAGTAGTTTTCATTTGGGGAAAAAATGAAACTGAGGTTTGTCTTGGTTTAGTTGGTAGCTAGCTATTACACCTGCTCTAGGGATGCCTGGGACACGAATGTGCCAAATTAAGAAGGGAGTGAAATAAATAATTCAAGGGTACTTATTATCATCAGATGATTTTGCTACTTCATCCTCTATTCCATACCAGTAACAAATACATGAAATGAGCACAGCCCACAGCACAGGTTTCCCAAACAGCCCACCTCCACTCTGGAAATCAACTCTTCACTCTTCCTAGTTGTCCTTCAATATTTAGCCTACCTTGTTTACCTATACAACACAGGCTTAATTTTCTGGTTTGCAGTGGCTTAGTTTTCATAAGTGAAAACCAGCTTTTCTAATTAACATAAAATCTTAAAAGTCACCCTGGAAATTTGCATGATAATAAAGAGATTTTAAAAAAAATCAGAACTTGAGCTCAAACTTCATGTCTTCATCAGTGCATTTCAGGACATGGTTTCCATTCTGACGCTGTGAATAAGAAAGGGCAGGCAAATCTTTTAGCCACGACCACATTCACCAAAGATGCTTTAGAAATGGGAAGTACAAATTTCTAACCTCAGCAGCATTTTTGGAGGATAATATCCTCTAAAGTATAAAAACCTTTCGCTCCACTTTGATCTCCATGAGGAATGAGGGGACCAGATTTTACCAGAAGGTTTTTACTAAAATACCAGTTTGAGCACCTATTGCTAGTTCAATAGCCATAGGGAAGACATCTGGTGTTTCAACTGACTGCTGCACTCAGCTCAGAATCCATTATTTCCAGCTTGCCCAATCAGTACAAATTTATTACTTATAACTAATAGCTAATCTATAAGGTGAAGAAAGAAGGAATAATCCAACATATCAACAGCATGGTGATGTTTTGGCATTACATGTAGTTATAGTAGATACATTATTTTTAATATGTTTAAACTTGGGTATAAATTAGCTATATCCTTCCTGTCCGTTTTGTGATGCATATTAAATGTCCAAATATTTGCGCTGATATCAGTAAGAATATAGATTGAAATTCCTTTACCCCATTTTTAAACAATCAAGTAGACATCTCAGGGTAGGAAATCCATCCAAACTCCTTCATCTGCTGGTGGAAATAAATTGCTGCTCTCAGAAAGCAATAAGGCAGTGAAATTAGTAGTTTGGGTCTGCCACCTCACCTCCAGATAACTGAAATTAAATGAGACAGATCACTTACTTACTGCTGCAGGATCATTCAGGTGAGCAAATACATTTTAGCTTAAATAAGCAAGTGCTGCACGGTTCGATCTCCAGTTTAAAGTGTGCTACAGTTCTATGCAATGTACTTTGAATTCAAACTAGCACCATCAGAAATAGTCATTCTGCTGTTTAGGCTCTGGAGGGACCTTACATGATAGTTGGTGATTAAAAGGAAGATGTTCATGTGTAAGCAAAGCAAATGCCATCATGATATTAAGAAGTGAAAAATAGGAAGGATTTAAATAGATTTAATTAGCATTATTTATTCTGTGGTTTTTCTATGAGGAAAAATAGAACATCTAGAAAAATATTGTAAATACATTTGAAATTTATTAATCAAATCTGTTTCACAATAATTGGTTAAAAAAAACCAAGACCAACTCCCTCTGTATTTTTAATTCAGTCAGAGAATTTTACTGTCAGGGAAGACAACTTTTTTACTTTTCTTAGTATTGTGAAGCAGTATTTTTCAGAGAAATTTTCCTTGCTTCCAAGCACAAGCCTGTCTCATTTGTGGTAAGAATGGTGGCAGTCAACTTCAAACACATTTTCCTTTTTCTGAGTCACATACTCTTTCCTTGGTTCCTTTTCTCAGGATGGGAGAAGTTAAGCTGTGGACCAGCAGTCAGCTAGGCATTTATCAAACTTGTAAGAAATGTGTATTACTAGTGAAATAGCTATTTTTTTCCAGAATATTTCTGCTGAGCATTACATTGTGTGGACACACTTTGTTATCAAGTACCTTTCTGATACATGTTTCTCAAAATGACTGCAAACTTCTGTGGTTTTCCCCTCCACATTTGTGTGGAAGCAGGTCACTGATATCACAGACACAATTTGTTCTGCCAATATCTACTCAGGATAAATGCTCTCCCATGCCTGAGATTTTGTGTGCTGATTTTGCAAAGGTGCTTAAAATATTTTTCCATTTACCGTTCTATTTTGTTGTTTTTCATTGGTCTTGTTGTGACTTATGGTTTTATGCAAAGTCGTTAGTTGTTTCTGACTATGACAGAGTGAAATAAATATATCTGGAGATAAGTATTCCTTATAAGAAAGAATCTTTGAAGTTTTTCTCTCTTGTAAATGGGGATCATTTACAAGCCATGAAAGTCCGAAAATGGATTTTCACTTTTGCAATCAGTGGAATATTGTTTGGCTGTTAGATTTTAGCAACATCTAGGTGCCAGATGGCAAAGCTGATGAGAAGTGTGGTAGGAGAGGCAAGTGAAGGCAGAGTATGCTGGATCTTTGTGCTGTAGCTCTGGTGAGCACCACAAGCAGAGTTTTACCCTGGTTGTGTCACCCAGGCAGAAGGCAGCAGTAGGCTGAGGGTTTGGGAGAACCTAACACTATCCTGGATCCTAGACACACCCTGAAACCACAGTGTACCAGGCACTGCTGCTCATACACATTTGACTAAATATAAAGGGCAAAATCAGATTTCCTGCTCCTTTTCCATTTTGATACCCTTGGGAAACTCTGAGTCTCAGCCAGACAAAGGGAAAAACTTCAGTTTTTACAGCTAATTCTGATTTTTGACCAAAGCAGCTAATATGTCACGTGTGACAAGGATTTATCCCAACAATGCATCAGTTGCTATTATGTGTGCTTGAAATAATTTAAGTTTTCCATTGTGACATGCTTACCATGATTCTCAAATTACGGAGCTTGTTCCTTATGTAGGAATTCTGTGTGTTTCCTCTGCTGATTTGTAAAACACTTGTTCCTTAAATAAAAGAAGTGGCACTTATTTTTCTGATTCTTGCTTTAGTTATTGCACTGGCTTCTGACTTTTGTGTAAAAGTATGTTCCTTCCTTGGAAAGCAGATTGTAAAAATGCAAATGGAAGGAAATAACTGATTAGAAAGTCATTGTAAAACCTTTGCAAAACAGGAAATCAGCTGCCATGAAATTATATATTAAAGAATTATGTATATTAAATAAACACCACCAGTTTACCAGGTGGTAACCAGATGTGTGTAAGACAAGCAGAGTCCTATGTAACTTGGCTTAAATATTGAAGAGGAACAATTTCCTTCTAATTTCCATTCCTACATGGTCCCACAGTGTCTCATCTCCTGTTTTTGCAGATATGGTTAGAATCATGGGTCTTAATTTGTGTGGGGACTCTCAGATTTGCCAGTTTAGCAGTCAGGGCACTGATATTTCTTCAGCTTCCAGGGAAGTCCAAGCTATAGAGAATGAAGAAGGGCTTTAGACAAAAAGTAGACATCAGGTCTAGCCTGATTTCATATTTTTGTTTGCTGTCACACTCTAAGTAGCTTTCAAAGATCTTTTCAGGACTATCACACTCTCTGGCTTCTTTTCCTGTTCTGTAGGAGTAGCTAATTCCTTATTTGCTGTTACCTCCTAGCATATCATCCCAGGCAGACAGGCAACACCATGGACTCTTCAGGCCCGCTCTACGCAGCCCATTCAGTTGCAGAAAACAATCTTTAAGTGTGTAAAAGCACTCAAAATGGATATTAGAACTATTAATGTTTCATTTGTTAGCTACATTTCTGAGAAGGAAGCAATGGAGGAAGCAACAGAGCAACTGCTAGAATGCCCCTTCCACCAACACAGTGCACTTGATCAGTGAACAGTGTGGAAGGGTGGAGTTTATGAAAGCATTGAGCAATGCCTCATGACTTTAAATCACTGCTGCCAGCTGAGATTAGTTAATGAAGTGGAAGGCCACCTGACCATTTGTTTGGCTTCAGCAACAGTTTTGTGCAATGGTAGAAGGCAATTAGAGCTGCATTAATTCTTTTTTAAATTACACAGTCATTCTTTATTAGCAGTCTGTAGCATCTGGAAGAATCCGAAGTATTGAACAGAGGCATTGTATTGACTGCAGAAAGAAACTAGAAAAATCCATAGTAGTAATCAATGTAGAATTTTCATCTGTTAACAGCGGGGCTCTTTGGATTGATTCAGATCTTTCTTCCTCATGAAATTATGTGAAATATTGAAAATCATGAGGCAATATAGAAAGTAATAACATTTCTCTAGGTGTAAAAGTAAAGAGATGGAAATTCTTTTTCTAGTTACCATGAAAAATTATATAAGCTTGAAGCCTTCCTTTTCCCAGCACAGGTAATTATGAAAGACAGGAACAGTACACTTACAGATAGTTTATGCAGCTTTCACTATATTTTTTTGTTTATCAGGGTACAAGTAAGGTCAAAGACAAAGGTAGTGACAGAGAAACAGGGAATTTCCTGATTTCCAGTGCCAAATCTCTCTCCACAATTATCCCGTAATCTGTGGGAACTGTGAACTGAACATCTTTCCAGAGACAGGCTGAGAAAATACAAGTTACTCATGAAAAAGACTTCAAATATTGCAGGATTTGGAAATACGTTTTTCATTTTAGCATATGAAACTAGCCTCAAATTAGCTTTGAGTATTCTTAGAGTGTCTTCTATAAAAGCCTTTAAATAATAGAGGATGATCAGGCCTTTAGAAAGACGGAGGTTTTTATGACAATGTTTCCAAATTTAATGGGACAGTTCCAATTCAGGTGATAAAGCAGAACACGCTATCAAAATTTCTGGGCAAGTCCAGGTGTTTTTAATGATTTTCTGCAAATTGCATCTCAGTGTCTCTGGGCTTTTATTACATGCTTAGGTATATAAATGAAGAACTTAAGCATCTATGAAAACCGGTAATAATGGCTTACAGGGAACACATAATGAATTTGGGTGGAAACATTAAGCTCTGAAGTAAAAGAGGAACTAAGTAATGTAGAAGAATGAAATGAATGAGCAATCAAAGTTGCATATCATTGCTTCTAAGGTTTATTCAAAGATTTAGATTACAAAACAGACCCAGAATATTTCAAACCTTTCTTTCTCAAAATGCTTATAATTTGGATATGATTAATATCCTTCATAAGATACTCAGTACTACAACTTCCTTTATATGAAAAATGTGCTCTGAAGAGCTATGCTGTACCAATGGGCATAAAACAAAAGCAAGAAACTGACATCACAGATTATGTCACGATTGGTGCAGCAACACAGGCCTTTCTTCATCAGTTTTGGAGAGAACAAGGAGTGAGGAAAAAAGAGAAAAAAATTAAGATAAACTGTATTTCAGTCTCATTTGCCGCTTCTATAGTAACAATTGCTCCTGTAAAAATGCTTTTGTCATGGAGGAATTACAAATAAGATGAAAGCCTCAAAGAAAGACAGGACACAATTCTCTGAGAAATTTCTTAAGCTGCACACTATATTTCAAAATATGAAGATAATTTTCTATTAAAAAACAGGAACACCATTCAAATGCATCTTCTGAGCTTTAATAGGAAGGTTTTGGCTTATAGTTTTAGAATTGTGTTACTGGATCTATCACACTTCTTTTCTATACAAAAAAGAGAAACTACTCCCCCGAAACACCACCAACCAACCCCAAACCCTGAAACTATTTTCCTGGTACTTTCACGAAAAAGAGTGAGTTACTGATTTCTAGGATGGATAAGAAGATCTAACAGATCACTGTGAGACTTAGAAAGTATAAGCTTTACAAATTCCTTCTTGAGACAAGCAGATTAGCCTGAAAAGAATATGGAGCCAAAAGTGCCCTTGGCTGAGGTTGCAGCAGTACAGAATAAGGTTTTGCAGGGTGGCTGTGCAGGGTAGGTGAAACATAGCTTAGAAAATAGGGTATTATTTCCTTGACATTATTTTTAACCTACTCATGTCCTGCCTGTATGGTTGGTGAACTTAAAACTGCAGATGTAGGTGGTAAGGTTGATATACTTTAGTTAAAAAACTGAAAACAAGAAAGACATCCTGAAAAGTGAGCCCTTACAAAGAGCTCCTTGCCTGCAAATATTTGATCCTGAAATCTTTAACACTTAAATGATGGATAGTCTACTATATCTTAATGTCACTAGCATGTGACACTTCTTCAAGTGGGAGTCTTGTTTCACAAATAATTTAAAAAAACTTTTTTTTCACCTCATGAGCCCTGCTCTTAAACTCTACAGCACCAGCAATAAAATTATGCATTAAGATGTTCAAGGCCACAATATATTCACAAACATAATGTCATGTCAATTTGCATTGACTCCTGTAATCATACCTAAAAATGATCATAGATCTAGAGCCAAATTGTAACATTCATGCAGAACAAGGGAATCCCAATACTCAACATATTTGCCTGCAATTGAGAAAATGATTGGTATTTGCAGGAAGCAATTTAGACTTTGCTGTCTCATTTATAAGAAGAAAATAATATTTAATTACTCATCATCTCTAGAGTTTTAAACAGTATAAATCAATAAATCTTGCTTTCCAAAGAGCCAAACTTCAGATAGCTTTTTCCTTTTCTCAGAGAAAAGTTTCCCTGTAATATCTACTGGTACGTGAAAGAACGTTATGAATGCAAGCATACTTTGGAAACACAGGGATTTCGATAGTGTGTAATCTTATAACTATTTATATCTGGGAGCTTGTAAGTATGAGTTTAGTTAAGCACGATTGAATTATGATTGCAAACATGGTCAATAGATGACTGTTAAATGTCTTCTGTAATTCCTTAGGGTTTTATAAACAAGGCTTTGTAGATTCTCTATTCTGCTATGCAGTTTATTTGTTTATTTTAAAATTAAGCCAATTATGAACATTTTAGGTTAGCATTTTCTGAAAAATTACATGAGGATTGATTTTTATCGATGAAGTACCAGCATATATTTTGTGTAACTAATCTCCAAACTTCTGCCATTGGGGATTTTTTTTTTCTTTAGGACCTTTAGGTTGTAATTTCATTTGAAGACAGTTGAAGAACATGGGTGTGACTTCTCTCCAAATACAATGAGAGATTTCAACCGTAATTTTCCAAGAATACATGAGGTATTCCTCCTGTCTTTCTTTTCCCAGGATTTACAACAGAATTGTGTTCCACGCTAACAGGTTATCTCATTGAAGTTTCAGTCTGAAGACAGTACAGTACATGCAAAGTTGTTGCTTGATCACTCAACATAATACCTATTTCATTTTAAATTTTAGTGATTTTTCAAAAATTTCTCAGAAAACTGCCAAACATAAAGACTTAAAAGACAGTTGTGAAGAATTAAATGGCATGCTGACCAATGTAAAATAGCATAAAAGAAGTAATGTTTTTGTTAAGGAATAAATATGATTTATAATGATTTTTTACTGCAGATATTCAATTGGATGGCACTTGAGGTCTTCAGAATACTTCTGGTTTCAATTCTTCTTCTTCCAACCATAAGCTTCGTCCATGCTTTCAGGGAACTTAATGTAAGACTCAAGGAATAGCACTACTTTCCTAGGAACAAAACTGATGAGACAAACATTGAATTAACCCCTTTTTTTTTTTTCTTTTTTTCAGGAGAGGTACTCTATAAACAAAGAAATGACAAATACATTATACATGCTCAATACTTCTAATGTTTGTCAGCAACACATTTGGCACTTCAATGTTATAAATTGGTAAAATGAATGTCAGACCAAGACATTTTGTGAAAGCCCAGCCTGCAGTGGTGGCAGAGACTGGAACCAGACAGTGCTAGACCAGGCATTGCTCCCAGTGTACCATCTCAGGAAAATTTCTGAAGTTTCTATACCCCACTGCGGCTCAAAACATTTCTTAGAGACAGAAGAGGCCAGAGGAATGTTATTCACCTAGATTATTAAAAAATCAAACCCATTGTTTCTTTAAAATTGGGTACATGTAACTGGATTGACTGCAGAAATATTAACTAAAGGACTGTTTCAACTAAACTTTCCTGATGATTTTACAGGCATATGGCAAAGGAAAGAAGGTGATGCTAGAAGACAAGTCACATGCTTACATTTTGAGACCAAATATGTATACAGCTGGAGGCATGATCAGATAAAATTTTTCCTTTTTAATAGCATCCACAATCCTGCTGGCTGCATACTCTGGATAATAAACAGGAAACAAAAAGGGTTTTCTGTAAAACAAGAAAAACACGTTATGAAATTATAAAACTTTACTTTTGAGATAAATATACACACATACATAATGAAATAATTTATGCATTACCCCCCTTCCCCTCAACTAGTCTTGAAAAGGAAACTCCAAATCTTTTTGTCACTGCTATCATCAAAATAAATTGAAAACACTTTGATGATGTCGTGAATTTAATGACTTTTTTTGTAAGCTGACCACAATGAAGTTGATGCCCACATTGATTTCAGCTTTGGAAACCTCCAAGCACTGCCATACTGTGTGCTGTTCTATGCATCATTGCTCTCCACTGGTCCTTTTCTGCTGTAAATGCTGAGGTGACAGCTAAATAGACCAGGACCAGGTTTGTCACCAGCCAGGAGAAGGGCTCTGCTCTACGTACATATGCTTGCATCATTCATTCATGATGATGAATGGTGCAAGCAGGAGCAGAGCACTGAAAAACCAAGAGCACTGATACTGCACTCCTGCAATGGCTCATTCAGTGCTTGCAGCCTCTCCCATCACTGCAGCCACAGAGCCATGCACCAGATACCATCACCACAGCTGCTCTCACTCAGAAGTACAGTACCTGCCAGTACAGACAGCGGGGCACAGTTAGTAAGGACAGGTCATGGCTATCCTGAGAGGCATAACTGTAATTACACTGCCCAAATTATTTGGGGCAGAGAACATCAGCTCCCTCCTGAGAAATAAGGTTCCCTCGGCCATTGAATACTGCTGTGTACCCCCAACTGTTCCTTGACTGTGAGGTCACTATGCAGTCCTTCTTATTTACTGTATGCAAGACTTGCATTTCTTTATATCAAAAAACATAGTTGTTTGTGCCAATGGGACAAAAATACTGAATTGAAAATTGTCAACCAACCAAAACCTGAATATGATATACCCAGTGAGAGGCAATTAATTTTTTTGCATATGAAATAGTACAAATCCAAGCTTTACTTACGCGCTTTTGAAGCCTTTGCTTAACCTAGTACTAATAAAATAAGGGCAAATGATTGTGGTTTTAATGCCATGTTTTCCTCCGTGATACAGTTCTGAATTTATGGTTTCCATCATTCCAATGATTGCGCTTTTACTTGCACAGTAATCTAGAAAGTGAAGAAAAGAGAAATAACCAGAAATGTAAAAGCACCACAGTAAAAGCTATATACAGAACCAAGTTATTTGTAATACTATTTAAGCTGCAATATTATTTAGTTCTATCATTAGCAGTCTTGTAATTAGTATTTAAAGCATATTGGTGATCCTAACTCTGGAGATTGATGGCTCTTTCCATTAATAATGCACAGTTGCCTAAGGATAAAATGAATCCTTTTCAGAGGAAGTGTTTTTTTTTTTTTTTCTGTGCATTTATATATCTATAGAAAGATATAGGCAAATGAGCTTATTCAAGTTCTCATAGGGTGACCTCAGAGATACAATCATGTAAGAGAGGCTTGAGGAGAGACTGAGCAGCAGACCCAGAGTGATGAAATAGGCTGGACTAGCAGACTGCTTTCCTGAGGAAACAACTGAGAATACTGAGCTTTAAACAGCTTAAACCAAACTTTATTCAAATTCATTTTATTGAAAAATCTGCCAAAATGACTTCTGCACTTGAAAAACTGTATTCCAACTGAGTGTGTAGTTCCAGGTGTAACCCCTGCGTGTCTCAGGTCTCTGAACATTCTCCTGCAGAAAAGCTGTCTTGAGAAAGCATTAGACAACCTGTATGCAGGGCTCCCTCCCACTGCACGTGAATGAGCTGAATTGTCCTTCTTACATGGAGTAAACACAGTCTGCAGCCAGAGTGTAAAATCTGCAGAGAGCTCCCTGTGCTGCTCAGGCATCGACACCACCACACTGCAGTGTTAGCAGGTTTGTGTCAGCCATCACCTTTGGCAACCACAGGCTCTTGTCAGTACAGCCTGCTTAACCCAAGCACTTATGAGGTATCCAAGAAAAGTGATTGGTATGTACGTCTAATTTGTAATGGCAGCTGACAATAATTACCTGACGCCCTGTAGAGTCCCAGCAATCCAGCTCCACTGGCTGTGCTAACCAGGTGCCCACGGTTACAGGCCACCATGGCCGGAAGGAAGGCCTTGCAAGTCTAAAAGAATATAAATATATTTATTTAAAAATTTATTTATTTATAAATAAATATATTTAAAATATATTTATTTAAAAATATTTATATAGGCATAACAAAAATGTTTCATTCTAAATTAGGCAGTACAACCTGACTTGCTTTCTGGGTCTTCAGTATAAAGGAAGCCCAAGCAACATTTTATCTCTGTAACAATTTTTGAATGAGAGACAACATTTCATTGAATGACTGCCCTCTGTCTGAAGATCTAACAACATTAAAATCATCTTATTAAAAGCAGCAAAGTTTGTATTTTCTCTGCTTTCCTGGTTCCTCACAATTTTTCTGTTGCCAGAGGTTTGGTACACAAGAGGGAGCTAGAAGTCAACACATTAGGGAGAGTTCAGCTCTCTGTGGGCCCTTTTTGTTACAAGCTGAACTGGCTGACAATTCCAGCACTCCAGGACACCACTGTGGGTGTTGCTAGCTGGGAAGAATGCTAGTGTTTTACAAAAGGGGAGATAAGAAAAAGAGACCAGAGCAGTAACAATTCTTTTTTTAATATCTGAAGAATCTTATTAGACTTCAGATGTGAGTGCCTACTACATCACTATCCTCCTGCCCTGGCTTTCCCCCTGTCAGGGGGGGCACCTCTCCCAGCCCGTTTTCCTCAAGTATTTGGAAGAATGATGCATTGTGGCTGGGGAATATTTAGACGATTTCTATTAGCAATGATTTTCCATTGAGAACTGCCTTTTAACAAAGGAGTTGCAATGCTATATTGTTCCTGATGCAGGCTCTTCACTCAGGCATATAAACAAAAAGTGCAAGAGGGGGCAATACACACTCTCACAAAAAAACCCCTCCTAAATCTACTGAGACCCCAAATAACTGCAAACTTCTTCAGAGGTAAAAACACCAAAACAAACTCTTACTAGCCAGATTAGTTTTCTGTGTACTTCAATCAGATGGTGACTAGGAATGAAAGCACAGCCTGAAGACCAACATGTGCAGCATAAAATCATGGAACCATTTAGGCTGGAAGAGACCTTTAAAATCATTGAGTCCAACTCTAAATGTAACACTGCTAAGTCTGCCAGTAAACCATGGTTGTGTCTCCCTGAATGCTGCAAATCTCTCAGACAAAGCCTTTAGATGCCAGGAAACATCAGGAGCAGGGAAGTCACATGCCATCATGTCAGCACTCCCTTCAACTGCAGCTCTTACAGGTAGGGCATGTTTTATGATACAGCTGCACAAACTTTGATTTACCAGAGTACCCAGGCAGGTTTGTGTTAACATTACTGACACATCCTGGGGAGACTGTCTCCAGTTACAGGATGATCATAAAAAGTTATATTCCCCCAATCAAGATTCCTATTCCAAGCTGAGTTTTTAAGGTAGATGTCACCACTGTGGTTTCCTCACCAAAATACTTGTCTGTACTTCTGGTCATTCAGGAGTAAAAAAACCCACAAAAACTTTACCCAGACTTGAGCAAAGAAGTTGATTCTGAAGGTCTTTTCAAAATCTTCATCTGTAAGGTCACAGAACTTTTTCCCAATCAGTATGCCAGCGTTATTGATTAGAATAGTAACATCCCCAACTTCTTTTCTAACCTGAATAAAAATCAGTAGGATAAACAGAAAGCTTTAGAAAGTATCCTTGGCTTTTGTGCTTCGTTTATGAAAATATTTAGAAATATTTGCAATAATTGATATGTATGAAAACATAAGTCTGCAAGAACTGTTGTATTGCATCATATCAAAGGCCCATCTAGTCCCCCAGCCCTTGTCTCATGGTGGAAAGCAATGAAAAAAGGACTTGGTCTCTAAGGTCTCCTGTGTGCTCAGCTTTTCACATGCTGCAACTTAGAATCTTTTAAGAGGTATAAGATATCTATATCATTGTCTTTAATATATCCCAGTGATTTTCCACGCTGCCCCCCTCCCCAATTTTGTCTAACTACTCCCTGAACTCCAGAATACTTTTGGCTTCCACAAAAACCAAAGGTAAATGTTATGAAGCTTTAGTGTGCACCGTGAGCACACTTTAACTGCAATCAGGATATTTCCAGTCCCCTATTTTTGGTATTGTGAGAACCTGCATTCCTCTGGCAAGCCTGCTCAACCCCTTTTTTATATAATTGCTACTGATCTAGAAATAATTAGCTCAGGTAACTGGGGGATACCAATCCTCTGAACACAACAGCATCTACCATAAAATAGATAGATAAAATCAATATTAGCTCCATTTTGGTTTGTTTTCAAAAGATTTTGTGCCATGATTTGGATTTATATCAAAGCAGATGGCCAAGATTTACTTATATTATGAAGAATTAGTCTCACAGATTTCTCTGCTAAAGGTGGATGATTATCTGGGGTCTCAAAAACTGTATTATGACTACAAAAATGTTAAAATCTGACATGTGCTGCTGCCTGGAAATTTGGAAACAGGTGATTGGATCTGGTGCCCCAACATCTGACCTTCCTTTGGCTCTCTCAGGGAGTCTTAGCATTCAGTGAAGATTTGTTTGGTATTCCTCCAGCTGTTCCAAGTTTAGGCCTCCTCATTGACAAGTAGGGCTCAGATACTTGCACTTTTCCACCTGCATAAATGAATGCAAATCTAGACACTGTTCAGTATGGCAGGAATATTCAATTCTTCCTTTGAGGAACACATCTGTACTTTCTCCCCACTCTTTTAACTGTTGTGTCAGTCCATATGATGATCCTCTTTTTCTTAACATTACAACATCTCTTCACCAATAGCAGCATTTTATTTACCATGGCATTGGTTGTCCTGTTTACTCACTACTACAAAATACGTGTGAAGCTTGGCTTCCATTTAGAAAAAGTCAAGCTGATTATTCTACATTATGTATTTTTTTATGTTCCTGTTAATTCTTCTGTTAACATTGTTTCTACTAGTTTTCTGTAAGACCAATTCATAGTGTGTTTGGGTCCTTTCAAGTTCCCTTTAAGACTGGCACATTTACTATGCTTTGTTCCTTGATCATCTGTTATAGCAAAACACACACTCTGCATTTCTAGCCACCAGATCCATGTCTGATTTCCTTCAGAATTTCCAGGTGGACACCGCTTGTTCCTGAAAATTAGTTGTTGTCCACTAGACCAGTTTGTTCTAAAACTTCTTTTTTAGAGACTTCAGTGGTCTTTTCTTTTTCCCTAGAAACAAAAGTTATATTATGGGAAAATACTTATGCTTTTTGGCAGTGAGTATACCAAATAAAACCAGTTAATTTAACTTTCTTGCTATTGCTTTCTCTTCTGTGTCCAAGATCAAGGCTTTTCAAATTACCAATCAAAAATTTTCAGGTATTCCCAAGAGTAGAGGAGGCTCATTGCTGTAAAACTCTTCATCTAAGAAAATTTCTGCCTCCGCCAGGACTGAACAATACATGCAAATAGCTGTCAATATGTTGATGTTGTTAACAATAATTTGACACCTTAACAGCAATTTTTAAACTTTGAATTGCTCCTTAAGTTTCTGTTGGCAGGTCAGTCTGTGCACTTCAGAACAGTGTTTGCCAATTTGGGCACAGCACATTCAGCAGGCTGGAGGCCTGTGGCTGATTTGTTTAATGTGTTTGGAGATTGGAAATTACTGGGGGGCACAAAATAAATCTTTTGAGACTCCGCTAAAATAAGAGCAAACAAGTAATTTTGAAATGTTCATTTTTTTGCTCTGCAGTGTGAGTGAGCTGTGGCCCACATGCTACTTACGAGTACAGGTAAGAGAAACCCTTGCTGATTTGCAAGCATGAGAATTGCAGTTCCAGATACTTACAGATCCTGAATCCAACCTACCTTTTAGAAGTACTTTTCCTCAAGAACATTTCTCGAGGAAAAAAGGTGTTTCAAACGTTCATAACCTTGCTCAGAAAGGCTTAATCTGCTTTAGTTAAAATTAAAAACAACAACCACAAAACAAAGAGCTGAGCCCCTCCATGTCCCCACCTTTCCATCCACAACTCATAGAAGATTAATATTACATTTCAAGTTTATTCTGAAACAACCTATCAGCATTCACATCATAAAATAATTTAGCTAATTTCTTTGATGTGTGCCTTCAGACACAGAATGTGAAAGATGTGACTTGACTGTCATGTATATAAGCACATACATCGGGAATTCAACAGAAGTTCACACTTGGATGAAGTGGCTGAGGGACTAACTAGATTATAAATGAAGTTACACTGAGGAGCATTTTCAGGCAGTTTAAGGAAAAGTAAAAATTAATCATGTTAATTCAATGTCCAATTTCTGAACTCTGACAATAATAATAATAATAAGGTAATAGTTTGCAAAGCATAGGTCAGCACAGCAGAAGAGTTTCATTGAAAATGGAGCTCTTCTTTACTTTTTTTTCCACCTGCATTAATTAAAAAAGGAACTGAAGCTGAATCATCAATTTGACTGGAGACCAGCCACATCCTATTGACATGTCTGAAAACATTGCATCCCACATCACCCTTGAAGAACTACAGGTTCCTAAACAAATAGGCAAAGGAAAGGATCCCCCTTTTACAGTATCCATTGATTGTTCTTTTCTTTTAAAATTATTTATTGACATCTTAAAGAAATTATAAAGCCTAAATAGATTAGTATATGTTTTACCATACTCTTAATCTAAACATTCCCATTTCACAATGAAGAATAGAAATGGTTAAATCTCAGCAAAACTGATTAAACCCAGTTACTTTGTTGCAACCATAGTTTAAGTTCCATCTAGAAACTATTCAAAAGGAGAAAGACATTGCCCTACATGATTACTTCCCTCTAGGGAAAAGTACGGTTTCTAAAAAACCAATAAATTCAATAGGGTATTCTACTGAAAAGAAGCAAAAATGCAGATCTTACCTTGTCTGCCTGTTCATAGACATCCTCCCTACTGCTGCAGTCACAGTGGTAGACAAACACCCGGTTGGCTCCATTTTGTTGGGCTAATCTGCTTGTTTCTTTGTTACCTTCATCATCGATGTCCCAAAGAACCAAGGTTACTCCCAAAGGAGCCAATTTTATGGCAACCTGCCTTCCAATCCCATTTGCAGAGCCAGTAATAAGTACTATTTCACCAGCAAAACTTTTTTTGGGTCGAGAAAATATACAGAAGGTGTTCTCGATCAGTAAAAAAATAAAAAATTTCAGGTACTGTAGTAACTTCTGGATGCATCTGAAGTTGAACATGATTTCTCAGGTACAAGCACCACTCTTCTGTTGTGCAAACCCAGAAACAAAATACATTACAATAGTGGGATATTGATTGAAAGAATGAAAAGGTTGACCTTCAAAGATCAAGTTCTTTTGCAGTGTTCTTCTGTGTGGATACAAATTATATTTTTAAACACCTGTTTTGCGAAAGCAGTCTTATTAGTAGGATTAGAGGAAATGTCTTCCTCTAGATCTTAGAGGACCTGTTTCATCCTGGGTTCCTCAGCTTCTAACTCTTTTCACAAACGTTTACTAACTTACGTTTTAGGCAGGTATGTTGCGGCAATGCCTGCAAACTTTGTTTTCACAGCAAGGTGATGCTAGCTGAACAAAAAAGCACTGAACACACTGGTGCGGTATCAGCCTTAGGAAGGAAGGTGTCCCTCCTGTTTCGGAAGCCAGGCAACTGGAAAGTTCCCACACCGTGTGTATTTTCCAGTGCCGTGCGGCCGAAATCACACCACGTATTCCCATTTGCCAACAATAGACCACCCACTGGGAAAAGCCTGGCCCTGGCGTTTAGGACCCTTGGTTTTCATCCCGCATTAGGCAGCACCGTAAAGCTCCCTTTACAGTGTTTGTGACGGGACAGGAGAGGCTCAGGAGAAGAAGCGCCCGCACCGTCCCGGCGGACCCTTCCCTTCCCTTCCCTTCCCTTCCCTTCCCTTCCCTTCCCTTCCCTTCCCGTCCCGTCCCCCTGGTCCCCTCCCGGCGTAGCCCCAGCAGTCCCGCCTCCGCCCCCTCCCTGCGCCCGGTCCCCCCGCACTCACCGCCGGCCCTCGACTGTCCCGCACCCGCCTGCCCGCCGGGAACAGGTCTGTCCTGGCCCAGCCCAGCCCGCCCCGAGGGCTCGGCTCCGTGCGGGGGCGGCCCGGGGAGGTGCGGGATGCGGGCCCGGGCAGGCGGCGCTTCCCGGCGGCGCGGGTGCGGGATGGCGGCGGGGCCGCCGGACTCTGGGGCACAGGGTGCCAAGTCTAGGTGGCTTCCCGAGGGCACCTGTTGGATGGCAGCGCTCTTTCCCACGTCGGGACATCCCGCTGCTGCTGCTGCCACGGTGACCCTCCCGCGACCGGCATCCATCCTGCCTGGCCGCTCCATGCTATCCCACCCGCTCCCCTCCCACTCGGAGAGCAAGTGCTCTCTCCTCCCTCTGCTGCTGCTTCACTGGAGGTACAAAGTTAAACACTTCTCAATTTATATTATAAATTGCTGTTCTCCATCTTGCCGGGTTGGGAGCAAAAAGGCAGATGATGTTCAGAAGCGTGCCCTCTAAAACAGTGAATCCCCTGATTATTGTTTCACACCTTTAAAATTACTTTTGTGTGTCCTCAGTTTCCCATACATGTGTTATCCAACTCTAAAACCACAGTCCCGCACCACTGTATCATCAATATTTTTTAATAGAAAATACTACAGTCCCGCACCACATGCATACTTAAGGAGCGTAAGAATGTGTTTCCTCCTGTGACATCAGCTTGTCCCAATCACCACGACGTCCTCCACACACTGTTTATTTAAAAACGCAATGAAGAGAACACTACTTACTTGGTGTACTTTGCATTTCAAATGAGTTACACTGAGGTCTTGCTTATTGGCAAGTCATAAAAGGAAAAAAATGGAATAAATTCGCAGTGTGGTGTGATGTACACGTATGTTTTGTGCACACCATTCAGACTACCGTTTATGGGGATTCATAAGATATTTTTCTGTTAAGCTGAGATAAAATGATAGCTCACAGAATCTGATGTAATTTACACCAAGAAATATGGTGGAAAACGATATGCTGTCAATGTAAACAGTTGTATGGAAGGGATATGTCTCCATGCACAGTTAACGGTTGAATATTCTATTTGGGTGCCAGCAATGGGAATATGAAATACCCTCCCTGAGGATGAAGGCAGATCTCAAAGCCTCAGTGAGCTGTGGTTCCAAACAAGGTGTCAAGAAATGCAAAATAGGTGGGTAACATAACTCCAAGTGTCCCATGCTGTAATCAGTAATTACATTGCAAGAGCAGCAGATTATGGTGAGGGTAAGCTGAAATGATTCATCAATGAATTCCTGGTTATGAATAAACCAGGGAAGATGCTTGTTTATTATGATGACATTTCAAGGTGAGCAGCATCGGTGAGGAATGGTGTTGCAAGCAGAACTTCATAAGCTGTGAGTTAACAGGAGGAGCCTGTTTCCAAAGCACCTGCTTATGCAAGTATGAAAACACATGCCTTCCTTGCTCTTATGCTGAACTGATCTAAGGAGCAGCCAGCTATCATTCTATAAGTGATGAAAATGACAATGATGATTAATAATTTATGTACCTAAATTAGACTCCTTAGTGTCGTATTGGAATGTTACAGCTCATTGCTATCTTGAAGTAAAGAGCAGATGTGGTAAGTGACAAGGGTCTTGGGGAACACAGAGTGATTTAGGATAGCTTGAATTCCACTCACTGCCAGCTAGATTTGATGATTCCTTTAGAGAATTGTTTAGCATTTTGAAATTAAGTATTTGTGTGGGGGTTTTTTGTCTCAGTTTTTTCCCAGTGTTTCAAAATATTGAATTTTGTTCAAAAATTATTCTCCTGAATAATGTATGCACTTATTCTCCTGACTGATGTATGCACTGAAACTGGTCTCTAGCCCCAAACTTACCTTTCTCTGCAATTAACTTTGAATTGCAGAAGCTCCATTTCCTAAGTGATAGTAAGAACACAGGAATGAAATGGTCCACATTTGACTGCACTGAAAAAAAAAAAAATCAAAAAACTCCTGCACCTAGAGAAGCCACAGAAACAGTTCTATGAGCACTATTTTTATTATTGACCTTCCAGTAACAAACCTTCATATGTCTGGCATTTGTTTTAATCATAACAAATCTATTAAACATAGGAAACAGGGTAGATGCACAAATAGATAAATCTAAAAGTACATCAGTAACAATATCAAGAGCAGGGACAACCACACGACCAAGAATGCCTAAAAATGACAGTTCACCAGCTTGTTTATTGACCTCTGTACACTTTGTATATCCTCCATGTTATGAGAAGTTGAGAGACGTCATAAGAGGCTGTTGTGGTTTAACCCTGGTCATCAACTGAGCCCTATGCAGCCATTTGCTCACTCCCCACAAGTGAGATCTGGGAGAGAATTGGGAGTGCTAGAAAAACTAGAAAACTCATGAGATAAAGGCAGTTTAATATGGCAAGCAAAAGCTGTGCACACCAGCAAAGCAAAACAAGGAATTAATTCACTGTTTCCCATGGGCGGGCAGGCAGGTGTTTGGCCATCTCCAGGAGAGAAGGACCCCTGCACATGTAATGGTTACTCAGAAAAACAAATGCCATCACTCCACTTCCTCCTTCCTCCCCCCACATTGTAGACTGGACATGATGCCATACAATCTGGAATATCTCCTTGGCCAGATGGGGTCACCTGTCCTGGCTGTGCCTTCTCCCAGCCTCCCACGCACTCCCATGCCCTCATGGCAGCAGGAGAAGCAGAGAAAGCCTGCTCAGCAACAACAAAAGCATCTCTACATTATCAACCCTGTATTCAGCACAAAAATCCAAAACTGAGCCCCAAATCAACCACTGTGAAGAAAACTAGTCCAGCCAAATCCAGCACAGAGGCATGTCAGATTAAGCCTGTCATGTCTCTCAAGCAACTCTATTAAAATAATTCACTCTCCTTTTTTCATGTGCATAAAAATCAGTCACATGTGCTAAAATCTACCCATGTAGTGAGGGATTTGGCTGAGGTTTTCTCATGGTGTAAATCCTCTGGTGTATTTCCAGTTGTCAAGGGGATAAAGTTGACAATATTTCAGTGAGTATATGCTTGTTTGATGCATGAAATTGTCACGACTGCTAATGGCCATGCATAATAATTGTAAGTACAATTCATTTTACTGGCCTTTTGATTGGTACTAAGATTAGGGTTAGAGAATTACTCTTGTTCTCAAGCCAGCTGGAGCTTTTGAATATTCCTAGTGGATCATACATTGACCAATACCTTTTGTTACTAAATCTGTGAAGATGTTTGCTTGAGAGGTGCTGAGATGAATGGTATTAAAAAGTCTCTTCACTGCTGAGCTGCAATAGGCACTTTAAATATATGTTGTTAATTACTGCTAATTACTATATCCCACAGCTTTTAATAAATGGTTATTAAGTATTAACCCATATATTAATAAGTCATTTGTGTATTTTTAGCATGAAAAACTTAAAACTCTACTGCCAAAAAGAAAAATGTGGATTTAGTAGAATTACTTTAATAAAGTGCTTGATAAATATCTTACTGGGCAACTGAATTACTTGCGTTTGTCTTTTTAAAACTTAATATAAGCCATTCACCTGCTGCAAACAGATGTGACAAGTTCTTTGATAAATACAGACAAGTGATATTTTAACATTTCCTGACAAAACTCGTTTCTGCAGGATCTAACAGTCCTTTAGGTCTCTGCTGAATTTGTGGAACAATTTTATTTGACATTTGAAATGTTCGATATCAATATCAGTGCTAACAATTAATGTAGTTGTTTAAATCATGTTGCAATTTTCCTGCATATATTTGGAGGAACAAAAAACTCCCAGATATACATAATTCCTCAAAAGGTGAACTCTTTGGCACTGGTAAAGACTGGTGAGGAAAAGAACCTCTCTGTAGGTCACTAGTATTTGTTGAAGTTAGTGAATTGACATAATAAAAACAAAATGTCCATGTTTATAAGGACCCAGAAAGAAGCACTTAGTGTCTGTTTGTGATAGTGAATTAAGTTATGTGATTGACTTTTAAGAGTAATCCAATATGGAATACAACATGACAAGTGGGAATCCCTTACTACGCAGTGTATGTGACAACCTTAACTCTCCAGTTTTAATAATTTTAACGTTCAGAATGTCAGGAAGAGCTCCAATTGTTTTCTGTGACAAAACATGCTTCTGATCCATAGAGGTCAAAGGCATGAGCCTGAAATCTCACCAGATAGCCATGTCTTATGTTAAATGAAATCAAAGTAATAGTTTTATTAATTCATCAGAAGGAAACAAAATCCTCAGCACAATTTTAATGTATCCTTTGGATCAGTGCATATTCTTTCTAACATCTTTGGCCCAAACTCAGGACTACAATGGAGCACCCACTAGGCAATGCACTCTGCAGTGAACCTCTCATCCTACCTCAAGATGAAGTTGATCAGAAATATGCTGGAAGTGCCTGTACACCCCCTAAATGAAGAAGAAAAGGAGTTCCAGCTCACAAAACTTGGATCTTGTATCCTGAATCAAAGCATGAGTTGCTTGCTTTCCAAGGAATAGTAGGGAGCATAGAAGACCTCCTCTGCTATGGCTGTTTTACTTTTTTCTTTTAATTGGTTCAATATACTTCACACAGTCAGCCAAACTAGTTTAATCTCTAATGCACTCAAAATTAGTAGCTGCTGTATGAGATAGCTGTGGTAATACTGCTGAGGCATGACCCAGGGGATAACTAGAGGATACTGCAGCTGTGGGAGGGTTTGTACTTACAGGCATGTAAGAAAAACTTTCAATACTGTAAAGAAAATCCTTAGCTAATGAATTTAAGCCTTCCTACAGTGAGCCCACAGAGACACTGCAGCTCTGGAGAAGTGTAGGGATCCCTCTGCAGGCCTGTGCATGCCACATCCATCTTCAAAGATGTTCCTTATCTGCATCCACATCTAACCCTCCTTAATGTTCTGTAATTGCCATGTCAGTCAAAGGGCAACTCCACCCTGTGACTGAGAAGGTGCTTGGAGTAAGTGCCTCACCAGCTCCAGGTTTGTGACCTGGCAGTATCCAGGTGTGGTATCTGTGAGATTACAGTCGTATCTGGTGGAAGGGCACCAGCTGCAGGGCACCAGTGCTTGTCTGCTGCTTCATTCCAGTGAAAACACACAGCTGATGCTACGTTCCTTAGGAAGAGAGCACAGAGCCTGTCATTACTGTGTCTAAAGACACTTAAGAATTTAAGCTGCAGAACCTCACATCCCTGGAAATGTGAAACATCTGGGAAAAAGCTGCTGCTGACTATGCTCTTCACAAGGCAAAAAACAGGCATCTCGGGGACAACTCTAGGCAAATGAGGAGAGGGCAAAACAATAAAGTTTTCTGTCATATGTAGAAAAATGGCTTTGCTTCCCAGAGTGAAATATCATATTCCCCAAAAGAAGCCTGGGAGGACAATGATGTCTTCTTTAAGTTAGACGTAAAAAGCCATTTTGTATGTAGTCTGACCAGTTCTTCCTGTCAAATGGTATTCCCTTCCTCCCAATTAATTGAAAGGCTGAAATAACCCGCTTTTAACTCTTTTCAACTTGAATGACAAGTATTTAGACTATTTTACTAGGATAGGTTGTTTATTGACACGTAGGTATAGTGGCTCTTGAATGTACTCATAAATAATTTACATTTTTTTTTGTATACTGAAAAGAATGAGTTCTTATTTAAGTGATGGTAGTACTGAGGACTACAAAAACGGGTTACCTCATCCCTTTCAGCCTGTCTAAATAATATTCAGACACTGTGCAGCTGTAGAGCCTAATAGTGATGGGGAGACTCTTTATAAGGGGAAGGAAAGATAGTATTCCTGCTCAGGAAGTATCCCTTTTCTGAGACCACTTTCTGAGATCAGGGACTGGGTTGGATTAGGGACTTTGAGCTCCAACAATACAGAGCAGAAGACAAAGAGGATGTGCTGATGGATGTCTGGGCACTTAGGCTGACAACCTGCTGTTTTATAATAGCTGAAGCTTCCTCAAGGTGTGACTCAATGTACCTGCTGAACTTGAATAATCAAATAGTCTGAAAATCACTAACCAGGAAGAAGAGCAACCAGGAGACCAGAAGAGCTGGAGTACACTAACAGTGCCAGCAAACCACAAAAGACCTCAAAGCAGTGCAAGAACCACAAAAGACCTCAAAGCAGTGCAAGAACTGGAGGGGATTGTCTTCAGCAATGAGGGATATTATTCAGAAAAGGATTTCCTCTAAGAATTTATCACTGCTATGCCTATTTATTTTGCCTCAGGTTAAGGTCATTTAGTAATTTAATTGCTCTTCTCATTAAGATACTGAGAAACTGAATGACGATGGTACTCACATTTACACTAAGAATGTAGAGCAGATTTGTTGTCATGCTGTCACCATTTTGGTCATGCTTCACCAGTGACCTTAGCCTTTGAGGGCCCTCAAGGTTTGGTGTTGGGAAAGTGAAGTTGGTGAGTTTGAAAGGCATTTGCAGGCACCATATGTTCTGAATGGTCATGATGCTGGGAACAGATTTGTTTTATGCAGTGATGGTGAAACTCCTGGAGTCTAAAGGATCTCTGAAGAATCCACAGGGAGATGTTACTACTGAACCTCATCTAGGCTGAGAACATTGTTTCAGACTTTTTGTCTCAGTTACTACAGAGAAATTCAGCATGATGGATACCTGGGAGTGAAACACATCCTGTCTTCAGTCTGCTGATCAACAGCTTGGTTAGCAAAGTTTAAGCATGCAGCGACTCCCATAGAAGTTCTTTGCTTTTTTTAATTTCCACTGCGTCTGTTCAGATGGAAGCTGACAGCTTTTCTTCTGGCTGATGGGCAAAGAATTAGTTAATCATGTTCTGAGAATGACTTTGTCACATTAACTGTGTCAATTGTTCTCATAGCATGACAGCTATGCTGTATTACCAAAAATTTAAATAAAAAAGGTATACTTCCACATAATATTTTTCTGGCTAGAGAAATGTGGTGCAGTTGAAATTTCAGCCTTTGTCAGCTAGTTATTTGCAGAGATGAAAATGTAGAGAAATGTGGAAGTCCCACTGTAAAACCCATTTATACTGCGGGTCATGATTGAAAAACGCTGGTTTATATGTACTAAGAAAGGCTTATGTGGCTTATCTGCTTCAACTGCTTTTATGAGAGAAAATTGCCTATCATTTGTGCTGTTGCGGCCATTGTCTCCTGCTCAAGAAAAAAGCATTGCCTGAATATATGGCAATGCTTTAGAATATTTTTCAGGCCATTAAGACTAAAAGTTAAGATGCAGATTCTCATAGGGCTGTAGGAGTGGTTTTCCTAATCTGGTATCCTGTAATTTTATCTGGACTGGAATTGTGATGAACTCAGACCAGATGAACTCACAGAGATCTCACTGCAATTGGAGTGCAAGTCAGTGCATGCATTGAAACAGTGCAAACATTTAAAAAGTAGGAAAATACAGGGTCTCTTGTAAGCAGCCACATGGGCTGGGGAAGAAAGACTGTGTTGAGAAACAGAGAAATGCCAGAAAGAGGCAAAGGTCATGCATGTCCTGACAGACATGGACAGCTATGAAAAGGTTTAGCACTCATGATCTGTGCATAAGGAAATGCCATCCTTCTCCTCGAGGAAGCAGTACAGCACAGAGCTTTTAACTAATCTTTTAGCAGTGATGTGCTTTTGTGACAACTATTTAACCTTGAGAGATTTCATTCCATGGTTTCAGCAAGGATTACAGTAAATGATCAATTTAGGTAAAGTCACAATCTAATTAAACAAATTCAGTCTAAATCCCTGCTGGGCCAGTAAAGATTTGTCTGTCAAATACCTCTAAGCATTTTCATTTTCTATAGCAACAGTTAATTGGATATGCAACTGCCAGTTTAAATGCTTTAAATGAGGCTGATGGGATTAGTAATTGAATGCTTGGATTAATGATTTACAGCTGGCTTTGCTGCCCTGTTCCTTGCTTACAGCTATGCTCGTGATAACTCCCTATCCTTCTCAGGTGGATGGAATAGTGTACCTGCAATATAGTTATGATGGAATGAAATACAGGTATGATGTAGCCAGTGTATTCCTGTTGACACATGGAACTATTTTTAATACTGAAGGGAACAAAGAATTATGATTAAAATGCTAAAAGCAAAAAATCTAAGAACAGCCAGCTAACCTCCACATCCAGCAGCTGGAACGTAAGGTCTCAGTCACTCTCAAATTAAAGTAGTCTTTCATGGTTTGAGTCAGAAAGTAAACCTCAGTGTGGTGGGTGGTGAAATTAAATCCAAAGCTGTGAGTGAAGGCTGACAAAGGGATTTCTGCAAGAGGTATAGGATTTCAAAGGGAGTGGAAGAGATGAAGTCTGCACACTGCCAAAGCGTCTGGTGTTGGAGAAAGAGACCAGACTGCAAAGTTTAGTCATGTACAGGAGTGTCATTGGTTATGTTTGAATCTCTCATCTTGTTGGAAATTGAAGAGAAGGATGGAAGCATTATGACTCTGATAGGGAAGTGGTTACACTGTTCTCTGTGTGATTTTTAAGATCCCTCTCTACTGCTTTAAAAGACCAGAAATACAGTATGCTCCTTGGGGTGTCACGGGTTTTACTGACAGCTAACCTGTTCCAGGAATTTCTTCATTCTCACAGCAACCCAGAGTCAGAAACGTTTACCATTTTTTGCCTTTTAAGTTGAAAATTCTAGCATGGTCTTGTTGGTATAAAAAGGAATTTCAGTTTTTATGTCCAGCAGATCACTGTAGTGCTTGAGGAAGAAAGCTATAAGGAAAACTTTCTGAGGCACTGAGATGTATACAAAAATTACAGAGCTGTGCTATGGATTTGTCATTTTTGCCTTACATGTAGGCCTCCTCCTTAATGATAGACCCTTACACACCATAAACTGAAAATTTAGGTTCTTCTTAATTAAGTTCCCTTCAGAATTAAAATGAGCCTGTGCATATTTACAGTCTCTGTTGAACACAGTATAATAATACTTATTTCAGTATATTAAATTAGAGCATGTTTCTGTTCTAAAGATTCTATCTTGGGAAACATTATCTGAAAGAGCTAACAACATTAGCTGTTATAATTACTTGTATTTATGATATAGTTATAAACAATTATAAAGTAAATTATTGTAACTGTTTAGAAATAATTACAAAATAATGATTGTAATAATAACCTTGTAGTTATTTATATTTATTATAAATCATACTGTATTTTAATTTACCAAAAATAAACAAACAGGAAATTCAAAGTAATGCTCTGCATATTTCAGCTCACAGAACATACCAAGTTCAGCTGAAATGTGGAAAGAGATTTATGGCCTTTGCTCATTATCCCAAGATTTAAGATTAGGTTTTCAGGCAGAGGTTCAGCTGCAAGCAGTTTGGTATTCAGAAATCACTGTATTCATCAGCTTCTGTCTCTCTCCTGTATGTGAACTCCATTTAGTTCAGGAAATACTTTTTTTTGTTGTTCCTTCCTGTAATTAGTTCCTATTAAAAAGCCCAAGTCATCCTTGTCTAGTCTCAATTAGACTATCTTTTTTCTCCCTTTTGTTCCTAATGCAGAAGCATTAATCTCTTTGACTGGTCTGGACCCTTCCAGCATATACTGTTCATATTAATTTTTTCTTTTTTATACTTACTCAGTATTCAGACCAATGATTCTATTCTGGAACAATGATAAAAGCCAGTAAAAGAAAATGTAGAATCCTGGTTTTGGTCTCAGAATGACATTTCTTTCTTCAGAATATTCTTGCAATTAATTTTCTTTCTAGACATCAGGCTTTCCTCCTTTCGGCTTTTATTTATATAAAGCAATACAGATATTTCAATAATCTTCTGATGAAGGGATAGTTCTAGGAATGTATTGTAAGAGGAAAATTAGCGGAACCTTTCAGAGCTTGGACTGAGAGGGAGATGCCTTTTTTCATCTCCCAGTTTAGATCCTATCTTCAACCTTATTTTTGATTTGTGATTCAGGAAACCTTGATTGATTCACTGGCACATTTGGAGCTGATTTAATTTGAAATGTTAATTACTGGAAATGTTAGAACACTTTAAAAAGCACCTGAATGATGGCATAACTGAAAGTCATAAAATAAGTAATTCCACATTAACAGAAAAATTAGATCTTATTCTAATTTCACAGCTTTAAAATTGTAATTATTAAAGCAAGAAAGTGTGTGACTGGAGGACTATTCAGTTTCACTATTTCATTCTGAGAATCAAAGTCATATCTCCCTTCCACGTACATTGCCTCCTACCTGTACAGCCTTGGAAGAGACTTACTCCAGTTTTGGGTTGCATGCATATATCCCAGTTGGATATTTGTACCAAGTGCTTTTGTTTTTCTATATAAATTCACAGAATCAATTAGGTTGGAAAAGACCTTTGAGATCATTGAGTCCAGCCTGTGACCCAATATCACCTTGTTCAACTAGACCACAGCACAAAGCGCCACATTCAGTCTTTCCTTAAACACCTCTGGGGTGGGTGATTCCCAAATCTTCCTGGGAAGCACATTCCTATGTCTAATTGCCCTTTCTGTGAAGAAATTCTTCCTAACATCCAACCTAAACCTCCCCTGGTACACCTAAAGATTATATTCTTGTGTCCTGTTGCTGGCTGCCTTGGAGAAAGGGCTGAACCCCACCTGGATAAAACCTCCTTTTAGGGAGCTGTGGAGAGCAAAAGTTTCCTCTGAGTCGCCTTTTCTTCAGGCTAAACAACCCCAGCTTCCTCAGATGCTCATAAGACTTGTACTCCAGGCCCTTCACCAGCTTTGTTGCGTTTCTCTGGACACACCCCAGCACCTCAAAGTCCTTCCTAAACCGAGGGGCCCAGAACTGGACACAGGACTCAAAGTGTGGCCTCACCAGTGCCAAGTACAGAGGGATGATCACTGCCCTGCTCCTGCTGACCACACTATTCCTGATCCAGGCCAGGATGCCATTGACCTTCTTGGCTACGTGGGCACACTGCTGGCTCATGTTCAGAAGCTGTCAACCAGAGACTCCAGGTCCTTTTCCGTCAGGCTGCTGTCCAGCTACTCTGTCCCCAGCCTGTAGTGCCGCAGGAGGTTGCTGTGGCCAAAGTGCAGGACCCAGCACTTGGACTTGTTAAACCTCATATTGCTGGATTCTGCCCATCCAGGTTCCTCTGCAGAGCCCTCCTACCCTCCAGCAGATAGACACATGCACCCCACTTAGTATCATCCATGAACTTGCTGATGGTAGATTCAATCCCCTCCTCCAGATCATCAGTAAAGATATTAAACAGGACTGGCCCCAGCACTGATCCCTGGGGCACCCCACTAATGACCAGATGCCAACCGGATGTCATACAACCACTCTATGGGTCTGGCCAAGCAGACAGCTCTTAACACAGTGAAGAATGCACCTGTCCAAGATGTGGGCTGCCAGCCTTTGAAGGAGTATGCCATGGAAGATTATGCCAAAATGATTTTTCCTTTTATATACTGTTCATATATATTCATAGCTCTGTATACTGTTATTATATAGTTACACGGTTACCTAACTTCAGTACTTTTCCATTAGACAAACATTTCTGAGGGTCTGTTCTAATCTCGCTTCCTGTGAGAATCGAGGTCAAGACACCTTCCCAAGACACTTTCCCATAAACAACTAGCAAGGAAGGTGGGCTTCAGAAGGAGTCAAACCGAAAGGGGGAATTACTTTATCACCTGTGTTTCTAATTGGAGACTCTTGTCAATTATGCTAATTTGCTAAACTTATAAAACTCTAAGTGCCCTATATCATGTGTGCACCTCTGGCACATTTTCAGTGTGTATTTCAGCATGTCGTGCATCTAGAGGGACCTTCATTAAAATAGTAACTGCATTTTATCACCTAACCTTGTTTGGCTCTTGATTTTAGGGCTCAAAAGGCAACAAAGATGGTGGCAAAGGTGTCATATTGATATAAATTTAAAAGTTTAGTTGATCAAAACAATTCATGCTTCAACATACAAACTACATCTCTTGAGATCTGGGAGTTTTATTCCTTGTTAAAATACTGAGTTTTTGTTCACTATGAAGGATGGGTAAAACCAACTGGTAAACTGTTTACCTCATCAGGTACATCAATGCTTGTTTTAGTTTGAAGGCCAGCAAGGTTCCCTCTTTGGCTAAATTATAGGTGAGTAACTTTTTTGGGAAGTGACTAAATGTTGAAGTGAAATAGTAAGGATATCATTTTAGTTCTTCCTTGTTGGATTTAGTTTTTTTAAATAAGGGGACGGGATTGCTGGGAGACGTTCTTTGAGCTTTTATTGCAACATTAGCCTCATTACAGGGTGAGACAATTGAAAGATGGCAACAGCTCACATCTTGCTAACAGTAGTTGAAGTTTTCTTTGTTATAAGGCCTTTTAAAAGTTTTCTAATTGTAAATTGTTAAGAGCTTACAGACATTTGCACAAACTAATTATTAAAACTACACAAATGCTTTATATTTAACAATGGGTGTTTATTTTTCTTGCTATTTAGAAACGTTATACTCTTCTATAAATAAAGCACTGTATTGTAGACTAGAGAAATTATTTTAGTGCTTAAAGTCAAACACATTTGTGATTTTTCTTTTTTTTAATGTCAGTTGTTGAACACTATGAAGTATAAATTTAGGCCTTAAATATTTATTCTGTTAAGTGATCAAAATTATTTATTATTCTAGTGTTCAAAGAAACAGAAAACTAAAGACTGAAGTATGTTTCAACTGTTGTGAGTGCACTGTGACTTCTGTAATTACAGAAAAAAAGATGGGCATTGCTCTGATGGCTTAAAGAAAAATTGAAATGACATTTGTTTAAACAACGGAGAAAAAACAGCACTTCAGAATTTTTGCAGTTAGGATGAAGAATTTATTGTATGTACAATTAAGCAACTCTACTGTAGATGTAGATCCTCTTTAAAGAAAATGAACACAGTAATCAAAATAGTTCTAGCATGGAAATTACAATACAGACTGAAACTTGACTAAACCAGAAATTAGTTATTTGACTTGAAAGAACACGGAACCTGAAACAACAAATCGCAGTTTGCATCATTAACCAAGGACAGTAAAAAACTGTACAGTACAAGCAACACGTTACAATAAGTTATGACAAATAAGGCAGTCTTTCTCATTTAGGACAAAAGGGATAAAGGGAAAGGTATTAAAATCTCATAAAACCACCATATCTCTTTTCCATCTCTGGGACTTCTTTGGAATAAGTTTCCCCATCTTCTTCTGAAGGGAGAATGGAGTCGGCAAAGCGCTTAAGAAACCCACCATATCGTTTCTGGTAATCCAGCCACCACTCTGGCCTGCCCACTCTTCTCATGAAGCCACCGTATCTCTTTTGCAGCTCTTTGGCCTCGTCTTCCAACTCAGGGCTGCGCTTTATGCTTCTCATGAAGCCTCCGTATCTTTTGCTGACATCGCCGTCGTTTTCATTTATCTCTCGATAGCGCGCCGCTTCAGGGTTATCCCCTGTTCCCAGAAGCTCCTTCAGCAGATCAGAGGAGTTGGCAAGGGCATCGTCATCTGAGTCTTTCTTCATAAACCCTCCATACCTCTTAGCCAGGATTTCTCCTCCATTAGCTTCATCCTCTGGTTCTGCCCGATAGAGCTCATCCATTTTCTTCATGAAGCCCCCATATCTTTTCATGAAGCCTCCATACTTCTTTGCGAGCAAATGGTTCTCATCCAGCTCTTTCTTGTCTCCCGGAGCAATGTTGCCATCCTCAGACAGATCCAGCTTTGCCAGTTGCAAGAACTCCTTGCAGGTCTCCCAGGCTTTGGCAGAAGGCAGTTTTCCTTCACATTCTAGTGTACATGCCTGAAAAATGGATGTGTTTTACTGAGAATGATTTGATAGTAACTATCACCTCACTATGACCTTATCTTGGATTTACTTGTTTATAAAAGAGCATGAGTGAGCCTCTCTTTGTGACTGGCTTAGAAGAAATGCCCTTTGGGAACAGCTGATTTGCTACCTGTCTGTTTTGATGTTCTTCATATCCATCTCTGAAGGACAAGGGAGTCTCCACTCTAAGAGATAGACTACCGGATAATATGAATTGTAGGTCCTCTGAGTCAAGGTTGCCCTTATGTTTAAGTAAGTCACAAGTATGTTTCCCATTTCTCCCTTGCACTCATGTGAGTTATGATTTTTTTAAAATTTACTACTGGGAAGCTAAAAACCAATTGTGGTTTGGTTCATAATGCAAGTGTAGAAGCTTATCCAAACTTCATAATTAAAAGTATCATCCAGAATGTTTAGAAAAGAAGTTGCACAGCATGATCATTGCAAAGAAGTCAGCTGTACTATACTGTTTGGTATCTTCAATACACTGCAGCGCTTTAAAGGCTGTGTGTTGCCATTAGTTTGTCCTTGTGGAACAGATTCTTCCAACATGCACCAACAGAAATGTAGAAATACAGGCCCTCTCAGGGCAGGATCAAATTTCCATTTTTTGCTAACTGGAAAGCAGTGATCATCAAAGAGAGGGAAAAAAATTCCTAAGTTGTGTTTTTTCTCACTGTATTGAAAAATTTTCAGGCTACAACATAAGAAAAGCTTTTAGTAGCTTATGCATATCTCATAACCTGTCTTGTGACGATAGTAACATAGATACTAGCTACTATTATCTCTCTTGTATCAGGGGAATTTACTTCTTGTGCAACCATACCCTTCAGTTGTAAAATTAGATGATTCCAGTGTTTGTTCTTCTTGCCCGTGGTTGTCATACCACAATAGGTAAAGAAAAATCATCAATATTTTCAATAAGAGAAAATTCTGACTATAGATGATGTGTTCTAAGGATCCTAACATACTTTAAAGTGTCAAATTAAACTCCAGCATAGCTCTCTCTGATAGCTCATTGTCCACTGCACAACCTGTCTCTTGAGCCTCACTTTAGTCTGAGAAAATTAAATATGATTTTTTCGTATGATCACAAGAAAATTAAAGGTGTTTATGTATTTTGCAGCACAAGAATTTAACTGGCACTACATGCTTATTACCATATATTATAGTCATGCTGTAAAGAGAATAAGATTTCAGCTTGTCTGACTTTGGAATTACTCTAAATCAAAGCAAGAATAGGTCTCTCCTTTTCTCAGTTAGTTTTAATAACCTCCTATTTTAAGATGAACATAGTCCATAATTGTGAGTGACCAGGTACAGTGTGAAAAGTCTTGTAGCTTACAAATACAATGTGATAAATTCAGTTATCATGTTACTAGATACTAATATCTAGAAACAACAATTTCCAAGAATTGTTCACACACGTTTAACAAATACAAAGCATGCCACATTGCTTCCTTACCTAGTTAGCTAATAAACATTTTTACAGAATAGGACTTTGATTCTTTCCTTAATGATTACTGAAGGTGTGCAAGAGAGACTGTCAATATAGACATGCAGAACGTATTCTCTGAAAAGTCCTTCCTCCGTAAGGGCAAACTACCACTTTTTACCCTAGTTGACATTAAAGCTAAAGTTTGATTGAAAACTTATGTAAGCAAAGGGGGAAAAAAAAAAAAGAAAAGAAAAAAGTAGAGGGAAATATTTTGCCAGCTGTCCAAATAATATTGACCTTTTGAGCCTGCTATTGTTAAGAGTTCTTGAGCTTTTGGAGTAAGTAGAAGTACTCAGTGGTTTCTAATTCTGTGTAAGGCTAGAGAGCCGGGTCATACCTTTTGCATGATCCCAAGCAACCAGTGACATGATAGGAGCAAACTTTTAAGATCCTTTAGATGTACCGAGAGCATGATCCCTCAATTATGTGCGTATTTGAGGTCAGGAACAACCGGTGCCACTGGCAAAGTACTTGGCAGCCACAGTTCCCACCTTCTTCAGGAAGGGCTGAGGGACCCCAGGCTTTCACTGATCCCGATCTTTAAATTTCGAGTTGCCTCTGTGACTATTCTTTTAAATTATTTCAACATCATAAAAATTACAGATAACCCGCACCCCCCAGACCACCTCATTCTGGATTTAGCATCTGGAGTTGTCTTAGAAGCAAGCCGAAGTCTTTCACAGGCATATTCCTAACGCTGTGCAGCACCGTGCAGAGAGGAGAAGCAGCGAAGTTACTGCTACTCAAATAGGCTTTAAACCCACTTTTTTTTAGTGAGATGTCAGGCAGATCTTTTCAGCTCGACAGCCATCCTGCCCGGAGAGAGCTCATCTTACCGTGGAGCCAGCGGACAAGGGTCGGGACCCTCCCTCCCGTCCTGCTCGGCTACCCCCCGTTCTGTCGGTGCTGGAATGCCCTGCAGCTACCCCTCCTTCCTTCCCCTGCAGAGATGCCCTCTCCGGTCGGATTTCCCTTCCTCCTTTTCCTTGCTCCCCGCGGGGCTGCTCGGCGCTCGGTGCGGTTTGCCCCCGTCGGGCGGCGGGAGGGACGGGCGGGCTGGGGGGGCTCCTCGGGGCGCTCTGGGTTTGTATCCGCGCTCTCCGCTCGCTCCTCGCCCACTGCCCAGCGACCCCAGGCCCGCTACTCCCTCTCTCCCCCCTTCAGAAAAAGTCTTCCAAGCCACTCCGGTTACTTCCCCCTCTGATTATTTTTCCTATTTCGCTGCTTTTCCCCGCTCCTCCTTTCCTCCCTTCAAAGTTATCGGGGAAGCGGCCTGGCCGCGGGGATTGCGGGCGCAGGGGCGGCGCGGGCCCCGGGGGCGCTTACCAGGGGGTGGATGCCGGCGCGGGGTCCCAGGCGGTAGGCGCAGGCGGCGCAGTCCCGGCCGCAGTCGGCCCGCGCCCTCGGGAGCAGGCAGGTGCTGAGGGCCAGCAGCGAGCAGCCGAGTCTCAGGAGCAACGCCATGGGGCTGCAAGAAAGACAGGTCAGCCGGCAGCCGCCTCCTCCCGCTCCCTCCCACGGCACGGCCTCTCCCAGCCTCGGAGCACGAAAAGGCGGCGTGGAAGGGTTCAAACCAACTCCGCTAAACTCACGCTTTTTAGAGCCTCGGTGATCGCGCTTGCGAGGGAAGCGGGAACCTTAACTGAGCAGGCACTTGGCAGCTGCAAGGCAACTGACCTGCCTTCGGAACAGGAGCGGACCCGGAGGATGAAGCGCCCAGAAGATCCCGTTTGGTGAAAGTGTTCGTCCCCAAACACTTTATCCCTCTCTGCCTGCAACAGCCGGCACCACAGGGGGAGAAGAGACGCACCGCGGAGCGCACGCACGGGATCCCGGCCCCTCCCGGGAAGGGATTCCCACCGGGACGCCCCGAGCAACCTCTCCGACGCCCGGCACCAGCCCCGGCAGAGCCGCCCCGGCTCTCCCTCGGTCCCGACCGCGGGCAGAGCAGCTCACTCACTCACTCTCACACACACACACACGCTGCCCTCGGGGCTCCCGGGAGTTGCCGAGGAAGAAGCTGCGCCTTGCTGAAGCCTTGGCGTCGGAGCCACTATTATTTATAGCGAGCCCGAGCAGCCTCCGCAGGAGCCCCGAGGGAGGCAGGCACGGCCGGGGCCCGCTGGCAGCTCCAGCGAGGGCGGCTCGGGGGGCGCCGAGCCGAGCCCACTGCCGGGGCCGGGCGCGCCGCTGCGGAGCGTGTGCGGGCGGCGGCGGCGGCACTTTATAATTGGTGACCGCGGGGAGAAGGCGGCCTCCCCCAATCGCCGTCGGGCTCCCGCTGACGCGGCGACTACGACATCCCCCCCCGGCACCACCGCTCCGCCGTCCGTGACTCCAGCGGGGCTCGGGATGAGGGGGTGTGTGTGCCCCTGCTATCGCGGAGGGGGGGAGCGGGGAGCCGGCCCCGGGACAGTTAGCGGGGGAAGTTTGCACCGGGGGCGGGCGGGGAATGAGAGAGCGCGTGAGTCATGCGGGGGTGGGCGTGAGCGCCGGCGGCAGCCTCCCCGAGGTAACCCCACTCCCCGGGGCAGCGGGCGCAGGTTCCCCAAAGAGCCTCGCACAACGCGGAGAGCGGGGCTGGGTTTGGGAATTTTTGGTATGGGGTCGTTTTTTGTTGGTCATTTGTTGAGTGTTTTTTTGTTTGTTTGTTTTTGATTCTTTTTTTTCCCCCTCCTTTGTTTCCTCCCTCTCTGCCGAACCCCCAAGGTGCTGGTGCTGAGAGTTCTTGCTGCACGTCTTCTGCCTCCCTTCCTGAGCCTCAGGTGTAAAATAGTTTTGGGGAAGCAGATTTTGTTAGACCAAGAAAGAAGACAAGGGTTTTAATTCGAAACTATTGAAATTCACAAGTATGGGTAGATTAGCGTTGTTGTCACAATTTTGGTGCCTAGGAAAGCACAAATAGGAAAGAACCAGAGAGAAGCAAACCTCCAAGCACTTCTACAAGGTTCTCAAGCACAACAGCCAGGGCTGCTCACTGTTGTGCTCAGAATGACATCTTGGGGACCAGGCATAAAGCAATGACACTGATCCCTGACACCTCTTGTCTGTAGAGGGCTCTGCCCCAGCCACGCTCAGCTGCATTTCTTTGATTGTCAGATGCCAACTTCTACTTCCAGCCCGAAATTATTTCTAGCTGGTCTATATTAACTTGATTTTCTTTCAGCATTGTTCTTCAGTTAAAGGAGTATTTTGCCTGGTGTG
The DNA here is from genome assembly GCF_029207755.1 of Chamaea fasciata. Lineage (NCBI taxonomy): Eukaryota > Metazoa > Chordata > Aves > Passeriformes > Sylviidae > Chamaea > Chamaea fasciata. The sequence continues at coordinate 38,957,780 of NW_027094086.1, read as the reverse complement.
TTTCTGGGGTGGGATTCTCTTTAGTTCTCATTTTGCTGAAGCGAACAAGCTGTGCTCTTCATCAGTCTGTCCCAAGATGTCATGTGAATGTTCTGCTCTGCATTTGCTATGGTTGGAACTCATAATTTCTGTGCATGAGTGATGGGAACAGAACACAGTATGTCAGTTGAAATTTCATTAGGACAATAATGTGTAATTATGTTCCCTGGAGGAAGAAGACACCTCAATTTATGCCCCCTCCAGGTCTCATTTGCCTTTCCTGATGCTGCACTACATTGATGTCACACACTCACCGAGATACAGCCAGATCTTTATCCTTTAGAAGTAAGAGGAAATCCAGTAGTATTACTGTATGGAAACCATGATTCTTTGCTGCCTTGTCTTTACATCAGCTATCAGACTCAGGTTAAGGATACTCAAAGGAATGTGTGGATTTTCCAAAATACATCCATTCGAGCTAAAGGCATTGCTCTTGCCAATAATCAGTGCGTGTGAGAAGAGAATGAGGCTCCTGTTTATGCAGTAATATCAGCCAGCTTTGTAAGTGAGCCCTCAAGAGAAGAGGTAGACATTTTAAAAATCATCCCAGTGGGTATATTTATGTTAGCGTGTGAGGGATCTGCATTTGGAACAATGAGTAAATTGCTATGCCACTGAATCAGCAGGATTGCTTTTAAGTTTGTTCCTGAGTTGGTTAGGGAAGCACTGACTAACTCCAGGAGTGACACATTTGATGTCCCTTTTGCTGTAAAGTTTTTCAGTACAAGCAGAGCTTTTTGTGATGGACATCATCAGAGTAGTCCTCTGGGTCACTTATTGACTTTCAGCTCTGCCATCATTTATTGGCTTGCACTCTAATAGTCAGCATGGTGTGACAGGACAGAGAGCCCAGTAGTGTCCTGACTGTTCCTCCAGCAGCGTACATCCCATGTCCCTGGGCTGAGAGGCTGCTGTTTTCATCATTCTGCACACGAGCATCTGTGCTCAGCCAGCTCACTCAGCTCCTCAGCCTGCCATAGCCTTCAGTACTCTGTTTAATGTCACTCACTCTGCTTAATCTGTTCATGATGAAAACCAGCCAGTGTTAGAATCTCACTGTGCACAGAGGTGCGGATAATCCCTGTGGATAAAACACAGATTAAAACCGGAAAAGATAAAGGATGAAGTAAGAGTAAAGCATATAAAAGGACCAAATGAAAGGCTTGTAAATTCTGTGTAGAAGTGAACTAGTGAAGAGGGTTATTTTACTCTGAATAAGCATTTTGGCTGCTGGTGGGAAACAGGGAAAAGATGGGAAGAGATCTAGTGCAAAACACACATCTACAAGGACATTTTCAGCAAGTGAGAGAGCCGAGGTATCAGTGTACAGCCAGCATTGTGTCCAGAAGAAATCCAGCTGTGGCTGTTGCAAGTACTACAGATATCCCTGACACTGGTTCTCTGTTTCTCCCTATATGTTGTTTGCATCCTTAGCTGGTTCCTCTCTATCACTGGTCCTCATCCTAGATCTTTATAGAGGTTGTAAAGGGGTCCCTAGGGCATGGCAGGGTGGAGAGTGGGAAGAAGGTCCTCCCAGCTGAACTCTTGCTTTACCCTTTTCTACAGTGCCTGCTACACAGAGTCCTTTCCTTCCTCCTGAAAGATGCTTATATTCACAGAGGATGTGACACAAGAAAGGGGTGATCTAGAGGGTATTTCCTGAAGAGCTCACTTTTCCCAGAGTCAGCAGATGAAAGCTCTGTAATTCCATGACTGAGTTCAATTTTGTACAGGGAAAAGTATTCTTTGCACAGAGAGGATGAAACAAAGAGAGAATTTAGCAAATTCTGCCAAAATACTACAGAGCAAAGACTACTTCAGGAAAATTACTCGCTGTAGGCATGGAGGGTAATACTTTCTCTGCAATGGTGAACTCATGAACAAAGAAATAGGGCGACTGAAAGAGAAAGAGAACACTTTCACAGCAGTAAAGACAATAGCTTGATTTTTTTTGCTACTAATGTTATAATAAAAATGTCCTGGTATTGATAAAAATTTAAGCATTTGTATGATCCAGAATTACCACAGACACCAACTGCTTTTTATCTGCCATCAAAATATACAAGCCAGAAGAAAACTGTTTTTACAACAGCAGTGCTTGCAGTGCCAGGGCCCCCGTTGCCCTATGGTTTGTCTGACTCCCAAACTTATGGTAGAATGAGATGAAGCCAAGATGAACTCCTCTTCATGTTACTGTTTGAGAACACAATCTGAATGAATTTCTGAAGGGTAGCAAAAAATGAGCAGCTGAGTTAGAAATGAAATGTCTCTTTGAATTAACAATGGTATCTTTTCTGCAGGACCAGCTTTCCTTTCCAAACTATACTCATCATGCTAATCAAGCTGCTGCAAAGTCATTAAATGAAGATGAATTAATATAAATATGAAATAAACATGCTTTTAGCACCTCAAGCAATCCTCCTCAAAACACAGAGCCTTTTTGATAGAATTGAAGAGTAGGAAATGTAGAGCAGCATGTTGATTATTTTCTCAGCTCACTGTTAAAGGTCACAGTATTTCTTAAGATCAAACAGTCGGGTTCCATTTAGCTCAGCCTAAACAGGCTTAATTTTTAATGGGAAAATATGTAACTGGTATCAGAGCCAAGAAAGACATTGCAGGTCAGCTCTCTTATACCAAATATAATCAAAGTCATTAAAAGACACGAGTTTATAATCTGTATATACAAGACATGCATTATTGCTTTTTAAATATCTTTATTAAATTATGTCTAATGTAAGCAGAGAGGAGCTGTAATAAAGCAGACAGGTAGTCAATTACAGTTGGTATGCGTTGCCTAAAATGTACCTTTACAGGACAGAGATGTTCCAGTGCTTCCCAGATATCTGCATATTTCTCAATAAATGTCTAGGTGTATCATTTAAGATATGAAAAAAAATAAGAAAGATCTCAATGATGCAGACATTCCTGCTCAGAGCTGCTGAAGGCTATCTTTTATGAAGAACTGAAATGCTTAACTTTCGGTCTCAGATGAGGCTGGGTCTTAATATTTTTTGCCTTTGAACAATTTATGCCTCTTTTAGAAGGCAAAACCATGAGCAGATCTGGTGGCAATAGGTGATATTTTCACGGAAAGAGCACTGGCAGCTACTGTCCCCGCCTAGTGGTTGATGCCATGTAGCTTTGTAAGGGGAGAGGTGGCTTCATGCTACTTTATCTGAGCGAAATAAAGAGTTTGACAGGCATTCAGTATAAGCATGCAGCAAATGCAATTATTAGTGCATTTATTTACCTGGAATTGTACCAGACAAAGTAAAAATGAAGCAAAGAATTTTATACTGTTCTGTGGAATTACACGGAGATTCATTTTATTACATGCTTCTCTGTTTCTCAGAAACAGATGAATATGTGCACTCCAGGATTTCTGAGATCAGGCCTGAATTGCAGTAAATAGAATGCTGCAGAGTGAATAGAAAAAAACTGTGAACCCCACCCCCCCACACCCCCAAATATATTTGTTATAAAACCATTGTTTCTCTCATTTCCACAGAGGTCATTGGAGAGCTATTTCCAGCAAAATAAGTAGAAAACAGGGTGCTGGGTAGCAGAATAAATTGTGATGGAATCCAGACACAGTGTCTTATTATTTAGGACAATAACTACTCCACATAAGTGGAGCGATTTATCCTGATTTTTTCAATTAAGAAAACTTGTCCATGAATTACAAAGGAAGTATTAGACTCCATCTATGAAAAGGATTGCAGTGTGGAAGGATTAGCTGAAAATCGTAAATGAGAGATTTTGATCACTTCAGTCATATTAAGAAAAGCAAACAAACAGAATCTAAATAATGTATTTGGAGTGTGAGTTTCAATTATTTTCTTGTTATTCACATTGAGGCAGCAGAATTTTGGAGCTTTTTCTCCAGTTCCAGCCTTACATTTTCATTGCTAGTATTTTATTGCCCAGTTGGGGAGTGCTGTGTTCACACTTTAGCACAATATCCAAAACAAGTTGTTTTTGCAGACTGGAGCTGTGAGGAGAGCCTGATGTGTTACATTCAGGCAGGATTAAAGCTGGCTGAGCTCCTCCTCGTGGGGCACAGCATGGTGCTGCAGGGCAGCAAGAGGTGTCTTGCAACTCTCATATTTTGGGTGCTTCAAAAATGTGGCTTAAAACAGTGTTGGTGGCTGCTGTGATTTCCAGCAGCATGACATGGAGTGGTTTTCAGGTCTGAGCTCTCTCCTTTCCACTCCTATCAGGATTTGCCTGAGCACCAACTCTCTCCTGCCGTCTCTGGGACAGGATGGGAGCAGCAAAGGGCTGTGTGTGCTTTTCCTCTTCTGCTGGAGGAGGTCCAGAGTTGATCGGGATAGCACTAAGGGACGTATTTCATTTTGTTACACCTCTACTGGAAACTCCCTTGTTCGTGCTGGGAGTTCTGTCTGCCTCGCAGCCTGCCGGGGCTGTGCAAGCAGCGTTGAGCCTCTTGTGCTCTTACAGCATAGCTTGGTCTGACAGTGGGCTGAATTCCTTAGCTGCAAAAGCAACTTTTTGCGCATCGAAGGTAGAGTCCACTCTACATTACCTTCTGTCACAGTTGCAATCCCTGTGGAATTGCAAATAAGCAGATGATGTTTATGCAAAAAAATTGAGTGGGAAAGGTGCAAAAACACAGAGTTCTCACAAGCACCATATCAAAGTCCGTAATTTTTCTTTCAAAATAAAAGATTTTCAGTTGTTTTACTCAAATTGAGCCACCAGTTATGTTCCAGAAACTGTTTTCCGTAGGGAAGGAAAGGTTCATTTTATCAAGTTATTTAGTGAGGAAGGGGAAAAAGATGCTGACATAAAAAGAATCCTAAGAGTATTTAAAATGAAATAATGTAATTATCATCACATTCCCTCATTTTACACGTTTGACCCATTCTGCTGGCCATTGTTTGTACCTCTTTGTGCTTTGCATTTCTATTAAAAAACCTGGAAATGGAACTCTGACCTTTTTCTTCTTAGATTATTGTCCTTTCCTTCCAAGCTGCTTGCTTTATATTTGAAAGTCATTTAATTTCTCCTGCTGCATAATTGAACACTTCAAAAGCTAAAAAGTGACCTCAGCCAGCTGAGTCCTCCTTGCTTTTGCTGTAGCAAACTGGTGAAAATATTTCATGAAGGCTGAAGCACTGAATTTGACTGGGGTCTAGGTTTAATCTGAAGATTGAAGATTGAATTTAAGGAGAAGTTGGGAAGATCCTAAATGATTTTGGAAGCAGAAGAGTTACCACATTGAGTGTAAATGTAGATGCGGTGTCAGTGCACAAGAAAGGAAAATGACAGATGTGATGTTTTGGTTATTTTGAGATGACATAAATGTATTGGAGAAGACTGGTTTGTGGTTGACTCCTGTCCCAACTTTCAAAGGGGCATCCTGCATTTTGATTGTTAAATGTCCTTATTATGATATCTAGTTTTTCCTTTGTCAGTTTGAAAGCTTGAAAAATTAGCGTGACAGTCACTGCTAAAGTGGAGGTACCATACAAGGATATTTTTAATATAAAAATGCTCACAATAACATTTCCACACAGCTAACCAGCACTGTCTATCCTGGCAAAAGATCTCTGTGCCACCTCAAACTGGTGAATTCAAGTCTTCCCTCTAATGTAAAGTAACTGCTACCTATTAGGACCTGATAATGACTAGCTTGACAGCATTTTGCTAGACAAAGCAATTGATGCCATTTCATAGCCTTTGATTGTGCTAATTCAAATATGAGGTATAGTATTTATACCTCCAAGACAGGACTAAAAATCAGGTATTTCAGACTTTTAGCTTAGGGATTTGGACTTTTTTTGGAGGACCTCTTGTCTACAGTGGTACCCTACAATTTAATCAGCTGATGTGTTCAGACACATGTAAGGTAAAGAGACTGGTGTGTGCTAATATCTCAGAAAAAAAGAAGATGTAGAATATGAAATAATAAACTCTCACAGTGTTGAAATACTAATGTATTTAAGCAGTAATAAATTGTGTTTCAGCTTGCTCAAGTGCATCAGCACCTTAAGTATAGATAATGACTACTGCAAGTCACAGTTGTGAAGTTTTTATGGGATTAGACCAGTTCATGTCATTAAGCATTCCTCAAGCTGATTATATTTCTCTGTCTTTTCTGCTGTTTCCTGCTGTGCATTTGCCACTTCTCTGCAGGCAGCAGTGCTGATCAGTGCCTGAGGCAGGCACTGCACCTGGTTCTGAGAGCATCCTGGTAACTGCTTTTCTGCCTCACCCATATCCTCAGGATGAGGTGGAGTTTTATCATAGCACACTAACTTGACATAAAGGATTTACTGAAATGAAGACTACTCTCTAAAAATGCAGCAGTGTACTGCTGGTCAGCTGATCAAAAATACCACTGGAAACCAACAAGAGTGGGTGGGAAGCTTTCCAAGAGGTCAGGGAGCTTCTAGCCAAGGCTGACCACTGACACCAATCTGGTTGTGCAGCTCCTGGCTTCAGCCCTTGGGGATAGAGCTGTGTATTATCTCACAGGTGCTTTGCTTCCCTTTGGAGACAGGATGTATATAGTAGATGGAAGAGCTGACTGCTGTTTTGAGCCTTAGCCCATTGATTTTACTTGTTTAGGCAGTGCAGAAGCATATAGATTTACCTGAAAGTTGAAGGGTTCCTGGCAGGGGAGCACATTTTATCACTGACAGAATATGCATGTTGCCTTCTAAATATGTGCGAGATGTCAGATTGTTTTCTCCATAGTATGTTTCTGCTTTTGTTAGGAGAGTGATGGAGCCTCTGACAGCACTCAGCAGTTGAGCTTCTGGTTCTTCTGTTAAGACCATAAATGAACTCAGAACAGAGTTGCAGATGGGATGCCCATCATGACTTGCATGTAAGCCTAGTGAAAGGATTTGTGAAGCAACTATAAATCAGCAAACTGTAACTATGAATCAGTGAAATGTAATGAAGTTAGAGCTCATGAAGAAAAATGTCAGAGAAAATGCCTCAATTATGTAATTTCCAAGTCTTTCAAAATGTAGTTTTTGTGGAGGTCTGCTGGACACATACAGTTTCAGTGATTTCTGCTTTATCTTGTCTGCATTTTCCTTTAGTCTTCTGGATATTTGTTGACCTCCAGGTTCTCTGGTACTTGGTAGATCTCCCTGTCTCCTGAGAGTGTGGTGTGCTGTGCCATGGCCAGATGAAAATCTCCTTTGAATACTTCTCATAAAAAGAAATAGTTGTAGCAATATAAAACAGAGATGGGAAAAAAAATGTAAGGCTCAATCATGTTTTTTGATCTTGCCTGTTATTTAATCTTATGGTGAAAATCTTCCACCCATTAGGAGATTTAGTCTGATATCCATATTTGTGTTATCCTGTGCATGGGCTGTTGAAAGGTACTTTGGAGGAGAGAATTGATTCTGTAGTCTAAGTGTGCACTTGAGTCCAAGAAAATAATTACCAGTCCTTTAATAAAAATGTGCTCCATGTGGAGATAAGGTTTGAAATCCAAGGTTGTTGCTTTGAGCCTGGTTTGACCGTTTAACAGTGATGAACTGCACTTGTTTCTGTGTCTCAGTGTTTTGGGTTCAAACCACACCTTCCTCTCTCCTACAAGCCACCTGCCTGCTCTGCTAGGATTCACAGGAGTGTGTACTTTCTATTTTGCACCTGCAAAGTTCTTAATCAAAAAGTTAGGCAACTGAATTCTAATTGAAAACTTATGATTTAGGTTAATTTTATGGTCAGTAAGCTAATAAGGAAAAAAATGAAAGCAGAAGGCAGGGCAATTCAGAGTTAACTTATTTGACATCTATATCTTAGATATGATTTATGAGAATATTTTATAGTGCAATACAGTAATTTTATTGCATATCTTCAAAGAAGGAAACTGTAATCTGAGGCATTCCAAATACTCTACAAAATGGGTTGAGAATAACGAAGAGAGATGTAAATTTTAATTCTTTAAAGGGTAAGTACATTTTAAATTAATTAGATATGGATTAATTAGTTTTTGTTTATGGCAATAAAATGCTAAATTAAATGTAGGTAATATGGAGTGATATGAAGTTCAAAGAAAGGTGGTGACTTTACCTCTCAGTAATGTTTTCAGTAAAGAGTTTAGTTAAATTATAACTTGGAGTTTCCTCAAAAGGTTACCACTATGAATGTGCAGAATCCAATAATGTCTACTACGCATACACAGATGTGAGTAACACATATATTTTTACAGGATGAGAACATTCCTGTAAACCTTTTCATCTGAAAGAAAACTGTAATCAAACTTAATCTGGTATTTTCTAATGCATTTTGGAAAGACAGAATTAATGTCATTTTGTAAAACTCTTCATTTAACTTTTGCAGAGGTTTATGGCTATTTTCTATGTGACTGTATGATATTTAGTTCCAGGAAGCCAAATAAAAACAGAGGTTTGCTTGTAATCATGTACTCCTTCCTAGAGCTCATGAAAAGAAATTTCACTTTGTTTGAGTTGTGATTAATGTCTTTTGTGCAGTTACCTGAGCTACAAATCAGAACATATGGAAGTTGTGGGGGATAGTATCTGAAGCACAGTGATCTAGGTATTAAATAATTGCTACTTTTATGGATCATTGCTTCTCAAACATCATATAAAAAAAGATAGAAATTACAGTACAGAAAAGAAACTCATGGCAATAGTAGTCCTGCTAATATTTACTCTCCAGGTTGCTCCTTTTTGTTCTACTTTTTTTTTTTTTAAATTTTTTTTTTTTGAGTGTAAGGAAAGGGTTACAGGTAATCTACCCCAAAAATCAGCATTTAACTCACCCTTTAATAACAAATTCCATGAAACAATGAGAGATTGTCAGCACTCCACCTTTCCCTGCCTGTTCAGAGCAATCTCCTTGGCTAATCTTACTTAACCTCTACCTAACAATTAAGATCCATTGTCTCAGTCCCATGAGGAATCTTTCATGGCTGAGGAGTACAAAGTGTCACCCTTTAGAAATTACTGCCAATATCTTGGCTGGTCAAATCCATGTTGCTACAGTGATGCTATATTTTGTATTCTTGATGAAGTTCAAAACTACTTTTTCTTGTCTATGTGTCATGTACTTACGTTAATATTTTTCCAGTCTGCCAGTTTTTATGGCACTGATCTTTTTACTTGTTATGCATCATTTGATTTAATTCCATTGCAGACAATGATTTATAACTGCTTTATTATAAAGAAAAAAAACACCAGAAAAAAAGGAAGAGAGTTACAGGATGGTGAGCACTGACATTAAACTGAGCTAACATCTGATGTACTTTTCATAAAAATGTTTTAAGATAATGATCATTCGCCCAAATTAAACTGCACATGAGGTAAATGGTGGCACCCCTATATCTTGATTTAGTTTCATCCAGTTGATTTAATTATGCAGTGTGGTACATTATATCAGTGCAGTATGGATATTTAGGAAAGGTCACTTTATTTCTTATTTTGATGCTTTGGTGAACAGTTTATTTCAATAAGAATGTACATATAAACCCATAAATATACATTGAAGAGAGACCTTGGAAAACTTGTTAATTCTGTTACTATTGGCAAAGACAAACTTAACAGAACCACAAAAAAAATCTCTTTTAAAATTCAGTACAAGTTAGATTTTTTTAAAGTCTCCACTACTGCCATCCAAGAATCTCAAAGCCTTTGATTTAGTCAATCTCATTCTTGCAGTGGCATTGCTCTCTATGTGGCTTAGGGATGAATGTAATTCCTATTGATGCTATGTTACCTGAATTGCTTCCTTCCGAATCAACTATTTAGAATTTTCTTCATATAACATTAATTTCTTCTGCGTGTTCCTATATGCTTTGATCTTTTCTGATGTCACTCTGTCAATTTTCTCTAATGTCCTTAAAAATATGGGGGAGGTGAAGCCTTTACCTGAAGAGTGACTACAGATTACTAAACCTTTCAAGGGTGACATTTGCAAAAATTTGACATTTCTTTGTTATCTCAGGTTTTTACCCTCATGAGCAGTGAGAAGATCAGAACTTTGTGATTCCTATTTCTGTGTCCTCTTGAATGACATTTCCCATTTAACATTCACATTGCTTCATCTCAGGCAGCATAATAGAATAGACAACAAATTCCTTTGCTGACAGAACACAGTTTATGTGGCCACATTTCTAACTGTTGATGTGCATAGATTTCAAGGAGTTTCATTGTCTTGTGCACAAAAAACATTCGCTACACATTCTGCTGAATTTTAATTCAGCTAAATTGCTGTTGCATATTTATTATAAATATATAAATATAATATATAAAATACATTTATATATAAATACATAAGTATAAAATATGAACGAGAAAAACAATTCTTCCTATTCAAATAGGTACTTACCTTTTATTTTAATGCCATCTGTACCCCTCAGTTGCTTGAGTTTTACTCTGTCACGCTCCAACTTTACTGGTTCTCTTACAGATGACTCCTCATGCTTTGTGTTGATAGGGAAAAGTCTTATGTCATTTCTTGAAGTTTCAAAAGCAATTCTGTAAACAAGTTTGAAAAATGTAGATAATGGCAGATAATGATCAGAAAATGTTAACTGTCACGGAAATTGTTTATGAATAAAAGGGAGCTATGTTTAAGAAAATGTTGGTAGCATGATGGATATGAAATTTTGATTAGTCAATGATGTATTTTACTATTCAGGGACAGAAGACAGAAAATACAAACTTTTCATAACACAATTTTTAAACTTCCATTTTAGGAGAGGCAGCAGAGAGGCAGAAGGTTGCAAAACAGATGAAGCAAAAAATAAATGTACGTGATTACAGATTTCAGTTACGGCATTTAGACCTTTGCCTAACATGTCTACATTTGTCAAATCCAAGACAAACTCTATAGAGTCTGATAAATAATTTGGAGCTGCAGTTTGCAAGGTTCAGTCAGGCTAAGGTTATCTCGGCAGTAAATTATTTCTCATCCATCACTCTCCGCATCTTGATTTATTGCAAGACAGATTTGATAAGGTAGGATTGCTTGCACAAAGAGTAGCTTTCCTCCATTTCAGACTGCACATCACAGGCTGTTGTATGTACTCCTTAAACTGAAAAGCAAATTTTCTATAGTAAATCGGTCAATATGGAAACAAACTTCAGGAAGTAACCTAGACCTAGGCATCACATTATCCTGCTGAGTCTTGCCTAACAATAAAAATCTTGGTCACAGAAATATGTTGATTGTTCTTATTTTAAAGTTGACTTTCAAAGGATAAAAATCTATGTTTATTCATCAAATGTGGTCTTTAAATAAAATGCAGTCCTGGAAGTCTGCAACATAGCATTGCCTGTCTCATCTAAAGAGGTAGGAAAGAAGGCAGCTCTTCAGTTCTGCTGGCATGGAACAGTGCTGGAATAAATGGGCCACTGACAAATTTACAAAAGCCGCAACTTGCTCAGCCTGTTTAGTGGCACAAGCCACTACTGAGCAACACCAGAGAACCTTTTTGAAAGTCGGAGTGCTGAAATGGCTGAGGATTCTCTCCACAACTTAGTAGGAAGCTCAGAAGGAAATGGTAACCAAACAATGTTGATCTATGCACAGTAGCTTGCAGGCACAAAGGATGTGCAGAAACACCCAGAGATTTAAAGCATTTTGAATGGTCATTATTATGCTTTTGAGGAGTTCTGTGGCTGATGAACATCTTCATCATCTCTGATTCATGAAGGATTTAGGTTTCATCCAACTTTTATTCAGTTTTCATAGATTTTAGTTGTTTATGATAAATATGCCAGAAATTCCAATCCAGTTCTGTGCTGTGTAGTGTTGCAGACATTGCAATTACTTCCTCCCTCTGAAATGCAGTCCATGGGTGAAGTGGTGCTCTTGTGTGTGAGCAATCTGTGTCTGTCTGTTGTGTACTGCTCCCTGAAAAAGCAGTGCACATGTCCCTCTGTTCTGCTAATGCTTTTTGCCGTCATTATCTTTATTCAATATACATAAAGATATTTAACATTACTTTTTAATGAAGAAGGTATTAAACCAAGGACTGAGTTCTTACATTTTTTATTTGAATCCCATGCACCCAAGAATGAGTTTGTACTAGCTGGGTTTTAAAGAGACAAAACCTTTTCTGCTGCTAAATGAATGGTATTAAAGCCGTGCTCAATAAGTCCTTTTCATTGTGAAATACAAAATACAAATGTTAGCTTCTCTTTGAAGTTCAACCCTCATTCTTGTACCCTGAAAAGCAAAAACATCCTGCTTTTTGTTGCCAGATGATGAAGAGTCATATTTTTTTAAGTGAGGTATGATAGCTATAAAAGAAGAAAAACACCCAATGTTCTCTTATCATGGATATCAGGAAGGATTAGTTTTAACAATTAATAAAAGGTCCCATTTATGACATTTAAAACTATCACAAGCATAGAAATTATTATTTTCAGATAATCAACATATACATCAGTGGTAAGGTCTAATAATTCCTGAATCACTTACCTCCAATAAATTCCATGAAAATAGTGCATATTAGTTGTCTTGTTCAAATGAAATTGGACACAACTTCATTAAAAACCTCAAGTGTTAAATCTGGGATTTGTGAAATGACTTTCCATGCCATTTCCTTTTGCATCTTGTCACACGGAGTCAAAGCTGTCTATTTAAATTTCCTCTTTCAATTCCCTGGGTTTTAAAAAGACTCAGATTCTATTTGAAGTACTTTCCATTCCTGTGTACATCCATCAAGAACCGTCAGTCAGATGCATCAATTCATTGAAAGGACTTTAAGATGCAAGTTATTTAATTTTTTTTAAAATTTTTTAATTTGTTATTCTTTTATTCTGAAGGTGAGCACTGCAAAATATCTGGGAACTTGTTTGCATTTTCTTCAAGCATAAAGACAACTGAAACTTTTTGTTTGTTTTTTTTTCTGCTGTGAATTACTACAGCAGATTTCCCTTTGGGCTATGACTTTGCACCTAAGTCTTGTGATATTTCAGTAGCAGTACTTGTGCAGGTGAGTGGGGATTCCGTGAAATCTGCAGAGCAATTATTAAGCACATTTTTCAGATTTCTAAATTTTTATTCTTGTTACTTACTGCTGATTTTAAGACCAAAACTGACTACTGAGGCTATTCCTACCTTGTCATCATAGGTCAGTCAACTCCATCCAGTTACCCTGCTACAAGGCAGCACCTTGGCTTTAGAAGAAGCATGTGGTTGTAATGGTATCCAATGGGGTAGAGTGCTCAGATTCTGTTCAAAGTTTTTTTCCAATAATTAACCTCTTTCCCTATAGTTAAGTAGTGATGCCTACTTTTTAATTTAGATTAATTTTGCTTAGGGTTCAGCTCTTGATCCTTGTAATTTTCCTTCTGCATATTACACAGCCTTTCCTGTCTGATGTTTTCTTTCCAGGGTAGTATTCATGCACTGTAATCAGATCTTTTCTAAATGTACTTTTTCAAATGAGTTATTAAGGTCTGTCTTGTCTGGTCTGTCACAGTAAAGTATTTTGTCCAACTCTCAAATAGTTCTTGTAGTCTCTCTGTTTCCCTAATGCCTTTAGAGAACATTGATCCCAGAAGTGGACACATCATTCCAGCACTGATCTTTATCAATGTTGTTATCTTAAAGAAGGAAATCAGACCTTTTTGACATAACTCTTTTGTCACATTGACAAATGCTAGCTAGTTTTTTATTGGTAAATGCTACTTAGTTTTCTATTGAATCTGCAGTTATTTCAGCTCATACCTGAAGAAATAGTCTCCCTGTCTCTAGCACAAACAGGAACGTCAATAAATATTTATGACAAATCAAATAACCAATGGTGGTTTTTTTTCTCCCTCCAACATCCTTGGGAATTGCAAATGCTTGACAGTTTACAGATGCAAACTTCCCTTAAAAGGTGCTTAACTTCCCCCTTCAATGCTTCACCTCTCCCAAAATGTCTTAAAATCAAGCATGTCAAAGCCTTTGTCTTAGGGCAGGAGGAGGGATTACTCCTTATGAAAGATAATCTAAATTGTGTGAAAACTTGGGAGATAATCTGCAAGTTTAGAAAGCAAGCACAAAGATAAGAATGAGATATGAATCCTCTCTGATGCCTGGAGATGCCACTGAGAGGAAAAAAGGCTTCTATCCATGCCATGATCTATTTCTTCATTCCACACTCGTTTCAAAATTCACTCTCAAACTCTACAAGCCAGTTGTAGGTATTCTGATTAACACTGAATAATGTTTGATGAGAATTGCATTGATTTCTGCAGAGCCACACATGCAGCACAGTATTGCTCAACGTGACTCAAAATTAGAAAAATTTGGCCCCAAAGAAAATGACTCATGCTCATCTCCCTTTGCAGTTATTTTAATACTGAAGCAATTAGAGCAGAGCCTGACTATTTCTCTTGTTTCTTTCTCCCCAGCCCGTTGAAAACTCTCTTTTATGCCAATCCACTGGCACCATGTCCAGGTAGCTGATGGCTATCTTGTTAACAAGACAATTAATGATTTTATTCCAAGTAGTTAATATTCTACATAATCATTTTACACTATTGTCAGATTGATAGATTCTAAGCACAGTTTTTGCTGCTTAAATACTACAAAAAATAATCTTCATAGCATTTTTCGAGAGCTGAAAAATGCACAAAGCTTATCAATGCATCTTTAAATTGAACAAAACCCTCTCAGCAGGGAACTTCACTGATCTGAGCACTGTGTCTGTCTTATAGCCTGGGATATGCAGAGTCTTGTGTGCTCCATAGCCACCCTTTTGACAGAAAGGAAACAATCCTGGAGAATGGTTTTGAGAATGGCTCTCAAAGTGCAAGATCACAACATACTCCTTGGAGGGTAGCCGGAAAACACTTGAAGTTTGTAGAGATTAACGATGAAGTAACTCCTGTTTTGTGACAATCTTTATAATTATTCTTTTTCTAATGCATTTGTAGAAATTAACTTGATTGCCTCCCTACCTCTGCAATCCTGTAGTCAGAATTTCAAGATTGCTGCGCCCTTGAAATCAACAGGAGCTGAAGATATGTTTGTGAAATGTTGGTTTTCTGAACAAGAAATGTGTTTAACCTGAATACTGGTGACATTTTGATGGGGAAAAAAAATGTAGAAAAAGAGCAGGAGTCTGGATAGATACTGATGCATTTTCTCTTCATTAAAGTGAAACACAAGAATTCATGATCATAAATCAAGTTAATTTTTAATTTTTTTTTCCTGTTAAAAAAATCCATTTTCCTTCCCTCATCCTAATAAAATGAGCCATCCTGTCTTAGACCAACAACCCACTTAGTTCAAAATCCAGCATCCCACTGTGTCCATAAGTACTCAGTTACATCACTGTCTAGGAAAGTGCAAGAGCAGGCCAAACATTTGTAATACTTCCCTCTTATATTTTCTTAGCATTTCGTTATTTCAGTGTGGGCACCTCCTGAGCTGGATTGGTTCCTGTGTGTCCCATGGCAAATGACTCCTCTCACATGAGCAGCTTCCCTGGCAACTTCATCAGTTTTTAGTGTTCATGGGGTCATCTCTCAGGAGCTCTGCCGATCTGCTAGTCCATATGTGAGGGACCCCCACCTTCCCCTAATCCTAATCCTTTATCAAGATGATTCATAATAGCTTCATTTGTAGTTCTGATATGAGAAGAGGCAGTGAACAGTTGAATCCTATCCACTCTTTCCAGATCACAGATGATTCTGCAGCTTTTTTTTGTATCTCCATCAATATTTCCTTTCCCAAATGGAAACACAGTGGTTTACAAAGCAGTTCCTCACAGAGAAACTGGTCTTGAACCCTTCCTGCCCTGCCCTGAAAGTTCTCCTGTTCTGTATATTTCTTAAAGATGAGGAGATCAGAACTGTGTTGTCTTCATGATATGGATGGACCACCAATTTATATAGTGAAGTTTTCCTCCTATAACATTTATAGGGATGTTTTCATTAGTTTTGGCTTTCTTACTTGCCTAAAGAAATCATGTGTGTGAAAATTGGGAGGATATATTATAGCTGGTTTAGGAGCCCAGGGGGAAAAGTGTGTGTGTATCTAACAGCATATACTCATGCAACTGTTTATCCTCTTTCTGAAGTACTTGCTTATGTGCTTAGAAGCTGAAGATGTCTTTTCTTTCTTTTAGGCTGAGATATTTTTAAAGACTGCTGAGAACATTTTATGTGTACAAGAAAGCATCACTCAGGCTCAGTAATGTTCTCTCTGTTCTATGCTATTGTCACCATCATCCCCATTGCTTCCAGCCATATTGAGATGTGTATGAGCAGTGCTCCTTCTCCATACATTGTCTCAGTTCTTTGGAACACATCTATCCAATACAAATTAATGCAAACTTGCTTTTCATATCAGCTCAGATGTACTTGTTTTACAAAGACATTCTAGGGTAAAAGTAAAATGCATACCAAAATGTGCAGATTAGATTTTTGCTATATTAATTAAGTATAGAGAGTAGATGGTTTGGTTTTCTTTGCATTACTGTAGCTGTACTTGCTAGACAATGCAGCACCATAGCACTAATAACAGTGTAGTTGCATGATTTAGTTTTACACTAGATACTAGTTCTGCACAAACTTTATAGAAATAAGCTTTTACCTTATTGTTCTCTGGTAGGCAAAATGAATAATTGGAAATGTAATTCCAAGCTTCACTGGCAGTAAGAACAGCGCTTGTTTTGTAAGCAGGATAATGTAGAGACATGTCAAAGCATTACTGATTCTTCAATACTTCAATATCTCTGGCAGTATGATGCTCTGAACATATTTCTCAAGAGGATAATGAACAGATGCTGTTCACATCAGCTTGCTTGCCTTGTTGTTGTTTTTTTTTTTTTGTGACTTTATCCTTACAACAGAATTTCTTTGCTGCTGTTTTTCAGCAGCAACTGTTCTACTTTACATTGGTGCTCCATTCCACTTGATGGGTTCTGAAAGACATGGTGGTGATCCATTTATTTTTTTCACTATAGAAAGATGTAAGCTCAAATCCAAGTTCGATTCTATTTTATAGTTCCACTCTGAGGACATGGGATCTCTCTTTCTCTTGCTCTAACTTCCAAAGAATTTGGTGCAAAAATAAAAGGTCCCCCAAAGAACACAACTGCTACAAATTCTAGAAGGCAAATGAAGTTATATTGTTATATTTAGCCTGCTTTGTATTTCCATGAGGTAACTCAGTTAAGCTGTACCAGTGAAATAATGCTAGGGGACTTTCTTATAAGTGTTACTCTCAAGAGATAGGATGAAGCAATTTTTAAGTAGAAAGAGTCTATATTATATTCTTATCTGAAGAGTTGTGGTTGTGTTGGAATTAATTTAATACAAACATTCAAGAATTTTAACTCATGGCAAGCTACTTGTATTTCCTGTGATTTGCAGCAGTGTTCCCTGAAGGCCTCCTCTCCTGCTTTTATCCAGGTTCTTCTGCATTACAGCAGGGAATACTTACCTAGAGTCATGTAGAATTTAGCTGAATTTGAGAACAGTTATGCAGTTAAAAAAAAATCAAATAACGTTTGTCAAAATATCTCCTCTGAATGAGTAAAAACCAGCAGCCCCCTCAAAAAACTTGAAAACTACTGAGTTTTTAGGTTGATTTCAATAAAACCCTGCTGATGTTCTTTACAACCGGATTGGCTGAATCCTTTTAAGGATTATTAGTAGTCTGAATTTCTGCAAAGAAAAAGTTGTTTTCCATGGTGCTGGTCAATGATTTTCAAGTTTATCTATGTCTGTCCTACATTTCCTACTAGCTAATATCTTATCTGAAAAGTCATAAGATATTTCTTGAGTACCTTAACTAAATAGAATGAAGAATCAGTCCACAGCCTTTCTTTGATGTTTTGCCAAAAGCCAATGAAGAAACCTGAGTTAGAATGCTGATATCATTCCATATTGAATTATTCTCTTGCCCAGAAGTATGAGCACTAAAGTAATGCTTATTTTATCACTTTGGATGCCCTATGCACATAAAATCATAGATACGATTGCAGGAGTCTTTTGCCTTAATTTAGTATAATAGCAGGATTTTTTTATACTTTCCTTGTTGCTGGGAATACTATTTAAAACAATATAAAGACCCTTTTTTGGTTAAAGAACGGCGTATTCATGTACAAAACAGTTAAACTACATAACCTTGCTACTCTCTGAGGGTAAAATGACAATAGTTTCAGGCATTATTTAAAAGGATGGTATCCACAATAGCATTAGCTGCTGTAAAACTGCCAAGTGAATGAAACCATGCACAGGAAAACTGCTGAATACTTTATTGAAAGAGCTTGTAAGCTACTCATCCCTGAACAGACAAACACTATGGAGTAAGGTGAGGTTAGTGGGGAGGATGAGAGAATGAGGATTTCTTTTTGCTCAAGGTGATAAAATTTAGAGCAAAGGTGCTCTGTACTTTTGAATGAAATCTACCTGATGGTTTTGGGATCTCCAAATATAGAGGAGAGAGAACTGAGTGAAGGTGTGGTGTCAGCTCTTTTAGGAGCAGTGTATAAGAGTGATGGAGGTCAGCAGTTTAAAAATAGACAACTTCCACATGAGAGGCCCATTGCTGCTCCTTCCATGGATTTTAGTGCACAATCAGTCCTCCCCTTCTCCCACTGTGTCCAGAAACTAGCAAGACTATCCAGAAGAGCATTTAGCCCTTCCCATGTATGAGGATAAAAGAGGATCTCACTAACCAGGCGTATGAAACTAAGACAATCTCAGTTAATCAAATTTCCTGTTTATTCTGAGGGAAATGAAGAGCAAAATGAATCGATACATCTCACACATAAGTTTCATCTTATTAATTAAAAAAAAAATCAAAGTGAGACTTTTTATCTTTACATTTGTGTTTTCAAGCAAAAGTTTCTGAAGCAATGCCTGCATTATTGGGATAGATAGCCACATGTTAGCTCTGTCCATATTCCCGGGCAGCAGAGAACAGAGCCAGAGCAAATCTCAAAAGTAGGAAGACAGGACTGGACTTACCAACTGCGCTGAGCTGTTCCTGTATCAGCCACTGCTGACTTCTCCATGAAAGCCCCTGCATGTAATCCTGGAGACCTGTGGCAAGGTACTAATTTTTTTTGTGAGTTGTTTAATTTTTGCTTTAGACGATGATAAATTCTATATTTTGACTCTTTTTTTTTCCCCCCCCCAGGAAGTGAATGTGAACAAAAGGGAAAAGAAAAATTATAGGAGTGAGCATAAAAGAAATGTTGAATTTGAAATTAAATGAAGTTCAGATCATCATCTGCCACTCAGTTTCCCAGTACTATCCCTTAATAACCTTATTTTCTCTTTGCCTATTTGCTTCTTATCTATTTGAAACAGTTGTTTATCATTCACAGCCTGATTGGTTCATCATCTATTTCTAAAAGAAAGTGAAGATGATATTCCTAGGATCCAGTTAGTTTTTCCTTTTTTTTTTTTTTTTTTTTTTTTTTTTTTTTTTTTTTTTTTGGTTCCATTAGTTGATGAGAAACTAGGGAACTGGCATAAAACCCCCCAAGCATTTTCTAGCTCTAGATTAAAGATGGCCTTGAAATAAAGGGCTTGGAGCCAAATCCATCTTTCCCAAAGTTTAGATGAGATCAGATTTGGCGTTTAGGGGCTGGCAAAAAGCTCATTCCAGGCTAGCAAAGCATAAAGCCCAGGAAGAGCACAGCCTTTTGTTCCAAGTGAATAACTGAGAGACACTGAGGGCGCCGGCTGTCAATTTATCAACATATTCAGTGTGTAGAGTATTCTGGGCTCCTAAAAATCCAGAATTAAGCTGTAAAAAGTGCTAAAACACATACTGAATTTGAAGCGGTCAAAGAACCTCAAGCCTGGCACAGTGACCCCAAGAAGATATTGCTGTGTATGCCTACAACCATATTCATCTCCACTCATGTTATAATTCAAATATAGTCAGTAGGTCTGGTTTTACTAGGCAGTAAGTGGATGCATGTGTGCTCCAAGAATGAGAAGGTCAGGTTTGAAACAGCACTTTTGGGAGTAGTTAAGTAAGGGATGTTTTAGTTTGTGCCAGAGTATTCCCACATCAGCCTGTTTTTAGGCACGTTGCTGCTGTGAGGACTGGCAGCAGAGCTCCGTGTTAATCCACATGTATGAACTGAAGCCCTGTCCCAGATGTTTGTGTAAGGATGCTCCCACCAGACCCAGCAGTAAATTGGTGCTGGGCTGTTAGAAGTCATGATGGATGTCAGCAGCACTACTCTGTGGTGTGCTGTTGGCCACAGAAATACTTTTACTGTCCCGAGTAGTTTCAGGAGGGCAGTGGGCTGCAGGTGTTTACCCATATGTGTCAGTCTCTCCTGTGCAGAGGAGAATAAACATCATGTGCCAATTTCACGAACACCTAAATCTTGCCTTTGCCAGTGGCTCTTGCCTATATTTATTTGGCACAGTGCACAGGAAGTCTTTAAGGTGTTTTGGCATACATTGAAATGGGAAATGTTGCTGAGTTAAATATGAGTAAAATCTGATAACAGATCCACTGCCACAGCCATCTTCCCTTCAGGTGCTCTTAGGTGAAATTAAATATGGATAGGTTAAGATGTTCTTGCATCCTCAGTTTCCAGCCTGATCTGTAATGGCAATATTGTCTGCAGCCTGTAGGGTACTGGCTGAAGGACAGGATGGGTTCAAGTATCTGTGAGACAGAATGGGATTGTACTATTGCTTTCAGGATCTCAGTCAGATGTTGGTGTGACAGCTAAAGTTACCCCAGCAGATCATCTGTTGGGCATTGGGCATGCAAGGCCTGAGCTATTTTAAAACAAACCAGAATTGATGGCACAGTGACACGCTGGGCTGTGAGTGAGGGGGTTGGAGAGCATGTTCACCTGTGGTGTGGGTGGGATTGAGAGCCTTGGGCAGGTGGGGTTAGGGGATAAGGAGACAGAAACCACTGCTGCTGTTGCCACACCGTGGCCTGTCAGACATAATGAGGAGTGGCAAAGTCACCTTGTGTATGGGATCAGAATGAACTGGAATGACTGAGATGCACCACTAGTTCCTCATCTCCAGGAGTGTAATCTGTAGCAATTACTGAAATACGTCAGTTTAACAGATTGAAGTGAATGAAAATGATGTTTCATGCCCCAGGCTGTAAACTGTGGAAATGGGAGAGTTGTCACAAGACTGCTCAGCTGTGGTCCAGGCTGGTGCTTCGGATGCAGGACCAGATGAACAGCTGAGGGGGAAGCAACTGGTCCAGCCTATTCAAGAGAAAACAGCTCTTTCTTCCCTAAAGTGATAGATATTTCTGTTGAAGCAATCAGCAGTGAACCAGTTAATGGTATGACCCTTGAACGTGGGCCCTGAGTTTCTGGAGGAGCACCTCACAGCTCTTGCTGCAGATTCTGGCAGGGATCTGGGTGCACGAAGCTGTCCCTGAGAAAGGCAGATGTCTCTGAAGTTCCTCCCTGTGCATTCATCCCTTTGGCAGCTAAAGCAATTGTTTACAGGGAAAAGTAATGTTATTCACTTTTTTTTTTTTTTTTTTTTTTACTTCTGCGTTTTTTAACCCATCTTTTAATGTGATTTAACAGCTGGAGATGAGGAAAAGGCAGCACCAGAAGAGCAGCCAACTCTCTGCAGACAGACAGAGAGTGCACCGGGGACCACCACTGGTCCATGGATGACAGATGGGAACTTATGGTCTATAACTTAACAGATGGGTCACAGATCTGGTTTTTTACTTGAATGGAGAAAATCAAATGATTATGGGGCAGCTAAATAAAATCAGAAAGATCAGTGATTCAGTGTACTGATTCAGGGGGATGTAATTTGTGGGGATGAAAACCTTGTGGCAGTGACTAATGTGTAAAAGTCATGGCAAGAAAAGTGAGTATTTCCCTGGTTCATGTTCCTTAAAACTTTATTTCATCACATAAACATCTTTTTTGGGTTATTTTTGTGTGCCACTCACAATTTTATTTCTGTGGAAACCACAAATTTCCTTTAGAAAGTGGAATTCTAATTTATTGCAGAGAGTAAAATAAAGATGTAATGTTACATTTTGATGTGGCATGCTAGATATTCAGTTATATAATTGTATCTATTTCCCCACCCCAAATTTATTTTTTTTTTGCTTTACCACCTACCACTAAATTGACAAAATCAATGAGAATTTTTATGACTTCTATTGATCCCTGACCCTTTGTATTGCAGTGAGACATGGCACATTTGTGTATTTGTAATTGCTGATAGTGGGCTGTCTTATTTATTTCTGTGTTTCATGAATGCCTGTCATGGTGAGAGATACTTTTTGCTATTGTTGTCTTGAAACATACTCAATAGCACTCATGGAATACAATAAATACTCTGGTGACTGCATTTCTTAGTAGGCCTTCAAGAGCTTTCATTGTTTCAAAACAAAGCAAAAATAAATGGGATGTAACAAAGTCATTCCAGGTAACGGAAACCCCAAGAGGTGCTGTAAATTTCCCATTCCCATCTTCCCAGTTTGCTTATCAGGCTCTTAGACAAAGTGTAGTTTAAAGCACATCAGCTTTCAATGTATGTAGATACCTCTCTTTTACCACACTGTCATGGTATGGTTGAAGTTCCTCTGGGGGCAAGAATGGTTGCTTCTGTTTCATTTTTATTTTTGTTTCATTTTGCCTTTTCCCCTTTTTAAGTAATATTTTCTTTTCCTAGAATCAAGATGTTGAGTTTCTCCTCATAATTTTCCACCTTTCTTCTAAAGGTATGTTTTACTTTCAAATCCTGTTTTTCTATACCTAGATTTCTGAAGGAAATAAGATCTGTGTAGTCCTATTGTGTGTGCATATTTTGAACTTGCTCAATTTCAACCTCTTTTAACCAAACTTTGGAAACCTCTTAGCTCTTAAATTCCTACAAGATTTAGGAGAAAGAAGGCCCCTTGTAGATAGAAGTACTGAGAGGTTCACCCTTTATCAGACATCAGAATCCACAGACAGAGAAACCCCAGCTTTAAGTTTCATTAGTTCTGCTCTTTATGAAATTGTCTTTAGAAACTTTCAGTGTTGTCGCTTCAAAGATTTTTAATCCTGAAAATTGTTGCAATGCTTACTTTCAGCACAAAAAAATGGCTCCTGAAAATTACTGAATCATAATGACCCACATAAGTTATACATTCCTCTGCTGATTTATGTGAATTTAGCATTTCATATGATTATTCAACATTGTGTCATAATTTATGGAACGATTATATAAAAGAGGGAGGAAAGGAAGCCTTCAGGAGAGCACAGACATGAACCTAATAAAAGGAAACACAAGAAGTACTTAAAAAACTTGTTTAGTTAAAAGATGGCAGTGCTTGCAAGAAGAGAGCATCACACCTGACATGCAGTCATGTCATGGCTGCAGATTTATCACTGTCCTATGACTGAACGTAAAAAAAAACTTCCCATAGATATCAAGTAGATGTGTTTCACTTGAGTCTAACAGACCATTAATACCTTCTGTATCAGTCCTGAACATCACAGAAAACAGCTGGTCATTACTGCCTCTGTTGTAAGAGAAGTTAGAAATAGTTCATTTCAAAGCTCCTCTCTCAGATTTACCACAAATTGCAAAAGTGGTTATACTCAACAACTTCAATGGTACACTATTTTTGGTACTGGAATCAGAAGTCTTTTTTAGGAAGCCAAGTATCTTCTCATGCTGCTCACAGTATCCTTTCCTTGTATACAACTGGAAGTGTTTTTTTAGTGGCTGACAAGAGCGAGAGTCCTGTTGGATCTTACTGTGGCACATCTGCTCCTGTGCAGGTAGCCTCCATTCCAGACCCAATAGTACACATGAGAATAAAGAATCACAGCAATATGAGGGCTGGAAGGGATATCTGGATGTTGTCTGGTTCAGACTCCTGCTCAAAGCGGGATCAGGTACTCCAGGACCTTGAGTCAAATTTTTAAACTCTCCAGGATGGAATTGCCACAACCTTTCTGGGCCATCTACTCCAGTTGTACTCAGTCTTGCCATGAGGGGTTTTTTACTTACACTCATATTCATTCCCTATTTTCTTTTTCTTTGCTGGTCTCCATGCTTATGGTGGGCGATTTTGCACTGGGAGATTGTTCAAGAGCTTGAAGAAAGGTATCTAGAGCTAAAATCATATGTTTCTTGAGGTACTGTTGTTGCTTAGGCATTGCAGCTAGGATAAGTAACCTGGGTGGACTGGCCACAGTCACAAACTAGTGTGTTTCCCGGAGGGTTTCTGTGACTCAGAACCCTGAAGGAGCTTTCTTTTAGCATCATTTCTGGTAATTTCAGCATTGGTAGCTAAATATCCATGGGATGACATCAGAGCATTTCACATGAGAATGCACAAATGGGGCTTTAGAGTAGTTTTGATGGACCCTCAAATCTTTGTCAATCTCTTGACCTGCACCTCCAGAAGAGGAGTGAGCAGAGCAATTAATGATGATGGACCCTAGTGGAGTCTAAAGCAGTACTCTGTTTTGGAGGGAGGTGGGATGATTCTCCAGTCAGATCCATGTATCCTGGTAACTGTAGGGAAAGAGGATTTGAGCTGTATTTGTTCTTCATTCAGTTTAACCTGAAAACATTAGGGATGAAATGATGTTGATGGCAAACCTTACCCCAAGGATTTCATGAATACAGTGAGTGGCTCTACAGAGAGGAGGAAATGTTGTGATTACTCCCCTGAGAAAGCTGAAATAAATAAGGAAAACCAGTGTGCAAAATAAATCTTTGTCTGGACATAAATTGTCCACAGAAAGAATCAGCTGACCTGTGAGAGCAGAGGGTGTGAGTCCAGGTTAGCAATTACCTAAAAGTTCAGATATTTGAACTGCTACAAAGAAGCTTTGTCTGTACTAGTATGGAGAGAGAGGAAACATGGCAGTCTGACTAGGGTGTGAACAAAAGGAAGAATGGACAGCAAGTGCGGATAACCAAGGCCAACTAACTAAGCTTTCCACTGTGTTTGGTGCTTTTAGGATACTTAAGTGTATTGGCCTCCTGTTAATACAGAAACTGTATCACGGCTTGCACTCTCAGTTGCCTAACCTCTTAGTGGCAGCGCTGCTGTTGTTTACTGGCTAGGAATGTCTCTTGCGTATGTTTTTTAATCCAACAATGCAGTTTGGCAGCTGGAGGAAAAGAAGGGCAGCCAGCTCCCCACAGACTATGGACGAATTCTCCTTTGCGTGCGGTGGAAGACAATTGCATGTTTAATACAAAGCTGTGTAATTGAAAAGTCTCTTGGTTTTGGGGATGTGGACACTGGCAATCATAATCAATTGTTCCCTGAGTCTTTGTGGTTACATGGCATTATCTATCATTTGATTGTACGCTACATTGCAATGTGGGAAAATCTTCAGAGTGAATGGCCTGTAAAACTCAACATCCACACACACTGTGACCTGGTATTTGCTTGAAATTCAATATGACTACTGCCATTGTCATGTTAGGTTTATCAGTTTCTCTTTTTAGTAACTCTTGAAAGGTCATATACAGTTTGTATTGCATATTTACATTGAATTTTTCCATTTCTACATTGTGAATTTTTGTTTTAGAATCACAGAATCACAGAATGGTTTGGGTTGGAAGGGACCTTAAAACCACCTAGTTTCAGCGTCTCTGCCATGGACAGGGATGGCACTCATTAGATCAGATTGCTCAGGGCCACATCCAACCTGGTCTTGAACACCTCCAGGATCTATATTAAGTCCTTTTGATCTGCATTAAACACTTTTGATCTGTATTAAATCTTCAGTGAAATATTTTATTAATTATTCATTGATCGAGAGATGTGCTATCATCTTTTCTCAAATCTGATGCATTCAGATTTTTCAGTACCTCAGCAATTTGAGGCCCAGGAAAGCTCAATATAAATCCCTTTTTCTCTCCTGTTGACCAAATGCAGTAGTTCAAATTTTTTCTGCTGAAGAATGATATAACCTATCTTATGCAGGATGTTTGAAAGGATTAAGCAAATACATAAGCATAGCAAAAATCTGTATTTCAGTTTGTTTCAAACCCTTCTTCATTCCTTTTATATTTCACACAATCAGGCCTTGGAGCTACTTTCCAATGTTGGATTTGCCTTTCCAAGCCCACCTACCTTACTGGGAGCAGCTGCTGTGCCTCTCTGGATCTCCTCCCTTCCACTCAATCCATTGCTCAGGTCATTTTAGAAGGAGATATTAGATGGGAAAAGTTGTGGATATCTGCTGATCCAGCATTTTGTCACTATGATGGTGAGCTCTCCTATGCTTTCTGCTGGTCCTTAGGACATTGCATCCCAGTTTGCCTCATTGTCACAGGCACGCGCCTACCCTGAGCTTCCTCATGAGTGAATTGTTCACGTGCTCCACTGATGCCAGCTGGTGCCAACTTCAGCTGTGAGTGTGGGCATGTCCTGGTCTGAAAGTCTTCACAATGTGACACCCTCTGTACACCTGATTAAAATCAGTGCCTGTTGTGGCCAGACAGTATTTGGGGTCCTGGTCTAGTCCAGCCTGCAGGGTCCCCCCCCAAGTTGGATTTCACACACAGTTTGACTCTTGTCCATGGTGATGTATCTTCTTTTGCAGATTAACCTTTAGAAGGCAGTTGGTGCAGACTGTAGTGCTGATAACACACAGATGTGGGACTTGCTCTTTGTAGATTTGCTGTCTCTCTCTAGGTGTACTGAAGAGGAAGTCACGAGTTTCATATTTTGCTTTAAAAGCGGAAATAAGAGGCTGCTGCACTTTCTTCCGGGCCCAAGGCTGACTGGAAAGGTAGAGAATGTTTAATTTCCCACACAAACCCTGGCTGGTACATCATGTGCACTTGTGCTGAGTGACTGTTCCCTCCTCTTCCCACTGAGTTCAGCACAGTCCCTTCTCTTCCCATCATTTTAGGCACTCTGGGGCCTCTTTTGCGCTGTGAGAAGGGTCAATTCCGTTGTGAAAAAGGTAAACAAATGTCTATGCAATTATTCTTATCCCCTCTTTTATATAAGTAGAACTGCCTCTGGATCTTTCTAGTAATAATTAACAAAAGCCAAACCTTTTTTAATGAACTGGAGTAAACACCTAGACAAATCTTAACTCCCTGAAGGAAGGATTCAGTGATGAAGGGATTCCCTAGAGCCTCTCTGATCTGTGATATGTTATGTGATATGTGATATATGTTTTAATCCTTCTTATGGGGCATATCTTGAATGAAATGACACCTTTAATTATAGTACTGTTTGAAGGTATAGAGAGATGGGAGACTCTGCTAACAGCAATGGCATGATTTAGTTTTTACATCTCAGGTTTTCAGTATTCGCATAAACTTCTAGGAATTTCTTTCACAAAACACAATCCAAATATGTGAAGTGAAAGAAGAGAGCTGAGAAGTGATTTGCACAAAGAAAGGGTTCCTGCACACAGAGCAGCAAAACAAGACAACAGCAGCAGTGTTTCTGCCCAGGTGCACTTGAAAACTTCCACCTGTGCTCCTAATTCTTGGTCTTAGTTCTTAAAGAAACATTAAATGAAAGCAAACAAACAAACAAAACCCCCCAACCTCCTAAAAAGATGGATGTGCAAGGGAACACAAATGCTGGCTACCTCCTACTGGCAAGACTGATCATTCCAGTATCTGTGAGCCAAGGAATTAAAAAGAGTAAGTGTGAAGTACCATCTGAGTCCAGCCCCACTGTCCATAGGACAAGCCATTTCAACCAATTTATTACAACATTTTTGTTCTAAAGATTACTTTCTGTTGGTCTACTAGCCTATAGATGAAGTAGGCTATGGTCAGAAGGACAGACTTGAAGCACAGTTTGTCTCTTGAAGTAACTTACAGGTTGTTTCAGGTTGTACAGGTGATCTCAACTCTGATGAACAATTTTTGCTTTTGACAATGCCAAGTAATTGGGGTTTTTTTTCCTGATGATCATGCCCTTGATGCAAAGGCATAGTAGGCAGTGATAGGATGAGCTGAAGGAAAGCAAATTTAGAATCAATAATAGTAAGAAATTCTTTACTGTGAGAGTGGTGAGACACTGGCATAGGTTGCCCAGAGAAGTTGTTGATGTCCCAACTCTGGAATGTTTAAGGCCAGGTTGGATGGGGCTTTGAGCAACCTGGTCTAGTGGGAGGTGCCCTGCCCATGGCAAGGAGGTTGGAACTAGATGATCTTGATCCCTTCCAGCCCACACCATTCCATGATTCTATGACTGTCTCATAAAACTTGAATTACTAGTCTGTTGGAGAGCAAGGATTGAGCCAGGGGGTCTATAAAATGTTTTCAGAAGATGCAAGTAAAAATTATTTGGATCACCCCTGCATACATTTTCCCAGGTTATTCACTAAGTATGAGGGCAGATGCGCCCTGCCAAGAAGAAAAGATAAATATACAGTCGTATTTTCAGGTGTGTGTTCCTGTTGGCCATACTCAAGTGTTTGCTTTGTGAGCCCACTGTCATTCACACATTCCTGGTGTTACCTGTCACATGAGCGTCGGTGGAAGTACCAGTGTTCTTAACACTGTTTGCTTTTCTTCTTTCACCTGCAGGCAGCTGGTCCTTTGCAAGGGCAGCTGCTGTGTCAGAGCACCAGCTGCGCTCCCAGGTTGAGCCATCGCACAGTGAAGGCTGCCAGCTCTGTGCTCTGTTGCACAGTTCTCAAGCTTTTCTAGCCTGAGATCTTTACACTCCCTCTCTCCTTCTCAATTTCTGTCAGAATCTGCCCCTGCTCCATAGTTTGCATTTATTTGCATAAAATAGTTACTTTTACAACTGCTTACATAAATGCATATTCAATTTCCCTCCAGCTCACTCCGTGCATCACACGCTGATGTTTTAACACTCCTCACAGTCCCCAGCAGCACTAAAACAGTCATTCTCCATTAAAGTACTTTTCAGGACATGAGCTGAGGACAGCACAGTGGTGTTGCCAGCCTGTGCCATTGAAACACCACTCATAGTGCTGTCTGCTAACACTCTGGCTTGTGGCAGACATGGAAAGGTGAGTTTTTCAACTCACCTATAACAGAGAGGAGTGTATTGCTTGGGCTGTTTTAATGACAAAGAGGAGGACCTGAAAAATAAATGTCAGAATAATTGTGCTCAAAGAGAGAAAAAAAAAATCACTTCTGGCAGTGTTAGCTTAGGTTCCTAAATAAAGGAAGGAGAAATTATCATTTATTTGTTTTGAGTAAGTTTGTAAACCATGTAGTTCATTATTTCTGTGCAGACTGGTGAATGCATATTGAATGGGGAATGAGATTATTGAAAAAAAAAAAAAAGGGAAAAAAGCAGGGGCAGCTGTGAAAGCCCTGGTTTTTATCAGCCAGCTGGCAGTCATCTCTGGGGCACTGGCCAGAGAGCATGAGCTCTGCTGTGGAGGTGAAGTGCTGGAGCATATGTGGATGCAGATGATTTTTGTGGTGGTGTTTAGAAGACAAGGAGCAACCAGCCAAAGCAAGAAAGGAGCAACATGAATATGCTGCTTGTGGAGCAGTGTTTTTACAACATCCTGACTCAGAGAGGCATGATTTTGGAAGCCTTTGTGGCGGGAGCAGAGGAGCTGATGGACCCATAAGTACAAAACTACTACTTGAACTTTGGGTTAAAAATCCTTTGTAGCCTGTTTATCTCTAACCTGTTCAGGGAGAGGAAGAATCAGCTACATCCTCGAGCCCCCAGGCATACTGTGACCATATGTTGCAGCATCCCTCACTGTTCATGTCAGTTTTGACACTGAAACTCCCTGAAAACAGCTTTCTTGCTAATTCTAATGCTTTGTCAGCCCATAAAAATGGATTATTGCAGAGAGGGTTGGTGGAGCAAACAAATAAAAGGATGTCAGAACAATTTCAATCCCTGGATTTGGGGAGCAGTGATTTTAATAATGAATATTGATATTGAAAGTGAAAGGGGATATTTTAAAGCTGACAGGAGGCCATTTTCTCTTTTATAACTTGAAAAACTATAAACATTCCCTTATATATACTATCAAATTGATTGTTTTTACTCTGTATTTTTCAAGTTGTCCTTTATTGCACAATTTTGGTGGAAATAGGAGAATAAAATGTAATGCCCCAATAATTCTTCATCTTTCTCTGGCATATTTTCTGTGCCCTTGCTTTCAATTTCATCCACATTTCATACCTTGTATATGTAAGTGTATTTGCTCCTTTACACTTAGCCTGAGTTCAAATATTAAATAGGCCCACAAGGTTGCATTTTTGTTGTGATTACTCTCTAAGTGTCTTACTTAGGGAAGGCTTTTACACTCTTCAGTTTGCCTTGAGAATTTCTAGAAATTATTGATTATTTTTATGATAATCAGTTGGTAGATTTTCATATCCTCCTGTAAGCTTCTGTGAACAACTGAAGACACAGTCTGTATATCCAGTGATAAGTGCTGGTTAATATTAATATACACAGTGTTAATGTGCATTCACTTGCATAATGCCTGTATCTCATCACATCGATGATTGTAATCCATCACATTTTCATTTACAATTTTACAAGAGACACAGTTCCAGGTCCCCTGAATTTTGCAAAATTAGTTTGCTGCATCCTAATCTAAATGTATTGCAGTGTGTCTGCTTCAGCCGTCTGCAGCAGGGTAGCCCTGCAACGACAGGAAAGTTACCTGTGTCTGTCACTGCTGCTCGGAATGGCGTTTGTAGAGCAAATACAGAGAAACTGCTGACACTGTCAGGTGTGGAAGGGATTGAAGAGGAAACTGGAGGAGATCAGTTTTGCTCTACCATAGCCTAGCAGTCTGACATCCATACCACAGCTCTCTTCTTCCTTCCACATTCAGCCCAACTGGATCCAGCCTGGTTGGTATTAGCAGCAGCAAGAGGCAGCTGCTATCAAGGGTTGAGGACAGCATGTTCACCTACTTGGACATTTAGTACCTTTTGATTTATTTGACGGCACATCTGCACACATAATTATTCAGAGGTGGGATTTTTTAGTGCTGTTTTGTCATTGCAGAAGAAGACAACCATGAGATCAAACGAAACAACGTTGCTTTAGGTATTGATTTAGATTTTTTTTTTTGTATAGCCATCTGTTTTTTATAACTGTTTTATTTCCAGCCTCAAATATCTTTCATTCCTTCCAGTGCTCAGCTGGATGCATGTTTTTTGTCCCTGGTACTCTTTCTTCCAAGAGGCTGTTTGCTTCTCTCTCAGCCCTGAACATGTCTTGGTTTGAAATAGCCCTGTGCAATGTCCTCCTTTTAGCAGAGACATGGGAAAACTCAAGACTATATTAGAAATTATTTATGTATTTTTATATGAATACAGTAATGTGACTAGGAATTCAGGCTTAAGTATGATCTGTTATAAAAGCTTAGTAAACTTTTTTCATCTACAGTAAGATGAAACATTTAAAGGTGATGAATCTGTACTATTGTGTCCCCTGCTATTAAATCCTCCATTTTCTAATACTCTTTTGCATCTGTTTAGTGATATTATGTGTGCTATAGACCTAGGCTGATGTCAGGGCAGAGAACTGCTGCCCCCCAGCCATAGTCTTGTCCCATAAATCGAGCACATTTACCTCCAAGACAGATGCCAGCACATGCCATCTAAGAGATGCCTCTTAGCTCCCATCTCTGAGGGAATCTATTCTACGCAGGGCTACCTATAGTTTGAGACTAATTATGAGACATCTTGTATCAATTATTTGACAGATTTTGGATTACAGTACTTTTGCAATTGCATGTAAAAAGGTTTTTGAACTCTGTGCAATGCAGGAGGGGAGGCTTCCCACTCCCTGCTCATTCTGCAGCTCCTCATACCATGTGCCATTCCTGAGCCTCTTGTCTCTCTGCCACAAAGAGCCAGAGATGAGTAATGGAGAATGGAAAGGTCTAATCAGCATGGAGTTTGTAGAGTTTTAAAGTTCTAACTTGCTTTTAATCCCCATCAATGCCCACTTTGGTGACAAACCCTACAGCCTGATTGTCAAGGGGGAGCACGCAGTGGGTGGCATTGTGGGGGCTGTGGAAGGCTGTTGCTAAGGTGAATTTTAATTTTATTTTTCTTTAGAAAGTGTCTTCTTCTCTTTTCATGATTTCCCAAACACTTGCTTAATAATTGATCAGCAGTTTGAGGAAAATGCTTTATACTGCAGATTTCTAAAAATTGAGGTGATTTAATTTTATTTTTTTATTCAATCGAAATGCAAAATTAAAAAAAAAATCAATAATTGTCCATTTGGCTTCTGGATTTCTATGTAGTCATAACAGGCATCATATGGTAAGAGGAAAGGGATGGACAGACAGGCAGAAGACTGTCTCAGGCAACCATCTTATTTCCCTGTGACTGCTTCATGTGTAAGGGTCCCATGCAGCCAGCAGCCAATGCCAGTCACTCAGTAGTCATCCCACGTTTGGGAACACAATGCTGGCAATATATGGCTCTTTTGAAACGCAGGGTTTGAAATTCAGGGCTCAGAGGACAAATGGCACAACTGTTCTCTTTTCATGACTTCAGTCTCAGATAGGAAATATACCTCACACAGGATGGCAAAAGCAGGAAACAAGGGGAAAAACAGGCAAGGCCAGGGTATAAACTGAGCTTTGGGGCAGGGCTGGCTGATGGGTTTCCTTCCAGCAAAGTAAGCACACAGCTAGGGGAAGGTGAGGATTGGGGTTAACCAGAAGTGAGAATAAGCCTAGATGTACTCAAAAATACAGGATTGAAGGGATTACTGAATGTGGTTTTGCAGTTTGCCTTGAGACAGAAGAGGATCCAAATGTACCTTTAAGTTGCAGTTGCTCTGTGAGCATTGTAATTTCTAAGCAAGAAGTAAATGAGGAAAATTTTTGAGTTTGAAGTGATTTATTGAATTAATTTTAATATATTACACAAAAAGTTTAGGAGGCTAAACATAAAGGAATTGGAGATAAAGTATTTCCACTGATCAGAAGTTAACCTTTGCCTCTAAAATTTTCCTGTGAGAAGGTTTAAACCTTCAAATTTAGCTGTGTCTCAGAGCTTTCAAAATTCTCTTTGAAAGGATGTTTCTCTAAAGCTTTGCATTTTTTTCCATATTTTGAACCTGAAAGGTTTGAAAATATTTCCAGAGATGGTATTAAAAACAGGGTTAGCTTTGTATAACCATCACAAAGCAAAAATGGACTTATTATGGTCACAATTATCATGATCTGCCATATAGTTATACGAAAATGCTGTATGTGGTGCCATTCTTAAAAAGTTTGTGTGACTGGAAAAGTTCTTGTTCTGCAATATTAGGACAGTTAAATTAAGACTTTAAAGATAGAGTCTTTTATATTTTTAATGTGGAATTATACTTTTTGAATAGATGAAGGTATTTGTCTATGATTTCAGTTTATACATTTAATTTAATTCTTTTAGGAGTTGAGAACCATAAGTTATACACCAGACTCGGTCTCTGGGAGGAATTATCTATTGTAGAAAACAAAACCAGGGGACGTATCTGATCACTACAGAATGTGCTACCATTGCATGCTATGCTGGGTAGCAGGAAGAATAATTTGTTTGTACACTCATTCAAAATTCCCTTGTTTTCTACTTTAATTCCCTTTTTTTTGGTAAAACATCCACATATTTTAAATGTCTTGTTAGTCAGTTTATACAGTGTCAGGCAAACAACTACGCCATTGATGGCTTAAAGAGTGAGTCAGCTCTAGAGGACATATTTTTATCATCTCTGTGTTTGAGGTAAATCTCCAATCTGCTATTTTTAAGCATATCTCAAATACAGCAGATGTCTACATCAATTTGCGTGAATGTAATCAGTATTTCTGTGTGATTTTAATCACATCACAATTTCTTCGAATTTATCAATTATAGTTTCTTCATGCCTGTGACTTATGTGTATTCATATATGAAATTTATATCTGGATTATATTCATAGCATATTTTACATGCTTCTTTTTTTTTTCCTGTCAGATTAGCGTAACTTTAATAATGAAGTTCGGGTAAAGATCTTCATAGTTGTGAGCTTTTTGTAAATATTGGGAAGGTATTTGTTGTCTCAGAAAATGAATTCCATGAATGCTCTAGCTAGTAAACTTGTTTTAGAATACTCAAGACAAGTATAATGTGGTTATTAATTATGAGAATGGGATACCTTTATTAAGTGACACCAATAGGCTTAAAATTGCCTGAGAAACAAAATTAGATAATCTTATGAATAGTTTAAAATCTAAATTTGGTTTTTGAAATATGTTTTTATCTGCAAATTAAATGCATCCACCTCTTTCTCCCCAAAATACTGCCCCACAATGGGACCTACAGTTTATCTTTTCAAGAGAGGTTTGTTGTTGTGGTAGAAAGAAGATGGATTTCCCCCTCATTTTCAGATTTATCATTAATTGTGTTAGAAGTTTCATTGCTATGTAGAATCTGCATGCATTATTTGGTTAATATGGTGGGTAGTGAGGAAATAGCAAAGACATTAAAATTTTTTTGTTGTTTTTCCAGAGTGCAGTGATATAATTTTCTTTTGTTGTTTAATAAAACTCAGAGGAATGCACAGATGAATGACTTTAATACCCATCTAGCACTGACATTTCCAGAAGTGCCATATTTGAGACAAATCATTGGACAACAGGCTTTGCACTGATAATCTCAAGTCCCCAAAAGACATACCACTGGAGAAACATATACACTCCTCTTCTGAGGGCAAAGAGGTCTGGAAATCTGTTAATGAATCACATAAGAAAAGGGATTTTGAAGTCTTTTGACTGTAATAACATCTTCCCTGCTGAGAAGTTAATCATCTGTTGGCTCTCTTTTCCTCTTTTGAACATTAGTTTGAAGAGCTTCCCATTATTGTTTTCATCTCTAGCTGGGAAGATAACAAATTCTTTGACCTTACTATTATAGAAAAAGAAATATTTTCCTTTGCTCTCTCAAAACAAACAGACAAACATTTTTAAAGAACAACCTTCCCCCTCTGTCTGACAGAGTTATCACAGGGAATTTCAAGTCCATGCCCTGTATGAGTCCTTGTGTTAGGACATACTCATTAGCCGTTTTTCCCCTGAAAAAGGAGGATCCTGGATAAGAACCAAGGTTGCAATCTTGTATTATAGCATGTCACTGTTTCCTCATTGCCAATTTACTCCCAAACATAGTATTAAAACTATTCTGTGTGTACTTGCCTCAGTTTTATTGTAATTTAATACATATAATCTAGTATATATAATATAAATAGTGGATATAGATATAGATATAGATATAGATATAGATAGATATAGATATAGATATAGATATAGATATAGATATAGATATAGATATAGATAGATATACACACACTTTCCTTTTTATTTTGGCAGCCACAATGGTGCATGAAAAACTTGGATGCCTGTAATGTAGATAATGAGGAAAACATCAGTCAGCCAATAATGTTTGCTTTTTCCCCAACTAAAAAAAAGTGAGAGCCTAGTACTTAGTATGTTGAAATGTTATTTTTGTCTGTCAAGTGGTAATACTTTTACAGAGTATTAGCAAATTTTATCTCACATTTTTTTTTTGGGATTTACCCAAGTCATGTTAATATGAATACATCTCTTGCCTCAGTTGTTCTTGTACCATGATGAGAGAGACCAAAAGGAACATGAGCAGGACCATGCACACGAGTTGTAAACTGGCACAGATATAAAAAAATACTGGGTTACTTGGTGGGATCTAAAGACAAAATAGATGGATCAATATTGACAAGATAAAATGCTGGATCAATACAGACCAGATACACAATACCTGACTCACCTTGTGGCTACTGTGATCATGTGGCTGCTGTGTTTTTCATTTTTTTTAAAAAACTTATCCCAGGATTTTTAAAATTTTCAAGTTTAATTGACAGCATTAACAATTCTAATAAAAAGAGCATATTTCACCTTTTTCATTAACAAAGTATCTGAGATGTGTAAAAGGTTTCACAGGATTCTTGTTTTGAGCTGGATTTCATTGCAAGCTCTTTATATTAGGAATGTTTGAAACTTTGCTTGTGATGTGGGTCTATGGACTTGTAGCAAAATTTTTGCTGACTAATTTAGGAGAATTTTAATTAAGCCTGAAGGAATCTGAAAACAAGTAAAGGTGAGAATTGAATATTATGCTGTCCTCTTTCTTGGGGCAATTTTAAAATTCAGTTCTTCTGGGAACTTGCAAAGAAATGGTACAGTCAACATTTTTTAAAGGGGATACTAAAAAGGAAAAAAAAACATTTTGACTTGGGAAACTTGTACGATTTTTTCTGAGTGTTACTTTCCTAATAGTTTTGAAATACCTACAGTTTTTTCATATATCTTTTTTCTCATTCTTCTTGAGATATAAGAAAAGGGAAATACCTGCTTAGATTTCGTTGTTCTAAGAAAGAGACTCTAAGCTAAATAAAAGACTGTTTTCCCAATTAAGAACTAGAGCAATTTAAATTTTATTAACATGTGGGCCTAAGCAACCATTTTATGAAAAATCAGCTCTACCTTTTAGCCCATCCACTAAGCTCAGGACAAAATTCAGTTCAACCATTGCTGGCCATGGAGAATGGTGGGATGTTGTCATTGCCTAATGCTTTTTTCTGTCTGTGTTCAGCACTGACTGCATACAGGAGAAAGTTCTGTAAGGAGTAAGATCATCTAATTCATGAAGACCAAAACCGGTTAAAACAAAGAATAATTAGACAGAGGGTGTGTCTGTCACTGCTGCAACCTAGACACTGTGTAGGGCATCCTCTCCCATACCTTGGCCTTGTACTTATGGATGGCTTTTACTCAGCCAAGTAAATTCTCTCCTTTATTGTGGCTAAATTGGTTTTCAAGTCTTTCATATTTTAGAAACAGTGTTTGAGGAACATCTCTGTTCACATAGCCTCTTTTTGGGTTTGAACTGAGTAGGTGTCTGTGACAAGATATTACGCATTTTCTGTGGATGCTGTGACGACAAAGGACGATATCAGTTCATGGAAAAATTTGGAAACTATGAAGGTAGATGCATGCCTTAATTGTCACACAGTGAAAGACTTTTGTCACAACAAAGCTTTTAGCATCCAGCAGAGAGTTTATGCATAGTCTAATTTCTTATTAATCAGAAAAGTGCCGATTATATTATTGAGTGAAGTGGGATTCCAAAAATTAACACTGTTTAATTGCCTAGCTGGAATTGTAAACAGTTATCAGATCTTTCTGTTAGTGTCTTAAGTCCACCTTTAACTGGACTTACCATGTTTCTTTTCAGACAGGATAAAAATAAAAGCTGTGTTTGACTGTAGAATGTAGTCAGTGGATGGCTGTGATCTTAGTGCTGTTCAGTGGGATAATGGTTCTGCAGATGTTGAAATAAAGAGGTAGAATATCAAATTAACATGGAAAGAAAATCTGAAGGTATGTTTCTACAGTTTTCTTGTTAGACCAGTGCTAGTCCTGTTGGACCAGCTCTTTTGTTGCATTTGGTGGAAAGGGTCGATAATTTCCTTCTTAGCTTTCCTGGCTAGGAAACCTGGAGTTTACATTTGCTTGTGTGGCTGTTACCACACACAGGCATGACCTTGTGTCTTTTTTCTGAACTGGGCAATGAGAGATGTGTGAATAGGGATCCCTGGGTGGGCCTGCCTGTGTGTTAAGGCTCAGTCCAGATAGTGCCCTGGACCAGTTGTGAGCCTGAGAGCAACCTTTATCAGTGTCATTAATCAGCATTTTTTGTTGGTTCCGGCATCATTTTTATGGGCATAGGTCTTCCTGGAGCTACTCTTACCTGTTCCAGTGTGAATCTTCCTTACTGGAGATGGCAGAGAGAGTGGCAGAGGGCAGGGGAGAACAGAGGGAAATGAGCCACCTTTCACCTTCCTGGGCTCAGTGGAGACTCCGTGGAGGGTGCAAAGGACAGGGGAGTTTGTGCTCTGCATGCACTTACAGTAAGGTGAAACTTGATCTTTCAGTGAGAGCAGAGGGGATTTTGGGCTCGTGAACTTGCTGCCACTTGCCCTCCCAGCCACCCGGGTGGCTAAGTGCCATCACTTGAGCTGCAACTGTGCTAGGCTGTTTCTGGTCTGGTCCTCCCCTGTGGGAGGATGAGATTGCCTCCAGCTCAGAGTGAGCAAGTTCTGGAGGCATTTGAAGTCAAACTGGACATTTGTCATTGTCATCTAACCACTTGCAGATACCTTTAACTTCAGCACTGAGGATGGCTGGGCGCCAGTTATTGCCTTACCTGTGAAGACAGACCCGCGATTCAGAGATAAATAGAACAGAGAGTCCACTTCTTATCTGAGTAAGTGGCAATATAGAGCCAATTCTATCATGGACGTGAATCAAAAAGTATGGTAAATTCACAGTGGAATAGCCCTAAGGAAACTTTAACACAGACAGAGAATAAAACTTTCAGGAACTGAGAATTTTCTTGCACTCTGACTTCCTCTCCTCACACTATATCACTACATTTCCATCTGCCCTCTAAAGTCCTGACATTTCTGAAGCAGTGTTTCATCTATTGTAAAATACAATTTCTTTTCATTCATAACACTTCCCAAGGAAGTAATAGTTTTTAGTTTTTTTGTATTTCACACTTGTGAGTTTTTTCAAAATAACCAGATTATTCTGCTCAGAAGTTTTAAAAGTTAAAAGTTTTTTGACATTGTGCATTATACTGAAATTGCATTTTTGACTTTATGTTTCAGTCAATGCTAAGATACATCTTTAAGGGACACATTAAAAATAAAGTATTTTAAAATTAATTAAAATTTATATTTTTTTCAAATTGGGAAGCTATTTTTATAGGATTTTAAAATACTTTATATATATTGTTTTTATATGCACTGTACGTTCTTGTTTAATTCAAGATGAAAATAATTCTTTATGTTTAATTTCTTTGCATGCAGTGCAAAAAAAACTTTGTATTTTTAATCTCCTTACACCAGAAACTTCAAAATTTGATTCATTATTCTTGATGAAACTGTAAACGGTTGTGAGCCTCATAATATTCCCGTATTAATAAATTTCAATAAAAAATTGAATAGCTAGCAATACTGTGCAACTGTATGAAGAAATCCATTGTTGATCAATAATCAAAGAATTGATTGAATCTTTGATTCAAGTTTTCTGGTAATGCACTTTAATTTTCTCTTTTTTGGCTGTGTTCAGTAACTAGCACATTGCATAGCCCTGAGAAAGTCTGAAATCAAATCCACCAATGATGACAGAAAATTTATATTGCTGTCAGAAGGCTCTGTGCTGGACTCATCAGGAACAAAGTGTAAGGTCTCCTGGTTGTGCCCCACTGGTCAATCTGTTTGCAGTTACCAAATAAGAAGAATGCAGTAGCTTTTCTCACATTTATTATTTTTTTAGTGGGGGCACAAACCTGATGTGAATGCTAATTAAGGGCACACCTGTGTCTGTGGTGAATTGTTTTATCTTCTCTCCTCAACTGTCCTATGGCTACTGTTACAGTTCTGGTGTTTTCTGTTGACCAAAAGCAACCCTGGCCACATGGACCACTGCTTATTTGAGGCTGTTTCCCAGAGCATCTCAACTGAGATCCCTTCGCTCGCAGTTCCTGTAGATATTTGCAAAAAACTTTCACATCAGCAAGTATTTATGTACCTTTGTTTGGACAAAATACGTGTTCTGTTTTTTTCCAGAAAGAGCAATGGTCATCTGGTGTTGCTCTTCATGAACAGATTCAAATTGTAGGTTTATATATTTTTGTCCTGTTTTATATGGAAAGAGGACACTGAAATAAGTTCCCAGAATGAAGAAAATGAACGTGGCACATTTTCTTAGTAGTTTTCATGTTTCAATGTCAGTTGGAAATGATAATTTTCCCTCCTACAAAAATATATTCTGAAGTTCTACAGGGAAAGTTTATGTTATCTTTTGAGCCATCAGTCACTGATTATAATTTCAAAGCAGTACTAATAGCTATTGGCACTCATTTCATAAGGAGTTTGACCACAGGGGTTCTGGCTAGGGATGTACAATTAATCACTGGGTACTGTTACAGATGATAATTCTATGTTAAATCTCAGCTTAGCAAGAACAGAGTTGAAGATGTCTTTGTGTCTTGGCAATGATAAAGGAACCTTTGATGAGTATTATATTTTTCTCTACCTCCAGAAGAAACACCAGTGAAATGAACATTTGAAATATGATATTAGTGAGACCGAAGCAGTCATGCCAGTGGGCTGCATGCAGAGACCCTTAACAAATCCTGCTGGTTATGAATAGTGATTCAGTTACATAATATAAAAATGTCTTAGCAGTTAGCCAGTGATATTATCCTGCTGAAGTAATTTCTCATTCTTTAATACAACATTTATAATCTTAAAATCTGGAGTGCATTTCTTTCCCATTTTTCCTCCTATCATACACTTGGGTGAACCCTGAAACGCAATCATAATTTTTGGTACTTCTGAGCTACACTCTCCTTCTCTTTTACAGCACACATATTGCACTAGCTTTGCAACTCATGGTCTTCAGGGTAAGTCCCAGGGCATTAATTCCTGGCCAGTGATTCTATATTAGAAAAGTGAGAAACCTCAGAGATTGCAGTGCAGGCTGCCAGCCTCCGCTTGTCTCTCTGTGAGAGACCTCCAGGGTAACTCTTGCCCCCACAGCCTGCTGTTTGCTCAGCCCAGGATTCTACTGCAATACCCTGTTTTAAGAGATTTCATTTTTTTTCTCACCATCTGCCAGCAGGTGAGTGAAGGATGGTGGGGTCAAGTGAGAGAAGATCAGCTGTGCATGGCACAGAAGCAGATTTCCCAGACTGTGCTGGACAGCTTGTACAGCACTGCTTTTCCCACCAGCTCCCAACAGCTCAGTGATGGCTCAGGGTGCCCTGCCCATGAAGGCTTCAGAGCTGAAGTACATCATGATGGCCTTTGTTGTCCCTCTGGCTCGTGCCCTCAGCACTGACAGACCCACTAACTGGTAAGAGCACAACCTCTGCCTTAGGATGGGCAAAAATGGATCAGTTTCCTGGGTTTCTGTTTGCTTGTGGAGGCAGCATAAACATTATTCTCCAACATAAACTCAGTGCCAATTAGTGGATGACATCTGTACCCTCCTCACTGACCTCAACCTTGCAACCAGCACCTTACAGTGCAGGGTTGGTACTGATCCACAGGGTTTTCTACAAGAAACCCCAGGAGCCAGGGAAAGGGACCTGTGCCTCCTTTGGGCAGCAGGATTAGACATCACAGCAACAAATTTTTCCCAAAGAAAAAGCTCTTAAATAAAACTCAGCTAAAGACAGACTCTGCCTGGGTTCTGTCCTTGGTCTTCCCTTTTGAGTCAATAGAAAATGTGAAGTTTCAAATTTCTGGCTGTCTGGGCATGACAAAGCTTGCTACAGTTCATACGGCTGCTCTTGCGGTATACCAAAGTCCTTCTTAAGCAACCAGATCAGCTTTCATTGGGCCCAACTTCCACACTATCAGGAGCTGGGCTAGACCCATTTGGCAAAGGTGTTAAATATGACAGGACTGTATATTGTCAGTATAGGTTTGCATAAACAGTTTGAAAATCAGAAACTTGTGCTTAGGTGTTCTGAAAATTTTCCTCAGAATTAGGAGAGTCTTCATGTTATGACAAAATTTGAATGATAAAAATGGAAACTTGCTGGAAAGGAAGCACTTTGTTCAGATTGCCTTTTTTCAGCCTCATTGCAGAATCCCTATGAATTTTAATTTTCTCAGTCTGAGTTGTCTAATAGTTTTGAGAACTTCATCCACTTTGCAGTACATATTCTTATTCATCAAAAGGAGGAAAGGTTTTCTGCCTGGTTTTTTCAGCGCTTTCTTAAATCCCCATGTGCACATGCCAAATGCTGAGGCATAATTATATCATCTCTACGGTATTTTAATCTCCATATAATTTAATTAAAATATTTGCTGTGGATTTGTTCAGTGATAATGGAACATAGGGCTTTGCATTCATTTAATGATTTAAATGAAATCAAATTCTGTCAAAACAAGAAATGATGTTGCCTAATGGATTCTGGGCACAGATTAGCTGATCTGACTAGGCCTGTTTCCTAAACAGTTCTCCTGTTTTCTAAAGAAATTGCAAATCCCACTGGTAATTCTTGGGATATTCCTGCCATGTATATGAGCACAGACAGGCAGATTGTTTGCCTCTTCACTGATTCATTTCTCGATCTGAAGCTATTTGATTTGCATTCAAATAGCAACTGGCCTCATACCCTTTTCTGAAAGCAGCTCACTATCCACAGAAATATACTTCTGTGCCTTAGTCTTTCCTCATTTTGCTCAATCTCTTCTATATGTTGAGTAACATAGTCACAGTCTGTTCATTACAGGCCCTTTAAATTGCCAGTACTCCTTGGATCTTCCTCAGTCAGTGCACAACAATCTTTCCAAAGACTGGGTAAAGTTATCATCTTCCCTTGTTAAAAGACAACATGTGTGGAATGGGTTGCATGTAGGGTTGCTGAAGTTATCTACATGGTCTGTGGATTAAAACAAGTCCATGTTCAAAGACTCAACTCCCATTGGCAGGTCTCAAGGTACATCCCTCCCTCCACTGGCAGGAGAAGCAATTTCAGTAGTTCTCTCTCCCCTTTCTCCTGCAGGACAGGTCAAACCCCATATGAGGCTAGATTTTGCTCCCCTTGGGACTATTGACTGTCCATTTACCCTGGAAAAAACAGTGCAAATTTTCTTGTTGACAACAAAAAAAAGAGAAAGTTTTTCTGAAGTCAGTAGTATCTTCTCCAAAATCTGGTGCTCTTTCTTTCAGTGACTAACACCCTGCTGAATATTTCCACTTGTTTCCAGGAGCCTACTTGCAAGGTGACATTTGACTTAATGTGATTAGTGGCCAAGAGAAATAAGGAAAAGAACTATATCCTGGACAAGAAGATACGTTCAATGTTTTAAATATCACCTTAATTTATTTCCCAAGGATTTCTTTAAATATCAGCTTTGGATGATTGATTTCAACCCCCTTTTCTCCCAGGCAAGTTCCTCTCCTGTGCTTTGGAGTCCCTAATGGTCTTATCCTATATGGTGCAAGAAGTCACATAATCATAACCAAGGCAGTAATTGAAAATCCTTGATAAAGGTCTTTTTCTGGCAGCCCTTTATCTTGTGGAGTCCTCTGACAACACTGAATGGACATTTCATGCCTACATGTCACTCCAGCTAGTCTTGTGGCTCAGTTAGCTCTGTCATGTGGGGGCTCTTTCTACAGTAGGGCTAGTACAAAGTTCATCGGAAAGTCTTTGAGATGAATTGACCTCTGCTGAAATAGCCATTGAGCTGCAAAAGCCTATTTTTAATCCTGTAAGTGGAGATAAATGTTTCCATCCAAAAATGGTAGGAAGGAGTAAGAAACCATGAAATGTGTAGTGAATGTTAAGCTTTTGCAGGGAAGAAGCCCAAAGGAGCCTACAGAATTTGCAGTGAATTGGTCTAGGAACTCTGGATTTTAAACCAGAAAATTGCTTGTGGCAGTGAAAAACCTGATCACCTGACCAGCTTTATCACCTACAGTGTGGGTGTATGAAGCAATAGGAACATTTTCCCAGTCTTGCCTGGGGTGTTGGTACAAATCAGTCTGAGCGGGACTTTGGCTTTGTAAATGCAGGCAACTGTCAGTCTTCGGTGGGGGAGTTGTGCCTCATAACAACGTGTGGATGTGGGAAGTAAATCTGTCACCTGTCAGCCAGTCTGAAACATGCATAAGGTTCCTCACTTAGCCAAAGAACGCTAATTGCACACGGTGAAAATGTGTGGCATTTAAAAGAAATGTTAAGCAGGTATTTATGGGAAAGTTAAGCAGAGAGTGGATTCTGCCCCTTGAAGAAGAATGAGAGATGGTGATGGAACCAGGCTACAGAATAAAGCACGCTGATTGTTTTTTTGACAGGCAAAATTACTCAGATCTTGGTGGAAAGCATTTCAGCATTGCAGGGCAGCAAGAATTTTCTTTGGCAGCTCAGTGTGATACACATCACAAATGAATATTAGCAATAATTATCAGGTTTGCATTCCGTTAAGCAAAATTCCATTTTTTGTTCTCATTGCCTTTTCACACTCACACATACTCATTTTACAAAATTATAGATCTTCATGGAAAATACTGGATGTCAGGATGAAAGTCTAAAGAATTATCTGATATTTCTATGAAAAAAATTAAATCAGTTAAAATATTCAATTTTCAGTAATGACATGAGCAGGCAATCACATTTCTCTTACTGCTGAATTTTCTGCAAATCACCTACATTCAGACCTCGTTGGCTTTTCAGGTGGGTTCCATACAGGAAGTGTACATATGATGCATGTCATGACCCTGACAGACTGTGTTCTACTGTGTCCCTTTTGCGTCTGGCATTTGAGCAGCTAAAATCCTCTGGGGGGACCACAGTTTGTGCTCTGGAGGATTCTGCCCTGCTTGGTGTTCTGGTTTGTAACCAACACCTACCAAAGCAGCCTGGATACTCTTTCTTTAATTTATCCAACATTTCCTCTCTATTGTCTTGCCTGTTTTTCCAGAACAGGCCATTTGCATTAATTTGTATCCATTTATAGGGATTTATTAGTCATGTGTATTATTCTGCCATATCCTGCCAGTTAAAATCTTTGTTCTGGCCAAAACCTGATGACCTCTCTGGTTTATTCACAGTGTTTTCTCTGGACTGACACACTTCTTCTCCGTCCTTCAAGCCATCATCAGTGAACTTGCTGAGAAGGCATGTGCCCCTTCATCCAAGGTATTCAATAAGTTAAACAATACTGGGCTCAGTATAGAACCACTGGTGATAAGCCTTCAACAAGCTCCTGCGTCACTGATCTCAACCGTCTGGGATCTACCACTCAGCCATGTGGTGTATTTACCATGGATAATTTGTTAAATTTTGTAGAATTTTGCCATCGCTT
Organism: Chamaea fasciata; assembly: GCF_029207755.1. Lineage (NCBI taxonomy): Eukaryota > Metazoa > Chordata > Aves > Passeriformes > Sylviidae > Chamaea > Chamaea fasciata. The sequence continues at coordinate 38,912,930 of NW_027094086.1, read as the reverse complement.
GTAATGATTGATAGATTGGAATAGGAAGATTGATACCAAAGCTGCAAGCCCAGTCATGTACCTTCTTGCAGAGTGCATATTGATTAGTTGCAGAGGAAAAATGTAAGAAACGGCCTAAAAGATAATTTTAATTTTTTTTTTCATCAGTTTAAGGTCATTTATGGTTTAACTTTTAAAATTAAGCTTTTAAAATTTTAACTTTTAAAATTGTTCAAAATTTTAAAATTATAACTTTTAAAATTTTAAATTACAGGTAATGTATCTATAGTGATCCAAAGAGGTATTTTTCATCCATTTTCCAAAATTTATTGATTTGTTTATTTGATTCTCCATTTCTGGCTGAATCAACTGTGACCAACTGTAAAAAATGCTGTTGTTATTTTGTCATCCAGGCAATTCAGAGAAGTGAAACTGCCTGGAGTTGGTATCATTTTTCCCCTAGAGACTGAAAGTGTAGGACTTAAGTCAGTGCTTCCAAGTAGTGATTTCATGAATATCAGATTTTTTCCCCACTAATTGCAGCATGAATTATGTTCCAATGAAGTCACTATGACCCTTCATCAAAGATTATCTCTGCATCATTTCCATATAGTTCAAAGAATGGAAATGTCATCACAGGCATTATTGTAAAGATTAACTCCAGGTAGAGATTCAGCCCTATTTTTTGATTTCACTTTGTTGGCAGCTTGCCTTAGCACTTAGGGAGGCAAAGGTGGCTGTGGAGTGCCAGGAATGGCTCAGGACACCCAGGGGTGGAAAGCATCCCTGGTCTCCTCTGGCTGCAGGACTGAATGAGGAAAGGGAAATATTCCTCTTTTCCACGCCTTTGGCAGTGTACTAGAGTACTGCTTTGTACTTTGGCTTAGTACTTAGTACTTTGGCTTCTACTGGTCACATGGTCATTTTTATGCTCCCTAAGGTGATGAAAACACCCAAATTGCTAAATTCTCCGCTGGTTTTCCCTATTGCAATTTTAGAACATAGATAAACATAAGATAAGGGATTGTCAGTACTTGGCCATGAGATTAAAATGCAGCACAGTAAGAGAATGGCACTGGCGTCAAAGTGCTGGAATTGCAGTAGACACTTTATAATTGTCAATTGAAACGATGCCTTCGCTGCATTATGGTTACTTCCCTTTCAATTGCTTATTCAGATTATTAAGTATTAGTACAATTTCTTCAGTATGAATGTGCAGCTCTTCCCATGATCTGCATGTTCAAACAAAGATGATTCTTTATGTATGTGCATAAAGCCAGGTGCCTCTTCCTCTTGGAATGAATATGTAACCAAACATAAATCAGAATACATGCAGGATATCTAATCAAAACAGATGTTGAGTCAGTCTAGGAATGAGAAAACCATATCCCAAGGTGGCTTCCTATATTGGAATGATGATTCACTCCTAAAGATTGGCTGCTTTCATATGTGATCTTCATTCAAGCTGATGAAAAAGAACAGAAATACTAGCATTTGTGGGCAATGAGATGCACTTTCCCTTTGGAAGGATTTATAGAGTACCAATCCTGAAGGGAATAAAAAAGGGTCTAGGATGAATGATGTTTTTATCACTTACAAATTGTGTCCCAATGAACCTCGATGACTTATTCCTGTCATAGTGTAGTATCAATTTCTTTCATACAATGATTGAAAGGCAGGATAGCAAAGCTATATTGCTGATGGAAGTAGGAAGGTCATTAGCTAGTCCATTAACCAATCCCTTCTTTCTAATATCTAACACAAACAGCCGTCACAGAAGATGGTAGAGGTTCCTCCTAGTATGTGAGTGATGTGGGGTCTTATCTGAGTAAAAATTGCTTTTCCTCCACCAAAACCTCCAAGTAATTATTACAGTAACATGTGTACTTTTGTCCTTTTATTGAATACAGCTTCCTTCAGACATAGCTTCTCTCATGTCCCTGTGACGTACTGCATCAGAATTTTGCCCACGTCTTGTTCGTGGTCTTGCCAGACCTATTGCATAATGCCCGTTTTACACCATTTGTACTCCTACAACATTGCCCACAGACCCCAGACCAAGACCAATGCTGACAACCTACTGTGCCATTGCTGAGCACTGTAACAGCTCTCAGACTGAGCTGAGGAATTTCTGATATCATCTGAAACAACAATAAAAGGATGCAGTTTACAAAAAAATCCCCAAACAAACAAAAAAAATCATGTAACAATTGCACAGCTTGAAAAAATCGTCTTGTTCCAAGTATATTTTTAAAATGAAAGCATTTCAAAAAGAATTAATCATGTTATCTTCTGTTCTTTTCAGTTTGTCTTTCAAATTTCTACTAGTAAAATAAAGTTCTTTGAAAAATCAACAGAATCCTCTTCATTAATTTTTTATTTGTGCCTCTTTAGGACAATTTTTTTCAACCTAAGTTACACTTTTATATAATTTTTGATAACGTTGTATTCTTTTATGTAAGATTAACTTTAGATTTTCAAGAAAAGTTGCTCCAAGTGGGCTTGGATATAGACAGATCAAAGCAGTGTCGCTAAAAGGCTTTATTTTATTGAATACATCATTCTTCCTCCATTTATAACATATTTCTATAAATATTTCTATGAACTCAGGATCTGTTTGATCTTTTATCAGTGTTGCAGGTAATTTATCAGCGGTATTAGCCATTATATGTAACCTTGATAGAAGAATATAGGAAGAATAAAATAGAATTACATTTAAAAATCTCTAATTAACTGATAAAGACTGAGATTGTGGCTTCCAGTTCTAAATTCAAATAACAAAATGAAAAAATAGAGTCATCTTTTGTTCCATTGTGACCCATCCTTTTCACACATTGATAGAACATTGTATCTCTTCTGAATGTTTGCATGGCCAGGATTTGTCTCTTGGCAGACACTTGTGTTGTGACTGTAAATGCAAACCAAACTTTTCAATTGTGAATTATACTAAGTTTAAATGTGCGTGAGAACTTGGTTATGAAAAGATTGCATTAAAATCATCACAGAGTGTATAAGAGTTACAGTAGAGGTTACCTTATTCCTATAAAGATGCACAGATTCCCTCAAAATCAGTGATTTCTTATGTTTGAGAACAATGTGCTTAGATTGCATCCCTGAGACACATTTGCAAAGGATGAACTTTGCCTATAGGTCTCCTACAAGTCTTTGATTTTCTATTGTTCTTTCAAAATGTTGAAAGTCTCCTATTGAGTTTGGTATTGAAACAAGAAGAAAAAAAAAGGGCATCCTCCCTCCTTATTACTGACTTAAGGAGAGTTGGCACACTGTTAAATTTCATGCCATGCCCCCTGTGTGGCAGATTTAATGGGAAATGACTGTGTTTTTTTCCTGGTATCAAGTTGAAAAGCTGGCAAGCATTCATAGCACTGAAAAACCTATCAAGGTTTGATGAGACATCCCTTCAGTATTCCTTATTGTTGGGGTTACCTATAGCTTGGGGTAAATGCAGGCACACTCTGCGTCTGTGGAAAGGGAACTCCATGCTCAGCCTTGCACTTCAAAATACATCAGTGTCAGATCTTTCCTTGTGTCAAACCCTCCTTGTCTTTCTCAACAGAAGATGCTCCGTTTTCTTTTGTGAGACCACAACATAAACCCTGGTTTCCATCCCTGAGTACACCCTCATCTGACAGCTGCACAAACAACCATCCTGGAGACACCTACAGGCAATTTACTTCTCTTTTGCTGTCAGAGTGTCTTGAAAGAGAGGTGTCTAAATTGTCCCCTTCCATTTCCTAAGTTCTGTATTAAGCTTCATATCCCATGTCCACCCCAATTTTTTACAGATAGGGGCCTCAATTTCTTGCTTCAGTCAGCAAAAGTAAGTACCATTTTCCTTGCACTGCTCACCACTACAGGTATTTTACAGGGATCCTGCTTAAGGGATTTCTTTTTTCATTCAGAAAAGTGTAGTGATGGTGGCCTCAACATTATCATCAAACCTCTGTGCTTCCTTCAAGTTTTCTGAAAGCACCAGCTGTGTTTGGTTGTTCAAGTGCTTTGTGATCCAACTGTTTTAATTGCTCAGTGTACATTTTTCCCCTATGCTGTGCATTTTCCAGGACTCACTTGAAGCTGAGGAACTGACAGAGGTCTGGTTCCTTTGACAGCTGAGTGCTAACAGACTAGCACTCTACAGCGTGAGATGTGGCACACCACAGGGATGACAGATGGCTCCTGCAAGTCCCCAAGCCAACCCTGTAAATACTCAAACACCTACATAAGGAGAGAAAAGACAGGGAAAAAAAAAAAAACCACAAAAACCAAACCAGTGGAGAAATTGTACACTGAGAGATGGAAAATTAACTTATCTTCTTGCTTAGCAGAAGTGAAAAAATACTAAACTAAATTAAAGGATTAGTGGATGTCAGGGAATGGCTCTCTGAAGACCATGCCAAGCTGCTGAGCAGTGACAAATTTGATAGTGCTGGCCTATGTTTTAAGACAGAAGATGAAACAGATGTTGCTGGAAGACTTGGACTTCAGTAAGCTCTTTGTCTCATGCTGAAACAAGATATCCCCTGCTGATACTGATAAAAGCTAAACTGAAACCCTCTTGGTGATGATGGAAGCATCTGAGATGGGCACCTTTGGTGTTTGTACAGAGGAATCCCTGTCTGTGGTATTGCAACATCAGGGGTTCAGCTCAGAACTCCTGGGGTGAAGAGCAACAGCAAGTATGGGACCTGAGCAATCCACAGCTGAATAACAATACCTGCTATGCTGGTTGCTCTAAAGACACAATGTAGGAGCTTTCCTGTGTAAAGACTCCAATCCCACTGTGTTTCTCCATCACTTATTGATAAGGATATAGGAATAAAGGAGGAAAACATGACTGCATGCTCTTTCAAGCTACCATGAAGCAAGTAGATTGAGTATAATTTCTCTTCCTCAGCTTATTTTTGCCATGAGAACTGATAGCTGCAGGACCTTTTGGTTGTGTTCATTTCAAGATAAGGTTGTTTCTGTAAAGGATAAACACCCTGCTTCCATCTCTCTTCCAAGCAAAATTGTTCTTACAAGAACGGCTTATTGCAATATATTGCTGTGCTTATTTTATTCAGGCTTTGGTACTCAGGCAGAGATTATATCAAAAGTTGAAACCAGATTAATCTGCTCTGAAATATAAATACAGGAAAAAATACAGCCCAAATCCATTTTTTTTGACAAGGTCATGTTTCTAATCTCATGGATATTTGGGATGGCATGTACATAAGTTAAGGCTTTTGCATTTCAGACCTGCTAAAATGGGCAGGTCTAGTGTGACTCCATCAGAAAAAGCAAACATGAACCTTTTAACAGGTTTTCATATAAGTCCCTGAGAGTGAGTGAAAGGGGAAGAAGAAATGATTGCATATTAACCTGTATGTATAAGATTATGCTCTTATAGGGTTGGAGGAAGTCAATTCTACATTGATTTTTCTCATTGATTCAATAGATTGTTAGTTAAAGCCTAGAAGAAGCAGGCAGAAGTGGCTGTTGCACAAAAAAAATCTTTGCATATAAGAATAAAAGTATTATGGTCTATGAAAGATGAGAGAGGAAGACAGAACATAAAAGTAAGAGATCTTTAAAGGCAGAGAATTTGAGGTGGTTGCAAAAATGAAAATCTTAAAGAGAATATTACTTTCTGGGTTTTCAATAAGTCATTCTGGCAGTGCCTGTGGGACTGTGGGCACATCTTACCCTACTGCCTTTATCCTGAAGAGTCTACAGTTTAAAGCTCATCAGTGGCATTTGTAATTTTGAGCCCAACCTGCAGTCAGCAAACACAAGTGGTGAGAAGAGCTTAGTGTTGACTGTTGCTCCTCTGTGGCAGAGAAGATGGAAAAGTCAGATGGTCAGATCAGGTCTTCTTTTTTTAAAGACCTCTTTATTCCAAAATGTTAGTTATCCCTGAAAAGGTAAAAAAGCTGAGAAGTAAACCAAACAAAAATCTTAATGAGCTGAGAAAAAAAGTTGTTGTTTTTGCTGGCTGCAGATGAAAATCATTAAACTAGTTTTTCTTTCTGAAATGGACTCAAAAGAAACACCAAACCTTCAAAAATTCCTATGGGACAATGGAACCTGCATCTGTCCAGACCTATTTACCCATTACATATAGTAACTCTGTAGTCGCAGCACCATTGATATACACGAAATCTCAGACACCATCACACTGTAATAATGGATAATGCTGACATTTTAATGGAAAAAATTTGTAGCCTCACAGCTGGCTTTTGGGACACAACATAGCAGAAGTGGGCTGCAGGCTCTGACCTTGAAACTCTGCTCTTGATCTATCATTAGCACAAATTGTGCCTGAGAGGTTTGGGCCTCAGACAACCACCAAGAGACCCCAATTTGTCTCATCAGATCCAAGACTTCCAGCACTTTCCCTCTTCATGTTGTGAGTGAAATTCTTAGTCATGTTCTTCTTTACTGTGGATGTAACAAGTATGTACAGATTTCAGCTACACCAGCCCACATCAGTAACTTCAGTTTACTGTACTCATTTTCTATTTTGATTTCTGAATAAATGGTTAAATCATACTTGGGAGGGATATTTGTATCTGAAAAATTAAAGATGAGGTAAGCCCATCAACTTGATGGATTAAAAATTAGAATGAAAATATGCAGAGGGATGAAAATGATTTTGCTTTTGTTCAGAATAGATGAATTGCAGATCCTTATGCTGAGGCTATTAATTCATTATTTATCTCCATTTTTGGAACACTGAAGGAAAACGTGGGGAAGCCTGTGGATATCTTCCTAAGGAAAATGGATGAATCTAAGAGAATGTGGGAAAGGCATAACTAAGAACAAAAGCCTGTCATGTCAGTTTGGGAACTGAAAATGTGTTATTTTGTTTCTGTCCTAAGCATTTGAAAATGCTGTGGTGGGCACAGAACAGAGAACTTTGCTAGCAAAAGCAAAAATCTCTTTTGCTTCCACTTTCTTTTTGAACTGTGCCAATGAAAGCCTAGTGAGCATCAACACAGCAGCCAGAAACCTCCTTCATCAATCACCTGGGCAGAGCTCAAACACTTCACAGGTTCATGTTGCTTCTAAGAATTTCTGGAGCAGGCCTCACCTGTAGCTCTGTTTCAACCCCCCCTCAGTAATAATGTGGCTCTATTGCTTATAGAGTGTAGCCCTGTGGGGATTAAACTGATCGAGTACCAGGCACACTTCACAAAGACAGGGTGAGCTCAACTACTATTTCTGAAGACATAATAGAGTAATTGGCTTTCCTGGGGGAAAAAGGTCATGTTATAAAGCTGGATACCACCAGCTCTTCTAAGATATGTGTGGCTAGAACATTAACTTTTGCAGCAGTGCTAAGTGCTACTTTGCTTTTACAAAACTGAGTTGGTAACTGGTTCAATTTGAGAGAAAATACTAAAATGCAACATGGAATAAAATCTAAGGGGAGGAGGCAAAATAAAATTAAATCACTTTTAGACTGATCAGTTCTCTGAAGTTTTCCACTTCTGTTTGTCAATATACTACAGAAAAAATAACAGTTTGCAGAATAGACTCACAATGCAAATGACAGCTGAATGATTACTATTTCCAGGATTCTGGAAGCTGTCTCTTTGGAATGGAACACATGTCAAATATAAATATTTTATTCAGTATAAATTATGAAAGTATGAGAAAATTATCAGCAGAGATTCCAGGTTTTGTACCATTCATTAAATTTTTTGATAAATCATCCCTGTTAGGGGAACTGGGACAGATTTGAAAGCCCAATGGATATTAGGCTGGCACAGCTCTTTTCCCCCAGTTACAACCAGCAGCAGGTTTCACAGCTAGCATATGTTTCTGGCAGGCATGTGCACCATGAAGAGTCACAAATATACATGCACATAGCCAGCCATACAGATTGACACCGACAGAGGACTGTCACACCAAAGCTCAGTGTCAGGGGCCTCATCCTGAACTCTTCTCTGTAGAAAGATGGAGTCTTGTTAGTGGAAAGATATGCATATATTTAGATACTCCTGGATCCCAGACTTTCCATCTTAGTAGCACCATGGATACACAGACCTCTCAGCTCTGATTCCAACACAGAGTTTGGCACTTGATTTTTCTCATTATGGTGAAGAACTGGCTCTTTTAATTCCTAAATATATGTCCTGGTTTAGGGCAAATTTTGGGAGGAAAACATCCCATAGTAAGCCCTGTGAAATCTCTTCTTCTGTGTCCCATACTGTGTCTGACACCCTCAGGCAGCACACCCTGGGGATCTGAGAGATACTTCAGCATTGACTCATTGTGGTGGTTTTCATGGCTGGATGTTGGGGCTGAGGGTCTCCTGAGACAAGCCTGGGACTGGTCTGAACAAGGTGTCCCTTCCTCTGAGTCCTTAATCTGGGTTTTCACTTGCCCCTGTGCTACTCTGTGCTTGTGGAGATGGACAATCTGATGGGTTGATGGCTCTGTGATGGACACTGGAAAAGCCCGTCAGGTTATTTGGTCTTCCCCCATCATGACTCTCTCTGCTTCTTTTTTGACATGCAGAGCGGTTTTTATCACATAACAATCTTAGCTGCATCTTTTTAGCTGTATACCTAGTTTTAATTATTGCATGAGTTTAAAGCATCACTAGCTTTGGTATTGAAGTTTGTATTTCCAGAAAAGCATATGGATATCTTGCAGAGGTTATGCAGTGATGTACTGCAAGGATTAAGACTGTGTTTGATCCCTGGATTTTACTAACAGGTAAAGTAAAATTCATTCCAGGATTTCATCAGTTCACTGGAGGGATCCCTCAAATCACCAAAATCCACACACAGAAAGATTTCCCATTTTAAAACCTTAGAATGTTCAAAATTAAAAGAACTGCTCAAAATGGAAAGGTAAAAGAAGATGAAATAGATATTAAATACTTAGAACATTTTTACATTAAATGCTCAAACCAGCCTGAAGCAAAATACTATGATTTCATTTAATTGGCTGAAAGTTTTAATGAAATTTAATTCAGTTTCTAGAAATACTTTCCTATTCCAAATTAAAATGACCATTATGTTAAGGTCTTTATACAATTTCATTCACTGTTTCTGAGAAGCACTGGGTGGAAAAATGGCACAACAATAGCTGTATAAAAGCTAATTTAACAAAATCCAGCTGTTCCCTGAATGTAGCAGTGGCCTCCACCATTTTGTATGAAATACTGCTTTTTAAATTTACCTCAAAATAGCAATATAAAAATATGCACAATGAAGCCATTACACAATAAGAGGAAAGATCCTGTAGTCCTGATTTTCAGAGAGGCAGAATATTGCTCACTCAAAATAGAAATCTATTTTTAAAGTGGTAGGTGTTAAACTTCTGGAAATAATTTTTATTTCAGGAGTCCAGTGGTCATGGGAGTGGAAAGGTGTTCTGTGTGTCTGTTGTGCAGACCAGTTTTATGACTCAAACAGCTGCAAAACTGGGCAAGTGAAAACAGGTTTTCACATGACTTTGCTGGCTCCCCTGCCCCTCCAGATCTGTGCTGTGTATGGGCTCTCTCTGCTCTCGCAAGGGCTGTGGATGCACAAATATCCTCTCTTGCTGCTCCCCCATCCCTAGATTTTCTCCCCCTCGTCAGATCCATTTGTTCCCTGTGCTGGTGTCAGCAGCAGCAGGGAGCACTTGGGCAGAGAATGCCTCATTGAAAAGCAGTTGTTGTGGGCTTCATGCTGTTTAATCCTTTCCAGAGCTGGTCTCATCTTCTTTTTAATGCTGCTGCTGTCAGTCATGGAGCCAATGTCATGGTCATGTTAAATGTCAGGGGAAAGGGGGGAGGGAATAGAAATCCTAACAAAGACAAAGACATAAATAAGGAAACAAAACCCCAAAGAGAGAATACAAGTGAGATACTCTTAAAATTGCTAATGAAGAATTGCAGTTGCCCTATTCCACGTGTCAGGACCTGTCTGAACTCTGATGCCCTGAAGTACATGCTGCTGCTCAGCACAGAGTATCTGGCTGGAGCATCAAGTGCTCACTGTCCTGGATCCAAGTGTCAGCTGGAGGAGACTGTGTGGCTGCTTGGTGCTGCTTCTTCATCCCTCGCATGCTCCTGTGAGGCTGCATCCATCCATCCATGGGCATGTACAGCGTATGTACAAATAATCCCCAGAATTAGGAATTTTCTTACAGCCCTTCTGCTGCTTAGAGATCAAGGATTTGCTCCCCATGGTCCCACTCTTCTCCCTACTGACCAGTGACAGAACCTGAGGGAATGGCCTGAAGTTTGTGTCAGAGAAGGTTTAGGTTGGATCTCAGGAGAAGGTTCTTCACCCAGAGGATGGCTGGGCACTGGAACAGGCTCCCCAGAGAAATGGTCACAGCCCCAAGTCTGAAAGAGCTCAAGAAGCATTAAGACAATGCTCTCAGGCACATGGTGTGACTCCTGGGCCTGTCCTGTGCCGGGCAGGGAGTTGGACTGGATGATCCTTCAAGGTCTGTTCCATCTCAGGGTGTTCTATGATTCTGTGATTCCCCGACCCATACTCAGAAAGCAGACAGGGTCTGATGCCTTGCTATAAGGGGCAAGGTGCTTCACAACTGCATGAAAATGGACTTGGCCTGGACAAAGCTGCTGTTTCTTCTTTTTGCTGACACAAAGGCATTTGTCTTTGAGAACATCTGTGTGTAAACACCATATAGCTGAGGGGCTGTTTTCTCTTTTCTAAGGTTCAGGGCATCTTTTCTGGTCATTTCTGAAGAGAAGAGAGGTTTTGGGATTAGCACAAATCTTCTTTGTGAAAATATAGGAGAGGTTTTGTTTTTGCTCCACTGAAGGACAAAAATGAATTCCAAAATCTCCCAAGTTGTCATGAAACTGAATTGCTGTGCTCTGGCTGTCCCTTGCCATTGTGCTATGAGGGAAGTTTCTCTTCAGCTCTTGGTATTTGGAGATAAACCCACAAAACTTCATATACATTAAGAACTTGCAGCCTGTCTCTGCAGCTGCCTTTATTATGAATCTCTTTCATTTTAAGCCTTTCTAAACCCTTTGGCTGAGAGTTATTCTGAAGTTTGGATCGTAAACAACTGCGTTCATGAGCTGAAGAAAGTTTTCAATGCTGAAGTTCAGAAACCAAGGCAAGGTAGGTCTTTGCTAAGCAAGCAATATAAATGCAAAATGATGCATTTAAACTGGGTTGCAGCTATGTCTAAGAGATGAACACTTTTTATTTTGTGTGTGTGAAATGCATTGCACATGGGTCCACAGAGCAGGAAAGAGGAGTAGAAGTTTTTCATTTTGCTGGATCTAAAGAAAATAGTATCTTAAAATAAGATGCTGGAAATTCTACTGTGTTTTTGGGAGAGCAGAATGGAAATAAGAGATATAAAAGGCTAAAGAAGAGCTAGAACTTGTTTTGTTTGATTTTACCAGAACTTTTCTTCACAAGCCTCCCTAGCCTATACAAAGCAGAATGTTGTAAGTTTCTCTGAGCATCCAACAGGAAAGTTTTCATCTCCACCTGTTCAAACAATCTGATTGACTGAGTGGAACTGGTTACTGGAATGACTGGGCAAAAAACCCATCATGACAGCCATTTGCTGATGATGCACTCCAATTTGCTCAAAGGAAGAAACAAAATATGACTGTTTTGTGACCCCAGACAACACATTATATATTCCGGGTGAAATGGCAAAATAAGAAAAAGGGACTGGAACAGAAGGAAGGAGCTGTTAGTTACACCGAAACATTGAGACTGGTTAGGAGAATTTTTCCTTGAATTTCCTTTTGCCAGAACTTAAGTTGTGACAACTCAAGTCAAAGGAGGGTATTTGGCACCGGGAAAACTCCTTTCTTACCCTGCTTGTCTTATAACTAGAACTAAAGGAGATTGATACCTGCATCAAGCCAGCTTTTCATCAGGAACTTGAGCTTCTGCCTGGAAGTGGCAAGCTCAGTACCTTGTGTCCTCTAGTCACCTCTTTCATAATCTCATCCATCCCTTTGCTCAGCAAACAGTGAAGATGAAATCTGGAGGGGTTCTGCCTGCGAATAAAAAAGTCATGCTGTCTGAGTCATGACTTGGAGAGCATTACTTTTGAAAAATAACCCAAGACTGTTTGTGAGCAAAATGGCAAGCACCAGTCAGCCCTCACTGCCTGCCCTCAGCAACCTGGAGAGAGAATCAGAATGGAGTGGTGTTCTGGAGTACTACTCTGCTCGGGTGTTTTCCATCTTCACTCTGAGAGACCTAGTGAAAAGCCATGGCTTGGCTAAATGATCTGGAGAATGAGGAAGATTGTGGAAATGCACTTTCTGTCTTTTCCATGAACTCTGCATTTCATGTGTTTCTAGGCTGCAAAATTTCATATCCCATATGAAGTAAAGGTTTGAGGGCACAAAAAAGATTCAAACAGACCCTTGCTGGATCTTACAACCAAGATCAGTTCAAGAAATGTCTGTCTCAGCACAGCCAATAGCCACTCTGCTGGTTGAGATCTGACACATTGTAATACAAATACTGCAGACAAAAAGGCTTGGAACACTGGACAAATAATTGTGGGTTTTTTTTGGTGAGAACAATTTCAAAACTAAGTAACTGCAAGTAAGCAAGGGCCTCAGAGTCATGGAACATACAGTGAGATAATCAAGTTTAAAATAAAGTGGCCAGGAAATGAATAAATACTGCCTTACATCTGTGAGACTCAATTGTTAGTTTTCTCCAAGATAATGTTATAAACCATGATGTACAGCTAGAAATTGCTGTTGTCCATATTATACAGGGTATAGAATAATTCCCCTCCAGTTTACCAGGTTTAATTTATCTTTTAGCCAGTGGTGATTCTGTGCTACTTAGGGATCATCTAACTCCCACACATTGCTAGAAAGTGCAACTCTAACATATCACAGCTTCTCATAAAAAATTTGTCCTTCATAGAAGGGCAGTTCTGAAGATGAACTGCCTAAGACATCGTGTGAAATGAAAAAGTGGTTTTATAGAGCTAATAATAGTTTTTTTGAACTTGATGAAAAAGCCATTAATGTCTTTCTTCATCCAAAAGCATTTCTCCTCCAATTAAACACTGGGGAATCTAATTTCCCTTAATTAAACTGTAACTTTCCTAACTAGAAAAACTTATGTGAAATGACATGCAATATCACAAATTGCATTTGCAGCTCTTCTAGCTCTTTGGTATCTAAAAATGGTGATCCCCAGAAAGTGTCACATTTTCAAAATTCATTCAATCGTGGGTAAGAAAATATGTAAGTCAACGCTCTTAATTTTCATTCTACTACACTTGGCTTAGCCTGATATAGGTCCCAAAGAGAATTATTTTAAAGACTAAGCTAGTTTCTTAAACTGTTTCCTTTTAAGTGAATGAATTCAACTCTCATGAGCTAGAGGAAAAATCATCAATGGTATTTTAAAAAGAGCCTGTACCAGACAAGCACAGTTGGGAAAGCTCCTGCACTGTCAGGGTTTAGGCCTCAGGAATGCTCCTGCCAGATGAAATGTGTATTTTTTGTTAATACACATTAATACACTTTTTTGTTAGTAATTTCTCAATTTCTCAGTTTCTCAGGAGCCTGGGGAGGAAAGTTCATTACTCAGAAGTACAGCTCTACTAAGACATATTTTCTAAAGAGCCCACCTTTCCTGATGTCCTTGCAGGGAGCTTCAATTCAGGAAGCGTCCCAGAACTCCAAAAGCTGAAGACGTCAAAATCCTGGGAATGGACCCTAAACAGGGCATCACCTGTGTTTTGAGATCCTGAGATTTAGGGTACCTCTCTCTTCCTTGAAGGAATATGGTTGGTGGTTTTTTGCCTGAAAGTGGAGACCCATCTGAAAGGTCCTCCCCCTGCAAGACCTGCTAGGGAGGAAACAAAGAAAACATGGAGGAACAGCAAGGCAGGAAAGGTTCCCTGAAGAGATAGGAAAGAACCAATGAAATCATTCAAAAAGGAAAAATCTCTCCAAGATCCTCCCAAATTGTTCTTTCAGTTTCTGAAGGGAAAGGTTCATTATGCCCAGGTGGACCTTGCTTTAACATCAGGGCTTTCAAAGAAAAAGGCAGCAATACAGATTCAGCGGTTGCACTGGATTTAGTTTAATTTCTAGAGTATCTTAGACAGACTGAGACAGAATTCATAATTTATTTTCCTTTGTTGCTGAAAGAACAAAACAAATATAAAAATAGAATACTGAAAGTAAAAAAAGTCCTTTGTTATTGATGACTTACTTTTTAGCACTGCATGCGCTTGTAGCTGATGTGTCATGTGATTTATTAGGATTTTCAGCCTTTGCATTACTCCTGGATCTTCTTTAGAAAAGATGCAATTTAAAGGCTAGTGTTGCTGGAGGCTGATAATTGCACAGTAATTGAGAAACTCAATGGAAAACACATTTCTATTTCAGGCAGTCAATGTGATGAAGTGAAAAGAAAAAATCATAGCGGTTTTAAAGTCATGTCATCAGAAGATAGCACGGAAAGCATGAGTGAAGGTGTCTGCATGATTACAATTTTCCATGCAGGCACATGGGATCCTTAACTTCGTGTTATACCTTTATTTATACCTTTATACCTATATTTATACCTTTAGGTATAAATATAATTAACACTTTTGCTAGAATAGACCTTGAACTAAAATAGATGATATTTGATTTTTCAATGATGTAAAATAATACATAGAAATTATGATTTTGCCATTCAAGATACATATCAGAAGATTATTTGCTTTCTCAAATATTTTCTTTTTATTTATCACTCCTAATTTCTGATAAGTTATGATACCTATTAAACTAATACATAGATTTCTAGGGAAAAAAAATCTATTACTCATTAATTAATCACCTGGCTGTGGGATAATGGTTTTCTATATTGTTTTAGAGAGAAAAAATTCACACCTTTGTGGCTTGTAGAATCAGAATAATTTTTTTCGAAGTCCTTTTCTTGAATATTATTGCCTGCTGGTTAGAGCTATTAATACTTTCTTTTCCAAATGTAACTAATGTAGGAGCTACCATTAGTCTGCACTCACTTCTTTGGCAGGAAAGTAATTCCTCTGATCATATAAATGAGATTAATTGCTCTGTTCTCTGAGGTATGAGGAGATGTACCTGCCTCTGGGGCTTTGGCAGTCAGCACAGTGAAGAGGTGTGCAGCAAGGTGTCTCTATCTGAAGATAAGAAAGACGGTCTTTCTTATCTTCAGATAGAACAGATAGATCTTTTAGAAAGTGTTCTTCAGCTGCTCCTAAGGAAGGCAAAGCTCTTTCTGGCCAGAGCAGTTTTACTCTGTTGGTAAGCACAGTGTTGTCCCTGTCACATAAAATGTGTAATTTCCAGACCGAAATGTCTTCTTTTATTTTTCTCTTTGGGTTGTATATAAGGGGTTGAAATAGTCTGAGGAAAAGCCACTGTGCACAAAGCATCTGATGGGCAGACTGCATCAGATGGACCATGCATCTGATGGTCCTTTCGGACAGTAACCTATGATGTGATAACACCTTAGAAAACTCATTTCTTAAAGAAACAGAGAAAACAAATGGGGAAATTGCTAGGTAACAGAGGTAGAACAGGTGAGTGTTTGCAAGGAAAGATTAGAAGAAAAAAGTTACATTATGGAACTATTTCTTGACCTCAAATGCCTGTTTGCTGTTTCTCAGAAAGAAGTGTTTTCATCTACATCACCTTGAAAGAAAGATGGTTATTTGGCTGCTGAGCTGCAAATGACTCCTGGGAAGCAGAAAAAGGAGTGAAAAAATATTGAAACTGTTCATTAAGTGTTCCAGGAGGCCTAAATAAAGGTTCTGAATGAAGAATGTGAACATGTATATATTTTTTTCCTTCAAAATAACTGAGAAAATATATTATCTTTTACTGGTTAATCTTTCTTAATCCCATAACAGAACTGCTGGTACTATTCCTCTTAGGGAAGAATTAATTCATTACAAAAACAAACAAACAAAAAATCTCTCTAAAGCAGATGTATTAAAAAATGCACATCAAGGTTGAGCTATAATTACTGCTTTCAGATTTATGCAACAAAATTTATTTGGAGACTGCTGTATGATTTCTGTTTCTGAAATACTGATCACGAAAAATCACTTAAGTGTGCTGGCTGAGTGTGTTTATACAAATAGTAAGAAGCAGAAATGCACTTTTGTTGCTCAGGTAAGCATACAAAATTGTTTGTATACAATACATATTTCTTGAGAAAGAGCCAATGCTCCAACTCAGTTGAGACCAAAAATTAGAAAGAATTGATGGGTTGAGCTTCTTTAGCTATTCTGAGATTTCATGCAAACATGTCTATGGCAGGTTTCTTGTTTTGTTTCCCCATGACCATTATCAGCACAGAAGTAGAAATAAAATTTTTAAGAAAGCAACTTGTAGTGGAATTTGATTTAGAATGTGATGGAAGCTATATGAATATGTATTATATGAAGTCTGAGAAAGCAACTTCAGAAAAAAGGGAGACTACTTAAAAAAGGCGCATATATTTTAGTTATTCTATTCCAAATAGTCACTAAGGGGAAGACAAGAAGTGGGAGAATTAGCCAGAAAATACACTTTGTCATGCTGTTGGAGTTTGGGTTTGGGGGGTTTTAGAGGGACACACTTCTTCTTTTCTAAGCACTGTGAAAATAACCATGGTCCACGCACTGGTGTCATCTCACACCACATAACATTTATGCTGGTGGTGAATATTCAGTTTAGTGTCGTTCCAGTGAATGAGTAATACAGCATGCCACTCTGGAAAAAGTCTGGTGAAATATTAACACTACTGTAAGTCCCACTGGAGAATGTCTCCCATGAATATATAACAGATATATTTATGTTATGCACTATTTTGCATTAGAAAATTGTCTCCTCCAAATGTCTGCATGCACATTTGTTGGAGCAACAAACCTCATTCAGTGCAAATAATTCTCACCACTGCAACACTATGAGAAAGATTTCTGTTTTGCAAAACTGACCTATGTGAAAAAGTGTGGAATAAATTTCAAGTAATAGATCAGAAGTTCAACTTAGAGGAAAACAAAATCTATATATTTTTCTCTCCTTGTGACAATTGTAGAAACTGATTTGATTTAAAATGATTAGAAGGTCCACACAGTAATGAGTAAAGACCCACGTAAAAAACAAGTAAAGTCCTGTATGTGGTCCTAATATTGTTTATAAAAACATAGTTCATACAAGATGTATGAGATGTGACACCACAGATGCTTTTTAGTAGTTTTGTTTGTTTGTTTGTTTTTGGTTTTTTTTTTGTGACATCTGATTTGGTATAAGGTTTTGCTGAAGAAGAAGAAATGACTTGTTAGTCCCAGTTGAGATTTCTTTGCAAGTCAAAATCAATAAAATCATCATCATTACTGTCTGTTTTTTGATAGCTGTCTTCCACACTGAATATTAAAAGGCTTTCAGATTGATGAAAAATAAAGATTAGAATGGTGAGAAAATTCTTTTATATTTTACACAAACATCATGATGATTATGATTTGTCAGAAAAAGCAGGTTTATTGTTAGTCAGAGGATTATGTCAAATGGAAAAAAATGTCTTTTCAAATTGAAGGATTAAGATAAATGATTAGAATACTTTTGCCTTTATTGCCTTTTCAATGCTTTTGTCGTATTTTTCCCATTTTTTTCAGAGACACTTTGACTCCAAGCACTTTCTACCTTGCTTCTTATATGCATAAGACCTGTACTAGCAAAGATTACATGGTATTTTCCCCTGGCTGGCCAGATTTCTAGGATTTTCTGACTAAAACCAATTGCTGGAAGACAATTTTACCACACTAACACCTTATTCTCATTCTCAACTCACCAGCTGAACATTGTTTATTTTCTAGATAATCTTGATTACTCTTGTTCCATGTTGGCCATTGCTATTTTAGTTCTGTTTTAAGGAACATAAAAATGGAACACTTTGATGTTTTGCCAGTTCTGATGAAGTGACCTTTAATTCAAGACAGACAGGAATTAAAGAATTTGCTTGCTGTTGTCTACATGCTGAATCACAACATTAAATTTAGGAAGAAATACAGAGAAACATTGTAGTATAGAACTTGTAGCTGTCTATTTGGAGCCCCCAGCTTTGTTTTGCTCCCCTTTGACCCCTGACGACAATTCCATAGCCTGGTGTTTGGAATCCAGTGTTAAAAAAAAGCTTTTGCTCATGCCTTAGGAGTTTTATTAAAGAAAATCCTGATTTGAGATCACTGATAACTTGATACCTTGAGTTGTTACAGATTTCAAAATTTTCCAAGCTTCTGCTGTGATCTGTAATTTAATAAGGGAGGCAGAATGAAGGCCTACAGTACCTTCATCATGGCTGTTTCCATTAGAAGTATCAGTGCCTGTTGGAAGTGATAACTGGAGTCACGTCTTACTCGTCCATTAAACTGAACCCACCAGCAATTGTTCTGGCAGAGCACTGTAAGGAAACAACATCCACAGGTTAAGCCCTGATTCTGCCTGGTGGACTCTGGTTCCTTATATACTGAAAGTCAGATTTAGTAGTATCTATCAATGAACAAGTGTATTTATTCAGCTGGAGAAATGGCTGAAATGTAGACACTAAGATGATGTCTCAAGTATTTTCAGGATACAATCAAGTGTTTTCTGAAGGGCTCCAAGGCGAGAGCAATGTGTCATATAGATCCTGAGCTAAAGAATATCTGTTAGTAGTGAAAATATAAATGCTTTGCAACAAAAGCATCATCTTTGTCTTCTTATTTTGGGTGCAAGAGGAAGAAATTACCGAATCACACTGTATGGTATCTTCAGTATATTGACAGCAATCAAACATACTATGTCTTTTTCTTCTTTTTTAGATAGAGGTAGTACTATGAAGATGTGAGGTGCAGGAACAACCTACTAGATTTGCTGCTGTCTTGAAACCTAAAACAATACAAAATGCAAAACCCAGGAATGGTTGAATTGAACTTGAGCCAGCTATCATTGTTAAATATTGATTGTTCATAATCAGGATGAGTAACGCTGAATCTTGTATGAAATTCTCAGCAGTGAATTAAAAAGCATTTTCCTAGTATTCCTGGATAAGTAGAAATGAGGGAGGACTCTCAGGGACATTGATTAGCTGAATAACAGGAATAGACCAATCTAAAATAAAATTACTCTGATAGCACTCCCAATGACACCAAGAACAAATGGAAACAGCATGAAGATACCAAAGGAGCACTTTCTCATGGCTTAGTTGCCTCTTTGCTTGGTGTCTAAGCAACCTTGCATTCATGTATTTTTAAAATGTATATGGCTTTTCAAGTGAAGAATAGACTCTCTTAAACTTAGAGGACTATTGCAGAAAAGATGTTCAAAGGTTTTCATTCAAGGGTCCTTCAGCACTGTAAATAAATTAATATGAATATGTTGCTACAGATGCCTTTGTCCTGCCACCACTTAGACTGTGTCTGGTATGCAGAAGAAGTAAACCTTTTTTGCATTAGTGACGGAGGTTGAATGAACCTTATTTTAAACTCTTTCCACCTCATTGAAGTGACTCAGGCTTGCTTGGAGGCATGCTTTGACTCTTTGAGGCAGAACAGAAGCATTGTAAGTGCCATTCCTGTACCCTGTGATGATACATTTATCGCCAGTGGGTGATTTTCTACGTTTGCTGATACTCACAGATATGTCAGTGACCCGTGGTTTTGGGGGTTGGAGGGAAAGGTATGATGGTATGGCATGCTCTTGGGTCCTTCCATTTGCAGCAAAAATCATTGCACAGTGGGAATCCTTTCCAACACACATCTTCACAGTCATACATTGGACATAGATAGTCATATGTACACATACACAGTCATACACTACCACAGGGAGAGGAGGCCCACTTTTGAGAAATTCCTCTTCCAGTCTGCCTAGCCATTACAATTAAATGCATTAGTTCTATGATACTTACAGCAGCTGATGAAATGGTTCTTCCAATAGCACTGCAGAAACATCAGGTAATGATTTTCACAGCTGCATTTCCCTGACAAGTTAATCACAACACCCCCTGTTTTCCTCCCTCCCTCCAGCACTGCCTGATATTAGTAACTGGACATATCTGATGACTGTCTGGTAATTAGAATTTGAACTCTTTTGCTTGACTAATTTATTAGCTAATATCATATGAAATTTGCTGTTAATATGTCCTAAAGGCTAATCTATTCAGATTGCAATGCATAGATTTTAATAGTCTAGTGTGCTTTGGTAATCAGAAAGAATTATGTGATTATGGCTTGTGGCTTGAGCAATTAAAAAAGATTGGCTCTCAGTGCTCATTTCAAGGTTGTTGTAGCATTTATGGAAAGGAGTCTATAATTTCAGTGTAATGTGGATCTTTTATAAGTCACTGATCTCTTTTAAATAAGCTACCACGTGTCCCACATGGTTTAGGATGAGCAAACAGCCTTACTCCAAACTATTAGCAGCATTCTAGAAGTGAAAAGATTGTTAATCCCTGATGTTTTTCTGCAGTTGCTTCTTTATTCAGCGGAAGTATAAAAGTTAGAACTTAGAGAAAACTGAGATATGAGAAAAGAGAAAGGAGATATGGAATGTGTACAAGTCATATCAGGGTTTCTGATGGGCTTTTTAATGTCATTCAGAGAACCTATACTAAATTGCTTATCCACCACTAACCTCATTTCCAAAATACAATTCCCACTCTATAACACTGCCATTCATATATTGCTTCTAGGTATCATTTTGCCTTAAATAGTTCAAAATTACAGTTTGAACTGATTTAATTTTACACCTAAATCTAGATTGCTCTGTGCAGTTTTCTCATCTTCGTTCAGACATTTTTAGGCTACCCCAACATTTCATAACATTTAAATTATAAGTGTATTTTTACCCAGGTCATAAAAAAATAATTTTGGGAAGCCTCAGGTTTAATCTCACTCCCAGGAGAACCCTGCTGTAATGAAGTCCATTAAATGATTGATGATTACTTTAAAGATCTGTCTATTAGGTTGATTTTAATATACATGAAATGCACTTTGCTGACCCCACTCTAATTCAGTGTTATCAGAATGTATGTGGCACCGAGGCAAATAGCTTACCATGTCTATCACATTTACACTGCTACGTTTATTGACCAAACTTGTCGTCTCCTGGAGGAATTAAATCAAATGTGCTTGACAAAATCTGCTTACTACAAGACCATGCTGGCCGGCATTTATTACATTTTGTTCCTTTACTGTTTTTGCTGATCTAGAGAAGGGAAGAGCTTTCAGCTACTCTACAGAAAGATCATTTTCCTGTAAGAGAAACTATTCAGGCAGAAATCTCCAGACAAGTTGGACTCTTTGTGCCTTGTATGCATGAGATGAAAAAGTGAAGTACACAGGCTGCTGCAGTCATGGCTAGTATGCAAGGATCCATCTGTTTGGAATTTTAAACAGAAAATGTTCAAGTCCTAATTATCTTTAATCAAATGGACTAATCTGGAGATCAGACCAAAGTGCTGAGAATCTTATTAAAGTCATCAGGCATCAGGAGTGACAGATACTCCTGGTAGGCCTATTCAAAACAAGCCTGCAGACTGATCAGCTCGAACTTATGTAGCATGAAGGGCCATTCCTGTGAGGAAGACTAATATGAGGTCCAGGAGAAGACACTACATTACCTCCATAGAAAAATGCAGTTTTGTCTCCCATAAATACGATACAATAACTGAAGAACTGCTTCAAACTTCAAAACGCTAGCAAAGCTATTAAATGAACACAACAGAAAATATCTAAAATCAGATTATGCGATGGATAAAGGCTGTAAGAGAAAACATTACGGGGCAGGTTTTCCTCATTCCTTATTTTGTGCTACTTTGTATTTGTGAAGAGTAGGGAATGCCATAAGATGGCTTAATTAACTGAACAGGATACAGGGCTACAGATCCGCTCGGTAGCACAAGACCCAAGTCCTCAATTTCCCGGGCACTTCCAAGGCCATAAATACCTATTGCACAACATAAAGGATAGGCCACAGGTGACATCAGCCATGGTATGACACCACTGCTTCTATTTCCAAGTCTCTCCAATGAGTTTTCAATCCAGGGACAAAAGGAAATGGCATTATAACAAATGAATGAAATGGTAGGGTGAGCGCACTGCTGGTGTTTGGAGCACTGTGTTCAGACACCCAAATATATTTACCACCTAATATTGTGTCTGGTACATATGCAGGTCTGCTTCCCCAGGTAAGGTCTTCCAGTGGCAGGAATTCTTGTGAAGTAGAGTTTCCCCTCATATTAAATTTCTGCCTTCTAATTTTTGCTGAACACTATGCAAAAATTCATGTATGCAAAAGTACGTGGCAAGGGAAAAAACGGGAAAAACAACAGCTTTGAAGACAGCACAGAATACTTCTGGAGCATTAAAACCATGAGATGAAGACTCTGCTTCAGAATTGGTGCAAAACCTGATCAAATTTTATTTTTTGGTTGTCTTTTTAGTTGGAAGTATTATTTCACAAAGCCAGAATATTTTAACAGGTATAATTTTTATCTACATGATTACAAGATCATTGAAAAGTGTTAAAAATTATAAAGATTTAAAATATTTTAAAAAATTAAAATCTTTATTAAAAATTAAAGATATTTCAGTTTTTAAAATTATTTGTTTTGTTGATGTTCAGAGGACTATTTATTTTAAAACTTAGGCTAATGCTAGAGGTTTTTACCTTAATATGTAATAACTTTTAGAGACTTCAATTTTATGTTTTGGTTTGGAATGTGGAAGAAGCCCAGTGTATTTCTACCAAGCCAAGAACAGTGAAAAGTCCAGTTTTAGATATGATGCTGAATGTCCATTATTTTCTACTAAATAGTGGGTTACACATTTTGGCAAGTATAAACATTTAATACTATTTATAGTTTTCTGTGTTCCAGGTTGATAATGTATAGAAAAAGCTATTAATAAAAATAAATGGTTTAGGAGAGTCTGTAATTATTATATATCAAATTCTAATTTATTTATCTTTGTACTCCTCCAGAGTATACACCAGAAGACATGCACACACCTGTATTTTTCTCTGTTAACCCCCAGAAAAGATGGATTATTTTAGTATAAAAACCCTACATCATCAGTAAAATATCTTGTGGTGGAGATGGTACTGCCAGGAACAGGGTATGTTTTCAGCTGCATATATTTATATATTTATAAGCTAAATAACACCTTGTAGATCAATTCTCCTTTCTGTGATTTAGCCCCCAAACCAGATGTCTTGAGTTATTTCAAATAAGAACATTTACTAAGGTTTTCATACCTTAAGAAAAAAGCCCAAAGAATCCTCTATGATTGAAGCCTATTCTTCTTGCCTTTTTTTCTTTTTCTGGTTTATTTCTTTGATCTTAATTATTTGTCTTCCAGAAATATATTAGTCTTCTTACATATATGAACTGTACAGTTAAATTAGAAATGTTTATGAACGTGTGTTTCCTTCCTCAATACACCGTGGGTTGGACAACCTGGGCTTGAAAAGTGACTACAAAAATCAGGTTCTGACTTTATTACAGAAAGGATCAGCTTGAAATGTGAACAATCAGATTGCAAGTAAGTTGGCAGAGGCTTCATGACTACAGGCTTGCAAGTTTATTGCCTAGCAAAAGGGACATAACTTTTGAATTTCATTCCTTCTGTAAGAACTTCATAGTACTTTTTGTTTTTTTCCAGAAATTGTTTTTTGATGCTTGTGATTCAACAACTTTTTCTAAACTAAGAAAATTCCAAAGATTTCAGCCTAGATTTACTGCTGGAGTGTATCTCAGTTCTCCCAAAATACCTGGTAAGTGCTACAGAACCATGCAAACTCACTTGCCAGAAACCCAAATCAATAGAACTTGATGGGCTTTTTCAGGTTCAACCACCTTACCTTCAATACGTGAATAACCAGAGCATGTCAGGAGGCAGAGAAGTTGGCAATGAAAAGAAGAGCAAAATATTCTCCTTTTGTATATGTTGTTACAAATCCAAATGAGAATTCACTCATTTTTCTTTTCTTTCTTATTGACTGGGTCAATGTTGAGCAAAAAAACTTCACCATATTGCCTCACAGATCACTTTAAAGCCCATATCAAAGGATTTATGTTCTTGTGATAGTTCCTCTTAGAGAAATCTCTCTTCATAGACAAAGAAAATATTTAATTGAAATTTTTTTTTTAGTTCTTTTTGTAATAACACTGTGGTAGATCAGGCAAGATTTAATCAGCACACCCAGTGAACTGTTTTCATTAGACCAGGGGCAAATCTCCGAATTTATTTATCTTCTATGTTTTTGGAAATCAGTGCAACTTTAAAGCATCTCTACATCTGCCACAGCAAAATTCTCTGCTGGTTTTCGGGTCTTAAATTCCTGTTTGGGTCCCCAAAGTTTTTTCAAAAATAATGGACTGGCAAGTTGCTATTCTGTTGTTTGCGCCAACTGAATGTGCTGGGATTTGAATTGTTTTGAGTACTTAAATCTCACATCTGCAAATGCCCTTTGCAAACTTCAGCATTTGGAGATTCGTTGCTGCTGTTACAACACTCTGGGGATAGAGTTTACTTAGAACAAAACACCCAGAGGAAAGAAATGTGTTTTTATCTAGTCTGGAGCAAAGAGCTGGATTGTGCTCTGGATGCTGTCTGTGCAGGGGAGCTGGCAGCTGGGGCTGCCCAGTGTAAGCAGGGGCTCATTGGTGGCATCAGGAGGCATGGCCCCATACAAAGCACCCCAGTGCATCTGCAGAGCATTATTTTTCTCATTTCTGGGGTAAATGCATGCAGGATCTTTTGCAAGTCAGGAAAAGGCATAACATTTTTTCCAACACAGTCTGTTGCCTAGAGTTTGGTAAAATATGTGGAGCACAAGTACCAAAGTGTTAACAAGACCCTACCAATGGGCAATCAACATTAAATTTTAGTAATAATGACTCCAAATTGCTTTGGTCTGCTGCCAGAGTCATGGCTGAACATACTTTATTTTCTTTTTTTTTTTTAATTAAATAGAAAACCAAAGGAAATAGTACTGAAAATGAAAAGCTTAAATAATAAAGCATTAATTGGTAATAGCTGCAAGGAATTGTTCTAAAGAAGACTGCACGTTTGACAAACCTTTGTGTGAGACAGAAGCACTTTGCGGTCAGGGCAAGGGAAGAGATTTATTTATTGAAAAGAAATGCTGTGGCAATTGCTGTGGGGGAGGTTTGGTCCCACTGCCTGTTCTGAAAGCTAATTCATTAGAGGGGTCAGAAAAGCATGTCAGAGATTAAAATACATCTTTTTATTTCTACTGCTGATC
The DNA here is from genome assembly GCF_029207755.1 of Chamaea fasciata. Lineage (NCBI taxonomy): Eukaryota > Metazoa > Chordata > Aves > Passeriformes > Sylviidae > Chamaea > Chamaea fasciata. Next base: position 38,887,699 of record NW_027094086.1, on the reverse strand, counting down.
TTCACTTGCATTCTCTTTTCCTGGGGGCGGAGGCCCAGCATGGAGTCACATTATTTTCACTCTTGCACCAGTACAGCTGAAGCCTTAACCTTCAGGCAGCTGTAGAGGAGGGTCACAGTACCTTCTCTGTGAACACCCCTGATATGAAGACACTTAGACAGGTGATGATTGCAAGTATTTTGTAAAGAAATATTGCACAATTTATAGTAAAGCATTAAAAAAACCCCCCGTAGTTTTCTCTCTTTTCATTATCTCTATCTGTCTTCCTTAGTTTGAACATATTTGTTTGAAATTAATTTGGCCCACTATTTTCAGTCTGGTCTAAGGTTTATACTTCCATTCCAATGTTATATTTCAGTGCCTTTCTTTCTCTCCATATTAGATATATTTGATGTGTTTTTCTGGCTTCATTTCTGTTTCTTGACTGCAGCTTGTCTCTTTCTTCTCTTGCAGCTTTTGTTCCCCTCAGCCTTGTCTCACTGCACATTTTCAATTTTCTACAAGGAAGGACGGTCACAAGAGGAAAAATATTTACTTAGTCAAGGATCTTTTTCTTTTAGCAACATTCACAGCAAAAAGTATTGTTTCTTACAGAGAGATGAAAAACTGAATTTCTTCTCCACTGATAAGTGAGCCCACAGGCTGTGTCACTTGGAGAGGACTGAGTTTTTGTTCTTTCCCCCGTTCCTCTTATGGATACGTCCATACAAGCTCTTGGCTTTTCTTTCAAGAATCAGGGAAGCTCTCACCTACATTACCTTTTGTCATGGGTTAACACAGTTTGGTTTTTTGGTTAAAGAAGAATATAGACTATTTCCCTGTCAGGGCCTTGCACTTTGTTTTAGAAAGGACAGGGACGTATCAGGGGCCAGTTCTTGCCTATTGGCATGTGATTTGACCACTGAGAAAATGGAATGCAACTTCTGGCAATACTCTTATAAAGCTGAGACTGAGGCTCTCTCTTCCTTCCTGGTGGGCCACCAAGTAACACTGTGGGCCAGAGGGGAACTGGTCCAGGCCCTGCTGCCCCAGGGTGGCCTCCGGGAGCCACTGCCCACAAAAGAGCAGCCTGAGCCCCTTTTCCCCTGGCCCAGGAGAGAATGAAATCTTTTAGCCGCCCAGGCCCTAGAGGGGACCTTGAAGCAAGCCCACGCCATAAGATCCAAGATGTGGGAAAGAAGGGATCCACCAGCCAGGCAACTCCAAGATCCCCGTGGTTTTTAAAAATCCCAGAGGCTGCTGCTTGGCAGAGATCACATAACCGTCTGCAAGCCTGGGCAAGAATGTTGACTCTTTCCTGACCCGGATTGAGACTTTTTAAAACTCTAATCCTTCTCAGAGAGAGAGAAAAGGTCAAATTGGTGATATGTAAAGAGACAAAATGGAAATATCTAATTCAGTAAAAGAAGAGTGACTTCTTAAGTAAGAGACGACAAGTTACCTTAGTTCTAGGCTGAAAAACCTCCTATGAGTTGTGGTACCAAACAGTAGTATAAATATGCTAGAATAATCCTTTAAATCATAGACAATATGAGTTGGGAAGATGATTTGTAGATTTTAAAGCAAAGATATCTGTAATTTACTGAGTGAATATTGAATTAGAAGTTGTGATTTGGTGATCCCATGAGAGGTTTGAACAGAAAGAGATGAGAAGAAGCCCTCTCCACCAGTGAAGAAGTAAGAAGACATCTCTGTTCCCTGGAATGAAGAATTCTTTGCCTTTTTCATCTTTAAGAGGTGACACCACAATATGTGTAAGTCATGGCCCATATGTAGCCACAAAAAAGGCTATGTGATATGAGAAGTCCACAACTGCAGAAGCTCCCAGGCGAGATGCTTTTGTAAAAGTTAGAAGCCACAAGCAAAATGTTTCTCTCATGGAAAGTTACCAGAACAGAAAAGGAGAGACTTCTTTCTCTCAAAGACTGAATGAAAGACTATTTTATAAGTAGTACTGATATAAAGTTCCAAGTTTTGCCTCTTTACATTTGTTTTGTAAGAAAGTTAACATTTTGTGGTAAGAGAAAGAGTTGTTTTGAAGTTGTTTAATTTATTTTTTCCTTCTTCCTTTTTTTTTTTTTTTGTGTGTGTGTGTGTGTTAGTAAAAATTATCTGTTTACTTTTCAGTTAAGCCTGTTTTGCCTTTTTCTCCTGATTTTACTTCACAGCAGAAAAGACATTCAAACTAGTATATTAAATTTGGCAAACAGAAACAAAGGCAAACGTGTAACCACCACAGCTCTGTAGCAGCAGCACTGGAAAATGGTAACATTTGTTTTATTACAACAACATGGGAACCCCTTGCTGATTTCTGACTGAAAGCTGAGTCCCTGGTGAGGAAGGAATAAAAATTAAACAATGTGTTGGCATCATTTATCTTGCTCAAACCTTTCTCTCTTGTTCAAGAATTGAAAGACAGCCTGTGACTCTCCATTCCTCAAAGTCGCACAGCTCCAGGCAACTACAAAAACATGTTCAGAGCTCAGCCGTTGCAAAAAACGTCTCAGTTAGTGATTCTTTTTGTCAAATCTTCTTTGCTTACTGAGCAGTCTTTGTTGTATAAATCATGAGTACCCTACCGCCAGATTTGGCTCCACTTCTCCTGAACATCAATAAAAACTAACAAAAACCAAACAAGGTTGTCTGTTGGGCTGAGCTTTTGCTAAATGGTTGCTAACTTGAGGTGAAGTCTGAGTGCTTTTTTTTACATATGGATGTCTTTCTTCCCATCCCTACAATATTACACACTACGTACTGTCATGGCTAATCAATTTTGGAGTAAAAAATTAAGAAAGATTATATAATTTTCAATATTTGTATTTTTATTCCTATACCTTTACTGATGTATCGTTTGGATCAGGATAGTTTGTTACAGAACTGAAGAGTGATTTGAAACCATAAAATAACAACAAAACTATCTGGAAAGACCTGTAGGCTTGTTCCCTCAAACAGTAGAGGTGACAGGCACTTCACCACAGTGTGCCAAACTCCCACACTTCAGCAATGATGATGGGTTTCGTACCATTAGCCATGGTGGTGGATTGACCCTGGCTCGGCTCTACCACTGTTTCTGATGGGCTCCTCCTTGGACAGTGGAGTGTCTGTTCCAGAGCCAGCTGGCACTGGCTCTGCTGGACATAGGGAAACCTTCTGGCAGAAAGTTCTCACAGAATCTTCTCACAGAAGTCACTCCTGCAGCACCTCTGCCCCCAAAACCTGGCCATACAAACCCAAAATAGTCCGAGACTTGGCAGGAACTTTAACAGAAATGAGCATGAGAGAGCAGAGCTGTAGAGATTGCATTATAAAGACCTCAGTTACAGGTTTTCATAAAAAATTTGCTTCTAAATATTGTAATGTACTACAAAGTTTAGAAGAAATGTGTTTTTAATGCAGAAGTCTACTGAAAGCCAGGTAGAATCAATCTGTAGACGATGCTACAGAATTACTTTGGGTCTTACTGAGGATGACACTGACAGCTACAGCTGAGTTTCTTCTGCATCTATATGGCACAGGAGACAGTCTTGACTCAGTGTAAGTGTAATGGGAGTAGAAATGCCTCACACAGGAAGGTGTTAGAGTTGTTTCAGACATATGAAATGGCTTGACTAGGCTTTTGAGAAGAGGAGCACTATGTTCTGTTCAAAAGAAAAATTGTTTCAGAGGTGAACAGAACAATGCTGAAGTGGCTTGCTCTGAATGTTATTTTTACTTTTCCTTAAAGAACAATGTCTGGGAGATTTGCAAGAGAGGAAGGTTTGAGAAAGAAAACAAACAACTCACATTTGGTAAAGTGGAAGGATTTAGTCAATATTACATTTTGATTTCCAGACTACCTCATTTTAGAAAAACACTGCGTCTTGTATTTCAAGTTTGTATGGGCAGGATGCAGCTTTATTTATACTAAAGAAGATTTAAGGTCTATTGTTCAAGGCTTTTTGACATCTAAATTCTGCTCAGCCCTTTCAAAATTCTCAGGGCATTTAACAGAGTGCATGTAATGCTCTAAGGTATAGTTGTGTAAACTGCCTCCATGAAGTATTTACAAGCCTTCTTCAGTCAAAATTCTTCATCAAATCTCATTTCCTTCTCAGTATTTCATGCTATAGCCAGACAAAGCCATTGAAACTGTTTAAGGGCTGGAACTTGTTCCTCTATAACAATGTCATGTAAAATGAAGTGTGAAAGAAATATGAAGCAAGCCTGAGGGATTGATGAGAAATCTGTGGCTTAGAGCAGGGAAAGCCACCCAAAGATAATGCGTGCAGCTAGTGTTGGATTGATATTCAGCTATGACCATGTTGTAGACAAGAAAAACATCTCTATCTTGCCAACATCGATATCTGGGTCTCTGTTTTTCTCTCTTCTTGTTTGCAGACCAGCCACAAGACCTTATTCTGAAACATAGAACACCTTGGACAAGAGCTTTGGAAAGGTTATAACTTCCTCAGATCCTTGCTTGGTATACCCTAGCCAGGCTGTGTTTCAGAGACACCTACTCACTCAACACTATCTACAATTACATTTCTTTAACATATTTTAGTCTGGGAATTCTAGATTCTTTTGTCTCAAATTACAAGTCCAGTTTAAAAGAATATTGTAAAAGCAGTGACAGATGCCACAAAAAAATAAGCCCCTAACCAAACTCCACAAAAAGCCCTCCTCAGAGGAAAAGACACCAGCTGGGCTGAAATTTCAAAATTATATTTACATGGAGTGATTTGATGATGCACAAATGTGTGTATACATGTAAGAAAGCCTTTTGAGAGCTATTGAATTTGTTTAATGATATTTTCTGGTTTTAACAGAGTGGCAGTTTCTCAACATGCAGGGCAATTGCAGGGTATTTAATATGCACTTGCACTGTTTTCTTTATGTTTTCCAGCACATTAAGGTGACATATTTACATCCCATAGGATTGCTGCAACTTTTTGCAAACCTCAGGCTGTTACTCGTGAACCATTTTTCCATCTTCTCTTCCCAATATTTTAATTACTTCATTGACTCACGTGAGGTCTTTCATCAGCCGTGTACACCATGTATGTGTCTGACTTCCCTATCCCTGCCTTTCCTCACCTGCATACCCAATCTGTCAGTGTCAAAGGTTTGAACTTAAAATAATAAACCAGAAGTGATTCCTAAGCCCACAAAGAAGTGACAGTCCAGGAAATATATCTTCATTGGACCTCCTCCTCAGGAAGGCTCAGGAGCTTAATGCCCTCTCCCCACTGCGCTCTTTTCCCCCATTCCTTCTGAACAACTAGCATATCTCCAACGTCTCCTCCCCTGCACATGTCCCCAGATATTACCCTCTGCTTCATCACTGAACTGGTACATTCAGGCTTGTGCCTGTCTTCCAGGAGCCACCCCAGAGTACTGCCAAACACAGTGTGTTTCCAGCTTTCTGCAAGGAAGTGGGTACTTACTAAGGACACCTTTTCACCTGCTTCACCTACAGATGATATTTTGTCTCTGGCTCCTGGAATGATCTCTCCATGTGGAAGATAAAAGTTCATTTTGCTCCTTTATATCCTACTTTGTTTTGTCACTCAGCTGTACTGCAAATATTCTTGCAGCTTCATATATTTAAGAGCCAGCCAGATGAAAAGAGGCATATGTAGCTGCAAACACAGCACAGGGACCTGTGCTGATAAGATTAATTCCTTGTCATCTGCTGTAATGTTAAATCTAATTTGAATTGCAGCCCTTGGGACCTGCAGTTACATTTGTCCATCTGTCAGTAAACTACCATTTTGAGTTGTACTGTAGTTGCAGATAATATACAAATCTTTTCTCGTGTTTTACTTCCATCCCCTCACATCACCCTTGTTTTGTTTTTTTTTTTCCAAAGTATAATTAGAGCCAAATAAATGGAAGCAATACTGAGTTGGCAAATTATTTATTTAAGAAAAAGATGATAGATCACGATAGATACTATCTGCTCAGGTCTAATTTAAAAAAAAAAAAAAACAAACACCATCCCTCCTTAACTACAGATAAAGGAAGAAATAAGCATAAATGAAACTGAAGTACAGGAAACAAATGAAATCAAAAGTGTGAGAGACAATACTTACCTAAAATGTGCTCTTTGTTTCTAATGCTTTGCTCCTAGTGTTGAAAATGTTCACTCTGAACATTCAAGTTTGAATCCCTTGTTCCTTGTTTGCTTCTGGGATAATGCCTAACCCAGCTAATGATAAATGGGCAGTCCCAGGATCCATTTTAGTTCTACCCTCAAGATGGTGAGACCCTCATTTTAAAACTGCTTTTCTTATGTACTCTGAAGAGCCCTGTAAAAATTCTCCATCCTCTATGGGAGATGGAAAGAAATTTGAGTTTTTATTTTTGAGTACACTTGCTGCCTTCAAATTTCCTAAGCTTTTCTAGAAAAAAAGTCAGGTAAATATTAACACCTTGAAATAAGTTGGAGACTTTGAGATTTCTAGTGGTTGCAAATGAAATATATTAAATACTAAAAATAAAACAAAATAAAAATGACATTTTCATTTTTTATAAAAATAATTTTTTTCTTTTCTATTTTTCTAATTTTGATTAGGAATTTTACTAAATTTACACCAAAATCTAAGCCTTTCCTTTTAGCAAAAAATGCAGAGTCTGTTTTATATGATCTACGTGACCTTCTGCAATGAGTCATTATGTTTAAATAAAATGTGTAATATTTGTAAATAGTAAACAAGATTATTAATCACTTTCCAACCCTCATGCATGTATTTTTGGGGTTTTTTTATATGATCTTTTGTTACTGATGGGGGGGAGAAAGGAACCAAAGCTAAGCTCTTAGTGCTATTCAGTAACAGGACAAGAGGCAAAGGGCACCATTTGAAATATAGGTAATTCCACTTAAACATGAGTAAAGACTTTTACTTTAAGGATGATCAAGCCCTGGAAGAGGTTGTCAGAGAGGCTGTGACCATCCCTGGAGAACCTGCAAACCTGTCTGCACGTGGTCCCAGGCAACTTGCTCCATAGATGGGTTGGACTTTTCAGAGGTGCCCTCCAGCCCTTGCTGTTCTGTGGCTCTTCAGTCACCTTGGTCAGTGCAAAGTGCCCTTGGTAAAGGGCTTTTTGTTCACTGTTTGAAATTGACTTTTTTGTCCTTTGTTGACTCAGAAATTGATTGAATAGGTTGTGCTCTACTGTCTTCCTCGTGACTGAGGGGAGGCTGAGCAGCCAAAAGTTCCCCAGGTTCTTTTTCCATGTTTTTCAAAGCTGCGTGTTTAGTTGGCCTTCTGCCAGCTCTCATTGACCTATCTGTCACTTAAAAGAATAAAATTACAAATAGCAGCACTTTAATTACAGTAGTTATTTATTTTCAGCCCTGTAGTAAAATTCTGTGCAGTCCCATTGATCTGAAAACACCCAGTTTATCTAAAATGCCTGTAAATTGTTGCTTCCCAGAGTCTATTCTAACTAAATAGGTATTTGCAAAAGTCCAGGAGCAGACTTTGCTTGTGAGGTATGTAGTAAAAATATATTCCTGACGGTTATTTTCCTGGTTTTCTTATAGAGGAGCTCCTCAGAAAAGCAAATCTTTTGCCATAGTTAGTTAATGAACTAATTAATTAACTAATCCTAACTAAATTAATTAAATAATTAATATAACCTCTGATTAGTACAACGATGAGCAAATAGCCTGGGTACCTCTCTGGGCTTGTCTTCAGGTGGACACTCAAAGAAATGCATTGAAATTAACATATCTGTCAGTAATCTGAATCATGTAATTGCACATCTCTCTGTGCTTACAGCAATATAGTGGCCTTAATTTTGTATTATTTTCAGTTGTGTTAATTTCTCTTATTTCAGTTTATTCTGGAAATGAGATGAGTTAGCTGGAAAAAAGCAGCTTAAATTCAGAATAAGAATATTCCTAGAGAGATTTAACACTGCTTAATGACTGTATAATACCCTCCCTGTGTATTTTCATGTAGTTAAGCCCCAAGCACTAACCAAAATGTGCACAGCTTATTAATTCTGAAGAAAAGAAGTCAGAAGTATTTTCAGGCTAAAATAGTTCTTTTAAGATCAGTAGGATAATAATGCTGAGACACTTGACATAAATGAGTTAAACAATTCACTGTAAAAAACTTGACTGCACATTTTAATAGTTCTATGCACAGGAATGTCTTAATGAATCATATTATGTAGCTAAATTTATTGTGAAATGCCATATGGAAGATCATTTTAACAGCTATGAAAAATCCCAAATGTTCTAATGACTACAAAATTAAGGCCCTTTTGAACTATCCAGAGGAGTATTTGCAACTGATGGATTGTATAAATGTATTGTGTAAAATTTTATGATTTTACACACAAACTTTATTCTCAAAGACAACTTTTACATACAAAATCTCCTGCACTAACTTTCTTTCCTGAAGAAAGGAGGTGGTTGTTGCAGATAACTTTGATGTTTTCCTTTCTGTACATTAATAACCAATCTTCATGACAAGGGTGTTTACCCTGCTATTCATCCTTCCTTGCTTTAGCAGTGGTAACTGTATATCAGTGGCATTAGCAACTGGAAACACCTATGCCAAAGGTCAGCTGGCAGGAAATGCTTGGTGGGTACAAGGTGAATAAGGGGTGAAGGCTAAGAAAAACTTGGCTTAGAAAGGAGTTGGAATATTTGAAAGTCATAGCTAAATTTACAGCACTGGATTTTCCTCTGTTGCTTCTGCCTGGAATGTTTTGTGCTGCCACTCTAAAGAATTGAAACTCCTGGTTCGTACAGAAGCTACCTCATGGTCAAGTCTGCTTAGATCAGAAGTCCATGGAGAGAAACAGTAGCTTGAAAGAATGTCTGAAAGTGTGACTACTAAAATTGGTTTGAAATAGTTTTGCAGGAGCAAATAATTTTGATGATAAGCAGAAAAGCAGGGAAAAGATAAGTAACTATTGTTATGAGAAGGAAGGACTGACTGGAAAAAAAAAACAGAATAAGAGAAATGGCCTTTACAACCCCTACTTCTACCATTTCTATATTAATGTGGGACTCCCAGAGTACTGATATTTGTGTGTTTACTTCCACACCTCATTGTGCACCAGATCGGAGTGAAATGTGAGGATATATACCATATTTGTAAATGGACGACATGCAAATTTAGCTTGATCTGAATATTGTTTAGCATATTCTACATCAGCTTTTCCTTAAAGAATATGCCTCTAGCTGTTTTAGCTTTTATTGTTTTATTGTCTCTTGGAGCTTTTATTATTTGATGAAGTGTGTTCAATGGGATTAAGAAAATCACAGTGCTTTTGAAACAGAAGCATACACAAGCCTAAAGAGAGTTCTGTTAGACCTTAATCAATAGTTTAAGGAAAAATATAATTAGTTAATTAAACCTTTTTTCTTAGTCTCTGTACATGAGTTATACTCATGTTGAGCCAGTAATTTGCTTGCATATTCTCCCTTTCCACATGTACTGAATTGAAGAAGCTTTTGTACAATACAAATACTTGATCTCAAGCTTTTCTACATAGGTTGACTCTTTATATTTTAGACCAATTTCCACTACCAGCAGAATGATCACACGAAAAAAAGAGTGATTTACCTCATACTAAGTGCAGTATGAACATGCATTTATGGTAGAACTAAACCTCAGAAGCTTTAAAAATAAACAGAAGGATGGGAAAAGATACAAAGAGATAGAAAGGTGATCAGAATAATACAAATTATAAGATTTAGCATTGACTATCTGTGCTCTTTTACACATAATCCTTAGCACTTTTTCTGCTGTGACTAACAATCCTGGCAGCCGTAAATATCACCAAAACTGAATTTTGCATGAGAGTAGTTACAGAAGACTTTCATGAACTTTGGAGTCAGTAAGACTCAGCTGCTTGAATTGTCACTGTGAGTAAGTTCAAGAGGAAATGATCACTCAGCTCGTGTAGCTGCCTGGGGATTTTTCCATTGCCCAGATCCTTGTTAATATTTCTCTTGGCAAAGTTAGATCAGCTCCTCAGTCCTCACCCCAGATGCCAGTTTGGCAGACCATGGTGTTTAATTCCTTGGAGAATTAAAATTGTTTTACCTCAAATCAGGAAAATATCTGAGCAGTGGTGGTTCTTGATTTTTATTTATTTTTTCAAATTGGGATGAATACATTCTAAAGGCTCAGCCATGCCAAATTTAAACACTTAGTACATCGTGTAAAGGGAAATGTTTTCAAATACAGAGGGAAGCCCACAGAAATAAAGAACCCTTTTCTTAGTATTTGGTACCAATGCCTATGCATACTAATGTGTATGTGACAGACAGTCAGACCTTACAAGCTCATGTATATGCCATTAAATGGATGAGAGAGCAGAGAAGCAATAACTAGAAAGGAGGGTGATAAAGATGTCCCCGTAGTTAGCAGTATAAGAAGGCTGTCTTTTTTTCTAAGGATCTCCACTATTTGAGAATGATACTGGAAAATGAAAGTTTTAAAAGACAAAATTCCATCCTTTTATTTCTTTACATTAATTAAATGTATTACATTTTTTTGATGCTTGTGTGCTCCAATCCCACTGGCTTAAGCAGTGTCTTCACCACTTGCATCAGTTGTGCATCCTTTTGAAAGGCTTAGCTGCGGGAGTATATCCAATGCATATGTGATGGAATCAACCACAAGGCAGAAAAGAAAATCATATTCTAGTGCTCTTAGTGCAGGACTCTTTTCTTGCCACATTTCTACTTCTCTGTCACAATGGTTGTGCTTCCATCACAATGGAATTCTCCATTAATCCATTAATTAAATTATCCATTTAATTGTCCATTTATCTGTTCATGGACTTGGTGCACATTTTGGCAGCCTCCCTGCTGGCTGGGTGTTCTTGTGGTGGGACTGGAATTTTCCTAACATATTCTGAGAATCTGATGGCTGAAGCTATTTCTGTGGTCTCTTCTCACTTCGTAAATGTTTTCACTAATTACTGCAGTTCTGATTCAGAGAAGCCCTGGATTTAAACATTAGCTTCCACCTGGATGTAGGTCTTTAGGGATTTCCTGAAATGGATCTTAGCCTCCAAACAAATGGCCAGGATGCAGAACACTGTGTTTTGAAATAAAGTGACTCAAGAACTAGTTTTTGCTCATGATTTGAAAATACCCCAAATACTGTGACTCAGCAACTGAAATAATTTTTGGATATTTGCCATTTAAATAATGTAATAATAAAATTGTGCTTTGCTATTCAAAGTTCATTAGCAGAGCATGACTACTAAGAGAAAGGATGGATGAATTTTCGAGCAGTCACTGCCACATGGCTTTGCTTTACTGAGCCACATGGAAGCTACTGACATTTCGAAAGACTGAACATTCACTCTTTATGTTGTATTTGACACAGTGATGGTATAAGCATCAAGTCTTTGGTGGAGGCCTTGTGTTGTGATGAGTGTTGTGTAGTTTTTCTTATGGTAACTGCACAGTTTATGTTATCAACTTTTAAAATCAGGTTTTAAACCAGTGAAGGACTAAGTACAAATGTATATTGTGACAGCTTAATCTCAAGGTGAGTGAAGACTTCCAGTTCCATAAACTTGCTCATAAATAAAAAATTTTTGAGGAGGACTGGAATGGATTCGCAATCTCACAAATTTCTGAAAGGAAAAAGAGATCCTACTTATTATCTAAATAGTTTATTTATTAAAAATTCAAATTATACTTATTAATGTTAAGAACTGAACTGATTTAAGTATCTGTTCTAGAAATACCTGTGTGCTCAAATATCAATTATCTTTCTTCTTTCAGATTCATTAGAGGACTGGCACTTTTTTTTGCTAATTTTCATGGAAAGAAATTCTATTTTGAATTACAACACAAAGATGTCATTGAAATATTCAGATAAGTATGCAAAAGGGCTTTTAAATCTCTTCTTCCAAAACCTTGTCTCAGAACGAAATATGTCACATGTAAGATTCAGGGTTATTTGACAATTGTTTGGATTAATTTTTTCAGTTGAGAGTCTTAAAAACATTGAGTGGAAATGATTGCATTATTTACTCCTCAGCAGAACTAGCTGTTCAGTAAGTAGTATATAACTCTGATATAGTGAATGTGATTTAGAAAACCCAGTTCATTATGGTGATCAATATCAGCAAGCTCATCACTGACATGGATTCTTTTGTAAGCTCTGGTCACTAAACTTGAGTTATGTGCTAGTCCTAGGTCAGTTTGTCATCCCTGAGGAAAAGTACCCTTGACCTGCCCCTGCTCTTGCCTCTTGTGAAATACAGAGGAACCAACAGTACTGCAGTGACATTGCAACCTCGACAGTTGGTAGAGAGCTGAAGGGTAACAAAACCTGGTAAAATATTTCAAAACACTTTTTTTTTTAATTCTCATTATATACTCTTTAATATAATGACTGAACAGCCATCAGCTTCAGAATCAAGTCCTAAACATAGAATTTCATAATATATATATATGTGGTGGTTTATATAATATTTGAGTTTCCTACAATGATTTCAGGAATTACATTCCCTCCTATTTGCACCTCCTTCAATTTGTGATGTTTTGCTGTTTTCCACAGGTATGTACTCGTAAGTGTCTTATTACCTTTTGTTAGGGGGTGCAAGACACAGGAGGTGTAATCCTACTTAGTACTTATTTTTAGTGCTTGATTGGTTGCTTTGTTTTAGCGACATTAGCTGAATAGATGGAAGACCTGTTATGTAAAGCTGTTTATTCAACATAGCTTTGGAAAGAATATCACTGTGATATATATAAACTCATGTTACAATTGCCTTAATAGATGTTGATGATGAAATCTAGTCATAACCTGTGAGAATGCGTAACCATTAATTAGATTAAGCTTCTTTAAATTCCAAGACAAGCATATGGAAAGACAAATGTATGAAAGAGGAGAGTAAATAAAAGAAAAGTAAGTGACAGGATGGGAAGGAAAAAACCCCTCAGACAAAAGGCTGCCTGTGGCCAGGGAGATAAGAGAAGGTTTTTGAAAGGTCTCTGATGGCTGTTGCTGAAGAAAGAGCCATTAAACTCAGAGAATTCTGGAAACATCTGGCAGGGAAAAATGGTTTCTTAGAACTCATCAGGTACAGAACAATGTAAGAGAAGTTGGAATGTTTTGGATGATATACAAATAATTCAATATTGCACAAATGGGTTGAAAAATAATAGATACCTCTAAGGGGTAAATCATGCTACCTAATGTTAAAACACAGCAGGGAGTTTTACATTACATTAGAGTACATGACTTGTCAAGCCTGTTTTCAATGCTTTTGAATACCTTAAGATTTTATTCTATTCTAACTTAGCTGTTGTGATGGCTGGATGAGATAACATATTGTAGAATTTTCCACCATTCTTTCCACTGCATTGTGGTGTTTCAGTTATGTGCTGTCAGATCTTTAAGAAGGATCTGCCACAAAAACTTTTTGAACTACAGGTAACTGTAGGTGGCTGGAGATGAAAAGAGAAAGATTGTGAAAATGGACTGTTTGAATAAAAATATCTTCCCTTCAGCTGTAATCAAGGATGAAAGAATTGCACAGTTGTTTGGGTTTATGTTTTGTTCTTTTCCTTTAAAATAAGGTGGGTGACAGTACGACAAACATATGGCTTGATAGAGGCTGAAAGGTGAAAAACGTCTCGTAAGGTTTTCTTCCCAGTACCCTTGAAAATACCTGCCATTTGGTGCAATCTTACTCATTTTAAAGAAAAAAAAAAACAAAGTGCAGTTTAGAAAAAAAGAAGCAATGTCTGGCAAGGACAATTTAGTAGGGAAATTATGTCATTGCTAATTTGAAGTGGAATTTGAACAAAGAGCTCTTGAAGTGCTGTGATGCCTTCCGGCCCCTCACCAAATGAGCAAGTCTGCTAATTTAGCTGGCCCTTTCTGCATCCACAGCAAGTTGGAAAGATATTTCTCTTTTCCCTTCAGCCTTTTGGCTGGTCTAATTGAGGGCAGTGAACTACTTTTTTCTTCTTATGAAAGACACTTTAATAAATGATTTCCTCTTTGCACATTTTTAAGGCTTTTCAGCTTTAAATGCTCCTCTCACAAATTGGTGTCATTTTAATTGCTCCAACATATTCTTCACTTGATCTGAGGTCTTTAAACAAGGATGAACTCTCAAATATATTTTATCTAAGTAATAGATACCTCTGCCATGGAAAAGCATATGTGAGTCAGATGTTTTACTATGCTTGATAGGCATATATATGAAAGGTATTTTGAAGAAAAGAATCAGACCTTCTATCATTTAATGTTTATCATGCAAAGAGAACTCCAACACTCCTATCTCTTTAAAGATAATATCAGGAAAGAAAAACAAGACAAATGTATTAACTTTTAGGAGACATTTCTAACCAAAGCCAGGCATCATCTAGGGTTGACGTTATGCACATTTCTTGTTGGTCAGCTTGCTCCTTTGAAAAACACTGACAATCCTTTGCTAGTTTCCAGGAGGACTGGAAAATAAAATGTCATACAGGTATCCACAATGCAGTTTGGAGAAAAAGGAGAGACAATTCGGCTGACTGCAGTCAGATGCCAGAGATGTAACTGACTTTGGGCTGATTTCAAACAAGTTCCAGCAGAAGACTTTTGGGTCTACAGATTACATGTGGCAAATTGTGTTTATGACTACTGACACTGAATTTAAAGCCCAGTTTGGCAGTCTATCTGCTAAATGAGAAGAGTTGGGTGTCTGAGGAAAATGGTTTAAAAAAAATTAGAAAACAATCAAGGGAAGGACAATGGAAATTGGAGCATGTCTGAAAACCCACTTCTTTCTAGATTTTATGGTCTATCTTAGCTATCCAGAGACCCAGGGTCTCTCTGGCTGGTTTTGGCTTTGTTAACTGCTAATTTTGTAACACTTAATAGTTTATGCAATATAAACCATAAAGAATTTAATCATGTCTTCCGTGATTAATTTGAGCATGCTGTGCTGCAGAACACAGGCTCCCCGGGGAAGTGGTTACTGCACCAAGCCTGACAGAGTTCAAGAAAAGTTTGGAGAATGCTCCCAGGCACAGGGTGTGGCAGCTTGATGGAATAGAGGGTGCTTTCAAGGCAGTGTTTCAGGATGTGGGCAGAAGATACAAAATAATGGCTGCTGCAAGGGTGTTGGAGGACTCTAAGGGCTTGAGGGAACTCAGCCTGGACTGTATTTGTGTATTGGGAACTTTGTTGGAAGACATTGTCTTCAAGGAATTATCAGAATCTTCAGCAGAAAGCACCTGTTCCACTGGGCCTCATACTTAGGGCTTGAGAAGCCCATATGTTATAAATGCAGCCTGCAACCTGTCTGTGCTCATCAACTGGAATGAGCAAAAGAACTCATGAAGAAATCCATGGACAAGATTTGCTCTAGGCTGTGAGAAAATCCACCATTCCAGGCTATGAATTGATGGTGCCCTGTGATTGAGGTCATGTAAAATTTACTTGTTGTCCATACGCCTTTTGTCATCCTGTCTCATTGAAATAGTTATCTTATTAAGCTGTTGGTTGTTATGCCTTATACAGAAAGAGTCCTTCACTCTCTCTCAAACCACCCCTCCCAGAGCAGAACAAACTGTCAATATGAAACACTCCTGGGATGAATTGTCAAAGGCAGCTAAAAGTTCATGAGGTGTAGATACTCAGGAAGCAGGATCCTAAAATTTTTCATGGGGATAAGTTATTTAATACTATAAGTGTACTCATTGTTTGATACATATCCATAACCTATTTCAAAACAATTTTTAATTTATAGGAGGAAATGTGAGATCAAAGTGGGGTAGATGATTTTAGTAGCACTTTTGCTCTGCTACAGAAATCTATTTCACAGCATAGAATCCCCTTGTATTCCTTTCACTACCTCTCGAAATTTTCATCTCATATGGAAAGATATTTTATAGACAAAATTTACAGGAATAAAAACAGAAAGCAATTTATCTCAATTTACCTCATATTTAGATCTGAGAGAGTCATATAACCTTTTTATACAATTCAGATTAGCACCAGCCAGGGTTAAGTTTGATGTCTTTCTAAATGCATTGCTTCTGACATAGAAATACTAACTTCTGCACAAGCAGAAAGTCTCAAAAGATTTACAGCATGGATCTAATGAAAAATAAAAATGATTTTCACTTCTGCAAACTCTCTGTTCAGTTCCAATTTTATGTGTCTTAAAAGGATTCTTCAAAAAAAAAACCCCATCTATTTGTCCACATGATAAAATTGCTCAGTTGCACAGCTGAGACCACGACTTAAGCATGAATTACAGACTGAAGGTAAGTCTCGGCAGCACTGTTTATTTGGGTATGGATGCTTTAAAACTTGGTTAAAGCATGTTTGAAATACAGTCATTTCCCTGGCTTGTTATTAGAGATCCCAAAAGGGACAGTTCAAATATTCTAACATTTGAAGTGTAAAATGAGAGGCTATTGATCATCACTAAATGTGAGCTAAGGAGAATTAGTTTACCTTGAGGGCTTGTCTGTAACATGAGTGCTGTATCTCTACAACTAATATGATAACTTTCTTCATCCACCCAGAAGAGGCAGAGCAGGTTATTTTCCTATTCAGAATTACATTACTATTCAGAATTGCACAGATAAAGAATGAGCTATTAGTTAGATGTACCGCAATGGAACATCCTAAATACTGCACAACGTCTAGCATCTTCTTTCCTCACAGTTGCTGTTAATAGTATCTCTTTGGAATATTATATATAAATATGTGATAAGGAAATGCTAATTAACTTTTAAAAATATGATTTAGGAGAAATTTCTGACATTTTTCACTGAACTTTTCCACTTCATGAGCTTCTGACACTCTAATACCTTTGGTCAACAATAGCTACCATAAAAGTTAGCTGGTGTTTTGTTGGTACAACTAATGGGGCTTCACCTTTTATTCAGTGCATTGTTGCATTACAGAAAATGAAACAGGATTTTCAAAAAAACCAGTAAGTTTTAGTCTTTATCAGAAATGAACTTTTTCCTCTCCTTTTCACCCTGCTGAAGAACATGTACTGGATTCTGCATTCATAAGCTTTTTGGATGGCACAACATTTTGCTGGTACATCTTGTATCAGAGAAAGTTTGCATCTAACAGAAGAACTCTCTTATGTTACCAGCCATCAGAGAGTGTTTGTTATGATTACACTAGATCTCAAAAAGCCAACCAAAATTAAATACTACCATAACAAGATGAAGAGAGGAGTAGTGTATTTGAGGGTGAAGGAAAGTAATTTCCAGGAATTTAGAACTTGACAACTACTTTTGTAATTTTATTTCCAAATATTTACAATCTATGATAATTAGGGTCAAAATTTTCCAGCCTGAATTTTCTTCTGGACCCTCAGATGAATGAAGTAATGAAACAAATTTGAATTGGTAAGAGAAAAATAGCCAAAGTTTGCATGAAGCAAGAAGGCATAATTCAATTTTCCACAGCTTACCATTTCATTAGGAATTTTTGTCATCAGTGCTCAAAAAGAATAGAGATGGATTTTTAAAAACTTATAGAAGGAAGGCAGGACTGGTAATATATTTGTTTACTCTACTTGCATGACTATTTTAGTATGAGCAGTTCTCCAAAAGCCACAGTCTGGATTGTATTTTGCTAAATTCATTGGGAAGTGCTGTCCCTGGCCTGAAGAGTTTCAAGACCACAGCTTAAATCTAGTGAATTCAATAAAATGGAGATGAGGACGCCTGAAAGTATTACAGCAATGTTATAGATCCCAACGCATCTTGAGAGCTCTGAAACACGTGGAAATACGATGTTCTATTACAAATAAACATTATCTGCTACCCCAGCTACTGTTAGTTTTAGCCTGTACTAAGTGGGTTTTACCACCTGTCATATTTTCCCAATTGCTTTGATTTTATAATTCCTACTATCCCTTCCTCTGCTCTCCTATGAAGACAGGCCGAGAAAGGTGAGGTTTTTCAGCCTGGAGAGGGGAAGACTCTAGGCCAGGTCTTAGAACAGACTTTCAGTACCTCAGCAAGAGAGCTTCAGAGGGACTTTTCACAAGGGCATGCAGGGATAGGTCAAGGAGTTAAACTGACAAGACAGTAGGTTTAGATTGGATATTAGGTAGAAATTCTTTACTGTGAGGGTGGTGAGGAATGGGAACAGGTTGACCAGAGAAGCTGTGGATGTCCCATCCCTGGAAATGTTAAAGGCAAGTGTTGATGGGGCTTTGAGCCACCTGGTCTAGTAGAAGGTGTCCCTGCCCATGCTGTGGGGATTTGAGCTAGATCATCTTTAGGATTCTTTCCAACCCAAGCCATTCCATGACATTTTGTGTATACAGACAGGAGAAACTGGGCCTGACCAACTTCTCAGGATATTCTTTTCCAATTTTCCGTCCAGGGCTTCACAAAAGTAACAGCCCTCATCCTTCTTTTTCTACTTCCCCCTTTACTAAACATTGTAGCTTTTCCTCAGTTTCACATGCACCTTCCAGCAAAAGAAGCCACGTGTAATTCTTTTTTGGACAAAAAGTCAGTTTCACAAAATAGAATTTGTTTAACGTATTTGTTGTGTAAATTCAAGATGTAGACAGTTGGAACTGAATACTTTTGAAACTTGCTGCATCCTTATATTCTCCAAATCAAAGCTTTCACTTCACTTTTGTCTCCTAAATAGGGCCAAGCTGACCAATATCCTATGATTTTCAGCAGGTAAAATTTACCTTTTCTCATTCTAGCTTGAGTTTGTGTGGGCTAAATTTGCTTGACCCTTTCAAAGGTGCTTACATGTCAAATGTGGCTCAGTAGCCTCTCAGAGCAGAAAAGGCAATTGCTGTAGCTATTCTAATCCCTTTAGTTAGAGTTTTGCATTCTTGACTCCTCTATAACTTCGCAAATTACCCCTTCATGCATTCAAACTTCATCCGAAAGCCAATGCATGAGCTGCTCAGTCTTTGTCTGAAGAAAAATTATGCAACACCCGTGTGACTAATCTGTTGTGAATAAAGCCCAGACTTATAATTTCTGCCTCTTCTCCAAAAGTGGACTTTTGAGGCTACTCCTTGAATACTTTACGCCAAAAAAGACTGTTTGGATATTCTTGCAATTAAAACAGTGCTTTTGGCAGCTTTGTTTGTAAGTCCAGCTGCATTTGGCTTGCTATTAATGCTGCAACCTCATTTTGCCTTCGACTTCTTCTCCTCTGTCTTTTAAAACCAATAAAATGATTGACTGGAACAATTTAAGTGATCTATGCATTTGTCAATAACTGTACCTATTTTTCCAATTAATTTGCTTTTAAATCTTATATTGATTACTGTCAATTTCGTCACTGACCTTAAACTCTAAACTGTTGTTTCTCTGAAGGTCGACATGTTAAATTCACCACCACTGCTGGTAAATAGTGAAAGGTAGCTATGCTTCATGGTGTGAGATTATCACGTCTTGACAAGAAAATTATTTTAAAACACTCTGGTACCTTCCAGCAATAAGTCAGTAAAACAAAGGGGAAGAAAGAAGCTGCTGTTTATGTGAGAGTTGTGAAGATCTCATATAAGGAATCTGAGTTGTTTTAGTGAGATTTTTGCTGGAAGGTTTTTTTTTTTTTTTTGGTGTGTCTTTTGCATACTTTACATGTATTCTATTTCACGGCATTAACATTAACATGGCTGATTTATAATGGCTGTTTTCTGTAAGTTAGGTTTCACTGAAATACAGAACCTCAGGCATGCCTACCTCTGCCTCAGGGGCGCAGCTGTGAATTCCGTTTGCACAGGTGCTGTGGGGTCACATTTCCTGGGAATGTACAGCCTAGCTCTTCCACACATGGGATGGTCAGTGATGCTTCCCTGGACTAGACCCATAGCATGCTTGCAGGGAATCTGGAGCTTCTGGGAATTTATGGACTGATGTACAATCCTAGGATTGTGCAAGAGGTTTGGTGCCGGCTTTGATGGCTGGTTTTAGTGAAAACTTATGACAAATGAAATCCTCATGGAATACAATGGTAGAATGTGAGTGGGACGTGGATCCATCCTAGAACAGTGCTGGCAGCCTTACAGTGTTGGACTGCCTTCTGCTCTAGCATAAGCTCTTGAGGTCAGTTTCATATGATTCTGACCAAATTCTCAACCTAGATTAAAACTCCTGAACTAAGTTTCCTAGTTTTTTGATTCCTCTTCCTTTGACTTGACTGATTATGGGGCATACTTGGAGATCTGAATTACAGTGACACCCTGAATCTCAGCATGTTACTTACTCTCGTATTTCACCATGCGCATTCTCAGAAAACCATGGATTTCAGAATGATACTCTGCTTTCCACCCTCCCTATCTGTAGTCTATCCTATACACACAAACATGAAACCAAGAGCAGGGACAACAGTAGGAGTTAAACCTATTTAGCACCAAAAGTGATCAGCAATAATTAATAAGAGCTTTAAAATATTAGAATGGATGCCTTCCCCTTACTACCTTGCAAAAACGTAATGCAACTTCTTACTCTCAGGTCATTATAACTATATTAGTATAATGTGCTCCTATAAATTCAAGAAGAGCCTCAAGCACAGTTGCCTATACTGCTTCTCTGAGACTTCTGCACTATCTGCTGGATTCCCATCTTCTCAGACCAGCTCCACATCCCTTAATTACTCCTGCTCCCCCCCTAATCATTTGGAAGTTTAATAATAGTCTGAAAAACAAAGGCATAATTATTTGTGGACTATTTCTAATGCTTGTGAATGTGTTCCTAACAGACTAGTAAGAACACACAGATCTCCAAAGCCACCTGCCTGGAGGTGAGGTGACCTCTTGCTACCATTTGCTGTTTTTACACATTCAGGGGACTTTTAGCCTTGCACTCTTAATTTAGTTCTGTTAAATTTCATGACGGCCATGAAATGGTGCAGTCTGGAGAATAAGAAACAAGACAAATAATACAGATAGCTGCATTTCTAACATTTGTGGGGGTAACTTGGACAAAGTATGTTCATTTCAGTTTTTTCTGTCTGGATGGAATAAGGCTTTTTCACAAATCACTGAGATGAAAATTGTACATGAAATATAGGATTATCCATCTTCCCTTTATAGACAAAAATTTCCACCCTCATCTCAGCCAGCATGAGAAGCTAGGTAATCACTTCTTTTCAGCTTCAGAATGGAGTCAGCTGCTTTCCAAGAAGCCCTGGGTGCTCTTCCAAGAAGTTCTTGCAGCCTTAAGCAAATCCCTTGAGCAGTATCAGGAAGTTAGTTCATCTGGGTGAACGGAGGGAGCAGGAGCCAGCAGGGGGGTAAGCGGGGATGGGGAAGGAGGGGGATGAGAGAGTCACAGACACTTCTGTAGCATGTGTCTAGATACCTCTGCAAAGTAATTATTGTACATAAAACACTTGCAAGAAATAACATAAAAGCCACAAAAACAGAGGACATAAACCTCAAGTGATTTGAATTTTTAATGCTCTCCATTATGATGGGTAATCTGAATTTTCTTTAACTGCAGAAAAGGATTCACATTTTAAAGATTTTTTTCTTTCAGTTAAATATTTATCCCCTATGAAATAAAACATGGATGGAGACAATTCATTAATCTCAGCTTCTAGAATCTGCTTTTCACTAATTTGACAGTTGTTCATAACAATACTTTTGGGAATCTGAGTATGTTGTATTTGGTTGCCATCACCAAGTCACAAAGTCATTGCAGACAGAAGACTGTGATCACACAGTGCATGACAAATTGATAGCTTGGGAAGTGAAGATTTGAGGTGTGCAATGAGAAAAAAAAATATTTTTAAGCATTCTATAAAACTTATGATTTTGAAATAGCTAATTTTATATGAAAAGTCAGAAATTCAGATAATATCACTAACTGGTCTACCTTGAATCTCCCAGTAAGTCTGTACTTTGCTCACATGTCCCATTTTTCACCCAGTGGCATCAATAAAAAGCTGGAAGTTGACAGTCTGGGTCTGATCATTCAGTTCTGCCTCTGGCAGTTGTCAAAACTGAGTATGTCACAAGGCCCCTCTCAAAACAAAGTATTTCCATCTGTCAAATCAGCAGCTGTGACTGGGCCAAAAGAAGCCTTTCCACCTGTTTGATTCCTGTGTCCTGGCATTTGCCAAGCATTCAGGCACAATTCATGGCCTCTGCTTACGGCATCTGGGAAGTCTCAGCCAAAAACTTCATCCAGAACTGTGCAGTTTTCAAGGTCAGATCAATTTCATGTGGTCTTAAATGAACATGTGGGCAATTTATTTACTGTTGCAAATGAAGAAGGATTGGTATTTCTGACTGCTGTCATGATGTGTCAATGCACGAAATAGGTTGTGCTTTTGGTGTGTTGTGGTAGGAATATGTGAAAAAATTGTGGTCATGAAGGGTCCTTCTTGCCTTAACATGGAAAGAAAAGATCCTCTGGAGGATCTTTTTTGCTGTCTTCCCCTTCCTTCTCTGAATTAAATGGTGCCCAGTTTTCCTATCCATTTATATATTATTTAATGTCTTAATTTTTAATCTTGTTTGATTCCTGGAATTTACCAAATATTAATTTTGGTGAAAACAGAACAAAGACTCAACAAGGACACTTGGATAGCAATTTTTGTGTTTTATTGCTGTTATATTACCTGAGTCAGGTAGGAGGATTAGGATTAGGACACTGAACAAGCTTCCTGCTGGTGACATGTGCCCCAAACTAGGAATGTGTAATCAAGGGAATTTAGGAATTCCATCACCATTAAAATCAATAGAGACGTAACCTAAAATGGCTTTGGGATGAGGCTCTACCTATAGCACATTAGTAATAAGAAATTATTGTGAGACTATTTTACTTTTATAAAATATTCAATAAATGTATTTTTAATTTACTTATTTTGAAACATTATCAAAGGATTACACAGAAGAGGAAAAAATAAGATTAAATATTTTTATTATTATTCATTGATTTGTTGCTTAATTTTGTTAAGAATCTAATTTTTTCTTTCCAAATCATACTTTTCAACTAATTTATTTTGACATGTACTAAGCATAGATTGCCAGATGTTCATTGCAACTGACAATTTTACTATTTAGTGTTATACATCAGCCCCCTATGTAAACGTCCTTTAGGAAGAACTTTCCTGAATTAAAATCTAATTACTTTCTTTTGCCCATAAATCTTGCTCCATTTTATTATATTTGTTTATTTTATTGTATGTTGCCTTCATAGATGTGATTTCTTCATGCCTCTAAATTTGTCATTTCACGACCAAAAGGTTGTTTTCTTGGCTGTTTGACTTTCTGCTTGATACCCTTTCTTGTAAGTACCCACATTTGTTTTTGTTTCATCTGTGATCAGGCACATCAAAGTGGCTTCCCTCTAATTGGTAGAGCTGCTATTTGAGTTTTGTGATCAGATATTTGGATGCACTTAAGGATAAACAAAATAAATTGCTAGGGGGAAGAAACAGAGAAAACAAAAGCTATTATGGAATAAAACCCACAGGAAACGAGTGGCAGAAATGTCATGTAAGAGTATAAGGATGAATTGTTTATACTCATGAGTTAAAAGAATTCAAAGCATATACCTTTACCAAAGTGGATTTCGAATGAAAATTTATGTGGCTTTACAGGCAATGTGTCTTTTTAAATGGAATCACCAGAGTAGGAAATATGCTGCATATCTACTTCTCTCCTTAAGTGATTTGAACAAAACCCCAGCAAGCCTGATCATTTAAGACTACTGATACATAAGACAGCACTTATATCAAAAGCAGAACAAAGTTGTTCAGTTACAGGCAAGAAAATGAAACCAGGACTCAAAGTAAAAGACCTCTTTCGTCTCAAAATAAATTTATACTTACATTTGCAAACTTGAAGCATGTCCTAACTTCCCAAGAGAAGGAGCAAGAGATACAGCCTCTGGTTTATAAAGGCCAAGTTCACATCACATTTGTGTGGAAAACAATTATGAAATTAATTGTGTCTAGAAAAAATGAAATCCCTTGGTCAGGCTGTAATTCCAGTTCATGTCGGCTATTACAATAATTCCTCTCATTATTTCAAGCCCACAGGCCTCTGCATTCAAGGTGCACTAAGGAAGACAGAAAACATCTTTCAACTTGTTAAGTGTACTTCCATTTGATTGAACTAATGTTGTCTTCTGCACAAAGGACAAAGTTCCATGGAATCTGCACTGCCATGCAGATGGAGTTAAGAATTTGCCCTGTTTTGCTTGTGTCCAAAAGGAGAAAATTACTACAGGCTTTTGAGTAGTTTTCAACTTCAAAGCAAACCAAACCATTGATAAGCAATGAGAATAATGAGGTCTAGAAAATACAAGGAGTTGGAAACCAGAAAAAAAGCCCTACAAAAAACCCCCGCAACAAAACACTGAAACTAGGAGAAGTGAGTTAACAGAAGACTAGCTCAGTGCTTCCCAGGAAGGAGAATAGACTTGAATCACGCTGATTTTCTCCTAGCTGTGCTATGTCTCTCACATTTTCCGTCTGGACTAGAAGAAATATCAGGTGTCTAGGTGTCACAGGCTCCGCAGAGGTGACCCAAAATATCTGTGAGAGTCAATAGTGAGAAGTAGATGTGGCTCCTGTATTAGCAAAAATTTCCCATCAGTCACCAAGAAATCTTTTCACTAAAAAGACGGCCAAGCACAGAGGGAGAGTGACTCAGTCATCCCAGCTGCCACGATATTCCCCTTCCCCTTGCTGTGAGGTGGTGTTAATACCATGAGTGTCCATAGCATTTTGAGAATACTGATAGTGCACAGGATACTACAGAATTACTCACAGCATCTGTTTTTCTATTGTTAAAGATTAAAAATAAAACTCTGAACATTTATTATGTTGGCAGACTGAAAACCATAGACTGGTATTTTGTATTGCCTCACTTAAGTAATTATCAAGTATCCAAAAAATAAGTGGGAAAAGAGAAAGGAGGAGAAAAAGCCAATCATGCATCACACTAAATGGTAGTTAAAAAGCAATTTCCACAGAGCTTATCTCATTCCCAGTTATCCTAACCAAATCCCTCAGTTCTCAGCCCAACTTTGTCCCTTAAAAAGCTATGAATTGTTCCTCTCAGGATTCTGCTGGAAAGATATGGGAAATAAAAAGTTATTAATGAGAACTACAGAATACTGTGCTCCCTATAGATGATGTCAGTCAGAAGTGAAGCGCAGTTATGTCACTGCCATGTCAGCAAATTTCTCCATTCTTCCAGAAGGACTTGCTACCTGTGCAGCCGAAGGGAATGAGCAGGAAAAACCAGAAGACCTCTGTCTTAATTTGGGAAGACAGGTGTCTGCTAGGGTAAAGCCAGAGCTTCTCTTGGATGGAGAATGTAAACCCCCTCCTTCTAAATTATTATAGTTTTGAAATTAAGAAGCTTTCAAACAAAGATGTGGGAATAGGAATAACACTTATTTACTAGGAATACTAAAAATGTAGTAGTACAAAAAAAAAACCCCAAAAAACACCCCGAACACTGACAGTCAGAACATCACCTGTCACCCTGTTGGTAGTAGTCCAATTAAGTCCTCCTGGAGTGACAGATGTGGTTCTGTTGGAGTAGAGATGATCCTGTAGAACGGTCCAGTGGTGGCAACATAGGTCCAGTGGTGGCAAGATAGGTCCAGTCTTCCTCTGAGAATCCAGGGGAAAACAGGCTGTCCTGGTGTTCTGAATCTCAGGATTTATCCAGATAAGAATTCTTGGCTTCTCCCACTGGGTGGAGCACCTCACAATGGGATGATGTAACGTTATCGGTCATGAGGTGAGCCTTAATGGCCCATTAACAGAAGATATTGTCCTGGAGGGAGGTTGGGTCATGGAAGAGATAAGGAACAGTGCCCCACCTGGTTTTAACAGCTGGTCCATTAGCAGAAGACACCTCCCACCTCCCTCCAGAAGTCATGAGGAATGAATCATAGAAGAGATAAAGAAAATAAAACCCAGCACCTCCCCAGCCAGTTTCAACAGATAGGAATAAAAAGCGTCTTGCATTGAACCCAAGAGAACCACCCGTAGGTTTCCAGTGCCCACTTGTGCTGATGTAGCACATGGTGCAGGAGGGGCAACCAGGGCAGGGGCAGCAGTGGTTTTTTTCCAACTTGCCAAAGGCTTCAACTCTGCTAGCACTGTGAAGTTTTGCCTGGCAAGTACAGGCAAAAAGGGAGTTTGCTTACAATCGTGTATATTCTCAATAATATAGACATCTTCCTGAGTTTCTGGCAGAGCTAGAAAGGCTCAGGCCTTCAGTGATCAGTGTTTCTAGTTTGTCTATTCTACTTGACTTCTTTTTAGTTATAAAAACAATGTACTTGGGTTAATAGCCCATCTGTCTCTAGTTGAAAAACAGTTTATTCAAAATGGATATTAGGAATCCTGCATTGCTCTTTGTCATCATGAAAAGAAAAGATGTTGATTCACAGGAATGTGCTAAGAACATGAAGTTGTCCTGTGGTCAGGGAAGCTTGGACTTTGCTGTAAAAATTATTTGCTGTATATCTTACTGGAATAAATGTCCTTGCCTCTTACTGGCTTTGCATGTTATGTTGTGATTGTAAAATATTTCAGTATGGGATCTCATTTTCTCTGAATTATATTTGCTGCAGAAGTGCTTACTGCAGCAGCACTGTGTGCATAGTGAGAAGTATGGCCCTGCTTCATGCACTTTAATTTGAGGCCACACAGAGTCTAAAATCAGGGTAATCAGTTTCCTCATACTAGATTTTCTCCATTTGGTCTGGTATTAACAAGGCTGGCTTGGCATTAGTGAATATACTCTGGATTTTTAGAAAATTTATTCTTTGCTTGTCTCCAAAGAGCCACTTTTCAGTTCAGTAGACAAAAATCAAGTTTATGTAGACAAGCTATTATACAAAAAGGACAGAATGAAGGAAAAGAAATTGTCTTTGACAAATTAATTAATATGGACTAACTAATTGTTAATAAAATGTGCTTTAAAGAGAGTTTAGACATTCTCTGTCTGGGAATGTCACTTAAAGAAATGTAAATTCCAGTTAAATAAACCTTTTATGAACAATTAGCAATTACATTTTCTGTTTCTCTGAGCAGAATAATGTGTGCCTGCAATATTCATGTGACGACTCCAAGCATGGGCCATGTCTGAGATACTCACATATATATCCTCTTAGTACTATCAATTAAGATCAGACTGTAACCCTTCAGTATATTGGCACTTTGAATCTAAAAGCTGGTATGACAATTATGACTTTGAAAGCAGATGGGACCAATAAGAAAGTGCTGCAAATTAATTCAAAGGCATGGTTTTATACAGGACTAAACACAAAGCACTCAAAGTAACATCACTGCTTATCTTTTACCAAGATGAAATTTCCTCCAACCTCTCCAAAACAGAATAAGAGTTTAAGCTAGAAAAAATTTAGCTTTTATCCTTCCCTTCTCTTCAAATTTCTCACATAACATGGTGTATATGCTCCTGTTAATAAATCGTGGTGCTTTTCTATCTTACCAAGAGATTTGAGGTCATGATTTCTAATGTGGTTTGGTAGCATGCAGGTAGAAATTTACATTTACTTGTTTCACTTATCTGCATCAAGAACAATATATTTAAGGCTCACAAAGGAAACTGAAAATGCTGAAGCATGTTAATCTGATTTTTCTAAATAAACCCATCCCTTCAGTACCCTTGAAAAGTATCACTTTAAACATGCTAGAAGTGTAAAAGGGCTTGGAATTTATACCATTAACACACTTTTATGAATTTTTACTGTGATTATGGCCATTATTTCACAGAGATTTGAAATGAACTCATTCATTGCCTGCACTATGTTTTAGACTAACAATTCCATGCAGATTTGGATTGATGATTATCTAGGGAAATCCAGGGATGTGTATAGAGTACTAGGAGGTATCACAGCCAGAATGGCTCCACATGGCCTTATTCTTTTTAAATAGAATCTGTGTGAAAGAAATAGAGACATAGGAGTTGTGGTGGAGACAGAATCTCTGCAGAGAACCAGTGATGTCTGTTACCATGATCCAAGCTGCATTTGCTGTAAGAAAAAGAGCATTCCTACCTCTCAGAAGTCACCCAAAGTACTTGTTCTCCTAAGTTTAATATGGCTGGGGACTGCAGCTTTTATAGGCAGCAAGCCATCAAACTGTACAAAATTGCTGAGAACTTCCAGCCTTGAAAAACAAATACTCTGGTGATAGAAAATTCACCAAAACTTCCAACTATCTCACCCTTGTCTTTTCTCTTAAGGTGAAGTGTATGAGCCATCAAGTTTGGTATGAAAACAAAGTTGAAGACATACTTGTCAACTGAATCAAAGACTTACACATTTCCCTAAAATATTCTGTCTCTATCCTTATTTATTCTTGTGTTCTCCTCCAGTGCTTTCCTACGTTGTCAATGTCTTTCTTGAGCTGGTGGTGTTTCAGTAGCAAGTTACCACAGTGATAAGTACAGAAACTCCAACAATGTACTTTGTTGTTAAACCATTGGAAGGCTGCAGTTAGATTTTTCTTCCAGCTGGGTATCAGTCATCACCTCTAGGCTCATTTCAGGACACATCTGCAGCTCATGTTCTCTGTTGTGCAAGTGCAGTTATGTTATGTCCTCCAGAATTTATGCCTCCAGTCTTGTTCTACTTATCAAGACATCATTTTGCACCTATTAAAATGCTTAAGTTGAAGGCATATTCCATCAGTTTTATTTGTCTATACCGAACTTATAAAACACCTGCTTTCTGGACATTTTTGTTATTTGTTCTACTCTTACAGTTTTTTATTATCAGACTAACATGCTCTTTATGTGATTTAGATCAGTGTCAGATTGACAAGTCTGGAACAGACTTATTCAGTTTACTTGTGTTACATTTCAAAACAAGGTAGTCTTACAAATGTCTAAAGAACATTTGAAGTCAGCATGAATTGTTTAGATAGTTCTTAAGCATTTTAAAAGCTCCTAAATGCAAATTCTTTGTGTATACTATTTAAAATTTTCTAGCATTTCCTGTTTCAACTTATTATAATAATATAATAATGGTATTATTATCATCAGAGGTGAGGAATTAATTGTGTGTATTGCATTAAACAACAACTAGAAATGTTAAGCAAATACTTCTGCTTAATCTGGATCACTATTGACAATTCTACCATATTCCTAATAACAGGATAAAAACATAGTAATAGACCTTCCCTCCATTGGTTTGTGTTCTATTAGATAATAGAAATCTCTGTTATCAGGTTTCTCTTTAGAAGGTTTTTCTGTAATTAAGCCATTACTCAAGAGTTTCAAGGTTGATGAGGGAGCTCTTTAAAAGTTTGAGCACACAATCCCAGTGTAGCAGCCCATAATGCTTTTATTCTGCAATCAGCCTGCAGAAGCCATGCTTGCCTATGCTTCTCACACCCAGGGAAACACTGAGTTATAGAGTAGCTTAATCCTCTTTTGATCACCTTTTAAATGAAGTAGAAATTAGTTACTGCCACTGATCTCATCTGAAGTAACTGTTTTTGAACCCCCTCAATCTCATTTAGGTCTCTACCTCCACATTAATCCTTGACAGATATTTCAGCTAGAGCGAGACAGCCCTGTTGAAAGCCTGAGCTGAAGGTCATACAGCGATAGAAAAGCATGTGGCAAAATAGAGGAATGAATGTGTACACAGGAAAAATATGAATACTTCAGGGAGTAGCTGGAGGGAAGAGCCAGGCAAATTGCATGATTCCTCTTTGAGAAGGAGGCTGGAAGAAAAATCACAGGAGAACATATTTCCATGCAGTAAGAGAAATAATAACGCAGAAAAATAATGCTAAAAGAAGTAACAGGTGACAACAAAAAGAAGAAAACCTGGTACTTCATAAAACAACTTCCAACCTCTCCAGTTCTGCTGAAATAATTTAATATGAACATTGATTATTTTGAATTTCATATGGGGCTGCCCAAGCAAACAGGACTTTGAGGGTAATCAACGTATATATCCCAAGTGATATTTATCCCACAGATCAATTGAAAGTACCAAAGAACATATGATTAAACTTGGCTTTCTACTTCCTGGCTTCAAATCTCCCTAAAGCAGTGAAACTTTGAAGTCTGAATTACAGAGTATGCCAGGCTTCTTGAATTTTTGATCTGTGAAATTTTACTTAAAAACCACCAAACCAAAACCCCCCTCCAAAACAATACTAACAACAACAAAAAAAAAAAACCCACCAAGAGAAATCCGCAAACTTTAGAAAAAACTTTTCTCTATGAAGATTTTTGCAGTCTGCATTTCCATTGCATCTTAACTGTAAGTTAACATCTCTAGGACCAGCAGAGACCATACGTGAGCATCAGTCAGCTACAGCCAAACTACTTGGAGTAAGCTCATTTTGATTCATGAAAATTGTCAAATTAAATGTGGAGTAATCACTTTTCTTGAACTCCTTAATTCCTAAGGGAATGCTTGAAATTATAAAGAAGAAAAGTAGCCATGAATTTTTTATTGATGCCATTTAAACAGGTTTAAAACTTTTATAGATACTTCTAAATCAGTTACGCATCATGCAGGATGCCTGCATCTATGGAAGGGTTGGAAGAAGACCTTTAAATAATCTTGTTCCAACTCCCCTGCCTTGGGCAGGGACACCTTCAATAAACCAGGTTGCACAGAGCCCAGCCAGCCTGGTCTTTTACACCTCAAGGAATAGGGCATCCCCATCTTCCCTGTTCAACTCAGTTAAACACTGCTTCACCACATTCACAGTAAAAAAAAAAAAAATCCTAATATCTAACTACACCTACTCTCTTTCAGTTTGAGCCCATTCCCTCTTGTCCTGTCACTACATGCCCTTCTAAACAGTCTTGCTCTATCTTTCCTGTAATATCCCTTCAGGTACTGGAAGGACACAATTCTGTCACACTAAAGCCCTCTCTTTCCCAGGCTGAATAATCTCAATACTCTCAGTGTTTCCTCATTGGAGAGGTGCTCTATCCCTCTGATCAACTTGGTGGCCATCCTCTGGACACACTCTAGAAGGTCAATGTCCTCACTTAGGGGGGAATCCAGAACAGAATGCTCCAGGTGGGGCTCAACAGCATGAAGCAGACGGGCGGAATCTCCTCCTTGACCCTACTGGACATGCCTCTTTGGATACAGCACAGGACATTCTGGCTTTCTGGGCTGTGAGCACACGTTCCTGGGTCATATCCAGCCTCTCATCCAGCAATATCCCCAAGTCCTTCTTGCAGGGCTGCTCTGGATCTGTTCATCCCCCAGCCTGTGTTGGTACCGGGGGTTGCCCTGATCCAGGTATAGCACCAGCACTTAGTCTTGTTAAATCTCATGAGCGTCGCATGGCCCCACTTCTCGAGCTTGTCCAGGTCCCTCTGGATGACACCCTGCCCTCCAGGTGTGTCAACTGCACCACTCAGCTGAGTGTCATAGAGAAGCTGTCAGAAGTGGGATTTGAACCCACACCTTCAGGGGAGACTGCGACCTGAGCGCAGTGCCTTAGACAGCTCAGCCATCCTGACCTGCCTGGATAAATGGAAAATTCTGTTGGAAGTCTCTATACATCGTTTGTAATGACTTATGGAAGCAAGTTTGGATTATGAGCCTCTGTTGTACCAAAAATATTTCTGCAAACTGTAAGAGGAGACTATAAATACCACCCTTATTTTCTTTATTTTGTGTGTGTGTGTGGGGGGGGGTTTAATACAATTTCTGGCCCTAGTATTATTTGAAATTCCTTATGAGAAGAACTGAATCTCTCCTATTATTAAGATTAGGCTTGCAGATATTTTAAATCAACATTTTTAAGAACTAACATTAACAAGGGGAAGAAAGAATACCCAGGAATGCATGCCAACATAGCAGCTTTTAAGATACTAGTATACACTTTTTTTCTTTTTTTATAGTACTGCTTGCTAGGCACATAAAAAACCACCATAATATTTTACCAACAGGTTTGTTCCGATGACAAGAAAAGATGAAAAGTTGAATAAAACGTTAAGGAGACATGAAGTACTTTTTCTCCAGCTTCTCCAGGTTAAAGTCTTCATTAATTTGTTGTCTGAGTGAGATTCTTGTCATTAGTATGTAAAACAATGAAAAATTTGTACTAGTGTGTACTCATACTGAGTTTGACCGTCAGTATTTTCTTCCAAACATGTAAGT
Organism: Chamaea fasciata; assembly: GCF_029207755.1. Lineage (NCBI taxonomy): Eukaryota > Metazoa > Chordata > Aves > Passeriformes > Sylviidae > Chamaea > Chamaea fasciata. The sequence goes on along the minus strand of NW_027094086.1, from coordinate 38,855,616 downwards.
GAAGTCACTGGGCAGATTTATGAAGAAGCAAGCAGGTATGTTTGCCTCCCTGCTGCTGATACAACTGTAGTTACTAACTTCAAACAATCTCACTGTGTGTTAAGAGAGTTGAACTATCAGATGCTGCAAAAGCTGCCATTTTTCTAATTTTCAACATCCTACTATACCATTCCTGGCACCACTTTATTCCAATGTTGACATAGCTTCCTTGTCAAATTTAGCTTGTGCAATGCAAAAGAAATAAAATCCTCCTGTGAGTCCAAGACAGTGTTTTTATCTCTCCTGTTTTGCTCATTGGTCCTCAGACAAGATGTACAATGGGAGCCAGAAGAGACTCTGCCCCAATCTTGCATGGGGATGTGGAAAATGATGGCCCTTTCCCAGGTCATGTAGCCGGCACTGAACACAGTGGTCCTGGAGCCTGTCATGGACCAAACACAGAGGTGGCGAGGTGAGCCATAAATTATTCCCTGGTGTGTTTTGGGGAAAAAAGATGTGTCTGGAGAGCGGGGATGTGCTTTGGTGTCTAAAAGCAGCCCCAACAGCAAGTCTGGCTATAAGTACACTAGTAAGGACCTGGAGGGTTGGTGCAAGAGCTGGTGTGCACAACTGCAGGCTTCAGTCCCAGGGCTGTCTCTTAGTTTAAGAAAAAAACACCAAAACTATGTGGATTTTTTAGGAGACTGCAAAATCGATGTTATAGAAAATTCATCAGTATTTCAATCAACTGCTTTTATTATATATTTACTCATTTGAAATGTGGCTTTTCCCTGCCAGAGGCAATAAATTTGTGTCTAAGAGGAAGCTATTGCCTAGACTAAATGATACATCCCAGCTTCAAATATTATTCCTAAGGAAAGACATACGCAGCTGCTATCGTTGGTGTGTACAGTTCTACCAGTGAATTAAAAATTTATGGTTTGTCAAGTCTGATAAGCAAGATGAAATAGGCACTTTTAATATAAAGATTAAGTGTTAAATCACCATTGTGTGAGTCTTTACAGCGAGTCAAATGCTACTCTGAACAGAGATACTTTCCTGAACTGGAGTCTATGAAATAAGCTTTAACTTCAAATGCACATTTCTTTGAAAAATGGTAGATGTGAGGGGTTTTTTAACCTAAGGCCTGGTGCTGCAGTCTTCAAAAACTGTGCTTTAGTTGAAAATCAGTGGGAGATTGCTCACGAACAGCCTGGCTTGATTCTGTTCTTGGGATAGATTTGGAAATTGATAGACAATATTCCTGACCTGTATCAAAGAATTAGAATAAAGAGTCAAAATTGATCCTTTGGTGGGTGTAAAATCTGACTATGTAGATACTTGAAGTACACCTTAATACATATTAATTATTAATGTTTTCTTTGCTGCAGGCCAGTACCTTGTTTAGCCAGTTATTTTTATTCCATCAGTATTTTTTTCTTGTTTAACCTGAAGGAAAACCTACTGCAGCTAAGCTAAGGAGCAAACTGTCTATAAAAGTGGCAAAGGAATAGTTATAGTGGAACACTGGGATTTAACATTGTTAAGAATTTCAAATAATAAAATATTAACTCACAAATGCATTAAAAAACAGCAGTGCATGCCCAAGGTGTCCAGATTTAAATGCATAATGAGTGCTAGAGGATGATGCTAAAATACAGGCAAAGGTCCGAAAAAAATATAAACAAAAGAAAAACCTATGCCTAAACTTTAAGAAATTGATGTAATTTACATTTCAATGTCTCCCATGCTGATGACAAAACTTTATTATGAATTTATATATGACAACTGTGTGTGGTCTTTCACACAATTGAGTTACTCTCCTGGTTATCACCAGGAGTGGAACAAGGCTTTGTCAGGAGGCTGGTGTTCCACATCTCAATAGCATAAGAAATTTTGCCTCAGCCTCAACTATTCAGGCACTGAAATTATATTTTATTCTGGGCTGTTTTTCAGACTGAAAAAAACCCTGTTGTTGAGTCTCACATTAAGTGCACAAAAGGGAAAATAGAATTTATCATCAATCTCCCAAGTGTCTGTGAGGAAAATTAAAAGTCAAGAAAGGACCTCCAGCCAGAACTTAAAGGAATAAGAGAAAATGCAAATCTTGATATGAAAAACACTTTCTAACTTTTCCATCAAATATTAATCACAAACCTTTTGTTTCCATCCCTCTTCTATCAGGTAAAAAATCAGATTAGGAAACCAAATTAAAAAATAATAAAATAGGCAACAACCTCACTGTAGTACTGCTTTCCAGAAATCAGAATATAATTTAATCAGCATCAATTTCCGTGCCTATTTCTCTGACCTGTTTAAAACATTGATATGTCAGTGATAACTAGAATGTGTAGCCACTCTAGAAAGAGAATAAAGAAATATTTTATGCATTCACATCACTTGGAGAATTGTTTACCTGCACTGAATAAAAGCATCTTGATTCAATATGAATCTGATTGTCATTTTCTTCCTCACAGGGAACCCATTACATTTTTCATGAGTTTATCAGGTTGCCAAGGTGACATCCACTTTTTCACCTCAACAACCCCCACTTGATTACCTTTCTGTCTGATAGCACAGGCCTGATTCTTCCACAGTTCTGTTCCTTTTGACTGTGACTCTTTTCCCTTTTGGTATTGCTGACTATTATGTTTCCATGGAGTCAGGAAGGCAAAAAGCATTTTATGGGAAGGGTATGAAATTCCACTGCAGTCTGTCTCAATCCCTTACTTCTGTTTTCCTATCCATGAATGGACTTTAACTGGGCAGCCTCTGGGGAAGGGAGGTCAGCTCCAGATCCCCTCCCTGATAGACTTTCTCTTTTATTCTTGTAGACATTAACTGTCACCTGCAGAACATTAGTGCCTGGTCTTCCTCCTATAATCATGAGGTTGGTTTTTTTTAAATTAATATGCCTATTCATTCCAAAAATTCTCACATTCCAATGGCTAATATAAAAATGTGTCTTTGTAGTGGTTTAACCCCAGCCATTAACTAAGCCGCACACAGCCACTCGCTCACTCCCTCACCAGAAAGCTCAGGGAGAGTGTTGGAAGGGTGGAAACTGGAAAACTCATGGGTTGAAATTGGGACAGCATAATAGGGGAAGTAAAAGCCACACACACAAACAAAGCAAAACAAAGAATAAATTTAGTCTTCCCATGGGCAGGCAGGTATACAGCCATCCCTAGGAAAATAGAGCCCCATCACATAACAGTGACTTGGGAAAACAAACACCATCACTCCAAATGTCCCCTCCTTCCTCCTCTTTCCCCTTCCCCCTTTCTATACTGAACATGATGCCATAATGTCTGGAATATCCCTCTGGTCAGTTGGGGGTCACCTGTCCTGTCTGTGTCTCCCCCCACCCTCCCATGCATGGCTCTGTGTGAACCCTGCTGAGCAACAACAAAAGCATCTCTATATTATCAGCCCTGTGTCCAGCACAAATCCAAACCACAGCCCCACACCAGCCACTGGGAAGAAAACTCTATCCCAGCCAAAGCCAGCACAGTGTTTTACTCATATTTTGGGAAAAAGCTGGCTCATCAGTAGCAAAACTGGAGTTACTAAACTTGCTTTCCAGTTTTGGAAGCTCTGCTAGTAGTTCTTGTGCATCTCATTAGCTATCATGCAGCTCCCAGGCACTGTCCAGCTGTGCTCATTCTGAAGAGACAGGTTTACCTGCTGACAAGAATGTGTCGGATTTTTAAAAAAAATTCTGTATAAAACTCTACTAAAATTTCTGCAAAATTCTGTAGAACAACATGTCTATCTCCTAAAGCAGTTATTAATACCACTGTAAATTCACTGTTTTCAAACTGAAAAAGGGGATAAATTGCTTTTGAGCCCTCAACAGCTTTTAACATTAAAGAATTCATATGACACAACTGGGAAATTTTTCAACCACCTCCCCTTCGAGAGAAAATTTCAGCATCAAGTTTCCTTCCTTGTTTGATTGTATGAACAATCATGGGGAATGACAGATATTTGCAATTTCTTGTGACAAAATAAACAGCAAACAAGTGATAACAAAGTGATATGCCTTGTTAAGAAGAGAAGTATAACAGTCTGTTTATTCTTTTTTTCCCAGGCATCTGAACTAAGTGCAAACGCGATTATTGAGACCTTGAATGCAAAAGACTAGTTTATATTTTTATTTTAGTTTCCAACTGTCTGCAAAGACAGCTTTTAGTTTTTGTACATGTTGGACTGTGCGTAATTTTTGTGCTTAATATTAGCTTAGCTTTGTTAGTTATTCATGTTGACAAGCACTTTCTTCAGACTAGCAGCAGAACCACTGAAACAATGAAAATTAGGGGACATTTTTGTATAGTTATGCTCTTAAATGACTTATAAAAGCACAGGGTTCAAGATTCTATATAGTGGGATCAAGCACTAATAATTTTGATGATGAATACTGTAATTGGTACGTAAACAGAAGTGTTTAACAGGTGAGAGAATAATATAGTATTTCCCAACTAAGATGTGTGCTATCTGGTTTTGGAAACTGTGTTATAATTTTTGTTTTTCTATCTGAAAATGTATGAATTTGGGAAGGTGGAATGCAGTAAAAAATGAAATTATATGATCTGCTGCAAAGTGTATTACCATGTGTCCATCATCCTGTCTACAGAAGGATTGTTCCCTAAGACCACATTTTTCAAGCTTTATTAAATGATGAAGAAGACTATGTATTAGTCTTGGAGTATGCATCCAATAACCCTTTTTGTGGCTATTAGATTATTGACTACTAATTCTCTTATATCTGGGATTTTTTTCCTTGGTAAATAGCATAATCTTGTGATTCATCCTACTGTGATTTTTCAAAAACAATTACAACTTTTGTATACTCTAGATGAGCTCTGTCTGTGGACAAAGTGGTGGTACAACTTCACATCTTTGGCCTATTGACAAACATATTTCCTCACCAACTATTTGCCTTTCATTCTTTCTGATTCTTCCTGGTTCTTTCTGATTCTTCCTGTTTCTCCCTGATTCTTCCTGATTCAGGAAGATCTTCATGAACAAAAGTAGCAAAAAAAAGTAGAAGTTGAACTATTAATATTTATCCCACTGTATTGAGAAATCTCTATGTGAATTTTGAAACTTCACAGATTGCACTTCTCATATTTGATAATTTGAAAATTTTCAATGAAAATTCATTATTCTCCAGTCCTTGCTTTTAAATTGCAACTATCCTATTTAGAGAGGAAAAAAAATAGTGTGGGACATAGCAGATACTTGGATAATTAATAGTTGAAGCAAACCTTACACAACCACTATTCAAACATGGCAAATAGCTGCTAATAAAAAAGACATTTCAAAAATATTTTTGAAATTGACATTTAACTTGATCTCTTGGTAGCAGTATAAACTAAGAAGAGTAGGAAGGAAATAGATTGCAAAAATTTAATCTTCTTATGTCTTGTTGAACAGAATTCCATCTGAAAATGCTTTTTCCTAATGCCGAAACACAAGGGCATTTTACTCTTCATTAGGAATTTGTTCATTAAAGTTGTCAGATTTCAGGCATGGGGAATGCAAAAGTTCTAATGGCAGAGGTGGCAGAAAATGGGAATCTGCACTTGTTTCTATGTGTCTTGATCCGGGCTTCACAAAGGGAGTTTTTTGGGCTAGGAAGTTTGCCAATCCCCTTCTTTGTTCCTTCTGAAGCAAAGGTAGCTACAAGCTGTGGTGTACTCTCATCCTTTCTGGCTAAAACTGGGCTCAGTAATTCAGCTTTACATACCCCACTGAGAAGAAACCATAAATCATGGGAAACCTGGTGTGGACTTGCAAATTAAACTAGAGCCGAAACATCCCTGTGACACCTGATCAATTGAGTTTCCTCAATATTCACTGGAATGAAATTAACTTTTACCCTATGGAGCTAGTTCAAAATCACCTCTTTCAACAAAGATCTGAGCCAAAATTTTGTTATAGGTAAAGGGAGATAATTTTTTTTCACCTTACACAAAGCTAAAACTTTGGTGTTACTGTCATTCGTCAGATACAATCAACAAGGCACAATATAAGCCTTTATTTTTTGTGAAACCTGTCCTCTGTCTTTACTGGACAGCTTATGTTTTCTTATGTGGGATGCATAATCACCTTCTTCAAACAATAGTTTACAGGATCCTGTCTGTTGTCTCACATTCAGAACAATCTTCTCAGTGTGTGGTTTTGATGTATTAGGAGACGATGGTGTTGTTGAGCATGGAAAAGGGATTTTGCAATTATAACACTTGTTTTGAATTTTAGCTCTTTGTGGCATGTATTTTTTTTTTTTTTTAATGAAATCATGTAGGAGTTTTTAACAACAGAAAACATTGCTGGGTGCTTTCTCACGCATGATTTGGAGAGCCTGTAAAGTGTGACATTTTCATAAACTGATTTTAAGGGGAAAAGAGAGAGCCTTTGATTAGGAAGTTACCCACAATATGCTTGCTGGAAGATGAACAAAGCAAAATTGTTTATCTATGAGGAGAAACAGTATTGCTTGGCTAACATTACATTGCTACTCTTTTATTTTTTGCAAAGAGAAGAAAGAAAACTACTCTTCTAAGAGTAACTGTCTTCTGTTCTCTATATGAGACTAATCTGTTTTTCTACCAAAGTGAAAAACAAATTAGTAAAGACAATAGCTGAGTTGGCCTATGTAGCTTTTTTGGGAGTGCAATTTTTCAATGGTCCAGACTTAAAGGGAAACAATGGCAATGAATAAGTTTTCAGGATATGGCTAGGACTATTATGCCCTACTTTCATCAAGTTTATGAACAAGTACAAGGTTTGTACTTTTTTCTGGCCCATTCAATATTTTTTAGCAAAATATTGGCTAGGAAAAAAATTATTAACTTGAACCACAAGGCAATAGAGAAATAAAAGATGAAAAAAAATGTAAAAAAAAAATTTGTATGTTTAATTTTGGGCTGAATTTGCTTCTTAATTTAGGGTTTAGGGATGTTATTGTATATTATCTAACATTTTATTAGGCTAAAATCTATATTCAGGTGGAGAATATTTTTCTTGTCTTGCATTTTACTGGAGCAGTGCCTGCTGTTGACATGTACTGATAACTTAAACCCAGAATTGAGGCTGTGGTGTTACTATGTCAGGTTCAAGTGGCAGATACTTATAACTCTACTGTGATATTAGCTCTTCCTTCTTCGTAGCTCCATATTTTATACAAGATTAATTACCCTGAAGAGTCCAAAGCTCTGTGGGCTGGTTCACCAGCTGCTTCCTTTGTTAATCTCACAGCAGGATCTGTACATGTGCTGCTTCCTCACTGCCCGCACACACATGCACATGCCTTATTATCCTATACTTGCTCTGGAGTCTGGACATGGCTTATTGTGTATGAGACCTGTGGCTTCAACCAAACCCATTTAAATAATTGGGGAGATTTCTAGTCACTTGTATGATTTTTTGATATGTCCTGCAGGCTGAAACCTGTGTCTGAAATGTAAATGGTGGGACTTAAACTTTGGAGTAACTCGGGCTCCTTCAGCAATGCCACCTAGACATGTAACACAGGTTTTACACATTTTGCACTGAGTTTATTTCTTCAGAACAGGATTTCTGGGCATATCCATCCATTTGCATTCAAACTAGAGCAATAATCTTATCCTCTTAACAAAAGATGCCTAACTGGATCTCCATATTGTGTTTGCAGCACTTGCAACTTGCCCTGTCCAACAGCAAATTGCTCCTTACTTGGCTTACTGCTCATTTATTTCAGCAGTGCCTTGTGAGAATGTCTGCAGGCCTGGACTGAACCATTTCATTCCCTGTTAAACTTATTTCTAAAGGAAAACCATACACTCTTGTCTGCAAAGCTTATTGCTCCAGCTGGTCAATATATATTGCAGTTTAACCTGAATTTGTTCTACTACCCATGCATCTTAGCCAGCAACCAGCCTGCATGTACACCGGAGAATATTCATTTCATACATTCAGCTCCCACTTTAGATCTGAAGTGCTGATTGCATGAGAACACCGATTTAGCTGTTCCCACCCAAATCCCAGCCTATCTCAGGTACATTTCAATATTCAATACGCAAAACGTGTGTTAAGGTTCAGATAAATTTGTATTGTGCAGGACAATTCCCACTGAAATGTGTGGGGCTATTAGTCCTAAATTATGCTTGCAAAAACGAGGGGATGAAGGAGTTCTTCCAAATTTATTTTGATTTTCCTCAGAATTAGGACTCCCCAGCCAGTCCTGTCTTTACACTTTTGTGGACTACTGAGGTGCCTGCAAACAAACATATCACAGCCCTGCAATGCACCACCTTGCCCTTGCTCTCCTTGAATTTACCAGCCTCTTCAAACTGGCTATGTGATTATTCCCTAGAAAAATCTGGGGCTATGGGGGCCCTTTTTGTTGCTGTGGCTCATTACCTGATACTGAAGGGATCCAAACAGTTGGAATACCTTAATTATTATGATTCAGGATCCCAGAATTCAGACCCCAAACAGCAGAAATTAAAATATTTTTTAGCAATTAACATTTCAATCTGGTTTAATATTTTTTTTCAGCAAAAATTATTTTGTAGTTACAGTATGAAGTGGTTTTTTCAACCAAAGGGGATTATTTTATTTTGCTTTATTCTGCAGCCCTCAAAACAGCAATTATATCTTGGTTGATATGTGAATATGTTTCTCAAAGAAAGGAATTGCTTAGAAGCAGCAAATTATCATTGTGAGCTTAAAAGAAAATCCTCTGGGTGTTAAGCAAATTAAAAAGAGCAGGCGAGTACCTATCAGATCTGCTGTGGATCCCTGCAGGTGTTTTCAAAGAATGTGAGGGCCCTAACCTCCTATCACAACCCTTGTCCACTGCCCCATTCATATTAGACCCCACAATAATGAGGGTTCTGCTCAACATTTGCCATTGTTTTCTTCCACATATGCATTTCCTTGTCTGATGGCAAAGACCACTTATAATGAATGCTGATTTAGACATAAAAAGACTTTTTTTTGAGTCACCTACCTCTATTGAACAGCCCAGAAAACGAAAGTTGGGAACCCTGATGTACCAATACCAGTCCTAGTCAGCCTATCTTAAATAATATTCTTTAAAAATTAATGTGTTCCTGACTCTGAATGTCTTGAACCACTCTAAATCTCAGTTTTTTGTGTCATCATCATCTCTAACACCTTCAACATATTCCAGTAGTGAAGAACTCATTGAATTGAACATTCCATGGTTTTTACAACTGCCAGCAACACAGATCCTATTTCTTTGCATGCTGTTCTTATGGGAAAGCATATTCTTGAATTATTTAGAGAAGATTAATCCTACAATCCTACTTCAGCAGGTAATCATGGGAGAAAAAAAAAATGTTACTTGACTCCTAAAGTTTGTATAATCCACATGGAACTAAAACAATAATGGCAGTGAAACTTATTTTTCTAAGATATTTGCAATTGTGTGATTTTTAAACTTCAGCATCTTTCATCTATCATGTCAAACAAACTATTTTCTATGTAAATTTTATTGGAAAAAAATGTAAACAGCTCAGATTTGTATTGTGCCTGGTATCTTTCTTCTTTTGTCTTCTCTCCTTACTAAAAACTGTCTTCCCCTTCTTGTTATTAATTTGTCTGAAATTATCTATTTAAAAAAAAAAAAAGCAACCAGATTGCAATGCCATATAAAAACTATTCAGGAGTAAAAAGCCCATTTAACTTCTCTGACTTTGCTATTCTGCTTAGCAGCTTCCTACAGCATTTTTCCACACCCAAATCTAAAATTTTGAAAACTGATCCCTTTTAATAGTGCATACTGAGGTTCCAACAGCAATATAGAACCATGAAATACAGCATATGCCATCTGAGGATTTGGGATGTATACAAGAGAGCATTTGTCCTTTCCTCCCTTCAACTATGTTTAGACATGTTTATATCAACTCACAGAAAATGCATTGTATTTCCAAGATAATGTTAAGTTCAACTTAAGTTCTTATTATGTCTGAAATTATTTCACTTAGAACTGTATGAAAAATCGTCTTTGTTTCTTCCTTTGTGGCTTATGGGTAGTAAGAGATAATAATGGAAGAGTTATAAAATACGGTTTTGGATCTTATAAAGAGACAAAGATAGAGAACACTCCCTATTGACTGGATTTTTTAGAAGGGGGAAAAATCTAAATTAATACTGCAGAGAATTTTCTCCATTGCAAAGAAAAGCTGTCTCATAAAAAAATTCTCAGAAATTCCAAGAAAATGATGCTTTCATGATGCCATCACAAAAATCGTTACATTTTTCTTTCTTCATTTCAAAATAATTTTCATTACACTTTTCTGATCAACCTGCTGTTTTTGAAGAAAATGTCTATAGAGTCATTCATGATCATTGACAACTGAGAACCGGCTGTAAGCAGCCAAGTTACTAAGATATAAAAAGGATAACAACAAACAATAACAGAATTATCTGTGATTTCTGATAGATTTTTTAAATTGTCCATCTAAGAAGGGTTGCTATTTTAATCTAATGTAACTTACATATTTCAGTAAATCCTGTCTTTCAAGTCTGGGTTATAGTTCAAAGGTAGATTTGCCAAAAATTTTATATCTGTTTTGTCAGTAAAGACTGAAGAAATGTATTCTCAAAAATTATGTTCCCCTGCTCAAGAGAAAATATTATAGAAAATAGCTTAATCATTTACTCATTGTTGACAAAAGGAGTAAATGCAAGCAATTGTGACTGAATTAATTTGCATTATTATTTCAAGTAATATTATATAGTTCTGCCATTTGAGAAGACTGCAAGTAATTGTCTCCACCAGTGATATTAAAAAATAAAATCCCTTGAACACAAAAATGAATCATTCATTGCCAGGTTGTTTCTCTAGCACAAAAATTAAATTAACTAGCAGTCCAGGGATTTTGAAGCATTAAATGTGAGAAAGTTAAGAAATGCCTAGGTCATTTCAGGATCAGAGTTGGTCTCTTGTTTTACTACATTTTTCCTTTAGAGTTCTCAACAATAAACCAAGTGATTTTAATCAAAATGAAATCCTTCTTAGGATATGTCATTGTTTAACCAATCTGAGAAAAATCAAAAGCCATTAAATATAAACTTTCACATTTCAGGAAGCATGGCTACTTTGAAACAGCTTAATCTGAAGTGAACCTGCAATGTCCAGATACTGTAGGAGGAGGTAAGGGCAGAGACACTGGGGAACAGCCAATGTTCAAGCTTTGACAGCTGTGCTTGAAACCTTAACTGTGCTTAACTATACCTGCACCACAGTTCTGTTTAATCACCGATGAGGAAATGGGTTTTATTTGTTTCAGTCCTTTTCTTCTTGCCAAATACATTAGTGAGCCGTTTTTACTGTCACGTGGAAGCTGTTAGCCTTTGTTGTTGTTGTTGTTGTACTTGTGAAACTTTTGCAGGTTTCTTTCTTCTCTTCTTCAGACAATGTCTCTGGTGACATGATGGGCAATGACATCCATGATGAAACTGAAAAAAATCCAAGAAATACAGCAAAATTCTGTGTTCCAGCACAGAGCTAGCAGGTTCAGAACTAGCATCATCCTCTGTTGATGCTGTCCCTATCAAGTACTTTGTATAAGCTGTCAGTGCTATTATTTGAGAGAGAATACAGGCCTCTTCAAACACTGCTGTGCCATCCCACAAAAAGGGCGAGCAAGCCACATCTCCTTTCTTTTGATACAGCTGCAGCATTGTAGGCAGAGCTAGACCCTTCTTGTACAACGCTTGAGTAAGCAAACTCTGTGTGGACATTGCTGTGAGAGAATAAATATCTGTATTACACGCCTCCCTCTGCTGTCACAGCAGTTTGTAGAACTGAAAGAGGAAAAAAAGGTTTAATTTGAGGGGGGTTCTGCAGTGGGACAGACATGAAGTAGATCTGTGAGAATTGACTTCCCCCTGCCTCCTCTCCAAGCACTTCCATAGCCTGACCCAGGAAATGATTCTGCTGCCATTGACACTATGGGGAGAGGCAGGGAATCTCTTTGAGGTGGCAGATTCTGCATTTTCTGCTGACTGAAAAGTAAAATAAACCAGGGCAAAAGTGGAAAATAACAACACTGATAAAACAGCCATGTGAACTCACCTCATCCCTGTCCCAGCTAACTACATTCTCCATTTGATGTGTCAATTTTTAATGCCCAGTACAGTTATGGGCTGGGGAGCTGTAGCCACTAAAGAGCAATGGAACATGTGACCATCCTCTTCTTCCCTGGCCTAGCATGCCTGTCATATCTACAAAGACTGGGGTCAATTTGCTCCATTTATCTTGTAGAGAGCAGCAGGAGGCAGCTAGTGTTGCCAGCTGGAAACCTGAATCAAGAAGAGGAGGGAGGTTTGCTGCAGGCCAGCTCTGCTGCAGTCCCTCTGTCCCTATGCCCTTGAGTGGCTGCAGTGTTTAGTGGGTTGCTGCTCTGGCTGGGGTCATCTGAGAACAACTGCTTCATGAGCTCCAAGGTGCTTTGGGGGTCAGCCATAGAGGGTCAATGAGGAGATTCTCTCCTCATCAGAAAAAGAACTGCTAGTGGAGACTGCCCCTTTCTGTCCAGCTGACCCACGCCTCTCAGGCTCTGTTGGCACAGTGTATAGATTTCTGTCTGACACAAGAACTGAAGAGCTGGTGCTAAAGTCTGCAGACCAAAGATTATTCTTATCAAACCTTTATGTTGCATTACTTACATGTGCAAACACATGTTTGCCCTCCCCTGATGAATTTTCTGCTAGGGAGGATAGAGTAATTGGTTACAGGTCTTCAGCAACTGGAAGAAATATTTCCTTCCTCTCAGTATCAAAAATATAGTGTCTAGATGAATTTTTTTCTGGTGGCTGTATAAACAAATGGTGGTAGGCTATATAAACAAATGTTGAAAAATCCCTGCAGTTTGGAAATAAGCACTGACTACCTCAAAACCTTGTGAAGTTCTCTACAGTTTGGGTAAAAGTTGATGTCTCTCTTTCTTTGAGTTAGAGCCAGCTAGAGCCAGATATACCCTTTGGCATAGTGAAACAAGTTTTTCAGCATGAACTCAGCTCTGCTTTTCATTTCAGAGATGGTCAAATTGACAGAGAATATTGGGTAACGGGTTTCCACATTATACCAAGAATTCTGGAAATGTACTGCTAAGGATTTGTAAATAACTAGCTCCATCTTCATTAGCACTGACAGTTGAGAGAAACTCTAGTAATACTCATCATGTCCATACTTTTTTAGCTGGATCAGCTATGTAGAGGTTCACTGAAGTTGTTTTCCTACTCATTGAGATGAAGAAAGGCTAGTTACCTTTCCATTTGCTTGATAATAACAGCTTATGTTTTAAGTAGAATTTTGTGTTTGTTTGTGTCATATGTAGAATAGCTTAGCCGCAACAGGAAAGCTCAGTTAGAGGTAGTAACTACTCTACTCTTTGCAGATTGCATGCTCATTCACAGCATCCAGTGCTGAAATCAGCCTGGAAATTCTTTACTCATGTTGTTTTAAGTGAACAGAGAAGAAGAAGCAGAGTTTTGCCAAGTAAGAAAAAAAAAGGCAGCTACCGTGGTAAAAATCAGCTTGACCAGAGTGTATTCTGTGGTGCCACCACTGAGACAGTCACAGACAGCAAGCCACCTAAGTTTTCTAGAAAAGGAGCATGAGAAGTGCAACTTCCCTGACATATGAGATACATTTGAATTCACGAGCGCAAGAACTCGGTAACAAAGTTGTCAAATGCACTCTGTCTTTAATCCAAACTAATTTCTTGATTACTCAAGTGGAAAATTAGTGGAGAGAAAGGGAGTAGTATAATCATTGTAAATAACTGACTGAGACCACCCTAAGATGGCAATCGATAATGTGCCAATTTTCTTTCTAATTGCTTTGCCACAGGTCTTGGAAAGCTGCAATATGCTGGATATATGTTATTTTCAAAGAGGAATTGCAGGCACGTCAGGGAGCCAACAGTTTGCTAACTCGGGACATGGAGATGTACGGCTGTGCCAACAGAAAGGTCAGATGACTGCTTCCTTTTGAAGACTGAGTTTTGTCCTGTGTTCAAGGCTTACTGCTCCCCCTTTAATCACCTATAAATGCTGTGCTGTATTTTATGGTAGATTTTTGAAAGGTTTCAAATTATATGACAGCAAGTCTTTCTGAGTGGAGAACTGAATTTATAAATCTATAGAAAGAGGTATGCCACAATGAAGATGCCAATTCTTCTTGAAAATGGAGGCAATTCCTTGAGCTGTAACAAACATGTTCAAATGTATTGCACTTTCTTTGCACACTATTTTCCACCCTCCCACTCTACCACCTTTTTCAGTGAATTTTCACCTCTCCAAGGTCATTCATGCCTCAGGTTGTTTCGTTCAGCCTCCACCATCTCACTGGTATGCTGCTCATCACCATCAGCTCAGCTGTGCTATTTTCCCAATTCTTTATTTTATTCTTTCCATCTTTTCTCCTTGTCTTCATGGACTCTGTCCAGTCTTGCACAGGGCAGCCACCACTGCATGGAGACTTGGCCACAAGTTGCATGTGGCCAGGATGGGTATCTTTCCTGTATGCACCCAGTGTCCAAAAAAACACACTTGTCCCTGTGAACTGCTGGCCTGGCTTAAGTTCTGCACTGTATGGCCTTTTCCTGAACTTCTGCACACACTTGATGCAGGTCAGCTCCCTCTTCCTCCTCCTCCTTTTCCTCTTCCTCACCAGCCTGTCATCTGGCAGTTTTGTTTCCTCAGTCCTTGCAAAAGCTTCCTGCAGTTTCTGCCATCTTTTCTGCACTGAGTTTTGTATTTCTATGTTTTACTGCTACTCATCCTCCAAGCCGACAGCACATTTCCTCCTTGAATCCCTCTCATTTATGATATTTTTGTTAAGAAATTTTGGTGATATTACTTTCTTTAACTTCCAGATTCAGTCCTAATGTCTTTAGGATATTTGTTTAACCTTAATCAATTTGATGGCATTCAGCTATAAAGTGAAATCAGCTGTGTAGGTTAGACCAAATGGGTGTGCCAGTGACCAAAGAGCTTCTGTGTGAAGGGAGAAAAGGAAATAACTAACTGATACATGCCCAGAAATTACACAGGCAGTGGTCAGAATTAATTAACTTCCTAATATATATTATCTCTGTGCTGCATTCTATGACTGGGGGCTTCAGGCTGGTAAACTGTGAGGGAAAGGAGTCTACTCCAATTATCTAGTAGTCACTTTCTTGAGTACATGAGGTTTATGTGATGTCTTTTCATCTGTAAGTTTGCTCTTCAGCCTCAGTCCTGGACTTTCTGCTCAGCTTCAGTCAAGTGCTGCAGGGCAGCTGCTTCTTCAGGGGAGTAAAGCTACTCCAGGTTTATGGGAGCGGATTGCTGGGTAGAAAAAAGAATCTCAAAAGCAAGAGAGAAAGGTGTTTTTAATGGCTCTACTGAGGAAAAGGCTGCCGTGCAAAAACAGTGCTTATGGCAATGCCCTCCCTCTACGGATGAGAGGGTGTCTGACCTCCATCCATGCAGGTTCATGCCCTACAAGAACCAGATAATCCAGCCAGAGTACACAAGGAATCCAGATTTCACTTGCCTACCTTCCACAGATTCAGCTAGTTATTAAGTATAGGATTTCTGAAAGCACATGGCTGGGCAAGTATCAGCTGTGTCCTGTCTTCTATTTTAAAGGTGTGTGTGCTTGGCAGAGTCCTTTTATGTTTTGCTGATATTTACAAAGTATTTTTAACTCTGAATATCAAATGCCTCTATTTGCTATTTCAGATTAAGGCCACCATGTTTGTGTCATATTTTTGGAAAAATGGAAATAAAGGTGCACACTTGCTTATTTAGTAACTGGAGTATCTATCAGAGCTAAAATGGGCAAATGTAGTTTAATTAAGTAATCTTCATATATTAATTGGGCAATCTTCATTATTTCTGAATGAGTTTAAAAATATTTAGTTAACATCTCTTCTTCCAGCATCCATGGAGATTCTTCTTTTTAAGGTCAATTCCTCCGTGTAATTGTACAGATAAATAATGAAACCGAAGTTTCAGGTATTAAGTATTGTTATATAATGCCACTGAGCAATTCAGTGTTTGAACAATAACAGCTCTTCCCTCTCCCAATCCCTGAAAACTCAAGAAAGTAGATAACATGATCTGCATATGTAAGAGACACATGTGGATACCTAAATGTTCACTGCAAATTGTTTGTTCCATTAGAAATAATATAATGGAAATCAAAGTATGTGCAGGGAGGGGAGATAGGAAAGTCTGAAAAAAAAGCTCTCACAGAAATTGGATTGCCTGATACTTGAAAGTAGCTGCTCTTTTTTTCCCTTTATGATTACTTAAAATCTTCGCATTCATGCCAAATTACTCCAATTGCACTAAAAAAGGTAGCTTATTTCCTTGCTTTCACCTCTTCTGGCATAGCCAGTCACAGCCTTAGGCTTGGGAACCACCAGCCTCTCAGTGGGTGCCAGTGAAAGCAGAGGTAGGTAATTAATGCGCAGCAATGTGTGTCATCAGCTGTACAGGGACAGCCAGAGGGCAGATGATGCTGCCCTCTCAGGTTTCTGTACAAAACACATTTGAAAGGAGGATACAGGGTATGAAAATACGTGACTCATCAGGTTTTTTGCTTTGTACTGCCAGAGTCCAGTTAACAAGATTGAATGTTAACGAGATTCTATAATGGCTCTTGTATCCAATTTAGACATTCATTTTTCTCCCTACAGAATGTGCTCAATATGGGGTTCAATCCAGGGTTAAACCCTTGCTGCTCTGTATTGTTTATGTTATTAATGCCTGCAAATAAAAATGACTGGAGAAACTTGTCTCCATAGAAACTAGCCTCTAACTAAATGTAAGAAGAAATTTTCTTGCTTCTTTCTCTTTTGCCACACCAGCCCAAGAAGAACATGATGTCCTCGTAGAATGAAAGGACTTTGTAATTTAAATATGCAGCCTTCCCCCAGAAACCATTTATTTCTTCTTACCATGTCACTGTTGCTCTCACTGTATTCTCAAAGTATTAATATTTCTTTTTTTGCAAAAGAATAGGGGAATTTTGATCATAAAATGCACTTATATTTTGTGAAGATCATGTGTTCTATTCTTAAAGAGTAAACATAAAAATTAAGAGAAGTCACATGAAAATTTATTTCCAAAATTATTGTAGATATTTCCTCTATCATGACATTGAATTTCTTCCAGAAAATAAAAGTTGCACAAACCCCATTTTTCAAACCATGTGGTACTAATTTTTACTTGTATGTAGGCACTTGTAAGACTGAGTTCTTCCAGACTTATGAAAAGTAAAACTGTGGCAGAGAAGTACATCATAGCACAAGCACAATAGAGCATCAAGCTTTGTGTCTAAGGTTGCATTGTTTACCTTTCTTCAGATGTCCTCTGTTTTGTCTCCTAGAAATTTTCTGCTATCAGAATTTGAGGACTAAAATATATACACAGAGTATATATATAAAACTACCAGTTTGGCCAGGATGGCAGGAATCTGAAAATCCCACCTGTTTTACTCTAGGACATAAAAGTCAGTGTAAACAAGAGATGTCAAGCTCCTTACCTTGTTGGGTGGTTTGTTTTGGTCTTTTTTTTTTTTTTTTAATTAATTTTATCTACAATTCTGAGTTACAAGCAGCCTTATGATTCATGCCTGACATAATTTCATATTAGAACCTGGTGTCGTGTATGGGTTTTAAAATGGCTTTACATCACTTTAAAGGAGATGAAGAGTTGTGTACTTATTGTTTACTTACCCACAGTAAGTAAAAAACTACGAATTGCTGAAGAATCCATACTTCCCTTATCTGAAACATAATTAAAACTTCATGTATGGACATTTGGTTTTGAGGCATTTATTATGTCAGAGACTAGTCTCTGAAAAGTAGAGGTTGGGATGAACGGACCCTTCTCAAGAGTCAGGGTATTTGAACTGTAATGACCGACTCACTGACAGATATCAAAAGCACAAGAATTCAACAGCTGGCCACTTTCCAGTCAACACTCCTAGGCTCCTGCATTTTTTAGTAAGCCTAGTTGTGCCAAAAAGGCCTGGAAGACTTCAGCATTTTTCCTTCCAGTCTGTTATATGTTTCCTTTTCAGAGTGAAATGTATTTGATTTGGAGTGGTGCAGAAAAAAAAAAAAAAAAAAAAAAAAAGAGGAAGTACCTTCATGCTTGCAGCACTTTGGTTTTTAACTAGAGTGGAGAGGCAGAATTTTGGAGGGCAGTAGACTGGAGATTTTCCAGCTGTTCCCTTGCCTGTTCCTTGGTGCTACATACTACCATCACATCTGGTGAAGACTCGTTCAGGTATTAATTGAATGTGAAAACAACTTTGTTGTCATCCTGCATGTTTTAATGGGTTTGGGCTAGATAAACACCAAAAGTGAAATACAAATATACAGATACAGATGTTTTTAACAGGGGGTGTCACCGTTCATTTGTGAAAAGGTGACACCATCCTGTTGGAGGGACAGCCTGAAGCTTGAAGAAGGCCCCCACACTATTGCCCATAGTGGAAGGAAGGTAATTTTTGCAATCACTAAGCAGAATGTGCCTTCCAATCAATGGGAGCCTAGTCACCTGGCTTATCCAAGAAAACTGTGGAGATGGAGAGTCTGTGGTGCATTTGCCAAATGCATCACAGGATTAGAGCATGCCTACTCTGCCTGCCAAGGTGGACCAGGATCACTTCAGCTGGCAGTGAAGGGTAAGTCCTGAAAGAAGATTGGAAGAATGAAGTGCAATGGCTAGGAAAGGAAATGAGATATAGTTTCCTGTACTGAAGAATCTCTGAGAGAATAAGTAGGAAGACCAGAAACATCATGAGTTTCGAGCAATAGGGGCATAACAGAAAATTTTTGGTCTCAGGATCTGGTAAGAAAACCACAAGCTGTTACTTCCTTTCCCCATGACGAGTTTGCTACTGTCCTGGATGCTCCTGTGCTGTCTATGAGCGCCAGAAAGCAGCTTCCCTGGCTCTCCAGGACCTGTAAGATGCAGCAGCTTTGGAAGGAGGAGCACTGATGCAGGGAAATGGATGGATCCAGGGGAACCTGTAAAGTCATTGTTGAGGTGGTTCATTCACCAGCAAGAGATAAAGGAGCTAGCTGGAAAAAAGGTCAGCTGTGGGGTTACAAGAGCTTCTCTCAAGGTCCAAGGGCTGTTTCTTCCTCACATTCTACTTTTGAATTTGAGTTTTTGATTGTGATGATGAAGACTTCCAGAAAGTATTTAAGCAGACTGTGTGAGCTGTGGCCTGAACTAGTGGAACTATTATTACTACTAAGTATTGATGCTCTCATTTTTAGTTTACTGATTTCATCTGGCATATTAATCTCTCAGAGTGAGAATCACTCTAGGACCAACCTGCTTTTATTTCTCCTGTGTTTATTTGAATAGAAATCTGTCCCAGACTTGGTGTAAGGAGGTCTCTAGATAATTTTAATCCAAGAGAGCTCTGAATGATTCAAGTAGAAACTGGATGTGGGCCAACACTCAGCTTTGCAAGAGGAAAAAGTCACCAGGTACCTAGGAGCATGCAGCTGGAGCAGCAGGACGAGGACATGGTTTTTCCATGTGTCACACACTTCAGGTATTTTGAGAAGCAGAAAACTCTTGGAAAATGCTGCAGGCCCTCTGAAAAGTGACAACAGTCTATATTTTGTAGACTGGCAACTTCCTGTGGTTCAGCCAAATTCCCAGCACTTCCATGGGCATCTGAAATGTAGTTGATTGTGGAGCCATGGAGGTAAAGCTGGTCCTTGGTAGCACTGGGGAAGTGAGTTTGTCCAGCTCTGGCCAGGATTTTCTGGAGGTCCTGCTTTCTGGCCACCCACAGGCTGCAGTGGGTGATGGTGCAAAGGTAGTCTGCAGAAACCTGGTTGGTGGTGCAGGATAGGGGTACAGGCTGGATCACTTGGATGAGCCTTACAGAGGGGAACTGGAAGTAAAGTAAGTCCTGAAATGGGCTAGATCTTGCAGGATTGTGGTAGTTCCTAAAGGTACTCATGGAGGGTTAAATTGGATGTACCTAGTGTAGTCTGGGGATGTCCCAGCTTTTGGTCCTGGTCAGAAGTCGGTAGGGTGATCCTTGGGAAAGTGCTGGTCTAGAAATAGAGAGCCAAGCTTCCTGAGAGAGAAGAGCAAAAATCAAAGGATTTTTTTTTTTTAATAACTCTCACAGAAAAGTCTTATCCCTCAGGAAGACAAAATGTTACTGCCTTCACCTTCTCCACTAAAAATTCCCTTTGAATTTTCAGCCACTTGTGTGGATTGGTTTTATTATGTATAATACAGTGCAATATTCAACATTTCAGTTCCTACTTATTTCAAATGAGCACAAAACCAGCCCATCAATACCACCTGAGTCTCAGACATGAGACAATAGTGAGGTATGGAGCTCTATCTAATTTACTGTACATTTGGTATTATAGATTGACAAAAAATCTGTTGTAGAAGTACTTAAAGTCTGTATTTTGAAATTTAGTTGCTTGAGGGGGGAAGACGCATCAAGTATATAATCACATAAAATCACCACCACAGCAATGCAGATGACCAATAAAGGGAAGCAGAATTGTATTGAAGTTTGAACATGTCGTGAAAAAAATCTATGGCTGTCACAAACAAATGTCTCTTACAAGCAGGTAATTATTCATAATGAAAAGCATAATGATTTCTTTCTTTTTCTTTGGAAAGTTGCATCAAGACATCAATGATTACAGGTTATAGACAAAATCATAAGCAAAGAGCACAACAGAATGCTCACCCTGCTCAGCAGGTGGGTGTTTGAGCTGTATTATAGCAGCACCTTCTGGGCTTTGCAATTTAGTAGACAGACTCTTGACATCACTTTCGACATCACTTTCGAAGCAAATTTATTTTCTCTGCGAGCTGTCATTTCTGAAAGAATTACTTTTAAGTTTTAATTGTAAATATTAACAGTTTGCACAAGAATCTTTAAGGCTAAGGGCAAAAATTGATCTACAATGGATAGAAAACTATAAACACCCAACCGAATTGAAGGAGTTTATTATCAAATGTTATAAAGAAGAGGGGAATCTGGGACTCATAGCACTGATAGTCACTGTTAGTAGGCATCTGCTTTTTCTTTTGTGTTTTTTTTTTCTTATGAGAAATTGTCCAGCCTCTTAGCTTTGAATGTGTGTGAGCTCACAAGCAATAAATATAGGATTAGTTATCATATTGCAATAGAAATGGGGTAGCCTGGAGGGAACTGAAGAACATCTCAAATAAAATTGTTGCATTATAACTCATTAAATAATTCATATGTCTATACTGTACTTCTATCTCAAGAATGAGCTGATCACCTTTGAAGGATGGAAACATATTTACTGAAGCATCAGAATTTGAAAGCTCCAAGACCTTATTGGACTGGGTCTTTTGTGGAGTATCATGGTGAATAGACAGTGAGACAGAGCTAGTGGTAGTAAAGTAAGTGCAAACCCTTGGAGACAGTCCTTCTCAGTATTAAAAAAACCCCCAAAGCTGGAAGGAATTTTAAGTATTTACTGTTAGGGGTTGGGTTTGTTCCTTCTTTCTCTGGGGAATTTTTTCCCCACGGGTTGCCAAAGGGACCGGGTGTTGGATACTTGAGAGTGCTTGGCTGAAACAAAGAGATGGACAAAAGGTGGAAAGGGGAGATAACACAGGTAAAAGACACAGCTTGAGGCAGCTGCGTGCTTTTCTGCTTCCGGCGTTCGAGAGACGCGTGTCGGCCGCTCCTCGAAGATCTCAGCCGCCGTTTTTTCTGCCTCGCCGTCGAGCTGCTTCGGCGCTGCTCCTCTTGCTGCAGCGTGACCCTGCACTCCCTGCGCTGCCAGGACATCCTGCCCCTGCCTGCCAGGACACCCTGCCATCCCAGCTACCAGCCCGGGACTTTTCCACTGTTCCAGCTTAGTGCTCTGAAAATCCTGCAGGGACACCGAAACCAAACTGCTCTAGGTTTTGTAAAACAAAGCCCTCAAAGTTCTTAATACTGTTGTCGTTTGTCATTAATGCTGTAGTTGTTTGGTGGAGGGGGAGTTTTTTTTGTGTTTGTTTGCTTTGTATTACATACTAGTAAAGAACTGCTATTCCTATTTCCCAAATCTTTGCCAAAGAGCCTCTGATTGTAATTTTACCTAGCAGATACCTGTCTTCCTAAACCAAGACAGATTTTGGCGCCCAACGTGGGGCTTGAGGACACTGAGAAAAGAAAAGGGAAGAGAAATAGCAGTTCTTAACTAACCTAGTACTTTCTTTTGTGTGCGTTGGATATAAAAACCTCATTAGGCTGCATCATGTGGTCTAACTTAGCCTGGTTTGGGTGGCATGTAGTTGTGGCTGTATTCCTTCCATTTGCAGGCCCTTATCTAAACATGGGCCCTATAACTAAGGCTACTGTGACTGTCATCCAGTTTATTTTATGGCTTAATAAGGTGAAAAACTCATGGATTTTTAATTTCCTCTGGAAGGCAGGCACATGGATTCAGAGCTATCGTACACTAACTGTGTGTTTTTGGAGTTACTTTAACAATGGTACCTACTGTGAAGAAATAACACCGGGGGAAGTTTCTTTTTCCCAACCCTTTACCCATCTCTTTGGGTCTGCCCCACCAGTTTTTGAAGAGTTTAAATCCTCTCTGAATGCTAATGATATCATACAATGGCTGGTGCTGCTAATATGCGTATTCTGTTTAGCATTCAGAGATAAGGGAAGATTGACCTGGATAACCACCCTGATACCTAGCCCACAGAATAGAGATGATACCCCAGAGCCTGACTCTGCCCCACAGCCTGCCTCAGAAAAGACCCACCCGGATTGGGTTGAGGTTCTAGTAAAAGAGATAGGCCAAATGCTGAAAGAGTACATTTCCCCAGCTCATGACAAACCCTCCCCCTGCCCCGAGAAGGCAGAGACTGATGGTGCAGCAGTGGAACCCACAGATGTTACAACTGTCCAGGTTCCAGCTGAACCACAAGGGCAGCCACAGCCAGCAGCAGTCGCCCCTGTGGAAACAAGGAAGTGTAAAGTGAAATCGTCAGATCCTGATATTAAGAGTAAGAAAGGAGGGTCCTCACAGCCCACAGAAGAGCCACAGGTTGAGATCATCACTGAGTCCCTGACATATGAAAGTCTACGTAATCTGCAAAAAGATATTGCACGACGAGGACGTGAGGCTTATACAGCCTGGCTACTTCGAGTCTGGGACCTTATGGGTACAAGTGTGCAACTGGATAGTGCTGAAGCAAGGAATTTGGGACCCTTGACCCAGGACTCAGGTATAAATCAGGTATTTGTAAGAGAGCAAAGGCCCCTTCCCCTTTGGGAACGACTTCTAATGAGTGTGAGAGAGAGATTTGTCCACAGAGACAGAATGCAAGAGCACAACAATAGAATGCGATGGAAGACCCTTGAGGAAAGAATCCAACAGTTGAGAGAAGTGGCAGTATTGGAAGTACTTTTTGGGAGGACCGGACAGCATGATAATGACCCCGACAAAGTTAAATGCACAGGGCACATGTTGTGGAATCTGGCAACTCATGGACCATCCCAATACGCCACATTCATCGCAACAATTAATGCCGAGAATAACCGAGAGACAGTGGGTTCTGTTGCCAACAAGCTCAGAAATTATAAAAGTATGATCAGTGGCCCAATGCAGGCTCATGTCTCTGCGGTGGTGAAGGAACTCAAAGAGGAGATGAGGGAAATGAGAGAGAAGATGAGAAGGAACAGTTCCCATGTAGCACCGGTGCGAGTCACAAGCCCCAGAATCAGAGCCCAACATCCCCCAGCGAGAGAGAGAGGGTACACCCCTCGAGCTGACCTGTGGTTTTATCTGCGGGACCATGGGGAGGACATAAGAGCGTGGCATAGGAAACCTACTTCTGTCCTGGCAGCACGGGTACGTGAGCTCAAAGAGAGAAACGCTAACAGAGGGAGTTCCACTAGAATGAAGGTAGCCTCAGCCTCCCATGAGCAAGCTGCCAAGTATTACGGAGGTGGGAATGCTGTGTCAGATTCCCTCGAAGGAACCTCTACCATGTACGTCCAAGAAGAGAATAATAACCAGTGCTAGAGGGGCCCTGCCTCTAGCCAGGAAGAGGCACGGGAAAATCGAGTTTTTTGAACTGTGTGGATTCGATGGCCTGGCACATCAGAACCACAAAAATATGAAGCTTTAGTAGATACTGGGTTGCAGTGTACTCTAATGCCATCAGGACATGTGGGGGCAGAACCGATTTCCATTGCCGGGGTGACGGGGGGATCACAGGAACTGACTCTGGTTAAAGCCGAGGTGAGCCTGACCGGAAAAGAGTGGCAGAAACTTCCGATTGTGACCGGCCCAGAAGCTCCATGTATTCTGGGCATAGACTTCCTCAGGAATGGATATTATAAAGACCCCAAAGGACTCAGATGGGCTTTTGAAATAGCTGCTGTGGAGACAGAGAACATTAAGCAGTTGAACACCTTGCCAGGACTATCAGAGAACCCATCTGCAGTGGGACTCCTGAAGGTAGAAGAACAACAAGTACCTGTTGCCACCTCGACAGTGCACCGTCGGCAGTATCGGACAAATCGGGACGCCGTGATCCCCATCCACAAGATGATCCGTGAGCTGGAGAGCCAACGGGTGGTCAGCAAAACCCACTCACCCTTCAACAGCCCCATCTGGCCTGTGCGCAAGTCTGATAGAGAATGGAGACTAACTGTGGACTATCGTGCATTGAATGAAGTGACTCCACCGCTGAGCGCTGCTGTGCCGGACATGCTGGAACTTCAGTACGAGCTGGAGTCCAAGGCAGCGAGGTAGTATGCCACTATTGACATTGCCAATGCATTTTTCTCCATTCCTCTGGCTGCAGAATGCAGGCCTCAGTTTGCTTTCACCTGGAGGGGCGTGCAGTACACCTAGAACCGGCTGCCCCAAGGGTGGAAACACAGCCCCACCATCTGCCATGGGCTGATCCAGGCTGCACTGGAGAAAGGTGAGGCTCCGGAACATCTACAGTACATTGATGACATCATTGTGTGGGGAAAGACTGCAGCTGAAGTGTTCGAGAAAGGAGAGAGGATCATCCAGATTTTGCTGAAAGCCAGGTTTGCCATCAAGAAGAGCAAAGTCAAGGGACCTGCCAGAGAGATCCAGTTCCTGAGAGTAAAGTGGCAAGATGGACGGCGGCAGATCCCCACTGAGGTCATTGATAAGATCACAGCAATGTCTCCACCGACCAGCAAAAAGGAAACACAAACTTTCCTAAGAGCCATAAGTTTTTGGAGGATGCACATTCCTGAATACAGTCAAATCGTGAGCCCTCTCTACCTGGTTACCCGCAAGAAAAACAATTTCCACTGGGGCCCTGAACAGCAACAAGCCTTTGCCCAGATCAAGCAGGAGATTGCTCATGCAGTAGCCCTTGGCCCAGTCAGGACGGGACCAGATGTAAAGAATGTGCTTTATTCTGCAGCCGGAAACAACGGTTTGTCCTGGAGCCTTTGGCAGAAGGTGCCAGGGGAGACCCGAGGCCGACCACTGAGATTCTAGAGTCGAAGTTACAGAGGATCTGAAGCCAACTACACTCCCACAGAGAAGGAGATCTTGGCCGCCTATGAAGGAGTTCAAGCCGCCTCAGAAGTAATTAGCACAGAAGCACAACTCCTCTTGGCACCCCGACTACCAGTGCTGGGGTGGATGTTTAAAGGAAAGGCTCCCTCCACGCACCATGCCACCGATGCCACATGAAGCAAATGGACTGCCCTCATCACACAGCGTGCCCGTATTAGAAACCCAAATCGCCCTGAGATTTTGGAGATAATTACAAACTAGCCGGAAGGAGAAAACTTCGGTTTCACAGACGAAGATAAGGTTCCAGTGGTACACATGAAAGGTATGCTGAGAAAAACTGTTTAGATTAATCCTGCCTCCAGCAAAGACAATCCCATCCGTGGGGTTGTCTTCGCTCAAGGACCAGGTTGCACCTGGTAGGTGATGCAAAAGGATGGAGAGACCCGATGCATACCTCAAGAAGACCTTGTTTTGGGGTGAACTATCCATGACAATGTGGCTGCATCCATATTTGCATATATATATATGTATTTTTAATAGTTAAAACTCAATGTAATATGTTTGTATGGGAAAAAAATTCGGGGTGGATAATGTTAGGGGTTGGGTTTGTTCCTTCTTTCTCTGGGGAATTTTTTCCCCACGGGTTGCCAAAGGGACCGGGTGTTGGATACTTGAGAGTGCTTGGCTGAAACAAAGAGATAGACAAAAGGTGGAAAGGGGAGATAACACAGGTAAAAGACACAGCTTGAGGCAGCTGCGTGCTTTTCTGCTTCCGGCGTTCGAGAGACGCGTGTCGGCCGCTCCTCGAAGATCTCAGCCGCCGTTTTTTCTGCCTCGCCGTCGAGCTGCTTCGGCGCTGCTCCTCTTGCTGCAGCGTGACCCTGCACTCCCTGCGCTGCCAGGACATCCTGCCCCTGCCTGCCAGGACACCCTGCCATCCCAGCTACCAGCCCGGGACTTTTCCACTGTTCCAGCTTAGTGCTCTGAAAATCCTGCAGGGACACCGAAACCAAACTGCTCTAGGTTTTGTAAAACAAAGCCCTCGAAGTTCTTAATACTGTTGTCGTTTGTCATTAATGCTGTAGTTGTTTGGTGGAGGGGGAGTTTTTTTTGTGTTTGTTTGCTTTGTATTACATACTAGTAAAGAACTGCTATTCCTATTTCCCAAATCTTTGCCAAAGAGCCTCTGATTGTAATTTTACCTAGCAGATACCTGTCTTCCTAAACCAAGACATTTACTTAATCTAATAAATTAATTCTGTGTTCAGCAGTTGTGTTGTTAATGTATCTGATAAATAATTGTATCAGTGTTTTGCAATGAGCCTGGAGGAACATTTTTGCATGTGAAAACTAGTTTTTAAAATCTTTATTATTTGAAAATAACAGTAACACTATTAATATAATTGCTCACATTCTTTAAGAGTAGAACAATTTCACAGTAAAATGTTGCTTCTGAACTACAACATTCTTTATATGTAAAAGTAGATAGAAAGAGCTGAATCTGAAATTGTGGTGTTGTTTAGCAAAAATGGAAGCTGAAGTTAAAATCTGTTGAATTACACATAAAAGAAAAAGCTAAAAAAAAAAAGAATGAGGAACAACATAGTTTGATTCTTGGTTTCAGTGTCCTTAGCTACCATCTTAGCATTCACAAAGATAAATTATAAATTTTAGAAGAACAGAGGCAACTTTTTCTTCATCCCATCCCTCATGCTGTGATAAAACAGCAGATGCCACTGAAAAACTAGTGCAGGATACTAAGGATTGACAGCAAACCATTGCTTAGAATTTGGAGGTTGTAGGAGGCAAAGACAATAGCGTTGAAAGCAGGAACCCAAGGATGCGTTTGCAGTTTGCAACCAACTTCTTACTACCAAAATTTGCAATGAATCCAGATGCTTCTTTTAACATGAGTTAGGTGCACATCCATCCCCTAAAGGGTTAGATTTGGAAATTTATCCTTTTTGAAGTATTAGCATGGCTGCTTGATAGTACCACTCCAGACAGCTGCTTTTGCAGTTTCTTTTCTTCATCCAGCCATCAGGTAGCTGAACAGCAGGGCTGTTTTGAAGCTGATGACACAGAGCAAGTCTCATTGCTGTATTGCTGGAATTTTTTACCAGGAGTGTTTCAAAATCTTTCCCATGGGCTCCAAAAGATGTTATTCAATTGGTGTCACTAGATTTATTTGTACTGTGTGGTCCTGGGTCAGGACAATATGAGAGGATTCAAGGAATTGGAACTACTAAACACACTCTACAGCATCCTTTGGCAAGTACCTCGAGAAGTTTGCTCAGCAGTGAGAAATAGAATATTGGCACACAGTTGGCAAGGTCTGTGGCATGAGCAGGATCACTGCATGTGAGACAGGTACACAAACTTCCCATCAGTATACCAGGAGATGTTGCTGTGAACAGATAAACAAAACGCACTTGACTTCCATGAGCTTCCCAAGAAGGAAAAGTATGCATAAGTAAAAATGTAATAGGAGTCAGTTTTCATGCAGATAATCTGCTGCTTCTGGTATAGGAATTAACTCTATTCAGAGCCTGATCTGCTTGTGTTGTTAGTAAGTACTGATTTCTTGGTGTCTCAAAGCTATTCCAAGGAAAACTATAGCTAGACTCTGGAGCTGAGACTCTCTAGGGTAAATGGAGACCTCTTGCATTATGAACTGCCTCATGGAGATGTTAAACATCAGATTTCCTATAAACACAGGCACATTTGTCCGTGTCACACTGACTGGCAAAGGCCAGAAGCCAGGCAATTCACTGAGTTATAGAGTCATTTATATGTAAAAGTACTTTGGTGTCAGGATCAATAACCCATCCTAAAGGACTGTGTCTCAAGGCTGTGCATAAACATGGATTCTTTGATGTCTGAAGAGGATTGAATTAATGGTGTGGCTGAAGGGTTTATCTTCTCAGCCTGAACACCTATTTGCATTAGGCATATGGAAACTGGCTCAGCTAGAAACATGCCAAATTTTCTTTAAAATTGCCCCATAATGTAGAAATTACTGAGAAAACAAGCTATGAGATGCTGGAAAGCTGTGCCCTAGAAAGGGCCCTGGGGGTCCTGATCTATGGCAAGTTGAACATGAGCCAGCAGTGTCCTGGCCACCAAGGGGCCAACCCTTTCCTGGGGGTCATCAGGCACAGCATCACCAGCTGGGCAGGGAGGGGATTTTCCCCTTTGCTCTGCCCTGGGGCAGCCTCACCTCAAGTGCTGACACTGTGTTGGGCACCATAAAATAAGAAAGACATGGAGCTATTATAGAGCGTCCAAAGGAAGGCCAGGAAGATGGTGAAGGACTTTGAGGGGAAGCTGTGTGAGGAGTGGCTGTGGTCACTTGTTCTGTTCAGCCTAGAGATGAGGAGACTGAAGTGAGACAGTCTACAAGTTCCTCTTGGGGGGCGAGGAAGGGCAGGCACTGATCTCTTCTCTGTGGTGGTCAGTGAGAGGACTAGACGGAATGGCCTGAAGTTGTGTCAGGGAAGGCTTAAGTTGGATATTAAGAAAAAGTTCTTCTCTCAGAGGGTGGTTGAGCATTGGAAAAGGCTCCCCAGGGAAGTGGTCACAAACCCTACCAAGCCTGACAGAATTCAAGAAACTTTTCACATGCTGTGACTCTTGGGGATGGAGCCATGCAGGGCCAGGAGTTCAACTTGATAATCCTTGTGACTACCTTCCAATTGAAAATATTCTGTGATTTTGTGATTCTCTCTCATTTTCTAGGGAATACGAGAAAGAAACTGCTGGGACATTCCAAGATTGCATTTGTAACTTAAATTCAAACACTAGATTTTCTGGCTAGAGGTAGAAGATTAGGAAAACAATAACCGTTGAGTCTCTGGAACAGTCTACTGGAACAGGCTTATACAACATGTATTATATGGTTTGTGAGGCCGGAGCAGCTGGAGTTTTCATTTGGAAAAGCAACTCAATAAAATGAGCAGCTGTGAAGAGCACATGGAATAGGAATTAAAATGAATATAAAATAAATCTATGCTCAAACTTTATTTTCTCATTTGAATATGGCACTGAATTCAAAGGGGAGTCATTGCAAACTGTTTAGGCTAGAAAAAGACACAGAGAAAGGAAAAAGTTGGTGATGAACATATACAATTTTTTTGGATTTGTGACAATAACCTAAGAAAAAGAAATCAAGAGCAGTATAGTATTCAAATGCAATGTGTGAAATGCACTCAGGAAGTTCTAGGAAAGCACTTTAGATGAACTACATTATGTAAGCCTCCTATCTAATGCTTTCCAGATAAATTCCCTTATTCAGTGGATAGATCATAATGCTCTAGGTATTAAAAAGTCATAAAAAATTACCAAAGACTGAATTGGCTTGTTTCTTTCTCAGGTTCGTGACTGCTCACAATTAGGAATTTTTGCTGTAATTCATGATTTTGCCATTATGACATCAATTTCTTACACTCATTGAAGTTGGTCTTTGAGGGTAAGTTAATTCATAGAAAGTATTAGTTATGAATCTGTCTGATTAATTGTGAACTTCAAAGCACTTTACAAGACAAGTGAATTGGGACAGAACAGTTTTCATCAGGGAACCTAGAATAAATAGGTGAAGTAACCTAAAAATGGAAATTTGCCTTCTGAAAATGGACCCATAGCTGAGAAAATGAATTTTGAGATGTGATCTCAGGAAATAAAGCAAATTTAAGTGGTGAATGCAATCTCTTCCCTGTCAGAATCAGAAATATTTGAAAAGTTCCCTAGTGAGCTACCTGTGTGCAGTCATAGCCAGAAGAATGTTTTTATCCTCAGAAATGAGAACTGGACCTTCTTTGTCCATCAAGTGGTTTCTCTTGTAGCAGCTTAAATAACATCTGTAAGCCATATAATGATGACTGGATCATGGAGCAGTTGTCACTGGGAAATTGCAGACAGCATAGCTATTCTTTGCTCTTTAAATACTAGTAGACTAATACCTATTTTTCTGACATGTGGCATGGCCTTTTACTTGTGGAAATATCACTACTTTGGGGAGGCTGACACTCATGAAAAAAGTTTTCTTCTGAAGATACCAGGACAAATTTAGATGAGTCAGAGCATGGAAATATAAGCATTTTAGATAACAAAATACCACATCATTGACGTCTCCTTTACTGTTTGTCTTATTTCATTTCAGATGGATGCCAGGAACAGAAGGAGAATCAAGAATAAAGTTTGTTGGTCTTCACAGACTACATAACAAATTACCCAAAGTGAAGAAGGCTCCACCTGCTCATAGATACCCCTACTAAATTTCTCATTATGGGAAGGGGAAGAAATCAGAAAGCACAATGCCTCTTTTGGTTGCATGGAAGATTTTAGAAACTCTATGTGCTGTAAACAGGCCTTGAAATCTTCTACCATCCCTTTAATCTGCTTTTCCTCAGCTTTCATTAGCCAAGCTTCTCAGTTTCTGCTACCACATTCTTCTATTTTGTATAGTTAGATTAAAGCCTGATGGCTGAGATTAAATACATCAAAGGTGTTTGTGCATCTTGCTTTCTTTGAATGACAACTGACAGTTCTAATCTTCCAAGCAGCGGTGAAAATCCTTATTTGAATGATCAATGGCAGGACAACGTCCTCCTTCTTGTGCTCCCTTTAAAAAGCTTCCCACAAAGCCCTCACCGTTTCCCGACGGAATATTCTACATTTCCAGAACACTTTTACCTGGCAAATTAAACCTATAGAAGTACTTCTAGTGCGATGGCCAGTGGTCTTCTACAAACTGATGATCCTATCTCCAAAGGAGTTTTTGTTTTATTTATTTAGTTATTTGGTTTTGGCCTGGGTTTTTTTCAAAGTCTTCAAGACTGAGTGCCTGGGAAGTCCCCTGACACTTCAAGCAATATGGATATCCGGTGTGGGGTACCCCAAGGATTGCTCAGCTAAATCAAGAGCACTTTTAAATCTTCTTTATGACTTTTCTAACAGTGAAAAAAGCACATAGAGGTGTAAAAGAGAGAACACTATGGACAAGGAAGATTTGCTTCTGTTGTAACAGTGTCCTTCCTGGTAAAAATGCAGGAGTTCACATACTTCATATTCAGTGGGAAATGGAGAGGTTCAATTAATTAGCATACATTTGGTAGTGTAAGATTTTATTAAATTTCACAATATTTACAAAGGGGTCAATATTGTAATCCCAACACCTATTTCTACATTTCCTTTGGACAGAGTGATACAGTCCCTAACATAGCATTAAGTCTTGCTTTGGTTCCCAAGGGGAATTTGAGTCTAAGTGACTTTGTAACATCGGAAGTTTCAATTCTAACCTGGTTTCAACCTGGCCAAATAAGTTGATTTGATAATTCCTGATTTTTCAGAAAGAACATATGATTAGAAAGTACAAAACAGATGCTCTCTGCTTTTTACTCAGAACTCATGATAATAGGATTCACAGAAATTGTTGAAAAACTCTTTTGCAGAATTTGATAGTCCTTGGCTGTATTTTAATTATTGTGTAATTATGTAGAGAACAGCTAAGAGATCTTTCCACCTTAAGAGGGGTTGCACAGTATAGTGCACTTCTCATGCAATGACAATAATTAGGAAGAACAGGATGTTGTACTGCAATAATGCTTTTCCCTTTCATCTATTAAGGACAGCAAAATTCATGTTCTCTTTGATGCAGCTGAAGCCTATTTCTTCATTTTGCATTTTCCACCTGATGCAGTACTGTCTTTAGCAAAAAGCCTTTGAGCTGGGTCCTGTGAGAGTGAACTTTCATCGTTGTATACAAGAAGAAATCTGGGTAAATCCTATCAAAATTAATTGTGTGGTTAATGTATTTAGTTCCCTATGCATTGCTTTTAAAAAGTTGTTTTTCACATACAAAAGAATTCCTATGTTAGAACATAATTATCTGTGTGGTTTTTAATACCTTTGCTTCACATTACTAACTAAAAACTGCACTTTTCTTTTTATTCTGAAAATCCTCTTTGACAAAGCCTCATCTTTTGCAGAAATCAATCTAACCTTTTTTCCTTTGATGATTCACTGACATAATAGCAAAGATCCATGAATAATCATTGTAAGACCCTTAAAGTATAATTGTGGTAAGCAGTTTAACTTCAAAAGCAAAACACCTAAGACAAAGTAATGTTACATACTGCAGCCCACTGATGATTTTTCTTGAGAATTACTTGTTCACTTAACTCAGAAATAACCATTCTAGTAACCCCACTATATGTGAAATCCAATTGAGTGACCTTCTATAATGCATTGAAAAATATTCTTTCTTCAAGCAATCTTTCCAATTCAAGCTTCTTGTGGAAATTCTGACAACCTACATAAAGACAAAAACTTGTTATTGCCTCTTAATAATTTAAAAGTATTTACAGAATTTCTGTTGGATTCAGAATTGTTGAGGAAAATCAAAACAGTGAATAAACTGAACAGCAGATACCAGAATTTTCTGTTCTAAAAGAGCTTTTGGTATGTGTGCTGATGGTGTTGAATAACTACTTCTTAATTTTCATTTATATAGCTAGATCAGTTCATTAGCTAGTCATTTCAAACTTTAAAAATATTATTGCAGTTTTGAAAGCAATTCTTTCTGTCTAGACATTGAAATTGAGTGTAATTTTCCCCTTTGAACATTATCAAACAGGGAGGTGGGAGCAGGGATATCCATCCATATGGCCATAGAGGGAGAAGTACAGTGAAATGTAAGGGGAGCCTCCTGTGCCACCCCACTGCATACAGAGTAATAAAAGATTTTGGAGCATGCTAAGGACCTATGGAGAGGAATAATCAGTCATTTCAAAGCACCACAGCTCCTGTTTAAGGAGAAATCGAAAATCCAGGAGCATAAAAGCAGCAACAGCTTCAGGAGGAAAGGGAGTCTGTGAAGGTGAATGTATTTGATGATGCCTCAGGCTTTAGCTTTCGTATTTGCAGAGTCTGTGCTGCCTAGGGGTGTATTTCTGAGCCTCATATTAAGTCCCAGTAAGCTCTCTTCACAGAGTAAGTAGACAAAACAAATCCTTTTCTGCTGAGAACCAAGGACAACTTTCAGGCCCACAAGCATAAACAACGGTGAATTGAAGGGAAGGACAAGAAGGATGAGACCTCACAACCTAAAGCTCTAATTGGACAATTAAACCCCAATAAACAAATGGACCAAAACTGATAAAAATTTAAGATCCTGTGACCAGTCAGCCATTTAATGTGTGACTATTCGCAGTGGACCCTGGGTTCAGCCTTGGTCAGACTCCTGTCCTGCCCAAGGTGGATCCTGAAGGCCTTTCAATAAATACCTACTTTATTCTCTAGCTCTGTCCAGTCTCTGTTTCAAGTCAGCCTTCCAAGGAACCACTGTCTCCCCCTAAAACTGTTGGCCTGCTGTGTCAGTAGCTGTGGACAGGCATGGAACAACCTGGGCAGTTAAACAACCTTCCAGATACATGCAATAGGCTTAATGGTATGCTTTTGGGAAGTTGGCCTGTGTGATAGGTTTTTAATGCCCTTCCTTTTTTGGTTCATCACAGTTACTCACCTGGTTCTCCCCTGCCCTTCGGCTTTTGCTGACTCTCTGATTCTACGTCAGCAGGTTGGCAGAGATAGTCTGTATCTTTTGCTAATCTCCTCTCTCCCTCTTTCAAACCAAAGCTCCTGAGCTCTGCTGGTTGCTCTCTGGAGTTATGAAGAAGTCTAATCACTTGGCCTGGCCCAGTTGCTGACTTTCCCACAAAATGCTTCAAGCAGTCAAGGACCCTTAAAGCGTTTTACCCTGGTTGGCTATAGAAGTGCTCTGGAAACTGAGCATTTAGGATTTTGAAGACAGTATCTTATAACAAAGAAATGATCAGAAGTTATAGAGAGGTAAAAATAATTTTTGTGGAACATTAGCAATTACAGGTATTTTCCACGCTGGGAGCTTGCTTAGTTTTTCACCACAGTCCATAGAATCTTGGAATACCCTGAGTTGGAAGGAGCCCACAAGGACCACCAAATCCAACTCCTGAATTAATTCTGTAATCTCTGATGTTACTGTAACACATGTGCCTAATGTGTGTTACCTTTTATTTGTACACATATGCTTGTGTACGTCTCAAAATAAAACTTAACAGTAAACAAGACAAGAAAAGAGAAAGAGAAAAATTCTTCAAAGTTTTGTATCCAAGAATGGAAGTGTGTTTTATCAATTAGTTGTTTAACAAAAGATTACATCAAATTCACTAAAACTTTCTTTTCTTAATGTGTGAGATTTAAAAAAAAATATTTAGGAGAAAAAATTAGCTGCAATGTTTTCATTCAAGTGTTACTATAGATGTAGAACCTCTCACCTATGTAAATTATATCTTTCCCTCCAAATCCACCCTCTAACACAGATATAATTGCAGCATACTTAATTGAACCAGAGATTTGTGACAGAACTAATGAAGTTATGCAGACTTTAATTAGTTCCTGCAATGTGTGACAGTGCTCCCACAGATACAATCAGCCTTTCAGGTTAGAATGCAGTCATGTAAGACATTGATGTATTAATTCAAACCCATGTAATTAGATAGAATGAGATCCTCGCATGTATTCTAAGCAGTATAGTTTAAGAATTAATAAAGCTTCCTGTATCAAAGAAAAATTATTTCAAAACGCTGTCGACTTCCTGGTTTTCAGCAATGAAGATCAGATTGTGGAAACAAAAGGAGAGAGAAATCCAGTGTCAGAAGTTTGTCAAAGACAATCAATAGTGAAAGTCATTTGATCAAATACAATGCAGTGACCTCATTCAGGTGTAGGGCTCTAAGGAAATAAAGATATTTCATTGTATCAAATTGCTCCTAAGTCTTAAAGAGGACGACAGACATTGCTGAGAAGGGCTCAGGAGAAGCCGAGTTTCTGGGTTTTCATGAAAGAAATTTTTCACATGTGGTGAATTCATTCAAGTGGTGTTTCCAGTTGGACTATAGACTATACTAATTTAAAGCAATTAGTATTCATTTATTTTTGCTTCAAAATCATGTCACATGGGTCACACTTTCTCCAAAGCTCCTACATTTTTTTTTGTCACGTGCAGTCAGGATTTTACTGAACACGTATACAGGAGAGAGCCTAACCACTAAAACTCTGAGTATTCCATTTTTGATGAATGCAGGCTTTGCACACTTTTTTTTTTTTAATCAGACTAAAAATTTCTGACTATTACAGTGTGAAAATACCAAGGGACAACTTAGTGGGACAACTAAGAAAGTACGTTAGGGCCTATAAACATAAAGACAAATAATTCCTTAGGTACTTGCAGGAAGGTCTATATTCACAGATGTTTCCCTTCCTAGGCAGATATGGAATATTTAGCCCATTTGGATGAACTTACTACCCAAACTCAATGGTACTAATTATCCACTCTGATATGTTTTTATGACCTACAGATTTGATTGTGGCTGGGAGAGCATGACTCCTATTGACAGATGTGGAATCACTTCTAATAAGATATAATGAAAGTGCAATTCCGTATACAACTGCAAACATTGTGTAACTCTGCAATCTGGCTGTTTCTGCAATTTATATCACCATCCTGAAGTTTCAGCAGGGCTTTTTGGCCATGCTCTAGGACAAAGTGCCAATATTCCTCAAGGCCCCAGACCAAAGTGAAAGTGCAGGAAACACATAACAATGTCTGTGGATTTTTTTTTTTTCTTTTTAGTTAGTGCCTTTTATGTCTGGCACCAGCTGTCAGAATTTCTAGAACCTTTAATACTGTGTTAATATCAAATGGTCCTATTCCTTCATCTCCCTTCATTCTTGATCTTTTACTCTGAGAGCTGCCACACATCTCAGTGGTGCTGTCAACAGGAAAATGAGTCAAGCATCCCTGTGCAGTGACTTTGTTCACTCAGGTAATCTGGGTGCTACGCATCTGATGGCAGATTTACCCACTCTGACTGTAATAGTAGCATCCGTCATAAGCCCCTGTTTGTCACATGAAAAGTAATAAATAAGGACACACTTCATTAGCACCTATAACTTTAATCACAGATGCTGTAACATTGAAAAGATTAACAGTTGTGTGAAGATAATCGAATACACCCTAAAGGCTGTAGTCTTGCTTATTAAATGGACAACATCTTTCTTATTTTGCCTTTCAGTAATTACTTGAGCTGTGGCAATAGCTTCATATGAACAAGGACCTGCACCTTGTACTTTGTGGAATTGCAGGTTGAGTTCATTTTTTTTTGGTGGCATTAATAGGAGGCTTGTCTCCTGCATACATTTCTGAGAGGAACAGAAGAAACAAATGTGCAGAAGAAAGCTTTCTAGCTGATGCTACAGTGGGAATGGTAACAATATAATGAGAGAGGGAAAAACACCCTGGAAGGTGGTGAGATACTGAGTTATCTGTAGCAAAGCATATTAAAAACTTAGATTATTTTAAAGGTCTTTTTTCTTTGTTTTTGGTTTTTTAAAATTATTTTTATTTTGTGTTTTTGTTTCTCTCTTTTTTGTATGTGGTGGGGGGGACACAGGGGAAGTCAAACACCTTATATGTCTTTTTTTTTGCTACAATCCCAAAGGAAGTTTTTTCTCTCAAAATAAAACCCCTAAAGTCTCCCTCTATTTGCCCATCTCCTTATTCTGCTGGTGAATTCAATTAAATGAACCTAAAAATGTTATTTTTGGCTTTTTAATTTTCTTCTTCATGAAGCTGTGTAAAGCTTATAACTCATAGAAATATAAAATTGTTTATCTTGGAAAAAAAACTGTTAGATTTTCGAGTCCAACCATTAACCTAACACTGCCAAGTCCTCCTCTAAGCCATGTCGCTGAGTGCCACATCTACACGTCTTTTAAGCATCTCCAGGAGTGCTAGCTACAGCATTTTCCCTGGGAAGCCTGTTCTAATGATTGACAACCTTATTGTGGAAGAAATGTTTCCTAGTAGGCAAACTAAACCTCCCCTGGTGCAATTCATGGCCATTCCCTCTCATCCCACTGTTTTTCACCTGGGAGAAGAGACCAACCCTTACCAGTCCTCGTAAGACCTATGCTCCAGACCCTTCACCAGCTCTGTTGCCCTTTTCTGGACATGCTTGAGGACCTCAATGTCTTCCTTGCAGTGAGGGGCCCAGAAGTGAACACAAGTTTTGAGGTGTGGCTTCAGCAGTGCTGAGTACAGGGGGGAAATCTCTGCCCTGCTGGACACAAACAATATTTCTGCCACAAGCCAGGCTGATGTTGGGAACCTGGGCACACACTGGCTCAAGTTCAACTGGCTGTCCCAGGTCCTTTCCTCTGGAGAGCTTTCCAGCCATGTCTCTTCAAGCATGTAGTGCTGGGGTTGTTGCGACCCAAGTACAGGACCCAGCACTTCACCTTTTTGAGCCTCATACAATTGTCCTCAGCCTACTGATCCAGCTTGTACAGATCCCTCTGTAGAGCCCTCCTACACTCCAGCAGATTGACACACACTCCTGCCCAGCTTTATAGTCCAATTACAAGTGATGATTGGAGAGTATTATAGGAGCTATTTGAAAAGCATATTTCAGTGGGGAAAAAAATCTCCCCCTCAGAATAAAAGCTCTTTCTAATGAAAGCAGTAAGAGTAGTGAGCATAGACTGTTGTTTGTTCAGAACTACAATTCTCACTATATCTATCATCCCCAGATATATTACCTTGTCCTTGAAAAACATGTACACTTGTCCTGATATGACCTTTTTAGATGTCCAAAAAAAAAAAGTGAGGAACAGCTGAAGATATGTCGAGTGTTTTGTTGAGGAACATTTAGGACCTGCTTCTGTTTCCTCTAGCATATCCATTTCCACTGCAGCCCACAGCTAGGAATGTCTGCTGGCAGCACTGGGATCCCTTGGGGGGCCTAAACTCACAGGTTTGGATGTGTTTTCATTGTGTTGATTTAGTGCAAGATGACAGAAGGGCAAACCTGGAAAATGGGTGGTAGAGTCAGAGGAAAGCGGGTGGCAGGAACTGGAGAGAGAGTTATGAGCCTCATTAATGTTTCCCTGCACAGCCTTTTGATGGAAAAGCATCAAGGATCAGAAATGGAGTTTGGCTGGAGGCCTTTTCTGACAGCTGTCGCAAATCCCTGTCTAGGATTGAATAGGCATGAAGGACTGTATTGTGTCTTTCAACACTGTATTCCTGCAATTGCTAATTAACCCAATTCCCAGTTTCACAACCATGGCCAGGTGAAGATAGTTACCTACCTTATCATTATCATTTCTTTCTCCAAGTGATACTCAGAAAAAGGAAAGAGGTTTTAGATGGAAACTTCCCTTAGATCTGTGAGTGCACTGAGATTAATACAGATAATTCTGGTACATGCTCATGAGAATTGATCCTTGAATGAGCATCAGTGGTGTTTTTTCTCTGTGTGCTGTTGAGGGATAACTGTGGAGTGAAAGGTCCCTGCAAAGTTATTGCTTGTCACCAAGAAAACCTACAGAGAAGACTAAAAAGTGCCAAAACTAGTGAAAAAGATTTTAGTGAAAAAAATTTCATGGAGAAAATGTATCATTGTGTTAGAGGGAGGAAAGGGATCTTCGCTATAGATTAAAGTCCAGACCAGAGTTTAAGTATTTGCAGAGGGGTTGTTGGTCCTTTAGAAACATAATCATCTCAAGGACAACTACAGGAAGGAGTCATGCAATCACTGGTATTCATTATAATTGCAAATACTGGGAGAATATCTAATTCCTTTTTTTTGTGCTGATGAGTTAGTAATAGGTTAGAGGAAAAAAGTGATGCTGTAGGTTAAGACAGGCTGTGTAGTGGAAGTTATTAGAGGATAGATTTGAATTGTATTTTATTTTTATCTCTGTTTAATGAGAATCAGCAATGGCAACATTTTTTTTCCCCTTCTGATTTATTAGATGAGGTGTGTGCAAGGCTCTACTTTTGGCATATAATCATCAGTACAAAAACTATAATTATGTTTATGTTTTACTATTTTCTTATACCATTTTAAAAGTAGTCTGGAGGTTAAAAATTAGTCACAACCATATGCTGTAAGACTATGTGGTATTTACTATACAACATAGTTTAGCTTACATTTCTGACAAAGACTTTATTAGGACAGAAGTTACATAAATATAATTTATTCCAGACTACTGTTGATTAATCACCTACTAACCAAAAGAATATTCAGAAGAAAAGATGGCAGGAACTAATATCTAAAAGCCAGAAGATCTCTTCTGTATCTAGGTACTGAAGTGACATCTTTAACACTGTGCCTGATTTCATCTGCAAGATCAGTTATCACCATCATCCAAACTACATCTGAAATATTCCAGTACTTGACCGTCCAGATGCCAGGATAAACATAAAAAATGGCTATAGTGT
The DNA here is from genome assembly GCF_029207755.1 of Chamaea fasciata. NCBI lineage: Eukaryota > Metazoa > Chordata > Aves > Passeriformes > Sylviidae > Chamaea > Chamaea fasciata. Next base: position 38,815,743 of record NW_027094086.1, on the reverse strand, counting down.
ATGGTGAAAATCCAAACCTCAATGAATCTTATTCTTCAAATCATTGCATCCATAGCACACTCAAAAGCTGTTTAACAATCAAGTCCTAGAAAAATACCTTCTGAAGACAAAGGAGCTTCCCTCACAATGTTCACCTTATAGTTAAAAGCCAAATTTAATCGAATGAAAACATTCCTCTACCAAAATAGGTTAATTAAAGATGCCATGAGGTATTATGAACAAACTTATCTAACACAGCAGAGAAACTAAACCAGGTGTCTCAAAGCTGCATCCCATCTGGCCTTAAACACTTTCAGGGATGGGGAATCCACAATTTTTGCTACATGTCCTGGTTCCCTCTCCAGTATACGCCAAATAGACCAGGGCTGGATCTTATAAAAATCTCACAACAGCAAACCAGTAAAAATCAGTGCATCTTTGCATTAAAAATCTACTGGCAAAAGCCCTGGACGTGTGTAAGGACTAAGAAGACAATTAGGCTGTGAAGATGGAACCTTGAGGCTGTAGAAATCACCTGCAGAGTTTATGAAGAAGGCAGAAGGAGGTCTGAGAAATGAGGTCTGAGTTAAAAATATCAATGCTAGAAAAAAGCTCAGATTTCATATAGGTGCTTAAACACACAGTCTCAGTGCAGATACCCCTGTGATGACATGTAAACCTTTTCACTGAGTCTTAAAGTAACATTCCCCTGAAATGACAGTCTAGTGTTCCAAGCAATAATTCTTTGTCAACTTTTCTCCTGAAGAACTCAATAACTTACTGCTTCTTCCTTGCTAAAAGTGAGCAAGGGAGGATTTGCTAACTGGACTTACCATGCATTTTATCTGATTGTTAAACATAATTAAGCTAAACATAATTAAATTAAAGTCAGAACTAATTAAGCTAAATACAATTAAAGCCAGAACAAGTGTTTCTAAACACTAATTATATTAAACTTTGCTGGTTTTTGTTCAGATCTAAGAAGAGGTACTGAGATACTTTGGTTTTTTTGATTCTCCAGGTTTTCTACAAAAATATAGTATTCTCTGCATACCTAGTCTCTCACAACATACCTTTTGATAGCTGGGTTATCAAATCTTCTTCAACACAAGAATAAAAATAAGTACATGTTTGATTGAATCAGCATAGCCAGGAGGAAGGATGCATTTCACTATATTAGATAGAAAAGGAAAATGGGAAAAAAAATTGCAATGAATTTATCAATGGAGTGTGCTTAAGGTTTTAACAAAACAGGGTAACAGAACAAAAACATTGTCATAGCTGAAAGGGATATAGAAAACTTTTAAAAAACCCTGTCTATTTCTAATACTGTTTGCTCTGGGTTTATAGCTCTACAGTTTGTTGATTTGAACCATCGTATAGTCTATATCCCTGGGGATAAGATTAGAATGGCAGATACAGGATAAAACATCATTAAGTTTGCAATGTCTTCAGACACTATTGCAAGGAATAAATTGATTCCACTGGAGGCATCAACTGTACTTCTCAAATCCAGGCTATACTCATTGATGATCCATAGTTTTAGCATTTTAATTTGAGCATTAAGATTGGTAAATCTCACCTATAAGCAATCCTGGAGTGCAGCAACCAAACATAAACAATATTCTGCTAAATATTAATTATGACCTTGTATTATACAGAATGAACTCAGCAAAGAAAAAATATAGCCAAAAAAACCCACCCCCAAACCCAACAAAAACAAGCAAAAAAAAAGGAAAAAAAAAGTTTTGAAGTATTAAATGAAGCTCGGCAAAGGAAGTAAAAAATAAAAATCCAGGACCTTTATTTGTCAAACCTTTCCACCAGCCTGAAGCCTTCAGCTCACAGCAGTTGCTACAGCACGTACTTCTGCCCTTCTACTCTTTCTGTAACTCAGTATGAGTTACTCAATATAAGACAAAACTGAGGCCTCTCATTTTTATTTAAGAACCAATCCAAGCATACCGAAAGGATTTTATTTCTAGGTTTCTACCAAGTCCATAAGCTAAAATCCGACAGGATGATGCCTTTTCATATCCTGCCCACTTTTCAGCAAACTCCGAGCACTCTTCTGCACAGAACAAAATGCATGTTGTCCGACATGAATACACAATAGCATGCAATTATCCCTATCGCTCGCACATGCACAAGTGTACACACGCTCATACGTCTTTGTCCTTACATATAGGATCTGCCAGAAACCCTAAGATCCTTGTGAATATACATAACGGACGTGTCCTTTTATAGAACTGAATTGTTATCTTTACAGTGCCTGGTTAATAACATAAGACGGAAGGAGGATCACAGAGTGTGATCTGGGCATGACATTTCTCACGCGGACTCCATTGCAGAGGAGAACAAGTAGTGTAGGTTTAAAGGTTTTCATGTGAGCGTGGAGTTTCCACAGAAAATTAATCATCCCTGCTCTCATAGGCCATTTACATGACTTTTGGAAACTGCAGATTTCTGCTGAGTCAATTATCAATCTATTTTTTCACTGAACATTCGCTGATTTCAATAATGATATAGCAGTGGCTCAGGTTTTAAAGAAACACAGAAGAAGCGAAGGCAGAGCTAGAAATAATCAAAGCCAACCGTTGCCTCAGAGAAGTTGGCAATGCCTCTCTTCTCACTTTCCTTGTGTCCTGGCACAGAAGTTGGTATCAGACATCAGGATGTATCTCTCTTCTCCCAACCAAAGGGAGGTTGGACCTATAAAGAGCCGGTTGGTTTTGGGAGGTATGTTGCACCCTAGTAGTGCATGATAGTCAGAATAAGCAGAAAAAATAATACAGTCCTTCTGGATTTAATAAGCCTTTTCATGATGAACTTTCTTTTTTCCTACTTTTTTTTTTTTAAAAAAAAGAGAAGTACCAGTGGGCAGGGTGGGAAAAATGAAATACGCTGAGGAAAGATTTGGTGAATGAAGGAGTTAGGGTTTGGAGGCAAAGATGAGTAGAATTCCTCTTTGTAATTTTGTCTTTTTCCATTCTGCCTTTCAGAGGGTAAAACTTTGAATATCCAGTGCAAAACACTTGATAGAGAGCTATTTGTTCCTCACTACTCTTTTTTTCACACTTCTTCCAGCATTCCGACTTAGCTCTGGACTCGGTCCACTTTCCTCTGACTCTTTTCACCTCATTTTTTCTTGACTCTTCACTGTGACATCTCCCTTTCTTGTTCAGAGCCACTTATGTCCCTCAGCTCCAGCCTCCAGCCCACCAGGTCATCCTTTTCTCTATCCTCCATTTTCAAATAATTCCTGCTCAGAACAGCCCCAAGCTATCCTGCTGGTTCCTAACATCCTTAATGCAGTAACATCTTTCTGCGCCTCTAAATTGAGACTTGACATTCCAGCCTCGCACCCCAACTTGTCTGCTAATGAAGGGAGCAATTTTAAAAATTGTCATTGTTTTAACCAACAGCCTTCTTTGTCTTCTATCAAAATGCCTGACAGAGGATGAGTGAGAGAAAGCATGTTTATGAGCTTCAAAGAGAGTCAAAGGGGATTTTCTATTATCCAGTACAAGCTGGACTAACACATCATTTTTCATAGAAAAAGATAAACAAGTAATAGGGTATTGAGCAAATATAGATTCATTGCCCAGAATGGGTTTGAGTAATTCCACCTTTCATCCAAGCACACTATTCAACAGAAGTGGCCTAATTCAACAAGTGAGAAAAATTTGCAGCTTATGACATGTATTTCAAATCAGTCTATTAAAAAAATCTGAACCTGAAAAGCTAAGGCTGTAGACTTGTAGACTTGTAGAAAGTTTCAATTAATAATCAGGTTGTGGCTGAAGAAGTTAAAAACTGGGGAGTTACATTTAAACTCTCTTACCCACTTGGTAATGGTGGTAAAGTTACTATCACTGACTTTATTAGGTGGTCTCAGCTGAGAAAGTCTCATGAAAACTGATGTAAGGGCTGGTCTTAACAAGGAGTTTGTTGCCACTTTGCTTTAGATCCATCCATGTTCCTAGTAGAATTATAAGTGAAACAGAAAGTTTCCAGATTATGTCCTGTACTGGATCTTGAGTCTGTTACCAGGATGTACTTTATGGCTTTCTGATGCTGACACACAAGGAACCATTCACTGCATGTTCTTACCTTGTGCTGCCGTTTTGGTGCCAGTGACTGTAGCAGAGGCTGTGGAGTTGTTTGTGCAATGAGGACTTGCACATACTTTTGATAATAACTCAATCAAATTGTTATGTGGCCCCTACCACAACTGAGGAGACAGAATAAGTGCAGTTCCTCAGTGTTGCTGATGGTTTTCAAGCCTGCTTCAGTGTAAAATACAGCTAACTTTAAATCAGCATGAGGAATAGTGTAGTTAATTTTCAGTGAAAATTACTGTTGAGGCAAATTAAAAGAGTGACAAAAAATTGCCTTTCCTGCTTGAATCTGACTATATTTCTGTTCCATGTGAGGTCAGCAGAATGTGATTTCTGAATTATTCATCAGGATCTTTCTAGTAACAGGAGGTTCACAGCTGTAGGCTGAGCAATTTCTATATCCACTATACCACAGAAATGGTTTGGCAGGAGAGGCCACTGGTTGCTAAATAGCTATTCACAGCAGGACTGAAATTCATCCAGCACTGGTTGGGTTTGTTGGTTTTTGGTGGGATTTTTTTTTTTTTTTTTCTTTCCTGTTAGCAGTTAGTAATAATAGACAAAAAAAGACAGGGGAAGAAAATGGATGATAATGCTACAGTGAAAGTTAGCAGATACAGAACATTTCCCAGACAACTGATACAGTGACTTATAAGTGCTTATTGTATTTAAATATTGGGTACAAGAGTTTCACATAAACCACCTTTTCTTTTTTTCTCCAGCTGCTCTAATTGGCCTTTTGTTTTTTACTGGCAAATGTCAAAAATTCAAAGGTGGTTCATGACTAAAATAATGGCTCATCCCTGGAAGTGTTCAAGGTCAGGCTGGGTGGTCTTTGAGTAACCCAGTCTAGTGGAAGGTGATCCCCATGGCAGCTGGGTTGAAATGAGACGATTTTTAAGGTTCCTATCATCCTAAACCATTCTACATTTCTATGATTCTATAGACTTATAAAATCAGTTTTGAGAAATAAAAATGCTTGAGATCTGCATTTTCTCATTGGATATTTACTATCTGGAATTAAGAAGATGTGGCTACTGGAGTCAGGTACTGCAGCATTTGAGACGTTTTCTTGGTTTTCTGCAAAAAAACCCCCAGAATAATAATAAAAAAATCACTAATTAAAAATAAGGAGCTACTCAGTTTATCTGCATTTCTTAATTGTCCTCTTATTTGTCAATATTTATCCAAGCTTTCAACTTACCCATCCACAAAGCACTTCCTGTTTCATATGTTTTTTTCTCCTTTGCAGGCTGCAAGGTCATACGTACGGGAAACAGCAGTGTTAATGTTAATTTAAGGCTGTTGTGAGAGGGATTTAAGAACTTTCTGGTGAGATAGCCAGGTGGCTGAAATGTTGGTTTGAGACATGTTGCTTGTGTATGTGGAAGTAATTCAGACTGGGAATTGGAAAACTTGAAGATCTCTCTTCAGTAGTCTTTGCCATGTTTCACAGTTCTATTGTAGTGTCAAATGAGAATGCCATCACTTGCAGCTTAGATGTAATTATGATGTTTTCTTTTGGTCTGATAGGAAGGAAGAGGTGTCAGCATTTGCAAGTGGAATGATTCACTAAGCATTGTAATGTCATTTGTCTTTTCTTTGCCAGTGATATAGTATTTGGTGAAATAATGCTGGGCTGTCAATCTACTGTCAATCTATATGGTTCAGGGTAATCAGTCTGCTGGATATTAGAAAATTAATTTTTTCAAGTTTCTGATTTTTTTTCTTGTCGTTCTCATTGTTGCTTATAGTGAAGCAAAAGTGATGATACACGAAGTGTGAGGTTAGTGCTCCACTGGCAGCTAGAGGAATATCAGGAAATTTTGCAGATACATCCACCTATTGTTTCTAATTTCAGAAGAGACTGAGAAAGTCCATGAAAGGAACACTGAATCTCTGCAGGGTGATTTCTAATCTGAAGTAGGCTGATTTTTACCAGCAAATTTGTTTCCCTTTTAATTTAGAAGTACTCTGCCTTATATCTCTTGCTTTTGCAAATGCAGCAACAGTTTATGATGTTATGGACAGAGCAAACCAACAGGAATCCAGCACATGCTAGACCTAAAGTGTCATATCGGGGTTTTAAACTGACATAGTTGCTGAAGCATCCTAAACAAATCATTTTAGCTATCTAAAATCTCTACTATGCTGGAAAATATTTTTGAACATATACACACTGCCTTCTATTTTGATCACTAAACTATCAGGAATTTATTGAGAAATGACAACATTATTTCAGCACTTTTCAGGAAGTCAGAAGTATAAAAAAAGAAAAAGCTTCTTTTTCTGACTGCAAGAGGGAAAAATGTTTAAATACAAACCCACAGAGACAGATATACAAATATTTTTCTTAATACATGCTGAAATGAGGAACCACATAAAACTAAAGAGATTACACCTTCAAAAACAGACACTAGTTAAGGAAAATAAAACCTATAATGTGGCAATTAATGAGGCATATTGATGTTCACTATCATTGGCAAAATTTTGGATGGAATATAATCTTATGTGTTTATAAAATGTGCTATTAACTTTACTTGTTTTCTTGTAAATTTACTACCACACCAGCTATACGCTGCAGAAGTTTCCCTGCATTTGGGTTCTAAAGCAAGCCTAAGTGATGCCATTCGTGTGTTGTCACCAACACAGATACTCAGGCAGAAAAGGAGACCTTGTTCACTGTCTTCATTGAAACCATGGAAGTTGCCATGATGTGATAACACTGCCGCTTTGATCTCTCCTTGCTTGTCTCCAGGGTCCTGGTTCCACACCACACGTGTTGGTTTACTCCTGGACTGGTTGGTTTACTCCTTGGCTGAAGCAAGTCAAGTATTTGTGTTAAGAAGCTGGAGCAGAGCTCATCACAGAGTGTGCTCAAGGCAGACACTGTGTACAGCCTGAACCGTCTTCATCTCTGGCATACCTCACAGTCCTGGACAGTGTCATGTGTTGATGTGTGCATAATATCTTCCCTCAGTGCCATGTTATGACTGCCAAATCAGTAGGCTTTGAGATAATCCTCCCATTATCTGTGGTATTTTGAAAAAATAAAAAGACAACCTACATTAAAAAAATTAAATTCTGCAGTTTGTATGGTGTGCATACAATGTACATGAAATCTGTCTTGAAGCCAACTATCATTGTTAAAAATTCCAGGTTTTATACTCATTCATCAAAGAGGGCCCTAAGTGAACCCTGTTTAAGTACTATCCAGTAAGACCACAGCCAAATAAAGGTGGAATTAGACTGTAGGCTGTGCATTTGTTAGCTGATCTATTTTAAATTCTTCTCCATCTAAACCTGTGGGTTAAGGTGACTTTAATCCAAAATTAAATACACAAACACAGACACACAATCACATTAGCCACTATGACCTTATTTTGACATGGAAGTTACTTGCACAGGAAGCAAACAATGAGTCTACTGATTACTTTTTCATTTATTAATCATGAGCAACTGCTGTTTACATGCCACTCACTGATCTTTGTATTTAGCTTTCTGAGCACTTACTGTGCCTTCAGTAAGCTGTCTGAAACAGAATTATTCTGAAATGCAGGAAAACAGAAGTCAGACAAAAAGACCAACAACTGAGTTATGATTTTGCTCATCATTTATAAATGTCTTTATTATCATAATTTCTTAACTTACAAGAAAAAGTATGGATGATGACATATTAGCTGCATGAATTTATATCACTAATAATCCAGTAGAAATTAGTTTACTTGCTTCTTAAGTAAGATGTAGCTTGATTTATGACCAAATACCTTGGTATCAGTATGTTGTGTGTAAATGGTCTTTAAATGTCTTTTGCTGCATTGTTGACTAATACTTTCATGTTGCAGGACCAGATTATTTTGGAGGCTAGGGATCTAATACCTGAGTCCTTTGGTTCCTGGTAAGGAAGGTATAATAGTTTGATAATTCAGGTTTTCTTTCGAGTACTGACATATTCCTCACTGCTCAGTAAATATTTAAGAAGTAAGTTATGCACAATTTTAGTGAAGAAACGTATGAACACTTACTGAATTCAATCTTGGTGATATCCATCCTAATACTGCCTTTTCATCATTTCTGCTTATGATAACTCTGTAGCTCTGTGAATGAAGGTAAGGGACCAGTAGGACTTTAATTGTTTCTTAATGTAGGAAGTAAAACATTTAAGACTGTCACAAATCGAACACTTGTTTTATTTTCTCACTGAAGAGAAAATTTTGTGGCTACTATTCATAATCCATACATTTCTGAGTTTATATCACATTCTAAATTCATCCTGAATGGATGGATTGTTTAAAACCAAATAGCACAAAAGCAGAAGTAAATCATGAACTACATTTAATTATGAAAATCTAGTACATCTGTTTCTTGCAACATGAAGCTCCATTTCCAGGGTACATTATTTCTGAGAGCTGAGCTGAAGCTGCAGCAGCACAGCTGAGTTAGAGCTCTGTTGAGCTTATGCAGAAATCATCAGTATTACAGAAGTCTGTGTATTAGACTAACAGCCTATAAATTTCTTGCAAAAAGTATCTTATTTTATTTACCAAATTCTCTTAATTTAAAAAGGAATCTATTAGTCTATTTATGCCCCAGGTAATTTGGGTTTGGTAAACAATCTGCTGTTCCCATTGTGCAGCAGGGAGGTTTTTATATAATTTTTTATCAATGGCTTAGGGGCAAGAAGAACAACATTCAGAAAAGGATTATTTAATTCGAAATTTAGCAAACTATTTATGGAAATTGGTAGTGAGCAAGTATTTTCCACCCATCCATTAACATGTTAAGTCCATGGAATAGCTCAAGACTATGCTATTGATCTTGATAAACCATATTCACCGAGTGATGTAAGAGAAACAAAGTTTGAAAATGCAATATATCAGCATGAACTTTTCCCCATACTGTGGTAATGGTTACATGACACTGTCTTTTTGAAATCAGACCTTCCTTTTTTCAATGTTCTGGCTCCTAGAGTGTCAAAGAAATATTTTACTGAAAAAAAACTCTTTCAAGGATTTTTACTGTGGATTAATTTATTTTCTTTAACATTCTATTTTGCACTGTAAAGATTAACAATGCACAGAAAAACTATTTCCTTCTGTACATTTACTCTCTTGTGCTATATAGTAAAATTAGAGTTATGAGTAATGAATCAGTTATGACATTTACACTAGAAGCTGAAACACTTTCCTGCCGCAAACCCCACCATTTTCATCCCAGACACATTGGTAGAACATTGTTTTGTCAGCAGGATGTAGAAGCAGAACAGAAATAAAATTTAATCTACAAATTTAAAGATGTTAAAAAAAGAATATGTAATTACAACTTTGCCCCAAATTTGATATCAGATACATTGGTCTAAATCAGGAGAAAGCTGATGGAAGCTAATTACATTAGTTCTGCTTCTCTTCATTGTAACCAACAGAATAATCTTCCCTCTGCCGAAAAAAAATTCTGGACTTCTCGGAAACCTTGCTGTGATCTGTGAAAGACAATAACCTCTCTAAAGAAAAAAACAGGGGGAATTGGATAGATCATAGAAGTCAGGGTGGTATTAATTATCATTTTTACTGATGTTGCATATCTGGAACAGAGTCAGAAATGAAGGGATGAGGATCCTATGACCGCGTGTAGAATGGTGTGTCATGTGTCATGATATGTCATAGGGTCCTTCTTGCCCAGGCATCCAGATGGGTGAGCTGCTGGAAACTCAGTTTAGATGCAGAACTCCTGCTGGGACATGTCTGGCCTGACAGAGTCTGGAGCAAAGTGTCAGTCTCACAGTCTCAGGAAGTAGGCTGATGAATGATTTGATTCAAATGCTAGAACTTCTACTCTTCCCAGCTGGGAAGATTTCCCAGCTTCTTCCATATCCATCCTCAGTAGCCTTGCATGCTTATCCACCTGAATGACTCAGCTCCATGATTAATGGTGGCTGATCATGTTTCCTAGGTGCTGGTGATACACTATTTTAAACCACCTCAGCTCAAATTCCAGGGAAAAGATTTTTTGACAGGGTGTGACAGGAAAATCTGTGGGGAAGGGCATGGCTCTGTTGCCTACACTCAGTTGACTGGAGAGTGGCACATCAGAAGCTCTGGGATGATATCCCACCTGCTGTCAGCCTAGAAGACTATGGTTGTCTCAGAGATCTGGTGGCATGTGAGTGCCATTCAAGTACCACTTGATTCTTATGTGTAGGCAGTACATCTGAAAAGTTCCTGTCAGTGAAGGAATTGGATGAGGACCCTCATAAACCTGGGTTCATTATTTACCTGTTAAAAGAGCAGAAATGTTAAAGGAAGGTTCAAAAAAATGTTTCCAAATCTTCCTACTTGTCCTCCAGCCTCTGAATCTGTATCCCTTTTTATGCATTTTTCCACATGAGAACTGAGAAGGAGGTGAACTAGCTTGTCTCAAGGCAGAAATTGATCAAGACTTATGAATCTGGAGAAAAATATAAAATAAATTATGTTTAGACCTTGCTCGTAAAAACTAAGAAGAAAGGTTTACCTTCAGAAGTTATCAGTGGTTTCCCCTTTCTGCTTCTGAAGTTTGAGTATCCACATTACTGTACCACAGTATGACTCTCCGCCACGAACTTCTCTGGTAGAAAAGTTGCTACCAACTGATTATCTTGATGAGAAATATAAAATTTCTGTGTGACATACAACAAAGGATTTGTCATGAATCAGACTGTACACAATTGAGAATAAAAAGTCTTTTTCAACTTAGTAAATCACTTAAAATTAAATATCTCAAATTTAGGGCAATTATGCAAATGTTTCTTCAGTGAATGAAGACCATGATATGTTTAGTGTATTCTGTTAATGCTAACTTCACTCTGCTTTTGTCTGGTATGATTGAGGCTGTCACTTAGAAAGACAAAGGTATTCAATGAAAAAAGACTATTGGTACAGAATACTAAGTATATTCTAGTATCTGGTGAAGCTAGAAGTAAAAAGGTGAAAAGGGGCAGGTATGCAAATCCTGTTCTTTCTAATAAAGAAAATCATTAATAAAGGTTTTAAAAGTATCCTTTTCTTTCTCCTGGTTAAGGTTAATTTTAAAAAAAAGAGGGGAGGCAGCTAAGGAAATTATCATGCATGTATGCTTTTCACGTTTTTCCTTTAAGTGTCGTCAATATATCTTAGTATTTTCTTGTTATTTTTTTTTCTGTTTCATTTCCATCATTCATTCATTACTAATTAGTATTGCACTTCCAACAATTACATTCCTATTTCCATGGGACTCGTGGGACTCTTGGGACTTCTGTTACTTTTGCCTGATTGGAGGAAGGTTTTTCAACTCTTGAAATTAGGTGTGTATAACCTTGAGGAAACATCCCTCTTTATATCCATGGCTTAACAGAAAAGAACAAAATGTGTTGGTTATTTTATAATCAACATCAAAATTCAACATCCTTGTTTCAGATGGTTTTGAATTTGAACAAGAAAAAAGTAATTAAAAGATCTGCTGGAATGATATAACGCCAGAAGGGTCCTCTAAATTTGTTGTATTGTCTGTTATTTAATTATGGAGTTCTTTGGGATATGGACTTTTCTAGAAGAGTTTTAGAGAACAGTCTCATTTGTAAAGATGCAGGGGAGATAACTGGTGGGAATAGATTTCAATGTTTACAGCAAATATTTTCATGGAAAAGAGAAAAAAAGATGCAACATGACACTTTCCTGCAGTGCATGCATATTCTGTTTACTGAGAGATTTTTTTTTTTTCTGAAAGGAAGCAACCTTCTGATGAGTTTTGTACATTCCTTCTAAGTGTGTGCAGAAGGTATGAATTCCATAGAATTGCCCATTCCCCAGTGAATTAATGCCCTGGAGTCTATAAACAGAACCTGTAAAAGTCAAGCGTTTAATTTTTAGATAAAATAATGTATAGGAAAATGTACCTGGGAAATACAGGAAGAGACCTAGAAAGTTTATAGGGAACACTACAGAGAACAGTTCAAAAGTATCTATGATACACCCCCTTTGCCTTAAAAGTACTTGTTGTTGTTGTTGTTTTTTTTGTTTTTTTTTTTTTTTTTTTTTGTGCAGTGACTCCATCCTTTAGAAGTCATAACTACCAAGTACGCTTCAGCTCTTTCCTAGTTGCACTTGTTTGGGCTTTTTAAGTGATTTCAAAGGAATAAAGCCAAAACTGTAAATGAGTTTGAACTCTAGCTCGTTGATCTTCAAAGCTGATCTTCAACTGACTTGCTCATCCCTACTGTCCTCTCCAACAACCACAGATGAAAAAATATGGTCCAAGACCTTGCTGGTAATATGAAGACCCTCTGGACACCCTGTCATTTTAAGATCTCAGAGGATGAAATCTAGTGTAATATAAACCACATCTTAAAACTGCTGCAAATCTAATCAGCAAATGACATACTGTAAACTCACCGCAGGAGAAATGCTGTTTTATTGTAATCAAGAAAATGAGTGTTTTAGAGGAAAAAATCCCAACCCCTTCAACTTTGAAGAGTACCTTCAGTTCCTGGAAAGAACAATGAGATAGACTAGGAGAGCATTCAGATCACAAACACACAGGAACAGGTTCACAGTGACCTGAAAACTGTGTTATTGACATAGGAAATGTAGCTACAGTAGAATAGCAGGGAGTGTAAGGGAGGAGGGAATGGATGTATTTGTTGTTTTTTCTCCTTCACATTATTTCCCACCCGCTGATGGAAAGGCAGCAGTGAAACTGGCTGGTTGGCTGCTCTGAAGGTTGGAGGCAGCCCAGGTGGTGCTCTGCACAGCAAACACTCTGCTGGCACTATGGCTCCTGTCTCCTGGCTCAAAGCAGATCCCTCATCCCTCTTTCAGGAGAGAAGTAACACAGCAGTAGAGATAGAGGGAATATTTTTCCTTGTCAGCTTATCACTCTGCATTGTCTTGTGGGACATTACTTTAAATGTTGACCAAATCCTGTCCTGAGTACCATTGCTCCTAAATTTTCTCTGGTAGCTGACAGCATGTGCAGACACCAGATTGCTATAATCAGAGAAAGAACATTTTCAGGAATGAAAGAAAGAACTTTAAAAAGTTGGAATGCAAAATTAGACCATAAACAAAAACCACAAGTGATCTGCAGAACTGTGATTAGGGTTGTATCTACTAAAACGAAAAAAATCCCATTGCTATTTGTCTTATATCATTTTTATAGGAAATTTGGTCTTTTCAAAGTACCATGGAAGCTTTCAAGCATGTGAAATTTTGGCTTAGATGTTGACACACCTTTTAAAAAGCAAATTAATTCTCCTCTCCTCTCCTCTCCTCTCCTCTCCTCTCCTCTCCTCTCCTCTCCTCTCCTCTCCTCTCCTCTCCTCTCCTCTCCTCTCCTCTCCTCTCCTCTCCTCTCCTCTCCTCTCCTCTCCTCTCCTCTCCTCTCCTCTCCTCTCCTCTCCTCTCCTCTCCTCTCCTCTCCTCTCCTCTCCTCTCCTCTCCTCTCCTCTCCTCTCCTCTCCTCTCCTCTCCTCTCCTCTCCTCTCCTCTCCTCTCCTCTCCTCTCCTCTCCTTTGTTACAGTAATTTTTCATATTAACAGGATGCATTCATGTTCATCAAGAAAATTTTGCACCCTTTCAAACCTCACAGCAAAATGCACACAGCTTTTAATATATGTGTTGAAATGCCATAGTGATTTATGGGTATTTTCCCAGAAAAATTACATGTGATACTTCATATTGTTCATGTGCTTCATTTCTTCTGTAACCAGAGACAAAAATTGGATTGCTGCTCTTATATTTCCCAAGAACCAAGTCCATGGGTTTGATCATCCAGATCACCTCTTCTTTGGAGGATAAAACTGTGAAAACAGTAGTAGCATCACCTTAACTCTTCCATTTGTCTCCAAGCCTATGTAACCAGCCACTGCTTCCACAAAGAAGATTTTTTCTTCCCAGCTGCCAAGAAAAGCTTTCTGAAAACCTCATAATCTGATTTTCCTGATAGATGGTGGTCCTTTTGGGCACATGTATAATGATACCACTAAGTGTTATGTGAGTTTAGGAAGTGTATTAGATACATCTTCCAGAAGATACTAGAAACTGCAGTAGTTAGTCCAGACATCTTCCCTACCAACATTAAAGATATCCAGGCTGTGTTTTTCAATATTTGAGTAACTTCATTAAGCGATGAAAGCTGACTGATAAAGTAGCTCAATTGCTCTAAATTAGCAGTGTGGAAAGTCACACAGCTTATGAGCTGAAACTCTTTATAGCTCTTGCAGTCAAAAGTGCCTAGACTTTTATTAATTTTGGTAGTTTTGTAATTTGTGAAAAATGTCTGTGAAACAGGAAAACAGCTATGAGTCTAAGCAGAGGACTGTGGGTAATAATTAATAGAGCTGTTATTTAGGCTTGAGAGTACTCAACAGCTGAAGAGATCCAAATCTGTAAAACATGTCTTATGTTTTGGTCACATTGAAGTGGGTTGAGCAGAGCAAAAGGCACAACACATCTCTTTATTTTTGTAGTCAAAGCACTTATTTTACTGGCAGCTGCTCTAATTAAGGATGTCTGACTAAATGCAGTTTTCAAGCTTTGTTAAAAGGAAATGTTTTCTTAATGCTGCATTCTGATATTTGTCATGCCCACATACAATGGTGCAGATGGGCAAGTCCTGCGGCACCAACATCCAAAGCTTTCTGCAGGGATTCAGCTGTCCAGAGCTGTCAACACCCAGCTGTGGAGACACAGGATTTGGCTGCTGTGATAGAGGAATAGATAGAGGAAAGGGGTAGGGGGCTCCCAGCCGTCTAAGGGTTCTCGCTTAGGCAGATGTTGCCTTCAGGAGGAGAGGGATGTGCTCCAGTAGCTACAGCTCCTCAAGCTGCTCCCCATTAAGAGTCAGTGGTGGAGAATGACAAGAAGGGAAAGTTCTCTTATAACTTCTGCAGAAATGAGTTTTCAGCTGGGTTTCCAAGGGAACCTGGGACTTTCAAGGGAGTGTTTTCCCCATATTTTGAGTGGTTTATCAGACTCTAGAAATGGAGGACAGCAAAGGTGGATTTTTCATCAGTTTTGAGTAATGGATGCATGGGACTAATTCGTGTTATGCAGCAGTAGCTCACTTTTAACACAGCAACCATGGCTAAATTTTTCAGTTGTCTTTAGCTAAGTCCCTGTCAGGTGGAAACACAGAAATAAACAGAGAATTCCACTTCTTCCAGCTTAAAGTCTTAAAGATTTTTTTTTTGTTTTGTTTTTCGGATCTGAGATTCAGATCTGTTGCTCTGATAGTATATAATCAGAGGTTGATAGGAGTTTTCTTTTTCCTAATCTTCTTTATTTTCAGACTTACCCTTAACCACTTTCACAAGATAAGCCTTGTCTGTAATTTTCTCAGCTCTATCACAGCTGAAGCTTAATCCTTTTTTCCCGTCCACAGCTGTGGTTTTCTTTCAGAGCAGATTATATGTTTATGGAACACCAAGGACTGCAATTTTCTTATGTATTCTGTTGTTGTTGCTGCTGTTGTTGTTTTTTTCTGTGCCTTTTTAATCAGGTTTTCTACTTCTACTCTTACTCATCATATTCTTCACTGTGTACTCAGGAAAAAATCCAGGCATGGCTAGGGATAATTCTTGGCAATAATACTGCAGAGGAAACCCCAGATGGCAAAAGGTGTCTCTAAACTGGTGAGAAGATGGCTATAAGCTCTAGAGCTAAGTAAACATTTAAGTTCTCAGTTTCCCACTGAAATATTATGATGATCTAATAGCCCAATTAATTTGCCATGGGACCTTAGAATTCTCATTAGTTGCATCTGATTAAAATAAAGATTGATTTTTTTTTTTAATCTATAAAGACATTTGGACTGATAAGGAGTACAACTCGTGTGACTGATACTACTAACAAACAAAGCCATGAGTATTCCAGACCTCCTGAAAGCCAGCTGCCCCTAAGCACTCCTGCTTAACTAGCTCAGCATGGGATTTTTCTGCCATTTTCTGAAGAATCAGTTGCCAATGTTAAGAGAAGGATATTGAAGACAGGGATTCTGGAGAATGAGAAGAGGTGAAGTTTAAGTATGACTAATTGTTAAACTATTTCATTACAGTTAGTTCCAGTTTAGATGCTTTGGGGTTTTCATCTCAGTTTATCCTCACTCCATTAACCTACAGGTCATGCTCTTTCTGACCGATCATCCTGAACTCAGGTCTTGTAGGCACGGAGACAGGAGCATGTCTAATGGCACTTTCCTCTTCTGTCAGGCACCAAAAGCAATGAAGTAAAGGATTCTTTAATATAAATTCAGGAAATACAGAACTTTATAAAGGTGTTGTTCATTAAAGAAATTATTTTCTTGGAAGAAAATGTGCTTGAATGGATGAAGACATAATATCTCCAGTATTTCATGTTGTGGTGGATAAGCTGTGCTTGCAGTTTCTGGGTGATATATAAAAAAGGGCTGCAGGTCTGTTCAGTTATAAAAAACTGGGAAACAAAATGACTGCTTAAAGAAATGTAAGGAGGGTATAAAGGGGTAAAATATACATGGGAGTATGCCAAATTCTTCTCTTTTTTGATAAATGCTAGAAATCTCATATAACTGAGAAAGGGATTTTACATACATAATCACACACATAATATATAGCTTGCAGGTAAAAGTTCTTGCTTGAGTCAAGTCTTAGACATATACTTTTTATTGTTATCATGAATAAACTGATCCAGGTGGGTAAAATCCTCCTTTCTAAGGCTTTTTTTTAACCATGATGTAACACAGATATATCAAGAAAATATTTAACCTTTAAAACAATGTCTCGTTTCATTTTCCTTTTTCTTCAGCTCCAAATTTACCAGTGTCAATTTGTTATACACCATAAAATTTCAGGATTGTGACTAATCTGAAAGATAGATTTAAACAGCATTATTATGGTTGATTTGTGAAACAGAGTGAGAGAATAAGCAATGATCATGAGCAATATTTCATTTGGGTAAAGAATGAAGTGCCATTGGATTGATAAGTAATATATTGTATATACTCTAAAGGATGATAAAATCAATTCATATTGGTGATTTAGAAAATGCAGTTTGGCATGGATAGAGAAGTGCCCTCCAGACACATGACCTCTCTTAAACCAAGTGTGTTAAAAAAGTCACTGTCTTGCCCGTTCATATGTCCCTGGTAGACAAAAGAAGCAGTGCTCTGAGTCAACCAGAGTTTCAAAAGTGCCTGACTTTGATCAGGAGGCAGAGGTACTGACTTGGTGCTGTTAAGAATAAAAGAGTTGTTAATTCAGTTACAAAAAACAGGACATTTTTACATTATGATCCCTATTTTGCAGTTTCCTGCCTATAATGACCCTATCTGTATTTCTTTAGCTTTTGATTCTCTGACAATTGACTGATTATTGTTCGTGGCAGACCAAATTCCAGAGAGAGAAAGATATGAATTCCTCATATGTTTGGTTTCCTCTCACCAAAAGCAATATTTCAGAGAACATATAGGATCTGCAGAGCAGTGTCATACTTCTCTGATCTCTAGTCAGTCTTCCTGATGAAACACTGGCACATAAAACAAACAAACACCCCCCAAAAACCCAGAAAAACAAAACAAAACGAAAATATCAAAAGAAGGACTAATGCTGCAGCTTAAAGTGCCAGTTCTGTGATGTGTCACTGATACTGAGGTGTAATTAAAAAAAAAAAAAAAAGAGAGTGAGGATATGCTGTGCTTAGATTTGGTCTTACCTAGTTACACAGCTTTAATGAATTTCACCTTGATTTACATCCAGGTGTAGAAGAAGTGAAGCAGGTCTAGACCTCAGCAGAAAAGAAGGAGGCTCGTGAGCAAAGCTGCCTCAAATCTTCGCAGTAGCTTGATGAAAACTGAATTCACTCACCCCAGAAACGAGATGAAAATAGGAGATTCATTACACAGGCCTCCTCCTTCCTGCTGAAGGCTGGAGCTCCCTATGCATCCTGCCAGGGCTGCCAGGCTCCTGTGTAGCACAGGTAATCCCAAGATCATGCGGCTGGATTGCCTCCATCCTCCATCTCATATCCTGCTGCTGAGTCTTGTGAGCACCTGTGTTCTGTAAAAAGGGTATGGTGAATGCAGGTTTGAAAGATCAGCAACCCTGTTAGTCCTGCTCCCCCTTTCCCCTTGGGAAATGCTCCATTGCATTCAACCTTTGAAATTCAGAATACAAAATATTAAAATAAATATGTTATTGTCATATTATGAAGTATTAAGAACAGCCCCATGCATTCTGAAAATGAATCAATTTATTTTGCTTTAATTTAGTATTTCCTGACTTAAAAAAAAGCCTCAGTCTATAGTCTTTTTCTTGAGGTGGGCTTTAGGAAATATATAAAGCACACTTTCTGAAGACCTTTGTGATTAGTTGAGAGCTAGCTATATATTAGTTTCCTAACACTGCTCCATCGCTGCACAATTACTTGCAAGTCCAGATATAATAATATGGTATCCAAAATAAGCTCTTGTATGTGTCAGGAATGCCTTAGCAATAACTGTTACATTCTTGGTGTGCTGCAGAGTTGTAGTGACAGCCAATTTTTAGACAATCTTCCCAGTTAAAATTACTCTGATCTCCACAATCCATCTGTTAGGCAGTTGGTAGTTCCTGGAAAGAGGTCACTTGGTCTGTTCAGCCTGAAGAAGAGGACACTGAGGAGAAACCTCACTGTAGTCGTTAGTTCCTCACCAGGGAAGGAGAGGGATAGACACTGATGTTTTCTCTCTGGTGACCAGTGACAGGACCTGAGGGAATGGCCTGAAGTTGTGTCAGAGGAGGTTTAAGTTGGATACTAGAGAAAGGTTCTTCATCCAGATGGTGGCTGCGCACTGGAACAGGCTCCCCAAGGAAGTAATCACAGCCCCAAGACTGGCAGAGCTCAAGAAACATTTGGACAGTGCTTTCAGGCATGTGGTGTGACTCTTGAGGATGGTGCTGTGCAGAGCAGAGAGCTGGACTCAAGGATCCTTGTGAGTTCCTTCCAACTCAGAGTATTCTGTGATTCTGTGAAAATCATGTTGCTATACTGTCTCTCTTCTGTACTGGCCTTTGTGGCTGCATTGCAGATGCAAACCAGGCAGAAAGTTGATACCCCCATGCAGATATTTCCTTCATGAATCTTCCAGTTGGGCTGGAACAGTTTTGATAGACCTTGACACCAGTCCAGAGAAGAGGCTGGAAGAGCAGTAGTGGAATTTCTGCCATGGTGCAGGAGTCAGAGCAGACAGAGATTTCTTCAGGTGCAACCTGAAATGCTTCATCTCTTCCTGAAGTTCACAGGCTACCTGTATGCATGGCATGAAATCATTAGAACTAAAGAAGCTCTCTAAAAACCTCAGGGGCAAAATTATCTGCCAGAATAGTGCATTCATGAAAGAGTCGCAAGCATTGGCAAAAGCCATAAAAACCTGTGTTCACTGAGACTGAATGTCCTTGCTCCTGATCTGTGGGGTGGATCAACCTGGAGGCCAGTCAGTGATGGAGTCACTGCAATTGGATGAAACAATGTCTGCATTTCATGCATTTATTGTCTGCAAGACAGAGAAGGAGGGCTCCATGTAAACAAATAGCTGAGGGGTAGATCTTTAACTAGTAGAATCTTGCACTGTTTCAGTTACCCCAGAGGATCTCTGCTCAGCTTCTGAAGTTGCTCATCAGCTGAAGATTACAGTATTTATTTGGAATAAAAGAATATCTCAGTAACAGCAAGAAGCTGTGGTAGGGTGAACTACTCAAAAAGGCAGCCTGTGAGCTGAATGATGACAGTAAAAACCACCTGGTACAGCACTTGTAGAAGGAATCCCCAGGATGCTTAATGGCGGAATTTTTATGAAAAAGCTGTCTGGTTACATCAGGTAAATATTTGTAGTATAACACAAAATGTTTCCAGAATTTCTGTGATGGCACAAAAGACTTAATTGTTTATCAGCATTTATGTGTGCCATTTAGCTTTACTGGTGCCAACAGACCTAAAGAATTGTCTCAAAAGCCTGAGACATAAATGACAACAAATAAGTGAAAAGATCCTTCGATAGAGTGACAGTGCTGAGTGTGAATTCTCTTTTCTTTTAAAAACTCAAATGATTTGTACCAAACTTGCCTTTTTGATTTCCCTCATGATACATTAGGAGGAGCACTAGTACCCAGGGGGAAAGATAAAGACAGCTGGGCTGGCATTTATACTGGCAAAACACTGCAGTGGGAATACACTGCCCTGGAGAAATTTATGAAATTTGTGTATCCAGATTAAGTATATTCCTTTTATTGTTATGGACTGTCTCTTGAGCTGTTTGAAGTGTTTAACTGGTTACTATTAAACGAATGTGCATGCCTTTGGGGTTTCAGATAAAACTACGGAGCCAATAAATAAGAATTCAAAATAAAACTCAAAAAAAAGTATTAGCAGCTAGTCCATATGTATACCAATTTATTTCATTTTTCTTAATAAATCATGGGAATTGCAGATGCATGTGCTAATGTCTTATATCCCTAGTGCTATTTGTGCTTATCAGGAACACTCAATTAATATTGTCTATTTTCCTCACTAGTTATTATATACATAAGGAATTGGAATTCCTTTCCAGGGAGTGTCCACTTCTTCTCAGCTTTCATGTAAAAGTGCTGAAAGAGGTTTCACAACTTGTTTGTTGTGACATGTCTGGGGTGATAAAAGCCCAACCTGATGCTATTTCACAAAATTTTTGATAAATGGCAGTTGGTAGTCAGGCATTCACTGGAAGGAGAGAATTAAAGGATGTTATAAAGAGCTCTATATTGTGGTGCCACTGAGTTGCAGGCTAGCAAGACAAGCCAAAAGAAACTAGAAATGTATGGGAAAAAGTGGAAAAATATATATTTAATTTTGATCAGCTGAGAATTACAGAAGGATGATGTAACCTCTGCTAGGCAGTGTTCACTTTTGGGTTGCAAAATGGGAGTGTGTGGGATGATTGTACTGGTAGGAATCAAATCTAGCATGATTACAATTGCTTAAGAAACTATCAGACTTCTCTAAATAAATATTGTGACATCATTGGGCATTCATTAACATGATGATGGAGGGCATTCAGAGTTGGTCAAATCAATTTGAAAAGATCCCTTTTTCAGCATTTCCACAAAGTTAGAGTGGATCCTGATCAGCTCCTGGAACATCAGCCTTTGATTGCTGCTCTTTCCTTTTTCCCACAGCTGTGATTCCTTTTTCTCTGTTTTGGTTGTCTTTCTCTTCTTCATGCATTTGCAAGGGATTCCATTTCACTCCTCTCCATCCAACCACCTAGCAACACTGTGTTATCATATCTCTGTATGTAGAGGTGGTTAAAATAGGTATTTTGGCCCCACCACCCGATACGTGTATCTCCAACAGGAAGGATACAAAAGACAATGAGCTTTGCAGAGAGAAAGAGGCTTTCCCCAGCTTTCCTCTGTTGCTTTTTTCTTTTTTCTCTTGTGAACACTGAGCTTGTTCTGTCTTGAATATTTTCAACCTGTGCCCTATGGGATGCTACAGACTTTGATGCAGTATTTTCAAGAGGTCTGGGAAAGTGCTTTAAATGAGATCATCATCTGCAGACATCAATTTCACCATCAGTGCATCCATACCTTCTGTGAAAAACTCTATGGTGTGAAAGTGTCACGTGCAGCAGGGCTTCAGGCCTTGACTCCATCTTGTACCAGTGGAGGATGAGATAAACGTGTGTGTTAAAGACTTACCATTAACCTTGAAAGATGCAGTGACATGTCTAGCTGATCTTCTTTCTCAGGAACTTCTCCAAAACTGAATGGATGTCTATTCATATCACAATCTTTTGGTTTTATACGGGTGGGAGATGGTCTTGGTCTAGGGCAAATGCACCATAGACCAAACCCTGCAATACTTGGGCAGTAAAGTGCATCATTTGCAAAGAAGGTTGTCTGTTGTGGAATTGCTTTAAAGCAACCCTGCATAAGTAGTAACTGGAATTGTGTTTCCTCAGGTCAGTCTGATTTTCATGATTCTAAATGCAATTTTCCTTCTGAATATAAGCAATCTTCCCAGTATAAAGAAACTGGAGAAAGAGAATGTGCCTTCAGTGTGCTTTCTCTTCCTCTCTCAAGTACATCAAAAGGTGAGATGCTTTTGTCTCATCCTACTTAAATACCCAGGTGGACTATATTCTGGTCTGGCAGCCTCAGTAATCTAGAGAATCCATCTAAGAAGAAATTTCAATAATTTACAGCAAAATATTGTCACAGTTAAGGTAAAAACTGCCTGCTATGGAATCTCAATTTTCTAAATCGGGATTATCTTGTGTTTCATCTGGTTTTCTGTATGTACTCACCTGTTCATAAAAATGTGTTCACTGTGAGACCACTCACATTTATTTCAGACAAAGATACTTGCATTTTTTCTGCAGCATCATGAGTAGAAGTGTATTCAATATAGATGCACTGTTTTAATTTCTGTGATAACATTGGCAGGGGTTTTTTTTTAAGGATAGGCAGAAGAAAGCAGGACGGTAATTTAAATTACATGAACTTTCATGTGATCATTTTTCTAAAACACATTAAAAATAAATGTTGTTGTCTAATTTTCTTTTAGATGGCTAATTCTTTAGATCTTGTGCAATAGTATCAATAATGTATTTAGTTTCTTGGATAAACAAATGTTCTGAAAAATTAAAAATTCAGAATTGCATATTTGAGAATTGAGATTTTACAGCTGGCTTTTTGGCAGAAAGGGACTAGGGTTTTTTTGTAACAGCTCAACAATATAATCTTCATAAAATTAAGGGATTTCATAACTGTTCATTTGCTTGAGCAATTTCTAATACACTAGAACTTTATCTACATGGTGAAAGCAGATGTAAAAATGATAGTCTATAGCATATTCAAAAATGACAAACCCTATTCAGTCTCCAAAAGTTGTTGCACACACGCAGAGCATAAGAAGTACAAAGCAAGCAACCGTTTCCTTAGGAACTGATGATGTTTCATTTTGCCCTATTTTCACCTGCCAGAGGGAGAGCTAGAAGCTGTCCACTGGTGAGACAATTAACATTTTTTGGATGAAGGCAGTTTAGACAAGCTCTCATCAGGAGCCTGGTAGTGCCAGGAGAGAGTGAAAGGGAGATGAGAGGTGACAAATTATGCTCGGTCCTGACCTAGCGCAAAATCTTAAAGGTTTGTGTTTCTGTGATACACCTACTGATCTGTGAAATAGCTCAGAAAATTTCACCGAAAACAAGGGAGCAATTGTTATTTGGCTTACCTACCACATCATCTGCTAGGCAGGGGGTGAAGAGAACAATTAACTGGGAAAGGATGATTTTAAAATCATTCCTCCATACTATTCTTCCTCCCTTTGGGTACTCTCCAATTTGATACCTTGTGCAATCAGGATTTGGTGCTGATGTTCCCCCTGATTTGATGTAATTATCAAGGCACACCTGGATACCTAACAGAGATTGTTCTCCAGTTTTATGTTTTCATAAAGTCTAAAGGAACTCACAGCTAAGTTCAACAGCAGCTGGATCTGCTTCCATGGTTTTTTGTTTCTCTGTTGCATTTAAGTACTATGTTCTTCTTTCCTTTTTCTTCCTAGCGCTTGGGATCACTTGTTCTCTCACTCTTGTTTCACTTCCAATCCTGTGATTAAATCAGTCTGAACTGACATCTTGCTTCATGTAGAACTGGGCTTGACTCAGTAGCACTTGACAGTGCGAGGCAGATAATCAATTATTTTAATCAGATTCTGCTTGGAGAGGGAATGGTCCCCTTGGGTATTGCTGTGCTCTCTCTTGTGGCAGGAATTCTCTGTAAGCCAGGCTCATGTGCTGTGCACGCCGCTGGAGCCACTTCCCCAGGCATGCACCAGATGACAGAGGCACAAACTCACTCAGTGCTTGCCCCTGCCAGCCATAATCTGGCAGCAGGGCAGCCCAGGAGCAGACCCTGGGGTGGGGAGTGGGAATCAAGCCCAGAGCACCCCCTTGACATGCTTCATCTGCAGGCACAGGTGCCTCTGAAGTTCTGCAGAAACTCATAACACAGCTCCTGGCTGCAGCCCAGACAGAGCAGCCACCAAAACTTGATGGGTTTTGGCTGCTCCTGAGCACATGGGTCAGCTGAAGCGATCAGAAAACGCTTGGGTGATCAAGAAATCTTCTGTAAATGCGTATGTAGGAAAGAATGATAAATATTTCAGATGTGAGTTTTATCTAGGTCCAGCAAACAGTCAGTTTGGGAATACTCTTTTTGCTTACTTGTTTCAGTTTTTATTCCCAAGAGCAACCAGAGGCAGTTAAAGCAGGAATTATGTTCAAATGTGAATCACCACTCACCATATGGCTTGAAGTTGGAAATAAGCTTTTAACCATATTCCCGTACAAAAACAGTATCCAGAAAATTCAGGGTTTTTTTTCTTGCATAGAATATAAATCTTAACCCAAACTAGAGATTAAAGAACAACAACACCCACAAACATGCATGCAAAATACTGACGTTTTCTTGTCCTGTTCCTGAAATTTAATATCTTGTTCCTGAAAACTTGAATTCTTTGGGAAACAGTCCTCAAGAATGTAAGCATACATTGTTCAATCACACGTTTCATTCAGACAAAAGAAATTTGGGGTTTTTTTTCATTAGTCTTGCAGAATGTCTTAGTAAAGATAAAGGAAATTTATGATCTTGTATAGGAAGGAAAATATTTCCACAGTTCACTTTCTACATTACAATTTACAATTCAGCAAGCATGTAGAATATATAGTCTATTTTTGTCTATTTATTGTCTATAAAATAGACAAAAGCATTGTCTATTTTATCACTTTTTGAGCCCCAGCACACTTTAGCTGTAGTCCAGATGAATGTGGACCAGGTGGTGAGCACAGACATGTAGGGCTACCTCTATCACCTGTGATCTGTGCCCCCTGTGGACACTGCTGTAAAGACCACATCAAAGCTCAGGCTCCCTGCAGAGCCTTTGCAGCTGTTCCATGACCTGCTAGGAGGGGAATGGGATGAATGTTTCTAAGTGAACTGCTAGTAGACATCATATGAGAAAATCCGGAATATGCAGCAGAAAACTTTACTCAGCCCACCCAGAAAAAGCTGGCAAGAGCTCAGGTGTCCCCATATCCCATGCTCTGGGGCTTGTCTGGCCTGTGGCATGAGGATCTCTGGGAGTAAATGATAGAGTAATTGATCAAACTTCTGTGACGGGATTTAAATTATCTCAGTGATCCTGTAATGCTACCTAATACTAACCAAAGATAGTATCTGCAAAGATTAAAATGATGATGTTAAAAGAAAACAGCAAGAGATTGAAAAGACACTCAAGCAAATTTGCTTATGCATTTGAACAAATATTGAGAAAATTCAATACAATGTTCATTTTTCTTTTTTAGTTTGCAAAATGAGAGGCAAATCTTGCAGACCTGCAGGTCCATTGAATTTATAGTCATGGAATAAATTGTGTTTAGCTTATTTGGAAGAAGAAGAGGGTTTTAAAAAGAATGACGTAAACCAGAAAATCTAATAATTCAATGCTTACTGACATAACTTTCTGAAATTTTTTTTTTAATTTTTATTTTTATTTTTTGCTAGAACATACTTCAGTCCTTAGAATAAATAGCCAGAATAACTTGATTGCGAAACAGAATTGCAGTCTTCTGAAACAAAATCTATGTGGAGTTTTCTATTAAAAGGAAAACAAGTTTTAAACTTTACAGTCTGACCTATCCCAGTCTTAAAAGTCCTCAACTACTGGCAGTAGAAAGCATATCAATAGAAAACAGATACACCACTCTTCTGTTAAGGGCTATATGTTTCGGTAAGGCACATGCTTACTGTACCTCCTTTTGGGCCACCACAAGTTTTACAACTTCACCAGCTGACAACTTTCACTAGTCATATTATCAGTTATTCATTAGAACCATAAAATTATCTAATTATTTGGGTTGTATGGGACATTAAAAATGGTCTAGTTCCAACCCCTCTGCCACAGTCGGGGACATCATCCACTAGACCAGATTTCTCAGAGCTTTATTCAGTCTGGCCTTAAATACTTCCAGGAATAAGGCAACCACAGCTTCTCTGGGCAACATAGGCTGATATTAATAGCTCATGGCTTAGTCAGTAGTTATCCTTTAGTGTCCTTATGTGACTACTTAAAGAAAGCAGTGACAAGTGAAGAAACTTCATAACTTTTTATTCAAGATTCTCATGCTGAAGAAGTCAAGTGAGAGAGAAGAAAGAGAGAAGAAAGAAAACAGAAGAAATGTTCCTCTGAAAGTTCAGTTTTGCCTGGGTTGTTGATGCTTTTTTTTTTAAGCTCTGCAACACTAATACTTTGATCTGTGCTAGTCTTCATGTACAGTTTTAGTCTAGAGATGTATTTATTTTTCTGTTTAAAATCTAGAGGACTTCAAGGGTGTTTTTCATGGTGAAGTGGGGTATGAAGCGTTAAATGGCTCATTCAGGAAAATACGTGCTTCCTATGTGAGACTCATATAGACATTCAAATTGTCAGACATATGTCCGTGAGGAAGATGCAGCACAGTGTTATTTTTTTCCTTTGGTATTGAACTGCTGAGCTTACTTTTTGCTTTTGATACATTCCCACTGTTTTACAGAGCTATGCCTTAAAGGAAATAGTGTCTGGAAGTGGTAGAGTTCCCCACCACTGTTCAAAGCCAGAAATCAGTAATGAAGTATTACTAGGTAAAGGTGGCTTGACCCAAAATATACATTGCATCTGTTCTAAAGTCCACTCTATTTATTTTTAATTTCTCTGAGGTTATAGGAGGTTGCCTATGTCTGTCTCCTTTTTCTAAGGATGAAAAATTATGTGGCTGGGGCTCTGCTTTCATCTGGGAGGAGACTGGAGAAAAGCATTTTCCATCCACATGTAAGATGTTTTACAGTGCATAACTGCAGTGATAAGCAGTGGTCTGTCAGATCTGTTCAGTACAAAGAGATGAAAAATGGTAGTGAAATTGTGCTAAAACTTTTGCAAAAGCAGAAGCCTTTGTAATCTGTTTTTCTTGGCAGCAGAGACTCCTGTGAAGATGGAGAGAAAACATTGAGTTGCTGTGCTGAAAAGCTCTCTGTCAATACAATCAACATCTTGGTCAAGTATTTTCTCTATGACTGGGCATCTACACTCATGCTTATTTTGAAAAGTTTTGTAATGATTTCTTTCATGTATGAATACATTTTTATATATGAAAGGGGAATAAATTTTTTTCAGTATCATCTAATTCGTCCTCCATCTGTGGGCCTGATTTTTTAAGATCTGTTCTCAGGATGACCAAAAGTTGCACTACTAAGTTTTTCCCAGATTCATCAGAGAACTTGCACTGAGTAATGATGATTATCAGATTTGCATGTGCCAAAACATTTTTCAGTAATGAGATTGCTCCTTCAAGAGTAGAAGGGGTTTTCCATTGCAAACTTCATTGGCTTATCACGAGTAAGGGTTCTTCAAAGTCAGGCTGCAAATCTCCCCAATAACGAGGTGACCTGAGCTGGTTGTCTCCTGAAAACTCTGTTAACACTTTTTTTTATATGTTTTCCTAATTTTCTTCAGATGCTCAAAAAATTTGATTCTAAGTTCAAGTCAGTGCCAATTTGAGCAAGTTTCAGTACTGAAGTTTCTCTCCATGAGAAAGTCCAAGGAGGAAAGTCTTCACTGACCTCACTGATCATTCTCTTTTCATTGCAAGCAGAATGAATTAATCTTTTTTCTGAAAATTACTTGCCTGCCCAGATTTTTGTTAGAGTCAGAACTACCAACCTTAGCAAACCCAGCAAAGGAAGACCTGGCATGTTCCTGGAGTCAGACTGCAGGAAGTCTCCATGACTGGTTGGGTAATATTTAGAACCATCAGCCTCTGTCAGCCTCTGTTTTACATCCATAACTGATATTTATTTGTATTCTGGCTATTTGTCTAGGACTTGGGCACTATGACATTTGTGACTAGCAAGTACCCAGAAAACAGAGGCATTTCATGGAGTTCTAGAAGGGGCCTTGCAGCTACAGTGAAAGGACAATTGCTAAATTTGTCTGTACTTCAGTGGTTTTTTTTGTTGTTGTTTGGTTTTTGTTTTGTTTTGTTTGTTTGTTTGTTTGTTCTTTTTTCTTCTGGAAGAAGCAAACCTTCATTTTAAAGATTCATCAGTAACGTTAAATACTTCTCATCTATCTATTTGGTTTTCACACAGCACTCTCTGCAGTTGTAATAATCCTATCTCATCACGGCATCAAATTTCTCTTCCTCCCATATAATTATATAATCTTTCTCAATAGTATTGCATATATTTTTATAAGGCCTGAAGGCAGTGTTAGAAACAGTCTAAACTTGACTAGGAGGAGACAGAAATGCTAAGCAATATTTTACACTGGCAGGAAAGAAGCTCTAAAAAATAAAAAGTTGTGCAGAAATACAAAAGTGGCCTATAGGGAGAACTTTTTATCAGCATGTGGGGGAAGTATCATAAAGAAAAAAACCTTTCCTAAAAATCTTTAATACATCTTGAGCATTACAGCACTCTGAAATTTAACTTTTCCATAATGCCATAAAGCTTTTTATAAGACAGATAAATTTAATTCTGCAAACCTCTGGCTGACTCCTGGTTCAGTGCATGGGAACAGATGTCAAGATAATCTCATGCATCTTTGCCTTGCATTGCATCTCACTGAGGTGGAAGAGCTCTCTAGTGTGCCCCAGCATACCAGGAGGCCACTGTTGTAGCAGAATTACAGTGATGTGGAAACCACACTCTGTCTATGCACCTGAAAGGGCTGAACACCTACAAAAAAATGCCCAGGGTTGGAGAGTTTTAGATTAAATCACACTGCAGTGTTCCTCTCTCTGGGCATGAGAGCAGCAAGACCATTACGATGTCCTCTTAGATAAGAAGTGCTTTCTCTTTTTAAGAGACATTATGTATTAGCTGGTCCTTTCAAGGACGGGATTTTTAGTCAGATTTTAAGTATCTGTCTAACACAAACAACTTGCCTGGCATGAGACCTGGATTGCACAATCATACTGCACAGCACTTCCTTGCAGCTTTTCACACTAGAATTTTTGAACCACACTGGTAGCAAATGCTATAACAAAGGTTTAAAGGGAATTATCTACTCTCAAGTTAAGGATGAAAGTCTGAAAAAACAGGCAGTGTTAAAAAAAATAGGGGTAGATGGTTAAAAAATAAGTTTTAAACAAGTCTTCTGACCACTGGTCGAAGAAGGAGAAGCTGAATCAAAATATGCCATGAGAAATAATATTATCCTTTCTATGCACCACTTCCTATTCTCTGGGCGCTTGAAAGGAAATTATCCTTCATATTTCATATTATGCATTTTATGCTGATAAATGCTTTTATGTTATTAGCACTATTTGAAGTAGCCTTAGTGCAAATTCAACTCCTTCTCTGTTTCCCAGGTGGCATGTTTTGGGAGGAGTAGGAAAAAGAAAGGGACAAACACAGCTAAAAAAGAGAAAAAAGAAATGCTAAAGCCACGGTCTATTCTCTCAGACCAACTAGACATCCTAAAGTGTGTTCAAAGGTTAGATTAAATAATCTCTTTCACCTAACAGAAAAATTGTTATAAACCCCCAAAAGCTAAGCTTAGAGAGCTACAAAAGTAGCATTTTTGCTATATTAAGACAAATCAAAGAATCCATTTCTGTGGCAGTGTGCTGCTGGAACCAAATTCATGTCTGAAAAGTCAAAGCATGACAGAAAAATAGATTTATAGAAATGTGGATAATGGACATTCCTTAAGCTTTTCAATGCTCGACATATTTTATCAGGTGGCATCACTTTCTAAGAATTCAGGATTCAAAATTAGAGACAGCTAAGATGTAAAGTATCACTTAAAGCTAGCCTCCTGTCTCAGTTCCTATTTTAACACAGTAATCTTATATATGCAAATCATGTACATCTGTGATGGTTATGGCACTTTAAAAATACTTACACAGAAAATCTGAAGATCCTTACTTGTCCAATGATCTCTGACGACTAAGTGTAAAGCCTTTATTCAAAACCAAACCAAAAACTAAACAAACAAACATTAAAAAGCAACAAAACATAAAAAAAGTTTGACCCATCGCTATGTATGTGAGCACATACTTTTATCTATTCACTGTTTGCTTGAGTCATTCTTGTCTTTATGAAATTTCAAGCTATTAAAATCTCACAAACAGATGCTCATAATACAGGGAACAAACTTTGTCTAGGAACAGTTTAGAAAACTGTGCTCCAAAGTTATATCTATTTATACCTTTATTTTGGGAGAACACTAATATGATTCATTGGAGTACCTTGAATGAATCATCAGAACACAATGACAGAAGAACTGTGTTTCAAAGAAAGCACGAATGTTAAGCTCTGACAATTTTAAAGAAATAATAGTATGGTAAGAATGATGTGTGTTACATGTGCAGGTAGTTACTTTCCTGGAGTCTCATTTAGGATTAGGTTTTGCTGTTTCCCGCACTGAATACCACCACAATTAATGAGACTGCTTGCAGAGTTGCTTTCTGTCAGTCTCTCCAAATCAGGGTTTTAAAAATATATTTCCCCATAGGCCATGATCCTTAATTACCCTTAATTATGTAATGATGTTTGGAGATACCATTGTGATAAAATCCCAAATATTGCATTAGGTAATACAAATTCAAGTGGGTAATTCAAATTCATTTTTTCCTATTGTCCTGGTTTCTTTTCCATGGCCATGACTTTCTCAGATGGAAAACATGGAAATAAAGAAGCTCCTAAGCATGTGAGCTAGGGAGAGGAGCAAAGAGAAAAGGAACAGAACACTCTTGTGTGTTGAATAAGGTTTGCCCTTGAGGTTAATTTTGTACCTTTGAATTGCATGGGAGTGGAAGATCACATTCTCTGTTATGCAGGATGCAGAAGTGCATGCCCATTGCCAGTATGGTCAGAAGCACATATTTCTCCCACCCTCTTGTGTTCTAGCCACAAGCTTGATCAAACCTTCATAATCTCTGAAGATGCACCTCTTGAAAAAAGAAAACAGGAAATCAGAATATGCTGCTTCCCCAATACGTTGGTGGAGTGGCAATAACTTGGGAGGCTTTGGTGTCTGGAGTTTTGTTAAAAGGGAAATTAAGTGTACCAAACCAAAAGGAGGTCCTCCCCATACTTCTTTTCTACTATCCTTTCCTCATGGAAAGAGAAAAATGTCAAGGTATGGATGGGAGACTGAGGTTGTTAGGGTTAGGACTGACAGATGAGCTGAAGGTGAAGCCTGAGCTACATTCACAGTTTGTTTCTGAAAAAGCAGACTCATTACTAAGGCAGACACTAAGATCCATGAAAGCCTAGGCTGGTCGAGAAGAGGTTGCAGTGGGTGCAATGTGCACAGCAGAATCCCAGTGTCCTGGCCTCAGCAGAGGACAGCAGTTGGTGTCTGCATAAAGAGGTTAAACTTCTTGTGATGTCCCCCTACAATACTGCCTCTCAGACCTTGGTGATTTGTACCTCTGTCTAAAAAGAGCATGGTGCAGAGCTCAGAGCAAGACATTTAACCCCACACTCCTGCAACTGCTTTTGTAGCTTGCTCTGAGTTCACAGCAGTCACAAAGAACAGTCTGCAAGTGAAAGGGTCTGAAGCTGCCAGGGATATTCCCTGAAACAATTTGAAGACCAGAATGAACAAATTTTCAGTGTGTGAAAGGAGAACAGGAAAAGATGAAGGATATCAATCCCCAAATAATTGCCCCTGGAATTTTTTAGATAAAATGCCCAAGTCACCCCAGGAAGAAAGATATGATTTGTTCTCCAGAAAAGTGTGAAATCCAGAAGGACAACCCCTTCCAGTCTGGTCAGTGGGTTAATCACAAACAAGAGACAAAACTCAAAGTCTTGCTTTCCTGGTACCAGTGAGTGGCCCACACTGTGGTCTATCCCTGCTGCTTCAAAGGAGGACAAGTGAATAAAACTCAAGAGCTTTGTTATTCCTCAGGAGTGCAGAAAAACCTTCTGAGGCTTGCAGCTGAGCAGCAGAGCGCTGAAGCATGGAATTAATTTTATACAGTAATTGTTTGTTTTGACAGTGCAACAAAGGCCTGATAGCAAAGGCTTTATTCAGTCAGCTGAACTGTTCAAAAGGTGTTACTGCATTCACCAAGCTCTATCTTGAAATGAAAAATGTTTCTTACTATTATCCCAATTAAAAAACTGTCCCAGAGTCTTCACTACTGGGGTAATTTGAACTTCCTGGTACCAGTCTAATTTCACTCATGCTTGTCACACATTCATGTTGCAGGAAAACTGTCCTTCAGTTAAAAGAAAATCTTTTCTTTCCATGATACTGTTTCTCTGGAATGTGTTTACAGAACTGTCTCTTCATTCTAGATTGCTAAGTTGGCTTTGCAGATGGCAGATGTCTGCACAGCCACACATCCTACCAACCCTTTGTGTTCGTTTGAACTGATGTTTTCTGAGCACAGACATTCCTTGCGACCTGATTTATGTCCCAAAGAAGCAGAAATCCAGACAGTTTGACTCTCTATTTCTTTTCAGTCATATTTCACCTGTGGGGAGTGCTTCTATAGCAGAAGCAGTGGCTGATGCCCTTTTTAAATAGAAGTTGCAATGCAAGGGAAAAATGCACTGCACGTATGAAAGAGACTATTTACAACCCTTGTAATGACAGGACAAGGGAGAATGGCTTCAAACTGATAGAGGTTTAGATTAGATACTAGGGAGAAATTCTTCACTGCGAGGGTGGTCAGCCAGTAGATCAGGTTTCCCAGAGAAGCTGCGGATAACCCTTCCCTGGAAGTGTTCATGGCCAGCTTGGATGGGGCTTTGAGCAACCTGGT
Organism: Chamaea fasciata; assembly: GCF_029207755.1. NCBI lineage: Eukaryota > Metazoa > Chordata > Aves > Passeriformes > Sylviidae > Chamaea > Chamaea fasciata. Next base: position 38,782,815 of record NW_027094086.1, on the reverse strand, counting down.
CTAGTGGAAGATGTCCCTGTCCTTGGAAGCTGCATTACAATAGATGACCTTTAAGGTGTCTTCCAAGCCATTCCATGATTCTGTAATATTGTATGGATTAACTTGCTATGTTTCCAAGACTTACACTGAGCATAGGAAGACATAGGAAGAGCTGAGGTTTTCTACTGGACTTTTCCATCAGCATTAAATGATTCTCTCTAGAATTCTGGGGCTTTTTTGTTTATTTGGGGGTTTTTTGTGTTTTTTTTTTTTTGGGGGGGGGGTTGTTTTGTTGTTTCGGGGGTTTTTTTTTGGTTAGTTGGTTGGTTTGGTTGGGTTTTTTTTAGAAAACCAGTACCTAAACCATGTAACTAATAGTAATCCTGTTGCTCATATCTCAGAAGAAATACATCAACTTTTTAAAAATTTGAATTGAAAGCAAAATACTGAAAAGGTAAGGCCTTGATTACATCAATGTAAATCCATTCCAGCTGTAGCAGTGACTGTGGAGTTTATTTAGGGTTTATGTTCTGCTGACCCTGTATTTCATCGTGCATCCTTCTGTTTTGGCCTCTTTCTTTCTCCTGATGAATTCCTCCTTCCCATCTCTCACAATCTGGTCTCCCCCTTGTCCCAGTGTGCCTTTACCAATCCTTTCCTGACTGCAGCTTCTAAGAAAGTGAAGGAATTTTAGCTGAAAGCCTGTAGCACAGTTGTACCAGTATAGAAGGTTACTCTTACATATGTCCAAGGAAGAAGAGTCTATAATATCCTAAGAATAGGATAATAATCCCATAATTTTTCCACAGAAGCTCCATGGAGTCACCCTCAGACTTTTTTTTTTTTTTCTGAAATTCAGAAAATTTATTTCTGCCAATTCTCAAGAATTTTGGGGGCCAATACTGTTAAACAATGTGTGCAACACCTTTACACATTGTATACAGTCAAGGAGAGTCAGATAAGTATATTTCAGCATGTGTTAACTAGGTTCAGTGAACTCCTCTGTGGTGTGACCACTTTCACACAAGCATCTGCTATCAAGCAAATCACCCTCCATTCTTTTTCTATCTGGAATAAAGGTAAATTGGCCCATGTTGCCAGAAAAAAACACCCCATCAGCCTGCTCCCACAAGATTTCATAGACCTGTTTGTTTGCTTATGATCCACTGTTTTAATTCCCCCTTGATGTCAAATATTTGAAATCAATTATTACCACCAGGTCCTATCCTTCAGTAGTACATTAGCGTTCATGAAGACACTCTCATAGCAGAACTGCTTTTTCTGTTTTTTTTTTTTCATCTTTTGATTCTCTAGGTGCCACTATGCCATGAGCTCAGCTGCATGCCATGGCATGAAATTTTCGTGGGAGCTTCCAAAAGAATAAAGGAAGATCCTCCTCTAAATCCTCGACACATCATAGTGTGTAGATAATTTAATTTTTTGTGTAGTGATAAAGAAGGAATTAATGGTTTCATTTAGCCATGGTCATTCAGTATCTCTAATGTCACAATGCAAACACCTAAGTGGAACAGAAATGTACTATTCTGATTAAAGTATGAATACCCAGATGGAGTATTTTCACCATTAAATGCAACATGTGTTTAACAATTTCCCAGAAAAGCAAAACCAATGGAGCAAATGATTTTTATGAGAGGCTTTTCCTGGAGCTTAGCAGTGCTCTAATGAAGGTTCACCTTAGCAGAGACACCAAATTCTTAAGTGATGTTCTCTACCCTGCAAAGAGAAAGTAAAGCAAAAAAAAGGCCTGAAGGATGAATTGTTTTTCTATAAGAATTTTAATGTTAACATGAACCTTTTGAGATGTGTGTGTTAAAAGGCACACAGGGAAACCTTACTGCTTCATAATGAATGAATTTGTACAAGACAGTTTGTGGCGTATTTACCGGTGAAGAGCAAAGTGGCAAGCATCATAACTGGTAGCTTTTGATTTGAATCCTGTTCTTGTATGATTTCTGATCATACAACCAGATCTGTTATAAATGAACAGTCAAGAACATGGGAATTATTTGGGAGTCAAAACCTTGGCTCAGTCAAACACGGGACTAGCAAGTAAATGCTTTTCCTGATAATTCAAAATTTCTCACTGTGTAATGAGCTTCTCCATCTCGTCGATATATTAGTAAATACATTTAATGCATTTCTATATTTATACTGGGAAATACATTAATCCATTTATCCTATGTTTAAAATCTCCTGTATGTAGTGAGTTTGTGTAGCTGTGGCCCTGTAAGCACTTTCATAGAGCTCCACTCTGTCTTTGTACTTTGCACAGTGGTTTTATCCAGAATCTCCAACAATTCTTGTCAGAGAAAGATGTATAGGAAGCACCATCAGGCTGGTGGTTATTTTTCAGCTGCAGTCAGAATTGAACTAATTTCTGGTATGGTTATAAATATCCCTGAAAATCTTATTTTCACTGGAGTATTAATTGTCTGCAAAAAGGACAAGGGTTATGCAGTTGGATTGTTTGCTCCAGTGGGAATACAACTGTTTATTGGGAATATAACTGGCAAATTTAATTTTTCTATTACATTCAAATATTTTTTCCTTCCACATATATCATCTTATTCATCAGCTCTAACTCTTTGCTTCCACTAAATCTCCAACTCTCCAACAAAAATTGACTCTTTACAGTGGTTCTTTAAATTGGTTCCTTATCTGATCTAAACATTTGGCAACAACTGAAAAAAAAAAAAACCAACTGTATTCATATATAAATTCTTCCCATCACCTCTCTACTTCAAAATCCTGTCTGCTGGTTAACAGAGGTTCCTGCAACCAGGCTAAGCCCATGCCAAGGGTGGTGTTTTCTGCTCCCATCAGAAGTTGGGAAGCACAGTCCCAAAGTTCTCCCACACTTCTGACAACAGGGCAGTGGCTTTCTAGTGTCACTAAGTCAGGCTGTCAACCTGGAGAGGCTCATACACACCCTGGTGTACTGCACATCACCTGCCAGCTTTTCATCCCTGTAGTCAAAGCATTTCCGTGGAAAATTGTTTTTTGTAATTAAATTATGGATTACGCTCCATGTTATTTTTTTATGTCTACAGAAATAGTGCTGCAATTGAATTTTCATGCCTTACTATGCATGCCTAAACAGACTTAAACTGGTGAAAGTACACCAAATTCAAAAACTGCAAAGCAATTGTATAGTCAAATACAACAATTACTTCAGATGTAGAAATTGCAGCATTGAGTAGATGACCTTGTAAGTTACATCTATGTACAGCTCTGTGTGGTTGGTACCATGAGCTCAAGAGAGATTGTACCAAAAACAATGCACTTTTTTCAAACTGCAAGAGAAAACCTCTGCAAGACATTTGTGACCTTTTTATTTACTGACAACTTTTATTTAAATTTGTAAAGAGTAAAGGTGAATATTTACTGAACCCAGATGAAACCAGACATAAATTATCATCCAGGGAAACTTCTCCACTCTCTCTCTCAGATTTAGCAAATAGAAAATGATTCTCCATTAGACTTTTGTTCTAAAAATATCTTTTCCCAAATTACAACCAATTCATCTGTATATTTGTTTTTGAAATACTTTATTTTCCACATTTTCAAACTCCATTTATTGTTTAAAACATTGAAAATATCTTCCATTAGTGAGCATATCACATATATTTCAGTTCAACTTTCAAATTTCAGAGTTGATGTCTGCAACCTCAGCTCTCAGAGGGCTTTCTGAGGTCTATTGATTTCATTTATTCAAATTAATGGACTTCTAAAATACTGGGAAATGGATTGGGGTGTGGAATAGAAAAGCAAGGGCAACACAGTAAGGAAAATATTGAATGTATATATGTGTTTTAATCCTAGTCAATTAGTTTGTGCTGCTCAGGTATCAAATTATGTAGTTGAGAATCTTAGAGAACTCCGCATATTTTAATCTTCTTTCTTTCTCCAAAAATAGATTTAAGCAAATTTTAATAGCAACACTAATCTCAAGGGATAGCTTCCTTCGAAAAATAGAAACTATTTAGGAGACAATGGGTCACAACTTGCCATCACTGGGAGTTAATAAGTTCAAGAGACTAAACAAACCTCTATGTAGGAAAGAGAGTGCTGGCATCATGTTCTTTTAAGCTAATAGATTTTGGAATGTATTTCTTGGAAATGTGAAGATTATCTTGCTTTTTCTTTAATTTTTTCAGATTACTATATTAGTAAAAATAAAAGTCTTGATCAACCCTTTCATATTCATGACTTACATCTTGATAACATTTAAAAGTAAAATTTCTGTTGCTATTTTTACTTGAAAGTACTTTCCCCATTAACTCATTAGAAAATATTTAATTTCTGCCTAACGAAAACACACTTGAAGGTCAAAGCACAAATAAGCCCAGTCAGGGTTGAAATCCCTCCATCACTCTCTCATTGCTCCTGACAGCATTAGGCAAGGGACAAAAGGCAAATGTTAATAATGGAGTGTCAGCCTGGATGTTTGTCACTAATGTCCAATGTCCTTGCTCTTCTGTGTACTTTTATCAGTGCCCTTCCATTCCTTTAAAACAGTCTCTAGGAGAAAAACCTCTAAGAGGAAAACAGGACCATGTCAGCAAACAGTGTAATTATTTTGAGTCCATTATGAGGATTCTGAGGATCTCTTCAGATGTTGAATCAAACTCCAAAGTTGCATCTGTCTGTCCTTGATGAACTTCTCCCTAATTTTGGACTGCTCCTTGAGGGAGGTGACACAAAAAAGGACATCACCAAAGGAAACAGTCTAGGGAATTTATGGCCCATATATTTTCCTATAAGCTATCAGAGATACTGCATCACTGGATGTTTTCATAGGAAAGGCCCTGCCAATTTTCCTGCAAGTCTGAAGAGCTGGCCCAACAGCATTCAGCGCACACCCACTGATGGCTTATTTTCATTTGCTCTTTGAAAGATCACCATCAAGTTAGCAAAAAATAAAATATGACTAACAAGCAGTAGTGGGGATGAGTTAGTCACATTATTAGCAGCTTGGTCATGTCCCTAAACTGCTCATGTCATTAACCTACTCCTGTCACTTAACTGGTCACCCCAAATGCAGTTGTCATCAGATCTCAGGTTCTGGCTACCAGAGGTGTCCAGAGAGTGTCAAGAGCAGAGAGTAAGTTGTTTTTTCTCTAAGCCACTGCTTCAGATCTGCTCCTTCCCTTATCTATGATGAGGCAGTTGTTTCAGCCCAATCTCACTTTCACATCTTCCTCACTCTAGATGAAATCTATTGGCCAGAGAGGGTGGGAAGCTGAGTTGATACACTTTGCTACTCAGTGGGATCCTCCAAGGAAATGGCCTGGCCTGAATTAAGCTTCAGAGACTTTGGCACCTGGGATAGGGACTGAGATGACACTGTCCATATTTCTCTATTCAGTGTCAAACTAAGAGCCAAGCAAGTTAGTCTCTTCTGAGCCTGCTAGGAATGGTCCAAGAGAAAGGACGCTATTGAAAGAGGGTATCCAGACATGCCCAGAATTCCCTCCATCCTATAAATTGTCTACAAAACATTCATGCTACAATATAAGCAGCCTCAGCCCAAAATGTTTTATCCAAAGAGAAACTGTACTCCTAGGAATGGTAGAGCAAATGGAGACAAACTTAACTTTTAAAGTGTTACATAGAAATACCATACACTCTATCATGTCCTACCATGGAATATGGTAGAGATTTAGGATTTTTTGCTGCTGCTGCCACTGCAACTTTGATGAGCTGGGCACAGTTTTTATTTGCTGGTCTGTTTGTTTCATTGTGCTTACCATAGCAAATTACTTTTATTTATTGTTCGTAATATACTTCTTCAATCTGTCTTCTTAAGGTTAACAGAAATAAGTTGACCTGTGAATAACACACAATAGAAGAAAAGAAAAACATTTCCCTTAAAATTCAAAACACAGCAGTTTGTTTCTTAACCTGCAACAGACTTTTGAAGTGTGAAATGATCAGTGTAGTCTGTAGTACATTACAGTCTGATACATCTGAAAACTCTGTGAGGTGAAATGAACTTGTGGGAGAAGAATGAGTGCACAGTTGTGGAACAAGCCTGTGCAGTCTGGATGTAAATGGGCCAAAGATAAACACAGGCATGGACTCTGCTTCAAACAAGGATCAGAACATCCCAGTCCATGCTCTGTCCCTATCCTGACACGCTGGCTATCTCAGGAAATTGACTGTCACTGGGATGCCACTGTGGGGCTCTCTCACCACATGTGCCAGTTGTTTGTTGGGGGACACAGAAGGAGCTGTGGGAGCTCACACACACATAGGAGGGCTCACCTCATGGGCGTTAGCAAGCTTTGTCCTGTGAGAGCAGCATCAGTCTGTGCAACTGAGGTTCTGATTCTAGTACTGATCTCTGTGGGAGCCTTTTTACTTCAATGTCATAAAACTAAAGGAAAACCAAAAAGTTAAGGAGAATGAAAGTAGAAAAAAGTCTGTCCTCCTTATTATTGATAGAGATGAATCCTGACCACTGCTTTGGTTTTGGAGTCAGACACAGAAAGGGATGGATGGGGCCATTAGTGTTTTCAAAAGGACTTAAAGGTCCTGCAGATAAATGGCTGAGTAAGATGAATTTACTCAAAGATTTTGGTAAATTTTTACATGCGTATTTAGTCTTCTGAGCCAGTAAGTACTTCTGTTCAGCAATTTCTACAAATAAAAGAGGGAAGCGCAATAAAATTAAACTGGAAAAACCTTTCATTTATTAAAAAAATTATTAAAACTCTCAAGATTCAGCCTCAAAATCTGTTCTCATTCTACTAGTGTTTTGTAATCTGAAACCTTTGCTCAAGAGGATAATTTTTTTTTTGTTCCATCCTAATCAGTCATGCTACGGCAAACCAATTTTGACATCAAAGACATATTAACCACCTCAGGCTTCATTCTTCTTCATGTTGCAATCACACCTGTTTTAAGTTGTCCTGACCTGGCAACAAATTTATTTAACATTTGATTTTGAAGTGTTGTTCTAACTTTTAATGCTGTATATTTGTTTTTGCTTCTGCAACACGTTTATGACAAGATATCCTTCTAAATGTTTTCCTTCATGACCAGCAAAGCAGCTAGAGGCAGCACCAATGAGTGTCCATACCACACATTGTCTGAATAGCCTGTGGAGGACAGCCTAGTTCCTTACTTATGATTTTACTATGACTTTTGTGCTTTAGATCTCTTTCTCAGTTTATATGCTAGCATTTTGTTTTTAAAAATGATGGCTGTTAAAAATGCCTTAAAACATTGAAGAACAAGTTAATTTCAAAGTCCTAAAGTAATTTTAAAAATAGTAAAAATCAGAAACTTTTCATTATGTGACTTTCTGAAAGTCCACTGAAATCATGGTAGATGACTAATGACTCCAACAACCTCCTGATAATGTAACCTTCTCATATCTCTAGAACAAAATTGATGGTAATGGTATAGGCAAGCACCAGTATTCTGAGAGGACCTTGTAAAACTTGCACTGATTGCCATGTAAGTGTCTAGCAGCCTGTCAAAACTCAGGAAAGTTTGTAAGACCAAGAAAGTTTGTAAAACCATATCTGACTAAAAACAGAGGGGGAAAAAGGTAAAAAATCTGACAGATCTAGTTAGAGGTAGCACTGAGATATCTCTGAGTATGAATAATTTATTTTTGCAGGCGTGGGGATTTTAAAGAACAGTTTAGAGATTCACCATCACTTGGCTGCCATGGAAACATCAAGTGATTATTGTTCAAATACAGTCATCACAAAACAATTCTGTTTATCAGATTTCACCTCAAAAAATGTTGATTATGTATGCACTGTAAATATAAACAACTTGGGAGAGAGGTATATATTACACTTTTATTAAGATATAGAATAGGTTTGTCACAAAGTCGTGACTCCTGAAACTCAGAAGAGCAAAATTTGGATCTGCATGGGAAGAGGCCTTCTATTTCGCTGGTTTATTTTATTCAGTAAGTTTATTCACCAGAAAATATCCTTTTGGATGACCAGTAGCATTCATGAACATTTAGGAAATCCCCAAACAATGTTAAAAAAATATGCTTCAAAGAGGCAGCAAAGTAATGTCAGAGAAGTTAGTACATCTCTTTTCTGACATAAACATTTTGAGGTTTCATTTTAAAGTTTTCATTGCATGGATCAGTGTTTAAAAAGAGTGTATTAGATCTATGAAAGCTAAAATAAAACAAATATTTGATTTGGTCTTTTAAAATAGAGATTATCTCAAATTTTTGCAGAGAAAAAAATTTTTCATCTTAGATTAGTTAATCACTGGCTCTATTTTCTGTAATTCTAATAATGAAGTAAGAATCTGTTAATATCACAACCACATATGCCTGGAAATGTAAACATTGTAAAGATTTTAGGTTTCCTATTTGCCCTTACTGCATTTTACAGAAGTGATTTGTTCATAATCCCAACAAAATTAATAACTTGTTTTCAATAATGGATAGGTTTATTCTTTCTGAGGGTTATATTTCTTATAGGCATTTTGCTGAGGCTTAGAAGATAGAGACAGTATTTTTAAAAGCTCTGAAGTTTTAAAAATTGCTGCTTTTCTGACTGTTCAGCACAGAGTTACATCAGAATTACTTTCTTGATTTCAGGTGCCATTAGTGAATCAGCCAAATGAGTATTGGATGGTGCAATTATAACATAGTATGAGATAAAAACCCCATTTGGGCTATCACACATGTGATACTCAGCAAAATATTAAAAAATTGTCCAGAATATACTTCTGAATGACTTGTCCTTTCACTACCCTGTATATCATTTGTAACTTCTGCAGAGTAAATACAGACTGCCACAAATGGACTTTATTACTATTTTTCATGACAAGTAATACTATTTGCGACATTACTATAAATTAAATTTAACATGGAGTATGTGATGTTCAACTTAAAATATCACAAAACTAATTTACAAATAAAACTGATATTATTTTAAAATATTAGAAATAGCCCTTCAAACAGGGTAATAATGTTTCTAGAGAGGTTTGTGTAGAAGAGATCATACATTAAAACCTGACATTACCCAAAATTACATTAAAATTATAATTATAATGCAACTAGATAATAGATAGATAAAACCCATTTTTATAAGAAGTAGATAAAACTATTTTGATGATTTGAAACATTTCCATTAAGCATTTTTGATTTCTTTTACCTCCAAAATAGCTGACTTAGTAAAATTACTCCACAATATTTCTAGATGGATTTCTAGCCCAGAGTTATTCAGCTATCAACATTTCTGGATATTGAATAGAGACAAAGCCTAGTAAGCCTTCTCCCACTGTTTGCTACTAATAGGCAATATTTCAGACTTTCCTATCCAGAGAGCAGATACAAAGACTACTGCACTGTAAATCATCTCTATGGGATTATAAGAAAATGGACAAAATTTGTTCAGAAGAAAATATCTTCACAGAACTCTTAATGACTTTCTTCTATTCATGGAGAAAATAAACAATCTTCACCTTCCAAAGACCTGCCAGCACAACAAGTTACTGGACTATTCCTGCGTCCATACTGGAGAATATAATACATTGTGAAGATTTTCATAGTTTGCAACTATGCCAAGAGGCTTTTTCTTTCTCTTCTTTTTATTGTTTACTTGAAACCACATCAAATCTCAACATACTGTGGTGGGTTGACCCTGGCTGGATGCCAGGTGCCCATCAAAGCCACTTTTTCACTCCCTTCCACAGCTGAGCAAGGGAGAGAAAAAATAACAAAAGGAGCATGGGTTGAAATAAGGACAGGTAGAGATCACTTAGCAATTAACATCATGGGCAAAACAGACGTGACCTGGGGAAATTAATTTGATTTATTACCAATCAATTCAGAGTAGGAAGAATGAGAATTAAAAAGTAAATAAAAAATTACCTTCTCCTTACTCCTCCCTTCTTCCTAGGTTCAACTTCATCCCCCTTTTTCACTACCTCCCGTCCCCAGTGGCACAGGGGGATGGGGAATGGGAGCTGCAGTCAGTTCATAGCACACTGTCTCTGCCTCTCCCCTGCTCCAGTGTGGGATTCCTTCATGGACTTCTCGAATGTGAGTCCTACCCATGGGGTGCAGTTCTTCAGTGACCTCTCCAGCTTGGTTCCCTTCCTTGCAGTGCAGTCCTGCAAGAACAGGCTGCTTCAGGACATTTTCCCTGCAGGATTATAAATCCTGCCAGCAAACCTGCTCCAGCACAGACTCTGTACAGGGTCAGTCTCCTTCAGGTATACCCAGTTGCTCTGGTGTGGGGTCACCCACAGGCTGCAGGTGGTTCTCTGGGCCTCCATAGGCTGCAGGGTGACAGATGCCTCACCATGGTCTTCACCATGGGCTGGATTCTAGATTCCGTGAAATGGTCAGTGCAAAGTAAAGAAAGAAATTTGAAAGTAAAATGGATGCAATTAACTGTGAGATTCTATTCTTTCCTTCATTGTTGTCAGTTAATCACATAAAAGACTAGATCAGAGAGAATTGTTTCTCTCCTTATTTGTACCATTTTATTCAATCATGAAGAAAGCAAATCAATGTTATTCCATTAATACTTTGTTTCCACAGAAGCAGACAAGAAAACTAAGTGAGTTACCTAATGATTTAAATTTAAAGCATGCAGAACAACTTGCATTGGACCTCAGTGTGGTAATGTTCAGAAACAGCTTTCATTTCTGAAATTAAATTTGTTTCTGAACAATCCAGATCATTTCATCCCTGGTAAAATTTTCTGAGCAGAAGTCTAACATGTGCCTTATATTCATACCCTTAGATAAAAGGACTTCTTCTTCTTAAAGATGTCCTGAGAAATTAGATCTTCCCAGAAAAGTTTAGGGTTTTTGTGTCATAACAGAACTTCATGCCACATTGTTGTTTACAATATAGGTTTTGAGTGATACATTTCAAAGTATAGTTCAACAAGAGAAACATGACTAAAAATAATATACTTTACTGATGTCATTGGCTTAATAATTTACAGAAAAGAATTTCAGTAATACTACATGAGCAATGTCTTCTACAAAGCACTTAGAGGATGAAACATAAAACCTGGTGAGGATGTTCTTTACAATTCTTGTATCAGGTAAAGCAGCATTAGAGCTTCATTGGGAGATTTCTCTTGAATTTTCAGCATTTCATGAGCCATGTACAAAGTAGACTGCATAACTTTATGAGGGTTGGTAATAATGATGACAGATTTTTATGCATGTCTTACAGCAGAATGTTGATCAGGTTTCTGCAGCCACATGAAAAATCCAAGTACTTGAGAGACTAAGTGTGGAAATTGAAATGAAGCAGGATGAATAAACAGAAAAAAAAAAAACTTTCTAGTGCTAGAAAATATTAGAAACTTGAGAGCATTCAGAAGGCCTTGCATAATTTCTCTCCTCCCAGTAAAGATTATTTAGTTTGGGAACTACAGAGAGAAACTAAAGCAAGAGCATGATATCTTCTTTTTGAAGAACTTTTTTTTATTTTTTTTTTCTGAATAGCTATTTGTTGAACATACTAGGGGAAATGTCTTTATATTGAACTTTTTATGTTAGAACATTTGAAAATTATGAAGACCGTCTTAATGAAAATAGAGTTTCTTCTCAACCTACTACATAGCACCAAAACAATTTCTGAGGAAGAAGTGTGAAAACTACATGTAAAATAACTATTCCCCAGAGTTTTGTGGCATTTTGAAGACAGCAGGACATAATTCTCAAAAATCTCTTGGTCTTTTTTTGTTCTCTGAAGGGAGGAAGAGATGAAAATATACTCCTTTCTTTGAGCAGCAATTAAAGGTTGGGGCAGGGTGCCTGGATTCTCTTTTTGAACAAAGGGCTGTTCAGGTCTGTGAACATAATACCTGGCATATCAAACTATTTATCCTCCAAGCAATAAAAGGTGTTAAAAGAAATAACTCTGTGGGCTGAAGGTACAGAAAGGTTTCTGACTGACATGTAACTTCCTGATGAGAGGGCTGTTTCTGCACCCTCTGGAGTCCCTCCTTGCCAGTCACTGGCTACATCCTGACACATTGTCCTTACTTGTAGCATAGAGGAACCACTCCAGGGTGTGGACATTAAGATGTCTGGTGGTATTATGAGTATGTTCATATTGGAAAGTGTACAAACACCACCTCGCTTTAAAATGACACAAGGTAATTCCAGATGAATGTCAGGGCCACAGAATCACCAGCATGGTGGAATGGAAAACAGAGAAAATGGGTGAGGCTTCAGCTGTGATTTATGTAGATATATGTCATTACATCCAGTACTCAAAATCTGTTTTAACAGGGTAGACTTTACATATTCCAGTATGTTGCAATCTTTTACCTCTAGTTTTACAAGGTTCTTGTTACTACTACAAACTAAATAAAGACTGGTTTAAAACAGGATTGTGAGTGGAATGAAATTCTCTGCCCTATTGAAGAGGAAAAGAAGAAAATAAGCAAATTGGAGATAAAATTGTCCTGTCGTGAGGCATTATGTTTTCTCACGCACAAGTTTGAAGTTCATGTTGTGTACTTATCTCTTAATAACCTCTGTGGACCTGGGCTCACATGTGGAAGACAGAAGTAGATCACATCTATGATTTCTACTTCTCTGGAATTGCTGTTCCTGTAGGAGGCTGTCTAAAGTAAACTGGCAATAGTTTTGGTTTGTTTTGCATCACTGACTGTGACCTGGACAGTTTTGGACTGGACAGACCTTCTGTTGAACCATGACTGCTTTAGGGTGGCAGCTCCTCCCAGACAGGACCTGGATAGGCGGGCTGAAAAAGCTGCCATGCCACCTGACCCAGTTTAATCCCCACTATACACAGGAAGATACAACAGTGTCACTCAGTACTGCCTTAGTTGCCCAAAGTCATGTTGACACTAGAAAAACTTTTGTAGGCAAGACCTCTATCATGTTCATCTGAAACAGGTTGAATGTGCACACTGAAGCTTAAGGATGTTTGAAAAGATGAATATTATCACTGACAGAGAACAAAGAACAATTGAGAGCTGAAATAGTGTGCTGTCTGACAGGCAGCAACTTGCTGAAAATGGAACTTCTTTGCTTCGCTTCTCTTCATTTATTCTCACAATACAGATCATACATTTTTCATGAGAAGCAAGTGCCTATGCAGATAAATGTCTGCCAAGAGTGCAACTGGGATGCAAGAACCCATTTTGAACTCATATATGAGTAACCTTTGGAAACTACTGACTGTAATACAATATTGCAATGATTTTGAAGTTATATATGTGGATTTTCTATTGCTTCTCTACAGATACACCAACTTGTTCACTCAAATGGAAAAACAGATCAAGAACAGAGCAAGACATTTCTCATTTAATATGAACCCTTGACCAATATGTTCAAAATTACAGCAAACTTCATTTCTTAGCATATTTTACTTGTACTGTATTTGCATTTCATAATTCTACAACAGAAAATGCAGACTAAAGCAAGTAGCTTTGAATGTCAAGGTTGAGCTGTAAAGTTTCATTCTCTTCTCTTTGTCACATCAACCTTGAAAATATATTCCCATGTTCACATGGAAATCGTTGCCGTTTGCGGCATAGTACAAAGTATTCAAATCAATTGGATTTTTGGATCAGATGCAAACACAGGTGACAGAAACTGTCAACTTCCATGCACAGAAAACAACAAAACCTGTTACCAATTAAAGTAATTTAATAAACCTACCTGAAATTTAAAACAATGTTCATGAACATTCCATCATATCCTGACAGTTTTTTTCTGAAAAGGAAGGGATAAGGCTTGCTTTCAAAATACTCCCATAATTTTGAGAAAAAATTTCCAGTTCCTGCTGTGCCCCTCATTGTGGCCACAGACCCTTGACTGCAACTGTGGACTAAAAGTGCACAATTTTCCAGGTTTGAACACGTGAAGTCCATTCCCAAGATGAGTCTGTTTATTGTTGGCAAATTCAACAATGAAAGGAATGAATGAAGAAAGGAATGAGGATTAAAAATTTATTTTCTTGATCCTGGTATTGATCAAAGAGATTGTCTGCATGATTTAGTGAAGCCTATTTGAATCTCCCCTTACGCTCAATCATCATTAGTCGTGCAAATTTCCTTCCCATTGTGCTTATATTGGCGATCAAGATGGGCCTAAAAATCAGCCCATGCAGAAAGACATTGAATACAGTGGATGGATTCCAATGCAGTAATAGGCTGGACACCAAAAAAAAATTCCCTTATCCTTTCTTTGCCTCTCAGAATATTACTTTTATTATATTTTTTCTCATTAGAAAGATGGTATAAACGCATGACAGTAAAAGTACAACTTTCCCAGCCTGTTATCGTCAGAGGGCTCACAACTACTGAGATTAAGCTTTCCTACAAAGATTTAATAAAATCAGTGACAAAGAATAGAAACAAGAAATGTCATTAATAGAAACTAATAAGATTGTTGTTCTTAATTAATCATATTTTAAGATTGTTTGTGCAAGGATACATAGTCAGTCAGAGAGAAAAATAAGACAACCCAGGATTATTAGTTATTATAGCAGGCTGTAATAAAGTCTTCTCTTCTCCAGCCTGAGCAACCCCTGGACAAAGTTTTGTCTTCACTTTATTGTTTGATCATAAAAGGAGACAAAGTAAATTACATAGATATTTATTTGCTACTGCTTGTGACTTCCTCTGTTGGAAACTTTTGTGGGAAATATAACTAATCAGCACTCCAAGAAAAGCTGAGGATTCTGTGTCCAAATGATACGTACGTACTCAAAGCAAAATAAGATCAAGAAAAGGAAAGCAGTTTCTAGACTTTTTTAGTTTTCCTTCTTTCTGATTTGAGAGTTTCAAAATTTACTCCTTAAAATAATAGGAGAGAGCAGTATTTTATTTTCCAGCTCCCAAATGAACAGAATTATGCTATTTCTTCCAAGAAACGTATCCATAGGAATACTCCCAGCCTAGGACCTCTGTGGAGTATCATTGTGCATTTACTTCAGCAAGATTCAGAGAATGTTTTAGCCTAGTGCTGCAGCTCTGATATACATAAGGTGGTGGAATGCTAAACAACTCCAGCCATGCCTAGAATGTGGGTGTTGTGAAGCCACAGGAGGGAATCCTGACATGCCAGAAATATGCCAGGTGACCAGGGGGTCAGTAGAGATCGTTCTGTGCCATAAAGTAACATGATGAGAGCTAAAAAGTGCCCTGGTAGTAGAGACACCATCTGGGTGAGCTTGCCTTGGATACAGTCACCTTTTTGCTCTTCATTTTTCACATCTAAGTTCCTAATTTGTATATGTTCAAGTTTAGGATTGTATATGTGCATGTGTATATATATATGTATGCATATATACATATATACATATACACATATATACATATATACATATATATATATACATGTATGTGGACATATGTATACATAGGTACAGGCCTTGTTGGTGCTAGTTTTTAATCTGACAGACCTTGGGATGTTTTTCCCAAAAGCTTTGTTTCCTAGCAGGTGCCCATGCCCCTGAGCACACTGATCCTCTGACAAGCTGAATAATTGGGAAGTCACCCGGGGAAGGAGGGCAGACTGATGAAGTAGGGTTGCCATACAGCTGAAGATAAGGCAGGAGAAATACTATTAACCTAAACTCAACCTTCATGTCCAAGCAATTCTTTGGACTATCTGTGAGTCAAGATTTCACTTAAATCTGATTTCTTCTAAAGCCTCAACTAGACCTGACTGAGCCGAGTCGTAAATTGTTCTGCTAAAAATGACCTACTTTGGTCTGCTTTATTTGTGTCATCTTTTGTAATTAAACCACTCTACCTGCGGTTTCTGTGCTCTGTGGAGCCTTTTGTGTCTGGGCCTCAGTAATTCTTTTTCTAGCACCTCTTAATGTGTATTTCCTGCCAAGGCACTTTACTGCAAGATGTCTGGGAATAATTGGGTACAAAATAATATGAGTTCCATAGAAAAGTCTGTGCAAAGGCAAAATACATGTGTTGTAGTATTTTAATGACCAAAATTATTCACCTAATAAACCACTAATGACGTAGGAAGAACAAAAAAAAAGGACTGTGATCCACTTGAAAGCTCTCTTCTTTCCACCCACTGTTTTGAGATATACATCTTTCCCCACTTCTGAGCTGTTCTTTCATTCAGGACTGACTAAATGTAGAATGATTAGCTCCTTTCAGCTCAGAGGATATGTATTTAGCATCCTTTCATGGGAAAGAAAATAATTACCAACCTGGACTTTCCAATATTAGCCAGAGAGCACAGAGCATGGTTTGCAAGTGCTACTGAGATTGGGAAAGAAAGTAATTTCCAAATGGTAATTTTGGATTTGCAATTGAAAGAAGATTTTTCGTTATGGTTTTTAGTGACATGGGGTTTTTTTACAGTTTTTTCCCAAGAACCCCTTTTGTCTTAACATACTGGTTTAAAAAGAGACAAGATTTTCTTCATCCTACTGAACCTTTTTCTTTATCAGAGTAATTTAAAATAAACTGCATGTGTATTGTAGCCAAGGTATTTCCAAATTAATGACAAGATTCTATGTTTACCTATTTTTACTTTGTTTTCTTTCAAGATTTCTAAAGAAAATATCAGTGACTGAGGTTTAATAACACATTTGATCTCCTCATCATTATTAGAACCAAAAATAATATGTCTCTTGTATCAGACATGGAGCTGATATTGAAGCAGTTATCTTCAAAGTGAGTTTTTTCTGCTTTCTGGTTTCTCACTTAATTGCTAAGTAGCAAAATTAGAGCATGAGCCTTTATTCCATTGGATATTGTTTCTATAAGTGTTCAATGTACTGCGGACTTAAACAGAAACTTTCTTTAAAGGACAAGATCTAAATAAAACAGAAGTAATGGAAGAATACAAAAGTTCTTTATCAATGTTAACTGAGAGTGATTAATCAACAGTTACTCAAGATGAAGACTAATTGCAGTGGCTCAGGCTGGAAACACAAGCAAGTTTTATTCTAGAGGATGGGGGTTTTTTTCCTTTTTTTTAATATAAATAAATTTTTTAATTTTTTTTTTTTTTCAAATTACCTCCTAATCTGGGTCATAATGTGGGTCTTTGACCATTTTTGGTAGAGCAGCATTGTGCTTTTCAGGTAATCATACTTCAAGGTAGACTTGACATTACTAATATATATGAATCACCCTATTCCCCCATTGAATATGTTCCCCTCTGGACTAGAAACCACCAGGATAAGTATAATGGTCAGAGCTGAAGACTCTGGTTCAATCTCCCACCCCTGGGATTACAGAGGTTAAAGGCATGACAGAATCACCTACTGTTCCCATGGAAACTTTTTTTTTTTACATAGATGCTTCCAGGCAAATGACAATATTGGTGATTGTTTAAAGAATAGGATTTCAAATTTCTGTTTGAAATACTTCCCAAATTTTCTTGTTGCATCAGGGAGAAAAAATAACAATAATAAAATACCGATATTATTAATAAAAATAAAGCTGTGAGTGATGCACGTTGCCTTTAGTTCAATTTATAAGTGACTTGACATTGGTTTAACAGAATGTCTGGATTCATTTTGGACCAGGAGCTCTAATTGCACCTGATCTGGAAAAGGCTAGACGGATTTTTTTGGGGAGCAGTTTTGGTTGGTTTTCTTTCAGTTTTGGCATTTATTTGAAAGTCCCTGAACTGATGCTTTATATCTGGACACTGAAGCTTGGCATAGGTTATTTTGCAACCTTCATGAGCCTGAGACAAAGGAAAAGGGCTGTTATTTCCTCCTAAGGTGCATGTTCCAATATGTGGCATTAGATACCCCACTCTTGTGTTGGTCCTCACCAGTGTTCAGTCCTGCCTGTTATAATTTATACAGCAGTGGTCTCCCTGGAAAAGCTGGAATATACTTCTAGGATCTGAGGCTGGAGATGGAGGGAGCAGAACTTCTCTGGCCCTGAAGCAGCATATATTCACCTACAAGTCACCAGGTGAAAATCCCTGAAGAGCAGACTCAAGTCTGTGCAGGAGGTGTAAGTAGAAGCATTTCCACCCTGTTTTCTTAGAAATCCTACACAATTGGACAAAGGTCCCACACCCCTAGAAGTCAGCAGAAAAAACTTGCTCCTTCCTCATGCTTTGGTGCAGTCCTGCTGCACAGTCTGGGATGAGAACCCAGTGCCCAGCTCTTCCTGCAGCAGCATTCTTTCTTGGCCTGTTCTTTCCTGAATTAATCAACTGGATCTTTTGCACTGCTTACTGGTTAGCCTTGTTAGAGAGACTTCACTGATGTGTTACCTTGAATGTCTGATGTCTTCCTCCAATACCACAAATTACTTTTCCGTTCATAAATTACTTTCCTCCAAGAGTATAAAAGACCACTTTTCTCCAACAATGCTGAATGTTGCACAAAAAATAACCCAAAACTCGTGTAGTTTTTCCTCTTTTGAAAATACCCCAAAATACAGAAAGATAAGCAAATTAAAAATAGTAATAGTTTAAAAATTTAAATGTTCATTCAAGCAAGGACAGAATGGAAAAAAATGGTAGAGCTAAATTTTAGGGAACAGGGAGTTACACAATTCTGAGGCTCTTTCAGTAAAAGCCTTGTCACCTGTGAACTTGGAGCTGATATCAAAATCCTCATGACCAACAAAACATACAGAGAAGGTCTCAAAAATAAACAGTGCTCCCTGAAAATTTGTATCAGCAATGAAAATTACAGAGACAATTTTTTACTATTTTTCCAAGACATAAAAATATATAATTGAACATGTCAATTTTGTTCTCCCAGTACTCTTTTGCATTGGTCACTCTAAGTGGGAGAGAAATGAACACTGTCAGCTGAAATGCTATCTGTGAAACAGGATCTTGACCAAGCATGCATACAAATGCGTCTGTTTGAAACCTCTGCATTAATGTAGCCCCTGGGCAAAGGTGACAGGCAACCGTAAAACAAACACACTAATTAGTATTATTTCTATGCAGTAAACAAATACAGATAAAACATCATTATTTTTTCCAGCCCCAGAGCCATTCTCTTGCCTTCTAACAATGCTGAAGTCACCTTTCTGGTGTGTCTAACTCGAAGAGAGGTAATTTATGGCAGGTAGATTAGATGTCAAGGATGTTGTTTTCCAACAGAGATCCCACGGTCTGGCATGCCTCACAGCATGGCATTTCAGTTTCAAGGCACCCTTGTCACCCCTGACTATGAACAAATCCATTTGACATCTGGATGTTCTGTCACCTGCTCTGCTAAAAGTGGGTGTTGAGCAAGAGAAACAAAAACTCAGTAACTCACACACAGGAATGAAACTTTTCTCTACTTTGAATTGGAATCATAATGAAGCTAAGTAGATTCAAAAAAATATTGTCATCTGTATTTTAACACTTCTATAAAATACTTCATGAACACGGGTATATGCTATCTTTTGGAATCAGTCATTTAAAACTCTTGCCTTTGTAGTAATTTTACTTTAGGAAGTGCACAGGATTTCCAATAGTGTAAAAAGAGTTGATTTTACATTCTATTTTTACACCAATGTTCTTCTAACAGGTTGCCTACATCAAGAAAAATTAAAGAAAATTGACTAAAGGTGTGAAGGTAAAGAATTGAGTACCTTTGAAAAAAAGCTCTCCCTTTTAAATACCACCACCACTGGGAACAAAAAAACAAACCAAAAAACAAACAAACAAAAAAACAAACAAACAAAAACCACAAAAAAAATAAACACACACAAAAAAATCTTTCCATGCTATGAATAAATTATTCCATTAAATGATTTATTCCATGAAAATAATCTTCAGTATTTTCTGAGAAAAATGAAACCCAAGTTTC
This sequence comes from Chamaea fasciata, assembly GCF_029207755.1. Lineage (NCBI taxonomy): Eukaryota > Metazoa > Chordata > Aves > Passeriformes > Sylviidae > Chamaea > Chamaea fasciata. The sequence continues at coordinate 38,763,059 of NW_027094086.1, read as the reverse complement.
TATTTTTGAAAATTTTTACAATTTTGTAATCCCTTTTCGAATTCTTGCTAAGTTCTGCATTAGAGTTTGGGCAGGAAGCAATGAAAGTAGTAGAAACAGAGCAAGCTCAAGGGAATTAAAAAGGTTAATTTAATATCCCTGAGGCCTACAGGTCAGCAACTAAGATGGTTTTCACTGAATGCCACAGTGGCAGTTCACTCTTCAGATTCTCCGGGCATTACAGGAAGAGACTCAAATTCTTGCATCTGAAATGAAGAACCTCTATCCTGACTGGGTGCTCAGATCTGCCACCAGGCCCTGTCCTTTATCCTGCCTGGGGAAAGAATGCAGCTCAAATCAAGCACCTGGGTGATGCAGTCCTGGGAGACTCAAGGGTTGGAGTACAGTGGATCTGTTGCCTCTACTATTGCAGATGCTGTGTTCGAACTCCTGTCTTTCTGTTGGCATGAATTTCCTTCTCCTTGGACTCTCAAAGCACTCCACGGGAAGTGGAAAGACAGGAAGAAGAAACAAAGTAATTAGTACCTTACCCAGATCAACATTTGGGCTTTTCTCATTAGCCTGCACCAGACAGTGTTTTATAAAACAGAAGTCTCAGAGCATGCTTTTGCTGCCTACTAGAAACCCCCTCAGCAGCATGCCTGAATCAGAGGACAGTGTCCTGCCATGTTAACATCTGTGCAAAACCAATCCTTTCCACTCACTTCAGCGGGGACAGTTTTACACATGAGATTTTCTTTGGGCTGCAGCACTGATTTTGTTGTATCTATCTGAGAGCACACAACGGTTCCTGAAGAGGCAGCAGGGCTATTATTAGTTTTCCTTGTCAATACATATGCAATTCTAAAAGAATAATAACATTAATCTGATGACGTCAGTAAATCTGGTGGCATTAGTAGGACTTAATTTCCAAATTCAGCTTCCTCCTAGCAGATATCACTTGAAATAACTTACACAGTTTTTATCTTTTCTGTTCATCCCTCTTGCCATGCATGTATTTTTAGTCTCTTGTTCTTTGGAAAAGGCAAATTAGCTCCATGCGCTCACTTTGTAACCTTCCAGGCTGTTGACATCCCTGATGATTTTCAATCTCTCTGAAGCGTGCACACACAAGTATTAGTAAAAGCAACAATCTCTCACATGCCTAGGACCTGATACTGTTATAACCCTTTTGCTCACCACCCAAAGGAACTTTCAGGTTCATCTACTACCTCGAAGATTTATTTAAAAGAAGATCTGCATGGAAATAGCTTGGTCTAGGCCACTTCTATAGAGTGACTATTCTAGCCAGCACTCCCCCAAAGGTCTAACTGTAAAAAATGTCATGCAATAATGCAGTCACAATTTTCAGCCTGTTCGTGTGACATTAATCATGCTTCTATTCCACTGACATTAAACTTCTGTGTTCACCGTCAGCCATTTCAGAAAAGAAACCTGTTTAAAAGTCAATCATTACCTTCTAAAATAACTGTGTTCATTTTAAGCTACAATCCTGACATCCCAGCACAAGGCTTAAGGAAGCTTTTCTGCAGCCAAACAATACATTACTACCCAAAAGGGGAAAAAACCTGTGAGCATCCTGTTTCCAGGTAGTTTGTCACCATTCATTAACAAACACTAAGGAGAAGGAAACACTGCAAAAAAGGTTGGTGCAGGAAAAGCTTTAAAGTTTTGTCTTTTATTAACACAGCTTCAACTGCATCAGAAAGCTGGAGCTGCTGCTCACACCAGCGCAGATTTACATTGATACTCTGCTTCCCCTCTGTGGCAGAGTTTGGTAGCTCACCAGCCATGCAGAATCAAAGGAAGGCAGCAGGTTTGTACTTCTTATTAAAGAACTTTAATTAGAAAGACTAGAAAAGGAAATTAAAGATGATTATCAGAAACGGTTTCAGTGGTGTTCATTCTTTCATTACAGTCATTCATCTTTACTTTCATCTTCCACCTGTTTCAAGACTATTTTTGTCACCACATATTGCCAGGTCTTCTTCTGAAGATCTCCCTGTTTCTGTAGTTGTGGCATTGTGGCAGCTGATTTGTCCCTGCGCGCTGCTGTCCCTGTGTGCCACCGCGGAGCCCGGGCCAGCGCACCCGTGTGACATTACCACAGTTCCATGGCCGTGCCGGCGGGAGGGGACAGCGCGACCAGTGTGCGGGGACAGCCCTGCCAGCTCCCTGCCCTGGGGCAGCTGCGTGCAGCAGCTCCGCTCCTCTGCTCGGCCCCTGCCAAAGCTATCAGCAGAAAAAAAAGAGGAGGAAGCCCCGAGGATGCTTTCCAGCGTCTATGCCGAAGTGTTTACTAGAAGGTCCATCCAGGTGTGCAGTGGCCTTTATGCGCGAGGAAACCACATCCCAGGAATATGAGTCAATGTTTTCCAGGGGCACAGTTAAATCTTTCAAACGACCAAACTCTTCTTTACAAGGAAATCTCCAACAACCCACAGACAGAACGCAGAGTAAAACTTGATGACTAAAAATACTGTAATTGTGTAGGACTCCAAACAAACACATTGGCAACAACTGTCTGCTTATTTTATGTTGTTTCTGGAAGACAGTGTTATTGATTTAGCTAAATAAATGATGCATTTTTGTACCCTCTGTTTATTTCTTTTAAATGTGAAAAATGGTATTTTAATTTCCTTCCTGTCTTCTAGCAAGGACTCCAACTTTTTTTGAAGGGAGGCAGGTTCTCTGTAATTTATTAAATCAAATTTCTCTTATTAATCTAGATGCATTCCATGTCTCCAGACAATGCATATGATCGTATCTTAAAAGCTAATTTTTATACTATTGCAAGAAAGATAATATGTGTAATATGGTGTTTTTAATAATGCAAGAACAGAATTAAAAATTAAGCTTTCAAACTATTAACTAGTGAATCTCTGAAATTTTATTGTCTTTATTCCAGTGATTTATAGAATGGTTTTTGTTGCTCTAGAGACCATTTCTTAATCTTCTGTATTGTCCATTTATCCATTTATTGTCCCTTTTCACCTTTTTTTTTTTTTTTTCCTTTGGTCTTATCAGCACTAGACTCAATATTTTCAAAATAAGGTGTGTTGCTTCATCTGTTGTTTCTCACAACTTTCATTTCTTGCTTAAATCCCAATGTGAACACATATCCGAACAGGTGGAATGACAACCTGAGAACCCAGAATAGACCAGTCAGGCCATGGACAAGTCAGACCAGAGTGAGCCACATTTGCATTGCCATTGCAACAGGAGAGGCAGCTGCCATCCTTGGCTAAAGAAATCACTAACTAATGTGAAAGGAGAGCAGAAGAGGCTTGATTTTTTTCACTGCGTGGTGGGAAATGAGACTGAGAAAGTACAGTGGACATGTTTGTACAGCATGGCCAGAAATTAGCAAATCTGGGACGTCAGAAATACTGTGGTTTAATGATCTCTTAACTAAAAAGTGACATTTTGTGAGATTCCTGACTACTCTTCTGTGGTGAAGTTCGTTTTTGGACTGACCTGTGTATAAAGTGTTTGTCAGGATGGCACTCTGCCCACTCAGTATATGGATGGATTTAAAACTAGTACTTAAAATTGGCTGTCACAGGGCAGAGGAATAAAGATCTGAACTCATCAGCAACAGAAAAATGTAGAAAATATTCTGACAAAACTGGCACCCTCAATGTTGCGGAGTTGGGAGAGTGAACAGAAAACTATTACTGGTTCTATTGGGTAGCAAACTTGCACAAAACCACAAAGAAGGGGCACAAATTTGAACCTCTATAATTGCAACCCACCACATTCATGTTTTGATTTCTCTAGGAAAATCAGAAGTTTTGTCATTACCCAGTATCACGCCAGTGTTACAATTGAAGCTGAGAGAGGAGATGCAGGCAGACCCATCTTCTTTCTCTGATCCTTCTGACACTGATGCTACCAGATCACAAAATCTGGAACAACAGAACAGCATGTTCAAGGAGCAGACAGCCAGCCTGGAATTTTTCCAAAGCACCACTGTGTGCAGGTTGCAGAAGCCTCCTCACACAAGTATCTCCCATAAGTCTTTTTATGAGACTAGTTATGAAGCTATAAAAGTGATCTATGATTCTTTCCTAATTTTAGTATATTGAACTCTGCTGTCAAGCAATATAAAGATGAATCATTTTCCAAGACTGACACAACATAGATGCCAGAATATACATTGCCTCTTCACTTCACTGGAAATAGAAAAATAATACGATTGTGCGATTGCATTTCAGGAGCTATGAGCACAAAGTGACAGTGGGTCAGAGTCGTGCAGGCATTTTTGTGTCAAGCAAGTGCAATTCAGCTCCTGCTTCCTGCATCCTCCTGAGTAACTGCCTAGCTCAGATATCAAATGTTTCCCTATTTTTTTGCCAGGTGAGTTGCTGTGTTGCCTCAGAGAGATTAAACAGCTCTGCACAGGGTCAGGAGAGTGCTCAAGGCAGCAAGAAGCTAGAGAAGGGCAGTAGCAGCAGATGGGTTTGTTCTGCTGTGACAGTAACAGTGGAACCCATGGCAGAGCAGTGCCTGATACCAAAGTTAGAGTGAGGAATGGAAGTAACAAGTGAAAAGGGAGAATCTGAAAGCAACTTTTCCTCTGTGTGGCTAGGAGCTGACCTGAAGTATTTGGAGATATCTCTGAGGACACATTCCTGAAGGTTTTCTCTGTTATATCTGCCTGATAGAAACGGAGAAAGAATAAATGAAGCAAATATTCCCACGAATGTCAGCCTTGCAGCCTCTCAGCTGCAGGGACATTTTTCTTCTTAAGCCTGTGCCTGAACAACTGGAGCTATTCAGCCCAGGACATGTTCCCTACACAACACAAAAAGGTCTACTAAATGTCATTCTTTTCCACTAAGAAACAGCTGAGTTTGGAAATAGTCCCAGTTTTGCCTGTTCTCCTTTCTCACTGATTTGTTTGCCCTGCTTGACTTGGCTTAGCTACCGTTTATGGAAATAACTCAGTGCTGCAGAGGCTCTCAGTAGAGGCTTTATCTCTGAAAGAGGCTGAAGTTCATGTACACTGATCCTAGTTTTTATGCCTAGTTTAAATAACTGATGAGAAATTTTCAATAAAAAATGTCAGCAAACAAGGCAAATAATAATCCAATAAAAAAAAAATTGCTAAAAAATCCTGGAATACAGCTTTGTTCCAGAACTCATTTTTCCTTGCATTAAATGAGAGCTACCTATTTCCACAGCCATCCTCTGATGATCTAACCAGGATTTGCAGAGATGCTGAATGCCTCCAGCTTGAGGAGCTTAAAAGGGGCAGTGAAACCCATGTGCTAACCACGTGAAACCTTCTGTAATACTAGGGGACCCAAAAGTCTTGCCAGAGGGCTTCCCCCACAACTATTCAGAGCATTTTAATCTTAATCTCACATTCTCAAGGTATGTTGAGAGGAAGGGATTTCTAAAGGTCAGTAATCCAACTGTCCCACATGTTGTTCAAACACAATTGTCACCAGACCTAGATCTGGTGGTTTATAGTTTTATCCAGCCTGATGTTGAAAACCTCCAAGCCTGGAAACTCCACAACTACATCCTACTCTCACAGAGAAGAAGTTTTTGCAAAAGCATTTTGTTAGACCATCTGCAACTTCCCAGAAATGTTGTAACCCTGATTTCTCTTGTAGCTATACTTCAAACTGCCATTAAATTGCCTCTTAGCTTTCCCTTCTCCCTGCTATAAGCCCAAATAACAGTAATACTAAGGACAGTCATAATTTTTTAATAGTCATAGCTTCTCTTTGTCTACTGGCCATGATACATCTTGCATGTGCTTTGCCTTTTTTTTTTTTTCAATGAGACAGTGATCCTGGCTCATGCTATGGTTTCCACCACAAGCTTACTTTTCTATAAAAAGGTTCATTCTTTCACCTCACAAGAAAAAAGAATAGCATTGGAACATGAAATTTTTGGCACTTCTCCTTAGCACTTACTGAGTGACTCTCAAAAAGGGTAAATTGCAACAGGAAAAATGTAGCTAACTAAACCTTAACCTCATTGCCAGGCCAAGACAATGAGCTTAGTAAGATCAACATAGGTATAAATTCATGCTCATTTTTAAAGTTGCCATTACTCTGCATTCTAAAAGAAATTTTCTAAAGGTAATTTGAAATTTTCTAAATCAAAATGGAGGCAGAGGAGAACAAATTGCTCTTTATGAGCTCACAAGCCAAGTGTGTCCCAGACTCCAGACACGTAGTCCAAAGAGGAGAAGTTGTTAATTCCCTACAATTTAGCCCTTTCAGTGCAAAGTGGAGGAGACTCTGTAGTCGAAGCAGAGGCAGGAGTGCATTTATCTAGAGGTACAGAGTCTGTACCTCTAGATAAATGCACTCCTGCCTCTGCTTCTACTGTCTATAGTACAGAGGAGCTGAAAGTTCCTTGAACTGCTCAAATTCACCTAACATCAGCCCAATCCTTTCCCAGTTAGTCTCCCAGCGCAAGTTTCTGCTTACTAGGTTGCAATCATCTACCAGCAACTAAGAAGGAAAGAAAGGAAGTCACAATTTGGAAAGGTTTCAATTTTTAGATCAGATATAAATTGTTTAATACTTTATAACAAAGGAGAAACTGAAAACAGATTTTGTCTTCAAATCTGCTTCCACCATCACAGAAATCATTCTGCAGACTTGTTCCTTTTCCTTTTAGTGCGCAAAGTATTTGGAGCCAACCAAGGGCTCTGAAAGAAAAAAGAAAAGCAGAATGGTCTCTGAAGTTTCAGATGTCTAACAGCTTTATTGATAAAAACTGCTCAGAAATATACTTATTGTAACATCCACACAAAGAAGGGAATTTAAAAAGTTACTCTTGCCAAGAACAGTCACACATCTAAGACAAAAACTAGAACTTCATGATTTACTTTTACTTTAAATTCCCATCCTAAGTTTTCTTATGAGGGAGCTCTGTAGGAATTCACCCTGGAAGGATTTTCAAGGCACTCAATTATTTGCAGTTCTGATTAAGGACTCACAAACCCTTCCACTGTAGCAATCAGCTGAATAATGCAGTTTAGATTTAAGTCAAATCCCATCATAAAATGCTTCAAAAAGTCTTCAAGACATGAAACACTCCTGAGACAGAGCTACTGTCACCTGCATAAAAATCAGTTTCTTCTTAGGGTTACAAGGAGGAAACAGAGCCTGAGTCCACCTCGTGTCCTTACAGGGGGGATGATCTGAATTTCCACCTAAAGTAATACAGTTATGTCCTTTGGCTAATGCTCGAAATTTTTAGGGAAGAATGGCTGTACTGAAGCAGCAGGAAATGGATGCAATTCATCATCTGAAGAGCCTCAGATGTTCTGTCCACTCTACAACTAAGGGCACCATAATGCTGACATGAGAGGGATTACTACAATAAACCACTTAAAACAAGAAGCATATGATCATGTTGATCTGAGGTAGTCTCTTGCCATTTTTATTCCACACTTGTGAAGGTAGAATTGTTAACAAAAGGCACAGAATATGATATTTGTAGTATTGCTCAGATTTATGCCTTTGAAAATGTAAAGAAATCCCCAAATCCCTTGATGGCTTAAAAAGGGAGGAGACAGGAACAGCTGGTTACTGTCAAGAATTTTAATAGTCAATATAGTGAAATCAAAGGTTCTTCCATTTGGAGAAAATATTTCTAGAGATGTTGAAAAGACTGCAGAGTTGATCCTGAAAATTTTTGTTTTTGCATTATTCATCCCATTTTTAATAGTGTCATCCACAAACTAGGCATGGCAGACAAATACAGATGAGTGGGTTCTCCAACACAGAAAACATATTTGAAGAATTAATTGTTCATTACCATTTCAAGCAAACTCCCTGGGCTTTGTCTGTTAGGCATTTACAATATAATACTGAAATATTGAAGCATAGAAGAGTGAAATTTGTATTTTTGATAAATTTCAGTCTTAATGGATGTTAGTTCAAGTAAAAAACACCTACAAACAAAAGAATAAAAAACCCCACAAACCAGAACCTAAGTAATTAATCAATGCAATTTTTCTGCTTTGGCTTAAAAGTTAGTTTTATTAAATACCAGTGATGGATATTTTCTTCTTGGCTGTCAATATGTCATCATGATTTTTCATCTCATTCTGATATGAAATTTTCAGACTAAGTATTCGATTTGAGTGACCTTTGACAGAATCTCCACATTATCCTTCTCTTGAAGTTGGAGAAGTATGGAGTTGAAAGTTGGAGTGTTCATTGGATAAGGAATTGGCTGGATGGTCCCATCCAGAGGGCAGAGCCCAGAAGGAGCTCAGCGATGAGCAATGCCCCTCGAGGGGCCACACTGAGACCAGTGCTGTTTAATACCTTCATCAGTGGCACAGTGGGGCTGAGTGTACCCTCAGCAAGTTGCAGATGGCCTTGACTCTGATGTGTAGGACAGTGAACCACCACCGTCAGCCCATCCCCACAGATACACAGCAAAGCTCAGCCAAGTCCTGATGCAGAGAGACTGCACAGCAAAAAGTGCCTATGATGAACACAGACCAAGAAAGACTCAGTGATTTAATTTCAATTTATAGTTTGGACAGCTGCTCAAACTAATGGACAATGCTTTCTCTTATTTCTTTGTTTCTTTTTTTCTAACATTAGCTTTCTTTTCTTGATTCTCTTTCATCTCCCAAAGTAGCTAAGGAACTTCATTTTCACATTTTAAGTATGGCACTTAAATATGCAGCTATATATTATTAACGGAAGGAATTACTTGCACACATAAATGGCAACTCCCAAATTAGCTCTCTGTTTAAAATTAGGATGTCTAGCTTTCCCCAGCCCTTCTTTTTGCTGTTGTTGTTAGACTTTCTGGTATCTGTACTGTCCCTCTGGCAGACAAGGACACATTTACATTGGCTTTCACTAGGGGACCAACCATTCCTGCAGGAGAAGGAAGCTTGGGATGTAGCTTAAGAACTACTCCACTCTCTCATCTTGCCTCAGGTTTGACTGACTGAGAGTCTGTGAAGAACAATGCACCCCTGCTTTAGCTGGGCATCTGGAGCATGGGGCACACGGGCGTTTCTTTTTTCCTCTGTTCCACAGGCCTGGAGGTGACAGTCACTAGAAGTCCATGTGGTACAAATTACAGGCAATGCAAAGAAAAAAGTCATATCACATTTTTAACACAGTACTGGAGGGCGATTGTGAATGGAAGCACAGCTAGATTTCTGCAAAAGGCTGAAAGAGAAAATTACTTTTTTCCCTGCATGTGAGAAGTGACATAAAGGACACAAATGCCAGTGACAAGAGATAAGAAAAAGAAACTCCAAACAATTTCAGTAGCAAGAAGTTGATAAAGTATTACTGTGGTCACTGTTCTTGCAAGCACAGTGGCCTGAAAGAGCCTGGAAATGTGTGATGCAGTTGCTTCAAGACAAAATATTTCCAGATAAGGATGGGTACAATTGCTCTCATGTTTGAGAAAGGCCAAAAAGAAACCTGTTCTTTGCTATCTTGAAGGAAGATCAGATTGTATCAGTTGTGCCCATTCAACTGAAGACATGTCACAAGTGAGGAAAAAAAATGGTGACCTTTTTTTGTAAAAGATGAAACAGACATGTAAGTTCATAGTCACCAAGATCTTTTTGGCTCTTCAGCGGATTCATGAAAAGACAGAGCCCTCTACTGGCCGCTGTTCCCCTCTGTTCTAAGGCTTTAGAGATCCCAGCGTCAACACTAAAAGCTTTTCTGCCATATAGAGCGTTCTTGGTCTAAATCTATTAGGATGGAGTGCAATTTAGGTTCCAAAAGCCATTGTTATATCTGCATAAAACTATTTTTGTACGAGAAGATTGATATCTTATCAGAATAGCAAAGAGAGATCTGGGTTAATTCAGTTCAGTTCAGTTACAGTAGAAAACATTACATACAAGAATACTATAGTTTTGGTAAGTAAACTAAAATCTTTACTGCTGATACAAATATTTCCAACAGGTTCAGGTATTAAGATTCCAGAATAATATGGGAAGCATGTTAAAGCATGTACCTTTCCCCTAGTACAGATCTCATATTAATTTTATCCCTTTTATTTATTTTAGTTGAACACTATCCCCTTGGAGAAATGTGCACCATGTTATTGGCCCTCTGCAAATACCAAGAGAACATGCCCACCCAGCCTGGGTGGAGTTCAGATGAGAGGACTGCAAACTTGACACATCATTAATTCTGTGATGAACACATCCCTTTGGAAGAAAAATGAGCAGTTTTCAAATGTAAAAGCCAAATCTGTCTAGTTTCACCTCTGTGCATACCCTAACAGAATTATTACCTATTAGCACAATGTTTGTTATGCTTTGCATTTAGATCACAACACTTAATTTGGAAGAATTCCTGTAATTTGGAGTAATTTTACTTAAGATGTACGACCAGGTCACCAGGATTAGGCCTAAAGCAGAGATGATGGGCAGCCACTCCATTTTTTTGTCTGCCCTGATTGCAAAGCATTCCCACAGTCCCTTCCCAGCTGCCTGGCTGTACCATTTCTGCTTCTGTACCCACTGCTGGTGCCAGCTTAAACTTCCATCCTCTGCAGCGGAACTTCAGCCCTTTGCCTGAGGATCAGAAATTGTCTTTGACTGACAGGCTCCTAGAATACCTTTAAGCAACTGAGCTGGGGCCCAGACCAAAGTTAAAACAGTGCTGTACAGCATTATCCTGGAAAATCATTTAATTATTGTAGCAGTGCGAATGGACTGACACTTGTAAGAGGGCTTTTAGTGACTGAAAAACCTTCAGCTCAGTTTGCTGGAGCGGTTTTGCAAATGACACCAAGCTTGTGGGTTTGATCCCTGTATGGGCTGTTCACCTAAGAGCTGGACTTTGTGAGTTGCTTTCAGCTCAGAATATTCTGTGTGAAGGATGTACTCAGTGTGCAGGATGCCTGTGTGCTAAGAGATGAGAAGTCTACTCAGCACAGTCTTAATTACTGCACAAAGAATGAAGTATACAAATGGTTCTCAGGAATGCACAGCATAAACTAAACCTACTGCATTTTTAACAAGCTTAGCTTACATTTATGAATCAAATATGGACAGCATGATTGTCTGAAGAGAAAAAACAGAAACAAGAAGTTGTGGAACACAATATATGCAAGAAGATGGCCCAACAGAGAAACAGAAGATATAAATTTGATTTGTGCTGTTGAGAAGCAGGATGCCACCACGGGCTGTATAGTTTTTGTACAGTGCTACACGTTACCTTTCACACTGCTCTAATCAAACCTGCAAAACACTGGCCCTGGGGCAGGATATGATAGATCAGTTGTGAGAAACGCACGTTTGAGAGCCTCACGTAAATGGCTGACAGCATAGAACACACATCTGCCTCTATCTGGACCCTTCAGGCTTCCCAAAGGATACAACTGCTTACAACAAACCATGTACCACACGCACACAGACATGCACTTACTCAGTTTGCAAGATGGGAAGAATCCCTCCTCTGGGTTGCAACTTCTCTGAGGATGCGTTTTGGAGCATTGCAACAGACTCCAAATTCCTTATCTCGTTAGATCACACATGACCTAGGGTTTTCAAAACGCCTGTGTATAACTTTGTGGCATATGTTGCCTAAGTCCAGGATGACAGACAATTTCATTGTACATCCAGTCTTGCACATATTGGTAAGGGTGAGAAGAAACATATTTGAAGTTGCATCCAAGAACTGCCCAAAATGCCATATTGACGTGGGACATTAAAGGGTCTTTCAACTTGCTCCATGGTTTCACTTCTGGAGAGTGGGACATTAATAGAATAAAGGCTAATAATGGTACAGTTACTACCCTGCTACTACTACTCTCATGGAAATAAGAGACTCGAGCAGAATGGCAAAATGTAACTAAGAAGAGGTGTGGAAATGATGTTGGAAGGAAGACTTCAGATCCAAAGAGCAATACTATCTGGGGGATTTCTTAGCACTCATTTTAACAAACTGACCAGCTTTCACAGCAACACAGGTATGAAAACAAAACCATTGGAGATCTTGAATAATATTTATCACAAACTTGGCTGGAGTTATCAGTAACTCCTCAGGCAGGAAGTCTAACACACATGATGGATACACCACAACTGAAGCAATATGACATGCATTACTTGGAAAAAGGAATAATCTGGAACACAATGAAAAAATAAATACCCCTAGAAAGACAAAATATAGAAAAATACCCTCACAGACCAGTATTTTCAGAGAATTTATTTATAGAATTGTTATTTCAATTTGGCACACAATTGGAAAATGCTAATACAATTTGGTGGGACAACAGTAAAAATGCTGGAGTGTTGCTGATCCTTTGGAGAGAAAAAATGAAATGTGAATTGCAAATAAGGAACAATTGAAGTAGAAAACAATGTTACCTGAAAGTGGGCTCTATCAGCTGTAGACCATAAAGAAACCTGAAAGACTTAGAACCTCAGACACTGGGATGATATTTCCAAATGCAGACTGAAGCTGTTAAGAGACAACTTTAACATAACCCAAGTTGTTTGCTCTATTGACAGAGGTTGAGCTTTTCAGATTTTAGCCTAATTTACTGTTCCTGTTTTATCTGGCTTGGTGCTGCTCACATTGGATTCAGTGGGAATACTGCTATTGAGTTCAACAAAATCAGGTCTTTCACAGAGGGCCAATGCAGCCTCTTTCATAAGCAATGAAGCTCTGCACCAAGGGGGGCCACAAACACCAAATGCTTGGAACACTATACTGAAAAACCATTTTCCCCTCCTTTTTGTGTGTTTAACTTCTCCTTAGTGCATCTGCATCTTCTCTGTATGTTTAGTATCCCTGATTGCACGTTCCCATTATTTTGTTGGCAACTATTGCACTTCTGGTAGAATCAGCCACTACCCTAGACCTTATCCCCAAACATTACCAGCTTCAGGATAAATTGGATAGTTAACTGCTGGGGTCCTCTCACTCTTGGACGGTCTTCAACTCCGATCTCTCATTTTTCTTGTCCACATCAACTAAGAAAGGAACAAGGATCAGAAGGGAACAGAGAGGAAGAGCAAAGAGGGAAAAGCAGCCAGTATTTACTGGCTCCAGAGAGTGTCTCAGAAGGACACTGGATGAGCACTTCTCACAGAAGAGCTGAAAGAGCTGTTGTGGCACCTGAAAACCATAACATTCAAGGCTTCAACAGCTTCTCAATATGAATCGTGGGTGCACGACTTACTCGTGGGGTGGGAAGACACTTGCAGCAAGTACCAGGACATCATTGCAAGAGCTGCCATAAAGTTGTGCTTCACAAGTCAAACAACTGAGTCCTCAGAGTCACCACAATCTTGCCTCAGTGAGTTAAATTACAGTGAAGTGGATATAGTGCAGTTTTATCACTGAGGACAGCAGATTAGAAGACAAGACAATGCGTGACATTTTGGCAAAGTCAAATCTTTAACTGTTTGTGTGAAAGGGCCTAAACCACTAAAGCACTGAAGAAGGGCTCAGCGTGAGTGGCCTGATTGAAATGCATCCATTCTGGTTTGCCTTGGTTGGAGGCCCTCCTCCTGCCTGGGCTTAAAATCTCACAGGCATTTATTTGTGGTCCATTGAATTTTATCTGTATCATTATCTAATCCTTGAAAGACAAGAGACATGAAACAATCAATGCAATTTAAACAAAAACCAAAAATAATTGTCCTCTGTTGCAACTTCTTCAGCATAGCCATCTGCTTCTTCCCAATGCTCTAGTTTACTCCAGAAAACAGATCTACAAAGAGGTTGGGCATAACTGGGGAGACAGTAGCCTAGATAAGCAGTTTTCTGTGAGAGGAACAGCTACTGGAATGACATCCAGGAAACAATGAAGCAGCCATTCTCTGCTAGCATAACACAGCAGAGGCCCAGAATGACACTAGATCAATTCTCTCCAATTCTTGGGAGATGTGGACTCCTTGTTTTAGACATTAAATCAGGAGTATACAATACTGCAGTACTGTTGTACAACCCAAACAGATAACAGGACGCTACAAAGACATCGGAATACACTTGTTTATAAACAAAAAAGTAGAGATCAACCCCAGTACTGACTCCCCTCCCCACCTCTGGTCTTCAGCCATTGGCCATTAAAAAAAAAAAAATCAAAACTTTTCTCACAACTGAAACAAATTAGAAAATCTGTCCCCTGTAACCACCATGAAGTAAATATATGGAACAATATCACCAGATGACTTTGCAGCTTCACCTATATGGTTAACTCACTATCCAAGTATGCCATATCTGCTAAGTATTTTCATTATCACTGTGTGCGCTGTAGACCAGAACAAACACCTCTAAAGTCCATCTGTAAAAGTCTGGCAAATAGGTTAATCTCAAAACCAGTTCAATACAATATTCAATCCATTTATTTCTGTGTCCATTTATTTAGAAAACATTCATTCAAGGAATGAAAGCTAGGACTCTTGGTACAGTACCAGGTATTATCAATTCTATCATACACTCTTTTTAGAAGAATGAAAAAGAGAAAATACATACAGCTTTAGAATAATTTCACTTGCAACCACCCTAATCATAACAGCCACTCAAAATATCCACCATTGGAAAACCAATGCTAAAATAATACATCCTCTTACTTCCCTTATTTGAAACTAGAATGTTACTATGAATTTTTTTAAATTAAGATTTTTAAAAAATATATACTTTTGTAGGACCCACCCACAACATGCAATTGTTTTAAGTAGCATCCCTAAAAATGGTGTGTGACAGCTTCATGTGGAAAAGGCTAAGATGTAAAGAACACAGTTGTAAGCCCAGTAGTGAGATGTGAGTATGGTATGATTTCCTACCCTCTGGGCATAAGGTTAATGCACACCCACACTGATGAGACCAAACAAATATTTAAGCCAGAATTTAAGCAGAAAGTTTCAGGATGGAGTGCAAACACAGTCCAAGAAATGACACACTGAGTGTTAGCACTATACAAAGTGCACTGGGATGCGTGCACTAAGCAAGCACTTGTGAATACTTGCTGGTCTGCATAAGAGTAACATTTATTGCAAAATGACATCTGAAACTAATACTCACCAGCTGCTCACCTGTTCTCACACCAAAGCAATTACTCTTTAAATTACACTGGGAGACCACAAGCACCACCTTAGCCCTCAACTGTGGGAAAGCTCTACAAGTTCGGGCTCTACTACAAGTAATTAACTGGGCACCACACTCTCACCTCTTCCTCAATTTCACCAGGAGTGAGATTAGGCCAATAATGGTCCCCTGTGAAAGGTATTGAACACTATGATCCACTGCAACAAAGCAATTTAGGATTTATGAGTATGTCTGAACAAGCACAAGTCTTCCTAATGCAAGGACAGGCATTTTAGCCAGCATGTGGGAAGAAGGAAAGGAGGGCCTCAGCAAAGGTACTTTGTTTTCCTAAGAAAAAATAACTTAGGCAAATACTTTTGCTCACTGGCCTATGCCTTCAAATAAGAATCAAGTAAGCCCTTGTACATTACATAACATTTTTCATTTCCTATAGAGGAAGTCTGATCACAGCTTATGCAAGGAAGTGATAGAAGCATTCCCCAAAATAAAAGCAGTCCCATTTTTAGGAAGTATGTTTACATAGGATTTCAAACTGATTCTAAAACCCCAAGTTGCCACAGATTATGCCTTAATTGTCTACTTAAATATTGTGCATCTGATCTCTGTGACACAATCAGGTTTTATACTAGGCTAGTTATGGCTATTTCTCATATTTGAACTTTAATCCATGTACTTTAACAAATAAACAGCTTTTTTATTAAATTAGACTTTAAGACATTTAAATCAGCCTTAAAAAGCTGCAATCTTCTTGTAAAATGTTAAATCCTTGATAAATACATATTTCTTATTCTTCACTGAAGTTTGGAAGCTCAACAACTTCTTGAAATAGATCAGATCCTTTTAAAAAAGGGCATGATCACTTATTTGTCATAGCATATAGCAGTTTCTTAAATTTAAGAACTGAAAGTAAAATTGCTTTGTGTATTATCTACATGTGTAAAAGTTATTTTCAAAGAGCAGCAATAGTGTCTGTGTTGGAAAAGAAGTTCTCCAAGAACTACCTGTACCAAAAGGCTTGTAGGACTAAATGTCCATCTCCTCTGCCAGTAAGTTTAAGAAATAAAGGTCTCTATCTGTAGTTATGCAACATCCGGGAGGTCTTTTGGAAACGTGAACTTCAGCTAGAAGACGAAAGCAGTATCTAAACATTCTCCACTACTGACCTAAGAATAAAAACCTTTTTATAATCAGAACAGCAGTTCTCATTAACAATATGAAAAGTTAAAATTAAAGTATTAAGGGTTTGGATCAAGCAGCCTAAGCCTATACTGAACAAACTTTGAACAAAAACCATTAATATTAACGAAGAATTTTAGCCTTCTTGAGGAGAAAAGGGCAACTTACTTTCTGGTAATTCAAATAACACATACATTTTAACCTTCTGAAACCTTTCAGATGGATGCAGAGAACAACAAGGCATATGGTTACATATTTGGAGATGGAAGTTCACATATTTCAGAGGTACAACAAATTGTCATTTGATATCAAAGGACCCACGTTCTGTATGTACCGGATTGCAAAGAACATTTTTCAGTAGAGTTTTGCAGACCCTGCTGTACTTCAAGTGCCACATGTTCTTCAAACTTGCTTAAGCAGATTCAAATTCAAATGGTCTCCCCTTTCTCTGTAAATTACCACAAATCAAATAAGCACAAGCTGTTTGGAATGGCTGAAGAGCTTTCTGCAGGCAAGTCTGCTGCAAGCTAAAAAGACAAGCTGTTCCTGGAGTTATAGAAAAAGTGCTGGTTTGTATCTCGTGTTAGAAATGGAAATAACCAGTCAACCTACTATTTCTGTAAAACTCATTCCCTATGCCTCTGTTCAATGGAAAGAAAACCCAAACAAACAAAACCATAGGTACTGAAGGAAGAAGCTGCTTCTCTAGGCACAAACACCACATGATGAACAAGCCCTACATTAGAGAAAAATCTAGCATGCATTCTCAACATTGTTTGCAGAAATAAAGGACAAGAAGTAACTGCTAAAAACTATACAAGGAAACGCTGCCTTCTTTTAAAAAGGTATAAGGAAATAATTACACTGATTAATAAAACACTGATATTCACAACCCACCTGAACTAAAACTGGTTTACATCTTCAGGAAAGAAGTCAAAATAGTACAGAACATTTCTTTTTTTTCTCTTAAAAAGCAGAAAGTGCCACACTGTCAAAGATAAACTGTTGCTGCATATAGATTTGAATCAACCTTTTTGTGCTTTCCATTCAGGGGATATAAAATATGAGGTCATGATTCCTGATAAACCATTTACGGTTATCAGATGCCTATACAAATCAAGCTTTTTTCCCTACCTAATTTATTATGGAATCGCTAAAACTACAGTAAGATGTAAAAGGTTTCAAGAAATTCCTGTGAGAAATATTTATGTTATTTTACAAAAAAAAAAAATCGGATTTTTCTTTAGTTCACCTATGTTTACCAATATATATGGTAAATGCACCTTGAGTATAAGAACTGCATGAAAACAGTCTGAAAAAAATAAAACATGATGTGTGAGACCATCGGTCCCCTTCCTACTTCCGATTATTATTATTATTTTATTCTTTTTAAATACCACCACTGACAAAACCCAATGCAAGATATAGTCCCCAAACCCACACCAAACTGCTTTGCTTTGCTGTGCATCTTTTCCAGCACGTTTTCACACCTGCTTCTTCAGACAGAGCATCTGGAGGCTACAAAAGCACAACTTGTACTTCTCCATCAGTCATGCTTATTTGTGTGACGTTTTTTCCAGATCTGGGAGTTTTTCAATTAGTGCTTTATGGTTCATGTTGATACTGGCTATAAGTCCTCCTTCATTGCCATCTGAGCCAGTGTAACTAATTTCTTCACCAGTCAGGGTAGTCATATGGCCACCTAACGCTCTCAACACTGCATTTCCAGCACATATGTCCCACTTCTTAATGTAGGTGACATGGATATACACGTCAGCTTCTTCTTGATTCTTTTCAGGCACATCAAGGAGGGCCAACACTTTATAACCTAGAATAAATGGGCAGGGGTAAAAAAAAAAAAAAATTAAACCAAGCTTTCCTGTCAAAACACATTAAAAGAACAAGACCAGAAACTTAAATATAGTTCTGCTCTTATGTTTACTCATTCATTTCTCAATCCCTGTATCGTGCTCAAGACTATCTTTCTCTCCCTGGCTTTTTATTACAATGGAAAGAAAATGTATACACCACTCTTTAACAAAGCAAATCAGCCCACTGCATTCTCCTTTATTATTCATTACGAAGTACAAAGTAATCACACAAAACAGTGCTCTTTTATGCAATTTTTTCAATTTTTTAACTCTTTGATCAATATTCTTGTTTCATTAATCTGTTCATTTCTTCATCTTCTTAAACAGAGTCAAGCCCTGGACAAGACTTGCTATAATCAGTTACATTTCCACTTTCTTTGTCATTTAGAGTCATTATCAACAAGCAATGAGAGACCTTCACTAAATCTGTAAGAGAGCTCTGGCCTTCTGCATTAATGACACAGAAAGATATATTTCTGTGAAATAAAATTTTGCATGGCTTTTCTAGGCTTTAAAACTGCTCTTGTTCACACTTGTGCCTCCCATTCATGTTCTGTCAGTGACAAGGCCATGACATAAGTAAAAAGTCTCCTAAAACTTCTTTAAATTGAGTATGAGGTAGATAAAAAAGGACTTTAGTGATATTCATTTTCTCTTTTGACATAAATGCAATAAACAGTATCAAACTTCAACGACTTTTTTTTTTTTTTTTTAAATCAACCATACTAACAGCTAACTAACAACCAACAGGTTCTCTTCTATGATTGTGCCTGTGGTCACACAATCCTTTTTCTCTCACTGAGGCATCAGTGCCTTCCATGAATGTACATCAGTGTGTTTCATTGAAAGGACTGCAACAACATTGCTGGCCGAGGTTTAGATTCAGTAACATACTGACTTGTGAACAGCCTGAAGTCTGAACCAAATTTGCACGTAGGTTCCTAAATACAGGAAAAACTTTGTCCCTATTGTCAAGTGTTTGCTTTCAGTGATGTGAAGATCAAAAGGAAAGAGGAAAAAGAGAAGACACCACAGTACATCCTTTTGTCTAGTAACAGCTACACCATTAGAACATTCAGAAGCAATAAAATGGATAGGATGCATAAAGAACCAAACCTGCTCCACCAGCGGGGATTATCACAGTTTTATTTCCAAATGTCTGCCGTGCAACCTGCTCAACTTTTCCTGCATGGGAGCGGGACACAATAATCCTTGGAGTCTTCTCATTGTAGGAGGAACGAGCTTTTACGTTTGATCCACCATCCACCATTGCCCAAGCTACAAGAGAAACAAAAATTCTAAGATTTTCAAAAGGCAATCTCTGTTAAGTGTGAGGATGAAAGGGTACTTATTTGACAATATTTAATTGATACCTCTGACTTAATATCTTTCACTACCGTAAAAGAGAAAGTTAGGCCTGACAGAGGATGGGGTGCATATCAAGATGTGCACACAAGGGAAGAGAAAGAGGCCACACACACATTGGTGCACATGGCATTATCCCAAGCCTGATTGTTCTTGTGTTATACTTCCATGAAACAGAATAAGAGGGAAAAATCCCCAGTAGTTAATATTTAGAATTTGCAACTGGAAAGCTACCCAAGTTAAAATGATGGCTCCTAGTCAGAAATACATCCAGTATTTCCTCAGACAATGTTTTTATGTAAGAATAAAAAGCCCCATTTTCCTTTAAAGCAGATACCAAAAATGCTATGGAGTCATTTTGTTCAGAAGGATAGTAATGCTAAAGAAGGAAAAAGCTCAGGAGGATAGTCCTAGAAAGAAAAATATTTGATGTTGTGTTTCAGAGAACTGAATTTAGAATCCACATCTTCCCACTTGTTTCATCATGAAGTTCAAAGCCAAACTTGGTAGGTGGCATCGCCTAGCCATTAATCAGACATTTACTTAGTAAACTACCCAACAATTTCAGCTCAGCAGAGAGCCAGATTGTTTGGCAACAGACTGAGCTCTCTGTAATAACAATGCTGACTGCCCTTTATTGCTTTGTATTTGTGTGGTAGTATTAGGAACAATCTGACTCAAAACATATCAGTATTTCCAGCTCGGAAAATGAATACTTGTCACGCAGAATGACAGAATTCATTGCATCTCATCTGATTACATGTGTGAACATTGCACACTTCACTATTATGAAAGCAGATAAATTCTCAGCATTACAATGCTAAAAACCCATTTCTTCCGATAAAAGAAAAAAATATGCTCCAAAATCTCCAAAATTCTTGAAGCATATTTGAATATAGCACATACTTAAGTGACTGGCAATTAAATTAATATTTTTCGACAGCAAAATATTTAGCACAAAATTTTGAGTGTTCAATGGGCCAAAAAAGGACAACAAACACAAAATTCATTTATTCAGATTTAGTTTTGTGCCAGAGCTACTGCAAAACTTCAGAACTCTAGAGGTCAGTATTGCCTAAGGGAAAATGGAAACAGAAATTCCTGTTTTAAATACACAGTAAGACATGTACTTAAACTACTCTGAATCTTTCATGAAGGGCATGCAAATTGCCAAACTTCCAGCAATGCTTGCTGATACATCATTAATACTAAAGAATTAATTACTTCACAGCTGTGACATTAAAAGCATGTCAGGTAATCAATAAGGCTATGCTAGACAGGCTTGCCTGTTACATACAAACAGTTGCCATTAATATCTTTATTCAGTCTTTTTTAGTCACATCAAATAAACAGCAGGTCCTGGGTATATTATCACAGACCCAAGTTCTTTTGCTGAAGATTAAAAGCACACATGAAACTGGTCAGTATTTGTAGGTATAACTTTTTTTGTGTGTTTGTTTGCTATAAGCACTCTAATCGAAAGGATCTTAGCTCTTAAAAGTATTTTCAGTTAGTTTGCTCTAAATGCATCATTTTTGTTTTAAACAAGGGCAGCACTTTCCTTTGAGGTTTTATGGTACAGAACACATCTACAGCTCTAATTGTGTGGTCTGCTGCAGTGCCCTTTTGCTGCTGGTCCTGTTTTCTCATTTATACCAAACGATGCTCTCTCAAATACCAAACTTTAATTAAAACTATGACTGACTAGGATGGAAATACGTGAAGGCATGAAAGTACCTGTGTATGATGAGAAGGGCTTGTGTATCACACCTATCACTGGTTTACCATTTACAGCCACACAAACCATTGTTGTGACATACTGTCGAAGATCCTCTGTGGGCGAAACAACAAAGTGAGCAAGTTTACAATCAGATGCCAGGTACGCAAAAGGAAAACAGACAGGAGATTATCCAGATTGTTCTCAGAAGACTAGTTTACATTCTTCCTCTTGCTGTTATGTAACTTTGATGTATCTTCAAATAACCTTTCAGCTTTCAAAAGACTTTGAAGACTTTTCAGCTTTCCAGCAATTTTTCCTGTTCAGTGGATGTAACCTATACTCCTACTAGATCTAATGCTAACAGCTGTGTCTTATGCAACACATGTTTTCATGGAAATCTGTGCCCCTGCATTCTCCCTTCTCTGCCTCACCCCCTATCCTCTAGTGGTTCAAAAATGGTAACTCAAAAACCAAAGAACATCCACTGGAAAGGATAATTGTATCAATTACATAATCACAAAAAAAATTCCCATTTTTCTAGTTGTTCCTTACTAGTTATCAGCAAGAATTTTAGTTGGATTGCCTTGAACTGCTCATGTGACATCCTAAAATGTTTGAAAAGAGGGAAGACTGAATTGTGCATGCTTTTCTGAAAAATGACAACAAAATATTCCTTATATCAAGTTAAGTAGGATATTTACTTAGTATTCCCTTTAAATAAACAAACCCAAAAATCTAAGATACTTTGAGTTGCCACAGTAATGACTAAAATAAATAAATGTGTAGTTCCAGTACAATCCATAATTGACAGCTACCATTTATTATAGCAATGACTTAGTTGCAAGGATACCAAAGTAATTTCAGAGCAGGAATATATAAAAATAAATGTTGTAATTTGAGAACTACAGAGATTTCATTATACAATTTGTTCAGTTAGATCATGTTAGCTTTGACATAAGACACTTTAACAAGAGACAACCTTTTAAATACTGACTATCTTGTCTCCAGTGTAAAAGGCAAACATCAGAATTATACACATGATTTGTCAACAAGAATCAGCTACCTGTGTATTCTTGCGTAGCATCTAATGGATCGATCCAGACAGTGACACTTTCTGCTGGCACCTCTTGAGGCTGTATTTTTTGCTTTATGTCCTCAGGAATACTGCGATCCCAGGAGACTGTCTCCTGATCAGCTGTATCAACACGCTCCTCAGAATTTATCTGTGGTGAGACAACAAAAGTAGTTGCATTAATGTATCAGATACAGTAACCGCGGCACTTGGGAAAACTGCAGGTCTGCTCACATGTTCTCCTTCTTCCTTCACCTCAAATGCAGGAATTAGTCATTATTTCAGCAACTCACAGGCTGTTATGGTCATGTGACAAGCAATGCAAAACCATAATCCAGATTTTCCTGTGAACCACACCACAGCTGGACACTGTTGCTTTGGCTGCAGCTCTCCCTACTGAACATTCCCACAGCATGAACTGCGTTTTTTAAAATCAATATTTAAATGCAGTTGCTTCCAGTACTACAGGCAGAACATTTGACTCTGGAGATTCATACAGTACACAGACAGTAGGGGGTCTAAAATTCAGTTCATACAGACAAGTAGAAGCTCATGGAAATGTGGAGACATACTAACACCAGATATTGTGCAGACTGTGCATGACTTGGATAAGAAAAAACCTTAGTATATATATTCCTTCTGCAGACATTGAGTTACAACCAGGAATTTAAGCAGCTCAGTTGAATTTAACCACTACACAACTGTCAGATGAATTTATTTCACAAACAAGTAAATAACATCCCATACCCATTTTTAGGGTAGGTTGGGGTAAGGTCCTAAGACAGCCCGTGAAGAACATTTATTAACAGCAGTCAAAAGTCACATTTAAGCCTATTGTCACCTGCTGCCCAGCTTAATGAACTTTACTCCGCACCAGAGGGCATTTCAGTACATCAAGCAGAGTTTGGCCCAGTAGCAGAGCACATAGCACCAGCTGCTGAATGGAGTAACACTCTGCAAAACCCAACACAATGTCCCTGTTACTGCAGTAGCACAATATTTTTGGATGACCAGAGACGCAGTTGTCCCAGCAAGCAACATGGAAAGACAAAAATGAAAGAACTATCAGACTACATTTGAATGTAACAGACCTTATATGGGCAGGATTTTTACATAACTCACATTATGACAAGAAAAGGCATCACACACACCTCAACTGTAACAGGGTATTAGCCAAGAGTTAAGGGCCATTTTCTCCAAGAAAGCTCAAAAAGAAAAAGAAGGCAGAACTGCAGCAACTCCAGCCATACATCTTGGCTGTCTTCTCACGTAAAACCAGTATTTGAAACATTATATGCCAAGCATGGAGCTCTTGAAGTTGCCGTGACATTTACAAATTAAACATCTGTCACTATACAATAAACCTGATGATTGCATTTTCCCCTAGGGAAAACAGTCCTGCAAAGTCAAGATGAGTAGTTCCACAGACTTGGCAGTCTCAACATAGCCCCCGGGCAGTCTAAGTTCCACTACAGCACATGACAAACCATCATAAAAAAAAAACATTTCCTCAACAGACGAAAGGGGCCTCCAAAAAGTAAAAGGGTTGAAGCCAGTGCTCAAAAGGAAGAATATCTTGTTAAATCTGGTGTTACAGTACACTAGAATGTAAAGGCTGAAACTATCTGAAAGGTACTGTTTTCAGGAAACACCACCTACTGGCTCAGATTTTGTGGCAGTGGATGTGATACTGTAGCATTTATAATGCTTCTGAGGAGTCTCTCTCAACAGACATGATTATTCCACTAGAAAAAAAAAAATGGGGAAAGAATGATAAGGTTGCATAGACATCTGCAGAAAGTTAAAAAAAAACCAAAACCCCAAGCAGGTCATTTGTTCTTTCATTCATATGACCATTTACTATGTAGCTTTGGCTGAATACTTGCCTGAAAGGGGCTCACCAACACTTAAAACTTCTTTTATTCCTCCTGTTTTCTTTTTTTTTTTTGTTAATGAAGTAGCACATATCCTGGAAAACATGCCTATGTGCTAATTCCATGTTCCTATTTCTCATTCTTATTTGCTGGCAGCTCCCAGAAGCCACGACCTCACACTTCAAACTTTTCTCAAGCAATATAGA
This sequence comes from Chamaea fasciata, assembly GCF_029207755.1. Lineage (NCBI taxonomy): Eukaryota > Metazoa > Chordata > Aves > Passeriformes > Sylviidae > Chamaea > Chamaea fasciata. The sequence continues at coordinate 38,738,743 of NW_027094086.1, read as the reverse complement.
TATGTAGTTCACTGCAATCCCAATTCCTCACTCATAAATTAGGAGTAACTGTGGTGGAAAGACAATCACAAGGCCAAATATTTCAGGCACTACACCTTATTTCAGCAAGATGGTCTGGGGTTAATTGCCTAACAGCTGTAAGGTGTAAAAGCCCATTCGGGGAAGTTCTGGAAGCTGAGCACTGACATGAAGGTTAACTACATTTTGGCAATCTTCCCTAGTTATGCTTGAAGCAAAAGCCCTCCTCACAAAGAACTGCACCAAACACAGAGGTTTAATAAAATGTATGTAAATCAATGCATGGAATACTGCTGAAAAAAAAAAAAAGAAAAAAAGAACCAAACCAAAACCATTATTTCATAAACAAGGCAGTCTGGCTGCATCTCACCAGCACAGAGCTTCCCCAAAACCAGCCTGAAAGGTGCAGGAATTCCATAACAAATGAGGGATGCTGCTCAAGGGAACCAACAGCAGAGGTCCAACACCAATATCTGGATCAGTCCACGGTGTGCCTTCCAAAACACCCAGGTGTTTCCAGCCTTCGAAAACCTCTGCACAGAGAGCAGTCCTGTCAGGCACACTGGTGATTGAAACACAGATCTGCTCAGGAACACAGGAAGCAACTCCAGTGTACCACGGACTTGTCTGGATAAATGCAGTGCTCTGAACAGTCCTAACCACTTCAGGGAACCTCACAGTGGCTCCTTGTCCTGTGCTGGTTTAGTCCCTACCAGCAGTTCACGCTGTCTTTGTGGCAGCTCATCACCCAAAAAACCTACCTGAATACTAGCTAGCTGTCCCTGGCATGGTGTACAACTTCAGGCTTTTTCCTGGTCTGAAAGAGTGGACCACAGCTGTAGTTTTGCCTTTGAATTCACCCATCAAAGGTAAGTTAAAGTGAAAAAATAAATGCAAACACACCTCCGCCTCCAAAATATAAGCTTCCGTTCAAATACTTCAAACTAGACATCAATACATGAAAATGCAATGCATTTCTTAGAAAGTGTCTGGTGACATGTAATTTTTTTTGAAATGTAGTACTCTCTCTCTTTATACGTCTTCAGTTCAATACTCATTTTATATTTTAATATGCAAATAATCCAGTATCTTGAAAAATATGAGGTAGCACAGCACTTTATTCCTGAGAGCATCAATAACCCCATGGGAGAATTAGGTCCTCTGAAATCCAAATCTTAGTGCTGTTTCATTAGAAAATAAAACAAGAACAACACAAAGACTATCACACCTGCATTATAAAAACATCAATTAAGCTACCCAAACTGAAAAAAAATCCAACCAAAAAAAGCCCCCAAACAAAACAAAAAACAAAACAACTCCTCCACACAGAGTACAGGTAACAAGAAAAGTTAACATTTACCAGTCAGAATATGAACATAAGAGTATTCCAGGTATTACTTTTCAAAAACAGAGACTGGAACAAGTTGCTCAGAGAGGTAGTAGATGACCTATGCCTCAAGTGTTCCAGGTCAGGTAGGATGGGGCTCTCAGTAACCTGATTGAGTTGAAGATGTCTCGGCTCATTGCAAGGAGGTTGGGCTAGATGGCCTTTAAAGGTCTCTTCCAACCCCAATTATTCCATGATTCAGTGGATAAGTCTATTGACTTGAATGGGGCCAAGGAAATGAAAAGCCTGGAGGCCTGCAAGCCTGGAGTGTGCACAGGGGAACATCTGTAAAACATTAACAGGTGTTTGTTTTTCTGTTTTGTTGGTGCACTGATGCTGCATGACCTACACAGCCACTTCACCAGCGATTATGTGGTGTAAGCATTATGCATGCCCAAAACAACTTTGCCACCTGTATCCACCTGACATGAGATGGAAGAAAGAAGTGGAGAGACAAAAGTAAACGCAAACATTTGCAAACAATAAGCCAACAGTGATTTCAACACGTTCTTTCTGAGTGACTCAGAAATGTCATCTGTGGACAGCGGAAGATACTTTATAATCACATATACCTTCTGTACTAATGTCTAGAGCAACCACTAAGAGTTCCTGTCTGTCCAAATCTGGTAGCCTTCTAGGAGTGACTGCAATAGTTGATAAGGGTGCCAAGACCAACTGGTGTCACCTAGCCAGACTTCAGTAAGGCCTTTGTTAAGGTCCCACACGACATCATTATCTCCAAATTGGAGAGACATGGATTTAAAGATGATTCAGTGGATAAGGAATTGGATGGATGGACACAGCCAGGAAGTTGGGGTCAATAACTTGTACATCGACATAGAGGCCAGTGATGGTCTCCCTCAAGGCTCCGTTTTGGGACTAGTGCTCTTTTATATCTTCATCAATGACAATAGTAAGATCAAATGAACCCTCAGCAAGTTTGCAAATGATATGAAGCCAAGCAGTGCCCTTGACACAGCAGAAGGAAGGGATATCTTCCTGAGGGACCTGGACAAAGCTGAGAAGTTGGCTCATGAGAACCTCATTAAGTTCAAAAGTACAAATGCAAGATGCTGCACCTGGTTTGGGGTAATCCCAGGCATGAGTACAGACTGGGAGAACTCACTGAGAGCAGCACAACAGAGACAGATTTAGGGTTTATCATGGATATGTGCTCACAGCCCAGACAGTCAACTACCTCCTGGGATGCATCAAAAAAGCAGCATGGCCAGCAGGTGGAGGGAAATGATTCTCCCCCCTCCTCTGCCCTGGTGAGATCCCATCTGGAGTGCTGCAACCAGGTATGGAATCCTCAGCAAAATAACTACGTGGACCTGTAAGAGTGGGCCCAGAGAAGGGCCACAAAGATGATGAGAGGGATGAACACCTTTCTTACGAAGACAGGCTGAGAGCTGGGTTTATTCAGACAGGAAGAAAGAGAAGGCTCCTGGGAGACCTTAAGGCAGCCTTCCAGTGCTTAAATGGGGCTTATAAAAAAGAGGGAGAATAACTGTTTACATGGGCAGATAGGGATAGGGCAAAGAGAAATAGTTTTAAACTAAAAGAGGAGAGATTTGGCTTAGATTTTAGGAAGAAATTCTTTATGTGAGGGTAGTGAGGCATTGGAACAGGTTGCTTAGAGAAGTTGTGGATCCTCATCCCTCAAAGTGTTCAAGACCAGACTGCATGGGGCTTTGAGCAACTCGGTCTAGTGGAAGGCACTCCTGCCTACAACAGGGTAGCTGGAACAAGATGATCTCTAAGGTCCCTTCCGATACAAGTAATTTTATGACTCCACGATACCCAAAACTACACATCTTGGAAGGTATACTGACCTATGAGGTAGCTGCATGGGTCTTTAACTGATGTGCTCTTATTTGTGCTTCAGAGATGTCGCAACTCAGAGGAGAGCGGTTCAAGCAGCAGTCTTTGGGGTTTCCCCCACTCAGAGAACCCTTCAACCACTGCTGCTGCACTGCACCAAAGAACAACCCTATACTCACTGAACTACAAGACTGACAGTTTTACCTCCACTGGCTACACTTCTCTGTTTTTCTCCTCAAATGTATCAGAGGTGAAAGCTGTCTCAGCTTCTCACAGCATCTGTACATGCACAGATCGTGTGAAGGAATCAGATGCCAAAACCTCTGAATGTAAACACCCACTCGACAAGTCAGAACATACAAGTATGCTTAATAGGAGAGCACTCTCCAGAGAGAGCAAAAAGCACTCAAAGCACCATTATTTCCAGTATCTGAGGAAAATATCTAACCTACCCTGGTAACAAAACAAGGCTCCAGAATCTGTTACAAAGGGAGGGGTGTGCATTCACACCAAGACCACACCAAGACTTAGCACACCTGTATCCAGGACCATTCACGATCCCTCTCTTCCAATTTTGAAATTTGGGGGTGGTGAACAGCAATTTTCACTGTGAATGAAAGCTGCTTCTTGAAAGCTTAGGCTACTTAATTCTGAAAAGAACGTAAACTGAGAAACCAAAGTACCACTTTTTGTAAATTTAAAATGCCTTTAAGCTTTAAAAAAATTGAATAGTAGCCTTACAAGCATAGTAAAAAAAACCAAACAAACAACTCTGATTTTATTCAATACACTGACATTTTTAAAGCCAGCTGCTTGCTTTTGAAAAGGTTCTTTTCCTTAGATTACCACAACATACTAGAAATGAAAAATAAGATTTTCAGGTGATCTTCATGCCTTTCAAAAATGTTTCTCTAGCCAAGGTTCAATTTACATAGAGTTTTAGCAAGGCAGATTTTTTTATGAAAGGAAATAATACTTTGCTGAATCACATGGTTTTCTGAAAAAAAAAACAACAAACAAACCCACAAAAAAAACCCCCCAACTTATTAAAAGGTAATTAAGTTTAGAAACTGTAAGTTTAAAGCCCTAACTTTTAATTAAGTTTAAAACTATAAAGCATATTAGTATATAAATGTGTAAGGTATAAAATCATAAAAATGTATAAAATAATGAGAGGTATAAAACCCACTGGTCTCATGGTGCCATTCATTTGATCAAAACCAACAAGTATTTCTGTAATTATACCATGAAGACGCTGAAAAAGGATACATTCCTTTTTCAAGGCACCTACGTCAAGGCAGACAGAGGTTTTCCTCTACCATCAACTACATCTTGGTTTATTTTAGCAACAAGAAGTCACTTAATGCAGGAGCAAGATGACAGAATATGCAAAGGAAAATCTGGACAAGCCTAAACGTCAAGAAGCTCAACCAGTGCTTATCAAAACTGATTAGGTAACTTTGGCCAGTAAGCCAGCAGGAAGCAGACGGAACCAAACAGGATTTAACAAATTTTAAAACCATATCCAATGACAACTCTGCTTCTATGGACTTACAATGAATAGAGGTTGGTGAAAACAAAAGTGGAATTGAGGGAATCAGCACAGATCACAGGATTCACTGTTTCCACTGGTAATCTGCAGAAACACCTAGAATTTTAGACCAGGAAAATAAAGCCAATTACTCATTAGCTCACACAAGTGGTTTCAGTAGGTGGCAAAATTCCCCATTACATTTGTATACAGACCCAAGTCTAGCAAAGAGAGATGACCTGCTTGTCACAAGAGTTGCAACACTTCATTTTAAGAAAACATCCAAATAAGAACAGATTAGAAATCTACCAATAAAATAGATAATACCCAAAAAAATCCACTGTTTGTGAGTGGCTACACTAAGAAATTCAACTCTCCAGATGCTCAGCTGATAGATTAAACACCCACAGTGTACAAACAAACCAAATTTTCTACTTGTAATTGCCTCTGAAAAGATAATCACAGAACTCATTAGCATGAAGTTAGTCTTTAACTTCATTTTTATGCAGAGAGTGGGCACAAGTCATCGGCATCACTTGGAACCCATGTTAGGAGATGCATCTCAAGACAACACCTGTTACTGAGATTTCAGATTAACATTCACATTCACATTTCTTGTTTTACTTAGAAACCCACTGGCAGTTGCAAAGATCATCCAGGTCAGAAAAACATTAATTTTATTAAAAGCCCTAAGACCTGAGGTAGCTATACTCACTAAAGCGCAATACCTCTGAAGTTCAAGTTGTATTTTCTTTTTTAAACCTACTTCTTTAACATATCTATCTTTCACACAGAATCAGTATCAGCTGCAGAGCTTGCCATCTGAGATGAAATTCCAGTTTTTCAGATATGGTAGTTGGCACTGTGGTCAGAAGCCTGTAAACAGTGAGTTTAAACTTAGTACTTCACACAGCCTGATAAAAAAGGAATGCTTGGAGTCATTAATCTTCAAAAGTCAGATTAATTTAGAAGAAAATCAAAGTAAAACTGACGTGTTCTTAAAGTTTCATTTCAAACGCTGATTCCAGCATTATCATGCATAAGCTTGAAATGCGATATTTATCATCAGTCTTAACTGGGAAAGAGACGTAAGAACATTTGGATTCACAACAGTGGCAAGACTCATAAAAAGATGCTCAAAGAGAAAGACTGTGACAGAAGAAGACTTGATTTCCACCACAGTCACAATATTAATACCAGGGAGCAAACAAGATGAAACACTATTCAGTATTTACACTAGAAAACAAGAGATATAGCTGGTGCAACTCAAGAACAAAAAAAAAAGCCAAAAATCTCAAAATGAGGATGTAGGGCAGAATACAATCTGACCAGTAAGATGAAATCTGCATCCTGTGAAAATAACTCTAGTATAGCACAGCAGCAAAATAGCAGAATTGTGTGGGTCTCTTTAAAATTGCCTTTGCCAGTCAGAGGACAAGAGGTAATCTGGTCAAAGTGCAAGTTTAAGGCACAGTCTGTCAATCATTCCTGCCTTTGTGATCAAATAGGGCTGCTCCTTCAGATGTGCTGGACTTGGGCTGTAGTGGGAAGTGAACTAGGGTATTCCTAAATAACCTTTCTCTTAAATAACTTTTTATTTTAAATTTTTACTCGGGATTACAATCAGTTATGAAGATCCTGACATTGATCCCTGGCCACATTAAAAAAGACCCTAAGGCATGATGCTGAGAGGGATCTTTCAGCAGGTAATGCTGCTGAAATCCTGCTATCATGAGATAATTTCTTCGCAGAACATACCAGTGTTTTGGGCTAGTCTGTCACTGAATTTACAAAGAACGCCTCCCCAGTCCACTTCCACCAAAGCAGCAGGGCTGAGTCAAGCATCTCCTTAATCTCCTCACCTAATTCCCAGCTTCCTTATCATGCCACCACTGTGCCAGCACAAGAATAAATAAGGCTGCGTGGAGAACCAACAAGGAAAGGAGTAACCCAGAAAAGATAAAATAAATAAAAAATGAAAGCAGCAGAGGGGATGATTACAGCTGGATCAGAGCTTTAACTCGTTCTTAGCATGACAAATAAATGAGGACAACATATTGTTAGTGCAGGAGCAGTAACACCTCAAGCCTGTAACTGCAGTTGAGAACTTAACCAAGAGAAAGTGATGCATATGTTTTAGCATTAAATATATTTTAAAATCAACTGTATAAAGATGTTTCGTGAAATGCGCATGCAAATATTTACAGCTGGATGTTGAGTGCAATCAGACAACTCTGGTTAATATCCATGGTAGCAGTAAGTGACTTGCCCCTTTGTCCCATATCTTTCTCAGTCCTACTTCTGAGTAAATCTACCAATTCATCACTAAATCCTTACAGTGATAAAACACGATTGAGCCACACCTCTTTGGTCTTACCTAAGAAGAGTAAGAAATCTGAACTGATGCAAATGCATCTATTAATATCAAACAAAGCAGTTGATGTCAGCAGCGGAGTTCCTCTGTATTGTCTCAAGAGAACAAAGGCAACACTTTCTGTGGGATTTTTCTCCCCTCAGATTTTGAAAGTGCTTTTTTTATAAATCCCAACTCTTAGCATAAGACTTTTTCCAGATTTATTTATTTTTCTGCAAGTGAGAAGCCTAATTCTTCTACCTTCTCTTAATAGCCACACTTTTAAGAGACTCGGATCTGCTTCAGAAAGACTGTTTGCATGCTTTCCCTTTTTAGATCCAGCAACATTAAACAGGGAATCTAACACTGCTCACTGACTTAAGTTTATTTCAGTTGAATGACTTTTCCCCTTCATTATTTTCAAAGCCACGGTTATTCTTAGAGAATCACAAAGTAACAGGATGGTTTGAGCCGGAAGGTGCCTTCCAGATTTTCACTCCAAGCCTTCTGCCATGGCTTAGGACACCTTCCACTAAACCAGGTTGCTCAAGACCTTATCCACCTGATTCTGAACACTTCCAGAGAGCAGTCATCCACAACTTCGAGCAACCTAATCCAGTGCCTCAGCACTCCCACAGTAAAGAATTTTGTCCTAATGTCCAATCTAAGCCTGCCCTCTTTCAGTTGAAAACCATTCCCCCTTGTCCTGCCAACACATGCCCTTGTACAAAGCTCCTCCCCAGCTCTCCTACAGCCCCCTTCAGGCACTCATAGGCTGCTGTAATGTCTCGCAGGAGCCTTCTCTTGTCCAGACTGAGCAACTCCTTTTCCTTTGCTTTACAGGCATATTTTAGGACCTAGTTTTTGTGCTGGTTCATCTTCTTTCTGGCTGCAGCATTTGGCAACAATTTAAATACTGAGGTACTCCTGTTAAGCTTAAGAACTTCAGGATGTGAGAAAATCTGCATTTTGCATAAGCTTACTCTTGGAATTATTCAGTTTTTGTTTGACAGCTTTTATTAGCATCAACTTCTCCAGCAAAGAGAGGAGGTTTATTTGACTTCAGCAGCATCTTTTTTTCTGGAGTGTCACTCTGTACAGGGGGATAAGACTACAGATACAAAGTAAGATATTTCTTACATGATGCAATTTTTTACTGCCTCAGAAAATCCTCTATAATCCTTATATTCACACCACAACTCAGCAGGTCTGTTCTATGAAAGAGCTGCAGTTTTAGATGGGTTGCTCTGAAGTTACACTTGAAGGATTAGTAGATTGAGACGATACCTTACCTTCACACCTGAGAAGCACATACAGTACGTACACAGTAGTAAAAGGAAGCTTTTATTTTAGTTTGGGCGAATGTTTATGAACACATCTTCATCACAGACTTTAAGAGACAAAATGCCATATGAGTGTATACACAGCTTAGTAAGTACTTCTTAAACACCACGTGAGCTAAGTTGTTATTATCCCCATCATGTTCTCAGAATACTTAATGTCCCACAGCTGATCTGTCAGACTGAATAAGTCCAGATCACCTGAAAAATTTGTCAAGTACACTCATCCTAGACATCTTCAGTGCTCAAACTCAGTCAACTTAAGGAGGAGTGAGGAAAAAGAAAAAGACATATGCCTGGTATTTTCCAGTTCCACAGATCTATGTACACATTTTCAGTTTTATACTGCCTTTGAGAACACATCTGTGCTTTCGAAAGTACCACCTATTCCCAAAGACTAGCAGCACACACCACTTGTGAGAAATACAAAAGAGAGTACCAAAGTTTTTTAAAAGTACATGCTCAAACCCTCTGCCAGAAAGACATAACTCAGACTGTCACTGCTAAGAATCCCAGGCTCCAGAGCAGAGTTTACATGTGACCACAGAGCAGGCAATACACAGTTCACTGTATTCTTCAAGCCCAGACTGAATTCCCAGCCTTCTCTAGAAGCACAGACAACTCTTACATCTAGATTAATGAAGTCCCTCCACCTTTGTAAGGGGAGAAAGCATAGAGGTTTCAAGCCAGCTAAGCTGTAAAGCCAATATCTCTGAGGGCACTGAATAATGCAAGAGAACACGGGTTAATACTTTTCCTTCCTTTAACACTGGGCCTGTGAAGGTGCCTTGTCACTGACGGTCCAGGAAATCTTCAAAACAGAACATGCACAATCTTTCTGTAGAGGAAGATTAGTCACATCTCAAGTTTATTTCAAACATTGAAGAATTTGCTTTTTTCTCTAGATTTCATATTCAATGGGTTCTTTGCAAAACTTTTAAACCCCACCAAAACAAACAAACAAAAAAACCCCAAAAAAGCCAACAAACAAAAGCTACACATTTTTTTCTGTGGAACTTTCAAAACAGCTACTGAAAATTGGATAGTAACTCAATAACCAAAAACCAGACATAGCTAGTTTTTCTCTCAACCCATCCAGCAGAAGCATGCGATCACCACCTCTGAGATCCAAATTTAGGGCTTTCTATCCATTTCAAATGGCTGTGAAAAGCTAAGGAATTTAACACCAAAAGACAGAAGTTCCCATTGATTGAAGTGAAAGCAGAAACAACGTCAACAAACCCCCAAAATCCTCAAAGTATAGTTTGAAGGTTAGGGTGCGACCTTAAGAGTTAGACCCAGATCTCAGAAGCGAAGGAGAGCAGGAAGGGGTGTACACCTCTGAAAGCAAAGTAAACTCATTTTGCTCAGGTAGGCAGTGATCCATCGTATTGACACAGTAGTGCTTATCTGCTGTCCCACAGCCACGATCGCTAAACACCCAGTTATTGCCCCGCTATGTTCCTAAGCCTCGAATTCTCAGTCGCTGCTCCTCCCGCTCTCCCCATAACCGACGGCAGGAAGGATAACTACCAAACAACGGCATTCCTAATCTCCGCATCTTGACCGTAGGCGGAATTTGCACTGTGCCATTACCGTAACCACAGAACACATGATCCACAACAGCGAGACCCGGTGCTCCCCCCACCCCTCCATGCCCGTAGCGTTTGATACAGTTTCACCTCGCGTGGCTTCGCTTGCAACACGCTCCGACTCCTTCCCCTGCAACCCAACACCCACGGCAGCGAGCATGAGGTGGCACTGCCACTAATTCAGCGGGAGGGGAAGGAAAAGCGCAAACGGGGCAGCGCTTCCCGCCGGCGGTTACGGACCGGAGAGGCGCCGGTGCCGACCCGCCCAGAGCCGGAGCTCCGCACTGGGGTCCCAGCGCCGGCCCGCGGCAGCCCCCGCCCCACGGAGGGCGCCTGGCACCCACCTGCACGGCGGGGAAGGCGCCCTTCAGCAGGTAGAACATCCTGCGGTTGGAGAGGAGGTCGCCGGTGGTCAGCTGCTCCTCGGCCCCCTCCCGCGTCTTCCCTTTCGCCTTGGCGTTGAGGACGTTCCCCTCGCGGACCCGCTTCACCTCCTCCCCGCCCCTGACGGCGGCCAGCACGGACACGGCCAGCAGCTCCCGCAGGTCCACGGCGCCGCCGGGCGCAGAGCCGTGGGGCGTCTCGGGCCCGCCGGCCGCCGGCTCGCTCAGCATGAAGAAGGCGAAGCGGCCGGCCAGGAAGCCGGAGTAGAGGTGGTAGAGGACGCCCAGCCCCAGCAGGCAGAACACGGCCATGCCGAGGGGCGAGAGGCGGATGCCCATGGGGGCCATGGCCACGGGGCGGGCGGGCGGCGGGGCCGGGCAGTCACCACAATCCCATGGCACAACCGGGACGCTCCGCTGCAGCTGCTGCGGCGGCGCCGGGCCGGCTCCACGCTCGCGGCCGGGAGGCAGCGCCGTCTGTATCCGGGTCAGGCGGAGGCGGAGCCCGCCGCGCGCACTGAGCATGTCCCGCTGCCCCGCCGCCTTTGCGGGGTCTGCGCCGTCCGGGCGGGGGATTGCGGGCTCCCTACCGCCGTGCTCATCCATGGCAGCACACGCCGTCCATCGCCCGCTGGTTCCTCTGAGCTCTGTGGTTTGGGGTGATTTTTTCCTCATCTCCCTCTAGGCAGCTAAGAGCCCGCAGCGGCGGGGCCGATGGAGCTGCTCCGCCCGCGGGGCAGGAGCCGGAGCCGGAGCCCACCCGGGAAGGAGTTTTCTGATGGGATTCGCTGTTGGCATAAATTGCCGCTAGATTTCTGAAGGTGCACTGTTAGCGGTGCTGAGCATCGTTGCTGAGGAACTCTTGTTTTTGTTATACTGGTTGGGGAAGTTTGTGACTCTCTGCCCCCCTGCTCCTCGGAGAATTCCTCTCATTCAGTAAAATGAAGCAAATCCAACTGTTCCTCAGCCAAGTGATGTGATAAAGGCCTACCTGTCTTACTTTGCACTATTTTCTTTGCACCTCAGTTGTTTTGGGGGAGTGCAACTTCATAGGCAGTATGGACATCTGGGCTGGGGACTAGGAAGAGTCTCTGATTTCTTTCTGTCCTCATTTCTGATTCGTTTTAGTAGTTTACAGTAGATTACAAACAAAAGAACAATGTTAATTCAGCTTTGTTTGAATTAATTACATGTTTTTTTACTCGAGCAATATTCTTGTCTGTTGATGTACAGGTTATAGAAACAGATATTGGTAGTGACTGTGGGAAGAAGTAATTACTGGTGCACATGCATTAATTATTTGGGATCATGCATTGTAACTCTTTTCTTGAGCGTTTTATTTTTTTAAAGTGTTAGTCTTGCATGATCAAGAATGTGAAAACTATGAAGACCAGAATTGAGAGCAGCCTTGCAAGCTGAAGTTACCATATAGTCTCCTTTGCATTTTCATTTTCGTGGCATCTGCGTTTCCATGGTTACACATCCAGTGTCCTGCAGGATTGCACCCTCTCTGAAGTGCAAGTATATGTGCAAGGAGTGAAAGTTAAAGGATCATAGAATGAGAAAGCATTTCATTTGAATTCAGGAGTTGGATTTTACTTCAGCTATGCTGAGGTTAAATTTTATGTGCTGTTAGGCAAAAACTAGAACGTCCATGTTTTCCAGCTTCCCATTCCTTTTAAGATGCAAATTGTTGGTTTTATTGTTTGCTTTTTTCTCTGCAGTTGCTTCTCTGGCAGAATGAGAGCTTGAAAGGATACATAGATCATTTTCCATAATATTGTTTTCACGGTTCAACATTTCATATAATTAACATTTTATTTAATTAAGAAGCTGCACAGCAATAAAGGGTTCATCTTACACAGAATAGACTTGTGTCAGTAATGAGCAAAATAGCCAACAGCAGCGCTGCCTGACGCTATCAGTAACAGTGTGTGTTCGGTAAACAGGAACTTCAAAACTTTAAACTCCACTATGGCAGAGGGAACCCAGAAGGAAGAAAACCTGCAACTTTTTGAATTTTTCTTAATGGAAAGAAAGTGAAATACTAGGCTTTTTGTCCCACTGAAGTTTGCAAAGACCTTACAGAGGTGCAGAAAATGAAAGGATTTATTACTTGCTAGTTACATTTTTATGCCTGCAGTAAACATAGAAAATATTAACAGCAATGTAAGCTATGAAGAGGACGGTGCACAGAGGGCTCCTTATTTCTGTGATACTGTATGTACCATCTGTTCCAGGTTTTAGAAGAGACTGTTCATTACTGAATGCAATCACACAACCAGTAGACAGTATGCTGTCAGCCTGTTTCTCTTTAGCAATCTAATTTTGTAATTACCAGTATAATTTTTAAAGGTTGCAGTCTGGCATCTTCCGTGTTGTTTTCCCGAGATCCCTAAATCAGATTCCTCATGTTTATCCAGGGTGCTGTTGACTTCATCTGGGCTCCAGAACACCACAGAGATCTTTGCAAAGTGCTCTTGGCAGATGGTATAAAGATAGTTTAGGCAAGGCTTCTTTATTGCTTCAAGCTGTAAGATGAGTTTCCAGAGACCATGGCATAGGCATAAAATTAAATCAGCTTGTGAAAAAATATATATCTGTGCTCATTATTAACAAAAGCAGATTTATCCCTTTACATGAGGGCTGAGGACAAATTCTAATGGAAATGTTCCTTTTGAAAATGGGGGCCATGCCAGAGCACAGGGAGTTTGGTATCTCTGACTTTTAGAGCCTGTGGCAGGAATGTATAAACTAGTGAGCTCCCATCCTTTTCCAGGCTAGCAGGTTTTTTTCAACAGTACTTTATAGTGCAGTATATTGTTGTGGCTGCTTTGCCAGCATTGTTGCTGACTCGTGGAAAAGCAGGCAATGCCCACATCTTCCACAGCAGCAGCCACGCAAGCAGGTTAACAGGGTGTGTCAGCAGCCACAGAAATGCTGTGCTGTGCTGCAGCAGGTTGTTGTTTCTCTGAGACTCTGGCAATTTATGAAACCATTCATGGACAACCTTCCTGAGTGCTCAGTTTTTGTGTCTGCAGTTGCAGTGTGTCTGTGGAAAAGGTGGGGAGTCCCTCAGGCTCAGAGCTGAGTTTGGTCTGCAGCACATGAGAGAGATCTGCTGTGTCCGTGCTTCCGAAAGGCTGGGAGAGAGCAGATGGCTGTTGGATGGTACCGAAGTACCTGAGGGGAACCTGCTGTGGAAGTGCCAGCACCAGCTGCAGCCGCTACATTTCCCTGCCAGTGCTAGGAAGGTAGTCCATGACAGAGTCCCATACAAGGTCTTTCATAGCGAGGGATAGCTTTCCTTTGCATAGAGCATTTGGTTGGAGCAGTATGTGTGTATGGGCAGCTATGAATGGCTGTCGTTTGGTTTGCACAGTCAGGTTCTTCCTTATTTCTCTCTCTTTTCTCATATCTTCTGTTCTTTTCTGGTTATTTTGTTGTGATACCACCTCATCCAATCCTGTTAGCAGCAGCAGTGGCATTTATGGATAGCTTTTTCTTATATCTTATTTGACCGTGCAGGGCTAAAGAGGCTTGGGGGTATTGTGCAAAGACATACTGAACCTAAGGGTTTATTAAAGGCTGTATTTTAAATTAGTGTGTAAAATAAAAGGAGAATGTTACAAAATGTGTGCAGCATGAAGGTGGACCAAACAAGGCAAAAAAAAGGCATGTCTTTCTCAAAGGTTTCCTCCCCATAGTGTGCTCCTTTTCCTTTGTGGAGAAAGGATGGCTCCAAATACACCTGAAGGCTGGGCTGCTGTTCAGCAGAATCTTAATTGACTGGAAAGTTGGACAGAGAGAAATTAGTGAAATTCAACAAGGGGAAGTGTGGGTCCTGCATCTGAGGAGGAATAACCCTGGGACAGGCTGGAGCTGACCTACTGGGGAGCAGCTCTGCAGAGAACTGGAAATATTGGTAGATGGCAAGCTGACCATGAGCCAGCTGTGCCCTTGCGGCCAGGAGGACAAATAATATCCTGGGGTGTATTGGGTAAGTGTGGCCAGCAGGTCAACAGGGGTGGTCCTCCTCCTCTACTGGGCCCTAGTGGGGCCACACCTGGAGTATTATGTTCAGTTCCAAAGTTCAGGAAAGACAAGGAACTGTTGGAGAGGGTACATAGGGTGTCCACAAGGATATCTGAAGCATCTCTCAGATGAGGAGAGGCTTCAGGAGCTGGGCCTGTTTAGTTTAGAAAGGAGAAAAAAATTGAGAAGGCATCTCACTAACACACATAAATATCCCCAAGATGGGTGACAAGAGGATGGTCCCTGACTCTTTCCAGTGTACCCAGTGACAGGACAAGTAGCAACAGCCATAAATTTAAACACATAAAGTTGCACCTCGACTTTTTTACAAAAAGTGGGAGTGGCAGGGCACTGCAACAGGCTGCCCAGGGAGGTTGTGGAATCTCCCTTTCTGGAGACATTCACTCACTTGGACTTGTGCTTGTGTTACCTGCTCTAGGTGACTGCCTTGGCAGAGGGAATTGGAATAGATACTCTCCAGAGGTCTTTTCCAACCCTTACAAGTGTGTATTTCTGTAAAATAAATATAGGAAGGGGCTGCAATAAGCTGCAATGCAGGTGGGAATTACATCTGTATTCCTCTCTAGGACAGGATCCAGGTTCTGGAGCTTGTAGCAGGTCACACTGCCAGAACTAGAGCTGTCACGGCCGTACATGGTCCCCTAGTATGAGCTGTGCAGAGTGTGTTTCCTGCATTACTCCAGGTCAGCTTAGCACAGATACTGAGATGCTCTGCCAGCAGCCATGCAGCAAAGCTCCTCGCTGTCTGATTGTCAGGAGAGATTGCTTTGCCCTCCTGTCTACTCACCCTCAAGAGTTCCTCAGTGCACTAAGCTGTTTCCAGGGAAGGCTGCGTACAGCAAGTCTGGCTCTGTGCCAGGCTTGGTTCTGGCTTCATGGCAATGCCAGGATTATAGAATGTATATACCTATGATTCAGGAGAAGGCCTAAGGGGAAACAGAAGAGCCTGATCCAGGAGAGGGCATCCAAGGTGAAAGCAGATGCAAAGTGTGGTGGGAAGAGAGCTGACTATGGTGAGGCTCTGGAAAGGAGCGTGGTCCAAGCCTGGATTTGCAGAAGAGCAGCTGCAGCCAGGTGCGGTGAGCTCAGGAGTCAAGAAGTGGGAAGAGATCTAAAAGGACCTGTGGGGTGGTCTGAGGAATTCTGATACAAGCACCTTCTGCTTGATCTGATAGAAAAGTGATTAGCCAAAATGTTTGGAACAGATTTTAATGGACACAGGGTTTATAAATCAGATCGGCACTTAGTTAACTGCAGATTTTTTAGTGTGCTCCTTCAAGACCTTATGCCATCTTATGAATACAGTCAAACCCGGTTTAGGAAAATGGGGAAGAGTGGAATTTACAAAGCGCAACAGCTATTCTGAAAAAAAAAAACCATATATGTATCTCCAAGTCTTTAAGGAGTCAAGTGTAGAAATATCTTCTGAATAAGTAAGAAATTAAGAAGTTTAGAAGGGAAAAGACTGAATTTGTATGGAACCCTTAGAGGATTAAAAGAGCAAGCTTATCAGTAGAAGCTTATGTGATACATGAAAAGAGGCTCTGTAGATAGAAGCTAAGCTATATGGTATGCAGAAGACTGCAACCAAAGGAAATATGAAGAGGAAGATTTTTTTTATATTTGATCTTTGTGCAAAAGGCTTAAGTGCTTGTAACTTTGTCGGGTTTGGGTGCTGTACAGAGAAATCCTTTTGTTCGAATTGTAAACAGCTTGGGAATTAAATGTAATTTCACTGGTAACTGAACACCAAGGCTGTGGAGACTTTAAACCACAGTGCATTTCAGCTTGGGAAATGCCTGGCACACGTGAATTGCACTGAAGCTGTACAGAGCAGTCTGAGAGAGTTTCTTAAAAATCAAGGAAAGCAAAAAAATCTGCTGGTGACAGCAAGGAAACTGCTGTGCTGACAATAAAGCAGTGGAGAAGACATCAAACTGCAGGAATATTAAGGGATTTCGTGACAGCTGTCAAGTACAGCCAACACTTTGATCAAGTAAATTACTTAGCTTAGCATGGAGTAAAGTTTATGGGTCCAAGATAAAGACATTATAGTAAATGACGTGATAGTAATTTCTGATCTTGTGTTCACAAGTTAAAGTATGTATAGTAAGTAAAAATGGTATCAAATTAGAACAGCATTTACATATGAGTTAGAAATATTTATTAGCGTGAAATACCCATTCCATTTATAAAGCAATTGATGACATGTAGGTTCAAGGCTGTGAAAAACTGTAGTTCAAGGTTTTGTGGAGAGTCTGCTTTAAAAGTCTCTTATATATTGCTTGAGGGGTTTATTTGCTGATGGACTCTAACAGAGCGTTTCTGAAAGGGTTGTGATGGTAAGACCATCTCAGCTAGGCAGAAGTTCATTTTAACACCATGCTGGTTCACAGAAGCACTTCCCAGAGTGGTCACAGATTTTCTATCCACCCAAAACAAGCCAGTATATTCTCTTGCTTGCAGCACTGCAGGAAGCTACAGAATTGACACTGAATGCTACCAGTTCCTCAGCGATTGGGTGAAGTGAGTTTTTGCTCCTCTGTTGCCACACGTGACTGCTTATTTCTGGCCCTGCACACCTCTACCCCTAGTTGTTCCAGGATGGCTAATCATGGAGCTCTGATGCAAACTGAGCCACTTAAAGCAGGTTTATGTCCCTGTGTGATGCTGCTCACCTTTAGCTTGGTACAAGCCCAAACCTGCCTGATCTGTCCACAATGTCTCCAGCTGTGTTTCCACCTCCTCCATTCAGACTGGGGATCTCATCCATCTGAAAATTAATGCAGCAAAGCAAACAGCAAGTGTTGGGCATAGCATGCAGGTTCAGTGTTAAACTGCTCTTTTGGATGGCAAACTTGATTTTTTTCATGTTTGAAGTTGCTATGTCTGAAGGAACTGGATGTCATGTCTTGTCATGGGCTGGGAGTGAGGGTCAAGAACACTTGAAGGCTCCTAAGTTTTGTCCATAAAATCCTGTGTTTTGAAGCTGCCTCCTGTATTTCCTATTGCAGCTCCAGTATAGCTTTACAAAAGAGTGTGAATACCCTCAAGAAAAGTGCTTGTGCTCTTTGAATATCTCAGAACAGTTAGCTCGAAAAGAAGTAATAAACCCCAAGACTTCCCATAGACAATGCATTTGAAGGAGGCAGTCTAAAAATCTAGGATGGTTCAGTGCCCCTGGCAAAAACCCTCAAAATTTACACTGATGCAATGCCATCCCCCCTTGGCATGCCGTTTGCGGCCCCAGTGTTCCTAGAACTGTAGGCTTTATGATTTTCCAAACCCTAACCTTTCTTGAAACCCATGGTAATTAGTTGCTTTTGGCTTTTCTCTTTCTGCCACACCTGTATCTTGGTTTTTATCTTTTATACTCCCTTAATTAAACTGTCACTGGTTCACCTTGTGTTAATAATACTCATTTTTGTCTTATGTGAAATATTCATAGAATTACAGAATCATAAAATCACAGAATGGTTCAGGTTGGAAGAGACCTCTAAGATCGTTGAGTCTGACCATTACTCCAACACTGCCATGTTCAGTAAACCAGGTCCCCAAGTGCCACATCCACATTTTCTTTAAAGATTTCAGGGGTGATAATTCCATGTGTTCCCTGGATAGCTTGTTTCAATGCTTGACAACCTTTTGGGAAAAAACTTTTTCCTAATATCCAGTCTAAACCTCCCCTGGTGCAACTGGAGACCATTCTCTCTTGTCTGATTGCTTGTTACCTGGTAGAAGGGGCTGACCCTCAAGTGGCTATAATCTCCTTTCAGGGGGTTGTAGAGAGCAAGAATGTCTCCCCTGAGCCTCCTTTCCTCCAGGCTAAACAATCCCAGTTCTGTTAGCTGCTTCTCACAGGATTTCTGCTCTAGATTCTTTCCCAGTTCTGTTGCCCTTCTCTGGACACCCTTCAGCACCTCCATGTCTTTCTTTTAGATACGGGCCCGAAACTGAACATGGGTTTTAAGGTGTGGCCTCATCAGTGCTGAGTACAGGGTGATAATCACTGCCCTGGTCCTGCTGGCCACACTATTTCTGATACAGGCCAGGATGCCTTTGGCCACCTGGGCGCACACTGCCTTATCTTCAGCCAGCTGTTCACCAGCACCCCCAGGTCCTTTTCTGCTGGGTGGTTTTCCAGCCACTCTGCCCCAGCCTGTAGTGCTGCATAGTGCCCCTCATCCAAATCATCAATAAAGATATTAAACAGGAATGGCTGTGCTGCTGAGCCCTGGGGAACACCAGTAGTGATCAGCCATGGGCTGGATTTAACTCCATTCACCACCACTCTCTGGGTCTGGGAAAAGAGTTTTTCATCAGTTTTATCCAGCCAGATTTTATTCAGTGAACAGTGCATCCATCCAAGCCATGAACAGCCATTATCTCCAGGGGAATGCTATGGGAGACAGAGCCAAAGGCTCAAGGAAGTCCAGGTACACATCATCCATAGCCTTTCCCTATTCACTAAGCAGTACTCCTCACAGTCATAGAAGATCAGATTGGTCAAGCAGGAGCTGCCTTTCACAAACCCGTAGTGGCTGGGCCTGACCCCCAGGTTGTCCTGGACCTGCTACGTGGTGGCCCTCAAGATGGTCTGTTCTGTGACCCTCCGTTGTGCCCAGTTCAGGCTGCCAGGCCTGTAGTTTCCTGGATACTCCTTCGGTACTTCTTGTAGGTGGGCGTCACATTTGATAACCTCCGGTCATCTGAGACCTTCCTGATTAACTAGGACTGTTGGCCAGTGATGGAAAGGCTCAGTGAGCCACCAGCTCCCTCAGTACCCTGGGGTGAACCCCATCCATTCCAATGCAACCTTGTGGGTTTCTTAAGTGTTGCAGCAGGTCTCTGACCATTTCCCCTTGGATTATGTGGTCTTCATTCTGCTCCCCATCTCTGTCTTCCAGTTTAGAGGTCTGGATGCCCTGAGGATAACTAGTCTTTACTACTAAAGACTGAGGCAAAGAAGGTATTAAGTATATCAGTTTGTTCCTCATCCTGTTACATTGTTTCCCCTTGAACAGAATAAATGAGATACACCTTAGTCCTCCTTTTGTTGACAGTGTATTTTTAAAAAGTTTTTTTTTTCTTTTTGTCATATTTTACTGACTTAATAGAT
The DNA here is from genome assembly GCF_029207755.1 of Chamaea fasciata. Lineage (NCBI taxonomy): Eukaryota > Metazoa > Chordata > Aves > Passeriformes > Sylviidae > Chamaea > Chamaea fasciata. Next base: position 38,719,140 of record NW_027094086.1, on the reverse strand, counting down.
TTCATTCTAGTTAGGCTTTGGCCTTTCAAATTCTTTTTCCTGCATAGTTTCATGATATCCTTGTAGTCTTCCTGAGTGGCCTGCCCTTTATTCCAATAGTGATAAAAATGTTTATGTCTCAGTGTTTTCTAATATAGTCCCGATTAAAATACTTAATTTTCAAAGATGGACTTTTAATAATAATTTTGTATTACTTTATTTAGAAAAAAAAATATAATATTACTAGTGAGATTTAAGGACTATCCAGAAAGACATAACTGAAACAATAATTGGTGTTTTGTCCTTTTGGTACTTTTTCTGTTAGACTAGGCAGATGAAAAGGACCAGTGGGAAGAAAGGACAATATTAGGTGAAGAGTTATGAGTGTAAAGTAGCACTGTGTTCTGTTCTCAAGTATTTATGGGAAACCTTTTGTCTGTGGTTACGATTAGAATTTCAAAAAACATTTTATTTAGTCATTCCGAAGTAACATCCACTCTGTTAAAAATGCCATCCTTTTGCTTGTATTAAATTGTTATGCATGTGTATTAGAATGCTGTTCTTTTGGTTTTTTTAGTAGTTTTGTGAAGGCAATACCTTGATCTCCATTTCTGAAAGAAAGCCATGCACCATCTGCATGTATCTTCATGTCAATTAAATATATGTAAACAGCGGGGTTCTTGTTTGTCTTTTCTTTGCTTCAGAAAGCATCAAACTCTGGGCTGCCTTCCTTTGTCATTTTTTTAAGTGCGAACACCTTGTTCCATGATAATTTTGAAAATAGTAGACTAAGGGTAGGAGCAGCACAAAATCAGGATCTCATTCCCCACAGAACCAAATAATGTGCTGTCGGACAGGAGGCAATGTTCTCATGCTCATGAAAAAAGCATATTTTTGCATTCAAATAAAATGCTCTGTTAAGCAGAGATGTTCTGTTAACAGTGTGCAGCAATAGCGTCTGTCAAGTGGATGTTTTTCCCAAATACCTTTAGATGTTAATCATAAAATTGCTCCAAAATAACTATATTTTATTTGAACATTGCAGATTGGCATTTTATCTTTACATGTAATTATGACCCTCACATAATATTCTAGACCAGTAATATGGATTTCTATTATTAATATTCTCCTGAGCCATAAGAGTAACAATAATTTTTGAAAGAGACTAAAATTTGATGCCTTAAATAATTTTTTTTGGTTAGCCAAAGAAAATACTGTTGATTGATATGTGTATTTTAACAGTAAAGAGCTTGAAAAGTCTATTTTAAATTGTTTTTGTCCTCATAAAAATGTATTCCATATTTTTCTATTGTCCTAGTTATTTTCTGCAGTTGGCCCATGTTAATCTGACTTTTACTCCTAAGAATAATTGTGAACAAAATTTTGCCAGTTTTCTCTTGATGACAGTGTTTCTCTGGAATAAAATGTCTTCCAAGACACTTAGACTCAAGCACATTGCATCCAATGTTGGATTGAACCAACAGTCAGGATTTTCCTTCCAAATCCCACCTCTTTCCTCCTGTTTTTCTGCAAGTGAATGAGCAAGACACTTTGATGAGAGTAAAAATCTTTATGTGAACACCTCTGTTAAAACTCTTTGCATCTTATGCTAATACTTTCTTCAGTGTGTAATCTCAGGATAACCATGAACATGTTTAATTCAGAATTCCAATTTTAAAATGTTGCCAGTTCACTATGAAGGCCTCTTGTTATTGCTCTTCAATCACAGTGTGCAAATGTTGAGTTTTGAAGCGAGTTAACAGCCAGGGAAGCATGAAATGTGTGTTGTAGTTTCAGAAGGAGAGAGACTAGTTTTCATGAAGCTGATGCGGCCCACATTCCTATACAAGTTTGCTGTGGTTGGTTAGCACATACTGGGCAAATCTCCAGCCAGCCAGATTCTTGCATTAACATCGGAGACAAGGAGTGTTGTTGAAAGTCATACAGAAGTGTTAGGGTGTGTTAGAAGTGAGTACACCCAATTTTGTGGGTCCAGGCTCTAGATGTAGCTGGAAAATCTGAACAAGAAGAAGAGGGAGACAGATGGACACTGCTGTTCAGATATTAGAAGTGCATTGTGCACCATATTCACGTTTGCAAAAGAGCCTATCAGCCTGGAATCAATATGTGTTTTGGGGTGGGTTTTTTTTGCCTATCATGTACATTAGACCAGTGCCACTCACAGACCCTGTTCAGATTTCTTCCTTGCGACTTGCAAATAGGGGCTGCAGAACTGGGCTCTCAATACATACCTTGCAACATAACCTTGAACATTTAGATAGTAATGACAAAGAGGGAAAAAGCTGTTTTTAAAGAAGGACACTAAAGGAACAGTTAGTTAAAATAGGTCATGTTAGTCTTTCATTTAACTTTATCAGTGCCTTTCCACACTGTAAGAGACAACCTTATAAGATGACCCAGCAGTATCAGAAGGAAATGGAGTTTATGCTTGGTCTCTAATCTTTGCTTAAGCACAAAATCTTTGGAGATATATGGATATGAATGCTGTCTTCCAAACAATTCAAATAGTACCTTGCTGAACATGGCTGTAGTCCTACTGCTGTACAATCTCCCATAGAGTTTATGTTTCTTCCTCTGTAGTCTAAGTAATATATTATTTCCAGGAACTTTTGATTTCTTGCTGATGCATTTTAAGACATTTCATGAAGTTGCAGGTTACCTTCTTATTGTTGGTCTAAAACTCTTAGGTCGCAAACATAACAGTCTGCCAAAGTACTGGTGCATCTGGTGCTGTATTTCTGCTATGATTGCTGTCCTGATCACAGCAATAGTGTTCCAACCCTTTGTGGGCTGATTGCTCCCAGAGCTGTGGCTCTGTAGTGCACAGCACTAAAAAAACTGACATTCCATACCCCAAAAGGCGAATAGAAGGTTAAACTGAGATGTCATCATGGTATTAATTTCCCAGGGAGGAAATAGTGAATTTAGTAGAATCAGACTGTCTGCTGTTGCTAAGATACTGGCATATGAACAAAACTTCGTGGTCAAAAAAATAAGGCTAACACATGTGAAAGAATCAGCCCTAGGCTCTCAACCTCTTCCCACAGTAGAAAGCTATTATCCATCAACACAGTCACCAGAGGGCTACATGCAGCCTTAACAACCACTTTAACATACTGGTGATGGATCTCAACAGAGGTGAATTTGTCCAGAAAGTGTTTGAAGTGAATGTCCATGTGTAAAATTGTCACACTACAATTTTGCCTGAGCCAAAACTGGTTTAGCTGGTGCTCCAGGGATATCTCTCTCTCTCTATGTTTGTATATATGTATGTATTACACAGACAATCATTGATGCTTCCATGTGTTGATATTTTAGATTTGTTCCACAGGGCAGGCAAGAGATCCTGGGGCAAGCCAGAGTCCAAAGTACTGACTGAAAAGCCTTTATCTTGTACCATTCATAATTCTCCAAGATTCTTAATAATTAAAATCTTGTAGTTATAAGACTACAAACAACACAGTTTATCAAAGAAAGATTCAATAATCTGTGAAGTGAGAAACCCTACTAAGATGTCTCTGCAATACAAGCAAAGATAATAATGGATCTTGTTCAAGCAAACACATGATTAAACCTGACAGTGCACATTAAATATTTGATGTGGCCAACAGTCAATACTAATGGAAGCCCTTAGAGGAAATATCCTGTGAAGCATCTCATAGGTGAGGTGGATTGGAAACAGATGGATACATTAACAATTGGGTACTGTGGTGAATTCTAAAACCCTCTACAAGCGGCAGAAGCTTTAGCAAAAGAAAAAAAAGAATCATAGTGTGTGAGTTAGCAGGACTTCAGCTAAAGACAGTCACTAAAATGACTGAAGAGGTAAATGGTTTTGTTTTGGGGTTTTTTTGTTACCATTGTTCAATCAAGTTGCTTCTTTCCTCATGCAACTTATCTGTTGCATGTTGTTGCTAATGGTGTGTGTAAGAGCTCTGTTTAATGGACAATTGAATTGCCAGAGAAATCCAGTTATAGAAATAAGTCTGTGTTGAATAACTGGAGGTCATGCCAGAAAATAAACTTAAGAAAAAGAAGATGAAACATTCTAACATTCTTTGAAATACAGTCTGAGCATTCTATCATTCTGTGAAAGAAAGTCTGAACATTCTAATATTCTGTAAATGAGCATTGTGTGGTACATTTGACACACCTGAAAGACTACTGATAGGACAAGAGGTAATGGACACAAACTAGAACACACAATATTCCAGCTGCACACAAGAAAACAATTTTTTTTTACTGCAAGGATGGTCAGATTCTGGCAGAGGTTACCCAAAGGACTGATTGAGTCTCCATGTTGCATATGGAGTATACATTTAATGAAATCTGGATGACAGTATATTATCAGTGAGAGAGATCATAAGTTATATCCATGAGGGGATATTATTTTTTCTGTTTTGTTATTGCTGATAATTCTAACTATTGGTGACGTGTCATTGAAACACAGATGTCTCTCCTCATATCCCTTGCCGTGGGCACCTTGTAAATTTAGCATCATTCTGGAGTGTTACTTAGGTAATATTGCCATCTGGACATTTTGGAGAGGCTTACTTCTGGGAAAAGTTATTCACTCCTGAGAAAACAATTCATCAGCTCCACTGAGATGAAGGAAGCTCCTAGCTCTTGAGCCCTTGTCTAGAAATATTTTTTTATTTAAACTGGTTATTTGTTGGACTTTTTTTAGATGGTAATGAAATTATGTGATCCCAGGGTTGATGGTCATTCAACCACCTTAAAATCATCTCTTTAGACCTGCATTTTAGTAGTGTTTAAATCATACTTAGCAGACTGTTCAGCTCCTTGGAGTCACTAGGTTTTTCCTGTTTTCAGAATAAATAAAATGATGTGGGAATAACATTTGTATTGTGCACTTTTCAATGATTATTTAGAATTAAATAATGCTTATGTTCCAAATTATCCTGGCAAATATCTGGAATAATTTCTTTGGGGCTAATGAAATTAAAGTACTAGAAAACAAAATGTAAGTGATATTAGAATCTAATACAGGAAGTATTTAGAAAATATTTAGAATTATTGGAATAATTAATCACAATAAAAAGGAATCAAGTGTAAGTTTTCTTTCACTGTTACTAAAATGGTGTTTAAATCAACATTAGCTACAGTTATAAAAATAACCCCATTCTGGATGAGTGGTTGTACTGCTTACAAGCTGTTTCAGAGGAAGCCATTATAAATAAATTCATTTGAAAGTAACTTGTTTCCACGTTCTAGTTCCATCTTCCCCTTTTAATTGTGTTAGTTAAGATTCTCCAAGAAATTAAAATGTGATGTTAAAGTGAGGACTAGCAGTGCTTGCTAGAATATATTTTATTCCCTATTACACTGCCTTAAACCTAGAATAATTATAGCAGTGAAATACTTGAGATTTATGCCACCTTCACTCAGAGTACACTCTGAATTTAGAAAGTGTGATTTTGATGTGATGTAAAACTTTCTCATTTGTGTTAGGAGATGCTGATGTGTCCCATGCAGACAAAGCCCGACTCTGGCAGAACTATGCTATTACAGAAAGTCGTTTCTGTTTAATGTGTTTTTGAGACTTAGCACAGTCTTGTTGAAGTATTTTCTACTTAGAGACTCTCAAACTGCTGCAATTCTTAATGTGTGTGGTTCATTCAAGTCTCTAATTTTTGTCTTTCCAAAGCAACTGGGAAGCAGATCATTATGAGGGGTGGTCACATGTTCTAAGGGGAATTTTTTTGGGACAAGACTCTGCCAGCACTGTCCCTAATGGCAGATGAAAATTGTGGTGAAAGAGCTGAAGGATGAGAAAACCACACACAAGAGCATAGTGGCATCTGGGTAGGTATTATAAAGGGAATGGGAAGAACTGGAATGAAAGCTGCTATTTGGTTATGTTGCTTGAAAGCATCATGACTGATTGCAGCTGTAAGGAGTGCTTTTCTTTGGTATTTTTCACACATCTCCCCAATTGCCTATCATTAATCCATGGGCTGGCCCTGCTTTGTGAGAATGGAAGACTGTTTCAGGGACAAATGGCACTTATTTTCTTCATCCTAATGCTGAGCATTTTGGGCATAGCAGGAGACAGGGCTGAGAGCTTCATATATTACTGGGGAAATTAAGCATTTTATAACAGGCAAGAACCTTGCACTCAGTTTTCCAGGAAGTGTGGCAGTGGATTTTTTTTAAAATGCAGGAACATGCCTGTATTCACCCTGCTGCCGGATTTCAAGCACCTCCTGATGCATCTTAGGTTTTGAAGAGCTGTGCAGAACCCATATACATTTTTCAAGGTGAGACAGTTTGTATGGGATTCATCTCACCTCCCTTTGTAAATCCCAGTAATTAGGCTCTATCATAGTCAGTGGAAGCAGAGTAAAACCACTGGATTGCATTTATCTGGCCGTAAAATAAAGTGAATTGTTCTCTCAAGCAAATTGTTTTTCTGTATTGAACAGACAGGCAACAGAGGACAAGACAAGCTAGCTCTTATATAGCTAATGTCAGTTTAAAAGTACTCTGATCACATTATACCATATCCCTAAGGAAAAATGTACCACTGTCCTGGGTTGAAGTATATTCTATCACCATCTTCATGAACTGTTGAAACCAGGTGAGGCAGTGCTCCCTGCCTCCTCCACTCTGGCTTATCTTCTGTTAATGGGCCATCAGCACCTTTGCTACACAGCTCACAGATAACCCCCTCCTGGACTACCTCCTGTTAATGGGCCCATCAGGCCTTATCACATGACTCACCATCCCATTGTGGGATGCTCCGCCCAGAGGGAGAAACCAAGCATTCCAGCCTGGATATAAGCTGAGACTCTGAACACCAGAGTGGCGCTTACCCACTGGATTCCCAGAGGACTCGAGCTACCAGACCTTTCTACAGGATCACTGCTTCAGGAAGACCACCTCATCTGGACTGCTTCCATCACTACGCTCAGGTTGTATTCTGACTCTGTCAGTGGTCTTTTGTATTATTGCATCGATTTTATTTTACTTTCTTTCCTTTTTTTTTTTTTCCTATTAAATTGTATCTCTGACTTGGACCCTCTCATTTGTTTTGCCTTCAAACTACTACAACCACCCACTGCCTCAATATCTTTCCTTCACAATATTAAGCACAAAGTATTTAAGCTGTGAGAAATCCTGCATCAGCCAGAACTTTGAAGTAAAGCTGCACCACCTCTTCTATGAAGGAGCTGGCCAAAGGATTCTTAGTCTCCACATGCTGATTTTTAGGACACAAAGTCTAAACTAGAGCAAATGCACTCCCGTTTGCTTGATGAAGCATTCTAAGTGTAAAGATATAAAAATAAATTTTCACTTCCTCAGTAGATTTTTGCAAATGGGGTCCATTTCCTTCAGTTTTGCATTCTCTTTGGTACACCTCTAACCCCCAGAGAGCAAAGCTACATTAAACTCAGGCTAATCTGGACTAACGTGATTGGAAATGCTGGAAGCCCTTTCTCCCATGAAGGCCACTGCTGAAGTGCCAGCCCGTGGCCATGCCCCTGACCCCGGCCTCCCCTCTTGCTGCCTTGCTTGCAGCAGACCTGCACCCCTGCCCACCACCTGTGCCTGCTGGCTGCCCCACAGCCCGAGGCAGAGACAGCACAGCAGCAAACAAGCATCATTTGCATCCCAGATGAGAATGAGTAAGACTTCTTGAGATAGCTAGCACACATACCTGAGAATATTTTCCTATTGATGTGTTCACTTACATGCTGTCTAGAAGATGTTTTTGACTTGTGTCTAGGGGTCTATTATGTTTGGTGGCTGTGGAAAACAACACTATACTTGGCTTCAATATATCTTACTTCCTGAGTTCAGCAGAGAAACCAAGGCCACAAGGGTTTTCCTCACAAAGTCTGTCAATATTAAAAACAGAATACTCAGTTCAAATGGTGTAGCAAACTTATTTATTTGTTTTTTAGGTGCTGGGGTTCTGATTAAATAGCATATATGTATCCTTTTTATCTATGGCTATTGAAATATGAATAATTCTTTTATTCATTCTCAGATCAATATTTTCCTTGCTTGAAGACAAGGAGAACCTGCATAGATAAAGTTCATGCAAAGAGAATTAAAGAAACAGAGTTTATGATTGCTGTAAAATCATGTTGTCCTCATTATTCACTGTTATATTTTCTGTCCTATTGTGTGTGAAACCTCTATCTCCCTGCAGAGGGAGTTCATAGTGTGAAAACAGGGAGCTCATGTTTAGCAACTGAAAAAAGAATTGTCAGTAAATAGAACTCAGAAAATCATAAACAGATATTTGAGCATTTAACTGTTAGTAGAATTCCTTTCTGTGCAGAAGTATGTGTATAAACATATACTTCTGTCTGTATGACCTTGTGCCTGAGAGCACAAATAACCTCTCACAGCATGCAGTTATTACAAAAAACTCCTAAAATATGGAATAAATCATCAAATAAATCATAGAATCAGTCACAGAATCATAGAGTCATAGAATGGCTTGTCTTGGAATGGGGTTTCAAGGTTATCCAGTTCCATCTCCCCTTCCACAGGCAGGGACACCTTCCATTAGATTGGGTTGCTCAGAGCCCCACCCAACCTGGCCTTGAAACTGATGTCCCAGGTTTGGGGCATCCACAACTTCTCTAGGCAACCTCTCCAGTGTCTCACCACTCTCACGGTAAAGAATTTTGTCCTAATGTCCGATCTAAGCCTCCACTCATTCAGTTCAAAGATGTTGTATCTTTAATTTAGTTTAAAAAAAAATCTGCAGTTTAAGTGCACATTGTTCTATTCCAACAATGAAACTACTAGAGAGAGTAATGGGTGGATCAAGGCATTTCATATGCTCAAATACCTGTACAGGAAGTAACTTGACACTTAGGAACAAATACAGTAGAAAACACTAGGACAGTCTCCTTCCAGGAATTCCATTTGCCACCACGACAGACATTTTGATCTTCTTGTGAAACCTGATGGAGTTTCTTGAATGGTTCCCAGAGTGCTTTCTAAAGAAGATCACAGCCTTTGAGCTGCTTTGTCTTATGAAAGAAACATATTTCTGAACTGGTTTGTTCTGGGAGGGTATGGTCTCCACCAGCTTGAAGAGGCTGCGCTGCCACACACTGCATACAGCTGGTTGTGGATGAAGTTTCTGATTTCACTCAGTGCTTTATCCATGCAGCTGGAACTCGTGATGGAGTCCTAGTGGTTTTGATAGAGGTAAAACAGGAGGTCCAGCTGCTTCCATCGGGTCCAGCATAAATTGGAGTAAACATCAGCAATCTCAATATGGTTAACAGTATATCAACTTGCAAATTTGAGAGGGAGAAAAAAAAAAAAGTGGGAGTAAAAATTGATGGGGAAACCCCATAACTTCAACTCATGCAGTGTCTTTCTGAATGCAAAAGTGGTTATCAGTTTCACCTTGAAAATAAAAACCTAAACTGTCAGGTTTAGACATACATGTGTATATCTGGCTAGAAGGTTCTGAAAAATTTCTCTCAAAGCTTGGCTTAAACCTACTAAAATTTTTTTCTGACCACAAGAAAAACATAAAAAAACCAAGTTTTAAACGAAGCAGATACTACAAATGAAAAGGCTAATTGACACCCAAAGATGATCAATAGGTGGATGGAAACTTTTCAATTAAGTCTTCTGGTGAGAATAGGCTTAGGCAACTCACCAGGGTCGTACCCTCTCTTTGAGCTGCATTGGCCCCAGCTGCACAGTAACACATGCCAGGGAAGAGGCCTAAGGCCTCAGGGCTCCTAACAGGATGAGAATGGAAGCAATAAAACATGGAGCCACACATACATTGCATTTGCAAGATAGGAGGATAAGGGAAGAGTCTAATTTTCAGCACCATCCAGCAGATTGACTTCCTCCCTGGGTAACAGGGGCAACACAACTCTCTGCTCTTTACCAGAAAACATGGGAGGCTGCAGAGCAGCAGCTTGCTTCTCAGTTTTAGGGAGTTACTTGATCACCATTTAATCATCTGAGGTGGTTGCCAAATTCCCTTTGAGGAACTAAATTAGGGACTATTTAGGGAGTTTTGTCCCTGAGTATCGCTTTTATTAAAGCAATATACATGACTAATTACAAAGTAATAAAAGCTGGAACTGACATTTATGAAAAAGCTGAAAAATAATCATCTTTCAGTGTTTCTTTTGACACAGTAAGTCCTGGGTAAGCAAATGTAAAATGAGCTTATGTCATCCTGGATAAAAGCATTTAGTGCATTAATGTTGATTATCATGTGTTCTTTTGCCTCAAGCTTTCCTGTTTGCACTGCATTTTTGCAGAAATCCCCTGTACATGTTTGTTAGCTGGGCAATGCTGAGAGCTGCAGGCTGGGAATCAGCCTGAGATAGAGCTCTTCTCTGATGAATGGACTTTTGTAAGCATCTGCTTTCTGCATTGATGTCCCACAGAATGTCAAGGCAAGGTGACACAACAGCTTTGCTTTTGCCTTTGAGCCCGTGTCCAGGACCTAGACTGAACAGGTCGACATTTCTGCTCTTGAGGCAAAGTGGAAGCCTTCCTATAAAGGCATATCAGGGCCGTTTTGGAGGCACGGAGATTAATAACACTATTACTACCATTTCTGCTGCTGTCTAGAAAAAAATGTCTCAGGGCCCCTCCACGATGACATCTATCCCAGTTTGTATCCAGAGTAGTCCAAAACTGGTTTGATTATTGAAAGAGAAAATAGATATGAAGAGGGAGACTGAAAGCAGTTGGCACTGGAAATGGAGAGGCAGCCCACGGGCACTGCACTGCTGTACCAGTGTTGGACACTCGTGTCATGGGGCTCAGCCTTATGGGGCTACCAAGGGCTTGCTCAGGGCTTTAGCAAGTTGCAGTCCAGGTTTCATTCTTAATGCTTCTACCTTAACAAAGGCTGCATCTGCTTGAAGCAACTGCAGTGTCACTCAGCCTGGAATGAAAGTGCAGGACTCAGAGACAGAATGAGTCTGAGCCTAACTGGGAAAATTGAGACTAAGATGGGAAGATTAAAAGGTAGGGCCAGGAATGTATAGGATGAGAAGTCTAATGCAGAGGAGAACAGACCAAAATGAGCAGTGAAGAGATGCTCTCTGCCTTGGTGTGATGCAGTAAATGTGCTATACATGCTGAGCAATGCAGAAAACATGAAGTAATTCCTCTGTCAGTGATCATTGCTCATCCAAGGCACAGAGTGCACTCGTACCCTATGAAAAGAGATGTATGTGAGCATGTAATGAGAAAATGTCATAAAAAGTGCACAGAAAGAGGCTTCAGGAAATCTGCACAGGGAATCTTAATCAGCCTTTCTTGACTTTGAAGCAGAGCTGCCATGTACTCTATTCATTGTCACGTTCTTTTTTTTTTTTTTTTTTTTTTTTTTTTTTTTTTTTTTTTTTGTCCATTAAGAGCTCCTGTAGATTTTCAAGTGAAAATATACTGGGTGTTTTTGAATGCAAGTGAAAAAACCTGTGTCAGGAAGGATTTCTACATCTTTCACAGCACAGCATGGGAAAATAGCTGTACAAGCTTTTTGTGTCATTTATTCCTGGAAGAGTTCCATATTGGTACCCACTAGAGGCAGAAGGTCAGAAAAAGTGGCTTATTGAATGGTAATAATGTAAGGAAATTTACTTGGTGAATAAAAGCCTAATTGCCTAGAAGTTGAAACCTTTTTCCTCTAATGGCTTGTTGGAGAGCTTTTTGTGCTTTTTGGAGGGAGGGAGGTGAATTCTTTATCTCTTCACCTCCTAAAACATATTGTAGTAGTAGACAGGATAGCATCTGCCTTTCTTGTATGACTTTTTTTTCTTAACATCTTAAATTAAATCTGCTGATCAATAACTCACTGAGTTCAATAGATACATTTGATCTTTATCCTTTGGCTGAGGTGCTAAATGCAAACCCCTCTTACTGATATAAGCACAATGAATTCAGGTAATCTGCTATCTACTCTCAATCTATGTGAGAGTAAAGCCTGATCTATTATTACACATAACATCAGCAGGATGAAGAGATGTGACCTTTAAATGAAAAATGAGACTCTTTGAATGTTTTTCAAGAGATTTTAGAAAAGTGCAATACATATAATAAAAATAGGGGATTTCCCCCTGCGTTTCTAAAACTTTCATGACAGGCAATGTCATATAAAACTTCTGGCCTTTATCCCCAAATATTGTCTATGTGAGAATTCAGCACAATCTGTTGACATAAGAAAGTCAATAAAACATGGCCTTACAACTCATTACATTGCTAGTTTGCTTTCCAGAGTTTTGGAAAAGACCCTCCCCAGAAGACCCTCACTAGAAGACAGAATGGAAGATAGGGAAGATAGGGTGAGGTAGCTTGAACAGTTGCAATGCTCAATGAATACATCAGATTGTTATGAGATAACAAATGTGTATTTTGTCTTCTTAAAAAGTGTCTGTGGACTTACTAACTTCAAGTCCTTTCAAGGTCTTATCTTCTCCAGAAGGACAGGTATCAATGAAAACACAGGCTGTTAAGGAACAGAGATCAGAGATTCTGCATTGAGATAGCCTCCGATAATCCATCTGGAGGATTGTATCCCATAAATTCCCCCTTTTCACTGTTTTCCTGAAGATCCTGCTGGCCTTTATATCCCCATCCAGTTCTCTCATGGTTTCCCATGCCAAAATTCCAGTAGTCACTGTATCACTTTTCTTCTAAGATTTCTTGAGAGCTAATTTCTTCTGTGATACCTGCTAAGCAAACAACACTGCTGAGCTGCTGCTGGTGGTTCATGGGGTATAGAAGCATGGTCATCTTGGTTTGTAGCTCTGTAATCAACTGACTTTTCAGTTTCACAAATTAAATTATTAAAAATAAATTTAAAAAAAAAAGAAAAAAGAAACCATGGCTTTCTAAGTGTTCTGAACAAAGACAAAACAAAACTCAGTTTCTGTCTGAAAAAGGATTTTCAGGTAATTCCAGGAGGACAATGATAAAAGAGGCTTGTGTTCCCTGAAATTACCTTGATCTCTAAGAAAAAAAAATATATAAATGAAGTATTTCGGAGTGAAAAACCATGGGAAAAATGTAAAATGACACACTGGCACATTTTAACTTGTTTTGAAGTTGTATTTCAGTTCTAGGAGGTCAAGCCAATCTGATGAACTCAAAATACAAGTGTTCAAAATCAGTCTTCCCATATACTTTCCAATGTGAAAAGTGGTCTATGGAAAATTTGAGTCAGCTGGAGTTCATTGGTGCATTTTCTGTTATCCATCATTTATCTCGTGTTTCTATTGTCATCTCTTTGAAGCAGAGCTCTCTATACATGGTTAGATAGCAGGCAGAAAGATGGGGTATTGTTCTCTTACTGGGGCTTGTGTGCCTACCTAAAAAGAAAACAAAGGGCTGGGATTTCCAACTCAGTGTTAGAAATGCCCTATTTATAGTCCTAATTTTTACCCTGTGTTCATTTTAGCTTGCTAAGGCAGTACAATTTCCCATGCTGCCTTACTGAATTTGTCATTGCTCCCAGCCAGCCCCAAGTGAGAGGCAACAGTTCTTCCTTCCAGTCATATCACTGCATAAATTTCCAAGCATCCAAAAATAATCTCTGGTCACCAGAATTTTGCACCTATGCCACCAGGGGAAGCAAGAAGCCAAGAAACACACAAGAATACAAACAGCATGGACAGTGATCACTTCAGCAAGGTTCATTCAAAGGCACTCAATTTACTTATTGCAGTAACAATCTTTTCCTTCTCCTATAATAATTATCAGACTCGCTCCTACCTCCTCTTGTATGCCTGATTATTCTGATCCTGTACATCTCCTTGCCCATCTGGAGGTGGATTGCCAGAGTCCCAGTTATCCTTCACTTTGTGCAGTCATTTACAATGTTGATACATGTCCCTGAGCTCTGCTCAGATATAATGGTACAAACGCAGTAGACAAGGGCGGATTGCATTTCACATCTGTTGTCCAGATGTCTTGCAATTCTCATTGCCCCTTAGGAGAGACTAAGGTCAGATGTGATAAAGACATCCATGGCTTTGCCTGTAGTGCTGGTGAGGAAACCCCACCTCATTTGTCACACATGAAATTCCCTGCCCAATTTCCGTGCTCATGGTGTGCTGGCAGCGAGTGTCCTTTGCTCAGTGGTGGTGAAGGGCTGCTACTCACACAGGGTGATAAAGTCATGTGTGCCTGGGACCTTGACTGGGCTGCTCACAGATTGTGTACATGCAAAAACTACTCCAGTTTTGCTAGCCTTTGGCTTAGAACACACCTCTGTACTCATCTTGTGTAGAAGACTGTCTCAAGGTAAACAGTCTCAAGATATGCTTGGTCCTGTGGAAAAAAGGCCAGGGAGACGTGCTACTAATGCTACATCTCTACCTTCCAGTTCCTTCACTATTGAAAACATTTCCAATGAGAGACAAACTGGTGAAAAGATAAATTGTTGTACCTATGGGTGTCCCAGAAGGGTTGTTTTTTTGTTTATTTGTTTTTCCTCTATAAAAACCCCTCTGCTCTGTTTTGCATGTGTAATTACATATTTTTCAAAGCAGGAACTGCAACACGGCTTTCCCATTTCCACCCAGCAGAAGTCACCCTCTCCTCATTTTTTTTCCTCTGGGGACAATTAATATTTAATGAAGTGTATGCAAGAGCAGAGCTCCAAAAGAAGAAATTAAGAGAAACCTGTTTCATATGGTCTAAACTGCTGACAAAATTACTTTTGTGAGAGGTGGATAAGCCAAGTTCATGTTCCAGTTCTGAGTCACACGGAGGGAATTTGAATGGTTGGAAGAAGAACAGAGTGACTGCAGGAGATTGTATATTAACAGGTAAATTTCAGACGTTGTGTCGAAGTATGTTTTGATTACTAAAGCCTTTCTTAGTAGTGATTAATGACAACTTTTCAGGAAAAAGAAAGATAAAACTGAAAAATAATAGGATTTTTGTGGTGGATAAAAAGTAAAAACCCGGTGTTTAAAAGAACTTTTTTTCTTCTTTCAAGGTTAGTGTGACATTGGCTACTTCAGGAACTGAAATTTCAGAAAATAAATCAACATATTGGAAGTGGGAGGTAGAAGAATGATTTTCTGCTTCAGAATCCCCTAGGGAATATTTGAGTTCAAATTGCTTCAGTCAAAATGCAAGGTAACTGATATTTAATTAAGTGTAAAATCCATATGACAAATAATCTTCCAAGTCGGATCTGGAAAGGCCAGTTATCCCAATCAAAATAAAACACGTAGGTGTGCAGGACTTTGAGAATGGTATTAGCTCAGGGCAATTCAAAATTCTTAATTTGATTCTTGTCAAGAAAATTACAAATGTGCAATTTTTAAAGAAGTTGAAAAGAATGAGGTAGTGGTCAAAGTTTAATTAGAAATTATGTACCTGCTCAGTTTTTTTGTGACGATAACCAAAATGTTGTAGACTAGCGAGAAAAAAAAAAAAAAAAAGAACAAAAAAGAACTGAGAAACTTCAGAAAATTTGACAGAAGTAGAATGGCTTTACTGAATACATACGTTTAATTTCAGTCCTAGCCAGAGATTCCATCACTCATCCTGGAGTGAATCAGTGTGTCCAGCACAAAGGAAGCAAACCCAAGGGGAGGGAGATGTTAGGAGTCATCCCCACACCTGTATTGGAGAACATATGCTGTTGCTGCATTAGCAGTGCTATTCCATGGAAGTAACAGTCAACCCTTTCTTAAAAAGAACTGGTTTTGAGTTTGAATTTATGTCCTGGTTTTGCCTGGAACAGAGTTAATTTTCTTCTTAGCAGCTGACACAGTGCTTTATTTTTTGGGTTTAGTATGAGAATAAAGTTGATAAGATACTCATGTTTTGGCTGTTTGTAAGTGGTGGTCATCCTAAGACAAGAAATTTTCAATGTGTCGTGATTTGTTGATGAAGAGTTGCACAAGAATCCAGGAGGGAGCATGGCCAGGATAGTTAACTTGATTTGGCCAAACGTGTATCCCATACCACAGAAGGTCATGCTCAGTGTTTAAACTGGGAATTACCTGGAGGGTGGATGATCACTGTTAAGGGATTGTCTGGCCATAGATCAGTCGGTGGTGAGCAACTGTGTTTGGCACCCCTTGTTTCTCTTCTGCTACTTTCATCCTCTCTTTATCCTTTCTATTATTGTGCTGTACTATTATCATTATTATTATGAGCATATTTATTATCATTATATTTCGTTTCAATTATTGAATTTGCCTTGTCTCAGCCTGCGAGGTTTATCTTTTCTTTCTGATTCTCCACCCCACCGTCGTCAGGGGTGGGAGACAGTGGGGGAGCAGCTGTGTGGTACTTTGTTGCTGGCTGGGATTAAATCATAAAAACCTATGACCAAACAAATGAAGTAACTTTGGCAATTTTTCTTTTGTTCTGGGATTTTACCCTTTAATAATGATGGGAACACAATAATCATAACAATGATGACAATGGGTGCCCAGGAAGGAGGTGGAACAGGACAAGCTCATGTGACTTTTTACCTGCTGCTCTTCCTGCAGCAGAGCTTTTTGAGCTCAGGGAATTTCCTGGGAATTCCAGGATTGTTCTATTTAATAACTGGCAGTGTTTCTCTTTAAAGTTGTGTCCAGGCTCTACTTATATCCACAGAAACCTCTTCCCTTTAGGGGTCCCACAGGCTTGCTACACACTGATGGACAAATATCTTTGGATAATTTCAAACCTGGTTTTCACTAGTTTACTTTAAAGCCTGTAAAAATTATACCTGGTCTTTGCCCTCTGGCAAGAAATTTTGGGGGAAGGGGTGGCCACAAAAATAGGGAGGCCTGGCTTTTGTTTGTAATGTTTTCCTTTTTTTTCATCCAGAATTAATTTCTACCACAATGATTCTTTCACTCTGACTAGGGGTTATTTCAGAATACTATGTAATTTTTTGCCATTGGACTTGACCTGAATTCTTCCAAACCTCATTTGACAGAAGAAAAAGGGGCATGCTACATAATTCATTAGATACCAAAGTACATTAAAAATGTATTTAACAAGAACTAATCCCACCAGGAAATCAAATAACAGCTTATTTCCTCAAAGCAGTCTTGAAGGACTAGGCCTGTATTTAAACATTTGAGACTTTCTTTATATCAATTGGGGAAAAAATGTTCATCATGCTGCTTATGCTCAAAAAATCCCCCCAAATAAAACAACGTACAAACCAAAACCAAACAAACCCAAACCAACAAAATAAACACAAAAACAACAAATGAAAAAAAATGCCAAAATCCTGTGAACAAGTTCAGCTGAGCAGTAGGAACTTAATGAACTCAAATAAACAGTTCTGTGCTCAAACTCAGAATACATGTACCTTCAGGCAGCGATCTTAAAAACTAGTTTGTTGAATTATTTAGTGAACATGGCAGATCCTGGATAAAACCTTTTTCATCTGCTCAGCTCCAGATAAACGGCATGTATGGGTAACCTGTGCTTGGAGGTGAGGGCTTGTCCTCCCTCCCCTAGGAAGAGGCCATACAGAGAAGTGGGTGATGTGGCAATTGCCCTGGTACTTGTGGTTGAAGGGTAGGTTGAAGGGTGAGCACAGAGGGCTTACTTTGAGTTCCCACAGTGGAGCAACACTGCCTTATGTCAGTGAAGATATTTATAGCAATTCACTGTGTGCTTTGAGCGAAAATGTCAAGAGATCTCCGGAACCTGCTTTAACATCAGCCAAACATAAACTATTGATCACTGTGCTGTTCAGACCTCTTCCCTTTAACTCTTTGGATTTAACAAAAAAACATGCTGGTATATGAGATCTGGAATGCAGTTACATGGAAGTTTTCAGAGAAAATTTCTTGTTTCTTCTTTCTCTTTTTTTTTAAAAAAAACCCCTTTCATTTCTGTCAAGAAATATCAGCATGAAAGAAATCAAACATCCTGTAGAATTGTGTCAGTTTGTGGATCAGTTCAAGAGAAGCAAGGCAATTTTCCCAGGGAAATTTTCTCTGTTTTCCTTCCTGTCTGACGTGCCCTCCTCCATTCTGTCTAAAAGGCAGATGCCAAGCCCAGAGTCTAGCAGCCATGGCCAAGAACCTCGGGGTATTTTATAATACAATATAATGTCTTCTATAGGTGAGTAGGGAAAGAGGTCAAAAAAGGTAACCTCATCCCTTTTGGACAGACTATGAAATTGTCTTGGATTTTTTCCTATGGTTTTTGAAAATGTTCAGAGGATTTTGACCTATTAATCTCATTTGTTAATGTGTGAAGCTTTTAGGTGGGGGTAAGGGTGTGAGAGTAGTGGAAGCTGGGCACTGAAGAAGGCAGGGGGAGAATGAGGAATGGATTTCTTATAGCCTAGCAATTTGAAATCTTTAATGAATAAATGATTTCTTTCCTCTCCCAAGAACTTGTCGTGCAGAACACAATGCTCTGCAGGAGCAATAGTCTCAGATCAATGGCCTATCTAGGACAATGTACATTTTCAAATCCTAGATTTGAAATCCTAAACCAGATATTTAATTAGAAGGCATTTCCATTTCAATTACCTTCATGCATCCCATCAATACTCCTAACTTTTCATCAATATTTCCTTTTCTACTCAGTCTGAGAAATGCAGGCCTTTACAAAGAGTTATTTTGGCAATTAGGTAACAAAAGGAAATGACTAGAGCTGCGAAAGTGTTTAACCCTTACTCTTACCCATTAAAAGCAATGGTAGCTGCTATATATTGCAAAATGATGAGACCTCCACTGGTTGCCTGCATAGAAAAGTGCATCATTAACTACCCATCATTAACTACCTATGATTAAGACAGGAGGAGAAATATATTACACAGTGGGGAAAATATTAAAAAGACAGGTGTTTAATGCAAAGCAAAACAAAAAACCTAATAGCTTTCAGTTTTTCCTAGGCCAGTCATTTATTGTCTAGTATAAATTTAAATACAAATTTGAAGTACAAAACCAGATTGCAATATTAAAGAAAACAAAACTAAACAAACCAATAACAAAAAACAACCACCATGGAATAGACTTCTAACTCAAGATAAATTTAAATTTCAATTTTAATACATTTTAATCAGATGAAACTGCAAGTAATCAAAACTGCTTAGTATGAGTAACATTTGGGGGTTTTATTGTTTGCAATATCTATATTAAATGAGATAATACCAAGGAGTCCTTGTTTTTAAGGGATGCATCAGGTGTCGAGCCATTCCTTTCCATGAACAACTTTTCTATAATCAGATTTTCACTGAAATTTGATTTTTGATAGTTTCCTATCAAAAGCTTATTCATTTGGAAGCAGTGTATCACTACTGAGACTAATTGTTCAATGATAGATAAGAGAGCTGAGGATCTTGCTTTGCAGCAGATATATTTCTGAGATCTCTAAAAACCCTTTTTAGTTTGCAGCCAGATGCCACATATCTCTTACCATTTGCAAATCTTCTACGTAGATGAACACAACTGAAACAGCAAAAGTGAAAAAAGTACTGTTTGTGGATTTTTAATTTTTTAAAAAAATTTAATCTGTTTCCATTTAATTTTCCTCATAAAAAGTGTATATTCTTTCCCCAAGCTATAGTTCTGGGTCAAAGAATTGGTGGTTGTAACTCTACATGTCATTTGAAGTTAGCCAAGACTATGACCTGTTGGCTTTTTAAAAAAGTAGAAAGGGGTACCTGTGGATTTGAGATGTGATGGAGAGAACATTAAGAAGATGTGAACTTAGCCTTACACTATAATCGGGCTTGGTCAGACATAAATTTTCAAATGAACTACATTTATTGGTTGTAGTTTCACATTTTAATGTGAACTATATAATGAAGATATATTAATGATTCATTTTATTTAATTATATAATGAAGATTCAAATCACATTAAGCAAATTCCATCTTGGTCCCCATTTCTATTTGGTGAGTCTGCTCCTTCAGGGTCACCTTACTAATAGACTGGAACTTGACTTATGTTTCCAGTCATGCAAATAATTAGTATGACCAGTGGTAATGAAACTATTAGAAGAAAACTAATTACTCTGCAGCAACAGAGCTCCAAATCCTTAGATATATTACTTAGTTTCCTCACTGTTATTCAGCCTTCTTCACTAATTTTGACTGAAAACATGGAATTATTTTCAGCAATGAAGGATAAAATAGGGTGTCAGAAAAATCCTTATTTTCTTTCTCTTGGTCTCAATTTTTGGTTTTTAGCAGGAATCACATATGAAGAGTGATCCCTCAGAATACCCTTAGCCTAGTCATGTTCCTGACCATTCAGTGGTCTATCACATCCTCTTCCAGAAAATAATCTGATTTCTAATGGGTAACCACAACTCTTTCTGGGTCTGAGAAACAAAGTAATTTCTGATATGTTTAATGTGAGAGTCCAGAGAGAATCAGATTCCCAAGACCAACTGCTATAACCCTAGAATAAATTTTAAATACTTCCATCAACATCTACAAGGGATACCAATTTCCACGACCCACCATTTGTACTTTGTGTCCAGAATGGCACTGTACTTTTTTTTCTTATATTTCAGAAGTTTGTTGAGGACTGACCGTGGCTGCCATAAGATAGTCTGGAATACATAAGTTTTGGTTGTGATGAATCCTACTAGAGCAGTTTGGGATCATCCATTGTCTCAGAAAACTTTACAGTGCACATAATGTCTGGGATGCAATGCTTTATGAGTTAAACAGAATCAAAGAAACACAAAATGATTAGGCCCAGAAGAGACTTTTGAAGGTCATCATAGAACCATAGAATGGCTTGGTTTCAAAGGAACCTTCAAGATGATCCACTTCCAAATCCCCTACCTAGGGCAGGGGCACTGTCAACTAGACCAGGTTGCTCAAAGCTCCATCCAACCTGGCCCTGAATCCTTTGAGGGATGAGACATCCACCATGTCTTTGGGGAAACTGTTGCAGTGCCTCACCACCCTCAGAATACAGAATTTTTTCCTAATGTGTGATCTAAACCTACTTTCTTCCAGTTTAAAACCAAATCCCTCGCCCTCTCTTTACATGCCTTTATAAAAAGTCCCTTTCCATCTTTCTTCAAGGCTCCCTTCAGGTACTGAAAGGTCACAATTAGGTCACACTGAAGCCTTCTCTTTTCCAGGCTGAAAAAATCCCAGCTGTCTCAGCCTTTCCTCATGGGAGAGATGCTCCATCCCTTTAGTTATCTTGGTGAATTCCTCCAGCCTTTCTCCAATAGGTCCATGTCCTTCCCACATTCCTGTGCTGTGGACGCCAGAGCTGGATGCAGGTGGGGCTCACCAGAGTGAGGCAGAGGGGCAGAATTCCCTCCTGGACCCTCCTGGCCAGGCTGCTTTGGGTGCTGGCCAGGCTGCTTTGGATGCAGCCCAGGACACTTTGGCTTTCTGGGGTGCAAGTCCACATTGATGGGGTCATGTCCAGCCTCTCATCCACCAGCACCCCCAAGTCCTTCTCAGCAGGGCTGCTCTGGATCTGTTCATCCTCAGCCTGTGTTGATATCAGTCCTCTTGTTCAAGTCCCCAGTTCAAACAGGCTCATCTAACAGCAGGTTACCCAGGACCATGTCCAATCAGGTTTTGAATATCTCCAAGGATGGAGACTCAACAACTTCCTTGGGTAACCTGTGCCAGATTTTGATGAGCCTTATGGTAAAAACCTGTTTTCTTGTGTGCAGTTGGAATATCACATGTTCTAACTTGTGTCTGCTGCCTCTTGTCCCATCAGTGGCCACTACTTAGGATAGTCTGGCTTCCCCACCATTATTTGTTCCTATCAGGTGTTTCTAATCCATGTACATTGATCAGGTGCCCTTAAATCTTCTATCAGCTGAGGAGTCCTCACATGGAAAAAAGAAGGAAATTTTCAACCTATCATCAAAAAAATTTTGGAAGGTTTTCCTAAATAAGAAATTTGAGACATTAGTCTTGATGTAGTTTTCCTCATAAGTTATGCAATTTCAGTTCAGTGTGCAAGTGCCAGATTAAATCATTAACAGGGTGTTTATTTGGCAGGTTTTTTTGAGAAGCTCATCAGAGCACTATGTTGCACATCTGGAGATCTCACATGTGTTTTGCCCAGGCCGGTTGCTTAAAAAGCACAGTGGTGGCAGAGCAATGCCATGGTTACTATTCAAACTATGTGTGCATTGACAACTTGCACTGTGTCCAGAATTTCCAGGCTGTTTTGATCAAAACTATTGAAACAGACATGAAGATGGTGCAAGGAATAACTGTTAGGAGAATCTGCCACGGTCTTGCTCTTGGTGGGAAGGTGTTGGTAGTAAGAACCACACATTTTGGGATATCGCTCATCAGTAGTGCAGAAACCAAAGAAGGTGCTAATGTCTATCATTGAGGGCTAAGGTAGGCTATAACTGAAAGTAGGCATTGATTTGCCTTGCCAAAGAAAACTCCTTCTCCAGTTGATGCCTTGATTTGTGAATCAGCCTTGCTGGGCAATGGGCAAATCTGTGCTGCTTGGTTTGTAGATGAAATTAATTTCCAAAATTTCAGTTAATAGTTTTGGTCCAAATTTTAAAGGTTTTTTTTTTGATTTTTTCTTTTTTTTCTTCTATAGCTGGTGATATTTCTAATTCAATGACACTACCAACATTCAGGGAGCTGCCAAAACTGCCAGAAGTGTCTTCCTGGAGACATCATGATACACCACTTGACAAATGTGCTGCATTTCTCTGCTCTATGTTTGCTTATTTTGATCCTACCTTCAAAACTTCAGGGACTGGCGTTCCCTAGCCTGACAATTTGAAAAGAAATTGAAACCCTGCAATATATTATGTGCACATCCCTAAATCTCTGATCTCTCTGAACCTGAGGAAGATTAGTAGTTGCTCAGATTGTTTCTGAGCCTGTTTTTTGTCAGTGTTGTTTGTGGCACTGCAAAGCCTGTGAGCACCTGTCACCAGTCAGGACTCCTATTGCACTGATGACTGTGCAAACCCCAAACAGGAAGGTGATCTGTGACTCCAAATCCCATAGATCAGGAAGGCACCAACCTCCGTTCATCCTAGAGACAGGTTTCTGTCTCCTTATGTCTCACTATGCATGTGCTGGAATATTTTTCAATACAAGGTGATAAATGTTCTGCTTATTACAGGTGACACTTTTGTTTGGCTGAAGAGATGAAATTCAGAGATACTTTTTCATAATTTGCTAGTGGTTATCTGTACCCAGACTACCAGTAAGTCAAACAGTGTCATTCTTTCATGTCTCCTTTAAAGTGACAAAATACTTGACCCCTATTTTCCAGGCTGTGAACAGTGGCATGGAGAGATAATGTCCCAGATCCTTCAGGGAATTTATTTCAGTGCAAGTATGGATTTCAGTGATTTTCCCAGCCTGCAGGGAGCAGCAGACTGCAGCTTCCCAAAGTCTAGGTTAATAATGTCCTACCAAAGACAGTCTGCTTCCTTAACCCACCAGCATTTTTCTACAGAAAAAAAAAATTACTAATGAGTAAAGCTGCCATAGCTCAGTCCAGGAAGAAAAATTTTATTCCATCAGATAAAAGGAATGTCTGTAGTCTCTCTCTCAGGGCCTGCCAACTAATCTAAGATAGCACAGGAATTTTTTATGTGCTACACTATTTTCCCACTAATCTTATTTTAAGGAAAGTAACATAATGAGCATTTATTTGGGGCACTCAGTATACTTTTCGTAAAGCCAGACAAAAAAGGAAATTTGGTACTTGTTTTATTTCTACTTTAGCACTTTATCTGACAGCTTGACATAAGAGCATAAGATATTAATCTTAAATGATCACAAAACAATTTTCTTCTCCAGATTATTTAACACAGTCTAATTGGCAAGGATGTATCCTGTGTATAAAAATAGTTTGGAGATGCTATTATTGTAGCAGGGCAGGGGTTTTTTTGGGTTTTTTTGGTTTATTTTTTTTTCCTGGGATCTATTTTAAATGCTTTTATTAGTTAGTTCTGTGGGCTTTTTTTTTTTCCAGGTTGCTTTATAAATCTTTGGAAAGTTTGAATTCTCAGGTGCTGTCTCCTGACAATGAATTCTGGAACAGTGACCAACAAAAAGCCTTGAATGGCATTTGAGCAAACTACCGGCCCAGAAAAATAAAAAGTGCTTTGATGAGTGTGTCTGTCAGTCCTGTAGCTGGATATTTAGGTAGACTTTTGAAAGCAGTGAGTTCACAGCAGCCCAGTGGGTTGCCATGATGGCTCTGAAGGTGTCACACTGTGACCCTTTACCATGAGTTTGACCAGATTACAGGCTGTGTACACTGACATCAAATGAGAGCATTCCAGGCATATGTAAATTATGAGAACAGCCTTTATGAACTCAGTACAATAATTGATGTTTTTTAATTTGGGATCACAACATTCCAAACCTGGCAATACAAGTACAATTATCCTGATCCCCTTCTTAATATGAACCAGAAGAAAAGTATCAGAAGTAGATATCAAATCACTGGAAGGTTGAGGCAAATGCTAAAATGTTGAGAATTCATTAAAAAACAACTTTGACATTTTGACAACTGTATAAAGTTCACTGATTTCATTTTACTGTTTCTGAAATCTCTTAAGTTTTCTGTGTTCCAAATGTTGGCTAGGTTTCTGGAACCCCAGAGCAAAAGAATAAGATGTGAGCTTCAGGTTCCCTCTTCATCATGTGTTAAGGTCTTTTTCTCAGTTGACCTCGACTGGAGTTACATATTTCTTTAGTTTTGTCTGGAACTGCTACTGTGGTGTGTTTCTGCAGGTCTGTATTTTAATATCAAACTTTGTAGTGTTTGCTCTTTTATATTAACAGATTTATTGAGGGATTATGATGCCTGCAGATCAGGGTTGCAGGTTGCTCCTGTTGCCCCAGCATGCTGCTGACATCCCAAGCACTCCTAATGTATCACCTCTTTCTGGTTCCTGGGGCAAGGACAGGCTGTCCTGCTCCATTGTGTAGTCACAGCCACCTTGTTCCCTGCCAGCTGCCTTGCCAGCTCACAGCACTATCACCCCTGCCTCTGCAGGAAGGGGTCTGGGTAGGTGCATACACGTGAGAGGAGTCGGAGAGGCTGGGAGTCCATTAAAGGAAAAATATTTAGACAAATTAATGAGGAGTTGCTACGAGGTGCTGTCATGGGGTAAGAATTGTGTTGCACCAGGGAACTGGCTATTTTAAGTGCAAATCTCTAAGTTTTATAGTCTCATCTCTTAAACACCCTACTGACTTTCTGCAGTGGTCTGTCTCCTCCAGCCACTGCTCAGGAGCCCCATGCCTTCCTGCAGGGATTGCCCTTCCTCTGCAGGGAAGGCTCTGGGCTCCTTAACAGTGAGGAACCTCCTTCCTCTGAGGCTTTGCAGGCGCCTGCTGCAGACTGGGAGCCCACGGGTGGATTTGTAGGAGCACTGGAGCTGTGCCAAGCACTGTGGAAAATGGAGCTCCTGGAAAAGGGGTCCAGAGCACTCAGACCTGATCGATAGCTTCCTGAAATCAGTGGGAGTCCTTCTCCTCCTGTGCTTGGCCACAGAGCTCTGGGGTGATCCCAAGGGGTTACTTGTGTGGAAGCAACTCCACCTTCATGGAGCCCATGTCAGGACCAACTGTTTTTCTTCTGTTGTTACACATTTAAGTGGAAAGGAGTCTAAGACACACAACTAGCCTGTCCATGTCTGTACAGCCCTGTGGCAGTGCTGCCTGAATGGCAGTCCCCTCCCTGAGCACGGGCAAGAAAAATACATGGGCTTTAGCTGCAATTCCGTTTCACAAACAGCAGATGGAGTTTTTTAAATTATAATAGCACAGCATTCTGTCAGAGAAAGGAGAGATGGCAAAACTCCAGACAAAACACTGGAGCCAAGAACCCATGAAGATGGGAAAGTTGCCTTCTGGATCCAAGTGTTGGAGGGCTCTGGCAGGCCCACCTACCTCAGGAACAGATGTGAGTAATTAATATTTGACTTGAGCTAGCTGATCAATCCTAGATAAATTGTTTGAAGGTTAATCACAAGGTTCTGACTCACTTTTATTTTTATTTTTACCTGACTTATTGCAGGATTTCTGTTACATGTGAAAGGAATATAAGGACTTTGATGTGCAAAGACACTATGTGGGGGGAATCTCTCACTGCCACCATGAAGCATTTGGTGATGGGAATGGTAGTAATTACGTATCAAAAAGACTCAACAAATCTGCATACAAAAATGTCTGTTCTTGGACAGATTTATAGGGGAAAAATCAAGAGCTGAACAATTGTCTTATGTGTTCCAGCATGTGAATCAATAATAGTGCTGCTAATTGGTCCCCGGCAGATTTATTCAGATACAAACCTCTCAGTTTATGATTTAGATCTGTCTCATTTCCCTCTAGGTTTCATTCATACCACTATTATCTCAGGTCTCATGAAGCAGTGTTGTTAGCTAATAGACAGCTGTTCACTAATGGCTGAATGTCAACGTGCGTAAAAAGAAAAATATCATTGCATGCTTCACTCAAGTGTACGAGTGTGGATTCTCTGAAATCACTCCAGCTGCAGTGGAGTTACAGCAGCCAGGTAATTAATCTAGAAAATACACCGACATCATTTAGATGCAAAGTGCTGCCCAAAGATAATTCATTATCAATACATTACAGTGCTCCTGGCCAATTGCTTAGTGCTAGATATCTCTAAAAGTAAATTATTACCATAGAATATACAGTAACGCTTCAGTTTATGTTTGCAAATTACAGTGAGAGGTAGTTGAAATTCCACTCTTACTATAACTTACTCTGTTTTCCTGGGAATTTTTCTTCAGTTGAAGATAGCTTCTGTTCTGTTTTAAGCCTTACAATGATTACAGATGATTTTTTTATTATTATTGTATTGGCTGTTGTCATTTATTAGCAAAATCCTGCAATTGGGTACTGGGCTGCAAATACAGTAAATGCAATGATGCCCTAAGCCCCAGACAGGTGAAGGACAGTGGGCCTAAGAGTATTATTCTTACTAATAGCTCTTTTTATTTACTTTTTTCACAGTAATACTTATTGATCTATCTGCCCTCAGGTACCAATAATTTTTCTTGTTAAATAGGGTTTCATCAAAACCTCCACTGAAGGAGTGGTGGATCTGCAAGGTAAAGCACTTGCATGTAGTGTCAAAAGTAAGTTTACTTGTACAATCAAAGATTTGCACTTTGCATTTGTGAGGCTGCACTACAGTCATTCAAATAATGGCATAATCACACTCTGGTTTTCTCTCAAATCACTCAGTCTTATCAAGAAGGACAAAATTGGTCATGCTCTGAGCTCAATGTGATATCCAGCAGTCAACAGTATCCTCCCTTAGCTTTGTGTCCGGTTGCACAGTTCTCAAATGTGCAGGCCAGGGAAAATCAGGGAAAGGTGGGGAAACAGTGAGGGAGATGGATGGGGAGTACCATTTTATTTACAGGGCCCACGCTTAGCACAATGTGTCCCTGTGGAGTTTCAACCAGCACAAACCCTCTGCCATCTGAGCTGATGGTGAGGCAGAAATGCTGATGTGCCCATTTCACTTACTCCACACTGCAGTGTCCTGCCTGAATTGATGCCCTGGAGAAGCATCCCTTGGGCTTTGTACACAGGAAGCAGTGACAACCCATTATTTGTGGACAGGACACCATTTCTTGTCCTCACGACTGTGACCTGTGCATTGCTGGTGTGCCCAGCCCCTATAAAGGGTGGGAAGAGAAGGAAGGAAGCGAGTTTTCTTTGGGAAAGTGCTGGGGCTGTATGCTCCCTTCCTGTCATCCCTCATACATTGCCATCCTTTGTCAGGCTGCACAGGAAGAGCTTGAGGGCTGCCACAGAAGCATAGGACACAATTTGGGGATCCCATAATTGTGGTGTCGTGTAGGTATATATAATGGTATCTGAAGCCTGCAGTGGTAAAGTAACATCATCCTGCATTTCATAATTGCTGAGGCCTACTGGTAATTGCCCTCTCTTTAGAGTCAAGGGATGATAACCCCCATCACAGATGGCTGCAAGTTTGAACCATTTATTTATACTCCACTCTGGAGGTATTTGAATCTGATCTCAGATACTCTGACCCTAATGTTCTACACTCTGACTCTAAGTATCAAGAAGTGCAGGATCCAGACAGACTGTTCAGGTTTAGCAGTGACTTGAATTCAGCAAATCGTCTCATCTGAGCAATACTTGCTTAGTATTATGTTCTTAAATCAAATAATTAATAGATAAATCTATAGTAATTAATAAATTAATCTAATAATCTTAGTTTCCTGCCCTTCATTAACTGCACATGTGATTTTGTTTCTGCTTTGTTTTCCTATGTCATGTAATTAAATATAACTTCTATTTTTCCCAAGCCACTGAGCACATCTGCTACTAGCATATATTTAGTGGTTGTGTTGTAATGGATTCCCAGTCTGGCATGTTGTAGTAGATCAAGGCCTGGCTGGTACAACATTAGTAAGTGCTTTAAAGAAAGCAGACAAATCTAAGGATTGCTTGCATCTATAAATGCAGAATAACCAGGATGCATTTGCAAAAGGGAAAAATATGTTTCAGTTTTGTTTGCAGGTTGCTGCTCAAAGTTTATCTCATTCATTAGAGTACTTCAGAAATGGAGAGTTGAGTATTGTCTGGGAGAGTTTCTCATCCAGTCCCTCCATACTGGGGCAGGATGAGTTATCAATACTGGGAACAGACTGGAAGTGAAAGAATGTTTTTCCGAGACAAGCAAAATGCAAAATAAAGTAGATTAATTAGAGCAGCTCTGCTTCAAAGGCTCCCTGTACTTTAATATATTGATCACAGTGTTCAAAGTTCTGCATGATGCCTCCTCCCTGAAAAAATGTTCCTAATTGAATATTGGACTTTATTCTGATGAGACCTCATGTAAATTGCAAGAACTCAACTAATTTGTCAGCATTAAGTGAATGTCAGAATTAAAGGCAGCTTCAGTGCTCAGTGCGCAAGTCTGTGATTTGAACTTTCTTTTATTTCAAAATGAAGAAATAAAGTTGCAGAGATTCAGAAGTGTGGTGCATGGTCCATGAGTCAACGTGGAGATTTATTCACCACTTACTGTGGCAAAATGGAGTCATTCCTACCAAAGTCAATGGAAAGGCTTTGAGATGTTGAGTTTAGACAGAGAGTGGGAAAAGAGCTCGAGGTGCTCAGCACATGTGAGTTAACAAAGAAGGATCCCTCAGGTTGCTTGCAGAAGTAGCAGAAGTCTGCCTTGGCAAGCCTCCTCCCCCTTCTCACCAGGGCTTTTTGTTTTGTTGCCTCCATGAGACAGTCTAGGAAGATCCTCATAGTATTTCCATTGTTTAAAAAGGGCCAGGTGATGTGATCCAGGGCAGGTAATTTGACTGCACATGCTACTGTGGGCTCCTCAGCACACAGGGAGAAGGGGCACTATTGATCTGACACTGAGAAAATGTTACTGCAGGTATTGTGGAAGTTGAAATGAAGGGTTAGGCAAAAGAGAATTAAAAAAAAAAAAAAACACAAAAAAAGTATTTTAATTTTTACCCTAACAGCTTATTAGCCAAAGCAGTTATTTTAGCAACTCTGTAGCCAAAGCTAGGGATTTTTATGTTCCTTCTTGCCACTTACTGATGGCTCTGCAAAGAGAAAGAGGGTTCAATAGCAGCTGTGTTGTGTTTCCCCCACTCACTGTCTTTTTTCTCACCAAGCCTGCGGGTCACAGTGTCTTCTTGGGAACAGATTTCTGCTGGTGGGCAGTTCCCATTAGCTGGGGGTGGCCTCAGCAGCTGGCTATGAGCTCTTCTGGCCCTCAGGCTCTGCCATGTACTGTTTTTGTCCTGGTAAAAAGAAGTGCACATATTGTAGATATATCATAGGCACCAGTTTTTTTCTGAACCTGAATCAATAATTTTAGTCAAAAAAATGAAAAAATGGGGGAAAATACCAAAGAGCAGAAGCATTCATTTAGACATTTTAATAATTAAAAATATCAGCCTATTTATCTTGACATATTCTAGATAAAAAGTTTCTCATTTGCATTTCAAGAGAGCACTGTTTTCATTTAAAATTGATTTGCCTCTAAAAGCAAAGGTAACAAGAGAACAACAAAACTGAAATATTGATTCTTCTCTTGCCTGAGAAAAACCTTGAAGGCTGACCTAAAAAAAGTTTTTCTGGAATTGGGGTTTGTTGTTCTTTTTGGTATGTAGGAATTTAAAAAAGAAAACAAGATACTCTGCTGTATTTTTCCTTCATTCAGTAGTGGTCTCTATTTTCCTTCCCACTCCCACCCATCTATCCAGTTGGGCTAACACATTTCCTTGACCAGTTGTTGGTACAAGTGACAGTGTCAAGACATGAGACAGTCCTTAAGTGGTATTTATTCATTATCACTATGCTTTCATTAAATCCTCACAAAGTGCTCAGTCTCTAATAGTCCATTTTCCCAACCAACTTTTCATGCAGTGGTACTTGGCAGAGTCACATCTGCGGCTAGAAGTGAAAAGCAGAAGTCTACCCTTGAGTTATAAATAGCCCATAGATGTAGTTTAAAATATCATTAAAAATCTATTTCTTTTCAAAGGCTAGTGAGGCTTTTCCCATTATAGGGAACACTGGAGAAGGCAGGCAGTATGTATTCCAGTGAAAACTACCTGTACTTTCCATGTGAAGTAACAGAGTACATAATTCAGACCTGATACTGACCTTTTCATCATGTTACAAAGCAAGGCTTACTTCATCAGCTATGCATGACCTGAATACATCTCCATTTTATTTCTACCTGTGTTCCCTTTGGTGAAGCTTTCATATGGCTGTAGCTTTAGTGACCATCTAGAAAGTTCAGTTCTCACTGTTCTGTGTGGAAATTTCTTTTATTCCTGTTGTCCTGGATTACCTTAATATGCCAGCCTTTACTCTTTGAACAGCTATTGCTAATCATGTGAAACTGAAGAGTATTTGAAAGATTGCATTTGAATAGTTACAATAATGAGACTACCATAATCATTAAAATCATATCCAGAAACATTGTTTTTCTACCTCTGCTGTCCAGAGAAAGAAACCAGCCAGTGTGAATGAGAGAGTGAGACATGACTGTTTGGAGGGAAGATCTTCAGAACGGTAAATTCCCTTAATAGATCAGAAATATTTATGTCTATTTGGCTTATTTCAGCAGGATAACTGCACTGCATTGTGAAATGGACCACAAGCATCTCAGCCTAAGGGTGTTGGGGGGGGGGGGGCGCCTTGGGTGATTTATGCTCTCATCTAAACAAATACCCTGAAATCCACTGTGGAGACATCCTTTGCCTCACTGATTCAATCTGGTTTCCATGAGCATCTATTTGATGACTTTTGTCTTCTTCCTTTAACACTAATCTTCTTCTGAGCTGTCTCCTTTCACTTGTTAGTACTTATCACTTTATGCTGATGGTGCACAACTTTATTTTTGTCCATGGTGACTTTGGCGAGGAAGGGCTTTTATCTGTAGTTACATAAGCCTCACAGAGAGCGTGAACAAGTTTGGGCCAGGAGCTCTGCTCGTGACGGAGGAATGAGACACCACCAAATGAATTGATATGAATGTCTGGCATGGTCTACGGAAAAAAAAAATCCACATGATCCTCTTTAACACTAGCTTGCTTTGGAGTCACTTGTGCAGTTAAGCAATTTGGAAAATACTATCTAGTTAGCACAGTAGTGCACAGATGCGTGAATTTGCAGAAGTTCACTGCTTCATTAACTACCTCAGCAATGAAGCTGCAAATAATGTGAATGCTAACATTTCTCTATTGGCCTCACCTCAAAAAAAAAAAAAAAAAAACAAACACAAAAAAACCCCCCAAAAAACAAACAAACAATCAAACAAAAAACCAACAAAAAAACCTGATCTGCTGTTATGCAACTCCTGAATCCCTCTAGCTGTTAAAAAAGGGAATTAGAAAACTTGTCTTTTAGAGGTTGTACCAGACTCTAGTAATGCTTTTTTTTATTCGACCAAGCTGAATTTTGATTATTGTCCAGCTTATTTCCTTTGAAGTGTCAACACAGGCTTTTTGTCTTTTCAAGCATTTAATCTCTGTTTTGCTGATGCCAGAGTTCAGCTTATTTTGCCCTGTGTTTGAAATACTGTTTTCTTCAGAAGCTTCGGGTCATGGACTTATCTACAGATTCTCACAGACACTTAAGGTCAATGCCTTCCTCTTTTTTACCAGTATGCTATTGTCATCTCTCTATTGCAAAGCACTCTGTATGTGTTCAGTCAAACAGTGCTGTTAAATTTCTGTCTCAGTGGACTAAAAGGTTATTTAGTACTTTTATATAATGTCCCTGACCATCCCAGGTCCTGTTCTACTAAAGACTTATGCTTGAGCTTGGCATCATGCACTGGCCTCTGCCACTGCTTTCAAGTGATTAATCAGCCAAGGCATAAAGATCTGCCAAAGAATAAACCTTTGTAGACCTTGTGTCTTTAGGTGACTGGCAACTTATTTGATGTTATTTACATAGTATCAGGGCTCAGGTAGTGACATGACCTAGAGGTATAAACAAATCAAGAATTGTAGTGGGGAGGAAGAATATTGTGTTTCACCAATAGTTACAGTTAAAAATGCAAATCTCCTTTCAAACTCAGTACCAGGGTTTGTACATTCAGCAGCATATGTGTGTGTGTGGGGGGGGTTGTTCCAGTTGCATATATTACCTGTTTATTCTCCATAAAGTTTCAGTGTGGGGGGAATAAAATCCTTTGTGCCCCCAGAATTGCCAGTGAACCTGCCTGAATTCTGTTTTTGAAACTTTCAAACCTGAAGAAATCAATGGATCTCCTTATTTCCAGTGCTGAGTCTCACATCCTTATCCAAATCTTCTGAGAACTCTGCTAAAAAAGTTAAAAGCAACCTTAAATAAGTGTTGTGAATTGCTGCAGCTCCTGGGGTGAAAGATCAGTGCTCCACCACCCACAAAGGATGACGGAGCTCTGCAACCCTCCAACACAGACCCCTGGGAACACCCCTAGGAGATGAAGGAAAGGAAACCAACCATACCTGCACCTACCCACCGCCTTTTTCCACCTTTGTTTATGCCTGGAAAGTGTGTTTCACCCCCAAGTCCTTGTCAGCACAGCAGTGGCACAAATCTATGACTAACACAGGTTTGCTCACTACCTAACTCCAGCCCTTACTAAAGCCCTTAGATAGAATACAGAAGGAAGTTTTGTTTTCATTGAGGATGACAAAATACTGGCACAGGTTGCCCAGAGAGGTGGTGGATGCTGCATCCCTGAAAATATCCAAGGCCAGGCTGGATGGGCCTCTGAGCAACTGGAGCGAGTTAAAGACGATCCTACTCACTGCAGCGTGGTTGGACTAGATGGCCTTTAAAAGTCCCTTCCGACCCAAACTATTCTCTGAGTCTTTGCTCATAAAAGCAAAAAACTATGTAAGAAAAGATAGGGGTTGAGCCCAGGAGAGCCGTCCTGCCCCGAGGGGGTGCGGCCCTGAGCGCCGTCCCACCCCAGGAGCAGCCCCAGGGATGCTCGGCCGGAGGCTGCGCCGGGCCCTGCTCGGTCCGGAGGTCATCAACGTGTGGGGCAGGGCTCAAACATGCCTTTTACGCAGCGTGTGGCCCAAGCAGCCCCGTGCTACTGCAAAGGTGGGTCCGTGCTTGGTGAAGTAGTAAAATGAGTGCTGTGCTTTGTAAAATAAGGCAGTATTAAAACAAAGTCGAATACAGCATAATAAATATCAACTATAATGCCACAGCATTTTTTTTTGGGTTTGTTTTGCTTTCCGGCGTATTGAAATCTGCTCCATGTGTCTACCTGATTCTTCCTAATGCTGCTCTTTTTAACAACCATCTTAGGCACAGCATTTTGTAAATGATGGCAGCAGTTCTCCTACACATCCGTTTAACCATCTGATTTTCTTGGCCTTTATGTAGGGTAAAGTCTTCAAATAAACAGTTACTGCTAGTATTGTGGTGTTCATTTTGTTGTGTGCCGGAAGGGTTTTTGTTAAAGTCCACATGAAACCCATTTTCCTCAGAGCTTGGACTTCAAGTGGATTTTTGTTTGGTGTTCAGGCTGCAATTTCAGAGGGAAAAAGGTTTTTCCTTTTTTCATGTTTGCTGCTTTGCTAGAGTTAGACCAACTTATTCTAGCAGCGAATGAACATTTCTCCCCAGGCACCCAATAACACATTTTAGAGTTCAGGCTACTGCAGAGTTCATTCATTCAGTGCTGAAATGTCTAGAGTTTGAAATGTACCAGTTTGAAAACAGACACCCTGGTTTGGCTTTTGACAAGCGGGCCTTCTAGGTCTTGCTGCTCTTTTAAAGAAAGTGAACACCGCAGTGGAAGATGGTTGTTTCTTCCTGTGACCACTCTGTATCATCCTGTTTCACAGTCATTTAAACTTTGGTGGTCTATAGAGAATCTCTCTGGAGATGCAGAACTGGGGTGCAGGTTTTTAGTGATTCCCAAAGCATAATCTTGCCTGTTTATACTACAATCACTTTATACAAAACTTTTTAAGGCATTAGAAAGAAAGTAACCTAGACATTCATTCTGGTGTTGATGACATTGACTGGGATAGGAACTGAAAAATATACATCTAAACCAACCTGAGCTCAGAATTAGGCCTGTCAGTTTGCACTGTGGAGAAGGGAATTGTCTCATCTGGGATGCTCACTCATGAAAACATCTGGTCATCTGTGTAACGTAGTAATCACTTCACACAATGGGATTATAAACCATTTATGAATATGGTCTGTTTGTTTGTGTGATTTTGAGTCATTGGTTTCATGCTCAAGCCCTAAGCTGAAGCACTCACAGATATGAGTGCATGGCAAATGTTATATTAAGCTGTAACTGTTGTCATTAGATGCTGCCTCCACTTAAATTGCAGGAGGGTATGTGAATTTTTTTTCACTTCCTGATCCACCTGACTTTTTGTACCCATTCAGAAGCAACCAAACAGAAAAACTGAAACAGGATGCCTACACACTTTACAAAATGACTCAATAAACTCTCCCAGCCTCACTCTGCAGATTGTAAGGCAGAAATGTCTTTAGCAAGCCATGAGTGAGCTTTTCTTTATTTAAAATTTCTAACATGCTATGAACCCTTCCAAGCTGAGTAGAACATTCAAAAATGGACCGTCTGGAGCAGCCCCAAGGCTCATGTCTGGAAGTTTCCCACCTGAACATGCTAAGTTTGCAGACATGTAGCTCACTTGCAAATCAAGTTTTTTACCCTTTAAAGACAACGGCAGAGTAGCATGCAACAAACAATAAAAATTTGCCAAAAATCTACTGCACATGATGTTTTTTAAAGAGGTTTGAAAATTAATTTTCAATGTTTACTTGCACTATTTTATTTCCCTAGGGCTGAGTCACTGTCAGGAAAAAGAAAAGAGCTTTTGTAAATTCATTGCTCAGAAGAAAGACACTCCAAACTCTGTCATTTTGGGTTTATAGCTGGAAGGAGAAAGGGAAGAGATGTGCAAGACTGACAATAACCTTCACATAGATTGTGTTATTCAGTTATGTGAAGCTAAAACCAGGGCTGGAGATGCTGCCTGTTTGCCCAGTAGAAGAGGGAAGAGCACTTCCACCCAGTGCTCTGGGTATACTGACTACAGCACCCACACAGTCTCATGGCATACACCCTGCCCACTGCACCCTTGAAGACCGAGGAGGCAGAAGGGTTGGGGCAATAATTCTTAGTGTATGTGAATTTCTGTCAGAGCTCATGGGAGGCCCTTGAGCCAAGAGAGGAGAAAAGAAAAAGAAAATCAAATGGTAGGAATAGAAAAAGCAGGATTGAAAGAGATGCTCTTGGCAGTCCAGAGTTCAGGTAAGCGTGTGGTGGCAGGCAAGGCTCAAACCACATCATTTCACACAGCAGGCACCACACTTCAATATTACTGTTATTGATTACACTGGTATTCAAAATGTCTAATGGACATGAATACAGCACCTGAAGTGATGGGAAAATCCTGTTCCATGCATCAAAGAAAACTCATTACTCATTTCACAGTTGCACCAGCACCTGGAGGTGCTGAGCAGCACTCAGGTTTGGATTCCTGAGGTCAAGTGTTGAGCCTGATTTTCTGTAGCGCTCTGCATTACAGCCCTGGGTTGGCCTAAAACCACCTACTAAAGAGATTTCTGACCTGCAGTGCTTTAGTAAAAAGACTCCCTGTGTAGTGGAAACTTGACTCAACCCACCTCGCAATTCTCACGACCATCCTCAGGCAAATGTGGCATCAAGGG
Organism: Chamaea fasciata; assembly: GCF_029207755.1. NCBI lineage: Eukaryota > Metazoa > Chordata > Aves > Passeriformes > Sylviidae > Chamaea > Chamaea fasciata. The sequence goes on along the minus strand of NW_027094086.1, from coordinate 38,682,968 downwards.
AAGGTCCAAAATGTTAACAGAGGTTATCAGTTCCCCTTTGGTTTTCTTCTCTGGCAGTAATGTTCAGACTGCTTATGAAAAGAAATATCTGTCATCTTGTAATTTAGGAACTGACTCAGTTTTCCTCTTGCACATGAATATTTGAATTCATCTTGGAAACTGGTTCAGCGGCATCGTTCAGCTGGCACTGACAGCTTCTGAAGTTCATTGTGGGCCTTGATGAAAACAGCATCATGAGGATTAAATCAGTCTTGGAAGTGTAAATGACTGTAACATGATGGCCTTAATGTCAGAAATAAATTTTGTGTGTGCATGTATATACATATGTAATATTTATAAATACACATCACACATATACAGTAGAGACTAATTTTCAGGGCCATAGTACACATCTTGACACTATTGCTCCACATACAAGTTTTGTTGATTTTTTCCACAAGAAAAAATTTCTCCCATATATGAGCTTAGAATTCTTATTGAATTTATAATGCTGAATTAAAATTGACATTTTAGTGCCACCTGCAGTGCAAGGATTTCTGGCAGGAACTGTTAACCAATTTAATGCCATACACATTTAGCCACAGGAAGGAAAAATTTGAAGCTTCATATCATGAAAATCAATGCTGCATTTAGAGAAGAGAGAAATTTAGTTACTTGGCCCAGGGGGGTCTTTTAAATCCTCTCGTAGAGAAGAAAAACTAAGCCCATCTTTTCTTCAGATCCTGGTCAATTTATTTGTTTAAAAGCACTTTGTAGGATTTTTTTTCCTGTGCCTTTTTCAGTTTGGAGCACTGTGAAATGCCCAGGGAAGCCTCTTCTGTCTGTGGCAGTGCATGGCAGAGCCTCTCTTGCTCTGGCAATCCTCACTGGTGAGAGAAGAACTAGAAAAGCAGTGTGAATGGTTTTGGGTGGACACTGCTACCATCACTGCTCCTACCATGTGAGGAGCACCTCCAAGCCCTGCTCCACCTCTGGGGCTGAATGACAACCACCGTCCCTGTCATTACAAGGACTTGCACAAGACACTTCACTTTGATTTTCATTCACGTTTCAAGTTAAGTGCCTTGAGAGGACAGCCTTAGAAATGAAACACAGCTGAAAGCAATTGCTTTTCCCTTAAATAAAGTCACCATTCCTCCCAGCTGTGATCTGACTGGTTTTTGGTGGAAGCGAGGATAGTGTGAAAAGCTTCAGGGATTTCTTATTCTCAGGCATAAGAGCTGTCACCAAGTCCTCTCTCACACAGCTCCTGACACCTGATGACACCACTCATGTGACTTCTGTCCAGAAGGAGGGGAGTTGAAACTGTATGAACCTGACGGGTCTGGCTGAGCAGGCAGAGCTGTGCAGTCGTCCCAGAGCACTGCCCCTGGCAACAGCTTTCAGTAAATCATGTGGTACTTCTAGCTTAGCTAGCATAAGCTAGCAACAATCTTACAGTCCTGATAGACACAGTATCATCTGCAAGAATTTTCCAGGATGTCAGAAGTCTACCAATCACCACACCTTCATTTTACTTGGACAAATGTTCCCTTTAAACTTCATTGTTTTCCAGTTGTAAGTCCTCACAGCTTTGTCCACACTGCAGCTGAAACATCTGTTTTACAGCTGAAAGCTGGAGTTCCTCTCTCTCTCTCTCTCTCCTAAATGTGGAGCAAAAAGTGTCCTGTATGTTTGGGTTGGGCCTGAGAGAATTCTCATTATACTTCCTCTAAGATCTTTACTCCGGGATTATTGTGGCCATCATGAACAGATAGCAAATCTACTCTTTAGGGAGCAGTGACATATTGCCAAAACCAAAAAAAATAATGTGCTAAGGCTTGAGACAGCCATATCTTAGTGAAAAGGAGAAGAGAAATTAGTTTTATTTTGGCCTTTTTCCTCTTTGGTGAGTCTGGGTTGTTCAGTGACAGAATCCGAGGGAAAGGCCTGAAGTTTGTGTCAGGTGAAGTTTGGGTTGGATATTAGGAAAAGGTTCTTCACCCAGAGGGCGTTTGGGCACTGGAACAGGCTCCCCAAGAAAGTGGTTACAGCCCCAAGCCTGACAGAATTCAAAAAACATTTGGACAATGCTCTCAGGCACATGGTGTGACTGTGCTGAGCAGGGCCAGGAGTTGCATTCCATGGTCTTTGTGGGTCCCTTCCAACTATGCATATTCTGTGATTCTGAGATCTGTTTCCCTTGTCACATCCTGGGTAAAAGTGCTCTTGTGCCCAGAGAAATATTCCCAAACTGCTGCTGGCCACTGTTAAAACTGAATGGATTTCTGGCTCTGAGTAGAGTGAATATTTGGTGACAAGTGCTGCTGACAGCTTTTAGGTGTTACAGCCTTAGAGGGAGAAGTAGTTCTGAGTAAATGCTTAATCCACAGGCTAGATCCATCTTGTTGGATAACTAGGAGTGAGGGGGATTTATAAAGAAAAATGTTATGAGTCTGGAGGCCTTGAGGAGACGAAGGGTGGCAGGATTTTTTTTTTTTTTTTGTGAGCCTTTGGGGTCCTGTCCCCACCTATGATGACTTTACTATTTGCTAGTTTCTTAAATATTGTTTTAATGAGAGTAATTTCTTGTCTTACTTATGGTATGGTTATGCTATAATTACTAAGTCTTAGTTTTTGCTACTGTCCAGAGACAAAAGGAGTGGATCTGGCTGGTATTTTGGCGGCTTAGAGGAAGATCACAGAACTATCAAACCTAAATGCTGACCACAGCTTCATTCTGCAATAAAACAAAATACAAAGTTCATCAGTGACTAAGCAGAGAAGATTTCAAATAATGTTCTCTTCCTTTAACTGTACTTATTTTTGATGAAAAAAGTTTTTCCCATCATTATGGTTTCTGAGTTGCCCAGTCAGAAAAATCCCTGTACCTGTATTTTACCAAACATGTAATAGACACTGAAACCTTCAGCCAAGAGAGCCTGGCCTTTATGGTCACGTATATACTCACACAGGACTCAGCCACTCTCTACTGAGTACAGTACCATAAACCCACAAAATGTTGTTTCCAAGGAAACAGAAAGCTCTGCTTTTTGACAAATGCATACAATTTATGACTCATTTCTACTACCACACTACTTCAGGACTATTTTCCCCAGCTAGAAGGATATGTGTTTTCTAACACAAAGTGAATTGAGGAGCTGGCAGTTGCTGCAGGACAGAGCTTTTTCCAGGATCTCCATGGTTTCACCCTAACAGTGCATAACACTCACGTCCCCAGAAAAGGCGCCTGATGAGTGTGGTTCAGAGGTGACTCCCAGAATAAGTCCACCAGCTTGGTGGCTCCATGACCTTAGGCCATATGTTTTAAGGGTAGGCAGATAAGGGTTCACTGAGGCTTTCAAAAGCTCTTAGACACCTCTTTCACCTTGAAATCAACTCATTACCACAGCTGCAGCCTGTCAAGAAAGTGAAGTGAGAGCTAACAGAAAAATCCCTTCCTCTATTATACCAATGTGCAGCAGAGAAAAATATGGCACTTGTTCTTCCCACCTCTCACCACAGAAGTAAGTGCTTGATGCTTCAGAAAGTCCATGGCTGGATGGCTTGAGAACTACTCCCTGCTAACGTTATCATTTCTGCTGAGACCTTTTGCTGAGCTTCCCATGTCTGGGTGCTCCTGCTCAGGAGGACAAGGCAAAGAGACAGCATGAGATTTTATCTGTTGGGTCAGTGAGAGTGTGGGTGGCCCTCACTGGTCAGACTCACCAGCAGAATCCAGGTAGGGTGATGCACACTGTGTCCTCAAGGCAAGCACCTGCAGCCAGGGCGGCATTTTAATGCCTGCTGTGTGGATGGTCAGGATTGACTGTGCATCAGTAGCTAGTGAAAGACAGCAGTGGTAAGCACAAAAACGCTTTTTACCCCACTCTGAAACTCTGACTTTTAGATGTCTTATTATGTCTGAAAGAAATGCTTCAGGCTGGAGTGATACTTACTTCTATCCCCTGTGATAGTGCAACACAACACTTCCAGTGTAAGGAGACTTCCATATTTCCCACATGCAGCGGGAAAGGGGAAACCATTAGCTGTCACATGCTCCATGCTTGTTAGAGCTGCAAAAAGCTGCAGGACTGCATTAAGGGCAGACAGAGGAAAGCTATGTTTGTATAACTCAGGGTGAATGCTGCAGGATCTGCTTACCCTGAAGGATTGAATGGCAAATGCCTAACACATTTTAACCAACATCATGTTGCAAGTCGAGGAAGCTAGAACTTGTATTTCCAGAGTGGATAGAATACTGAAAGATTTGGAAGAGAGCTAAAACTTTCAGATAATTTGAACAGGCATTTGGCTTTAAGCTGAGGGCAAATGAGAGCTGAAACTGGAAATTCAGGTTTTGAATTAGGTTTCTGATATTCCATAAGTAAGCCTGGTAACTCCTCCAAGCACAGTGCCAGAAGTTAAACATTTATTTTGTTGTTGACTTTGGAAGACTGGCCAGTTCTGGTCGGTTCTGACCAAAGTAGGAAAGGGGGCACCTCCTAGAAACCCCCCAAATCCCAAATCAGAACAAGTTCAAAGTTCAGATCCCCATATTCTACAAAATGAGCTTGGTGGGGAATCTGTGTTTTGCATCTGGTCCATTCCTAGGCAGCATGAATTTGAATAGTGTCAGGACTTACATAAACTGAATTAATGCTACCAGAAATTTTTGAAGTGCTGCATTTCTGATGTAATTTTCTCCTTTCATTCTCATTCTGTAAGCATCATTCAAGTTGTTTCCCCAGGAAACTCCACTCAGCTGCATCTTATTTGTGTCTGATCCTGGACAGCACAGAAAAAAAAGTAGCTTAAGTCTTCACCTCAGGCCCCAGACAGCAAAGGATCTGCCATCACTGCCAGTAAAGAAATGGCAATTGGCATCACCACAAAATTATTTCAGAGGCAGCAGCCATTAAAGAACACCCCTTTTAATATAAATTGATGATTTAAAATTTTTGGCATGGTTTGCTGGGTTTGAGGTTCTTTTAGTTTGTTGGAATCTGATTTTTCAATTAGATTAATTTTATTTCTTTAAGCTTATGCACAGTATTTAATCAATGTAGAGCACTGTTTGAACACGATAAACCTGTGAGTGACCTGGCCTGATTTAATTCATAACTGACACTTCTTGAGGAGGAAATTGAACTAGGTGACCTTCAGTGGTCCTGAATTTTTCCATGATGTAAATAAATCTAGGAAAGTTATGATGAGAAGTCTGAAATCTGAACTCTCCCACATCCTACTGATGTCACCTCAGTGAAAAAATCTTGCACCCTCTTGTGGCATTGCTATCTTGCAGGAAAGAAAATAGGTTTAAATGGCATGATGTCTGCTTTATTGTTTCAGTTTATATTAACATCATTACTTTCAGTTCTAATACCTTATATGAGGACTGTATCCATTTCAACTCAAGGCAGTTGCCTCATGTGAATATGGTTTTATAGTAATAAAAGAGTACATTTTGGACACTCACACATAATTATCTCAAGTTATTCTGAAGCCAAATCAAAGTGTTCATGCGGTTGGTGAAAATTATTCTGAATTAGCCACATCATTTAGCTGTTCTGGAGACAGGGGAAATTTGAATTCTGGTGGGTTAAATGATTTGGCTGTATGGAAATACTTGTTCAAGTTCAAAATTCTTGCCTCATCTCAGTCTATGATTTTGTTCTTATAGCTTTATTTGCCCATCAGGATACTGATTGGCATTACTAAACCATGTTTAAAAAAACCCTTGTCCAGCAAAATCAACATAATAAGACTTGGAGCTGTCTGGGACATAAGCAAAATTTAGAAATGGCTGGAAGTGTATATCTTCTTCAGGGGCAGAAATCCTTAATGGCACAGCTTTAATTTTCTTCAGGAGTGTTCAACCAATTCTGTGCAAAAACATATGGTATCTACTTCTTTCTTTTCCATCTCTGCCTTTGAAATTCAAAGCGGATTCTGTGTGAAACTGTTTGTTTAGTTTTGGAAAACAGCTAGTCTAGGAGAAATGTGCCACTTTAGTATGCATATTTGTAGGGGAAAAATGTTATTAGGATTTATTCTTTTTCATTTTACATTATACTCAACATTAAAATTCTGTTCAGTTCTGCTTAGTACAGAAATTTTACCTTAGGAGGATATCTTTGACTGTCTTAGATGATTTCCTCTTTTCAACAGCGACTGAAAGAATATAATTTGTGACCTAAGTAATACACAATCTTCTTTAGTGGCTCTAAGGAAGTTGAGGTTTTCCAACAGATCTGCAAACTGGATTTTTCTATTAAAAACAAAAAGCCCTCATACTTCAACATACCTGTGTAACCCTAAATTGCTAAAAAATGCAAAATTAGCTCTATAAGCATCAGTGGAGTAAAAAATTCTGAAAGAAAAAAATTATAAAAAAGCAGTTGTCTCAACAAAATATTTGTGTTTAAACATCCACTTTGAGTTTAGACCATTTTTTGAATACTTATACGTGAGTTTTGGCACAGGAACTGTAGCTCAGGCTCTTGGTGCCCATTCCACTCTTGGTGGACCAAGCAATCTACACTGTATCCTCTCCTGAACACTGTGTGTTGAGAAAAGGGGAATATAAGGGGATCTAGACTGCTGTCCCTGTTATGTACCACAGTAGGCTATGCAGGTATGTGCTACTTTTTAATCGATCTAAACGACAATGCTGAGCACAAATTGGAAAATTAGGGACTACCTACCTTCTTAGTGGTAGATCAAAACATTACGGAAAATTAATATTACTTCTCTCCAGTCATTTTCAGAAAGATATTTTCTCTTCAGAGACACTTCTACAAAAAAAACCTGCTGACTAGGTCTCTTTATTGGAGAGCAGCCCAATCTGACAACACTTTTTTCCATCCCCTGACAGTTTTTACTCTTGTGCCAGCAACTGGGGTCACATAGATTTATCTGTGCTGGTCTCATGCCACCTTGGCATTATAGATGTTAGAAGGCTAAATAAATACTTTGTAACAACCCCATCCTGTCATCTGAATAAAGTGGAGTTTGTAAGTGCATTTTGAATAATGAAATTAGCCGGAACTGTGTTGTTTGAACCCTGCTGAAGAAGTCAGCTAGAATTAACACAAATGGGAATGACACATGAAACAAGCAGCAGAACAGAGATGACATTTCTGATCTTTTTTCTTTTCTTTTTTTTTTTTTTTTTTTTGCACGAGGAAAAGGGAAGATGTTCTCCAGTTGAGTGGAAATAGACTTCAAATCATAACCACTACCCCATTTTACACAAACCACTGGATTATTTGGTTAGGGTTCAGATAATTAATGAAGAGGAAAGGGAAATTCCTAGTTTTACTGAAGACATACTTAATTTTGCTAGACGGAGTTAGTTTATATTGCTGGGAAATATGGCATACTCCGTTTGTTCCTGTAAAGCAGGGAAGATAAAATGCTTTGAAGTATTACAAGCTAAACTTTTTCATGGAGTGTAACTCTTAAACTGCCTTGGTGGGGAAAAAAAAAAAAAGAGCTATGACAATTGGAATGTTTCTCGTGAGTTCTGGTTGATACTTCAAAACTGATGTGCCATGACTGGGTATTCCAGGCTGCCATCTGGTCTTGGGGCTCCATACTATGTAGGATAGCTGCATCTCCAGATTTTCATTTTAGATGGAGTTTAATTTCTGGTTTTTGAAATTGAGGGACTTTGGCCTGAAAATACATTAATTTGGAGAATGAATTCCCTTTTCAGGAGAAAGAAGAGGCATGAATAGTGCCCTGCTATGTGGTGACAGAATTTGGAGGATCAGAGACTGTGAGGAAATCAGCCAGGACAATCACAGACAAGCACCAATTTGCAGAGTAGGCACCTTTTAGGAGTAGAATAAAATAGAACTATTTCAGTAGAAACAGACCTACAATGATCACCCGGTCTTTTCCCATAGGAGAGCAAGAGGTGATCACCTGTCCCCAGCCTGAAGAGCAGTTGCATCAGGCCAGTCTTGTTCAATATCCCATCATTTAGAAAGGACTCAGAAAAATGCAAAACCATGGGAGGGATATAATATTTTCCCACAATACTTTGAGTTCCAGAAGTAACCTGCGTTGCCTCAGGGCAATTCCTTCTTCTGGAAATCTGCCGTGATCTGATGCATCTTGGGCTGCTGTTATTTTTTATTTAGGCGTGTATTTTATTTCGGTATGCAGACTCACCACGTAAAGTCATGGTCCCTGACCCATGGCAAGTTATTTATGTGGCCTCTGACACTGCTTGCAGAGACAGGAAGTAAAGAAGAGAATTCTGAAATTTGCAAAGGATTTCACAGGGAAACTCAGAGGGGAAGGAGGTGCCTGCAGCATGTTATGTGGTCAGCACAAAATGCATTACTCAAGAGCTGTGGGAGTCTGAAAGCAGACCTGGTCAGCAGTATCTGCCACAATTAGGCATAAACATGTTTCCAAACTTCCCCAGAGCTGCTCAGTTTGTTTTCTTTCACCGTACCACTCTACAGAGATGACTGGAAGTGGAGCTCCAACAAGGATTTTCTTCAGGCTACTGAGTGGTCCATGAGATCAGCACCAGGGCTAGGAATGCAATGCTCCTTAGCTGGCAATCTGCAGAAAGCTACCAGGATGTTCACAAAGATATTAAAAGAGTAGGGCAGAGGTACAGCAACTCAGGCCAAGGAAACGTGCTCTCACTGTGCTGGGGTGTAATCACAGCTGCCAGTGGAGTGGGAGAATATTTCATTCTCTGTCCATCCAGGTAATGGGAAGGTAGTGGAAAGCATTAAAATGTTTTCAGACCACTTAGACAAAGACCTGTGTGTAGTGATCTAAGTAGTCCTTTCCAAGGTCCTATCAATTACATTATCTTTGGAGGAGGCAGTGGCATTTCTACCAAGCAGATTTCTGCCCTGCACTGCTTTGGCTGTGTCTGACTAGTAGATCAGACTTCGTGCATAGTCTCATGAGCTGCAGTTTCTTGCCCATTTGAGGATTTGAAAAAGGTGGAGTGTTATTAAAATTCAGGGGGCATTGGTCTTTATCAAGAGTTAAAATATTTATCAAGCCACAGCTCATCAATAATCACAACAGGCAGTGCTGTGGACTTAGCTCAGTTTCAGATAATAGCAATGTTGCCACCATATTGACTTGGAAGATAGATGGAAATGAGAATATAATTAATCATTGTTAGCCTTGCTTGGCTGATGTGTGTTTGCCTTTTAGGTAATGTATATGCATGACTTTTTTGAATGCACAAATATCTATTATGCATGTACTGCCACACAATTTCTTTCAGATTTAGTTAAATAGAGTGAATCATTTTGAGAGGAGTCAGGTGGTTTGAATACTTTGCATTGCCCTCACAGATGAACAAAACTCAGCAGTATCCCCACACATCATGTGCATGTAATTTTTAGTAGCATTCGTTTTTACCTTCAAAAGTACATGATAGGTGTTTTAAACCACTGACATGTTATGAAGATTCCTTGTACTTTTCCTTATGTCTAATCCCATAGCTTTTTCAGGGAAGTGATGATGAAAGGAAGGCAAGGGTAATATTTTGTGGTACCTTGATCCTTCATGATAAATAGCATTGTTCTGATAAAGATCTACACAATTGTTGTGGTTTAATCCCACCTGGCAACTAAGCTCCACAGAGCCAGTGGCTCACTCCTTCTCTGTGGGATGGGGGAGAAAATCAGAAGGCTGGAAGTGAGAGAACTCCGGAGTTGAGATGAATATGAAAAGCAAAATCCTTGCACACCAGTTAACTAAAACAAGGAGTGCATTCACCATTTCCCATGGGTAGGCAGGCATTCAGCCATCCCCAGGAAACCTCTGCTCCACCACACGTACAGGTGACTTTGGATGAGAAATGCCAACACTCTGAAATGCCGATACACATCCCCCTTCATCCTTTTTTGTCCAGGTCTATATGCTGAACATGTTGCCATATGGTCTGGGGTATCCCTCTGGTCACCTGGGATCACCTGTGTCCCCCCTCAGGTCCTTGTGCAGCCCCACCCCCCCACTGGTGGGGTGGGGTGAGGATCTGAAAAGGTCTTGGCTCTGTGCGAGCCCTGCTCAGCAACAATAAACACCCCTCTGTTACAGCAGCACAAACTCAAAAGATAGCTAAAAGATACAGCCACTGAGAAGAAAGTTAACCCTACCCCAGACCAAACCAGAACATCAGTGGCAGAAAAAGAGAAAGCTGCTCCTTCATGCTTGCAACAGACTGACCATGAATTCACAGTAGTATGATTATCCATTTCTTTTGGAGTCCTAACATTACCCTTGGCAGGGTAGGTATACAAATATGTATTTGAAAATAAATGTTTCCATGGGGCTGCAGCACATGAGAGTTTAGAAGACAAGAAAATTTTGTAGAGGTGAAAGATATGAAAAGTTGCTTCAGGCATTGTGGCTTCCACTTATACAGCCTAGAGATTTTTTTCCAGCTGTCTGGATTTGATGTGTATCTTCTCTTTTGAATATGATTGTAGGCAAACCGGCTCTGATCTTTATATTACCACTTAGCAAAAGCCTTTGAACAGTTCTAAGGTGCTGTGTAGCTGATCATCCAGCCTTCTGGAGGAAAGATAAAAGATTTTGATTTGGCTTATCAGAGTTCTGTTTCAGATACCTAAAAGCTTACTCTGCCTCCCACAGGTCAAAATTTTAGATGAAAAATTATTTGATGCAACACACTGTCTTGTTTAGAGGGAAAAGGAACATATGTTTCAAGAGAATCTCACAGGATGTCTGAGAAACATATTTCAACTGAAGGTTTAGACTCATCTAGGCAAATAAAAGCTTGAATCACTGAAATTGCCATTTTCTTGATTTAAAGTTCATTTTCTCTTGGAATGTCCAGGTTCTAAGATTTTGTTTATTGGATGAAAAAGTGACATTTTCCATGAGAAAAAAAAAAATCTTTATTTTATTGGAAGGTCATGTTTAGGTTGTTCAGGGACTAATTTTTTTATCAGGTACATCTGAAACTTTCATTTGTATTAATCCCTCATGCCCAAACTAATCTTTTCTAACTGGTCCCCAGCCTTTGGCTTTCTCAGGTAGAGCCATTGCACCAGCTCCTGCAGGCACAGCAGTAAGGCTGAAGATGTGAACACTGGAGGCAGCTATGTTCTCTCATTTTCTCTCTGAGAACACTCCACTTCCTTGGCAACAACCCCAAGGCTCTGAAACTTATTGCTGCCTTCCCGAGCTTCAGCTGGGATACTCATGAGCAGAGCCACACCATAACCAGCAAGACAGGAACTCAGAAACTCTGAGCTGTTTCATCAGCCCAGAATCTTTATTGCAATCCAACAGTTTCTCCCCACCCAAGTTATAAAACTGCTTCCTAATCCTGTCTTCCAAGAGATGGAGAATTATTAATTGTCTGGAGTTCCTGACAAGATCAGTTAGGATTTTTAATATCCTTGTTCCGCTAAATTTCCACTTTCTGGGTGGAGGTGTGCAGAGTGTATATCCTTGTGTAGGTGTATATGCATGTTACAGTTCTTCAGGCTGTACAGTTTTATGTTTCCATATGTGCTTACCTTACCCTGATGTTAATGAATAGACATGGTGGTGGATGGAAAACCCCTATCCTTAAAAACTAGTGATTGTATTAAATGGCAGGGACTTAAATTTCAGGTTCACCTCTGCAATTTAATATTGTCAATAAATCTATTCTCTTCCATTTGCTGGGGTTTTTTTATTTTTTTTTTATTTTTTTTAATTTTTTTTATTGCAATTCATTATTTAATTCAACCAGTGGAAAACATTGTACAGAAGGACAAAATATATTTCAGTCACAGTTTCTTGAACTGAGTGTATAGATGTTACTACCACTGGCACTTGAAAATTTTTGGTTTTAGTCCAGTATAATTTCTCCATGTTAAAGCTGAAAAGACTGTTTAGGGTCTGGAGTCTGAAATAAAAGGAGATACAGGATATCAGGGACTTGTTTCATAAGGAAGCAGTGAAGTGGAGCAGGTTTTTGTGAACACTCAATGGTCAATATGAAATAATAGGACGTCAGATGTAGTTTTTAAGAGATGAAAATCTTTAAACTAAGCAGTTAAAAGAATGTGAGGTAGGAGAACACTTACTTCATAACTGTATTGTCAGCAGAAACACAATTTTCTGTAGTCATTTGAAATTACAGGCAATTATAATTACATGCCAGAGAGAACTGAAGGCTGGCTGGCTCAGCAGCAGCATCACTGTAGAGGTGGAGCTCTGACAGCAGGAAAATGCATCATGGTGGAGCACCAGAAGGTCTCCAGGATGTGGAGGCAAAAGTGGAGGGATTCTCTCCCCATGCTGCTGCTGGTACAGGCTGTTCTGTTGACACCTTAAGTTTTAGCTTTCATGTTTTTCAGGTTCTGTGCTGCCTAGGGGTGTAGTTCTGAGCCTCATATTAAGTGTTAGTCAGCTCTCTTCACGGAGTAGGCAGACAAAACAAATCCTTTTCCTGCTGAAGACCAAGGACAAGGATTACAAGTTTTCAGGCCCAAAAGCATAAACCACAGTGGACTGAAGAGCGAAAACAAGGATGGGACTTAATAATCTGAAGCTATAACTGGACAATTAAACCCCAATATGCAAATAGACCAAAACTTACAAAAGTGTGAGACCTTGTGGCCAGTCCATTTTTGTGACCATTTTAAATCCATCTTAGGTGTAGCCCTGGCCAGGCTCTTGTACTGCCCAGGGTGTACCCTTAAAGACCTTTTAATAAATATCGACTTTATTCTTTAGCTTTGTCCAGTCTCTGTTCCAGGTCAGCCTTCCCAAGGCGTCAGTGTGGGCAAGCTTTTCAGGCTGCACAACAGCAGCTTTATCTCAGCACACGAGTGTGAGGCTGGTGCTGTTCATCATTCCTGCTTCCTCATGAGCATATGGAGCTCAGCAAGCAGGCTGTGAAGTGCTGTGGTGGTCTTTGATTAACCTGTGCCATGTGCAGTGCCCGAGGGACAGACGTTGGCATCAGGATGTAACTTTCGCTCAGATAAGATTCCATCCCATCTCCTGTCTTTGGCAATCTGCATCCACTCCACTTCATACCCCACTTCCACTGCTATCATAGTGTGATAGAGGCCATTGGTGCATGAGGCTTTCATGCACACGACATGCAACAGACTTGGCTGCTTACCTGCTCCCCCATCAGGATCTGGCACTGGCTTCCAAAGGCTCATCAGCTGGCATCCTACTCCTGCAATGAACCTTGCTTTGGCTGAGCCTTTTACCCCATAATAGGGTGGGGATTTGTTGTGTGCTGAGGTCTTGTATTGTGGGGAACAGCAACCATTCGGGGAACCACAGCTCTGCTCCTCTGCCCTACAAAGCTAACCAAGCCCTGGTGGATCTGTCCCTCAATTGGGCATGTCACCTGTGTGTACAAAACAACACACTCCCTGTGCACTGTATACTCTTTAACTCTTCTCCACATTCTGAACTTCTTTTCCTTCATTTCTTCTTTGCCTGAATTCATACATTTTTATTAGTCAATTTTGTTAATCACTTCTGTTAGTCACTTCTGTTTTCCTTTTCAGTTCTTATTCAGTGAACTCCTTTTCCTCACAGCTACCACTTTTTTAATGGTAGCTTTTTCTTCTTTCCATACTTTTTTTAATGAATATTTATCTTTTAATTAAATCACCAGGAGGCATGTTTAGAACCCCCAGGGTTCACTTTGAACTATGAAAAGGAAAAGGCTTACTCTCTGCTATAAACAAAATGTTAATTTGTATAAATTGAAGGAAATGCTCTGCCTGTGATAGACTTGTTCCTGAAATGCTCTGCCTATGATAGAGTTTCTGAACAATTAATAATTTCACCCAGAAAACTAAACATTATGACCCTGAATTTAGCTTCTGGTCCTACCAGTGTCAGCCTGGAGCAGCTCTGCAGATATGAGCTGAACAGATCTCATTTGATATTGGTTCAGCCAAAAGTAATCTTTGGGCTGAAAGCACCGTGGGAAAAATGCATTTTGGTCTGTGTTGTGTCCAAACACTTTGTAGTCCCTTAAGTGCTCTCCTCAACCTCTAGTGCCTCGTTTTTCATAGGAATGGTTTCCCTCATAGCTGAAACACCGTGATAGCTGGAGTGAGGAGTAGGGGAAGCTGGGATTCAGGAGCCTGTTGGCTGAGGGAGGGCTGTAGTAGTGGGGGGGGAAAGACTGATGGCTAGTAAGATCTCATCCGGAACTGGTGAGGAGCAGTCCCTTGGCCAGGAGAAGCCTGTGGGGAGGGAAAGGGTAGGGGTATGTGCCAGTGTCTCTAATGTCCCTTGGCTCCTTGAAGTATTGGCCTAAGATAATTCTGGCAGGTAAGCCTCTGGCTTGTGGTCCAACCTCCCTCCTGCACTTTGAAATAGGAGAAATAAATAACTTTTTTCTGCTTTATCCTTCCTTCTTGTGAATGTTGAATCCTTGGTTTACAGATCTTCACTATTATGATGTGGAAGAGGGGGGGAAAAAGAATGCATAATGCTGAGAGAGAAGAAGAAAGCAGTCCTTGGAAGAATTGCTTTCTGAAAGGTAAGGACTCTTCCAAGCTTCATTACACTTTTATTCCCCTCTGCTCTGCGTCTCTTCTGACAATTATTGATGATCTCTTTGTTCTTCTCTTATATGAGTATCCTTGCAAAAGAGGGACAATCAAACACACCTTTATATTGCCTGCTAATCTGAAATTGAAGCAAATGCTACCAAGCTAAAAATTGCATTTCACCATTTTATGTCAGAGTCACACACAAAGAAAGCATAACAACACAGAACTAGACACGAGTGGAGATTTGCAGATATATAACAAGTATTACCTTGCATTATATTATTATTTAGTATTTCCCACAATGCATGATAAAAAGCTACTCTCCACTGGGGATCAGTTTATTCAAAGGTTCATTAAATTAGTCCCATAATAGGAGTGGCTCTTAAAGAGACATTTCCAGATTCCTGCAGAATGCATGTACTGAAGGTGCATGACAGGCCATTTCACACACCCTCATAGTCCTTCCAAAAGTTTCTGCTGACAATTTCCAAGAGACACTTGGCAAAACAGCCCTTTGGTTTAACAATGGTCTGGCTCATTGTTGTATACTTCCCATGGATACATGAATCCTCAAATTTTCTGTATAACATCACAAGATTCCTTGGCAGCACAGGGCAAAGGAGATAAGAAAATATTTCAAGTAGTTTCTTAATAATTAAAAGGAATAAATAGTTTTACCTTTGGTCCTTTCCCAAGAGTCTGAGACTTAATATATTTACCAGTTCTATTTCCAGTCTATACAGATTCTTATAATGCATTTGTATCCTGTCCTACCCAATAATATTTTTCATAAATTCCATGAGGATCAAATCACTCTTGGGCAGTGTCTACCCTCAAGCCATGCTTTTTGGCATAAAAATAGCATTAAAAACACTCCAAAGCAGGAGTCCCACAATGCAAATGTGCCAACAAAGTGATCAGCGGGTTAAAAATTACCATTAATCTTACATATAACAAAAGTAGAAAAATGCATAGGTTTTAGAGTGTATGAGAAAATTTTGAGTGAAATTGCATGTTTGCACCATAATAGAATTGCAGTGATGAGTTCTTAGATTTTCTATGATATAGAGTAATTTCAAGATAAGAAAGTCTTAAATATTATTCAACTCTAATAGAGGAAAAACTACTTGAGCCTATCAGTCTTTACAAGGCACTTACTTTTTCTGTATGTGAGGTGATTCTTAAAAAGGATTTGAAGAAATGCTAATAGAGTTTTCTCTCCCTGGAATTAGAAAACCATGGGGTCTGAAAAGAAATACCTGACTTAAAATTTTGATCACAGATTCAGAAGATTATTAGCAAAATAGATTTGTGGAACAGTGTTATTAATATTGAAATCAGTAATACCTCTAAAGAGTTATAATTCCACTCTGCTAACAGGACTCTTAGAGAGATTTATTTTCTCCCACTGAATAATATGAGTCTCAAATCTAAAGAGCGATTACTTTGGCAGTGAATTTCTAAAGTGTAGCAGTTAGGAGAAAGTACCTGCTTTTATGGAATTGCCCTTTGAAATATAAAGTTCAACCCTGCATTAATGAATCTGTGAACACTTTTGCCAGTGTATTCTACTGGTGTTTTGTAGTGTCTTAGGAAGATCATATATTATTTATTTGACAGTTTGGGGTCTTTTTTCCTTATGTTGCATTCTTCTTTTTAATTAAAAAAAAAAAAAAAAAGCAAAAAAAAGCAAAAAAAAAAGGCGCCAGAGAGGAGGTGTCCTTCATCCTGTGCAGAGAGCTGATGTCTTATTATTCCTCTAGGAAAAGTACCTGAAGCCTCTAATCATTGACTTTGCGAACTCAGTGAGGTACTCAACATTGCTGCTATCTCCCAGGAAGCTCTACAATGTGGTGAAAAACACCCAGGAGCAGGAATCCCACCAAGAATTTAACTCCCTGAATCCCACCAAGAAATTAACCTCCTGAATGTTCAGAACAGAAGAGCTGGCCGAGGCTTCCATGAAGAAATAAGTGCCTGTGGAGGTAGGAGCCTTTTCCTGTGAACCTTGTTGATCTGGTTTGGAGATGGGACTTTCCCAACCCCTTGAACCTGACTCTTCTGCTGTGCAGCTGAATGCCCGTCCTGTATGCCTGGAACTGCTGTTGATCTGCACCAGTCAGACACAAACATCTTACTTCAGTTTGTGTCTCCAAACATGTCTAGAAACAGCTCTTGTAAAAATGAACCTGCTTTCTAGTGCACAGCTTTTCCCCGGATTGAAATTTCTAATGATTATTTTTAGACCTATGCTTCACTGATTTGTTTGGGTTTTATTTTTTTTTGTTTTGTTTTGTTTTGTTTTGTTGTTTGTTTTGGGGGGGTTTTAGGTGGCTCAAAGACTCATCCAGCCTCTTAGTTTCTTTCAGTAACTGTCTCCTACACTTATGCTGCATGGATTTGAAGAATATTCCTTAGTTTCCCTTTTAATCCTTACCTCTCTTTCTCCCTTCTCTCTTTCCCTCTTTTTTTAACTCACTAGTTCTCAGGCTGATTATCTCTTTCAAAAACCTCGGGTTTCAAATCTCTCTCCTACACCTTCCTTATCCTGTGTCAGAGCATTATAGGTTAGATTGGTCCAGTAACCAATTGAAGCTGTTGCATGTTTGGAAAATTAACTCTGCTTTACTGTACTTAATTAAGAAGTCCCCAAACCCTTAGCAGAATCTGGACATCTGTACTTGGTCTGAAATACAGTAAATGAGTTTATTTGTGTGATTGCAGCAAGAGATCCTGTAACATGACAGAAAGGATGTGGGCAGGTGTTGTTCATTCATGCTGGTGTTCCTGAGGTGCCTTTTTGGCTGATGATGTGCCAAATCGTCCTGCCTTTACCCTAGTTTCCCAAATCCATTTTCTGTCTTTAATTCAGCTCCACTAATGATCACAACAGTTTCAGAGCCAAGCCAGATACAGTTGGCTACTTATTTTAACCACAGGGTCATCTAAATATTGCTCTGAGCTACTCAACATACAGCAGAAGTTCTTCAGATCTGCTCTCATCCATGCAGGTGCAGAAGGCAACTAACTATTACCATCTGGTCTCTGGAACTACATTTGCAGGGACAGCCAGAAAACAGACACCTGTTTGGAACAGGATCGAAAAATAAATCACAGTTAAATCGCAGTGCAAGGAGGGTATGAGGGAACCAAAAACTGAAAAAGGAAATGGACAACTCACTCCTAAGCTGCAGAGAAAAAAAACACACAAAAAACCCCAACAACAACAACAACAACAAAAACAAGTAGGGTAAGAGGGACAAAGCTGTTGGGGTTGTAAATTACATGTACAGTGAGGAAATGAGAGACCCATTTGTAAATTTAGTTCAAGGAAAGGCAGATGCTGCTGCTGCACCTTCTGTCAGATCCTTTGCCAGTTTATGTTATCTGTCAGGGAAGTGCTGTTTGTTCAACTCCAGCTGAACCATGGGTAAGGCTACACTGGTCTATTAGCTTAGCATAGAGAGTTGTGTCTGGTTTGTTTCCTGATTTTGGGTTCCTGTAATCATGGAAGGGTTTGGATAGGAAGGGACCTTAAAGATCGTTTAGTTCCAATGCCCCTGCCAGGATCAGGGACACCTTCCACTAGACCAGGTTATTCGGAGGTCCTTGAGCAGTTCCAGGGATGGGGTACCCACAATTTCTCTGGGCAACCTGTTCCAGGGCTTCACCACCCTCACAGTAAAGAATTTCTTCCTAAACCTAAACCTGCCCTCTTTGAGTTTAAAGCCTTATCCCTTTACCTTATCACTATATGGCTGTGTAAAAAGTTTCTTTCCCTTTTTATAGGCCTCATTTAGGCGCTAGAAGCCTGCTACAAAATGTCCCCATCACCTTCTCTTCTCCAGGCTGAACAGCCCCAGCACTCTCAGTCTGTCCTCACAGGAGAGGTGTTCCAGTTCAGTTTAT
This sequence comes from Chamaea fasciata, assembly GCF_029207755.1. Classification (NCBI taxonomy): domain Eukaryota; kingdom Metazoa; phylum Chordata; class Aves; order Passeriformes; family Sylviidae; genus Chamaea; species Chamaea fasciata. The sequence continues at coordinate 38,664,537 of NW_027094086.1, read as the reverse complement.
CTTCATAGCCCTGCTCTGGACCTGTTCTAACAGGGTTCCCAATCTGTTGCCATTGTCACTTCTGCTGAGTGACTTCTGCCACCTTTTTCGCTCTTGCAGGAACACATCCCTTACAGCTGCCAAGCATTCTGATAACCCCACTGCTGACTTCAAGCACAACAACTAAAATGTGCTTATGCAATTAGAAACCAGACTTGCTTGCAGTTTATCTCTGGCTGCTATGTGAAGGTGAACTAAAATTACTTATGATTAGGACCCCACCATTTACATATAATTAGGACCCCTGGCATCCTGATTGTAAGATTTATCAAGATTAAAATATTGGTAATATAGTCCTTGTTTATCAGCTTTTATCTGCTCAGATTCTAAACACCACATAAACATTTATTTACTTTTAAATATGTTTTCACAACAGCAAGTTTTGGAAAGTGGATCATGGGCTTCAGGCAAAGTATTGTCCTAATACTGCCTCAGAACAATGTCTTCTTTCCTGCCTTTGTGTAATAAATCATGCTACATCTTTTCAGTCATCATTACTTCTTTGATTTTCTAAAATTAAAGTGGAACAGTTGCTTCTCCAAGACATTGTGTCATTATGTTCTGTAAAGCGTATAGAGCAGATGTTTTCTTCTATCAGCGTGACCTTATCCTTGCATTTGACTTCTGCTTGTTGACATAGATTTTAATTGCAGATCCTTCTCCCATCAAACAGCGACAAATCTTCAAAGGAATGTAACTATAGCTCTAAATTATGATGCATAGGTGTGTGTTTAATACCTCAGGTTACCCACTAGCTCAGGATAGAAGGTGATTCAGGAGACAAAGAATCTAACAGAGCAGCAAGGTTATTTTGATCAAGTTTCCTTGCGTGTACAGTTCCTTTGGTTTGGAAGACACAACATTATGCAGTAATTTAGGCTTGATTTCATAAATAACAGCCTTGGCTTCCAGTCTGATTCAGTCTTCCTTTGCTTCACATTTTCCGGGCATTTCCTGCCAAGCCACATTTTTTCTTCCTTAGCAGACTGCTCTCCACTATCTCCTGGTTTCTCTTACACCAAGTCCCTTTAGGCACCATATCACATCTTTTGAGCTGTACTTTCCTGTGAACTGTGGAGCAAATGAGTGGAAACTGCAGTTCCAGGAACTGGTAATTTGGCAGGACCTTGCTCATGCCATAAATCAAACTGACAATAAATCACTGACTATTATTTGTATGGCTAGAACCAAAATGAATATTGTATTTGGAAGAGCCCTTTTTTCCTTCTATCCTGAGAAGCCCCATGTTTCTATTTTTCTGTCAAAAAATGAGGAGCAGCAATATTATTCCAGGGTATAGGAAATTAAAACAACTTTTCATCTGTGTTATAAGTTCTATTTGCATATTAGCTATAAGCTAATGTTTTCATAATGCTTTTTTGTAGTCTAACAACCTACTGGCTACCTAGAGGGGTGTTTCAGTTAGTTCATTGTAGTATATTAATCCTTCCAAAAGAAAAATTGGAAGAGGAAAAGTGATTGTCTTTCTCATTAACAATGTAACACTGGCATTTAGCTTTTCGGGTTTTTTTGTAAGACTTACAACAAAGCTGCCTGTGGTTTGGTGATAATATATAAAAATTATGTTTATGGATGTATCAATTCTATGTACCTCTAATAGTGAGATGCTGTAAAAACCTCCAAGAGAGTTTGTTAACAATAAATAAACAATTTATTTACATAAAGTAAATAAATAAAAAAAAAAAACAAACAACCAAACCAAACAAACCTAGACCAAAAAAAATTGGGCCAAGCTTTTACATCTTGAAGGTGAAGCAGGAATGACTTAATGCTTCCTGGATTAAGAAGCCCTGTTGTGTAAGCAAATGGAGTGCATCCATCTGCGAGAGCTAGGAAAGGAGGAAAAAAACCCCAATGTTCCTATTCAGAGTCTTTTTTCAAGCCTGCTGACTTCCTGATTCTGTGGGTTAGATCTGAGAGTCTGAGCCAGCTGAGGTTGAAACTTGACCCTGGAAAATGAGAAAAAAAAAATGCTGTTGAGCTGCAAATCCAGGTTTGCTGCACTGCTGAGATGTCTCTTTTTTATCACTCTTGGGCCTCAGGGAAGCTTCATATCCAGAGAACATGTTGTCTGGGTCAGCAACAGCCTGAGTATCCAGGTCAGGAAATGAAGTGATTTCACATATTAAAGCACTTTGAGTACCCTGGTAGCCTTCAGTGGCCCATCCGGAAGGATTGCCCAGAATCACCACATTTTACCAATCAAATAGCATAGTAGATGAGCAGTGACTTCTGTCTTGGCACCGGCTGATAATACCAAACAGAAAGAGGGTTGTACAGCAAGTCTTGGTTCCAAGGTTGGGAAACTTTCAAAACCACAATTGGATTGTCAGGAGCATGGTGAACAAATGTGTTTTCTTCATGGCTGGTTGTGTGAATGTTATTTTTGGTAACAGGTATCACATTTTATGGCATTGTGGAACTTAAAGTGTGCAGATGCTGCCAAGTGATAAAGTGGCAGTGTTATCAGTTTGTGTTAGCTCAGCACTTAAGAAGTCAAGATCTTAACAACACTGGTGCAATATGTTCAAGTGCTCATTTGTCCCACAAACTCTGCCAAGACACCCCTCTCTCACATCCCTGTGAGAAATGATGATTTGAGTTGCACAGATGTTTGGGATGTGGAGAAGTGAATATTCAGGTGCTACAAATTGAACATTGTTCCTTGTGCTCAGGAGACAGTTTGAAACCACACACAAAAGCTGTATTGAAAAGAGACAGGAGAATTATTAGAATTTGCAAGGAAAGACTTACAGGCTGCTTGAAATTAGGTTTTTGGCACCAGTTTAATTTCAAACGTTGTCTTTAGTTCTATTCCAGAAATATACTTGGTAAAGTCAATTCTGTATTTACAGCCAAGTCCTGTAGAGTCACTGGAGAATTTCTTTAGATTTCTCTTCACTCTGTGAAAAATTAATGAGTCTTGTTTGCAAAGATTGCATATACCTCAAACTCCCTGCTGTAGAATATTAATAAATAATTATTTTTACACAAAAAGCTCTCAGGTAAATTAGGCTTTTGTGAGAAAGCCTTCAAGATTTGTTCTTTTATTACTGGCTTTATACGATCCAAAATCTGGCCTCGTTAATTCCTGATGCACAGAAATGGCAAAAAGCTTGAGAGCATTGTGTCTGAGCAATCATTGCATTAAGGTCTTTCACTGGGCTAAGATTGTGTGTGATGCTCCCCAGCCCACAGCAAAGCCCGTGGGGTTTACTGGTGTGACATGGACTTTTCCCAGTTAACCAGTCTGCCTGTGGCAGCTGTCTTTGCCAGCAGTACCAGACCATGTGCAGGATTAGCTGTGGTGTCACCCTTGTGTGAGTGAGGGGAAGGTTTAATTGAAGTTTCTTCTATGCACCCCTGTATTATGAGATATGAGTCAAACTTTAAGTGTTCTCTAGGTTTTCAGAGAGAAGCATTTTCTGTCTCTACTAGTCATATTTATTTTTGCCTTTCTTAGCCCCAAGGTCTGTAAAGTTGGCCCAGCTTCTTTATGCAGATGTAATAAAAACATTCAAAAAATATCCCCTGAAACCCAAATCACTAGGTTGTATTAGAATGGATTCTTGTACTCAAACACACTTCTCACTTAAATGTAGAAACTGGGACAAACATTTACTCTGTAATAAGTTTTTCAAAAAAGAGAATCAAAATATTTCTTTGAAGAATATCTGAATATAGACTTAACCAAGAGTCCACGATGGTTTTAGGAGAAGAAACATCCACTGATTTTGGAAAGTAAAATATATTTATAGCTGTCTAAAATACATAATGAAATATTTTGGTGTCCTTGGAAAATATATAGCATACACTTGGGGTTTTTTGGAGTGAGAGAAAAAAATATTCACTTTTAGCTACCTTGAGAAAAGTCAAGCCCTTAATCCTTGTTTCCTGCTGGCAGTTCTATGTCATGCTGTGTTATGAATGAATGCAAAATGGTGAGTCAGATTTTGTAAATGAGGGGTGAGAAAAATGGGAATTATATTTATAGAAAAAGAGGAAACTGAGACATTTGAACCATTGAACCAAATGGACATAGAGAGCATTTGAAACAAACTTGCTTTCAAAAATACTGGCTATAGAAAAAATGAAGGGAGCACAGATGCTGTATGTCAGCCCTACAAAACTGAAAGTCTGAGAGGAATTTTTCTCATCCTGATATAGACCAGCCTGGAAAAAAAATACTTCTTTACTCCAGAGACTTTAAAAATTGTTCTCTCTCATCAACATGCAAATTTTATTTAATCTGGATTGTCTGGATGAGATTGTGATATGGGATATTTAGCTGTTCATACTCATTGAAAAAGAAAAAAGGCTTATTTAGTTTTGCAATATGAAAATGATTGTTAAAAATTGTTAGGTACTAAGACCATAAAGCTAGCAAAAATGTACAGATATAAATAAAATTCCTGAAAATGTACCTAAGTAATTGATGAAAGTACCATAAATATGTGGGATAAATCCATTTTTTTCTGTATATCAGGCTGTGTTTTACAGTTAATAATTTTTGTTTATTAAATAAATTTTACTGCTCTTTAGTGAGCAGCTGCCTTTTTTCCTGGTTGATACAACTTTCAGAATTTTAGAGTTAGTGTATCTCACCTTCCAGTATCTTGTTTTCATTGATAGATTGGGAGAGGAAAACAAATTGTCTTTGCTCTTTTCTTCTGGATGTCATATGATGTAGCTATAGCACTGGTCTAAACTAAGCAACTGAAACAAAGACAACTGTTGGAAAGGAAAGCTGTTGTTGAAAAACATTTTATCACCTTGATGTGCTTTGGTTTCAGGTTCTAAGCTTGGTTGTTTACCAGTTAGATTCCTTCTGAAATTTTGACTGAAGATTTGGATATTTTCAATATAATTTTTCTTGAAGTATATGCAATCTGTCATAGACAGCTCACGTGTAATATCAAAATTAATTTGCATTAAATCCATGTTAAAAGAAAAAGCAAGGTTTTGTTTTGCTTGGGTTTTTTAATTGAAAACATATTTTAATTTATTTTGCCAAGGTATTAACAGTAGGGAGAGCTCAAAAACTGTGGTGCATATTGGAGAGAGCTGTGGAATGTACCAGACTGATTTAAGGCCTTCTCCATCCAAAACCTCTGGTTTTACTGAGCTCATCACATCACACAGGAGTCCCAAGCAAGTATTGGACAACTTGATCTACAGCTGTTACCTCTTGGCGCCTTCCATGATGTCCCCTACAAGAGCAACATGCAAAATGCAAGGTCTTGTTCTGAGCTCTTTCAGTCCTTCCTATTTTTATATAAATCTGCACAGATGCATCCAAATTCTTCAACATGCCTTCAGCTGGGACTGGCACTGATTTACATGGCTACATAGTGCTTTAGACTCTTAGCTTTGGGCTGCCTTTTTAACTCACTGACAGGTGATATAAAACCACAAACACCTTTAAATAGCTACGTAACGCCTCTAGACCTGTGCACAGTCTGATGTACTCTGGCTATTAAATCAACATTATTCACTACTTTTTTCCACAGATTCCTGCTATTCAGAAATCCATGCAGTACATAAATCAAATTCCTAAGATAAAATTTAACTTTTGAATTTGTGTGCACTCTTGTACCTCTTGTTTTTACTTCTTGACCCTAACAAGACCTTTTATAGTATTTCCCAGTGAGCTGAAACAATCCTTAAAAGGTTTGGGTAGTGGGAATTTTGCAAGACATAGTGAAGGATTGCCCAGACAGTCACTGCAGGGGAGGTATGAATTGTTGCTACTGTGTGAGCCTTTGCATGCAGTTATCTGGTTTGTGTTTATTTATGATGCATGAATTATACAACACGGGCAGGCTCTTCCAATTACTTAATAAAATACAAATATGTAAATACAGGTGCCATCCCCAACACACTGCTTTCAATTCTTATCTACTGCAGCACATTTCCTGGATTTTATTCCTTCCAGGTCTGCTGGTAGTAAGTGTTGATTTGATAAAGAAAACAGGAAATAATTCTTCATTTCAATAATTCATGGAAAATGAACAAAAACTATGATATCTGTGACACAGGAGACCACACATCTCAAACTGGGGTATTAGTATTCAGTGCTGGGACTGTAGCCCTGGAACATATGTTTAAAATATTTCTAAGCCTCTTCAGAATACCATTTCAATAGAAAGTCAGTAATTTGTTGAAATAAGTCGACACAGAAAATTATGATATAATTGGAGCTCTTTAATTGCCAGTTACGTCCTTTGGTTGATCCCCTGAAACAAAGTTATTAGTATTTAATGTAAAATTTCTGCAGTAAAAAATGTGAATTTATGGGGTGAAAGGACAATCTTCCATTTCATGAAATATAACTGGCAGATGGAAGCATGAAATAAAATGCCTCCTGCCAGTTTTTACTATACTGGCTCGTAAACTCTCCTGCCTTGAGACACTAGAAAGAGTTTCTTTGGGGAAATTAACATTTACTGAAGGATCTGCTCTTCCTCCACCTTCACAACAGTGCAACTTTTTTATAATTTTTAATATATTATCAAGCACTTCAGTTAAATGGGTGGTTGAGTGGAGTTATGTGGCTCTCGTTAACACGAGAACATGCCAAAGAATGACAGAGGCTGCTGTGGAGTTTAGGTCCCTTAAAATATAATATTTTACATGTGATTTAAGAGTAAAAAGGGTTTACTGCTGCCTGAGTGGAGCCTGTATACCCCAGCTTGTTTTACTGACTCCTTCCCCAGAATTTTAAGTCTGTATTGTTTTGGTTTAATCGCAGCCAGCAATTAAGCCCCTCACAGCCGCATGCTCAGCTCCCCACCCCCAGTGGGATTTGGAGAAGAATCAGAAAGAGGTTAAAACCATGGATTGAGACAAGAACAGCTTAATAATTGCAATAAAGGTGGTAATAATAATAATAGTAACAATAACAATTAATAATAACAACTTCTTTACTTAGGATAAGCACTATTTAGCAACAGCTTAAACGATCAGTGTGATATCAACATTATTCTCATACTGAATCAAAAAACACAGCACTATACCAACTACTAGGAAAAAAACTCTATCTCAGCTGAAGGCAGGACATTTGCCCTATCACCAAGCTGAGACCTCTTCATCTGGCGCCTGGTTGTCGAGCTTTGAAAGGGTAGAGACACAAGTTCCAGCATAAAAATGTGGCTGTGCTACAAAGAGACATTATCCAAACACAGCAGATTTCAGAGCCATGTTATTTGCAGCAATTTCCTTATAACATCATGCTTTTAATATCATGCTTTTATCTTGGATTTTACACAACTGCCTTTTTTCTCAGCGCACCAGCCCACGAATTTATCTTATTGGCAGGTAATCTAGTTTCGTGAGCAAGTGCAGCTGCAGATGAATAGATACAGGCTTTTACCTCCAAACAGGAAACTTTTCTCCTCCTCCACTCCATAATACACCTCTCCAAGGACAACAGCAGGTTGCATTCAGTCCTGCATCCTAAAAGCTCTTCTCTGCAAAAAAAATATTTTACAGTTAGAAAGTCTATTGTTTCAGATCTTGGAAGGCATTGCTTTACCCTTGTGAATGCTACTTTGAGTTCAGTTATCTGTGAACTTTAGCAAATGATCATGTCCCACACAACCAGACTGATGCCATTGCCACGATGGCCAGAGGCTCCTATGCTGTTCCTCCTCATCAACAAGGGTTTGTAAGAAAAGATCCCAATGTGATTTCAATGGATGTGACATTATTTCACAGGGGCTGTTAGAATATTTGAATGTGGATGGGTTTCAGTGATAAATACAAACTTGCAGAAAACCTAGTGGGAAATTTTGGTGAGTTTTAGCACAATTGCTTTGGTTTCTTCTGAGTGGCACTGTTAAAATGTTCAACAGGGGCTCAGTCTGAGTGTCCATTCTTTAAAAAACCAGTCTTCTGTAGGTATTTTGGCTGCATATCACCTGATACATTATATACAAGTTACATATTATATAAAAGTTAGTGAAGGTTGTTTGGCTTTCATTGCTGTAATGTTGGAATGGCTAATGCAACCTGAATATTTTTTATTGTCTCATTAAAACTCAACACCACAGAGTGTCATTATATCTTTTGTTGGTAATTCAGGAGTAAAGGATGTATCATCTAACAAAAATTTTAATTTGCTGTGCTTTTGCATTAAGATATGAAATAAAGGTACAACACCATTAGTAGAACTATTTATTGAGACTATGAAAATTCTATGAAAAACAGCAAGGGCTTTAAAATCCAACCAAACTGCATTATGAATTTTTCAGAAGATAGGATCAGATGTTGTGAGGTCTGCTTTACAATGCTCCCCCAAACACCTCACAGCCATCAGGGAACAACTGCTGACTGGCTGAAGCCCCATGCACTCCAGCTGCCACCACCAAGCCCTCCGCACTCACTCGCTCTGCAAATCACTTTGCCTTTTCCACCACAGGGTTTTTAAGGCAGGTGTAGAGCAGAGAAGCTCAGCAAGAAGAAACTTTCTAGACTGAATGCTGGTGGGATTTTGCAGTCCAAGAGGGACGACAGAAACTCCATTCAGAAGTCCTCCTGACTGGAGTGCCCATTTAACTGCCTAGCGTAGTGAGAGGACACGACAAGCAGAAAATCCAAGCCTGGGTTCCAGTTCATGCAGCAACTTAGCAAAAAAGCCTCTGTTGAATATGTAAGAGGGTTTAAGACCTTCAGACTTCTTGGCCATACTAGATTGTCAAATTTTGCATATTTATAATAACTAGGAATCACTGCATACTTGAATACTTTGCACTGTATGCAGTTACGTTTGTTTTTAAAGTGTGGTGTGAGGAGGGAATGTTTCAGCACAAGTGTTGCACTTTGGTTAATAATTGACATGTTTAATGTGCCTTCTCTATGGCAACTGAAGACATTCAGTTATAAATATATATTGACCTTAATGTCAAAGATTACCTCCTCCCCATATGAAATTATTTGAAGTCCTGCTTTTATTGTGTTTAGTGAATATTTGGGAAGCTGGATTGCAACCAGAAAATCAAAGGGACAACAAACCACAGCATTTGGGCAGAGGAAGGTGGCCCCAGACAAGGGAAATGGCAAGAACCTGTAAGTTTAAATTTACCCTTGTCATCTCAGTGAATGAGATCAGACAGCTGACACAAAGATATGTCTTGCGATGGGTCAATTATGTGCTGAATTCCTTAGGACAATAAAGAAGCTGACGTGAGAAATCTAAGGCTACAAAATCTTAAATTTATTTTTAAAATAAAATCCATGAGGAAAGCCGGCAAGTGTTTTTGTTACAGGAAAGCATGCTCCTTGAAGTAGGTTTACCTCCATTCCTCATTCCTTCCAGAATATAATCATTCAGTGGGTTAGGTTGTTTCTTCTTTTTTTTTTTTTTTTTTTTTTTCTTTTCTTTAATCTCACTTTTCTTTTGTTGTTATTGTTTATTTTAATCCTGCATGCTACGGTTTTATGCTGATAACACAGATATCATCACTGAGTCCATATTGAGTAGATGGGCAAATGACATCCACAACTCCTGGACTCCTTTTTAGGATGAGAATGAAATGTTGTTAACCTCCCAGACTCACTGTAAGGCTTATAAAATGAATACGGTTGTGCATACACCTGTACATATAGATAGGCACACATGCACCACACACATACACATACACATTTATATTTTTATGACACTTTTATCCTCCATCTAAAGTGGAAACTTTCCTTTTGCTCAGGTTAATTTGATACTTTCTCTACAATTAAGTCCTTCTCGACTCAGTTTTAAACTCCTATAAGCTGTTTATAGTCTCATGGGGAAAAGTGAAGTTGAAGAAAATGTCCTGTGAACCTGAAAGACACTCAGCAATTGCCCAAATTCTGATTTTTAAGAAATGGACGTACAAGCATGTAAAGCATCTGTGCCATGGGCATCCCTCCCATACCCCTAAATATCCCCAAACTAGAGCTGCACAGGATTGTCTCAGCAACTGCTCCCTTGCCCTCCTCTCCACCCAGACAGGTATTTCCCTCTTGAAAACATTTTCCTCCTTTCTGCCCTCTTACTCTTATTTCTTCTTAATCTTTTGAGCTCCCTTAAGCAGAGTGACACAATTTGCTAAAGTGCTGCCCCTGCCAAGATGGTCACTGGAGACCTTCAGGTCTTGGTCATAAGAAAGGAAGAACAGCAGCCCTGGGGCAAGAGATGACCTGTCTTCTCTTGTTTCTGCTTGTGGTTCCTGCTGGGAAAAGCAGTGGAATGAAGTGGTTTTACAGAGAAAAATCCTAGGATTCTGCTTACAGCTCAAGCTTTTGTGAGTTTCTCTCTCTGGTGTATATCTTTTGACCAAAATCAGAATTAAAGGATACACTCATGTGCCATTCTCAGAGTCAGGTTTTATGATGCCAGACACAGCTCATACCTTTCCATTTTTCTGTCTAAGTGGAGATGGAACAGTGATATAACCTATACGCTGTCGCCCTGGGATGGGCTATACTCTGTTTAGAAAGGAGTTTGTGTGCCTTGCCTGACAGGAGACTGTCTTTCAGTCAGGCATTTCTTCATTTCTTCAGTCTATGAGCTATTATCAGCATCTTCAATGCAAGTAAGGCAAACCTGATTGAAATTTGAGAAAAAAAAAATTAAATAGAAACAAAAGTTAAAAAAATTGTAGAACACCAGTCAGTTTACTTCAACTAGCAAGGCAAAAAAAAAAAAAAACAACCAAAACAAACAAACCCAAACCTCTACTAATGGTGCACTATGCCTTTTGCAACAGAAATTATGCTTTTTATGATGATCTTGATGGAACTCAAGTTCTCAAGCAAATTAATGCCACTTAATAGTACCTAAGAAATACTGTTTGAATTGATATGTTGTGAAAAGTAGCACTCCTAAATCAGCTGGTAACCTGCATACATTTGCACAGATGAGATGCATCTATCTTACCATTAGTGTTTAATTTGGGGAAGATTTCCATAGCTAACTGCCAGATGATTGATGCTTCACATTTGTTCTTGAAATACATCTGGAAAAGCCACATATTAAGACCTAAAACTGTAACCATACAAATAGAGGATATATGATGTAGTGAAATAGGATATTTTTTTCTTTATTTTTCAAAGAATTACTAACCTGAAAAGGTAAGTTTCTACTTGTTCTTCTGAAACAACATAATGAATGACTTTTTGTTCCAGATTCATATGTGGAACTTAACATTCCAAATATGTTAATTGGTTTCTTTGCTTTGTATGTCTCTACTGCTGTGTACAGGGGGCTTTGTGACTCTGATTTGTTTGAGTACTAATTTGGTGCTGAATGAATTCTCATTCTGAACAGAGAATACAATACAAAGTAAAATAGATTTCTGAAGGCATTTTGTGCACAGAATATGATTAAGAAGCAATCAAGCCCAGGAAACCCACTCAGTCTCCTATCTTGTTACTGGGTATCTGGGTCATGCTGTAGGGGATGGATTCAAAGCAATTCATTATTTTACAGAAAGATAAGCTTGAAGCTGTATGGGTGCATGGATAGTTCCCCCTCCCCAACAGCTTCCTGGAGTTTATTACAGCCACAGAGTAGAAAAGAATGGAAAGAACTGAACTATTTCTCTTTCATTAGAGGAGAGCTTTGCATTTTGATACTTCTATAGTTAATCAGTTTCCTTCAATTTTTCTCATGGCATCTTTTGGAAACTCACATATTATGAGATTTCATTTACTTTTCCAGATATGCAATTTACATTCCAGTAATATGTGGTAGGCAGCAATTCTTTAGTCAAGACAGTGACAATAGAGGATTAGATAGCCCAGCCAGTTGCTCCTCAGTTTTTGGATTTCTTTTCAATTAACTTTGAATAGTTTGAATCAGAACTTTCAACTCTAGTGTTATAAAACTTTTTGTATAACCCGCATTCTTCATTAAAAAAACTAATAGGCCTGGAGTAATTCTGAAAGTGCTGTGTTAGGATTATGGGTGTCAATAACTCGCACAGTGCTACAAAAGGGAAGCACATGCTAAGTATCAAGGAAACTTGTTGCCTGGTGTAAATTTCCAGGGGATAAACAGAAATCAACAAGTACCTTCCATTCCAGCAATGCCTCTTTATAAAGGCAAGTTGAATTAGGCCATTACCTTTATCAGCAAGTCCCTTCCCAGAAAGGGTGTTATCCCTCTGTGTAACAAGGTGCCATGCATCAGATTGCAAAGATTATTTCTTTCCTAGATTGCCAGTCTTCTGCAGATCCTCTGTTTCATATAGGTTGGCACTAGGAATGGTATTGGCTGGATGATTTCAGGTAGATAACTAAACACTGACTTGGTGTTTTACTTGGATAATTCAATCAGCTATGAATAAGATCCCAGTTCCATTGCAAAGCTCTGATGTCCCTGTCTGCTACTCAGATTTTGCAGTGGGAAATGAATTTTGTTCATACATGGAGAAACAGCCATGGGTAGCAGATGCAAAACTCGGAAAAGAACATGATGATATGCCACATATTAGAGCAGGCCACTGCTTTTAATGGGAATGTCAAGGTCGTTGTAAGTACAGTCATTCCAGTTTATCCTCTGTCCAGTCTTCACCACTGTTGTCTGATTCATCAACACTGTAGGAAAACAGGGTGCTACAGAAAAATCCAGGGGATGCTCTCCTCTGAGGTGAAATAATGGAAACAGCAAAATCATGGGGCAGCTAATTTTAATTTACTGATAAGCACTGAACACTGTGCTGGGGAAAAGTATCAGGAGGTCTCTGCCTCCTTTTTTTGAGTTTGCAGACAAAACCACATTAACTTGAAAAGTTCTTTCTGTGGAAAAAAAAAAAATATATATATATTCATTGCTGATGGCTTCATATATCAAAATAGCTGCAAAGGAGATGTTTCCACACAAAACAAAAACACTATTTGGAGGTGTTTGTTTTCATTGCCTTTCAGGGATTTGTTCTGTGCAATGTGTGAAAAATAGACACTTGTGTTTACAGCCATACAAATTACACCAGTCCCTGTGTGCTGCTTGTGCTCACAGGCATTGTTTTATCTCTTAGCCTCCTTTTCAGTGGGTCTGGAATGCAGACTCCAAGAGGTGAGTGGGGGGGTTGCTGAGATGAGCAGTTTTGACTGTACAGTCCCTGTGGTGCTGCAGAGCACTGGCAATGCAGATCCTTGTTTTATGTAAAAGAGGATGGACGTGCTGGAGGAAAGGATGTGATGTGCTAGACGGGGTGGTAGGAGGTCAGACTCACTGGGTAGGATAACAAGAGGCTTTTGGGGGCTGAAACGATTTCTAAGTATGAGCTGAAGAGCTCACATGTGTCCTGCCTTTCTCAAGTGCTGACACACATTGCTTTAATAGCTGTTTCTAGGGCTTTAGCTTTCTCAAAGGGAGTTAGAAGAAACAGCTCCGCCAAAATGTGACTGACAACCAGAGCTGGGGAGAGCAAAATGCCCCCATGAAGGTAATGTGGTCCAGCACTTTACACTCATGATAAATTTAAGAATTTCTGGCAAAATTACCCTGTTGGCAAAGAAATTGGTAGATGTTAAGTACCAGGGAGCTCTGCCTTTATCTCCTTACCCATACCTCACCTCTTACAAGGTCAAGAGATTTTTTTTACTTAGTTTGGGGTTATTATGGTGATTGTTCTCAGTTGTCCTTTTATTCAAGTCTTAGCAGATCAGTCTTCAAATCCTTCTCTGCTTGGACTCCATGTTGCCCTTCTGTGCCATCAATGGCCAGTGTGCCCTAGAGCTGTCCTGTGGAAAACACACATGGAGGCCTGGAGTGAGGGCAGGCCAGGGGCATAGCTCAGAATTGTGCTGGTGAGTCTTCTCACTAACATTAGCCTCCTTTAGGGAACTTACCCTTTTACGGATAGCACTAAGTTTTTTGATTGTGCATCTCTTCTTCCTAAGAGAAGAAATTTAAATGTATGAATTTGCAATTAAAAGCAAAGCCTGCTTGCCATTCCTTTGGAGGGCTTTGCTGGAACCATGTCTTTTGCTGTACACTGTGGAGGACTAGGAACAGTCACACTGAAATACCAAGCAGAACTTGTCTGAAAGCTGAGAATCCACCTCCTTTTCCCACCAGAATAATTGCCATCAAAACCAACTTAAGAAATCTATTCTTCTATTATTTCCCTCAATACTTTAAATGTTAATTTCTTAATCATTGAAGAGACTTTTTTTGTTCTCTTCTATAATATAGTTATTATTTAAAAATCCAGGAATTAATTGTCATAAGAATAGATTTCTGCTCTACAAGGGAAAGTAGAAGTTCCATTTGTCACCCTGACTGTAAGGCTTCCTTGCTTTCCAGTGCTGCAGCTGTCACAATACTCATGCCTGTTTTCTCAGAATGACATGCACTTGGAACCCAGTGCAACTGTGGCTGTCATTTCTCTACCCACCCAGACACCTGGGGTACAAGTTTCCCTTCGAGCATTTAATCCCCAAGATAATATGCCACCACTGTGCAAAATGCCTCATTTACTGTAGCTAACACTCTCCCATCAGCTGTGTAAGAGGCGCTTCACCTTTTCTCAACATTCTAAATGTGGCAGATAGGCAAAGGCAGTACCTGGGAACATGAGCAGAGAGTAAAGTCCCATGCTGTTTTCATAATCCTGACGTTTCACAGCATAGCTGCAGACACTCCCAATTGAAATAAATGAAAAGACAATTCCATACTGAGAGTAAAAGAGTCCTTTTTAACAGCAGTGAGTTTAGTTTTCATGGTCTTTTTTATTTCTCTGGTACAGAATACATTCTTGATTAATTGCTCTACTTAACTGCACCAACTCTGACCTCACTGGAGACAGCAGTTTTACACTTTCTGGAGGTGAGTTCTGTCCATGCTGAGCAACAGGACAGCACAACAACTAGGAAACACCTCCTGGATGATGCTAACCACTTTTTTTTTTTTTTTTTTTTTTTTTTTTTTCTTCTTCTTCTAAAACAGTTCTGTACCCCTTTACCCTGTAAAATCCACTTTATTAAGACGTTCTCCTGGGCCACTGCACTGCTCAGCATGGGCAGGGACAGGAAGGGGAAAGTCTTGGGGAAGTCTTGGAGCTCTGTCTCCCAGACTGCCTGGGTAGGGAGACCTAATTAAAACCATCAATGTGGGACAAGAACAAGCACAGGTTGTAGCCTGGGGTCCTCCTGGACCTTTTCCATTGTGATTGCATCTCAGAGATAATGTGGGTGCACTCCTTGCACAGATAGCTGGGACTGCCTCACCTGTAAGTTTCCTTGATTTGACAGTTCAAAATAACCTTTCAAGCATGAGTTTTCTATTCATCTCTTTTTATTTCCTGAATAGTTTTGTCTGTAAAAATATTGACTTAGCAAATCAAGGAGTAACACCTAGGTTTCTCCATGAAAATAAATCTTTAATATTGAACTTGGGATTGAGGACTCAAAACTCGACTGAGTTTTGCTGCATTTTATTGCCTTTATTGATGATCAAACATTATCACACATCATGCTTTTGAAGGGGAGTCTGAGGAGCTAGCTCCCTCTGGGAGATAAATTTTAATTCATGGTTATTTATTCTTTCCTTTCTTTTTATACAGACTGTTTATTGTTGGGTTTGTTTGGTTTTTGGGGTTTTTTTTGTTTGTTTGTTTGGGGGGTTTTTTCTTCTCTATAGGAATGAATGCTTACACTCTGTTGCAGCCATACCTGCCTAACATCTACTTACTCATAAATCTGCAATCCAACACCAACTCATTATTTCAGAGATTGAGAAGAACAAAGTTGGTTCAATGAAATCTGTCAATACATCCTATTTCAGAGCTTGACTAAAACCCATTCCTAAAACAAGCTAAAAAGCAGCACAGCCTTGATCATTGATTTGCATTAGAGAATTTCAGTCAAATGCTTGCAGTGAGTCTGTTGTTCCCATTTGCACAGTGGTTTAGGACTCTAGAAATCTCAGCCTAAAACTATAAAGGATGGGAGGGGGAGACTGTAGTTACTTCACTAGAGACTGCTCTTTGAATTGTCCAAATAATTCTTACTGTATCAATGTTGGCTAGAGTTGGGGGTTTGTTGGGGTTTTGTTAGTGATGATGTCTGTTGTGCAAGACCTTTGGTCTTGAGCCTTAAAAGGATAAAAAATGGAATTTCATCTTTGTGAATGTATTTGAATACAGAAAGGAGTATCCCTGTACCAGGCACCTATTTACTGCCCTTTCTCTTGCCTACAGTAACAGCAAAATAGTATTCGGGGAGAAAAAGTCCATTACGGTCTCACTTCAGTGCTAATGAGTTTTTTATTTACTGTCTGTTTATGACACATGGTATTAGGAATGTGGCTTACCCTATCAAGGCTCAGAAACATTTTATGGTACAGAAGCTCATGTTTCTAATCAAAGCAACTGCTATCTTGATTTTGAAGTAGCAAACACCTATAATGAATTGCTGATGAATGATTTGTGTGCAAAAATCATTAATTGAATTTTTAAATCAATATGTTTGTGGAATTTACTACTGGAAAAGAAAAAAAAAGAAATGAGATATCTATCAGTAGTTAAATGAGTTACTAAAAAATTCCAGTTGGGAACAAAATTCATGTAATTAAATGGAAACTCTCATTAAAAATTCAGCTTAGGAGTTTATTTTTCTAATAGAATTATGTCCTTAAATAATAGGACATTCAGCCTCACAAAGAACATAATTTTAAGCTGGCCTCTAAGACATGAGGATTTCAGCTGAAGTGTTAATGATGCATAAAACAGTGTGTGCTATTAAAATTATGACATCCAGTCCTACATATGTGTACTGTCAAGACTTTTTGCCCTGTTACGTTAATTATGTACTTGCTATTCAGCACCAGTGAGTAGAGGGTGGTCCATTTGTGCAAGTTTATTAAAAAGAAAAAATGCGACAACAATTTCTTCTGCAGCTGTACAAGTATGAAGATGGAGAGTGTGCAGTTAGAGCAAGGAGAAATAGAACTGAAGCCAGTGCAGAAGAATTCAGCTGACTTACTTATAACGAGTACACCACAGATGTCATTCTCTATAATTTATAGAGCAGTTTGCAGTTCTGTTAGGTTGAATCAGTCATAACTGGAGAACAGGCTGTAAAGTTACACAAGTGTACCACTCCTAACTTGTAGGATAGCAAAACAAAATGATTTATATGTGTTAACAAGGCTAAATGGCCCTCAGATACTTAGAGGAGGAGATGGAATGGCTGGGTTTGAGCTGCGGAGCTGGCAGAGTGAGAGTCAGGATTACTATTCTGCATGAGGGTTTCACAGTCCCTACTTTATTTAGCAAAGCAAGGAGGTCAGTTTTCAGCGGAATGCCATCACAGCCTTCACCCAAAAGTTTGCTGCCTGTGTAGTGTATGTCTGCATGAGCACAGGCAATATTGTTGATGACTGGGCTGCAGGCAGCCTCTAGCAGGAAAACTGGATGATCCAGAGCAGTACTGATAAAGAGTTATGATGCCATTATCTGTCACGAACACTATTGAAATGGAGTTTTACAATTTATGCAAAGCCAAAGTCAAGTGGTAGGCCTGAAGGAGACCTTGAAAACTTCCGCAAAATAATATCCTGTGCATTTTATATGGGAATTTTCTTCATAATTTGGAGTTTGATGTGCTGGTGAGCTGTCAGAAGAACTCTGCACAAAGATAGTTTTATTGCAAATATTCTTGCCAAGGGAACAAAAAAAGCAATCACCACTGCATGTTTGATTTATAATTAACAGGAATAAAAATGTAATCGCAAATGTAGCTGCCACATCTAGGCATGGTATAAATATTTTATGCAGTGCTTCAAAGTTGCATATAATGTGCACTGTAAAATTTGAGTATCATAGTAAATGAAGTTATTAAACCTTTAAACAAGAAATTCTGGACTCTCACAATTATGGAAATGGAGGTCTGTTGAACAATGATCTCGTAAATTGCACCACGTAACAAAAAATTCTTATCTCTCTGCAGAATGTGCAGGAATATAAGTGTCTTGTAAAATTGGAAAAAATGAAAAGCTGAAGGTTGAAAGGACTTTGGATGAACTTTATGAATTCTGGTCTCAAATATGTTCATAAATTATATTTATTGTTTTAAGGTGTCGGTAATTCTTTAAGAGGGGATGTCACACAGGTTATTCACAGGTCAGGCTGAAGGTTTAGGAACTTCAAATATCCTGTTTGCAGAGAGCTCTTCTGCACCTCATTTATGGAAGCAGAGACCTGTTCCAAAAATGCCATTATACCTGTTCATATTCCTGTCAATGGCATATCTGAGCAGCACCAGACACTATTGGAGGACACTTGCACTGCAAAAGCTTGGAAAGCTTCTGGGAAGCCAGGTCACTCCTTTGATGCTGGCAAGAAGCCTGAAACACCACATGGCAGCTACTGCAGCAAGTCACAGGGTTTGACTGTGGTCGGGGGATGTGTTGGGTGTTGAGCAGTCTGATTTCCAGAGACACGAGTGATGTGTGTCACTTCAGCCGGCACTGATGAAAGTGCCCTTCCTGCTGTGTAATCTGTGCATCTGGCAGATGGCATTTGTGATTAGTATTGATTAGTGGAGGGTGTGAAAGGTATCTACCTGAGACTGAAGCAGAACACAGCAGTCAGACATCTGCACAAATGCCCACAAGCACCACAGAGAGGATATTTCCATGTGTTCACTGTCCCAAAAGTGATGATGTCTTGTATGATTGGCAGCTAGAGACTCTGCCCAAAAGTGCTGTTGAGTGTCTGTTTCTCCTCCCTTCCTTTTTCCTTCCCAGGACTAAAATATGTAGCATCTAAACTTTTTACAGAAAAATACTGCTGCCAATAATGACATGGAAGTTGGCATTTGTATAAATCCTGAAGGCCATGCAATTATTATTGCATATAATGTCTATATTATGTATTATTGTATGTAGAGTGTATGGATAATATATCAATGCATACAGTGTAGCAAGTGGGGTTTTTTGGTAAAATTCTTGTTAATGATATTATAGGACAGGATGAAAAAAGATTTGACATCAAAACAGGCATGTCAAAAAATGGTAGTCAATTGGTTGATGATGTAGCAGAGGAGAAAATAAATTCCAATTTCTGTATATATTTTTCTTAGCTTAGAACTAAGAACTTAGAATTAAATAATAATTATGAACTTTCTTCCTCTCTATTAATCCCAGGGTTAAGTAATAAATGATTTTGTTTCACTCTGAGTACAGTTGATTTTTAATCTGAAAAACCTCCTCTTCTGCAACAGAATCTCATGTAAATATAGATCAATTCTTACAGCAATCCTTCTGCCCTTCGTAATTATTTCATGACTGCTGTGGCCAAGCTGAAAATGTCAGGATGGGAAAGGAGGATTGTAAGTCAGAGTCTGCCTTGCAGGGTTTCTAAGTCCTGATAAAGGCTCTATAGGATATTTGTGTTGCTAAACTGCACTGAGGCTTGTATCTTTTGCCTCTTTTGTGCAACATACCTGAAAAGCATTACCTCGTCCTTTATACATAGAAATATCATGATGTGATGAGATGTGACCCTCGCAGCAGGAGAGCTGAGGTGCATGAATGCCAAATGAGTGCAGGACAGTGTACAGTGCTCTGCTCCAGAGGAGCCATGGTTCAGGGATCATGCCCAGCCCCACAGAGCAGGGAGGCAGGCTGGAGGCAGAACTGCAGGTAGCTGCTCTGAAGGCCAGGAGAGAAGATTGCAGGTCAAGAGAAAATGGTATCATTTGTATAACAAAGAAATGAAGTCAAATTTGGGACGAATTATTTATCAAGATTAAGATAATTTTCAGGTTTTTAATGTAAGGCTTGGTATTCTTTCTGATGGAGTTTAGGACACCAAAGTATGATGCCTAAACACCAGAGCACTGTAAAGAACTCAGTATTACTGTGGTTTAGCTAGTCAGTCCTGTGTTTGCTAGTAGAAGGGTACCGAAGAGGAAGGTGATGACCTTTTTCGTGTGCCATATCTGTACCCAAAAGTATGCATGTCATATTGACTGACAACAAAATCAGATACAGAGCTATAGCTATTTATCTCCTGTGAACACTAAATTGCATATTTATTAGTCCAAAGATGTAAAACTGTCAAGAAATCATGATAATAGAGCTCCTGAAGTAGAGAAAACTTGGAGTTCATTAGTTTGTGTGCATTCATGGAAAGTCTGTGATATTTTATCAGGAAAACGTTTGCAGTAAAGAAGAATGTGCCAAAGTAACCCATATTTCAAACATTTCTAAAGAGAGTCATTTCTGGTCTTCAAGTTGGACAGATTTCTGGGAACTTGGCTGTAGCAACATGCAAGATGCAACTGATTCTTTTAAATACTCTGTAAAGTGCTCTTGTTCACCCACTCTTGCTGCCACAGAGTGTAATCTGAGAAGCATCATACAAAATATGATGTTGAAAACAGATGTCTGGATCTAGACCTGACCTTGAATGAGCAAAGGAAAGGAAAACTCTGCTTAGCACTGCAGATTGGAAAAGAAATTATATTTCTGTTCCCTTAGGAGAGTACAGTCTGATAGAAGGTGTTGATAAAAACACAAATAAACCTGTTAACAAGCAAACTGAGACTTACTTTACAAATTGGATTCTTAAAAAGAGAGAAAAATCAACAAAACTACACCAATTCTCAGTGTGAGTTACAGTGCACATCTCTACATCTGAATTAATCATCCTGGTTCCTTGAGCAGTCATTAGAGAGAAATGGGCAAGGAGTGATGTAATGAACCTTCAATATTAAACTCTTTTTATGATAGCTGCAATTCAAATTTGCGACTCATTTTTAAAAATAGATTTTTAAAATAGAGATTTCTAATAGAAAGAGAAGTTTTGTATTACACATAAACGTATATAGCAAGAATTCCTGCCTTTCTGGTGCCCCATCGGAAGGGAAGAACAAATAGGGTTGGGGTTTTTTCTCTCTCTACTTATCCCACTTCCATGTTTGTTTCTGAAAAGGATTGCTGCAGAAATGCTGCCATAAAAATGATACTAAATTATTACTTTTCTTCTCATATATGAAGAGTGTGCTTCATAACAAGCTGTGTCAAAGTTAACAGGCAGCATATTCCACTAATTGCTGTTCATAACTGTCATCTCAGGCTTGAACAGTGCCACTACCCACAGAGTGGAAAGCATAAGAAATTAAACAATCTGAAACAGGAAGCTTTTGGGCTGCTGATTTACCTTCTTTTCCAGTTTAATCTGAATGCAATCCCACAATAATTTTACGTATTGTCTCTCAGGCCCACTATCAACATATCCATTCCCAAGGCTCTGGTTCCTACAAAATCAAGATGTGAACCTCGGCAAACTGACAACACACACACACACACACACCAAAAAGGTTTTGTAAAAAGTTTATTCTGCCCTACATTCTCTGGAGAATGACTGGTCTCAGCAGCATGTATTGCAGACAGGAAAACTGACAAAGGCTACCCACAGAATTAAGCCCAGAGCCTCTGATGCTGCATGATACCACAAATGGGTGAATGCCCAAATTATCAGAGAGCTAGGATGCGCTTAGACCATCAGAGGAGTTTAGTGAGTAGAAAAGAGTGAGCTAAAAGGCCAGTCTGTACCTTAAATAACATTAATGATCTACATTGCTAGAAACTTGGTGTCATCAGCATCTGCAAATTGGTGGATTTTAGAGCAATGCCAGTCAGTTTGTGGCTGCCCATGGAAAGCACATGAGCCCTGCAGGAATATCAGAAGAAAACCACTGTGCACATCTGGATGCCTGCCCAGTGTCCTTCCCTGAGGTGGCACACGTATACAACACAGTGAATGAGGCCTCAGGTTGGCATCTCATGAGCAGAGCTTTTCTAAATGAAAACACCCATCTTACTAACTGGTGAAAAAAGTTAGTACCTGTTTTTTTTTATTTTATTTCTACATTTTCACAGTTTTGCTGAGCATTGCAAATACCTTGAAAGAACTCATATAAGCTTGATCTAACAATTGCAACAGTAGAACTGATAAAAGGAATGAGCATTCAGAAGACCAGAAGGACTAAAAGATGGGACAACAAAAGTCAGGCTAGAGCTAGAAAATATGTCAGGCAAAAGATGGAACCTGCATGTCCTTGCAATATAGGCTGATGGACTTAGGTTTCCATGGGATCACATTTGTGACAGTGTCTTCTCTTGTTCTTCTTCTTTGTGGGGTGTTTTCCATTCTTACTCATTCATCCCTGCCCCTTTCTGCACAAGGATATAACATCTTCTAATCCTTTTTTGAGAGTTCAAAGGCTCCTCATACTGGTATTGTTTCTAAATATTGAATTTTGAACTAATGCCACCCTGGAAAGATGCTTCCTGACATCAGTACTGCATTGAAGGATAATCCTTGCAGGAACTTGCAGTGATTTGAGTTCACTTTACACAGGCAAACTGTTTAATAGGAAAAGCCATGTCAGAGCTTATTAAGCACTGTTTACATGGAGTTCAGGACAAATAGCATAAGTCCCGTATCTCACTACAAAAATATGTATCACTTACGTAGATTCACCCCAGTTTGACTTCATAAATTGTTAATAAGTAGTGCCAAAGCCTACCAAAATACTAAGCCAGCTTAATGATAAACTAAAAGCTTTCCATTTCCTTGCCTTGAAATAACAACTCCCATGTGTTTTATACAGTTATTACCTTCAGGGAATTTAGACTTTCATGAGTGCTCTGGCTATTTACTTTATTTGCAAATGGAGTTAGCTGGGCTGTAATGTGAGGAAAGTTGAAAGGGCAAAAACTGGTTTGTGTTTAGAAGTGCCTAGCAATTTGCAAAGGAAATAGTAAAAGTAAATTTAAAAAAAAAAGAAATCCAAAGTAGCCTGTTACTTCTAATAATGCAGGGAGATGCACTTCCTCTGTTTTAGCTGCCAGCCTTAACACGGTCACAGAGAATTTTTAGCTGAGCAACCCAGTTTGCTGGGTTGAGTGTAATTGTTTAAATTCCCCCTAGGGCAAAGCAGGTATGTCTGCAAGCCTGCAAAGTCACCTTGGCCAGTTTGTTGTTTCCCTTGTTTATTCAGACAATTTTCTGGTCCTGGGAAGACAGCCCCACAGAGCTGGTGACAGACCCCACTGGGGTTCATCCCTGGAGGTGCAGGCATGAGGGGGCCCGACCCTGTTGTCCCAAGGGCTCCTGGGTGCCCAGGTATGGGTGCTCTGTGCTGCTGAGGTTCAGGCAGCTGGGAAGTTAAAACACAGAAGCACTCAAGGAGGCAAGATCCAAGGGATCACTCAGGGAGCTCCTGCAGGTGACTGACCCTGTTATTATGGGCCTGAAGGACTGGGGAGAAGACCCTGGCTTTGGCTGGCATCAACAATACACCTTTCATATGAAATGTCCCTGGGATAAAATCTACAAGAAGCCCTGAGAGGAGGGAGAAAAGCCCTGCATGGCTGATTGAAGTGTTTCTCACAGCTGGTCTGTTATCCCAGGGGGATGCTTGTGTGAACTGGACTTTGATGCATCTATTAACATTTCCTTCCTTTCGTCTTGGCGGGATGACAGACACTCATTGGATTTTAGACAGAGGCAGGTTCAACTCTTTCTGGGCTCAAAGCTAACTCAAGACCTCTCTCAGGCCCCACCATGGGCTGCGTCAGAGCCTTGGGAGTGTCTAACACAGCACGGAGCCCCACAGCTCATAAACCCCATCCCCAGAATTTACAGCTCTGGCCCAGCACTGTGCTGATGTCTTCATGAAACTTCCCTTTCTCCCCCTCTCCTCTATCTCAAATGCCTGCCCTTCATGTACAACATCAGCACACTCCTGCACACTGTACTGATAGTATTTCACTTGTGTGAGAGAAAAACAGCAATCTGCCTTATTTTGTTGGTGGCATTACCAGCACTCTAGATGCCGTCCAAGGGCAGAGACTGAGTCTTAGTGCAGAATTATGGAGATTCATTATTTTAAAAGCCCTGTTACAATCCCATCTGCTGTTTGTTTGCTGCAGCCTTGTTACATTTCAAACTGTAGGAGAGGAAAATAGAAACTACTGCACCAAAAGAGGCTGTATTCATTATTGAATGGCTGAATTTCACTATTGCAGAGGGTTTTTTAATGGGTTTAACAAAGTCTTTTTAGATATTGTTGTCAAATTAACTATTTGAACAGGCTCGAGATGCTAGATACCGAATGAGGCAAGCATATAAATCCTCAGAAAATACACTGTTAAAATGGCTCACTTTCTTTTGCTCTTCCACTTCTGCTGACAACACTTGAAGAGTTCCAGGCAGCAAGTTGTACAATTAAAATAAGTGTATAAGCTAGAAAGAAAAACTCATCTGAGACAGCTCATACAAGTACCAGTCCTGTTTCTGTCTTCTGATAGACCTGAGCTCACAGGCAGCTCTGGGACATGTCCGTCCCTGTAGTCATTCAAACATTGACAGAAAGATGTTGGCAGCAGGAAACAGGCCAGCCTGGCAAACATCACCATTTTCCAGCATAATTGAAATGCAAGAACTCAAAATAAGGGAAAGTGCTTTGTCTTTCCAAAAATATAAGGCATAATTTTAAACAAAGTAAGTAAAAAAATGCACTGTCATCCAACTCCTCTATTTACTTTAAATCCTCCAGAGGCCACGGCAGTGACCTGAGAGGACAGGAGTTTATTTAATATTGGAGTGAATCACTCTTTTCAATTGCCATCGGCATAAGGGATTGGGTTCGCAGGAAAAGATGTGGGCGTGGCCAGCCCATAAGAACCTAGAAGGGAATGGGAGCATGGACTGTAAACCAAAACATGTTAATGTTGAAAATTTTAAAAAACCCCAATCAGAAGAAACTAGAAGAGCTGTCTGAATGCCTGAACCAGGCTGTGGTGCAGCTGAAGCAGCCAAGCTCTGTTCCCTCACTCTCCCATCCCGTTTGGAAGATTGTGAACCCACCGAATGAGGAGGTTCAGAGCACGCTGTGGGCTCCAACAGAACACAGTTGAATTTCCCTCTAACTGCCTCTCTGCTGTTGCTGTGCACTGATCTGTGGAGTTAATAAACTTTTATGCCCATTATTGTCCTTCATTACAATAGACATTATCAGCATCCTCCCCCTCCTCTTCAGGTGATTCAATCACTTTATCTTAGCAATACATGAGTAAAATAGTACAATAACTGAGACACTTTATATATTCAACTGTCTGAAGGACAGACTGCTTGCCTGTTTCTAAAGGCTTGAGTATAAAGTTGTTAAATACAGATGCTGTGCAGGGCTCACAAGTTGTGTAATTATTTCCACAAGCTGTTTTCTCTTGTAAGTAAAAACTTTAATTCTTTTTTTTTTCCTTACCACCCTCCTCAGAGGGCAAGAATTCTCATAAACGCTACCTTCAAATAATCATGCTTTTACTACCAGTATATAATTTAATTTAAAAGGAAAGGAGGGGGAAGTTTACAGGGTTCTTATTATCCAACTGTTACATTTCATGATTAAATTCATTAAAGCAATAATTCAGAGCAAAGGGGTGGTGCTGAGGGCAGGAAAGTTTACAGTGTAAATACTTAGTGAGCCATGCTGTATAGCCAGGCCTCTTATCTTGTGAAAATGATTTATAGAAAACAACTTGATTACATTTTCAGCCCTACTACCGCTGGGTGATTAGATGAGAGCTCTTTGTTGTTATGACTGTCTACTTTAACTAAACCTAACTCCATCTGCTTTTCATTTAGCAGCCACCACGTCTCTCTGGCAGGCAGCTGCCAGGTAAAGAGCAATTTGGAGACTGATGCTGCTGGGGGTTTACAGCCCTCGGTTCAGTTCCCTGACCTCCCACAGGCTTCCTGCCAGAAAGTCTGACATCCCTTAATCCCTCAGCAAGGTCTCTTGAAATAGCTCCTCCATCTTTGCTTATTTAGACTAAAAATTTCTCAGGCAAGGTCTCTTTTACTAGACTGAAACTGCTGCATGTTCAGGCATTAATGGAGTGCAAATACTATAGACAGAGGGTTTTGGTATTGTTACGCTTATGTTGTCTGCTGATGAAATTGAAAACAGTATTTAGGGTTGTGCCTGAAGGACCTGAGCATCACTTGAGTTTCACCACTATTGTAAGTGGAGGAAAAAAAGAAATCATCTAACAACTTCTGATTTATCTAGCTTTAGTGTGTGCCATGCTCTTCACAGCAAGGACTTCTGTATGTGCAATTGTGTTTGGAAATGTCATGTGTGGAGGAAATGAGGACAACCTCCACCCTCCAATGCATAAATGATTGCTCCCTCTGCATTCTCGTGGGCACATATGTGATTTCATTTAAATTTCATGCTTTCCCAATAGCAAGGAAAATTATGTAAGGCCCTTTGGACCCAATGCTGCTATCAGAAACACTGACATACATCCTGTGGGATACCCAAAGTGTGTTTGCTGATATGTATGAAGACAAAACCTTCCATCTGTAAATGGATGTAAATGTCCACCACAGATGGGGGTGTTCTTCTGGAAGGGGGAAGAAACTCCCTAACTGGTCATCTTGAGGGTTGGAGTATTTGCATTTGACACGGAGACCATAAAAGCACCCTTGGCATTGCATGAGACTCAGAGTCAAATGTGAATGCCTCCTGTGAGGCACACAGCAAATAACAGAGAGACAGAGATGGGACCTAAAGCTACATAAACCAAAGGACTTTCTTCCTATAAATCTCTGTACTTTATTCTGAAATAGGGACGTACTTATCACCACTAAGGGTTCACTGCTCAGACCTCAGACCCAAACTAAAGGCTTAGATTTATTTTTTGTTTTAAAGAGAGAGAAGATTTCCCATCACTCCAAAAGGGAAGGAGAGGGTTTTTGCCTACCTTTAGGATAAGTATTCCTCTGGCATAGAACCTCAGCAGTCCATGCTCCATCCCCTGGCAATAGTCTTAAGCCCCAGGATGGGTCTGCGTCCTCAGGTGCACTCTCAGCACTCTGCTCACACGTAGTGAGAAAAAATAGTCACTACAGAAGAAAGAGCAATTTTTGGCTTATGAATTAGAGGCATCACCTGAAGCTCAGGAAAGCT
Source organism: Chamaea fasciata (assembly GCF_029207755.1). Lineage (NCBI taxonomy): Eukaryota > Metazoa > Chordata > Aves > Passeriformes > Sylviidae > Chamaea > Chamaea fasciata. The sequence continues at coordinate 38,637,504 of NW_027094086.1, read as the reverse complement.
GGATTCTAGTCCTTTCCCTGAATGATTAACATAATATGGTATAACTGTGCACTGGAGCTGGGTAGCACATAATTTACACTTCAGAACAGTTTCTCAGCAGGCAGGTGGTGGGAGGGTTAACCTTTCAGCTTTATCCCAAGAGCCTGACTCAGGGAACCTACTGTAATAGGGATGGTATACTTTGTTTCCTTTTGAGGGGTGGACCAGGAAGGTTCCCATCTCTCTTTTTCCCTGGAGGCAACATGTTGCTTATCCAGTTCCTTCCTTCAGTTACCAGAATTCATCCCTCCCCTGGCCAGGAGGTGTTGTCCTATAGCCTGTCCTATAGCAAACCACGGGGAATGAAGGTTACAAATGTTAGTTAAACAAATCAAATTATTGCGTGCCAAGCCTAAATGAAGAGAGGGTTATATGTGCATTCAGGGAAGCTATTAAAAGTGAAGTTTTTGTGACTAAATAAAAGGAAATGTGTGCTTGGGAAACTTGTTTCCCTGTTTAGTCTGTTTTCAACTAGCTCCCTAAGGTTTCTGGTTTCATCAAGGGCTATACCCTCAGGCCAGGATATTAAATTTTCTAGAGACAGTGAGAAAAGATGGAGACACACAGGCACTGCAAATATCCTTAAAGTTAACTAAAAAATGGGATACAGGGTAGGACAGACAAGAAACCCTTCCTGCCCAGAACAATTTATACCTCAGTTTCCTTCTCTGCCACCAACATGTACTGGGTTTTTTTTTCTAAGGATTGTTACAGCTACTTTACCTAAAATTGTAATATACATGATTGCATCATGCATATTTTTGGTGTGCTCAGACAACATCTTGAAGTTTTACAATAGCACCTATGAAGTATCATTATGTCCATTTTAAACAGAGGCAGAGTTCTGGAGACTTGCCTGCTGGGACAAGGGATATAAGACCTTATTGGGCTCAAATCCTGGATTATTCTACTTCTACTCATGATTGCAGAAGTTGCAATGGGACCTATGTGACTGTTCCCATCTCACGAAATATTGCCTCTATTGCTTGAAAGCCCTCTAATAGGTGTGAGAGAAAATTAGGAAAGGAAAGTGACTGGCTAAGGCATGTGGACTGAGATACATCACATCTGCCTTGTTGCATCTCTAATAAAAATAAAAAAAAAAAAAGGCAGTCTTTCTGAATAAGGTGAAGCTGTTTCACCATTTTTGTATTTAGCATCTTCCTCACTCCTGTGTGCTAATTGCATTTCTCTGTACCCATGCAGAGCTGGTTGTAGATGATGTTTCATTCTCCAGGTGGTAAAAGTTCAGGCTGGAAGGAAGATCTCCGGAACCATTCCTTATTTTACCTCAGGTGACAATGTGGACTTCATTTAGCTCCTGCACATTGTAATGATGATAAGGAGATCACCTCAACCACCCACTAAAATCACTTTTGGCAGGGTAATAAGCAATGTCAGCATAGGATGGTTTGGGTTTGAAGGGGCTTGCAAGATCATCTTGTTAGAATCATAGAATGACAGAATATCCTGAGTTGGAATGCACACACAAGGATGATGGACATCCATCTCCTGCGCAGGATATCCTCCAGAGTCACAGCATGTGCCTGAGAGTGTTGCCCAAACTCTTCTAGGACTCTGTCAGGCTTGGTGCTGTGACCACTTCCCTGGGGTGCCTGTTCCAGTGCCCAACGTCCGAGTGAAGAATCTTTTCTGAATATCTGATCTAAAACCTACCCTGACACAGCTGCAGTCCTTTCCCTTGCGTCCTGTCAGTGGTCACTAGAGAGAAGAGATCACTGTCTGCCCCTCTGCATCCCTTATGAAGAACTTGTAGGCTGCAATGAAGTCTCCCCATCTCTTCTTCTCCAGGCTGAACAGACCAAGTGACCTCAGCCATTCCTCAAAAGGTTTCCCCTCAAGGGTCTTCACCACTTTTGTAGCCCCCCCTTTGGGCACTATAGCTTTGTAAAGCTATTAGAGAATAGCTTTACAACCTTCTAATATTGCAAAACCCAAAATTGCACACAGCACTCAAGATGAGATCGCTCCAGCGCAGAGGAGACAGGAGAGTCACTTCCCTTCCCTTGCCTGGCTGGAAATGCTGTGACTGATGCATCCCAAGACAGGGCTGGCCCTCCTGGCTGCCAGGGCACACTTCTGACCCTCCCATGGGCAGGGACAGCATCCACTAGACCAGGTTACTCTGGGCCCCATTCAACCTGGCCTTGAATCCTTGCTAAAGTTGGGCATTCAAAACTTTTCTGGGCCACCTGTTCCACTGTCTCACTGCCCTTATGGTAACGCTGAAAGATCCCAAGTGTTTGCCAAGGAAACTATGGCTGAGACTACTCTCACTTTACTGTCAGTCATTCTGAAGATGAGGTAACTCGACATGGTTAGAAAGAACTTATGTTGATTCTTGAACTACAATTACTGTGATTTATTTTAATAAGGATTTATTTAAAGGATAAATAATCAAGAGCACCCCATTTGAGCTCATTTGTGCCAGGTACTGCATGGATCTCCTGCATTGCAAAATAATAAATTTTAATTCTGTCATTATATACTGCCCACTCACAGTTAGAAGAATCATTAGTTTCTGATGTTCACAGCAGGTTGTGGAGCTAGGAGAAAAGGGGAAAGTCTATTCTCAAACTGTGGTGCAGAACAGGAAAGTTTGCTAAAATAGAACATCAAAATCTCCATGTCATGCTAGTAAAATCAATTCTAATATATGGAGGAAAGATAGACCAACACAAGGCCTCTTGTTTTCCAGTAAGAAGTCTTTCATATCTACATAGGAAAAGCATGGCATATCAGAAACATGTCAAAACCTTGTTCTGCATTAAAACATTTCTTGCTGATATTTTTTCTGAAATAATGTTAAAACATGTGAGCACTGACAGCTTCCCAGGCATCAGTCTTGAAACAGCAACATGAAAAAGTGACTAGGGCAACTGACACTAGAGGAAAAAAAAGAAGTCTTTGACTTGAATAAGAAAGAAAGACTTCAGTTCTTTATGAAGCACTCTATCTCATCCATCATGTGTCAAACTTTATCCTTGGACAACTGAAAAATCAGGTAAGCAATTGTGGAGTTGCTAACAGTTGAAGGAATAGTGAGACTCCTCTTTTAAGAATTCTTCCTAATTCCCTTGAGGCAATTCCCAGGTGTTTCCCTGTTGCTTCCTAATGCCTCAGCACCCTTTGGTTTCACTAGAGAGCTTAGAATTCCATGCCCTTCCCCTGCTAAATCTAATTTTAAGCTCTGTTTATGAGTTGAGCCTTCTTAATTCCTCCAGCACTCATGGGAAACTATAACACCAAAAGAAGACAAAAATCATTCTCAGATCTAGATCTCTCAGTTACCAGGAATCCCTGGCTTTGCTTGCCCCTTCTAACATAGCATCACTTGTGGATCAGATATGAGATTCTGGAGAGAAAAAAATGTGTAGAAAAATCTTGTTTTGAACAATTATGAAACCATTTGCCCAAAAGGAAACTTTCTTCCCTACTCCCAACTTTCAAGTCACATTTGGCAGGAGTTAGTTCAGGCTGCATGACCCAACCCTTTCCACTGTGACTCAGCGTTTCATTGCCTGCAGTTCTTTGCAAAACAGCCATAAGGTGAAGTCTGTTTTCTTTTCTGTAGAAATAGGGACAGCAGATGGCTTGTGGAAGAAACTAAGCTACATTTCAGGTCCTCCTGGGGCTTATTTAACTCAACCTTCCACATAAATAGTCAGATTCTGCTTACTTGCCGATGAAGAAAAGTCTATTTTCAAGTTCTTTTATTTTCAGAAGACATAAATGTCAGCAGAGGTTGAGATAATGTTCGAGCAGTTTTAGTAAATGAGTAAAAATGAAATTTAAATTGCAGAGGGAGGATAATAATATCATCACTTCTATTGTGAAAACCTAAAATAAGGGCAGAAAACCTATTTCACAAACTTTCTGAGTTTTAACAAAAACAATTTTTAGTCTGCCATATGCATATCTGAGCTGGTAATGAGTATTCAGACTTTTAGTTTCAAGCTCTCGGATCAATTTTTTTAGTCTTTGTGTGGCTGACACACTTTTAAATTAATTTGCTATGACATTTCTAAGATTTATTTCCAAAAAAAATCGTCTATACACTTTGTATATCTTCTTAATGGTAAACTGAGCTTGTCAAAGTATCAGAAATTTTTAGTTTCAGTGTCTACTTGTAGTCTTCAAGTAAGGCACAAGAAATAGCCCATCATTTGCCATGCAAGCTGATACAAATTATGTATTTTCCTAATCAAACTAGGTTTATACATACTTTCATCTAATGCTCATGTTACAAATTTATCTGACACAGGGCTGCCAGGTTAAATTATCTTCCAAAAGTTCATTCAAAGACATGTATAAACAAGCATCCCAAAGGAGATGAAGATTTCTGAAAAAGTTCCACCTCCCATCATCTAATGATTGTGCACATCTTGTCCTTGAAACATTGAAATTTAACTAAAAGATCTTGTAAGTTGGGATTCTAGAAGATTTTCTTGTTTCCTATTTCTATTGCACCTTTTCATTTTTTAATGAACTTTTAAAAACATTTCCTAACAGATATAGAGCTATGATGTCCATAGCATGGAATGACAACCTAATCAAATAACATGGAATAACATCATTGGGAAAAAAAAGGATTAAAATACGGAGTTCTGTGAGTAATGGAGCCTGCTGCCCTGCAGAAAAAAACCCCACAAACCCCCATGATATGTAATCTGAGTTAAATGTCTCTCCAGTCTGTCCTAAGAAAATTGAAGTGTGCTGAGGGCATCCAGAGCTGCTCTCCTCCCTGCTGGTGTAGTAGGATGCATGTGGGGTTTAAGGCCGTGTTCTGGGGAGCACTTACTGACTTCCTCAACAGCAATCTCAAGAACAATTGTGTAATATCTGTCTGTACTGGAACAGCCTCCACAGACCAAGTAACTCTCATTCTTGCTAGAAAAATAAGACCATTGGCACCGTTCCCCCCACCCTGGGTTCCTTGGTCTTGAGTAATAAACTAACAAGATATCACCTGGTGCCAGCTTTTAGTTCATAATACAACCCTGGTAGAGCAGTGTTGTTAATCAGGACACAAGCTTTGAGAAACGCTTTATTACATTATTAGCTCACTGCTAATTCTATTTACATGACACTTCTTTCTATTGCTAAATTAAATTTACCTTGAATGGATGAGATGACATCCCAGAAAGAAAATGTTTCTTATAGCTGTAGGGAGAGATTTCAGACTTCATTTTGTTTCTGGGGAAAAAAAATGCTAGATAAATTGGTGCTGCTCTGTTTGGCCCCTGGGGATATAATGTCCTCCAATAAGTAATATGGGACCTAGCTAACAGCAAACACCTCTCCCAAAGAGAAAATACAGAAGTATTATGTTATAAATCAAAGACAAGAGTGTGAAAGAGAAAGGTGCTTTCAGTTTGAGAAAATTGAAAGGAGGGCAAGATACCAATGAAAACACTATCTAGGAATGGACAGCCGAGCTTAATGAAAAAATACTGTTTTCAAATAGTCCTTTCTGGAAACCAAAGAGAAGTGTAAATACAAAGAGGGAAAAGAAGCCTTTAAAGTGGTCATTGGAGAAAATATCTGAGAAAAGCTTTTGAAGCAGAAAAAGAAATATTTTAGAAAGTGAATTTATCAGAGGACATGGTAACCTGTAGGACTCTGAGATGTTTTTGAGATTTCTGCTTGAATCCTTTCCCTGATAAATCTCACCTTTCACAAGAAGTCATGGTAAGAAAATACTTCTGCAGAGGAAGTGAGAGGAGCATGGCACTGGGTCACTGGGGTGTAAGCCAGGGAGACTGTTCTAAGGAGACTGGATCTGAGAAAGACAGGCTTTACAGAGCATCCAGGCTCCTGTTTCTACCTCCAGTGGTTGTCTCTAAGTGAATCCCCAACATATTTCATCCCTCATCAGTATTCCCATCCCAGAGCTCTTGGATGTCTTCAAATGTGCTCTTTTGCCCTCTCTTTTAACGTCTAAAGGGAGTTTCAGTATAACTTTTGTAAATTGTTGGTGTGACAGTCAGCTCTTCGGCTTCTGGGAGCAGGTGGTTTCTTCAGAGCTGTCAACAAGCTTTTAGGAGACTTTCCACACCTGTTATTTATCATTTCTGAAGCCACATGTATCTCATCCCCTGAGGTGAGGCTGTATACACTTGTGCCTTAAATTATGTTTAAAAATTAATATGCAACTTGATACTTATAAGAATCTTGACCTTGGAACTTTTCTTGCCACTGTGTGAGTTTTCCTTATGTATGGACGATCACCTCTTTTCAGGAGAAATCATCCCAGTTACCTGAGGGATATTTCCCATGTGCCAGATTTATAAAAGAAATAAAGTTAAAGAACATCTTATTTCAAGTGGGAAAGAGTGAGTCATGGTGGTGACAAAGAGAAATATGATTCATGTCACATTTTCAGGTGTTTCAGTTCCTCAAATACCATAGATAATGATTCACCAATACTGATTCTTTACAGATTCCCAAGTGCCTCTAATATTTTGTTCTAACAGCTGCGTTGTGATGGCTGACAGTTTTAGGAGTTTAACTCTACAAAATAGCGAAGCCTTAAAAGCATGCACTGAAGAGTTCTGCAGAGAGTACAGGCCCCTTGCCTCTGCAAACAGCTTCACAAACAAAATTACTGATATCTTGGCCCAAACGTCTCAAGTGTGCCTTGCAGTTCAGACCAGAAAGTAAAGTGATCTGAGGAACAGAGGGAAAAACTGACTGGGAAGTGGAAATCGAATACAGGAGCTGTATGTGCATTAGCAAGAGCAGTCATCCTAGCTTTTACAATCAGGACAAACTTTTCCTGGATATGGGTGCTATTTACTTTTTTTTATTGCCTCACAAGAATTATTTTAAACTGTTCACTGATGTTTTAGGAGGCAGGAGAGGTCTCCACAGCACCTGGTTTTCCATTTTCATTTCCTCTTTGCTTCAGGCTTTTTATGGAATGATCCTTTTGCCCTATAAACTTGCAGGGAATCTAAATATAAAATGAACCAGGCAGAATGCAACATTCAGCCCTCCTTGACTACTCACTGGTGAGAACTTTCCTCTGTGCTCAGAGATTTAATAGCAGAGCTATTGCTCATGTAACAACTACAACAATAGGAATAATGGCAATAGCAATCTAATTGCTAACTTCATTTTTCTGACTGTATGGATGAACCCCTATCTTGCAGCATTCACTATTCCAGTAATAATGAGGCTATTCTGAATATATAGAATATATTTATGAAACATTTCCCTTTTTTTTTTTCCTTGTGTGGAATTGTGCTCTCATTCGCAGTATTTAGAAATTCGTAAGTCTAGTATTTCTGTGTAAAATTATGTTTCCATATATTTAAATCACAATTTTATCACCTACTGACGTTGTCTTTTAATACCTAGTCCTGTGGACTCTTTTAGTACAGATTATCAATTTTCCTGCCACCTTCCCAACCCTGAATTTCAGAATTTCAATAGGCATTGTGGCTTCCGTTAGGATGCTCAACTTGGAAATGGCTTCTTTTCCATATGCAGCAGTCCTAGCTCCTCACTTTCCAGTGATGTGCATTCTGACTCCCTTCTCCATTTTCACACAGTGCATTTATTCATGTTCACATTTGGTTTTGCTTTCATCTTTATTCCTCTGACATTTTCATCCTCTTTTGCAAGGTTTGACTGTCAACCCACCCATGTCTCTTAGCACACACCCAAGTAGGACCCTGAAGTCTAGAGGGGCTGGTCCCTCCTGCTCTTCACTGCAAAACATTTGCATGGCAAGATATTGCAGTGCAGGAGAGTGTGTAATCACATTCTTTTACAGTGTTGTCCCACACCTTATTTTTCTCTAAGGACAGGGAGCAATTTGAAGAGTTGTCCAAGGACTGCACTTCTGCAGCTCTAATGAATGGCTTCCTCAAGAGCTGGGTGAGGGATGGGATGCCACTCATGGGTTTTGTGTGGATGGAACCTACTCACTGCCAGTTACCTGTTAAAGTTCTTTCAGTACGTAATGAGCTGATGTAAACTGAGGGTCTTAGAAAGTGATGATTTGCTGAATTCAAAGGATTTCCAACAAGCAGTAGTGTAAGCCCTCAGTCAGCTAGGCTGATCACCTGTATCACATACCACATACTAGTCTACTTCCACTGGATTCAATAGCTTTGTCTTTTGATAGCACATCTTCATAGCAAATTGTGCTGCTTTGATTTAAGGATGAGGAGAGTTTAGGAGATGATGGATTTTCTAAGCAGTTTACTTCAGGAAATAATCTTTTGGAGTGTTACTGTGTTAAGTACTTTATTTCCTATTAGAATTTATCTGATTCAATTTCTTAGATTTTCTTACACCTTTCTCACTAAATAAAAGGCTATGTACTCCCCCCTGTTTTCTCCTTGTGAAGATATTATACTCTGTAATCAAATCACTCCTCAATCTTCCCTTTTAATAAGCTAACCAGATTTAAGCATTAAGCTTTTAACAGCAAGATGTTTTCTCCAGAAAATAGAATAAGTACTGTGGTTATCATAGGAGCTCTCTTGAGAGTTCTAAACCCCACTATAAATGCAGCTACCAAAATTGCATGCTGTATTTCAGTATTAGCCTCACCTGTGTTTCACACAGGGATAAAATTACTTTTACTTCATGGATTACGGGGTCCAAACAGTGCTTTTTCACTAATACATGTCACTCAGAGGCATTAACTAGGTTGTTTCCCCCGCTGTGTATTTTAATTCCTTGCAGAGCCTTTGCTTTCCAGGGTACAGTATATTCTGTTGGTATATCCCATCTATTAAGAGAGCTTTTGTTGTGTAGCTTCCCTGTCAGCATTATTGTTTACCAGTGTCTCAAAGCCCCTACATTTTAGCAGAAGCACTTTTTCTCCTTACTTTGTAATTTCCATTCTTAAACATCATGGGAGAGTAATGAGGCCCCACACAAATCCTTCATGGAAGGTTTCCTGAACTGATGACTTTAATAACATGATTTCTTTTTCATATACTACTGAGAAGTGCTTGTTGAGTAGCTTGTTCTGGTTTGTATCTTACAGAGCATTCCACTGGTTTTGTTACTGAACCATAAGTGATCTGTGAACGCTCAATGTCCCATATTCCCCATATTACTAATAACTCTCAGACAAATAAAGGTGTGTTGAAGGCTCCCCATAACATCATTCTGCCTATCTACTCTCTGTCTTTCCTAAAAAAGTTACATTTTAATTTTCTTTTGAGCACAGAGTTTTTCCCAAGGTTTTAGTACTGTGGCTTAACAGTGTGGGTTTTTTCCCGGAGAAGGTAAATTTTCTGCTAATCTTACACATTTCATGTCTCCATATCCCTGCAAGTCATTGTGCAGTCAATTAGATGGGTGGGGGTTTTTGCTTAATTTATCATTAGTAATCCCTTCCTTCCATCTCTTACCTGCCTAAGAGATTTCTCCTGAGTAAAATGGCCTCTTGTTCCAACAGGACAAGTCATATCTCTGCTAGTAACAACTTGTCATTTATCTTCCCTTACCCATGAGCTGAGAAGGAGCAGAGAGGCAGCATCCCCCTGATCTGCCTTCCAAAGCCTATTACACTCCACAAAGTCCCTTGTGATGCCCCAACTTTGGTACAGTCAATGACATGTGACTATTTTCCCATCCATTTCAGGTTGTTGTGCCAGGGTCAACTCATCATGCAGGGGCAATAAAGAACCTTGTCTGCATTGTACTTCTGACTAGACGCTGATTTTTATTGTCTCAAAATGTCAGGAAAGATCATTGGCGGTGGCTTGTTGTATACTGAGAAGTTTCTTATAATTTTTATATGTTTTTATAAAAAACAAGATCAACACAAAGCATAGCACAACCCATAACACTGAAGGATCTGAAGGAGAGTAATTTCTGGACTGTTTATGTAATTTTATAATTTTCACGGTTTTCAGTTTTTTTCTAGTGTATACAAGAACATATGCTCTCACTTAGCTACTCCAAGGATTTAATATGTTTACATGGAAATTAATGTATCATGCCTTGGTGAGACACAATATGCAAATTCCCCTTTTTGTCAATTGACTAAACAATTTTAGCCATCTTACATCACTGGAAGGCCTTCAAATAGGTTCTTTCTTACTGAAATCAGAAGAAATTTTGCTATTCATTTCAACTGGGTTGCAACATGTGCTGGTCATCAACCAAGTGGTTGCACTTTTCCTTGCACACAAAGAACATTTATGAAAATAAAATTGCTTTTTATATAGGAAAAGATTCTCCTATCTCTTCAATCAAACGCAGGCTAACACTTTCTTCAGTTCATCGTAGGTGGATTTGTTTGGGCATCTCTTCATTATAAACTGCTTACTTGAGATGTCAAAATAAATGAATTCATGAAATTATTTAAGCTCTAGAAACCTAATTATGTGTGGAAAAAATGTGCTGTAAATTGACCTTTTTTAAGAACACTTGCTGTCTCAGAATATCTCCTTGTATAAATATTTAAGCTGAGAACATACTTTATTATTACCTTTTGACATGAGCTGCCAGGTAGTGGATCTATTTATATTTTAGTTTGCTTTAATTTGAATTTATTTATTCGTTTGTTGATTAAATTTCATATGAAAAATTCAAGGAAGTGCTGACAATAATAGCAAATATCAATTATGTAACCTCTCAAATGAGCCTGTTCAAGACAATTTCTCAGAACCTATTTTCTCTATGCCAAACAGTAATTTCTTTTAAATATTATGCTACACATGAATAAATTACATTAGTTCTCTAACAGAGCTGTAACTTCAAAGACAAAACCAAAGAGATTTTGGGAGAAAATGGACTGGCAGTTCTAGATCAATTGTGAAAGGAATAAATGGAAATGTATTTTAACTTTACATCACAAATGCATCTGCTACTGAAGTTCAACAACAAAACACCAAACTCATACAAATTAGATCTCTGAATTTTAATTCAGTTTTGCCTCTGAAATACTGTCCTCTCAACATCATTAATATCCAAGGGATGTGGAATAGTATTTTCCTGCATAATTTCAGAACAAAGCTTTAAAAAACTACTCAGACCATCAGAGGTCTAAAACAAGAAAACACAAAATGAGCTTTACAAGGTCTCTTCTTGAGAGGGAAATATGCAAAGATTCAGGCCCATACAGCCTTTTGAATGAAAAGAAGAAAATCTCTGAAAATAGTTTGAACAATTTAAAATACTGTACTATACACAGAAGATAGTCATAAAACCCAGCCATCCTGGTTTCCAGACATTTTCCTCATTGACATTAATCTTTTGGTAAGATTGCAGAAGTATGACATTAAAGATAATCAATCTCAATACAATTATTTCACTTTCCAAACATGCTAGAGTGTTTTTTAAAATACTATGCGTCAAATACAGAATGTATGCATAAACTAATACATGTAGGATATAAAAGGATATCTAAGCTCTTGATGGATGGAAAAATAAGCAGAAAAGGCAAGTGCAACAGTTTGGATCTGAAGTGGCTTTTTGTACAGAGCCTGCCTCGTGGCTCTGTCTCAACAGGAGTCACACCCTCAGCACAGTGGTTTCTGTTTCTACTTCACACTGTCATCAGCCTCTGACTGTCTACGGCTTTATTCCCATTGCACACGTTCACAAAGGTACAAGCCCACACTCAATACGTTAGGCAGACTGTTTTTTGCCCCTAGACTTCTGTTAAAGTATCAAACAACTAAGAATCTTTTCATATGGAAGGACTGCCCTGATGGATTTTTGTGAACATCTCAGGTGGTTAAAAGGTCGGAGAGTTACTGACAACTCTCTAAGTCTTAATGTTACGATAAAAAGCAGCATCCAACAAGGGGAATAGGATGAAAATATCAATAATTTTGTTGTGGGTCCAGACTGAAATTAAAATCTTCTTTTTGTTTTGTTGGGCTTTGTTTCAATAGCTGCTTAAACTACTTTCTTACAAGCCTTAATCTAAAGTTCACAGAGTCAAAAGTAGACCAATTTAGGATTACTTGCTAAATTACTTTCCTGGAGGAAAATTCATCCTTATTATACACATCACTGCTAGTTTAAATGGAATTTTTCTTAAGAAAAAAATCAAGGAAGAGTTTTCATACTATTTTGATGATCAGAATAAATAAAATGGACCTTACTGTATGGCAGTCATATGTCATTTCATACTCAGATATGAATATGAGTTCATTTACACAGAATCACTAAGTTGAAAACCTTCAAGATCATTGAGTCCAACCCATGCCCTAACACCTCAACTAAACCATGGCAACGAGTGCCACATCCAATCTTTTCTTAAACACACAAGGGTGGTGACCCCACCACCTCCCCAGCCAGACAATTCCAGTACTTTATCACTTCTTCAGTAAAAAACTTTTTCCTAATATCCAACCTGTATTTCCCTTGGCACAGCTTAAGACTGTGTCCTCTCAATGAGTTCTGCCAGCTCATGAGCTAAAATCCATCTGCCTTTAACAGAGAGATGAAGCCCATCTGGTTCCAGCAGATGAGGTACCGTAAAAGTTGCTCCATGATCAAAGAACCCAAAATTCTGCTGATAACACCAACCCTTGAGCCACTTGTTGATAATGTGGACTCTACTATTCCTTTCATTGTTTTTCTCTGCCACCAAAGGGACTGAGCAGAACAGTACCTGTGCTCCTACCCCATCAACCACTTGATCCAGTGTCCTAAAGTCCCTTTTAATTTCCCTGACGCACCTCTTTTCAATCTCATCACTGCCAGCCTGGAGTATCAGCAGTGGGTAATAATCAGAGGGCCGAATCAGGCCAGGAATCTCTCAGTAATATCCCATACCCAGGCACCAGGGAGGCAGCAGACCTCTCTGTGGGATGGGTCCAGTTAGCATATAGGGCCCTCTGTTCCCCTCAGAAAGGAGTCACCCACCACTACTACCCTTATTTTCTTTCTAATGTTAGAGGCAGTGATCTGTCTGACAGACAAAGTGTAACTGGGAGGCCCACTGGGCAGATCATTTTCTTCCACATCATGTGGCTGACCCTCTAGATCCAGGGCCTCATACCTATTCTGAAGTGGCAGCTGAATAGGTGAGGGGGGTTGGAGGAATTTTTATTACCTCCCTGTATAGGGACCCATTTCCTCTCCCCTTCATCCAGCAGGTGTCCTCCTATTGCTTGACAGTGGGAAGGATGGGAGCTGAAAAGGTGGAACTCCACAAATCTATTTCCCTTTCACTACCCCTAATACTCCTTAGTCTTTCAACTTCATCCCTAAGCTCGGCCACCAGCTAAAGGAGATAGTTCACCTGTTCACACCACAGTCAGGCTTTTTCTGCAAAACCCCTTGGCCCCACTGATAGGTTCAAACGCTCTGCACAGGAATGGGTCTGGACAGAGACATCCTTTTGGGAGGGTTCTATTTGGCTACATACACTTTTACTCCCTGCAGTTTTTGATCGTATCAAAACCACAACTAACAAAAAACGCCCCAAACAACCAACCAACAGAAACACAACCAACAACAAACAAAAACCCCACCAGCAGGAGGAAACCTGGAACCCTGCCTGTACAAACTACTGTGCAAATTGTCGTGCCACACCCTCTGAGCCGTTCCACACCCCTGTATGCCTGATTCTGTTCTCCATGCTCCCTAGAGCCCTCTTTTTAATGACCCCCTGCGCCTGCACGGCTTACCAGAATGAGGAACTCACCTGCTCAGTGCTCTTTTCATCACCTATTTATAAACAATACTTCTTAGAATTATTGTGCTCTTTAAATATTTAAAAGCTCTATATGAAGCATATAGATAAATGGCATTAGTGTTATTCAGTTTGTCAACCTTAAAAAATCTGCAGCTTTCACAATTGTTTCTAGTATCTCATTTTTCTCATGTTAATATATAATATATTTGCAAATTTCTGGGCTGAATTACATTACTAGGTCTAGTGGGCCATGAAGCACAATTATTGTTCACGGAATTCATGTTATGAGAGTAAGGCAAAATCATTCTCCAGATCAATGCTTTTCTTTAAATGAATTCAACTGATCTTTGAAATTTAGGGGGTTTTGTTGAAAAGGGGATTTTAGCCAAATGTGAGCTTGAGATATTTCTGTCTTTTCTTCTTTGAGTGTTTTGTATTGTTAAATAGAATGCATTCTAGCTTTTTTAAGTTTTTCTGTTGCCTTTGTTTGAAAGCTGGCATGATGAGGAGCTTCCTGTATTCTAAGAATACAGCATGTGTCCAAGGCTGAAATATGATCACATCCAGTCCAGACTTTTTGTATGCTTTTGTAGAAGTTTTTTCTTGGTCATTACTCTGCTATTTTGTCATTGACTATTTGCACTTACATTTTTTTAAGCTATATGGGGAATTTTATCTCATCCTGTTCTCTCTACATTTCTCTTCTAAATATTTACACTAAAAATGAGCTAAATAAACAGAATAGCTTCCTGATTGCTAGGATATTTTAACTTTTTAATAACTTTTCATCTGTCTTCCTGCTGAACTGAAGCACAGAAAGATGATGGTAGGATTTTCAAGCTGCTTTCAATTTTCAGTTGAAATTGTTGCAGGAGATGTGTGGGCTTTTAAGACTGCCCTCTACAAGAAGAAAAAAAAAAAGTCATTGATAAATTGTGCTCATGTCATTTGACTAGCCATTATCATTATGCATAAATTCCTCCTTTGAAAAGTAATTTGATGATCTATCAAAGAACTGGATGTGAAAATTGCTCTTCAGCAAGTTGACAGGTAGGTTGAAGCTGCTAATTGACCTGTGCTGTAAGTAGCCCTGTAGTTTCTTAATGAAACTGCTAATTGTCCGTGAGGTATTTAGGCTTAAAAGCCAGACAGTATTTTAGTAAATATTTTTTGGTTTAAAGTTTTTTGTTTGCATTCTTGCCACCTTGAAAAGGATTCTATTCTATTTTTCTTTCCCTGGACATTTCAAACAGTGAAATATGAAAAGCTCAGCAGAAGATGCTGTATGTCTAAATTCCTGAAAAAGTTGCAACTCTGCACTGTGCATAAGTGGAATATGTGCCTCCAGCCTGCACTGTATAGAATGTTAGGAGATCCTGTACGATGTGGAATCAGTTCTTAACCAAAATTAGTCAGTAGGCAGGCAGTGGTTTGCCATCTACATCACATGTGGGCTACCACACAGCCAGTGTGTCCGACTGCTTGGGTAAGTTCAGTTTCTAGCTGAAAAGAGACCAGGTGTCTAAAGTGAAGCTTCAGCTCATGCTGAAAGTGAAGGAGAGAGCACTATGAGAGGCTGTGGCCACAACACCATCCCTCTGTGTGCAGATATAAATCCCTACATCAATCACTCAGCATACAGGTCCAAGAGTTTTCACAGACCATAGTTTGCCACATGGAAGAGGCATTTAGGGATAAGTGTCTGTCACTTCTATTTGTCCAAAAAGCTGTCCTGTTACAAATGTGATAGACGCTTCCCAGTCAGACTGAAATGTTGTACCATAACAGCTGGACATCTGCAAAAGTCCCCAGCTCTCATGAACTGCTGCACAATATCCCACATCCCTCTTGTCATGTAAGGGGAATTTTTCCTTGACAACATTTTATATGTAACAGGAAACTAATTTCTGTATTACACACGTAATTTATTCTGGAGACTGGATGTGAACATGACTCACACATGTCAGAGATTAGTTAAAACACTTCCAGAAATTATTTAAATATGGGCTAAAGAAGGCAGTAAACCAACTTACACAGAATACAGGACAACCTGTATTTCTGTAAATAATACAACCCCAAAATACTTTTTGTCCTTGGGATATAAGTCATGGGCTGCAGCAATGCTGACACACAAATTTTGAGCAGCTCCCACAGCAGCTTGACAGTCCCAGAACACAAGTTCTCATATGAAATATAGCTGCTCCATCTGCTACTCCCCTGGCATGAGATGCTCTTGCTTTCATGCCAGTGTGATGGGAGAAACACTCCTACTCACTCTGACTATAAAATACACAGACCATAATTGTTTTTCTGTCACTGCTGCACCTTTTCTTTGTTGCTTTACCCAGTGTCATTGTAATTGCCCTTCCTTTTCCTGTTTTCTCGTTTCCCGACTTGAACCTCCATCAGTCTGGAAGAACTTTAGACAGAAGTACTCTTTGCTGAAATCCATCTATGCCTTTCTTGCTCAGTCCTTGCTCTCAATAAAGAATAGGTCATTCCTGCAACTTTGTATGCTGATGGGCAGCAATATACCAAAAGCTGCCTAGAGCCTATAGACTCCTTCAGTTGCACTTTTCCCCAAGCACTGCTGTTCTAGACATCTTGCAGTGAGAGTCATGACATCAAAGCTGTCTCACCTTCATGAAACATGATATTCAGGCTTGCCCTTTTTGTAAACTGCACAATCTGATTGATGTATTCAGAGTCTGGAAATTCAAGCCTCCCAAATGTAGCTCTACCCATAACTGTAGCAGCACTCTTCTTGTTGAGAAGTATCAAGTATTACAAGCTGACGTATATTTTAGTTGCATAGCCAGCTTTGTTGAATCTTTCCTTATTCTGTTATTCAACCAAAGCCACTCTGATTTCACTGGCTCATTTTTTGCTATTCAGTTCTGAATCCATCTCAGATTAGACCTCTGTGAACCAGAAGACAGAACATCAAACAGCGCTCATTTTTGTCCCCTTCTTAACAGAGGAGGGCATCTGCAACATGATGTGTTTACGTGATAGTCGGGCTGCTTGGTAAGTAGACAGGTAAATACACAAGTAGGCCAACAGATGTATATTTAGATGGATTTAAAAGATTTTTCAAATTTAAAAGCGTTCTGTTTTAATAGTGAAAGAAGTTTTTAAGAGCAAGCCCCATATTTTAGTTGTGACCAACAACCGAGCTGCTTGAAACCAGTCATATCCTAAGTCTGTTGAGACTTTTATCTTGTAATTTTTTTCATGCGTTACTTCAGCGACCCGGAGCTATATTATTGTCTCTTGATAGAATTGTAGTCATTAAACACAAATAGTTTTTTGTTACAACGCCTCTTATGATCAAGATCTTGAGATGTTCAGGCAACAGAGCACTAAGAACATAAAACCCATTAGCCTACATTTGAGCAGTCTCTAAAACTGTAGCAGTGGGTGTGCACTGCAGCCAAGGCAAGAAAAGATTGCAATGTGGTTTTACAATGCATACTGTCTATTCAGAGTTAGGCCAGCGCATGCAGCTTCATCTCCTCCTGCGTTCCTGGGAATGCAATGCTCCACTGAGTGTGAGGACTGTCATGTTCAGATGACAGATGTAAGCCAGGATATAAAACCTGCCTTTCCCTCACCTGATAGTGATAAATATCTTGATGACTGGTTCAGGTCTTCCCTGGGGAAATGGAAGAAAGCTGTGGTTTTTATCTGTGCCATTTTTTGGTGATACAGATTTAGACAGAAACCAGAACCAGGCTATGACTTTGTTCTCTTCTCCATAAAGCACAGACTCTCTCCCTGCGCAGCTTCCCCTCCTTTGTCACTGTATTGCTAACATTCATGTCTAGATTTCAAAACAGACATTTGAAGTCACCACTCAGAACCAAGCACATGGCATTCTTCTGCGTCCCAGTATCCTCTGGAAGGAAACCAGGCAAAAGGGCAGAAGGGTGCCACAGGAAATTGTGATCAGACCCTAGTTTTCATGAATGGGGGCTGGGACCCAAGAGGTATCTGCCAAAGACAAGTATCTTCATCTGCAATTTGTGAAATAAGCAGCACAGGGGGAAAATTAAAACTGTTCCATTTCTAGTAATTCCTAAAGCAATACCCTCCCAGGTATTAACATGTACAAAAGGTATAAAATAGTCTTTCCTGGACACCTGAGAATTCAGCTCAGAGGAAGCTTTCATCAGTTTTCAAACATGGAGAAACTTGGACTCTCACAACTTTTTAGATACTGAAAGCAATCAGTGTGTTTGGACAAATGTGTAACAATCTGGAATTAAGTCATTCCTGTGTACATATACGAGATCATCCTACCATTATTTATGAATGTATTTATTTTTCCAGAGGTAGCTCATTTATGAATTCATTATTTTTGAGTCATCATGGACTGTTATACTTATTTCAGTTAACTACAGAGATGACAAGGCTAGCAGTTAAATGGAAGTTTGATTATCAAAGAGAAAAAAGGTTTGATTTAGGTGAAAGATGGGAGGCAATGGAAATGGGGAAAGCAGACAGAGAAAGCAAAACAAAACAAGACCTTCTACAAAATCTAAGATAATTTCTGTGTCATGCAACCCATTTTAAAAAGCCCAAGATAAAACATACCTCCCCTCAAGGTGAACTGATGAATTTTTTATTTTATTCTATTTCTTCCAAGGGGGAAAAATAGTACTAAAAAGAAAAGATATTTATATCAAAAGCTTGTGCACAAAGCGGTATTTCAACTCCATCATCAGCCAGGTGGATGAGGCATCAGAATGCAATGTATTTTAAATACGGATTTTGTGTCTCTGAGGATGTTCTTTCCTGAGTGGAAGAATATTTGTTTTAAGACACACTTTACACTGTATATAGGAAGAAGAAGAAAAGCAAAACCTACACCAACAAACTAACCCTGAAAACACCAACTCAAAATAGCCAATTATTTAAGAATCATTTCAATCAAAATGGCAAAACAGAAAATCTTTAAAAAGTGAAAAACAAATAAAATTGAATGACATAATTTATATTTCCCCAAAGCAGAAAGGTCCTTTTTTTGTTATACTCTTTCTCATCCTGCTTGGATGTGGAATATTCTTAAGCCTGCTTTGAAAATTGTTTCTAAGTATGGGAGAAACACATAAGCAGGAAATATATGGGTGATATGAGATTGCTAGTATTACCCTTTAGTTTTTATTATTCATGGGATAGAATTTACTAATATTCATGGGCCAGAATTTAACAATATGGATATATCTCCAGGTATCTTGGACCTTTTTCTCAAAAACACAGTCTTCAGAAATAAGGAGTTTAATGAAACTTCCTTGTCAGGGACGCTTGGTTGTCTAAGAAAGGTAGCTGCATAGGCAGGGAAAATGAGCTGTCAGTTTTGTCAGTTTAGCAGTCATGGAAGAAGCAGCTTGAAAGAGGAACCAGAACAGCTGTGCTTTGTTTCCTGGTTTCAGAATTTCATGCTACTTATAAACAGCAGTTTAATTTATCAAATGTGTGCATATATTGAGTTATCTTAAAAGCAAGAAAAAGAATGCAGCATTATTGCTCTGCTGTGTAACCATTTGTCATCATCTGTAGCTTTTTCTCAGTTATATAGAAGATGTCCCATGGCTTGGGCACCTTAACCTCAGTGCAAATGAAGTCAGCTGCTAATCATTGAAATCACTATTATGTTAACTTCTGATGTTTTAATTTATTTATATTAATATCAAAGAGAATTTTCTTAGCTAAAGTATGGTATCTGCTCTGTGAACACAATTATTTGGGACCCAGAACTCCATATGTTTCACTACCTGTGAATTGTCCTGCACAGTTGCACTCTGAAAGAAATATCTACCAGCTTTTCAAGTATTTACAGCTTAGGCTGTGATTTTATGAGGGCCCTAAGTCAACAGAAGTGGAGCCTGTCTCACCTAACCTTGGCCATATATTCCCAACTCTCCTTTTTTGCCACCTCTACTATTCATCCTGATACCCAGTGAACCAGTTCAGTAAACTGATCTGCCTGAAAACCAGTCCCAAAATAATAAAAAGTGATGGGTTTCTGACCAGACTAGTTTTCTGATTCTTTCATGTCTTAGAGGCACTGGCACACAACTGGTGATGGAAGCGTGTAGCTGGAGATAATCAGGAGACATGAATTTCTTTGACAGTACCAGTCTGCCCTTTAGGTGGTTTCAGTAGGAGCTGGGACCTAGTATTTGCCTCATCTCTATTTGTTGTACTGCTCTTATCTTGCTGGAGCTCTCTGACTATCTTTCTTAAATAAATGTATTTGTCATTTCCCTGAATTTCCACTGCTTGTGCTCTTATTGTTGCTGTGTCCTTCAAGAAGAGGCCAAGGAGAAACATCTGAATTGTGTGTCTGGAAGAAGCATTGCAGATTTTTACTGACCTTTTCATAGTGGATTACAAGCAAGCTGGTAAAAGCTCCAGTCCAAAGAAAAGTCTGCTACCTTTATCGGTACCTAACATAAAGCCCGTACGTATATTTCACTTGGCATTTGCAGTTTAGGAATTAGAGTTCTCTTACATCATTTTTCTGTTTCACTAGAGAGAAGTCCAGAAGCTGAGGAGCAGTTTCAGCAAAAAGCCAGGGGAAAATGCAGCATTTCATAGAGTCCCTTTGTCACTGACTTCTAACAGAGACAAAATGTGCTTGCCCTCAATCTGCATGTGTTTAGCTTTCCTGGGACTTTATGACACTTGAACTCATTGTCGAACATCAGCCAAGTGTGGAAGAGTCTGAAATTCTCAAAAAGAGCATCAAAATCCTTATAAGATTCATAGAAGGAGAAGAATGACTCTGTAATAAAGAAAAGCGGGCATTAGTTAGGGGAACGTTTTCTCCTGTGGAGCACACAGGTTGCTAAATACCAGAGGAACTTTAGAGGAAAAAACTCTAGTAAAGAGCACAAAACCCAAGAGTCTTTAACTTGCATCTGTATTCTTTAAAAATCAACCTTAGTCTGCTGACAAAGGAAATACAAGATTATATATAAAATAGGAAGCCATTAAATCTAGAGCCCACTGAATTATATATTATAAATAAAGATAGCTTAAAATGCAAATTTGTTTCTTGCTTTTCCTTTACATAAGTAGATTATCCACATTATTCCTTTCAAAAAGTTCTCAGTGACAGTGCAAACTTAATGTTATTGCAGAAGTTTATTCATTCCTCTTGCATCAGTATTCATCAATGACATAGAGCCAGTCTGAGCTTGGCAGCAACTCAAGGGCAAGCAGTCATTTTTCTAATCAATGCACCCTCAAAAAAGTCATTTACCATCCAAGTCTAGACATATAGCAGAAACCTGCTTTGCTTTGCTCTACTTGACATCCAATCTATTCTCTAGGAAGCTAAATTTGTGTTGCCTCATGCAGATTTGGAAGGGTGCCACAAGGGTTGTTAAGCTTATCAAACACTGTCTCTGGAGCTCCATATAAATGGACTTCAAAATCTTTGAATGGCAGAATAGATAGGCCTGCACACAACCAAATCATGTCATTCCTCTTTAGGATTCATTCTGAGTGCTAAGAACTCTTTATTTTAACTTTCCTGAGCACCTTTCACCTATTGTTCTAAATATTATCCTCCATTCATTCAAGTCAGGTTGTTCTTTTATCACAGCGCTATTTGAACATGTCCCAGGCCTTGTATCTGTCTGTGTTTATATGATCAGACTATTGTCGGTGGGCCCTGTGAAGACTGACAAGAACTTGTTTTGTGAGGATGACATCTCAGTTCAAAAAAATCACTTCAATGAAGCTTGAAAAGCTCACCCAATTTAATGGTCAAACTCACAACTTAAATGAGTTTTTCCACAGGTATCAGAAGAAAAGCGTGCAATGTGTAAAGACTTACTTTTCCTTCTGCTTGCTGCTAACATTCTTTCACCTATTCCTGGCAATGGGGTCACTTATCACCCTCAAAAGGTATTTTTAGTGTATGGGATATTGCCACTTTGAAAGCACTAGCTGGGTGAGTCATCACTTCCTATTGATAGCACCAGACTTGTGCAATTCTGCTGTCTCCTACTGCTGATAAAATTGCTCTGTGATGCAGCCATAATGCATGCTATAGCACAGTTAATTTTGGACCTCAGGGACTTAAATCTTATCAGTTAGGGAGTGCAAGAGCTCTGAAGGGCCACTGGGCCTCTGTATAATTTAAAACCTAAGATTTATATGGCAAATAGGCCTATCCTTAAAACCATTATTACATCATTATTTCAGATTAGTTGTAAGGATAGATATGCAAACGGACACACTCAGCCTGAATAAACCGAGCTGTTATAAAACAGTACATGATGGAAAAGAGCTCTAATAGCCCTCAGGTGTTCCAGAAGACTGTATCGATTCAAGTTGCCCAACAGATTTATGGAAAATAAACTAAGTGACTGCTCTTAGGAGGACCTGTTTCTCCTTTCTCCATCAACAATCCATTCAAATGCACTCAGAGTGCATTTTACTTTTTACTTGCCTGTTATAAATGATTAAGAGCCAATCCAAAATCAAAGAATTTATTTAGCAATTTCCAAGACCAATTTTGAAATGCCACAATAAATCAGGACAACATCGATCAAATGCTGGGTGGACAGTGGAGCAGCAACAAGGGTGCCTTCCAACCTTGCCCACAAATGCTGGGTCTCGTATGGTTTTTATACAGCTTTTCTGCCTGGAGGCAATGTCCATTGAAAGTCCGAATATTCATGTGGAGTTTGAAAGGATTTCTTGGTGGTATGAAAAGACGTCCCAAAAATCCTCCCAGATCCTCCCTTTGGGGCACTGATTTAATCATCTTCCGGATCCTCCACCAAGACTGATATCAGATCTTGAGTAGAAAATGAGGTCCACCCTTGATGAATGGCCCATCTCCAGACTAGCCTTATCATTTCTGTTGCAAATTTTGTGGTTTTCACTGCTGAACAATGGACTTTAGAATTTTGGAGACGCCCTGGAGTCGCTTCAGAAAATCCAAATTTTAGTGACAATGCATAACTTTACTACGTACAATATTTTATACGCAAATTTGTACACTACATCTACTACATTGCCCCTTTTTTTTCTTACTCTAGTGGAAAGAGTGGTCTATTGACAAATGCCTGCCTTCTTCATAGAACCATCAAGGTTGGAAGATACCTTTAAGATTATCAAGTCCGACCATCAACCCAGTACTACCACTGTAACTCCCTAAACCACTAAACCTCATCACCCAGTGCCAGATCCAGATGCCTCTTAAATCCCTGCAGGAATGGTAATTCCATCATCTCCCTGGGCAGTCTGTTCCAGTGACTGACCACCCTAACGGGGGGGGGGGGGGGGGGGGGGGGGGGAAGTTCTAATATTTAATCTGAATCCCCTGTTTCATCTTAAGGCTGAAAATAAGACTAATGCTTATTTTCAATGCACCTTCTTTTAATCGTATATCCAAGGAACTTTCTTAATAACTGTCTTGTTTCAGTTTTCTGATACTTGTTTATACATTGTTTAATGTGAGAGAACAAAGAAAATGCTCATGGCCAGGGTGCAGAGATCACCTCAGATTATGCATTTTAAGGCATAAGGGTGTTTCTCCAGCTTTCCTTTGGGTCATCAATCACTTTTGTACCTGCAAAAGAAGAATAGATTGCCTTATTTATGTGTGCAGGACAGCCACTCGATGGTAAAATGAGCTGCAGTTTCTTGTGAGGCATTCTCTCTCTGGCTACATAAAGAATGTATGCTCCCTTGGAGCTGCAGGGAGCAGTTTCACTGTAGGCATCTAACCGGCTGACTTCCTTGTGTCCAAGCACTCTGTGAAATGATATGTGATTTTTGAAAACTTTAAGATTGAAATTGAGGTCTGGGCTGCAGATATGTTTGTCACCAAGTATTCTGGTCACGTCTCACAAGTAGTAATTATCTGCTGTGACAGAAAGTGGCTGGTAATGATTGAAATTACGTAGTGGCTCATTCTAAGAGACCACATAATCAGCCTTTTATCTGACCATTTGAACTGTTCTGTAATAGCATATCTGATTTCTTTCATTGTTAATAGTACCTATTCCTCACTTTCCTTTTTTCCTGAGACCCATTGGATGCAACACCACTCTTCAAATTATTTTTTTCTTTCTTTAAATTTCTCCTTCAGGCTGAAGTTCCTAAAATGATCACATCAATGCATTCATCAGACCTCCAAGAAAGTGATCCAATTAGTGACTTGTTGCTTGTCTTGGTGGGAAGACACAGCACCAAGGGTGTCCTTAAGAAGGTTTGAATTGATTTCTTTCTGAAAAGAAGTAAAGGGTCTGTGCTGGGTGTTAACACCTCTTGATTGCTGGCCTGTAGGTAATTCTGAGCAGATGTTAGGCAGTCTGGTCCTGCTTTTCCTTGGTCAGGTCTGCCAAGTTTCCTGCTTGAATCAGGTATATTACATGTTAAAGAACACTTTCCAATCATTCTCCCTTTCAGCATCATGCTTCTCCTTAGCCTGGTCTTTTCTAGTGCCGAACAGTTCAGAGAAGTCCATGTTTTCCTTGGCAAAAGAGCTCTATGAAAACATGTGCAGAGCCCAGCTATAGAACAGAGCCACAGGAGATAAAACCCTCCCCAACTAGACAATCAAAATGTGACTTGGAAATGTAGGGTCTCATTCTGGGAAGAAAAAAAATTTGGAAAAAATGGTAAGGCTAGAGAGAAAAGTTTATGGGAAACAGAGACAGAGAGGAAAAAGATAAAGGAGGTAGAAATGTGAATTTGAAAAAATAAAGAGTGAAGGAAACAGACTTCATGACAAAGATTCTGTGACCATCTGAAAAAGAGGCATCTGTATCAGTGGTGACTGTCTCACCACCAAGCTGTACTCTCCTCTTCTCCCTTCCTGTCAGTCACTAAGAAAGCCCTGCACTCCCCCTTCTCCCCCCTCTGCACCATTATGCACTGACACACAGATGGAGTGGATGGACAAATACTTGGAGCCCTTCAGTTAACACCGTATGTAGGCATTGGTCTGAGCAAGGGTACACATAAATGACAGCAAGGTCCTTTGCATTATTTCTTCTTCAGGGAACTGTCATGAGATGTCATCCTATGGCTTTGGTGACCTTACTCTTGTATCACCTTCAATAGACCTTGCTGCAAAATTATGCCCTATCCTTTATTCCCAGAACAACTGTTCTCCGTCGTCTTTTTTAAAGCACTTTGCACACAGGAAGAAAATGGTGCAGCTGATTTCCCAAACATCTCTATTTTCCTCAAAACTTCATTCCTCCCTTCCCCTTTTCAGACTTGTTTCTCTCCTCCTTATTCTCTGATTTGTTGAGATGTACTTGCTGAGAGGTGGTGAATAATCTGCAGTGGACACTGCAGACCTCGGGGTCCTAAAGCAGGCAGTGGAGCAGAACAGCTGTTTTGGGGGTCCTGGAAGTGATACTTCTGCTAACACCTCTCAGACTAAGCTGTTTAGGTTCTTCTTTTCCTGCACATACCCTTATATTGAATCTCAGGTAATGTGTACTTGGTACTTGGGACTGAGATCGCCATCCTGGGTACCCAACATAACGTAATTCCAGCATCTTCTATTCAGAGATCTCTTAGTGGACACCAAGTCTGACTATATGGATATATAGTATAGTGTCACAGCAGATTGTGAGAAATACCCATGCTACAGGATCTAACCTGCTCACGACCTGAAGCCATTGATTTTTTCTCTTTAGCCTTTTCACAAAATGTTTCCAATGCAGAAGTATTTCCAATCCAATGACTTAAATTAATTTTCTTGGTCTGCCTGCCATGTAAGAGACTACCTGCATTTACTGAATTGATTGAATAGTGGCTGAAGGAGCTGCTAGACCCAACTCAGCTGTGCTTCTAGACACCCCTGAGAAATCTCTTCAATAAAACTCTGTACCATTTCTCCATGTTCATGAGTCATGGAGACTTCTATCTCTTCACAGTACTACTGTCTTGGCCTACACTTTCAATCTCCTTCTTACATATATGCTTAAATTACATACATGGTAAATGTTAGCAAGGCATTAACAGGATCTTAGGCTGGTTGGCCTCTCCATTCTGGAATATGTTCTGATATCCTGTTAGGTGCCACAGTTTTCTGATTTTTTTGTTTCCCTGCAAGGTTTTTCCCAGCTTGTTATTCCATATTTTGCACATTTGATTTCTCTTCAAGCAACATAGCTTTATGCACCGATCTTCATTCAATTTAATCTGAAATATTCCAGAACACCCATCCCTAGATTCATCAAGAATGAGCTGAATTTGGATCCCGACAATCCTCCTGAGTCTGCTTTTTCTCACCTAGTTCAGGCGCATATTCTCTGTTGGAGCAGTAAGTTCTTAAAGAGAAAATGCAAAGTAAGTGTTAAGCAGCAAAGACCTCCTGCAGCTCCCAGTGCGATGTGGCCCGAGGTTTGAAGTGAACTGTAGGTAACTTCGTTTTTATGTTTGTACCTCGTTACTCTCTAGGTGTCTGTAAAAGCGTTGGGATTTGGAAACAATTCTCTTGGGTAAAAAAATTAGACTGATTGCCCTAGAATTCCTGTCCTTTTCCTTCTTTCCAGACTATGTCCTTCCATACCTCCCCTGGTCTGTGTGGGATCTCAGATCTTTGTCAGCTGCTTTGTTCCTTAAGTACACTGACATGGATTTTGTCAGGCACTGCTGTCTCAAATGCATCTGTATGGTCTAAACACTCTTTAATTTAGTCTTTACCCTGCTCTGGTCTCTGTTGCCCCATTTCCCTATTTACTTTGTTTCAGTGTCTGGCGAAGTCTAATCTCCCTCCTGCAGCCTGAAAAAAAGCAGGCACTCAGTATGTCAGCTTTCACTTTACTACCTGACTTCGGAGCTTTTTTGTGAAGTAATAGATTTTTTTAGCTCTTTCTCTGTCTCATTTTTCTGTTTCTTGCATTTTCTGAACACTTACTTGTTGCCTTGTTGTTTCTAGTATACTGCATTCTGAAAAGAAGAAAAACAAAACAAAAATCCTCGAGCTTTTCTGTTTGTTAGAGATCTTTCATTTTTGTAATGCTATTTTCTTACAAGCATCCTTTATTTTATACCCTACTTTACCCTTGCTTTTGGCATTTACCATGGGGTTTTTCTCTTTCCTCGGGGGAAGAATTACCCTCGTAATTTAGTATAATAGTTTAACCTTATTGCTTTCTATTTATCATTTGTTTGTTTTTCTCTTTTTGAACACACAAAAAGTGGATGGTCATCAAGTGGCATTTCAGACATCTTGACTGCTTTGTTGGACTTTGAGCTCCTTATTCTGCTGTTTATGTGTGTTTCTTTCTCTAATTAATGCTAATTAACTCCTGTTAAGGCCTCTTCTACCTACATTTCACCATCAGATTTGCAGCCTCCTCCTCTAGTCGCAATTGAATTTAAATTTTGCCTGCATTTACAGTTCCAAACTCTCTTTAAAACAAATTAGGGTGAACACCTTGCCAATTGTGTCAGTGTTGCTTTTTGAACAGATGGATAGCTAGGGAAGTAAATCACCCATTGCCCATTTCTATGGAATTGACTCTTTCAGCCACTGAAATTGCCTAGTGCTCATACCTTGATCCTCTGATCAACCTACACTGTGGAATGGACTTTCTTCTTTTCCTCTTTACCTCATACACCATTAACTTCTTAACTTCTGGAAGCAGTACATGCATTCTTGATACATTTTTTAAGTGACCTGAATCAGAGATAACAAGGTGATAAGCATATTGTAGATTATTGCCTTATTTTTTTTTTTTTTAGTCAGTCCTAGGACAGGCAATGGGAGGTTTCAGCCAAAAAAAACCCAAAAACAACAAAACAAAACCCTCACTATCTCATTAAAAATCTGTTAATTTCCCCCCGCTTTTAAAATATAAAACAATATTGGCAGAAGCCTTGTTTTTGTAACTCATGAGATTTTTACCAGCGGATATACCCAATTTCTGATTATGATGTGGTGTAACAAACATTCTGCAAATCAAAGCAAACAACTGCTGGGAGTTCTCAGGCCTGTTATTATCATAGCTCTAGCATAATACAAACTCCAGGCTGCATGTTTGGTCAACTATAAAATGACTACAGATGTGGACCATATTTCATCAGAGCTCTGTTTATTAGGTTGTTGTATTTCTACAAGACAATCCCTCGAGAGGGGATTTCAGACTTTTTCCCTTTTAAAGTGGAGGTTTGTGTGCTCCTTCACCACATGACTGCAGCACCCAGCATCTGCAGCTTGGACTCCATTCAGGATGGACCAGCTTCCTGGTGTTTGCTCCTCCCAGCTTCACCTCCACTGGTTTGTCATCCCATCACCTGCTCAGGGCATCCCATCTGGGGCTCACCAGAGCAGACAGTACCAGCATATTTGGGGCACACTGCTACTGGTTGCAGTCACCGTACGACAATTTTTTCCTGAGGCCTCCACTCTCTGTCCTCAGTTTAATAATTCTGTTCCAGGACTCTGAAGTGATTTTGAACAGAGACACTGAAACTTTCTTTTTTTAATTCCCATTTATTTCTATTTTGAAATGAGAACATTCATAGCTGTTTCCTTTAAAGAGCTCAAAATTAATTTTGCTTCTTGCATCATGCTATCCAGCTTAACTAATGATACCAATCCATTTCAATTCTCACTCCTTTGCTTAAATTACTTTGTATCTCTGATGATATGAATATCCATCTGCTAATCGATACACCAGAGATATCCCCATTGATTTTTTCTGTCTTTTTCAAAGAATCTCTTCTAGTAAATTATCAACTGCTGCTATCTTAATAGTTTCACTGGGTGAATTTATCTTCAGTAGAGCAATTTCTTACTGGTTAACAATAGGAGGAAAAAACAGGAGTTGTATTTATCGGATCTGAAAGGTACACGGGCTTGTGACCTATTCCTGGGGGATTTGCCCCATCCCACTGGAACTCGTGGCACAGCATACAGGGTCACTGGAGACTGCTTTTAAATGCTCTTTCAAGCAGCTTCCACTGCTATGTGGATAATGACCTTGCTAGTTTTGCCATCATACTCAGCAGGCCATAATGGACCACATGCGAAAGACTTAAAAGACTTCAGTAGAGGGAAAATTAGCTCTTAATTGATGAAATTACTTTTGGACTGTGAAAGCAATTTGTCCAGGAGGACTAGCACCTTGCAAGGAAAGGAGATTAGACTTGAACAACTTGCTCCTGGGTCACCTCTCAACTCATGCACTAATTCAAAAGTCTTCATGCATTGCGGTGCTGCACAGCATATCTGACTGCAAGAGCAAAGCCTGAGTGTTACTGACAGCCTGGTATCGGGGGAGTGCATCAGGAAAACAAAGAAGAGGAAAAGGAACTATTTAGGAATAGCTAAAATGTTCTTGTGTCTCCCTTGTGTCTCTTCCTGTCCATTTATAAGGTAAAACCACTTTATCTAAAATCTTACGTAAAAAGTGAAAGCTCTGCAGTGTCAGAACTAGCCTGAGACTGGATTTCCTCTGTATTTTCATAGTGGCTCTGTTTCAATGGGACTTCAATTTGCCATGCCAGATTCTTGTTTCAGTTAAAATGAGGGATAGAAGAAATGTTGGCTCGCCTGCTCTGTTGCTTGCCTTATACAGATGCAAGAGCAGAGAGCCACTTCCTAGTGTTGCATTGTACTGCTGCCATCCAGTACTCCAGAAAGCCAAACAAACTACTACAGTTCTCTCAGTAAGATTATTTGGAGTGGGATGGGAGCAAATTTGTGCTTATTTCCCTTCCTGTGGCTGAAATCTCCTCATTCAGCTGTTTCATCTTTTCAAACTCTCTTTGGCATCTGTGAGGTCTTGGAATTTTCCGGGTTTAGGGATTCATCCATTTCATAAGACTATAAGAAAAACATTTAAGAATTTGAGGGCTCATAGAAGTTAGAGTGTATTCAGGTGCTTCATTCTGTTGAAAAAAAAAGCAAACAGCTGATGTTATATGTAATCTGCTAAATAAAACCAAAATGTACATCTGAGGTTTGGGAATTCTGTTTCATTGGTATCTATTTTGTTATTAACCAGATTAAGCTCATAAACTGTGTAGATACATTAAAGAGCATGAGGCTTGCAAGTAATTATTTTCCTACATTTTAAGGTCATCAGTTTGTTCTCATAGACATATCTATTATCCTTCTTGATGCAGCATTTTCCATTGTTCAGCAGTTTTATTTCCATACAGAAAAGAGATTGCATGCAAAAGTAATTAAGGAATGTGATGTAACATCATTATTAAGATTTTCTTCACCATTGAAAATATTCTCCAATGTGAAACATTAGGCTTGCTTAAAGCCACCATCAGGTGGCAAACCCTGTCTTTCCTGAGAAACACGGGTGGGTAAGTGTCTTGGTTTGGAAAGACAGGTATCTGCTGGGAAAAGCCGGACCTCTCCTTGGAATGCAGAATGCAAATCCCCTCCCTCCAAATTGTTATAATTTTGCAATTACGGGCTTTCAGGCAACGATATGGGAATAGGAATAACCGGGGTTTTGCTAGGAATATTATAAAAATACAAATGTAGTAGTACAAAAAACAAGCAAGCAAACAAACAAAAAATCCTAGAAACCCTGACAGAGTCAGAAATATGACCTGACACCCTGTTGTTCAGGGTGTTGGAAGCAGTCCCAATAAATTCTCCTGGTGTAACAGATGTGGTTCTGTTGGAGTAGAGATGATCCTGTAGAAAAGGTCCAATGGTGGCGAGATGGGTCCGGTCTTCCTCTGAAACCCAGTGGAAAACAGGCTGCCTGGTGTTCCTGGGTCTCAGTTTTTATTTAGGTAGGAATGGTTGGCTCCCCCCACTGGGTGGAGCATCTCCCAATGGGATGATGTAATGTTATCAGTCATGTGGTGAGCCTTAATGACCCATTAACAGAAGATATACCCCAGAGGAAGATGGGTCTTGGAAGAGATAAAGAACATTGCTCCACCTGGTTTTAACAGCTGGTCCATTAACAGAAGGCACTCGCCCCCCCCTTCCTTGAGTTATGAGGAATGGGTGTAGAAGAGATAAAGAAAACATCTGCCCAACTGGTTTCAACAGATGGAAAAATAGAATAAACATTTTTTTTTGGTTACATAACCCAAGACAGTAAGTCTGGTGGGTCCATCTCTAATGAAGCACAGGAGAGCTTGGCCACTTGCACGTCAGAGGATGTCAGAGCTGAGGTTGGTACAGTGAAGGCTTTTACTTAGCCTAGGAATGTTGTCTCAGAAATTGTCTGTGTGACTTTACCTAATAGGAAACTGCTCTCTCTAAAAGTTATCACAAAGCTCTAAAAAGCCTCCAGACTTTTTAAACTTTTCAAAACTACCTTTTTTTCTTGAAAAATGGGAAGTCTGGGAAGTTTCATAAGCCTCCAAGGATTCACCAGCCAGAAAACTCTTTCTTAGGCAGGTTTCCTAGTTTTTCACGGATTCTAAAGCAAACCCTTTAGAGTGCATGAGGATTTCTACTGACTAGTGATCATTCTAATTTTGTTGATTGCCAATTAAGTTCAGTAGTAAAATTATTAGGATCACAGAAGGCATAATACTATATTGATTGCAATGTGCTGATGCTGGCTAAAATGAAAGTTTCACTAGTCATGTATAATCATCACCTTCATAAGTGAGGGCATGCTAATATTGGGTGTAACACCAATAGCAAGGAATACCAGCAGCTCAGTAGAGGTCAAAATATCATTTTTTGCGTAATTAGGGCAGAAAATATGGCAATTACTCCTTATATTTCTATTAAAATTGCGTAGATGACATTGATAGAATTTTAGGGGGTATTTTGCCCTTTAATACTCCCACGATGCAAGTTAGATTTGTGCTCCTAAATGAAAACAAGAACGGGAAGCCAAAGATGAACATTCATAGAGGCTTGTGCAACATGTATGAAAATGAGATCAGAAGCATGGAAAATTGATATCTTCTGGAACATAAATATTTGCTTGATGGTGATATTGTCTGCATATCACAGGGACCTGTTTATTTAGAGATCATTAATAGGAAATTTAATCTTATATTTTTCTGCCTAGTTATTGATGCATAGAGTACTGTGTGAGAGAACTATACAGAGAAGACAAGCAATCCTACATATTCAAATGCATGTGTATTTTTGTAAGATCTGCTGCCTAGTCAACTTTTTTGGATTGAAGAGGTAGTTAACCTTTAAACAATCCAAATTCAAGAAATGCAGGATAACATCCTCATTGAACCCTTCCTGATGCCCTGAAAAGACATCTTCTTCTGGCAAAACAGTAAAGACAGCTAATGTTTCTATGTTACGGTAATGGTTATTTCATGTTCCACATAAAATATATTCAGTTAAGAAGAATGGCAGAGGTTTTGTAGCAGGTACACTTAAGGGAAGTCATCATAATACTCAATGATACTAAAAATTGAAGTGCTTGTCACATGTAAATGGTGATTAAAATAAGTTTGTGGAACCATTTTAGCAAAAAATGTAGACTGGATAAGGTAAACAATTAACATGATTTTTACTGAACTTCCTTCTGGGTTTTGGGGGTCATTTTGAGCGTGTGTTTCTGGATGGACACCTTTTGCCAAAGTTGAAAATTGCTGAAAATTTTTTCAAGTAGGAACAACAAATTCGAAGAGCAAGATGTTCCCATTTAGACTGAAATAACTTCTTTTTTAAAAAAGAAACCCAAACAAGGCAAATAAAATGCAATTAGATTCCAGTCAAAACTGCTGCTCTGCTTTTCCTCTCCTGACTTCACTCAGAAGTACCAAAGAAGCAAAAATATATGGCATTCAGATGGTTCAGGGTTCTTGGATGGTAAGGAAGTAACAGTTATTAAAGGGCTTTTTAAAGGATCAGAGAAAAGCACAATGGGAACCTAAGCATGGAAATCAAAGCCAAAGAAAATCGAATGGAAGTACAATGCAAATGTTTAATAGTGAGGTTGATTTCTGCTGGAACCAGTTACATCAGCAAGTGGTAGATTTCAAGGCTACAAAACTTTCCAGGCACACACTTTAGTCCAATGTCAGCCATTGAGTTCCATACAGAAGTAGCTGGAATAAATTTTATGGACTATGATATACAATAGATCTGACTGTGTGACCTAATATTCCCCTCTGTCCTCAAGATCTGTTTAAAATGAGCTTTAGTGGCACCCACCAGAGAAAACGAACTTCAAACATTAGGGCAAACCCTCACACACTTGGTATGATTTTTAATGGACTGCTTTTGTGAAGTTTAAGAGAAAGCAGTACACATTCAAAGTGTATAAATAACCCTCTTGCTGAGGCTGAAACAATGACTCTGTGTATACTATTGGCAGAGCAAACCAATGCAATTTTTCGAAAGAATGAACTATTCCTGCAATGTTTGCCAGCTGGAGTGTTTGCTTTGTGCTTAATTCAAAATATATCTTTGGTTCATCTTCTCTACGAAGAGCCCTTCTGTTTACAGTAACTGTTAATTTACTATAATAGACGGGACTGTAGACAATACTACATTGTTTAACAAAGCTTGATGTTATCAGGCAGAACCAGACATTACTGGCAAAGCAATAACCGCTAGTATGGAAGTTCACTTTAAATAAAAAAAAAATATAAAAAAAGAAAGAAAGAAAAAGGAGGGATATAAATGTGTGGTTAAGAAACACAAGAATAAATGTTATTTTTTTCTGAAAAAAAAAGTATCTGCTCTGTCCTTTGTTCATTTGGTGATTTTATACCCAGGACTTTATCTATCTATCTATCATTCCCATTACATGAAGGACTTGGTTCCCCACATGACCTGGGTTCTTGTTTTTGTTAACACCAGACAAACAGAGGGCCTGTGTGGTATCAAAGAAGGGGGAGGGGAAGAGAAGTGCAAATTTTTTGCCACTTGTGGTGGGATCAACTGACTGATTCACCACACACTAAAGGGTAGGTCCCCTGTTTTGTGATCCTGCACTCAAGCTTTGTCCCACAAGCTGTGCCTTCTCCACAAAGCAGTTTGGGGCATGCTATTTTGATTTTTTTTACCATTGTCATGAGTCCCCAGGGGTAGAATCACATAGCAGCAGGGTTGGCAGATTGGGCAGCTGTTGCTTCTGCAAAAGTACAACAAAAGCCTCAGCCAGGGATGCAGCACATTTGCTCCCTTCATGGATCATGCATAACGAGGCATATAGAGTATGAAGTCAGCTTCATCTCAGCTCACAAAAATTGCTGATCTTGGATGCAACATGTTTTTGTGTATTTCCTTTCTACCTTCCTCTTTGTACAAACTTTATTCCACCAGATTTGCAATTTCCAGTCAGCCAAACCCCAGGCCAAAATTGATTTCTGACGAAGGAAGTCCTTTTATATTTCCATGAAAAGTTCCTTCCCAAGCATGGTCTGGATTTGTCATGAATTCAGTTTTGCCAAGATGGACAATTTTGTGTCAGTTGCAAAATGGAGCCAAGCAAGTTCTTTCACACAGTTCTCCTTCCTGTGGAATTTTTTGCTGAATCTGGCTCTGCCTCTTTGTTATGATCTTATGTGGCAGCTTATTTTCCAGGTGTGTCAGTGCTGGAAGACAGTGAAAAAACATCTCATTTTTTTGTGGGGATGTGATTTTCTACTGGGAGGATAAGAAGACCAAGAGATAAATGCAATGGGGAAAACCAAGTTGTTTCAGTTATCACGAGAAGAGGACAGCCATTTAATCCATACCCAAAATAATTTCTAAAATGCTGCAAATGTCTCCTATGTAATGGCAGGAAACTGGTAAACAACGAAAGATAATGTCTTTGTTGGGCAATCCCTTCTGCCAGTAGCCTGCAGACCTAAGTTCTTCTCAATTTCTTCACAGTTAAATGGTTTTAAAGCCAGCCTCAATAATTTGCCTGTTCTCCTGACTACTGGTGTTTCACAGAGAAGGATGTCAAACACTGGAATGGGTGTACATATAAACTGTGAGGTCTCAGTCCATGGAAATACTCAAAACATAACTGGACACAACCCTAAGGAACTTTTCTACCTTCAGTGTTGGCCCTGCTTTGATGAGGGTTGGGATGACCATCAGAGGTCCCTTCCAGCCTCAGGTCAACATCTTACTCCAAGAACGACAGTTAATTCTGTGCCTTGGCTCGAACTTGTTGCATTGCCTGTTAGGATGATTGTTAGCCATCTTTTGTTATGGTTGTTGGTCATATTTTTCTGAAATGGATAACTTTTTCTGAAGCCATGTCAAATATTGCTTATAAATATTAGACATGCTGTATAAGCTCTTTGACGTATTCTTTATTACTATTAACCACAGCAAGCTCGGCTCATGGTCCACTATTTGCTAGAACTCAGAGCAACATGAACTGTTTGTCCTCTAACACCACTATTTTTGTCCTTTCTGAATATCAAAAACATTTGCCAAAACTTGCTATTTGTTTCACTGTCTCTTCTTGATCTGCAATATATAAATCATCTTGTCCTTTTGCTAACTTTAAGTGCTGTGCTCAATCTACTGTGTAATGCAATTGTAAAAGTCCTTTTAAACTTTTCATAGTCCTACAAGTCCTGATCCAGATCTTGGAAGTGTTACTGTTCTAATACTCTCTTCACCCCAGTATTCATAAATAAACATAAACAAATAAATTATCCCCTTCATCCCCCTCTACTGTCATGATATGTGTTGCTTATTATCTGAATAATGCTCTCCATTATTCCTTTAACTTCCCCCCCTCTCCCCCACCACCAAATCTTTCCCCATTGGGAGACAGACTGCTTATATGACAGGACAAGGGGGAAAGGATTCAAACTGAAAGAAACTACCTTTAGCTTAGATATTAGGAAACAATTCTTTATGGTGGAGGTGGTAAGGCAGTGGAATAGATTGGGCAGAGAAGCTGTGGGTACCCCATCCCTGGAAGTGTTCCATGCCAGGTTGGATGGGGCTTTGAGCAACCTGGACCAGTGGAAGGTGTCCCTACCCATGGCAGGGTGGTTGGAACCAGATATTTTGGAGGACCGTTCCAACCCAAGAATTTCTATGGTTTCATGATTTAAACATGGCCTTTAAAATTCTTGATGCACACCAGGAGTTGCCTACCTGTAGTAAATGAGCACTGCCATTCCAACACAGTTTGCTAATACACATCCAGTTGTTACTCCTTCCAACGAAAACAGAGAGAGTGGAGGTAGAGGCCATACCCCAAAGCCTCCTAGAAGTTGGGATTGTCAGCCTGGAAACTAGTTTTCAATTTTGTTTGCTAACAGGGAAGAATGTTAGTCGTGGAAGAGGCCGAAATGGAAAGTCAGCAGTGCTATGTCCTGTCCCACATATCCAGCCAAGCTGATGAGTTTTGTGGCTGGTAAATGGACTAACAGACCTTTTGTAGACTGAGGAGCTGATGGCTGTCTGTCTCCATGTCTTCTCGTTGCCTTTAAGCTGAGACCAAATAAAAGTCCTTCCACACTCTGGTAAAAGCAGTCTTGCAGTTTTTCATAAGCACAGAAGTAATTTGCTGAATTCTGTGGAATGGCCTTTTGCACAGGGTCTGCACAACTCTTGCAAATAAAAGATCTTTAGCAAGATACTCCACTTTATTCTTCAGCCATAAGATGAGTGAACAAACAGTAATTTGTGATAGTTAAGCAAGGTTATTTGGCTGAACTACTCAATCTTTTTATAGATCACTTAATGGCGATAAGGGTGCAATATTTTAGATACAGTATCGAATTAATGTCTACAAGTTCTCACCTTGAACACCATTCATTTTTCAGTGCACACAGCATGATGATTTACGATGAGTTCTAGACAGTAAAAAATGCATATACCGGTATCAAATTATTCTATATCTTAGGTAGCTTTTCAGTTTGGGGGTTTATGAGGCGAGATTATTTCTCTAGATGCAGGCATAGCCATCTATTACAGCCACCTGAAACACGTGTTTCTGATGGATGGCAGATGCACAGATTTTCATTTGGCCCCTTTCCCTGTCCTCCATAATCTCTCTGAGACCTTCATATAAAGATCTCTTACATGTTCCTTATGCTTTTTAGATGGTGTGAAGGTGAAAAACAAGTTTTTGGACAGAAATTATCACAGCTCACATTCAACAGTTTTGTTGGTTGCTATATTCAATTTGGTGCATTTTTTTCTCAGCCAAGCAAATGCATTAGAGAATATTAAAAAAAAAAAATGAAATCGAGAAAAGAGAAAGTGAAGAGAACTACTATTAAAGTAGTAATATTATAATTTTAATAATGTGGGAAGCATAATATAGACTAGTTTCTCCTTGCTGCCCTTGGATTAATTTTTAAATATGTGTTTTGAAATTCTGCTCCTTAAATAATGAGCTTTTGCTCAAGTTCTGCTAAAAAGTAAGCATGAAAGCACAGAATCATAAAAGGTTTTGGTAGGAAGAGATCTAAAAGATCACCTCATTCCAACTCATTGCCATAGGCAGGGACATCTTCCCCATGTACCATGTTGCTTTTGTTTCTTTGGTAATTCACTGGTATATTTCATGCTTTTGTGTATCAGAACATTTTATCTCAGTCCAGCTGCCACATAATACAACCCTGATAAAACAGCGTCTTGTTTCATTCTATACAAGAGTGTCTTGATTCATTCTTGCAGCTCAAATCACTGATATCTGGGTGGTAAAGATAGTGTGAGAGTATAAGGACTCAATAAAGGAGTTAGAGGACACTCCATGACATGATCTTCTTTGGGCTGAAAAAAGAGAAGCACTGTGTCATAAAATTTAAGCAATGGGAAACATTTCTGCAACTTGAGACAGCGAAATACTGAAAGACAAGTCCATCAATTGCTATTAAATACAATATTAATGCAGGATAGGAGATCATTAAATAGCTGAAACACATCTGGATGCCTCTTTCATTTTTACTCCTTTTTAACAGATACTCTGAATTTCATGCTTATACTTAGTCCTGTAATATTGATATGCAACCTTAAGCTGAGCAGCTGTTGCCCTGATTTAGGGTTTCTTGCACAGTTAGAATTTGCTATGCTGTACTGCTGATAACAATCTTGGCCATAGAGGAACTTTGTAGATATTTCCAGTGGTGTATTAAACCACTCCTGTCTTATACTTACATTTACTTTAGTAAACGGAATAACATCTCGCTTTATTCTGTCCTATTTTATAATGTGGGATGTATGTATATAGGCAGTACCCTTTCAGGGGCTTGGTAAAAGGCATCTTCTGCTTTGGGCAACAGTTTTATAGCCCTTATACATCAGAATTTGATCCTGAAGGCTAATTTTCCTAGAGAGGCATAGGGAGGAGCAACGACTGTGCTAAATGTTCCCCTTTGCACTCATTTACATAAGATTGATTGTGTTTCTTATTACTACACATAATTTCCTCTATTAAAAACTTGTCTAAAAAGAAATTAGTTATTCACCTGAGAAATGGAGGACTGTGCTATTTGAATAAACAGAGATTTAAGTGGTACACACAGGGGAGGAAGAACTCCAGCACTGCTCACCCAGCAAAAAGAGTCTGACCTGACAGTTTTAATGCATAAACAAGATTTGGGGTTATAAATAGATAAATCTGATAAAAACACTAGCAACTCAAAGCAAAACAAACCAAAAAGAATGGTGGGAATGAGAGGAATCAGTTGCAATTAGAAAACCATTGTATGTTACTGTATAACTACTTGGTGCACTGAAGTTTTGGTCACTGTGTGGTCCTCTCTGTTCGCTCAGTCTTTCAGGAAAGAAAATAGCAGGATTAGAGGAGAAGCATGGAGGTGGGAAAAAATGATCAAAATTGTCAGGATACGGTGTGATCCTTCTCTTCAGCCTGGGGAAAAGATTACCAAAACCTAGGAAAACGGCTGGAAAAGCTGAGCATGACTCACAGTCTCTTTCTGTGTTTGGACTGGTGGTTGTCTTACAAAGCTGGTTGGAGCCAGGCTCAAGGAGTCAAGATGAATATTTTTCATGAAATGAGCAATTGAACTATGAAACTCCTTCCTGTGGTGTAGACTGTAAAAGCTCACATTAGTTCAAAAAAGGATTAGGGACATTCATGCAAGGAAAGGCTTCTGGAGACTACTAAATACAAATACCCCCCATCTCCAGGACTGCCTGAGCTATAGACCACCAGATGCCGAGGGAGCTTTTCTGGGCATGTAACACTACGTGAGCTCTTTGCACTCACAGAGCTTCCTGCTCTCATTGAGAACAACCATTTCCATGTGTGGAAAATTCCCCTGGAAAGGGTATCAGATTTTTTACAGAAAGCCAAATGGCCCAACCCCTGCCAACCATCTTGTAACAGCAGCTAAAACTCAAAGCTTTAGCAGAAGATAAAGAGTGCTATGATGAACATCATCTGGCTGTGGATGAGGAAATCTCTCCTCTTTCACAGCAGAGTATCCATGATGTTTGATAAACCCACAGAAAAGCAACATTTGTTCACTGTTATCCTTGCACACACAAGGGCTATTTGCAGATTGAGGTTCAGCTGCGTTCTGC
Organism: Chamaea fasciata; assembly: GCF_029207755.1. Lineage (NCBI taxonomy): Eukaryota > Metazoa > Chordata > Aves > Passeriformes > Sylviidae > Chamaea > Chamaea fasciata. The sequence continues at coordinate 38,598,394 of NW_027094086.1, read as the reverse complement.
AGCTCAAATGTCTCTGAAGCAGACCACGCCAACAGATGTGAGAGGATATTAGGACTGCTATTGCATGTGCCTCCCCTTTTTTGACTTTCCCTCATAATCTCCTCCTGGCTGCTGCTGAGCCCCATCAGTTAGTTCTGTCAGGCTCTTGACCTGTTTGAGCAGTGCCACCATGAGGGAAATTAATTCCAAAAGCACGGTCATTTTAGTAAGAGGATGAGTATTATATCTGATTTCACAGGGTGACAGAAACAGTAGCTGGACTTCAGCCCATGGTGTGCACTTTCTGCTGGCCATGAAGCATCTCAGATCTCATGCTAATTCTCCTTGCCACCTGTTTTGCTGGATGTGAAGGGGCACAAGCCATCATGGCAGGAGACTCCAAGCTGCAGAGTGCTGATCACCCTCTTGCCTCCTACTACACAAGCTTTGAGGATAAATGTATTCAATCAAGGGTGCTATTATGATAAAATAAGACACCTCATTCCTGTTACAAATTAAACATAAATAGCTCATAATAGAACATATGAAAAATCTCCCACCAAGACTATTTATATTCTCCCATTCATGCCTGAGTCAACAGTGATTTCCATCTTCTTTAAATTTAAGTCTAAATTAGTCAGATATTTGAGTATTTCTGTTTAAGGATTTTCAACTTTTTGGTTGTATTTGTTCCTTAAAGATTTGTTCTTTTTTTGTTGTACCATCTTTTTTTAGTTGATAATTACCTTCTAAGCATATTTCAAGGCAGCTGGTTTCTGACTGGTGAAATAAATCAAAAGCTCCTGGGGCAGCTGAAAATATATCTTCAACAGAGGGACAAGTCCTCACCAAAATTTTTCATCTGTCTTTTGTTTTTCTTCTCTCTCCATTCTGTTTGCTCACCTTCTCTCCTCTCTTCCAATGCAGTAGTTCCCTCCTACCTGGGACCCTAATATTTATTCTAGCAGGCACAATGGTGGTGGGAATTGAGGATGGTTGAAGGCAGTGCCTTGGGCTGGATCATGCTGGGCGTGTGAGGCAGTGGCTGGCTGCCTGCAAGCTCAAACTTTTTTCATTTCCAGTAAAACAGTAAACACTGAGCTTGGGCAGGAGGAAAACATTACTGTATTTTCCTTCCAGTAGGAGCCAAAGCAAGCCAGGAACCAGGCTATGAGGAGCTGGGGTGGGGTGAAGGACAAAGAGATTTTTCTCTTTAGTATTTTGAGCAAAGTTGACGATGTTTGCAGAGGGAGTTCAAGGTTAATGCTGCAGCCACCAAAGGCTATACTGGAATGTAGGAATTGACAGGGTTAGGCTGGATGGGCTCACAGTTGGTTTTGCTGGAGCTTGAGTTGCAAAGGTTGTCTGCAAGGGGCTAGAACAGGCAGGATTTGGAGCAGAAAAGGCCATGGGGTATACTTGTATTTGATGAGAGGGAAGGGCTCAAGCACACCACAGTCTCTAGAAAGAAAAGAGGTCAGAAGATACAGCTTTGAGAATTGTTGTTTTTAGTGTATTTTGCCTGTTTATCCTCTACCAAAAATATAGATGAAGAGAATGCCTTCATTTCATTGCATCTTTTGGATTAATGTGTGATTACAAATTACACATTACTGCTGTATATATGTTAAAAGGCAAAACAAAGGAAAAACAGATGGAAAGGCAAGGTGGCTTTTGGTCCTTCAGTCCTCAGGAGAATTTATTTGTCTGGCTTGAGACATGGGCCCAGAAAACTGTCTTGGTATTTATCTTGAAGGAAGAAAAGACTGAGATTTGTGGGCCTGAGCATGATGCTGAGCTGCACACAAATTAATTAAAAAGGACTAACCCCAGAATTTGGGCACTCTATTTCCAGTGTATATTTCATGTTCCTTCACTGTTAAAGTGACTAGAAACAATTTGAGGCCCTTTATTTTTGGATGCCAGCTTGACAGTTTTTAGGCGAGTCCTGTGTTTGTATTTCTCAGCAGAAAAGTGTGTCACTGAAATAAAACCTAATTTTCTCATTCCTGATAGAGTATAAAATAGAGACACAATCTTCAGCAGGTTCAACAAGGGACAGAGTAGCATAGAGAGGTCAGCTATAGCAAACAGAGGCTGAACATACAGCGATTTCTGGGCTGAAGTTACAGAGATTTTAAACTCTTAATCTGTACTGGGTCAAAGACTCAAAAACCCAAGAGCAGTGATTACTCTTGAAAACCGTGATCAGTGCAAAGCTGAGGCTGAATGCTCAGGATCTGAAGCTGAGCTGTCCATCCACCTCTCTGAGCTAACCAGAACAAAGCTAACGTGTGTTTTTGCTCCCTTGCCTCCCCTCTTCGTGGTCAGGAGGAAAGAGGAGAGTGTGGTCTCTGGAAACAGAGGCTGCAGTTGTGGGTGGTCAGTATGCCTTTGAGTTTTGTTTTTCCTTTCTGATAACGCTCTTTGAGAGTAGAATGACATCTGAATCCAACTTCTCTTTGTTATCTAATAAACATTATTAGATAATTCTATGGAATATCTTTAAATTGAGACAAGCCTGTTTCTCTAGCAAAAATAGAGGGTACAGAACAAATAACATTTTCATTCCTGGTTAGGTTTTTGTTGTTGCTTGGTTTGGGGTCTTTTTTTTTTTTTTTTTTTGTTATTTACAAAACTTCATCAAGAAGCGCACACACAGGAAAAGGTTAAGATCCACATGCAAATAAAAAACTTGGCAAGCAGCATGTTAGTTTGATTTTCAATGGGAAAAGAAAACAAAGCAGACGATTCCAGAGTTTTACATTTTACACATCCTTTTATAAATAAATTAATTTTTCCCTCCTACAGATACAAGCCCTTGCAGAGTTCCTCCACTGGAATATTTACATCCTTTTCCTCTAGTTCAGCTGGATGAAGTATTTTCTATTGTTTTTGTCACTTTGCTTATTTTGTTTCCCCTTTGTTTATCTTCTCCTCTTCTTGGACACTTTTCATAAACACCCATTAGCAATGTGCAATCACAGCAAACAACCAATACTTGTCACTGTTTAAATGTGTAAGTGTCAAGGAGGGGCAATGGTATATGGTCCTAATCCAGGCAGCCAGAAGCACATTTCTAATACTCTGATATTGTGTAATGATGGAAGACTGTGCATGAAGTTGTAAGTGGAACAAAAAGGGGCTTTGTGGTAAGATCAGAGGGTGGAAGAGGATTATGCCAGTACTTCCTGCAATGAATGTTTTTTGGAAACATCCTTAAGTACATCTTCTCCCTTTGATACCATAGCTCACCGATATTATGTGTTTCTTTTTCTAGTTCAAGATTAAGAGACCACATCTTGGCTAAAAGTCACCCACTAATTACTTTTGTCAAACCTATATCAGTACTTACATTCCTACAATTATTAGACCCTGAATGGCTCATTTTGGTGTTAGTCAAAACCAGTACTGACAAATGCACTTCTTAAATTGATAAAAATACTGATTCAGACAACAGGTCTCAGTTTTTGTTATAGTCTTTAGAATATACTGAGTTACAGTAATGTCAAGGATGTGAAACCAGTCATGACAGAAGGTAATTAATGTTTGTAAGATGGAAGGACGTTGCAACATCATATAAAGCTGTACAGGGATACCCAGTTGATTTGGTCAATTTCAGTCAAAAATTCAGAACTTGCTAATCCTATCAAAGCATGACACTAATGTAAGTGCAAGTATTTTAAGATCTTGTCTGGTATTATATTGAGTCACTTGAACATAGAAAGATGCCTCATAGCTGTCCCAGGTGAGAACATGCTATGAAGCCATAGCCACAGAGATGAAAAAATACCCTGCAAAGCCTATCACCTTTATTTTGCTGCTAGAAAACTCTACTGATGCTTTTTTACTACTTGAAAAGTGAAGAGCAAAACAAAGCAAATCAGGTCTTAACATTATGCAAGAAAAAAGTGAGAACATATCAGCAATACCACTGAATATTAAAAAATAAGAGCGTTTTAAGCAGATGTTGCTACTGTAGATTTGGAAACACCAAGTAAAATTTAAATAAATTCTAATGTTATGAAGGATCTTAAGCAAGACAAGCATGGCACAGGCTTTTCATTGAAGTGAGAGCATCTATCATATGAATGTGGAGGTACTAAATAGATAAAGAGATACAGATTTTATGCAACTCAGGCCTATTATTCCAAATGGGATTTTATTCCAGTTGAATATATACTCAAGAGATGGTTTCTCTGTGACTGCTGTATTCCTTGATTCCCTTAGACAATTGCTATACACAGGTAATATCTCAGTTTTCTAATTGCACTGGATAATTTCTTTGGCTTTCACCAGTCTCACTCTCACCAACATTTGCTATTTGTCAGTTTGTCAGTCAGTCTGTTTATAAGAGATGGACTTCATTATAGCTCCAGCTGGAAGCTATAATGGAGCAAATTCTTCCAGATATGGTTGTGGTGAAACCAGATACTAGGAACTGTTCTGGTAACCTTCCCTTCCCTTCCCTTCCCTTCCCTTCCCTTCCCTTCCCTTCCCTTCCCTTCCCTTCCCTTCCCTTCCCTTCCCTTCCCTTCCCTTCCCTTCCCTTCCCTTCCCTTCCCTTCCCTTCCCTTCCCTTCCCTTCCCTTCCCTTCCCTTCCCTTCCCTTCCCTTCCCTTCCCTTCCCTTCATTGCCCTTGAGTGCACAATTAGCATATGTCATAGAGAAAGGGAAAGAAGTTTTTTCTCTTTAACTTGTAAAACCTTTTTTCTAAAGGTAAGTATGTCAAGCACAAAGAAAAACACACATGTTGTGCTGGTGTGACACAGGTCTGGATGTTAACAAGAAAATGCCACAACATTCAAGATGTGAGGGGAAAACCCCACCCTGTAACACCATTGCTCTTCATTTGTTGTCATGAAGAGTTGTCACCAGGTGTTCATAGAAAGTCATGAGACTGCCTGCCAAGCTGCAAATAGTAGTGTATTAAACTCAGCTGTGTGCAGTTTTTAATGCCCTAGATTTTTTTAAAAATATTACCAGAGGCAATTTTTGTTTCCAGTTTTGGGTTAGCACACAACTGAAACTCAGTGATGCTTAGCCAAAACCCACAAGTCTTGCCTGGTTTTGAATCAAAATTCTACAAAACCACAGTGTTTATCGTGGTTTCTACATGAAGTAATAATTAACCCCAGGTTTGCTCAAAACTTTATCCAAGTTAACTAAAAACTTTGTAAACTGTGGGGAACCTTACTGAAGTATTGATAAGTATGAAAACATAAGCAAATATATGAGTTCAATCTGATCCTACATTTTGCTGAAAAAGTTTCAAATGACTGTAGTTTCAATCTGATTATTTTTTCCCAGGAGGTAGATGTTAATAGAGATTCATTTAACTTCTAAACTCCAGAAATCTGTAAGGATTCAGTATTATCCAGGACTCCAGATTTACAACAAATGCACTTCAATACACTTTCTCCAAATTATATTTATTTAGAAAATATTCTTTTTACTCAATCTGCTGATTTTCCTAACAAGAAAATATTAGGAAATGGGGATGTGGAGAGGGTGTTGGTTTTCTGGGGGTTGGGGTGGTGTTGATATTGCAAGAGGTACATGTTCTTAGCTAGCTTAATGTAAATACAGTTATTTCCGTTCTCTGATTTGCCATCCAAAGCATTCTTCTGGGGCATCAGTAGGAAATGCTCACTCAGGTATATTTGGGGCCATTCAAAAAGAAAAAAAGAAAGGTGGAGATACAGTGATAAAGAATGACAGAGATAAAGCATGTCAGAAAGAGAAAAAAGTCTGTTAGGCCCTTTGCTTGAAAATATGAATAAGTTTCTATGGCTGAAGATATTACTGGAAAATATGTTGCTTTGGCAAAGCATCATTCTAGGGTGAAATCCTGACTTCAGTGTGATCTCTGTTTAGTTTATCTATATTATACATAAGCTTCATTGGAAGCAGGGTTTCATCAAGGGTCTCAATGATGCAGGGGATGTTTATTTTCAGATCATTTTTATTTTCTACTACAGATTTGGATCTAATTACAGTTCCTGGACTTTGTTGGGATGTCCCACATTGGTAAATGCTTAGCACTGAAGATTACATGAAAGGTCAAATCCCTAAGTCCCACATGTGAATGAGTAGCTTAATAAATTTAGGGACCAGTAATTTCAAGTAATTAAATGCAATTTGTCCAGCTTGGGAAAAAGGTTATAAACGTCAACATTTATGCACTTTTCATGAGTTGTTTCTGTTACAAAAATTTATGAAAATGATTCAAGGGCTATAAAGAGCATCAAGCCTAAATTAACACTATTTTTTAGCATTATCTTGTTTTAGAAATGTGTTGTCATTAAAGTATAACAAATACTAGAAGTGAAGTATCTAATTTCAGTTTGAATTTGAAACTCATAATTCTAGCAGCAAGTGTGCTATATAGTCACAACCTATCACTTTAAAACAATTTTAATATTAAGTACAGATGGAGCATATATATACATTACTTTATTAATAACCATAAAAACCTATGCCTTAATTAATTAAAAGTCAGCAGCTGTGTAAGATTTTGCACTAGCTTAACTCTGGTTTAGCAAAGCAAATTCTCTAAATAGGAACTAAACGCCTGCCAGGAGTTCCGCTATTTGCATCATTAATTCTGACCCTTTACTTGCAAGGCTCTCTCTCCCAAAAGTAATTCATCTCAGTTATCATATGACAGCAGAACCTCACACCCAGTGCCAGGCTTCCAATGATTTCTCCCCATATGGCAGCTCCCTCAGCTCCATTATGCACAGTTACTGTGCATCAGTCTCAGGCAAGCACATCTTTTGCATAACCAGCTCCACTAACAAGCTGATCGCTATTTCTGGAAGCAAAACAATGATTCCTTGTTAGTGATGGGAATTTATTTAAGTTTAAAGTAGAAAAACTGTTTTACCTTTAGGAAATCCTGGTTTGATTCTGAAAGCTGGCTCTTCTCAGGTTCCCATTTCAGTTAGTGGAGAGAAGGACGCTGCATGCATAAAGTTCAAAGACTTACAACAATTTGTGCATTCACAGATTTCTTTCTGCAGATACTAATTTCTCCATATGTTCCTATTCTTTCTAGTGTATATAAGATACTGAACTCTAGATCCATAAATAGTTCTGAAACTTCTATCTTTATTTGTTTGCAGAACTGGGGGGTTGGTAATTTAAAACAGGAGGAATATTGAGAAAACTTTCCTTTTTCATCCTAACAGTCTATCTGTGCTCACAGACTAAGGACTGGAAATCTCCACTTTAAGTATTAGACACAGAACATGTTTGGCACTGCTCAGCAGAGGTGTCCCTGAGGGAGTGTCTGAAAAAACTGCTCTAGGGAAACTAAATTCTTCTTTTCTCTGTGACTACAGAAGATGGTACGTGTGAGATATAGTTCAGATGATGGATTTACACCAAAGGAGCAGGAAAACAATAATCCTTTGCCCTGGAGGCAAGTGGAAAATCCTTCATGAGAGGAAATAATCTAAAGCACTCATATAAAATACTTTCACAGGTCACAAGATCAGAGAGACAGAGGATGACCAGATTGCACAAGAGGTAGTACCCAACTGCAGCCAAAAACGCTTTAGTCCATAGGATTGTTTCACCAAGGAAGCCAGCTCTTAATCATTTATGTCACTGGATATTCAAAATGTATAGATGGGCGCATTATAGAAGGTTTTCTACTAGTCTCTGTCTCAAGTCTCCTCATTTTCATAAAGCTTATGGACATACAAACACCCCTACCTATCTTAAAGCAAATTCATGGAATCATAGAATCATAAAATCATAGAATCACAGAATCATAGAATGTTTTGGGTTGGAAGAGACCATCAAGAATATCTCGTTCCAACTTCCCCTGCCATAGGCAGGGACAGCTTTCACAGGTTTCTCAAAGCCACATCTAACCTGGCCTTGAAAATTTCAAGGCTGGTGCATCCACAGCTTCTTTGGCCAACCTATTCCAGTGCCTCACCAAATTCTCAGTAAAGAATTCTTTCCTTACATGTTGAACCTACTCTCTTTGAGTTTAAAGTCATTACCCCTTATACTATCTCTACATGACCTTGTAAAATGTCACTCTCATGTTAAATAATGCTGGTCCCAGTATGAATCCCTGAGGAACACTCTTGCTTCGGATCGCTCCCTGGTCATCAAGCTGTGGACCACAACTCTTTGAGCATGACTGTTCAGCCAATTCCTTATCTACTGAGTGGTCCAAAATGTAGGATGCAGGCATCAATACTCCAACCTCTCACCAGCTGTGTGAGCATTCTACCATCAGAGCTAATTCCCTCTACTTCCAGTGGATGGAGTGACACAGGCTCTAGGGCAGTGTCTTTTGAAAGTAAGTAAGTCAAGGATGATGCTGAGACAAGTAGTAATAATAATAAAATTTTTAATAAAAATTCAAAAGGAGATATACATATGAAAGGAAAAAGAAAATTATAAAGTGAGCAGGTAAATTAATGGCTGCTCCTTGAATTAATGTCCTGTCTGGGAATGGATCTTATTTTTGGGAATCTTACAGCACAGATCCAGGCCCTGGAGAAACGGGCTGGAAAGTCAAACAAGAGTTTCTACTCCATCAGGTGACTGAAGCTGGAGCTAAGATTCAGGGACATCCTTTTGCATATAACAATAAAATTTGGCACAACTTTCAATTGTGTTCACCCTCTCCCATAGATCATAGCTGTTGTAAATTATTCAACACTCTATTAAATAACAATAGAAGAATGATTGTGTTTTTCATCATTTTTTTTCCTTTCTTAAATGCTTTTGCTTTGTTTGACCACTGATACAAAGAGAAAGTACCTCTTTCTTGAGCTCCATCTTTAAATTAATGATTGTGGACCTTCTCTACTTTGTCTACAGGAAAATGCCCTTAGTAATTCAAATGGTAAGCAGGAGTAACTATGAACAGGAAGAAGAGGAGAGAAGTGATGCCTGCCTCACATGTACAGAGGGTTTTCTCACCTCTTACTATTCCTTGGTTCCACTTAACTGCTTTTTGGTGGTTCTTTTCCTCCAAGTCCTTCCAGTTACCTTATGTAAAACCTTCTAAGAGATTTGCTTCTAAAATATTACCTCAAAGAAACAATTCAGACTCAAAGAATGATGTGGTGACTCAGGCTGGGAGGTGCTCAGAGAATCCCTCATCTATCCTTTTTTCCACGTAAGGCCATCTGTGAGGGCAGGCCCAGTATCTCAGGACTTTTTGCAGCTGGGCCTCCAGTGTAATGGAGATGACACAACTTTTCTGGCAGTGTGTTCCAATGCAGATTTCTCCTCACAGTGAAACAGTTTTGTCTACATCCATTGCAAACTGCTCCTGTTCCAACACGTGATCACCAAACTCCGCAAAAACACTTAACACAAAACTGGAAGTGCTGAGATCCTCAACCATGGCAACCTTGTAATAGGCATTTAAATGTGAAGGATACTTTTCTGCATGTACCACAAATCCTCTTCCATGTTCCCTGAAATATTTCCTGAGGCTGTGCATCAAACTGGAGTGAAAGATGAAAAGTCATGTAAGTACCCTATATCACATGATCCAGATATCAATTATATCATGTCTTGGTCTCATGACCATGCAAAGTTTTAAAATGTGCTTAGCAGCTCATGTGTTTTTAGAGTTTCAGTGTCATAATTTTCAGGAATATTGTGTTTTTCCTCAAGACAGTGTTATCCCAAATCTCATATTAGTCTGTACATTTCTGTGGGTGCCTTTTTCCTTTTGATCTGCCTGTTGGCTACATGCAAACTAACAAGCAAACTTGCCAAGAATCCAACGCTAGATAACATTGCCTCAGAATGACCTGACCATCTAACATGGACTCCCTGTAAGCAGCTTAAAACAATGTTTTGAGTCAGATGGGCTTTAATATATGTGTTTGGTTCAAAACATAAGAGCACAAGTAAGTGTAAGCAGCCACAGGCAGCTGTATGGTCACATACATGAGGGGCAAAAGCAGAAGTGACAGTAAGAGAATTTTGACATTCACTGAAGACATCACCTGACACTTGGAAGAAGTAAATAAGATTCCATAACTAATCCACCAAAGCAGTAGCAACCAAACTGAAGAATGAGAGTTGCAGACAGCTGGAGCTATATTGCCAAAGCCATACAAATAAAAGTCATGTGCAGCTGGAATGCTCCCCAAGTATTACATCCTGGCTCTCAAATGGAAATGGCTGCCAAGTGCTTGCTGAATGATGCTATAGCCCTGCTTACAGCCTCCATTTATTTTGTGCTCCTAAGGCTGAGGATTATTGATCCCCAGCTGTACAATTTAATATTTTGTGCCCAGACACTTCATTTTATATTAAGATGATCCCAAGTACCTAGTTTCCAGGTTTTCAGCTGCTTTCAACTAGTATTCTCCCTCTCTATTCCTGTCACTAGGTGGTCTTAAAGTCGCTGTGCCTGGCCTAAAGGAGATCCTCAGGGTAATTCATGGAAAAAGAGAAATTAACTAATAACACTTGTACCACTTCCCTCCCTCTTTATGTCTGGTTCCCCCTTCATGATAAGTTTGTGAGAAGTGAGAATATTCCCTTCCATACAGAAATTTAACAGTTTCCCCTCATTAGAGATGGAGATGATTTAAAACTAATTTCAGGTTCAGTTAAACCTTCAGAAGGAGATGTATAACTCATCAGGGAGTGGTAATAAAAATAATGGTTTATAGTGAAGGGAAAGAGAATTCTTTTCCTGACCTGTGAGGTTAATTTCATACCAGGAATTACTGAAATTCTGCAGAATATTTCACAAATAGCTTAGTTTTTCCAAGTTTCAGTTCCATTTCCAAATGGAAGTGGGAATAAACTTTGGTCAAAGTCGTGAAAAACTGCTATAAAATGATGGCTAAGCATGTGAAGTTGGGCAGAAACATTTAAGGTGAAATTAACGAGGGGAATGGCTAATACCTATTTCACATATTTTTACACTTTCAAAATGCATATTTGAATACATGGTGGAAAATGTGGATTGGTTTCAGTTATCTGAAGTGTTTACTGCCAGTTCATATGCTTCAAGGTGTGCAGTCTCATCTCTAGCTGCCACTTCAGAAAGACACATTTCCCCCATAGTATCCTGAGGGATACCTTCATTCCCGCATGGATCTGGCTATTTCCAGAAGCTAAAATAGCATATTGGCCAACAAAAAATGCCACATAGATAATGAAGGATCATGTAGGTATTGCATGTAGAGGCGGGATCTAGGCCTTTAGATTTTGCTTCAGGAAAATTTCAGGAAAATTAATGGGCATTATATCTGTGGACAGAATCAGAACTTCCGTATATGGAATGCATGCACTCACTTCTGCCACTTTAACATTCAGCATCTGAACACTGCTTAGAAATGGCTTGTGTGAAATCCTGTACGTGTGCAAATCCCAGGTTTCTAATGAAAAATCATAGAATCAAAGAATGGTTTGTGTTGGGAGTCACTTTCAAGATCATCTAGTTCAAACCCCACCGCAGGGAGTGACAACTTCTGCTAGACGAGGTTGCTCAAAGTCCCATACAATCTGGCCTTGAACGCTTCCAGGTATGTGCCATCCACAACCTTTCTTAACAACCTGTTCCACTTCCTCACCATCCTCATCTTAAAAAAATTCTGCCTTACATCTAATCTAAACCTACTTTTATACAGTTTAAAGCTGTTGTCCCTTGTCCTATCAATACATGCACTTGTCAAAATTCCCTCTCCAGCTTTCTTGTAGCCCCGCATTAAGTACTCTCCTGAGCCTTCTTTTTGCCAGGCTGGATAACCCCAGCTCTATCAGTCTGTTGTCATATGAGACATGCTCCAGCCCCCTGATCATCTTCCTCAACCTTCTCTAGACCCACTCCAAAAGGTCCATGTCCCCAGAGCTGGACTCCAGGTGGATTCTAATGAGAGCAGAGAAGGGCAGAACCACCCTTCTGGCCTTGCTTCTTACGCAGCCCAGGGCAGGGCTGGCATTCTGGGCTGAGTGCATATTGCTGGATCATTTTGAGCTTCTTGTCAAACAACACCCCCAAGTCCTTCTCCTCAGAGCTCCTCTCAATCCATTCTCTGCCCAGACTGTCTTTGCGCCTGGGATTGCCTTGCCTCAGGTTCTGGACCATTTGGTCTTGTTGAACTTCTTGAGGTTTACATGGACCCACCTCTCAAGCCTGTCCAGGTCCCTCTGGGTGGCATCTCTTCCCTCCAGCAGGTCGACTGCACCACAGCTTGCTGTTGTCAGTGAAATTTCTGAGGGTGCACTGGACCCTACTGTCCCTGTCACCAGCAAAGATGTTGAACACTGTGTCTCCCAGTGCCAACCCCTGAGCCTTGCCACCCATCACCAACCTCCACTTGGAATTATGAGCCATTGACTGCAACACTTTGCAACAATACAGCCAATTCCTTATCCACTGAGTGGTCTATCTGTCAAATTGGCACCTCTCCAGTATAGAGATAAGGTTGTTGTGTGGGACAGTGTCAAGATGTGAGTCTTCAGCATCTTTCCATATCAGAAACTACCACCACATATTTTTATTCTACAAACAAAACATTTTTTCCTGCAATTTATCACTAAATGATGACTGAATTACACAGACAGATAAAGGGGACCCCTGGTTACCTATTAATTGTGGATAAAGGCCAACTGTCAGAGGTGTTTTAAATATCCATAGGTGATTACTACTTTTATAATTAAAATATTTTTAAAATACCCAGTAGATCATGCAAAGCCTGATCTGCAGATGGTGAAACTCGGAGTAGTTTCATTGTCGACTCTAGCCCCTAATTCTAATTTTATAGGGCAGCCGCATAATTAAATTGTGATTAATATAATTTATTTAGGATTAAGAAGCATGTGTGTACGGAATATGAAATATATAAGCTTCTAATGAACAGCTGCTACTTAATTTTATTGTCTTTCTTAGCATGAACTCAAGTGAATGATATCCCAAGCAGCAAATATCTCATACTGAAATTCTTCCAAAGAAACATCAAAATGAACACTAGTTTTTTAACTAGTGTCAAACTAATGTTCAGCTAACTAGCATACTTAACAAGTGTTTAATTAGGAGATAGATAGATAGATAGATAGAAAGATAGAAAGATAAATAGATAGATAGATAGATAGATAGATAGATAGATGGATAGAAAAATCTCAAATGTATTCTACAAACTAGAATTATTTATAAAAATGGTATGGTGGAAGGTAATCTAAAAGATGGACTAAGAAGTGTGATTTTAGTAACTGATACAATGAAATATCAAATTTTCATTGTAGGTCTTGTCTCTGTAGACCATTTATCAGAGTGTGTGTGTGCACTGAACTGGAACTCCACTATGTTAGTCCTGCCAATACTTTGGCCTGAGTGGGAAATGACTGAAACAGACTTATCCTATATATCTTATCTCATTTATGGATCTAATTTCACATATGGATACATATACAGCTTTTCTCTCATGTTTTTTCATAATTTTTTACAATTTTTTTCTGGTTTGATACAAAGGATTGTTACCCATAGAGCGGATGCTCAGCATGTGCCAGGGAGGCCATAGGCCATCACAGCTCTGCCCTCTTATCAACCACTGTTGAATCACCAGCAATTCAGAGAAATATATGCTGTAGGTGTTTACTTGAGGTAGCATATTTTTGGTACTAGTTCATCTTTGGTACTAGTTTGAGGATTTGTAGAACACAGGGAAAAAATGTGTATCCCTTAAATATCTGTCCCTGTGTGGAAAACAGTGTTTGGAACCCAAGTCAGTAGTCTATTTTCTTTTCCCTGTTAAATGAAAAAAAACCCCAAACTATTTGATATCCTTTGAAATGATTCAGGGGAATCATGTTTCTTGTTATCTGAAAATATAATGCAGATCCAGGTCCATCTTTCCTATTCTGCAGCTTATCTTTGGTGGAATCTGCTGGGAATACTGCCAAGTGGTACACACGTTGGAAAAAATGCCATTTGTCATCCAAGTTGTTGGAACAGAGCCCAATAAGTGAATGTCAGGAGACACCAACTCAGTGTGATGAGAAGCACTGAGCCCAACGATTTCTGGGTGACTCTGGTACATCTGGCTGCCCTTGTAGAAAAACACCCACGTTGCTGCTATTATCCAGCTTCTTCACTGCTACGAACAGCTTTTCTCTCTCTAAATATCTATTTATTATTTTACAAATGCAAGTCACTGGATTTACGGATTGAATCATCACCTCTGATTGCACAATAAATAGGCAGGAACCTGTCTACCTCACCTCTGAGTGCATCATGAGGCAGAGGATGGAGATGCACCACCAGCCTCTAATCAGCAGTGTTTTCACACCCAGGATTGCTGTCTTGGGGAGCTTGCTGAAAACAACAGAAAAATCAGTTAAACATATTTTTCTTTAACAGAGGCTGGAAATTAACTTGCTGTGAGACCTGCTCTTCGTTTCCCCTACATAGCATGAATAATATTAGTAGAAGTTGACAGTTTATTTCAGGACAATGTGATAAAATTGCTGCTCCTACAAATGGTAAGTGGTAGCTGTCTATGCTGTTCTGTAACATCCTGTACCAGGACAGAACAGACGATCCCTGATTAAAAAAAAAAAAAAAAAAAAAAAAAAAAAAAAAAAAAAAAATCAGTCAAGTATAGGTCACACAATAAATAGAACAACAAATTGACAAACAATGAAACAATATTGGTCCATTCCAGGAGCCCTATCACAGCAGAAACTCTGCTTTACAGTGTTTTTTCCCAAGACTGTTTAGGAGAAGAATGCTTTAATATGACTTTTAGAGAATATTAATATCCTTTGCACATACTTGTGGGTTGTCTATAGAGTGTAAGGGGCTGTGTAGAAGACAGCACAGAAATGTTCATTTCAAATTTGAACAAGAAGATGATGAAAGGGCATGTTCTCAAGACTGACTAGAATCAAAAACAGGTAGGATGGCAGTAGGCTGAGAGAATCTGAAGAGGAAGGCAGAGATGGCAGCAAGGTAAGGGTTTGCAAAGGATGGGCTCTGTTCTTGGTAAATGGACATCTGATCTAGCTGGACAATGCCAAAGCATTTAGCATTTGCTAAAGAAAGTTTTATTGAACTGGCTGAGATATGATAAGTGATTGTACTGGATAGTTGGTAAGATGTAGTATCTCAAAGGAGAGAGGATGTATATTTTTAATATATACCTTATAATAAATAGATCATATTTGTTTTGAAATGCTACATAGCTCGCTGCTCAGCTGGGAAGTAAGCTCTTCAGCATGTTCAAGTTTAAATCTAGTTCTAAAACTATTCACATTTTTAATTCCTAGCAAAATGAAATTGCAATGTGTGTAACCAATAATAAATAAATGCCACAGAGTGATACCAAGAACCAGCTGGAAGTGGGAGCTAACAGACATCACACTGACTGAAAAAAAAATGGGGAAGTGCTACCTCATGATGAGATTTCAGAGGACAGAGAATGTTTGAGGCAGAGAGGAACTCACAAACAGGATTAACAGTATTGCAGCTAATGAGACTTAGGTGCAACGATGATACTCAGCTAAGATTTTACAGGAGAGGTCTTGGGCAGGAGAAGAGATTTGCAGGTCATCTGTATTGAGAGGATAATTGAATTTGCACTCTGTTGATGAGATTAAACAGAGGTAACATATAAAGATGTGTGAGAATGGAAGCAAGGACAGACGCATTTGGGATGCCTACTGAGAGCTGAGGGAAGGCAAGGACATACTGACAAATATACTGAAGAGAGTAAGTGGACCAGAGTAACAATTGGTGAGAGGAAGGGCAATTTTAAGGAATCGACTAGAACTACCCCAACAATAGAGGAGGGCATATCTAAGACTGGGGTATTTTCCTTAAAATTTTGATTAGAAGACATTGTACATTAAGTGTGTCTGAAGATGAATGCAAGGGGAAGAAGGCATCTTCGATGGAACGAAACTGACCTGAGATCACAGAATCACAGAATCAATAAGCTTGGAGATGAAAGGAAAAAAGAAGATAGAAAAGCAGCTGAAGGAGCAAGGGTACTTTTAGTATGGGGAAGGGAATAAACCTTGCAGTAGGAGGGGGGAAAAGCACTAGGAACATGAAAATATTTGTTGATAAAAAATGGGAAAAACCACTTTGAGGAGATTCTGACAAGGCATGGAAGAGAGCTCCTATGACAGTGCAGGTATGAGGAGGAAAAAGTAGAAGAGAAACTTAAGATGGGAAGGAGGAAAGAGTAGCGGTTAGGAATAGAAGTAAGATGAGAAAGATCAGGTTCTATTACTACTTTTTTCTCTTGTTGTTGGGATACTTTATGAAAAGAAGAGCAGTAGTTTTGAGAAACAAATCAAAGATGGTAAAAAAAGAAAGAGGACAAAGATAGGTGTCACTACAAATATGAAAGGAAGCAGAGAGATGATTGTTGACCTGGCAAATATATTAATCCAAGTTAAAGGGAAGAGAGATCATGGAAAGAAATGAAGAGCTAGTAAAACTGGAGGTAACTGTAAAAGAGGAGAGGAGCTCAGAGGTAAAAGAATAAAATATCAGGAAGACAAATACTTAAGTCAAAGGGAAGGAAACCAGGGGCAGAGGACAAGCAGGTCAAAAACAGTCTGGGGACGTTTTATTGCTCCCCGCATGACCCAGAAACCAAATCCGCCTCTGTGCATATTTCTGTCAGATAATTATAATGAAGTTTTTGTGTTTATATATCAAGGCTAATGTGTTGTTGTGATGTTGTCATCTGGATTCTTAAGAAATGTGCTGACACCATTTGTCCTTTTGGCACGGGCTCAATTGTGCCCTTCTGGCACCACTGGTAAGGGCCACTTTCCATCAATGGGAATGAGGTAGCAGTTTGTTTATATAGGATGGTTGCCCAGGGAATAAAGCAAAAGGGCAGGATCTTTTCTCCTATGTTAGGATTAGCTCCACAGCACCAGCATGGCAGAGATTGCAGCTAGAACAGTTTAATTCCTACCAACATAAGGGTCTTTGTTGTTTAGGTGTTTATGTGGATTAAAAAATCCCTTTATTAAATGTAATGCTTCCCATAAAGGGAAAAGTCCTGGCCCCATATTTTTCCAGTTGCACTTATCTCCCACAGTTTGAATTGACAGAGTGATTTGGAGAACAAAACTGCTGTAGTTGCAGAAAGCAGACTTTGCTGTTTGTCCAGAGAACCCTGTTTCCGCAGGGCTTCCACCTACCTCCCCTGCTGTGGCTGGTCATGTGTCTCTTCTACTCTTTTGTGTAGTTTCAGTCACCTTTATCATA
The DNA here is from genome assembly GCF_029207755.1 of Chamaea fasciata. Taxonomy (NCBI): domain Eukaryota; kingdom Metazoa; phylum Chordata; class Aves; order Passeriformes; family Sylviidae; genus Chamaea; species Chamaea fasciata. Next base: position 38,581,178 of record NW_027094086.1, on the reverse strand, counting down.
TCTCTTTATTCTTAAACTTCTTCATCTGAGACAGCAATGACCAAAAAGGGGTTATTCAGGCAGACCCAGAGTAAACTAGTTACCACAAATGTTCAACAGTTTCCTAAAGCAGGTAATTTATATTGGTACTTTTATTCAAGGAAGTGAGTTGTAGGAATTGAAAAAAAAATCTGGGTTAAGGTGTCACAAAAGATGGCATTGATGAATGATACAGACAAGAGAGCAAATCAAGCCCTTCTGCATACAGAAGAGCATTTAGAGGGTGCTTTTAGTTACAGCAGATAACTTCCATACTTAATGATGGACAGTCAAGGTGTTTAGAATAGCAAGAAGTTCTTGGAACATGTTTCTGGAAAAGTATCACAGGTACTTTTGGAGTATGTGGAGTTCAGCCTTGGTTTACCTTTTTATAATGCGCGTACATTTGCTGGGTTAACCCTGGCTAAAACATTGTTCTTGATCTCTTTGCTTCTCCTGGCTTTAAAAAGAGCATCTCAATGTCCAACCTCTTTGTACAGGTGAGCCAAGTGCTAATTCCCTCTGTATTACTGTCTGATGCTACTGTAGGCTGCTAGTAGCAGTCTAGACAATTATTTATTCCAAAGTGCACACCTTTGTGTTTCTGTCAATGTGTAATGTAGTATCACTGTTAACACTTGCCTCAGGCAAATTCAGTAAAGTAATAGGAGTTGCTTAACAGCATCAACAGCTTTGGATTTTTTCTCAGAAATAACACACTGCCAAAAGTTTTGTGTGTCAGGAGACTTTCAGTGGTGGTCTGAACACTGATATAACCTGCATGTTAGATATTTTAAGTATAGTGTAAGCTCTGTCCCGTTCACCTAACCCCTCAGATAGGGAAACTACAGGTATATAGGATATGGCATGGGCATGCAACCTCAAAATAGGACTTTGTGATGAACCAAAGCCACACGTATTATTTATGACATTTGTGAAATGAGCTGATGAAAATGTCTAATAAAAGAAATAAGGTGAAGAGGTGTCATGAGACGCTTCCAGGATGCCCAGCAAAATGAAAATGCACTTTTCATGCTGCATCCATGAATTATTAACGATGATAAATCATAATGAATTAGTTGATAAAACAAACAATGGTTTCTGATAGCCTGCTACCAAAATACAGCACAAACCTGCTATCATTGCATAGACAAGTAGTGCCATGGCCTTCCCTGGGAACATTTTTATGACAAGAAGCCCCTCTTTCACACAGAAGACAACTCAAGAGTATATTAATAACTAGTATGCCAACAAAATGGTGTCTTAATAGTTGCTTTCCAAAATTTATAGATGGTAATATTTCAGATCTTTAGTGCAGATCTTTCTATCTTTGGTACTGAGTGCATTAAAATACATATTCCTGGGAGAAATAAATGGAGATATGTGGATCATTCATATCTGACTTTCTTTGCTCTTCCACTTTTCTATTCTTACCCCTGTACCCTTGAGTCTATCTCATACAATCATAGAATCACTCAGGTTAGAAAGGATCTTTAAGATCACTGATCCCAGCAGTTAAACTAGTACTGCCAATGTCACCACTCAACCATGTCCCTAAGCAGCACGCATACATAATTTTTGAATACCTCCAGGGATAATGACTCAACCACTTCCCTTGGCAGCCAGTTCCAAAGCTTGACCACCCTTTCAGTGAAGAATTTTTTCCTAATATCCAATTTAACCTTCCCTGGCACAAGTACGGACCATTTCTTTTTACCTGGAAGAAGAAACCAATCCCCACTTCAGTACTACCTACTTTCAGGTACTTGCAGAGAGCAATAAGGTCCTATCTTAGTCTCCTTTTCTCCAGATAAAACAACCCCAGCTCCCCCACCCACTCCTCATATGACTTGTGCTCCAGACCCCTCATCCACTTCATTTTTCTTTGGATGCATTCACTGTGTGCATGAGCTGTTTGCAGGTTGCCATCTAAAAAGCAGGTAGCACAACAGCCAGACTTCACTCCTGCCTTGAACTTAATATCACAGAGTACCACCCAGGAATTACATCCTGCTGAATGACTCAGGGGCAGGTGTGCTCAGTTCCAGGACAGAGGGACTCCTGTGCAGCTTCTCCTGGTTTATAAACATTCCCTTTCCCTTGCCTTCAACTGGAGCTCAGACACTTGTTTGATTCTATGTCATCCCACACTGTCTCCCCACTGGGCAGCTTTCCTCAAATGAAAGACTCATTAGATCAATGTTTTATTGTCCCCTGCTTCTGCAGTCTCTGTCAGATCTCAGAAAAAGTGTTCATCCTGTCTACAGCCTGACTGTGAGGGTAGGTCACTTAGGGACTCCTTTTAAACAACAGCAGGTCCTGCCTTGCCAAAATTCTCATCAACAGCATTAACAGCTGCAGCAAGGAAAATGGAGAAAAAAACAACAACAACAACAAAAAAAACCCCCCAAAAACCCCAAACAAACAATAAAAAAAACCCCAAAAAAACCACCCTTCTTATAGCTCAGAAGCACACGAGGATCACACAGGTGTAGCTCACACCAGGCCATTTGGTTTGGAGTCACTTGGGGAGATGTTTTTGAAACACTTGCACAGGATCACCAAGGTCCTTTATAAGCAATTATGAAGAAAAATGACCTCACATTTGTTCCCATTCAGTGTCCTGTGGCTTCTAGATGAAAAGATGTGGATGAACAGTTGGAGTGAGCCTGTGCTGCAGCCAGCATCAACATTCCCAAATAGCTCAATGGGCAAGTGGCAGCTTGAGTGCAAATCAGAACAGCCTAAGGGTAGCCTTAATTTGCAGCAATGTAACCAAGTGATGGAAAGATGGAAAGAGAAATCCAAGGAAAATGGAGGTGATAATCCCCGGGACTGAAAGATTTGGGTCAAACTCCAGACTACTGAACTGGGCAAAATCTAGTTCATTTTGGTTGTTGTGGCAGACCTCTACCTCCTTCTGAATATCTTACTGCTTTTTAGTAAACCAGGATAAGTGACATAAGATGCAAAGTTAATACAGAAATCTGTAAAGGATCCTTGAAAGACATGAGGGATGAATAATGCTGGAGTGGATTCTGAAAGCTAAAATGGATGACAGCAGCAAAATTAAGATGGAAGGTGGGGAAGGACGCTTGCTTTCTGGCCTGAATATCTTGTGTAAGAGGAAAAAATGAAAATCCAGAAGTAAGAGGAAGTAAGGTAGAATAGAGCCTTGATATAATGTCTCTCAGAGCTGTATGAATCGCTATGAATAATGTATCACTAATTACAAGGTTGTAAGTGCAGCCATGCATCCAGTCTCAGGCATGTCAATTGGAATTTAAAGGGAAATGAGAAATGTGATAATATGTCTATTTCTATCAGAAACCACGTCTATTGCTGCTGTTTTCAGAGAGAGTTTTCTTTCACAGAGATCAGTTCCTTTTCTTTATGTGGCAGTGAAGCCATAAACGCCTGTGAACTGGTAATCTGTTTCCATGGAAATGAATGGGATGTCACAAATGTAGCACTATGACTTCATTTCAAGATAGAGTACAAGGAGAGGATAGGCAGCAAAGGAGGGATATCAGGTTATTTCAGGCTCTTATGACTACCCACTGTAAATCTCCTTTGTTTGAGCAGACAATGGAGAGGAGGAGGAGGGTTAAACTGGACTGAGTCATCCTTGAGGTCGCTTGGGTGGGAGATGAAGGTTGTGATTATGATTATTCCTTGTTAGAGGGCTCTTGTGAAAGAAAAGCAGTTGGTTTGTTATTATTTGTGTTTTAGTTACATTTTCAATTTGTTGCAAGAGTTATGTGCTTGTGTACTAGAATGAAATAAGTTAATAAACTCATTTTGGTGAGAAAGCGAAGAAACTAAATGTAAGAAAGATTTGCTTTCTAGAGACCAGAGTATTTTTATTGCTTTGTATATACCAGTTTTTCAGATACAAATCATGAAGTAAAAGATTATCCTTTTTCACTCTATTGACTAGGACAGGTGTCTGAGCCTTCCTTTGAAAAACAGTAAGTAGTTTTGCTCCTACAAATCCAGTATTTTTACAGGTCCTTGTTGTTCAGTTGCACCTTCTCTGTTCTCTTATTAGACTTTTACCAGGCACTTACATTTGAAGCCAAGATGAGATTCTCAAATCTCTTTCTACTTCAGTGTCCTGTTTATCTGTTGTGTTTACACAGCACATTGGACCATGTTTGCCCTGGCCATTCTTCTTTTGAAAGTTAGAAGTAAGGGGTATTCAATAACTAAAAGGTGGGGGTTTTTTTTCAAACTGAAGAATATTTATTTTGGAAAAAAACTCCCTTTTAAAGTTTGCCAGGTTTTTTTTTTTTAACTTCATTTTTAGATCTTTGAATCCCCAGGCATTTTCCTGTCCTGGCATTGTCTTTTAACAACTGTTAAGTGTTTGCTGAGAAGTGGCTTATCTCAGTCCATTCTTGTCTTTCTGTTGTTTCTTTGTTGTTTTTTTGGGGGGTTTTTGTTTGTTTGTTTGTTTTTGTTGTTTTTTTGTTGTTGTTGGGGTTTTTTTCTGTTCACGTATTCAGGTAAACCAAGCCACTGCAGTCTCACATCTAGCAAGGCGAGAACTAGGTCAACACACTTTGTTTGTAAACCCTTACAGAGCGCTTCTAATTTTGTCACAGACATGGGAAAGGCTTGACGTTTACCTTCTTCCTCTGTAACTTATTAAAAGACCAGCTGGAATATTACAGTGTGACATTACAAAATAAGTTTGTTGAATGTTGTCCTGCACCAGGTAGGCAAAGCAACAGAGCAAGGCAGGGAGCTTACTTACCCAGCCATAGCCCTATCTAGGGAGAAGAGGATAAAACTGTGACCTCTTCTTTGACAACTTCCCCCCACTCAGATCTTTGAGAAGAACCATTTCTTTCAAAAAATTTGCAACTGAGTAATTTGTCTACTAGCAAAGAAAAGCAGCTCTCGATAAGCCTTTTTTTTAGTTCTGTGATGGAAAAAAGCCATGGAGCTGATCAGATGTTTGGCTTTGACAGCGTTACTGCACTGTGCAAATGTATTGAAGTTCAAATCAATTGGTAATCAAGTTCTAGAAGTGCCATTGTTTACCTGGACTGAAATCTAGTTACCCTCTGATGCATTCAAGTTTCTTGATGAGATTTATGTTTCAAAGGGACATTTTGACTGTATGTTGTTGAAGAACTTAGAACATTAATTATCTCCACTGAAAAGACATTGTAATGGTATCACTTGCTATAAGTGAATGAATAATAGGGAAGATATTTCCCTTTTTTCCTGTGGCTGTCTGGATCATGATTTTGCTCAACCCAGTAACAATTATTTGCATCATAATTGGCTCAAGAGTGAGATTTTCTGCCTATGTATAAACATTTCAGATGTATGCAGGATGCTAACGAAAAGAAACAACGAAACTAATAGATCATCTGGATAGAAATGGATGTTACAGGCTCCCAGGTAATTACTTACACTGATGGTGAGTCATGTATTATTCACAAATAAGAAAGCAACTGAAGGGACTGCAAACATTACTGAGGAGATTCTGGAACTCCATGAAAACATTTTGAGAAACCCTTGAGGAGTAATTTGAGATAGAAGATTGAATTTCAGAGAATTATTCCCAGACAGTCCTTCTGCCAGGCAAGTGCTATATACACAATCCCGGCATGTCAGTATAGATGAGAAGCTGCCCTTCCCTTCTGGCACCCTGACAGTTTGAAGCTCTTGTGTCTCTAAAAGCTAATATCACCTGTAAGAGCAATTAGAAGGGATGTGGACTGGATGGATGCAGAGCATTAGAAATGAGTGCATCTGTACTACTCCCCAAACATCCATTTGGTCAACAAATTAAAACCAAAAGCATAACATTGGCCAAGCCCTCCTATTTAGTGTGTGTTTATCTCACAAAGAAGCACCTCAGGCTTCCTGGTCACTGACTCCTACTTCTGTAATTCATTTTTTTTCCTGAATCACCAATTTGTTTGCAGGCCCCATTTTCTTTCCCTTTCAGTTACTTTGTTGTTTTTTGACAGAGGAAAATGTCTGCTGTCACACTGCATTTGCAATTGAAACCCCTGGCTTGAAAACTGATGAGCTGCTTTTCTTGCATAATTTCCTTCCTATGGTCTGTACGATAAATAGAAGGAAAAAATAGCAATCTATGCCTCATGGTCATAGGAGTCATTATTTTTCTTTATTTTTGCAGAATATCTGCAGTTATACAGTGGGAAATCTTTTACCATGTAATCATTTAAAATGACATCAATTTAAATGTGACACCATTGCTATGTTTTGTTTAACTGCCAACTCCAATTAAACATGGTGCATCTTTTATTACTCGGATTTCTGGGGTTGCAACAATGCTTGGAATCTGTCCAGATTTAGAGAGAACTCTATACTACAAGATTATTATGAATCATCTTGCCCTGTCTGGGATCAATTCTAAATTTGAGTCCACCCCACAGTGAATTTTAATGCTGACATTAGTCTTAGAACATTCTGATTGCGATTTGCTCTCTAATGAGTTCTTTCTTTTCAGTTTTTAATTCTCCTCAGTCTGTGAAAGCATCTTGCATTCCTTAATTTAATGCTTAACTTCCAGCTTGATGCAATGCTTTTTACGACCTATGAGTATCTTATCAAATTCTCCAGTTATCGTTTCCGTAAAGTCAACTGATGGGGTAGGTGGCAACTGAAACTTGTGCTGGATGTAAAAAAGGGCTTAATCACTTGCCAAAGAACCACAAAACCAGAATAAGATATGAAAGAATATACTAAACGAGTCATTGCCATGTAAATATGCCAAAAAACCAACAACTTTCTAAGAAGACAAAAGAAAAAAAAGCTTCCAGATCAGTTTTTGTTCTTTTACATTACTTAGAAAAAAGACAATATCCTTAATTGCTAAATTATTCTACAGCTTTTCCCAGATGTCCGTACCTGATGCAGTGATGGCCCAGATGCTTCCATGTGTGCAAACCATCATTTTTTCCATTGAAAATAAAGGTAGATTACTGAGCAACAGAACAAGTTTGAATAGGCCACCCATTATCTGATTGAAAACGTGGCTATAGTATTACCCAGCCATTACACAGGATTAAATAATAAATAAAAAAAAATAATGTAAAAAAAAAGAATAAAGAATTAATGGAAATTGAGTAAAAGAAGAAGTGTATCATCTGAATTTCCTCATGTGGGCACATGACTTGGATACAAAAACTAGGTTATTCTCTATTGATGACCTTCAAGTGTAATGGAAAGAGAGAGGGTTTGTAGAGTGAGTCAGAGTAAACTTGTGACTTTGAAGATTTGAATCCCTCTGAGGAAGAACCAGAAATAGATATCTTGACCAAATTAGGTGCCAAATATTCATACTCCCCAGAGAGATTTAAATTTTGTTTGTGGAGCCTAGTCTGTGTTCATTTGGCATCAACCTTCTCCTGCAGTGAAAGATACAAATCTCTTCATAAGCTTAAAAAGACAACTTCTCAGCTTTTCTATTTAAATAATCCTACAAAATTGTCAGATCAAGTCTCCTGGAAATTTTGCATTAATAAGATTTGAGATACCAAAGAATCTCAGATCTCTCTGAGTTATTTATTCAAACCTTAAACAAAGAAACAAAAGTCAACAGCCAGGAGATTTTTTTGTCTCCTGTTTTTTCCACATACGCAACCACATAAAATCCTAATTGCCTGCAGATTTGAATCATTATACATTTTCTTTCTTTCTTTCTTTCTTTCTTTCTTTCTTTCTTTCTTTCTTTCTTTCTTTCTTTCTTTCTCTCTCTCTCTCTCTCTCTCTCTCTCTCTCTCTCTCTCTGCCTCTCTGTCTCTCTGTCTTTCTCTCCCTTTCTCTCTCTCTCTCTTCCTTCCTTCCTTCCTTCTTTTTTCTTCCCCCAAGATTTGCTGTACAGGAAGTTCTTTGTGGGAGTAAGTAACCAATGTCTACAGAAATCATTGTGTGAAGAGTTTTGGGCTACAACTCAGGACACCAGAGATGTCTTTTAACTGTGGATTTTACTACATTTGATTCTATGTTCAGGGCATTGAGCAATTGCCTTTCTCCTACCTTGTACAATGAAGAATCTCTGTTAAGCAGAAATTTTCTACATTACAATGAAAAAAAAATCAGATAACTCTTTGTTTTTCTAGATCTGACACCATGTTAATAAATTACCTTTAATTTGCATTCTGGATGAAAAGCTCAGCAGCTCTATCTGCTCCATGGTTTAAAAACCTGATCCAAATGTAGCCAGGGTGACTGTTGTTGTTGCTCATGATCAAGTAGCTGCTGTTAGATATTAATCTCACTTTGACTTGAATGTGTTAGAGTCAGACCGCAGGATATCTTCCAGGGGAACTGTAGAGACTTTATTTATTGATCTAGAAGAAGAAACAAACTAGCAGGTCGTTTTCTGCTAGTGCTCCTTTCTTTTTCACAGGTAGTAGTGGCAGACAGGAGAAAACCTCTTTGCAAGGTAATTTCCCCTGATTATTGGTGGCTCGTTTGCTGGCATCACTTGCATTCCCTTCCTTGTCCTTTTGACTTCTTGTAAGAAAGATGCCACTGGATTCGTCTTTAAAAACCAAAAAGGTGAAGAAGAAGAAAAGCAGGAATAATTTCAAGCCTTCTGGGGTTGGTAGACTAAACAGAGGAAATAGGCCAGAAAGCACATTTTATGATGCAATAGCCACACTCCTTTTGCTCCTCAATCTATGCTTGGCCAAGAGCTTTTAGATACTGAAAGGAAACCATAGGAGTCCTTCTGATTATTTTGAGGCTGTTCCTACGTTTGCATATCTCCCTTCTCATACTCTTAGCAGGAGGAGACTTGTGGCATTTGTGTGGACAATAATGACTGCAGTAAAGGCTATTGGGGATGAGGACAATGTGGCAGGAGACCTAGGAGCAACTAGAAATGTAAATGAATCTCCAAAATGAAGTCGAAGGCATTGAAATCAACATAACCAAAGGTGGACACACAGTTGTGCAAATCTTTCTTGTTTCAGAATCTCAAGGTGTTCAGCTACTTCTTTAGACATCATTATTCTCAAAAGAATAGTAAAAAGCTGTAAATACTGGCAATTCCAAACACCTGTAACCATGAGGCAAATTCTTTGCTTGTCTTTTTTACGTGCTTGCTAGTTTTAAAACTTAAAAAATTCAAGCAGTGTTGAGCTTTGAACTTCTCTTTAGAAGGCTAGACTAGAAACATTTGGTTTTAAAAGAAAGATGAAGGCCTCTTGAATACATGATTGAATAAGCTGGGATTTGATTGCCAGGACTTGCTGTGGAAATCCTGGCTATGAACCCATGGTGGCTGGACACAGGAGGTCACAGGAAGAAGCCACCTTAGCTGTGTAAATCATGCTCCTCTTCTCCTTCTGCAAAAAGTGAACATCATTATCAAGGGCAGCTCTGAAGATACAGCCCCTACTCTAACAGCATGTGTGGTAAATGGTCACAGGTAAGTTTTAGGTACAGTTTCTTGCCTTTTGCAGTGGATGCATTCTGTGCTGCTCCTTGTGATACAGAAAGAGTATTTATCCTGGATGCACACACTGGAAGGTAACTACTAAGTTTGGATAGCAAGCTAGACTAATCCAAACAATTGTCCACCCAAAATTTGTTTTCATCAAAGTATTAACAAATAGAAAGACACCAAACAAACAAAAAGGAAAAAAGTCAGTCTATTGTATTATTATTGGAAAGCCTATAGGATCATGGACATCCAACATTGGAATTCCAATACACACTGAAACAGATGTTCTTTAATGCACCTAGCTAACTATGGGAGCTAAACTGGAATGGACAACAAATATTTGTGTCACCTTTGCTGACCAAGTACATTCTGGTTTAGTGTGTCTGTAGCTCTTCCAATGTGCTGGAGTAAAAAAAAATTGCATATCCTGCAGCACAAATAACTTCTTGTTTATGATACGTCTCCTTTATGTTCTCAGTATTTGTTTTGCATAAGGATCTGCCACAGCTCAGCAACCATGAAACACAGAAGATATGGATTTGCTGAAGGCATTTATTGCCATGTGATGTGATGAGCTCTTAAATCACATAGTAAGAGTCATACAAGAAGCGAGAAACTGGAGCAAAAAAGAAAAAATACTTTTGAACAAAAAATGCATATTTTTCATTTCACCAGCTTTACCAAATATACCAATACAAATCGATTGGGTAAAAACTGTCAGGAAATAGAGCTGCTCAGAACTAATATACAAGCCACAGTCATTCCTAACAAGCAAAGATCCTGTCTCACTGGAGTTAAACTTTTTGTGAACTGATGTTAACAAATAGTGATGGCCAAATTGTTTTAGTATTCAAAGGGTTATGGGTTTTATTAATAAATGCTGTTATTAGAATATTGCCCAATTATAATTTTCAAATCTAAACCAAAAAAAAAAAAAAAAAAAGAGGCAATTCCAAATGTTTCAGTACATGAGTAATGCAAAAAGATGCCCAGGATTCATGCAGCTCTATACGCAAGATAAATAATTTAAACATTCATAAAGATCATGAATAAATTTTGAAAAAATATAAACCAAAAACCCATGGGCTTGATATCCTGTAGTGCCACTTGACCATGGTGAAATACATGAACTGAGCATTCAGTTTTGATAGAAAAGAAGGAAATTGCTCTCATCTATCTGTACCTAAGACTATGAATCTGTGACTTCATTGCCAAACTCCATCCTTTACCCTCTGTTCTCTCCTGAGGACAGACAAAAAGCAGCTAGATGGAGCAAAGGCAAGAAGCAGTGATGATGAGGCACTTGGGGTGTAAGAGCAATTTAATGTGCTGCTCCTGGAGTTTAAGCTACTTGTTATGCATCTCGTTGAGCAGCCTTGCAGTTCTGTCCATAACCACTGTCTTGGCTTTGTGGAGGCTGAGGTATTCCAGGGGCAGAGAAACCTCATCGCACCATGCTAAAATTTCTTAGGAATAACTTGATCAAACAAGGTTATTATGGGCCTGCCTCTGCTGTCTATGAAGTTAAAGCCCTATTGATATCAAGGGAAAGAGGATCAAATGTTTTGTATTCTCTACAGAGTGAAGAGCTCCCAACAAAGAGTTTGTGGTGCTGTAGCTAAGCAGCAGGAAATTTGCATTTTGTCATAGATGCCTGAGGGTTCAAGATTCTGCCTTTATCATGTTTAATTTAGCACTTGCAAAAGCAAAACAGATACAGCTATGTAGTACCTCCACAAAAATAAATAACATTTTCAGTGCCAAGCCTTGAGCTCACTTTATAATATTTCTTCAGAAACTGAGATGGTTATCAACAACAACAGTGTTTATCGGCTCATGGAATTACAACAATCATGCGGCAGTGTGAACTTCATTGTGCTCTGCAGCTTCCCTTAGGCCTGTAGGACTAACCTCTTCTCAGCTTGGGACCCTGGAGTGAGGAAAATTGCTGTTCTGATGGATAGCCTATTATTTTTGCAAATGCCAGTACAGGGCCTGTGCTGTCTCTGATGTCCATAGTCGTTGCCTGCAGGGCAAATGTCACTCTGGAGCTTTAGAGGATTTGCAGCAAACACTCATTCCAGACTGAATGGACCCTATATTGTGATCCACTGAAATGCAGCTTTGGTGAATCTAACATGCATTTTGTTGGGGGCAGGGGAAAGAGACGGGAATTCTGTTCTTTCTAATGATCATAATTTATCTTCAGTTACAATGGCATTTTAGAGATTTTTTTCATCAGCATCAAGAACATGATAGAATTGTTGGCTGTTATTTTTATTAGCAAGACCAGACTCTGTGTGAGATAGAGAAGAGTGCCAGATACTGTCAGACACATCAGACAAAGGCAGTGTTATTGTGCCATCACTTCAAAGTATCCTTTGGAGAAATCAGACATGAACTGATTATGGAAAACTAGAACTAAAACTGAACTTGCCATAATCCAAGCCAATACATCAAATGAGACCAACTTGTGCTATTAGAGCTTCTGTGGCAAACGTGCTGATATGTCAACTGGAAACCAGACAGAGAAAATGCACGAAAACAACATTTTATTTAATCAAATTGATAACAAAATCTGTTATCTGACCATTATTAAACTAGGACTTCTGGGTTTGGTAGGGTTTTTTGGGTTTTTTTGGTTTTTGGGGGGGCACGTGTTAAAATTTTGGATTCTTTATGTCATTTTAATTCACATATTTCAAAACAGCTTATCTTCAAAACATGAAGGGCTAGATTAACCTTTAGGCTGTACACCATCAGGTATTATATATCCCACTCAATATCCTTGTGTGCCTACTCTCCCTTGCCTATTTTCAGTTTCCAGGTGCTGCTCATAAGATGTCCTTTTCCCTTGTGTGGCATTATGCTTCTTAACCCCCCTTTTGTGATCAAGTGGTAAAAAGGTTTCTGTGAAAAAATCTGTAGTATGCACTTTCTAATGTGCCAGTTGATGCTCTTGTAGGTGCAGGAGGAGCACCGTTAGGCAGTAATTTAAGGGCAAAATATTGCCCAAAATGTCAAATGTTTGACACTTCTTTTTTGCCGTTTATCCTGGTACAAGACTAATGATTTGTTTTTAAAGATATCAATTTTCAGTTCACTCTGGGTAAAAGCCTGTGGGTTTCTGTTTAAAGTATCATACTTTAAAAATATTGTCAAAGCCATGCACCACCTGACTGGAATCCAGTCACAATTTCTTCATTTGTGAGAACTGCCAACATCCTCAGTCCTTCACACGGCACAATCTGTTCTTGGCCATAGGGTTTCATTCCACAGCATCCCACAACTGCAACCCCACAGTGTAGGGAATCACACTTCTGCTGCTTCCAATTCAAATAGAGGCAAAATCCAGCAGACAGCTGGATGAAAAGAAAAATCTGATTTTTAAAGTACTTGGGAATCTTGTGTTTAAAATTTCAGCTTGTTCTTCCTCCTTGCTGTGATTATACGATACTCAATGAATATAATTTCCCTGAATATTCTGGCATTCCTTATGAAACCCATGAAACAGGTACTAGCAGACAGAGATCCTGGCACTCACGTAATAGGGTTAGATGATCAGAGTGAACAGAAGTTTGGATCCTTCTTTTTCCCGTAGAGAGTGCATCTCCAATTTTCATCCAGGCCCCTTTACCTAGGCTCCTGTCCCATCTTGGATTTGGAATAATTGTCTTTTATATTGCTGCAGGAATATAGCACATGGAGACTGAAAAAATCTTTAAAGTGCTCTCCTGCACAATAAACAAGTCTCCAAAACTACAAAGAAAACTCAGGAGAGTTTTATGGGTTGTTTGGATGGTGCTTTCCCAGCAGAAGCACAGAGAAGACTGGACCATGACATCCCTCAGACAACTTAGAGTACGTATGGCCTCTGTCTCTCTTTTCCAGCCTGCATAAGGAAATCAATGCTTCTGAAGAAAATCCCACCATTTTCCCTTATCTCCAGGGTTTCCACCTCCACTTACAGACTTTTATAATCTGCAGATTGCAAGAGTAAGTTAATGCAGTGAAGCCAATGGTTATGTAAATTATACCCTTGAGAGCCGGAAGAATGGTTGAAGTGGTGTCCATGTGCAAGGCAGAGCTAGGAGCCATTGGCTAATAGCTTGGGATCTTTTTTCAGGATACATCACAAAATGGTAAGTGTTCAGCTTCAACATTTCCCTTGCAAACCTTTCACTGTGAAAACAACAATGGTAGAAATTACTTACAAGACAAAATATGATGTTCCAGGCTGGAAAATTTGTCATCTGTGTGAACTATAATCTTCTACAAATAGCACCACCCTCATCTGTGATGTTACTCTCCAGATGTGGGGAAAAAGTGCTCTACAGATTGGTCTTTACTAAACAATCTTAGTTCCAGTGAAGAAAGGTCTGGAAAAGATGTGCTTGACTTCACTGGAAAATGAGCCTTTTATTTTCCATTGCATTCTACTCATTCATTGGACCACAACTGTCTGCAGTTCAGCTCCAATGAGCTGCAGGGCTATAATTCCCTCCACAGAGCCACAGAAGGGTTCAGGTTGGATGGGACCTCTGGAGGTCATCAGGTCCAATCTCTCTGATCAAGCTGGGGCACCTACAAGTGGTTTCCTAGGACCATATTCATACAGGTTTCAACCATCTCCAAGGGTGGAGGTTCCCCAGTCTCTCTGGACAGCCCATGCTGGTGCTAAGTCACACTCTGAGTGAAAAAGCAGGTTTTTTCCTGAGGTTCAGACAGGCTGTCCTGAGCTTTCATTTCTGCCCATCACCTCTGGTCCTGTCGCTGGGCACCACTGAGAAGAGTCTGGCTCCATCCTCCTTTCATCCCCTTGTCAGGTATTTACACACATTGATGAGATCCCCTGAGCCATCTCTTCTCCAGGCTGAACAGTCCTAGCTCTCTCAGCCTTTCCTCACTGGGGAGATGCTCCAGTGCCTTCATCACCTTTGCAGCCCTTCACTGGATTCTCTCCAGTAGCTCTATATGTCTCCTGTGCTGGGGTGCCCAGAGCAGAACACACTTCTATCTGTATACCAAATAAAATATTATTACCTAATAATTAGAAATTTGAATTAGTCCTGTTATCCTTACTGTTTTATTGTTATTTCTGTATATGTTTTTTACTCTCTGATTTATGGTCAGATTTCATGGCATTTTCTTGTCAGGAAGAGTGAGGAGTACAGCCATTAACTCTTCTTTTTTAGTGATTATTATCTGAAAAAATGTAGATATCTTATCTTCTGAGAGGCTGAATCTGAATACAGGCCAGATAGAATCTGGGTTACTTGTATCCCTGTCAACTTAAATGAATCTCTTAACTTCTATTAAACCCTACAGCCTCTTACTTTGTCACAGTTCTGTGTTATGTTTGCATCCAGAGCACCATAGGAAACAACCACTGAATTATGTATCTCTAAGGTTTCCTGGGTCAAATACAAGAAAGGAAAGTTGCAGAAGAATAGCATACACTGAAAGAATATTGTAATTGCATAAAGGTTCCCTAATTTTGTTGTGTTCACTAAATTTTTGAAAATGCTTTTTTATTAATCTTTAAAATAAGAAATATTTAATCTCATTTTCTCTGCAGAAGCAATTGTCTTCAACGCTGTTTATTCCACAGCATGGTGGATCTACCCCAGGTTATACCCAAGATTTATGCTGGATGATAGTCGAATAAGGAGTTGTTTATAACACAGTTCTCTTTTTAGCTGACTGTGATTCCCACCTTCTACTCCTTCTCTCGTAGAGAGCTCCTATGCACAAATCCTTCCTATGGCCCCTAATAAGGAGAAGGTGGGACATGGCACTTCATTTCCTTCTGCTCCCTTTGAGGTCTTGGCACACACATTTTGGAAACCTAGAACCTGTTGAGTCAAACAGAGAGTCTGAGGAGAAAGCAGGAATTCCTTTTGGCTCTTGTAGGCCTTTTGACATTATACATATGGGAGACAATGAAATTTCAGTGCTTCTTTCCCCCCCAAGGACCACCCACAACTATAATGACGTGGAAAGAGAGAGACAGAGAGAGTTATGAAGTCCCTGCTATCTGTTCCCTTTTGAAGCTTTTCATAATGATGAGCCTATTCTTCTGCAGGTCTTCATGGTAAAAGACTCACCTGAGGTTTTCTTATGCCTCATGTAGAGTACAAGGCATTGTCCTCAAGACATTCTTCTGTGAGCACACCATCATTTGGGACATAGCTCATACTCCATTTCCTATGGAAACAGTCCCCGTTTTTCCATAGGAAGGGCAGAAAATGAAACCAGTAACTTTTCTGTAGAGACATGAATCCCTTAAAGCCCACCCCAAAGGACCAGACCATTTGGAGTCACATCAGTAAATTAACATAATGGAGTAAAAACAATAGATGTGTTTATTGTCTTGCTTTCCACTGACTGTAGAAGTAGAATGTGAGAAAAGCTTCCAAGGCCATAATTGGAAAATAATCTATAAGGGGATGAACCAGAAAGAAATGTAAGACAATTGTGTAAATCCAGAATATTTTATTCTCAGAATAATTGTGTACTTTACTCAGGCGCAAACTGAGCCCTGGGAAGGTTGGTCCCTGGGAAACAACTGTCCTTTTCATCCCTGCTCCTGTGCTTGATGCAGTGGAGCAGGCCAAGCTCATTGCATGCAGCATCCATGTAGCCCTAAAGTCTTTGTTCTGCTCTCCCGAGGCTCTGCTGAGCTGCTACAACCCCTTTGATGTTAGCAGCCCAGAAAGCATGAAGACTCTTACTGAGCAAGGAAAATAGAGGGTGAATAACCCTCAAATAATACAGCTGAAGGGAAGAACCAGAAAAGGGGTAAAAGAGGGCAAGTAAGGACAAGAATGAAAGGGGGAAAAAGAAAAATTCGTTGGTCTTCCTTGCCAGCAGGAGGGAAAAAAACAGGTACCAGAGACAAGATTTTGGCTGTGTATCCTGGTGATTTTAGAACCTTTTGTTCAGTTAATTGGCAAAGTAAATCCAGGAACAAAAAGATTGAAAATCTTTTTCTTAGAAGGGTCATTTCTCATAGAAAAAAAAAAATTAATTGCAAGCCAAAACTTGTGAAACAATTAGCATTTTTTTCAAGTTAAACCAGCCAGCCTTTGACTCTTAACAAAGCCTGGGCATGTAAATAGGGAACATTACAACCTCCATCTCAGTAGCTTAGACTAAAAACTTAAAGTCTGGCTTTTATAAAATGAAGAAATTCTCTAGTCTCCTGAAGACAGTTGCTTCTTTAGTAAAAAAAAAAAACCCTAAACCACTGCTTCAGTAATGGACCATCATTTAGTTCTACTCTGCAACCTTACCTCCTGTTCTGCTTCTCCTTTTGCTGGATTACAACAGTAGCACAATTCTCAGGTCATTTGAGCAGCCTTAGGAACAGAAATTATTACAGTCCAGGGAAATTCTCAGCAAAACACCAGTAATGCTGGGATTAGGTGACTTTTACAAGAGATACAGGCTCACTTCCCTTAAAGCTGAGAGAGAATTTAAATTGGATCCTTTGCACCCTGGGTTTGCAGAAGGTAAAATCAGCACAGTCTTAGTAACTACAAAGATAGTTTGTTCCCTCATCCAATCTTTTCCTAACTAAAGCTACATGGGGAAACAGAAGGTCTATTCACTAATATTGAAATTTTCACTTGAAAAACTTAATCTGGAATCAATTACATCATTTACCTCTATACCCACAACACCAGTTACTGTTTTTCTAAACATCGTCTTTTAGTTCATGTTTGTGACATTAATTAAATAAGCCCATACAGAGTTCATTTACTAATCTGAACTCCCTTGCAAATGCTAGTAAACCGCATTTTGATGTGCAAACTTTCCTCTAGTGACCAAGAAATGCAGAAACAACAAAAGACAATCCGTATTTGAATTCAGATTGCAATATACCACCAGCAGGATCAGAGAAGAGAGGTTTGTTTCAGCACCCCCCTCATCTCATCTCTTGCTCATCCCTCACTTTCCTTGCCCTGGATCTGGAGAGCAGCTGTGAAGGTTGTTATCTGCTCTCCATACTCCAGGCAACCATTCCCCAGCAGCCAGTATCAGCTGGTACCAGGCAAGAACTGCCTGCATGTTCATCTGGGCCTGAGAACATCTGGAGGGCTCAAATCATTGCCATATGCTGAAAGAGCCCTCTCTGGAAGGTCAGAAAAAAGCCTGAGCTGTTTTTGCAGCATTTGAAGCATCAAAAATGGTATCTGAGACCAGTTCCACAGGGAAGGAGACCAAAAAAATGCTGTAGGTATGGAGGAAGAACGTGTTCTTCGAGTGCTACACAAAACCCAGCTCTAGAGCAACTGCCCTTGAGGATCATGGCAAGTATTCTTCAGAGCAGGAGCAGGGTAGCAGTCCTCAGTAAGATTTATTCCCCAAATCTATTCATTAATGCTGTAAAACATTTTTTCTTCCTGCAGTAGGCTTTCTCATTATCTGCTGGTTTCCTGACAAATTATTTGATTACACACAAATAAGCAACAAGTCTTTTAAAGGCTTTTGATAGAAACGGCTTGGAATTTGTTCGTTCACAGAAGATCTTGATTAAATAACACAAACTTAGTGGCAATTTTCATAAGAAGCTGCTGCATAGAAATATCCTCCATTCTCTCATTTGTTATGGTGAATCCAGATTACATCTATCAAAATCAATAAAATAGATCTGGATTTGTGTCATTGTATCTGGGGAGAGAATTTAGCTCACAGTATATATTAAATGATGATGAGTACACTAGATACGCCTTGTATGCAAATGCATTTGATCTCCTACCCATTCTCCCTCTCAATATGATGTTTATTTCCATATTATTATTTAAATCAAACAGAGCGCTAGCATCAAAGTTACAAAGTTGAGTTTGTCTGAAACAGAAAATGCCAGAAATAAGTTATCACTTTTTTATGCTTTTCATGATGATGCAGTTGAAGCTGGAACTCTATCCCATCCTGTTATATGCTGGATGCTTTAACAGATTCAGTACTCAGACTTTATTCACTGTTTAGTTTGTTCTCTCAAGTTCATTTAAAGGCTGAGTGGTAGAGCAAAATGCAGAAAAACAATCCTTGAGAGCAAAACATCTATGAAAAAGAAAAAAGTCCTGGGGAATTGCTGGAACAAATACTGTGCTTCTTTCTCTCTCTTCTTTATCAGTATAAAGATGTACAGTCAGGTGTTTAATCCTTGTAAATGCAGCATCTCATGACAAAGCTCTACCTCTTTTTTATTTTTTTAAAACTCCCAATTATTTGAAAAAGTCCAGAGTCTGTCCCCAAATGCCTTTTACTCTTTGGGCTTTCTCAATTTTCTCTGTGCTTGTTTGTTGTTTTTTTTGGTTTTTTTTCAGTAAGTGGACTAAAGTTTCCTGAAAAGTCAGCCAAATACAGGCTATCATAAGATAAGCACACAAAGAGCACTACAGCAGGCTGTTAAGATGGAGTGGGGGGACCTGGGGGTATTTCAAGGGCTTTTGGAGTGTACCCAAGAGACTTTAGGCAGTCTTTGCAGAATCCTTGCCAAACTCCGCATGGTTGTCATTTGATTTCACCTTCTTTCTTTTATTTTTCTTTTTTTTTCCCCAATACATTGGTCACCATCACAAGTAATTGGGACTTTTAAATATCCTTTATTTTGATCCAAAAGGTCATTCAGACATGTCAGGCCACATCATTGTATACCAAGTTATGCTTTACATTTCAGTGGTTTTCCAAGAGGACAAACTGCTAAATGGCAGTAAAAGTCCTTAAGCACTTCCATTCAAAGAACAATTTGGCCAGAAAAATATGGTATGAAAGTGGAAGTCAAGTTGATACACCCCTTCACCACACAATGTATACAAGCTCTTCTGTTGTTCTGCTATTTTTCCTTTTATGAAGCACCACAAAAAAAGTTCAAGCTAGCATTTTGCCCCCCAGCACCCTGGCTGAATGCTGACACACTTACTGGCAGGAATATATAAAAATGGGACAAATATTTCAAGGAAGGAATGCCGTGTAAGGTCTTGTTACCCAGCAACCATGTGTTTAAAAGGACATCTGTCAGTCACAGCCAATGAGAACTTGATGGCCTTTTAATTATCCACTGATGGAGAGGTCAGCAAGGTACCACAAGGTTATAAAGCTTGTAAAGAGCTGTAAAAACAGCATTAAAAACATGGGGAAAATTGGATATTTCAAAAGGATTTTTCTAAAATGTCAAAGCAATTTTGACTTCTGTCCTGAGTTCCATCTAAAACCTTCTTGGAAATGACTCGGCTTTTGAAAGGACATTGGTAAAATAGATTCAAAGGAGAAATACCAGCATATGTTCTTATTTGTTCCTACCTTGCCTTCAGCCACTGGAGAGAGGGATCCGCAATATGCAGGCACATTAATATTTTTTAATGTTTTCATTCATCTAACTTTCCAGTGTTAAGGAGTAACTTTATGAGTGCTGTGCTGTGAAATATTCCAGCTGTAACTACTCATGGCTGCACAGTGTCAGATTCTGAGGTGACATTTGAAGTGTAGTCCCAATAAGTCAGCTTTTTGCATTTAAACTCCTTAAAATATTCTACCTCTTTAAATAAGCAACAGGAGTCTCCTATCATGCAGTCCAAAAGGAGAAGTACAAATGGAGGCAAATTAAACTTAATATTTTTTCACCTTCTTCAAATATTTATTCTTTTCTTTATTAATGTGTATGGTAGCCTGTTGATTGCTGGGGTCTTTTCTGGCTTCATGAAACTACTTGTTTAGCATTACAGTCATACTTACATGGTTCCCCAAAGAGGAAAAAAAAAAAAATCTGGTAGAGTATGTCTGGGCAAACACACTGTAAGAGACTATTAAGCTTACACATCTCAAGACATGAAAAAAATGGGGCCAGAGACTTGCTCCAGGTCATCAAAGTGAGCTTCAAATTTAAGCCTTGAGTCATAGCCTCTGTCAATACTTTTATACTCTGGACTGCACCACTTACTCTCTAATAATAAAATAATCATGCTTGCCTCAGGGATTTTAAGACTTGAAAGTTTTCCCCAGGGTATCTGATGGTGGTAATAGCAAAAGGTGCCATGTTCAGAGTCACTGCAGAAATGCAGGAATAAGAAATGTCTGGGGAGGATGAGACTTCAACCCCAGCCCAATATGAAATTAAAACAAAGGATAATAAAAAGCTGCTACCCTTGGCCACAAAAGGTATGCTGAGCATGACATTAAGGAAGAAAGAGGAGAATGGCCTGGGACACTGGAAATATACACCATATCTCCGTGCCCCTTCTGCCACCTCAGACTGATGACCTTTCTGTCAGTAAATTCTTCAGCTGCTATCAGAAGAGCCAGAGATACAACCCAGAGAGCAACACATGAACTACTGGGAAAACTGTGCGTAATCCCATCCAGGTGAGGAGGATTGAGGGCCAGGAAGCTTGGAGTCCAGTGGCAGTGGCTACCGAGTCCTGGAGCCAGCCAGCAGCCACTCAGCTTCACAGTAGGTCAGCGCCCTGTTTGCAGACACTGTTGGTGAATGTCAGGCAAGCTTGTGCTCTGATGCCCATGGAGCCTGCTGAAAAGCCAAAGGATAACAAGCAGTGAGGAAAAACAGCATGAAAACAGACAGAGGGAGCTGCTGAATTTTCCAGCAAGCACTCTGTCACCAGCATAGAGCTCCAGCCAAGGAGGTGTGAACAGGCTGCTGTCCTGTAACATCTCTAGGTGCTCTCACCTACTTGGGGAGGTGACAGCTGTTGGCACTGGTGTGAAACAGATTTCTTTCTTTCTTAGAGAGACGTGCTGTTTCCATCTCCTTCAGTACAAACAAACAAGAGCCCTGTGATCTTACAGGTACCTTTTTTTGTAAGGCATCCTTCTGAACCCGCTCCAAATGCTTGCTCCTTATCCATTCACAGTCTACTATGGACAGAAAAGTGTGGAACACGTAGTAGTGTCTCAGTGTTAGAGATGTGCTGACAGTTTATGCTTGTACTTCAGAGATTTTCTTACAGTGATTTATTTAAGACACACTGATGAAATATATACCGGACACCTTAAGCTGACTCACAAATACATATGTGTATGGAGAATGCCAGAAATGCAACATCCCATCCTGTGTGTTGAAAGAAACTTTTCTCTCAATAGATCTTCCTTTGGAATAAAAAGGGCTCAGCTATTCCTGAAATACTGTTTTTATACTACAACAGAGCTCCACTCTTCTGCCTTCTGGCTAAAGTAGAGGAAGGCTTGGATGTGGAGGAGGACCAGATGAGCTGCTCTTCCCATTTGGCCCAGTGGGGAATTCCAGCAGAAGGGAATCTCTGAGGGTGCGAGATTCCCTACAACTCCCTTACCTGTGTCTCTTCATGGTCCTCAAGGCTGTGGTGACCACAGTTAGGCTCTATGATGTGGCAGAAGGTTTCTGCTACAGTACTTGAGACACAAGGAGATTGCAGAACCAGGAGCTGCAGCCCTGCTAAGCCTGCTCCATGGAATGTCAACAACACAAGGTTTTCCATCTAACTTTATATTGTTAGACACATTTCACAAGGGATTTATACCAGCCAGAGCTATAATATATAGAATTCCTTGAAATTTCCAGCTGCTGGACTCACACCCTCAGCAAGACCCTCGGCAGATTTCTAGGGTCTCGGCAGCACCCAAAATTGTCATTAAACCCACTCTGCTAGTGCTTTGTCACTGTAAAAAAAAGCCGAAAACCCAACAGCTTGGGCCACAGCATTCAACTTCCTGGATGAAAACAGAATGAGCTATGTAAATATTTATTGCATTGGATGTACCAAACCCCAGCTCAGTTTTTTACTCACAATTCAGATGACCTCTTTTCTACCAACTTATCCATAGTTTGGAAAATCACTTTTGTGATTCTTGCAACCACAGGAGAATGGCTCTTGAATTGCCTTATGGATTTTCACCAAGATGTGAATTTTGCAGGGGTGAGGGCCAGTACCTGCTTAGCATCAGCTGGCTCCATAAACCCAAAGGCAGAATTGGTGCAAAGCCCTCTCTTGACTTTCTGTGCAAGAGCATGTGCTACCTTCTGACTTCTGAGACTAGGAAACAAAGCAATGCTTGTTTTAGCTTGATTCACAGTGTTAAGTAGCCAATCCAAACCTAATTTTGCTCTGTCAGGTTAAAGGATATGCATATCACTTAATAATCTTGGATTTGGCTTGACATCTGATGCTCAGAAAGGTTCACAGGAACACAGCTTGCTTCAAACAAGTGGAAAGAGCTCAGAAAACATTGTCTGGATATGTTTAGTCCAGATGCAACTCAAAATCCAGTACCTGTAGCTTTTTAATGATATTTTTCTTTCTCTGCCATTCTCTCAGGTCAGAACTGGGGCAAGCAATTTGAAGCAGCAGGGACTGCTTCTTACTTACATATTAACCTTTCGAGTATTCCATGCCCTCCCTTTATACACTGCACTGTAACAGGCTTCTGCCACTACAAACTTGTCTGTTTGGGTAATTGGGCAAGATTTGAGTTCCAGAAGGAGGATTTAATAAGTGACATTATCTAATATGACCATTGAAAGTGTGCTCCTTAGGAAAGAAAGTGGTTTTAAATGATGGATAATCAAATAACTAATAAAGTCCACCTGGAAATCCTATTATTTCAAACTAGCCAATTCTCATTTTGCTAACTTTCCTCAAGACTGGACTATAAATCCTTTGGTTGTGCAGAACAACACTGTATTAAACCCTAAGTTTTGCTTGCCAGCTCACAGTACCATGAGGATTGGTGACATTAAGGCACTATCCCACCTCTTATCCCAGGCCCAGGAACCCTGTTTCAGCTCAGGCTTGGTCATGCCTTTCACCCAGACTCATGGACAGGCCCTGGATCAGCATAGCAGCCTTGTTTTCAGCCCTGTCTTTGGTCCCTTCTTCCACTGCTCCCAGCTGATGTCCCTGGATGGATCCTGGATTTTTGCTTATTGTGAGGGGTGGGATGCTGTCAATGGACCCTGTTACCCGCACCCAGCTCTGCCTGCTAGAGAACAGTCAGGGACGGCACTGTACTTTGGGTTTGGCCTCAGCTTCTGTTGATGGCAAAACATTGCTTCCCTGCAGGCTAACACCTGCAGCTTCTCGGGCCTGGGTCACACAATCGGTGCCACTGACAATCTGCAAATACTGCTCTGTGTGGAGAGCACTTCTAATGCTCTCTGGCTCCTATCTGTCCTGCTGCTAGCAGTCTTCCTCTTAAAGAGTCAATTTCTCCCGTGCTCCCTTTCTGTCTGTTCACATTCCTTGCTTGCTTTTATTTCTAATGTTTAGGGGTTTTTTCTGCAAAATCTCTGACTGGAAGGTTCCAGGGGTAGAAGCCCAACCTCATGAGCAATCTGTGGGCATGCTGGGGGGAAGAAGTTGATGAATATTGCCATTTGGGTGTATAAACCTCCTCCCCTACTCTACTCTATCTGGGTTTATCCGGGTTTTTCAAAACATGACAGACAGTGGTGCTGAAAGGGTGAAATGCTATGATGTAATAATGTACTGCTATTCAAAGTAGCATATTCTATGATTTTTCTCCCTCCTCCAAAATTTTGAACATAAATTATGTTGCTCGTTACATTATCACCACGCACTGCAATCAGGCATTCATAAGATTCAAATCCACTGAAGTCATAAGCAGTCTTTGAGTTAATGCATCCAAGAAAGTCTGAAAAGTATTATGCAGTACTTGGTTTTCTGGTTTTGCAACATAGTTTGGTCCTTTGGAAAATGGGGTCAGGAGAAAGCAAGCTGAATTGAAGATTAAAAAAAAAAAATTAGCATATATTAGTATGCCTGAATTGCTTCTACATTTATTTTAACATCATTTTCTACGTACTCCCTTGCCATGATTCAAACTTCATCTCCTGTCTCTGATAAAGTCCTTGGTATTCTTCCTTAATACAACAGAATGTTACTGTTACATAATATTTAAAGCAAGCCTTCCTAAATCCTCTAAATTAACTAAACTATGCAAAAATTCAAGCTATGCATCAAGGACCAAGCACAACAGCTTTCAGTTGTGGGAAAGAGTGAGAAGTTTAACTCTCAGTTTCCTGGATTTGTCGAGCTTAATCCTAACCCAGAACATTTGTTTTAATGCATTTTTCTGTGTTTTGGGAAATAAAGGAGCATTTGTCTCCATGGCATGTGCACACAAAGCCAACTGCAGTGTCTCCAACTATCATATATAATATACCCAAAAGATTCATTCATGGTCTGTGTTCTCCTTGTCTGGGCATATCACACTTGTGTAGCAGATGCATGATCTTCAGATGTCTTAGTCTTACCCTAGCATATCCCAAGGGTCCCTGACACATACTGATTCAATTTTCTAGACAGAAATCATTGGACCAGATAAAATAACTTGAAAATTACCAAAAAAGTCAGAAAATGAGCCTGGCAGGAGCCTTAAGAATTCCAGCCCTCTGCAGAAAACAATAATCCAAGATAGTTTCTCTTCTGTTTTATTCTTGAAGATCTCAGTGCTGGCAATCACATCTCCTCTGTGTGTACATATGCACTGGCTCCCTGCAGAAACTTTTCATAGTCTCTGACCTAAATTTTCCTTGATACAATCTGATTTTTTCCCCCTTATCTGATTCATCATGGTTCTAGAGACAATTTATTCCTTTTGTCTTTCATCTTCACTTGAAAGCTATTATTTTGTCTTCTCCTTAATCTTTTCTTCTTTAGGATATACAAATCTTTTAATCTTTCCTCATAGGTCATGTTTTCTGGATCTCTCCAGCTCTCTCTCTGGTCTGCTCTGCCATATTTCCAGTTGTTCCACACATCAAATACGGAACATCTTCACTTGCCTCAGACAGGACAGCCCTGCTAAAACATTCTGGCATTACCCATCCTATGTGCCTAAGTCACATTACTGGGGCAGATGGCATTGACCAGAATGTATTTGCTTTTTGCAGATCCAGGCTGACAAGGGGATGCTTTTCCTACTGCCAGCGTACTTGACCTAAAGAGAGATTACAGCAGCAGAAATGTATCAATTCACTTGCTGCCTTGCAGTTTTGATCAAATCTAAGCCATACTTTTGCATACTTTTGCTTTTTTTTTTTTTTGCCTATATGTACTTTTGATCATGTCTCTCTCTCTTTCTATATTTATGTATAATTCATACAATCACACACATATACACAAATACCAGTATATGTATGTGCAAGTATATGTAGTGTTATATAGAAGCACATGCATATACATCTGGCAAGCAATTCTTCCTTCACTTCCCTTAGTTAAATGTGGAAGGAAGCACAACTTCATTCACCCTAAAAGAGCCTGTGCAGCACAGGGCAGATGCCACTAGTCAGCAGATTGTTTCTGCCTGGAGGAAATTGGAGAAATTTTACACTAAAGGGCAGGGAACTTTACTGGACCTTTTGATGATCTCCTTCTGTAATGTCACAGAATCTTGTTAGCACAAAGACAATAAAGCAGGCTTGTTTAAATAACCCATTACTGTTCATCTCTTATTCAGACCACATCACCAAATAAGTGACTGCTGTGTCTGTTTTTTCATCAATCCCTCTTTGTTTCAGACTGCCACAGAGGTTTTCCGGATTAACTCACAAGTAAATTAACTAGTTCCTGCTGAATGGACCACACTGAACAGTGCACCCACACAGAAAAATTGCATACCTGACAAAGACTGAGAATCTGTTTCTTGTTGAGCAGGGCTCAACCTATGATGCAGACACATGAATATTATTGTTGAGATACATATGAAGTGATTGGAAAATCGGCATGCATAAACTGTTCTTCATTGATATGTGGAGGTGGTAAATGAGTAGGTCTTGAGTGTCAAACAATTTTTCTAAATTTATCTCAATATTTCATGTGAATTGAGCCAAAAGGTGATCAGCTGAGCTGGGCTGAGCCCTGTTGGAAGACTGGTGTTGCTGACAGGGCCAGGCTCTTCCTCTTCTTCCTTCTCTTCTCCGTTTTCACCTTGCTCTGACCTCCCAGGGAGATGATTCAACTCCCTGAGTCAGCAGAAAACTAAGGGAAAAAACAGGGTACGGTTTTGCTGGCTTAGTGAGCTGCCCTGGGTCATCCTGGGGCCATCCCACTGGAATTGTTCCTCTCAGGAATTGTTCCTCATCAGTCAGGGCTTTCTAGAGCTTTTGTGCATCACCTTATTACCTTCCAGAAGCTGATCAAGACACCCTAAAACACATAAATATAAACAGCTTCTCAATTTCCTTATACATTTGGTAATATTCCCCTGGAAAGTGCAGCAGAAACTATCTTGGTATCAACAGAGGATGGGCTTTTGGGAGAGAGATTCAGAGCAGGAGTCCAACTTTGCCATCCTCGGTCAGTTTTTGGAGAAACATATGTCCAAGGGAGGCTCAGGGCTAAGTGCTCACACACAGCACTAAACAAACCCTTTATGAGCACTTCTCCTGCCCCCCAAGTGGTATTATCAAAGGCTAGGGGAAGATGATTGGACCCAAAATCCTAAAATACAGACATTTTATCTAAAATATCCCCCAAAAAATCCCCAACAAAGACAACAACAAAAAACCCAATCGAACCAAACACAAACCAAAATGAAGCAAAACATAAAAATGAAAAATGAAACAAAATAAGTATTTTTTAAATTGAATTTTCCATTAGTAGAAGTGCTAATTCATTGAAGTGATAATATGGAAGTGCACTTCCTTAGCTGTGATAAATACATAGCAGCTCTACACATTATACTTTGTTATCAGTTTTCAGTTGTATTATACTAATTCTAAGTGGAAAATTTGCCTTAAAACTAGGATATGGATTAAACCCTTTTGAAACTTTAATAAACAATGCCAGTGATATTTATTGTAGTTTCCTATTTATTGAAAAAAAAAATAGAAAATTTAGGACAAATAAAAATATACATATGTTTATAGAAGTAGCAACTGAAACTCACAGAAGAAAATCTGGAACATTATTCATTTGTGAAAGCAAACAAATCTTTACTGTTATGTTTCAACAGACAAGACCAAACCCCTAGTTTTTCATTGAAGGCAGAATAGCATCTGGAAATTAATTTGTCCACTTAAGTTAAATGTATTTCTCCAGCCTATTTGTGGTATCCTTCTTGGAAAAGTGAGGAATGTATATCTTGAAGTCAGTGAAATTATTCTGTTAGAAAAGAGACAAAAATTAGACCTGAAACTCTGAAAAACAGGCTAATAGTCTCCTGCTGCCAAGGTCTGGCACTGTAACAGAAAGCTTGGAAGTATCTGTGTGTGTGTGTGTGTGTGTGTGTGTGTGTGTGTGTGTGTTATTGGTTTTGTGCTATTCTGCAGCTTCCGTTACTATATTTGGTTGGAATATTTGTATCAAAACAACTGAAACTCACATTTTGAAACAGCAGAATCTGTTTATGTTCACTTTGTATTTACTGTGTCATTTAGTGGAGCTCCAGTCGCTGCTGCAGCAATCCCTTTGAAGTTCAGCTGTAATTTACTCCAATTTATTTCACTGTGGTTATTCTTCCTTTAAAAGGACCAAGGCAACAGCAAAAGGGAAAGATGATTCAGCAGACAGCTGCTGATATCAGCAGAATCATAGCTCAAAAATGTGAGACTGGGCAGCAAAACTATTTCTTGTCTTGCATTCCAGAGAGCAAGTTAATTTTCCTCTTCTCCTCAGTGCATAATCCAACAGCAATGAGCAGAATTGATATTCTGAACAGCCAGGCCAACATGGATGATACAGAGACTTCCTGACCCATCTCCCCTTGCTGAGCCACAGCTGTACTGAACCTTGGCTGAGGTTCTGGCAGTCAGTTCTTTCATTGCACATTTATATTCCATCTCCCTTGAATTTCTGCATTCAAAACACTGTAACATCAAGTGGAAAAATAAAAAAAAAAGTAAAAATCTTTTCCCCCACTCTTGGTTTTCCAACATGGAAATGGAAGCAGGGAAGTTAAAAACTTTGCAGGCTTGCCAAAGTGTTTCAGGAGATGCCAGATTTTCTCAATTTTTAATGATGCTCTTAGAAGAGGAAATTTTTCAAGTCTTGAGTTTACACAGCTGATAATGTCCAGCTAAGATAACATCCTCTTCATGAGGTGTCACCCAGGACAAAGGCAGTCCCTTAAGCACTGACATCACAGAACTTTTGTAATTTCATCTCTGTAAAGCTCTGGGACCCCAGGTAGATCTGGAATGAATAGAATGTACCCTTGGTGCTTTCCCTGCTGCTAAAAACAAATTTTGGTTCATACTTCAGTGAAGTTCATAATGCCTGTTTTGCCACTGGCAGAATATGTTCTGTGTCCACATAGTTCCTCTTGCAGCCTTGCTTTCTGCTCAACAAGTAAAATAAGAACACTTCCTACAGGTTTTAAACCAGAGGTACTGTAAGAAAGCATTTTTTACAACATTGAGGTCTCAGGTCAGGAACTAGTAGCAGCTTTTTTTAGCAGTGTGCCATGGGAACACTCAGCTAACAGAAATGTGCCCTTAGGACCTGCTGACATGTCTGGAAAGAAGGGGCAGAGTGGCACTTCTACAGAGCCAGTGAGAGATCATAGCCCTGCACAAGGGTAGCATGAACATACGCAGTACTGTCAATCTCTGTGCTGATGTGAAACCTCTTTTCTAGGGTTTGGCACTCCGTGCCACTACATTCATGCATAAGGCAAATGTCAAAATCTTTTCTTCTGGAGTAGCAAGGGCTTACCTAAGGATTGCATTCTTTTTTCTTTTCACACAAACAAGCTTGAAAGCATCAAATCTAAAAAAAGAAGGAGAAGGAAAAAAACCCCCATTTTCTCAAATTGCCCTGCAGAGCAAAAAAAAAAAAAAAAAAAAAAAAAAAAAAAAAAAAAAAAAAAAGCCATTACAAAACCGTACACAAAGTTCATTACTCAGGGAAAAAAGTAATTTTATTCCTAACAGTTACTGCTCTCTCTGGGGTCCTGAGAGACTGTTCCATCTGTCCTTTAGTTTATACCTACATCTGTATTAAAGATATGATCCTAACAAACACTGTTCACTCACATCTACATTCTCTGGATGTAATGCTATTCACTCTGAAATCAATGAAATCAAAACAGCCTTCAGTGCAGCCAAAATTTTTTTCTGTAATTATAACTACAGTTTATTCCCTGTCTCAAATGCAAGTTTCTCTCTGCATGACACTGGCATACTCCTTCCCTCTGGCTCCTAACATATTAAATTTCCTACTTGTTTTTACAAATGTATAGCCAATGGTTCCCAGAACTTCATTCCTAGATCACCAACTTACACATAATTTGTCAAAAGTCAGTTAAAATATTCAGCGTCCCCACTGGCCTGAGGATGATAAATGAGATGTCTTTTCCCCATATTTCTCTCCTTAGGAAGCTCTAGAAACTCCATTTATGTGAAGAGAAATCCACTCTCAGAGACTAACCAAGAGAAACTTGTCTGGTTAATGATACTTCTATGTATTTGCTGATACAGCCAATTAAAGTAATAACCTAATATCCATGTGTTGGCAATATTTCAAAATACTTCCTTTTCCCATGCACAACTGACTAAGGAATCTGGATGCAACACTGACATGAACATTGCAGATGTTTTTCTATATATCTGGCAGAGATGCATCGAAACATTGCTGATTAAAAATATAAGCCAACTTCCTATCATCTCTAACTGTACCCTAAACATAACAGGATATGTTTTTGACATGCCCCTGCTCCATGTCATGCAGACACTGGAATGGCCTTAGGATTTTGCTCAGTGGGAACAGTTACAAATGCAGACAGCACAATGACTCAGCTGCTGCCCTGTGCCTGCTTATGAGCAGCATAGCATGCTTCTAAAGGAATGACATTTGAATGATACTCCAGCAGTAAATAACATTTGCTTTATCTCCATTACAGCCCTGCTATAAAGATGTTTTAAAGACAAAAAAATCATTCTTACAATGCAATTTGTTGGATTCAGCCCGGAATTTGGGCCACCAGCTCTCTAGCTTCATTCCTTCATGCTTCATCTGCCCAATTATCAAATCCCCTGTTGTACAAAGACACAATTCAGCTGTTCTGAGGGCTTAACTGTGCCCTCAGATACAGGGATGTGCAGTGCTCTGCATCTTGTAACGTCAAAATGCACAGCAGCCAGTTTTCACTGGGCACATCCCTGGCTGAGGACTGAAGTAAACAAGTAAACATCATCTGAAAGATCATTTAAGGAGACAAACATGTATTTAGATGCAATGAACTGCTGCTGACCCCATCAAACCAGGAACATACACCAAAACAATACAGAAACATGAACGCTGGGGGAACAGAGGCTCTGATTTACTTTAACTGTCCTCTCAGAGTAGGCATTCTGGATGTGAAAGTGCACTGTAACCTCGACTTCTATCCAACTTCCTGAATATTTGACATTCTATTTTTCATTTTCTTTATCAGCTATTCCCCTTCCTTTGAAAGATTTATATCAAGACCTTACTTCTACATCAACCATCTCCCTGTCCGTTTATCTCTCTGATTATCAGTCACTTCTGAGAAAATCTCCATGATCTAAGATGTTTTATGTGTGCTAGCAGTTTTATCATATGTTGCAAAGCAGGATTCTTTTCTGTGATGGAATGACCAAGAGATTGATTCTGAGAAAACATTTAAAGAGAAATGCTACAGAAAAAGAGGCTGCAGGCAAATCTCCACTGCAGAATGATGCACCAAAAGCTACTTTTTATCATTCCAAGCCATGGGTTTTTCCATTCTTTCCAGAGGTCTATGGCATACTGCACATTTTTCTATGAAAAATATTAGAGGTGTCATTATAATTCAAATCACTCACAGTAAGGGGACTGAGGCCAGTCAAAGGATATTTTCTGGCCATCAGAAAGGAAGGTACACTCTAAGTCCTACTTTCTGCCATCACAGAGCCCAAAATATCATAACCAGCTCTAGCTGGCAGCCAAGGCAGTGACATGGATCACTTGACAGCCAAGGGTTGAGTGTCAGCTGAGAAAGTGTGATTGTCCACATTGGCACCTCCTCCAAGAGACCCATGCCAGTAAGGAAGAGTAGACCTCCCTGTCCTGGCACTCTGTGTAGGCAGGCATGGGGTTTCCAAAGAAGGGTCCATTTTGTGGTGCTGCAGAAACTTTCCACCCCATCTCCTTTAGGAACCTCCAATTTCAATAAAATGAGAGATGAGTCCTCTCCCCCAGCTTCCCAGTAAAAGGAGGCAGGAATTGCCAAGGAGCCCTCTTAGGTTACAATTCTGCAAAGGTCTGTGAAAGGCAATGTCTCTCCATCTGCCCTGTGTGCATATTTCCCTTAATGGAATCAAACATGGATAAAATGCTCATGAATGGTAAAGGTGGGAATATTTGGCTATCAACAGGTAAGGAGAAGTCTTCATTCTTTGTTCAGGTTTTTGAACTACTTCACCCTACAAAGCATTACAATTAAGTTATGAAGTGGAAACGCATAGACTCGGAGGCTTCCTCACCCTGGTGAAAACACTAGACTTTTGTAGCCTGTTTAGCTGAGAGTGCATGAGCAGACTGATTTTGTAAAAGCAGCCTTCATTTTTACTGATAAGCTGAGCTGTCAGAATTCATTTTACACACAGATAAAATCAAAACGCAGATCTCTGCAGGAATAAATACCTATGCAGACAAGATGTAGTTTGCTATGAATACTACTCAAAAATATGCCAGATATGAATTTGAGAAAAAGATCCCATTAAAAAGTATGAAAAATTATGGACATGTTGCACTGGAACCTTCTTAAAAGATTGCATGAAAGACTTTATATTTTCAGAAGCACTGAGTTTTCCCTTGAAGCAGAGTGAGAGGTTGCTAGTCTCCTGAGAGAATAAATAAAAAGGAGATGTTCATTTTTCATTCTCAGTAAAATATTGATGAAGAACCTTTGTCAAAATCTATTTGGCAAACTGTTTGGTGTATCTTGAATTACTGCATTTTATGTTTCTGGTCATAAAGAATTTAATCTTTCAAGATGCTCCAAAATAATAGTTGTAGTGAAAAAAGTATATTGAATTTTGGTTTATTACAGTCCACTAGATGATAAAACTGTCTGTGTTTCCTTTGGACAATTTTACTGGGTGGAATAAACACTCAAAGGTCAGTGCTTTTCACACTGTTTCAAAGATAGTCACCGACCATTTTCTGATTTTACCACAGTTTTTTGCCTTCATTATCACAAAAATCATCGCCTGGAGAGAGCTGCAGACTTATAATTATTAGCATATATTTTCTGTTTGGTTTAAAAGGACCAACTGGTAGGTCAGTGCTCCAGACAAAGACTAATTAAATTTTTTTAGAAAGAGACTCAGTTGTTTTCAGAGTGGTGCAAGTACACTAGTGATTGGACAGTATCTGTATTTGATGAACACAAGGTAGGTAAGTAGGTAGAACAGAGAGGTGAGTCCCCATGATGAAGGGGGGAAAGCAGAATCAGAATCAGAAAAAAAAAATCACTTAAGATTCTTGAGTTGCACAGATACAAGGGAATTCCATCTGTATCCCCATGCAGCACTGCCACCACATATGTTCATGTTAGTATGCATATGAGTACAGCCATTTGCAAAGACTGTTGCCCTCATTGTATCTCACTGTTAAAAAAAAGAAAAAGGGCTTCCTACCTTCACACCAGCCTTTCCAAGCCCCTGGGGCTGCAGCCCAGCTTAGAGCTTAGGAAACTCTGCAGCTGGCCAAAAGGTTTAGTGAGCCATATTGCTGACAGTCTCAGTCATTTCTGCATTTGTTCTCTCTTTCACTCGAGGTTCAGAAATGGGGAGTCCTGGGGACTTTGGTACCAAAGCCCTTTGTGCAAGTCTCACCTCAGAGCTGCTCCGAGGTTGTTGTGAGCAGCCGGCTGTCGACCAGCGGAGTCAGACAGTTTGATTTGGGTCCCTGGCTGAGAGGCAAAAGCACTGTGAATAGAAGAATAGCAACGTGCTCCTTCGCAATTAGGTATTTGCGTGAAGAAAAACCTCATTTGTGAGAATGATTGTGAATAGAGAATAAAAGGAGGTATGAACACGATCACAGTGAACAGCTGCTCAGAGCTGGAACAAATGTTGGTGAATACTCATTTGCAGTATTCTTCTAGATCTGGATTTTCTTTTCTCCCTTCAAATATGGTCTCTGCTTGAGTGGCTTAGCAAAATAAAGACAGATGGCAATGGATTATCTCTAACACTTCATTAATTGCAGCGCAGCCATTACGGTATTTCTAAAGCACTCACCAGAGCTTTGCCTGATGATTTGCTTTTAACTGAGTCACATGCCACTTTGTGAGTAGGGACCTAATAAGAAATTGGGACTTATTAATTAAGAATGCCTGTGTTAGTCATAACAGCATATAAATACGTTAGCAAATTTCATGGCTGAATAGACTGTGTATTTAGGATAACTTTTTCAGGGTAAAATAAGAAACCCCAAATTCTTGCAAAGGCATGACTGCCTTATAGTGCCTTGTAGTCATGGCACAGGTAATGAACAGAATCAAGCCAGATTTTAGAGTCTAATTCACTCTGATGCCATTCAGCTTTCAAAATTAGGAGCCTAATTTCCTTTTTCAAAATTAGCTTAGGAACATACAGCCAAACTGAGAGATGATTCAAAGCCTAAAGATAACAGATAACACACAGTGAAATTACTAATGCTACCAGGTACTTAGATCTAATGACCACAGAGACTAACTGGCAATCTTTTGGTTACGTTTCCCTCTGCTTATAAAAATGTGATTCATTCAATCCTGGAAAAAAAGTAACAACAGGTTACGTAAGTAACCCGTGGATAAATGACAGCACATATCTCATTTTTTAAAATTCTCTTTTAGATAAGCAGTAGTTTGAAATATATGTGAAGAAAATGTCCGTTGAACAATCTTGAATACACTTGTTTAAAAATATGTCTGAAATAATGCACAGAAAGAGAAAAGACTATAACCATAAAGGATCTCTCAATTCTGATAGAAAGAAGTTTTAGGTACTAACCCAGAGGCACATACTTAAAACATTCAGTGTATTTTACAACACTGACATTCACAATTCAATAGAATTATCGAAGTTCACAAACATTCATCCAGTGGAAAGCTGGCTGTCTGCAGCCTCAGTGCTGTCCTGATCTCCTGCCCCAGGTTTCCACAGGCAGCGGATCCTGTGGCGCAGTAAGTGCCCAGCCACACTGGCAATAAATCATGTTTCCCAGCTTGTTCTTCTGAACTGCTCCGAAGAAATTTCCATCCCTTCCCTCTCTTTCCACAGTTGCACCAGTCCAACAAACTCAGCATAGGCTGAAGAGAAAATATTCCTCCTGTCAAATGGTATCTTTGGTTTGATAGGCAGCTAGAGCAGAGAGAGAGGTATTGGCTTTGTGTACAAGACAATAAAGTCTGGCACAGGAACAGTTTGATCCTGGTGTCAGAAAGAAAAGGGCAAACAAAAGGTGGATCAGAAAGAACAACAGAAATAATTTGTGTTATGGAAAGTCTAACGTAGGTACTGAAATCTGAGGTGCTCAGCCTGAAATTGGCTAAGCAGTGATTCAGTTATAGTCTAATAGTGCCAACATAAGAAGAAGGTTACTGGCTGTGGCTGTCTCTTTAATTTTGCAAAGTGAGAATAAGAAAGACAAAAAAAAAAAAAAAAAAAAAAAAAAAGAAGAAGCTGGAATGGGAGCAGAAGCTAAACAAAAACAAACCAGAAATAGCAGATTCCCAGCAGCAAGGGTGGATAATTAGCCACTGGAACAGTGTGCCACTGTATGTGGTGAAGACATTAAGTCTTCACAGCAAGGTCGGATCAACACAAGTTTTGATCTCTATGCAGAAATGACTGAGGTTTTTCTGACATGTGTTGTCCTGAACAGAGGACCTCATGACTTTTATAATTCCTTCTGTTCTATCAGACTATTTACGGGCTACATGATCTTTGTATACCAGGTTGGTAAAAGCATGCAAGTGATGCTATGTTGACTCTTTGTTCTACTTTTGTTCCTATTTATTAAGAGGGTTCTCAAAAGTCTGAGTAAGAGCCAGAATACCCTCAGGCTCTCCACAGTTGAATTAGAGAATAGAATGCAGCTGTACTGCCCAGGGGGTGTTGCAATGTGCCCTGCCTCTTCAGGAGGAATCTCCTGTCCTGGTTTGGACACTGCAGCCCATCCTGCAGTGCGTGAGAAGTGCTGCTACCTCAAGTGAGATTCAGAACAGGGAGCACACCAAGTGGGCAGAAAGCTAAACTTGCTCTTAGACAGTGCTGAGAGAGATGTTCATTTTTCCTTTTGTTTGGTCTAGTTTCGAGATGCAAGCGAGTAACCAGTGCTACCTCTGGATTCACAGAACAAAACCTGCTCTTAAATTGGAAAGCAAGGGTCACCCTGGCCCTTACCTAAAGAAACTGTCAGTTCTGATCAGCTTCAGCAATTGCCTGTCAGAAGACACTTGGCCAAGCACAGGTATTCATACCCTGGAACGGGATTCAAACTCAGCCTGGTTTAGACAATAGGTAACCCTGTGAATGTGAGCACTTTCCAAAACTTGCACTGAATACAAGGTGTGGCAAGCGCACTGGACCATGAAAAAGAAATTCAATTGGAACTACATGAAGTTTGGCTGTGTCTTACAATGGGAATAGAACTAAAAGATAAGTAAATTTTTAAGTACATCTATAGAACAAATGCCTCTGTGCTTCCCTCTCTAATGGTCTATCATTTTGTGCCTTTTTTCAGTCTAGGATTTTCACTCATCAGGTGTTATCACAGTGTTCAAATCACATCTTAAAAGTCCTGCTCCAAATCTGTCTTCGTGGTTGTTAACTACAGTTTATTCACATCCCATTAGTTTTAATTGTACATAAACAATTTTTGCCAAGTCCTCTCAAGGCAAAGATTTCAAAACACATGTGTTTTGAAAACAATGAGTAACGATGATAAGTAGCAATGATTATTTCTGCTAATGCTGGGATAAAGGTGAAGGTTAACAACTTATTCAGAGCAGAGACACAGAAGTGTCTAATTTTGTAGCAGCACAAGGTTACTTATCTGAGATCAGCATTAAGAGATTCGTCTCATGATGATCTTTTGATGGAAAGATTCTTTTTTGATATATTTCTGAATAAGCACAAAGGAGGCATGTTAACAGTAACTTCATAGAAATTCAAGGGAGCTCTGAAAAATAATTTTTAGGTGTTTTAGGGGTAAAGTTATGAACAACTATATCAGTGGCTCTGTATCATTCTTTCCTATTAAATGTTCAAGCAATAAAGGAGTTCGGGAATCGTTACACTAAAAAATGCCGTCCAGTACTCTCAACTTGTGCCCAGCAGATGTTTCAATGTACAATTTAAGAACTTCTCAGTAAGTGCGAGTTAGTTGTCCCTCATCATTGCATCTCCTCCTGATCCAATAAAGATTAGCCTACGCATGAAATTTTCTAGCTATTTCCCAAAACTATTGTCACTATTTATAATCACTTTAAAATTCTTTTTAAATTCCTTGTTCCACTGACTTTCTGTTGTTGGGAGTTCTGCTTTGCAGGTCGACTTTTCCACCATTCTTTCCTGAACTTGCTGTTTTCCTCTCTCCAGTGCTGTTCTTTGTATTTTAGATGGGAGGCACACTTGGTTACAGCATTATACCTTCTGCAGAGTTTATCATCCCATTCTTATCTCTGCAGCATATCCTGTCTTTAATTAACTGCATTCAGCAGAGCTCGAATGGCGCTCTGGTGAGAACCTGTCCTCTCTGCTGGCCTGATAAGGTTAATTGAGAATTCTCTAATGTTTGGTTAGTTCATATTTTCTCATCAACAGGGATGAAATTCACTCACCATCATTCATCAGGGTAACTGAGGTCTGAATTCCTCCTCAGCCCTCCGGTTCTTCTAAGTCACCTTGACTCATCTTTTCCACAGTGATCACCCCTCCTTCCAAGTCATATATGAGTGCATTTAATAAGCACAACATACCTAAACAAGCTGATGTATCATATCCTAATCTTAACCATTCTCCTTATCACAGCTTCTCCACCTGCCCTTCTTTTTGAAAACAGGTCACAGGAGGCTGCAGAAGACAACAGCCAACTTTTCTGGGCCGCACATCGAGTCACCAGCACTTCACAGACACCTCAATGCAAACTAGCCTGAAAGGAGCCAACAATGAGCAACACAGGCTAAAAGCAGTGGAAGGTGTTACCTGTTAGCAGAATGAGCTACTTCACAGCATCACTATATCTCCAGTCTACACCATAGGTATTGACAAATAAGCAAAAAAACCCCGCATGCCCTCCTAAAGATGTCTTCAGATGCTTTGGAGAGTCTGAATGTGGGATTGATGTTGATAATATTATATGTTGTCTACATCCATCAGATTTGATAAAATGCCAGGAAGCAGTGTAATAGAAACTTTATTTAAATCTCTGCTATTAAAGCTATTTCAGCCTTTATCAGGAATTTCATAACAATAAAAAACGCATTGCTATTTTTTTCACAACACTGAAACTTTACTGGTATTTTGCAAGGCCTGTGGTTTCTGTTCAAGTATAAAACAGCTCATATTTTCCTCTTAACTAATGCTGACCTTAAATTACATCCTGCACTATTGAACAGTAGGAGTGTTTCCTATAAGACTTGGGAATCTACCTTTAACCTTTCACATGGAATAAAGCTCCTGGGAATCATAGTAGATAGTTTTACATGGAAATCTAATTGGCTAAGGAGCCGGCCTCATTTTTCAGTACAAATGGCATTCAGAAATATACCAGCTAAGAATCTGATTGAATTTGTCCAAGATGAAGATAAATCTTTATAGAACAGCCAATAATAGTACTATTGCTGTACTACTGTTATGAAGGATGGGGAAAAAGGTTTAATAAAAAAATGCTCTGAGACATTTAAACATTTTCAGCGTACACCAAAGTTCAGTAAATTCCCTTTTACTTTTAAGCTTTTTACATACAAGGGCACTTTCTGCTTTCATCTTATGCTTTTTCTAGATGGATTTTGGGGGATTGCTATGCACAAGAGCTGCAGATTCGCTGGAGAAGGGAAGTTTGTTCTCCCTGGAGTTTAATTCCAATTTTTCACATTAAAGTTGTGATAAAGTATAGTCACATTTAAAAACTCCTGGCACTGTATTAATTACAGTGCCTGGGCTGTCGGCTTTGTAATGGATGGTCTGTGCTAGAGATGCAGAAGCTGTTCCTAGTCTGGGTGGCGTTTTGTACTGAGTTTTACATCAGAGCAGTTGATCCACTCACACTGAACTTACTCCTGCTTTCTTTGGCAGAGAAACCCTAATTTTCATCTGAATAACAGCAGCTCAGTTTAGGCACCTTAAGGCAGTTAGTTGAGGAGGCTGGCATGGTCCCTGCTGCAAGGAAGTGAATTTGGGGCAGACAACATTGATTCTCACTCCAGCCTTGTCCCTCCCTTGCAGTCTGACACCTGGGTCCTTCCAGCATGCCTGGATAGCTGTGCAGTGTCTGAGCTGTGAAATACCCAATTTTTGTCGTGCTGCCTACCCACATCAGCAAAGGGTATGAACCTATCAGGGACATCTGAATGCAGAACACTTTCAAAATACCGAACAACCCATACAGACTGAATATATTACAAAATTTTGTTGATACACAAGAATGAAAATGGTCCTTGTGTGCCGTGAAACTGCTGAAGTTTTTTTAGAAGTCGTTTTTCTCACCCAAACCAGGTCAAACAGGAAAACTTTCTCAACTTGGTCACTGTTAATAATAAGAAAGAATGGAAATTATTGTAACCTTTCACCACAAAAGTGTTTCATTTTTGTTTGAACATTGTAGAATTCTTTTTTGTACAAGTTAAATCAGTTTGCTGAAGTAACAGCCACCATAGAACAAACAATCTGAATTCTTTGGTTTGGAAATCAAACTCATTTTGTTGGATTCACGATATTTTTGTGAAACTAAATCCCAAATAAGAAGTTAACTAAAATCAGTTCTTTTTCCACAAATACATATGAATCTTCAGAGTAAAAACTTTTGATAAAAAATAAAAGGAATTTCTCTCTGCACTTCAAGTAAGAGTGAAACCTACCATTTATTACATCTTTCTTTTTGCAAACATCAGAGAGCTCCAACTTTTGTAACAACATGGTTAAATTTGTTATTTTTTATCTGCATAAATATTTCAGCAGCTGCTATAGGCTGCAGTGTCAATGTTTTTTTCTCAGTATAGGAACAACTTGTCCTTGGGAACCTCTTTTCCTCATTTTTATAAGCTTGTACAGATACGCTTAAACCAGACACATTAGGAAACGTGCCATCAGTGCATTTCATGACCATAGCAGTTTTACTACTGTTGTATTTGATTAGGCTGCTTTATTCATTCCAGTTATCTTCTTCAAGGTCAAAAAAGAAAAAAAATCAGTGCTGCAACAGCTGTTTTCAGAGTGCTTTTCCTGTGAACTAACCCATACCCTCCCAGTAACATAAGGTCAAATATAGTAATTAACTGTTCATAAACAAAACGGTGATATATTATAACTACAGCATGGAAAAAAAACCTTGCTACTTCCTGTAAATGTAAAGAGAGGTGATTTTCAATAAATTGAAGGGGAAAGATGGCACCATTCCCAGTTTTTCAAGGCTGTATGTATAAGGATCCATTTATCACCTTAGTGACAAGTTCTGGAACTCTTGTCATTAATGCTGAAGCAAAACACATTTGAATGTCATGTCAATAAATCATTTGCCAACTAGAGGGTTGAAGGGTTTTACAGTTGTTAATCTGGCTGGTCTGGGAATAGAATTTGCACACAATTTCCTTTCATTATCAGGAACAAAATAAATCCAGATTATTACAATCATGGAATAAAAGAGGGAACCTTTCAAAGATTATTAAAAATGCAGAACATATGCAAAATAACATTGTGATGTGTTTGTTTTTCTTATTTTGATGTACCTATGTTAAAAAGTGTGTAAAATCCAATCATTTGCCAATTGCTTAACCGAAAACTGATCACATTTTTTGTAGTCTGATTGATTGTGCTGTGTTTTTTCAAGAACCAGGCAAAACAAATGGGCACTGAAGCACAATCTGAAAATGAGCTAATCAAAGTTATTTTGGGCAAATGACAAGGAAGCACTGCAGACATGCAAGCCTGTAAGGTCAACATCTGTCAGCAGTTCACCCTGTCCCATGAAATGGAGATCAAATATCAGCATCTCGCCTGACTGTAATCATGTCAGTGAATCAGGAAGGGCATATTCAATGGGATCTCTCAGGCATCCACATCCTGGCTCTTTAGTCATTGCTATATCAGTTTATGCTCCATTTATGTCTTCCAGTGGATATAATGTAACTTTACACAGTGGAAGGTGCCATCAGAGCAATGAGGCAGAAGGCAAAATGCTTGTTAAACAAACATTTTTTATAATAGTTGAATTCTAATAAACAGTAACAACCACATAGATGTTCAAAATGTGAGAGATGCAAAATCCTTTCCCACCACTACCTTAACCAAGTCAATCTCTTGTATTTTTGGAGCCTGGAAAAGTTTGATCAAAACAAGAGTTGTCCACATAGAATTTTTTCAGTTTTGAAATTTAATGTGTTTTTCATTGGCTAAATAATAGGCCATCATGGTGAATAGAGAAAGAAAAATGTGTGAATACCTGTAGAACAATGTGTGCTGTGTGGTAGTGGTGGTGAGCAGCAGAAGCTCAGTGCTGGAGGTGTTACCTGTCATTTACAAATGTCTTGAGCAATCCCATTCTATTTCAACCTCCCAAAACAGAAATGGGCACATACTATCCAGTGGAAAAAGAGAGAATCAATCTCTATACCATAGACACCCCATAAATTCTGGTGTTTGCCATCCAGGTAGTAGGGAGGTTCAGTGCTTTTGTGTTAGCCCTCTTCTAAGGCAAAGCACCAATACAGAACGTTGATCTTTAATTAACATATGACATAGTAAATGTACAAAACACCATGGAGCTGCAGGGTAATACAGATGAGTGATATATGCCAGCTTTATAAAGAAAAAGGTTTGGGAAAAAAGTGGATTCCCCAAAGTTAGCATACTGAACTTGATGATATAGCTCACTTAGTTGAAGAAGACTAAAAATTCAAATGCATAAATGGCTTCTGAATATTTATGAGTAGCCTCAGTGTTGTACAGAGGAATAAATTTGGAACCAGAAAAATATCAGAGTACGAACCAAGCTCTTATGAGCTCTTCCACTTTCACCAGAGGCCGTCACAGAAGGAAAATGTTTACTCCAGCCAAAGTGACATGATGTTCAGGGGCTGGTCAGGATTCAAGAATAAGCAAGGATTGCTCATCCCCATGAAAAACAGAGGCATCTGGAAGACACAAAATAAAATGTCTCCTAGAGCATCTGGATCTACTGAAGAGCACGGAGAGTTACCATCGCCCTTGGATTGTTCTCTTTGCCTTTCATGCACGTGCGTTCAGTGTTGCTGGCCATGATGGGGATCAGCCTTGACACCCCATTTGTCAGCAAAAGGAGAGAGTTCTCCCCTTGAAGCTCTTAGGCTTAGTTTCTCAAGCTTGTGAGATGAGGGAAAATTATCAGTACAGAATCATAGAATATACTGAGTTTGAAGGGACTCGTCAGAATCATCAAATCCAACTCCTGGCCCTGTGTAAGACACACCAAGAATCACACCACATGTCTGAGAGTGTTGTTCAAATGAAATACTCCAAAAATAAGGCCTCCTTAATTACTAATTCACGAGACCTTCATTGAGAGGAGTACATCAGAATGGCTTAC
Organism: Chamaea fasciata; assembly: GCF_029207755.1. Taxonomy (NCBI): domain Eukaryota; kingdom Metazoa; phylum Chordata; class Aves; order Passeriformes; family Sylviidae; genus Chamaea; species Chamaea fasciata. The sequence goes on along the minus strand of NW_027094086.1, from coordinate 38,538,980 downwards.
TGTAGAGAGAATAGCTTATGAATAAACATTTTATTACATATGTTAATTACTTTATTGGTATATTATTTTTATTAAGAGACCATATGAAAAAACAATTACTCTTGAGGGAACAATTAAATAGGAAATAAGTTGTTAACAGATTAAACAGACCAGATTTAACATGCCTTTGATAGCAAAAGCTGCTTCAGAAATGTAGTGAGTAGTACTTGTGTTGATTTCTTAGTACTTCTTTTGCTGCAGACATCACTGGAAAGTTCCTGTTGTGTTCTACAGAGATTAGGCTGTACATAATAGTCCTTACCGAAACTTCAGTTATACACTTGCAAGATGAAAGGCTATTGTAGAGTTTCAAAAATATAGCAGGTAACAAGTGTGTTCTTCAGCACTGAACAAAATTTAACTTGCAGTACCTGGAAGTATTTAAGAAGCCTAATTCTGGAGAATGAACAGGTTTTTTTTTAACTTGTATTCAATGAGTACATTCTTGAATAGATTGCCACAAGGTGGATTTCATTGATCTGCCTAAAATTACAGACAATTTCACTTTGAGTTACTTCTTACAGCAATGAAAATTCTGAGAAAAGCCATCATTTTAAATGTTTACTGCAATTGGTATCCAAAGGGATGTTAATGATTTGAAAAGTGTAAAAGCTCATTTTGAGAGAGTAGTTAAGTAGTTAAGTTTTAAGTTGCATATGCTTGGCTTTTGAGAGACATTTCACTTCCACTTCTCCCAGATAAAAAGCTGGTGGAAGAGCCCCCAGCATGATTTTTACTGTCAAGACAAGGTCCACATCCATGAGTTTGACAGTAGGCAAAATAATTCCCCCAAGATAAATTCCTTCTTATGTGGGGAAATATAATAGCATCACCAGTGGTGGTTTAAAATGAATGTAGGATATATTTCATCACTAGAACGTACAGTCTTTGGTTTCCTTGTTTCAAGAGTAAAAACCAGACTCATCATCTCATTTAGCTTCTTGTTGCCTCCATTCTTCTATAGCTCTGCCCAGGAATGTCAGTGCTCAAGCAGACAGCTCAAGATGCTGGTAGCAGGGTTGGAAGGGAACTGTTAATTAAGCACTTAAGTCTGGGGAGGGAAGACTTGCTGAGCAGACCTTGTAGAGGAGCACAAGATCTGGGTACACATCCACAGAAATCCATGAGCCAGATGGCGGATGTGTAGAAAAACTATGGAAGTGGAGTTAGCTCCTGCTGCTGGCCTCAGGCTTGCCCGAAGGTCCTCCTGCAAGTGGCAAGCAGATTGGAGGCAGGACAGATGCAATGGCAGGCAGCCCTGGAAAAGCACAGACCATTTTAAAAGGACCTAGATTTAGCTAAAAGCTTTTTGAAAGACACTTAGTGCAATGCTTCTCACCCAGCTATAATGGCCTTTGGCAGGTGGGTGTTCACTGCTTAGGTTTCCATTTTAGGCTCTCTGTCAAAAAAGAGGGAGAAATGGGCAGTCTTAAGCAGCAGTTCATCTGACCTATTTTAATGTGCTGCTGAGGAGGGTTTGAATTGCCCAGAAGTGCATATTTCTGGTCAGATAAATTTGGCAAATGGTCAAATGAAATGTGCTTTTATTCACTGCTTTGGGAAGAAGAGATTTCTGAGGAGGATCCCAGCATGGAAGGAGTGTGGACAGCTGCGGGTTGATTTCATTTTAGTTGCTCTGACTATTATTTAAGCCTGTGCTGAGTACTGCATGAATACCATGCTTAATGATGATAGAAAGTGTCAGATTCCCCATGTGTGGTGCACAGATGGTCCACAGTGACCCCGATTGTGCATTTAAAGTGTGCAGAGACCACTTGTACCACACATATTCAGGGGATTTGAAGCCTTCCAAAAACATCAGCTTTGCTGCACACATGGTGAAAAGTTGATCCTCACATAGCAGGAACCTGTGATGACAAAACTATTCCAGCTTGATCCTTTGTTAGCAGTAAATCCCAGTCAAATGTATACATTCCTTACATGCCACCATTAGCCAAGGTAATGTGGGGGAACCCAGACACTAGACAGCCCTACCATTCCTGTAGGAATACTAGAACAATTCCTCAGAGGGATCAGTGAGATAAACTACCATGACGGCAGACACTTGGCAGAGCAGAACTGTGTCATAGCAGGAGAAGTACTTTGAGGGTCAATTTAACCCAGGCTCCCAACAAAGAACAAACTGAAAATTGTATAGGAATCCTACAGGCTGAAATTTCACCTCATATTTGTCTCAAAAGCAACTGTGTCTTTAGAAAAGTCTGCTGGTACAATTGAATTCCAATGTATTTTCTGTTAGCTAATCAATATTTAGTATCTAAATCTGGCTGTTTTTCCTTGATTCAGCTACTATTTTTCATCAGTCCCGAGAAAAATTATCAAGACGGGGTATTTTATATATAGTGTCACTATTTTATACATAGTTCAAAAGAAGACCTATATTTTTTTGCAAAATGGTAGTTTCAAGCAATGTTTCAACCAGCTGTCACTGATACTGTGTTACCAGACGATTTTCTGTTTTCTAGAATTTTCTGCAGTTTGGGCAATGCATACAGTGGTAAATCAGTGTGAAACCTGCAGACATTCTAGACTTGTTCTTGTTTAAATTATACACAAATCAAGGATTATGGGCCATCAGATGTTGTATGGCATGTTAATGCATGACTGTAAGGTATTAAATGATTCTCGTCTGAAATTCTACATGCTGTTTTGGCAAAACTCTAGAAGACTAGAGAGTTTTAGAAACAGTTTATTTATTTACAGCAGTGCAAGCTTCTTCATCCTAAAGACAGTTGTACACTTCAGTGAATTTCTCCCATGTGTATGACTAAATTTAGTAATGAGAAGTAAAGAAATCCTCACTGACCAGCTAATGGGTTGGGATGCTTTCTGGACCTGAAAAGTCGGAATTTGATATTTTCTCTCAGTATAGGGGCACTTCAGGAGACTGCTTTAACTACTCCTCTAGAGAATATGATACGATGCAGGAAGGAAACTGTTAAAGCTAAGTTAGGTTTTGGGCAAAGTCCTTAAAGACTTATTGAAAGAAGGCAAAAAACTCTTGTTCAGTCAGGGAAGTGGACCTTGGCTTGCCTGAAAAAAAAGAACAGAATTTAAATTTCTCACTTTCTTCTGTATACAGTTCTCAGAACAATATCTGCATTTTCTATTAGTCACATTTGTTGAAATTGCTGTAATTGAAAATTAAATGTTTGGGTTTTTTTATTTTGGCTTGTCTTGTTCTTCAGTGTGAAAACAGGGAACAAAGCACTCATGTTTTGGTTAAAACTGTTCATTTTACTAGCTTGATTTGACAATGCCAAAAATTTAACCAAATTTATTCAAGGAAATCAGAAAAATTAGTTTTCTACTCAATCCTCTAGCCTAAAAAAAAGAGACAAAAAAAGGAGTTATTTCATGATGGATCCTGGCAGACCTATGTACAGGATTGAATGATGTATTTGTAACAACAGTAGCCTGGGATGGAACAGTCACAGTGAGTTTTTACACTCATATGTTTCTTTAGGTTTTCTCTTTGGGGTTTCTTGCTGCCAGTGTGAATAACAGGAGGAAGCTGCAATTCAACTTGCGATGTCCAGAGATAAGGGAAGGATTTTTTTTTTTTGAATGAGAGTGGCTGTAAAGTCTGTATTGAGTAGAGATCGAGGACTGTAGCCATGGGAACCAGGCTGATGCTGGTGTCTTTGTCTAAAGGAATCAAACCTCTCAAAACTCCCAGAAGCATCTTTATAAGAGCAACAGTAGCAGAACTGACAGCAGGAAGAAAAGCTATTGTTGCCCTGCCAGTAGAAAGTGGGAATGTCAGGGTTAGGGAAGACTCTGACCATGATTTAACAAAAAAAAATTATAGTATATACAAGAAAATTCCACCAAAACCCTCCCAAAACTCTAAAAGCTGCAAAAGGCTCTGTGTACCAGCTGTTGGGAGCATGAGTTTAAATGTAGGAGGGAATGACTCAGTCCTCAATTAAGTGAGTTTTGTGGGTATGAGTGTCACTTGCACGTGTATAGATGGAACAGGGGCCCCAGCTTAGAAAACAGAGTCAGCAGCTTTTAACCCTTGCATTGAAAAACTAACTGCACAGCATTTTTTCCCCCCAATGTGATAGGAACAGAGAAGAACTTTGGAATCATACGCAGCTCCTCTTCAGAAATACCAACTACCCAAAGCCTGAATACAGTAGCATCACAGAAATGTCTGCTCTGACAAAAACTGAGAAATTGCAAGCAGCACACTGTCCACCAACACAGCAAGAGACAAAATGGTTTCATATCTGTTTTGGAAGAAGAGAATCTCTAGGCAGATGGCATTTGGCCAGGGAGCCTGCTCCCAGGAGGCTGATCTCAGAGCACTGTCCCCAGTGTTTTCCCCTGCACCGGGCAGAAGACACACACCAGCAACTCTCCTCACACATGTGAGAAGTCAAGACCTTTCCTCAACACTCATCCTCCCAATGCCCAGAGCTGCTCTTGGGCTGGCAGCAAGTACAGATCAAGATATTTTAAAAAGGGAACATAAATCCAAAGTTCCCTGCTAAAAGCTGCAGTGGTCTGATCAGCACAGAGGCTGAACCTCTGATCTCACAGATGAAAGGGACTATCTCTGATGTGCTGACTCCCATCCAGCACACTCAGGGTATGCAGAGCTCAGCTTTTTGTGCTCTCCTTCAACAGTGCACCACGAGAGAAAATCCCCCGGTTTGCTCCCAGCCCATACCTTATGTAATATTTAAATGTAGCAACAGGATACCTGGAAGAAAAAGATCCAAATCTATACATGTGCTCTTCCATAAAATGGACTAAAACCTCAGGAGATGCTAGCAGTAGCCTAACAGGCACTCACCCAGCCAGACATCTAATAGTTTATGATGCTAATCAATAGAAAAGATTCTGGGAAGTGACCTTGAGAACTATTGTCCCAGTGTGGTGTATATTTTGAAGCAGTGGGAGATCCTGATGCTTTAATGCAGTAATTTTGGAAAAAGGATATGTGGAAGGGTAGTGAAGATCTGAAAGGGTGCTATTTGTGGAAGGAAGGTATCCAAAAAAGGGTAATAATAGTTAATAATAAGGGATAATCTTTTTTGAAAAAATGGTTAAAATCCAAAAGACTGAGTCAAGCTGTTTCAGCTGCGTTCACAGCTTCTCTGTGGGTTTGTTGAACACTCATTTTATGATCAACTCATGAAACTTCCCTTCTCTGAGGAAGGGGTAGGTATTTATCATGACAGCAAAATTTTGAAGGTTTATTCGCTACTATGGGAAATACAGACTTACACATGTTAGAAAGAGTAGAAAAGTTGCTTTTAACTATAAAGAAAAGTTTCTTTTCTTTGTAAGCTTAAAATTTATTATGTGTTGCACAAATGCTACACAGTATTCCAAGTACTCCTCCTATGCTGCCTTGTATTTTAAGAATATATTTACTTTTTAGTTCCAAACATATATTATGTCTTTTTTTCTATTCTGTATGCAGTTGGACCTTTTGGTTTGGCACTGGACACAATGCCATTAGATTTTGAACGGTTTGAACCACTGTTAATGCCATAATGACTTGGAGTAGTTTCTGTGAAAGAACACCTCTTTTGATCAATAAATGCTCTATGGCATATGTTTCTACATTTCAAGATCCATGTATTCGTATCTTTATTTCTGAGGAAGTCAGTATTCATTAAAAGGAATACACTTTTCAAGTGTATCACTATGGTAAGGCATTTTTCATGTAGAGGTAGAGAAGAAATTGCAAGAATTTTCATTCCCAGGTGTTAATATAAAGAGATTTAACCTTTTTTTTTACATACTCTTAGTTTTATTTGTGAACTTTCATAAAAGTCAGAAGACTAATGTCTCAGTCTGTAGAATAAAGTTAATGGCTCAGCTAAAAACATTTTAAAACGTGGAAAATCTGCTGAAATACAGCACCTTGCAAGATATGTTTCTTTAAATGCTTTCTTCTGTGTCCTGAAAACAAAACAAATGTAATAAACCACCAAGCTACCTTAAACACGGCTTGAGTAGAACAGTTGTTTGTGTGCTTAATTGCAAGTATATGAGGTGTGCAATTCCAGTATCTACAGTGAGGTCACTCACAAGTCTGAACACAAACAAGTGTTTAAGTACTTTGTTGGATCAAGTCTTTAGGAAAATTACTGTTGCAACAGAAAAATTAAAGTCTCACTGTTGGGATTTGACTCCAGGAAATTTAGCATAGGTGATACCACTCACAGAAACCCTTTGTGGTACCTCATATCAGGATAGACAAACAGCAATGCATTTTCTTCTTGCTTTGAAATGCAACAAATGTCCTTCTTGCCCTCCTTTTGACTTGTAAATATCAGAATTCAAAAGCATGCTCTGAACAATTTTGGGGTTGTTTTGGGGTTTTTGTTCTTTATAGTTGATTCTAATATAAACTAATTTTTATGTGTTTAGAGGATTGAGGTGAAAACAGGAATACAACAAGAAAGGAAGGAAAACTTGTTTGGAGAAGGAAGACTACCATGAAAAAGAGGGATGAAGAGAAATATTAAGTATTATCTAGAGAGAGATGAGGACAATAAAGGGAATGAGGTATTGTCAGATGAGATATTGTCAGATAGAATCTGCAAAGAATCTTGAAAATGAGGATGAGGAAGTCTGAATTCTGTAAGCAAGACCTATAGGGGCTGTGGTGAGTGAGCCTTAGGTTGGGTAAAGTTTATTTGAAATGGCATCCACTGTAAAGGTTAAAAAAGAAGGGTAATAGGAAGAGGTTAATGATAATTATGAGAGGATCAGTGTTAATTTTTTTAATCACATACCCACTAAAAATGGCTGCTGTGTTGAATATTCCAGATTAAGCAAAAAGAATTAGTGAAAGTCTTAATGTGAAGAGAATGAAGTGAGAGAGATCAAACCTAATACTGGTGATTGAGCAATGGGGGAGGGAAGGCATTTTAAGAAGAAGCAAGAGAAGTTCCATTTCAGAGCTGCTTGACCCTGAGAAACAACAGGACTTCCAAGAGAGAGTACCAGAGAAACAGATATAGACACAACATGCTCAGAGAGAAAAAAAAAAGGTTTTGGATTTGAGGGTCAGAGGTAGTGAGGGGAGAAAGAGAAAGAGAGAAAGAGAGAAAGAGAGAAAGAGAGAAAGAGAGAAAGAGAGAAAGAGAGAAAGAGAAAGAGAAAGAGAAAAAGAAAGAGAAAGAGAAATAGAAATAGAAAGAGAAAGAGAGAATGAGAGAAAGAGAAAGAGAAAGAGAAAGAGAAAGAGAAAAGAGAAAGAGAAAGAGAAAGAGAAAGAGAAAGAGAAAGAGAAGAAGAGAAAGAGAAAGAGAAAGAGAAAGAGAAAGAGAAAGAGAAAGAGAATAAGCCATGCTACAGGCAAGGCATGGTGAGCAATACAGGGGTGGGAATCTGGAGATGCCCAGGGAGCCACTGGAGCCCACAGAGAGGCTTCATCTTGGAAAATTCAGCCATTGAGTGATCACAGCTGAAAGCATAGGAAGTATATTTTTTTATGGAGGGATGGGAATGCTGTCAAAATCTCAGTCTTCTCTTCTCCCAAAATGAGATGTGCATTGAAGAAAAAGTAAAAGAAGCAGAATTTGGGAAAAGGGGGAGACAAGAGAAATAAAAGACACCAAATTATGTCAGGATAAGATGTTAATGCAGAAGAAAAAGAGAGAAATGAAAATGAGAGAACTGAAATTTGAGGCCACTGCTATAAAATCTGAAAGGACCAGAAACACTTTCTGGGATGGACTATATTTAAACTTTCCTCCAAATAATTATACCCTTGCAGAGCCATGATGTGTTAAACTAAAATGATGGCTTTCTCTTCCATGTCCGGCACAGTACTCGGCGGGTATTAAATGGGGATGTGTTGCAGTTCAGCTGCAGGTACAAGGCAAAATGATGCATTTCTTTGCTCGAGGCCCTCATTATGCTCTGTAAACAATCAGAATGGAGATTTATTCTCCACTCACTGATTTCCTGCTCTGGGGTAAAAGCACGGGGGGGCACGTTAAAAGAAAGCACTAAGACACTGATTATCTGCTTTCTCCAAGCCAAATTGGTTTAGGTTTCTTCAGGCCTCCTAGCAACAGTTTTATTATTATGGAGTCATTTCCCCCCAAATACTTCTAAAACAAGTATCAGATTCATGTTTCAGATAAAAAGAAAGTATATTCATTAACTCCCAGGGCCTGTCTATTGAAATAAAAGCCTCAAATGAGACATGCAACTATGGTTTCATTATAATATGTTGACTTTAATTTTTTGGTTTTGTTGGGGTTTTTTTTACATTATTTAACAGTGAATGGTTGATGATCAATACATAATACATCTATTCCATAGACGAGAAAAAAATAATTCCTGTTAGCGAATATTTTTCTGCAGTATTAGCATATTTCACATTTCTTTTAATCTAGCTGTAGATATGAATCATCGCACACACATGCATCACTGTTGTTTACTTATAAACCAGCTATACTGCATATTATGTTGGAAGTAAACACATATATGAAGAATTTATTAAGTTCTACTTAATTGTACTTTCGATTGTTTACAATCTTATGGCATTCATATTTCTTTTGATATCCCAGGAGAACTGTGGTATGTTAAGAGAATTGAGCTAATCTCATAAATATGTATTCTTTGTTTCATGTTAAATTTTTCAGACGTTGTTTTGTTACTCAGATGCATAACTCCTTAATAACCATTATTTTAATCCCCAAGTAAAAGATTATTATGTAGTCTCCTTTTCAAAAGTAGCTTGAGCACCAAGAAGTTGGTGAGACTTGGGCTCATATGGAAGTTTCTGAAAAAAAAAATAAATAAATTCTTCAAGCTTTGAAAGACAGTAAATTCTGCATGGAGAAAAGATACACAATGGAGCACATTTCTCATTCTCTGATTTTTCTGCTATGTTAAAATTGTGATTTTTCAGAAGGAAAAATGTATCGTTTTGGTCATTTGTCTTGCCTTAACCACAGCTGTAACCTTCCCAATATCTCTATGGAGGAATGGTAGCTGAAAACTCTTTTCCCCCTTTCATTGTTTTCCTTTATTGAGGGGGTGTCACAGCAGTGAGGTCTCTGGTGGGGCCAACAGCTGGTTTTGTAGTGTCACTTTGCTCAACCACACCATGAATTGCAAAGGACTGGGCCAAGCAGATTCTTGAGGACACAGGTTTAGCCAGGGCAGGCGTGCGCTGCTTCCAGGGGAATGTGGGGAGTATCTACAGTTTTTCTAGTGAACTTGACTAAAGAGGTAGAAACTGTTACATCCATATTGCAACATGTAGGCGCTTCCTTGGTAAAATGCAAATTGACAAGAGTTTCAACTGTAAAAGTCTTTTTAGCATTAGAAATCTTGCTGGGTAATTTACAGAACGTGACTCCCTTGAGGGCTGAGTCAGTTTATATCTAATTCACTGTGTTCCTAGAGATGTTTGTTCTGCTCCTTCCTTCAAGAAAAGCTCAGGGGATATGCCAAGGAAGACCTGGACTTGTGAAGGAAAATGTACTCTGTTAGACCATTCTGGTCAAGTGAGATTTTAGCACCTTCTTATGATTGAACTTCATTCAGGTGCAGAGAGTTTCCCATTACTCCTTCTACCAGTGGCACATGTAAAGACAAAGACTTTAATATTAGAAATATAGAATATTTAAAGTTAGCAAGCATTCTTATACAGCCAAAGTTGCAAAATACATTGAAGTTTTAAAAAATGAAATCTTTCAAAATGTCAAGATCTCACCTGGCAAGAAATTTGATAGGGAATATGCAAAGGGAATACATGCTTCATTAAAAGTCACCTGAGGTCTAAGACGATAGTTGTTTATAACGCAAGATTTCTTACGAATAGTAGCAATTTGTAGCATAACATAGGACAGTGATTCAGACATGAGCAGTTCTAACTTCAGACTTTATTTTGAACATTGGTTATTTTTAGCAAGGGTACACATTGAGTTTAACATGCTCCATGTGTACAATACAGTAACAACAACAGAAAGAAAGATAAAAAATTTTAAAAAGACGAAGTCTTAGCTTATTATCCATTTATTAAAATGTGTCTCACGCTTCTTATTAAGGGGACTAAGCACAATATACTCAACAGTTGTACAATCTTTCCTGACTGGTATATTTTAAATTACTTTCAGCAAAAGGAAGTCAAATCAATCTCAAATTTAACAAAACGGCAAAGGACAACTTGTATTACTCCCCCCATCCTTCACTCTGTGGGTACAAAACTAAGCTGTCCCTGGCTGGTTTAATGACCCTGCAGAGCAATGCACAGAGTATGAAGAGAAACAGCTTGGCACCTGCAAACCTCACACAGAAAAGACCGAAAAGTTTTCAAAGTGCAAGGGATTTTAGAGAGTTGAGATCCCCTTTTTTTTTTTTTTTTTTGAAAGAGCAGTTGCTTTATATGGAGATTTTTATTACCTAAGGACCTAAGCTTGCTTCTGCATTATTGAAAATACATATTAGAGTACAGCAAACAAGCAATGATTTATTATGGATTCAAGAGGATTAGTAACATGGTTTTGTCACTTTCTTTTATGAATAAAACACATCAATAACAGCTTTGCAAAACCAAGTAATGTAGAGCACAATATACTGAGGAAGACAATAAACGAAACTTGGAAACTTTAGTAGACAAGAATATTCATTTATATTTCTCCTTGAAATCAGCTGTATGCATCCTTCTTAACTATTTTACATACCTCTGAAGAAACTTCATTTAATATAAAGCTGAACCTATTTGAAGCTGAATGTACACCTTGACTATATGCTTAAATTTAAATCTGCAGCATTAACAACAAATAAATATTTCCCTAAAGGTTAATAGCGTTCTCTCCATGTTTTGGGGTTTTTTTAATAGATTATGAATATTACATGCAGATAGTCAAAAATCAGGAAAATGCTTGAGTGGTAGTCAAAGTCTATTACTGAAAATATGAACTAAACACAAATTAAGTTGGAGGCACACCTGAAAAATGTTTTGTTTCTGAACTCAGGTTGTGCTCTTTATCTTTATTAAACATTGTAAAATTAGGAATTATGATTGCAAGTGAAATTCCACATATAGTTTGTGACAATATACCATTAAATATTGCACAGTGGTTTTCCTGCAGCTGTGAATTGTATTAGGGCTGTTTCAATGGCGTATAAAACACAAGAATCCAATCTTTCTTCACATGCACCAATAGTTCCCATCATTTGATTCACATAAAATCTCCTTGTTGCTAGTGAAAAATGGCTGATGAGTAAAGTAAGATATATCCCAGTATACGGTACCTTTAATAAAATATCTGCCATTTGAACAATTGTGAATGACTTCAAGAGTAATTCCAGAAATTCTGGAAAAGAAAGAATAAGTAAAAATAAAAATAAATAAATAATTAATTTTATTTTAAGAATAAATAAAATTTTTATGGACAAGTTTATGTTACAAATTATACTTTCAGATCCTGTAACATAACTATAATGCTACCCTGTATCTTTGCAGCGTTGTTTTCCTCACCCCCCTCCCCCCCCCCCCCCCCCCCCCTTTTACAAGTATTTTGCACACTGCAATTTTACAAACATCTACAACAGATCTGTTTGGTGTGAAATAAATACCTGCATTGCTTCACTCAGCAATCAAGTAAGCAGTATTTAACTCCTTTATTTAATCTATTAAATAATAAGGTACTACATGCCTATGTGCGTAGTACCTTCATGCCAAGATTTCCTGACAATTTTTATAATATCATTTTGCATAGGGCCTGTGAAATAAGAAATAAAAAATATTTATTCAGTTCCTGGAACAGAAGCACAGGCAGGATGTTTTCAAAAGTGGCATCTCTGATCCCAGCTGTGGAAAGGCAAACATTCGGAGGCTATTGAGCACCTGTGACTGCCCTGGAAGTGGAGCTGAGCACAGTCCCTACCCTGCCATACCCAGTCTTGGCTCCATCCCTTTGAAAAAGTTTAATGCATGGCTTTTCTGCTGCAACTAAGTCTTATAAGCAACCAAGTACAGAAAAGAGGCAGTTGATGCTCCACCTCCTTAATACAATATTAAAATCCTGTTGTTGTTGGTTGGTTTTTTAATTTTTTTTAATGTGGCTATACAGTGTGTTTCTTCAATGATTTATGCTATTTAAACATGCTGATTTGCATGCTTTTCCTGTTATTGTGTTCAGTATGTTGAAAAAGTGTGCTGACTGATGTGAAGTTTTATCTAACTCTTCTATTTTAAAGTGCTGTTTGGGGGTGATAACGAGACCACCAATTGGGAGCTGATACTCTGCTTCAGCTATTGACCCATTCTGGAAGCCCTGCATGTCTCTCTCTTCTGTTTTTCTGATGTAAAATATTTCCTTTTGGAAGATACTTCAATGACTTCAAAGATTAGTTCCCTGCTAGGTTATACCTACTCCTGCTTTCGAAGAAAATAACTGGCAGTGTTGAATAAAGAACTCAAAAAAGTTCATACCATCTTATAGCTTCTTGGTCTCATTCCCATTTCCAGTCTGTAGATAATTATCAAAGAAAAGCAAAAAGTCTGAATGAAAATACAGTCATGGGCTTCACTGGAGTCTCTGGAAGAGCCCCACAGGTTCATTCAAATGGACTTGTGGAATAAGTCACTTCTTGCTGAAAAACTGCATTGTTCTTATGGGGGTTAATCATAATATTTGTTTTATGGTGTGAATTCATCACCATCCAAACTGCTTCTACACTACTCATACTCATCATCCCGCCTGATCCTGCTGTATATTTTAAATACCTTTACAGAATCCTTTTTACTTGCAAACCAGTGTCTAACAAGCAATGGGACTTCATCACATACCTGTTTTACAAAAATCACCTTTATTTAATAGGGTCATTAAATGAAGTCATTATTGGCTGTGTACAAGAATTCAGATTAAAGTTTATAAATACTTTCTTCTTTTTTCTGATCTGTTACACTATGATTCCTTTAATCTTCAACTTTTCTCCTGCTTTTAAAAAAATTATATTAGTTTTGATCCATTTGTATGTCTATATTCTCTCTTTTAATAAACCCACTCCTTTTTATCTTTATCAGCTTATTTCTGCTTGCTTTTTCTCCTTGTCATGGTTATTCATTTCTTTCCTCTGTATTTGAACTCATCCCCTTTCCTTCCTTTCAAGCTAACCAATGTAGACTGTATTTACAGACTGGATTTTTTTAAAGAATAACATATCAAAGTCAGACTGCAAATATTACTTATGCCTGATGTCAGTTATTCACTGCTTGTCACTTCCAATGCACACATCACCAAAGAGCCTCCACTGACACTCTGGTCCAAAGTATAAAACCTCTACCATTACATTTCAAAAAATAACAAATCTTTTCATGTCTGAGCTGTCAAAAGAAGCTCTTGGAACAGCCAGCATAGAAAGGGACACAGTCACTACCCACACACACAATATAAGTATGATCAAATACCTACTAGCAGTAAGAGCTGATAACTTTGTGGGGTGGCAAGCCCTTTCTAAGCAGCTCCAATGCAGCAACACAGATTGATTTTTTTTCCCCCTTTTTTTCTGATCTGCCCTTGCTGGGGTATTTGATGCATTCTTCAGAGCAGGGCCTGGGAGTAGCAGTGCCTGGGATGCAGCTGCAGCTCCACTGGAGGAATGCTGCGGGTGAGTGCCAGGGTGCCATTGCACATTTGGGGTTAGACAACATATAAGGCCACAGCAAGCCTGCTGTGCTGCTTGCTGAAGCCAAGAGAGAAAGAACAGGCAAGGCTTGGAAAGCGGGGTAGTTTCATGTTCTGCAGAACTGCTTTAAATAATCGCCTCTCTGACACCACAACACAGAGGGACATTGATGCAGCTCAGCCTGTGCCCTGGTAGGATCCCACACCAGCTGGGGTCCAGAGGTAAGGAGAGAGCATTGCTGCCAGCTCTCATGCAACTTACAGCCATAAGTCTTCTGGACCCCTCTTGATGAAAACTGGGAAAAAAATGGGAAAGAGTTGGTTCAGGAAAGCAATTCCTGCAGCTGAAGTTCTTGAGAGAGAGGCATCTCCTCTTTGAGCAGAGAGCTTTACAGAAGAGGAGAAAAAACATGCACATGACTGTAAAGGCATACAAGTTTTCATGTTCTAACCTTATATTTCAGACTTTGGCTAAGATTTCACTTTAGTGTGTTACTGTAATTGCAAAGTACTTCAATACAAGCAGACTGCCCCCATACTTAGCAAATTGTACAGATACAATAGACACCAAGAAATAAACATTATGATTAATGTATCTTTATTTTGATATATCATAGTTGTTTAAACAAGTAATTAATTTTTACATATAACTGAGTTCATGCTCATCTTTTAATATTCCTTCTTTTTTTCCTTAACTGTTCTCAACATCCTTGTAAAGCTAACTTTCTTTTCTGAGGAAAACAACTACATCTTTAAAAAAAGGCTAAATCAAGCTTTCTTTCAAACACCACTTTCTGGATTAATGATTTACCAATCCAAACCATGTTTAGTTCTTGAGAACTTGGTGTTGTTTCGCCATTTTCCTCCTGCTATTCTGAGCTAGTTCTGTACCTCATACAACACTCAAATAATGGAGAGATCCTGAAACCAAACCTTGATGCTTTTGGATTTATTCACACTCAAATATCCACATTGCAACTCATCTGGCATGGGTGATACTCAGTTACACTCAGCAATTTTGACCCCTTTCAAATTTTCTAAGTCCTGGGATTTAAGGGAGAAAGCCAAGCAACAGACTCCTGGCGTCATTCTCTGCTAGTGTTTGCTGTGCGCTATAGGATCTGCTAGATCTTTCTTATCTCCCCTTCTTATCCAGACTTCTCTGATAGTATCACTTCCCATGCTGGCTTGATGAACTGAGAAGAAACGCCTGCCCCAGTGTTTGAGAGCTGTGCAACAGCCAGAGTGCTGCAGGCTGATGTGAGCACAGAAGTAGGGTGGGGGCTTTTTCCACGGATGAATTATGATCCGCAGTTTAGTGTCATCACATTTTCTATCTGTTACTGATTCTCTTGCTAGTGCCATTCCCTAATGTGGTCATGAGTGTGTTCCTACATTCCTCTGGTACAATACTGAGAAATGTGATGCTCTGTGGTTTTAGTTCCTGTAATGAGAACAAGACAGGTCTCCTCACGTACAAAATTTGTAATTATACAAGACTATATCATGCTACTGGCAACTAATTATAATTCTCCGTTGAAATGACATTACTTTATTACACATCATTAACATAAAATGTCAAAACTAGCATGATAGTTGCTTTCACACAAAAAATGAGCCTACTTCTCTAAGTGAAGGTAACAAAATTGCAGCAATTTTAGTATCAGTATTTTAATATATTATAGTTAATGTGGTATGGTCAGAAGTTTTTCCGTATAAAAATCATAAAAAGGGAATTCTCCTTTAAAAAAATGTCAGTGACTATCAATTTTGTCCTCTGCATTTATTATGCATATTAAATAAAATTCAAAAAACATTAAATGTCAAAGATGAGGGGGTTGAACTTATACATAAGTTCATATTTTGCTATATATGCTTAGAGCACAGGGTACACATTACAACTAATTTACTCTCCTCTACCACTGAATAAGTGATATTACTATCATATTGCATACAGTTAAACTGAGACAAGGAATTGAATTCCTTCTGGCCAGACAGTAAGCAAAATGCTGGTGCTGGGATGAGGGCACAGGAATCTCTGGAGCAGGCTGAATATCAGGATACAACATTTATTTCTCATTTACCTCCCAGGTTTGAATGTTTCTAAACTAGATAATAAATATCCTTCTTCATCAAGGATCTGTAGGAGACACTGGTGAAATCAAGCCACAGTTGGCAAGGTACCTACCAGTTCCTTGACAATATTAGGATGTTGGTAACATATAAAACTGATGTGAGGGTAGAATTCCCTTGGCAGCACACTAAATATGCCGCTAGTCACATAACCAATGAGTATAATTTGCAAATGTGTATGGAGAATCAGTCTTGACAGTTTTGTTTACAAAGGCAGGCAGCTATTTGCTGATAAGAGATCTGACATGCTATTCATCTTGCTGCTACTAAGCCAAAGGGATTGCAACTATGATAACAAACTGTTAGATTTGATTGTTGGAATGCTTATGCAATGTTAGTAATAAAGGGTGTTTAAAAGCATATCTCATTTGTTCTTGGGCAATCATATGGTATTTCTTATAATAATTTTCCTGGGACTCTTAAAAGGACAAGCTAATTAAAGAAAAGATATCTGTCTGGCTCAGCTTTAATGGGTCTGTGTTCTCTAAGTAGGTGTATGTAGGAAACAGGAGCAGACGTCTCTTTATTTCTCTGCTTGCACGGGTTGAGGCAGGATGTCAAGTGACACAGTCATGGCCTCACATCTTTCAGTTCCTTCATTTTGGCTGGCGTTGTGTCCACACACCTTCCAAAAATGGAAAATAAACAGCCCTAAAGATAGGACAAGGGTAATGTCTCTAAACTGAAAGAGGATAGGTTTAGATTAGATAAGGAAGAGATTCTTCACTATGAGGGTGGTGAAACACTGGAACAGGCTCCTATACCTGAAAATTTTCAAGGCCAGGTTGGACTGGGCTCTGAGTAACCTTGTCTACTGGAAGGTGTCCCTGCTTATGGTAGCGGGGCTGGAACTGGATGGCCTTAAGTATCACTTCCAACATAAACCATTACATGATTCCAAGCAGTGCTGAGACCTTCAAGAAGCTGAGAAAGGAGGTTTCTGGCTTGTTTCTCTTTCTTACTGAGCACCAGGAAGAATGGGTCAGCGTGACTAACACCTCTCCTTTGTCATCAGACCCCTGCTTCAAACAATACCGAAAAACCACTTTTCCCAGCACTCCTCAATACCTGCACCATTTATAGCCTGAGTAACACGTTGCTCACACATTTTCTTACAAAGCTTATGATCAAAGTAAAAACCCCCAAAACTTATCCAATACTCTCCAGAGCAAATACAGGACCAGAGAATTCAGCCATGTTTTTGTGAAATGTTGTTCACTGTGCTTTGTTGAATGTGTACATGCAACTCAGTAATGCGCAGACATGGGCTGATTCAGCTGTGATGCCTAAAGTAGTGTTTTGTCTGGCCATCTCACTCCCACCTCAGCAGGCACTGCTGGGCTGGATCATCTGAGCAAGCACACCAGGTAGACCATCCGAGTTTGTGCACATGCCTCACTAATGGATTTAACCAAGGCTGAATACACTAAAATACTTGGTGAGGGAATAGCTGCTGCAGGTTACAGCTTGGTCAGCTGAGCTTGTATCTGACCCCAGCTCACACCTCCTGGTCAGCAGACTCGAGAGAATATTTACAAGGATAAATATTATACACCGTTACAGGGGTATCAGCAGCTAGGAAGGCTGCACCACTCAGTACTTGAGTTGCTGTGGCTTATTCAGCCTGAGTGCTGCAGTAATTCAGGCAGCAGTCGGCATTTTTTAATGTATTTGAGCACATACACATAAGTCCACACACGGAAGACATATCAGAACTCCAAACTTTCCACAGCAGGGATTTTAGAGCTAACAAGTGGAAAATGAGTGGCTTTGTTCTGTCATTCTTACAGCTACAGGTGACTTTGTGAATAGCGTATACTGTGCCAAACTACAACTGAAATTCTCTTTGAATGCAAGCAGGCCTTAGGTTTAGCAGCAGCTGTGAGATGGAGACTTACTATTAATGGCAGATTCAAGTAGCGTGAACAGTAACGAGGCTCTGTTTAAGGTGGACACAGCTTGTCTGCATTAGAACAGGACCTTGAGAACCTGCCTTAATTAACATGATTTTAAGTGGTGTCAGCTGTTTCTGAGTAAATCTATTGATTAGAGCAACAAATGCTTTATTCTTGGTCTTACAAGAATATGGATTTAGGAAGAGAGCTATGAGAAATAGGTGGGGTTTTAGTTTTTTTTATCTCAAAACCTTTTGAAAGATGTGAGATATTTTAATGGACTGAGAGGATTAATACATTTTTTAATAATCTGTTATTTGGAAAGTACAAAGACGAAATCCGTCTGGAATGTGATAATTTTATGTCCATGTCTAGGGGTTCTTGACTTAGTTCCAGACAACACAATTTCTTATTCACAGTTTTTTACTTCTATTTAGCTGCCTCATTAAGTGAATTTATTCAGATACATGCATGTTTATAAAATTATTTTCTTGACTTAGATATGATTTATAAATCAGGGGTTATAGTGTTTTAAAATACAAAGGTTTGTGTACGAGGATAATGATTTAACGTACCCTTAAACGTCATTTAGGGCCAGGGTGCTGGTTTCATTAAAGGGATCTGGCAGGTGATAAAATCCATGGGTGCTCATGATGAGCTTAAGGCTGTAGCTTGCCTTGCAGTGGGAGGACCTTTCACCACTGCTTCAATGAATTGGTCATCTGTTTGAGGTTTCTCTCACTAATCTTGACAGTGAGAAAAAAGATCATATTTTAGTAGCTATATTAAAATGTGAGGCATTAATTGTATTATTCTATACTTCTTCCCAGAGGCAGCAGCTGCACAGTGTGGCATAATTTAAATAAGCTATTCATCATCTGATGCCTGGGTGTAAACAACTTACCAGGTAGTAGTGTAAGAAACAACTCCATAGCTCTTGTTTTGTCAGAAAGGGCACAACAGAACTGCTATACACACATCTAGGCTTTAGCAAACATCTGTGTATTGATCTGAAGTTAAAACATTGATAAGCCTCTGTTTTGACTGGGAATTGGGAAATTTGCTGACCAGAATAGGTCATCTAATTTCACATTACAGTTGCATTTACTCACTCCTCCCCTTACTATATACATCCAGACTAAAGAATGAAGGGCACAATGCACATCCTGTAAAAGTTAGCCACAAGAGGTGGGATGCCTGTGGATTGAACATGTGACAAATGACTATGCCGTTGTGTGGCAGAGGCTCCATTCAGCACACGCTGCAGGGCTGATGGTTGGCTTCTGGCCCTAGTGGATAATGCAGCAAGCAGATCTCAACAGCACCTAGGATGTTTCTTACACCTCTAGCACACCGGCTTTATTTAAGGCTGACTGATGTCTTAGGCAGGCTTCTTCATGGTTTCTACACTGTTTTGCATTTTCAGACTTTTTACCCCCAAGTACATAATTTTTTAATTTTAAGATAAAACAAAAAATTATTGCCCCTACAATACAGCTACAGGAGTAAAGGTTCAAATTCACATACTTTTCATTCCCTTTTTCTGATGCAGCTATGCTAACATGTGCAGGAAGCAGAAGGTCCGTGTGGGTAATGTGGAAGAGCTCACATGCCACAGGTTCCCCTCCTTCCTCACATACTTCATGGACCATGCAGAAAATTTCTAGCTAATAGCTAGGGGAACTGATAAATCATCTGTTTCATTGGAGCACAAAAATGCAACATGGTCTAGTACTAAACCTGAGGAGCTGGCTTAGCATCTAAAGCCCTGTGCTATTCTGCCCCTCTTAGTCTGGGAAGCAGAACTCTGAATAGTGAGAGCTCCCAAGTGGGATCTTTTAACTGCTGGGGCTTAATGAACATTATGTGAAAAGACCTTTTTTAAGTAGGCTGCTTAGAGTTTACTCCCGGTTTTAACAACTCTAGGGTAGTCTAGTTTTGTTGCTGCGTTCTTAAAAGTCCACTTGTAGATATACAGTGACTGCTCATTCCACCTGTATGCAAACGACTAAAGTATCCTTCAGAGGTCTCACACAAGGGCATTTCTGTCAGTCTCTTCGAAGTTAGATGTGAATCAGGGGAAATTCTCCCCCTTCTACTGTTTTGACTGGCATGACAACATTGCACGTGTCGACTTCACGTACCTGAACTGAATGACTAAATCGGTAAGCTTGGAGGAGATATTTGGGATGAGCACTAAAGTACTGTAAAAAAGATTTAAAAAAACCAAAAAAACAAAACAGAAAACAAACAAAAAAAACCCAAAACAAAAACAAACCAAAAAACTTTGAGAAAGGTACCTTAATTGGACATGTAGATCAATAAGCAAATGAGCAGCTACGTTTGAAAGATCTGTGACCTACCACAGACAATGGGGTAAAGGTGTATCTGAAATTCGTTTTTCAATGCTTCTTGGTTGCTGCCAAGCACAGAATACTAAGATACCAATCTTCGCGATGCCATCTACCCTGAGCAATAAAAAAACCCACCCTTAATTTAACAGGAGTCACCAGTCAGCTCCTGAGGCATAAACAGGCAGCTGAAGCACCGCGCGTAGGCTGACTTTAGCGCTGGATGCCGAGCAGCGTTTGGCACAGGTGGAGGAGTTTTCATCACAGACCCAAATTAACTCCGGTGAAGTTGCTCCGCGCCTGCCAGCGCCGAAGGAACAATCTCCGTGCGGGAGAAGCGCCCAGCGTGCCGCCCGCCCCTCCCGGCGCCGCTCGGCCGAACAAAGGCGGCAGCGGCGGGTCCCCTTTGTGCGGCGCTGCCCGGGGAAGGGGCGAGCCCAGCGCCCGCCCGAAGCTCCCCGCGCCGCCGGCCCGGCCCTGCCCGGCTCGGCTCGGCAGCGCGGCGGGAGGAAGCCCCAACTGCGCGGCGGGCGGGCGGCTGCCAGCGGCCCGGGCCCGCCCCCGGCCCGGTCTCCTCCTCTCCGCCGCCGATCCTCCGCCCCCTCCGCCTTCTGCTCGCGGCGGCGGCGGCGGCGTTCTCGGCCCCGGCTCCTCGCGCTTCCCCGCGGCTCCGTCTCGCTCCTCTCCGGGGCTCCCCGGGGCGCCGCGCTGGCCAGGACGGTAAGGGCGAGGTGCGGCGCCGGCTCGGGGCTGGACGCGGCTCCGTCCCGCGGCTCCCCCGCTGGCTGGGGACGGCCCCGGGAGCGGGGGCGGGCGGGACCCCCCGCTACCGGCCCTGGCGGGTGTCCGGCGAAGGGGCTGCGGCGCCGCGCTGCCCCGGGGACGGGCGGGGGGCTCGCCCCAGCCGGGGGCTGCAGCAGGAGCCGCCCAGCCCTGCCCTGCCTAGCCCAGCCACGCTGCCGGGGGTCTGCGGGCGGGCGGCTCCGGGCGGGGACTGAGCGCAGCCCCGTGGGGTGGGTGCCGCGGGTGGTGCCCTGGCCGAGCCGGCTTACCCCCCCGCCTCTGGGGCGGCGGCTCCGGCCCCCAGCCCGCGAGCGGGTTCGCGGCGGAGCGGGTAGGGCGGTCTGGCTCCTCTGAAACGTCTCGCTAAATGGCAGGGGAAAACATATGGCCCAGGAGAAAGGCGCTGGAAGCGATAGCTGTTGGACTCCTCCGAGTTATTTCCCCGAGTCGGTGCGAAGTGAGAACTTCCTCCCGGGATGCCCTTTCGGTGGGATGCGGGGCTGAGCACATGGCTGCCTCCCCTGGGTCTGCCCCGCGTCTGTCACAGCACCGCCTGCCAAGGGGCCTGCCGGTGCCTGCTCTCCTTTCCGAGTGCTAATCTGACCTCAAGAAAACTTTAGCTGGGCGAGGGAAGGAGGCTGCTCCAAAAGGTAATTTACTTAAACGCGCTGGGTTTTTTTCCTGCTCGTCCTCCTTCCCTCGCTCAGGCCAGGCGTCTGTGAAAAGGAGGGAAAGCAATGGGATTATTTGTGTCTAAGGGTCCAATATATATGGCAGCTGATAGTTCAGAGAAGGAGGTTAAAACTTGCAAAGACCTGGTACAGGCAAATTAACACCTCCAGTGAATCGTAGAGTTTACTTTTTAAGCTTGAATTTCATGGTCCTTTGCATGTTGATTCTTCCATTTTAAAGTCTCTAGGTACTCCGATATTTAAGGATGAAGCATCTTCTTTGTGCTTGCAATGACAATGCTGTTGCATTTTGTAAACATTAGGACAACTTTTATCTTTAATGTAGACCTTTTTATCACTCATCTGTACTGAACTGTACTAAATACTTGTACTGTTTGTAAATCTGGTGCTGATTTGTTGGGTGGCTTTGCAAAGGTCACTTCAGTTCATCCAATACAGGCTTTTTTCTGCAAAATGCCTGTATTGATTTAACGTGGTACAGGGTCAGACTTGGCATTCATAAATTATTTCACATTTGTACTTGTGTGCTGTGAGAGCCATGCTTTATAAAGCAGCAATTCCTTAGTTGTGCCTTAAAGCCTACTGGCAGATCTTGGTGTGTGGTGTACAGGAGGTATGCAGCTTTATGGGCATCTAATGTTAAGTGTCCTACTTATTAAAAATGTTGAGAGCTCTAAAAGGGTCAGTGTAATCCATACCACACATGTGCTCAACTGACCTAGAATTAACAGGATAGAACACTTTTAAGCACTTCTGGAGTGAAAGGTAGGATGCTGTTTCCTCGTGCATGGCTAACAGTGACCTGCTTTTTCGAGGTATCCAGTGCCATGCTCCCCAGTTTGGAGGGTGACAGACCACACACCCCACTGCTGGAAGGGCTTGGCTTAAACTGGTGAGTCTGGTCCTGAGGGCAGAAGGCACCAGCAGCCTGGAGGTGCTCCATGGGGAGATAAACACGATGGTGTTGTTGGCCAAGGGAGGTGGGTGCAGAGACCACTGTTGATCCTTCGTGGACGGTGGGCAGCCCTTGCCTCAGTGTTGGAGCTGGCAGAACTGTGCACCCTCTCAGGGCCCCCATTTCATGTGGGTTAGTAACTTTGCATGTCAGTTGATATTTCATGCTGCGGTACTGAGTTTCCCCTCTGGGTTTCAGGAGGGAGCAGGCAGGTGCCTGAGCTCAGCCGCCTAGGTGCAGGCATACCAGGAATGTGGTGATAAGTGTGATTTACTGCCTCAATGGGACTGATAGCCTGTGCCAGCAAGTTCACTCTGCTGCACAGAAGGCCTGGACTGCCTTTGTGCCGCTGCATCAATATTAAGCAAATTGGATCACAAGCTAAAGTTAAGAGGGAAACCATGTTTTCCAGGTTCACATAGAGATCATTCACTGTCACTTTGCCAGAGACGCTCTTCCTATGTTGTAGCAGTTGGCCACCTGCACCCTTCTTTGCCCCTCTTAGGCTTGTGGTGACCATGTTGAAGATTCGGTTGTCACAGTTAGTATAGGTGCAGTCTTCCACTGGGTAGGAGATGGTGTTCTGTTAAAGGTTCATGCTTCTGTTTCAAAATCTGGAGATCTAAGGTTGATTTACTGAGGTGAAACTCAGTCAAATTATGGGACACAAGTTTGCAAGCGTGTTTTGATTGCTCGGAGCTACAGAGCTCATTTTGGATAGTGTGCTAGTGTGTCAAGGGAAGGTGTTTCTCAAATGCGCTTTGTAAGTATGTTTCCCAGTGCTGACTAGTTAAGTTAGAAGTCAGTACACTGAATTATCATAGGGTAGATTTTGGCCATTAATTGCAGTGGAATGCAGAGTAAATGAAGGCTTCTGTTTACAGCCTGCCCAGAACTAGAGGGTGTATCTTTAAATTCTGGAACATCTCTGGTCTCTCACTGGCTGACAATATGTCTTGTTTTCTGCTGCTAGATTACGGTTCCCTTCCACAAGGCCTTAAGCACATGTGTTGATCAGCCACAAGTTAATAATTTCAAATTAAACTGAAGGGTAAGTATATGTCAACTACAAAGTGTTTTTCTTTCAAGGAAGCTTTATTTTAGTAGGGCAAGTTCTGAGAATTTAGAAGAACTAGTTTGTGTTGTCCACGGAGCTAAAGGCCTGTATGAGTTGGAGGTTTAAATTAAAAAAAAAAAATAAAAAAAGCTTGGACTGTCTTAAGTGAAAAGTACAATAGCTGCTTGGAAACTGCATTTTAAGGAGGGGGAAAAGCTTGCCAAGTGGGGCTGTGGATCTTGCTGTGAGAATAAGATACTGCAAGTTACCAGAAAACCTAAAAGGAATGAAGTAAAGGAGGGAATTGTTTGTTGGAGAACAAAAACTGCAGGGATAGCATGTCAACTGCCAAAAGCTAGAGGATGAAGAAATTTAAGATGAAGAAGGGGGAAAAAAATAAAAAGAGCAGGGGAAGAGAATTTGGCTATGATGTTGTGAGCACCAGGCTGCATGAAAAATGCTTGATGCCTCTAAAATTAGCAGTTCTTGTTTTAGTTGTTTAGTGTTAGATATCCATGAGGATTTGAAAGATAGGATGCCAAATGGAAATAACTGGAATAAATATCTTACAGCTGCTCCCAGTCAAACTAAGTCTAAGGGTCTCTGCTTTTGGGCTCTGAAAGAGCTGGTGCAGGGCACTGGAGCCAGGTTAAAAAGTAGGATTGGGTGTTATCTGTTAGGCTGAAGGTAGCAATTGTGATAGCAAGATTGCGAAAGATGTGCAGTTCCATTTGTTTTAAAAGGAGAAGAGAATGATATCTTGACACCTTTTACTCTGGTCACAATAGAATTCAAAAGATTTAGAATAAGTTTGGAATGGAAGAAGTAATTAAGTATACAAAGCTAAGTGGAAAACAGGATAAAATGCATCGTGTATTTGCCACAATTAGGTCATGGGAGACGAAAGTCATATTATTATTGGTTAAATACTGAATGTCCTAGACAACAGGAGAAGAAGGCTTCAGTTCCATGTATGTACACCAAAAATAACTAAATTGGAAGTGTGAGGCTTAGCTAAAAGTCTCTTGAAGGAGAAATTACGAGTTTGCCTGCCTGAATAAAGGAAGTATTCATGCCCTGCATCAGTGTTAGTGGGGACCCGGTCTCTTTACTTCTCTGCACTGAGGTAAACTACATGAGAAGGATGGTTGCTGATGAGACAGAGTTGGGAAACTGTAGTCAGCACCGAGGTGGGTTGGATTATTGCACAGGAAGAATTGAATGTCTGTGATGACTGAAACAATAGGAATGACAGGAAGTTAAATAGCTCTAAAAGCAAATCACTCTACTGAGTGATTGTTAGCAACACATCTGCTATCAGCTGGCAAGTCATCCCTTAAAACAGGTTTGTAGGAAAAAGCCTGATTGCCATAGTCAAACGGGGATGACTCTTACTTGATACTGACCATGAAATGGGAGCAAATGTGGTGCTCAGGAAGAGCTCTTCAGTGAAGATAGACAAGTTATTAGGCAAGGCATGAGGGTGACTTTGTGTCAAATACTGTACATAGTTCTGGGAACTTATGTACAGAAAATATTAAATCCTAGTGGAACGTGTAGATGGACATCCAAGCTGCAAAGAGCATGTATTGTGAACAGTCTGGAATTAGATGAGAGACCAAAACTTAAACTACTCTGGCTTTTGTGTCTTAGTAATGGTAGAGATGGGAGATAGCAGCTGCTTAGAAATTCCCTGGGGCAAATTCTTGGAGGAGAGGAAGGGTCATAAACTGAAGATTCATCTGTGATTTTGGGTTAAAAACTTGATGTACAGAAGGGTAATTTGATGAGTGAACACAAGAGTAATGTATGTGGGGAATTCAAAAGGAGTTTCCTTACTGTCAGATTTTGGATGCCTTTCTAGCTCTGTGTATCCTGAGCCTCAGCTAAGCATCAAAGTTTGCATGTGACTGTTCAGGACTCAAGCAGTTCACGTAACTGAAGCTACCATATTTTATGCTTTAGTATTCACAGTTAATCAACAGAAATAGAAGTCACTTCAGTAAAGGAGGTGTGATGAGCAGAAGCACTTATTTTTTGGGAACGTGTGTTGTGTAGTCACATGATGGATGGAATTTATAGCAAGTAAAAACACTTATCTATGACATTAGCAGCTGTTTTGTTCTCTTTTTAGTGCATAATGGAGTGGAATGAAGCTGATCTCATAAAATATTGAAGATAACCACAAATTCATATGTGTGGGGCAGAAAATGCATAAATGGACGTGCAGGCTGGAGGTCAGGTTGGCTGACTTGCACCCATAAATAAATAAAAGGGTTATGCTCTCCTGTCGGGTGAGTGCCCGTCTTTATCCTCTGCCTGATTTCATGTTCTCTGGTCTTAGGCTGTGCTCCCAGGAGTAGGAGACTGTCTGAGAAGGGCCTTGGGCAGAGCCTTGTGCAGCAGATGAAGTGCAGAGCTGTTGAAGACCCACGGTGGGGGCTCCCAGCTGGTGGGATGTGTGCTTGTCTGTGGCTTTGTTTGCAGTACCTGGCCCAGGTGTTGGTGCTGAGCCAATGTGACCTAACCACTGGGAAGAAATTGAGGTATGAGGTGTGCCAGTTGAGACACTTTCTCTAGTGACAGTGTTGAAGACTTGGCTGGTACACAGTGAGGAGACATGTGCCCCAATGAAAATGCAAAGATGGCACATGTGGTTTGAAGGCTATGCCATGTTGACTTTGTTTGATCTTTGCTATAGCATCAGTCTCTGTCTGTTTATAAGCTGTCCTGTGGCTGGCCTGCATATGCCCAGTGAAACTTCTGGAAGTTTTGAGATGACTTCAAAAAGAAAAATGAATATGTCACCTGTGTGAATGTATTTTGAGAAGAACCATTGAAAAAATAAGGTGCTTTGAGTGTTTTGGTACATCAAAGTGAGATCAGTATCTTGATATTGCTTTATGACTATTTGTTTTGAATTTATAAGGCAAGTGTCTTACTTCCTTAGAAATAATCCAGTTGCAAACTCCCTTCCAGTGTAGTTTATTAAAAAATCTGAACTGTTGAATTTTAGGTTTTTGCTCTAAATGCCTGTGCATTTTTCGCTTTGAAGAGGAGGTAGGTAATGAACTCAATGTGTCAGCATGCCCTATAGGAAGTAATTGTGAAAAGATTGTGTTGAGCCATCAGAAGAATAATTAAACAATCCCAGGGAAAATAGAAGTTATTGTCCTGGTAGCTTTTAGCACGCTTTATTAGGCTGTTAGCTTACTTTTTAATTGACTGCTATTGCCCTGTTATACAAGTGTTGGGTGTATAGTTAAAAAAGATGAAAGTAGGGCTGTGCTGGGCCTTATGACATCTTTCACTTGACAGCCTTCAAGTCCCAAATATTAATGGATGAAGTGGAAAAGTTATTTCATGTTTACAAGGGAGAGAGTCAACCTAAATTCAAACAGTCTTCAGCAAATCAAAGAGCAGAGCACTTGTGTCCTGATGCTTTGCTGTGTTCTTTAAAAACAAAAATCACTCAAATAACTTCCTGTTACAATTTGAGGTCTTGGAAAAGTCTGCATTAAGAAATGGGAGGAAATGTTTTAAGACTTTATTGTACAGGGAAGATAATAATAGAGTTAAGTACTGTCTGAGTCGTATTCTTCATCCAGTGCTTGTCCACAGTATTAGACAAGTCTGGTTTAAGTAACTACCTAAATTCATGAGTGGACCCAGACCTTTGGATTTGTAATGACCTTTGTATGTTGTCTCTCTCTATTTGACAAGTTAATCTGCGCATGCTACTACTTGGGAGGTCAGGCAACCACAAGGAAACTGTTACTGATGTATGCGTGTTCATATAGAGATATATGCAGTTTAAATTAGGATGGAGGAGAATCATTTAAGTAATGCTTGGGTGGAACACTTTTGAGACAATGGTGATGATGATAATATGCATTTTATTTGTGCTTTATTTCATATATATAAGACTTAATGTTGCTGTGATATGTTTGTCAATCTGTTATTTGTCTTGCTGTCTAACTCCAGTGGCTTTAGACCATTTTTAAAATCTTACTTAAGAACCTTTTGTCATGTCTCATGCAGCCACATAGTTCAAGACTATATTTTGAAAAATTCATATTTATCACTAACATTTATAAATTGCTCATGTAAGTACAAGTAAGTAACATGATACATTCTTTGTGCCTCTTGTATTTAAGTGCAAGATTCTTATTATCTGTGTTGTTTTGCCTTTCTGAGCTGCAGTATTACTGAATTTTATTACTGTTGGATTGTCCCAGTGTGTTAGTTCAGGTGTTGAATGATAATTGCAGTGAATGTCAGTCCTGAATGAATTTAAATGGTAGGCAGTGTGAATGGGACTTCATGGTTTGCTTTTTTGCTCCATTTGGATAGATGGTATTTTGTCACTGAGGATCACTTGTGTTTATCTCTCTACATAACAAAACTTGATACAATATGTAAGGTATGTAGAGACTTACTGATAAATCAGTTCATTTTATTGATTACAATCTGCTAATCAGAAACTAGAACTGTAATTCTATAATGTGATTTCTGCAATGTGTTTGTACAAATGCTTGGGGAGTATTGCAGATGTGAAAGTCGACTTTTTCAGATTTCCTGCAAGGCCTCCATGCATGCTTTACTGAAGGATTTCATGTGTTCTAGTTAATTTTGTCTTTATTGTTGCTGTGCTGCCTCCATCTTGCACAGTTTTCTGTGCAAGTTTGGGGTTTCCTCCTTTTGTAATATTGGGTCCTACTTCCTGCAAATGAAATGATGCTTATTAGGTTGAGCTTCAGAACTTCTAGCTGAAGTGAATCCCCCAAATCTCTGCATATTTAAAACCACAGATTTCAGATCTTTCCCCCTCGTGCCCCTTTCTTTCTGTTTGATAGACTGTGAGGAAAGAGACACTCTCATGAAACATTGCATATAAGAATGCACAGTGCTCTCTTTAATTTGGAGAGAAATGTTGTTTTCCTGCCATCTTTGCTGTAGTCATTTGAGGTGTTCACTTGTGACTGAAATAAACGAATTTGTTTATTTAGAAAATAAATCTTGATTTGTTTTCTGATGGCCTGTTTGTTATAGCAAATTTGTGCTATCACAAATCTTTTTCGGACTGAGAATTCTTTTTTTTTTTCCCCCTGTTTAATTGAGACATGATCAGTATCATTTCTCTCTTCCTTTCCTCTCAATCTCCCTTAAACCAAAACAAACCCTTCAGTCCTTAAACAAAAGTGTCTTTGTTTTTACATTTGTTTTATGAAATTGCTTGAATCCTTTGGGAAAAGCTTTCCTCTCACAGGAAGAGAGGAAGAAAACCCCCCACCCTTCTAAAGCCAAAAACAGCAAGCCTGCTACCAGACATTACTTTGTTTTGCTATCTGAATAGTAGCAGATTGCATTAAAAAAGCAATTTCTCATCTTAATGAATGAAAAGTGCAATTGCAGAAATGCACACAAATGGACAAATTATTTTCACTCAGCAAATGGAAATTTGGTTGTATTCAGGGCAATAGTTTGCCGCCTGCCTTTCTGGGAGCTTCTTCGCATTGTTGCTGTTGGGAGTGAAATTTTAAATGGGTATTTCGCAGTTCTGAGAGGTGGGACCATCAACTGCTCTTTGACATTTCTGATTTTATTTTATTTTTTGAGACTATTTATTCCTAGAAGTCTCTTAGCTCTACAGCTTCATTCCATTCTGATGCAGTGGCCCCCAATGGTGAAGCCATCCATCCTGGCGTACTAGGCAGTTGTGTGACCTAGAAACCTGGAAACTGGCAGCAAACATGACTTAAATGAGAGATTGGACCAGAAAGACAAAGAATTACATGAAATATCACCCTGCTAGTTTGTCTGCATAGGCTTTATCCAGAATATCTACTGAAGAACAGAAGTGCTGATGAGCTAGAACAAGATTATCATAGCAGACTTTCTCCCAAATGTAATAAAAATGTAAAATTGGGTCAGTGGCCTACTATTCTTGATCACCTGTATTATTATTATGCAGGCTGAAGGGATCAAAAATGAAGAAAAATTTTCTGAGTAAATGCTGAATGTGAATGAAAAAATAAGGAGACCTCCCTTAACACCAGGAAGTAAGGGCTTATCTTCTGAAGAGTGAAAAATCAGATGCTGGGCTAAAAGAATTGATATGAAACTGTCCTAGAGGACCCCTTTGAAAGCATTCTATGGAGAATTAGGTGTATGGTGGCCTCCCTGGGTTCCATTGGCACCTCGCATTTTAAGCAGCTCTTGAGTTTTGCCTGACGTTCCCTCTGTTGGTGCCCTGCATTGCTACTGTCCCTCTTCTGTCCCCAAAGCCCATGCAGTGTCAACTTAATAGCTCATGCTGGGCCTTCATGTGTGTGCAGCCTGTGCAGTCATGGTGATTTGGATACTGTGCACCCATAAAATAGCTGTGTCCTCATGACTGACTTATCCATAGTGTCCTGGTAAAACCTGCATGTCATTTTGTGGGCTTACTTTTTATATCCTAAGCTTGCAGTTACACCTGCTTGTGCTTCCAGTGCCTGGGAAGAGAACTGTGTGCTTTGTAGCGCCTTCTGGAGTAGCATCCATACCTCTCATAAACAGGCATGTGCCGAGATGATTATACAGATGTTCATCTTATGTCTGAAACATTTTTAAGTGCTCTTCATGAAGACTAGACCAGAGAAATTATAGGCTTTGGAGAGATAGAAGCTGAATTAACTTGTGCTTCGCTGGCTAAGCTGCATTAACGTTTTCATTACTTCATTGGCCTAAAATGCAGTAGGAAAAAGCTGTAAGGAGAGGCCCTGTTCCCCAGCTATGCTGAATTTAATAAAATATAGGATTTCTACTTCTAAACTTTCATTATCCAAGAACCTCTATGAACGTATCAAATGATGCTGTTTAGATTGTTGCAATCAACTAATTTGATTTCCCTATTACTTCTGGATGACTGTTACTGAAAAGATTTTTCTTTTTTTGGTAAGGTGCCTTGCCCCAGTATGAAATCAGATCCTCACACTCCACCTCCTATATATATTTTACTAGATTGTGTAGGCTGTGCTACTGAGCCAGAGAGGAATATTTGTCTCCTGTGCTGTTGTTGTGGTCAAGGCTAATCAAATGCTACTAGTGCCAGTAAGGCTTGCTTTACTGATGAATAGCAGGATGGTGCTATGTATTTTGCTCAGAGGGGGTCAACATAGATGCTGAGTAGAGGAGCTGCCCACCTGTCAGATCCGTGCTCACTCTCGCAGTAGCCTTTGTTTGAGTTTGCTGTGTGCCCAGAACACTTTCCCTGAAAACACTGTTCCCTGTAGGTGTTGCAGCTGACCTGGGACAACAAGGTGCAGACTGGAAGGACAAAGGCTGTTATCCAGAAAGCCCTTGCAGTGGATGATGTGGTTAGTATTGCAGCTCTGCAAGCCAGAGGCTGTCACCTGTTGCTGCAGGTTCAAGCCCGGAGGAATTGTTGTACGAGTTGGACATGAAGCCAGGGAGGCAGCTTGTATTATGTAGATGTGACACAGATACTGTCAAATGCACAGTTGCCTGCTGTGAGGTTCCAGTCTTTCTCCTACATCTTTCCCATGTCTCGAACTTCTACTAATTTGAAGCTGAACTTCTAATGAGAAGCAAAAAACCCCTGTTCTTTAATCAGTGTGATTTGCTTTCATGGAATACTTCATTCAACTTAGTGCAAATTGTGAAAGCCATGTTATATTTGAAAATTGTGTCAGCTGTTCTTGACATTGAACCAGACAGAAGAGTGCTGACAATCCCCATGAAGTCTGGCTTCAGTGAAGTGGAATTTAGTACCGTAATATACTGAGATAAAAGAAGCAATAAAATAGTTCTCCACGTAGTCCTTTTTGCATTACTGTTCTGGAGTTGCAGCTGTGGGTTTCCCATTGTTTCCTTAATACCTTTCCCTTCTTAATAGGCAATATATAGAATACCAAACTCCTAAAATTCACTTATTTATTATATAAAGTGTTATTAGAATAACTGGTATGTTGGAGTGGATATAATGGCCTCTTGTTCTACTGTAGAACAGTCACATGAGCACAAGTTCTTTCTTTCTTTCTTTCTTTCTTTCTTTCTTTCTTTGAAGTTGTTTTGCAGAGTTACACAGAAATGCAGATTTTTCTCAAGTCAATGTCAGAACTCACTTTTTTGTTATTGCAAAGATTTCAGTCTCTGACAAGATAAACAGAACTGAGGTGACGTATATCTTGTTCACCAAGTTGAACAGCTCTTACAATTTTTTTCCATGATCAACTAACTCATTGACATGGCAATTAATAAAAGTGTAAATGAGAATGTCGAACTCTGTGGTCACTGCCCTGTTAACTTCACTGTCACTTATAGTGAGTGCTCTCCAAGGGTAAGAAAGAGGCAGAGCTTGGATATGGAGGAGGGAATTAGAGTGTCAGAGTATGGCTGTTAACTGTGGATTCTGTGCTTTGTACCTCTGAAGGCTTCTGACAGTGAAAGGAGTGTGCTATTAGGTTGTTGTCCAGTTTCTCTTTTTTTTTTTTAAATATTATGATATCTCTGATCACAAATTCACAGACTGGCAGCATAAAGTATAGGAGAACTTCTTTTCCCTGATGAGAAATTACAGAACATACCTGCTTATATGTTCTCAGTTACACGATGGTTTTTCTTTTAACCAATTCTCTTCTGACTTGGGAAGAAAGTTCCTCATGAGAAGAGATGTATTCTACATGGAAAGCATGCACAAAGTTTTCAGATGATTTAAAAGCACATTTCAAGACAGATCAGAGTTACCTTGATTTATATATTTGATCTTCAGCCTGACTACGTACAAAATGTAAAGTGAAATAAAATTAAGATGTCTGGTTTATTATGTTGTCTACTCATAAAATGCATCTAAGTGCTCACAAGGGAAAATTTTCTTGGGAAAATGATTAAAATGAAGTACCGCCTTACTGTCTCTTACTTTTCTGTTGTCTTAATTTTTTTTTTATTTTTTTTTTCCTTCTAACAGTGCCTAGGATGTGTATTTGAGCTAACCATTAATGCTTCATTTTTGATGTCTGTAGTACCTTTACCTGTATGCTAATGTATGTAGATGAACAGGCCGGGACTTGACCTATATAATACAAGTGCCTTAATTTACTCCTCTGTACATTCCTGGGTGTGGGCATTTAAATATAAAAGGAAAAGAAAAGATGAGCTGGTTCCTGGTACAGTAATTCTAACTGGAGACTGATACTTGTGATAGGAGGGCAGTTATCAAAATAGCCACCATCTGATGCTGGTTTTTCCCCATTGCTGCTGTAAAGGCAGCTTGTGGAGA
This sequence comes from Chamaea fasciata, assembly GCF_029207755.1. Lineage (NCBI taxonomy): Eukaryota > Metazoa > Chordata > Aves > Passeriformes > Sylviidae > Chamaea > Chamaea fasciata. Next base: position 38,506,146 of record NW_027094086.1, on the reverse strand, counting down.
TTCATCTGCAGCCGGGCAGAGGCCAAGGGCGTGCTTGGGCAGAGTCATTCCTCAGTCTCCCATTCCATCTTGATGGCAAGGATGCATGTGTTGGGCTTGTCCTGGCAGCAGGGTGCACCTTGCAGCTGTGCTTCTTGATGATCTGGGGAAGAGGCAGCCCCTGGAAGGCCCAGAGTCTCCCTGCTGTGCCGCAAGTTCAGACTTCCTGCAGGTGCCCATGGGACACAGCCTGGCCTGCTTCTTCCCTGGATTAGGGCATGGCTGACCTTGGGGTTGGATCATAGCATCTACCTGGCCATCCCTCCTGAATCCTTTGGTGTCTCATCTCTGGTTAAGTGATGGGCACTTAATAGGAGAACCACACATGATTGGATGCTATGCCAGGAATTCAGCTGTGCAGAGCACTCGCAGATCATAGTTGAGATTTTGCATCTTAAATAGAGAGAAATAACAAATCCTTCACATGAAAGAGTATGAGAATACGCAAAAGAACATTTCCCGGAAAGCATGCATGCATGAGATGGGGAAAAGGAGTTGATCTGGTTTCTGATTTGTGCCATTAACTGTGGCATCTGCAACATTCCTTAACAGTCGAGAAACTGTTATGTGGATGTCTGCAGGTAGTCTTGAGTCATCTTGGAGACAGAAGACTGAATCCTCCTCTCTATCCCTTGGTGTTCTTTCTGTGACATGATGGTGTCCACATGTGTCCACATACAAATAATATTCTTTGTTAAAACTCCTGAATGTTTCTGTGGGGACCTGATCTTCTAGATGAGCTTTCCCTTTCTGCAGCTGGTTTGGAATGAATCTGAGGAAACAGTTCCAGTACATGGTCTGCATCCAAAGGAGAAGCGTTGCTCCTCTGAGGACTGTTAGGTATGGTAGGAACGTAGTCCTTAGCAGGAGGGCTGGGCTCAAACTCTTGCCCTGCCCTGTGCTTTGAGAGGTTGTCCTTGAATTCTGGGCTACAGCATTGCTCCCCCACATCCCCTGAAAGGTGCTGAACAGACTGGTGACAAGGCAGACTGAGGTGGGCACCCAGTGAAATGTATTTCCCAGGTGCTTCTCTCAGGTTCTCCTAAAATTCCTGAAATGCTCTTACGTTTATCTTCCTGTCAATCCTCAGAGCTGGATTGTCTGGAAATAGTTATTTTCTTGTAGAAGCTCTTGCTGATGGTATAAGATAGCTTGGCAGCATCTGTGAGAAAATAGTTATGTGAGGAAGAGGTTATTTTGAGATTTTTGTCTTAACTGGAAAAGTACCAAAAGCTGGGAAGTGCAAAATACATGTGGGGTTTTTTTTCCCCCCTGAAATTTCACACCACTTTTCAAAATAAATTCATCTGCCTTTAAGTGGGTGAGTCTTTGCTCAAAAGTAGTGATTCCCAAATGTTCATATTTGAGCCAAGAATAAAATCTCTTTTTATGCAATCTCTTCAGACCCTGCCTTTGAGAAAGAAAGAAAGAATTTAGTCTTCTTTTAGAGACTTTATTCTCTTTATAGAACATAATGAGTTTGCTTTTCAAAGGAAAAACTGCGAATTGGAGTGAAGGGGCTCTGTTGTATCTTGGCTTGATTTTATGCAGGATAAAGCTGTTTAGTATTTAATACAGTAAACTGTTTAAAAGGATAAGTTATATAATTACCATGAACTTTTAAAAAATGATTAGTATTAGTACTTGATTGTCAGTCAAGGCTGTGGCTTTGTAAGTAGGGAAATGGTTGCAGATATAGTCAGAGCTTTTTAAGATTTTTTTCCCCCTTTCTTTTTGTTTATCCTTATTTGCATATCTTTGCATAAAGATGTAAACATCTTTAGTTTGGAAGCTGAAATGCTATTTTGTTTCTCCAAGTATCTTTTAGTATCAGCTCAGTGAGTTCCAGTTTTTAGGAGCTTGTTGACTTGCCTCTGACACTTTCTTCATAGTCAGATATGGCAGCTGATGTCTGAGGGCTTTAAAATAATAATGAATGCCATAAAATTCTTGGTTTACTTAGTGATGTGATCCTGTGGCTTGATTTCAAATGAGCAAACATCCGTATGGTGTACGGGAATAAGTAAGTTGTCCCTTGCTCTCTGGTACCTGTTGCTGGACTGCAGCTGACTCTTTAGGCAATAAAAGAACGTAGTGGTAGAGTATGAAGTGGTATGAAAGCACTCCTGATGGCAATCATCTTGTCATGTATGCTTGAGGGACAGGGTCAGAAAGTAGCCTGCAAGCATTTCCACTTCAGAGTGTTGAATTGTGGTTTTATTATTGTCGGTATTTGGCTAATAATGGGGAAAGAGTTGAATCCAGTTTATAAGTACAGTTCACCAAGTTCAGTTCTATTCCACTTCAAGAGAATGTAAGCATTACCATTTGCTTACCAAATGTAAGCAAAATGTCTCTTGCTCCATTAGTACTTAAACTTTTGTAGCAAAATGACTTAGGCCTGAAAGCAATAGCTTTGGTCTCAGAGGCAAACAGATGCTTCTCTAAGCTGCTGCACTGGAAAGTGTATTGGTCTCTGGCTCTCTTTTTATTGTACTCTATGCTAAACTTATAATCGCAGGATTTCGAAACCCTTCCCCATGCACTTTTTAGTAGTGACCCAAGCTTTCCGTGATACAAAATGAACCTGTGGACTTGAGAATGTTTATTTAGCTCCCAGGTGCACCAGAAGAGATCCCAGATATAATTCCTGAGGTCCCAAGCCCAGCCAGAAGTTTCCTCCTGCAGCACCTAATGTTGTAGTACAAAAGTATCAGAAAAGGTTGTGTGAAGCAAAAGGAAATAATATTTAAGGATTAGCCTTGCTCTTTTTCTAGTCATTTTCCAGCACCAGATAAATTATAATATTTAATTGTGGGGAATGGGGAATTCCATTGTGTTTGAAGGATTCTTCTGCTCCTCAGTTTGTGGAAGCCTTTACTGAGTGGGTAACCTTCATCACTTAATACAGGAATTTACATGGAGGTGATGCAAGGTTCACAGAGTAGTCGTGTGGTATGGTTGTCAGCTTGAACTGTTTAATAAGTTCACAGCAAGAAGGGTTTTGTTTTGGGGGTTTTTTTTCTGTCTTTTCTTGAGCTTTTTCCTACTGTCAAGTCAGTCCCCAGGAATGATGGGTTGTGCATGTGTCACATCCATGTTATCATTTCACATCCAGGTTATCATTCTGGCAAAATCACTGACAAGCTGATATGTGTAGTTATTGTTTGTTTTTTTGGAGAAGGCAGATACTCCACTTCCTAAGCCAAAGAGAAATTTTTCTCAGACAAAACCTGATCTCTTTGTAAGTACTTTTAAATCCTGCCTGTGTATTGCAGGTGCATGGCCTGACCACATGCTGCCTGGTGACTGCTACTTCTGTGAACAGAAGGATTAGAATAAAGTTTCAGCCTTAATCCTGGGTTTCCTGCACTGATTCACTTTACAGTCTTATTCCTGTTTAGTTGCCTGTGTGTTAAAAAGCATGTTTTTATTTATACTTCCTGTCACCAAAAAAAAAAAAAAAAAGGCACTCACTGTGGTATTTTGGTTTTTATTGTTGATGAACTGTGTAAAGATTTATGCCTTTTTTCCCCCCCAGACTCTTCACAAGGTAGTAATTAGCCATGTGCTATGCAAATTCATGCAGACAACAAATTGGTTATGTGTTAATTAAAACTAAATGATGGCAATTTTATATTTAGGTTATTTTAAAATGCCTAAATTATTTTGGATATGAAGTCTTAAGTGTTTTTCAATGCATGCCTTAATCCCCTCTGTATTACTTTCAAACTATAGTAAATATATATGGTTTCTTACGTATATAATTATATGTTATAATTAAAAAACAAACAGCAAACAAAAAAACCACTAATATTTGTCTTCTTCAGGGCTTGAACTGACCTGCAGAATTTTGTGAAACGTGAAAAATAATTGTTCACTTTTTTAGCGGTCTTCCTTTTTGTACTTTTATGATCTTTGCGGTTTTAAATGCAGTGTGCAGAAATTGATCTGCATCTAAGATTTAATATTGGCCAGGACAAGATCTTGCAATTAAATTTGTTCAGCAATATGTTTAATGGACAAGAAATGGGTAAAAGACTGTTTTCACTTTATGCAGTTTTTTATTTATCCTTCAAAGTTTTGCATTTAGGGAGCTATTTAAATCATCTGTCTTTGTAAGTTAAATCAATAGCAAGCATACAAGATGATTTAAGCAACAGAAAAATTAGTTTCTTGGTGTTCTAACAGATTTAGAAGAAATATTTTTGAAATGTGTAGTAATGGCATAGGATGGATTTTTGAGTAAAGAAAGCATATTAGAAGCATATGTCTGTGGTGGGTTAATTTTTTTTTTCAGGTTTTCATGTCTTAATTTCAGTTTCTTCACCAGTCTGTTGCAAAACTGGGCTTAGTGCCCTGGTGAGTCCTCTGAGAGTTGTGTGAAAATCTAAAGTCAAAATTTCAGGGGTTTCAAAACCACTAAGTCAATAAGATGTTTTACATGGAGTTGGAGTTAATTTATATTTGGGTGCTGCGAAAGTATAAATCCATGGCTAAAGTGTACAGGAAAATGAAATCTCTGAAGGTATATAAAGCTACAGGGGGCTGCTGGGGAACATTCCAGATGTTGACAATTTCACTGATGTGTTCCTGCGAAATGATTGCCGATTCTCCCTCATTCTCACTACTCAGAAAGGTGCTTAAGTGAAAATTAAGCCTGTTGGGAGGAAGAGCTGATTAGCTCTTGCATCCCATATGATGGAGTCAGGAGCTTTCCCCCCTGCATGGGGAAGGAAGGGAGGATAGGGAATTCTTCCATCTCTGAGTCCATGTATTTGTAATCTCCTGCTGTTGTTATTCAGAGGCCTAAAATATATATTGGATTCTGCTTCAGAAAGAAGATTGAATACATATTATTGTAGGAACAGTGTTTTAGGTAGTTTAGGCAAGAAAGCAGGTGTTGTTTAAAAATGTCTACATGAGTGCAGAGTCTTCCTTTGAGACAAATAAATTTGTTTTCAATACAATTGAGTGCAGTTAGTTTGGGGTTTTTTCAATTCTTAATAGAAGCTCAGCAGTAAGCCTTGAGCGCAGAATAAATTCTTTATCCTATGTGTTTTGTGTGCATTTGTCTTTTAAATCTGTTTAACAAAGTAGTGCAACAAATTTGGGATTAGCAACATGCTAGTTAGCTTTGCTGGAGGAAGCTGGGACAGAAAAATGGGGAAAATCATGTTTTTTGCATTAGGTGTGATGAGCTGACACAAAGATTAGCTGTATCATGCATTTCTTTTCAAATGGTTCCTGACCTCATGGGTGCAAGGAAGTTGTGATTCAGCTGTAGCAGGATAAATTTGGCAAAGAAAATAAGCATGGGTTTTGTGCTGATTTGTATATTAGCAGAAAGATATTCTCAGCTCTAGACTTTCCTTTTACCTCTCACAAATTTAAAAATAAGGTTGATTTAGTGCCAAATGTCTTTTGTAACACATACCCTTGTATTGTATTTTAGTGCTTTATACTGTTTGTAGTGCCGTTATTTTTTCTCTGGATCTGCTCTGACATGTATGAGATGGAGGGCTGTAAATGCAAGTAAATCAGTACTGCTTGCAAAAGTTTCTGATATGTTATGAATTACACATTTTAAATTTCAGTAACATGAAATCCGGACTGTAAAATCCTACTTTTAATCTAGGCTTATTTGGTTATGCTATGTTAAATCCACTCCTAAAAATACTCAAGCTTTTTATTATTATTATTTTCATTCAAGATCAAATCTCTTTGAACTATGTAGACACGCACCTGTGCTCATTTTAATCCCTCTGTAGTTTTCATCAATTATCACAGCAGGCAAGAAGAAAATCAAATTGTAAAATGCTTTTAAAAAGTAAATACATGCAACTTGGGGTTCAGGTTTCTGTTTTAATCAAACGTCATCTGTATTCATGTTCTTAGACAAAGCTGAGTGAGGGAGGAACACAAAAAGCCTTTTTCTCTTTTCATTATGAAATATCTGTTTTGAAGTGCTCTGTCATATGATGAGTGTAATATGTTAGTGTTTGTGGAGGAAGGCTGTGTTGTGTGTGTATGCTTTTTTTTTCAGCTGGAGAAAATCTAGGTCAAGAGATTTCATTCTTATTAATAACTTAAAGCTTTATTCCTCAAAAATTATCCTCCATGGCCAGAAAGCATACTTACTGGGGAAGCACTGTTGCTCTCAAACGTGGATGGCGGCATTTTCCTTTCCATCAGGGTATTTAGATGTTCACCTTAAAATCATAGAGTCATTTAGCTTTGAAAAGATCTCCAAAGGTCATTGAGTCCAACCATTAACCTAACACTGTCAGCTGAGTCCACCGCTAAACCATGTCCCTGAGCACCACATCTACACGGTGACTCCATCGCTTCTTTGGGCAGTCTGTTCCTGGGCTTGACAGCTCTCTTGGTGAAGAATTTTTTTCTGTTATCTAATCTAAACCTTCCTTCACACAGCTTGAGGCCATTTCCTCTTGTCCCGTCATTTGTTACTTGGTAGAAGAGACTGACCCCCACCTGGCTGCAACCTCTTCTCAGTAGTTGTAGACAGCAGTAAGGTCTCCCCTTGAGCATCCTTTTCTCCAGACTAAACAGCCCCAGGTGCCTCAGCAACTCCTCCATAAGATTTCTGCTCCAGACCCTTCACCAGCTTTGTTGTCCTCTGGATGTGCTCCAGCACCCCAATATCTTTCCTTCCCTTGTGTAATTTTAGACACCATCACAGAACCTCACGGGAGCCTTTTCTTTGTGTGTTTGTCAGTGTGGGGCTGAGCTTGGGGCTGGGGGCTCATGGCATTTCCCATTGCCTGCTGTCCAGCTCCATGCCATGTCCCCAGTCTCCTGACACATGTGTGACCACACTCTACCCTAAAGAAGTCTTATGGTATTGATATAACAAAATGGACCACAGGACTGAATTTTTTGTTTTCTTAGAAGTATACATCCCCGTCAGCAAAATAAACGAATATGGAAGCTTGCCAATTCTTGTTGTAGTTCGTTGGGAGATGCTAAGACATGACATCTTTCACTTGGCCTTGTCTAGCTTTCCTGTTCCTCTTCCTCAGCAGCTACTGGCCTGTGTGTTTAGCCGCACAGCACCAGTGACTTGGCCTGGTATTATGTATCTAAACTGGAAGCACTTGGAAGAGTGCTTGTTAAACTGGAAGAATAGAGAAATTTTTGGCTCTTACAGATAGAGTAATCTACTGCATTAGAGGTTTAACAAACTTGGGGAAAATGGTTTTGTGAAGCCTTTAATTTAATCTTGATCTTTTGTGTCACCCTAGACTTGAAAGCAAAGGTAGTTAAATTAGGATAATTAATCATGGAATAACTTACACAGGGGAATGTAATGAATTTTCCATCAATCTGCAAGTTATGTAAATCAAGATAAGAATCTTCTCATAAACATTCTGTTTGTAAGCTGTGGACAAAAGAAAATTAGGTTAATTTAGATGCCCTCTCTGTTGGCATTTTAAGTTGTTTCTGGTGTAGTTCCTTCAAATACTAGGACTTCAGCCTATATTTTGATGTCTGGAACTGTATGAAAGAGGGCAGACTTGAGGGAGAAAAGGTAATTTTTAATTAAAACGTTTGTGTTTAGGATTCCTGTATTGACTTTCCTTTTCTCCTGTTCCTGTCCAAAATCTTGTTCCTACAAGGTTTGGAGGTTGGACAGGAGACTGTTTGTGTGCTGCTACAGGATCAGCAAAACTGGATTTGTGCAACAAAAGTCAAGAAATATATTAACTGCTTTCAGGAGAAGTCTTCCAATATCTGGAGTTGCAGGTCCTGACCTCCCAAAGGGAGATGTGCTGAAGCCTTAGACATTGTAGTCAGCCCATGTGATTAATATAATTGCATCTTCTTTGTGAATAACTTCTGTAGATATGAAGTGGAATTTGAAGCAAGTCAGTTGACACCCACACAGAACCAAATTATAACATCCTGATTAAATTGCTATGTAGTGTAAATGCTAAAGTATTGTCAATACAAAGAAAGTTTGTTCCCAACAACTCTTACGGTGTTGAAATTCACTTGAAATTTGCTGGATTAAAAAGTTAACTTGCATAGTTAGGTTATTTGCATGTAAAATGAGCAAAGATTATCAAGATCATTAAAAACATAAAACACATGAAAGAATAATGTTAAATGTACCTGACAAATTCTGTTCACATCCCACATATTTTATTTTAACTTTTTTTAGTTGATGATCAGATGGTGACTTGATACACTACTTTTTCTTGAAAGTATAATAAAATAATTCTTCTCTGGTTTGTGTCAAGCAGATTAAAACATATTCTACTTGAATTGCATCATATGAAACACTTTCTCAGCAGGGTCTGAGAAAGCGTGCTTCTGAAAATTTATCTCGTCTTTATGACCATAGAGCAGTGGTGGATCTGGAAGCATTCAAGGTCAGGTTGAATGGAGCTCTGAGCAATCTGATCTTGTTGAAAATGTCTTTGCTCATTGCAGAGGGCTGGAACTAGATGGCCTTTGAAGGACCCTTCCAGTGTAAGCTCCTCTGATTCTGTGGTAATAGCTGGACATTTAAATGCATTGTTTGTACACTATGCAAATGTAGGAGTAGAAATTATAGTGGTGCAGTAAAAATTAAGATGGATGCCTCTGTAGATGTTTTGATTTATTTTTAAGAACATTTTGTTCCTTCTGTCTGGTGCTTTTGATAATTTTGATTAATTTTGTGTATTGCACAAGCATCTCCTTAAATGCCTCATACTGACCTTCAGAATGTTAGAAGTCAGCGTTTGGGATTTAGTACTTGTTTAGGTGCCTGTCTTTGTAAATAACTTGCACAGAATTTTCTGCAGGGTCATCATATTGTCAACTTTTACAAGGAAGAATGCCATGTCAACGTTTTATTAGCCTGGTGGAATCATCAAAATGCGCATCTTTAGGGATACGTGGGTGCCTCCAGTGAAAAATGCCTGTTTTTATGTAGAAAAATGTTGCTTGTGATTTTTGGAGATTTTTTTGTTAGTCTAATGACCAGCATAATTTTCTTAGCTATGGGTTCTTTTGAGAATCCAAAGGAATCTCAAAAGTGTAAAGTGTTAGCGGTCCATCTCATTATTTAAGAAGAATTGCTAGGTAGTTTCAGGATGAGTGACAGGGTAGGACAATCGCTCAGTTACTCTTTGGCTTCAGAGTAGAACAGAGTCCTTGCTTTATGGACTGATGATGTGTGCCTAGCTGTAAGCTCCCATGCACCTTTCCTTTTATGACTGGTGCTTTGAAATGGCTATCTACTTTGTAAATTCTGTTTCCATTTTCTAAAGTTTTTTTTTTTTTCTTTAAATACTCTGCTCTTTCCTTATTCCTTGGTCTCAGTGCTGTTAAATGAGGGTAAGAGTTGTCAAAGGAAGACTATGCACGTGGCTCTCTGTGGCTTTTTGTCCTGCATCTATGACATGATGTGACTGCTTGATATAATTCCTTTTATAAAGTGTTCTATGGTATCTTATGCTATGCTGAGTTATGTTTATGTCAGAAGAGTATGAGATTGTAGTCTCTTAAGTTTTACTCCTGTTGTGACATTTGACAGTCAAGTGGTCCAAATCAAGGTCAAACCCATGGACGTGATCTGCAACTGTTGCAGCTTTCATGCTCTTCCATAGTGCCCTGATACCAAGTTGATAAATGTTTCTAAAAGAAGCAATAAGTGGCGGAGTCCTCAGAAAGGAAGTGTAAAGCCTTCTGATTCAAACTGTTGATTTATGCTGCTCTTAGCAGTAGTGGTTGGTTTGGCTGCTTGCCCCTTGCTTGTTTGCCAGCTTCCTGCTACTTGGAGATGAACAGGGTCCTGGATTTGCTTTCTCTGGGGTATGGAAGTGCTGTACCATTGCACTGAAATTCTGGTTAGTAATAATGTGCATAAACAAAACCAATTTTTTTTTTTATAACTAGCTTTAAACAAAGTAAAGTAATCAATTGTGGCATCTTATGTATTTTTTCCTTCTGTTCAGAATTGCCTTGAATGGTCTGTCTCTAAGCTGGAGTTGCATTGGTAACTACATTGCTTATTGCTTCTCTGTTTCTCAAAATTGTGGTGCACAGCACAAAAATGTTGTTATTAAATGCCTCTCATAAGGTAGGCTTTTGCAGACCTGGCATGTTACGCTTAATTCCTGCTTTAATGACCATCTGCTGAGTAATCCTACGTGCTGAGCCCATGGCCTGGAGATGGGCTCTACTTCTTTTCATTGAGGGAGGAAGGCTTTTGGTAAGACATCCCTTTTCCATGGTGTGCTGGGCATGATGCAAGGACTCTTTACACAGCCTCATTAAAGTTAAATCATCGATATCCTATACCCAGCACTTTTTCCCTGCAAGTATGATACTCTTTTACTGTTCCTATCAAGGATGATAGTGTAGTATTGGAACAGGTCACAAAGGGAAGCAAGAAACTCCTTGTACTTTGTTGTAGTCCAGTATTAGGTATATTTAATAAACAATAGTAATGATTTCATGTAGTTTCTAGGAAAAGTTTTTAATGTGTGTTCTCTGAGGTTTCTTGACTTAAGCCCTGATGAATCCCCAGCTTGGTCAGTAGTGTGGGTCCTGGGGTACACCCCAGTTATATATACTGTCCTGGGGAGCTCCCGTGCTATACAACCTGGATGTGAGAGCCAGGTCCCCAGGCTTGGCTGGGGACAGGGATTAGGTCTGACTGCTAAAGCAGGCAGCACATCTGTGACTGGCTGACATCTGCATGCCCTTGTACTTGCCTTTTTTTCAGTGTTGATATGTTTTCATAAATACTTCCGTACTCACTGTCTTGTCCTTTGGCAAGTAAGTTTTAGAAATAATGTCTGATTTATATCCTCTTTGTATATTTGACCCTGTGGCCTGACCCCAAGTCAAAGCTTTGTATATCTTCTTATTCCCAGCAAAGTAGACTGTAGGGTTTTGTTTTGAAGCCCAGCTGTAGATTTAGTATTTCCTATCATGGGTAATGTGTCTGTTTCATGTCTCTTATTACTAACATTTCATTTGTTGATTGATTTAAAGTCAAAACTGATGTCACCTGTTTGTATCTTTTCTTCCTCCAGCTGTAAAACATCCAAAGAGAAACAATTACAGTTGAATAATAAGGAGCCAAGTTATTCTTCCTGGTTATACTGAGTTGTGAAGAGGGAACTGACAGTCTGAGTATGAAGCAGGGTAAGCAAGTGGATGTCCTCAAGCAGAGATAGAACAGAGATTAAAGTGAATTCTTGCTGCTTTGGGGTTTTAATAACTTGCTGATAAAAAGTCTTTACTTGGAAACTTGAATGTGGAAATGTGGGCTGAAGAGTCTTTCATGCTAGAGGAAAACTCATCTTCACAGACTGTAATGTCCATCTGTGTTTCAGTCATGTGTAATGAATTGATAAATCAATGACTGCTTGCGTAAGCTGATTCCTCCTGTTAGCTGTTTCTTACTTATGAAGTGCTTTACTTTTTTGGGCCTAATACTTCTGAAGTGTTTTGTTTGGGGGTTTTCATGGGATTTTTTTTTTTGGGGGGTGGCTAGGGGATGGGCTGGTGGGGTTTCCTCTGCATTTGCAGCTATCTCATTATTAATATTTGTGCTTGTTCTAGTTCTGAAGCTTATAAATTCAGTTCTTGTTGTGTTGGCCAGTGAGTAAACAAAGGTGACCTGAAACTCCTCCAAAATGTGCGCATGGCTTGGTGTCCTGTAGCCATTTGGCACTTTTTTACTTCCTGATTTCCCGTAGATCTGATGAAAGTGTTGTACTGCCTTTAGTCATTCAGGTACCTTGGAGAACCACTCTTGCAGTTCCCTGGCATCATTCCTTGGCAAAATTGCTTGGGCAGGTTTTGCTTCCGCATCTGAGAGCTGAAAACCTGAGAGCTGTCTTGATCTGATTATTTAATGGAATTGGGTGTCACTTTTATTGCTTTGAATGTTGATCATTGTCCCTTGGTCATACCCAAGGGAGAAGTGACACATCTACTAGGAAGGGTTAGGATTCTCATGTCTCATGCTCAGCTTATTTTATGCAGATCTGCCAAGATGAGGGAAGGATTAGAGGGTACAGCAAATTTGTTTTATAATTTGTAAAAAAAATCCTATTTCTCCTACTGTGGCGGGATTTGCAACAAAAACAATCATGAGTCCAAATCTGAGGTCGTTAAGAAACATTTGTCTAACTTTGATGTTGCAAAGACTTTTGAAAGTGTTTGTAACTATCCTTAAGATGATAATGGCATCACTATTAAAAGCTAGAGAGAGGTGTCACCCTTGTTAGATCTAAAGTGTCTCATGCATAGTTTTGCTTATATTTCCATGGTTTTCTTATGCTTAGTAGATTTCCAATTCTGCCCATTAAGTGCTGCTGATTTTTGAAGGTTTGTTGTGAGAATGCAGGCAAGCAGAGTAACAGACATATTTCCCTTTTGAGCTGCAAATAATTAATTGCTCTCATGTATATTTGCATCAATGTCTTGTCTTCAGATTTTTCCAAATAGCAGGCAAAGATGGTGATAGCATATGGTTGCTTCTAATGTTTGTTCCAAAGTCAAACCAATTACTTAGCCTGCATCTAATGAACAACAAAGTGGTTATGCTTTCATGGGGACTATGAAAAATGAATAAAGCTAAATGGCAGACTGAAAGGACAGTTCAGAATTTGGCTTACTTCTGGGGTTGTACCCAGGCTGTCATTCAGAAGCCATTATATTTGGGATATAATTTTGAGGCAGAGTATACTGACTTCTTCCCTGGATCATAAATAAGGTCCCAGAGAGTACATAATTTTTTGAAAATTTCAGAATTACCTACTTTAATTACATCCTTTATTGGAGCTTTATTGTCTTTTTTTTTTTTTTTTTTTTTTTTTTTTTTTGGGCTCATAGAGAATTCACCAGAAACTCCTACAAAAGGTCTTTTATTTTGTCTTAATTTCTGCTTCCATTCTCTATTTTATGGTTCTCTGTAATGTTTGCAGTAATAAGGCACTGTGGCATTTTCCTATTCCTTTTCACAGTGAAAACTTAAGAAACCAAATTGTTTTGAATAAATTTCCTGGTCTTATTTAAAATTAATCATGGTACAAGGCCCCTTCTTAAGCCAGTCTTCTGGTGTCACTTTGTGCTGGTTTTGGCTGGGATAGAGTAAATAGAGTAAATTTTCTTCATAGGAGCTGGTCTGGAGACATTTTTTGGATTTGTGCTGAAATCAGTGTTGATAATACAGAGATGTTTTTCTTATTCCTGAGCAGAGCTTGTACAGTGTCAGGGCCTTTCCAGCTTCTCACACCACCCCACTCTTCAATCATTATACTTGCTTTTCATCCTGTGCCTCATTTTCCTCATTTTGCAGCCTTTCTTTGAACTCTTAGTTGGCTGTTGTCACCAAACCAGGAACATTCACAAGTTTACAGGCTTTCTTCTTTCAAGTCCCTTGGCAAGAGGTGTATATTCACAAAGATTGAAGAGGTTAGGAAGTGGTACATTAGCATATAAACACAGTTCATAAATTCCCAGTTGCAGTTTTCAGTTGGTACCCCTTGAATTGTGTTTGTGCTTTCAGCTGGGGAGTACTTTCCATCATCTGCTTTCCTGTGGAGTTTCTTGAAGGAATGTTTTTCTATAAGAATTATGTTTATCCTCTTAATAGCCACCTGTCTTAGCCAACCTAATTCTGATTGCTTTTTTTGTTGTCATTAGTTTGTTTGGCATCTGCCTGTTGTTCCTCAGGTGTGCAAAGAAAGTGACAGCATGGAAACACATCAGGTCCATCCATACTGCTGCTTTTTTCAAGGACTGTAATTTCCCTGCCCTTCATTCCCCTCTACAACAATTCCTTCCTCAAAAAACACACTATCTCTTTTTGTTCATCTTTGGAGCCTTGTTTTACCAGGCTGCCCGCTGATGCTTAAGCACTCTAATTACTCTGTCATGACGTCTATACATATTTTCATTTATTTTTTGGCTTTGAAAAAACAAATCCTATCCTGTAGAACCAGATAATAGGCTGGCCAGAAAACCTGTTTTTCTGTGTTCTTTTTTTTTTTTTTCCTATTATATTTTAATAACTGATACAAACTGTAAATGAAACCCTTGGTGTTGGAGAGTAGAAAAGAGAGTAGCTGAGAATGTGGGCAGAAAACTAATAAAGGTAAAATAAAGATCTACTTTTTGTCTCTTCTTGTAGATATTTCTCAGACATGCATGTGTACACACCAGCAAACAAAAGTATTAGTGTGTTGGACTTGATGATCTGCTTCTAATTGAGGCTTTGTTTCAGTATAATTAACGTTTAGGAGATCAGTGCACTTTTGTGCTTCTGAAAATGTACTGTAACTTTCCCTGACAGTTTATAGTGGCTTGATAGCTGTGCTGATCAAGAGTCTCCTAGTGAGATACAGCTGCAAGAATCATGGTAGTGAAACCTTGAAACTTTTAAAGATGTTGCTGCTTTCCAGTTGTCTAGTGGATGTACTTCTTGCTTGGAAAAATTAGCAGTTTTTTCATCAAACTTTGCAGGGAGTAAGGCTCCTCTTAGTATCTTATAGGTGTCTTACTTTGCAATAAAATGTATCAGTCTTGATCTGAAATGGAATTAATGCTTTTAACAACTGGGTATCAAGTCAGAAAACGTGAATGCTATTCCATCTCAGAAGTAAAAGGTTCAGTACTGAAGATACTTTTTACTAGCCAACAGAAGTAATATAGAGTAATAATTAAAGTAGTGGGGTATGAAGTATGAATGTATTGATATTAACTGTGGGAAGTGCCTGACTTGAGATTTTTCTGTATCTCTTTAATTTGATTCCTCCATCTTTTCAGGGGCTTAATGCTAAATATGGGAATGCATTGCAACTTAGTTTTATTGTTGATATAAATGAAAAGATGTCTGTCTGCAGGAGTAGAAACTGCCAGAGTTAGTGGATATGGACCTTTTCTAACAAAACTCCACTAATGTTTCTGAAAATTGTGTTCTCTAAATTTATTATACCTTTTAATTTATGCTTGATGGAAGATTTTTCCTGAAAATTATAGAGATGTGAGAGTAGTGAGTCTGTACCTTTTGCCTGTGAAAATGTAGGGTCTGTGTTAAAAAGGTTGAATAGTTTTTCACAATACACATTGCTAGATATTCACTTGTTTCTTGTCACATATAAAGCTGAGGTCTTCTCTACCTTTTCTGCTTTGTTAAATAACTTTATTCTCTCACAGAGGTTTGGCTGCAGAGACATTTATGTCTTTTTTTGACACAGAAAGTATAGCTTATTTACCTGAGTAGCTAGATTCCTCCAGCTGCATAGTTTCAGTTTCCTGACTTACACTTCTCCTCCATGACAGAGATCAAGGTAATGCCTTATCAAAGCATCAAGTTATCAAATGTTTACTCATATGCTGCTGAGCTTCCATATCAGCTTATTTCTTTGTGAAGAAATCCTACGTTTTTAAAGACTTTAGTTTGGATTGTGGGAACCTCATGGTAGACTTGAATCGGGTATGAAGGTTTAGATTGATGCCTTTGGGATTATTAGAATAAGAAGGCCATTCATTCATTCATTCATGAATCCTTCTAAATTACATTTGGCTTCTCTGCCATTAGATGTGTATTTTTCTAAGTATTAAAACTTTGATTTTATATTTAGCAAGAGAGGAAGAACATGGCAATTGAGGATGAAAAGTCCTTTCAGAAAAAAAAAGCCCAAAGACTTGTTGATACTGGACAACGAAGCAGGAAACTACATGTGTTATAAAAGACTCCAGCTTGTTGGATAAAGGCTGAAACTCAGGATGTAGTTTATAAATACAAAACAGGTTCTTAAAAATATTTTTAAAGTGCAGTTCTGAGCACTTTAGCGAAGCTGACTGATAACCATGCAGCTATTTAATAGAAATATATTTGTGAAGATGCATACATACACTCAATACCGTACTTTCATCTTTAAACATGAATATATTCAACTCAGTGTTATTTATTTGCCATATGAGACTGGTAACATTCCTAACAACAGAAATTAATTTGGGATCATATTTTTTGAAGATTCTAAACCAGCAGTTTGGTGGAGAAGCAAAAAGAAAGGGACTGTAATTTCAACAGGCAGAAGGGAAGGAATTTGTGAAGCTGAATATTTACCTGCACAAAAAGTTGCAACCTTTTTTCCCTGCAGTATTTTGTCACAAGTTTTTGTTTTTAAGCAGTACATCTAGAATTCTCCTGGAGATTATTGGGGGTGTCTTCTATCCTGACCACTTGATAGCTGTTAAAATTTGTCACTCAACTTGGAAATAAAAGTGTTTGTACTTGAACTTGCTCAGGCTGTTGGCCAAGCAACATGGCCGGAACAGATTTACTTTACTGGTTGCAGCTAGTGACCATGTTCAGTTTGTTCCCTTTCACTTGTCAAATATGAACTTGCAGGGATCCTTTTGCTTACACAGTTGCTTTGGTTTTTAGACTGAAATGAGCCTCATTCAGAATTGCTGCTTAAAATACAGTTATTTGGATATCAGAGTAATTTGTAATAGTACAAGAGTGTGTTTCTGGCTAATAATCTGTTGTGCTTTGCTGTAGTAAACAAGGCAAGGTTGAAAAACATTTTTTTTTCTTTTTTTTGCCATGATTTCAATTTTTTTGTCTTTTACCAAATACCAGAATACCACTACTACAGCAGGCTCATAATAGCTTAGTAGCTGTAATGCTTCGTCGTTCTGAATATGCTTACGCCTTCATCTTTCTCTTGTTATTTTTTTCCAATTCTAAGTATTTACATGCGGATACCAATCTGTCTGAAATTCCCCCCCGTTACTTGTTTCTGCTGTACCACTTTTTCAAAGGTAGTCAGTCTCCCAGGATGAGACTTCATCAACACAAACAAACTCTTATCTTCAGTGTACTAATGGTAAGACCCAAACTCAGTCAGGGCCTCCAAAGACTGTGAACAAAGAAGCCCATAGTAATTGGCATCTGACGAATATTGCTGCCTGTTTGGTTTGTTAACAGTATGGGACCAAAAATGGTTTTCTTGAATTTGTGCTTAAACTGTTTCTGCATATATTTTTGAGATGTTTGTTAAAGGAGCCCGGTGTTTCATCACATGGTCTGTAACCTGACTGCTGTCCTGTTTCTCGAGTGAATAGCTGATTAGAAAATTAAAGTAATTTGAAACCACTCAGAATTGTTTGCTTAAAGGAAGCTGCTGTGCCATCTGCTTGTGCCAGTAAGGGTGCTTGACCACATACTGTCAAATAAAACCAAACCACAGAAATCTCATGTACCCAAGTACTTTTCTGTGTGATTAGAGCTGGTCTTACCTCAGGTGGCATTTTGAGAAAAAAAAAAACATGAACAGGGATTTAGGTCACAGCTTGTAAATGACTACATTTTGTATGGTTGTTTTGCATGTAAAAAGCTGTGCTGAAACGCATTCATTTCAGGAAGGCAATCTTGTTGTCCTTCCCTTCTGATGGTGGACTTTAAGGTTTTTTATTTTTAATTTTTTCTGAGCATAAGGTAGTGTTCTGGAGTGGACTTTTAACAAGGATTACTTTGTCAGCTGGGTGGAGGTCATGTGCAGGGAGGCTAGGTGGTTTGCTGATGGTGTTTCTTGCCTGCAGGGACACAGCACTATGTCAGTCCCCTGAGAAGATGATGTGTCACACTTGTGCTCTTTGTCCTGAAGCATTTTCAGTTCATGCTTTTGAGCACTTTCACTGTCGGGAAAATAATGACATGAGAGAAGTTCAGAATTGATACCTGGTAAATTTCAGAGTTTGGAGATTATGCTGTTGGGACTGGCAATATAAAGGCTAGAGACCATCTATAGCTGACTGAATCCTTGTCCAGTATTGCTAAACTCCTGTTCACAGCCTTTAAGTCTCCAAAAGAAGATATAAGGTTCTAATTTTGGAAATTTACATTGTTTAAACCGAGATGCAGCCTTTAAGGACACCATTCTCTTATCCATTCGAAAGCTGGCTTCAATGATGGAGCTAAATGCCTTCCCTGTTGCTGTGTCTCCAGGTGTTGCTGCAGGAAGCCTCTGGAAGTTCTGAGGTGAAGAGATCTGCCTTCATCTGGAGACCTCTGCGAAAGGTGAAGACCTTCTAACAGGCCAGGCAGCCTTAGCAGGAGTTCAGAAGTCTTACACTGAGGTAAAGTGATTCATTTTTCAAGCAAATTGAATGTGTGATATAGTTTTCAAAATCAGGATTTTTCTTCTTGCAAAATAAACATTGAAGTGCATCTCTGAGCTTTCTCCTTCTTTTGTGTGTTTAGCTCCTTGCTACCCGAAATAAATGTTGTAATAGCAAATGCTGGGGGAGGGGAGAGGAAAACAACATAATGTGCATTGTAGGTTAGAGCCAGAAGTAATTCCTTAGATTATTAGTAGAAAAATATATCTAAAGTTCTTTGTTGGCAAGGGAACAGGCTGTTTCTGAGCTCTACAGCATGCTCTGTTTTTAGAAACATATCCCACTTCAAGTGCCACATTCAGAGCTCGCTTTGAGTGGCCACAAAAATATGGAAATACTCTCTGGTATCTTTACCAATGGGAGAAGAATGAGGTTTGTATACAATGCTTTTCTGTTTATCAGCACTATGTATTTTCTTATCATTCAGACCCCATTCTGGCTTGTACAGGATAAAAACTGATGGAAGAAAGGAAGGAAGATGTGACCCCAAGAACTTTGTTGAACTTACCAATGTTATTGTTACACACACTTAGGGAGATTTGACTATGCTAAGGTTTTGTTTGCCAGTGTTTTGAATGTAGTGATGGTATATGCAGGATCTTTCCTTCATACTGACACGACTAATTGAACTAAGTGTAGAGAGTTGGCTGAAAAAAGTGAGTAGTAGTGGAAATGTTTCCTACAGATTTATTTAGGATTGAAGGTAGGTGCTTCTAAAGTTCTGTCAGCTTCTTCATTTTTAAAAACTACCTGTGGCAAGGTGTTAACTTCATTATTGGAAAGCTTCTTAAATGAATAATTCTCGATTCACCGGAGAAGAATTGCAGTTTTTCCTAGTTAATCCTTTATTGATCTTAATTTAAACTGAAATTAGAGCTCTGAACTAGACCTAAGTTCATTGTCCTTCTGTCTGTGGAGTAAAATCAAAATCAGTGTTGAGTTCTGCCATTAGCACAGGCAGTGATTCAGCTCATAACCTTCCCTCATGATCTGCTGTACATGCCTGGGGATGCAGCAAGTGCAGTAAGCACAGGTAGGCCCCCTCATCCCTTTGCTGCACCATGCCCTCTCTTTGCATCACATTTCTTGGATTTTCTTCACTTGGAGAAACCCGTGTTTCTCCAGTCCACTAGCAAGGTCACCTTGAACAACTGAGGACACTATATTCAAACCTTGACAGAGCAGAAAAGCTGCTGATCATGATTACAAAGTGATTTCAAACTGAAGGCAAAAACCCCATCCAGAAATACTTATCTCTGTAATGGTTCCCTTTGTTACATTTGCCGTAGGAGTACACAAAGGAATGCAAGTCGAGATAACCACACATTACAAAGATATGGCATTTCTTCTGGGAGTTATTTAAACATTTATTTATTTTTGAAGTGCAGTTTTGTGCATTGAGGGAGTAAAGGCTTCACAGCAGGTATCCTCAAAATCCCAAGGGGTGCATGGATGTATCTAGGTGCGATGGTGGTTAGGTTTCAAACACAGCAGTGTTAGTGTAGTGTTGGGTTTTGGTGATGCGTAGAATCCATGAGTGAAATGTAGCCTTGAACACTCTCACTTCTTCCAGCAAGGCAGTTTGTTCTGTGCCTCTCTGTCTCGTTTCCCTTTGTTGGAGGGGTTTGTTGCTAACTAGAAACACATGATATGAGACAGCCAAATGTTCTGGTGAAAATCAAGGATACTTCATAGCTGTGAAGATTTTATATTTGCCCTAGATTCTTTTTTTTTTCCTCATTGATGCAGCTGTAACTGTTGTAAATTATATGAATAATTGATCAAGGAGTTCTTGTTACCTCAAATCATGTTATGCTTATTGCTTTTTAGAACTGTTCTGCTCTTTGTTGTACTACAGCATTGCTCCTATGCTGTTCTCTGTGTGTGGTTTTTATGGCCTTGAAGTTTTCTTCTGCTTCCGACCCATTGCTCCTCCCCTCTTTCCCCTTCCCTGCAAGAACATGTTGTTTCTGCTTCAGTATATTCCACGATCTAAGTGAAAAGCAAAGTCCTTTCTAATCAACAGCAACACGTTTTAAAAAACCCTTCCCAGCCCTGGGAACTGTGCAGTGCACACATCTGGTTTCACATAAGCATGAATTGCTGGCTTCACAAACACAGAGCATGTAGTCCTTGCCACAGAGTTAGCTAAAATGTTCTGTAACTTGAGACTCCATTCGAAATAAAAACAAAATTGTATAGCTTCTTTACCATGCTAATGGAAAACATTTAATTTGCTTTTTTCAAGCCAACCAAAAGTATGACACAATGCTGTTCAGGCAGATTTACAGTGCATTTTCTTCCCTAGAAATCAATACAGCTTGGAGGGGCTGCTGTGGAAGCTGGCTAGCTGGCTGGCTAGCCACAGCTGGCTAGCTGCTGTGGGACTTGCAATCTATCTGCATTCAAATGTAAACTTCTGTACCACAAACCAGAACTGGTGATTTTGATTTATTCATACACCACTGTATCTCTGAGATTGTGGTGCTGGATTTTATTCTTTGCTTTATTGCCATTAATATTAGATTGGATTTCAAAATAACAGGTTCAGTGGGCTTATGATTTTTTTTTTCATGAAATCATTCAGTGATTTTCTGCATTTCCTGAATTACAGTACTTAGGTCTGTGGTAGCGATATCAGCAAAAGCAGATCTATGTACATGGGCATGTGTGCCTTTCAGTGGAGTCTTTTTTGCCCCTTTGAAAACAAACAAAAGAAAGGGCAACACCAAAAAGCAGGCCATCATTCAGTGTGAGCATTAAGGGCTAGCATAGTCATTTTCCACTTTGTACAGAATAAGCCCTGAATATTAAATGTTGTTTGATTTCTCTCCTACTAGAAGAGGTATAATGCAAGAGTTCTTTGTGTGAGTCCAAAAAATGTTTTTAGAGGAGAATGATGGGGTTTTTTCATAAGTGAAGCCAACAGTGCAGATTTTCATAGTGCACCAACTATTTTGCCTTTGTTTCCTCTCTGATTCCTCACTGCCTCCGCTAATAGCTTTGACTTGATTTAAACTCTCTGCTGTAAAAGGCTGTTGGTGTTTCTCTCATTTTTTTTTTCCTTAACTGGATTTCAGTCTTGCTTTAGAGCTTTCTTTTGGCAGAGGGTCTTTTCTAGAATAGCCCTTAGGGATGCCTGACACTGCTTTTCTCCCTAAATGCTGTATTTCTTTGGGAAGCCTGTCACTGGTGGTCTGTGTCCTGGTCATACTTAGTTCTACCAGAAGGAAAATCACAACTTGATTGCTAGCTTGCCGAAAGGACATTTCATCTTCTTTTTAAGAAGAAAAGTTATACTTCCATTTCTCATGCAGCTGTGAACCAGGTTCTTTTATCCTTCAGCCATTTTTCTCTCATACACTTAACAATCTCATGGTGAACAAACAGCTTGAGAAGATGTTGCAGAGGGATTGAGGTCCTTTTTGCAGGGATAGCTCGGGATGGGTCATGTGTTAGGAAAGAGGAGTAGACACATTTTGGAAATGTGTTTGGCCCATAGGTTTTCTGTTTGACCATTCCAAAGTTCTTGTTAGCATGAAAGGTCTGTCGTAGTTTTCCTTTTGCCGTTTTCCCTGCACTAGCACTGGAAGTCCAGGCTGGAGTATGCTATAAAGACTTCTAAAGCTACACTTTGAATAAAGCTTACATTTACTACAGAATATTTGCTTTGCATGGTTACAGTACAAGGACTGTATTCCTGTGTAAACACTGTAATGAAGTTGTTAAGGAGAAAAGAAATGCTTACAGCATTTGCACTAAAGTTCATGGAGCATGAGATAGCTGCGCTTAGGATTCTGGTACTTTGTAAGGATTAAAAAAAGCTTCTCAGAAATAAACACAAATAACATTCTCAGACTAGCAAAACAGCATGCAAGTGATGGGAAGAGTGGCACTAATTATTATGTAGAGAATAATCTGATTTGAAATGCCACAATGGAATCCACTTTATGATCTGACCTTCCTACATATGAATTGAAAAGTAGGAAAAAGTACAGGGCATGACCTAAAAATGGTAGTCTGGAAGCTTCTTTAGGTATGTTGGGTCTTATTTTTGTCTAGCCTGAAATGTAGTTTTTGAGTCAAACCTGAATAAACTGGTTTAAGTGTTTATGTTGTCCTCATGGTTCCAGCTCTGCCAGACATAGCTACTTTAAGAATTACTCTTACTTAGAATTTGAGTCCTGCTGGTAGCAGTATGCTGTCAGGAGGATGCAGTTTTGCTGTTAAGAAACTTAATTGAGATAAGTCTAATCCTACTGTATGCTTCTACTTTTGGAGGTAGTGTAGAAACTTGTCTTTCCTAGTTAGGGCACCATACCATTCACTACCTGCTTTATGGGATTTCTTTCCCTTTTTTTTTTCTGAATTGCTGGCTTGGTTAGATATTAATATTCAAAACATTTCACACAGTTGTAGATGGCATTATACTGTGCCAACTTTCAGACTTACAGAAAAATTAACCAGCTCTTGTTTTCTATGAGTCAAAGAAGGTGAGAGAAAATAAATTTACCTATAGTCTCTTTGATTATGCCAAATTTAGTTTTCCTCTATACAGGATGTTTACATTGTTTTCTTTTATTTATGTATCAGTAGAGATAGAGTAAGGATTAGGATAGTGAATATCTGTGAGTTTTTGCTGAGAAGATTTATAGGTTTCAAAACCAGAAACTCTTTGCACACATTAAGAATTTTCATATTGTCAGTTTGGATTGATGCTGAACCAAACTTCATTAACCTGCTTCAGGAAGAGGTAGTATTGGCTATTAAAGAAACAACACAACCAATAACAACCAAATTTAAGAATTCTCCTACAGGTGTAGGAGGATAATCTACTTCCAATATTTGTTCTTACCTTAATCTTTTGCGTTTAGAGATTAAACTGCAAAATTACTTCACAATGAGGTGATCTTTTGAGTTGTCTAAATCAGCCTTAGGTTTCATAAAATTAGCAGCATAACAGATGACTTTTAGAGAAATAGGCTGTTAAGAGTAATGTTCTTGAAATAAGTTGGTTTAGAAAAGGCACGCTTTTCAGGCTCTCCTAAGAATCAGTAACTTTGTAAATCATTTAATCTTAGGCAGTTAGATGTCTGTGCGTGAGTAATTAGCAGTTGTCTTTTCTCCTTTCTTCTAAAAGACCTGAAACTTTTATAAGACCAGATAGTTATCAGTAACTTTTGACTCACTGAGAAGATCTAGATTAAGAGCTGAAACTTTTTGTTGTTAAAACAGCAGCTGACTTGCTGTGTGCCCTTGGGCATGTCCTCTTGACTTCCTTGTGCCAATTTACCATTGTATCCACTGCTGTTGCCACCGCCATAAAGTTCTTTGTAAGCCTGTAATCAAAATACAGTTGAAACTGTTTATTATTCTGAGTGTACTCAACTTCATTTGCTATGCGGTTCTGCATATGGCAGTGTAAAGTGCAGTAGATTTATGCAGTTTAGTCTGTAAAGAACTTACACAAAATAAAACCACCTTGTGCAACATGTATTATAGTAAAGTAGATTTGAAAAAAAAAATACAAACCCCACAGACGGTTTTATTTTGGATTTACTAGAATATACAAAGACTGCTAGTGGGGGATAAAGCTGTTTGGTTAAAAATGGGAATGCTGTGACTATAAAAGTTGAGAGGGGAAAAAAATCTGTCTTACAAGGTCTACGTGGCAGCCTTAATTTGCCTGAGTCTTTAGCAGAGGTTTCCCACTTCTGTTTCTGCCAAGTAAATTAAATTTATGAAGAGAAGCTAAACTCCAAGCGTTGGACTGTTAGTGTCTTTTGACAAGGTTAATGTGCTGAAGCAGAATATTGATAATAATGAGCTGACATTTAACAGTGGACCAGCTGAGAGATCCTTGTGTTCCTACGTAATGTGAAGATTGAGTGTCCTGTGAGCTTATTGTTTTATGTTTTGTACTTGCTTTTGCATGCATGCCAGGACATGCTCTGGGAAGAGGCATAAACTTTTTTCCTTTTTTCTTTCACAAATACATTTCTTTCCTGTCTAGAGCTGGAAAAGAGGAGCACAAGAGGGGTTTTGTTAAATACGGCAAAATCTAATTACAGCTTGATTTAAAGCCACATTTACACAATGGCTGAGGGGTGAGTTCACTTCCAGAAAAACAAACTTGCTGGCTTCCTACTGTGCATCAGGGAATGTGAAGATGCATGTCCTGGAGAGCAACTGCCTCCCTCTGCTGGCATCAGCTTTTCTTACGCTGCGCTCCAGCTCTGCCACATGATATAAAAATGCAACTGTACTCCTGCGCAAAAGAAGAGTGATGCATGAATTCACTGGGGTGTGCTCATCTTACTGGTTCTGCCACAGGTAATACAAGGGGCATCACGTGTTCCATGTGATAGGCCTGATGTCTGTTTTCTACAAGCTGCAGAAACCTTCTTCCTCTAAAGGAATGGTTGTTTCCCCCAATCTGTATCTTGAACAGCTATGTCCCTGGTGGTTCAAAGGGGAAATGTGCGTGAACAAACCACATTTTCTTGCCACGGTGGTTTTCGCTTAGTGTGCACCTCTGGAAAATGCAAGATCTTATTTTGTTTGCCTGCTGAAGTAGTTGAAAATGTGGTTTTCTTTCTTCAACTGGTTCAAGTGTTCTGCTGTTCTTTTAACTCGATTTCTTAGATGACAAGGTTGCACATCTCCATCTTACTGAAAGTTCATCATTTGTAGTATGTTTTTCACTTCCAGGGATACCTTTTGCTCAAGAACCCCATTACAGGTGATTTCCTAACAGCAGCTCATAGTGAGACTGTGGTCTTTATTCTTCCCTTTCTGGCCAATGACTGCATTTTTAGCAGGTTTTTTATTATTCAACTTGCACTTTATGCTGCTACTACTCCTTCCATTTCTCCTACTCTAGTTCATAAGAATTAGAATAGCAGAGTTTAGAGGGTAAGTGTATGCACCGCCACTGTCTAGAACAGTGAGGCTCTGTGGAGGTAGAAGGTGGCTGGTGGTGAGACTGAAGTTGCTGTGCAGCTCAAGAGCATTGCTGAGGCATGTTTGGAAGCTGCTTAGTGAAGAGATTTGTGTTGGTGAGGGCTGGGGCAGGTGGGTTGGTGTACATGGGAAGTCTGGGGGAAGGAGTAACAAGCATAGGGTAGGTGGGGGACGGAAGGGGTCATTGATATTCACAGAAATGAAGGAGGGACAACAAAGCTTGCCAAGAGAAAAGCATTGCAGACACACTGATGGAGAGGCAAAAGTAGAGATGGAGGGCCTAGCATGGGCAGCATGTGGATGGAAAGCAGTGGAGGGAGATATGGCCCTCTGAGCTGTGTCTTTGAAGGTCTGCAGAGTGCTTGTGAAAGAAGCAGTGAAATGAGAGAGTCTGGCAGGGTATTTCTGGCAGTTAAAGAATCACCCAAAACTGTTGGTCCCCCAGAGAGCTGACAGGCCAACATGCGAAGAAATGTTGAAAATTTGAACAATTTAATTTGAAGAAATGAAGAAAGAAGACAGGATCTTTAGGATTAATCGTTCTCTCACCACTGGAGTTATCTCCTTATTTTTTTTGTTTGGTGTCAACTCATTTCATACTTCTCTGAGAATTTCAAACCCAGCCATGTTACTGTGGTACTGGAGAACCATATCTGAAGTTGATGATGGGGGGAAAAAGAGGACCACAAAGCTTGCTGTGATACTGAGAGAGTGGTCAGTGGATGACCATCACATCTCTGTGTATAGCTGTATACAGTTGCACTCCAAAAAACTACAAGAAATTCTCTTTACCATGAAGTCATACCCAGGGAACCGTCCTTGAATCTTAGACTTCAGTTTACACAAACTTTTGTAAACAGCAAATCACCATTTCTTTCTTCTTCTTGAGATATTTCTGGGCTTTATTTGGTCCTTGCTGGAGTTCTGTTATTCAGCATTTTGCTTTTTCTCAGAGAATTAGTCATGTGAAGGTCATCAGCTGCAGAAAGAGAAATAAGTTTCTTATTAACAGACTTCTTAATAGGCTTAAGTATAAATACTTGTGCTAGATAAATGCACAATTTGGAAGCTAAGTCAGCCTTCCCTGATTTTATGTGTTGACATCTTCAGCATAGTTTTCTGATATGTAAAGTATTTTCCAGACAGAAACATGGTTTTGCATAGATCTGTTTGATACTGTTTAACAACAACAACAAAAAAGTTAAAAAAATAATATTACTGTGTCTCTTTTATTGCTGCTGCCCATCACAGCCACAATTTGTAATTTATGCTAGGTTAGGTGCTCTAAGCTTTCAAAGGAGTGTTTTCTCCTGTGTCATATAAACAATATTTGATCAGAAGCACTCTAGAGTGAACTGCTCAAATAAAAAAAAGGCCAAGATACATGTCCTCAGCCAAAAATCAGTAATTTCAATGTGATTCAAGTTGTCTTTATCTGGAACTGTTTGTCATTGATGTGTATTCAGTCTGTTTTCCAAGCTTGCTGTAGTCAGATCAGTTCTAAATGAAGTCTTCTGCTGCCTGTGGATTATTCCTGTGGGGTTTTGTCTTCTGTAGAGCTTTCTGTTTGTCACCTCTCTTCTCTTTCTGTGTTCTACTACCAAGAGACAGGTTGAAAGAAATGAATAAATCTATATAAACAATGCTTACTTTATGACTGTTTCAAGTTGCATCTTAATAACTCATTTCTACAGGAATATCTTTTGCAATGCTCATTCACTTTCTTCACTGCAATAGGCAGCCTGTAATGAAAATGTTGACTCACCTGAGTGATGTCTCTGTTTTCTTTATTCTCTAGAACAGATTGAAAGATAATTTTAAATTACAAGTATTAGATCACATTTCCTTGGACAATTGCTTTTGATTATACCAAGTTACTGCACTCACCTATTTAAGTCACAGTCAACATCTTAAATATCAGTGTTAAGGGAAGCAGGAAAAGGTGTCCTAAATGATGATTGCTCCATATCTTGTTAGCATAATATTTTGAGTCTCTTCAAATTAATGATACTCCTTGTATTAAAGAACTCTGTGTTAAGAAGAAAATTGATTTATCTTGCGACAAAAAATACAGGTAATCTTGGCAAGGGGGGGTGGGGCAGAAGGGATCTGTGAGATGTAGCCTGTATATGCACATAGTGTAGCCTTTCATTCTTTTTTAGATTGCACGACAGCAGCCTTTAATTTTTGAATGCTTTAATTTTGGTGCAAGTACTCAAATGACTCACTGGTTATCTAAAGCATCAGGTAACTATACCTATCTTTAGCTTTGTTCTGTCTTCTTATCCTTGTTTCTATCTTCTTTTTCTCGGTGGTAGGCTACAGTGAGTTTAATTAATGTTTAGAAAAACAAAAACCCAAAACAATGTGGGAAGTGTGGGAAGTGCTCCCAAGTGTTCTCATGAATACAGCCTCTGCAGGCTTTCTCTTGGGATGGTCAGGACTTTTGGAGGATAAATTCTCAGTCTCCTTTCACAGTACCTTCAAACACAACTTGACCCCACGTGCTAATAGGCTGCACTTTTCAGTTGGAGAAGAGATGTCTTCTCTCTGCTACCTGCAGTGGTGCCTTCATTTTGGTGGTTGGTCTTTGGCAAGGCATGACCCTGGCCTTAGCTACTTTCCTCTTCCACTGAGGGATTGCTGTCTGCCTCAAAGCATGGTATTCAACCAGGGTAGGGGGATCAGCCCTTCTAGCTAATTCTATCAAAGTGCTGAGTTGCAGGGGTTCAGACAAGAAATCAATACCCTTTTTCCATCTGACTGCCTCGAAGATTATGTAAATTAAATATGTCTGTCTGTAAAAAAAGTTATGTCTACACTATAAGAAGTACAGTTGGCAAGTATGAGCTGCTGTTTGTGTTGCTGCTAGGAAGGATCTTGCCTGAATAATTTTGTTTTCAAAGTAGTTTTTGGTAAGTTCCCCTGAGATTTGTAATAGTGACATGCAAATAATCTATACAATAATGACAATTCTACTGTTTTCCTCACAAGTTGTGTAGATTTGCCTGCAGCAGGCTTTACAAGTTGATGAGGTGATGAAGATATATTGCCACCTGAGAGGCATCCTTTGTTTTCTGGAGTTCTCTGCCTATTAATATCTTTCATGTGTATTTGTGTTGCCTTTTTCTTCTTTGACACGTGCTTTTTTGATTTCCTTTGGTTTTGTTGTGTTTAGGCTTTTTCTGACATAGTGTACTTCTCAAGTGCAGACACGTATCTCCTTCACAACCAGAAGCTTCTACGTTTTTCCAATATCCAGGCCAGCTCACTTATCCCCAGTTAATTAGTTTTGTATTTTGATTTCCTTGAAGAAGTTACCTGTAAGTTCTGCCAAACATTAACTCAGACTCAGCTGCAGTAAAGCTGGAGGAGTGTCATGGTGTTGGGAGACATGAGATGTTCTAATATATTATGTAATTGGGAAGACTTTAAGGAGTCTCTGGTTTTACTCCAAATTTTTTCTTCCACTAGTTTTGGGAATTGAAATAATAGGTATACAGAGACCCAAAAAATGATTTGAATGCTGCAAAACATGACAGATAATTTTCAGACTTTTCCTTTGTGCACTCTTATGTCTGTGAAAGTCAATTTAAATCCCAAGTTCTGAATGAATACAGACTTCTGAAATAGTTATTTTCTCTAACATAGAGTGTAGAATTTTTTTCATACATCTAATTTGGTTGGGTTTTGGTCTTGTTTTATTGATGTGATGCAAAAGTAGCAGCTCCTTTTACCTGATGCAGTATACTAGTCTACCACAAGAGTTTATTATATCTGGAGTATTCCTAGAGGAAATGCGCCCTCTGAATTCTTCCCAACATCAATATGTAAAGGCTGTTTCAGTTTGTTTTAAATGAATCAGACATGGAATTATATAAATGGGGAAGTTGTGTGTGCTCTGAACAGCTTGAATGCTGTAAGTGAGATAAATTATTAGAGTTTTGCAAAGTTAGCCATGCACATGCTGCAGCCTATCAGCATGAACTGATCAGCATGAAAGCTCAGTACTATGTGCAGGGTTATTCACATTGTTTCCACTCAGTCCTTCCAAATAGGAATATCCATGCTAGTGAGTGGAATATGGTGGGAATGCCAGCAGCAGTCCAACTGAGTATAGAAATTATGACATTATTCAAGTTATGCCATTTTTCATAGTTATGCAGTTTCTGTTATAGCATACAAATAATGCATACAGTGAAGTCCGTGTTAACCACTTAGGCAACTTTGAAACTTGCTAATGTTTCATTTTTCTAGCAGCCTTTTTACTGTGGTTATGCTGCTTATGTTTTGACTGCAGACTACTGGAATTTGCTTTGAAAATATCAGTGTCTGTTTTATTTGAGGATTACTTTTGGAGCAGCTTCTTCTATAAATCCTGATTAAGGCAGAGGTCAAGGAGAGACTTTCTTGGCTCATGTCAGTAAAGATTGCATTGTTGTACAACATGCAGGAGATAAATGTTTGAGACTGACTGAAAGGTCCAACTCTGACTTCATTTAGTCTTGAGTGCTCACCTTTTGACCTGTTCTTCCCCTGTTTGTGCCTACTTTCTGTAGGGACAAAAAGGGTTCCTGTTATGCTATTAAGGTGATGTTGTATGGGATTACTGATTTCCCTTCCTACCTCTGATATGTTTAGGACTTTAAGACACTGCTGAGAGTCATCCACTTGATGTAGTGGGAAATCAATGATCTCAAAAATGCTCTGAGCTTCACTGGGTACATTATTAGAAAAGCTGAGTTATACTTCCTGTATGTTGGTGCTCACAAACTGTATGTGAGTTTACAGTGAAGACTAAGTTCAGGCCTGTAACCATTACCCTGATTTTTCCTTATCTTATCTTGATATAAATTCGTGACAAAATAATAAATGCCCGCTAATGTGATGTGTGTGGAAGCAGTGTTAAATTGCAGTGCCTGTGAGATGAAGGTTGTTATGTATTTGCAATCTGCTTAATTTAAAACTGAAAACTCTAATGCTTGTGCTTTTAGAAACGTGTTCTGGAAGTGCAGTGGAGTTGCATCTGGGACAAAGGTCTGAAAGGTTCCATCTGGTTTGGGTACTTCATAAGAATTGCCACCTGAAAAAACTCTGGTTATTGACACCATTGTTATTACAAGTGGTGACTTATGTGAGGCTACTGTGCCATGCCGACCTGTGCTTCTGGGAAATTGGGCACCTTTTTTTTCCTCCCAAGACTAGGAAAGGAAGCTGAAGAAAAAGCCTGCTGATTTGCCCAAGAAAGGTTTGAGAAAGCAGAACAGTAAGAAATTTGTCCCCAGAATGTGGCAGAACTCCCCTAGTGCACATTTCCTGTCTTCTTCAGAGCACTTCTTAGCTCTCATGCTAGTTTTGGTAGGGTCATCATTCTCCCCTTCACCTTAGTTGAAACACTA
Organism: Chamaea fasciata; assembly: GCF_029207755.1. Classification (NCBI taxonomy): domain Eukaryota; kingdom Metazoa; phylum Chordata; class Aves; order Passeriformes; family Sylviidae; genus Chamaea; species Chamaea fasciata. Next base: position 38,475,580 of record NW_027094086.1, on the reverse strand, counting down.
CGTGGGGAGGGAAGTGTCTGCTTAAGTGTTCAGAAAAGGATGGAAAGGAAGGGGTGGGTGCCACTTGGTTTGAGGAATGGACACTCATTTGTCTCCATTTATGCCGAGTTTTTATAGCCCTTCTTATGTGACTTGTGTGCTCATTTTGCATTAGAGGATTGGACAAAAGCATCAAGCAGTTCTTGGAAGAAGGGTAAGGGGATCTTATCAGCTCAGCAAAATTTAACTTGCTAGGTGTACAAGCTGCCCAAGATGAAAGTATGCTCTTCTTCAGGAACATTATATGGAATAAGAGTCCTGATGACTCTTTCATAAAAGAGCTTTTGGCTTGCTCTATTAAATAATTAAATCTCTCTTCCTGGAGAGGCTTTTCATCTGTGCCAGCAAAATGCTTCTGGCTTCTTGTAAGAAGACCGTGAGACTGGGTTCCAGTATGGCGAGTCATGGTTGCTGGTTTTATATGGACACAATTTCTAGAAATTTAATTATAATCTTTCTGAGATTAAAATCTAAATTTATTTTACTTTTGCCTAAAAGGGCTTGACATTTAATAGGCTGTCTTCAAACTCATTATCCTTGATTTCTGTGGTAACCAGAACCATTGCATAGTTTTCTTCTGGGAATCGTTGTGCTAAATATCTTCAATTCTTGTGTAAAGTAATAAGATCTTAGAGTTGCTCTGAAACCCTGAATTATGGGTGTGGGCTGGAGACCTGAAGTCTGAAAGGTTTGCAATCTCTGAGCTCCCAGAGAGCTGCCTGGCAGCAAGGAGGGTTTTGTGCAAGTGCCTGTATGCATTGGTGTCTGTAAAGAACCACTTCATGTTCCAACAGTTGCACCTTGACTTGCTTTCTAGTTGCATCTTGCAGCTCAACGTAAACACCTTCTCGCATAGAGAGATGTAAGAGAGTGAAAAACAGTCTTTGAAGAATAAAACAATGGTATTAGAGAGCCTGTTGGGTCTTCATTGTCATCACAGATCAAAGAAAACCTTGGAGCTGCTCTTTCTACTCAGAATTGGAAATAACATTCTTAATTACGGAAGTGAGCAGGTCTGACAGAGTTTTTTCTTCAAAGGGAGGAACGCTATACTTCATCTTTCAGCCTCTGCGCTCTTTGTAGCATAGCATTTTTGAAAAATTACACCTGTCCTCTAATGGAAGACTTGTATTTAAAGTTTTCCCAGGCCAGTCTTATCTCAGCCGGCTATACTCAGCATCAGGTTGTGTCACTCATTTCAGCAAGGTGATTATAGTGAGCGTGCTACTAAATAGAGAAGAAGAAAATGCCAGCAGGGGTGATGAAGATTAATAATGTGGAGATGCTGGTAGTTTACTTACTCTATTGCAAGCTCTTTTTTCCTGCTCTTCCACTAGAGAAATCAGTACTTGTCTACCAGCTTTCTGGCTTAAGTGATGCTCTCAAATCCCTATTTTCCACCAGCAACTACAAAAAAAAAAGTCTCAACTTATGAAGCCTGTGTGGCTTGTTTCAGTGTAGTTTTAACCTCCCATGTCCTTGTTTTTAAGCACTTAACTTTTGCTACCATTATACCTTGTGTTAGGACTTCAGTATCTTACATCAGTCATGGGGGGGGGGGTTGTTTGTTTTGGGTTGGGGTTTTTTGTTTATTTTTGGTTTTTTAGGGTTTTTTTTATCACCCTCTTTTTTAAACCTTTTTGTTCTGGTCTGCAAATGTCTTTCTCACTTAACCATTTGAAAGCAGAGGCTGTTTTTTCTATAATCTATTTTCCAATCTTTGACTTACTAGGGTCATGCTCATTGGTTCCCTGTGAGTCAGTCATGCATTATACAGGATCCATGTTCTGGATGAACTGTTTAAAGCTATTTCTGAACTTATTGTAAGCACTGTTATCCCTTTCTGTGGTTCACCAACTTTTGTGGCCATTTAGCTGGTGAGCCAGAGGTTGTGAAATGGTGACTACAAGGCACATACGTTTTGGTTTTGAGAAGGTGTTGGTTGTGCTGACAGGTGTTACGCCTTTTGAAATGGACAGTTCATACTTGGGTCTCTGCCTGTAGCTGTGAGGAAAGGAAGTGGAGGGAAAAATAAGTAAACTAGAAATACAGGAGGACACAAAGCGTATTTGTGTAGTTTGAGGTGACTGCTGAAACATTGTATAGTTGTGAAGAAAACTTTGCACTGAAGGAAAAATGGGTGGAACTTGAGGAATGGAAAGTTGACATTGGTATGGAGATGTGTTGAGTGGGATGTGAAGGGAAGCATGCTTCAGGATGATGTGAAGTTTTTACCTGACCTTTGAGATTTGTGTGTCCTTAAGAATAGAATCATACTGTGTTATTCCACGTTTGGTTTTGTGTCCGAAATGCAAGTGCTCAGCACAATAAACTTCTTGCAGGCTTCACTTGAGATCCTTTTATGCCCCATCCATCAGCAGTAGGATGAAGCACATCTCACTGACAGCTGAACTGGTCCTCCCCCGGCTCTCCAAGGTGGCAGTGATGGACTGGTGTCGTCATTTCAATCAGTTAGGTCTGCAGTGAAGATACTGGTAGTATGTAGGTCTGTGGAGGGTGAGGCATGGTAGCGTACCTTGGAATGTGGGTGTGGGGGGGATTTTTTTGTTTGGTTTTTCTATGATTCTGAGATAAAAGTGAGTAAGAATGCTATAGAAAATAGTCTGTAGGGATCAATCTTAGTGCCATCCTGCAGTGAGTCTCTGGCGTTAATTAAGTGACATGTCTGCCTGTTATTAAGCTTACAGGGGAGTTCTGTCTGGGGATTTCATGTATATAATGAGCATATTTGGAAAAAAAAAAAAAAAGCTTGAAGTTACAGGTTCTGTCCAACTCCAGTCATGATTGAGAGCATTTACAAATGCACACATGTGGACAGATAACTGCTTGCTTACCAATCAAAATTGGGGCAATCCAAGAAGTGTCCCTGTGCTACACAAAATGAAAATAAGTTTGTTCGTGCTGAGTGCCAACCTCAGGACATTTGTGACTTCCAGAGAAAGGTTTATGCAGCAAATACTAGGCCCATGTTTTATTTTCCTCTGTAAATGATGGGCCTAGTGATGAGTTTGCCACCAATTGGTAGACTTCCCCTATACTTGCTAGGAAAGGAAAGAGCTCAGCAAATAGCCATTGTGAAATCAAAGGTAGTTTTCAAAAGAAAAAGAAAATAATGCTAGATAAATTTATTTGGGAAGGAAAACTGGAATGTAGAAAAAATAGTGGAAAATTGTCCCCTTATCTTTTAAATTGTATGAACGTCAGAAGTGGCATCCAAAAATCTTAAGATTTTGTTGTTATGTAAACATAACCATGGGATGGTTTAACTTACTTCTAAAAGTCTAATGAATGCATCAACCCAAGTAAAATACTCATTAGAGTAATTGGTTCAGTTCAACCTCTCAAGGCTACAGCTTGGAAATATACACACTATTGCCTTTAGAAATGCAGCGTGTTGATTCACCAGCCATTTTGCTCAACTCATTTTGATTCCATATGCTTACTATACTTTGCAAAATCTAATTAAGTAACTGAGATAGCAGTTTGCAAGCAATATTTGATATATTTTTAAGCCAAAGGTTAAGTGGTATCCAGAGGAAAACCTGTTCAGTTGCAAGACACATCAAAAATTTTTAAGGTATTCTTCTGTTAAAACAATTGGATTTGGAAGTACTTACACAATTGATGATAATATAGTAAAAGGTTATTTGTTTCCAAAATAGTAATCTGTTTGTTAATTCACTTAGATATGCCTAAATGAAGTGTAAAATTCATTAATGTGCTAGCTAGACAGTTTTCCCTGTAGGAAGCTGGCTTTAGTGTCATATGATGAATTCATCATACCCTCATAGGTTTTCCTCTCTCCTCCCCTCTGTGATGGGCATCTGCCTTGGACCATATGGTTTTGGAAAATTTTAATTGAAATTCTTCTGTCAAGGAGCTGAGCTAGAGAAAGCCTAACTTGCTTATAATTGCTAAAAATGTTGTAGAGACCTTCTGTTTCCATGCGGAGGAGCGGGAACTTGAAGCTTAGCACAGGCGGGTGACTTGTGCCAGGGACAGGCTTTTGCTTTCGATGAAAGTCTGCCGAATATTGGCCAACTTGTGTACCTTTCACAATTTGTTCATTTCCAACAGAGGCTTGCTGGAGTCTCTTGTGACTGCGTCCTCATGAAACCTGTGTTCTCTGCAATTTGATGAGTCTCCTGTGACTGTGTCCTTATGAAACCTCTCTTGGCTTCTCTTGCTGGCACATCTATAGATGGCTCTATCCTGTCACAGGTCCAGTGCGTGGTCCAGGTGCTCGTGTGCCATCACCACAGGTGACAGGGCAGATTGGTGAAGCTCTGCATTTTCCTCAGTTGGAGTTTTAGCCACCTGCCATTGCCAAATGTGGGTTCTTGTGAATGACCACTGACTCTCTTAGCCCCACTGTGCAGTTTCCCTTGCCTTCCTGACCCAGCATATCACGGTGGTTAAAAGCCAGTGTAAAAATTGACATGCGCATTGACGCTCTTCTGGCTGATCTGCAGGGCTAAGCACAGAGGTTTAGTGAGAATTGATTCTGTTGCCGAGGCAAATAGGTGTTTCTTGAAATGCACCTTTGCAGCTGGTTGTGTATCCTTCAACTACAGCTGTTACCGTGATGTTTTTAAAAAGAAAGCAACTCCTGGAATAAACACCCTGCTGCAGTGGTATGTTGAGAGTGTGCTGCCAGGGCAGCCCTTGCTGGGCTGTGGGTGAATGTGCCCTTGGAGCCAGCAGCTCTGTGGGAGGAAGCAGAGGCTGGCTGCTGGGGAGCCGTGCTGGAGCCGAACAGGGTGAAGCAGCGAGGGCTTGGGGAGCTGCTGGGCAGAGGGGGGACACACATGTAGGCTTAGCAGCTTGTATGTGAGGGAGCCAAAACTGACAGTCCCATAGCAGCTGAAGCCTGGTTAATTTCTGTTTCTGGTTTTTTTGGTCATTTTTTCAAGTGTCATACATGCCTTGGTGGTTTGTGAATGGGGATTAGATTCAAAGAATTATTTGAGTCTCTTTGATTTTATTTTTTGTGTTTGTGCATCTTTTCTTTTGCTTTGCAAATGTGAGCATTCCCAATAATCAGAGGACTAGGTTAAAGACTTTTATTGATCTTATCCCCCTGTTGCTACCTTTGGCAAAATGTTGTTAAAAAAGCAACATTTTGGATCTGATCATCAAATCATTGTGCATCTTTTTCACATTGTGCTGTGCATCTTGAACTCTTCCAGTTAAGTTTTTAACCCTGTGTAACTGCCTCTCCTGGCTTTCTTCATTGAAGACATAGCTTCCTGGTTTTGAGCAGTATGGCTGAAAAACTTGGAAAATTTCACAGTATTTTATAGAAGTGTAGTTTATAAAAATTGATGAGCTTATTAGATGGTGTAATCTAAAAAGAAGGACTTAATAAAACAGCCTTCTTTTTTCAAAACACAAAACTTAATGTTGACTGAACATTGAATCAAGGAGCAAAATGTCACTATTCCTGCATTTCTTTTTTATTTCTAGCCATATATAACTTTGAGAATATTATTTTTACAGTAATGAAGTCTACTTCTAGCAGAGAACAACTCTTCATGAGCAATTTTCGGTGGCAGATTAGGAAAGCTGGGACATAGCTATTTACGTATTGCCAGTAAATATGGTCTTGCACTGCTACCACAATGAGATCTTGTTCCATTAGTAAAATTTTATGCAGTACCAAATGTAATTTTTGTACTGAAGTAAGTACAATAGCTAGAAAGTGTTTATAGACAGTCTTTAATATCATGCTCTTGGACTGTGCCTTGATACTGTATGGTATTGGTGATAAGAGTAAAGAATTAGGAAAAATGCCACTGTGGGCACAGTGGAATATTCATTATTGCAGTGCAGTTCAAGATCTTGCTAATGTAATGTTTATGGATATGGTTTATGTGTAACTTAGTGAAACATCTTAAAAATGCATTGTAGTTTGTATGTGCGTAATGCTGTAACATTATGATATTTTTGTAATCTCAGTCATGAAAAATGTACTGTATCTCACAAGAGAGATCTGGCACCACAGCTGGTTTTTCTGATAGTCAGGCTGTATATTTCCATCTTGTCACTGATGTTTGAAAACCTGTGTAGACCTTAGGTGATTATATGAACCATGTGGGAACAGGAGAACAGCTGAAGAGTGTTTTTCTGTTTTTGCTAAACAGAGGGAGGATTAATTGAACTGTCCTACCAAGGAAGACTAAACAAGCTTCTGTATCTTTTTTTAATGATTATTTACCTGATGTTTTACAAGCTCCCAGCATCTTTCAAATACACAATGTCCTCTTGCATCATACCATTCCTTTGTGGACTTATTTATAAAATAAGCATAAAGTGAGCATGTAGGACTTAGTTGTGTTAGTTCCCCATACATCTAAATAGTCTTTGCTCATGAGAAGTATTTTACAAACGACTTAAGTTTTTTTGCATAACGGCATAAATTTCCTTGGCATTTGCACCCTAGCCTCATGAAAGCTTAGTTAGGACTTTATGTGCCAATGCACACAAAAGCCCCGTGATCATCTGGGTGTCCACCCACGGTAAATGTAAAGGACAGAGGGGGTCCTGTTGACTTCTGTAGGGCTACTGTGCACCGAAAGCATGTGTGTGGTGCCTCGCTGAACTGAGGTCCACGCTGTAGACTGTGCAGTAATGCTCAAGACTTGCTAACTGCTCTGCGTGGTGCTGCCAATGTGAACGTTCAAAACAAGAATTCCTGCTGGCAGAACAGGCAGCTTCATTTTATTGTCTCCTTGAAACAGACCTAGCAAACTACGAATGGCCAGCTTCGCAAAGGGCACGCCTAAATAGATCCTTGTGTTCAGAGACGGAGACAAACCCCCTCACAGGTGAATCACTCGGGGAAACAACAACAACAACAGGAAAACCCAACCAGGAATTTGATGGTGACGCGCCCAGACAAACCGCACTCCCAGACGCTGATGCTGTGGGCTGCAAGGTGTGATCGGCCGGGCCGCGTTTCCGCGCGGTGCCTCAGCAGCCCTGCGCTCGGCCCAGGGCTATAATTAGATTAGCAGCCTGCTCAGCAGCGGTGCCAGCCTGCGAGCCTCAGCGAGCATGTGCTGGATTCTGCATGTGCCTCCCGCTTATTGGCGGCCCGGGTTGCTGCCTGCCGGTTTGATAGGTTTCCCCAGTAATCTTTATGCTGCATTACAGACATAGATACAGAGGTACTGCGTGCATGCAACGGGAGAGGTGCTCAGCTTGTAGCGTAAAAGAAAGCCCACAGATGAAAGGCACTGGTCTTTGTTGCAAAGCATCAGTACTTAAGGACTGCTAGCTGGGAGCGGAGAGGTCGGTGAAGGAGTTTTACTTGGTGGTAATTACTTTCAGGTCTTTATCTCTCCGGGAAAACAGTCATGCATGAAATGAATACTGTTAATCATGTCATCTGTTTAATTTGATCTTGCTTTCGTTTATATCATGTATACTCCGGTGGGAGAGCCATCAGATTACAAAACATATCATTAGAGTGGGTTCAGTTCAAAAATAGGGTGTGTTTATATGAGAATATTTCTTTCATTTGAAATTCTGAGCCTGTGCATGAGAGTGATTTTCCTGGTTGCCTTTTGTTATGCTGATAGAAATATTTCTTTTATTGGAATGTTTTCTGCCAAGCAATTGAATTAGAGCATTTCTAACTATTAGCATATGAAGATAAATCTGTAAATATTGATCGATTTAAAGAATAATTTTGTGAAATATTCTTTAATATGATCACAGCAATAACTATCTTGATGGTTCTTTTGCAACAAGGTAGAGGGATGAGGAGTATTATGCTATTGTTCTTTCAACAAAGATGCTGGAGCCTTCATGTTTGGGTGGATTCTTTGTTTCATCTACTGGCTTTTATTTTAAGTGGCTTTCAAAATGAAACCGAAGCTATTCAGCCTGGTAGATTTCAATATATCCTTTGCTTGCACATACATGTATTTTATAGGTATTTATTGTTCTTAAAGACTGAATTTTGGCCCAAAGCCTTGTTTATTGTGAGAACTGCCTTCAGCAGTAGAAAGAAACAAGATATATATATGCCAATCTTTTAATCTGTGATTCTGAGACTGTTAAAGTATTTATCATAGCGTCATACTCATTTAAGTTTTTTTCATACTTGACCTACGCATCAATTGATCACAACTTTTCCTATAAAAAGCATGCATATTTAATGAGAACAGTCTACAGTGAAAGCTGTTCAGAACAAAAGAAAGCAAGCATAAAGTATTTTAAAAAGTCTCATAATGTAGTCATGACTCATTTGATGAGTTTTGAATATTAAGGCTGACTGGTGAGACTTCAGAGTTAATGCCCTTGTCTGTGTCAGACTCCGGAGCCCACATGAACTTGTATATTAAGTCACCAGTCATCTGGCTGGCTGGCTGCCACCATGCGTCCAAGGTACGAGTAGATTGTCTCAGCCAGGATCAGAAAGGTGTTAGGAACAGGAGCTATTTTAGTATTAGCCTTCATTCTTCCCTCTGCACTTATCCTTGAAAAGGTTTTTTCTACTGTATAAACCAAAGTAAAATTTAGGTTGTTCCCTTTTAAAGTATGTGGTGTGGAACTGTGTTACCTTCTGAGTAGATAGCGTCAGATGTGAGCATTTATTCTGTTACCAACTTTATATGGCAGTGGGCACAGCAAAGACACATTCTTTATTATTTGTGATTATATATTCAAACAGAAGAGTATTTGGGAGGTTTAATCACAGCTGGTACATAACAAGTTTGTTTGAACTTTTGCTGTTGATGAAAACAATTAGCTTGGTGTCTATTTTAGTCAAGAGCAAGTTGTTTTTCCATATTCCAGGAGCTGTTTTTGAAGTTGTTTCCTTTTAGGCAAACTTGGAAAACGGCATTTTTGCATTGTGACAGTTAAGCCTGGACAGGGAGGACTCAGGATGTGAAGGCATGTTGTTCTCAAGCTGTTTCATATTCCCTCATTGCCCCAAGTTACCAACCAAAAGGGTTTTAGAGATGCTCTAAGCTGATTTATGCCTTCTGCCTTTTTTAACAGAGGCTCACCTTAAGTAATTTATCTATGCTTTTATGACCTTTTGCAACAACATTCCATGAAGGAATAACTGAAATCAATGTTACCAATAATGAAATGTGGAAGGTAAATACCCTCAGCTGAATCACATGTTTGCCATATCCAGACAAGTAGGTTTCTAAGAGAGGAGAGACTGGTATTTTCTACTCCATGTATTAGGCTATTCTTATTTGTTAGCAGCATGAAGTATGTCTGGAAAAACGCTGTAAAAGTTATCATATTATTGGTGGTAGATATAGGTAATACCACTACCACTGGAACTGAAATGATGCACCAGCAGCAATTCAGGTGTGGATGTCTTTGCCTCCAGAAGGAGCTGTGATGATCTACACAAGCATCACAAGAAAACATGGCAGTACTGAAACTAGAACTGGTGATACTGTAATTTAACTTTGCAATAGCTTATCAGCAAGGAATATGCTACTTTGTTATCACTTCATTTTGTTACAACCTCACTTTTCTTCTCTGTAAACTAAGATAACAAATTGAAGCAACAGTTTGTATGAATTACTCTCTAAAAAGTTGACATCCTTGTTGCTATAAGCACATTTTAACTATAACCAGCGTATTGCTCCAGGAAACTTAACACATTTCAGATTATTATCAATGAGATTTTGTATTCAAGCTTTGTCAGTGGGTTTCTTGATGTAAAAGTTTTTAATTAGTCTTTTGTTAGGAGATGTATGCATAGCATGTTTGTTATATGCCTCTATGAACTGTTGTAATTTCTGATGTGTTGCCCTGTAGTTAAATATCCAAGTCCTTTGTTATGTGTAAAAGGAAACTTTTTTTTTCCCCAACAGGAATACAGTATGTACGTGTATGTATATATATGTATGGTAAAGGCACAAAAGTATGTTGTGAAAATCAAGATCTCAAGTCTTTAATTTATATATGCAGGTAAACATATGTAAATGCATGCATATTTTCTACCATATAACTCTAACATATGTTTGTGTAGAAAACACTTTCAATGTCATACCAGTATTCTCATCATAATCCAATAGAAATACTCTTGGAAGAGTAATGTTAGAAACACCAGATTTGGCTGCTGGCTGGAGATGGGATATATGCAGTAAACTGAGCGGCTGTAATAAACAGTGCTGCACTAGCTCTTCCCTGTTAAGATGTTATGTCCTTTTACTGCTATGCATATAAGTGAATTTTGCATTACTTAAACCCTTACCAAGTCTAGAGGGGAAAGATGATACTTAAGGTTAATGCATTTTTTTTGTAGCCTGTTAGCAATGAAAGAGATACTCCAGAAAAAGTCGTGAGGATTTAAAGTATTACCACAGTGTTTATTTTGCAGGATTTGTACTTACATGCCTTAGAGTTTTTAAGGCGAGTAGCAGCCGGTGATATATGCATAAAGGTTTATATTAGAATGAGAAAAGTGACATTGTGCCCTAAAGCTCCTTTTTGCTTTTCCTCTGTTTTTGGAACCAACTCCAGTCATTACTTTGCTGATGAAATGACTGTCTGCTTAAATGGTTGGGACATTCAATAGCCCATCTATAAATGCTTATTATAACACCTTGAGAGTTCACAGGAAATCAATAGCCTGTTTTCTATATTTTGTTGAGTTGAGGTAATTTCATTCTTCGAATCTGAAAACTTTTGGGCTGGGTAGTGTGAAGGTGCAGGATGAGCCCTCAGTGGAGATTCCCTCTGTGGGCTCAGCACAGTGTGCATGGGCTTGGGAAGGCCATATTGTTGTGATGCTCTCCCCACACTGATGCAGCAGCACTGTTTAATGGGGTCCAAAACGTTCCTTGTATGCAGGCAACTGTTGCTCCAGTTCAGGCACATGTGTCCTCCCATGCTCTGGGACTGGGCACAGGAGAGCCGGTTACAGGGAACGTCTGCCCTGCCCTGCCTTCCCCTCCTGCAGGGCTCTTTGCCTGGCACCAGTTACCCTGGGGACTAACCATGTGGATTTAGGGACTGGATGAATGAAATATGTCTAGCTTTGGTTAGCTAGACATTTGCAATGTTAAGAGCAGAGTTGTGTTTTATAGAGCAAGAAGTCAAAGTGGCTCTTTTTTGCAGTTCTCACAATGGTATGGCGAATTAAAAGCAAGATGGATATTAATTTTTTTACACTTAATCTTCTGCTATGATTAATTTAAATTGTTCTTAAATGTATTACCTGCAGTATTAAGTGTGACTTGACAGATTAAATACAGAATACAGCCAGCAAATAGTAATCCTGGATGCTATTGTCTGCATAATCCTGGTAATAAGATTGCTGTCTTAATTTCACGTTGTCTTTTATGGATGTGCTTCAGCCACCTGTAGACACAAATATTTTCTGCATCTTTCCGTGGAGCACCTGGAGCTTCCAACCCGATCCTCACTTTGTATATATATAATTTTTAAACATTAATTGTCTGATCCATAACAGATGCTATTTGGGTTTGTGCCCTGTTGTGTAGCTGTTGCATGCTTCTGCAGTATATTGTTTTATTAATTGAAACAATATTTATACATTGATGATGATCCTATGGCCATCTACTTATTTGGCTGCTTATTTGTTGGGTATTGTGTATCATCCATACCTTCCTGGATGTGTATAATACAAAAACCTCAGTTAATGGAAAAGAATGATATTAAATTCTTGCTTTTCTTTTAAGAGAGCTTAACATTGTGAAGAATGGTAGACTAAACCAAAGGTTATTCTGCTTCCTGATTAGGAAGTCTGTAGAAACAATGCTGTGACACAGTAATGCAGTGTGTCAGAAGACTTGTACATGTTATTGGTGCTGTTTAACTGGAGAGAAATAAACCTAGATTTGCAGTGGTATGCATATTTTCACAAGTTTGTGAACATTTGGCTCTTCCATCTATTTAGGGTCCTTTGGAGCCCACAGATATCAGTGGGTTTTTTAAGGTCTGGTTTTGTATATAATATTGCTGAAAGAGAGATGTTAATAGAATGTGGTGTGTTGGCCTATAATACAAAAGCACAATATGATACAGTGTCTGTGCCAAAACATTTCCTGCCTGTATAATCTAGGCAGAAAAAGGCTAGAGTAGAAGGGAGAAATTGAGACAATAAAGATGAATTATCTTTTATGTGACCACAAACTGTGGAGTTGCAAGGAAGACTGAACAGTCTGTGCATTAGGATTGTAAACCATCACTGCAAATGTCTTTACAAAGAGTGAAAAATATAAGATCAGTGTAACTATTCCTGTCTATATAATCTCTTCCAGTACAAACTTCCTGGGGTAAGGATGATTTCCTTCTGTCTCAATGTCATAATTGTCATTGAGTATTTTGGGCATTGCAGTCATCTGGAAATGAGTGTGCAGCTTTGTATTTCTACTGTGACATTACAACAGCAGTCTAGTCTGAAGATGTGTGAGGGATGTGATAAATTATATGCCTTCCTCTTCCATTACTGTTACATCAGCCCTACTGTAATCCATGGTTCTGTGCCATGTGGTGTCCCCCATTTTCCTTTACCATATTGTGGAGTGCAGACATTTCTATTTTGGCCCCTAGCTCTCTAGGGACTGGGCAAAGTCTGGCAGGGGCTGTGCAGTTGCTGTAAATTTTCTGTGAAACACAGGTACTGTGGTGGGTGCAGCAGAAGAGGACCTGTAAATATGATGATGTCATTATCCTCCAGTGTTTTGGTGCTTCTTGTTTCTCTTCACCACAGTTCTCCTCTCCTTTCTGCCACCACCATTCTAAATTTGTCTGCTCCATTTTCCCCATTTATATCTACTCTTTTTTTCCCCACTTTCTCTTGTCCTTCTTTCTGCCCTTCAGCTTCTACCTGCCGTTCAACCTTGGGCTCTTTGACATCTTCGCAGCTATTTCCCCTTTTTGGGAGGTGGATATCTGTGCTGATTTCAGCTGGGGTAATGGAATTTCTTCCCAGTAACTGGTATGGGGCTGTGTTTTGGATTTGTGCTGAACACGGGGCTGATAATATAGTGATGATTTTGTTATTGCTCAGCTGGGCTCACACAGAGCCAAGGCCTTCTCTGCTTTTTGTGCTCCAACATTGGTGAGGAGGCTGGGGATGTATGGGAGGCTGGGAGGAGACACAGCCAGGACAGGTGACTCCAACTGACCAGAGGGATATTCCAGACCTTATGGCATCATGTTCAGTCTATAAAGCTGGGGGAAGAAGGAGGAAGGGTGGCTGTTTGGAGTGATGGTGTTTGTCGTCCCTAGTCACCGTTATATGTGATGGGGCCCTGCTCTCCTGAAAATGGCTAAACAGCTGCCTGCCCATGGGAAGCAGCAAAGTAATTCCTTGGTTTGTTTTCCCTATTTAACTGTACTTATCTCAACCCACGAGTTTTCTAGCTTTTACCCTTCCTATTCTCTCCCTGATCCTGCTGGTTGGGAGAGTGAGCAAGTGACTGCTGACTGGAGTTAAACCACAACAATATACAAAAATATCACTTATGCAGATGTACCCAAGGATGGCACACAGGTTAACAATGTGAGTTCTCTTACCAAAGATGCTTGATTTTTTAAGTTATTATGTATTTATTTGTTGGAGCAAGATGTCCTTGACTCCTGCTTGGAAAGCTCATTCTGACAAATACAAATCATGCCCCTGACCTTTTCAAGTCTGACATATCTGCTTTTTTGCTCTCAGCCAGTTACCTCTTTACTGAAAGCAAGCATCTCTGTTCATCTTCCTGTCATCTCTAGATGCGGTCTTTCTCAAGTGATTTATGAGCTTTGCTGACTACTTTCCTTTCTGCAAACGGGGCTCCTTTCTGTCATACCTTCATGCAGGTACCTCATACCAGCTGTGCTTCTGTAAGAGCTTGACCCAAGGAGCTGCTTCTACTCCTCCTGCTCTTTGAAGGTGTCTCAGACAGTTGTGGCACGTTACTGACCTGAATTTTGACAGCTTCACTGGTGCCTGCAGGGCTCCAAGATGTGTGGGTACTTAACTGCCTTAAAGTCACATTTATTTTGCTGCTCTTCTTTTGCTGGCACTTGGCACGTTTGCTGCACTGGGTGCCTAAAGGATCCTGCCACAGGCTGTCCACTGGGAGGAGGTTTTTCAGACTGCCTTCATTAAATCCTCACAGAAAGCAGCCAGGCAGATTATGCTCTTGCCCTGTGCTAAAGTATACAGGATTTGGGTTCTTCGTCTGTAGTGTGACTTGATGAGGACTATGGTATGTGTAGAAAAACTGGGATGCTTTTTTACTCTCAACTCTTGATTTTGAGCTCCCTAAAGAGACAGAGTTTTTGCAAGTATTTTCTCCTTCCTTATGCTACAAAACAACTTATACTTGCATATTTTACTTCAGCATGAAGTACTGAAGCCTAAATTTGCAACTCTGAAGCCTAAATTTCCAACAAAAGCATGTCTGTAACTAACTCTTAAAACACGTCCATTCTTGGAGAAGATTACAGATACTAAATCCATCTGGTGTTGAATTACCATTGATTACCATTGACTACTCTTACTTCTGGCTTTGTGGAAAATAGTCCTGGAAGCATAAGATCCTACACAGAGCTTATTTTTTTTCCCCCTCCTACTTTTCACTGAAATTAATTATGGATTTTTCAGTGTGTATCAATACCTGATTGGAGGAAGTAAAGAACATGGAGCCTTCTCAGTGGTTTTCCATGACAGGACAGGAAGCAATGGGCACAAACTGAAGTACAGGGAATTCCATTTAAATGTAAGCAAATACTTTTGTACTCTGAGGATGGTTAAATGCTGGCATGGGTTACTCCAAGAGGTGGTGAAGTCTTCGTCTTTGGAGATTTTCAGAACCCAACTGAGATGTGGCCCTGGGCAACCTGTTCTAGGTGGCCCTGCTGTCAACAAGGGCTTGAGCTAGACAAGGCTCCAGAGGTGCCTTCCAGCCTCATCTGTTCTCTGATTCTGTTACTAGAAGTCTCCAAACAGCAGGCCAATCAGGCCTTGCAACTCTAGGCAAGTTAATTATATACATATTAATTCTGCAATCCAAACATTTTATAGCTGGGTATACCCTAGATATGAGTGTACACATGTATTGGTAGGTGTACATTTCTGTCTCCAGTGTAAACATACTTGAAAACTAGCACAAGATGGAGAATATCAGAGATGGAAAAGGGAGGAGTAGAATGTTTTTATATATATTTTTTCAATATCCTAATGTCATTTTATACAGTCCACACATGCTTTATGTAGTCATTGAGGTTTTGGGGTTTTTTTTTTTTTGCCTTCTCCAAAAATATGCTACATCTGTATGGTAAAAAAAAATGCTGGCTAAAATTGCTTTAAAGAAAGCTTTATTTTTATTAGATGATTTCTCTTGGGCACTACTTATACACAATTGTATCTTTGTTCTGGTGCACATTGAGTGTAAGTGGGCATAAATCGTCCAGGAGGAGATCTGGAGGAGAAAAAGCAGAGAGCAAAAGGCTCTGGGTCAGAAGAGGGAGGTTCACCCTCAGCTAGACTGCTCTTTCTCAAAAAGGTAGCTCCAAATTAAGCAGTAAACACATAAAAACTGGCCTGAGTTTATGTATCTAAATAGAACACTCAATATTTTGGATTTTTTCAAATACTTTTTGGAGTCCTACATGTGCATAATTACAGCTTTGCTGGTATTCACTCTATTTCTGCAGCCCACAGCTGTGTCTGGCTGTCTTATGGTGTTTTTGAAAACTGGAAAGCTGGACAAGGCTGACTGCTAAAATTACATGTAGTCTCTCGGCATATAGGTGATGCTGGGGGGTAGCGTTGGAGGAAGCTGTCTGTGAGCATCCTTTGTAGTGTGGATTGGATACTTTGTAGGGAAAAGGAGACGCACAGTTCTTCATCATGTCCCTTCAAAGCCATGAATCTTGAATCCCTTGATTCATGGCTTTGAAGGGACATGATATAGTATTAACACATTTTCTTTCTCCTTTTCAACCCATGTTAAAGTCATTTTTCCCTTCTTTAAATAATGACCATTATGTTGTTTGGGGTTGAAGAGATTTTCCTTGTTTATATCTTGGCCAAGATAAGTGACAAAGCATGCAGACTTGAGGTTTTACATATAAAGTTGAAAAAAATTATCTTTCTTCCCATAAGCATTTGGATTTTTATTTGTTTAAATAAATGGCAATGCCAAGTTCTCTCTTCTGACTGTTCATGGTCAAATATGGTCTGGGGTTTAGTTTCTCCTGCTTGTTCGTAGGTCTTGAAATAACTTCTTAGAAATGCACTCGCGAAAATAACAACAGTAATAATAAAATCTGTTTTGAAGTTGAAAGAAACCAAACTCTGGTTCTGAGAGCTTCCTTAGCTCCATGTTTAACACAACAGCTTCTGTCACAGGCACTAGAAAGTTCGGAACTTTTTTTTTTGCTGTTGAATTTTCAAAAATTAATCTGATAAACCCTTTAATCCTTATGAACTGTACCATTCATTTTAGTTTAGCAGTTATGCCTTTTACACTTGAATAGATTACTTGCTTGGATCAGTGCAGTTGTCTTTTGAAAATCATTTAGAGGTATCCACTGGTAGTGAAGATGTCTTGTCAGGTATCACAAACATGCAGGAGGAATGAATGGCTTTGTACTGACAGCTCCAGTTTCCCTTCCCTGCTCTTCTTTGCCTCCTTGCCTGTGTGTGTTTTAATCATCTCTTCCTCTCTCTGTCCCCCAGCCCCTTTTCTTCCCAAATCTATAATGCCCGTGTTTGCTGTAATTTTTCAATTTCAAGGACTGTTAGGCCGTCTGAAGCAAGAAAAAGTCCTGTTCATACCTTAAAGTGTGAAACTTGCTTTTCATTTCCTTTTCATGATATACCTGGAGATGTTCTCATGTGTGATGTGACATTCTTCAGTAGAAGTGGGACCTGCCTGGAATTGAAGCTGCCCTGCAAGCCAGAGGTCGGCTTGTTGCTGCCAGCAGTGAGGGAGCACAGGCTGCCAGTAGTGTGACTGTTGCTTTGTTGCATGGTTCTGCCCTTCCAAACTCCACAGGGAAGAGACAGTGGAATTGTCAGTTGTTCCTGTTTAACTACTTGGAGCATTTACATGGTGTTCTCTGAGGAAGAGTTTACTTGGAGTTTACTGGGTTTTCTTTTAGGAATTTGATATCAGACCTTCAAAATGGGGTTAGCAATAGTGCCTTCACCATTTCCTGCTTTTGAGTTTCCTACTTTTCCTCACTGCTGGAAAGGAGTTTTCATTAAGTGTGAAGGTGTTGGATGAGCTCTGTTTTTAGGATGTTTCTTCCTTAAGCCTGCCAGTTTGAGGATTCCGTCGCACCAAGCCCAGTGCTGATGAAACAACTGCAAGTTCCACCAAGGCAGACTTGCACCAGGGGTTTTTATGTAGGGCACTGTGACAGAGGTGTGACTTCTTGAGATTGTTGCAATGTTTGGTTTCTTTCAGCCAGAGGTACCCATCAAAATATGGCTGTGTACCTTGCACTTCTGCATCAGTGTCTTTGTTCTGCTGTGGAAAACTTTGGAAGTTCTGAGTGTTTTTGTGAAGAGGAGAGAAACCCAGCTATGCTGATGCCTGTGGGGACTCCATTTGAGTTTTGTCTTCAAAATGAAATTGTTTATTGCATTTAGAAAATAAGCAGCTAAGACTAAGAAACAGGTAGATGAGGTGAATTTTTATTACTGGTTTATTTCAATTTTTTACGCTTGTGGGAGAAGTCAGGTGGCCCAGTTACTAATGCAGAACTGATACAGCCTCAAAAAAAAGTAATAACATTTTTCCTTCTCAAAGAGAAAAACCCTACTAAGTGTAATTCTGTTTCAGTCCCCATTGCATCTAGCATGATTTTAGCATAGTTTTGGAATCCAGGGGGATTTCCTTATTTCACATAAGCTGTCACCTGAGGTGATTTGTACTTCTTTAAATGTACTCTCCCTTGAAACTTAAGTCCTTAAATAGTCTACATAAGTTTTGAATGCTTGTGTTGCTTTTGATATAGTTGGATTAAAACTTTCATTTCAGTATAGATACAGGGTTTGTCTGTATAATTTTTAAGTACATGAAAACAGGGTTCGCATTAATGTCCCTTTTACATTGTCCTCTGCTCAGCTGGAATCTTTAATTTGCTTTCAGAGCCTTTTAAACCCCTGAAGTGTCCGATATTTCTTGTCAATAAAGGTCACTTAACTTGTGTAGGAAGTGCAATTTCTGTTAAATTAGTCTACTGAGAGCCTTGCACCTTAAGAAGCCTTTGTGATGATCTTTCCAGACAAAACAGCACTTAAACCACTTTCATAAATTCTCCATAAGGTAAAAATTCAGCAATCCACTTGAATCAGAAATACCTTTTTCTTCCTGCCTTCAACATGTTAGTCTTTTATTTTAATAATAATAATAATGAAAAATGAGATGTAGACAAAAGCAGTCATCACCACATACCATACAAGAGGAGTAGAAAAACAGACCCGGCCTTCCTACCCCTATTTTATTTCTTCCAAGGCCCTCACAAGCAGGAAAGCACATATCTTGAAGATTTTCCCAGTGTGGCATGTCTGACATGTGGGCTTCTCTGTCTGCCCATGCTATGAAATCTGCCATCCATGTGTCTTATCCTACTACTGAAGTACTCTGTTGTCATTTTCCTAGCCTGGATGAAAGCAGCCTTGTCCCACTTACATCAATTCTGAATATTGCTTGAAGAGAGCATTTCCCAAAGCTTGTGGCTTTGATCATATCATCTGTCTCTACATCTTTTGTTGGTTCCTTCACTGTTGTAGTCAATATTGAAACTCTTGGTAAGATATCCTCACATTATCTGTCATCTTCCATTTATTACCAAAATTTTTGGTTTCTTGTCTCCAAAATGCTATCCTAAGTCACCTTATCATTACACCTCCAAACAGTTATCTTTGTGCATTGTTTTACATTCTTTCCACATGGGAAGAGCTAATACTGTTTAAATAAATTCAGCGTGCTCCACTGTGTTATGGTCTTCTTTTAATTTACCTAGTATCACTAGGCAATCTTGCAAAATGAGTATTAGTAACATTTCCATTAAGACCTAGAAAAAGATCTTATCAGAAGGACCTGTGTTTGTGTTTGCATTGCATCTGCAGAATCATATCTGCTCGAAAGAGTTTTCTGTGCAGATGATAGGCAAAGGCTTGTAATGCGACAGCAGCTTGCTGTGGTATCACTGATTACAGAGAACAAGTCTAGTCTAGTGGCATTTCTAGGTGAATGGATTTGTCTGCAATGAGAAATACCATCAGTTACAGAAGCAAATTGTCCTGGGAAGAAAGATAAAGTATTGTGTTAATACAAGATAAAGGAAATCCTAAAGAATAATGAAAAAAAAAAAAACAACTTGTTATGAAGCTTTTTGGTATTGAAGGTATTAAACAAACTGAGTATGTGTTTTCTGGAGCTTCCCAAAATGATTTGTGCATGTCTGGTGGCTGTGGGAGTAAAGGGAGACATTTTGGAAGACTGGAGGGTTGCATTGTGGCCTGGCAGAGGGGATGTAACGTACCTTCAGGAGCCAGGAACTGGAATAATTATTGCACTTCTCTTCCACTGGATATGTACAAAATGGGAGCAACATGGTCAAACCCATGTCATGGTTCCAAGCATTAATTAGTTCTCTTTAATACCGTTCTGGAAAACCAGTGAGAGTTTTATTGTTATCCTTTCAGGTTTGGTGGTGGGGTTTTTTAGAAGATGCCTTAAAGTCTTTAGGCCAGTTTGCCAGATTATTCAAAACTATGCTGCATGCACTGGCTCCTAGTGGAGACAATTGGTAATGCTACTGTGAGGTCACTGTTAACAAAAAGAGAACAACCAAAGGAAAAAAAAAATAGCCACCACCAAAGAACCCACAACCAAACCTATTTATTGAGGCCTTTACCTCTGTTTCCAGTGTTCACATAAAAACACCTGGAAGTGCAGAGCGATTAAAATCACTGGGGGACTGTTGACAGAAATCAAAAAACTTCTTCTGAACATTTACTGCTACTGGATGTTTAGGAGAGATTTGCAAACAGTGCCTTTCTTAAGAATTAAGGAACTCTTATTTGGTTTTGTTATAGTGAGAATTACAAGCATAAAGAGTGTAACAGGTCCCTTGGGGTTGCCAAGTGAATTGTTTGTGAGATACCATCACAGAGATCCACTTGGTAGCACCACACTTTCATAAGTGAAAGTCACGGGTGATGAATTAGGGCGGATAAGTTTTCAAAAAGTACTGGGTACTAGTTTAAAGGAGGGAGCAAACAGAGTAAAATCAAGGAATTTCCTGGTTTAAAAATTGAAGTAAGTACAGGAAACAAGATGCACCTTGAAATTCAAATGGACTCTGAGCCTTTCTCTGTCTTAGAAATATAGTGGCCTATTTCTTCTGGTTTTACCACAGGGCCAACATTTTGTTGAAGGTATTTTAGTGTAAAGGTAACGCCTGAGAAAAGTTCACAGTTGCCATTAAGGATCACAGAAAATGAACAAAACCACTGGGGCTGGGCAATTCCCAGCTCTGGCCTGGACTGCAGTGGGGGAAGCTGGAACAAGCAGGAGTCCCTGAATGGTCCCTGAAGCCCGTCACCCTGGGACAGCTCACCTCCAGGGTGGAATCCCCTTGACTGTGCTAAGCCAGTCCTGTTGCCAGTGCCATTGCTGTCAGTGAAGAGAAATGGGTAGGTGCAGGTATGGCTTCTCCAACCAGCTTGGGTGGTGGAGGTGATCCTTCTCCTCTGCCAGCTTTGGAAGGAATAGGATGCATGGCTTTTATGTGGCTTCAGTTTGTTGGCTGCGTTGCTGTGTTTGGAAAGCTGCTTCTGAACCTAACTCCTGTACTGGTTACAAATGGTTTAATTTCCAGCATAAATTTTTACTTTTAGTTGGCAGCATTTCCTATACTGATAATGTCAAACTTGTTCCACGAGAGTGTCCGTTTTTCCCTCCATATGTACTCTTCTGTGGAGTGAAGCTTTTTTAAAAAATGAAATTTTTTTTCCAGCATAGTTTGTATAGATTGTATGCATCTAATGCCAGTTTACAGAAGAGTGGTGGAAGAATCTTTGCTCCATACCAAAGTCTGTGTATCCTCACATACGTATATCTGTATCTATCTATCTATCTGTCTATAAAGTTTTAAAATCTAAAAACATTTGGCATGACAATGGTGTGTGATTACAAAGGCCAAAAGTTTTGTGCAATTTGGCCATTGCTTCCCACTGAAACTGATAACAGGTGTGGGAATTGCCTGTAATGGCCACTGCCTATACATTTAATGGCTTGCGAAGAAACCTGGTCTCTTCCACAGGAGGACAAGTTCAGGGACAGCTTTTCAAGGCACTCATGGTTTGTATGTGGGTGGTAACTGAGGAAAGGGTGTAGCTGGCATCTTCACAATTAAAAATCATCAAATCATCTCATCACCATCACATGGGTGCTTTGCTGTGCCACTCTTTGGTTCTGGGGGTTTTGTAATGTGTAAGAAAGCAGCAGCTGGAAGTGGGTTTGAAAGATGAGGAGGGACATGCTGTTGTTGGGGCTGGGGCCATACTGGGGCTGAGCTGGTGTGTTCCTCATGTACCTGTCAGCATATTGAGAGGTGGGTGTGCCAGTCCATTGACTGAAATCTCTTAAGGTTTGGTAGTAGTTGCTAAGCAACTGTGAAACACTTCAAGATGGATTTTTTTCCTTACCCATGGTCTGTTTTTTCAGTGGAGGAGGTGGGGAGTGAGGAGCACTCTGGGGTGGCTGCGCAGAAGCCCCTCTCCTTCCTTCCACATGTCATGGCCAAGGGGATGGAGAAGGACCCAGGCTTGTACTGTGTTCCCCCTGCTAATTCACAACTCTTTACACTGTTACAGCAGTTCCTTTTTTTTTTTTTTTTTTTGCCATGTACATAAATATTGCTCAAGACAAGAGAAGACACTGTATTTTAAACATTCCTCTGACAAGCAGCGAAATTTTTGAGGAAAACTTTGGTGCTTTAAGGCAGACAGTTGTGCAGCAAAGGGACATAACATGAGAGGTCTGATGATGATGATCCAAAAGGGCTCCCCACCCTCGAAGGACAGGTATGCTCTCAGCATATTCATCATTGAAAATAAGTTTTGCATCACCTCATCAGTTTGCACACTATAAAAACAACCAGGTGTGTGAATTGTTTTAGCAGTTGGCATCCCGTCTATTAAGTCGTAAGTTCTACAGTTGGTATTTCAAATTATTTCCTCTAAACGATGTCTTATGTGTAAGGATTATGTTCAAGTGATTGCAGCTTGAAATTGGCTGGTGTCTCATGCATTTTTATCACTAAAATACAATGTCCTTGTTGGCAGTAGCTTAGTTTTGGTATTTGATTTGTTTTCAAGCACCTTACTTTTACAAGTCATGTATTGTTTTTTGGCAGAAAGGCAGCTGCTTGGCATTCAGAGCCACTAGTTTGCAGTAACAGTTGTTGGTTCTGGTCCTTATTGGTTTTTCTTTCCAATTAAGATGCAGCTGTTATGACTTCTGGAGTGAGGGAGGATTATTTTATTTAATGATGTAAATGGGAGAATTCTAAAGTAAGGATCTGTCCTTCAAAACAGCTGGGAAAAGACCAGGTTGTGAGGCCTAGTGTTTAGTGAGAAGTACCCTGGGCTGTGATTTTTGTGAAAACGGTGTAAAAAGATCTGGTGTTTCTTTTCTCATGTAAATGGGAGGGAATTAATGATTCGGAGAAGATTATCCTAAAGGATTTTTCACACTGCATCTTTTACAACATAATAGGAGAATGTACAATTGCTAATGCCTTTGAACTTGTTTTTTTGGTGACGTTTGGAACACTTGCAGACATTAGGCTTTTGTACTTTTTTGAGAGTAAAAATAAGATTGTGGTATTTTTAACTTTTTTGCTCAGGTATGTGTTCAGTGCTGTATAAGGAAAATCCCTGAGCCACCTTTTGTTTTAATTATAACCTAAAAGCTATAATCAGCAGAAGAGGAAGCCACACACACAAATCATTGCAGTGTGTTGCAGACTGGACAATTCTGTTAAACCAGCCCTCTACAGTTAGGAAGTCAAGCAGGCTGAAGGTGGACAATGATTTGAGCTTCATGTGTAATTTCACTTTGGTGTCTCGTTCATGCATGTTTGTTTTTTGAAAAGATTGTAGTACACTCTTTCCCCAAACTCCATCCTACACCCACACTGGAAATTGAACAAGTTAAACTGTTGCACTGTATATACATACTTAGAGAGATTGTGTGTATGTACATATGTATATATGCCACTACACACACATATATATAGTGTATTTTGACCGTTGTTCTCCTTTATATGTTCCAGATGTGATTTTTTGGAAAGCTGGGGGTGGAGTGGGATGGGAATCCCATGGTACTCTGTCCTTTACTGTTGTTTCATGGGGCAAAGGAAGATGAGGAGCAATTGTGGGCTCTTCTAAGTCTTCTTGGAAGGTCTTGCATAGTGTCTTTGGACACTGTTTCCTCCTTCTCCTCCAGCTTTCTGAAAGGAATATGAATTATAGCAAGTTGTTTCAGTAGATTAATCAAGTAGGCTTAGGCATTACCTCTCAACTATAAATGGCAGTATCATCTAGAAGAATAAAAACTAGTCAGCCAGACCAAAAGTAGGAAAGTTGGATATTTGATATATTCTCACACTAATAAAGGGAGCAAATGTTCTTATTAATTTTCATAACAGAAGTGTATCTAACTTGACGACTTATTGAACTGAGAAATTGACTTAGAATGTCAGTGCTGTTGGCAGGTGATATTGTAAACCAGTACATCAAGCTTTTATTGACACAACCATAAATCAACGACTTCTATTTTCCTCTTTCATTTCAACACATCAAGAGTCAGAAATAAGTTCATATCATCTCAATATTTTTTTGGCTTTTCTTTTCAGAAGCGGCTAGAGCACAGGAATGCCCCGAAGAGGTTGTTACGGCAGGCTTATGATACAAAAAATACTCAATTACATACTATCTCTTAATAGAAAATATCCAAAAACAAGTCTTCAGGATTTTAATTCAAATACTTGATGCTGTTTGAATAAAGACTATTGCATGAAAACTTGCTGGATGGATATGGCTCCTTGTCCATATGGAATCCTGTAGTGGCCCTTGTTGGTGAGGGTTTGCTGTACAGAGAGCATGTATTCTTGGGGTGATGGTTTTCTTTTGGAGATGCAGAGAAACTCATGTGTTTAACAAATTTGTGTGAATGTAGGACAGGTACACTGGTCTGTGTGGATGTGATGACTATGAAGATGATGTCTTTTGAACACTGAACTTTATGTGAGAATGTTTTTAACTTGAGTATTCTCAGTTTGAAGATTGTCTGATCAAGGATGGCAGGTTGATTTTTAGGGCATCCAGTGCCATTTAACATGCCCCAGGGTATCAGAGACAGCATGTTGGGAAGGATCCTGGTATGTAAGAAGCTCTGAGAGTGAGATGTCACTGTGTTTTAAATAGTGCTGTGACAACTAAAGAGTGCCTTCTGTTTGTGAGCAGTCTGCAAAGGTAAAACCAGAGGTGGGGTGTTAGAACTTTGTATGCCTGGGAACTGAAACTACAACTACCCTTAGTAAGTCCTGATTTTTTTGCTGGTGGTGGTAGTTCTATTTCTGTTATTTATTCCTGTATGATAAACAAAACAAATTCTCAGCAGTATTTTTAATAGGTGTAGGAATAGCAAAAGTAATTATAAATAGTTAAAAGAACCAAATACAAAGGAAAAAGCCCAATAAAACCCCAACCCTCCAAAACTGAAAAGGCAGGAGTTTTTATAACTTGCTTGGTCACTAACTCGTTTATAGTGGCTGTATAAAAAGTGGTCCATTTTGGTAGTACATTATGTTACCATGGTAACATTGACATACTAATTTAGAAACCCTTCAGGCTAGCTCTGAGAACATGAACATTGCACTAGTATACCAAAACATGAAAAGACTTATTGTGATGTTGTGAAAGTAACTGCTAAATGTTTAGGATGAGCCCTCTAGATACATGTGGACTTTCTTCCCCCCCAAAAAATTCTATTAGGATCCACATTTGCTTATACTGTTAAAAATTTCTGAACCAGATTTTTCTTAATGGTTTTACAGTGTTTCTTACTAAATCCTTTTGTTTTCTCCTTGGGAATGGACCTTGGGGTCCCATTGTGAAGGCCATGCTAGATGCAGCTCCTTAGTCCCCCAGCTGCAGGGGCCTGTTATTAGGGGTACTTTCTTCATTCTTCTTGTATGTGGACGGGAAATTGCACTTCAAGTCCTGGGTGTTAACAGGGCCTGCATCATCTTACTTGTGTGTGGTCACAGATTTTTTCCAGTGCCATTGAATTGTGTCAGCTGCACCAGTGAGTTTACTGCCATTTAATTTCTGCATATTTGTAAAAGAATAGTTCTGTTGAAGTGCTATGTAACTAGTACTATGATACTCACTTTATAATAAACCAAAAAAAGTTTCCAGAATTAGGGAAACAGGAGAGTGCCTGTTACACTTCCTGTCGTGGGCAACTTCCCATGTGGTAGAGAAATTTGTAGGCTCAATTCCTTGGACCTGTTCTCGTAACACCCTCAAAGGCTGCCATGAGCGCTTGTTTCTGGCTGAGGTTGGCAAAAACTGGAGTTGTGTGGGATTAGCAAGGCCTGAACATGTCTGAGATGCTGCTAAGTTATGGTCTTTTTCATTACAGGGGATTTTTGGCAACAGTTCTTCACTCACAGTAGAAAGAACCATGTTCTTTTGTTTCACATCAATATATACGTGCACGCAACTGGATTTGTCACTTCTTTACCTAACTCAGTTAAGCAAAACAAATTTTAGCATGAGAAATATGCATTATTTGTTAGATCTCAGTTAAACTGATTCTGTAGTCTAACTAAAGAAGAATTTTGCCCAAAAATAAGTGACAAAAAGATTGGAATATCAAGAAATACAGTTAAAACAGAGTTGACTAAACAGTAATCTCCTTTACCAAGTCTGCTTTGTAGCAACTTGGTGTACTTGTTTCCTGATAATTTCTTAAATCCTTTTTTTGGGAGTCGAGGTAGGTTTTAATCTTAATTTTTTGAGTGGTACTAAATTGACAAACCTGGAAATCAACAGGCAGGATTAGGTTGTAACACCATCTTGGGCAAATGAGGGTGTTCTACATTCTGAGCTTTTGTTAAAAAAAAAAAAGGGGGGGGGGGGAAGGTGAAAGGCATTTGAGGCCTTCTGGTCACAAGTATTACTGTTAAATCTGTGAGCAAAAAGCAGCTGACAGATTCTCAGGTGTCTCTGTACTACAGAAATGGTTCATGTGCCATACCAGCCCAAGAGGGTGTTGACTCTGAAGCAGAGCAGCTTCAGCCTGTGTCTGAGGGCTGCTGTATCTTCTCATCTGAACATGCAGTGAGTGCTCCTGTGTGCAGGGGTCCTCTGCAGCTCGAGGGGAGAAACGCCCCAAACCAAAACAAGGCGGTGCTGCGTTCGTGCCAGGATTTCAGGCTTTCCCATCAGGATTAATGCTGTGCAGGTATGAGTTTATAAGGAGTAACCAGTGCTGTGAACAGGGCATATCATATGCATTAACCAAAGTAGTTAAAGTTGAGATTTCTAAAAGAAAAGCTGAACTAAACTAGAGGAAATCATGCATGTTTCTCACAGTTATAAATCTACTCGCAATTGAGCCAGGCTACAAATTCTGCTTTTCCTCCCTGTCTTCCCTACCTCCTTTTTAGGAGATTACATTATTTTTATCCTGGATCACTTCTTTATCTTGATTTTGCTGCCCCTCTACAAGCAGCTGCACCAGTGTAACCCAAGGGTTTTTCAGAGGAGAAAGGTCTTGCTGCCACACAAGAGGCAGGCAAAGCCATGTTCCCAGTGGAGTACAGGTCCCAGCAGCCTCATTCAACTGCAGAGGGTGCCTGCTGCCACCCATCCTCATCACTAAGCCTCTTCTCTTGGCAGCCTGACCCTGCCCAGACACACAGTCTTCAGTGTCCTGGTGGTGTGCTGCTGGCCCAAAATGGCATTGTTTTAGGTCAGAGAGGTAACTTATCAGTTCTGGAACAGTGCCTAAGGAAGCTAGTCTCTTGGGGTGGGCTCCTGACCAGATCTCAGGGTGAGGTTGGGGCACACATCCGTGGGACCCTTCCAAGGACACTGGTGCTGGATGTAGCACAGAGAGGAGCACTGGTGGGGATGGAGTGGGTGGGAACCCAGCCTGCTGTCATCAATGTGGGTGAAAGGGGGACCATGTCTTAAGGCTGAGTTTGCATGCTGGGTGGAGAGTGCAAGCTGGAGCTGCCGAGACCACAGCTGTGTGTTCCAGCCTGGCTCTGCTCCCCCTTCCCCTGCAGCCTCCTGGCCCAGCCAGAGGCCATGGCGTGGGGGAGCGCGTGGCGGCTCGTGCTGTTGAGTTATCCCAGCTGTGCTTCAGCTGCTCCCTTTCCCCTGCAAGAGTAAATAAATATTTAGAGTTTGAATTACATTATCTAGCAAGAACAATTTCCTTTTTTCACGTGCTTTGCTCCTTAGAGCTCACTAGCAGCAGCAATGACATTGGGGAATTATCTAGAGACAAAAAAAATTGTAAGTCTGTCTGGATTTACCTACTAAAAATACATATTGGCAACGGTCGTTTAGTTTAAGAATTTGTGTCCTGCCTGAGCACCTTGTTTATGTTGTCCAGTTCCATATCCCTTTGCTAATGATTTTTCTGGATATCTGAGAGCCTTTTCTCATCTCCAGTTGCTAGAGAATCAGTATCCTATAGTTTTTCAAGCTTGGAATAGATTAGGGTGATTTTTTTATAACCGTGATCTAATTAATTTCAGAGGGCTTGGTGGGAGGGGATGGGGGCCAGTGGTGGTGGTTTCCTTCATTTCTAATTTATTTCTGTGTTGAGTGCTGGGTTTGGTTTGGGGTTTTTTTGTTTGGGTTGTATTTTTTGTTTGGGAGGGTTTGGGATTTTGGAGGGTTAGTTGTTTTATTTGTTTGTCTCCTTTTGTTTTCTCTGAGTGTACTATTTCCCTGCTTGCCAGATGAGGAGAGTAATGCAGGGAGGCAAAGCCGAATCCCTCCAACACCAGCACACCAGCAGCCACCCGCTGCCATGCTGCGGTATGGAATGTGAAAGCAGAGGCTATTTTGTTTCTTTCCATGCCCCAAATCAAAACATCCACTTCCAGCATCCTGATGCAGGCTGTTTGTGGGCCAGTTTCACCTTCCTTCACCTGGAAGGAAAACATGGGTGCATCACCTCCCGGCTCTAGGGGCTGTCACTTCCCACTAAGGTAGGGTGCTCTTACCCACAGCGCCTGGGCCAGTGTCCCATTTGACACTTAAATTTTGTCAAGTTTAAGTGTCAGTGTGCAGTACAGACTGGTTGGATTTATGGGAGAGTGTTCCAGGCTTCTTTTCCAAGCACGTTGTACGGATTTTTTTGTTCCTGTTGTACGCTCTTTTTCAAAAGCTGCATGTTTTGTCCTCGCTCCACGGTTATTTTTTGTTTGGTTTATCCTACCTTCCCTGAATACCTTAGAAGTTGTTACTTCTTTGTGCACTCAGCAATGCTGCCCATCAGGAAGGAGGTGGCTTGCAGGGCTGCTCATTCAATTTTTGTTCCCAGTTCAAAGCTTTTATTTGCCTATACATTCATATTTTCCATCCCCGGTGAGCCTGGGCTTTGCTCCTGGTGTCAGTGACACAAGTTGCACGTTTTCTCACAGTCTAGCAAAGGGATAGACAGACAACAAAGCTGTTGTCACAACTGGAATTAACATGCCATATGGTCCATAAATCACTTTTCTTTTCAATATTTGTCTACTGCAGAAAAATTATTGAAAATAGTCATCCATTTCCAAACTCAAGTCTTCAATACAAAATATTTCTTTTTCTTCCCCAACTTCCTGTGTTTTGTTTGCAGAGGCACTGTTGGTCTTAGACTGGGAAATGAAAAAATCTCCTCAGGTGCTAAAAATAACCTAACTGTAACTCTATAAAGAATTATTTTCTGCAATTTCTTGCTTTTTAAGCAGCAATGTTATTTAGTATTCCCAGTAGGTGGGCATCTGTCATGTCTATTTTTCTCTAATACAGCAATATAATCGCTGATCCATGGGCCTGTTACTGATGTCTTCTCCTCAGTTTGCAGCTTCCCATTGCTTTATTAAAGAAGTCAGTCTAAGCTTATATAACTTTAATTCTGGGTTGTCGGGGTTTTTTTCCTTCAAAATAGGTTCTATTTAATTTCTGCTAGTATTTTAGGACTTCCAGTCAAAATTACTTCAGCAAAATAATCTGATGGGGAGTGTGATAAAACAGGATTTATCTGTGCATTTCTTCAGAAACTTTGTCCTGCTTTGTCTCTCCAAAAGGCTTCATTTTTGTCCCTTATAAACTACACTCATCATATGAAGAGGATTCTGGTGCTATATGAATGACATTTGAATTATGGAGAGCTGAATATATATGTCTGGACAAATATTCAAAGTTCAAAAGAACCTAAAGAGGTCAGAAACATAAAACAAAATGTAGAACTGCAATTAACTTTGCAGAAGTGTATCCCAAATGAAACTATTGCATGTTGTGGAGAGACTTCAATAAGGGTAATGCCATAAAATACTTGGGAATGATACCAGGAAGGGTCTGAAATACTGTAGGAGGGAGCCTCACAACAGTTGGCCATATAAAGATGCCCAACTGCAGGGGGAAGTAGTGGCTCTGAAGGTTTGATTCTGACACCACTGAAATTGGATCCCTGTTTATGTTGGCTGGCATTGCAACAAACTATTTTTCTAACTTCTAACTTTCTATTTTTCAAACTACTTTGGACACCTCATCTAGGCAGTCAGTTGTAGATGCTTTATAACTTGGGAGGTATTGTCAAGAATATTTCAACTATTTCAGGAAAGAAAAACACAAATGTGAGGAATAAAATTGAGGATGAAGTTGAAGTACAGAAGAAACTTTCAATATAGGTGATGTAACAAGAATCAGGTATTAACAGAGAAAAACTTAGAAGTACTCATTTTTGAGATGCATATATCCAGAGAATGGTCTGCTACAGAAACTAGGAAAAGTCTCTGCCACCCGTGGTTTCTAGTTCTAGCTCTTACGAGCCATTAGCTAAGAGATGCTAGAGAATAATCTTCAATTGACAGGATTGGAGTAACGATCAGTCCATTTTCCTAATGTCTGTAATTCCTAATTGCTCGTTAATCTTTCAGATGAGTGAAAGTTATAAGAACAATACCTGTCTCTGATTCTCCTGCAAATCTCCCACCAGTGAAAAAAAAAATTGTACTCTGTGAATGAACTTTGCTGTGTCTCTAAAAACCTATTACCTAAATTAGGCTATATGAACTTCACTTACTATGATGGATCTGCTTTCTATTTTCATAATACAGAGATGCTACTGACTTTTCTTTCTTTTGTAATTTCATTCTCAGCTCTTACATGTGACCTATCTCCATCTACATAAAGTGTGGGGGGTTTATTCCCCCAAGGTGGATCTATTCTGGCACATCTCCTTGTTCTGTTCTTTAAATCTGAGATGTGAACAATAATTTAGATTGGAAAGGACATACAGTGTCACCAAGTTCAACCCTTAACCCAACACTGCCAAGGCCACCATTAAATCATGTCCCTAAGCACCACATCTCCACGTTTTACATACCTCCACTCAACACTTTCCATGGGCAGCCTGATCCAGTGCTTTTCATGAAATTTTTTTTCCTAGTATCCAATCTTGATCTTCCATGGCACAACTTGAGCCCCTTTGTTCTTGTCCGATTGCTTGTTACCTGGGAAAAGAGACTGACCCCATCCTACTACAAGATCCTTTCAGGTGGTTATAAAGAGTGATAAGGTCTCTTTTGAGCCTTCTTTTCCCCAGGATGAACAACCCCAGCTCCCTCAGCTGCTCCTCATAGTACTTGTGCTCCAGACCCTTCACCAGCTCATTTCCCTTTCTCTGGACATGCTTCAACAAACATCTCAATGTCTTTCTTGTAGTGAAGGGCCCAAAACTGGACACAGGACTCAAAATTCAGGCTCACTAGTGCCAAGTACAGGAGATCACTGCTCTAGTCTTGCTGGCCACACTATTTCATCCTCTGGGTAAAACATCACTAACCCATGCATTTATCCAAAACTCATTAAAACAAAGTTCCTCCTTCTACTTGAGCCTGTCTAGATTGGTTTTCCCCTCTAGGGATCTTCTGCAATGCCCAGTGACAAGCTTGGCTGCTTTATTTGCTGGTGAGTATTCAGTCGTTGTTGCTTCTCTCGTAGATCCCTCTGTTAATCTTTGTCTTAGCCTATAGCCAGTGGGCAAAGTTCTTTCCAGGTTACCTTCCATTGGACTGCCCATTGCCATCTGTGCTTGAGGATGTCCACATATTGCAGTTTTGAACCAGTAGGATAAGAGTTTGGGGCAAGCTAAAATAAATACCTCAAATTGCTGTCCATTAAGCTTTTCCCCTCTGGATGCACAAGTAGTTAAACACCACAGTTGTGCAGAAACCATTTAAACAGTTGTTGTGTTGAGCAGAGTGTATAATCCTTTTCTTTTTTTTTTTTTTTTAGAACTACAGGAGAATAAACACAAATGTTGAGTCCAACAACTAGAAAGCAGTTTGAGTAGGTGTTGTTACAAAGGTGCAGTTGGAGCGTGCCCTACCTGTCTCCTGCTCCAACCCTCCAACAAATAGCAGAGCCCCAAGGAAAGAGAGCTGGGGCTTTCTCCCTTTCACCTTCCACTACCATGGGACCTGACTACATTTCCCAACCTCTTGCAGCAAGCAGCTACTTCCTCAGGGAGTTTTACTCTCTTGAATGTGGCAGGGCTGGCTCATTTGCAGCCAGGTGGGTGCTCTGCTGGTTTGACAGCCTCAGCGCCCGAGGTGCCGTATTTATCATCCGTGGGCTCTGGCCTCGGCACCGTCTTCCCCTCAGCATTTGTCAGCGCTGAGGCAAGGTGCTGGCACGACTGCGAGCAGCCTCCAGCAGAGATAATTCTTATCGTGTGTGCTGCTGGCTCAGCTCTGCTTTGCCTCACATGGTGACAATTCCTGCCTGCCATCGGTCCCCCCTTTGGATCCCAGTCATGCAGGCAGCAAACACGGCCAGAGGATGTGTGTTCGTGCAGTTTTAGTGTTTGCGCCTTCAGTCTCCATCAGCAAATTTCGGGAAAGTGAGTTCTTCCCAGTCACTTTGCCCCTTTCCTGGCGTACTCAGCATTCAGTATCTCCTGTGCTGACCTTGTTCTTTAAATTGCATTGGGACTTCTCTTGTTCGAGACACAGGTCAGCAGGAAAACAGTCAAGTGTGGAAAAACATGCCATGGCTGTTCACTGGGGTCAGAGCAGCACAAGTGACCTAAATTTGAAATGCTCCATACTCCGTGGCTGATCCAGCATCCTCAGGCTGCAGCCTGTCTGTCTGCTGCAGTTGCAGACCAAGAAGTGATTTTGTTCAGGAGCAAGATTTCCACCAATTTAATCCACTGAAATTTGGAGTTTGGAAATCTGGGGCAAAATGGAGGGAAAAAGAGAAAGTGAGAGAAAGAAATGCAGAAAAAGGCAAGTTGTAATTGAAAAGCTTGAGTGAAACAAGATACTGCATTTTGGTCATACATGGGGTGTGTTTTGGCAGTTCAATTTGTTAATTTTCTGGAACAGGCGTGAAATTGGTATATTTATGTATATAGGAATTAATAATAGCTTACAAAAGCAACACATTAGCTTTTTTTGGGTGGGAGGAGAAACCAAGAGCTGCCTGAAGGCGAAACATTTCTAATTCCTGTTTTCAATTTATTTTTTTGTTCCAAAATTTTTTTTTTTTTTTTTTTCAGAGAGCTCGTTTTTCATTGTGGTGCTGGAGGAGAGCATCTGTGCAGTCTGCATAAATTGATTTATGCAGGGGGCGGCCGACTGACTGTGCTTGGTGCTTCCTTCAGGTCACGGCTGCCACGGTTTGCCACCGTCTTTTCTGCGTGCATGAGCACGGGCAAACACGTCCAAGGTGTGGGAGTGCCACTTTGAGGACAGCTCGGCATCAGCCCCCGCACACGCCGGCTGTGATGCCTGCTCATAGAAAAACACAGAGCAGAAAAAAGCCAGGGAGGTTTTCCTCTCTAAGGTGAAGCTTGTAGGAGCATGCCTCGCATTGCTTTTGCTGTTGAAAGCAGATACATTTTTGGTGGTTTGCTTCTAGGCTGCTGAATGCTCCGGACTTCTTTCCTGAGCCCCAGTGATGACAGCAGTATCTCAGGAAGGGAATTCTGTCATTCCCTCTGGTACAAGGGACAAACCCTGGGTCAGTGGTGATGACCCAGGAGTACTTTCTG
The DNA here is from genome assembly GCF_029207755.1 of Chamaea fasciata. NCBI lineage: Eukaryota > Metazoa > Chordata > Aves > Passeriformes > Sylviidae > Chamaea > Chamaea fasciata. Next base: position 38,442,194 of record NW_027094086.1, on the reverse strand, counting down.
CAACTAATGTGAAAAATTTAGGGGGTTTTGGTAGGGCTTTTGAACACAACAGGAGAAGAGGGTTTGGGATGGATCCCATCCCACCCCTTTTTTTCCTTAATTAGGAGAAGTTTCTGAGTGATTGTTCTGGTTGAACCATCCAGAAGAAAACAGCAGCATTCCTGCAGGGGCTTGCAAGAATTTATACTTGGTTTTTGCTGACACCTATTTTTATATCAGAGATGGCAAAAACATACTGACATATCTAGTCTATCTGCTTGTGAATATATTTCATTTCCATATGCATCCAGCCTTGCAGTGTGTTTGATAAGCTAGGTTACTTGTTTTAGCTCATCTGTGCTTCTCCCTTCCCCTGGAGCTAATCCAGAAAATGTCTTGAAAGAGAAGGTTTTGTGGGGGGGGAGAAGGAGATTTCATTTGCATCATGAGGAAAATATGAAAAGTTTTCACAAGATGTGATGATTACATTTGATATCCTGTAGTTTTTGTTAGTCTAAAAGTGATTTTTTTTCTCCTCTCTCTGAATCTGAGTGACTGGGAGGGGGATGGTGATCATCTATTCTACTTCAATATTTTAATCTAGGAACTAAATAACATCTTTAATGAATAGCTTCACTCTCTGACAGTATTTCTGACATTTTCCATTTACTCTTATCTCCTTCATCCATGAGGTAGATTTTGTTTACTCTTCATAAAATTTTTTGCATTGTAAACAATAACATTTTGCTTAAGATCTTCATCCTTCTCTGCAGGAGAGGGAGAAGTATGCTGGGCAGGAAAGCAGTGATTTTTCTGGCATTCAGAAGAAAATATATAAATAAATACTGTAGACACACACAGAGCTACATATATAGAAGTAATGTAAAAAAAAGTGTATTTCCAATTAGTGTGTCCAGAGAAGGGGGATGGAGCTGATGAAGGGTCTGAAGTCACAGTGTGATGAGTGGCTGAGGGAGTTGGGGGTGTTTAGCCTGGAGAAAAGGAGCCTCAGGGGGAGAACTCATTGCTCTCTACAATTACCTGAAAGAAGCTTGTGATGAGCTGGGGGTCAGTCTCTTCTTCTAAGTAACAAGACAAGAAGAAACAGCCCCAAGTTGCCACCCTGGGGGTTCAGATTGGATATTAGGAAAGTTTCTTCACTGAAAGGGTGGTCAAGCATTGGAACAGGCTGTCCAGGGCGGTGGTGGAATCACCATTCCTGGAAGTGTGGTGTGTGGATGTGGCACGTAGAGGTATGGCTTAGTGATAAACATGGTAGTGCTGGATTAAAGATTGGGCTCAATGATCTTAGAGGCCTTTTCTAACCTTAATGATTCTATAATCCTAATTATCTCTTCAGGTTTTAGGCTTTCTCCTGCAACACTGGTATTAATGGTGACATTTGACATTTCAGTTACTTGTTTTCTGCTGCTGATGAATGAAAGGATATAACTGAATTCAAGTGGGGGGAAAAGCAGTTTTATAAGGATTAGTAAGGTAATGTAAAAAAAATCATGATTGGGTATAGAAGTTTTCACTATCAGCATGGTATATCTTCTCAGTGCATGCATGACATCACATGAAAAAGGTTACATTGATAGAATTTGGTGTTTCACTGTAAAAATGTAGCACTTACAGATTTATTTAGCAATTTTGTGTGGTTTTTACTCCAAGTTATTGTGCTTTTATGTACTTCAAGAGAAATGCACATATGTATGCATGTAGGTCTGGCATATTTACTGACATAAATTTCTTCAGACAGAGCAGTAGTTGTTCACTTTGTGAGCTGTGGTAATTAGGTAAATGTTCATACTTGTTAAATTTTATTTTTTCAAGCTACTGAGAAGAAAACAAAAAGGATTTACCCAAAGATTATGCCGAAAAATCAGAATACTCTATGTGCTGAAGTCCTGGAGCAATTACAAGAAACTAAGAGAATCTTAGATGGAATATGCAGTTCTTTATTTTAAATACTGCCCAAATTGGTGATTTTGGCATTTATTTCTTGTTGACTATTGCCTCCCATACATTTTACAAGATAAAACTTAAAAACCTGATTTTTGATCTACCTACTCATTCCTGTTTTATCTTATCCTTTTGCTTTTATCTGTATATTTTAATCCAGAACTCATAATGAAATTCAAGTTTTCAAAGCAGTTCACAAAATCTGCAATTTAATGCATGGTTTGTCACTTTTACTTTCATAACAGCTGTAAGATAAATAAAATAATGAGATATTTACAGCACAAGGTCAGGCAGTTTTTGTGATAGCAGCTTTTCATATAAGATTATAGCTAAAAAAGAGGGGAAGTGCTGAGTTACATAATTCACTAAAGTTTGACACTTAGAATTTGTGTTATAACAGCACTTCATAGGCTATAGATGGGGCTGTTTCAAGTTCTGTTGTAAATCTGACTTTACAAGGCTTTAGTGTTCTTAGCCTAATAAAAATCACTCTAGGATTGAATGTGTGAAATAAAAAAAAAGGTGGTTTTTATATATTTTAATGTTTCGGGTATTTTGTCATGTTAGATGTTTTTTCTCAAGATTGCATTGCTCTTGGATTTTTGAATAAATCTTAAAGCTTGCCTTCATGTCTGAGAGAGGAGGGGCAAGAAAGAAAAGGAAAAAAAAATAAAATGGCATCCCAAAAATAGAAGTCTTGCATTTGCACAGTAAAGTTTAAGGTATCAATGTGAGCTTTTGGCACTGGCCAAAAGGGCATAAATATTGAGCATGAAATATAGTGTAATAATAAGTGATAACATTTTCACATGGTTGAAGTATAAGCCTTCCAGGAGCTACAGAGGATAAGCTGTAAGCCCCAGAAAGTCAGCTCCTCTGGAAGACTATCCCTGTGCACCACACACCTCTCCTTGTTTGAAACATCTAGGGTGCAGAGCAGGAGAGGAAATTGCCTGTCCTGAAATTTTGAGGGTTTGTGTAGTTTTTGCATGGTATTGTTTGAAGGATTCACCTGCTTGGCAGCTGCTAGGAAAATGCCAGCAGTTAGGAAGTGTGATTAAAGATATCCATCTCGATTCCACATAAGCAGCAGTGGCTTACAGGAGGAGTTAGCCCTCAGATAAACATGCTGCACTTTGCCATTTAGGCAATCTTGGTGCAGGGCAGTGCTGCTGTAACACCCTGCCCCAGAAACCTCCCTCCCTTCCCTTTGTGGTAGTGATGCTAGAACAGTAAGAACTTGAGCTCAGGAATACTCTGTTAACACTTCCCCAATCCCCATGCCACTTTGTAATCTATGCTAGTTGTATTCAGTACTGGAGTTGTTGCTTCTGTCTCCCTTGTCTAATCTGGAAGGAGGGGACTGTCACATGCAAGGGTGACGCCAGCCCGACCATGACCTGCAAGGCTTTCAATGACCTCATCTTGGGGGAAGGAAATCCATGCAAGAGCAAAAACTTAAGGCCAGGAGGGACCTCGGAGCAAACATCTACAAATTTCTCTCATCCCTACTCCTTCCCCTGTGTCCATGGGCTTGAAGTCATTCGTTTCCTCAGTGAGTAGGATAAGCTTTCATCAGTGTTAGGTGACAGTAGCGCGCTACCCTTCTTCACCAGGTTGTGGTGTCCCAAGTATCTCTGGCATTGCTGTTCCAGCCTGTTTCCACGCACAGGGCATGTTGCATTTTGTTGCTGTTGGGTGAAGGAGAGGGGAAGGCTGTTGACTCTGCTGGCACATAAATTATGCCACAGAGACCCAAGGGAGCCCCCGCAGTCACAAAACCTGTGGCACACAATGGATGCTTTGGACAAGGGCACACTGTTGTTTTGTCTGACATTCAGCCAGCCCCTGGGAGGGACCCCTGGGCTGGGCTGTGCTCTTTTGGGCTGGCAGAGATAATCAGGCTTGCATTGCACAGGTGCACAAGAGACCTGCCAGGGATAAAAGGGGTAATCAGCGTAGGATAAAAGCAGCTCCAAAAGATAGTTTGTCCTGTCACCTTGGTCCCTGGCAAGGTGGCCAGCTGCCAGATTCTCCCAGACAGCTCCAATATGGGCTTAAATGAAGTTTAAGACTGCTGGTTGTTTATCTAATGTTGTTCCTTGTTCTGTACAGGCAATTGCAGAACTTAAGGATTCAAATGTGGGGAAAAAAAATGTTTCTTCAGATTTTTAAGTATTGCCTTCATTCTGCATATGTAAGAAGCTATGGTCCACAGCTTTCCTCACAGTTAGGCAAGAAAGTAGCTTTTCTTTACGTTAGACACTGTTGCTTGCAGGTAGAGAGGGAGAGATTGAAAATTTAGGGGAGTTGTGAAACTATGTTCCCCTCGCATATACACTATGGTAAAAAAGCAAAGGCTTTTTATTAGTATTATTTGTCCTATAGCTAAATCTTCCCTTGAACACTTTTGTGTGCTGTATTGTTTACTTGTGTTTTCAAACTTGGGCTTAAAGCTGCCAGGCAGCTGGGGAATTCCTTTCCCTAGTTCTTGTCCACAAGGAATTACTGAACAGGAACAGAGAGAAGTTCCTGCAAGAAGTAAGTCAAGGACAGGACCTTCAGGTGAGAACATCAGAACACCTCCTAGAGAAAGGGAATTAAGGTATCATTGGTGGTTTGAATGCTTTATTTGCCTCAATTTGCATCCTTTGAACTCATATCATACTGAAGTCATGCCCTATCAGGCAGGACAGTTGTTCAAGTGCCCAATATTTTGAGCATGCACGACAGCAAAATCCTTTTTAAATGATGATACCTGTATGGAGTATATCTGGTTGTGTGTTAGAACTATTAGACATAGGAGGTTTTGTTTTAGGAAGTGTAAAATAATGTGCCTGCCAGCAGCTGTGCAGCTTTGGTGTGAGGAGAATTGTGCTTGATGGTTTCAGAGGTGTAGAACAAAAAAAAAAATTAGTGTGCTCATTTTAACCCTCTGTGCCTCCTGTAGTTTCATTTCAAAGTACGGAATCTCTTACTTTATGCAGTTTCTATTCCTAGTGACGGTTTAGTTAAGGGACAGAAGCACAGACAGGTCTGAACACAGATCAGTTGTTTGCTTTGGTATCAGCAGTGCGTGGTGAATTGGCAACACAGCAAGTCCTGTGATAAGAGCCAATGTCTGGGCCATAGGCAGTCCCTGTGCTCCACATTGAAATCTTCTGGGTATCTCCTCCTCTGAATGGGGCTGAACATAACATGAGGAGTGTGTTATTACAGATAGTTAGAAAGCATCAGATTCTTGAGAGGTGCTGTTCTGATTTGAAGGGAAAGGAGAGGGACAGAAGCTGCTCTGTGTTGGCATCATGGTGCACAGTGGCTGCTTGTGTGTACCACCTCTGCTTGTGTTGTGGAGGTCCTGGGATAGACAAAGCCAAGTTTAGTCACACACATTTTTTAATTGCATAACCCTTTGTGGGTGGCTTTGTATACTCATCTAGTACCTGATCAGAAAATAGGAGTAGTCATACTAAGCCTTTTGCCACATGTTTGTTGAGGTTGTGGAAGCACACAGCCGGGGTTCTTTTGCATTGTGTAGAAAGCGAGTTCTTCCTTGGAGATCTGCTTATTTTTACTTTTGAATGTGTGTAGATTTAACTGAAGAACATGTGTTCACACAGTTGTGCTATTTAAGTTAATGTGGGGTGACTCAGTGTGTATTCAGTGCTTCGAGCCCACAGCGACTGCGACAGGACATTTTATTGTCTGAAGACAATGCTAATAATGGTAGCATTAAAACAGTGTTGGACTTTCACAAGAAAATATTCTGTTCCCAAAACTGCCAAGGGACAAAGAGATTTGCCATTGTCAGACAGGGGAACAGGAGCTGGCCTGCAGTGCAAACAGTGTCCTCCGCTTCTGCTGGGCTGGGGTGTCCTGCCCCTCTCTGCTCCTGCTTCCCGGGACCTGCTCCAGAGTTTGTCACAGCAGCAATCACCTCTGCAAAGCAAGTACTGCAGCTGTTGGCTGTGCTGAGAGCTCTTGTAACACAGGCCCTTCCCTGGATGATCCTACTCTAAGCTGCATTCATCCAACAGGTGAGCTATCCACCAGCATCTTGGCCAGCTGAAAGGGCAGGCACTTCTTTGCCTGCCCCTTCCCTATCGCTGCTCTGGTGCTTGGTCCCACCAGGTATGCAGTTTTCTGGCAGAGAATTTGGGATAGGTGTGGTGTTTTGCAGTTAATGCATTGTGGCTGCTATGGCATTCCCATAACTGACAAAGTGATTCAGAAGTGACGCAGTTTACGTTGGTTGTGCATTTCTTTACGGTGAACTTTGGTGGAGGGATTGTAGGATGAAACCAATGTGACTGTGGTGACTAGTGGAGGGCAGCTGTGCTGTCTTTGTAGCTGAGGTACAGATTATAAGTGCAAATAAGTTGTTCATTATGAAATTGTTAATCATTACTTATATATTATTAAAACTTAGTACCACCTCTTATTGTGTAAAAAGAATAATAGTTTCCTTATCGAAAGAGTTGTTAATAATGCTTGGATCCTGAAAACAAAAGATGCAGAAGTGGGAGCTGTACGCATTTATTCTTTCATAGGAAATATTTAAAGTAAAACATTTGCACCCTCATAAGTACTCCTTTGCAGCAGGTTCCTGGTATGCTGGTGTAATAATCAGATTGGATAATGACAGCAGAGACAATAAGATGGCAAAATGAACGGAAGAAGAGACTGTTGGCAGGGCAAAGATACTGGCTGGAAACCTCACCAACCATAAACCACATTTGTAGTATCATGGCTTACATCCAGTGTGGACAGCATTTATTCCAGTGCAAAGCCATTTGGAGGTTCACTGGTGGTGAGCACAAAGTTTGCTTCTCTGCATTAGTGACTAGCAGATAAGACAGCTGTGAATCCTGGCTCTGAGTCTTGCACTGAACATCTGGAAAATGAGAATCCACTGAGTACTTGCTTCTTTAACAACTGCTTTAACAAGCAGCATTTCCTGGGAGCCATGTGACAAAGTACCAGAGGGTTGGGCTTATCTCTTAAAATGGATCCTTTCAAAATGTAGTTTGTGTTTGGTGGGGATAGTGAAGAAAAAGAGCTGATTTAAGAAAAATTGAATGGGGGAAGTGTCACATGTTTTGCAATGTTGAGATTCCAGGCATCCTTGCTGTGAAAAATGGGAGTTTAATTACACAGGTTTTGTGTGGGTTTGCTGAGTTGCTTTAGTTTGTTTGTCCTCTGTCAGTCTCTAATAATGCTATTATTTACTTTCACTAAACAGAATAAATTAATTCAGTGATCACTGTTGCTCAGTGTCATCTGGGAATACTAGTACTGAGTTATATCACTGCAAATATTGGTATGTTCTTGCTTGTACTGTTGGCAGAAACACTGGAGAGAGTCAAACAGCTTAACTCAATATTGCTTACATATCTTCTATTTTCTTTTGACAAAATCGTTGCATGGTTCTGCTTCAGTGTGGTCTTCTGTGAGCTGCAAGGAGCAGATCACATCATTATTGAACTGGCTAGTTCAGTCCATGTGGTATGTACCACAGAACTTTATGAAGTGCTTTCGGCAATTTCCCTGCCTAATACATGTTTTGGGGCATCAGGCCATCTCCTTTGATTAGACAGTTTCTAAATAGCAGCATTTGCTATACCTGTCACTTGATTTTGTCCCAGTATATCATGTGTGTCCCTGCATATCACCAGTACAGGGAATTTGGGGCATGTTTTCAGCATGACAGCCAGGCTTGCACAGAATGGCACAGCCCCTCTGTTTAGCCTCTACTGGCAGTTAAACACTGGCATTAGCAGCTTTTTATCCTTCTCACCCTCTTTCCTGAACTGATTCCTTAATGCTGTACACAATGCAGTCCTGCACAGCACTGCCTGTTAAGTCGCTGCCTTGCTGAATAAATTACAGTGCCTGCCGCTAAAAAGGAAGAGGTGATGCTTTTCTTTCTCTACGTGGTTCTTGTTCTCTTCCTTATGTTTTCTTGATTTTTCTCAAGTCCTATTTTGTGTGCTGTTGGCAAGTAAATCACTGAGAGATGCAAAAGAGCAGAGGAAATGCCCAGTGCATACTGAGAAGCAAATATTCCACTCTTTCAAGCATGGAGAAATAGAAAGAGGTGGATATAGATGGTGATGAATTTAAACATGTACTTATTTATTACTCTGTCCTCTATGTCTGGATCAGCTGCTGCTGAGGAGAGGGTGAGAGAAAGGAACACTTGATTTTTGGCACCCCTGACACAGAGGTGGCAAAATGAGATCAGAAAATCGTATAGGTTGGAGGGGACTTGCAGAGGTCACCTAGTCCGTCCTGCTGACCATCCTGAGTCCCATCTGATCAGGTTGCTCAAGGCCGTGAACAGGACACTTTTGAGCATCTTCAAGGATGAAAGTCCAGCAGACTCTCTGGACTTCTGTTTCAGTGTTTCACTTCCCTGAAAATAAAAAGTTTTCTCCCCCATATAAAGCTGTAAAATCCCATGTTGCAGCTCTGGTCGATGCTCCTCTTCCTCTCTGTGCACCTTTGAAGACAGTCTGTGTCCCCTCCCAGCAAGCACTAGGGGATAAGTGGGTAGCTCTCCCTGTAACCCTCTCTTTTCATGACTGAGAAAACACAGTGCTCTCACCCTCTCCTCCTACACTCCAACTCCTCAGCTGGCTCTGGTGGGTCAACATGGGTCTGGCACTGGGCAGCCCGTGCTGCTCCAGGCAGCATGTCTACAGGAAAAACTCTTTTCTTGCCTGCGTCCCATGAGTACCCTGAGACTGGTTTCTCTTTTCATGCCAACTGATCTTGATTTCTTTCCTTTTTCAACCTTTTTGCATGACATCTCCAAAACAGTAGCGTTTTCGAGTGCTTGCATGGAGTATGATGTCACACCAAAATCTATGTATGATAGTAGAAAAGAAAAAAAACAACTGTTAATTCTTAAGTCTGTTGCTTTTTATCTCTCATGATGTTCATTTTTACAACTATACCCATCCAGCAAGACTTGATCCTGACTTTTTTTTTCTTGAAGGACTTAATATGTGTTGTCCAGTGTGAAATTAAATATTCTGCATTCAAATGCAGACATCCAAACCAAAAAGGCGTATGCTACTCCAGGTCCAGTATCTATGTGTAAGTCATATTCTGTTAGCAAATGAAGTGGAAAAATGGCTCCTAAATAGTTTCTTCTGCTGCCTCCCAATTTTTTTATATTAGCTTGCCCCTGGTATTTCAAGAGTTTCTATCCAGGTAGTGTATACTCTAACAGCAAATCTAAACACAGTTTAGCAGGGCAAAGAACATTTGGAGGCTGGCTCAGTGCCCAGAGCCTGCTTTTAACCTCTGCAAAGGCCCTTGTCTTTCTCAGCAGCACTGAGTGCGGTATAGATATCCAACATTTTCTAGCTAGGGGAGAAAAAAGTAAATTTCAAGATAGAATTTCTGGATCTTAGTGAATCAGGCGTAACAAATACTGGCCTGAAAGAAGACATCAGATTGTAAAGATCCTAAGAGGCAGGATCAGGCATGCTTACTTAAACACTGAGGTGAATGAGCAGAGAGCTATGGCACTTGATGAATTCTCATGTAATTTTTTAAGATATCCACTATCTCCCAGCTGAAAATTCACACACAGTTATTCTGTATATATATTCTAAAAACATTATGACCATTAAATGTTTTCTAATATATGTATTAATTCTGCATGGTTAATTTAGACTTTGGATGATGCATTTTATTCTTACAAGTATATTTGAGAATTCCTCTAGAGTAATCCACCAACTCATCAAAGAACTATTGAGTATAAGGTAAAGCAAATAGTATGTCAAGAAATTGACAACTTGATTTTATGTTGTTATTTCTCACTGACTGAAGAAATTGGATCTGTCTCTCCATCCCTAAAATAAAGTAATCCCAACACAATATTGAAGCACTCATAAAGAGCTGTTGCTCATAGCATGATGCTCCTCTTGGAACTTGGAATAATGTGCATCACTTTACAAGGTGCATGAATAAAATATTAGAAAGGTAGAGTTTGTGACCTAGTTAAAAGTTACCTGCATAATCTCTTCTCCTTGGTTGAACTGAGGAAACAACTAGAGTGGTGGATATCTTTACGTACAACAAACGTTATCTTAATTTTTGGGTTTGTTTCTTTTAGTGAAAGGGTAATTTTTGGATGCGTGCTCTTTTGATTTGGGGCTGAGCATAAAATAGCTAGACATCCGAAAACTTAATATGCATGGTGAAATTTAATTAGGTAACTGCATAAAAATCAAAGGGATTCTTTTGTAGATAGGAAGCAAGAATCCCCTTTTGGTACTTTCAGCACATATGCAGCCAAGTCCTGTTTTCATCTTCTCTTCAGCAAGAGGTGTTAATAATAGATGTGTATGATCTGCTGCCAAGGGTGATGGGCCAGGAATATGAGGAGGAATGGACTATATTCCTTCCACTTGCATGGTGCCTTCTTCATGTAGCAGAAGTGCACAAAGTCTAATATTTCAAAAGGCAGTCTTCAACTTTGTACAGTCCAATTTGATCTGCTAAATTCGGTCTCCACAGACACCAAACACCTATTTCATGGTCACAGTTTGACTTTTGGATGCTAAGTACCTCTTGAAAGTATGCACAGAATCTCTGAATTTAGGCTTAATGAAGCATTTCCATGAAAAATACAAGCCTAGTTTTTCATTCAGTACCTGAATTCATCTTTCTTTTTTCTGGTAAAATTATGAAAAAAGTATATCTGTTTATAAAAACGTTTTTATATCTATGATGTGGACTAACTGTTGGAAAAGATAGTACCTAATGTGCTCCAGTTACACCTCTCCAACATAAGTTATTTATTTTAAAAAATGGTTTTATTTTTTGGTAGATTAGGTAATACTGAATAAAATTATATTTGTTTAAAAATTTGTTCAATTAATGTTAACTCTCAGAATGAGAGGCTACCTACCATATTTGTGAATCAGTATTATGTGAGACTCATTTAAAAAAAAAAAAAAAAAACATAAAAAAACCCCCACCATGAATCACAAAATGAACTAGGTTGGAAAAGACCTTTGAGATCAACCATCTTTGAGATCAACACAAAAACCCGCTATGCAAATGAAGAGATAGAGGATTCCGTTATGGGAAACGCCAGGTACACTTTCTGAGCAAGATCACTGACACATCCAAATATGCATATTTCATATAAACCATCAGGCTTTTTAAATCACCTTTTGCTGGCAGTCATCAAAGCCAGCAAAATGTCCCAATGTTTCATTCAGGCAAAGGTCAGTGATGAATTGAATTTCATTGTCTTAGACATTTCCATTTCTCTTTTATGACTGTGTCACTGCCTTGGTTGTTTGGGGTTTGTTTTGTTTTGTTTATCCCCTCTATTATGGTATTTTTTTTCAAGAAAGCTAGACATATATTTAATCTATATATATTAATCTCACCAGATTAATATTTTTGCAAATAAATATTTTTAGGAGGTGTTTTGACATAATTTTTTTTTCCACTCATGGGAAACATGTCAGAAGTAAGCTTCTCTATGTTGTCCAGCTTGTGGTTCCCATCTCCTGCTGTATTAATGCACTGTGTGCTCCTCAGCAGAGCATGGGCAGCAGCTTTGAGCTTCCTCTCCACTCATTTACAGGTTGGCCAGCTTGGGCATAGAGCATTCCTCTCTGTGTGTCTGCACATGTCAGTGTGTGGTCTTCTAATTAAGATTTGTTGTCATCCACATAGTTCAAATAAAGTTTCATGTGTGGTTTTCACTTTTCCTGTTGTGGTATTTCTATGAGTTCAATGTTCAAGGGCGAGACTGCTCTGAACATTCATGAAGGCTAAAAGCAGAACAGCTATAGAAAGTAAATTCAGATATAAATATTTTAGCTTTTCATAAGACGTGTTTAGTTGGCATGATGTTGTCATCTGAAAATTGTTCTATAATAATTTCATTCCATTTTTCTTTCATTTCAGTTTTCATCAGCAAGGCAAAACAGTCTTTGCTTTAATTATTCTTCATTAAAGTTCAAATATTTGAGATTAAACTGAGATAAGCTTTGGCAATTCTCAGGTTTTGGTTGTTTAAAGAGGAGCCATGCTTAGGAAGCAAACTCCCTGATTTCCAGCAAGGAAAAATGGGAAAAATCAGCTACACTCCCTGAATCCTCACTACAGTGCCTGCATGCTTACCCCAGGCATGGGGCACCCCAGACATGGGGTACATCATGCTTTTGAGTTAAGAGATGCTGAAGAAGATACATCCTTGACAATGCCGTTGAGAATTTATGAGATGTGTCCCTCTGCTGATAATATCCAGGGACAGATGTCTCTTCCATTCTTCAGATGTATCTCAAATAAGAAATCCAGATGTTAGGCTGGCCTCTTTCTCCATTTTAAAATCCTCACTGGGCTCTTGCTTACGTAGCACTTTGGTCATTCCTTCCTCTGGGATTTTAAAATTTTGAATATGCAATGCCAGTCACAGGACTCCCAAGATTTGGTTTTCTCGTATCATGGGTGCTTTTTATTGTAAGAATATTGCACTAACAAAGGACCAACTAAAGGGATCACTGGTGGAACGAGGTGGAGTTTTCTGTAGTTTTGTATGTTATGTTCACATTTCAATGACTCTTAGTCCTAAAGGTTCCAACCTCATTTTGAAGATATTATTTAATGAGTCTTCTAAATGTGTTGTATTACTGGAGTGGCCTGGCACCACAAATAGCAGGAGAGTTTCTGTCCTGCCAGTACCCAGCCTGCGTGTGGCTGTCCCCAAGTCAGCCAGTCTGTGTTGAAAAGGAACATCACTACTTCCTGAACAATCTGCATATCCTTTGCTTACCAAATGGTCAAAAAAATACATTTCTAAAAAATAGTAAAAAAATGTTTAGAATTTATCTAGTTACAAACTTAACTTTAAGATGCACAGATCTCCCCATATTGGTTGTTAAAATTTTCCACTTGACCTTGATTTCACCAGCAGATAAGAGATTTCCTGTTAAAATTAGGATAATGAGCCATTGCAGTATGCCAGCTGCCCAGCCATTGTGGACTGTTTTTCTAGGCGTTCCAGAAGGATTTTTTGGAGAGAAATCTGAATAAGTGTGGGATTTTGTAGAGAAAAAAGCTACAGAGAAATGTCAGTTCAGAGGAGAATTTGGTAGCTCACGCCCATATAATTAAAGAAGTTAATATTTTTTTACAGTGTGAGTCTAGTCCAGAGTTTCTTATCTTGGTTTGGGTGCTCCCTGTCTAGGTATGAGGCATTTTCTGCCCTTACAGAGGAGATTAAATCTTAGCTGATGCTCAGAAAGGAAACCAGCTTTGTGTAAATCACTCAGTGTCATGAATTTTTTGTGATTTTGAGAAGTCCGATATCAGCTGTCCTAATGTTGCTTTGGATCTCAGATGGTTTGAGTATCTTCTTATTTTTTCTTTCTCTTACTTTTTTCTCTCTTTCTCTCTCTCTCTTTTTTTTTTTTTTTCAAAGAGAACTGAAAAGATAAGGACAGTTGTTTTAAATATTCATGTTGAGGCTATTTGCACCTGTCTAGTAGGAGCCAATGTCAAATCAGTTCTTTGCACATATCTCAGCTTCTGTATGCTTGGCACTGCATCAGCATATCTATTATTGATTTTTAATAGAAGTACTGTGGGGGCACCTAATTTTCCTAAGAGAAAGTATTGTGGAGAGCAATCTTTCTTGTTGGAGTGAACCAGGCAGGGTGGGGCTTTGAGCCAACTTGGTCTAGTGGAAGGTATCCCTGGCCATGATGGAGATGTTGGAACCAAATGACCTTTAAGGCCCCTTGAAACCCAAGCCGTTCTGATTGTACGAAACAAATCTGCTTGCATAGGCCTTCTTAAGTTACTTAATGGGAAAAAAAAAGTCTAAGAAAGAGTGTCAATGAGAAAGGAGTGGAATGGTGACTGTGCATAGCTGTTAGTGCACACCATGACAGCTGGTGTGCACCATGGCAGCCCCACTGTGCCTGCCTGCAGGAGGCAGGTCTGTGCATCGCCAGGAAGAAGCCCTGAGCTCTCAATGGTAAAAAACATTTTCAAACTCTACTGTGCATCCATTGTAAAGCTGTACAGCAACATATCCTGCTGTATTTTCATCTGAGTCATACAACTGCAGGAGAAATGAAATCCTGGGCCTCCAGATCCAGGAAGAAATCCAAGAAAGACTTAAAAAGCAGCTAAGAATCAACTATAGTAACTGTCAGACATAAGTTGCCTTCTTGGAGGCCAAGCATTTGGTATTGGTTTATCACAAGTAGGTTGATTCTTCCAATGCAGGGCTGACCTTCTACTCTACTGCAAATTCCACTGAAGGAGTGGGACAAGCGGAGTCTATTTATTTCTTGTCTATTTATCATCTTCCTGTCATATTTTTATGGAGAAAAACAAGTGCATGTAACTTGTCAGTGTCCTTTCTAGGTTCTTCTGCATTGGAACTGAGCCATACAGGGAGGTAGCTGGAGTATCCAAAATTTGGTGGCAGGAGTATACCATGGTGCTTGCTAAACACGTAAGAATTGCACTTGCATGAGTAATTAGAACTTGAAAAATATTCATGTGACACTTTTTATGCTAAACAGTATATTAAATTGGGAAAGGAGGGTCTGGTGTTTTAGTTGTCCTGATGAGTCCTTGCTTATAAAGTCTACTGAAATTTATGCTATATTCTTCATTTTCTCTACTTTTTCTTGCAGTTCCGTGTTAATGTTTAAAAATACTCACTGTGGTGTATGGGGCCCTTCTCAGCTGTGCTAAGGGTGTTGTGTTGATTAAGAGATTTGTCTGAAATGTGTTGCTGAAGGGCACTATCTTGGACTGATAAAGTGCTACTGGACATCTATTACCAGAACAGTTCATCTCCTTAAAGAGGGCAATTAGTACATGGTTGTGCCTTGGGCTGTCCATCGTGCATCTACCAGTGCTGCCTGTCTGAGGATTTGCTGTCCTGCTGGCAGAGACATGAGTCCTCACACAGGGTTGCTCACACTGCTGCTTCACAGTCCCATGCGTGAGACATGTAGCCATGAGAATATTGTGTGTTACACTGAAGAACTTATACAGTCTGTGACTTAAACAGTTCAGAACTTGGTCTGCCTCCACATTACTCTATAAGCTTTATCAATTGATAGTTTTGTCAGTGCACACTGCTGTTGCAGATGCTAAATAGCTGGGGTTTTGTTCCATAACATGAATGATGAAACCAGTCATGCACTAAAAGCTCCACAGAACATGCATCTGATTGAGTTTTGTATGCATATCTTCTTCAGTCTTTTCTGTCCTGAGTCCAGAGCCAAGCTCAGTGAAGCCCATTTGGTGTGTGCTTTCCTGGTGGTTTCACAGTTTAACAGATACCCGCTTGGGAAATCCTTGAGACCTGGAGCAGCATGTGTATTGTGGCACCAGAGGATTATGGCAACTCACTGTACAAGAACTACTCCAGTATTAATACTTCCACTTTTTATTACTGTGACCTCTTTCTAACACTTGGAAGATAAGATAGGCTATATATTCTTAACATAGTGTACGCTGGTGGTCACTAAACAACAACATATTCCACTATATAGTTCACACTGACAATCATATCATAAATGTGTCTGTTTGAATTACTACTATTGGAATAAACCACATGTATGTGAGTTATTATGTCGATATACTTGTATCATTTAGAAAGTAAAAGTGTATACTTGTTGGTACGGGAAGAAGAAAATTCTCTTGTCCATGCACTTATGTGATAACTGTGTTCTGGAGCTCTCTTAAAAGCCATTGTAATATGGGTCTTCCTCAGCTTGGCATTTTGCCCTTCTGTTGGCTGTCACCAGCCTCACAGCCAAGAGGAAAACTGCTTCTCCCCTTTCTCCATCACTGCCTTTTTTCAACACAAAAAGTTGTGTAGAAAGCTGCATCCTGCAGCAGAGCTGTTTTCCTCCCAAAGAAATACATTGACTTATTTTTCCCTTACGTGTTGCACCACAAATGCTTAATTACAGGAGTATTATCTCAAAATTTAAAAATTATGTGCTTTTCTGTCAGCCAATTTATTGTGAAGATATTTGGAATCTTATTTGTGTCAGGTGACACAAAATACAAAGGTCTGGACTTTTTTTCTGTGTGGACTTTAATAACTGGTTTAAACTCCAATAAGTAGCTAATAATTTTGGGGAGAAAAAAGAGAAGGTGTTTCATATGAAATGAAAGATGTATTGATTGACTAGACAGGAGTAGTGTTTTGTAAATACAATATTGCCATGGTTTAAAAAAGCATTATTTAAAATAAATGTTTTAGAAAAGGGAAAGAGACTAAGGAAAAAAGGCAAAATTTTTACATATAGGCATATAAAAATTAAAGAATAGATTCTTCTTGCTTTCTGTTGTTAGCTTGGAACATATCCTGTCATCCCTCCCAGCAAGGAAGGCGTGGAGGGTTTTTAAGCACACAAATATTTTGTTCTTTGACCTTAACTTTGAGTATGGGAAAACAGGTCATCACTGTACATTCCATATTTTCATGTCATAATCAACTAGCAGCTGCCCTGAAATAACACTAACGTTTACATATTGGTATTTTCCCCTCAGTTACTTGTAAAGTAGCTGACATTGATTTCATGCCCTACGAACTTTTTATCATAGAAACAGAGTTCTGTTTTTTTCTTTGCAGTATTTTCTCTCTTCTTTTTTTGGAAGTAGACAAAAACACAACAAAAGGGATTGGTTATCTATAACGAGAACTTAAAAGGCACAATTTTTTATTGTCCTTCATCAGTGAATTAAAAATTGCATTTTGACATTTTGGCCCTGTTTGCATTTATTCATTGATCCCTGGCACAGATGAATTTCATCTCACACATCAGATACTGTGTCATGTGCAAGCTTGTGTTCTGAGACTTCCCTAATGACCTTTTAATTAGTTGTTGTTATTACACAGCTCATAGGCTTCAGCCACACTGATGTCATCATTTATCTCACCTTTCATGTGAAATAGTCCTGGTTGCTGTTGTGGCTGCCTTACACTTCTTCCCCTCCCTTCTCCTGGCATGGACTGGCCTTGGTGTCCTATTTCCATGACCTTCAGCACTGACGTGCATGCACCTGCAGTGTTACTGCTATGTTGTGTTTTGGGGGGTTTTTATGCCTTTTTCATATATTCTTTTCATGTCTCCTTTTTTCAGAATCCTCTGGAGTACTGCGTTCCCCCGTTTGGAGTGTGGGCAAGAGTTTGGCATTCTGCTTTTACAGGTACCTTTTTGAATTGAAACGCACATTTTTTTCCCCAGGGGTTGATAAAAGGAGAGCAATTCCAGAATGATTTTACTATGTCCTCCTCTGCTGTCTCGGGAGGTATGTTGTGATAATGAGTTTCTCTTCCTCCGCCTTTACTAGTTGATTGGGTTGTCAGATTCATTAGTTGCAAGTATATATTTGAATGCCATTTCAGAAAGATTGAGGCTTTCTCTTCTCTTGTTGGCCTCAGTCATGAAGCCTTCTATGTATCAATGTTGCAGAATCCTTTTTGCAAGTACTCCAGTAGTTCCAGGCTTTTTCTCAGCCTTTATTCCCAACCTGTACTTTGGTTACAGTCTCTCCATTCAGTAAATTTGTTCTAGCTTTTCAAAATGGAGACCTCCAGTGCGGCTGAAGGCTTCTTGCCTTAGTCCTCCAGAGCTTTCTATTTATTTCTGTTACTTACCTGACTCCTTTTTGGAAGTATTCCAGTAGTTCTAGGCTTTTTACCATCCTTTATTCCCAGCCTGTACTTTGGTTACTGTTTTTCCATTCAGTAGAATATGTTAGCTTTTTGTAACAGAGACCTTCAGCGCAAACAAGCACTGGTAGCCTCAGTACTTCTGAGCTTTCTGTTACTTATTTGGTTATTACTGCTACTTTCCAAAACTGAGTCACACAGAATTAGAGAATGGGTGAGGTTGGAAAGGACCGTAGTGGGTCATCTGATCCAACCTCCCTGCTTAACCAGTGTCATCCTAAAGTACATGGCACAGAATTTTGTCCAGACAGCTCTTGAATATCTTCAGTGAAGGGGACTCCACAACCCTTCTGGGCAATCTCTTCCAGTGCTCGGCAAAGAAATTCTTCCTCAGATTCAGGTGGAACTTTCTGTGAATCATATTCTGCCTGTTGCCTCTTGTCCTATTGGTTGGCATCTCTGAGAAGAGCCAGGATCCATCCTTTTGGCACCCTCCCTTCAGATACTGATAGACATTGATGAGGTGCCCTCTCAGTAGTCTCTTTCTCAAGGCTGAACAGGCCCAACTCCCTCAGCCTTTCCTCATAAGAGAGATGTTCCAGTCCCTTAATCGTCTTTTGCTGGACCTCCTCCAGGAGCTCAATGTCTCTCTTGTCCTGAGGAGCCCAGAACTGCACACAGCACCCCAGATGAGTCCTCACCAGGGCTGAGGAGAGGGGCAGGATCATCTCCCTCAGCCTGCTGGCAGTGCCCTTCCAAATGCAGCCCAGGACACCATTGTTCTTCTTGGCCGTTAGGGCACTGTTGGCTCATGGACAGATGTTATCCACCAGGACCCTCAGGTCCTTCTCTGCAGAGCTGCTCTCTGGCAAGTTGGCCCCCAGCCTGTGCATGTAATTGTTCCTCCCCAGGTGCAGGACCCTGCACTTGCCCTTGTTAAACTTCAGAAGATTCCTCTCTGCCCATCTCTCCAAACTGTCAAGGTCCCTCTGCAGGGCCACACATCCCTCTGAGGAATCGACCACTGCTCCCAGCTTGGTGTCATCAGTGAACTTGCTGAGGAGGCATCTGCCCCTCATCCAAATCACTGCTGAACAAGTTAAGCAGTACTGGGCCCAGTATAGAACTCTGGGGGACATCACTGGTGACAGGCCTCTGACTAGACCCTGTGCCACTGGTTATGACCCTTGGAATCTGCTGTTTAGCCTGTTCTCAATCCACCTCACTGTCCCGGCATCCAGCCCACACTTCCTGAGTTTGCCTAAGAGAATGTTGTGAAAGACAGGGTCAAAAGCCTTGCTGAAGTCAAGGTAGGCAATATCCCCTGCTCTCCCCTCATGCATCCAGGTAGTTGTTTCATCACAGAAGGCAATCAAGCTGGTCAAGCATGATTTACCTTTAGTGAGGTACTAAGCTGATACTAGTGAGGTAATAAACTGAACACATTCCTGTCATCCATGTGGATAGACATAGCCTCCAAAATGAGCCACTCTATC
Source organism: Chamaea fasciata (assembly GCF_029207755.1). Classification (NCBI taxonomy): domain Eukaryota; kingdom Metazoa; phylum Chordata; class Aves; order Passeriformes; family Sylviidae; genus Chamaea; species Chamaea fasciata. The sequence continues at coordinate 38,423,063 of NW_027094086.1, read as the reverse complement.
ACCTTTCCAGAGAGGAAGATGAGGCTGGCTGACTGGCTGGTAGTTCCCTGTATCCTCTTTCCTGCCCATTTTGAAAGCTGGGGTGCTTTTTTCCAGTCCTTAGTCACAAGTCCATCCACAACACTCTAGGCTTGATCTCAAGGTCTGAGCAGAAGATTAGCATAAATCTTAAAATCTTATTTTTGTCACTAAAGCTCCAAAACAAAAGGTGTCAGGAATAATGGAAAGAGTAACTTCATCCTTGGTGAGTACAAGTAAGCCAGCTGAAACCCACGAGGGCAGGAGGGGATAGGAGCTGAACATGTGGCACTTTGTAACAACAGTTGTACAATTCTTGAAAGATTAATAGGGCACTTATGGTATTTCATTGTAGCAAAGAAAAAAAAATCAGTAATCAATGTCTGATGTGTCATGTGTCAAATTAGCAACACATTTCACTAATAGTTAGTTTTAATTCTGCTCAGTAAAAGGCATTTCATGTTCATCTGTTTCCAATCAGCATATTTGGCTCCAGAACATAAATTTGCATAGTGTGGGGTCTTAAATTAACAATTATCACTGCTGTTTTATTTCAAGACAAAATGTTAAGTCTGAGAGTACACATGGCTAATTTAAGAGTAAAAATCTGTTCCCAGAATGTGAAAATCATCTCAGAAGCCATTTCTGTCAGCTGAGGAATTGGGAACTTGAAATTCCATATATGTTTCAAACATAGTATGAAATTTAGGCAGCAAAACCGTTTTAGCTGTGCCATGGACTGACACCAGGAACATTCAAAGATCTGTGTTAATTTTTGTGATCACAAGTTTAGCGACACTAATTTCACAGTCACATTTTATGTTTTTACCTTCCTTATGTCATGCTGCATGGGATTTATTTCTGCCATCTTAGAAATGGGATTCAATGTTTTGTGTTTGTACAGATGCTCCAGTAGGTCTGTAGTTTTGTTGGAAATATATTGCTCATTTTGTCAACAGAAAAGATTGGATTCGTGATTTATGATGAAAGCAGCATTCAATCCTGGCTGGGGTGACACAGTGAGCCCTCCCTTTTCATTAGCTTTTGAAGAATGCCTTGAAACCAGTTCAGGTCGGTGATGAGCTGGACCTGGGACTGAGGAACATCTTCAGCGGAGGGACTCACTTCCTCAGCAGTGGTGAGAATGGTGTGCTGGCAGGGCAACTGGGCAGGAGAGGTTACCTTTATGAAGCAGGCATGAGCAGATGAAAAAACAGACCCCATGTGTCCTCATTTGAGGTTTGATAGCTTGTTTTCTGCATCCCATTATTTTTCTACTTTAGGTATCTTAACCCTGCCGTGCAGGGTTAAGTCGTTTCAGTCAACTACTTAAAAACTTTCCTGATACTCATCTCTTAATGAAGATAAAGCAGTAGATACAAGATTGGCATACCTCTATCCAATTTCTGGGTTTGGGATAAATTTGTGTTACTTTGGGCAGCCAAAATCAATCCTGTATTTAACTTCCAGTTTGGAGATTTACTTTTGTTTACAGAAGAGGGGAAATTTATTAATATGCCTGTGTATCACATATCTTAGAGGAGAATGGATATGTAGCAGTCTTGGGGTAGTCCAATACTCTCAGGGAGGGCAGGAATGGGGGAGGAGTTTAAGCAGTCTTTCCAAGCAATAATCTGTGGCACCTGTGAGGACAGGTTGGAGAGCACCCCAGTTCAGGACTCCCCAGGGACAACAAGCCTGTTGTGTATCTGGTCATGCAGTCAGCACGTGAAAAGGGTCTGAAGCATTGCCAAAAAGAAGAACTGGATTTACTGAGGAGTCTGCAACAAACCTCAGCACTCATTCAATTGTCTGGTCAGTATTTCTGGTTGCTGGATTTACTCCACTATGCATTTTCATCCTGTAAGTGCGTGATGCTCTGAGCCTGGTATCCCTGTGATATCCTCCTGCCAACCACCCAGTGACAGCTCCTTTGCCCCCAGCCTTCTAAGCTCAGCAGACAGTGTGCCCCAGGCACACAGGCTGCAGGAGAGAGAAGATGTATCTCTCTCCTGCAACCCAAAAATGATTTAGGTTAGCAGGAATTTTGCTTCAGGAGGAATTTCACCTTTCTGCACATTGCCCTTATGCCAGCTCTGTTCCTTCTGCAGGATGTAGGAGCTGTGAGAGAAGAGATGAGGAAGAGAACTTTAGCTGTCTCTTCCTTTTTCCTGTAATCCTTCTCTGTCCCTGTAATCTACTCCTGCTTCCCAACTCACTGTTCAGTGCCTCTTCTATTCCCAACACCTTCACCTCTCTAATCTTTGCCTGGTTAATTAATAGCATTTCTCTTCTACCTCTCTGTGTCTTGTCATTTCTCACTTTTCTTTAGTCTGTCCCCACAGTCACAATTCCAGGTATTGGGTTTTTTTAGTTTGATTGTTTTGTTTGGGTTTTTTTGAAGCTAGGATGCCTCCACTCCCCCTGCACTGCCTTCTTCTCTCCCTTTAATCAAATGCAGTGGTCATGACTCAATAAAGCTTTTGTTTTCTTTAAGATGGTGAGGATTTTATGGTTTCTTAAAATCATTGGTCAGGAAGAATTTCCAGCATCATCATCATAACTTCACCAAACCCCTCTGTTAGGCAAAAACCATTTAAAAGAATCTGGACAGTCTGATTTCTAAAATGAGGCTTTTCAAGAATATTGTTTTAATGAAGGGTCATTAAATTAAAGAGTAATACAAAGCCCCACTTTGAGTGTCAAATTTGCATATTAAACAAAAGTTTGGATGCTCATTGACAAGTAGCTAGCTGGATGTTCATCTCCAGTTAAATAGGTTGTGAACAGTTTGTGAAGACCTGTAGTTTAACATGTGGACTCTGTGGCATATATTTCCCATACAGCAACCGAAAAAATATACTCAGTGTATTCTAACAGCGAACACCTCAACAGCTGTAGTCAATGCTGGCATAGTCTGAGGGGTTACACACACAAGCATGTGACTATGCACAAGTGTAGCACTTGTGTTGAGGTATACAGCTGTAATCATTAACTGTAACATCATCATAACAATGAAGACCTAAATTGCATTGTGTTCCAGTGCCAAAACTGGTATGTTTAACCATCTGCTTGAAGAACTCTGTAATATACAGATAGGTCTTCAAGACGTAATGTTATGCACGCCTTCAGTTTTCTTTCTTGACTTCTAACAACATGTACCTTTAGACATGAGGTTGGAGAAAAGGGGGATGAACTATCCTGTGGTATGGGAAAATGTCCTCTTATCTGGAGAAAAACATAGCTGTACCGTTCAAAAATGAAAGAAATCATCATGGAGTTGCTCTGAAGGTTGCAGTGCCCTTGAACACTGCTGTAAATCATGTATGGTTTGTTTTTGTTGGTTTTTTTTTTTCCAAATGTAATTTTAAAAAGACTTGATTTTTTTTTTTACAGAGTCAAAACATTATAGTGTGCTTATTTAAGAAAAAAAAATGCAATATTTCATGTGTGTAGAGTTGCAGTGCTTAGAAATGGTTAACTCAGGACAATTAGGTTGTAGACATTATTTTTAAATAGCCATGCTGACCTTACTGCAGTAATATCTCATGTTACAGAAAAGGCTGTTTAATACAAAGAGTTTTGACAAACAAGACCCCACAGCTAATCAGAAGAGCAGCTCAGAGTCCACAGTTGTCAGAATTAGGCCGCTCGTTGTATCCCCCTGGCTGAACATTATCATTTTTCTAATGGTACTGGTTTTTACCATGCTCATTTTTTAATTGTGCCTACTGTATTGCCTATTAAAGGTGGCCTTGTAAGTTTTTAATATCAGTGGCAGATGTTAATTAGCTACATTTTAATATTTATTTCTAAAGATTAAATGCTTGTGTTCATGTATAGAATTTATTAAAAAGAATTTTCCATGTAACAAGCTGTTAAAGTAAGAAAATATTTAAATATAATTAATTAGATGGCTTTCTGGTTTCTTGCTTGTAAAATCTTGACAAGCATTATAAGAAATAATCTGTATGCTAGGGCACTATTTCTTTCCAATATATTTTCACAACATGTAAGTAACTTCAGGAAGGTGCTATTAAGCTTTGTTTTGAAACTTTGAAAATAAGAGTTTTCAAAAGATTCTTTTACTATATACATCTCTAAAGGAAAGGAAATTTTGAGTATCAGGCCTTTTTCCATTTATAATAGCTCTTTATAGTTTCTGGTTTTTCTCTGCGTAAATTGTTGGAAATGTTTTTCTTTTCTGGGCTGTATTTGTTTATTTTGGGTCTTCATGTAGTTGAACATTTCTGGAGTTTTGCAGGATTAGTAACTCCAAGGGAGTGTCTAACTGAAGCTGTTTTCATTGTGGGTTTATGCTTATTTCTCACATAAAATCTGTTCATACCTATAATACTATGTTCCTTTAATATATTTCTCATTGTGCACAGTTTTAGAGAACTTCTATCAATGACTAAGAGTCTAAACATGGCAATCTGATATTTCAGGACCTTGGGCCTTTTATGACAGTCATATGAAAAGTCATTTCATATGACTTTTATGAAATTTTGCCTTTCCCACAAGAACAAGCTGGCAGCAGTGTTTATGTAGATAAAATCAGAGATTGCTGAATTCTTTTGAGAAATGGGAGATTAAATCAAATCCCCAGTCCCCAAAATGGGGCAAGTTTCTGACCTCCTGATAAAGAACCGAGTTTGCCTTCCTATTTCAGCTGAAATGTCCTACTTGCTAGAAGTTATTTAATTGCACTGGAGCAGGGTTAGTAATCCAGTTTCCTTCTCAAGTACCCTATGTGGTCTTTTTTTGTTCTTTTCTTTATTTAAAGAAAACTTGCAAATACTTTTGTTTGTTTGTTTGTTTTAAAGTGGAAGCCTTTGAAAGAAAGTGCTGGGGAAGGATCTGTCTCTACATACTGAATCACAAAATTGTTAGGGTTGGAAGATGCCTCTGGAGATCATCTCATCCAACCCACCTGCTAAGGCAGGGTCACCCAGAACAGGTGACACAGGAAGGTGTCCAAGTGGGTTTTGAATGTCTCCAGAGAGGGAAACTCCACAACCTCCCTGGGCAGCTGTTCCAGTGCTCTGCCACCCTCAGTGTAAGGAAGTTCTTCCTCATGTTGAGGTGGAACTTCTGGTTTTGTTTATGACTGTCACTCATTGTCCTGTCACTGGCACCACTGGAAAGAGTCTGGCACCATCCTCTTGTCACCCACATTTGTTACATTTGTATAATACAAGGTATAGCCTGGTACTTTGAGTATCTGCTCTGGAGGGCTGCTTCCAGTCTGGACTCCAAATCTAGTGGAGGAAGTGTTTTCTTTGTCATCCTCCACAGCTCTGACTACATTTCTAGGTCTGGCAGATACCTGCTGGATAAGACAGTGTGGATTACTAAAGTGAAGACATCCCTGTTTGTTCTACAGATTGGGAATTATCACCCGGCTTAGTTGCTTGGATGTCTGTTAATAGAAACAAGAGCTTACCTATGCCAGGTGGCATTGCTGCTCAGGGCATGCCCATGGGCCTCTTTCCCTGAACATGTCTTCTGTCCTACATGCTCATGATCGTTCCAGGTTTTTCACAGTTCTCTTCTATAGAAATGAAATCGGGAGATGGGCAGCCACGGATGTCATATAGGAGATGGGGAAAGTGTCCAGGTTTTGGACTTGGTTTGCTGTTCAGGACATAGCTGAGGCCATGTAGGTAGACAGAAGAGCTCAGAAGTGATTCTCAAGGTATTAGTTGAGGGGAAAAAGTACTGGCAGAGGAACATGTGCTTTGTGGTGAGATCCAAGCTTAAATAACAACAACTCAAGATTTTATGAGTGCTGCTGTCACTTTAATGGTGAACAGAGACTGTTTCCCCAGAGAATATGCCATATTGTGTGTGTGTGTTTCAGTGCTGTTGAGTTTTGAAGGCTCAGCTTGATGTTGTGGTGCAGCAGTACCTATGAAGGGGATAAACCTACAGAAGTCTTCTGGTCATGTGTCCTTGAGTCTTTGACTACAAGGCTGTGTTGGTAGGCATACTGCACATTTAATATAAATATTCATTTTGAAAATCTATACTTGCACTTTATCCATTTAAATCTGCCTTGATTTCTTAGTATTTCCAAGATAAAAAGTTCTTCTAAGCCAAAGTGATTTTTGTTTTAGGGCTTACTCCATAGTGTAATTAAGTCCAATCCCATAGCTGCACTGGTATGCTGCAGTAGGGTGCCTTAACATTCATACAAGTTTTCAGACATTTAAAGTATTTGGAACTATGTTTAATTTATCCTGATGTGACAAACATCTCAGAATTGATATTTCGAAAATACTGCTATCAAGATGTATGTTCTGTAGGTGAGTTGGTAACTATAATTTTTTTGGTGAGGGATACTGCAAAAGTTACTGAGCTGTTTCCCAGCTGCCTGATTACTGATGACATTTGTGCTTCTGTTGTTGAGGACCAGACTTGGCAGTGTTGTTGAGGGGATCACATGGATGATGGAGTCTGAAAATCCTGCTAGTGAGGTGATGTTTCTGTGGTAAATCTAGCAGGAGTTTTGGAAGTGTATCTCCACATTTTTGTGGATAGATTTTTATTACCCTCTTTGCAAGTGTATATGACTTCTACAGAACCTATTGCCATAAATATTTTGGTGGCTTAAAATATGTCTCACTCTGAAAGTGGGCTTGTTAGGAATTACCATGGACTTGAGATGGGAACTAAAATGAATACTAATCCGTTTAAATAGTCTTTGCTGAACTTCATAATTGAAATTATTTTGTTCTGCCTCCGTTTTCCCCCACTTTGCAGCAGTGAGCCCCAATTCACTTTTTTTTCTCCTTCACACATGGAAGCACTACCATCAGGAAAAAAAGGTGATTTACCAGGATGCCAAATCCAAGCATGGCTCTGAAGGACATCTACCAGGAGCAAGGAGATGAGATGCTAGCTTTTCCTATCAGGAGAGAAGAAAGGAAAAGTGTAGTGCATATAGCACTGCTCCTTCCGCCAGAGCAGAGCAGGAGTTACTGCACCTTGCAAAAATGGGATGGTGAAATGGGGAAGCAGTGTGAAGAAGTGGAGAAGTAGGAGAGAAGTAAAAGTCCCCCTTTTTTCAGATAAGAGGGACCAAGAAGGTGGGACTTGGAACAGCAGGAACCTATATCAGGGTTGGATGAATTTCTGAAATGGAAGTGAACACCAGGGCCAAGTATCCTGTACTAAAGAAGGGGATTGTGTTGATTTCTAAAAGTGCATAAATGATACTAGGAAAACTGTGTAGGTTCAGAAGACCACAGGATAAACTGGTAATTGTGGCCCTGTTGTGAGGAGGAGGCTGTAAGTTTAAAACATGATGGTTATGGAGCGATGTACAATTAAAAGTATAAAAGCGGCTTGGACTTGAGACCATTGAAGCTAGCTGATGAGCAAGCAGTAAGGGTGTTTCCTAAAACTTTGTGAAGTGTTTAGAGCATCATTCTTGTAAAATGCATACTGAAATAGAAATATTCACATAAGGCTACAAATGCAGTAAAACATTATATTCCTTATTATAATTTTTAGGACCTTCTCTTTTTTTGGTTTAAATAAGTGACTGGAATTATTGCAAGGAGCACAGTGCTGTTTAAGCAACATAGGGGTCCAAAGAGAACAGAACTGATTTCCACTAGCTTTTACAAACACAGCCTGTAGTCTTGCTCTAAATAATAAGATATTTTATTTTCCTTTCTACTGTCTTGTTGGAAGAAAGGGGAATTTCATTTCTGGGCTTTCTTGTGCATTTATGCAGCCTGTTGAAAGAAATCAGAGTTTTCATCATTGTGAGGTATCTATAGGGCAGTATTTAACTCAGAAGCATCACTGAGAGTGGATTACTGCTACTGGGTACGAGATGAAACAGTGATGGATGTCAGAACTAAAAAGAAGCAAAATACTGTCAAAAGTTTTTTTTTTTTCTTTCAAAGAGGCATCTCTATCCAGCTCCCAGTGAGCTCTAGACATATATTACAGGGTTGGTATGTAAGTATAGCTACTAGGTTGCTTTCCTGCTTTCCAGATGTTTTTACCTCCATGGATTTTCCAGCAGCTATTTCAACTTAACAGTATTAGCATTTCTGGTTATGGCAACATCCTGCTTTTAGCCTCATCATTTTCACTAAACATTGAAATAGAAAGAGTGCTCAGTGGTGACACTGCTGTATTTATGGAGAGTTTTGTCTTAAAAGCCTTTGATGTAAGAGCAAAGCAGAATTAGCATAAATATATCAGCCCATATTATGCTCAGCTATGCAAGCTATTGCAAACAATTCTAGTTGTAGTTTGGGGTTTTTTGGTTGGAAGTCAGCAGGGAAAAGTGACTGCCTTTGCCAAAGTTACTACCTTCCCACTTGGTGGAAATTTCTCTTGCCTACATGATTCTGCCACTCTTAGTTTTAGGTCACTGTAGTTCACATTATCCATGACCTTTTGAAGGTTTGAACGTAGACTTGAACAGATGCATATTGCTCTTACTGTTCACTGTATCATGTTTTAGGAAGGAACAGAGCTGAAAGTAGACACTTTCATTAGTATTTTGAGTCATGGTAGATCTGAAAGACCATTTCATCTCCTCATGCTTTATCTTGACAGTTAATATTATGTGAGACCAAGACTGCACATCATACACATCTTTATCTAAAATTGTTTAAAAAAATGAAATACTTCTGCCATTCTGGATATGGATGACCTTTTATCAATTTCAGCCAAGCTTACTTAGGCTTTGCCTGTTTTTTTAAACTTAGTAACATCTATATGTGAGGTTTACAATGACAGTTATCCACAGAATAACTTGTATCAGTTTTAGGCATACCTATTAGTATAACTTAGCACATAGACTCTCATTCTCAGTGAAGCTCTCATTTTTAGGCCTTGAAGTGACCGTTAAAAACTCAGCATCTTCATAATGGGACCTGCAGCTCTGAAGTGCATCCAGGTGTTAGAGGAACCTGACATTTTCCATCTGTGTCCTGTGTTCCTGTGCAGGCTTTGTTTTGGGATCTCTTTGAGTCCTGTTGCAGCCACTTCTTGATTACTTATCCTGGAATTTATGTCATGTTTATGGTGCATCTTGAGGTAGTGGTAGTTATATTTTATCACCTGGAAAATAAAATTGACACAGGCCTTTAAATATCAAAGAAAGCAGAGTAAAGGCTGTCAGCCTTCATTATATTTATCCACTGTACATCATCCTCCCTTCTGTGCAATCCCTTCATCTGCTGTCCCAGAGGGATGAATTAGGAGGATGAGCTTCATTGTGACTTTGTCAGGTGAAGCAATGACCTCACCAAAGTCAAGGACAGAAATTTCACTCCTTTCATTTAGACCACATTTTCCCATGGCTTCCTGCTGCTTTTTCTGTAACTTGAATATTGCTAAAATATGTAATTTTATGCCTTTCTGTGGGTACTTTTAGACAAAGACTGGCTGAAACGTGGCCAATGCGTAGGAGCTACAGGGCACCACAGAACTGAGGAGGGAAATGTGTTATTTACTGTCAGTTGACATCATTCAGTCTGTGTTTAGAATGCTGTTTTAGGTATGAGAGGAAAAAATGAACTCTATTATTGTACAATACTATTGTATTCATAATAGTGCTAGAAATAAATACTTGCCACAATGGGGTCTGTTCATAAATTTCTCATACATTTCAAGAAACTGCATATTTAGAATATATGGATCTGGGATTCCAAAGTTTATGCATAGTTTATCTCCTCCTACTGCCTTGGCTTTAAATTAAGGAAAGAATATTTTACAGGAGATTTATTTGTTGTTAATGTTAGCTGTATAGCTATTGCTCCTCTAGGCTGTGTTGTGTTCCCCTAAATCATGCAGATAGTGCATTGGTTATTTAAATATGACTATCTGACAAACATATTATGGACTCAAGAGTGATTAGAGTGTAATGCCTAGAATTATTTAAGTGCTTTGATTCTCTGCCTCTGCCACAAAGGAATCCTGAATTGAAGGGTCTGGCTGAAAATACAGCTTTAAAAACCCAAACTTTGTGCATTTTGTATTCTACTCAGCAGGACTTCAATAGTTGTGGGGTATTAGGACGAGCTCAGTAAGACCTTTCAGAAAGGTTTTATTAATGTATGCATGGTATTAAATAGAACTGTGTTTCAATACATGCATAAGGTTTTTGTCTTTTTCTTGAAACAATTTCTTAAGTCTACTAGTTTTGTAAGGAAGAGCAAAAATGGAAATCCAGGGTAAATCCTGAAAAACACAGTTCAGTCCATAGAAGGATTACACCTATAGAGCAGACCTCTGGATGTAAACAGAGAGAAAGGAACATTTCTTGGGTCCCTAGGTATATTTCACACATTTTCTGGGAGTGGGTGAAGAAAACATCTTTGCCTTTGAATTTCTACAGGGTGTTACTGGTAGCAGAGATATACTCAACAGTGAATTCAGATGCCTAAGCAGTGAGTTTCTTTGGAGTTTAAGCAAGAAAAAAGCCATTTCTATGCCCTGGTTGCTGAAATGATGATTTTCACAACTGGAATCTAAGTCTTCCTGAGACTACACTGTACTGCTGCTCTCAACCTCTATCCTTAACAACAAAATTAATAAGTTGCAAGGCTCTGTAGTGCCGCTGTGGTGTTTCAGGTGCCCATGGACAGAAGAGAAGCTTGTAGGAACTGAACTCACTTTCCCAGTTAGCAGTAGGATCAGGCTGCAGCCATCGCCAGCACAGGCAGAAGTTTCATTAGATTTTACATTCATCCACCTCTCTTTCATCTTATTTCTTTTTTAACTGTATCTGCCTAGTAATTTTTATCTCTCTGAGATGAGAATACTGAATGAGCTTTCTGGTGATATTCCAATTCAGTGCTTCAGTTAAATGGTGCAATTTAAAAATACACAAAAAGTTGATTCCTTTTCATAGCTGCATGTTCCTTAATTTATAACAGCAGCCCTGCAGGTACAAAGCCTCCATGGCTGGCCACATAACCACCTGGCTGTTATCCTCCAGGCTCCCTGTGCTGGCTCAGGTGGACATTTCTGTCCTGGCTCCCCACCAGGTCCTTGCTTTTCTTTCTAGACATGCCTGAAGCATGTTACCAGTTGCAGCATATTTCCATTCACTCTGGGGCTCTTGGCTCCATACGTGCTTGCAAACAAGCACACTTGTTCTCTCGGATAAACATGCATGCATGGTGGGATTTTCTTCTTTTTTTTACCCCTTTTAAGTGTGGTGTTGAAGCCAGTGTGGATGCTCAGCCTCCTAGGCAATGCTTGCTCACATTGATGAGGGCTATCCAAAGTAAAAAGTTGTTGAATGCCGGGAAAAGATTTCCAAAAGCAGCCTCGAGCTGGCAGCCTCGATTCCTGTAGCTCTGATCTGCAGTGGTGTTCAAAGCCACGCACGAGGAGGAGTATGGAGTTGACAGCTGTCCTCAGGGGCAGGACCATGGTCACCTTTAATGACAGTGGTCAAGGAGGAAAGTTGTCTTGCTTACTCAAGTTGTATTAACTCAATTGGGTGTCGGTGTTAAGTACAAAGATCTCAGTTGTTTTTGTGGGGTTTTCTTCCTCTTGACAAAACCCCTGCTCTCACATAGGTTTGATTTCTGCACACAGTATTAAATATACACATCAATTATTATTTATACAGGCACTTAGCCATCCTGCTCTGAGCTGGCAATGTGGAAAGATTTGCTTTGTGTATACGGAAGAGAAATGTGTACGCAGATGCATGTTGGAATTGCCTTCTGCACGTTTGGAAGGTTCATATTTAATTTCAAAACAGTACCAATAAATATGTTGATTCAAATGAGAAAAGCTTTTTCTCTTTCAGAGAGACTTAGTTTAAATTCAGGAAGTCGAACTGCTGAGGAGTTAGTGCTAGGATTTATAAAACAGTATTGAAAGACAAGCTTAATTAACATTTCACTACCCTTTCAATTGCACTGAACGTGTGTCTGGTTTATCACCCACCTAAATATGTTAGTTTGTATTTTAAGAATGCTTGTGACAGTGAGCCTTCAGGAGAAAGCTCAGCTTTTTCCTATAATCTCATTATAGCATTTGTATATTTTATTTGCTTGCTTTGACCTTGGATAATATGTAGAAAATATTTAATGTATATGTCACATGTTTCTAGGCATCAGTAATTGAGGTTGTTTTGTTTTTACTGTTAATGTAACTTCAACTGGAATTTCTTTGTGGGTTTGTTTTTGGGGATTTTTTTTTTGCCAAAATAATGTAAACCCTGTATTAGTGAGTTGGGTATTGATGGATGAGAACACACAGGATGGGAGCAACATGAAAGCAAGTACATCCCAGGGAAGGATGCTCTGTGTTCTTTAGGATAGAGTGAAGAAGTAGCAGCTGCTTTTCTTTCTCTCCCTGAAGATCACAATGATAATAGAAATGGGATATTAAAGAGGGCAGCGTAGATTAATGGGGCAGTAATAAAACAAATGAGACCCATTAGCAAAATCACTGCTTGAAAAGTAGATTCTGTGATAAGTGCCCTTCAGTGCCTCATGTATGAAAAATTGTTTCAGCACTTGTAATATCATCCATGGTGTTGGATTTTAGACTGTTGTGACAATCTCAGTAATAAAACATTAAAATAATTTTGATGAAGAAAAAATTAATTTGTGCTTACTGCTTGATAGAAAACTTGATTTATTATATCTACATGTTGAAGAAAAGTTCTTTTTTTCAAACCCAGTCATGATGGTTTTGCATGTTCCCAAAATCTTACATAAAAAACAAAAGCCATTTTTTGTTATTCTGTTAAGTCTGTATGGTGATCATGAGGGCTTGGAAAGCCTTCTTTTATTGCTGGAGCACCAGTGCTATGGATACAAATGTTCAAACAGACTAGGAGCTGGAATTGGTGGATTTAGTGACATCTGTTTCTATTTGTTGATTCTATATTAGATTAGCAATGAAAGATGTGCAATGAACTTAAAACTCTACATGTCTCTGTTTGCTCTCTGCTTTTTAGACTAGATTGTTTTCTGGACAATTTAATGAGCAAGGAAAATACACTTGATTGCTGAGATTTATATAGTATGTTGCCTATAAGGATAAAAAATGTTTGGGGGTTAGAGAGAAAACATGCTCACAAATCAGCTTAACTAAGCCAAACATATTAATATGACGTGCTTTTTTACTGGGAGATGGGGGGTCCAAGTCTCTGAATTGTCTCCTTCTGCTTCCCTTTCTCCCTCTAGAAATGTATGACTGCATTGTGGTGGGGCTTAATTTTTTTTTTTGATTTTTCTTTCCCCTTCCCCTCCCAATGTAATTTTGTTAAATTCAAGCTCAGAGTGTAAATATCAAACAATACATGTCTTTTGAGACGCAGAGGGGTGCTGGGCAGGAGCGGGGCAGGGGCACCCTGAGCGCTGCCGCCCCGTGCCAGCAGCAGCGGCCGCTTCCCGGGCGGGCGGCAGCGGGAGAGGAGGGCTGGGAGGCGGCTGTTGCTATCGCTCTGATGTCAGGCGCTCCCGCTAACGTGTGGTTGGTTACTCTGCCTTTCAGATCGCTGCCGCTCCCGGAGCGCGGAGGGGACGGCAAGACTCCCACGTCTTTCAGCGAGAAGAAAGGAGCCAGCGGAGCAGACTAATACGGACTTGTGTCGGGTGCCCTCGCCCTACAAAGGCTGCCTTTAAAAGAGAAACACAGTGTTATTTAATGAGCTGTGAGATGAGGCACTGCTGCTAACGCTCAGATCCCAGGATTCATCGGCTATTCATTGTGCTTAATGTACATGTTTCTGCACCGTGCATTTAGGAGATCCCAGAGAAGAATCCAAAACGGCTGCGGGGGAAAGACCACCAAACATGCCTACAGAAACATTACCGACAGGTAGCATGGTGAAGCCGGTCAGCCCTGCCGTGACTTTCACATCTGCCGTTCCTCTCCGCATCCTGAACAAAGGACCCGACTATTTTCGCAGGCAGGCGGAGCCTAACCCAAAAAGACTGAGTGCAGTGGAGAGGCTTGAAGCCGACAAGGCGAAATATGTCAAGAGCCAGGAGGTCATCAATGCCAAGCAGGAGCCTGTGAAGCCAGCGGTGCTGGCGAAGCCGCCGGTCTGTCCTGCGGCCAAGCGAGCGCTGGGGAGCCCCACCTTGAAAGTCTTCAGCAACAATGCAAAGACTGAGAGTGGAGTCCAGAGAGAAAATCTGAAACTTGAGATTTTGAAGAACATCATCAACAGCTCTGAAGGCTCCAGCTCAGGTTCAGGGCATAAGCACGGCCCCCGAAATTGGCCACCCCACAGGGCCGATTCGACAGAGCTGAACCGACACTCGTTCGCCGAATCCTTGAAGGTTTACCCCACACAGGGCCGGAGCAGCCCACAGGAGAGCAGCTCCAATGTCAGCAGAAGGCTCCTAGATCAGTCAGCAGAGACTTTCTTGCACGTCTCTCACAGCTCTTCAGACATTAGGAAAGTAAATAGTGCAAAGCCCTTAAAAGCAATACCCTGCAGTAGTTCAGCCCCACCTCTGCCTCCAAAGCCCAAAATCGCTGCCATTGCTACCCTGAAATCCCCAGAGATTGAGGCAGTCGAATCTGGATGTGGGGTTAGTAGAAGACCCTCCCTACAGCGATCAAAATCAGACTTAAGCGACAGATACTTTCGTGTTGACGCAGATGTTGAACGATTCTTTAACTACTGTGGACTGGATCCTGAAGAGCTTGAAAACCTCGGGATGGAAAACTTTGCAAGGGCTAACTCTGATATTATATCCCTCAACTTTCGCAGTGCAAGCATGATTAGCTCAGACTGTGAACAGTCTCAGGACAGCAACAGTGACCTTAGAAATGATGACAGTGCCAATGACCGTGTGCCATACGGCATTTCTGCCATTGAAAGGAATGCCAGAATCATCAAGTGGTTATATAGCATCAAGCAAGCTAGAGAGTCACAGAAAGTGTCCCATGTGTGAGAGAGAAATCCACCATAGAAAAAAGCAAGGACTGTATTTTTGTCTGTGAATATTCCATTTGTGAAGGGTTGTGAAGTCTACTTGAAGTCTTGTACCCTTCTCAAATCTCTTTGTGTTGCTTGTTGTGCAATGTTTCCAAGTTGCATGCCTGTCAACATGTGAGCTGACCTGGCTTCCACTTGAACAATAACTAACTACAAAGCCTGGCTGAGCATACACATTATCTGCCAAAAGTTTAAGACAAGAATCTGATTAGGGCTTCAGTATAATCAAAGTGTTTACATGGAAAGGTTATATGACTTACTTGGTATTTATGTGGTTCCTTGTGGATTTTATATATGTCACTTTTTGTCTTAATACAGATATTGTCAACTGACGTTACTTGTTTCCAAGTTGAAACAGAATCCCTTTGGGGGGAGGAAAAGTGGAATTGGCCAAAATATGAGGTTTGGGCATACGATAGGCAAAGCAGCCTTATCTCCTGTAGAAAGTGCATTATTGGCACACGAAACCTGTTTCTAAAAGGCTATAATTAAGAATAATGCTATATTCTTAAATTATGTATCGTTAAACTATGTATCCCTACTTGTAGTAAGGCACTGTTCAGTAAAAGTTTCTTTTTCCTAGGTAAGCTCCCTCTGTTTTACAGCAGAAGTAGTCTAGTGAGTCTGCTTGACCTCTCATAAACTAAATGAGTCTTGCATTTGGGTTGGTGTAAGCATTTTAATGGTTTTGTATTATACCAGTTGGAAAAGCTTAAAGAAGGTTGGAGTCAACAGATGAAAATGGCGTACATGCAGGATTTTGTGGGTTTGACTTTTACTCAAAGATTCCTGGTCTTAAACTTTTGACAGGAATAATTAGATCCTATAGCTGATATTGAATGCCTTTATTAGTCAAAACACATCACGACTACAAACTCCATGCTGTCTTAATTTTTTTTGTAGACCTATTTGAACAGTTAATGAACAAAAATGGAAACACACAGCCATATCAGTATAACGCCTCTTATTCAGAAGTAAATACACTCAGTAGCTAAACTATATCTGAAAAAATGTGATTATGTTGTCTTGCATATGCTATATCTAAGGCTGTGAAAGTTTGTTCCAGCTCTAGGAAAGTGTAGAAACATGACAGTATGTAGCTTTTCTTTTTTTTTTTTTTCCCCCTCCTTAAGATGGTTAGGGCTGCAAATCAACCTATTACAAATCTTTCAACAATCTGTCTTCCCAGTGGTTTAATTAACTGTCATTCCAACTGACAGTGGTTGTGTGGTAGTGGAGAAGTTGAAAGTAAGGTGGTCTGCTTCATTATTATTGTACTCATGCTTTGAAGTAAATTGCAGCACTACCTTATACTACATCAGATAATAGGAAACTTTTTTATTGTGTAAATGCTGTAAGACTTTGTATATACTTCAGTTGTTATAAAATCTTTAAAAGGAAGAGTGTTATGCTAATAAATAGCTCCTGGTGCAGGTATGGTAGGGTTTTTTTGTTCTTATTTTCATCCCTCCCATTCTTAAAACTGTATCAGGAACTCAATTGCAGTGTGTTTTAGTGCTGTAGAAGGTCTTGGTTAAATAATAGTTCCAGTAAAAGGTTTCTTTTACTAAAGTGCTTTTCAGAATATAATTTTTTATAAAATAACTATAGCAGCATGATCTGTCTGAAGAACTAGAAGAGATTTTCAAGACTCCTAAAATAGCTTGCTTCTTCCTTACCTAGCAATGTTACTGTTCCCGTTTATAGCATCTGTTCGTAATGGATCACCGCAGTCTTCTGAATTATTCTTCAGTAGTGCTTATTTATATATTTGAATATTAAAGATGTTTTACAAAGTCGGGTTCTATCTTTTCTCTGAGAAACCTGTAGCCCAACCTCTTACAGATAGCTACAGTTAATGCAGGCAAGACTGGAAATGGAGCCATGCAGTCATTTGTTTCCTATGGAATTCTCCTACATCCAGTTTTACATAATTGTTCTCTAAATGTTTGTTCATGGAGAGGAGGGAAGCACACATTCAGTTTCAGCACACATTCAGCTTCAGGAGGCTACTCTATGATTTTTACAGTTGACTTCACAACCTAAGACTTACAACATTCCTAGCTCAGACAAAAGAAGAAAAAAAAAAAAAAAAAAAAAAAAAGAGGAGCTCTGTATTTCAGCTACAGGCACATTTGTGACATTTTAAGCTCCATGGGTTTCAGTTGGCATTGACATCACACTGGTTTTTCAAGCATATTTTTCCAATAGTAAGTTCTACTCAGTTCAGTGACTGTTTTGCCAAGGAAAATAATGCTTGAGGGATTAAAGCCAAGTGTAATGCAGCTGTACAGCAATGAAATAAAGAAGTTAAAACTGAAATAAAAAATGCACCTACATTGTTCTCTCTCAAGTGTTTTAAGAATCATGATAAACATGCTACGTCAAGTGTTGTCAGCCAAAAACCGTAGTAAAGAAGCCTTTATAACTAGAAAGTGGATTAGAACATATGCTAGTATTCTGAACTTGTTTCCCAAGGTTTGTTGGGAATTTCCTTTTAATGACACCAGGGGTTGTGAGCTGTTTGTAAGAGGGCATTTCCTCACCCAAGATCTTAGGCAGCACCTTTGGAACAGCTTGGGCTCTGCCTTCACTATCCCTACTTCCTACGGTGTGCACATGAATAAGATTTTACGGGGCCTAGACCTTCACAGTCAGCTGAACTTGCAGCTCTGGTGAGACTGCAATAATAGAAATCATGGGATTCCAAATGTCCACAAGGCTTTGAACAAGCAGGTAACAATTGCCTTCATTTGTCACTTTATTACTGTTTATGCAGATAGTATTTAATTATTTATGGTCTTGTTATTATCTGTACATTTGCATAAAACCCAAATCATTGGTGTCTGATTGTTTTTGAATTCAAATGGGAATAACCATTCTATATAATATAATATTATATATTTTCTGCCTTTGCAGACAGGTCATGCTATCACGTCAAGACAGCATTATTTGTCTCTGCCTTAGGAGATTCCTGAGTGCTGAATGTTGAATTCACTAAGAGTTGTAACCAGCTCAAATGCTTAATCAGGGACCTGTTCTGGTCATGCTCCTGCTGTGTCCAGCAGGTATTTACCCAGGTGCAAAGTGCACAGCAAGTGCTCACAGCTAAACAACAGCTCTTGTTGCAGCTCTGGAGGAAAATGCAAGTCTGTGGTGTCCTGTGAAAGCCAGTACTGAGCCTGGCATTGACAATCCTGGCCACAGCAGTGAAGAAAAATGCAGTGTGTCTCCAGTGATTGGTATGAACTCATACACACACACATACACACAGACAAAAGAAACCACCACAGAGGTTTATGGTGGTTCTGTTACTTTGACTTGCCAGAGAGGGAAGGGAAGAGGAAAACAATGTGAGCAATTACACTTCGAAAGCTACCTACAGCTTTGCACAGAGGTAAACCATTTATCTGAGTGAAAGAGGTGGGCATCAAAGTAAAATAGTCTTTTAATCACTTCGTGTTATATAGTAACAACGTCATGAAAGATGAGAGATAGAGGATCTGTGCCTCAACTTTACATTCAATGAATACTGTTTCTGCAAAGGAGAGCTCTCTGCTGTGAGTGTACGCACCATCTGAGTGACCGAGGGCTTTTGAAGGGTAAACACAGAATGATGATGCTTTTGGCAGTAATTCAAAAATCAAAGGCAAGCTCAGACAACAGAGCCAATCAGTATTGCTGACTTACCTCGTTTTACAGCAGTTTATCCATCCGTGGAGGCCATACGCACTTGATTCTAGTCATTCAATGAAAAACAAAGTGCTTAATGGAGCTCGGCAGTACAGAGCTGAATAATTGCAGTCTGCAGGAGAACAGGAAGGGAACTAAACCTTAAAAACAGTCTTCCTAATACCTATTGATTATGGGGTGATAATGTTTAGTACATTATATTCAGAGCTCATTTGTTTATAGGAAACATTTTATTGAGTAGAGTAGTCTAACAAATCTGGGAGGTTCCATTTTTCCAAGGCCATAAAACTCTTGTTCTTTGTGATTAATGCTGCTACACCAGTAACTGAACACATTAGGCTTAGAATATAAGAGCATCTGGAGTTTTGTTCCCATGAATAGTAAGGGTCCGTTGCCTATTTTGGCAATGAATATAAATGTGGATATAAATGTGCTGTCCGGGAGAATAAATTGGTCAAGGTGTTTTGTCCTGAATTACAAGATAGCTTTATATTAAAATCCTTGCTACCAAGGCTTAAAAATTCACTGATATTCTGAATTCGTTTGACATTCCTTGCTGTCAGCAGAAAGACTCCAATAATCTGCCCTTTGAAATATGTCATCCATAGCTTAATGGGAAAGGCCATTAAAATTGTCTTTTCAGTGTAAGGACTTTTTATCTCCTGATGATGGCATCTGTTAAGTGAGCCTCTAAACAAGCACATTTCAGTCAGAAGTGTTAACCCATAAATGCCTTTTATTTTTCTCCCTGAAAGCCCAAATGATGATCAATAGCTGAGCCCTACCATTTGTTACAGTTACTACATTATTGCTAAATACTCAGTTGATGTTCCTTGGGCTGCACTGCAATCTAAAGTGGAGACACCTACACTACAGGATCTGTTGCCCCTTGTAGGTATGAGCAGCCTTTAAGCATATTCTGCATTTGGTTACTTAGGATCTTGGTTGTGGCTGCCCACCAAAACTGATTAATAATAAGCAGTGACTTAAAAAAATCATGGAAAACAATCATTTATAGATCAAAAAAGTAGTCTCTTGAATGTCATTCTTCTAAATTTAAAGTCATTTTCATGATGATCTTATGACAAGAGTAAGAGAGTGCTAGTATTTGTGCTATTATTGTTTCTTGCTTTGGCACAGCAAGTCGTCTCCGCCTTCTTGGTGTGTCGCCCTTTCTGAGTTTTCCCAGCTTTCTTCTCCTTTTCTGTGTCTTCCTTCCCTTGTGGTGTCTGGCTTTTACATCATCTCTTCTTTGAAACTTATGACCAAGGTCATATTCTCCTCGCTTAACCTCCTTTCAAAGCAACTTTCCCACAACTTGTTCTGTCTCTTATAACCACTGTGTTCATGACAGTCTGTTCCCAGGAGAGTAACTCTGGCTACAGTTGAGATGCTATGTCCTGAAAAGATAGTAATCTTTTTAATGGATTATTTTTAATTTTCTGAGGTGTCATATTATTTGCAGGCAAGATGAGAGGTGCTTCTTCAGGAAGATGTAGTGATTGAAAACACTTGTGAAGAGCAGGATGTCAAACATATCTCAGAAGTATCAACTTCTTTGTCCAAAATTGTATTTTTTTCTCTGTCATATCTCACTCAATGCATACCCCTGCTATTTCTTTGTGTCCAAATAAAATGCTGGCCTGAGGACAGCAGTGTGTAAATGTGGTACCATTCCAGTGAGTAGAATGCTATAGGCCCAATATCCAAGAAATATTTATTGTTTTGCCTCCTGCTGTTTGGTAACAGGGTACCTGTGTGTCTTGCACCTTTGGCATCCAGACCACTAGCGGTGCATATGCGGTTCCCAGGCAGCACTGCCTAAAAGGATTTGTAAAACAAAAGGACAGTGGAAAATCCAGGAGTGGCGAAGTCTCTCCTCACCCTGGCTATTGTGGAAAACTTTCAGATGTGGTAAGAGAAGGTTTAGAAGCTGAAGTCCCCAAACTGCCATCTCATGCAGCCCTGGGGCTGAAGGTCTAAGACCTCAATCCTGGGTATGAGAGAAGGGAATCTGAGTGTCTGGGAGACAAGATAAATCAGTGTGTGGAAGCAGAAGGCACTTGCTGAAGCATGCTACTGTTTCACTAAATGCCTGCTATTCATGTCTTAAAACATAAGGATGAAAAAAGGAACAGGGTTGAAATTTGGAGAACAACTGCATATGCAAATGCTTTCAGATGAGATGCGGAGGTGGGCAGATAGTTTTGCTGTTTAAGAAAGGAAGCTTTTAAAAGATCTTTAATAAATGACCTGCTTTTCTAGTATATTAATCTTTTATGAAGTCTGTCTTGCCATTCTGAACTGTAAAAGCTTCGCTGCTCTCAGCCCACAGCATTTAGAAATGTGCCAACAGTGATTTGGAGTGACTTAAATAACAGGATAAAAGGCTGCTTAGCTGAATGTGAACTTTATTTTACTAAAATTTTTGATGGTGGGGGTTTAGTTCTTTATTTTAAAATTATTGTAGGGGGAAATAAAAAACTAGCATAGGGCAATATTTATTAAGACTTCAAGTAAGACTGGGAAGTACAGGTTAATGTGTCTGCATGAAAATTACAGTATTAGGTTTTGGCAAAGGCTTGATTTTCTTCATTCATGCTTTGCATACCTTGGAGCATATCAGCTTACACAGAACTGACACAAAATTCAGTCATCTCATCTGAAAATGCTTTCTGCAAACTTGTGGGTCGGTCTGTGTCCACCTGGTGTATTTTCTACAAGACAGACATTGAGGTGCTGGTGCGTGTCTAGAGAAGGACAGTGGAGCTGGTGAAGGGTCTGAAGCACAAGACTTGTGAGGAGCAGCTGAGGGAGCTCGGGGTGTTTAGCCTGGAGAAAAGGAGGCTCAGCAGGAGGCCTTATTGCTCTCTAGGATTACCTGAAAGGAGGTTGTAGCCAGGTGGGAGTCAGTATCTTCTGCTAAATAACAACTGTCAGGATAAAGGGAAAAAGCAGTGTATGGTAGAGTCACCATCCCTGGAGGTATTTAAAAGATGTGAAGATGTGGCATTTGGGGACATGGTTTTTGTTCTCATGTGGAGAACTTGGCAGTGCTGAGTTTGTTGTTGCACTTGGTGATCCTAAAGGTCTTTTCCAAACTAACAGATTCTGTGATTGTTTTGTGTTTAATGACTCTGAACAAAGAGCTGTCAAAGCTTTCAATTTCCCCTGGTTTTGTTTCTAGCATGTTCATCCTCCTCCTCTCCTACAGACTGAGTGAAAATATTTTTGTCAGTATATATATTCTCTGGTATTGAATTCAGGAGGCAGAGAACAGGGTTGGAGCCATAGCATAAAACTATTTTTTTCCTGTTTTTTTCGTAATGAAATTGTAGGTTAGGTGGGTTTTTTCCTCCGAGATGCTGTACAGTCAAACAGAGCCAAAGAAGCTAATAAAGTGTGCGTGTGTGTATGTGCAAACTTATAAAGTGCAAAAATATATCATAGGGTCAGTAGCAATAGGACGGGTATAATGGGTTTAAGCTGGAAGAAGGTAAAGTCAGACTAGATATCTGGAAGAAATTTTTTTGCTATGGGTGTGCTAAAACACTGGAACAGGTTGCCCAGAGAGGTGGTGGATGCCCCATCCCTGGAGACATTCAAGGTCAGGTTGGATTGGGCTGTGAGCAACCTGGTCTAGTTGAAGATGTCCTTGCTCATTGCAGGGGGATTTGACTAGATGGCCTTTAAAGGTCTTTTCTAACCCAAATCATTCCATGATTCTCGGTTTTCCCCACAGGAAACCTTAAAACTTGTTTGTCATAAAAATGAATACCCAAATTTTAGCCCCACTGAAGTCAATGGGAACTTTACTACGGATCTTTAGTGGGGCAGATAGCATTTCACCCACTGTTAGAACTTAATATTTTGGCCTATTTGGGCATGGGGTTTCTTTCTCTGTAGTGTGAATATCATGCACTAGTTGTCTACCACAAAAGTTGGCACATTTCTCACCTATTATTCTGTCATCTCAAAAGGTACAAGGGGGAAATCCCTCCAGACTGAGGAGTGAAACCTTGCAGAGACGAGGCAAAGAAGAGGTTTGGTAAAGCACAGACCACTAGTACTGGTGTGAGGAGGTCGGGACCTACCCGCCCGGCACAGGGTGTGTCTCTACACATAAGTAGCGCACATTTGTTTTCTGAATTTTTACTGAACAGCTTATGAGCAGATTATGGAAAACCTGCAAACTAATGAGCCATCGTGAATATTCATATGAAGCCTCAAGGGTGCCCCTGCTGCTCATCTCTAACCACCAATGAGGTCTTACAGAAGCAGTTTATGACCAGTGCTATTTGAAAACAAATTTATCCTACTTCAAACCACATTTATGTAGTCAGCTGTGATATCAAAAATCTTTATGGGCCATTACTTGTTTGAGAGATCATTTATGAAGTTTTTGGGATGGGCCTTCTTCCTTGGAGGTCACCGTGGAAAAGTGTTCACTTCTGTCATTGTCCTATTTCCAGCTCTGCTACAGAAGAGCAAGCAAGCAGAGCCCTTCAGGGCCCTGTTTTGGCTATTCCCCCATCATGTGCACGACATCCATGTGCTGTCATTGCTCAGAGACATGGATGGTGTGATACCCAAAGGCAGCTGTGGTGTGAAATTGAACATTTTTCTTGTGGGCTCATTCCCACACTAGTTCCACATAGAGCTGATGCTCAGGGTCATGCTGTGTTCAGGGGACTGCAGAGTGAACAGAAGCCATGAAATTGTGGAATGTGTTGAAAACTTATGGAAAGGGGTTTCCTCACCATGTTTTGCTGAGCAAAAAATGGCATTTCCCATGGTCGAAATCTTGGCAGAGCACTCATTCAGTAGACACTGGGCAAAAGTCAGTGGTCTGATGGGCTTACTGAAGAGCAGATCTTGTGTGACTACAGGAGCAATGACATCCTGCAGCTGCATCAGCACAACATAGGTATGGGGAAGACTAAGTTCATTGAAAGAAGGGATTAGATCTACAAAGCCATGCCACCAGTCAGGCTCAGGCAACTAATTATGTTCTAATACAGTATTTTTTAAGAATAATTTATAGGCTCATATTAATATGCAGTAAATCTAACAATTGCCTAAATGTTTTTGTGAATAGTGGTGGTTTGTTTTTTTTTGTGGGGGTTTTTTTGTGGGTTTTGGGGGGGGGGGAGGGTTGTTGGGGTTTTTTTTTGATTGGTTGGTTGGGTTTTTTTGTTTGTTTTTGTTGGGGTTTTTTTTTGGTGTTTGGTTGTTTTTTTGTTTTTGTTTTTTTTTTTTAATATTAAGTTAGAGAAGTAGATCAATATGAACCCCTGGCAGTTTTTGACACACAGCACCTCTTTTTTTACTGGAGCTGAAGACAGCAGGTCATGTAGGTAATAATATGGGATTGTTAGTAGGTTATGAATAGCTGAGTTATGAAAATTAATTTCTTCAGAAAATTATTATTAAAAATAAAATATAGAGACGATTTTCCTGACTGATGCTGACTATTGCATGTGTCTTTCCCAACAGCTACAAGTAAGTTGTTAGGCTCCAAAAACATAGATAGACTTGCTGTCTTTAAAACCATTAAATGAGAAAGCAGGAAAGAGAGCATGGATTTGTAGAGCAACCTTGATGTTAGTGTATCCTGATGATGTTGTGTCTGGTGTGGGGGGACAGCAAGGGGAGAGATGGCTGCTTTCACACATGGATTTGCAGGAGAGTAGAAAAGGGAACAGAAATGTGACCGGAAAATAACATTGACTGTGACAATCCAACCATAAGATCTTCCTCATGAACAGTCTGCAGGAGCAGAGCTTGTCACCAGGTTTAAACACCAGGCATCTCAGAGCTGGGATGTGGAACAGCTCCACTGCCCAGGGCTCTCAAAGGATCTGACTGACCACAGCCACCAGTGCTGGCTTTTTAGTTTTTATTACTGCTTTCACAATCCATCCCTACAGACTCATTTGTAATGCTTCTCTCACTCCTCTAAGTGGGGAATGCCAAGATAAGAATACTGGAGGTCTTTGTGCTCTCAGCAGTGAAACAGCAGAGATGAGAGCAATAGGAAAGGTCTAGGAGTCCAGGAAATTTTGCTCAGTTCACTTCAGAAACCACCCCCTTTGGGGAAGGGCACTGCAACAGTGGGGGCAGGAGCTGTAGCCCTGAAAGGTTTTGGAAAGGAATTGCCCACCTCGTTGAACAAGATACTAAAAACAGGCACCCTCAGAGCTTCTGCTGAAAACAAATGGCAAGTTTTTTCAGTCCTGCCCTGCACACCACCACATTTTTGCTGCTGCAAATAAGCATCATTTCTACAGTGATTTAGTAGGTGTGGGGAGAAATGACACACTCAGAAGCTTGCTGGCTCACGTGTCCCTTCCCACCATGGTGTAGGAAGTTATACTTCTGTAGGGCGATGCTTCTTGTCTCTGTGTTTGCCCTGCATTGCACCACTGCTGTTTCTTTCCCAGCTCCATATTTCCACATCAGCTACACGGGAGCTGAACATCCTTTCTCCTGGACCCTATTATTCTGATGTTGAGTGGTGAAACTAGAAGTCAGGACTGCAGCTGTTTGGCTCATCCTTAAAATTTTTCTGACAACAACCTGGGTCTCTACTTTATTTATGACCAGCCATATGAAACTGTTTCATGAAGCATATCACTAAAATTTTAGTTTTCCTGTTGCTTTTTTTTTACTGTAAGCTGAGGCCATTTATCTTCCTTGCTGATGTTTTCAGTCTTTCAGCTTCCTCAGGTTGAAGCATTTATTTCTTTAGGCAACAGTTTCTACATTCTTTGAGAGACAGTCTATTTTTGAACACTATGGTACATGTAACTCTACTAAAATATTGCATGCATGTAGTTAGTCCGTTGCATAAATATGCATTTTTGACCAGGATGAAGGAACAGTAAGTTCACGGAAAACTTTGAAAATAAATTTTTGAGGAGCAGTTTGGAGCAGTTCCAGTCTATCTGAGCACTGCAGATGTAATGCAGGCTGCCTGCATTTGCAATGCACAGTAAAAATTATCAGAAGATTCTGATTAGTAAATGGAATGTGTAATGTGTTCCCAACAGACCGTTTTCCCATAAGAAATAACTCATTTTGAGCTCTGCTTATTTTTTGAAAGTGCATGATAGAGCTGACATTGAGAAAATTTTATGTGGAACAGGGGAAATAAAAAAGCCACCTTCAAGTTATAGGAACTCCAAATCAAATAATTCAGTTGAAACAGTTCTGCATAATTTCTAGGAAAGAATTTGATTGACAAGTGAGTCATGAAAGAGCAGTAAACCTCTGCTCCCGGGGATGTGTGGAGTTTAAGCAGTGGAAGGGCCCTGCTGCTGCCCTCAGCCCACCCTACTGCTGTCCCAACCCACTGCTCAGAGGCTGCTGCTCACCAGTGGAGTTGGCTCCATCTTTAAAATGAATAGGTTTATTGTCTGAGTTGCTGCTCTAAGATGGCAGCTGCTTTTCCAAGTTCTCTTTGCCCTGCTTCCCAAAGACAGGTCTCCTTCAAAAAACATGAGCAGGCCTTGCCACCACCACCATGAATTGTTTCATGTGCACCGTTAGAGCATGGGCCTGGCAAAGTGTGAAGGTATCTCCACAACATGATATCACAACTGGTGATGGACAGTGAAGCAGCTGACACCTCAGGTGTCAGGAAGCATGGGACACCATGAGTAGCAGCTCACATCTGGCAACTCATGTCTCAACTGGGTGGATCTTTGGGGCCTGGAGAATTCACAGACCTCAAAATCAATATGTCCCATGGTCAGTCACCTCTGCTCTGAGACCCTGCACTTCTGCACCACAAAGGTTGGTGTTTTTTTCTCTTTTTGAGCTTTTAAAGTTACTTGGAAATTGTATTTTGAGATCACAATCTTTTCTGGAGAGAATTCTGTCCTGAGACGGGGTTGTTTTTGTCAGCACAAGTGCCAGCTGTTGCTTCAGGCTGATCTGTAAGGTAAAGCAGGCATTTATAGCAGTTGCAGTCCCTCCTTTTTCTAGTTCTTTCCAAGAAAAAATCTGGAAAACATAGAGATCTTTTCTCTATAGGAAAATGTAGGAATAAAACCTCCTTTTCTGAGGCTCTCCAAGAGTGTTCATGCTACAGAAAAAGGGTCAGTGCTCATACCAAATATTCTAAAATATGTACATTTGTCACATGTCACACTGAAAACTAAATAAACAGAGGCCACAGATTTCTCTTTATGCAGATTAGGTTACAGACTGCAAAACAGCTGCAAGTTGGCAACCACTGAGAGGTGGGATTGGATTGACTGCCGTCTCAAACAAAGTGCCACCTCAGAATGAAAACGTGAGAAACAAAATGCTGCATTTCAGCTTGGCAGCCAGCCCTGGTCAGAATTTGAACAGGAGGCTTCTTTGGGGTCCTTGGACACTGAGGGAAATGTCTCTGACAATTGCACACAGAGATAACACATCAGTGTATCAAAATGCAACAGGCTTTGCATTGAGGACCCAGTATTTTTCTGACCTCTCTGGCATAGTAAGCATACAGTAACAGTGAAGAAGGTTATTGTCTTTCCCTTGCTTTGGAACCTTGGTCCATTGTCTATTTCACCTAATCTGTTTTCTTTCAATGTATTTAAAATGCATCATATAACTTTTCATTTGTAGTTAAATTTCTGGGCTGGTAGCAGTGATTCTTGGCATGTGCTCTTCATTTTCACTCTGATTTTGAGACCTTCACAACAATAAACTGTAAAAACCACCAGATCATTATTTCTGAGGATGCCACACTGATATAAATGCAACCCTCTCTAGTTGAAAAATATCAGTGACATTCCTCTGTTCGTCTAATCCTTGACTTCAAGACATCATCAGATCAAAGCCAACCACTCAGCCAGTGTATGCTGGGTTTTCTTCATTTCCAAAAGAAATACCACAACTTGCAGAGCAGAAAATCCCCTGTATCCTTCTATAAAATCCTGCAGAATAAGACATGCTTATGGCTGTGAAAGGAGGGGAAAAGCAGATAAAATTCTGACCTCCTTTAGAAATTAAACTCCTGTTATTTCTGTCACTGGGGCCCTGATTGCACCCAAGAATTACAATTGTGACTTCCTTTAAAAAGTAACTTGTCTCCTTAAACAATGTTTTTGATAAATGCAGCATTATCACCCAAGGTACGGATTTGTGCTAGTGGAAAGAGATACTCTGTTGTTAAATGCAACCTCTAGAAATTAATTCCCCCCTGAGTCAGTTTTGTTATGTTTGGTTTGGGGTTTTTTTCCTTTTAAACAGACTCATCAATTTTTAGGCCAGATGAGATCACTTTAATTGTTTTGCCTGACTTTCTCTATACAGCAATTATATCCAGGCATGAATTATTTCCCCTTTGAATTACCCAGTATTTCAGTTGAGAAATCCTATTTTGATTTGAACAAAGGCAGTGATGGAGAACCCACAACAGCTTTTATTAAATCATTTTGGTTGTTAATAACCCCCTGCTTAGATAAATTGTAATCTCCTTTGCAGTCCGAATTTGTCCAGCTTCAAAGAACAGCCCTGAGGTAGTGCTGTACATTTGCTGCAAAGGCTAAAGAGCCCACTACCGTAACTTTGCTCACTGCACAGAGATTGTGTGTCTGCCTTTAACTTTTTCTTGGGTACACTAAACAGCTGTCAGATGAAGATTTTCATCCTATCTGTTCCTAGGTGTCCCAGCAGCAGTGACCAGCACAGCCAAGATAACCCTTCATGCACCACTGATGTAGCGTTGATGGTATTCTCTTGTCTTTGTGCAGTCTTTGCACGTGTTGGAGCAATGGCTGAGGTTCACAGGCCGTGTCTGAAATTATCCCTCCCTGCCTGACCAGAGCCTTGCTCCTTCCTGCCATTCACAAGGCAGAAGGTCACCAGACCTGTTAGCAGAGCACCCCATGCCATTTCTCCCTAACCCACTTCAGCTGCAATGATCCATATTAAACAAACAATTCACAAAACAACAGGGAAAAAGAAACACATTGCTCTAAGTGTTAAGGCTAACCCAGATCCCAGTGACAGAATGGGGTTGGGGAGTGATTGCATCAGCAGCTGCCCTGGGTCACCTCCACCTTCCATGAACAATCCTTGTCCGGACCCCCTTTTTCTGGAATATTTACTCCTAACTTAGTACCCAGCTGTGCACTGTCCCTTCAATGCACATGGCTTTGTATTAGCTGATGGTTAAACTCACCAGACATCATTCTGAGCAGGCACCTTGCTGTGTTAGAGTGTGCAGCGTTTGTTAGGCTCTTTGCTAGCTCTGGCATAACCAAAACAATTTTGCTCCATTTTCAGATTTCATTAATTCTTTTATCTGTTAAAAAAAAAAGCCAATACTTCTTCAAAATTCTTAAGCAATTTCAGTTCTCAAGATTGATGATCTATTACTTACAACGTTTTATGGTTTTCTCTTTCAATGAGATACTGTTTTAATGAGGAACCTGCTGATACACTTGTGGGAACTTGTGAGTTGTTGTCTTTAACAACTCACAAGCTCAGTGTTATCTTTAGAGATCACGTAAAGACATCTACAGTGTTCATCAGTCTCCATTCACCATATGGAGTAGTTACTTTCTGCTGGTAACTCCCTTTTCTCTTCTGTTCCCTCAGAAATGGAGCCCCAGTGTGATGCCTGGAGCACAAGCTTTCAGAAGGACATGTCTCCTCTAGCAACTGATTCTTATGACAGGCACCATGAAGCATCACCACAGTGGAAATTTTAGTACAGCTGTGTTTTCATTATCCTTTTGCCATCACACTTTAAGCTTCCTCTCAGGTTCCTTAGAAATACGTTAATTAAAAAAAAAAAAAAAAAGTTATTTTCTGCAGGAGAGAGATGAAGCACAGTGCTACATGTGTGTAAGTGTCCAGTTACTGCGGGTGGGGCTCCCATCAGCTCTCAGACAGCCTGACCTCTGCATGTTGGCTTATTCCGGCTGAACTGTATTTAACTCGAAAGAGTGAAAACAATGATTTTGCTTCTTACTTGTCTAGTTCATATATCAGTCAACAGTTGTGGGCTTTGCCAAGGGTGACTCTTGCTCTATTATTCCACAAACTTGCTCTCCAGAGTCCTTCACTGTGGCCTCACCCCAGCCTCCCAACTTCTGGGTCTACTCAGGGCTGCTTACCCACACACAGAACAGAAATAATATTGTGTCCACTTAAATCAACAAGACAGCTTTGGGACAATGCTTGCAACTGTCAAGCCAAAGCATAAATATTTCTGGAAACCTCAAAAATGTGAGTTTAGAGTGGGAAACTGCTTGAAAATTCACTTGTCACAGGTGCTACTGCAGTTCCAGCGTCATATAAACATGAAGTAACTTTTGTTTTAACTTAGTAGGCTTCCTATTGAGATATCTTGTGACTGCTCTTGTTTTTTAATTTACTATGCTTTAGTTCAGTAATTGGTTTATGACTGTAATTACTAGTCTTTCAGGCAACACTTATTAAAAACAAATTAGGTTGCTCCAAACTCTGGTGATTTCATGATCATATAGATCAATATAAATCACAGTTAATTAAGCTCTTTATTACTTTGGTTTTCCATACACAATGTATTTACAGCATTACAGTAACAGGCAATATTCCTACCTATTCCTACCTTTCCACTCCAATTTAGTCATATTAAAACAAAAATCAGTTTATAACAACAGAGGCTGAAAACCAGAATTTACTTAAGCAGCCTGCTGCACAATAACAATGATATGGTGGTGCAAGCTGATAGTGTTTATCTACAGAGGGAAAAAAAAACCCTAGAAATATAAGCATAATCTAAAAAATGCTATTTTTAAAAAGGAAAAAAAAATCAAGCCAAGTTAAAACTCTTGGAATATACGTTTCCTTTCCAAGTCTTATCAGAGTTGTTACAGGGTATAATTATGGCTGCACCATAATGAAAAAAAAAAAAAAAAACAAAACACCAAAATAAACAACCAAACACCTAAGCTAGTTAAAAATGCAAGTATTTCTTAAGATGTCCAAGCCAAAATCTGCAAATAAATATAGTCTGGACCTGTTTTCTTTTTTACAAGATCCACTCTCTAATAAATTTCTCTTTAATGGCCATTACCACTTCAATTAAAGATTTTTGTATTAAAACAGCTACAGAATGTCTCCTGACTTGCAGGAGTCTTTGAGTGGTAAAGTTAAAAACCAAAAAGTGCCATTGGTCTTCATGAGTTTTTGTCCTGAATTAGGATCCTTCAGGGGCAACTCCACTAAAATTTCCAGGCCAAGATTCAACAGTTGCAAGCTGTGATCTTCAAAAAGGTATAATTTAAAATTTAGATGGTTATTAATGCTTATGTAAGAAAGAACATCATCCCTCAACCAAGCCACCTGCACTGTCCTCAATTTTTTGCTTTCATATTTATTATGACTGAAGAAATGCACTAGTTAAAAATTATTAACAATAATTTAATGCACTAGAAAGTAGTTAGGAGCTGCTTCCATCTCTCCCTGCACACATGAAGGGCATGCTAGATGAGAGGTATCTGGCTGTGCTTTGGAGGCTGACCCAAGCCACCATGAAGGGACTGCCAGGTGAGATGTCCATCTGCAGCCCAGCACTGGCTGACCAGCAGCTCCAGGGCCTGAGGTAAAATAATACTAATAATAAACACTGATTTCAGGCTGAACTAACATCACTAATAATTTATTAAAGCTGTCTGCTGTGGGGATGAATATTTTCAGGCTGCTGACTTGAAGTAATCCCCCGATGTATCAACATTAGCTGATACAATCACTACATAGTTCCTACAGATACACGTGTATTTTTGCTTTATGCAATACGTCTTTGGAAATCTCTGTCCCATTAGTTTAATGAATTTAATGGCTGTTTTTGTGAGATGGTTCAGTCCTGACTGGCACTGGGCACCTCCAATGTGAGAAATAGCATGTTATCTTCTCATGTTTTATGTTTCTTCATCAATATTTTTCAAGTGGATCCCCTCTTCCCAAACACCCACCAACCCATCTCTTGCTGTAGTATACTGATAATCTGAGTATATTTATGAAGAGATTAGGAGCCATGCTTTCTTAATATACATGAACTCATTTGCAGTTCTTCAGCCCTGAAAAACACATAAAATAAAATAATAAGGTGGATGTAGTCAGTTTGAAAAAGAAAAAGATTTTGTGAAATACTATATTTTAAATGTTATTTTAGCAGGTGGGAGCAGCATACCTATAATGGCAAAAAAAAATCATTAAAAAGAAAAAAAAAGTCCTACCTCAAATGTTACCAAAATGTCACATCACACAGAAACACTTTCAAAGAGGAAGACATGTTCTTTCCTGATGCACCAGTTTCATAATATTGTGACATTTACATTCTAATGATAACTAAACTTTGATCTTTGGGAAATCTTAGAGCAAAGAGCCTGATTTGCTGTGATTTTGCCACCTCCCTGAGGGAACTAGATGCAGCCTGCAAACCTCACAGGAGTTATACAAACAGAAAATAAGAAAGTGAAATATTGGGAAAGATGGCTGTTTGGATTATGTGTGCACAGAGAAGTCATGAGGATTAACCAGGTTGAAGACTGAGGTTTGGTTAAGGATAGGTACACAAAACCCATGCAAACACTCCCCTGCACTTAGGACAGGGAGCTAAAGACATAAACCTGAACCCATCTATTTTTTACTGACACTGGGTCTTGAGAAGTCAGGAAGTAATGGGCTAAAGGGATTGCAGAGCTTCAGCTTTACTCCTAATCCATGTCACAGAATTAAAACTAACTTGAGGAGGAAATCCTGTAAAAACCCTCCTTAGGAGGGAGTACAGGACATCATCCTGCATACAGCTAGGTAGAGTACATCTGGTGCTGCTCTCTGAGCAAGGTGGAGGCTGTGGAGCCTCCTTACTTTTGCAGGGTGTGCTGTCACGTGCCTTAATAAAAATACCTACTTTAACAATTAGACTCGGGCTTGGCTCAAGATGCAGAAAAGATTTGCACTTCTGGTGAAATACGGGCATCTGGATGCTCCTCAAGGCAAATCCTCATTGCACATTGCAGCCATTCTTTGGTCTCTCTCCCCTCAGAGCCTGGAAGGAAACACTTTTCCTTCACAATGTTTTTCTTTCAAAAGCCCTGCAGCCACTGAGTTTTTAGGAATTGTTTTATTTGCTTTGGTGTGCTGGGAAACTGGCTGTCTTTAGTGTGAATAAGAGAGGAAAGAGCAATTTTACCTGGGTTTTTACCTTGCTGGATCCTTCAAGGCACATCATGCAACTCAGTGATATATTAGAGTCAGCAGGTTCCTTGCAACAGGGAGATTGAAAAGAAAATAGGTGGTGCACAATGCCATGCAACCAAGGATATTTTGCTTCTGTAATCATCTGCTACCATACCCCTGGGTACCACATCCTAGGCAATGTTGTTGTGCTTCTCCAAACTGAAGAAGCCTTTAGGTTGATTAAGGTCTCCCAAAGACAAACGCCTTCTGTCTCAAAGTAATTTTCATCAACTGCCCTTCAAAGTACTACATGAGACAGAATCAATTAACTCTTAAGGATTAGAATCTGAGCTACGTGTAATAAATTCAACTACTTGCTCCTGGATGGAATTTTTGCTGTAAGTAAGAATCTTCTTAGTGTCAGAGTGCTCTAGATAATAGTCTGTGGTGTGGCTTTTCAGAGCCAAATTATCATGCAATGTATATTCTGTCTATTCAAGTAATTCAAGGATACCACCAATATTATTCTTTCTGCTGGAACTGATGTGTAGCAAAACATCTCCAATGAGAGAAATATGGCGCTTACTGCTAAAATTCTTGCATAAGCTTTTCATACAATAATTCAGAACTTCAAATAATATTATATTACATTGAATAAAGAAATGCAATTCTCCCATCCGAAAATGAAAATGTCTTTTGTGATTGACATGGAGTCTGTAAGAGTTAGCATACAGAGTTCTCATATGCAGGGAATATCTGTGGAAGGAAATACAAACTTTGCAAATTGGTTTGCTTAGTTAATAACACTCAATGTTTTATATTTAATTACAGTAGATTGAAATTCATTATTTCCAACAGATTTAAAACCTAATAAGCATCAGATTGCAGAGCAAATACTCTTCTTTTGTGCACATAACCACTTCCAGCTTCTCAACCTTTTGTAATATAAGTACAGGAAAAAGAATTAAAAATATGTGCAGAAAGGGAGATACACTGGAACATTTTGTCTGTTCATTGGAGCTGGATAGTCAACACAACAAGAAAGATTAAACTGGGGTTTAGAGACACGTTTTTTACCTTGTAGAATGAAGAGTTTTCATGGTTTTACTTTAATTACCTTCTTGTTCAGTTTTTCCTTTGTTGTCTAAAATATCAATGAGACTTCTGTCTTCTATTTTCCACTGTTATGAATCTGTTGAGCAAAATTGCTCCCTTCAAGTAAGAGCAGAATAGAAACAGGAGACAAAGGCACAGAAATGTTCAGGCAACAGATTCCATTAAGAAAAAAAGAGGAACAGAAAGAAAAAGAAAGTATGTCTGAAGCAAAATTCCTAAATTAATTTCTTCCTACTGCAGAAACTTTCTGACCTCCTCCAGGATAGTTTCCCAAAACTTCTGTGAAGGCAGCAAGGCATAAGATGGATGGAGAGACTGCAGTGCTCTGCCTTTCTCCCCCTGCTGAGCTCTGCCACAAGGCAATGCCAACTCAGCTCTATCCTCTTCCACTCCCTTTACCCATTTCTTTACTCCTACCTTGTCGGTAGTTAGACTTCTAAGCTGTCTTGGAAAGGAAAAGACCTAGAAGAAATACACTGAGAAAACCTGCTGGCTAACCCTGGGAATTAGGTATATTCAGGTCATTGCAGCTCACACAATGTGACAGCTGAAATGAAGCAGCATCATAGACCCATAAAATCATACAATCATTCATGTTGGAAAAGACCTCTAAAATCCTTGAGTCCAACCATGAACCCAGTACTGCCAAGTGCACCACTAAACCATGTCCCTAAGTGCCATAACTACACATCTTCTAAATACCTCCAGGGATAGTGATTCATCAAAGGAAACCCTTTTTCTAAAGCAAAGAAGTCTGAATTAATCAAAGCTTGGCAGAATGAGGATATGATTAATAGATGTGTATCATTTCTAGAATTACAGTGTTGGCAGAAAGATATTTGTTTTAAAGAATTTTTTTTAAAGAAATACACTACATTATTATTATCATAACTGAAATAAACCCAAAAGATTTCAATCATACTTTTGTCTGGGAGACCAACTGTGAAATAACAAAATCCTCACAACTTTGCTTTTGGCATGTGAAAGAGAACATATCTAAATTAATCTTCCCATCTTTTCCCAGTTAGATTGATAATTAACTATGTCCTAGAGAACAAAAGTAGGATTTCCAAAGACTGGAAGGCAGAGAAGATGAACTACTGCTCCTTCAAGCACCTTTTAATCCACATCAGTGATTGTGAAGTGGGATGGAGTCCATTGAGGACTTAAAACACCAAAGCTGAGGACAGATTAGTTCTTCTTTTCCAAAAGGTTTTTTGGGAGAGGCAGACAGCCTTATTCCCAAACAAAACATGTCGTCCAAGTGGCTATGGACCCTCCATCCATGCCAGCTGAAGTCAGCACGTGTTCCAACTTAAACAGGGAGAGGTCAGCCTTGGGCATGGGTACCAAACCTAGCAGATCGCTGTAAAATGAGCATAAACCTCTCAAAGAAGTGCCATGGCACAGCTGTAAACCTCCTTGAAAGGCTTCACACAGAAGTCAGCACCCAGCTGTGAAAGGTTTTTGTTCTTAAGAAAGAGCATTGCTCTGCCAGCCCAATGAGATCACAGAGAGCCTCTGATCAGCTGGAGCTGACAAGATACTTGCTAAGAGAGAGCTTAAGTTAGTCAAGCCCTAGTACAGGTATGTGAAAAAATGTAAGATGAGATCTTTTTAATCTTGCAGTTATATTTTTCATTCGGCTTCTACTAAGGGGGAAAGGGGAGTAAGACCTGCAAAATTTCTTCAGCATGTATAAACCCCAAGAATTTGAGACGCCATGATATTGAGTATGAATGCAAATGGCTCTTCCCAGATCTTTGTTTTCCTTCTTCCAAGTTTTTAATGGGTTTGGCCTTGGGGTCTCTTACTCTTGAACAACTCTAGTGTAGAAAATAATCGGTGTTAGTCCAGTTATTCTGAGCCTCAGGAGAGAGTTATTCGCACTTGCAGCAATCCTTGCCATTACTGTGAGCAATGAACTGCACTTAATAGCACAGCATCCAGCTTCAGGATGTGTCCATAGGCACTATTTCACCAGTATGTTGTTCTGGGGAGACACTTTCACCTGGGACACCTTCAGTTTGGGTTCAAAGTCTAGGTATGTGACAGAGATTATTTTGTGGATGTGAAGCCACTTATTGTCTCTATGCTTTATATCTGAAATGGGGAGAACCATGTTTCACCTGTAAGAGGCCGACGTAGTATTAATTTGCTGATGCTTCCAAAGGTGAGAGAACTGCATCACTGCTTAGAAGATTTATCAGAGTCCTGTCTGCATCTGTATAATGTCTAAGAGATTTTCATTGCGTAGACATTGTGTTGGGGTTTTAAATGGATGTGGACTATGGTGTGTCTCTCCAAGCTCAGAAGAGCAGGTCTCATTCCCACTGCAAGGTCTGAGCAGAGCTCTCAGTTCAGGAGGAAATTCTTCATCTTGCTTTCTTGTCTGCCTGCAGATGGCTTAAAGACACTACAGAATATTTTTCCTAAGGAAAAAAGTGCCTCTGCAGAAGACAAGGTTTTAAAAGTTTGTTTCTTATAAATTGAATTCTGAGTTGAAATTGAACTGTGGCTGCCTTGGACCGGTACATGGCTTGTAAAGTGAAAGCCTGGCAGACAAAATACACACCTTCTTCTATCTTGTATTTATTCTTTTTTATGGCCGATTCAAGACAGGAAACAATAAATGCACTATTACATTATAAATTTACTTGTGATCTACTTTCCTGGGGAAGGCTGGTGTAAGCTGAATGTCCCCCCTCCTCTCACTAAGGCTCACAATCTTTATAAATGACAGTCTCCTCTCTTTCTGCAGATGTCTGCAAGACCCATTGCCCAGCTTTCTGCCCTGCTGACAGCCTCAGGGAGCAGCATGTCTGGGTGAGCATGGATGTCTCTCCCCAGCTGTGTCACCTGTGCCCACATCCTTGCATGGCACTCACTGCTATTGCTCTCTTCCCCACCATATGGGAGGGCACACAGCATTTTAGGAATGAATGTGCAATACCAGACAAGAAAGGGAGAATGGCTAAAGCCGGGTCTGCTTCAGAGGTCTGTTTCTTGTCAGCAGCTGGGTTGCATGGGAAGATGTAGATCTCCAGGCTGCTCTCTGCAAACAATTTCTGCGATGAATTTAGACCCTCCATGCTTGTTGCTTGCCAGAAATTCTTGTGAGAATACACCAGACATGAAGAAAGGCAGAGAATCAGCCACAGCTGGACCCTGGCCAGCCCAGCTGGCATGGTGGTGTGTGTGAAGCCCCTGGAGCCTGTCCAGCGACAGGATGGTGGGGGAAGCCACTGGCAGCACGACCTGCTTTCCTTCTCCCACACATGACAATAGCCAGGTCACGGTAAAAGGCGGGAGCCAGACTTGGAACAAAAACAGTGGGCAGCACTCATGAGAACTACTGCACTGCTGAACAGCTGGAGATCACTGACGTTTATCTCTATGAGAAACATGGCTGTTTCCATTTTGCCTTCATGTTGCTACACGGTTTGCAAGGAAGAGCAACCCCTTCTGAAGATAAACCAGTGAGCAACTGAGCCAGAAGAGTTATATTATGCTTCAATAGGCTTTAACCTGTTTGTGTATTACACCACATCTTCCCTGTAAATATGTGCTGTCATAATGGCACCACTGGTACTTCTTTTTGTCAATAATCTCCTGAGAAGTCCCTCGGTGTGATGTGTGCTCAGGTAAATTGTGCTGATTAGCTCTTCAGGAGGGGCTAATGAAAATCACATTAGCACTATTTAACAAAAAGGTAAATAAGGAAATCTTTTGGAAGTGGGCAAATATTTTGCATCAATCGTGTGTTTCTATGAATAAACCTTTTCAGAGTCGCTGCTGATGCCACTATCTATAAAGAGCCATGCATGCAGTTTAGGAGTAAAAACTGATGTTGCTAAAATGTGTAAATATTTTATTTTACGATTGATGAACTTGCGGTAATCACACTTTCAGGATTATAGAAAAGGAATGATGTCATTTTCAGGGCTATGTGTACAGACCAGACAATTTAGCAAAGACACCTGATTTCTAATCTAAAGGCTTCATCAGGTATTTTTCATTACTAACACTGTAACTGTAATGCTTGTCTAAAAGAAAAAAAAAGAAAAAAGTGGTGGGGTTAAGGGATTAAATGATCCCAGTTTTCTGGAATACATGTATACAGTCAATCACCATAACAGCTTGTCTCAAACTGAGACATTTTGTGATCTGCTGGCTTTCACTAATATAATGATAAGAGCAAGATACATAAATGTACCTCTGAAAATGTGAGCAGTTCTCTATCTGTCTGGATAACTGAAGGCTAAGCCTGCAAGGATTTTTAGAATAACTTCAGGGAGGAAGTTTCCAGGGAAAGAACTCATTGTACCCAGAGATGGCTCTTGCTATGCTTGTAGGAGTACATCCTGCAGGCAGCTTCCCAGAAAGAAAGAGTAATTCTAGTTAGAAATGTGTGGAGGCATTGGGCAAGAATGAAGGTCAAGCAACTTTGAAAAAGATTTGCATTTTGTAAGAAAAGCCTCTACATTATGTAAATATCCAGACATTTCATTAAACAAAATCTGTTGAATATCAATAATAGTACTGGCTGGTGTTTCTTTATGGTAGTATACCCTTCACTTATAGTATTACCTTCTTTTTCCATAAGCAGGTATACATTTTAACAATTAACTGCAGCATTTGTTGGACTCCATAACAGTAACTTCATTCCTTAAGTTGCTCTTTTACAAGGTCAGAAGGAAATTGCCTTCTCTCCACCTTCAGTATTGCACTGTTGGCATGGAATATCAGCCATAGGTAGGTTTTTTCATTTTCCTCACATGAATCCCAGTCATTACCAAATGAAGCAGTCCTGACTGGGGGGCAGAGGGGTGGGATAGGAAACCTGTTTGATCCAGCATAACAAATACTCTGTTGAAGTTGGGAATCCTCCAAATTCCCTTCATCTGTGTCTCAACACTATTCCTGCATATTCTCAGATGAAGGAAAACACACCACATCTTCGCATGTCTAGATAATAAATATTGGTTTCAATCATGACAGAGCTAAAATTGCCAATGGAGATAGTAACTTCAACTGCAATTTAAATGCTGGACTCAAAAAAGAGAATTCAAACAGCATCTTTTTATCTACTATCTTGGGATGCTCTAGGAGGGCAAGAAAAACATACAGCTGGAATATGTGGTTTTTGTCTGCACTTAAAAATCCTTTTATTGAAGAGAGAGGAAAAAAGTGGAATTTCAAAATCTGCGTATCTGATGAGAGAAAAATTTTTGTGCCTAATCTGGAAAGAAATTAAAAACAATCCATTGCTATGGTAAAGGGTTCCTTCTGTACGTCTGCCAAGGTCGTTGAATGCATAAATCCAGGGAGAGTACAGACTTTGAAAGAAAGCAGCTTAGCTGTTTCCCCACAGCAGCTCTCTTAGGACTCAGAATGGTGAGAGAGCTTTTTGACGTTACAAAACTGTTAAATACAACTGAAAATATTTTTCCTACATTTGGCAGTTTGAGATCTCAACAACATGTAATGGATCTAGTGATACCCAAGAGACTGTTATTGACAACAAGTCAGTATGCCCATGTTTCTTTCCCAAGGTCTCCTTCCTTCCACAGAGACCCCACTGTGAGGTTTCTATGTCGCAGTCTTTCAACAACTGGGCTTGTTGTCAGGCTCTTTGAATTCAGGTCAGTCTTTTCTCTGGGTTTGTTTTTTTGTTTTGTTTTTGTTTGGGTTTTTTTTTTGGGGGGGGGGTTGTTTGTTTTTTTTTTTTTTTTTATTTCTGCTTTGCAAGGCAGTGCTATTGAGCAATTCAGAGCACATGCATGGGTTAAGCCCCTCAAAAGTCCCTTCCTCCAGCAAACACCCTTCTCCTGAAGCAACCTATATGATTTTAGAAGTTTTACTGGAATTGAAAAATATCAAGGTGGCAAAACATAAATGCTCAGTGAAAAAGAAAGTTCTGTTTCAATGCACCCACGTTGTCTCCTGTGTGCAACAGCCTAAGTGCCTCTTGGTACATGTGGCAACCTGCTACACACTCGTGAATCCCAGGTAAACATTTAGAGATGAGAGACATGGTGTCACAGCATGGACTTCTAGCACTGTGGTGGGAAGCCTGCGCATTTCAGCTCCATATCCTGAGAAACGCAGAAGTCCTGGCCTTGCTCCATTGGTGGGGCTCTCAGGCTTTTCAGGTTGTTTGTTCTTGGAGAATATCCAGTGGAAGGTTAATAAGAGAGTGAAAGTCCTGCAGGATGAATCCTCTAATAAAAGGTTGGGCTTCTTTAGTCTGGTGAAGAGAAGGCTAGGGGGAATCCAATAGGAGCCTACAGCTTTTCAGAATCACAGAATCATGCAATGGTTTGGTTTGGAAGGGACCTTAAAGTTTATCCAGTTCCAACCACCCTGCCCTAGGCAGGGACAGCCTCCACTAGTCCAGGTTGCTCAAAGCCCCATCCAATGTGGCCTTGAACACTTCCAGGGACAAGGCATCCACAGGTGCTCTGGGCAACCTGTCTGGCACTGCCTTGCCATACTCACAGTAAAGAATTTCTTCTTAACATCTAACCTAAACCTACTCTCAGTTTGAAGCCATTCCCCCTTGTCCAGTCACCAAATGCTCTTGTAAATAGTCCCTGTCCATCTTTCTTGCAGGTTCCATTCAGGTACTGGAAGGCCACAGTCATCCTGAAGCCTTTTCCAGGCTGAGCAATTCCAATGGTCTTAGCCCTCCATCATAGGAGAGGTGCTCCATCCCTCTAATCATCCTGGTGGCCCTCCTCTGGACTTGTTCCAACAAGTCCATGCCCTCCCTGTGCTGGAGACCCCAAAGCTGGATGCAGTGCTGCAGGTGGGGTCTCACCAGAGTGAAGCAGATGGGCAGAATCCCCTCCCTGTCCCTGCTGGCCACTCTGCTTTGGATGCAGCCCAGGACACTTTGGCTTTCTGGGCTGAGTGCACGTTGGTGGGTCATGTCCAGCCTTTCATCCACCAACACCCCCAAGTCCTTCTCAGCAGGGCTGCTCTTGATCTGTTCATCCCCCAGTCTGTGTTGATACTGGGAGTTGCCCTGATGCAGGTGCAGCACCAGCACTTGGTCTTGTTAAACCTCATGACGGTTCAAGAAGTGTCCATACTTGTGCAGCGTGAACTGCACCACTCAGCTTGGTGCCATCTGCAAACTTGCTGAGGGTGTGCTTGATCCCATCAATGTCAATAACAAAGACAATAAATAGCACAGGTTATTTAATATAACCAGTGGTGCAAAGATTATACAAATCCTTTGTAGTGGCAGACCACATTATGAAGGGCAATAGCCACAAGCTCTGTGTTCAGTGTTTCAGGACAAACATTAGACAAGACCTCTTTACTGAGGTGACAGCACAGCACCAAAGCATGATATTCACTGAGGCTGTAGAATCTCCCCCCTTCAAGCTTTTTCGTATTTAGTAGTATTAGACAAAGCCATGAATTCTTGCAGTGTTGGTGATAAACATACTTTTAGCAGGCGTTTGAACTAGAGAGCTCCATATGGTGCCTTCTGACCTACACTTCCATGAATCTGTGGTGATTTGAAACCTTCTAGGAGTCCTGCTCTTCAGATAAGCAAGATCACAGGCAGGACCAGCTTATTTATCTTTCAGAAACAGATAAACAATCCCCACTTTTCCTCCCAGGACAGTTGTACTTTTTCCGTCTCCTTCCTCAGGTTGCACGCTTCCTGAATTTCCTGTCTGTGAGAATTTCAGAGAGGTTTCAGCTTTCTTCTGTGTTGAGATGGTAAGCGTTTCACATCTGCAGGTTTCCATGGGACCACATTAAGAATGTTGTCACCCTAAGTAAATCACTGTCATATCCAGGCTGGTAGATGCAGATAGAGAGCTGAGGTTACCAGCACAAATTTGCTCCAATATTCATTGAACTGTTTCAGTGGCTGGGCCAGCATTTCCAGGCACCTCCCCTTCCAAATACTCCAGGTGAGATTGTTATTAGCTTCAATGTCTCATGGTGCATCCACGAGGGAAGTAGGAGTCTTGATCTCTGTCTCCCCTTCTGGTGCTGCAGTAGCACACGGGCCTGTCCTCTGGAAGGAGCAGGCCTCCCATTAAGAGTATTTGCAATAATCTCTGCAAAGTTGTCAGAAAACCTTGCTGCTGCCTACACTTTACTTCAAACAAATTGAAAGGCTTGTCTGTGATATTTTTAACCACTCA
Organism: Chamaea fasciata; assembly: GCF_029207755.1. Lineage (NCBI taxonomy): Eukaryota > Metazoa > Chordata > Aves > Passeriformes > Sylviidae > Chamaea > Chamaea fasciata. The sequence continues at coordinate 38,380,931 of NW_027094086.1, read as the reverse complement.
GCAGCAGCAGTAGCACAGTCTGAGCCTGTAAAACATCTCCACTGAGCACATCAGCTGAGTCACTGCTTTTTACCACAAACCCCTCACAGCAGAACCTGGAGAAGTCAATAACACCAAGCAGCTTAGTGAAAGTGCTGAGGTTGTGCAAGGTTCTTATGTAAAAACACACCAAGTGTTCAGAGCAGGAAAAGCACCTCAGCTCATTAACACTGGAAAAAGGCCTTTAATTCACCAAACACACTGAGGTGCAACCTCTGTGATGAGAGAAGGTGATGGCTGAAGAAATACAGGAAGGAAAAGGAATTAGTGACACCACAGGGGAAAAAGATCAGTTTCATCACTGAAATACTGTTTCATCACTGAGCCTTGGAATACTGTTTATTGCATTCTGTATTCATCTCTATTCTGAGCACACATCCTGCATAAATACATGGATCCGGAACAGAGGCAAAAGACAAGCTCTTCTTAAACTGTAATGCTTGGCTGTCTGAGGGCAGGAGCACCACAGGTGAACAGAATGCCCTCTCCCTTAGCAAGTCACCCTGTAAATCCTGCTATTTATGGGAGACTGTGTTCCCATTATCCTCTGTGGAAGGGATAACAAGGTGCCAAATCCCACAAGGGTAGGGGAGGCTGTGCTACTCTCACCACCTATACAGAGAGAACTCTCAGCCTGCAGCGTTGCCAGTGGCAAGTGTCAAGACTCGGGATAACAGCCTGTTCCAGTCTTCTAAAACACACACATCCACACCTGCTGTACACCCTAGCTTGCATTCTGCCTTCTACAAACCTCTTCTAAGAAACTTGCCTGTAAGTATTGGTCAGGCATGCTGCTCCTTTGATAACTCTGTGAAACTTTGCATATTGAAGTGATTTTTGTCTTGCCTGCTCTAAATTTTGGAAGACATGCTGGACATTTCACTAGAGTAAACATATTGAAGTAGAATATCAGCTATCCACTACACGTTTCTTCACTTTAGAGGCAAATTTACATGAAAACGGGCAAGTATCTCTTTGGATAGATAATTTTTTTCATCTTGCATCAACGTAGCACTTGATTTCACTTTTCCCCTCTTCTCTGTTTTAACTTTAATCATGAAAAAGTAGAGACTCCATCCAGAAGAATAAGACTTTCCACAGCCAGTAAGCAGATGTTCTTTGTTTGAAATCATATCGCAGCACACACTCATCTCTTATCTGCTAATGTCTTGTGATTATAATCACAGGCTACTTCCAATTATTAAAATATCATCTTTATTCAGTTATGAAACTGGTCTGTGGGAACTTGAGTGCATTCCATAGGGCATTTGAGCTCTCTGACATTTCAAAGTCTGTGACTGCTCCAGCAGCAGCAGGGACTGCCTCCTTGAAAACTTTTAGGGCCAAAGAAAGAAATTACAGCTGTGCAGGAAAACCAGGTGTGCCCAGTTTAAAGAAGTGTAACCAGACATAGCTGTCCCTAGGGTGAGCTAAGGCATCATCCCCTTCAAAGAGGCCACTGGAACAGTATCACAGCACTCCAAGGGGCCACTGCTCTGTCTTTCTTCACTTTACACATCTCAGTTTAGCTGCTAAGATCTGAGGAATATGAGCAGGGCACCGTATGGATACACAGGCCATGATAGTATTGGTTTTGCTAGGGTTGAGCTGACCTTTTGTGTTTGACATTTTTGGTTTGAAAGAAAACAATGGTATTTGCCTTATGTGACATGTAGACTTTCTAAAACCATTCAGCTTCCTTACTGCCCAGTGATATTGAATCCGTGATCTGCAAAATACAACACTTCTCAGCTGTTGACAATGAACCTGTAAATGGCAAAGAAAAACCTGATGGAATAATAAGGGGTAGTGTAAAGCAGAAACATCCACAAGCCTTCTCTGGATCTGAATTACTTTCCTTAATAGCAAACACTGATAACTTAATTTGGTCACTGAGAATTACAAGAAGTCAAAGAGCTGAGGAAAGACCAAGATGGATGCAGCAAGACAGGATGAGTACATGCATCCCACCTTATAAATAAATCTTCCTTTAAATAAAAGGTTTATTTTAACATCTTTCTTTGGTGCAGCTAACATAACAAACACATAAAACCAAAACACACCTGGAGTTATTTATCACATTCTCTTGTGTTCAAGCTGTTTATCTGCAAAGAAACAGATAAAAAACACCTCCTCCCATAGAAAAAGCAGTTGTACCCAAAAAGGTCTCCTGCCCCTTACCTCCAGTGTCCCCCAGCATGACTGAAACACCACACCTGACACATCCACTTTCACAGCCTGTGATGTCAAATTCTTTCTGAAGTAAGCAACCTTTTAAAAATTTTAAATTGCTTCCTACAAATAAGGGGGCCACTTCTTGGCACAAGCTGGGGAGATTCCACTGCTCCTGCTGCCTAACTTATTGCTGCAGAAGGGTAGTAGCTATGAGAGGATCCACTTTGCCCAAATTCTTTGTACCAAGCTACTTTTCACCTTTCCAAGCTAGACTGGACAAAAATTTAGAGTCCGCACCAAGAGAACCCAGTCTGGTGAGGCTTACAAGTAGCCAAACCAACCAACTGAGCCCTTTCTTTACTCCCTAAAAGAAACTGTGAAAAACTGCTTAGCACAGTGTGAACAAAGCAGTGAAGGTATGACTCAAGATAACACGTTAGAGACTTATTACTGGGCCAAAAGAGAACATCTGGGACGTAACCCAGTGATTTACTTGACAGCAGGGTGAGGTTCCTCCATCATTAGATATGCTAAATATGAGGCTGTAATGGCTGATGTCTTCAGAGCATTAGCAATACAGGGTAGAGAAACCTTAGCAATTCGCTTTGTAAAGCCAAGTGTCCTGGGCTAATCATTTTTCATTGTGTATGTTCTTGCACTCTTCTATTCTGCAGAGGGAAGAGTGCAGCTCTTATTCTTTTCTGCAGTTTTCCCCACTATTTCTTCATTTTTGCTTTGAAAGCACTCTCATATTCTTCTTCCCATGCCCTCTACATACATTGCCTCCTTTGTTGTACTTCAAGAAAAGCAAACTTGCAGTACAAAGGAGGTCCTCTCTTTTGGGTTTTTTTAATGGCAAACCTTTAAATAACTAGGCGAGGCATGTGATGTTCTGTAGGCCTTCAAAGTTACTCACAGGTAGGAAGCACTGTTAAGTTCCTGCTAATCCACATTTGTGCTGACTGACTGAGTGTCTGGGGTTAGATAGACAGGTATCTGCCAGGGAAGATTGGAGTCTCCCTTGGAATCTAAGTTCCCCTCTCCCCCTTTCCAAAATATTATAAATTTGCAATTAAAAGGCTGTCAGGCAAAGATTTTGGGAATAGGTATAGTGGTTCTTTGCTAGGGATATTAAAAAAATACAAATGTTGTAGTACAAAAGAATAAGCAAACAAGCAAACAAGAAATCCTAGAAAACCCTGACAGAGTCAGAAATATAACCTGATACCCTGTTGGTCAGGGTATTGGAAACAGTCCAAAAGTAAGCCCTCCTGGAGTGCCAGGTGTGGTCCTGTTGGAAGCAGAGATAGTCCTTGTGGAGACAAGGGTCCAGAGATGGGTCCAGTCTTCCTTTGGGAGTCCCATGGGTACACTGGATGTCTGGTGACACTTGTGGCTCCTTTTAATATAAGTGAAGATGGTTTGGCTCCTCCTCCCTGGATAGAGCATCTTACAATAGTACGATGTAATGTGTCATGTCATTGGTGAGCTTTAATGGTCCGTTAACAGAAGATATCCCCTTGGGGGTAGTGGAAGAGTGAACAGAGATAAGAAACGCTGCTCCACTGAGCAGAGATAAGAAACAATGCTCCACCCGGTTTTTAACAGCTGGCTTGTTATCAGAGAAGGTAGTTACCCTCTCCTTTCTGGAGTTCAACAGATAAAGAAAATCTCCCCAACCCGATTTCAACAGATTGAATAGAATAAACATTTCTTTGGTTAGAAAACCCAAGACACTGAGCAAAGTTTTTTCTCTATTATTGTATATTTGCCTTTGCAGAACCATCTCCAGGAGGGTTCTGCGCTCTCCCTCTGAGCCTCTATACTTTATGCTGCCAGTGCATGGTGTGCTGCTGTTAGAGACTCAGGGCCATTTGTTACTTCAGAGGCACCACAGGGCTGAGGTGAGGCTCCAGACACATGCTGCAAGTCACTCTTTGTAGGCAGTACTAAGACAGGCTGCAGACCGAAGAGCTGCGAGAGGCTAAAACACGCCACAGGGTAACAATGAAACTATTGTGACTGTCTCACCAGTGCCAGTTCTGACCTCCTGCAAGAGGCGGTGAGGCTTCTGAGAACACACTCATCTCTTTCTCCCTACTGCCAGTGCTGTGTATGTGGCCACAAAATCCCGGAAGTGTAAGCACACACGCTTGGAGAACATCTTAGGCCTTGGGATGATGGTTCCAACGGGCTTTTTGACCAGACTGCACTTATTTGTACTCTGAAGAATGTCTAGGGGTTAAAAGCTACTAACTGAACCATGGAGAATGCCCCCAAGGGAGGGACTACCAGTCTCACAGCACTGGCTGAGGATGAAAGAAGGGCAAATATGCTGTTTGGGCATTTGTCCTTGAGAGTTCTTTTTTCAAAGGAGGTTTTGAGCTATCAACCCGCACGACTTTTTGACGTACTCATGGAATACTGTGTACTGAAATTTTGTCTCTACAGTGAATATATTCTTTTGGTGGGAAGCTTCTCCATCGGTCATGCCTTTCCTTCCTAATCAGGGTGAGTCCCTGGAAAGCTGGAGCTCCCTACCAGTGGAATAGGAGAGGCTCTGTCCTTACAGTCAGTCTAGCACTATGCTGAACATGTTGAAAACGTGAAAACCTCCCCATCTTTCCATGTATGTCCTGACACTGACAGACTAAACCATTTTCCATTGGCTGAGTAATAATTCTCACAAAACAGTGATCTCAGTTGGGATCAAATTAATTTGATTCAGAAACTTGGTAGGAAATTTCTCAGTGCAGTTACCAGAATCTAAACTGTTCTGTACTTAGTGGGATAATCACTGAAGTGTTTAGAAATTGTATTCTATTTTGTATTCTTATCGTGTATTAGTGATTTTTTTATATGTGTTTATGTATATGTGCTAAATGCTTGAAAATAGATGTGTGTGCTAGGGTCCCTAAATTGCATCTGTACAATTCATACAAGACTGCTACCACTGTGTCCACACAAATTTTCTCTACCAACACTGGAGCACCACTTGTAAGTAAAACTGTAAAAGATGGAGTCATCAGTACAGAACTTAACTGAGGTTGGGTAGGGAAAATGAATTTTTTTTTTTAAAGAGCTATTTCTTTATTCCTCAGTGAAATAAATGTTCATCTCAGATCCAATGAAATATTATATTAAAAAGATTTAATTGTGGAGGGACAATGTACACAGGGTTTTTTTAGTAAATTATATGTTCAGCAAACTAACCATCATCTTTCCAATAGTCATTTAAAAACAGAGTATACAGAAATGGTGACGGGAATACCTAAATTAAATGGGCTTGTAACTTGGATAGTATATCTTCAGGTCAGTATCTCACTAGGGAAGAAAACAACCAAACAATAATAGTATAAAATGAAACTGACAAAGAGTAGAGATTTTCAGTTTCACCAGCATTTATTTTCCCAGAAAATTGCTTTAAAATAGAAAAATTCTAGAAAGTAAAAGTGTATTCATTATGAAATGATTTTGCATTAAGTTGATAAACAATAAAATAATGATAGGAAGACTTTTCTGCCCTTGGAGAAACGCACTCTTTATTGAGTTTAAAATTATAATAAACCATTGAGAGCCTACTGAGCTAGGTAATAAATGTACCACAGCAATTTAAGAGTTCATTTCTGTGGCTCTATAATAGTTTCCAGAGGTTTTTTTTTTATCTTAGTAGGGTTTTTATGGTTGTGCAATTGTAGTAATTGAAAGTAGATTAAAAAAATTATTCTCCTTCAGACCTTTCCAGGAGAAAAAAGAGATGAAATCTGTATCATGTTTCATCTGGGAAAATATAGAAACATAATTTTCATATAACATAATGGTTAGTATGCCTGTACCTGCCATCTCATTATTATAGGGAATATATACAAAATTTAAACTAAATTGGACATGCTCTCCTGGTTTGTACGCCTGTTCCCACCAGCATAGGCAGTGCAGTGGCACTCATGTGAGCAGAGAGATGGGTCCTCACCAGCACAGCTTCACCAGTGGTATGAAGTATTTAATGCTCCCTTGAGAGGCACTCGCCCCACTCTGATGACAGACGCTGTGCTGGTGCCAAGACCTCTCCCAAGCCACAGCAAGGTCTAGCCTAGTGTTAGCAATGGGAACATGCAAGAGAAACACATGGGGCTAGGAGCTCCTGTGCTAAATGGTGAAGACTGTGCAGAAGATATTCATGCTGAATACAGGAGAAGAAATAATCATCATGTGGGAGGCTAAAGAGTGTGAATAAAAAATTTTGCAAGGGAAGGTGATATCAGGAGGCTGGAGGTAGTCAGGGCAGCTCTGGGAAGCTCATGTGCAACACAGGTGTGTTTCTGGGTCCTAACAGGTTTGCATGGGAAAAAGGTGGCAACACCTTAGGCAGAAGGTGCACCCCTCTTGTTTCCAGCTTTGACTGAAGACACTGGACTTTGAAGAAAGTGAGAGTTCAGAGTCTGAAGCTGTAAATCAGTCAAGATGAGAAGAAAAGTGAATTTTGGAAGAGGAAGTAGAGATACTGTCTCAAGCAAGATATATGTAGCAAGTGAGAGAGTGAAGACTTAACATCCTCACAGACACAAGAGGTCAGAATTACGTGGAAAAACTGGAACATGAGGCTTAGATAACACAAAAGCTTGAGGAAAAAAGAAACATCTGACTGGAGATAGGTAGCCACAATTCTTAAGTCAGAAAGGCTGAAAGGGAGAGAGCTTGAACTGCTGTGATATTGCACACCTGCGGTGGGAGAGCAGCACGGGAGCCAGAAAGGCAAAGATGCTGCAGGTGAAAGATCTGCAGAAGAACGGGATGGGAAGGAGGGAAATCTCACATTTCCTATGTGAGAATCTGATTAGATGTAGCAAGTCCTTCTGGTTACAAGGTATGCTGGAGAAGGAGTTATATGCTGCCATGTCTTAGAAAGTGGCATTGATGAAAAATTATCTCTAGTGTGCTGTATCCTGCTATGAACGTGCAGGAGCATCATACCAAACCCAGTGCCTTGGCAATCTTTGAAAACAACACAAAGAAAATACTTTAAACCCAATGAGTTTGTAATGATGTGCAAGCATTTGCCAAATTTCATTCGTGTTCTGTAAATAAAAATCCTGTTATCTGAGCCATAGTGACCTCTGAAATCAAGGAGACAGGGATATTGACACACTCAGAGGAAAAAATTCTCTGATGCTACATATGCATGAAGGGACTCTGGCTGTATCAGCATTGTGAGCCGGGATAATGGACTTCCATGGCACAACAGAGCAGGGGTCACTCACCAGAGCAGGATGGGGATGGAGTTGCCATCTGCACATTCCTGATTCTTTCCATGATAATCAGCCCATTTTTTAAAACATACTTTGCATGCAAACGCAAGTGCTTAGCATTTATATTAGCAACATATGTGTCATTGTTTGAGCTGCAAGCTCATTAGCACCTCGATGTGACATGCCACCTGAACAGAATGAAGCTTGAAGAGATTAAGAGGTACAGGGAAATGGCTGAGGGCAAAGTAGACAGTGGCAAACAATATCTAAAAGCCGGGAGAGTCATACTTTTAATTTACCATGCATTTTGATCGATGGCTCTAACAACCTTCCATTTAAAGGCACACAAAGAACAGTCATGTCCTAAGGGCAATGACTGTGACCACAAACAGAAAGAGTCTGGACCACAGTTGGATCAAAAAATCAAACCAAGGAAAGAGAATAAGAAGAAGACTGTTGAATCCCTAAAGTTTATATGTGATAAGAAGGTGGGAGAGGTAGTATAAAAATTGCACCTATGACTGTGGAAGATGATTATTAAAATATCCAAGGGCACAGATTGCATCTATAGTAGTAGCGCTTGTGACTGAAAATCATGAAGGATCAGTATGGATGCTGCTAACAGACTAAGACTGATGTAAGGTAAACTGCATGGACAACATCCCTAACATTTAATTGCAATAGAAAGTCTGGCTTTGTAAAGAATCCTCACCTGTGGAATAGAGAATGATTTATTGAAGTTACTTTCTCTCTCTGTGAGGGTCCTCAGAAGGGAGCTGAGGATGATTTAAGTACTTAGATGTATGCACAAACCACCAAAAAAGGAAAAAAACAGTGCCAGGACTGATGCTGGTTTCTAGAGCAGAGGGCTGCTTTTGTGCTAAAAGCCTGGCTGGATTTTGTCTACTTTGTTTAAGAAAAGCATAATAGAGGGGCTTTGAATTAGATATGAAAAGGTGAAAAAGGACTTCTACTCAAATTAACATGACACGACCCAATGTGAGGCAGAGCTGTGAGGTAGATCTTACACCTTCTCCTTCTGCTGAGCACATGAAAACAGTTTTAGTCTCTGCAGATCCATTTCACTAAAAGCCAGGGTAGAGTTTTGTCACTGTTGCAGCCAAGGAAATTTGAATCAGCTCCATCTGAAACAGATTAGAAAGTAACATCTTGTAAATAAATATTCTCCTCCCCACATCCCAACCTCCTGTTCTTCAGAGTAGGTCCTTTCCTTCAGTCTTGCTCACAGACCAGAAACTTTTACTGACTTGCTAATTGCAAGAAACTTTACACAGTTGGGGAAATACCTTTATTTCCATCACCTTTGAGGTCTGGCTGCATTTCAGTGCTTGCTGCCCTGCTCAGAACCCACCAGCTGCATCAGGGAACAGCATGGCAGTCTCCCTGATGCAGTATCTGTCCTTGAGTAGCCCAGTCCTGGATCCACAAACTTTCCCTGCCGCTGCCTTCTCTCTCTCCCTGCCAGGGCTCTGACTGTTCCAGGTGCAGCAGTCCATACTAATCTTGTAGCAAAATAGATACCTACAGCATAAACGGGGAGCACACAAGTAAAACCCATCATGCCCCTGTCATGTTTCAGTTGATATGAGAAGTTGAACCAAGAGAGAAACTCAATTATCAGAAGGGTAATCAAGATGAGCCCTTTTCTGCTTCATCATATGGGATAACATATTATATTCCATATACATATGGAATATAATACATCACATAGACCAGGGAGTCCACTGATGCTTCAATCTGTGAACAAAATTAATAGAAGAACAAGTGAAATGATATACCAAACACATGTGCCTATGGCAATGGGGCTGAACCAGAGGAACAGCAGAGTGGTAATAGGAGTGTGGTGGACGCCTTGTGGAGACACTAATCCTGACATTACTAATAAATGAGAGTACTGCAATGTGGAACGATAAAGGGTGAATACAAACATGAAAAAACAACAGTGAGAACAGATGGCAATCAATACACAAGGTGGGAATTAACACAAACTCGGTTTGGATAGCAAACTGTGGCTACCACTGAGCTGGTTTCTGAGCTCAGCTAAACCTGAGCTGATTGCTGCCTAGTTCCTAAAGTACCTAAACACAACATTAAAACCAGCCTGGCATTGGCCAATTCATCCTCCTCCAGGCAAACACAGTGTTCATTACTTCAGGCACACACGCCTATGTACATAAACACACATACAGAAGAACATTGTTTTGATTAAGATACCTCCTTTCATTTTCCCACATATCCTTCTTCTGCATGACTGCAGCATTCCAACCAGCCTGTGATTTCAGCTTAGTGGCAATCACCACAGGTATTTGTTGATATTTTTCTGCCTTTTTTGTGCAGACAGGTTGCTTTGCAGTTGCATGGATAACTAGATCATCTCAAGCTGCCTTTGGAAAGGCTAGAACCTGTGAAGACTGACTGAGATTGATATTGTTATAATCTTGGCTGTACAGTCAGTGTATCACAATACCACTGAATTTAGATGCAATATGGAAATGAAAATGCACCATAATAATCATGCCATCTTATATCCCACTTTGGCTTATTTAATTTTTCCTTTACTCATGAAATCTTTCTGTTTTATGCTCTAGCTCCCTTTTCCATAACATTTAATCAAATTTGTTTTATTTTTCTTTTTGTAGGTCTCATATGGGTGTCACTTAAACTGAAACCAATTAAGAAACATCTGCAGACAACAGAACAGTGTCAAGTGTGAACAATGAAATTTCTTCTAAGAGAGAGAGTAGAGCACACTCTCAACAGGTCTGGAAAAGCTCTGTCCTAACAAAAGCTGTTTATGTCCTCACTGGAGCTCCAGTGTGTTGCCACCTATCTCTCAAGAGCACTCTACATGAAGACAGAGTTGACCCAGACACTGCAATCAGCAATACTAATTAAATTTCAAACACCATCATCAGCTAGCCTGCTTTAGGTATAGCGTTCTTTATAAGACATAGGAACATAAAGCAATGATTGCTTGCTTATGAAGAAGATATTTTACCTTAAACTGATCTTTTTTTCTCTTTTTTAATTCTCAAGAACTCACTAGAGAGCCTCATAAAGGTTATATGGAGACATTTTGCCTATCTCTAACCCAATTTCATTTCTTTTATGCTTCATCTGAAGTCACTGGAATTGTCATGTTTCTTTATGGGATAATTATAACGTCCCTGTAAGGTTTTATTAACTTAACGTACTGGTATATATTCTCAAAACTAACTCTAGTTTAATATGTATTTTTAAATAATTAATATGTAGCCTAGACAAGCATGTGGTGCAGCAGAGAAATTAGAACTCAGGAGTGTCTCTGAGAGAAAATCCTTCCTTTTACCACCAGTGTTGTCAACCTGAAGAAGCAAAAAAAAAAAAAAAAAAAAAAAAAAAAAAAAAAAAAAAAAAAAAAAAGGCTTCCACATCAGGATCACGTGTTTGAAAATGAATATGGGGAAAAGGACTGGGGTTTTTTGTGTTTGCAAGTGTGAGGATAAGAAAGTGGTTTTGCCTTTTTTTCTTTATGCAAGATGGCCTCACAGGTCTAAGGAAAAGAAGTAAACATTTGGTAAGGGCTTGAAGGCTAGCACTGATGGTATCTGAAAACACCATGACATTATCCAACCCAGCCCTGAAACAGTCACCTCTGTACTGCTGATGTCCCAGGCATCACAGCCAAGGCGACAGCACAGATGAATTGCCAGACGTATCAGTGCAGTCTGGAGTGGTGCATATTGCAATAGACCCCGCAAAAGCCATGCACGGTCTATTTACTTCATTACTTCATGTAGCTGGATGCATGCTGAGCTCAGGGCAATCCAAGAGCTGCAGTGTTGACCTGCCTGGAGGGACCTGACTGAGACTGTGGCTTACAGTGAACATGGTGTCCATCCTTTCTTCTGAGCAGAGATGGGAAGTCTTTACAGTTTGTTTTGCAAAAATAATGTTTCTTTTTTCTTTATCAGAAGCAACAGACATTGGCATGACAGGCTTGTACTCCACAGGCTTATTTTTCCTCAGGCAATGGTACTTGAGCTCCTGGTCCCACTGGTATGGCCACAAAGCAAGTCCTTAATTAAATTAGAAAGCAAAAACAATAGTAGTTATTATTTAAAGATAAAGTAAGATGAAGGAAGACAAGTGCCACAGATGAAGCAAACACCTGACTTGAATCTCTCAGAATTGTCTTGCAGCACTTCCCAGGAGGGGGAGCAGCCTTTATCACACCACCAGCTAAGAGGGACATGAACAGTGACAGAAGTGTCTGTCACTCTTCACTAAATTCACCACCAAGATCTCTGATATTTTTGCAGAGAAATATAATTTGGATTGGTTCAGTAAGATCTGATTGAACTGAGCAATCTTCACATGGGACATCTGTAGACACCACAAAATCTGCACAATACCACCCAGAAACAAATGGAAGGATGCTTTATGATCTAAGTAAGTGCCAGTGAATAAAATTAATAGCTCATTTCATTTTTTTTCATTTTCCCCCTTTCTCTTTGCCTTGTAGCTATTGGAAATGCCCATCCATACAGACGTTCATTTTAATAAAATCTTCTTCCTTTTCTGTTCTGACATATCTCCTTATGTCTCCTCTCTTGCAATCTTGCCATCTCTGCAGCAAGTTCTTTAAAGCAGTTTCTAATTTTATCTTGAGCTGTGAAGTTTTTGAAGATTCTCTGTTTGAAAAAGACTGGAATAAAAAATAGGCTGGACTGAATAAATAGTTATTCCATCATTTTGATGTCTCATGAGTTCAGAATGCGGGGGTAGGAGGGGGTTTGACAAACAGCGAATGTACTGAAGCTCCCTTGCTGTTTTCCTTCTGAAACACAGGGCTTTAGGTCATGCAACCTCCTTAACCTGGGTCAGCTCCATCACAGACATCTGGTGCAGGCCTTGTGATGCACCACTCCAAGAGAGCAGAAACAGGGCAGGAGGAGATGAGTAAGAGGGATTGGGTCATAAGCTCCTGCCCCATGCAGCTGGAGACACAGGAATGATGGAAATGTCTGCAAAGGAATAAGCCATAATCGTAGCAACAAGGCATGTCCTGCTTTGCTGTGAAAGTGTTGAGGAAATAGTTTTAGTGCTTTTTGCCAGTATATGTGTGCCTTTAGATTAAGAAGGATGCTTACCTGTTCTATTTACAAAATTATTTATTATTTACAAAAACACTCTGAAAGTCTCAGTTAGAAAACACTGCAAAAATAGGAATACTCTTAAAATTCTTAAGAACGTGCATTGGATCAGTGGCTAGTATTGGTGTTGTCTTATTAATAATAAATTTAATTAAGTAACATTGGTCAGTTATTTTGCTAAAGCAGCTTGATGGTGGACTTGCTATGAGTTTTTTTAAACTTAGGAGGTGATCACTCAGAAGGTAATTCTTCACTGGTTGACACAGAATACTGTGTACAATGCAATGCATTCAACAGGGGGAAAACCTTAAAAGGTAGCTTTAGTGCAACATTGTGCTGAAACTCGTATACTCCAAAGGATTGTCTCAAATCCTGCAAACCTATTAAAAAAATTACTCCACTATTTCTCAAGAAAATCAGATAGAGTTTTAGACTATTTGGGGGATAAGTTATTTCCCTGTTTCATATCCAAATCATTTTTCCCCAAAGTTACTAGTTGTCTTCGCTTCCAGTGTTTTCCCCAAACACCTTTCAATGTTGTCTGTGGGAGCAGTCACAAAGCAATAGAAACATGCCAAACACATTGATTACAGAGTAAAATGGTTACCCTGGCAACAAAAAATCCTAGGAAAGCTCTTTAAACTTCCTTCCGCTCTCATGTGACTTCTTTTTATATACTTTTTTCCTCAGATGGTTTGAAAAATCATGGATATAAAAGTATTTGCTCTGAATATACAGCAATGAAGCAAAGGTGATTCATGCCTAGATTATTTATTCCACCAGGAATATAACTACCCACATTACTGCCTTAGTAATCCATCACTTGCATAACGGGTAGGCAATTTTTGTATCTTGGGGGGCAGAGTAACCCTCTCCCACTAATTTCTAAATCTATATTCAAATGCGACCTAAGGAAAGGAATCCAAGGACTAGAATTTTCCTCAAGTTCCAAGGCAAGCAAGATGAACAGTGTGAAATAAGTTAGAAATTACGCAGAGGTCTAAAGTTTGCTCTGCTCTGTACAGAGCAAAGGAAATGATTGTCCTCTCTCCATGGGTGGTTTTGAATGGATGGTGACTAGGTGTGACAATAGTGGCCTAACCAGAGGCGCAGCAGGGTCCCGAGCTGGTGGTAGTGGGCTCATGTGGTTGCTCAGGCTCAATGGTGCCAGGATATTTAAAAGCAAGTGCAATCCTAAAAACACATGAAGCTTATTTGGGAGCAAATTTAGATGGCTCGTTTCTCTGACTCCTCCTTGGTTCAACCCCAGACACACAGAAGACTCTCTACTTAGTGCTCAGGCAGCTTTTATGAACAGGCTTAGCTTCTCAGCCTTTTAATATTTCAGAAGGAATTGCCCTCACAGGCATTAAGCAGATATTGTTGATCCATTCATTTGTAAGCAGGAACAGTAACTGGACTATGAGGAAAGGGGAAAACAATGATTACATTAAGGTTTAGGGGTTTGTTAGAAGAAGAGTATCTAAGCCAGAAATTCAGAAAACAGGCCACTATTATTCAGGCTTTGATATGCTGATTTTTTCGTCTCTGAACAAATGGTGGTAGGTTGTTTTTAGGGTTTTTTGTCCTCTATACTGGCTTTCCAAATAAAAATGGTTTTGAAAAGCTGCAATTACAGAGGTTACAAATAACACGCAGCAACACAGCTGGCACTGGAACATTTCCAGAACATAATCACCTGTCTTGCCATGATGAGAGCCCATTATATCCACTGGGGTCTGACAGATCTGTTGTTAAAAATCTCATCTCTTAATGGAGCAGGTCTGGGATTGTCTGAGCTCTAGCCTGCTTTCCTATGTCAGTTTGTGTTAAAGGAGGTATGTTACTCCTTTGAACGATGGCTTTTTATCTGTCCCAGACTTGTATTGTTAATAAAAGGCTGAAGAAAATGTGATTAAGTTACATGGAACCATAAATCAGCTTGCAGTGAAAAGAAATGACACAATCAAAACTTTCTAGTAAACATAATTCTAAAAACTGAGTATGGTATAAAGTGTGGGGAAACACAGAGTGGTTAATTTTTATGGGTGGAATATTACTTCAATGCAACAAAAGGCAGCTCTCTAACTCCCTTTATTTGAACAGATGTTTGCCTTGTGTTGTCCTTTGTATTCTCAGGGGTTTTTTGCCAGTATTGAGAGGGAAAACTTTGCTAATGCCCTTTTAATACCCAGTCTCCTTTAAATTTTTTTTTTAATTGAAAAATGCAAACCTCCCTAGCAAGACATCAGCATTTGTCTCACATACAAGAATCACTGTCATTTCTATAAGCAGCTTTCTGCTTATAGACATAGAAAGATAACAGTGAGCGCTAGCATTTTGACATGTACCAGTCACAGGACCTAATGGTAACATTAAATTGACATACTTAGGGAAAGGAGGGAATCCTCAAAGGAAATACGGTTCCGCTTTTCTGTAACTGTCATCACTTTCCTTTGCATGGCACGCATTTGGGGAAGTTGGATCAAAACAGTGTAGTCAGCCTTAAGATTACATCCCAACCTGACTGATTTTGCTGCACGAGTAGGGCAGAGCATGTTTCTGATTGCACTCACAGTCATCTGCAGCTATAACTGAGCCCAGGCTGCTGTTGAGACATCTATCTATCTATCTATCTATCTATCTATCTATCTATCATCATCATCATCATCATTATTATCTATCTATCTATCTATATCTATCGATCGATCAATCTACCTATCTATCATCTATCTATCATCTCTCTAGCTCTGTCTCTATCTCTCTATCTGCCGCAATTCCCAAGGACTGCGTTGTCCAGTTAAGATGGGAAGATGAAGACTGTTCATCAATAAATACCAGAAGTTTGTGAGATCTTTCCCATTTATGCTTGGCAGCAGCCAAACTTATTGCACTAAGCCCTATAGATTTTTAATCCCGTCAGCTCTGAAGACTGGTGTGGTCTCAAAAGCCAGGTGAGAGCTTCCCTGTAGCACGGGAAGGTTCCCTGATGCCACAGACATCCCATACCGCAGGAATGGTGCCAGCTGTCTCTGCCGGAGGCTGAGCTCCCTGAGCAGCCCTCCCCGCCTGGTCTCTGCCCTGCTGGGCTGGCTCCCGGCCCCGGGCGAGCCGTGCCAGCCGCGCCGGCAGCCGGGGCTCAGCTGCGGGGACAAGCGGCGGTCGCTGCGGGTAAAGGCTTTGCTGCCAAAGGGCCTCCCCCACGCCATCGGCACGGCAGCATTTGTGCAACTACAGCAACTCCCTCAGCCTCTCTGTGACTTCCCAAAGCTTGGGTCAGGAAGGATTTGCATGAAGGGACCCTGGTGCAGCAGGAAGCCACATCTCCATGCGTGCATTTAGGACGGGTTTTGTGCTTTATCTCCCACTTCCCTTCATTTCCTCTTCTCTCTGTGGATTTCTAAGAGGCCTCTGTGTGACCAGGAGCCGACCCTTTAGGCGCTGTACCCTATGGGACAGTCTCAGCAGCAGCTGGGACTGCCACGTGTCCCATGGAGTGGTTCTTTAAAAGGGAGCACCTCCAGGGTGAGGTTATGGGAAAGAGATGCTCTTGACGTTCAAGTGTGCCTGTGCAGGGGGTTTGCACGTGTAGGAGTTGTTCTCATTACTCACTTGCTGGAAATTACAGCATGTCTTATGCAATGATAGATGAGGCACTGAGCACAGGCTGTGGTTTACTGGATGGGAAGGCTGTCACTGCTACCTGGATATCATTGTCCCAAAAAATCTCCTTTTATGCTCCCAGGCCTTGTCACTGAGATGCTAGACACAGGCTATTCTTTCATTTTTTTAGTGTTTGTCTTTCAATTTTTTTCTGATCTTTCTTTTCCTTTCTCTGTGCCTAGTAATTATCTGTACTTTTTAGATGAACAGGACAAGTGTCCTTCATGACTTGATTTGAGGCCCTGAAATGGATACTGCTACTGAAACCCTGTGAAGAAGATAGGTTTGGGAGGTGGTGTTTATTATTGAGGGCCACACTTAATTACAGATGCCAAAATGAGTGTGTGGAGGGGAGCAAGAGGTAAAGGAGGGAGCACTCAAAACATTATAATCAGCAGATGTGTCTTGTTATCAGCAGTGTTATAGCTGGTAGAGTTGTTAGAAAAGCCCTAGAATTTTATTACTTTATTACTTCCTAATAAAGTAATATACAATAAAGTGTTAATTGTTTTCACATGAGAAATTTAAAGGCTAGTGTATTCACTGTTTCCATGATTTTTTATCTCTCATTTTAAGAGTGTCTGTTCCATGTGGACACATTTATGCACAAACAAGCTAAGCTCTTATCTTATGCAGCCAGAAAGAAACACAAAGGCTACAGTTAGCATGCAGACTATTTGTAAACTGGTGTTCTAGACTGGCACAAATAATGTCTAGGATGAGCAGAAAGACTCCTAATTTTTTATATTTTCAAGTATGTAATTTTTTCCCACTTCCGTCAGCTGATGGAACAAAATATATTGATTCCTCCAAATAAATATTGCCTCAGTAATACCAAACCAAGCATCTGAACTTGCTCCCCATCTCCAAATGTGGCACTTACATTTGTTCTATGACAAACAATGTCACTATTTTTCAAATAGTCAGATGGGACAGCAACAGCATTTTTTACCAATAGGTAATGGAAGTAGTAAAACAGAATTTTGAGTTCTTCTGGGGAAGAAAAGTTCATGCACACATTGATCATTCTCAGTAAACGTCACAATCTTGATGCTATAGGAGAGATACAAAGAGAAAAAGCAAGACGCTGCCCCTCTGTGCTACTGTACAGAAAGTGAACAATATTTAAGAAGCCAGATATGAAGAACTCCAAACATAACAAATGTCTCATGAAGTTCAGTCTGGAGCAGCCAAATAGCCAGATGAGCCCTGCAGAAACTGGTCCTGCATCTTTAGTTTTGGCACAACACCATTTAACACGGCTGGTAACGCAACAGGTTTATGTAGGGCTGGATTTGGCATCTCACAGCACAACATTGTGCCACAAACAATTGTCTCAGATTCTGGATCAATTGGTGCTTCTAGTGACTCTGACATACCCCAGAAAGCCTTCCTTCTCCTCATGCTTTTAGAGGACAGAAAATACATATGTATGTTGTATATACATATCTGCAGTGTTAGACGCGTACACAGAAATCCCTGCCTTTCCAATCTGTACAAATATTGAAGGAGGCAGGGCTTGCTATGCAATATTTGCTTTTCACAAGGAAGTAGCTAGAAGTAGGGTGTTTTTTTTTTTTGTGGAGTTTGTTTTTGGTGGGTTTTTTTTGGTTGGGTTGTTTTTTTTTTGATTGTAAATTAAAAGCCCTCAAATACATACATATTTGCCATTAAGGTAAACAACAAAAGAAAGATTCTAATTAAATCAGTGCCTGATTAGTCTTCTAGTCTACTTAATTGAAATCTCAGACATGCCTAATAAAACAGTTTGTATAAAACAGTTTGTATAAAACAGTAATGCAGATGATTTCCTCTACTTGGATGAGTTACCAATCCTTCCAACAGAAATTACTGGTTAACAGAGACACTATTATCCATTTGGTTTTCCAGTCCTGTTTCAGTCTTGTGAGGATTTAACATCCTTGAATAGCTTTGTTTTGGAAGACTCAGACCTTTGACTTCAGCTCTACTGTCTGACTCACACACGTATATATAAACTGCTGACTACAAGAGAGGTAGAAGACTTGTATGGCCTTGGATCTGAGTAATTTAATTGTAAACTCTTTGATACATGAAAGGAACAGCTGGCAAATAACATTTTCCATATCAGTGGCTATACAATAAGAGGCACCTCCATACAGTTACGTGCTGCCTTTGTAATCTCACACAATCTCAGAAATTGTGTAATCTCAGATTTGTAATCTCAGAGATTGCACCATACACACCTCCTCCAGCTACATGGATTGCTCATGCCAGCACTTAAACAACAGCAGTAGCAAAAGGAAGAGAGAAACATGCAGCAGTCACTGAAAAAACCTGTGTTTTCTTGCATGTGAAATGAGCTTCCTCAACTCTGTTATTTATCTATGTTTTTCTTTAATGAAAGAAGCCAAAAGCAGGAGATCAAGAAATTAGAAGAGGAACACTTGAACTGAAAAGCAACTGTTTAAAAAATAAACCCAGCTGAAGGTTTGAAAATTAGCAATGTTACCAAATCCAAGAATATCAGCCAATATTTCTGTTGGGTAACTAACAATTTTGAATTCCTCACTTTTCAGATCCCAGATGCAGCATTCCTGAGCACTCAGCATCAGACATCTGGAAATATGACCTCTCTTTCATCAACTTGCTTGAGAAGTCAGAATTGTTACTTGCTTTTCAGAAGCATTATTCTTTGTGAATGTACCCCACAGAAGGTAAATATTTGTCTTTTCATCCTCTTTTACCTTACTTTTTATGCTTCCATGATTATTTAGTCCCAGGCTGCCAATCCACCCAATCAAATGGACTCTTCAGTTGCATATGGACTGCATTCAGTTGCAGAGCATAGGAGTATGCTTTAGGATGGAATAAACTGATGGGTTAGTAAAATAAAGGTATCTATGAGTAACTTCATTTATGGAGGAAGTGTACTCCCATGAGTTTTCCCCTGTGTTACAGGTGAGCAGCAGATTAGACTCAAAAATTAGAGTTAGCTCTTGTTTTGCTTGTGGTTACCCAAGGGTATCTGCTGTCAGGGTAATTCATGCTTTAGCTGAGTCCATTATTGGATTCCAAAATATGTTCACTGCACAGAAACCAACCCATCTCCTTCTGCCACTTCCATCTGACAGATGTTCAAACCCCCCTGAAGATTACGCTTGTGGAGAGAGAATACATGTTGGTAAAACCGATGGTAAAATCCTAGCTTCCTAAAAATAAATAGGAAATGTCCCATTGCCATCCATGGAACTAAGACACCACACTAAGTGGCTTTGTACAGAGCACTTCTCTTTCTCAAAATAGCATTTATGCATGGAAGCTTCCACAGTGAAGCTGATTTATAATCTGGTCAGGATCTGTGTACGGGTGTGTACATTCATATGTCTGCCACGAAAATTTTCTACCAGCCAATCAACCCTCCAGAGCAGACTGGGAGCTGGCAGAGTAGCTAATTACTCTCACTAAGGGAAATCTGCTGGCTTGATTAATGCCTGTTTACCAATTGTTGCTGTTACTTCAGCTGTAATCTCAGAAAAGGGTTTGCTGAGGATGACTCTCCTGGAACTTTGTTTTTCAGTTTTGCTGTGCTACAAGCCTTGTCTCGTTCTTCATTCCCTGAGGCAGGTCCCTGGACTTCCACAAATAGTAGACATAGTCATGAGTATAGAGTAATTAATATAGTGTCTGTGCAGCACCACCCTCTTTCATAACACTATTCATCTGTAGATCTAAATAGATATCTGGAAGGAGGCATCACTGTCACTGTTTAACGAATTGGATCTGGATGTTGATGTTAGCCCCAAAGCTTCCACCTTAGTTAAAATCTTCCACTGGCATAAATAAGGACTAGGTAAACTAACAACACTCTTGGTAAAGAATATGCCATCCAGTTTGCTGTTCCAAGACCTATTAGCTTCTAAATGGTATCATGTCTTTCTAAAATGAAAAAGAAAGAGCTCTTACTGTCTTCTGAAGAATCTCAAGTGCACTTTAAATGACAGAAGTGTTTGTCCACCTGCACCATCCGTCTTACAGCACTAATTCACGTGGCTGAGGAGACAGAGACTAGCTTCTTGGGAAAATCAGACTGTGTGAAAATGCATCCCATCTTATATTTCTGGGAGCAGTGCTCCTCAGTCCTCCTTGTGAGATCACTCTGGGGAAAGGAGATAGTATTGAGCTGAGCCTGCAAAGCCTTTTTTTTACTTATACTGGCTGGCCAGGGCTCCCACCAGGCCCTGGTGCAGTCATAGATAACCAGAGCACAGCTCACTCTTAATTCTCATGAGAAGGAGGCCACCAAGAAAGGCTGGCAGAGGAGCAACTTCTGAGACTCAGAATCCCACAAGTCCTCATAAAAGCAGTGCAAAAGGGTATTTCACAGCCTGTGCAGTTGGCTCTGGCTTATCTTCTTCATAATGCCAGTGTTGATCTTTAGCATTTATATGTTAAATGATGCCTTTGTGTTTCAGCATTTAAGACTGGCCGTACCAAAGGAGCCAAAAGCTTCACATGGTTCACTCTCTAATTTCCAGAAACAACTTGTAGTGGATGGGTTGGGAGGTATGGGACCAAAGCAAAGACAGCGATACCTCCTGTGGCACTCCCTCAGCAGTGCCTCCAGGAATCTCTGGGTCAAGGGTTCCCCATCCCAAAAGTGGTATCCTTGCATTTGCACAGGTGTGCAAATTGTCCCTGTGCCTGAAGTGCCTCCACTGCTGCCACCATCCCTCTACCAGAACATGACCCAGTGTGCTCAGCAGCAGCCTGCAGCCACTTGCTTATATCCTGCCTGCTCAGAATGAAAGAAAGAACAGGGACTGAAGCATGTGTTCAAACAGGCTCTGAGCTATGATTCTCAGGTCTAGATTTGTAGCCAACTTTTTTTCCTGGAACTGGCCATGTTCCGACTCAGTGTTCTGGTTTGGTCTAAAGCTATGGTTTATGTCTAACCCTGAGCCCAGAGCCTGCTTGAATAGGATCTATTGTTCTCTTTAGAGGCTATTTCAGATAGCAGTGCTCCCAAAGGAGTAACTTGGTGCCTTTTGAAGCAGCTCTCCCTCCCAGTGAACTTCATCCCAAATAACCACAGAAACGGTCAAATGAAAGGCTCTTTCTTGCAGGAAACTCAGCTCAGACTGAAGATGGAGCTCAATATATGTGCGCTTATGCTGTATTTTGCACAAGTTTGCAATATACAGGTGTAAGACATTCAAACAACCAAGAAGCCGGCAAACTCCACCTTGCCTCCAAGTACCATAGTAGGAGAAGGAGTAAAGGCTGGGAGGAGAACAATCGGCCATGATTCAGTGCCAGCCTCTTCAGCAGGCCAGTGGGGTAGCTCATACACATCTCTTGGGAATCAAAACACATCACTTGCGTATCATTATTCCAGGGATGTTTCACAAATTTTACCTGCGTGTGCTGTTAGATAGTAAAGACTGGAAGACAGAGCTGAGGCAAGATCCAGTCTCACAGACCAGCCCCTGTGCATGTGGTGTACGTGCTGCTACCCACAAAACACTGATGAAAGGAACTGGGTGCCCATTTCAGCTTTGAGAAGACCAAGCATTTCTGTGTAGTAAACAAATTATGAGTGAGAAAATTACTGGGACCTATTACCTTCATTTCTGTCTCCTTCTCATCTGTTGATATACAGGCATTCTGGAAAAAGTTCCTGTCCCAGTGACACAAGAGTAGTTTATTTGCTTAAGCTGATGTTTTAGTTTAAAAAAACGTTATTTCTATTGTAATTCCTTACCAATCCAAGCAAATAAGTAAAATAAAATTTGTGCTCTGAGGACCTAAACAACATTTCTTTGTCAATACAACAGAAAAGAATGTTTGACAAAGCCTAAGGCAAAAGATTAAATTCTTTATCTGTCACACCACAGAAAGGCTGCTCCTCTTGGTAATAAGGCTGTATTTGTTGTCCCTGAAGCAGGAGGTGAAAAATAAATTAATAACTAGAAGCCATAAAATTTTACTGGTTGCATGGTCTATTTCAGGACAAAAATAGCTCCTTTGGATTTGGTAATACATATGCCTAAAGTGTCAATAGTCGTATTTATCACAGAAATTTGAGAAAATTATGAATTTCTGCCCTTAAACCAGCAGCATTTCCCTGGGATACATTGATGCTGACAAAATCTACAAAAGAGAGTGCTGTTAACATAATTATCCTTTTCATTCTATATGTTTGTCTCTATCAAATCTATTACATTAGGTTTTCCTACATATGAGTTATTTTAAAAAGAATATTTTTATTATTATTATTTTGAAATTAGTCCCTAGCTTGAGATGTTAGAAACTCGTAGTGAAAATGTCCTGAAGGCCATGTTGGCATGAGCAGAAAGATGATTAATCACAGGTTGCTATGAAAACATCAGATTGTCTGTCAAAGGTACTGCCTTGGAGAAGAAATGTTATTGACAGAATTGAAGCAGTGAAATCACAGTTGGGGAAAATTAGAGAACTTTATAACTTTTATTCCCTTGGCATAGGTCACATTAGGAGAGGTGAACGTGAATAATTTAGATTTCTTGTGCAGTAGGGATAGGAAACATTAGGATTTAGAATTGGTATTTTATGTTAGAATAATTCATGGGCAGGGAACAAAAACATGTTGAAGCATATTTATCTGTGATAATGATAAATAAAAGAATGGGAAAAAATTGAAGATGGGCATCAGTGGTGGCAAAAGACTTAAGCCACAAGTGCCGAAGAAATGGTGTTATTGGAGAAGGGATCCTTCCAAAGGCATCACTGACTGTGCTCAAAGCTGATACAGGGTTTAGAAATGAATCTTTATTTAAGAGAGAAATATGTGCCAATGAGCCAAACTTGAGTTTTTATCTTCATGTTCTGCCAGAGTCATGATTAAAGAAGTCTAGAATATTGTGTTTCTCTATTTTGGTTGTAGTATTAATCTTACAATTTTAATCATTTAAAAAAATACAAAATAAAAAGCTAGCTAGTCAATTCCCTCTGCTTTTAACTTCTTTGAGGCCTTGCTTGGTTTCAGGAGACCCTGCTGTGGGTTTTATCCCAAACACAGCACCAAGCTGCAGGCAGAGCAGGGGAGGGAGCAGGTCTTGTCACAGTCTGCCTCTCCAAGCCCACTCCTGCCTGCTGTGCCAGGAGGCACAGTTCTGTTTTGCACTGCCACAGAAATCAGTCTGCTGGTTTTAATGTTATTCCTGGACAACACTTGTTAATATTTCAGAAACAAGCAAACAAAATCTAATAAACTTAGAGAGTATCTGGCAAGTAAAAAACCCGAAACAACCGAGAGGCAGGGGGAGCACGAGACATCATTGCAGTTCAGAGATGAGGTCAAGTGTGAGAGTGACGTGGAGGAAATTGTGGAGTATTTGTTGGCAGTAGCAAAGCCCTTGGCTGCCTTTTTGCTGGATGAATTCCTAAATCCACTCATCTGTTTTGCAAAAGACAAGGCAAAACTTCTAGAGTTAATCATAACCAATTTATGTTTCCAAAAGTGTCAAAATGTGATTTAGAAAGAGTATTTTCTTGACTAGCTTGTCCTGTTGAATACAATGGCTTATTATTACTGTTTTCATTACAGTGTGAATATTGCCTTATGTGAATGGAATGAATAACACCTTCCCTATTGAATTAACTTGTTCAAGATTGCATTTGTTCTTGTTGAAGCCATCACTTTTCTTTTCTGGGTTAACATGCCTACACCTCAGCTCAGAGGAAAAGGTGGATAGATTCCTAAGAGATGGTTGCCTAATTGTGAACTAATCTGCCTGCTGGGCATGCTAACTAAATGTAGTGTCTGGCATTTTTGCTGTGACATCAAGCTTGTCATTGCCTCCACAGCTGCACCAGCTGGTAGGCTCAGTCCCAGAAATTTGATATCTGCTCAGATGGCATACAGTCTTTGAGATAGTGTATAATGTGAAGAAATTATTTATGAGGAGTTATGTTAAATGAATTTCTAAAAAAAGTTATCTACATTGCCTTAAAGGAATTTATTAAAACTATCTGCATGCTAAGCTTGCATCATATAAATGAAGTACCATTTGCACATTGCTCGTAAGATTTCAAAGCAGGTGCACCCATTCTGCAGCATTAACCTGGTCTCCTGTGACATATTTAGAATAGGAATTCGCAGGTAAAAATTCTCAGAATAAAATACTTTAATACATGCCAGAGTTTCACAGTATTGCTCCTTAGCTTCTTCACAAACATGCTTGTGTTGTAGCTGTGCTCTGGAAAAGTTGGCTAGCAAACTTTCTGGTGGTCTGGACTGCAACAAGAACACCACTACCCAGTGTCTGGCAAGTGGTGGTCTCTGACTCTTAATAAACCAACCATGTGCTGTGGAGCTGGAAACAATTGCTGTCTGTAATATTTTTATGAGCAGATTTAAAAAAAAAAAATCATCACTTGGCAGTGTAGGAAAAGCTACATTTTAGTACAGGAAGACAAGCTGTAATTAATCGGATGCTTACAGTCAAACCATTCCAGGGAGAGGTTGTAGTGCCTTCATCCTTGGCAATACTCAAAGCAAAATCCAAAACCACATTGGGCACTTGCTCTAGCTGATAGTGTTTAAGCAAAGTGTTTGGGTTTGACAATCTCTGGAGGCCCCATCTAACCTCAACTACTCTCTGAGAAACCAAAGAGGTACTAAAAAACCAAGAGTGTATTGATCACCCTAAAATATATTATTATATCATAAGGCTAAAAACTGTAGCACCATTTTCTTGTATAGGAAAATACAGACAAGCTGTTTGAGGAACAGTAGAGACTGAAAAGACACATATATTTTACGAAATCCTTTAGAATAGTAAGGACGGGGTCTTCCAAAGGCTTAACAACACAGCGTTGATTAGCTGATGCTTCAACCTGACACAATTTCACTCCTTTGCAAAATTATTTGTGCTCTTCCACACCCCAGCAGTGTGCACAGCACAGTCCACCTGCATCTTTCACCTGTAAGCAACACTGTAGCATGTCCAAATGTACACATGCAAATTTGCTCATGTCCATGACAGATTCCCAGAGAAGCAGGAACTCACCAGATCCTGTCTTCAGGCAGACACAGCTCAGCTAGACAATCCAACACCCTCCACAGCTCTTTCTTCTATAGGATGGCTTGAAACTGACTCACACTGCTCTGTGTGGTCCCTCAGGCTTTTCGTGCATGGGTCTGGCACACTGGCTTCCTCCACGCTGGCTTCATTTCATTCTTTCAAGTCCTGACAGAATCACCCCTGAAGTGGGGCAGCTCAGAACTGCTTTTAAACTTCAAAGGTTTTAATACAATTTGCAGAGTTTTGCACACTACCAGCTCCCAGGGCAGACCCTGGAACTGATGCTGAAAACCTGGGAATCAGTGATGAGAGCATTTCAATTTAAACATAATATATTATAAACCACAGCATTCTGTGTCACTGGAGACATAACAGTGTTGTCCCTCCATTTTGTCTCTCAGCTTCTATCCTTCTTAATGTATGTACATCCCAAAGCCTTGCATTAAAACAAAATAATTTGTTTGTCTTTTGAAAGGGAACCTTCCAATGCATGTCTGATAAAGCCATCAAAATCCTCTGTTCTTATGTGCTATAATGGTCCACAGGAGTGTTTGATTAGAGCATTTTCCTTGTCACACTGACAAGCTATGAGATATTATCTGCCTCCAGAGGCTAAACGGAAGACTTGGGGGATAAAAAGGTCTATTGCTATTACATGCATAATCTTGTGACTGAAAATGCCACCTGGGATTAAGAGAGCTCTTTGGATGCATGGAGTGAGATATTATATGTAAATTAGTTTTGTTTACCAACACTGCTGTGTTGTAATTATTTTATCCAGCTACACTTAAACTTTAGAATGAACTAGGGAATACTCCAACTGTGATTTGATTGCTTTCTCGTTTGTATCAAATGCTGTTTTCTTTATAATGGGAAGAAAGCACCGATGTTGATAATGAGGTAAAGACACTTTTAACACAGGAAGCTCAGCTGTGATATTAAACATTAACATTACATCAAAGCTCCAGGCCCTGATATCCTCTAAGACTACTCACCTACCTCCAATGCCATGGTCAGTAGGACGGCTTTTCCACATAGGCAAATAGTCCAAGCAGTTCAGGTCCACTTGGAACAAAAAAACCCCCTGATCCTTCTCTCTGTTAAACTCTGTCAGTGCCATGTAATATATTTTAAAGGTTTTGCACTAGGAAAAAATAGAAACATTAGAACTACATGGTGCCATGTAGAAATATTGCTGAATATAACTGGTTAAATGCATATAAGGAGAAGAAAATAAAAAAGGAGAAATTATGGCCCTGTGGGTGCTAGGACACAGGATGTTGGTGTGCTTCTTCATTTAATTGTGTCAACAGTGATGTAATTGCTGTCAATCTTAGCCAATACATCCCAAACATATATTTATAGATCTATTTATATGATAGATGTTCTGCTCTAAGAAAATGCTGCTTTTCTTGGTGGTAGAACAGTTGTTATGGTGACTCCTCTTCTTCCCTCATTTAATACAGGCAGGAGAGCAGCAAAAAAAAAATCATTCCATTTCTGGAATTTATAAGAAACCCACTCTGAAGGTGTAACTCTAGAGAGAAATCTTTTAGAATATTTCATCTTTATTTTATAGTATTTGACCTTTCATTCTAGAACTTGCAATTTTGTGAAAAGATTTAGTAATAGGAAATGAAGGAAATGTATTTTTCTCTGGTATATACTGTAACATTTGCTCATTTATAATATTTATACAGTATTGTGGTCACTGAATGTACAAATACATTTTGCAGGTTCGGTACCTACTGAGTAAAGGTTGTGCAGGGTTCTATCTGGAAAACCTCATTAGGAAATAAGATGAATGATTTTTTTTCTCCTTGATGATTCAATTTTTAACAACACTTCGTAGTTTATCCTTTGGGTGTTAACTACATTCATAGTGCTATTATGTTAAATAATATTTCTCTAATTCCTTGATGGTACTTATATATTTCACATGATTTAAGCTGCATAATTTCCAATAGGCCTCTTTTTTTCAGTTTCTGCTAAACTCAAAGCTGTTTCTAAAGCTAATTTGGAGATTAAATGCTCAATGACCATATAAGTCACTTAACATTTTATGCCAGCTCATAATTTTGAACACATTTACTCCAAACTACCTGATAAGCATTGAATTTCTACTTTATAACTAAGAAGCTGAGGCAATCAGGTGTGCAGGTTGAACCCAGATCGAGGTTATGTGCACAGCCAGTGCAGATGTGATTTTGCAAAACTCACTTTATCTTTAAGAACTCGAGCATGACTTATGTTGGTTAAAGCTTCCAGGTGGACATCAAGGATAAGCAGCTCTGTAAAGTGCTTGATTCCTATCCAGTGGAGATAATGATCCTTTCAAGGTATCTTCTGTGATGCTGAAGAAGAATTGGCACTTCCACAGAGCAGATACACAGAATGCAGAACGTGGGCTGAACCAGACATTGACAGGAAGGGGCAGCAGAAGCTGATCAACAAGAGGGCTCTGGGAGGGAATCTGGGAAATTATCAACTGCAAATATTTAAAACAGGAAAAAAGGAACACACAGAAAAGGGAAAATATCTTAAGTACATGCACTTAAGATATCTGTCCTGCACTGTCAGGACGCAGCTGTGGATGTGCCCATAGAAGAATTGAGGGAATGCCAGCTGGCAAAAGAGAAACTGGTCACAGGAAATTCACAATCCAATAACATTTTTTATTTGAAAACACTGGAAGGTATCTGTGGTGAAGTGTTGCATTTGAATTACCATGAGAGGATGATTTCCCCAAGTGCAGCATTATCTTTCAATCAGCCTCCTACAGGAAAGTAGCAGCATCACAGTGGATGAGAATTCCTGAAGTTTATTAGGACTAGACTACCAGCATAACTTTTAAATGAGTAATTTATCATCCTTACAAGGCCCGATTTTTATTAACCTCACCTGCAGCTGAAGATGAATCACTTTCTCAGTGTAGGAGCCAGCAGCCACAGAGTATCCCCTTATCAGGAGCAAGTCATTTGCCCATCAAGCAGGTCCCATGCCACAGCAGGTTTACACCGGAGAGCACAGTAGAGCTACCTGCAGGACTTGGACTGCAAAGGGCTACCCACAGTGCCCACAGTGCTGGTGATGCCAGCCCAATGCATCCATTTTCATGCTGAAGGGGCCAATTTGAACTGAAGTCCCCACATTCTATCAAACTTCTGCCACTTCCAGGCAGAGCTCCTGCTTCTCCCAGGTGCCTTCTCTTTTTTTATTCCTAAAGCCTCACCAGCTTAATTAAACATGTTTGGAAACCAAGTTATGCCAAGGAGCGACATCCTTTGCATGGAACCCCTGAGCTCCGCTCTAGTGCTGCCCAGAGCTAGAGCACAGCTTAGACAGGTTTGCAGAGCCCAAGCAGACAGAAGAGCTAAAGCCAGATAAACAAACCACAAATCAATCTAAAAAGATCTTTAGATCAAATTGATGACTGCTCAGCTCAGGTTCAAAATGCAACCAGAAAGCCTGCTAGAATTTTTCTTTTTTTAAGACTATCAAAAATGTGTCCAGAGAAGGGCAACAAATCTGGTGAAGGGTCTGATCCTATGAGGAGCAGCTAAGGGAGCTGGGGGTTATTTAGCCCAGAGAAAAGGAGACCCAAGGGGTACATTATCACCCTCTACAATTGCCTGAGAGGAAGCTGTAGCCAGGTGAGGGCCAGCCTCTTCTCCCAGGTAATGATGAAGCAACAGGAAATGCCCTCAAGTGGTGCAAAGGGAGGTTTAGATTAGATATTAAGAAAAACTTCTTTAAGAAAGGGGGTGGTAAGGCAATGGAACATGCTTCACAGGGAACTGGTGGAGTTACCGTCCCTGTGGATATTTAAGATATGTGTTGATGTGGTATGTAGGACATGGTTAAGTGGTGGCCTTGTCAATAATATGTTGAAGGATGTGCTCAATAATCTTAAAAGTATTTTCCAACCTAAACAAATCTATGATTATATTGTATTATGAATCATGCAGTGAATTTGGGAAGGCTGATTTTATTCTGCCTTTAATAACTTTGAACATACTTATTGGAAAGCCCCTCAGCTGATTCCTATAGGGGGCAGGTTAAAATAAAGACCTTCAGAAGAAAATATCTTAAAATTCTTCACTCAAGGGCATGCAATTGAATTATTACTTAACTTTAAAATCACACACTAGTAATTACTATTTTGCAAATATTTAACTTTCCTTCATTCACAAAAAATTTGACCTATTAGGAATGTTGGGAAGCAGGAAAAGAAGATTGTGTCATTCTGCTGTTTGACCATATAATGTTGATTTGAGAAAAGAAAAAATAGGTGCTTCTGAAACACATAGAAATGTATCCTGCCATATGCCCATTCTATCTACTCCATTCACTGCCACTCATTCTGGCAAGTCATCCAATCTATGAGTTTGCAGCAGCAAACAAACCCATAACCCACCATGAGATAAGGAATGCCCAAGCACATTCTTAATATAAACCCCATGAAAAAAAAATTTAGCTGCTTTCTGGTTTTGATGTGATTGTGTAGTCCTCAGGAAGATGCAGCAGAGACTACTCACACAGCTGAAGAAAGGGAGACTTAGAAAATCATCTGGCTGATATAAGTAGTTTTATTTAATAATTGCTGTTGGAACAGACCACTCAAAATGGCTATGATTTCAAATAGGTCAATCAGTAAAAGCCAAAATAAGATAGCTTAGAATGCAAATACCACAAGCCACGCAACTGGAGTAGATGGGTATCACACTGGTACTAAAAAAGGGATGCTAAAGTATCATTAATAAAGGGATGATAACGTGTGAGAAGGCAAAGCAGAAAAAAAACACCAAGTGATGTCTTGGATGAGAAAAAGAAAAAAGCCTTTTAAGCATATAAAAAAATACAGAAAATTTCCTTCTGTGTTTACTGCAGTGGAAACTAGGCAAGCACTATTGCAGGATTTACCTGTGCTAAATGAAAACGAAACCCTAAGAGTCTGTGTTCCACTTTGTGGAAGCAAAAAGACAAAATTTTAAAAGAGCACATCTAGAACTCACTGCAACATGAAAACATGTCCCAACACATTGCCATACTAGTTACACGTCAAACTAAGGGAAAATGAAACTCAACCTCCCTTCCCTCCTTCTGTGTTGCTGCCAAGGGACAAAAATATACCATAGGATAAAGGTTCTCTGCCAGCCCCAGACAGTGACAGCAAAACATACAATTAAGTTTCACAGCTGGTCACAGGCTTTGTCAGAAGCCTGGGGAAAACAAAAAGTCCTGTGTGTTGAACTTGACTGTGAATGTACTTATTAAACATATCTCATTAAATCCACCTGAGTTACACTTGCTGCTAGTTGGGTTAGCCAGCTGATGGTGTGCTTTTAGGACCACATGGGAACAGTACAACATGATCTACCTCGTCAATAAAACCCCTTAACTTCCATGGCCTAAATTGCTTTTGTTGTTTACACTATATGCAGACACAGCAAGATCACTGAAATTGTGCTTTTTTCCTAACTTTGGCTTCAGTTCTGCCCACAACTGCAGTCATGCTCACAATTTACCAATGAGATTTATTCTACCACAATATTTGGACTCCACCTGTTAACTGTCTATGGCCAAAGTTATCATTGTATTTCATACACCTACATGCATGGGTGTAAAAAATTCTATTACTGTGACAATTGTCCTTTTTTTGACCCAGGGAAACATAGAGGGAAGAGGAACTTCTCACTTACTGCTTAGAAAGACTAGCTCAGAGGTTTTTTGACTACCAGACTGTAACCTAATGATTTTAAGTCATCTGACAGAAGACTTTCTCCCTTTGCAGTACTTGCATGAATGGCTGCAGCTGCATTTGCTACATGCCTCATGTCTCTTTGTGGACCACTCTTTTGTCTGATTTCAAAATAAAATGGGACTTTTTGGCACCATACTAAAGTGATATTTGACTACCAGCCTGGAGCCAGTCTGGTATGTATGTTGGACTTGGAGCATTTGGACTTATCTGACTTCATCCAAATTGGTGTGATTTCCATAGAGAGGCCCAAACCCAAGTTTTTAAAGAGATGATCATCTAACATTAATTCTTTCTGATTACTGCAGTTATAACCTAGCAGAATTGGTAGGTCTTCAGAATTACAAATAATGCAGTTCTTCTAGCTACATGGATTTGTTTATTTTAATTAAAATCTTAATTAAGTCCTGATCTTTATCAAGTTCTACCGTAAGATAAGGTAGGAGGTACTGGATAAGGTGAATCAAGCCAAATTTAATAATTTCAGTTGTATTCTTGTTACTATTTCCAAATGATCCCCTGGCTGGTATACTGGCCTTGGTGAAATTAATGGAATGGTATTTTCTCTAGGTGTGTCCAGAGACAGATTGATATTTTATGTATAACAGCCCTATGTGAGCCACATATATTTTTATTTGTAATTCACAGCATGATGTTGCTGCTAGCAAGGAATAACAGCCCTCCTGAGACTACTTTAACATATGTACATTCCTACAGGAAGGCTGTGAATCTAATGGATAAAGCATGTATTTCACTACAATTCATCTTTAGCTCTTCTCAAGGTTCACCTGTTTTCCCTACACCTATTACTAGGAAATGACAGATCAGTTCTTAATTGTACTCAGTCCTGGTTCTTTTCTATAGCAGATCTTCATGGAAGCCAAAACAGTGTGGAAAAAATAAACACAATCATCTGAAAGTGATCCATGGATTAGCTTTGTTAGGAAAAATAAGCGATCCCAGTGTGTATATCCATCCACTCATTTAATCGTGAGCAATATAAAATTCCTTTCAAAATCTGACTGGCATTATAGAAGTGGTAGCCTCCTTGATAACAAAAGCATCTACCTCTGTTTCTACATCTGTTTGCACTTTCAAAAAAGTTCAGCCTAAGAGCTGGGCATTGCAGACAGTATTAAACCATTTAAATAGCCAGCAAGGAAGAAAAAAAGCTGTTCCAAATTTCACTGTAGATGTTTGTGTAACACCAGCTTCTCTTAAAAATATACATTAATAGGTCATAAAAAATGAATTCATAATAGACTTCTCTTTTTGAAAGTGCAATGACACTGAGGAATGTCCACAGGCACAGGAACTGAAATCATTTTACTCTTAAACACAAGAGGGGACTCTGAAATGTATTTGACATTGACTGATTTGCACTTTTTCTCACAGCTCCCAGGCATTGTGTGGGGGATAATATAAGGCAAGGACCAACAGGCAGCTCACCTATTTTACTAGATAGTAGAGTATTACATGGGATATTTGGTTCCAGCTGTCACCACTACCATGGAAGGGATCCAGAGAATTTTAGTTTAGTACTGTAAGAATATATCCTTAAGGATATATGGAGCAAAGTTAGCTTTGCTCTTAGGCTCTTTGCACATGAGAGAAGCTTACACTCCAGTATTTATATGAAAAACTCCTATTTCACTGCAGTGTGTTTGACTTAGGTAGAGAGAGATAATCCTCCCATAGCCTTGGGACTTCAGTGAAAGCATCTGCTTATCTGCTTTGTTGGCATGTTTCATCTCTGTGTAAACCCCTGGTAGAGGAAACAAGTTTTTTGGGTTCTTGATCAGGAAGCTGCGTTAGATATAAAAGTTAACTTGGCATATGAGTGTTGCCATGACTTTAAAAACCAACCAAACAAAAAAGCCTGGCAGATTGTAACATGCTGATTCATAGACAACAAGGCCATGTGAACCATAAGGTTCACCACAGTGTTCATGAATTACAAGATTCTGTCAGGATCCCATTACCCTGCAAAAGCCTCATCTTTAGTCTCCTGAAACTGAATATTCAGTCACGTAGAAAATCAGCTTCCCTTCATGCTCATTTGCAATTTATATAATTTGGGGAAAGCTCATTTCTGCATTTCAACAAATACATTTTATGGTTCCATTTCTAAGTTCCATTGTCAAAATGATGTTCCCACATGTGGAAAGGAAAAAACTCAGGCCCTTCTAGGATGCCTGGAAGTACCTGAAGTACCCAGCTCACGTACTGAGAGCTAACTGTGTTGTACAGATAGATAACTGCTTTCTGCCTGCAGTGACATATAGCTCTGAACTTCTAGGTCCTGATCTAATACCACTCAGAATTTTGCTTGTAATTTTTTCTCCCTAGTGAAAGACATTCAGAAAGGAAATTATTCATAGTTTTCAGTGGCTGCTTCCTTCCCCAAAACTGCTTTTACCCCATGTGGCAACTTCTCTGACCTGTACAGCTTTATCTGTCCCAAATTAAGCTTCTCAATGCTTCATTCCTTCTTCTGTCATCAGAACAGTTACCTCCGCCTGGAATAGGAGACTTCAGATAAAAGTTGCCATGTGCTCCCAGATCATATTAATTATTCACCATGTTAAGTGCTTTTAAAAGAGAGGGAGAAAACCACATATTTTATACACTTAAAAAAAAAATGTATTCTGGAGGCATATATTTTTCCCCAGAACAGTTCTTAGCCAGATTTTTAATTATAAGAGCCTCTGCCTTCCAAAGAGCAAGACAAGCTCTGCAAAGATAAATTAGTTCCTAAGGAAGTCTGAGAGAATATAAAAGAGTGTCCCTCTGAGATCACAGTGAAGGTAAAAAGGAGCTTGTAATAGCACCATGTCCTAATGGAGTCCTTCTGCCAGGCATGAATAACTCCACAGGAAATATTATAGATCACACTCAGGAAAGGACTCATGTGGCCTGAAACTGAACTTCCTCACATGATATCAGAATGTGTTCTCATTGCCTTCACTGCAGCACTACCCACTTTCCGTGAATTTAAACACAGTCTAGGCAGTGAAAGTATTTTTTTAAAAAGCTAACCCCTTTCCCCCAAATCTCCAAACAAACAGCTAAATATTTACTGAGTGGAAAACATGTTGCAGACCTTGGCAACAGAGAAACTCTAGAAGCTGTGTGGCAGGAATGTTTTGTGACTTCATGTTAACCAGAGTTTTGTATTAGTTTTGCCTGCTGAATGCAACGCATCAGACAACATCACTGAGAATGCTTGCTTTGAGTCATGGTTACCATGCAAGTCCTCTCTCCTTTCCAGAAGAGCAAGCAGTCAGCTAAAACTAGCTAAATCTTGGAAAAAGCTTTTTCTTGTTTGAATAATGCATGTCCATAGGTCCTCACACACAAAAGAATGCCAAAGTGTAATTTAGTGATACACAACCTCTAGCAGTGAAATAAAGCTGCTACAAGGGTGAAAGACTACTGGTAGTTCATGTGGTACTGCACAACTGCAGTATTTGGAGACAGAGAATTTGCGACTGAGGACAGAAAGGTGAAGCTACTTCATATATTAGCAAGGAGATTTTTTAATGTCAGTGCTGCTCTGGCAGAAACACAGCATTTGGAATCTGGTCTTGAATATTCAGTGTGTAGCAAGCTGAAGGGAGTTCAATTTATTCAATGCAGTAAGGAGAAGTGGAAACTCAGTTTATCACAGTAGTTTTAGCAACTGATGCTGGAAATTCTGCCAGCTGTGATATTTTAAGTTTCATTGGAAAACTTGAAAATGCCACTGCCCAATCTAAGCACTATCACCATTGCAAGTAATGCCAAACACTTCCTTTGAGTGCTCTCCCATGGTGCTGTGAACTGTCTGAGAAGGCAGAAAGGAAATTTTATGCATCATCACAGATGGATTGTGACATTTTACCAATTATATGTTTTTTCAGCCACCAAAGCAACCTCAGCAGTGTCTTGACACATCACCCTCTGGCCTTAACTTTCTTCTAAAAACCTCATCAAGGGCCTTTGTGGAAGGGAATCTGTGAAAGCTGCTAGGATTCTGAAGGCATGCCTGGATCCCATATTTTGTGTGTAGTCACCCTCCAGTCAGCTGTGACCTCCCTTGATCAGTGGAGCCATGAACTGCTACCAGCACATTATCCTCCACAGTGAGACAGGTGGCCTCCTTCCTTCCCATCTGGGACAGGACACTCAGCTTTGGAGCTGGAGGTGGGATAATAACTCTAAAGTCAGCGACACACTGCAAACACACATTACATCCCATAATTAATGATGGGATATTTGGAAGAAGAAAAGGTGATATAAATCTGGGGCTTCCTTTCCAGTCTGAAAAGATTCTTGTGATTCAATTCTCACACATTTTGTAGGTTTAGTAATGACATTGCCATCCTTGGCCGACTCCAGTGCAGAGAAGTGGTGAAATTAAAATAAAGAGGCAGAGGAAAAAGAAAGAGCACTGCAAGCTGGTGTTATATGACTTCAAACATGAAAAATCACTAGATATACAACTCCTGGTGTTCTTCAGAAAAAAAAACCCTCTTTGATTAATATTAAATGGATTCATAGAATAATACATTTCATAGTATCAATAACTATCAACAATAAAGCTGACAGCATGGGAATACTAGGAAATGAAAAGGCACTGTAAATGAATGGAGGGAAAGCATCCCTGAGAGCATATATACAGCTTGTGCTATCTCTTGCATCAAGACACTCCCTTTCAGAGATCAAATGAAGAATTACAATGTAATTTTAGATGGCTAAAGCAAAAACAGTCTTACTGAGAGTAAAGAGACATAGAATGCTTTGGCCTTCTATCTAGTGAAATGATTAAAACGAAACCATTTTTTCCCTCTACAATGGAGAACACACGTGGGCATGATTCAACAAGAGTGACAGCTTCCTTGAACGCATGGAATAAGAGTCTGCAAAAAGAAGGTGAACTAACTCTGGAAGATTCAAGGGCTATGATTTTCAAAGATTGTGCTGGAGAAGTCTACACTTAAGTCCATATTCAGGAGAAGGAAACCAGAGACTCATGGCAAGGAGATTGTATTAGAAATACTTTGCTTTGATGACCTCTATATAACATGAGAGACATTCACATCCCCTGAAACACGGCTGAGCTGTTGTCGGCTTCACCCTTTCAAAAGCAATACTGTAATATCAACAGCCTGGTGCTCTGTGTCAAGCTCTTCTGAGGCTCTGAGACTGATGACTTCATGTGAATTTATCAAATTTTGGAGTCTGCTCCAAGCTGGTCTGCAAGACAGAGCACACAGGAAAAGAGGAAATTCAAGAAGATAATATTCATCTGATAATTTCCCTTAGGATATTTGTGGCTCAGCTTTTCATGGGAAAGTTTTCTTTTCAAATTAAACTATATTATCTATACTTCATACCACAAAACCAGGACTGTTTCCCAAGTGTCTCAAGAGCTCAGGGGCCAATGTACTTTATGTTTGCCATCCAATCCATTGCCAACAAGGAATTAAAGTACTGTCTTTCAGCCACACGCAGACACATTATGGCAGGAATGAGAATCTAATGTAAAGCTCTTAAATACTGGATTTACTTTCAACCATAGTAAGTATTTCAGAAAAACTATAGTCAAGATTTCTCATGATTATTGAGGTATGGAGTCCCTTCAGTTGACACTGAAATGTGCATTTAGTGGAGGTTAAACATTGGGCAGCCCTGCATATACTCTTAAGTTGTACTTAGATCAAACGCTGAGCTTCTAGTCCACCAGACTGCCATTGAATTCCTGCAGTGTGGAAGCAAAATACTCTTCCTGATCATCAACAATGCAGAACGCCCATGGCATTTTAATTCAGTGTCCTACTGCTTTGTGCAGCATCCACTCACCTATCTATTCTTTAGTCCCTTGCTCTATTCACCACTCTAGGAACAGATTCTATCAGAATTTTTGAATATGTTTTCAAAGCAGTAGCAATGTATGCTGTGCATACCTCATCTTTGTTCAGGATATTTTAGAATCATTATTTCAAAAACGAGCTCTGCACATCCCACAACACAGTGCTCTAAGGTTCAAAACTAAGTCACAAAAGTTATAGGCAAGAGACTCGCAGGGAAAGGATTTGTTTTGTTTACTCCTTTCAAGGAGAGAAGAATTTAAATTTGTATGTAGTTGCTTTACTGGAGATTTTTTTTTTAAATCTGAATTATAGATTTATGCATTATATCTACAAAGCACATACTTTTTTGTGTTTAGAAATAACAAGTAAATTTTTCTTCTGTCTTGAGAATAAAATGTGTATGGTTTCAAGTACTTTCATGTTGTCAGAACCGTGTTTGGGTGCCAGTGTAAAGAAGAAGCAGGTCCTACAGGAATCCGATTTTCAGAATTCCTGCTCAATTTTTCATAAGAAGTTTCAACAGAAGAATACAGAAATTAATCACTACCTGAAAGATATTTATTTCCTAATAGCTATTAGGACAGGGAGAGAGTATAAATCCTATCTTATCCACTTCCTCCAAGTACAAAATCTGAGAATTTGATTTAAACATTAAATATATTCATGTGAGCTAATGGTATAAGAACTGAAATCACTGTAGATGATATGCCAGTGTTCACCATTTCAAATGTTCTGCCAGTTATATAATGCAATATTTTTCCATAGTATCCATCAGGAAATGCACACTAATGTTAAAATCATTAATATTTTTAATAGAGCCTGAAATAATAAAATTTACCAGTCACTAATAAGCATGAAATCTTTTCACAATGCATCTGCTTACATCAGTTGAAGCTAGATAGTAGATATTTGATTCTTCTTGTCAGCCAATAAACATGAGAATTTAAAAATTCTCAGCAAGAAAGCAAGAGGAGAGAAAGTGTGCTTTTCTGGCATCATTTTTTATTGCTAGGGAAACCATTTCCTTTCGCAGCAGGCTACAATACTTATTATATTTCTAGTGTTTATTACATTTGCTCCAATACAGATCATTTCATTGTGTGGTGGCAGAAAGACTTTAAAGTCTCATCACCTGTAATGGTTACATTTAAAAGCACTGCCTGGTAACTGATTCTGTTTCTCCAAATTTCATTCCACAACCTGCATATTTTTTTTTTCTGATGGCTGATATTGTTCATAGGCTGAAGTTTTTGGCACATCTGTTTACATACTTTTCACTGTCTGAGAACCAAATTATATACCAAATTTTCATACAATACATGCAGTGCAGTGAGGAATGAGTCCTTTTTTCTTATTGTTGCTTTCAAGCAACAATAACACACATATCTGTGTAACATGCCAAGTAGGACACTGCAGTGGGATAAGGTAGGAGAAAAGGCAGTGGGAGGCAGTGGGATAAGGTAGCAGATTATATGAGCTGGAACAATGTAACTGAATGTCTTTGCACTGCATGATCAGGACTATAATGTTAAACAAAAGAGGGCAAAGAAGTGAATTCAGAAACCAAAGCCCTGAGTGCCTGTATTACTTAATTGCAAGCCTGCTCTGTTTGGGCCTGTTTCAACAGGGTCTCTCTTTGAAAAACCTACTCTAGAGTAGTAGAATGCTAAGTACTGTGGATACAAGCAAGTCAGTGCCACTTGGCCTCTTTCATACATCCATTCACATGCAACTGGCAGTACATCTACATCACAAAAAGGAGAGTCTTGCCGAGGTACTCAGAGTCATGGGAACCCTGATGCCTGAGTGGGTCGTTGCAGCGCTGCTGCCCAGCAGCATTGCATGGATTGTCCCAGTAGGTGGCCAGATGCAGCCCAAATGAGTAGGGTCGCAGGGCTGACTGCACAGTGAGATAAATTCTGGTCCTAAGGTGAGTCATTACAAGTCGCTGCCTGGTACCTCCTGACCCACAGTGATTGTTGTTGAAATACGGTAAGTAGACAGAGAAAAAGGAACATCTTCCGTCGGTTAATTAGTATGGAAATCATGAGGAACCTTTTGCAAAAGCTAGACTTCCTAACAATGTCTACTTGACGTTTTGATTCATTTCTACTGCTGATCTTTCTATTCAGTATCTTGAATGTTGCTTAGAAAATCCCATGATATCATTTCCTTTAATCAAGACTTTTTCTTTTTTACCCTGGAAAAAAAGGAAGGGATAAGCCTGATACCTTCTCCCCCCTCAAAGATTTGACACTTGGACTCTTTGTAAGTCCTACCTTCAATAACTGCATTGATATTTTTGGACATGACAGGCAACATGATTGTGACTAGCAAGTAGTGATTTAATCATACTGGCTTCCACAAGTGTTTTCTGTCTCCTAATGTTGTTTGTCTTCAGAGCTAATGATAACATTTTCTTCAGTCAGCTTAGCTAAGTCTGTTCTGTTGCACACAGCCCCGTTCAGTATGTAACCACATGACATATTCTTGGAACTGAGTAGAATAGGCTGTTGTATGGGCTTTTAAGGCTCTGCTGCCTTTGATGAATCTCAATATAAAAAAATCTCCACGAAGAGGCAAAAAAGTTATCCATTCTCTTCTTTCTAGTTTTGTAACATAATAAAATTCACCAAACAAAATAAAATGTTGCTAAAATGTCAAGGTTCAGTCCTACCTGGACTCTAACCTTAGTCTGGCAAGATAAATTTGACTTGTAGAATAAATAATCATAATATTTGAAAAATAAATCTAAGTAATAATATCCAAAAGGTCACTTACAGCAGCAGGGTTCATTTGGTGCTTCATGAGACAAATCCCTCTGATTTACCACATTTCACAAAGGAAACATTGACAATACTGCCTGATGAAGCACTTAGAGCTGAAATATTTATGTAGTATATGCACCTAGGGAAAAGTGAGACTGTAGGCATTTCTCCTCCACACATATTTGCATGATCCAACATTTAACTGTTACATCAACACAAAACATTGTGTAGGGCCTCAAACCCTACCTCAACTCAGCTACAAGAGATGACATGGCTGGACCACCTGAAAAATTTCATGGTACTGTTTTCAAAGCTATACTATTTACAATGTGGGTAGGATGGTTCCTACTTCTGCAAAAGTAGCACGAATCTCCAGTGGTTGGGTTTTCAAGGGCAGCCAGGAAATCACACCTGCTGCTGAGGGTTTGCAAGACATGGGATCCAAAATCCCTTAATGCTTTGAAAATGCCAGTCACAGCACTTTAACCAAATATAGTTATTTCTCAAATGAAACACAGACAATAGCATGGCCAGACATCCAGACCTGGCATTTTAAAAATTTTTCCCTCTGTCACCTGCTGACTTGCTTGACCTCCACTAGCTCCCACTGCCTTGGGGATGCAGTCCAGCACCTTGTTATTTAAGTGAGGAGATAAAAAATGTTCCTGTATTTCATTTCCATACATGGGTATTTCCTCAAGGAAGAGCCCCACAATCCTATACAATGTCCTGAGTCCTTCCTTTAAAAAAAAAAACAAACCTCCCCCATGCAAAAGAAACATAAGAATTTGTTCCCTTCCCAAGGACTGTTTGCCAAAAGTCTCACCTTTGGAGCACAGCTGGCTGTAATGGCTTCAAGTGGTCCATTTTGACTGAGGTGGTGTGTGGATGCTGAGGTTTGCTCAGCCCTTTTAGCTAAGTCAACATTGCTGAAGGAGCTGTTATAAAAGGAGGAGATGGGGCTGTAAAACTGGTTGGTTTTTTTTCCAGCAGGAAAGCAAATGAGTGTATCAACATTTGGCTAGTACCAGCACCAGATGGAGGAGAGAAAATATTAAGGAGACCATCACAGCAGTGCAGTCAGGAGAGTTTGATTATGTGGCTTCTTCTTGCCCATGATTTCCTGAAGGTGCAGTTGCTCGGGACTTGTAAAATTCTCTTGTTAGATTTAAAGGGCCTTAGGTCAAGCCCATTGTAGTGTAGAGTGCATTTCCTGTATTGCTGGCAAATAAATCATGTTGCTTTTTGACATTTTCCCTGCTCGATAAGCAGTTGTTGTGTCTTACAGTGTGTGAGGTTTGTCAGATTGGTGCAGTCTGAATCAAAGAGCAATTTTAACTCAAATGCCAGCTTTCTGCAAAAGCCTTCCTCCAAGGGAGACTCATTCCCTTTACATTCTCCACCACTCTGAGGGGGTCTGTTTATGTACTGAAATATTTGTAGATTATAGAAAGGTCCTGTTATTTGGATTTAAACATTTTATTTTAACACTTAATGTGTATTTATACAGTTCCAGGATTTTGTATCTTTCAACCACTTAGATTGGTCTTTTGAAGTCTGGTGGGACCCATATTTGTCACTCCCTCAGAACAAAGGGAAGCAGACACACAGCAGTTTTCTAGCCTTGTTTTCTGTTCTACAGCCCACTAATGTTGTCTGGACAAAAGCATAAAGCCCAATAAAATTAACATTGTACAAAAACCACACCGAGCTTCCATGATTTCTTCCTTTCTCATGTAAATTTGCCTAGGATTAATTCTTTTAATTAGAGTATAACCTCCTAAGTGACACATATTTTGCATAATCTTATTTCTTTCTCAGATATTTCTCTTCTGCAGCAATATATTTCTTATCCAGTGAATTTTGTGGCTCCCTACCACCCATTCAAAAGAAATTTTAAAATGAAATAGCAAAATCAACTAAATGTATATTAAATATATTTGCCACCGAGTCAACTGTAAAAGTATCTGAGGTGTCCCTAAAGGGTTCCTTCCATTTTCCCATTAGGTGGTTGCCTACATTCATTTATTGTTCCATGTCTTTTACCAAAGGTATTATCCTGGAGTCTATATAATTTTTAATTATATTTGGGGTTTTCCTCTTTTCATATGCTACATTTTTCCAGTCATAACTTTTTCTTACTTGTTGTTGAATCTAAAAGGAATTAAGTAACATATTTAGCTTTACTGTTAATAAAGAGAAATTGGATTATAGATCTTTTAGTGGCTCTGCCCAAATTTTCACTTGGTAAAACATGCTGTGAAACAGCGCTTTGGAACTTGGTAATTTCCTCTCATCCTCAAATTTATTACAGCTGTGTATTTTCATCAGCAAAGCAAATTAAGAATAGGTTATGCTGGTTTAAACAGAAATATTAATGTGATGTATATATTAATTCACTGCATTCCACAGTGTTAAATGCAAATAATTTCATCAGTCACTTCCTGTCTAATTAAAAAAAATAAATTAGAATCTTCTCAGAATTGTGCTATATGTCACTTTTAAATAGATTCTTATATATAATATTGCACCAGAGCCATAATTCAGCTTTCATTTTATGTAATTTTGCGTCTGTGACCAATGGCTTAGAAAATTCTACTTTCTTTCAGCAGAAATATCTGCCTCCAAATTGTATCATAGTACAACCTTCAAGATGCATACCAAGGGCAAGAAAATTGTCAGTGTACTCAGCTTCATAACCTCTTTCAGAAACTTCTTTGACATTAAATATGCTATTTGCAGAAATGAGCATGACTTCAACTGCTCTCAGGCCAAATTCTTGAGTTTTGAGATTCTTAGGGACATATTAGCCTGTTTTAAGCCATAAGAATATCTCCCCCCTCTCCCCATCTCCCATTTACCACACTTACTGTAATATATATATATTTACCCTTTTTTTTAGCCTTTTGACCTTTCACCTATTTTTGCACATCTCTAGGTCAGTCCATGGACTTAACTAGAACTTTCACACTCATCCAACACCAGTCAAGGACTCTCCTAGTTAATATGTAATAGCCTTGACAGCCCATGCATCTGGGGACCCAAGTGGTTGGAAATGGTTGTTGTGCCTTCCTGTGAAGAAAAAAAATACAATGAAAACTGTTCAGTCTTTCTGAAATGACATTTTTTTTCACCATTTCACTCTTGGTACGACACTCATACAGAATTAAACGATATTAAGGGTTGGAAGGGACCTTAAGAACTACCTAGTTCCAACCCCTCGCTGCTAAGGGCTATGACTCTTGGAATTGACCCCAAAGCAAATGCAGTAAGGTCATTCTTTTTCCAGCTGCAGAATCACCACATAGCTGCACAAGATGCTACAGTGCTAAGGCCAGAGCATGAGCATCACCTGCACATCCATACCACAGCTTGCATGTATGTTGTCTTAGTGAACTAATGCTAAGATTTTCCAAAGTAAAACAGCCTAATGGAAGATGGGAGGCTACCTGTAGCACAGAGATAATCACTAACTCCCAAAGTATCAGCTCTGTATTATATAGGATGTACATTACATAGCATAAAAGAACAGTCTGATATCCAACAGTGCTTTGGTGTTTGTTCTGTCAAAGTCAATGCAATGTAGAGCAGAAAAAAATACTCATCAGCTTTGTCTCATCTTTACCTCAAAGGAAATTGCCTACTCTCAAATAATGCCACAGGTTTCAGCATGTCACTCAATATGACAAAATAAAACTCTATCCTGGGGAAAATCAGCAGGTTTTAAATTCTTTTAAAATTATTTTAAAATAAATAACTCTTTAGTGGAACTGAGAAGTTTGTTTACTGTGAAATCGAAACACCATGTAAGACACTCCAGAATACCATAGCATAATGAAACAGAAAGCCACTCCTAAATGTAGTCTTTCCTTATATTTTGGGGACAATGTATTTTATGAAAGCTGCACTTCTGGATTCTAGTGAAGAGTAAGGTCCTTTGTGTCATTTTAACATCTTGCACGAATCTCAGTAGACAGACTCTATAATCCAACAATCACAATCAATGCCTTGTTACGCTGTTGAACAGAAAAAGAGTTCTTTGACAGGATGATTTGGTGTTATACATGCTAATGTGAGCCATAGCATCTGCAGAATAGCTCATGAATACCCCCAGTACTGCTCAGCACTCTAGTCAGAGATGTGTTTTACTTAGCTATAGTGCCAAGATGCCGTTTCATTAACCTTATTCCTCTTTCGTTTCTGTAAGGCATAATTCTGTTGTAGCTTAGACTCGCCAAGATACGTCATGGATACCAAGTAGAGTAAATAGTATTAACATAATATGCACAGTCTGTGCTTCCAATTTCCATGCTTCACACAGGAAGATGTGTAATGACTAAAGTCTGACAGTTTAATTTATTCAGCCCTATGAGACTGGTTTGTTAAAAAACCTTTCAATTTCAGATTCATTTTCCTTTTCTTC
Organism: Chamaea fasciata; assembly: GCF_029207755.1. Classification (NCBI taxonomy): domain Eukaryota; kingdom Metazoa; phylum Chordata; class Aves; order Passeriformes; family Sylviidae; genus Chamaea; species Chamaea fasciata. Next base: position 38,336,798 of record NW_027094086.1, on the reverse strand, counting down.
AACCATGAAGAAGGAAGTAATTTACTTTTATCCTGCCTTAATTTTTAACTGACCTATAATGCATACGGTTAATAGAAGAGCTCAGATTTTTCAAATGTCAACAGGAACTCTGTCTGTAGTCTACATTTAAAATTCTGACCACTCCTTAGTATTGACCTCATGCCATGGTCTCTCAAAGTCAAAGAACAAATGAATTAAATGTATATTCAGAAAAAGAACAAAGTTAAAAACATTGTATTAGAAGTGAGTTTACAGGATGCAAAGAGGTAGTTTGTTATAACAGGAAGGAAGCTGTTTCATCCCCAGTTTCAGCAAAGCTAAACAAAAGAAAACCTGTACTGTGTCAGAAGTTGATGGAAATAAAGTCATTGCAAAAAACTGGCAAATATTAGTGCACGCTTCTGGAACTAAACTTTTTCAGAGAGACATTTCCTAAAACCTCAATTCTAGTCTCCTTCACAGGTTTGCAATGTAATCCTAAGCAAATCATTATTGAACAAATTCTTTAAAGTATTTAAATGCCAAATCCCTTTAAAGATTTTTTTTTTTGTGTTTATAGCCACTTGGGTAACTTGGAAAAAATCAGCCTCTCTGTCATAAATTTCTGTTTCAAAGAGCATAGACATGCTGACTTTGCTCAGAGGTGTTGTGGAAGTACCTAAAATACACATTCATCTGATAACTTTGGTAAATGAAGATACAAAAAGTGCTTCCTTGTAAATCTCAATTTCCAACATTCACAGTGATTTTGAATTTTGCTTTCCATAGTTTTCAGTTGTTGATTTCTGGAAAACTTCACCTTCAGTTGTAACAGAAGGTACAATAATTGACTCTGTCAGGACAGTTAACCTGCACAGATCACATTACAGCCTGAAGGTTCTCCAACTTCTTCCACATGTGAAAAAGTTTTGGACTCTGCTATCAGTATAATTATTCTGATGACTGAACCGCTCCTGTTACATTATGTCTCTTTCAACACTCTTATTTTTAACCCTTTCCAAGGTATCATAACCTAAATAAAAACCCAAATTTTCTTGCTTGAACTTTTTGTAAGGTTACAATATTCACTATAGGTGGGTAATCTAAGTCATGTTTCTTTATTTTTGTCACTCACCAAGAACACACATGAACAGCTATCTCCATGTGGTTGACAAGTACCGACTCATCGAATCACAGATCACAATCCTGAATCCTGTAATCCATATTTCACCTCAAACCAGCACTTTCCACACAATCAAATCTCCAGAATCCCATATAAATTCCACACAGTGGCCTCTTGGTTTAGCACTGAAAGCAGCTTCCGATGAGTGAAATGATCCAGAAGTTCAACTGCGCAATCCAATACTCCACTTGCATTCAGAAGCAGAGGGGTTTTGAAAATTCAGAGTATATTTAGACAAGCAATTTGAGCCAAATGTCATTACCAATAAGAGAAATATAGGAAAGTCCCTCAATGGGTAAAATATGCTTACTTTGAATTACTTAATGTAACAATATTCTGTTGAGAAATTCACCGTATTTTTTTCCCTTTCCTTTCACAATAAAAATCAGTTCATTTGTTTCCTAATACAAATGCAGCATCTAATTGCCTCACAGATGTGCCATGCCAGGGATGTCACTACAAAAGAAATCCCTCTGTTGATCAAAGATCTTTATCTTGTTATTGTTTCTCTCCTGGAAGAGGTGTGCTGATAAAGCTCACCCACAGCATTTGCTCTGGCTCTGCTAGACTAATATCTGCACATCTGAAAATGCTAAACCTTGCTAATATCTTTGGCTCCTAGGCCAATGCCAGCTACTTGGTGAAGTTAGCAATACTGAATGTACAGTCATGAGGGTTAAGCAACATAAGAGCAAACCTTAACAAATCAACAGTTCCTAACAGTAACCAAATTTGAAAAGTTTTGATAGCAAATTGAATAAAAATCCAATAGAAAAAGAAACTGATACCATGTATTACTAAGTAATTTAAAACAAGAAACGAAAACCCCTACAGCCTCCTTGTGCAGACACCCATGAGATTTGGATTCTGTAAAATGTTCCATGTGGAAGAGTCTTTCCAGGGAGTTTCGCTCCCTTTTTTTTCCCTTTGACTCCCTTTTCAGGGAGTTTGGCTCATAACTGTGTGGCCTTGAAATATCCATCCTGGGAAGTTTTTGCCTTTACTAGTGTATCATCATGCAGCATTACACAGTAAAATGGAAAATGTGGAGTGTTAAAGACCCTTTTGTTTTAAAGTGTTTTTCACTTAAACACAAAACAAATCAGAGAGAGAAATCAAGGTTTACATAAACACGCTAGAGGAAACTCCCAACAACTTGTTTTTTGAAGACTCATAGGCCCATGAACAGCTTATGGTTCCTCAATAGCAAATCACAACAGAAGTATGAATTAACTCTTCAGAAATTCTTTTAATAATGCAAGCCCTGCTAATGTTGCTTTTCAGTGCTGTAGCAACCAGCAGCTTTTCCGAGATTCATGGTGAATAGGAGTATATCCAGCATCACCAGGGTGCACACAAACCTCCCTCATAGTCCAACCTAGAACCATTTTTACCTTACTCTTTCAGTAGCTCTACCACAATTTGTTAATATGATTTCACATCAGAGACTTTCAAATGTAGTGCCACAGCAAGGCACATGAAAAGAGAGTGCCCTGACTCAGGTGAGGCGCTTTTCTAAATTAAGAACTTGGAGAACCTCAAGAGTATTTTCTCAGTTATCTGTAGGCAAAACCAAGGCAGCAGGACTGCAGAACTACCTAACCCTCCCCTCTTATAAATACAGTTGAGCAGAAATTTCTCACTAGAGGGATTTTTTGACTGCAGCGCCAGATTGTCACAGCTGACATGCTAGTGAGGGCAGGGCTTTGGTTTCAACAAAAATATTTGTCCCTAAAACTGTTTTGGGGAAAACCAGGAAATCTTGAATCTGACAAAATATCTATTAGCATATTATTAATTGCGATACTTCAAATCTACTAAGCTACTTATTTGGAAATTCAAGCTATTTCAAGCTATCTAAACTAAATAATGAAGAAATCAATTTTTTAAAAAGTGACCTACATAATTTTGTTTATGAATATCTTTCAAGATTTTAATTTTTCATCCCAATTTGAGCAAGGGATAAATCTGATATTAAAAAAGGGAATTAATGGAACAAAAATGTTTTACTTCCAAAAATAAGCTGTAGTTGACTCACAGCTACTCTAGTTTACAGAACCCTGCAAGCATCAATCTACCAATTTATGCCACAGCAAGTGACCTTTCCTGAACTCCTCTGCTTTTGCTTTGTACAGAGCACTTCAAAGACTCAGTGGAGATGTCTCTTTTTCCAGGATTCTTTCTTTATAGACATTTTTCAGGTGATGTCTTTTTCCAAGGTTCACATGCACTGAAATGTCACAGGTGGTGTTCATCATCTCTCAGTTTGTAAGGTGCGGCAGGTTCTGGGACTCCATGGGCTGCCCCCACTAATGCAGATTAATGGGAGGGTGATTTGTAGATTCAGATTTCTATAATTTGTCTCTGAAAGCCTAGAAGATACTGTTGTTGCTGTGAAGTAGCAGCCAACAGCTGTCTCTTGTTATTCACCTCCATTAATTCTTCTTTCCCTCCTCATTGCTTCCATTTACTCTTTCAGCAATGAGGGAAGATTAAAGAACTGCCAAAGATGAGAAATGCAAAATTCAGAAATTAAAGGAAAGGCTGCATGGACAAGATGCCTGTAGATGACTTTCTAGAGCTTGCATTGATTTAAAGGTCAGAAGCTTAAATGAATGGGGATGATGGGCCCACATTCCCAGGTATATTCTTAATTCCAGTCTCAAAAAAAAAACCAAATTAAAAAAAAAAAAAAAAGTCAGGTCAAACTGTGTTCTAAGACATAACAAAGGGTAAGAGAAACAAAGACCAAAAGGAATAAGCATCCCTTAGGGTCAAGAACACAAGTTGAATGTGGGGGGTTTTTTTACTGGATGCATCTTTCTGAGCATTACTCTGCAACTAGGATCTTTATTTAAATAGAAAAACAACAACAGCAAAGACAGAATCACAGGGGTTTCCAAAAGAAGTGGGGACTTCATCAAATATTACAACACTCACTGCAAGTAATGGGAAAGTAAGCATGAGAACTGTGTGTAATTCTACTTACAAGAAACAGAATTTTAACAAATACATGCACTGCAATTATCACTAGCAAATTAAAGAACAAAATAATACTTCCTGGGATTAAATTCCTTATAATGTGTCACCTGAACTTTAACTGATGTTTCCTAAAATTTCACCTTTCCTAACGGTAAAGTTCTGCTCTGACAGACAGGAGGGAAAAAAAAAAACCCCAAGGACAACTGATGCTTTCCCCAACAGCGTAACTGTGGGACACCTGCGTTAAGAGGACTTTGTGGGAAATACGTTTTTCTTTGAATAAGTTACAGGGTAATTTATCCCACTTCAGATAAGAAGTTGAAGTGGTAGGGACGTCATTCTATGCAGAGACTATTTCTCTACAAATTCTTTTTCAAGTGCCTGCCATATAATGCAACATTTCAGGCATGTCTCTTTATGTTTGAAGTAATACAAAGGTATTCACGCAGCTGAGAACTATAGTGAAGGTAAAGAAACCATCTCAACTTGACCTATAGTTCACCAGTAGCATTTTGCCAAAACTTCTGAGAATTTCCATGACTGCCATGTAACATGTTTTTAACCTGTTTGCCTGAACAAGAGGAGGAACAGAATGCTGTATATTGTCTTTTTGTTCTCAGTGTATATAGAACCTAGACCTGTGTGGCACTGGTAGACAGCTACAGTTCTTAGCCTTCACAACACTAAGATGTCAATATTTAAAATTGGAAAATGACGTGATAATGGTATCAGCTGGAAAGGAAAGTTTTGAAATGTTGGTTTTAAAGCTGATCCCACGGATCCTGCTTACTTGTTATATCAGCACCACCTGCTGGTACCTCATATCTTTTCCATTGTAATGCTGGTAGGAAGTTTTCCCTTAGCACTTCATTTAAGCTCTAAAAATATTTGGGGAGGCATTAGAAAGAAAGATTGTTGTTTCCTAAACTCTTTGAAGACCCCACCGAAAAATTTATGCTGATGTAATTTCATCTAAGGAGAACAGAAAAAGAGGTTTATCCAAATCTCTTAAATCTTAACTTAGGCAAACCTCACTCTGAAACCAATAGAAAGGATCCAGGGAGTTGACTCCTGGTTTGCATAACTTTTTTACATGCTATCTAGCTCATCATATTTTTGCAACTGAAAAAAAATTGGATTAATCAGCACAGTGAATTATTCTGAATAGATTTGTACACACACTATGATTCACCTGTTGTGACATTTCTAAGGGAGGATTCATCTCACCTAACACATTTACATCCAGAAGTATGTTTCCAATCCAGCTGAGTGCATCTTCTATTTTTAGCTGACTATATATATATATATATATATATACTCCAATTTTACTTCCTTTTTGCTAGATAGCCAAATCTACCAAATAGATGCCCAAGTGAAGTGGAGATATCTTATTCATGCACTGGAAGTGGGAAACATAAAGATAACGAAGTCTGTTCATTCTTCTGGGAGGCAGCCAGCCGTACATTCAGCTCTGGATCAGACTCAGCAGATGATGTCCATGATCCAAGTGAGGGGTCAAAACAGCTATCTAAGGCACATGGCAGGGGACATGGGCCATTACAGTGCAAGGATACTGGGGACACAAAAATGCTAATGGCACTTACAGAAGAGGCTGGAGGTTCTAAAATGGCCTCAAGGGAGGACAGAAAGGAAGAAGCTGATATTTTAGCTTGGAACTGGAGAGGGATATAATGGGAGGAGATCTACAGGGAGAAATGGAAATAAGGAATGCATGATATAGATTTGTAGGTATTTGGCTTCTTTAGTTCTGTTGAACTGTTTAATAGGTCTGTCTTTCCAGCTTCCCTCCACAGCAGAAGCAGTGGAAGGTCTTTTGCAGACCCCGCCTGTAGGTTTGCTCTCACAGTGATGTAAATACGTCCTCACTGCTTTTCCTCATCAAGATGCTTTCCTACTGCAGTCTCAAAAATCTGGTTTGCAGCAGTTGCTTCACTACAGACAAACTGTCAAACCTCTGAAACCTTCATCTTTGTCTGTTCTGTCTCTGCACCCATTAGTTCCCCTGACAGAGGCTAGGGCATGGCAACTGGAGCATCAAAATGAAATAAACATACATTAGCACTGGCAGAATGAATTTAAATATCCTGATTTTCAGAGCATTTGCAGGAAAAGCAGAGAGGCTTGATCTCAAAATAGCCTTAAAAATAAAATAAAATATCTACTTTAGTTTTTATTTCACATATACTGTATGCAGAAAGTTTGCCCAATATCCTCAATGCTCCCTGTTGCCTCCTGAGCATTCTTGAACCCTTTGCTCACATAGGATGAACTGCAAGGTTAAGGTTGTCTGGAATCCTAATGACTTGTACTTTCTTTTCAAATGTATTGAAGTGGCCAGCCTCATTTGTCCACTGTTACTGCAAGCAGCACAGTTGTGCTCTCATATGCTACAACTGAAGCCATAGTTTTGGAGTAGTTTTTGTTTTGTTTAGTTTTGTTTTGATAGGGGTTTTTTTTTGTTTGCTTGGGTTTGTTGTTGTTTTTTTTTTTTTTTTCTTGTTTCTCTCCTCTCTTAATCTCTCATTTTATTCTACTGCTTAGGCTTTGACAGAAAACTTTGCTATGTGCAATTCTCATCAAGTAGAAGCCAAATACCTGTCATTTATAGATCTCATAATTGAATGATACATTATTAAATCTTTTCATCATCCTAGATAAATACAACCAGCAAAAACCAAAATGCTGTCCCTGATGAAACATTTGGAGACAACCAAAGTGAGCAGGGAAATGAAGACACTGCTGCTCTTTTGCAGTTATTGTAACATAAAGTTTGTAACAAAATCCAATACAAATTGCAGAGTTAGGCCAAAGTAATTCTAGGTTGAAATGATGATGAAATAGCAGAACGTTAGACCTCAACAGCACCAAAAGTCCTGTTTTAACATACTGAGTTTAAGAACTGTAGTGCTTCAGAAATTAGAAATACGTGAAGATTTTTAACAGACTATGTTCTGGTTTTTTTGGTGTTTGGTGGTGATTTTATTTTTTAAATACAAATGTGAATCTCTCAGCCCCTAAGAAATTTCCTTTAATTTATCATACAATGTTATCAGCCGCAAAACAGCTGGTACAATTTTGACCATAGGCCATGACAACCCATTGTGTTCACCCCAAGCCTTTTCTTGTTCCTAAATTATTTTCTGTGGGAAATTTCCCTCTAACACAGTTTACTTCACATCCACAAAGCACAGATGCCCTCCTGATTGCATTTCTCCCTTTCCAGCACAAGCTTCATGGGACTGAAGGTCATGGAGAAGCAAGAGCATCAGGGAATTCCCTGCTGCCCACTAGTCACAAAACCAGTTTTAAAGGACTATGCATTTTTGGCAAAAAAACAAGCAAATTAATTTAAATACAAATGCTATTTCAGCACTTACTAATTTGCTTCTTGGGTAAGAGAGATAAAAGTTCTCTAATCAAGAAAATATTATAGTTCATTGGGGCTTCAGAAGTGCATTTAAAAGTTTTTGTCTTACTTATCTGCATTCTCTGCACTCTAGCGTGGAGAGTTTTGTCCATTTATATATGTATTTTTTATTTATTATTTTATTTTACTTGTGGTTTTATGCTTGTTTCTGGACAGCACTGACACTGTAGTGAAATTTGGGGAAAAAACCCTGACTGCCAAAAAGATTGTAAATGTTGCTACTTTTAGTCTCTAGGAGGAAAATATCTAGGCTAGTTGAGGCTTATTTTAGACATAAAGAAAAATACAGTACCAAATTTAATTAAAGAACAAGAGCTGCCAGGTAGTAATTAACTGTTTTAAATCTATAGTTGTGTGAGAAAACATTGGTCACAAGAATAATGTTATGCAAATTAAAATGGATGCTTGGGTTGCACAAATTTAAATTTCCAGATATCTGTGACAATATAAATTTCACTGAGAAAATAATTATGTACTGATCTATATTCAGGTGATCTCTTGAAATGTTGTTGACAGCCTTAAGCAGAGGAGGCAATCACAGAGAAAGACAGACAGGAATAATGCCAATGTTTAGGGAAGATATGCCTGTCAAAATATGGAACATCTAATTATAAAAAACTGATTTTATAATAAAGTTATTGGCTTTTAAAGTGGTTACAGTTTAGACATCCTCTCTCCTAATTCAGTCTGCATCACCACAGGACATTTTGACTTAGACAGCAGCTGCACACCATGTATCAACCCAAGGAAGGCTGAATGAAATAACAAGACTAAAGCTTTGTGCTTGTCATAGTGCTCATACGAATGCTTCAAGTACAGAAGCCAGCTGAGGGAAGATCCTATTTCTATTCAGGTTCCCTTTTTTTCCTAAATCAAGCAAAGAGTTCTTTTCAGGCATACATCATCAACATATAAAGTTCAGAATGTGGGTGCTGCATGAAGTGTATTATATATGCAATGTTATATAAATATGTATACATAGAATATATCTCCTCAGTGGTGCCATTCCTCTTTGTCAAGCACACAATATAGTTCTGTAGGGAAAAAAAAATCATTCAAATCTACATACTCCGTAAGAACTATACTGTCACCAGTGTAGAGACCAGTGTCACCAGTGTCACCATTGACCCTTGAGATGGATCTGGGTACCAGATCATATGTTTTTTCCTGTGCTGTTTGTGGGCTGGGGCAGATTGTTCTGTCTGCATTCTCACTGAGAGTTTGGCTGACTATGAAGGCATGAAGTGCACAGTTTAACAGTCCAACTTAAACAGTTCTATGAGATCCCAGCTCCACTTGCCACCATTACCAGTGTTTCTGGACTGTAATCCAGTGTCAACAGGATTTCTAGAGAGATTGATTAGAAAACAGCAGGCGTTTGAGCTGAACAGCCCTAGAGAAAACTGAGGATGGTTAGCAGGCTATTCCAGCTACAGCTTCACAGTACTGCAGTTCAGCTTTCCAGTCACAGTCAAGAGTTCTTCACCCTGTCTAGGCTGGAGTTAATTTTCCATAAATGCTGTGCTTTGGATTTGTGACTGAAAACCAGTGTTGGTAACACAATGATGCTTTGACTGTTGTTGAGCAGGGCTTACACAGCATCAAGGCCTTTTCTGCTTCTCGCCCTGCCCCACCAGTGAGCAGGCTGGAGGTACACACGGAGTTTGGAAGGCACACAGACAGAACAGCCGACCCAAAATGACCGCAGAGACACCCCATAAAACAAGGCATCATGCTAAGCTTTAAGGAAAAGGAGCCGTTTAAGGAAAAGAGAAGACAATCCCAAAATGAAAGGTCTGACTGGACAAGAGCCACCAGGAGTGAAGTCAGTAGATCGGAGCAGTGACTGGGAGAAAGAGGAGGATCCAGAGAAGGGCAACAGAGCTGGGAAAGGGTGTGGAGCACAAGTCCTATGAGGAGTAGCTAAGAGAGCTGGGGTTGTTCAGGCTGAAGAAAAGAACTCTCAGGGATGACCTTATGACTCTCTACAACTCCCTGAAAGGAGGTTGTAGCCAGGTAGGAGTTGGCCACTTCTCCCCAGCAACAGGATGAGACAACATAGTTTTAAGCTGAGCCAGGGGAGGTTTAAGTTGGATATTAGGAAGAATTTCTTCATAGAAAGGAGAATAAGACATTGGAATGGGCTGCCCAGGGACGTGGTGGAGTCACTGTCCCTGGAGGTGGTTAAGGACGGGCTGGACGTGACACTCTGTGCCGTGGTCTAGCTGACATGGTGTTTGGTCACAGGTTGGACTCGATGATTTCAGAGGTCGGCCTATTTGATTCTGTGACAGGCAATTCTGGCAGCGGGCGACTGCAACCACCAACTCTTTGACTTCCGGCTCACTCAAATGGAGGGAAGAACTGCACCTGCAGACTGAGCAGCGTGAGAAGCAAGACATACAACCAGCAAGCAGGGCTTTGGGTACTGACAGACAAGCCATGCAGTTCGCCACGAAGAACGCTGATGACTTTGTTTGCCGAAGTGCACGAGCACTGTAAGAGTCCGATGATCGGGCCGCCGGACCCCAACGGGCCCAGGCCGGTACCGGGGGCCCGGCACGGCCCCTCCCGTTGCCATGGCGGCCGCCCCGGCGGCGCTGGCCCCGCCCCGCCCGGCCCTCGCCACCGCCTCCACAAGATGGCGGACGGCGGGGCAGCGCCCGCGCAGCCGGACGGGGATGTGGCCGCGGCTCCGGCCGCCGGCGGCCGCAGGGATCGGCAGCCCCGGAGCAGCGGCCGCCCGCCCAGCGCCCGGGATTTGCAGGTGAGAGGGCGGAGGTGCCGCCCCGCTCCCGGGGCGGGGCCGGGCCGGGCCGGGCGGAGCGCCGCGTCCCCTCGGGGGCGCCCCAGGCCTTCCCTCGGGCCGCCCCTGAGGGGAGAGGGCGCTGTGCGGGTCCCGCCCGGGCTGCCCCGCCGTGCCCTCTGAGCCCAGCGGGCTTCTCTTCCTTCAGCTCCCACGCCCATTTTGAGGCTGGGGAGGGGAGGACGCCTATGGAAGAGCACTAGGCCCTTTAGGAAACGGCGTGTGCTCAGTTCTCCAGGCAATGGGAAGGTCTCTCCCCATGCTTCACTAGCTGGGTTTTAACTGTCCTTGAAGTTATTGCCATGCTATTACATTTCCTGATTATTTGATAGGAATGTCTTGCCCCGTATGAAAATGTCAGTCTCTGCAGATGTGGTGTAAGACTAAAGACAAGATCTTTTCCCAGATGTATATGGGGAAAGTAGTGTGTGATCACAAATGTAATTCAGCACTGGTACTCAAATGATTAATTACAAACCCTTTTAGCAGTATTCCTCTTTTTTTTTTTTTTTTTTTTTTTTTTTTTTTGCATGTGATTTGACACTTTATGAAGGTTCAAAATCTTTCAGCAAGAAATTTATTGGAAAACAGGTGAAACTTAGTAATTGAAACTGCCCCTGTTCTATTTAATTATACATAATTAACAGAGAAAGATGGGTATCGATTTTTTCTTGGTTACTATTTAAAATTTTCATAGGTTCTTCTTAAGATTAATTTTGCTGCAATCATAGGATGCTTTGAGTTGGAAGGGATCTTAAAGATCATCTAATTCCAGCCCCTATGCCATGGGCAGGGACACCTTCCACTAGACCAGGTTGCTCAGAGCCCCATCCAACCTGGCCTTGAACGCACCCAGGGACATCCCCAGCTTCTCTGGGAAATCTCTTTTGATGCCTCACTATCTTCTGAGTAAAGAATTTCTTCCTAATATCTAATCTAAATCTCTCCTCTTGTAGTTTGAAACCATTCTGCCTCATCCTATCATATCTGCCCATGTAAAAAGTAGCTGTCTTTTTTCTAAGCCTCCTTTAAGTACAGAAAGGCCTCAGTGAGATCTCTCTGGAGCCTTCTCCAGGGTTACTGTTGTGTTATTCTCCAGGATTGCTTTGTTATTGTTACAATATGTAACAGTAGTAAAGTCTGTGTTAATACTTTTGGTCAGTAAGGTCTCAGTCAAATGTAGCAGATTGGCATTTTGGCCAGATACTTACTGATAAAGTGTTACCCAAGGAAGCAGCCGCCTGGGTCTGTCCTTGATTTGTGGTGCCGCAATTCGAGACAGGCTATGAGGAAAGCACAGAAGCCTGGCCATGCCCTTTTGTGCTCCCTCAGCATCCCTCAGTTCTTGGATTAGGGATGGTACCAGGTATGTTGTCTATGACTTACCCATCAGTTTTACATATCTGAAAGATATTTTTTTTTCTATTCTCAGATGGAATAGAGGTCTTCAGCAGGTTTTTTTTTGGCTCTCTTTCCTCAATTTAATTTTCTTAATGGATATAATTCCTCATATTTATCTTTTTCTCTGCAGAAAATACCTCATAATATTATAAAAACAACAAAAAAATCATATGGGATTAATACCCTGTGTTCATAGCAGTATGTTTTCAAGGACAGATGATGTTTCATTTTATTTTAATGTGTATCCCCTCTGCATAAAACTAATGAAATTGTAGCCTAGTACCTTTTCTGGTTTGTATGATAAAATGTTACTGTCAATCGAATAGTGTGAGCAGAGAGGTATGGCGACAAAACTGAGGATGATTTGACAGAGTGCAGTCTTATTCAGGACAAAAGAAAGATTGCTGAAATGACATTGCATGTCCCTTGTGTAACTTTCTCAGAATGAATTTGCCAGTGATATGGCAGCATTTTGGGAATCTTTGTTAAACAATTGTTGGGGTTTGTGTGAGTATTTGTGGAGCGATGCCTTGAATTCCAACCAGCAAGGCTGAATTTATTCTTCATCCCAGTATAAGCTTATTTGACTTATGTTTTTTTACATTTCTATGTAAAATGTTTGTAAAATGTATTATTTGCTTGTATCAGAGGGTTAGGTTGCTGCTTTATTTCAATTTGTTACCATTAATGAGCTGATGCTTAATCTCTCTGTGGGCATTTACTCTTGTGACTCTGAATTTAATACAGGTTTTGCGTAGCCAGTGAAGCAGTGGAAACCAAAGGATAGCAGAGTACAAGTTCCAAATCTTAATGGCATTTAAGCATTGTGTCGTTTGATGTTGGTTTTTTTTTTAACATGAAGGAAGTTGAATTTTAGTTGGGATTCCTCATGTTGATGTTTCTAATATTCTGGAGAGATGCATTTTTCACATTAATTCTTGTCTTAATTCTATTCTATATGTAGTTCTAGAGTTACTGACTTACAAAAAAGAGTTCTGTTTCCTACAGCTGGCCTTGGCAGAGTTATATGAAGATGAAGCTAAAAGACAGTCATTGTGTTCTGACAAGCCAACAGCTACAAAGATCAGTAACCCAAAGGCATCACAGAGGTAAGATCTGTTTTGTTTCTCAGAAATGCGTGGATTGGTGTTTTATTACCTCACCAAACTTTGTCATTCCTGCTTGATCCCCTCCTTGTATTAAAAGCAATCTACGGCAATTCATAATCAAAAATTGTGAATCCCTGCAGTAATGCATTGTCTGTCTTTTCAGAATGCTTTTAATATTTATTTAGGAGCCTTTTTACCACTTGGTATTCCAAAACACTTAAAACCCACTTCACGTGAGATGCTCCAAGCAAAATGCTGTGTTGCTCTTTTTTTACACAGACATAATTTGGAAATGTGCTGTATCAGAAAATTACTGCAGTTCTTTGCTCCTTCAAAATTCAGTAAACTGGCAGCTTGTGTGAAACTTGGCAAGTGAGCTGCTTTCAGTGTTGTATTTATGGCAGTGCCTGATAAGAAAAACAGTGATTCTAAAAACTATTAGTAGGTTCCTTAGTAGGTTCCTATGGGGTGACAGAAATAAGGGCTTCTTAATGAATTTGTCTTTGCTTGGGCAGGTGGAAGGAAAGACGCATATCTGAATTTCAGTCCAGATTTGCTAAAACACTGCTGAACTGCAGGGTTTGCAGTTCACATAGCTTTTGAATACTCAGCATAGACTTGGATTTTTTTAATAAAAGTATCTTGCCAGGTTTTTTTTTTAATTTTTAAAAAAATAATCTAAAGAAGACAAATATTTATAAAACTACTGACAGTGATGCCATAACAAGTCTTGTTTGTGGTTTGTTTTTGAATCACTGCTGCCAGTATGGATCTCTGTGTTAAAGGAGGTCAGGCAACAGAAAAGGTCTTAGTCACCAGTTATGCTTCAAGTTCACTGCAAATACAGATCTCTTCAGGAGGAGAGACTAGCAGAGTATGCGACACTTGGAAGTGTGGGGGTTTTGAGGTTTTTTGTTTCATTTAGTGAAACCATCTATACTGACTAACCAGCTACATAGAACTAAGTTTACAAACAAATAAAGAAAACAGCTCCATTTACCCATACATCTCATGAAGTTAGAATTTCCGACTCCCAACCAAAGGAGAGGCTGTAATACCATATCTCAAAAACTTCAGTGTGACAGCTGGCAACTTGCTATTTGTTGGCATTCATACTGGAATCTGTGTGAGAAGGAAGAGATTAATTAGTAGACTTCAGTTTGCTCTCAGGTGAGAGCAGTGCGTAAATTGCATGGAAACAGTGCTGCTCTTCTATGCCAGAAAAAAACAGTTCAGGTGGAATAGACCTATGGAGACCATCCCAGTCCAACTGTTAATGCAAAATGACTCTGCCATACATGTGCCCTTTCTTCCTTGTTCACTGAGAAGCATTCATGGCTGTGCACTTCAGAAAAAAAACCTCAAACCAAAACAAACAAGCAGCTAAACAAAACCCCCAAAACCAGAAAACACAACTCAATATTCCTAGTTTTTGGAAAAGAAGTAGTTTCAGAAGTTAGATACAAAGTTTATGTGCCAGTCATCTTCACATGTTTTCTTTTATTCTCTTGGCAGTCTTAAACTGGATTCTCTTAAAAGGTTGAGAAAACCAGAGAGAAGCATGAGCGATGACAAAGAAAACCAAAGGTATTTTTAAAACAAAACAAAAAAGTAATTTAACAATTGTGAAAATAATTGGGATTTGTGTCACATTCACACTTTGCTCCCTTATATTTCAAAATGCATGTGAGCTAGGTCTGTCCTGCAAAGAGCTAGGGGACTTTAATTAGAGTGTTAGCTGTATGCTGTTGCTGTAAAATTATATTTAGCAGAATCTGGCTGGAGCAATGTAGGACCTGTAGATCCCTTAACCTGTGTGGTCGTAAATGTTGTAACTTACACTTGTACTCTTAAACTTTTTTGTCTTTCTGAATACCCTGAAATGTTCTGTGTGTCTATTGCTCAAATATTTGAATACTTCCTTTCTTTTTTGAATACGAATTCTGATAAGAATTCCTGTTTCATATCCTTACCACTATCATTATTTTAAATCTAATAATTAAGGATTTTTCCATATAAATGGTAGTTGGGGTCATAAACACAGATTGATGTACAAAGGAGACGTTACTCGGGGATTGACAGTTATGTGGTATTATAAAAACAGTATGACTGTACAATACCCTCATACCCAATACTCTCTTCTGGTAATTGTAAAATATAGAATCAACACTTTGTGAAGGTATTGGTCTGAGAGACAGTTTCACATGGATTAATTGATTTGCCTTACCCCAGGTAGTTAAGTGTAAAAGTTGAGGAAAGTGGAAAGCAGTTATTAGTTATTAACACTTCCTGTAACCAATGGCAAAACATTCAGGTTTGCCTGATGTTGATTTATATACACATTTCTTTACAGCATCTATTCCTATGGTATTTAGAGATTGTAGTGCCTTTTTCAAGATAATTCTCAAGGAATATCTTGATCTTCATCATCAAACAGATACACTTTTGAACAGAATTATTTGTAGTTTAACATTTTGTCTTCAAGAGGTAATAATGGCGCTGTGAAGAAAAAAATGCAACAAATTAGCTTTCACAACAGCTTCTGTAGGTTTTAAAATGCCTTGAAAGGTTAATTATATTTATTTTAAAATTTCCATTTCTGATGCTGTTGGGAATGGAAGTATGCTAGATCTTTGAGTTAAAAAATCAAACTGTGGCACTGTTCAGGTTTTCCAAGAACAGTTTTATACTTGTTCTGCTAAGGTGGTCTTAGCTGTGAATTAACATTCTATCCAATCCGGGCACAGTCCCATGACAGGCCACCCCTGAGGAAATCAGTCTTTCTGGGAGTAGGTGACAGCCACACAAGATGCCCAGCTCCGGCAGGACTGTGTTCACTTAAAACTTACGGCCTTGCCGTCTGATCTTTGGGATCTGTTCCAGAAGGCTTTTTGGTTCTTTGTTAGTCAAATGTCTTTGGTGTAGTGCTGCTTGGATTGCTGAGAAGGTCAGAACCAAGTGAAACATTTATCAGAGGGAAGAGGTTTTGTGCCAAATTTGTCTCTTTGTTCATTGATTTTTTTTTCTTTTGATGAAAAAAGAAAAATTGTGCTTGTTATTTAAAGCATTGTTGCTTATCTGCATTACTATTCTAAAGATTTTATTCAGGTGACTCAGAATATAGAGGATTACAGATTTCTGGGGCTTCTAATAATCCGAGTAAAATTGTTGCTGAACTCTTCAAGGAAGCAAAAGAACATGGGGCTGTCCCATTAGATGAAGCCTCGAGGGCATCTGGTGATTTCAGTAAAGCCAAGGTAAAAGTTAAGAAATATGTTGATCTCTCTTTACATTTGTGTCTCTGAAATTCACCAAACCACAGGAGAGCAAGTACCTCTTTCTGTGGTTTGCAAATAGCAGATATGCTCTACACAGTTTTATATTGTCTGTTTTCAAACAGACAATAGAAAACAAAGAGAAAGAACCACACAATTTCAAAGGAAATCATTAGAAATCATCATGAAATGTAATTATATGCTTTGTTTTTAATAACAATTGATTAAATAAGAAACCAGACTAAATTTGCATCCCAAATCTTACCTATAGAATTGCTCCTAGAGAGTGATGGTCAACAGTTCGGTGTCCAGGTGGAGGTTGATGACAAGGTATCCATAGAGGGACCAGTGCTGTTTAATGTCTTCATCAGTAACACAGTGGGGTTGAGTGCACCCTCAGCAAGTCTAGAGGTGACACCCGGCTGAGCGTTGCCTTTGACGTGTCTGAGGTCTTGGATACCATCCAGAGGCATCTGGACAAGCTTGAGTAGTGGGCTCCTGGGAACCTCATGAGGTCAACAACACCTGATGCAAGATCCTGCCTCTGCATCAGGGCAACCCCCAGTCTCAGCAGAGACTGGAGGGCGAAGGGATCAAGAGCAGTTCTGGGGAAGGACTTGGGAATGCTGGTGGATGGAAAGTTGGACATGACCCAGCAATGTGCACTCATGGCCCAGAAAGCCAAACATGTCCTGGGCTGCATCAAAAGAAGCATGGGCACCAGGGTTAGGAAGGGGATACTGCCCCTCTACTCCACTCTGGTGAGAGCCCACCAGGAGTGCTTCATCCAGCTCTGGGATCACAGCACAAGAAGGACATGGACCTGTTAAAGTGAGTCCAGAGGAAAGCCACCAAAATAATCAGAGGGATGGAGCACCTCTCCTATGAGGAAAGGCTGAGAGAGTTGGGATTGTTCAGTCTGGAGGAAACAAGGGTCTGGGAAGACCTTATTGTAGCCTTACAGTACTCAAAGGGGGCCTATAAGAAATATGGGGATAGACTTTTTAGCAGGCCCTGTTTTGGTAGGACAAGGGGTGAAGGTTTTAAACTAAAAGAAGGTAGATTCACACTAGATGTAAAAGACATTTTTCACAGTGAGTGTGGTAAAACACTGGAAAAGGTTGCTCAGGGAAGTGGTACATGCTTCATTCCTGGAAACATTCAAGTTTGTGACCTTTAAAGGTCTCTCCCAACCTGAAGTATTCTGTGATTCTTATATTTGAAAAAGTGTACAAAACAGAAGCTGAAACATGTCACAAAGCTTGCTTAGCCTGAGTATGGCTGCTAGATATAATTTTCCACTTAGAAAATACATGATAGAACAGTATTTGCTTTTTGTCACAGAAGCAAGCTTGTGGATGGTTTTTTTTTCTTGTTTTCTTTTTTTTTTTTTTTTTTCTAGGTAAGAATTTTAATAAACTATTATTTTACAAGCTTTTCTTTGTCTTTTTTTTCAGTCATTTTCTGGTGGTGGATACAGATTGGGTGACTCCTCACAAAAGCACTCTGAATACATATATGGTGAAAATCAGGATGTAAGTAAAATTCATAGCAGAAAACAGAACCTCCAACAGAGGCCTGCTTAACGATGTTTACAGCTTGAAATGCCAGTATTGCTGTAACTATGTCTATGAGGAAAAAAAAATCTAAATATTAGCTACATGTTCAGTCAAAATTGAAGTTTCTGTAGAGATGCTTATTGGATACCCATATGGCCTTCATTATGGAACTGCCAGATGTAAATTACTTTAAAATACTTAGCACACCTCCTTTTCAGTTACTTTCCACCAGGTGTTGTCTTGGATTCTCTTAGCTATGCTAACATTTTAATCCTTTTAGGAATTGATTCTTGTTGTGGCTTGCAAAGCAGCCCATCTCAAACTGGAGGGCATGGATGTATTCTAGGGAAGGTGAAGCAGCAGGTTTGAGGCCTTTCTTTCCTGTCACTGAAAAAGCAGGATGTGAAGGAGAGGGTGGGGAGAAACAAAGTTCTCTGCATTTTGCTATTTTTGTGAATGGCTAAAGCAAATTTTCAGCTTGTCTAGAAACAAATACTAAGGCCAGAGGATGTGGTTCTGGCTAGGGGGTGCTGTCATGCCACACATGGAGCTGCTGCCTTCTACTCTTTAGTAATCCTTCTACTCCTAGTAACAGCCAGCTGTACCCAGCCAGATTCTTGTTGGAGTGGGCTTTCCATGACAGGGAGCATAAATAGTTCTCTAAGGGAAGGCCAGTTATACTGACTGGGGAAGCCTGGTTTTGCTGGATGGCAAAGCACTTGGAAGAGAAGTGCAGGTTTTGAAGCTGAAAGGGCCTGGCTGGACCTTTCAGGTAGGATGTAGCAAAATAAGATGGGAGCAAAGGAGTCTGGTTTCCCGGATTCTTAGCATTTGAACTGAAGGGAGCTACTTTCAGCTTTGCTGGAGCTCAGCATGTAATAGTTTGAGGAAAGTATAGGTTTTACTGTAAGCAATGTATCAGCAGTAATTTGTCATTTCAAGGATTTTTTTCTTAATATCTCAATAAAAATGTTTGCTGCTTTTGAAGGTAATTTGAACACTGTGAAGATCACTACACCCTCACTGTATCATACTTTTTGTCATGGATAGCAGATTTAGAGTTTCTTTTTCCTGAGGTAGGAAAGTGGTCTAGAAGAAGATAGTCTATAACTATTGGGCTTTTTCAAAGATAATCTAACAATGACAGTTACAGTGCAATAAATTGTTCTTAGTTTGTCATTTGCTTTCTTGTTTTGTGGTCTTGTACAGAATCTGTTTAGTGCAGATCAAAATTTCTATAACTAGTCTGTATAAAATTGTTATGCCTTACTTGTCTTTCTTCACTTTTTTTTTTTTACTTGTTTTTTTTTCATAGGTTCAGATTTTGCTGAAACTGTGGAGGAACGGATTCAGTTTAGATGATGGCGAGTTGAGATCCTATTCAGATCCAACAAATGCTCAGTTTCTTGAGTCTGTTAAAAGAGGGTAAGTTAAAATGACAACTTTTTTGAGGTATGTCTTTGAAGTGAAATGAAGAAAAATCCTTTCTCCACACACTAAAAGCTCCAGACTTCTTTTCCTGAATCCATAAAATATAGTCTGTATTTGTCACCAGATGCATGGGGCACTTAAAAATTTGGAATACATTGGTGCCTTTGGTAGTTTAACTCTGAATGGTACTTGTTACAACAGCTTTAATATACACATTTTTTTTCTAGCTCATTCTATGATTCAGCTGTCAGTATGTTGTAGGTTTTGACTGTTAGTTCACTGATTTTTTTTTCTTCTTTTAGGATGAAATCAATTCATAAAACAATTGAATGTGACTTCCAAAGTAACAGAATATTAGTATTGACTCATACTGTGTGTGTACTTTTTGGATGATTTCTTTTTGCAGTTCAGAATGTAATTGAAAGTGTAATTATTGTAATGTATTATTTTTGTAATTAAGGGAAATTCCTCTGGAGCTGCAGCGACTTGTTCATGGTGGCCAGGTAAATTTGGATATGGAAGATCACCAAGAACAGGAATACGTGAAGCCCAGACTGCGATTCAAAGCTTTCAGTGGCGAAGGGCAAAAACTTGGAAGGTGAAAAAAGCTAGATCTGTTTTGTGATCTTTTCTGTGCTCTGTGTCCATATACTGTTTCATTCCTGTGACTGAAAATTTCAGACTACTTTGTCGTGGTTCCATTAGTAACATCTGGTTTGTTTGTTTTTTGTTTTTTCTTTCCAATCTATAGCCTTACACCTGAAATAGTCAGCACACCTTCTTCCCCAGAGGAGGAGGAGAAATCCATTCTTAATGCTCCTGTTCTGATTGATGATTCCATGCCAGCAACTAAAATTCAAATTAGATTAGCAGATGGAAGCCGGTTAATACAAAGATTTAATCAAACACACAGGTAAATTTATTCTGCATCAGTGCAGGTAACAGTAACTATTTCAGTAAGTTTGTGCTTTGTCATTAAATGAGTCCCAGGAAGACATCAAAACGGGGGAAATACCAGCCTGGCTGAAGTGTATAGTTCTGTGTCACTTTCATTACATAGGTACATGATAAACTGGCTGTCAACAATTCTGTACTTGGAAACACAATATATTTGATAACTGCAACTTCTGTACAAACTTTTGTAGCCAGTTATGTCCTTTGATTTTTTTAAGGACATAGTACAAGCCATAAGGGTTCCCAGGACAACTGAAATCTGTATAACCCCACTCTGTAGTCATCCCAGCCCTGGGCCCTCCTTGGGAGGACCAGGCGGATGACTTGGGAAACACTGTGAAAGCACTTTATTGCAAAGTGTGTGGTCTCAACTGGAATACAATCTGCACTATGGGCAGAGAAATGCTGTGGCCCATAATCAAGAATTCCAGCTTTCTACCTTGTTATACCCTAAGCTGTAACAAAACATGACATTGGCTGTAAGTGTAGACTGCAGCCCATGTGCAGAAGGGTACTTAGACACTTCATGACCATTTGCAATTCCAGCATGTGGATTGGACATAATCCTGAGAACCAACTTCTGTTTTGGATGGTCATCTCCTAAGAATTGGCAGTGTGTGAACTTGATGGAGGTTTTAGATTTGTTAGTTGCTTTGCTGATTAGAGCTTGGCACCAATTTTATTGACATTGGGCCAGTGCCACAAATGGTGTTGGCCGACCCTATTTATTTGCCTTAGAGGTTGTTTTAGTGCAAGGTTCTGCAAAGTTCTGCTCTCCGCTGCTGAGAGATCTTTGGGTAGAGGGGTGAGATTTGGGCAGCAGTTCCACCCATGCTTAAGCACTGTTAAAGCCAGCCTTAATTTGAAATCTGCACAGTTGTATTAGAACATGGCTGCAGCTTGAATCCTGACTTGGGGATGGTGTTAGCCTGGACCCAATTCCATGTTAATATTGTTACATGGAGAGCTAATCTGTTTCCCTTTTTTCCTCCTGGCTCAGAATAAGGACAAAGTGTAGCTTTCTTTACCTGGCAGTATGCACAGACCACAGAGAGGAAATTTTAGCTGAGATGCCAGTAGGGAGGAAGATACAGCAGTATTTTTTGATAGTTTAGACCTGGTAATATA
This sequence comes from Chamaea fasciata, assembly GCF_029207755.1. Taxonomy (NCBI): domain Eukaryota; kingdom Metazoa; phylum Chordata; class Aves; order Passeriformes; family Sylviidae; genus Chamaea; species Chamaea fasciata. Next base: position 38,315,543 of record NW_027094086.1, on the reverse strand, counting down.
TCCTGAGTTCAGGCCCAGATCCTTTCTTCACTGCATCTGCTGAGAAGTGGCTGAGACAAACCATCGGGCTTTTTGGGAGGCTCTGAAGCTGAGTTTTGTGTTCTTCTGTCTGCACGGAAGGGTAGAAGTGGTAAACTTGCCAGTAACAACTGTAACAACCTCGATTGTGTTGACAGGAGCTTGTTTAATTATTATTAACTTTTTCTTGAATCTTTATGGTTATCTTTGCCATATATATGATCAAAATCAGCTGCTAAAGGGCATTATTAATGTCATAGGCCTTATAGACTATATAGAAAGCTGAAATCCCTGCTTATTTGGCTACAGTAAATTTGCCAAGTTACTAATTACAAAAGATCTTCACAGATTTATTCTCAGCTTAATGTCTTAATAGAAAAAAATCAAATTTCAGGATTTTATCTCTAAAACACTATTTTTATCTATGTCTTATTAAATTATTCTTTTATACTGTTTATGTGACTGTTTTATTAACTATTGTTCAGAAGTTCACTGCCACGTGAAAGTAGGGGAAACCTCTTGCTGTTGAAGTGCATTAATAATTCCTCTCTGATTTCTCTTCACTGTCACTGTATATTTCAAGATTCTTTCTTCCATTAATGATTTCACCTTTTTGGAATACACTAATTAATAATGAAACTTTGCACAGTGATGTTGATATTACTTGACTTCCTGTGTTAGGTATCAGTATGCAATATACTTTCACGTTACAAATTTTGTTTCTGTTATTTGAGAAAACAGGCAACATTCACTATAATTGTTCAGGGTTTTTTTAATGCAAGAACCAAAAAAATAGTAGACTATAGTCATTAGTCATCTGTATCAAAGAGAAATGTGAAATCCAGAACTTACTTAGTGGTTTAGTCTACTTGGTGGTTTTTTTTCCTCTGGTCATCTTAATGTTCAGCGATGTGTGTCAGACGGAATCATACAGAATTTTCATGTCCGTATCCTTTTCACAGGATTAAGCATATTCGAGATTTCATTATCCAGTCCCGTCCAGCTTTTGCAACAACGGATTTTGTTCTTGTGACCACCTTTCCAAATAAAGAGCTAACAGATGAAAGCCTGACACTACAAGAAGCAGATATACTTAACACTGTGATTCTCCAGCAAATAAAGTAATCTTGTGGTTGTTGTACAATATAGGGACCCTGCCGTACTGTCATACAATATGTTTCCAGCAGATGAAAGAAAGGAGATATCAGCCACTTTTTATTTCTTCTTTTCTAGGGATCATATTTTTGGATTTCATGTCTTCCAGCTCTAACATATCTAACTTTTTTTATTTTAATTTCTCAACATTATTCAGCCATTTTTCAGTGTTAAAATTAAGGTTCTGTATGTTAGTATGTTTCAAACCACATCTTATAATAAATGTGAAATGAGATAGGATTTTGTGACTCATTGTTTTGAGGGGGGTGGGGAAAGGAGCATTTTTCTGAAGGGGACAGTATCTTTCATACAGTTGGTAAGATTTGCACTATGGAAATGTTCTATGCTGCATTGACGAACAGCCATTTGAAAACTTAGACTGTAGGTTATGTTTACCTTGCAAACTGTATTAATATTAAGGTGTTCTTCTTAATACGTTTACAGATAATTAATGCCCTAATATAATTTTTGTACGTTCTATTTATAGTGTTTCATGGTGCAGTATAATATTTATATTCTAGTTTTTATGTCATTTTCCTTGTATTGTTGCTTGTATGATTTCAGGAGATGCAAACGTCAGCTGTTGCAGACTATAACAGAATGTTCTTATTTGTATTCTAGTTGTGCTACTTGTGATGAAAATAAATATGAATTTTTTTCTTCTTGAAAGTTAGAGAAATGTGAGAGACCACTGTCATCCGGGGAAATTATGGGATTTAGAGGAGGCCTGTGGTCATTTTGAATCTGAATATGCAGCTGGACCCTGTGCAGCAATGTGATTCTTTACACAAACAGTTACTTAAACAACCCCAAACAAAAATACACTGAGATGCACAAACACAGAATTGGCCTACTTTTGTGCATGCAAGTGACAGTATAAATGTGTTAATTGGTTAACTGGTATTTTTGATCTGAGTTTCAGTTCTTTATATTTGGAATTTTGGCCAAAGGCATTTTGTATTATTCACTGGGGACTTGGTTGTGCTGCTTTCACTGTGGTTGTTTGGAAGCTGTATAATTAAATCCCTTCATCTTTGAAATTGTATATTTTTCAAAACACTTGCCCCAACACTGCAGTAAGCAGGTAGGAGTCTTATGTTGGGGGAAACTGGCTGCTGTGCTTTAGTAGTATGCAGGTTTCTTCGTATTTTTGGATTTATATCAGATGAGTGAGAGTAGGTGGGTTGTATCTCTTGTACCAATATGTGTTAAAAATTGCTGTTTTCCATGTTTATTTTGTTCTGAAAATATCAGTACTTGTTTATTTATGTTAAGGTTATAATTGCTTAGTATATTCTTACATTTTTACCTCAAAGTAGATATTTGACTGAGTAGACTTTAAACATGCAATTGTATTTGAAATATTTTGTTTTGCAGTCTGTATATCTGCATGATTTTAATCATAATTCATTTCATGTGCTAAGTAAGTAAAGTTTTATGTTTAACATCACAGACAAGACTTCTTGTGTTATTCCAAATTTATGTTGTGATAAAGTGATTGTGCTGAATATTTAAGCCTGAACATAAGGGAATTGTCATGTACTGTGCTTGTGTTTTATATACAATATACTAACAATTCTCTATATAAATGCGAGGCCAAAGTTCACGATAGCAATTTTGGGCAGTCTGTGGTTTGGGCATATTTCCATTCAGAATATAGGTAAAATTACATTGTTTATTACTTCTGAAGACCATTATTGATTAAGCAGTGTGAATGAAAGGAGTTAACTAAATGGTTTTCTCCCTCTTATGCAAAAACCTACAACTACCTACTAGCAGTCTCTTTTTTTTCAAATATCTGTTAAATTTTAGTGTTTAATGGCAGCTGAGAGTAACTGGGGGTCCCAGAAGTTGACATTATTTTTTCAAGCACTAGGAAAATGTGTCAATGCTTATGTTGAAATATTTCACTGCTTCTCAGTACTTGAAAGCCTATGGAATCTTCCATCTCATAATTTTATGTCATAGTTTTTTTATTACTATAAATCGTCACTTGTAGCTAACATCGTGGCATTTTTGGCACAAAACTGTTCTTTGAGTGCAGACCTATGTGGATATGCAGTTAAGACTGGCTACAAGGGAGAAAGAACTTGGTAGAGGATGATGATCTTTCTCTTTACAGTAAGGCTGCTAAGCTTGGGAGTTACATTCAGTTTCCATTAAATACAGGTAATAATCCTATTGCTTCCTCTTGTAGGTAGCCTATGAAAGACTCAGGCTTCACCTCTGCTTGACTTTCTTAGAAATCCTTTATCACACAAGAGCCAAATAATCAAAACTTGAATGTTTTATTTAAAGAAAACTCTGTAATAATTTATTCTGGATAAACATAGCCTTGTTCGTTTTGGGGTTTTGTTTTTTGTTTTCTTTTTTTTTTTCAGCAGCACACTGAGATGTTCATAAGCATTCTGCTTTAATTGAACTACTGGGCACACTTGCATAATTAGCATATATTAACAGTTATCTCATGCTGTTCTTGCTCTTTGGTGAAAATCTGTCCAATATTAAATGAAGCAAGGAAGAGCACACAAATACTCTGAGGTGTTACTTGCTAGCTCCCTGCTTAGTTGCTTGCACTAAGTTACGGCTCCCATGATCTTTAAAATATCTTGCTTTGTGCAGGGAGAAGAGACAGAAATGCATCTCCCCCTTGCTCATGCTGCTTAAAGCTGGCAGCCCTTAGCATAGGCATGTGCTGCTCTCTGGGCAGGTGAGACAGAGAGCAGCAAGATAAATACTGGGATAAATACAGGATCAATGGCATGCCAAAAGCAGTCAGCTTCTGGTGTTTCTGTAGGAGGGGTATAATTGGAATGGGTTTCTGAAAACATGAAAAGTGGGGCTGCTTCTATTTAGCCTGGAAAGCACTGGTCCTGATGTGGGGTTAGATGAAAACAGTGCAGCAGAACAATCTACTCCCATCTGAGGTTTACACAATTGACTTTGTGACTGGGAGATGATTTTAATCCCTGTGCTTGTTATTAGTGAGTTTGATCAAGTTTCAGTTTGTTATGCTGGTTCTGCCTCTTAAGGACCTCTCTTTTAGGAGAACATTTCCATTGAGTCTTTGGTCCTAAGTTAAATTTGTTATCTTAGAATAGCTCAAAACAGGTAACTTAACAGGAAAAAAACAGCGATGAGGTGATTTAAAGTGGGCAGTTACTTCCCAGAGGGGAAAGTATTAGAGGACTCTTTGGTAGAGAAAAGCATAACCAATTAGAAGCATGTACAAAATTGGAAATTCTGTTATTCTCAAAGGGAAATTCAAACACATTTTTCAATGGTTGAATTACTGCAATGAACCAACCTTGAAAATCAACTTCCTTTTTTGTTGTTGTTTTTTTGTTTGGGTTTTGGGGGTTTTTTGTTGGTTTTTTGAATCTCATTTTTATGCTGGCTTTCTGTAAGATTTGTTTAAATTAAACCAAATTTGGGGTTGATACTGAGAGAGTAAAATAAAATTGCTTAGTTTTTGAAAAGCAACTTGCTTTGCCTTTGTCTAGTCATAATTAATCCTGATGTATGTTACATATTCAGAGGGCTGGAGATGTTACATACATTACTGTACATCTTCAAAATTTCCATTACAGGCCTTCCAAAAAAAAGTCCGCTGAACATCAAAGAACTCAGATTGCAGACTAGAACTCAACTTCTTACACTTCGTAGTTGCAATTCTCCTTTAGTAATGGTCTTGTTCTGCCCATAATCAAAGAGCTCCCTGGCAGCACATCTGAAGGTTAAAGCAAAGAAACTATGTTTAAAAACTTTTTCATCTAAAACTGAGAAATGGGGAGAGTTCTTTTCCAGTCACTGGGAGTTGTCTGCTCTGGAATTAAATATGTGATCTAAAAACTATGTGGTTTAGCTTTTTTGGGGGATATGAGAAGATAGATTTGTTATTCCACACTGAGTTAAGATAAACCAAGGGAGAAATTCTTAACTGTGGAATTAAAAAAAAAAAAAAAATCCTTCAGGGAATTATCTGGAAGAGCTACCATTTTGCATTTATAAACCTTCTCCAGTCTAAGTTAATTTGGTGAGCTCTTAGATCATTTAAATAGTAACAAGCAAGAATTGACAAATGGGAATAACCCTGAGTCATTTTTCTGATATAATTTGTCTAGCTGAAGTTTGAATAGAAGGGATTGTTTATGCTGGGCCATGAAATTGGTATTTATTCCATGGAATTCTTATTAACTTACTAGGTGCTGATGTAAGAATTTTGATTGTCTGTTCTAGAAAAAAAAAAAAAAAAAAAAAAAAACAAACCAAAACCATTCACAGTGTCTACTAGCTCTAACCTTAAAACCACCTAATAATTACACTTTGAGGACAAAATAAATTTTCTGATTTCCAAGTTAAATTTTCATTTTCATGAACTTTTTTATGGCAATAGCTTTCTACTGTGTTTTGCACCAATGAAAACCTCCGAACTTCAGTGCTTGCCTTGTGTAAACTGCAAATTTCCATTTCAGTACAAAGAATTAATTTTTGTTTATCTTATGACTGTTCCTAATCAAATTACACTAAGTCATCATTAATCAAATGTTCACAACATAAATGTCCTTAGAGTCTTTCATGACAGTTTAGTCTGTTTTAAACTAGATTGTGCCAACCAGTACTCCAGCCTAAATGTAAAAGTGTGCTAGTGTTTTTGAAAGCTTGCAGTTGATAAAGAAAAACATAGATAACATATTACTTCTATTTGCACTTGAATTCTTCTTCACTTAGCAAACTGGTTAAGAAATTGAGAAATTTTCAGAAGAGAAGACCTTGCCTCCAAATGCAGAAAAATGCTACCACTCCTCATCCATGAATGAGTGTCTGAATACATGTCAATAGTAGTTTCCACTTCTTTATCACTTTTTTAGTATTGGTTCTCTTGTTTTGATACTGTTTTCACATGTATGCTTTCACCTCTTTTAACTATAAAGTTATATTCCTGCATATTAATAATGCAAGACTTCTTCCCATAGCAGCCCTCAAATCCTGTAGTCTAAAAGGAATCATTGAAAGCAGAGGAGGGAGCATAAGTGGATATAGGCAAATGGTTAAGTCAGAAGTTTTTTACTAAATTATTTGCTCCTGCTCTTATAGTCTAATAATTAGTTTCATTTTCTAAGGCCTATTCCTGAAAACTGTATTTCATGGAAACTGACACAGACCTTAGACCAAGTTGGAACTGCTTGGTAACCTTGGTCACCACACCAAAAATTGTGAGCCAGGATTTGGTTGCTGAACGAACTGAATGTTTCAGTGGAGAGATCAGACGATTAGACCTTAAAAGGATTTGCTCAGGGTTCAGGTTCACTTTTTTCCCCCTCTCAAATTCTAAGACTGGAAAAGTTTAGATAAACCACACACACCCTGCCACCAAAGGACTCAATAATATGTAAGATTTATTTAGCTAGTATTTTCTGTATTCCTGTTGTTTCCGAGCCTGGCCTTTGGAATCCAGTTCTGTCTGGGTTTTGTGTATTTGTAATAGTATCTTGTGACCTGAGTTAAGAAAGAAGCTTAGGTCACATATGATAAGGATGTGGAGTGTCAGCAAATAAATAAATGTGAGAAAACTAGAACCTTGAAAGCATTTTGGAAGAATTTTGATTATTCACGTTTCTTCTCTAACTTGTACTGCCCTCTTCCACATAGAGGTTTTCATTTATTTACTCATCAAAATATTATTTTATGCATGTACAGAAAGTCTCTTTAAAGTCTGTCTTCCTAAGCAATTCCTATTGGCCTGCTTGTAGATACCCATGAGAATAATGAACTTTATATTCAATGCTTTCATCCTAGGTGTTTTGTGGCTGGTTTCATGTCTCTCAGCATGTCTGCAGTTCTGAAAAATAGTGGCTACCTGGTTGTAGTTGCAATCTTCAGGCTCTACTACAAAAAAACTTTGAAACAATAAAAAATCAGATCCATAACTGTGTTATTGTTCCCATTCTGTTCTAGTTCCTACTGCTTTGACTGACATCCAGCATCAGAACATGTCAACCTGGCAAGGTCTGTTTGCCTTCGTTGTCTCTGTGGGTGTAATTACCCAACCGACTGCGCAAGCACAGAAGGTAGAGGTGACCCGGAGTCAGTGATTTCCAAATGGCCTTTACTCATAGTCAAGGCCACCAAACAAACACGCATTTAATTTTATGAGTTTTCTTAAAAGAGTAGCCTATCCAAGCTCAGAGAGTGCTGCTGGCTTTGTACAAACACACTAAACTTATTAAGTGCTGTTAAAATAGTGAGAGGTCTTTATTATTAAGAAAGGTACGTTTTGCTGGTAGACTTGTTAAGAAGATGATCAGAGGGATAATGCACCTCTCCTAAGAGGAAAGACAGAGACAATTGGGATTGTTAAGCCTGGAAAAGAGAAGGCTTTGGAGTGACCTAATTGCTGCCTTCCAGTACCTGAAGGGAGCCTTCAAGACTGATGGAGAAGGACTAATTATAAGAGTATGTAGTAACAGGATGAGGGGGAATGGCTTCAAATGGAAAGTAGGTTTAGATTAGATATTAGAAGAAATTAGAGAATTCTCTGTTAGAGAGGTGAGGCACTGCAACAGGCTGCCCAGAGAAGCTGTGGATGCCCCATTCCTGGAAGTGGTCAAGGCCAGTATGGGGGATGGAGATGGGGTCTTCTGCAATCTGGTCTATGGAAGGTGTCCCTGCTAGTGGCAGGTGGTTTGGAATCAAGATGATTTTTAAGCTCTCTTCCAACCTAAACCTTTCTATGATTCCATGATACTCTTAGATTAACAAATCAATCTCTTTTCTGTAGATTAACGATGTGATAGTCTATTATACGGATTTTTGTAATATATTCAGTGAACTTGAGATTCCAGAGCATTGTTATAGAAAGCTTGTTCACAGTTATGAGGATACTTAATTCCTGCAACACAGAGTTTAAAAATCCCCTAACTATCCTATTATGGACCTGGAAAATGATTAGGGAGAGGTTCTTCTCCTCTCTTTATCCTGACATTCTGAGGGAGGAATAGATTATAATTCATATCAGGTATTTCTCCTAGAAAATCTTCTACAGATGTGACAATGAAAGACACTGCTTTCTTATTCCAGCTATAATAGCACGCACAGTCTATACTTCCCATGAAGTGGCTGCCCATCTCTGATAAATGTCATTCCTTTTTTTTTTCCTGTTCTTGCCTTCTTAAACAGCTGCCACTGAAACAGAGGGAGTCTTCTGACACCAAAGTTTCTTTCGGTACTATCAGGATCTTATCTATTATGTTGCACCTCATCCATTTTTTTGATCTTCTGCAGCTAATGCTTCTGCTTGACTAATGAGTTGTGTGGGTGGCTGATCACATTAGTTTGTACTCCAAGGATTCACCTTCTTTCTGAGAGCTATATTTTTGTCCATATTTAAGAAATTCTTTGGAAGAAATATATTATAACAGAAGAAAACAACTCTTCCTCAACTCAGTAATGAAAGATTGTCACTTTCCATGCAAACATCACTAATGGATTCTGCTTTTTACACTCTGCACTTATTTTTTCCCCATAGCTAAGCTAAATTTTTCATATCAGACATTGATTATCTTTTGACCTTTTTGACTAAGTGGACAATTATCACATTTAACTTAAGTTCAGGCCACTTTGGCAGTATTACCATCCCAGTTTTACCCCAGTAATGTGATTTTAGCCATTATTGCAGCTGATCTGTCAACCCGTGACATGCTAAAAACTGCAGATAGTGCAACCTATTTTGTGGAAGTACTTCCCCTTTCTATTGTTTTTATTTTTTCTTGTTCCTCTGTGCTCTAAAGCAGAACAGATGGAATTGCTGTAGAAGTCAGCAGGAATTTGTTCTCATCCTGTGATCCAATAAGTTTTATAGATAAGGAAGTTAAAAGGCAAACAAAACAAATCTTGAGCAGCAAGTGAATCTTGTTATGATCTTCCTCTGAGCACTGCATCAGAGGTTAAACAAGGTCAGGTGCAGGGTCCTGCAACTATTTCAGGGCAGTCCTTGGTACCAATACAGCCTGGGGAAAGAAGGCATTGGGGGCAACTCTGTGGGGGAGGACTTTAGGAGCGCTGGTGGATGAAAAGCTGAGCATGATGCAGCAATGTGCATTCACAGCCCAGAAAGCCAAATGTGTCCTGGGCTGCATCAAAAGAAGAGGTGATTCTGCCCCACTACCCTGCCCTCATGAGACCTCACCTGAAGTGCTGTGTCCAGCTCTGGGGTCCTCAGCACAGAAATGAAGAGTGAGTTCAAAGAAGGGCCACAAAAGTAAAGAGAGGACTGGAGCACCACTCCTATGAATGCAGTCTGAGAGAGTTGGGGTTGCTCAGCCTGGGGAAGACAAGGTTCCAGGGAGACCTTCTTGCAGTCTTTCAGAACTTAAAACAGCCTGTAAGAAAGATGGAAACAGAATTTTTAGCAGGGTCTGTTGCAATAGAACAAGGGGTAAAGTTTTTAAACTAAAAGAGACTAGAAGTGAGGACATTTTTTTATGGTATGGGTGGTGAGACACCAGAACTGGATGCCCAGAGAAGTGGTAGATGCCCCATCCCTGGAAACATTCAAGGTCAGGTGGGACTGGGCTTTGATGTAGTTGAAAATGTCCCTGCTTATTGCAGAGGGGGGTCTGGACTAGGTGACCCTCCAAAGTCTTTTCCAATCCAAACTGCTCTATGAGTCTATGACTTGCCTGGCAGAGGAAAAAGACAGATGTGATGCACATGTGAAGTAGAAAGATAAAGGTTTGTGGACCTGTTGGGATCACAGTGACACCAGTGACAACTCTTTGAAGAAGGATTTCTTTCCCTTTATTTCACAAATTTTGGGAATAGGTGTTAAGAAAGGCAATGACCCCAAAGACCAAAACATAATCTTTGCTCTTAGAATCATGACTTGATGATTTTTTTCGTATGACTTTATTTTGTATTGTATACTAGTGAGATTGTCATTTAGGGTAAAATTCTTACCAAGAAGAATTTTCCATTTTTCTTCTGGTTTCTTTAGAATTATTTCTTTGAATTATATGATTAATGAATGTAATTTCTTTCTGAGTTTTGGGGGGAAGTAACAATAGAAGTAGATTTGACATGCATCTGTGAGCTGAACAAGACAGGATTTTTTTATCTTCTGTTAGTAGAGACTGTTTTCCTTTGCTCTCTGTATAATCAAGTAAACTAATAAAATTCTCATGCAGAAACAAATGTAAATGTGAAGAAGCTTATCAAAATAAATAGAAAACCAAAAATATAGTATTATAATATAGCAGTCAGTGACTTTGATTTGTGATAAGGAATTTGGGAATTGGTCTTTTCTGTTCTATTATCAGGTAGAAAACCAAGATTCAGTACTGCACCTGAATATTTATGGTAAATGGTTTATGAGACACAACTGCTTTGTGCCTTATGGCTGTGACAGTCATGAGACACTGCATAGCAAAATTTAATGTCAGCAGACAGAAACATTTCTCTAGTTTGATGGATCTGTGTTTTTGCAAACAGCAATAGATAGAAAATAATTTTTTGGAATCTGCTTGGATATATCTCTTCTGTTCATTCAAGTTAATAGAAATATACAAAGTTGCTTTCTGTCCTTATTGTAAAAGTTATAGAGGAGAATTTCAAGAGCAGTACATAATGATTTCATTTCCTGTGGTGAAAGTTTTAGATGAAGTCCCTTCTGATATTGATAAGACAGGAACCAAAACCAGTGCTAAGTGTCTTGGGGAACTTCTACTGTGTAAGAGCTCCAAAGGATTGGTTGGTAAATGTTTTCAAAAGTAAATACTGTATGAGTTCTTCATAGATTTCGATACATGGGTGCCTGGTAGGAGAAAGTTAACAGTTCTATGGTTAAGATTGAAAAGAAGTTTTACTTACTAGGGAAGTTATGAAAATAATTAATTCCAGAAAGAATTGGATGATAACCATTTAGTAGATTTGACCTAAGTCAAATATGTCAGAGTTTTCAGCAAACTAAAACATTGTGACAGCCAGCATAGATCAAATTAAATAAAATCATATGCTTTCCATCTTTTAATCTTTTAACTTGAAGCAATTTTGAAATGAAAGCTTTTTAAATGGGAAGAAAACCAGGAATGTGTCATTTTGAATACAACGCAATGTTTATTTGAATACAACGAAAGGAAAGAATTCATTTTCTTATTTCCAAATGAAATTCGTATTTCAGGAAATATTAACCCTGTATAGCTGGTTTGAGTGACTACAATTTGCATTTTTCCCTCAAAAGATGTTGGCCAAAGTATTTTCCAGATCAGTGCAGTCTTGAATCCCTTAGTTGATGCAAAAATTACATGATACAATTCCTAAATCAAAAAACACAGTCTCTCCAGGACCTCCTTTCAGAGTGTAATCAAGAGTGGAAATCTCCAGGGCAATTTTATTATTTATATGCTCAATAGCTATTGTTCCTGTTGAAATAAAAATTTATTTTTGAAAGCTGATGACCAAAACTGAATTCAGAGCTTACATTTCTTTGATGGTCCTCGAAACTCTGAGAACCTGATTCAGTTCAAAGATTAGGGCACTTAAAAGTAGATATCTACTTGTGCACATTTATGTATGAGCAAAATGCCCAGCTCACATTCTGTTCAGTAGAGGTTTAGGGCTTGATCAGGCAGCTATCCCACAGTCAGATTCCTGGAGTTTTTCAGTTTCTGGGGACACCATGAAGTCAAACAGACTCAACACCTGACTTTTGGGACTGTAACTCTGTATGAACGGAGTGTAGAGATATATGGGTTACTACAGGGTATTTCAAATGTCTCTGCTTCCTGTGTGGGGACAAATGAGTCAAACCCCTTGTGAGTGCCGTCAATTTAGAGATTTATTTGGTTTACCCTAAAGTAACATCACATACTATGGCAACTGCTGGTGTTCAGCTGCTTGCATGTGCTGGCCAGATCTCCACTGGCTATATGAGTTTCGAAACTTAATTCACGTTTCTTAAACTGTGAACTGACTCTCACTTCAGCTGTCTGTCACTCTCAAAACAAGACTTTAAACATTTTTTAAATCTTATTTTCCTGTAGTCTTTGGTGGCACAACTTAATATTTTTCACACTACAACATATTTTCATTTACATATGTGACAACTATTATTTCCCTTTCTTGTATTCTTACCACATACAAAAATCTCTATTACACTGAAATAAGGAACTAGAAGTAAAGGCTCTTAGGTTATGAAAAAAACTTTCCTAAAAATATTAGAATTATTCCCCAGATAAGCATAAGAAGCAGTAAAATTCTGTATTTCTTTAGCTACCTCTTGTTATCCAGCATATTATTGACAATACATAAATTGTAATAGTGGATCTATGGTGCTGCTGATGGCTGCATGTGTGTCTTATTTGTCAGGCTCCGTTATACTCTGTATGGCTTCACTGGCAGTCCTCTGCACAAGGTTCAAGGATGATTGATAGTACACTTTGATGTACTGATCTTTAGCAATAGCTGTAGTTGTGGAACACCTTAATAAATGCTGCTCAAGGCCAGTTTCAAGGCTGGACATTATCACCTAATGACTTTGATCAGAGTGGTGGCAAATATTTGCATAGTACATGCATGTGGATTCAGCCTGTTGTATTTTATTTACAGAGTGACTTTTTGGAATAGGATCTGTCTGAGGTCTACTCTGGAAATTGAGATTCATGGTTTCCACAGAACCATGCTCTTGCAGACCTCTTCTCCTCATCTTCTGGCTCCATTCCATTGTATCTCATCAGAGCCACTCTGTCATGCCCTCCATTAACCTTTTTTTTCCTTCCTAGCTACTGTTACTTAATGCAAGCTTATTTCTGTGCTGTTTGTGTTCTGTTCCTTTCTTGCTTCACAGCTTGCTGAATGCACAATAAAAAATCATATTGTGGAACTCTGTTTTAAAGAGCTTCTTCTGGCTCCCTATCAACTGAATTTATATCTGCTTTTCTCAAGTGGTGTTGCTTCACAATGTCTTTAGGCAGGCTCAAGACTCAAAATCAGTGCCCCATCCTCACCCTTGGTCACCCATCAGCAATCTCAGTCACTGTCCATGTACTCCTTTGAATGTTGTCTTGCCTCCTGCATAACTGCTGTTAAGATATAGCCTTCCATAGCCATTCTCTCAACAAAATATTCACCCAAGTGTTTCCTTGCACTGCAGTAATTTTCCAGTGCTGTCCTCTCCTCTCCTGCTACATCGATTCGTATTTTTGCCACAAAGTGCATTTATCTGTGCTGTCATCCCTCCTCCCCATTACCTTATCCTGCATTCTTTACAGTACCAAATACAAAGTGTTCTTTTTTTGCTTCTAAGTAGTTTTTTACCTTAATCCTCACCTCTCTGTCATCTGATATTAACTGTCTAGTTCTCATTTTTTAGGTCTGATCAGATCAAGATGCTTTGGAGTAGGTGATAAACTTGACTTTAACTGACCTCTTGGTCTCTTCAGACCACTAGCTGTTATTCTAGCAAAGCTGCCTCATTGATTCCTTGCCCTCTTCTAGATGGATGGTTTCACCTTGTCTTTTCCTTAGATTGTGACATCCCTGGGAGACGCATGGTGGTTTTGTTCTGTGTTTGTACAATTCTAATACCAAGTCCTTATCTGTGTGAAAATAATACCATTAATAAATAATGATTGTAAAAGTATTCTTAACAGCGAAGGCTGATGAATAAGCAATTAATTTTTGCCACCATTTGGCTTTAGAAATCACTGATGGAGCAAGATGTTGCTGGCCCTTCATCTCTCACCTCTGCTCCGCCTGCACTAGGAACTTCAGGAGGGAGCTGGGGTCCTCCAAATTGTAGCCAGGCAGCTCTCTTCTGGATCAGCAGTGCCTCCACTAGGAACCTCATCTGCAGATACCTCTGCAGTGTGGTGTAAGTCTTATACCTGCACCCAGCACCATTATTCTCTGCCTATGGTTTCTGCAAATTCACAGGATTAGTAAATCAACAGATTTCAGGGACAGTCCTCTGTGATCTCTTTACAGAAAAAAGGAGAATCTCTTCTAAGTCCAGACATAGAACTTCAATGGGCAACAGCTGTTTTGGTCAGTTTAGCCAAGTTTGCTGTGTCTAAATAATACATGTAAGAAGCTAATGTACCAAGAGTATGAGGCGCAGAGAATACAACTCATGTAATTGCATCATTAATGGCACCCCAGTTGTTTTTAACATGAGCTTTTAATTCTCATAAGGTTATTATTCCTTGTTCCAAGTTCTTACATTGAAGAAATAAAATAGGCATTAAATTGTTAGTTTAATGTGGGGGATGTATTTTTAGAAAGTTCCCCCTTAACTATTTGCCTTTCCAAGGTTTTGCTTACTTGGGCAGTCAAGCTGAAATGTTGCATAAAGCAGAGAAGTCCTTCCCTCAGCCTAAGAAGCAATTATCATTAAAGAAGAGCAGAGCTGAGGTCACTTCAGGTCACCAAGACCCAGTTCCCCTCTCGCCTGCTGATGTAACCCTTTGACCAATGTTCCTCACCCTGTGCTTCAAACCAGACATGCAAGCTCGTGGCAAGGGGGGAGCAGAGCTTTTCTCAGGCACAAAATGTTCCTATCTGTCTCCAATTCCCTTGCAGGACCAGGTTTACCTTTAGAGTCTGGGTGTCCACGTGGAACATGAGCTGAGATGAAATGGGGTCTGGCACTGATCAAAGTGCCAGACAAAGCCTGTGAGAGGTGAGTCTGGCCCCGATGCAGCTGGCAGAGGCACAGGGACATCCCAGGGTGACAGTGCAGACTGACCCCGCGCTCCTGCCAGCCAGAACTCTGCACAGGGTACTTACCTGCAGCTAACACAAGAAGGGAGGCTTCTCAAAGCCCTCCAGAACCCAACAGAAAACCAGCTGGTTTTTTGGAGCCTGCTGAGCACCTCTGACAGCAAGTCTGTTCCTTGGGAGCCTTGCACAAATCTCAAGTATCCTGAGTAAGCTCTGCTTGTTCTTGCCCTGGGTAAAGGGGAGCTCATTCCCTACCTAGGGTGAAGTGACTTCTAGCTTGACTTCTTCAAGTCTGTGGTATTTAATGTTCTTTCTGTGAGTGTTTTTATGTCTCAAGTCTGCAATTACTGGGCGCCTTTTTCAATCCTTTTCCAAGCAACAGTTATAAAATGTTACTGAGAAATAATTACATGGACAGTCCCACTGAAGAGTTCTCAAAACAAGAGAGATTCAGCCAGCCAAGGTGTTTTAATCTTTCAAAATATCTATGACGTCCTGTTATCTGATGAGACAAATTTTAGAAATTGCTATTATCTTTAAAAAGGTAATTGGAGCTCACAGGATCTTATTTATAGGTGAATTAAGTAAAATGAACTTTTCATTTGAAAAATCTATGGCTCTTTAGTGAATTGTTCTGAAGTGACCTCTCTCTCCCTTCATGACTCACGGGTCACTAAAGATCATTTGATTTGAAATGTGTCCCACAGAGTTGTCTGTCTTGGCAGAAAACAAATTAAAGTCAACAAGAGTTGGCAAGCTGGGTATTTACACTGATAGCACTCCACTTAAGAGTATGTAATCTGTTTATTATTTAATTCTAAGGTTATTAGAAGGCAATCACTGCTTTTACCACCAAATCCCCTGTATGCAGCTAGACAAAATTATGATCAAGCCTACTCTGTATGTTCTTTAACTGTGTGGACCTGGTGGTGTAAATGGAAGGAGATAATAAAACCATAGAATCATAGAATGGTTTGGGTTGGAAGGTATCTTTACAGGTCATCTAGTCCAATCCATTACAATGAGCAGGAGCGTCAGAAGATCTTGGTTCCTAACTTCAGCCTCTTGACATCCAGATGCAGCACTCTGTGCAGTTCATAAATGGCAAATACCTATTTATGCTGCCACAGCTATCTGTTTAGACCAAGATGATGAACAACTTGAAGCACTCTATCATCAGCTAAGCAATAGTTATCTCCCACATGTTTTTAATGCTTTCAGAAAAATTATCCCATCACTTTTCCTCTTTTTGCTTCCTCTTTTATTTCATCAGAAACTTGCATAAGAGGTCTCATAATATAAATACCAATTTATTCTAATATTCCTACAGTAAAATACAAAAACAATTGAAGAAAGGCTTGAAAATCTATGATCAAAACCACTGCTGACATGTTGAAGAGTGGCTGCCTGAAATCAGAGGCAGCTTTGTTACAAGAGCTGTGGCCAGCATGGTTTCAGAATTGTAAAACTGTCTCATTTTCTGACATGGGGTGTTGTTTCATTAGTAAAGTCACCATGTTGCTTCCAAGATCTCCATGATCAGTAAAGATTTCTTTTAGCCTGAAAAAGCTGTAGAACATTTTCACTGCCTAGGTTCAATCTGCTGACCCAAATTGCCTCCTTCTACTGGATTATGAGCCACGTGCTCTCACTCAGCCGGCTGTGCCTTGTTCCTAATCCCCAAATCACCGTTCAGAGGCATCTGACTAGCCCAATGCCCAGCTCATCTGGGTCCAAATAATTTGAACATTTAAGCTCCCTGGTGTGCCTAATCTATGTTACAGTTATGTGTTCCTCAGGAGTTATCCCTCAGTCTTACTCACCCTTTACAGGACAACCACAAGCTTAGAGTTGACCCCTGGGGGTGCGGGAGAGACTGAACTCACTAAACTCCACTTTCTCGGGGACTGCAATCCCAAGTTGAAATTGAATCCCTTCTCTACTAAGAGAGCACTTTGGTTGTAAGGGCACTGTCAGGGAGCCATGCAAATCATCCTGTAGAGTCTGATGGGTTTTTGGGGGGTTTTTTGGTTGTGTTTTTATTTTGGGTTTTTTTTTTTTGTTTTTTTTTTTTTGTTTTTTGTTTTTTTTTTTTGTTTTTGTTTTTGTTTTTTTGTTTTTTTGTTTTTGTTTTTGGTTTTTTTTGGGTTTTTTTTTGAGAAAACATGTTACAGATTCCCTGAGTAAAATCCCTGAGCCATCCTAACAGTTAGGGTGCCCACCTGGGGGCTGAGGTCGTTGCTCCTCTTCTGCCCAGACCTCTTCAAGCACTTTAAATATTAAGTGTGTAATGTGAAACACTCACAGAGCCCACAGTAGAGACTACCTGCTTCCTACCAGCCTGGATCTGCCCAATATATTTCTAATTGCTCTTATGGTTTTAGGATTATTTTCCTTTGTTCTCCTCTCTTAATAAAAATCCTGCTTTTAGGAGAGGCAGCAGAAAGAATTGCCCTGGTATAACCTTGTGGTGTTTGTGACTCTGGCAGGGCAGATGAGTATTGATTGATGAAGTATTTGATTACATTAGCTGAGCCATAGTGCCACAGACTTTGTACTCTTTTCTCCCCTTACTTGCATCTGTGTAACCCCAGTAATAGGGGTTTAACTGAGGTTAGAAAATTAGCAGCTACAGCAGTAAATCAAAACACTTGTATATAGCCCAATACAGATTTAAAAAAAAAGGAACTCCATATCCAAACTATTCAAACTGTTCATCTGTGTGTCTTTTGTCACAAAGTGGAAGCATACTTAGGGGCTTATAGTGCGTCTTTTCATCTGCATAACATGAGGTCAATATGAAAGAGTTCTCTGCGGACATGCTTTATCATCCTCAGGCTACAGAAGTCCAGAACTGAGCAGAAGGGGCTGGTTCCCTTCGTTCTACACACTGCATATCAATCCAGAGGCTATGTGGTCCAGTCATCCATGGAGACCTGCTCTCCCAGTAAGAGAGGACTGGCTGAGTGGTGAGGACTGTGATGCCACAGGAGTTTGGGCAGGAGCACTTGAGCCACCTTTGCAGGGCTCTGTCTGGAGTCAGTGCTGGGTTCCACCAGTTTATAGTGATTCTGCACCTAAGTCAGTATCTTCTCCTCAGTGCTCAGAAATGGACTTTAATCTGTGGGGTAAATCCTCTGATGTTTTTATCTTCCCCTGAGTTCTCTATTGCCGGTATTCCTTGGTGTGTGAGCCAGCTCGGGTGGGACACAGGAACAACCACAACACCATGGATGAAAGGGAGAGAAAATTTGGTTTTGTTGAAACCAAACAACAAGTTTTCTAGCTTTTACCCTTCTGATTCTCTCCCTAATGCTACTGCTGGGGGAGTGAGTGACTGGCTGTTCGGTCCTTGGCTGCTGGCTGGGTTTAAATCGAGATGCCAGTGGGGAGATCCCAAAAGCAGGACCCAGGCAGAGGCACACAAGCAGGGATGCAGGCACCATTGAGCTTTGTGAGTGCTAGGGGATCACCAAACCCTCTCTTTTCCCCTGTATATCAGGGATTCATGCAGGTGTCGTTTACTACCATTTGATTGTTCCCACAGCGGGGCAGGAATCTCAATCATGCTCAACAGGATGCCTCTAAATACATCACCTGACTGTGTTATCTGAACACAGGTATTGTCCAGCATGAGGCTAAACAATGACTGGTGTGATGTATGTGGTTTTTGACACCCCAGCTTGCAAGCCATTTGACGATGTTCACAATCTTCTTCACTGATCTTCCATTATTCTCCCACACTTGGGAAGCTGAAAGTCAGATCAGCTCAAGGGGCTACTGAATACTTCCATTTCTCATAGACCAGTGGAACTGACAAAAAACCACTAAACCACAGCTGGAAGAGTCTGGAGCAGTCAATTTGAGGAGACAATGGAATGTAAAAGAGGCTTAATTTTTGAAGGAACCTAGAATTAGTTTAGCAGTTGTCTTATCTTTTTCCTGCTGTTGTAATTCCATGTTGAATTCCTTTGCATCAATGGAGTGTATTTTGCTTAAAAAATTGCGTAGCCTTGCTGCCCTCAAAAACTGCGGTTTCAAGCAGGATTTATTTAAGAAAGAAGGAGCAGATAGTCTAATGATAATAACATGTGCCAGGGCACATGTCAGTCTTGCATTCACTCTCCAAATTAGCTCACACTGAATATGCTATAATTTATATAAATCATATAAAATATAATTGACAGAAGTGTGAAAACAAGCTGTACTGGATACTACCCTTACCAAGAGAACCCCAGTAATAATTCAACCCCCCTTGCATAATTGTTTAATACTATACTTGGTGCAACAAATTGGTGTTCTCTGTTCTCCTTTGAAAATGCAAAAAGATTAAATAAAATTACAAGGACAACACACAGGTAATAAATGTGTGTTGCATGCAAAATAAAGTGTTATGCACACACTGCGTAATCTTTTTATTAGCCTCTGAATATTTAGCACAGTGGATAGTGAGAAGAAAAAAAGAACAGCTAATTTAAAACAATTCTAGAACTCAATCAAAAAGTCCTTATTTAGGAAGAGTTCTATCATCTAGACTGGATATCTTGCCAGAATGTGAAATTTGAAGATATCAAATAGTCCTGTATCTCATCTACTCTCATGAGGCTTACTTTTGATTAAAGGACAAAAGGTCAGACCGTAAGTCCTTGGAAAAAAACAGGACAAAAATAATGTTTTAAGGCCCTTTGTTCTTTTCATCAGCAAATGATAAGAAAGCTCTCTCTTTCAGCACAAAGAAATTTCATTAAAAAATGGACTTTTGTGATATACATATATCTCTCATTTGCAGCAGAAAACGACAGGGATGTTAGAAAGAACCAAATTATATTAACCCTGAAACAATTGCTTTTATGGACATGCCACCACTGAAAATGAAATGTGTGGACATACTACTACTCATGGTAACTTTAATGGAATTAGACTACGAAGACTTAAGGAGGCTCATGGAAATACGGAGTTTAGGCAATGAAGCTAAATGCAGCCAGAACCACAGTTGACTTTGTGGTAGATATTTATTTATCTCCATATTGGTGTTTGAGCTGTCTAGTTTAATACTGGTTTGGGTGGCTTTGAATGAATGCATAAGCCTTTGATAATATTAGGATGTTAAAACAACAAACAGTCCAGAGATGCATTTGGTTCAGCCAATATAATTTATTTTAACACAGTTAGCACTTTCTAAAAATAAGTATCTTACAAAGAATATAATACAAGGTTTGCAGTTTCACTTGAACGTGAACATTTCTGGGTTTTTTTCCAAGTCTTCTTCTAGTTTTTCATAAAACCATAAATGTAATTCCCCAGGAAACTCTCCCCTCCCCACTGTGAATCTGCCTTTATACAACAAAAACTTTATTTCACCTGTGAGGAGAGCCCTCCCCACCCCACCCAGCCTTTCAACTATAGAAAAGAATATGTTTTAACTGTAGTACAATTTTTAAATTATTATTAATTAGCTCATGAAATTCTACCTTTGTGAAACCATTTGCTGACAGAAAAAAACCCCCACAGCTGTTGTACATACACAATTGAAAATCTTAACTTGCCTTTCAAAATGGTTGGTAAAAAGGGAGACATTTGCATCAAAAGGAAGCATTAAACCCACTGCATGCTGGTACCGCACAGGTGCATGTTTTTCATTAAAATGGTGAATTAGCATCTTCATATAGATTTTTCCCCCAAGACTTGAAGCATTTCATTTGCATATATACATAAAATGTATATAAAGTATACGTTATACAGTGTATTTAGTACTGTTAGTATATACAGTGTATTTATGTACCACTAGTACATAGTGTATATGCATTATACAAAATACATATTTATAAGCACTTCAGCCTGTACCTGAAATCAACATCATTTGATGGCTGCAAAATACCCAGTCCTGCACGGGATTGATCTAGAGAGGGACAATTCACATTACTGTCCACAAGCTCTATCTCAAAATATGAAAAAATCAGAGCCAAAAATTGTTTAATCTCGTGGACAGCAAACAACCTGCCCGGGCACTTTGCTATGCCTGTCCCAAAAGGCATGTAGTAATGTTTCAGCTTCCGACCGTTCCGGTAGAAGTCGGTCTTCTCCTCTCCCTTCTCGTTCAGAAAGCGATCGTATTTGAATGTCTGCAATTAAACACACAAAAGAGTTCCTTGATATTTGAATTTCTCCAAAAACCAGATAAAGCCGCTAAGACACAAAATGCAGGCTGGGAAAGAGATGTCTCCAGCAATCATCATTGTAAAGTACTACAGCTCCCATGGTGCTGCTTTAGAAAGAGTAGCCTCTGAGAAGTTCTGTCATGTGGGACAGGATCCCAGGTTCTTTGCTGATAACTCTCCTTTTCTTTCCTGACCTCTAAAAATAAGGATTGTAACCTGCATTCTTGCTCATCCATCAGAAGAACAGGAAGAATTCTAATTCTGTACCTTTGGGAAACTATTATCCTTATCCTTCTTCAAAGACCCTCCTAATGGTCATCTTCCCTCATTGAGGAAGGCAGTAAGTAGAAGGCTGTCTGGGGCTGGTAGCATACCTTTTGGTTACACTAAAATATGTTTTTCAGACAGTGCTTGCACTGCCTTTATTCTTTTCCTTTCCTATTAATACATCTTCAGGTGTAAGACCGGACTGTCTGGGGTACAACAGAAAACCAGCCATGGGGGACCCCAATGAATGTTTTCCCTAAAGGCCTGTTAACTTCTGCCAGAGCACCAAGTTTAAAGCAATTTGAAAAAAAAAATACTTACCAAGGGATCAGCATAGATTTCTGGATCGAAATGCAGCAGCTGAGGATAAAGAGCTATGATATCATCTTTGCGAACATTGTAAGAGTCGTTCTCCAAGTGCAAAGTGAAATCCTCCTTGGCCACTCGGAAAGTCATGGATGCACTTGAGAGCCTCATGGCCTCCTTGATGATGCTGTCTGTTGGGAGAGGACAAGGAATGATTGCCATGGAAACAGCATATTCACATACTGGGGGCAGGTCATGGATATTGAACTATTTCAGAGCCATTATCAAACGTTGAATTTATTAGAAGAAATATTTCAGTGCTGACTTTCTAAATGTCTAAGAAAGTATCTTTGTCATTTCTTTTTTAGCATTTCTATCCCTTCTGCAGATACCACTGAGAACCTAATCTGCTTTCCCTGCAAAAAATGCTTAGAATTGATGAATGTTCAAAAGTGAGACATATTTTCTTTCTGAGATAAAGACCAAACCAGTGAAAACTGAAAACATAACAAGAAAAAGAAACAGTGAATTAAGCAGAATTTTCAGAAGATTTAAGAGGTCCTGTAGAGAAACGCATACTTAGAAAAAAAGTAATATGAGAATTTTTTGTTTCAATACTAACTGACTTTTTTTAAAAGTAACTAATTAAAAGGCAACATTATCAAAACTCTCTGTAACTTCTGAAAACTTTGAAAAATATTGAGAGGAAATACAAGTAATGGTATTAGAAAACATTGCCTCACATGATAAAAATAGGGATTTAAGTTTCGACAACACCTTTTAATTTGATTTAAAGACATAACCAAACAAAATATTGTTCAGAATTATCCACAGATCTATGTTATGCAGTGGTGTAGGATTATTGAGGCATGCCATTACCCATTAAAAAGTGCTGTTTATGTCAATTTTGATGCCTGGTTGTGATGGCTATTGCTAAGGAACACAGAGTTTCCTGTTCCATTGTTTCTTTGCTAATTCTACAGGAATTCCATAGAAAGCATTTATATGGTAATAAATAGAAGACCATGGAAATTGTAGTGCAATTTCTGCATAAACAATTCTGCATAAAATAGTCATACCTAGTATTGGCATATTATCCAGCTGTTTTCGGTTCAAGGAAATATGCTTGCCATCTAAGCTGACACTCTCTTCGGCGCTTTCCAAAACACTTTGCACTTCTTTGATCGCAGCTCTCATTGCTTCTGGACTCCTAAGATCAAAAGAGCAAAGATATAATGTAATTCTAAATTTAAAAATTCTTTAAGAAGGGATTTTGCTATTAACTCTTTTTTTCTGACTGGAATTCATCTTGTTGGCTGACAAGTACAAACTTCTAAAATGAAAGTGTTGCAGCAATATGCTGCAGTTCCACTTTTTCATATCTTTGCAAAGGTATGATATCTTCAATGGAAAAAAAAATAAAAAAGGAACCCCAAATATTTGATTTTGTCTGCAATAACAACTAGAACAGAACTGATGTACGTAATTCAGGTAATAAACAGTACTGCCACTAAAAAACAATGCCAAGAATAAGAAAAAAACAGCCAGTTGTAGGAAATTGCCCCGCTGCAGGTAGAAAGTTTAGCAACATGATTATAGATCCTGTTCCTAAACTTTTATAGCGTCATTTATTCTGGCTGATGCGACAATATTCTGTGAGGCTGAAAACAATCTTTCTAATACTAAGAGCCCACATGGTACCCTTCACCATCTAGCCTTTCTTTCAGACATGGCATGTATGAGCTATGGTGAAATATGTGGACACAATAAAAGAGAGTGCAATTGTGTCTTGATGAAGGCACAATCAGGGTGTTAAAAGACTCCAAGTCCAGGAAACCTAAAGCAAATGCATTCTTGGAGCAAAAAGTACTAAATAGCCTCAAAAGTTAGCATTAGCAAGTAGATATGATAAGTAAAAGCATTAGGAATTTAGACACATACTTCAGAGTTAATTATGCTGAAGCAGATAATCCACAAAGGCCCACTCTAAAATGGACATTTGATAGTATTGTGTCTGATATATATCTGAGCTGTACACTTGTCTCACGAGTAACAAGCTCAGCAGGTACAATCTACAGTAGACTCCAGTGAAATCTATCAACATATAAATTATTTTCTATTAAGTTTCTGTGAAAACATTAATGAAGTTAAACCTCATTTTTCCTGCTCTAGTGAGATGGTCTAAAAATGTCTAGTTATATTTGTAGCCTTTAATACACTCCATGTTTTGACTGCAACTAGCACTTTTAATGTCATATCATGTAGATTTACTCCAAAGCTTTCTTGACAAAGTGTAGCATTGCCCTGGAGTGCTGTTTCTTAACAAAAAAAAAAAAAAAGGAGCTTCTAAAGAATTGCTCTGTGCTACCACTACTTGTTCTCAAATGGGCTTTTCTGTGGAAGTGCAGAACGCAGCACTTCTATTGCAAACAGTAAGTTTTTTTTATCACTGATGAGATGTCAAGCAGTGTAACTGGCCTGTATTAATGAATTGTTTTCTGTAAGATAAACATTTTTCTTGTTTGGGAGCAAGAAGCATTGGGACTTACTTAAGAAGATGGAACAAGGTCCAAAAAGTGGCAGGAATGGTGTTTGCTTGAGAGGCCCAGAGCACTGCCACGTGGGTCTTCGCTTTTTCCATGTCATCGAAGGTTGACAGGGTGTCATTCAGGAACATGCGGAGGGTGACAAGCTCAGAGAGGTTGTCCCTTTTCAGGAGGTTCTTGTGCAGAAGTGCCTCTCCCAGCTTCTCACGTGCACTGTGGGCACTCTTGAAGAGGTGGATAGGCAGCCCTGCCACGAGGGCTGGGAAAATCTTATCAAATTCCTTGAAGTTTTCAAGGGCATTTAGGATATGAGCTCTCTCAGTTTCCTGCTTTGATGACAGGTTTTTGTCATTATTTGAATTAAATTCTTTACCAAAAAGAGTTAAAAAGCCAGACTCGAACATCACTTGGCAACAGAATGTATAAAGTCCTTCTGTCACCCAGGTATTAGACTGAAGTTTAGGTGCTCTTGACTGCAGCATGACATACTGTAGGTTTTCCATCATTGCTTCAATGAGGGCATCCAGGGCATTGCCTTGAAGGGTTCTAATGAAAGTCTGATGAAAATTTTCAGTGGTGTTTCCCTCTGCTGGGTCAATGCTACCATGCCCAAAAGCCTGTCACAAAATAAATTGTATGCATGATAAGTAAGGCCTGTCATTACCTTGACAATAAAGTGTAACAGAAACAAAAGCCAAAGTATAACTTCATAGCTTACTAGAGGGAAGGATAAAAATGTAGTAAGATAATGTACAGTCTTAGAATAATGTATAGTCTTAGAAAAATTCAAACCACTGCAAATTTCTTTTCCATTTAGGAAGAGGGAAAAAAGACCACAATATTTTGAACCATTAAAAGTACCAAAATGTAAAACCAATCCTATTTCAAAGGCATAGTTATGTTTACAGGGATTAACTAGGTATGTCAGCAGATACTTTGCATGCTAGATATTAAAACCAGGAGTACCTTGGCAGAAGTAGCAAAATGGAACTTTTTCCAGTCCAAGTGTTTTCCCTGGCGCATCAATGCATGGTATGAAAAAGGGTCAGTGAGGAAATGAATGTATTTCCCTGCTACATGGCAAGTGAAGATGTGGCCATGCTTCTTCTGCTTTTCTTTGAGGAATTCAAGGGGGTTGGCACCAAACTTCAAGGCACAGCCCAGGTATGGAAGGAACCCATTTTCAAGTGGTGGCTCACCTTGCCGCCTACAAAACACAAACAAAAGCTCAGTTAAAATTATGTATAAGGATCTCTTCTCCAGGACTATCAGGTATGTAAAATACTAATGTTAGGCTTTGTGTAATGTGAAAAAAAAAAGAAGAAAAATATCCCAAATAAGTAGTTTATTTACAAATAATTTTCTCTACTTTAAGGGCTAAGCTGTGTAAGAAAGAACAATTTTATCTATTATTAGGCATAATGAAACACAGTTTGATTATGTCATCTTTCTTTATCCTGGATCAGATGTATATTTTTCACCTGTTGAAATGCAAAATATTGCCATTAGCTAACACGCAGTTATGAAATTGTCACATTAATAAATCATCCATCACACTAATATTGTCTGATACATTTTTTTGGCAATTTTATCCGCAATTTCGTTTGAATACCAAGCAAAGAAACTTTTTAGCATGGTAAGGCTGCTATTATTGGCATATCCCATTAATGGACCAGATCTTTCTAAACATACCGGAATTTTGTTATGATCCTCAGTAAGCATAAGAGCTAGTCTTTCAAAGTGTCATCAAGCACATGCTTTAAATTAAGCAGATACTTAAAGTGAAACATATGTTTAAATGATTTTCTTTTTTGAGTAGAAACAACTTTCCTGTATGAGGACATCATGACTGCTGAAATAACTTTCATATAATATTTCAGCATTCACAGTAAATGAAGTTAATTATTTTCACCTTTTCTTCATTAAACTTTTTAAAATTAAACAAGAAAATGACTCCTGAAATTAAAAAATAAGAAGAATTAAGCAAATTCCTCACTCCTTATCTGAATGCATCAGTAGGATAAATGCTTTTAAGGAATATACGTGGTACATAAATATTACCTGTATTAAATTGTGTTACTAGATATAATATAAAAATGTTTGTATGTAGGTATTAAACTATAATTACATATAAGTAGGTATTCAGTGTGATTACAATGCAGGTGAAATTACAACCCAGAACTTTGGGCAATCAGGACATCCATATTCATATTTTAATTACCTTGCTTGTTCATAGATTTGTATCTACAGCTACCTCTAGGCATCACAACACTATTATTGCAAAATTCATACACAAAAATTCGATTGGAACATAAATCTCTCAAAAGATCAAGCTACACCATTGTCTGTGCTATCCTGCATATGTCTGACTACAGCTCTTTTAGTGATGTACACAGAATATTTGACACAAATAAAGGCCAGGCACACTGAGATGCTTTTACAAAGAGTCCTTACCTTCTTCTCCTCCCTAGAAGAAACCAAGACACACAACAAAGTATTACTGCTGTTCCCCAGATCCAGGATGTTAGGAACATCTCTGGTAATGCCCAAAAGCTTCCAAGTGGAAATGGGTAACTACCAGGATGGCAGGAGACGTGACTGAGAATGAAACAGAAGAGAGGTCACAATTTATATACAGTGGGTGCATCACTGTATCTAATGGCACTGAGTCAACCTAGCAAGCTATTGAGTAACCTTTCCTGGAGAGGGCTTGTTCCCCCTCTGTCCTGTCACCTTTCTGCAGAGAGCTTTGCTGGATTGATGCAGACAGTTGCAGGTCTGGCCTTGAGTTAATGTCACGTAGCAGTAGCAGTTCCAAAGTAACCAAACAGCTGTAATAGTTGATAATTTGAAGGTTACCCAGGTGTTTTTTGATTAATTCTGCAGATTTGCCAATTGCAGTTTATAGTTCAAGTTTAGCAATATATGAAATGGTTACTGACCGGTGTCCAGGAGATTCAGATCACGCTAACTGGTGTCTGCAGCCCGTGCTGCCCTTCAGCTGCCAGCCTGTTCCCCCTCCCTTCTCCTTGTGGACTGCCCTGGCTCTGGTGTGCCACTGCAAGAGGCAACAGCAGGGTTCAGCCGCTGGGCAAAGGGATGGCTGCGGAGGTGGACTTACTTCCTCTAACAACATCTGTCTGGGAGAGAGGGAAAAAATAGTCTTTCACAGAATCATAGGATGAATCACAGAAGAATAAGAAAGTAGATCTAGACAACCACACTGGTTTGGGGTATTTTTGTCATTGTCTTTCAACCACCTTTTATTTTCCCACTAAACCTTTTCTCCTTTTTGTTGTTGACTTATGAGATTTCAAATTTTGGCTTGCTCCTAGACCTGGCATCAAGCCATCAAAGAGGCAGCTCAGGTATAGTGATTTTTCATTAGTCATCCAAGGCCTAATATGTTTCTGAGAGAAACTGAAGGGTTTTTCAGACTCACTTTTCCACCAGGTTTTCTTGGTGTCCCTACAGCTATGTGATAAAACAGTAAAGATCTGGACATCTTGCTGTTGCAATTGAACACTACACTGAAGGTATTGACATGCAAATCTGGCAGGTGGAAATATTGTCCTGGCTTCAAACCAGGGCAGGCAGTGAGGCATGGGGTAGCTGTGCACATGCCATTACATTTGAGTCAATTTTTAACTTACTACACTGAAGAAATAAACCTTATTTACAACATCAAGGTTTGCCCTCATTTAATCTAAAATTACTCCTTTTGCATGTCAGCTCGAGTCCTCTCTCCCATTTTCATTTAAGCATAGGTGTTTCATTTACTTTCCTATAATCTCCATCATCTGAATTTGGCTTGCTATTATATAATTGCTTTATAAAAACCTTTCTTTCCCATTTCCTGTTTGTTTGCATTATTGAAAAATTCTGTTCTGGGTTTCATCTTTGATTTCATCCTGTGACTTCTTCATCCTAAACAAAAATAATAATTTTATTATATTGTTGTCTAATTCTTTTTGCATGTGTTATCCAAATAACAGTGAAAAAAAAAAAAGTCAGAAGTTACTGTCAGTTTTGTGCTCAACACAGAGGAATAACATTTAACCAGCAATAGTTGCCTGTGTCCCCTCACCTTATCTTGTGTTGCACTAGGTAGAGCTGCCAGTCACACTTGCCTTTTCCCTCCGTGCTTTGGGTTGTTGTGCTGCAATGTGATGATAATATCATTTATAAATGGCATCCTGCTGCCAGCAAACAGCAGCAGTAACTTCTCTAAAGCTGCCCACTTTCTTTCGCTTTCTGCTTTGTATGTATATAATAGTTCCAAAAAGTATAACCAGGTGTAGGCAGAGCACAGGAGCAGCTTGGCAACTTACCTGAAATTATTTATTTTTCTCTCAGGAACGTCCTAAATAGGCCAATCTACAGTTCCAAATCCAGCCTGTATTACAACAGACAGCAGCCTGTGACTTATGTCCTTGTGATAAAGGCAATCAGGAGCCTTGTCTGCCACAGATACTCCACCAAATTTAGCAGATGATAAGTGCGAATCTCCCTCCATTTATATCAGTGGGCATTGGGCTTTCCTGATTTTTCAGTAGCATCAGTAGAGTGCCTTGATGTTCTGGGTGTGATGTTCTTCAGACAAATACACTATTTCCCACAGACAAAGCTCAAGCAGTTGCCACCAGTCTGTACAGCAGGGATTAAGAGCACCATGTGGTCCCTACTGATGGACAGATAGTACATTTTCTGCAGCACTTTGTGTGTTGTGTATGAACTTGTCTGCCTTGCCCCAGCCCAAGAGGGTGACCCACAAGAGTTATGGGTGCAGTCAGAAAAAACATGCTGACCTGGCTCTGTGAAGAAAACTCCTTGTGTAAATGGTAAGAAGAATATTAATGTGAAAAACACATGACTTGGGCTCAAGACTCAATCCAGGCCAGTGACAGCATCAGGAATAAAGCACTGCATATGTTTGAACGTATAAGCCTTTGTCACTGCAGGTTTGAACATGGGTGTTCATCAAGAACTCAGCAATGCATCAAACCATAATTAGAAAATGCAGAACCTTTTAAGAACTGTAATAAGACCTTTTGGTTAAGCCCTAACGAGCACTGAGCTAGAACCAGTTCAGATAGAGCAGCTCAAGAGCACGTGGAGCATACAGACATTTCACCCAGTACAGCATATTTAGCAGCTTCTTCCAGCCCAGCCTGGCTGCCCACACTGGCTGCAAGGGCAGCCGTGTCCTCACAAGGTCTCTTCGTGTCTTCAGGGCCGAGAATTGTGTTGAGACTGATGCATGGTTACATTGCACCACCTTCCCCCAAAGGGCACCAAGACACTTTTCACCCAGATACACCCCCTGGCTGTGGGCAGAGGCTGCCAGGAGCACTCTTATCTATCACCTCTGCTCCAGCCGGTGAAGTAAACTGGGCTGTGGCCTCCATGGAGCCAATACGCTTCCCGTGAAACAAACAAGCCCAGCTCACTTCTGTGGTGATTCCTGAAGCCTGAGAAGCCTTAAGGCTTGTATCCTCCTGCTGCTCCAAAACTGCTCACTAGCTAAACCTGAGCTTCATCTCATATGCTGCAGCTATATGGCTTTCATTAGTCACAACCCACACATGGTATTTAAATTAATAGGAAATAATAGATAGGCCAAGCTGAGGGGAATATTTCTTTTCCAGAGTTACTGATGGCTTCAGAACTTGGGAGTACTGATGCACAGAAGGGTGTGGTGAACTTAGGAGAGGCTGCTGATTACATTTGGCAGTAAATAGCAGATTTCCACACAGCTAACTCTAAAACTTGTGTACTCATGGGAAGTAAATAAGAGGTACACACTACAAAGAAAGAACTGACTTTTTTTTTTTTTTTTCTGATGCATGCGTTCTGACAACTGGGTTATTTTCTTTCATCAACAGATGAAAAATCCTGAAACCACACAAACCAAGTGCTTTGCTCAGCAGTGGGAAGGCAGGCCTGCAGTTCATGGAATAGGAGCAGGCTGACAGACTACAGCCAGAAGATGCAATTGCAGCTATGGAACACTTCTGCAGCTGTGCAACTGGTAAAAGAAATCTCAGAAAGGTGGAGCAATACTAAAGGAAAGCTTAAACAAGAAGTTACACAGTGAAGCTGCTTGTAGTTCAGAACCTTTGCAGGCAGAAAACAGGCAATAAATAATTATATGTCACCACCTACTGGTAAACCTCCTTGTGTGGCAGTTGTGTGTTGTGTTCTACAGCAGTCACTGCACTCTGTGAGTCAATATTTGTTTCTTGTTTCTATACAACAAAAATGGTGTTTCTTTCATAAGCCTATGTATTTTTCTTTGTATCTACATCAAGTATCACTTTAATGAAGATATGGAGATATGCTGGGTGAGATCACTGAGGTTTCTGAGGGCTAAGCTGAAAACCTGGCTTTTTGGGGATCACTGAAAATGTTAAACAGAACAAGAAATAAGGCTTTACTCCTCACCAGCCACAAGAAACATCTGTTTTTAGAGAGGAATGATGGCTGTCAGCACACAGGATCCTGTACTGTGGGGACAGTCAAGAAATTGAAGGTCCTTGTGCAGCATCAGTGTTGACTTGGCACAATCATCATATGTCTGCAAACTGAAAGGCATCAGCAATGTTCCAGGAACAGGGAAGAGAACACTGGCTGCCGTGTCCCCTCACAACAACAGACCTGACACACCATGGCACGACATTCCCCTGCCTGCCTTCATAAACCAGCTGCTGTTACCAAGTGATCATGCCAGAAATGTATCCTCCTCAGAGAGACTGTAATTCCAGATACAATTCCAACAGATCCCTAGATGGATTCACCTTTCCCCTGTTTTTCCTGGGTCAATGGAATCAGTGAAAATCTTGTAAACCTAAATTATAATAGTGTATCTAAAAGAATATGAGTGAAATTACATTAAAGATGCTGGAAAGAATAATGCCTTAGTTTAATTATTTAATGATCTACACAATCTTAAATAAATTAATGCTACTACATTATCACTCCACAGCTCTATTTTAACACCATGCATGGTTGTTAAGAGGGCAGATTTTGTCTACATTGTACCCTGCCTTCTGCAGAATTCATGAGTCATCTGACTCCAGGAAAATAGTGCGCTCATGTTTCCTTAAAAAAAAAAATCATCATCATCACCATCATCATCATCTTGATCGTAGAAGTACAACTCTTTTGTAATTTGATATCATTGTGATATATTTGACCCTGTCTTTTTTTACATGATGAAGCTCTCTGCATAGAAAATGCTCTGTATTTACAGGATAATTGACACTGATGGGCTATAAAATTGAACAGGCTTGGGAAATAGGTTTATTTGCATCCTATTTCAGGACAATTGCCCCATAGCATTTAAATAATAGTAGGGACAGATATTTCCTCTAATGACCAAGTTAATATTTCCATATTTATCTCAGAGTATCCTCTGAATGTGCTTACATATCAGATAATGAACTTGATTTACTTGTACCATATCAGTTCATTTTCTCTCTCGGATTTTCTTTGTTCTTTAGGAATGTCAGTTGGAAGTTTGGTAACCTTCCTATCAGACCTGAGATTTATGATGCCACTATCTTTCCTTTAATATCAAGCATTAGAAACTAAATCTCAGTCAGAAATACCATCCTTTACTTGAATGAAAATAATTTAAAATTATGTTGCTTTCCATCATGACAAGTTTCCTTAAAACTGTAGAAAACAGAACTATCAAGCTTATGATTAAAGTAACAATTGAGAATATTATGAATTATGAAAGTTACCTTTTCTAAGTATTGCAGAAGAGAAACTGTAAAGAAAGCAATTATGAAAGTGGAGACAAAAGAGAACTGATACAGGAATGCAAGCAGAAAAAGGAAATGGCTGTAAAATAAACCATGAGGAGTTATTACCATTCATCCAGTGCAGCAAAAAGCATCTTCTTAAAGTAATTTTCTCTTTTTTTAAACTCTGGAGTTGAGTTGTATCATATCATATCATAACAAAACAGAAGCTTCTATATTATACTCTCACACCTAAACGTGCAATTGCAGGTGCTCGAAACACTTAACAGGGAGAAATCAAATCTCAGATGTGATTACAAAAATTATGCAGCTCACTGCTACCAAGTAATTCTCCGAAGAAAGGTAGTTAGGTAACAAACCAGGAGAAGATTGCTGCAATCCAATTGTCTGGGTAAACACTACACGCTATTCTGGGCTGCTCCAGCAGATGGAGCAGGGAATGTAACAGCACCTTCTGCCTCACTTTGCTTCCCTTTGCTTCTCTTCCGTTGATGCTCTTTTCCTTCCTTCCTTCCTTCCTTCCTTCCTTCCTTCCTTCCTTCCTTCCTTCCTTCCTTCCTTCCTTCCTTCCTTCCTTCCTTCCTTCCTTCCTTCCTTCCTTCCTTCCTTCCTTCCTTCCTTCCTTCCTTCCTTCCTTCCTTCCTTCCTTCCACCCTCCCTGCCCCTTCCCTCCCCCTTCCCTCCCCTTTCAAAGAGGTGCACTGCCCTGTAGCTTACTGATAGCTCTTCTGCTATCAGCCCTCCAGTATGTAAAGGGGGCTTACAAGAAGTATGGAAACGGACTTCCTGCAAAAATATGTCGTGATCACACAAGCAGAACAAGTTTTAAAATAAAAGGAGGTAGATTTAGATTAGATATGAAGAAGAAAATTTTTACTGTGAGGATGGTGAGGCACAGGAACAGGTTGCCCAGAGAGGCTGTGGACTCTCCATCCCTGGAAGAATTCAAAACTAGGGTAGATGGGACTTTGAGCCATCCAGTGGAAGGTGTTCTTGCCCACGGCAGGAGGGTTGGAACTAAATGTTCTTTAAGGTTCATTTCCAATCCAAACCATTCTATGATTATATGATCCACTGCCTGAGTTAGGCATCCATTAAGTGTAGCACTTACTTCAAGTCCCCTCCTTCATCACACTCACAACTCACTCGACATCTGCATTTAGAAGCCACAGTGATTCAGTGACACCTGTCCCTATTTTGTAAGAAAAGGGTGGCATCTTAAGGACCTCTCTGTTGCTTACAGCTATTTCCATCTTCTCTTTGCAAGTGCTGGTGTTGCTGTGGTCCTGCAGTTTGGATTTGGGCCCCTTTGACAAACCTCACTTCAGGTTGCTGTGGGCTTGGCTTTGTGCTCCTTTTGTTCGTAAAGAGAACACCTGTGCAAGGACAACATCCATTGCTCCAGTCTGAAAGGAAATCAAAAGGTCCACCACCTTACTGTAAGAAGACATTCTGGCTGGGAGCCAGCTTGGCACCTGTAGTCACAGTGGGGACTTTTTATCTTGGCTATGGCCACTACAGGTGTAAGGGGAGACAGAGGACCACAGTTGTTGGAAATCACCAGCAACTCCCCCTTGATGGTGATGTCAGCAGCTATTAGACCACTTTGGGATTGTAGAAGTCTTCAGAAGTCTGGGGGAAGTGGAGAAGCTGGATTAACAATGCAGCTGGAAAGGATCCACAACCTGAAAATGGTAGGGATCATCAGCACAGCTTTCCTTGAACAGTCTTTCTCTGGTTTCAGAATATTTTTACTTTTCTTTTGGATCTACACATGAACACAGGAACCATCCTCTGAGAGCATCCCTGGTGGATTTGTGCAAGCCTGTTGTCTAGGTATGGAAAATTTTGCCAAGAATAGTTGTATATAAATATGTTTCTTAATGGAAATCTGAGCTTCACTGAACTGCACAAAATGCAAAGAAGTAGAAGTGTGGGGCAAAGAGTTTTGCAACTGAGCCACATTTTGCTCTTCCAAGGGAAAATACACATCCTTCTACTACTAGATTTACTTAAAGATTTCTTTTTCCTATTGCTGTATTCTGCTTTTTCTAATTCAATATTTGCTGGATGATACAAGCCAAGACTGAAGAATTCTGCCTTTCTATATTGCAGAAGAATTCTGCCAGTCATCACTTCAATTCTTTTCTGTGATAGATTCCTCTTCATGATCATGCTTCTGTGAGCCAAAGCTTTCTTCATTTCTTTGGGGTTGTTTGAGAAAGCAAACTGTGGCAGTGAACAATATCTTCACTGTGCAAAAGAAAGGACAAATAAGGCATGGTGGTGTAACAGATATAATATGAAACCAACTTTGAAGTGTAAGGCTGTTCAACAGTCCAGATTAGATTAAAATGATATGAATATGGGATGGAATAAACAGTCCAAAGCACAGCCCACTGATTTTACATGTGAATCAGCCTTCTGGCCTGAGAAAACTGAATGGCAACTGAATATAGATGGCTAATTTGGAAAAAATAAATCTCTGCTTAACAAGTAATATTAATATTCCTCTATCAGAGTTGCTGTAATATTGCATTTTACCAATTATTTGTTTGTATGTTTTTATATTATTTTTGACTTAAATAGGCAAAAATCAGAGATCTACCTCTTACAGGTTTGCTTTGCAGTTGAAAAGACAATCTACAGGCAGAAAGACGATAATTAAAACATAAAACCACAAAAAGAACATGGGAAAAGTAAAAAAAGCTGATGGAAGAGGGGTGACAGGTAGACATTGCAGAGAATAGGAAGATAAAGACAAAACACAAGGTAAAAGGCAGAAGCATTTAAGCAGCTGGTTAGTTTACAAATGGGGATCATTTATTGCTTTTTTAAACAAACAGGCAAACATTGGTGCTCCAGCAGTTATGTAGCTCAAGACTAGTCTCATAAAATAAACAGGTTTGGTGTAGTCAGAAATGCAGTGGCAGACTGCCAAAAACCACTCCTGAGCTACATTTGATTTGTTGAGTCAGCATGGAGACGGCTACCCAGAAAAGTAAGGGCACTGTGCCAACACCAACACATGCCTTTGGATGAGCCATCTCCTGATTGCTCACAGCAATTCAAGTTCCCATGACAGTCTCCCCCAAAATTTTTGGCTCGGTCTAAAGACTTCCAATGGTGACAGTCATAAAAGGGAAATTCTAATTATTACTGTTCAGCAATGGCAATTTGTGACTGAGAAATGATCTGGCATGGAGGGCAAGGAGGGGTTAAACTGACTGGAAGCAGGAATGCCAGAGACGGAACAGACTCATTCCAAGGGAGTGAAGTTTCCCTTGGTGATAAGGAACAGTTGCAGCTTTGTCTTGCAGCCATCCTGGAATGAGACTGCCCAGGGAGCCAAGCTCAGGGGCAAACTCTGAACAACAGAGCCGGGTGAAGGGTGGATCCACAGGCTGAGGTGCCCCATGCAAACAATCTTCGTTTTGGTGCTGTGTACATAAGAAATCTGTGATGCATCTGTGCAGATTCCATGTAGAACAACATTTTATGATGGGACTCCGCCCAATGCATTGTTCATTAATTTCTTTTATATTTAAGTATAAGGGTGTGTTTATTTCACCTCAAAGGTACCATAAAAATTCTCCAACAGGTGCCACTAGTGAGCCCTGCTGGAGCAGCTGCTCTTGGCCTCCACTGCCCTTTGCCTCTTCCTCCAGACGTTACAGTCCCAGTAGCCAAAGCAGAGCAAAAGGACTGTTCACATCTGTCCCGCCATTTCATCCCAGAGGCAGATGTCTGCTCAAATTTTTCCTTGGTGGCATTTTAAGACAAAGGTCCAGGCTCCCACTGAGGCATCAGAGCTCATGATTCTTCATGCTGTGCCTAGCACTTGTGCCCAGGACAAGTTGGATGGGTCTTTGAGAAACCTGGTCTAGTGGAAGGTGTTCCTGCCTATGGCAGGAGTTTGGAATTACATGATCTTAAAAGTCTTTTCCTATCCAAACCCTTCTGTGATTCTATGAGGGTGGAGGGATCTGCCCTTTTGTCTGGCTTCATGCTTCATCTAGACCATGGAACATCACCTATATTACCACAACCTCCACCTGAACTAGACTGTATCTAACATAAAGGTACAAAATATTAATTTAGAGATCCCATTAGAGAGGAAAAGATATTGAATCCCTGTGAAAAAAGTTAAACAGAAAAAAATTACACCTACTGTGAAATATACACCTTATTTCTGCTATGCCTACCTAGTCTTTACAATATGAAAACAAGGAATATAGATTTATTTTTAAACCCTGAAACATGTATGTCAGGGGTAGGAAAGAACTGTTGAGGTTATTTCAGTCCTTTCCAGCAAAATCCCACTTGTTAATTAGGCACAGGAAGAGCAGAGTCACTTCTCCCGCTTGCCTGTGTAGAGCTCAAATCCACCCCTTTCCTTGGCCCTTTTTCCTGTCTCCTGTCTCCTAGGACTGGCTCAGTGTCATGCATGAAGGAGCTTGTTGTCTGCAGGACCTTGTCTTCATCTGTTGCAAAGACTAGAAGGGGTCTAATGAATGAGGAGGACAGAGGAACATCTTAATGCTCACACCCTGGACTGTCAGGCTGTGGCATTAGATACTGCTCTTGCCTCTGCCCCAGAGTTCTCCCGCAGTGACAAATAACTCCTCTCTCGAGACTCTCCACAAAGCAGTTTCTGTGTTTTGCTCATTTTCTATTTGTCCCACAGAGGGGCTCTAGGTCTAACCTGCAGAAGTGTTGGGCACATGCAATCGTGAGTGCAGTCAGGAAGGTGGGGATTTAACAAAATATCTCCTGTATTACCACAAACATGAGACATGAGTTTGTAGAACTGAGAGCTCAGAATAATGCATTATGAGCATATTCAACTTGAGTGCCTGAATTCCTTGTCTGTACCCCAGGAATTATGACAGAAAATAAATGAGCAACTGTTTGCACAGCACTCAGAGCGTTACTTAGAAAGGATGGTGACAACATTAATATTTCCATCTTTAGACTGGAGTTTAAATAATAAACAGGAAATCGGGCATGAAACTGCCAACTGAACAGTGGAAAATCAAAATCACTCACTGAGTGCCATCCACCCCGTGGGCTGAGGGTGAAAGTAATATGTTATAATACCCTTAAAAGGCAAGATCAAAAAATAAGAACAAGGAATGAGGAAAAAAGTGACCTAGCAGTTTCTAATGTTAAGTACCTTACTGGGGCAAAGCTCCTGTAATGTAATCTCTTCTGCATAACAGGGGTTTAAGCTGAAATTCTTGTTTCTGTATGGAAAGTACAAAAATTCTTGTACATAGTGTCTAGAGGCACAGCTCAGTGCAATGCAGCCCCATAGTTAATTAAGCTGGTTTGGGATAAGTTTGTTCTAGAAATACAAACAACAGGTCTGGACACTCCTTTCATCTGGCTTAGAGCAGGACCCATTAACTCCCTCATAACTATCCCAGGTATGGAACCACCTTAATACAAGTATTCTGTTTCCAGTGCTGACAGGCTGCTATCTCACACAATTTGTACATGTTTTGAGCAGCCACTGATAATGTCTCATTGTGGAATGGGTGGAGAGCTTCCTTACAAACAAAAGCACAACCTGTTTTCAGCTTCAAAGGAGAAATGTGAATTTTTCAGTAATAATTATGTATTATTTTATTAAGATTTTTGCAACATCTGAGACTGATACCGATCAGTGGGTGGTTTCTATTATTCTTTGAAAGTTGGCACTAGACCAGCAAAAAACCCATAAACAGTACACTGACGATGGAAAATTATCACACTTGCCCATGGGTATTTTAATTTAAAAAAGCAAAGTCTAACAACTTGGCTGTTTGTTCCACTTCTTTAAAACGACAAATGCACAAACCTCAGGAACTAATCTGGAGCCATTTATTTGGGCAATTCACCTCTGACTCCTTAGAAGACCCCAGTCTCAGTGGAGTTCTTAGAAAGATAAGGCCTGGACCTTCTTCTGCTCCCCTCCAAACTCCAGGGCACAGAAATATCTCCTTTTTCCAAGGTGCTCAGTTCATGTCACAGAGTGACTGAGGCACATGCCACCCCCTTCCAAGGTTTGGTTTCCCTGGGAA
The DNA here is from genome assembly GCF_029207755.1 of Chamaea fasciata. Lineage (NCBI taxonomy): Eukaryota > Metazoa > Chordata > Aves > Passeriformes > Sylviidae > Chamaea > Chamaea fasciata. Next base: position 38,277,543 of record NW_027094086.1, on the reverse strand, counting down.
GAAAATGAGACTAGACCAGAAGCTAGACTTGTCTTTGGTCTGTATGATTGAAGGATGAGGACCCTGAGACATACCAAACTGCACTGGTTGCACAGATTAGACATACCCATTTTTCAGCAATTCTCTTTCTGATTTATTATGTTTTTTTCCCATATTGAACAATTTTGAGAAAGCTTTTCAGTACAAACGTGTAAATCTTTGTCTCTCCAATAGCTGTTCTTAAGGCAAGAAGAAACAGCCTTATACAGTTTTTCCAAATATTTATTGAAATCATGTTTCACAATGCATTGGGAGATGAGGATGATAAGATTCACTTTTGATACCAAGGTGGACATCCTGCAGGTGGATGTGGTGCTGAAGCTACTGCCCATAACCTGGACTTTGCTTACTCTTAGATTATGTATCTGTAATAGTGCACACACAGTATGCTCAGCAAGTAATAAATCATAAGGAAGTAAGTGTTTGAACTAGGACATCATCATAAAGAAAATTAACATGCATTACAGTCTCGTGGGTGAAATCAGGGAGGGTGCATTGACAGTGCAAGCCTGATACTCACTGGAAAAGGCTGCTCCCTGGATAACAGCAGGCTGTCTTGAAGGACCACAAAGAGATAAATTAATGCAGAAAACAGCAAATAACAACCTATTACTCTGGAGAGAAGAAAGGTCTTCACAATGAGAGGCGCATTCAACATCAAACCATCAAAAGAAAACACTACCCTTCAGTTGTCAGCACTGGCACTCAGCAGAATTGCACGGGAAAGCTGTCACACACCTGCAATTTCCATGCTTCATGAACACTACAGTGCTCCTCATTCTACAGGGTGGGTCCAGGGCCTCACTGCACTGAGCTCATTCCAAGATGAAGAGTGGCACACTTTGTCTGAGCACAGTTTTAAAACTTTCACTGCACTTACGTTAAAATCTCCTTTGGCTACATAGAAAATTTAGCACTTCTAAAGCAGTAATCATCTGTCATTATTAAACCAGAGCTTCCCTCCTTTCCTCCTGACCCAGAAGACACATAACATAGGATTTTTCTGAGCTTATACTGTAAGCCCAAGATTTCACTTCCTATATATTTAGTGACCCGAAGGTGCATGACTCAGCAGCCAGCGGTTCAGGTAGTGGTATGCAGGAAGGTTCCAGGTCTGACTGATTGTTTGATATAGAAACAGGAGCTTCTTGAGCAGCCAGAGAGTTGCTGTTCCTCTGTATTCAGCACTGCTGTGGCTGCTACCCCAGTCCCTGTGGTGCTCACCAAAGATGCTAGCAACTGGAGAGAATCAAGAACTGGAAAATATACTGCAACAACAGAAAAATATATATTGCAACAAAATTTCTCTTTAGCTTAACTAAGGTTATGTTTGTGCAGACAGCTCAAATGATGAAACAGCCTGTTACTGCCAGAATGAAGTGAAACAACCTTCCTTCTCATTCCCATTTCTCCTTCCGTTTCCTCCTTTCTCTTATTTCCAGCCACACACTCCCTTGCTCTGGCTCATGCTTGTGCTTGAGACAGCTTTATACTGCTAGTATGGCTCACTAACCAGCATAAAAGCATTCACAGGCGGATTTGATTTCTCCTGAGGCAATGAGTTAAGCCTTCTCTCAGAAGAGCTTGGCAACTGCTGGGACTGGCTGAGGGCAAGAGAAGGAGACCGTAGGGGGGAGCAGATCTCCTTCCTGGGTCATGGAGGACTGCTCAATTCCTCTACTGAATGCTCTGGCTTCTTAGTTGAAGAGAAGTTCTAGGGCACTCAGCACATTTAATTATCTGTAAGATGAACAAGATTTGACAACAGGCAAAGAATTGTAATGAGGAAGGAAAGACTGAAAATTGATGCTGGAGAAGTTAATACTCTAAATAAGGCAAAGGAGGGTAATTATGGTAATTGACTTATGAAAGCTTTTTCTGAGCTTGTTCTGGGATATCTCTGTCTCTGGTACACCTTACATCATGGTTTCTTCCGGGGAGCCTCTCCAGGATAAAAGCTCTGCTTCTGGCGCCTGCCTGTGGGAGAAGGCTCAGGCAGGTGCTGGACCATGGGACAGGTGATGTGGTCCCTCTGCCTCTGATGTGTCACAGCTCGCCAATCCATGGAAGACTTGCAAAACAAGGCAGACATGAGGTCCTTAGTGGAGAGTGCTTTATTACTGCAGAAAAAAAAGAAAAAAAGAAAAAAGAAAAAAAAAAAAAGGAAAAAATTAGGAAAAAGAGCAGAAAATCGTACTTTTTCGCCATGAAGACGACAGCTATCAACCAATAAAGGCACATGAATGAGTCTTGAGTCTAAGACCCTACAAGAACAAAGAAATCTCAGGGGGAGGTTCAGATGGGACCTCATATCTCTCTACAGCTCCCTGACTGGAGGTGAAGCTGAGGTGGGGGCCGGTCTCTTCTGCCGCGCCTACACTGAGGAGACCAGAACAAATGGCTTTAAACTAAAACAGGGAAGACTCAGAACAGATATTTTAAAAATTCTTTCACTGTAAGAGTGGTCAGCACTGGAATAGGCTGTCCAGAGAAGTGGTGGAGTCACCATCCCTGGAGGTGTTAAGAGGCGTCTGGATCTGGCGCCGGGTGATGTGGTTCAGTGGTTGCTGCGGTAGTGCCAGGTAGACGGATGGACTGGATGATGTTGAACATCTCTTCCAACCAAGATCCCAAGTGAAACAAGCGGCCAGAGGGCAGCGAGGCCACCGCCACCCCGTTCGTCCCCCTCAGCCCACAGACACCGGCGCCCAGCCCCGGCCCCGGCCCCTTCCCCGCCGCCGGAGCATGCGCGGGGCCAGCCCAGCTCCGCCGCCGCCGCCGCCCCCGCTCTGCTCGTAGCGGCGCTGCCGGGATCCAGGGGAGCCGCTGCCGCCGCCCCTCTCCGTACTGCGGGCCCCGACGGACGGCAACCAACAATCCCCCGGGCCGGAGGTAAGCGAGGGGCTAGCGGGCAGGATCCTCTCCCCGCGGCCCTTTGTGCGCTCCTCGGGGCCGGGCGGGGGGCTGCGGGGGGAGCATGGTGGGGCGGGGAGGGGGCGGCCGAGGCGGCCCCGCTGTGCCGCTTGCGAGGGCGGTGTTGGTGCCCGCTCCAGCCGCGGAGCCGTGTCGTGCTCCTGCGGGGCCGCCGCTCCCCGCAGCCGGCCGGGGAAGGCTTCAGCCGGGCTCGGGGCGCTGCCGGCCCGAGGGGCTCCTCCGCCCGCCGACAGGGAAAGCAGCACCTGGATAAGGCCCTGTGTGACTGTCGGTGCCCGGCCCTCGGGTTTGGGAGCGACTCCTGGCCCCTCCTTGGGGCTCCGCGGCCACTGCACGGGGGAGGCTCGGGCATTTGTATGAACTTCTGTTGAGACGGGCTGAAAGGTGCCGCAGCGGTGGAGTGGTAGGACGGGCCTTTTCAGGCAGGCGAGCCCTGCTTCAGGTCTGAAATGGAGGCAGCAGGTTTCGGAGCCGGGCGCATAATGAGGGCAATTGCTCCCAGGTTAATTAGATATGTATCAGAAGGGAAATACTGAGTTGTTAGTGGAGAACGTGTCGTATGAAGCCGTTTCTCGGTTCGTGAGCTCTCAGCCTGACCTTCAGGAGGTATGGTCCGCGATCTGCTTTAAAGATGAATTTTGGGGCTCACAAGCTTCAAATTTCTACAAGTGGGAACCAGTGTTCCGATATAGGTTCCAACATTGTGGCCTGCTGTACTTTTTCCACGGTCTACAGAAGGAAGGTGTATGAGGTGGCGTTTTTTGTTTTGTTTTGTTTTGTTTTGTTTTTTTTTCCCCCCCTCCCACAGTTTTGGTTGCTGGTGCTTTCAAAGACAGCAGTCACTGCAGGCTGGCCAGACTGGGGTTTAGCAGGACCCTCCTGTGCTGTGTTCATGCTTTCCGACCTGAAGAATTCGTCGGGCAGCCCGTCTCCTCCCAGCCACGCCACCGAAAGCAGCTCGGGATCACTCCCACCTTCAAGTCTTCCTGCTGGCAGGCTCAGGGTGTCACGAGTGACGCCTTTCATACTTCTCTGATCGGTGGCCCGGTACTTCCCTTTGGCAAACAGGATCTCCTTAGTGGGACGTGCTGGCTGGGGCGATCATTTTCCAGCCAAGTGTACTGAAGGAGGGGGGCGAGGTCTTTACTGCCAGGTTTTGCGGGTCGCTAGCTGAGTTACAGCTCCTGCCCCATGGCCTTGCTTTTGTTTTCATTTCTACGTCCCTAAACACATGGTCTCCTTACAGTACGTGAAAGTATGGAAATGATTGGGGAAGGTGATTCTGATGTTGGTGTAGATTCTTAAGAGAGAAGAGGAGGTTGTAGTGACTCACGTTTCATGGTATCCACTACCTAGTGCCCAAAGCTGTTACAGCACCAACTGAAATTCATGTTTATGCTGTGAAGAACATTGCGCAGAAGTCGCAGACAAGTTCTTCCTGCAATTACTGATGGTCTCTGACGGTGGCAATTGTTACTTAAAAATCCTTTTTTTTAAACTAAATACGATATTCTTGTGACTCTCACGTTATCTAACATGGGGTATTTGTGTTACCGAATGCAAAGTTACGAGCTCACTGAATGCGGTTACGTGCTGACCGTTACTCTGGCTCTTTAGTTGGAAAACCGAAACCAGGAACTGGTGAGTTTGTGAGGAGGGAGCCAGCCCAGCAGATCCTTTGTGCCAAACACTTGGGTTTGTTAACCCTTGGCTGGGGAGGCTTAGGGGGTTGTCAAGGGGCAGGATATACTTCTGGAGTGTTGTCTTACGTAATCTGGGCCCTAGTATTTGTTTAGCTTTGCTAATGGTTTTCTACAGAAAGCACTGTGCTCCTCTTTATAATCTAGCAGGAGGTTGAAGTTGCCTGTTCTGACAAACGTAACCAAGTCACTGTGTCCAGAGACTGGTTTGTGGTGGAGAAATTAAGCTGGCCAGGGTGTTTCATGGAAGTTGGTCACTGGGGCAGGGGACCTGGCACTCCCTGTGCTGTACTCTGCAGTTCTGTGGATGCCAGAGATCACCACCTGCAAAGTGCTGCTGTTGTGCCCCTCGTCGTCCTGCCATGGGGTGACCCCTTTGGGAACACGCTGTCCTTGGCTTGCCCTCTTTTCCTGCCTGCTGCCAGGGGTGTGGCGACTTTGAACATGTGCCAGTGCTGGGAGCAGCACCTGAATCCACCAGGGCAGCTGTAGCACAGAAGGAGATGTGAGTCCGATGCTGTGTGTGCCTTGACTGGTGTGAGCAGCAGAGTGGAGCATCCAGGAACCATTTACCTGACCAAGGCCTTTGGCTTAGATTTGCTGTTACCCATTTTGGATGAGCAAAAGCATTTACTTGTTTCAGGTCAATGCTGAATTAAAACAGAACTTCAAACTGGCCTTAAATGCATATGTTTAATTTGTAGTTTACAGGCTTTAACTATATTTGGTAGAGTTACAATAATTAATCAAAAAAGTCAGTAGCAATTAATTATTGTAACATAACAGACCACCTGGTTACAGTTTAGATTTCTGTCACATTTAGGGCATGCTTTTTTGAGTTTTTAATTGCAGTTTGACATGATACTGGAGCTGTTGGGCACTGTTGAACAAGCATAAAGGCTGCTGATGAATTTAGTGTAATATGAAGAGATGTCTATTGTGTTACTGCAGTGTCACATTAGGCATCTGTGTGTGTGATGTTCATTTAGAAACAGACTTCATACCTGTACTTAAAGAAGCAATAGCCCGGGGATTTATACACTGGTTACTTTTAGTCTGAAAGTTTTGCTAAAATGGTACATTAATAACAACCTTTTTTCTTTGGGTGATAAAATGAATCCCCAAACCAAAAACTTGTAATAAAACTTCAGTATTAACTGTGTTCTCAGTACCTTCTGTGACTTGCAAAACTGTATCACATTTTGTTGTCTTCTGGTTATGTCCCTCTCCATCCCTATCACTAAAATGTTCCCATATACTGATGTGGAATGTTTTATTGTGGGTTTCAAAAGTTCAGCTGATCTCAGTGAGAGCATGAGTGAAGGAGCTCTGGAAAAATGGAATTTCCTGAAGCCTCAGGTGACTGGTTCTAGCAGAGCTGGATGTCAGCATGGTGCCTTAGAATATCATGTGAAGTGGGTTTTTTTGTTTTGTTTTGGGTTTTTGTTTGTTTTTTTGTTGTTTATTTGGGTTTTTTTGTTTGTTTGTTTTTGTTGTTTTGCTTAGGGCTTTTTTTCCCTTGGATTTGTTTTTTTGTTTGTTTAGTTGGTTTTTTTTTTTTTTTTTTTTTTTTTTTTTGGTATTACTTCCTGATAAGTTGTCACAGGTCTCTCTGAACATCACATGAGAGACGGCCTGGAATCTCTGTATTTTGAAATTCACCACTGACTGAATCTTCCTAGTTTATACAGAGATCTTGCTGCAATTATTGTGTTGCAAATGGATATGAGGAGCCAGTTCTCTCTAGTGGCTTCTTGCTGGATCTCGTGATTTAACCCAGCCGGCAACTGAGCACCACAAAATTGCTTGGTGGTTCCCCCTGCTCCAGCCGGATTGGGGGAAAGAATCAGAAGACTAAAGTGAGAAGTCATGGGCTGATGTAATTAGATAGTTTAATGTGACAGAAAAGGAAGGAAAAAAACATTAAAAGAGTTGGAATATATAGAATGAGTGATGCACATTGGCACTGCTCACCACTTGCTGACCTTTGGCCAGGTTTCCCCCCAGTTTATATACTGAGCATGATGCCCCATGGTATCCCTTTGGCCAGTCTGGGTCGGCTGTCCTGTCTGTGTCCCCTCCCAGCTCTTTGTGCCTCTCCAGACTTCTCACTGGCAGGGCATGAGAAACTGAAAAGCCCATGACTTAGTATAAACACTTTTTAGGAACAACTGAAACAATTAGTGTGTTATTAATATTCTCATCCTAAATCCAAAACACAGTGCTAGGAAGAACATCAGCTCTATCCCAGCTGAAAGCAGATCAGTGGAATGTTAGAAGGGTTGAAAGTGTTTAAATGCTCTGGACAACAGAGTGGAAGCTTCCCCAGTTGTATATAAAATACTGTCCCTGTTGGGAGGAGGGTGATTAGGTTTCTCCTCTTAACCCTCATCATAATTGCATCTTGGCCTCCTAAAGTCTCTCTTTGTTTCCTGTGAAATGTTTTTCTCTGTGTAGGTTTTCTCATCATTGAGACCTAAACTTTGACAGTGCTAAGTATATTAAATAAAGCCTATTAGCCAAGGGCTGCTATTGATAACAGATTAAATGGGTAGTCTTAATGGAATTCATCTGTAGTGCCAGATATCTTTACTGCTGATTGGCAGGTCACAGAACACTTATTTAGCACTTAGTCTGGTTTATTTAATTAAAAAAAAAAAAAATTAAGGAGTTAAACTCAGTAAATACCTGAAAGCTAATCTTGTTTGTTTGCTTTCCCATTTGTTTTTTTTCCAGTCTCCCCTCTACCCAGTAAGACTTCATCAAAATGTCTCTCTATCCTTCTCTAGAAGATCTGAAGGTGGACAAAGTTATTCAGGTATGGTAGACTTTAAAAAAAAAAAAAAAAAGGGTTTTGATGACAGTAATATATGTGATATTTAATCCAGGATAGGGGAGCCTTATTGTAGTTGAGAACTTGTTTTACCATCTCACTCTGAAAGGGAAAAGACAACCTGTTTACTTTGTAGCTTGATCTAATATGATTAATGCTTATTTTACCACTTGGATATATTTATTTTGCTTTATATATTCATTTGTGTTCATTTGTCTTTAATATGTTTGTGTTTTTTGAAGTGTAGATAAATGGTCTTAGACAAATACAGTCAATCTCTTCACATACTTCAGTTCTGACTTGATGACCAAACTAATAAATCTTCTGCATCTTATTCCCAGTGTCCAAATCTGTGGAGAAGGTTTTTGTAGTCATTTGAGCCCAAAAAACAAACAAACAAAAAAACCCCACCAAACAAACAAAACAACAACAACAAAAGACCACTGGCTGTCTTAATGCCTTCTGGAATCAGACTTGTCCTTTGGCTATTTCATGGTAGTGACCAATTCTCACAGTACATCCAAGGTTATCATTTTTTTGTGCAAAACCCTTTATGTGTAAGAATATTTGTAGTTTTATTATTAGGCATGATGAGGACTAAAAAATATCTGTGCAACAAAATAATGGAAAACACTTTAATGGATTAAAAACTCTATGAGAAGTTTGACATGGATGTATTTCACAAGGAGTTTCCTTACTTTTATCAGCATTTTACCTTTTCCTGAACTTAACCTGCATTCCTTCCTGGTTTAAACAAGAACAAGGAGTTATAGTGTGTTTTAAGGTGGCTTCTACTTCTGTTCTTGCTGTTTTCATTGGGAAGGAGTTAAGCAAACTGCAAGAACAGCTTCTTAACTATCCTGTGCTATCCCAAAGTGCAGTGCCTTGTCTAATCTGTGTTTGTGTGGGGGGGGTTGGGCTTTTGAGGTTGTGGGTGCAATGTTGGGATTTCTCCTTGTCATGTCCACCCACTCCATTCTTATATAACCACAGTCCTTTATCTATAGTCTGGTAATGCTGAACTAAAAATTGAGTAACCTGGAGCCAAGAACATGCTCCTTTGGCTTTTATTGGCCAACTCATAGAGTTTATATATTACAGTTGAAAATTGTCATAAATGTAATCAGTAAACCATTCCATTTTCACTGATACTTTTCATAGAATCACTGAATAGTTTGGGTCACTTTGCTTGGAGCCTTATCCAACCTGATCTCGAATGTCTTCAAGGATGGGACATCTAGCACCTCTTTGGATAACCTATTCCAATGCTTTATCATCCTCATTTTTAAAATCTTATTTCTCATATCTGGTCTAAATCTAAACCTAACCCTCTCTTAGTTTAAAACCTTTACCCCTTGTCCTATTGCAACAAGCCGTGGTAAAAGATCTGTCATCATTTTTCTTGTAAGTTCCCTTTAGTATTGGAAGGCTGCTGTGAGGTCTCCCCAGAGCCTTCTCTTCTCCAGGTTAAACAGCCCCAGCTCTCTCAGCCTTTTCTCATAGGAGAGGTGTTCCATCTTCTGATAGCTTCTGTGATCATTGGGGACCTGCTCCAACAGGTTCATGTCTTTCCCGTGCTGGGGATCCCAGAGCTGGACACAGCACTCCAGCTGGGGTCTCACAAAGGCCGAGTAGAGAGGCAGAATCACCTCCCTTGACCTGCTGGCATCAAAGGCTAAATTATTTCCTTTTCCCAAAAAATGCATTATAAAAATGCTGTCTTTTTAAATAAGTCTGAGAGCATTCTTAGGAGGAAAGGGGGGGCAGAGTGCTGAAAGATGTCTGTATCTGCAATGAGTGAGTAAGATTCAAATGACTGCTGGCTAAAACAGATTTTTTTTATTAAATATTATTCTAACTTGCTCTTTTTGTCCATCATTTGAGTTGGAGTCTGTGCTTCGAAATACACGTGATATTGCTAAATAATGACTCATCCTTGCTGTGAAACCTTTTTTTAAAGACAACTTCCTGGAGTGTACAGGACTGAGAAGTCTTCTATTTTTAAGCATTTCCTTAACATCATGAAGTAATCTGACTGCCATGTTGTGTTAGAAAATTTATTATGTCCTGTTTGACATAATGTTTCACTGTGCATTGAGTACTTCCTCCCCCACCTTTGACATTCAACTTCAGGAAAGTTACTGGGATAGCTATTTCCATCATGCTTAAGAGGGCTCTCTAAGGCTGTATTTTTCACTGGTCATGAACACACAAGGCCAAAAAATAGAGCTGAGATACTGAGAAGGAAGGAAACTGACTCACAAATGTAAGAGGACTTAATAACGTAAGCCAGTCAGCAATACAGAAGTAAAGCTTAATGTGTTCACTGTAGTGGCAAGTGCTGTAGAAAAATCATCTTGAAAGGTCTGTTTCTGTCAGAAGATACTATACTAGTAGCTCTGGATTGTGTGGAACTTGACACCTGAAAAGAACTATGGATCTCACAATAATGTCTGTAAGTGGTGTGAAGAAGTAACACTCCTGCTGTCCAGCTGAAAACAGTAATTACAAAAACACTCTGGTTGTACCTTTAAGGTTGTACCTTAAAACTTAGTTATAAGTTTTGTTGGGCAAAGGTAATGTTTCCTTTAAGGTTTTTAACTTGCTTGATGATGTAAACAGAACAGGTTGACAGGAATGCCTTTCTGCATTATCACTGTAGCTTTGTCTCTGAGGAAGATGTGAGTTGATCTGCCAAGGTAGTTTTGATACTATTACAGCATGTTGTATTGAAGGTATTTCACATAAAAAGCTTGACTTCGTTACTTCAAGATGAATAGTAATTAGCATGTACAAGAAAAAAGAAAATGCTGAGTCTCCTGCCTGCATAATCAAGATTTTTTTTTCTTATACAAGATAACATATGTGAGTTTTTTTGCTTTTAGGCTCAGACTGCCTTTTCTTCAAATCCAGCTAATCCAGCAATCTTGTCTGAAGCTTCTGCTCCACTTCCTTGTGATGGAGGTAAGCTCATGTACTGCTTAGTATCCTCATGTGGAAAGCAGTTATGAAATCCTACAGTTAACAGTACAGTCAAAAATAGCTATAAATACATTACCCTACTTACAAAGGGAAATAAATGTTACCCTGTTTACATTTCCATTTTGGAAATGCCAACCCCCACCTTGGTAAGGTGCTATAGGAGTCAAAAGCCAGAGTTGGCCTATAAAAGGAAGTTGTGGCAAGCGGTGACCCTTCTCTTTTTGCAACCTTTTCCAAGTAAGCCTAGCATAACAAGATTTGATGTTGGTACCTTTGGGCTCTGTTAGCTCTTACCTCAGACTCTTAGTTGTCCTTACTTACCACATATGTATTTGTAAGCTTTAGAGGACAGTGTGAGTCAGTCTTTCCTTTACACGTGAATTTGCTCTGGGACAAAGACAAATCTCTGTCAACAAGAGAAGTGCCCAGGAAACAGGCACTTAATCTTGTTGTGCCATCAACATAAAGCTTCCGGCAGATTTTGGAATCAGATGTGTGGTGGGAAATCCATCAGATCTAAAGCTGAATGTTTTGTACTTGTACTTTCTCCTTCTTTTCTCCCGTGCACACGTACATCCACAATGGTGCACAGGTATGTTTGAGGTTAGAGCTCTGCTTTAGTAAATTACTCTTGGTTTAAAAGGCCTAAAGCCTCTAACCAGCAAGAGCAGCAGCAGTGCTGGAATGGTGGTCAGGAATGCTGGTAAATCAGATATTAAAGGTTGGTGGATGGAACTTTGTCACCAGTTCTCCTCTGGTGTTTCTGTATCTAAGATGCCTTTAAGGCAGATGTTTGAATAGCTCACCAGAGTTGCCTCTGGTAGATCCTGTCTGGATTAGGTATTTATCTGGCCTAATCTCACCAGACCAGATTTGAGTTTGCTTCGGCAGTCTTGGCAACATTTATACTGCTGTCCATAGTTTGGATTCTCCTGCATGTATTTGGCCAGCAGGAGCCAAAACATAATTTTGACATCAGTATCTGTGTGAATTACTCTGGAGTTCTGTGGCTGAAGAGTGATTAATCATTCAATATGTCCCAGATGAAAGAAGGTCTTACATCATCTATAGGATGTGCCAGACTCACTGGAAATTCTTCTGTCCTGACAGAAACAGGAGGCTATACATCAAGAGTTTTTGTGTTTTACTGTGTGTTCCATTATTTGGAGCACTCTCTATTTTAAATGAGAATGTAATTCAGCCAGCAAAGATGCATCCTGTGTTGTGATCTTTAGTAAAGAACAAAACTGAAAAAATTGGGTAGCTGCAGAAATCTTATGCTGTGTTGTGTATAATTCTAGGGCCTTGAAAAAGCAAACAAAATCTAAAAAATATTCATCAAAAGCTTTTTAACAATATTGATGAAGCCATAAGCTAGTAGATTAGTCCAGAAATATGATCAGACAGCTCTCATGCAAAGCTGTGTATAAAAGAGCAAGCAAATCTCTTGTTTATACTGGCATTCACCTTGCAATGACCTTTGCTCTTTCCCAGAAAAGTTACTTTCCATTGCTGGTCAGACATGGATTCTTATAATAGCTGTTTTTATACATTTATACCCATAAATGAACACTAGAAACCTAAGCCTTGTGTACTGGGAGTCTGGTTGCTTCCAAAATCCTCCTTTCCACTGCCTCTCTCTCCAAGCAGACTTTTCTGTCCTCACTCATTTAGTGAGAATGTCAACAGACTCCTAAGAGCTCTCGTAACTGGCTCTTGTAAAAAGGCACCAGTTAATGATCTGTGGAATGTCAAGAGCAATATCAAGTTTATTTCAGAGTTGTTCAGCTCAAGGTCTGACAAGTCTGTCAGTTTAACTTCTTTCCTCCCACTCTTTGCACCTCTCTCTGCTTGGGCAGAGAGGGATATTTTGAAGTCTGTGTGTGTTTTGTCTAATTGAGAGGCATATATAAAGCCCTTTCAGTTTGAAGCTGTGAGAAAATGACAGCTACTTTCATATGAAGACTCAAAGCTGACTGTAGCGTGAACCTTGGAACCAGGAGGCTTTTCCAGAAATCTTCCCATGCCTCGGATGGATCTGGAATATCCTTGGCATGAATGCATCTTACAGTGCTGTTTTGAACTTGGTAGAAGATCTCTGTGTGTGTTCTTTAACACAACTGGTTTGGTTGTGGGGAGGAGAGTAGTTCTCACTAATTGCCCAGAAGTTCTAGAGCTTAAGGGCATGTCCTCATGGAATGCAGCACATTGTTGTTTTTGGAACATGTCATCATGTGTCTATGTTTAAAGGGTGAATAAAGTAACTGAAACTGAAAGTTCTCTGTAAGTTCATTCTCTCAGAAGTGCTGCTTGTCCAGTTGCTCTTCTAAACCAGGCCAGAATAACGATTCTGATTCAAGTGGGTCTTCTGTCAAAATTTTCCAATTAAATAATTACAACAGTGCAAGATTTGTTGAAGTAATTGTGCATGTAAAAGGAGTTAACTGCTCCTTCTGTTAAACCAACAGTTGTATTGATTTTTGTTTTGTTTTTCTCCTGTAGGCTTGTACCCCAGATTGTATCCAGAACTTTCTCAGTACATGGGCCTGAGCCTCAATGAGGAAGAGGTGCAGAGGAACCTAGCAGTGGCAGCAGCTGCTCAGCCACAGGGTGTAGGTACCAGTCAAGCATATTCTAGAAAACAGAAGTGTAAAGACTAAATGTGTATCTAGCATTCTAGAGAGCAGACTATTATTTGCCTTAAGTACCATACTTGACTGAGAGGTGAATTATTTAAGTAGCAGTGCCTATTTTAGTCTGTTCTGAAACTGAGCAGTCTATTTCCAGTGTTGGTGGGGGGCAGGAGGACCTTGTCTTGTGGCTTATTTTGTGTGTTGTTTTTTTAAAATATCACTTCATACAAACTGACATATAGCTATTCTTAAAAGTTGAAACTAAGCTGTCTGGCTGTTTTGTTTTAATCAGCAACTGGTAACACGACCTTCTACTAATTACATGGTAGCTCCAGTGACTGGAAATGATATTGGAATTCGCAGAGCAGAAATTAAGCAAGGCATCCGTGAAGCAATTCTGTGTAAAGATCAAGATGGCAGAATTGGACTTCGCCTTAAGTCTGTTGATAATGTAAGTGTACGGGTTGCTTTTGCCTCTAGAGATTTTACTGCTGGACTATATTAGTAGTGAAGTTAGTGTGTGGTCACAAAATAGTTTTCTGTAAAATCGTTTATTATCTGTTACCAGAAGTTTAAAGTCCTTCATTAGACTTGTAACTAGATTTCCAGCTCTCTGGACTAGGGTCTGAATTTACAGCCATAGTTTAATGCCATGTGTTTTGTAAGACCTGACAAATACATACAATATTTTTTTGCTTCCGTTTAGAGTGTGAAGCTGTCCTTGCATGATTGCTGTGATACTTTTTATCCGTTCAGGACTTCTTTCCTTTAGCTTTGTGGAAACACTGGGCAGTACTTAATATTCAGCAGTATGCAGAGAACTGCCCACAGTTTAGAAGCATCTCCTTTTTTATTAAAGGCGTTTAAGCTATTTAAACCATTTAATCTGAAATTTTTTAAAAAAATAATGCTACTGAAGGTAGCATATAGGATTAAAATATTTTTCTGTAGTTCTTCTAATGCAGAAAATGGGGTTTTCCTAGAGTAGCATGGGGTTATGTTGGTTTTTTTTAACATCCCTTGCTCCCAAAGGTATTATTTATAATTTGCTTTAATATCCTTTACTTTGTTTTTAGGGGTATTTTGACTAGAAAATTTTGTAACACCTGTTAAAACAGACTCATACTTACCCTTTGCTTAAGACTTTAATGTTATGTTCATGTTTATTTTTTTATTTTTAGTATTTAGAGATGTAGACAGAGTTGCTTGTTTTTGAACTTTGTTCTAGCATTAATTATCTGTCAGACTTTTAAATACATCTAGAAACAGACTGAAATTTCAAAAGTTCCCCTTAAGAAGAGATAATTAGCAAGTCCTTCTGTCTTGTCTGTTTGGCTGATATTATGTGAAATGAGAAACCTTAGGGGCTGTGTTCTGTGGCTGGTCTTCATCATTAAGCAACAACTTCCCCTTCTCCTCCCCTCCCTTTTTTTTCCCTCTTTTGTAGGGTATATTTGTCCAGTTAGTTCAGGCAAACTCTCCAGCATCCCTTGCTGGTCTGCGGTTTGGGGACCAAGTTTTGCAGATCAATGGTGAAAACTGTGCAGGATGGAGTTCTGATAAAGCGCATAAAGTTCTGAAACAGGCTTCTGCCGAAAGGATTTCAATGATCATTCGGGACAGGTAAAGCCAACTGCAGATCTGGATTAACATTATCCGTCTCTGAGTAATTCTGAGGGGTTTGCGTCCCCCCTTGCTTGAGCAGATTTAACAAAATCTGTTTGTTTGTGTACTTTAGTAGTAAAGATCTTCAGAAATGTTCCCTTTTGTGGGGAACAATCAAAATGGTTCCTAACTTGTAAACTTCCTGGGCATGATGAGGCGTAACATTTTTCCAGGATAAACTAGTGAGTGAGAGATGGCATAAGTTAAATTGAAACTCTGAATTGAAGTGTTCTATGCTTTTTTTCAGATACAATTTTTTTTTTCATGTAGTGTGAGTGAAAGTCAACAATAAAAGATAGTAACAGAATGTTTGCTGTATTAATTAATTCATTTGCATTTTATGTAGCATAGCTTTTCTTGCGAACTCCATTGCTTGGGAATTAATGCCAGTTTTGCTGAAAGCATGCTTGATGACCCAATATGTTTATTAAATAATGATCTTGTAGCTAACTGTATGTAGTTACGGCAGGTCAGATTCAACATAAGGCCTGTAGGCTGAAAGAAGACAGATGGTATTTCATGTGACTAAGAATATGCCTCAAAACTTTTTCCATGTTCCTTCTTGCTTAAGAACCAAGCCTGACTCAGTGGAGAGCAGCTGCTTTGGTCAAGGCAGTTACTTCAAACACTGAATTAAAATACCGTGGCAATAGATTCCCTACTCTGTCTACCACTTCTGTGTCTAACATGCCATTTGCTTCCTATATCTACTGCCTTTTTAGGACACAGTTTAAAGGTTTATTGTCCCCAAAGCAGTAGAAAGGTTGTTGGGGAAACCTTGTACTGTCAGAATCCTGTGATCTACCTACGGTTGTTAAAGCTGCCTGTGCTATTTTATCAACCTTGTAATGTTTGTGAAGAACTTAATTTTTAATGGACGTTTGTTTGGTTGGGGTGGTGGGTGGGTGGATGTTGTATGGGATTTTTGTCTTATTATTAATCCAGATTGTGAAATATCTGTAGAACAGAGAAAACAGGTAAGGTTTATAAACAAGTATATTTTAGTACAACAATATTAACAAAATGAAGTTAAATCCAACAACTTTTCATTAGAGAAAATATTTGGGTCCCTTAGAGTACAATTACTTTTTATAAACTAAAGATGCTAAAATAGCATGTGGTTTTTTTTCTGTGGTCTAGTAGACTGATGACATTGCTTTGTATTTTAAATGTCTTTTTAGACCTTTTGAACGAATTATTACCATGCATAAGGACAGCACAGGGCATGTCGGTTTCATATTCAAGAATGGAAAAATAACCTCAATAGTGAAAGACAGTTCTGCTGCAAGAAATGGACTTCTGACAGAGCACAACATCTGTGAAATTAATGGCCAGAATGTAATTGGGTTGAAGGTAAAATAACTACTATATTGGGGGTGTGGATAGCTGTGAGCTTTTTATGTTTGTGTAGCGTGTTTTGGAGAGAAAAGGTTGTAATAGATTGTTTAGTGTTCATCAAATAAAAACTTCAGTCATGACGTAACTTGTCTGGGGAGACACAGATGTTTTGGGCTTCTATGCAGTTTTGTATTGGTTGTCAGGGCAGCTCATTCTCATCCTCTCTGCCTCTACCTGGCAAGGCTGGCCCTCTGTTTTTATCTGTAGTCCAACCTTGCTGGCAAAATGAAGGGTAAACTTCCTTCTTCCAACCTGCATCAGATTTTAGTGAGAATTGTGTATGACATCTGTGTCCCTTTTCTAGTCAATTCATGCAAGATACTCATAACCAAACATCTGTAAAGTGGCATTGCAGTTTCAGTCATCTGTCCTGAACATTGAGTGCTCCAAACAAGGAATTGGGGGGGAGTCTCAAAGCCACATGAAATGTGTCTAGAAACAGCTCTTGAGCTGCTGTTTCCTTAGTCAGTTTGAGTTGCAGTGCTCATATGACTTCTTGTTTACTAACAGGACTCACAGGTTGCAGACATCTTGGCAACAGCTGGAAATGTAGTGACCATCACTGTCATGCCTTCCAGTATTTATGACTATATAATAAAGAGGTAGGTAATACAAAGCAGCCATGGTGTTAATTATAATCAAGTGGACAGTGACTATAAAGTGTACTCAGGATAAGACCTAATTACAAACTTTACTTGAAGACTGGAGGAGGGGTGGGAGTGCCTGAAAATTTGTTTAATCTGATGTTTTGGTCAAATTGGTGTGTGTTGGTACTTTTTTTAACCTATTCTTTGTTTGTGAAATTCTTTTGCCTTTTTGTCTCTGGAAAAAACCTTTTCTAAACTTCTTTTCACAAAGCCTGAATTTCTGAGAACTGGATACTACAAGTATTTGTTACCTTGTAACTAAAATGTTATTTGTAGTGCAACTAATTCCTGTGGCCTAAAAGTGATTCTTGGCAGGATAGTTTTGGGTTTCTTCCTAATCCTTTAGCAACAATGGCTTTCTACAATTAAATCTGTCCTGCAAAAACATTTTTGAAGTTGCTAGATATTAATAATGCTTCAGGTGTTATTGAGACATTTTTCCTGTTTTTTTGGTTGTGGCTTTTTTTTTTTTTTTTTTTTACCCCCTTGGCTTAGTATTCTCTTTCTACAAAGCGGTTTTCAGTCTAACAGCCACCTTCCCTCTGCTTTCCTTCCCTTGTGCTTGTACTCTGCTTGCACACATGTCCATACTCTGAAAGATACCAACAACACAGCTCAGGTGCTAGTAGAAATGTTGAGTATTGTGGGCTTCTCGTTCATCTGAGGGTGCAGTTTGGTGCAGCTGTCTGTAACAACTTGACAAAAATAGTGGAGTGAAAGTCCACTGGTTTCTGGTTTGTATTAAGGGGCTGACAATGACAAAGCTACTGTGAGCAAAAGCTTGAGTGGTCTTCTGTAGTTGTCTTAAAAACCTGAATGCCCTTTCCTTTTCCTTAGGATGGCAACTAGCATCATGAAGAGCCTGATGGATCACTCTGTTCCTGAAGTCTAAACTTGCACCATGGATGTGTGTGTACATATATATAATGATGATTCCACTAAACTTGGGCTATTATACTCAGTGATCTCTTTCTTCTGCACATGAGCCTTTCTGGAGGCTGAGAGAAGATATGCTGCATCAAGCATTTGCATCTCTAATGGCTGGGAATGTCACCGTTCAACATATCTTGTGTATTCACACACTGTAAAACTTGCAGCCTTACATGCTTGACAAAATGTGAAATTCCAATTGTGTTAAGACTTCTTTTCGTAGGTCTTTTATTTAGCTTACTACTACTATAAGCCATTGCAACTAAAGGAACCAGGTATCACTTGCAAAGCTACATGTTGTTGCCCAGGACAATGCTGTGCTTTGTATGTCTAAGACAAATGAGTATTTTTACTGCTTTTCGTTTGCAAGAGTAGATTTGAAATAGTGTATTAGAAGTAAGGCTAGTACTAGTTAATTTTTTTGTTCTAGTAAATACTGTTTACACAAAAATGCCACCTAGCTGAATATAGCTCAAGGCATCAGTCAGTAAGTAAGCGTTAATTAAAGTAGTGTACAGATACTCAAATCTTTTTATTACTTGTTATATGAATTGTAACTAATATGCTTATTTCTCGCCTTAACCATGTTCTTTTAAGGATTCAGACATAACCAAATAAATGACCAAAACTTTACATCCTGTGTGTGTACATACTTGAGAAGACTAAAACAGGCTTGTTTTATCAAGGTCAGTTTCAGCCAACTAAGATAGGAAATGCAGCGTAAAATATTTTTAA
This sequence comes from Chamaea fasciata, assembly GCF_029207755.1. Taxonomy (NCBI): domain Eukaryota; kingdom Metazoa; phylum Chordata; class Aves; order Passeriformes; family Sylviidae; genus Chamaea; species Chamaea fasciata. The sequence continues at coordinate 38,259,047 of NW_027094086.1, read as the reverse complement.
AAGCTGACTCCTTTTAACATTGCAATGTCTTAGAACGGTAGCTCAGGGCTACTTTAAATAAGATGTGTTTAATAGAAAAAAGTCTTCTGTGAGGCTGGTGAGGCACTGGAACAGGTTGCCCAGAGAAGCTGTGGATGCCTCATCCCTCAGAGTGTTTGAGGCCAGGCTGGACGGGACCCCAGCAACCTGGTCAAGTGGAAGGTGTCCCTGCCCACGGCTGGGAGTTAGGAACTAAATGATCTTTAAATCCCTTCCAACCCAAGCCTTCTTATGATTCTAACTCTCATTACACCTTAAGCTTAACATGGAATAGCAGCCAGCTGTTCTACAAGATGTACTGATTGTAGAGTTGCAGTTTCACTGTAAAACTGCCTGCAGCTTGCTAGGTGTGCTGAGTCTGGCTGGGATGGTGTTAATTTTCTTGTAGGAGCAGTTCTGGGGCTGTGTTGGAGGCCTGTGACCAAAGCAGGGCTGATAATGCAGCAGGGTGTTTGATGAGTTTGTGTGTGCACAGTGTCAAGGCCTCCTGCTTCTCACTCTGTCCCCTGCCCCCAGGGAGCAGGAGGCTGAGAGGGAGCACAGCTGAGACCACTGACACCAACTGACCAAAGGAAAACTTAACACCATTTGACAATATGCTCACCAGTAATTAGGGGAGAATCTTTCCAAGGCAGTTGTTGGTCTGGACATCTGTCTGCTGGGGAGACTGGGGAATGATTACCTTTGCATCACTTCTTTTTTTTTTTTTCTTCCTTCCCTGCTTCCTATTTTCCCTTTGCTTAGTTCTCCCATCTATTGCAATCCACAAATATTTCTCTTGACCCTCTTGCTGTGAGGCAGGGTGAGTGAGAAGTTCAGGAGGGGCTCAGCTGATCATTGGGATCAGCCCACCACAGCGCGTCAGAGGCATGGTCAACTGAGACTTGATGGTTAGTGATTGCCTTTTTACTATTGTCCCCCCTCTATGACGTTCCAGGTTTCAGCTTACCTAGGATTACTGAACTTCAGTTTTCCTCATAGTTGGCAGCAGCATGAAGTCGAATAACTTCAGTTCTACAGAAATATTACTTTGTAAAGATATATTTAGGGAATCAGTTTAGCTATTCCTTCAGAACATAGTTGAATCCAGAATTGGTCTGGGGATGGTGGCATCTTAATTGTTTTTTTGCTTGTCCATTTAAGGGATGACATACACTGCAAAAGATCATAAGAGATCACACCAAAAAGCAAAGCAAACACTTCAGAGCTTGGCAGTCTGCAATAAACAGAGTCTCATCTGCCACTTTCTTTTTAGCATGTGTAGCTAATTGTAGCTTTTCCTGTTTGTAGGAAAAGCAGTCTTGGGAGACCTGCTCTTCCAGGGAGGACTGAAGTTCAGCAGTCAGGAGTCTTGTTATGTAGCTTGCTGTTTCTCAAATGACTTTCTCAGTTGTGGTAACCCAGATAAAACTATTACAGCACTTCAGGCTGGAGAGGTGATCAAATTCATCCTACAAGCCAGTTTAATGGGACTGTTTGGTTACTAAATGATGTCTCTGGAACCACTGTGGCAAGCCTACACTGGCAGTAATTGGTGGCTTCATGTAGCATTGGTATAATTCAGCCTCATGGGCCGGCCCTTGTGCCTCAGTGATCTCTAAGGGCTTTGCAAAGTTCCTTTGCTTAGCTGTGGCATCCCTGGAGCCCAGACACTGATCTCTGCTTCTAACCAGTTTTTACTTAGGAGCAGATGAGTCAGCAAGGGCTGATTACAGATCTAATTGGGCTTTAAAACTCTTTGTTTACAGCTTAACAAATGGCAGTTGGTGACTTAAATCTTGTGACTCCCTACTAAGAACAAATCTGGCTAAAACTAAAACCGAAAAAAAAAGTAAACCAAGACAACAATATGTTGGGAGAATGTAAGATGAAAATTTTTGTTGTTGTTGTTGTTTTTTTTGGGTTTTTTTTTGTTTGTTTTTATCAACCAGATCGCTGGAACTACTGGGGCAATCCCTTGGAAAAAACAGTGGTAGAACATCAGTACAAGAACTTCCAGCTACAGCAGATAGCAACCAGAAGTAAAAGAATAATCAAAAAGCTCTTGTTTTAAGGCAGAAATTAGCTAGCGTTGAAGAGTAACTTATGGTTAAATGCATATACCTAACTCCACAAAAACTGCAAGGAAGCATCCAGTCACCAGGGTTCACTTGGCTGTTTTTTCCCCTTTTAAAAGCTATGGTTGCTTTAGGCAATGAAGCAGTGGATAAAGGCTCTGTTTTGTAAGCATGCTTTACAGCAGAAGGTAAACCTCAGCTGCACTCGAGCTGTGCATACTATGCATCCATATTGAACGAAAAGGGTATCTTCTTTGGGGTAGTTTGACCCTGAAGCTTGTGCCTCCTCAGTTCTGAGTTATTTTCCTCTGGTTTAGCTCAGCGGGGAGGCCCCCTAGTGACAAAGGACAATCCAGAATTGCCATTAGGGTTAGAAGACTGGGGGAAGAAGAGAACAGCACCTAACCATAAGCTGGTTGTTTTACAATACCAAGAAACTGCTGTGCCTTGGAATAAGCATTGGGTGTCAAATGTTCGGTAGAATACTTGCCCTGATACAGTGCAAGGGCACCTCAACACCAGCAGTAGGGAAGACCAGCAGAGAAATAAACAGACCTTCAGTCAGACTCAGGCAGCATTACAAAAGCAAATGCTTATTGCTGTAAATAAACCATTTAAATACTATTTCAAGTCTTCCACTTCAGAATAGCTCCTCCCAGGAAAAGATACCCTGAAGTCCTACAGAGAAAGTAATCCTTGTGCAACACTGCTTTGTTCCTGGGTTAAGACAGCTGGGAGACTGGATAAACCCAGGAGCTGCAGCTCTGTTTAAATGCCACATTGAAATTCCATCCCAAAGGTGATTTGAGTTAAAGAAGGTTGAGAACACTAAACAAACATGAAAATGCTGAAGATTACTAAGAGAAGAAGAGTAATATAAATGAGGAAAAGAAGGACTGACAGTCTTTTATACTCCAACTTCAGGCACAGGATTAGGGGAGTATTTATCCCAACACGTGTATGTGTAGCTGGTTTGTTAGGAGACCAATTTTATGCTTGTCTTCTTTACAGAGCAGTACATTAGTGCTGTTTTTGAGTAGAAAAAAGCAAGAGAGAATTTGTTTTTATTGTGCTCTATGCCTTTGCAAGTAGCCACAGCTAAGGACTAGGAGCCCAGACTGGGGCCTGCTCAGAACAGCAGCTGTTGTGGTGTTTAAAGCAGTATTTACAATCACATGCATCTCCACTAAGAATAAAGACTGACTGCACACAACATGACAGCTTAAAGCCCCACACATCCTAAAAGGCATAAATTAAAAATGCAAATGCTTCTTCTTTTAAAGCAGTTCAAGCAGCAAGCTATGATACATTTCCATGTAAATCAAACAATGACTGCAAGTTAAGAGCTCTTTAATTACAGAAAAATAAGTATTTTATTTCAGATCAGATATATCATTTTACACAAGCAATTTCGGTATGATAGTCCATGAAAAACAAATGCATACTCTATAGAAGTTAAGAGCTCTCAGTGAAGTCACCATTACTTAGAAAGTTATGGTTGAACAAAGCTTCTTTTCTGGCTGAACTTCAGCAGCCATCATTGCACACAGTTAAGTTCCTTTAAAAGGTTCGGTTTAAAATTAAGAGTTCATTTAAATGACTGGAGGGAAAGGCACTTAGTATTGCAGTTTCCAGAACATGATTTGTTTGTCTTCCCCTCCTGTAATAACACTGTTGCACTGTTCATTCATCCACATGGATGTTACGGCACCTGGAAAACAGAATAACAAGCAAGTAAATCAAAATGCAAATAAGTGCAGTACTTGAGATGACAGAACATGTATTTTTGTGAGAGTTTAGCATAGAGTCTGATCATTGCATTATATTGACAGAATATGCCAAGAGGAATTTTAGTAGGGTTCTAGGTGGCTGGTCTTATTCACAGTAATGATCTCATGCTCCATTGCCTCAGCTGACTTTTGGTACTAGAGGGACGACATCATTGCAGTGTAGAATGCAGATGGGATTCTACACTGCAATGATGTTGTCCCTCCAGTACCAAAGGTTCTTAAAGGAAAGCATGCATGGAGAATGAGCTTTTTCACTCTGCTGTTTGGAATTTTCATGTTAAAAGTGTATTCACATCTTGTAGAATATGCCTCAGACAGCCACTTCTGAAAAGTCCCCAACTACAGAATGACCTTTCCACAGGTCAAGTTCCAGAGTAAAACATAGAGTAAGGAAGTTTGAAACAACTGTTCCTAGTTAAATAGCCTTAAAAACTTGACTTAATAAAACTTAGGTAGTTTTTCTCCACACATCCTGGTTCCTGATGTACTGAGACTATATAGATACATTTAATCAGCCTATAAATCCCCATCCAAAACAAGTTTACTAGAGAACTTAATGTTCTGGACAGACTGTGGCAAAGGATACAGTACAATCTATACAATATTTGATGGCCAAGAGGTAGAAAAATGTTGACTTTCGCAATGCTGTGTGATTTAGAAAAATTGAAAGTAATTTCCCTTTGGCCAGTCTTATACAACGCAGTATTTCTCCATTCTTATTTGATTTCCTAGGAGGCTCACATGGCCCTACTTTTAATCCTGGTGTTTCAGGTAAAGCTGACATCAGGAACAGCCAGCTGGCTGAGCAGTTGACTCTCTAACTTTTCAGTACTAAAAGAGCTGGAAAATAGGAATCTCACATTCAGTTTGAGAATGGGAATAGTTCAGGCATACCTGCATGTCCTTTGATTCTTTCAGTAACTTTTCCTTCAAGAAGGTCCCAAATCAGTAATTCACCAGATTGAGATCCTGATAAGATGGTATTTCCATCCCATCTGAAGCACCTGTAAGTAAGCCTGAAATTAGTTCACGTCAAGCTTTTGCATAATGACAGCCAAACATTTCCAAACTAGGTTAAAAAAGAACTGGAAATAAGAGTTATGAAACCAAATGAAACTACCTTTTAACACAGTCTTTCTGGAAAAGCTATTCCCAAATTATTTTAAAGAGTCATGACCCAAACTTTGTTCTGTGACTTCCCTAGACCCAGCCAGGCCTTCCTCTGGCAGAGTATGAAACACAATCCTGTCACAGAAGAGGGCCCAGTCAGCTATGCATGTGTGTGATATCCCACTGCTCTCGTGAGCCATCACTTTCAGTTCTACCACTTTATATCCTGAAACCATCACTTAAAAAGCAAAGATGACTTTCAGGTAAATAATTAGTGAAAATATATATGTGAACACACATATATATTTATGTATACCCACAAAAAAAGAACAATATTCCATGTATAGCTGCTATATTTTTACTCCAGTAACTGAGTAAGCATTCCACCTGTTTATCTGATAAACCATAAATGACTGTCTACTTTTCAGTTCGCGGAAAAAGGTGATCAGGCTTTGCCTTTAAAAGCCACACTTTTTTTAAGACTATCAAAATAAAAAGAAAACATTAAAACAAACCCAAAAAATTAGTATTAGTGACAGAGATGATTCAAGCCAGAAAACTCGTTAGACATTTCAGTAGCTCAGCTGCTGAAAGAGCTGGTTAGCCACAGCTCTCATCATCTTTAAGGGACATGAAAGTTGCTATTAAAAAGTTATTTACTTAGAGAGCTGTTTGTTTTATTGAATCACTTTTTAGAGTGCAAAGACTGACATTCTAGCATGTTGTGTGCATTATGATCAAGCTTTCCAAACTGGGGCAAAATCAAAGTTCCCAGTATTAATGCCCTTCCAACTCTGCTGTCACCAACCACCTCCAACCAGCTCCATAACCTGAATGTTCCCAGCATTACCTCTGTGGCTCCTCAGCAGTCACAGAAGATATGAGCATTCCAGTTTGTACATCTATTACTTTAAAACAGCAGTCTTCCCCTGTGCTCAGTAGATGTCTGCTGTCTGTACAAATGAAGGAAAAAAACAAAAGAAACAACCACAAAAAGCTTGTTCAGACATCCAGTTCTAGTTACCAGAGCACTCTGCAATCAGCGTGTTGGATGTGACACTGCCTGATCTAGTTATCTATAAATAATTTACTAGAAATTAAGTCTCTAAGCAAGCAAAGGTAAACATGATTGGTTTAGAGTCCAGACCACTGGTCTACAGCCTAGCATGGCACTGTGTACAATTAAATTCTTTACAGTGGCAACGTGTGACAATCCAGAACATCTCACCATCCCCCTTAAGGCAGTAATACCAATAAGAAAGATATATTACATGGTATATCAAGAATAAGATTCCCTTTGAAACTCCCAACAGTGCATATTAAAAACTGAAATCCAACGTACCAGGACTAAAAGCAGCATGAAATACAGTCCCAGAATGACATGGCAGCTGGTGCAACACTGTTGCTGTAGTAATATCCCAAACACTAATGGTACCCTCTTTGGTTCCAGATGCCAAGATGGTATTTGCAGCATTAAGGTCAATGGTATTTACCTAGGAAGATAAACATCCTGTGATTTTTTCCTATTCTTTCATGTGAGCCATCTTGAGACAGGTTTTAAACATACACAAAACAAGTCCACTAAGATGGTATTTTATTTACGAAAATCTTTGAATTTAATTCTCAACATCCTTGAGTACAAGTATGAAAAATCCAAACTATAAAAAGAAAAAATAGGTCACTTTGAAGATATTTTAAAAGCTTTTGCTTTGCAGAATCAGAAATACTAAGTGACATTTCAGATTGCTTTTAGTACCAATACTCTCCATCTAACTGCCAGACTCTACCTTTAAGGGTAAAATTTTCACTTTTAAAAAAATTCCTACTCATCAGTTGTTTCCAGTTCTCCTGTGTACAGTTCTTAAATGTTACCAGAACCGTTTCAATATTTGGCAACATTGTGACCTATTAAAAAACTAACTCTTAGGAAGGTTTAGAACACAGTCATTCTAAATATCTTACTGGAGTGATGTTAGAGGCTATAAACAAAAGTATGCAGTTACACATTTATGATTCATTGCACACAATGTGTTTGTATATTTACAGTGAAATTCACTAAGATATTTACCATGAGAGCATGGTAAACAACTGAGGATTTCTTTTTCATTTGCTTGCCTTACATTAAGAGGAAGCTGTAACAATCAAAACACTTGAAAAAACATTAATCTGTTTTCAAAACCAAAGAAAGAAAACAAAAAACACACAATCCTTCCTGTCCCCTGTAAGAATTCTATGGGTACAAGCTGAGCACGAGAAATTAAGAAACTTCTGTTTACACTGGTGCTTCAGTCCCAAGAAATGGACCTTTCAACCCAGGAAGCAGGGAACACTCTGATGCAGAACCATCAGACAGTGAAAACCCCAAAACAAAAAGCCCCCACACACATTTCCCAAAATACACCCCTCAGCCCCTAACCCAATCTTTGTGCTTTACCACTAGATCATGATTTACATCATCAATTAATTTTCTTATTCTGAGATACTGTATCAAAATACTTACACTAACATCATGTTCTAACTCTGCAAGCAGTTCAAAGTGGTGTTTTTTATTGCTCAAAGTCTCTCCAGGAACACAGCGCCACACCTACAACACAGATAGTTAAGTCTGTTCAAGAAAGCAGTAGTATAACCCTAGATGAGTTCCTTCAGTGCTGAACTCTCACATTACAAGGAGGGCTGCTTGTGTTCACTGCCTATGTGGCAGAATACAGCAAGAAATGCCACCTGAACTCCTTTACCCTAAGCAGAGCCACAGGGTGAACACAACTCTGCTGACTCCTGATAGCCTACAGAGCCTAAGAATGGGTATATCACTGCACTAAATGTGTACTTACCAAAAAAATCATACACAGCAGGCTTTGGGAAATTATTTCCTGTCTCTAGCTTCCAAATTATCTTTCCACCTAACTGCAGGCATGCTCTTTAGATTAGAAAGTTTCTGATCCTCTTAGCTGAAGAATGCAAACTACAAAATTATTAAACATTTTAGAAGTCTATTCCATCCAGGAAACAGAATTGTCAAAGTCACAAAACATTCCAGTTCCTCCAACAAATACAGTTTGTCTCCAGAATTCTCATTTTTAACAGTATGTTAGAATGAATGAAATTTCTTGAAAAATAACACTTCAGCTTTGAAACAGTTGAGCGAAAGCTAAATGAAGAATTAACTCTAGAAATAAACTTAGTGTGATACTAGCCAGGTTATTACTCTCGTACAACAGGTAGATCCACCCCAAAGCACTTGGCTGGCTGAATATTACAAAGTGCTGGCTATAAATAGTTATGCAACTGTAACAATCCCATCTACAAACCTTCACAGTGGAATCCCAAGATGCAGAAAATAAGCGCTCATCACGCCAACAGATCTTGCTGACTGCATCATCATGGCCCATTAGGACATCTTGCTGTCTTCCAAATGCAATTGAATAAAAATATCTAACAGAGAAAGGTTACAAAAACATTACGTTTTGTAAAACTGAAGGGCTTTTTCAAAAGAAAGTAACTGTTTCTGTAGTTGCTGACAGAAATCTACTGGGAAAAAACAGAAATACACACACTGTGTTTTAAAATTTATTTTCTGTATCATTATCTAAAACCATAAACATAACAACCAAGGCATTCTATGCAATTCAAAAAAGTCAACAGGAAATTAATACACACATATGATTGTCCCATGAAGAACTTATGACAGTGGTATCTCCTGGTAAGATTAGACAAGATGACAAAGCCTGTAAGAAAAAAAAAAAAAAAGTAATACTCAATTTCTTACCCCAAATCCAATTTAAGTACATTAACATGCTTTTGGAGAACAAGTAGCATTTTTATCTTCTATAAAAATAACATGCAGATGTTAAACGAACACTGATCAAGAAAAACCTTAGAGGCTGGACACTGAACATCAAGAATACCTAATCTCTGTTAAATAAAGGTAGCAGAAACATTCAGAAATACATGCAGAACTGATAAGATATTTCCAAAGAAACTGGTATTTCAAGCAATATGGTATGTAATTCCTCACTCAGACGTAACTGGGTCAGCTCTTCATCTTTTAAGTTGCTGTCAATTCTAGACATAAATAGCTAACAGAAACTAAAGATGCAGATTCTTTTGATGTTTGTTCTCTATCACAGGTACTTATCAGCACAGGTCTTCCACAAAACAAATATAACTGTCTAATTCCTACTACTGTCAACAAGAAACATTATTTACAGATACCTGCTAAGTTACATTACCATCACTAGAAACAGCAAGGAAAAAACCAACAATCAGCCCAGTGCTTCTACCTGGTATCATTACTGGTCATGTTTTAGGTCTGTTTGAAAAACAGGAAGCTGCTGGACAGTAAACACCACTCCTTCTAGCATTGCTGGGAGTGTTTAGATCAGCACTAAAACTATAGAGGAGGAGAATAAGAGTATACAAGGCCTCCTCATGAAAACCAGACTTTTGGCTTAGGAGTCAAAGAGCTCCCTTTTCACAGAACCATGAAGCAATATTCCCAAGTTTCCCTTTGGTGAAGCATTAGGAACTGATGTATCTTAGATTCACCTGCTATTGTGTCCCATGGCAGACCATAGGGTCTTGATCCTGCAATTTACTTGGGGACAAGTCAGAGCATGCTAGGGCTTCTGTCTGGGCAACACATGTGCCATTCTTGTTCCCTCTAGAGATCATGGTAGAGAGAAAACTAGTATGTCTTAGTGTCTGATATATCTAGTGCACCAATAGAAGACTGAATATGATAACTGTGAGTGTATCTTTATAACCCAGGTCTGGCCACAGTGCTCAAACACAGAAAATCAAATTCAGAATCCCTTTCCCAGCTCTTTTGGGAGCAGGGGAAAAATGCTGTTCACAAGTTGCTGAGATCATTGCTCATGGAAGAAGGATGGCTCATTTTCACCCAGCAGAGATTCCACTCTCTGTGCTTGGTTTTCCTTTGCTGGCTGACTCACAGGCTTCAAACGCTTGGGTGCAGTAAGACAATGCTGGATGCAAGCACAGGGGTGGAATTTAAGCTTTGCAATTCTGGTCCCAATGGCACTTCAGAGTTGCTCAGAAAGACACTGCTCCTCATGCCAGACTATCTCTGTCGATCACAAGCTCTTCCCTGGATAGCAGGGCAACTCAGAACAGAGCCAGTGTGACCATTTAATGCTCCTTCCCCATGTTTGCAGAATGTGCTCTGTCTCTCCAGTGGCCTGAGAGAGTCTCAATTCACTCTGCTAAATTATTCACACACAATACAACTGAGTAGGCAGGGGAAAGAAAAGAGGCATTGATGGATGCTCTCAGCAGCTTTCAGAAGATTCCCAATCATCTCATTCTTATTTTGACAGCAGCTTACCATGTTTGAAAAGGACACACTTCTCTGGATGGTTTTTGAGTCTTTGGAAAACATCTTCAAAGTTGAATCTGGGGATAAGGGACAAAATAGAAGATAAAAGGACTATTTTATATTTTAGAAGCTATAAATTTTGCTCCTGCTTGAGTATCTTACTATGAAAAGCAGACACAGGTTTCTCACAGTCTCTGAGAAACTTTATAAGGCTTGTGACTTGGGCCTGGAACTACCCTGTTTTGTACCAGGTACAGATGTTAACTGCCCCATGCTCATCAACCTCTAAGAGAGCTCTGGTATCTAAAAGGACAAACTTCCATTATTATCCATTATTTTTATTACTGAAACTTTCTTCCAAGCCTAGATAATATTGAAATGCTTGAGTCAAAATCATCTAAAATTGAGCAAATTCATACAGTTAAGCTGTTTAATTACATCAGACATATATTTCAGTTTCATGACATTTTGTTTAAAAAAAAAAAAAACCCAAAACATTAACCTGCATTTACACTGCAGGCTGTGGTAAATACCTGTGCAATACTTACCCTGGGATGTAGTGAAAACAGAAGACCCATTGCAAGTGACTGCTATTCCAGTAATTGCCCTGTTTAACAGAAGTAAGCTTGTGGGTGACTTCATAGGTTTTGAAACTTAACCACCATACTGTAAATAGACTACAGCTGAAATCTGTTATTTGAGCTCTGTAAGAGCTAAAACATTCAAGGAGATTAAAAACACTACAGTTCTCTGTTATCTGCCTAGAGACAAAAATATCCCTTGACATAATATGTGAAACACCAAGACAGGATCCCCATAGTGTTCTGTTAAGAACTCCATCTCAGAAGGGACTTGCCCGTGTGACAGGATAAATGGTTTCACATTCAGTTTTACCAGTTCTGGGTTAGCTACAAATAGTCAAGAAGCAGCCTACAGGCAGATACTGAACACCTTCCGTGTCAGGATTGAAAATTGCACATTTTTTTCCTTTAATTTGACACTGGCAAAGTCACTATAGGTAGAAATTTTGACAAAGCTTATGTCAGGGAATTAGGAAGCACAGAGCATCCTGCACAGCCAAAGTTCTGTTACACAGCTCTGTGCCTCACTATTTCTCAGCAGTCTTCAGAAAAAAAAAGTAATAAAAATAATCAGAAGCTGAAATTTAGTTTCTTTTCAGGATCAAGATTTCTCTAATGCTAACACAATCAGTAACAGATTTCTCACTACAAACACTACCTTATTTAAGGGACATGATAATGTTTTCCTAGATTGGATTACAGTCACCAAGAAAGTAGCTGGACTCAAGGTAGTAAGACATCGTCCTAAGCAGCCCAGTCACTAGGACAAGAAATAGGGCCAAAGGAAAACCTGTTCTTTAAAATAGAGCTGACATTGTTCATTCTTAGATATTTTCAAAGTTCACCTGAAAAGTGCCCCTACTGACTCTTGACTCCCTAGGAATCCATCAGAACAGTAGTTTGGTACCTGGATTAACTGAAAACCTATAGCTGGAGACTTGGCACACTGCTCACGCAGCAGCAGCTTGAGGTGTACAGTGGAACAACTTAAGTGTTTAACCTTTCAAATCTGATGGGATGAAGTTGTGTCCTCCTGGCATTATGTCTTGGTTTAGGAAGACAGGTATCTGCTAGGTAAAATTACAATCAGAGGCTCTTTGGCAAAGATTTGGGAAATAGGAATAGCAGTTCTTTACTAGTATATAATACAAAGCAAACAAACACAAAAAAAACTCCTCTTCTACCAAACAACTACAGCATTAATGACAAACGACAACAGTACCAAGAACCTTGAGGGCTTTGTTTCACAAAACTTAGGGCAGTACCCAACCCTCAACACATTATCAAAATAACCAAACGGAAGTCTTTATCTGGCGGCTGTTATCAGTTTTAGAGAAGAGTAATCTATATCTGCTTCAGGTACTAAAATCATAATTAACTTATACAGCTCTAGAACAAAGGAAAAACAATAGCAAAAATCAAGCTGACAAATACCTTCTCTGGATTCCAACCCCATCTTATACTCAAGTTCATCTTGCAAAATCAAATCACTGAGGCATCTCACAAAGAAGAGTATTTACCTTAAACCCTAACCCATCATTCAGATTGATACACAGATCCCCTACCCCAGTTCAGTGGAAGAATTTTGACTGAAAAGAATAGTACCTACTCTTTGTGAATTTTATATTGCTTATCTAATTTTAGTTTGGCAATATTGTTCCAGGCAAGTGTTATACTTTCTTCTGTCAAATCTTCAAATGATTCTTCATTTGGAGAAACTGCAATAGAATACCACGATAAAGTTCCATCACAAATAGAAAATAAAAAGACATATTTCAAATACCTAGGTAGCTGACATAAATATGGAAGTAAAGAAATCATGCAGAGCTTCAGGAATAAGAACCTTAGACTAAGGCAGAGAGAGACAAGATCACTCACTTTTTTTGCCAAATCTTTCACTGAATTTTCATAGGCTTACACAGTCAAAAATAGGATTTTTCTCACCAAACTAGTACTTTGAAACCGCAGACTTTACAGAATATAATTCCAAAATGGAAAACAACAAAAACAAACACAAAGAGCGTCACAACTTCATTTCACTGTTGCAAAAGATAAGGGACGAAAAATGCAACAAAATTGAGATAATTAGATGTCAATTACAAAACAGTCAAACCCAAGGGAAACTGTTGATGTGTGAATTAATGACTTAGGCAGCAAATCTATTTAATACACAGGGCCATTATTATCACCACATACAACTCTCAAAGCCCCTCTTCCCATTGGATGCTACAGGTTGCCATGCAAAGTAGCGCTTATTGTCACTCCTCTGCTTAAGTGAAGGCCACCAAATGGAAAGTGAATTGAAGACAATCAAATGAGAAAAATCTTTCCAAGTGATACCTGGGCTGAATCTTCAGCCCAATTTATAGTTAAATCACTATACACATTATGAAGACAATAACATCTTAGTTTTGGAGAAGTGGCTTAATTCCTGCCCTGAAGAGAAGCCTGTGAGGGCACTACAATCCTTTACTAGGAGAAAGGCATTCTATCAACTCTGTTCCTACACTATGTAGTAGTAATGGGGGGAAAAAGTTCATCTCAGGTTTTCACTCGCGTTGTGGAAAAGGCAAAAAAACCCAGATGCTTAATTTAAGTTCTTAGGGTTCACTTTGGTCAAGCTAATTAATTGATTACCCCTAAGACATTCCTGTTAAAAACCCGAACAAATCTTTGCACCATTTAGAATGCCTGCAGAAAACTGCTGTCACATCAGCTTGAATTTAAAGTGTCAGGAAAGGCCAGGGATGATAGCCCTCCCACAGATTCAGAAGTAGAGGCTGAACAGTCCCAGAGGAATCCACTGGAACAGAAAGCGAAATACAGGGCAACATCTGTATTTTCAAATTTGAAAATGCTCTAGCTTTGTTTTTCTTTAAGATTTAGTTCATGGATTTATCTTGAGTTGGCATACAGGGAAAGTAGCCAAGAGAGTCGTATAATGAGATCCTGTGGGAGAAAGATTGCACTCAAAATTACAAATCCTTCACATTGTTAGTTTATCTATTAAACATTTACCTGGAGACTCAGCTATGGAAATGCTGTGACTAGATGTTCGAGACAAGCTTTTCAATTTCGGAATTATCCTTTGAGGATGAGGGGTTGTAAACAACTGTTTTGGCGTCTGTCCAAACTCCAGGATTTGCGTCAGCAGAGCTACTTTTTCATTGGGGTCCATAATACTTTACAAAGCAAGATATATAATTAAGCCAAGGAAGCAAGTACCTTTTTTCCTTCCCCTTCCCCGAAAGCATGGAACTGCGTGCGCAGTTACTACAGCACTACAGGCCACCACACATTCTTATAGAACTGATTTACTGCAGATTTACAATCATATAACAGCTTCATTATTTTGTTCATGTAAAATAACAATATTTTCAAAGATGGAACAAATGAAGCTATTTCAAAAAAGCCAGACTGAAGAAATGCTTAAGTAACAATCTTTCAATGCAAGCTAAAACTGAGAACATGATGCTGTTTCTCTGCATATTTGGGAGTAAAAAAAAGAAGAGCAACACCATTCATGCACAGGGCCCTTTTAAAGGCAGCAGAGAACTTGGGAGAGATACTCAGAAACTTAGCAAACTGCTTTAACAAAAACATTCAGATTCTTGGTAATTACCTGTTTAAATCCACTCCTCCTTCATAAGTTAATGGATGAAACACTGGAAAAAAAAGTTTATTTGTACGATGTAGATACACAAGGCTCATTTTGTTTGTCTTCCTATAAACAGAGCTGCATTTTTTACTCACAAGTAAGCTATTTCAGCAGGCATTAGAGTTTGAGGTCTTACATTTTAATTCTGTTTTTTTTTTAAATCTGAAAAAACTTACAACTTCCAAGAGATTTTTCAGAAAATTTCAGAAGAAATGAGTACTTTCATAAAGGAAGGATTGCTTATTTGAGCCTCATTAAATACCTACCCCCAATAAATAAACAAACACATAAATAAGCAAGCAACCACAGTTGCATAACTGGATAATTTTCACATAGGGAACAGAAAGTAATAAAGAAGGATCAGAAAGATCTGTGTATTTACCTTTCCAGGTGAATTGCCATGACGCAAATGACTTTGAGGCCTCTGCTCAAGAATATTTACTTTGACCTAAGTTCATTCATACAGAGATCCTTTCTGCCTCTCTTATCTACTTAAATGTCTGCAATTCATTATGCTAATAAAAATCCATACTGCAGCAGAAGCAGCACATTATGCTTAGAAAGTGCTCTCATTAGTGCTCTCTTTTGACAGGTAAAAATATAGGTGCCATAATTTATATGCTGATTTACTGTATTTAAAGTCTGTACTACATTGTAATTGACACTTATGCTCACAGTATGACTGGATGCCAAACCCAACAATTCTCAAATATAGCCCATCATACGTTAAGGACATGAGGAAAAAGTACACTGGAAAGAAATGAAGAGCAAGAAAACAACCCAACCCAGCCCCAACCAAACAGCAAAAAAAAAAACCCAAACCAAACAAACCCCAGCAAAACAATCCTCAACTACCTTACCCTGGAAGTAGAAAGTACTGAATACCAAAATGAGGAGTTGCTTATTCCTACTCTTACAACTGTTTTAGGAAGATTTTCTTTCTAAACTTACTCTAGCTTGTTCAGTGCAAACCATCTCAACATTTTCTGTTACTTGTAATCCTTCAAAAGGATCAGGGCTTCTGGAATAAACACCCTAAAGATCTGATCTGCTACTCTTTTTTTAAAAAGAGGGCACTTCCGTATTGGGTAGTAACATACACAGCTAAAATATCAGACTGATGAGTAACTTAATCATTAGTAATACTTTCAGGTGTGAATAAACATGTCTACACAACAGTCACATAACAACATCCCCCCTTGTAAGGGCCCATGTTGACTAGATACATGTTCAGAGTAAGGTTGCAAAAACAGTGAAATGTCTCACATGCAGTCATGTGCATGTATACAAGGACAAACTAACACATTTTTTTCTTCATTCTTGCTCCAAAGACCTGGAGCCCATTAGCCCATTCTTTCTCTTGTCAATTCTCTCAGGAGGAGGGGGAAATTACATTGAAATTCTCTCACTGAAATGACAGTGGAGGAAAGTTAAATACCTGTTTATCTGGAGACCCTGCAGGCTCCCATTTTTAATTGGCTAACACTAATCCCATAATATATTTCTGCACCGTGATGTGCAAGCAAATCCCAGCAATGCTAAAGAACCATCTTGTCCACCCTCTGAAGCACATCTTCAAAGATGCAAATCACCATGAATGTAACACTACCAGATAAGTCACTATTTCCAATAAGGATCAGGCATTCAAAGCACAGTTATGAACATTAAAAACAAAATAAGCATTACAGATATGTTGTGATTTGCCATTCCTGCCTAATTGAAGTATCCCCTTTTTTTTTTTCTAGTTCTATAAATGTGTATTTACCATTGTGAGCTGCAACTGCTTCACTTCCTTTCTGCTTGTAGCCAAATATGATGTCAATCCATTCATGAAGATGTTCTGACACATATGGACTTTCTAAGGCCTCTTGGCTCTTCTGAAGAAAGTCATCAGGACCTGACAAGAGAAAGGTTAATTAAAGGAGAAAATATCCTGTTCAGTATTGGTATCCATCTCTATTCCTCCTCATTCTTGAAAAGCCAACTGAACACCCCACGCTAAGCTCGCTTTTTTTATAAAAAACTAAAAGCACCTATGAATTATGTCAGTGTTTAAAAGAAAGAGTTCATTTAGAAGAAACCAGAATGGACATTTTTGAAGAAGAACCGCAATGCCAGCAATGCTGAATTAATTAGTAACACAAGAAATTTGACTTCTTTACCTGAAGCCCATGGTGGAAGCTCTACATCTTCAACCATCTTTCCACCCTGCCTTTTTCCCAAGTCCAACTTCAAACTGTTTACTAGGAAACTAGAATCATTTTCATAAAATTCTGGAATCAACTGGAATTTAAAAAAGAAACAAACAAAATAAAAACCCACCAAGATTTGATATTAGCTCAGTTTTGATCATTTACACAGATCATTCAGTGGAAAGAAAGTTATTAAAGTTCATATGTCAAGCACTTAAGTTGGGCAGATTTTCCATGTTTTCCCTACAAAACAGTTCTCTGAGCTGAAATGCTAAATTCAGTGGCACACATTTCAAGCAACTGATGTGTGACATATAAATCCATAATATCTATGAATATCTTCAGAACTCTGATTGCATAGCTACTTTCTCGCTTTTAAGACATCAAGAGTCAAGACTAAAATCTAGAATAAAACTAAAATTAGAACAGAAGTTTCTGAGCTTAAAGCTTTCAGGTTTAAATACCATCATATCTAACTATTAACTGTAGGCTATTTTTTTAAAAGCATCACTGTATTAAATAATGTTTCTTTGATAAAGGACTTTAACAGTATTTATTATGTGACAGTTTATTATTCTCAACATATCCTAGAAGTCAGGGTTTCTGAAGGCTCAAAAACCCAAGATACGACTACTACAGTTTAACTCTCCAGATGTAGTGTTGCAATACAGCCAAATCCTTACAAGATTCCAGCAGACAATATATAAAATTGTCTTTTCAGCCTTAATCCACATTCTGGTAATTCCCATGTATTTCCATTAACACTCACAGTGATACTTCTGTTAAACTAAAAGCCAGAAAGCAGGTACAGATGAGCAAACACAGAGTTAATACAGGGTTAATACACAGTTAACAAAAGATCCATAAAATGCAGTCATCAGCCTTACAAAAAAAACAAAACCCAAACCCACACAACTGAAAAGCACAAGCAACAACAAAAAACCAATATAACACACTCCAACAAACACTCTCAAATCAACAGTAAATGAGAAAGCTAAGCACAGATGAGAAGATTTGAATAATTTTCCAGCCATTTACCTCTTTGAAATCTGTTGCACCATCCAAACAGTTTTTCCAGGTTTCTGCAATGCTAGATAAGACAAATCAAACACACATTTGTTAAAAAAAAATATTTTTAAGGCTTTGCACTCCCCATCGATGCATATTTGAAAACAAAACCAGCCTAGTTATAGGCAAAATGCAAACAAACCTGTTGAACATTCTGTCAGCGTGATCAAACTTTCCATTCTGCAGACAGAGCATGTATTCTGGAGCTAAGGAGAAAGAAAAACAGCATCAGCTTGCTCCAAACCTTGTCTGCTTTGGAGGTAACTGTCGGCTCAGAGAGCATTTGAAAGGTGTCTTACCAACTCTAACGAGATAAAACAAAACATAACCCGGAGAAGAATAATGGCTTCCATACATGAACTTGGGATCTGGCATTTCCTGATAACGTGTCTGCAACATAGGAAGAACAAAGAAATGTCTGTTTGAAATCAGCACTCCTGCTTTCCCTCAATACTGAACACATACACACCGTTTCTTTTTAAAGACACAGACTAGGACCACGCATCCTCAGTTTTTCTTCTAATGATAAAAAAACCTCTGAAGTCCTAATATCCATGCAGCTTTAATCAGAGCAGTAAATCAAAAAGGCAAAACAGCTGTCATAACTTATCATCCAGAACTATCAGGCTTTCAGTGTTTTTTCCCTCTCTCCCCTTAACACGTAACTGCAGTGAATCAAACTCAAAGAAGTACAAACAAATGCTTCCTTTTCGTCTTCCACATCAAGTTTAATGAGAGTATGGAAGAACATACTGACTTTCATCACCTTGGAAGATTCCTTCCTGTCTGAAGCTCCTATAAATTACACCAAAAAGTATCATAATATAAGCAGAATGACTTTTATTGCAGCAAGCATGAAGCCAGTAACAGTTTGAGGAAAGTCAGATCTTACTGTTACTGTAAACGCAATACTGTTCATATTCTTGCCTTCCAAAATCTTAGGAAGCTATATGTTTGTGAAGTATTTTAATATTTTTATCAATATAATGGAGTTATTCTGGCAATGTTTTTTCTAAAGTTCCATAAATTATTTTGGAATAATTAAGTTTCCATAGAAGACAATAATTTTACACAAATAATTAACTGAGGATCTAGGTCTCTAAGTATGTGTTTGGCAGCTTATGAAAGGAAAGCCTGCCTACCTTGAGAAATAGAAAAACTTAGTGCAGTATTATAAGCATACAGAATTTTCAAGTTAGTGCTCTGACCTCCATGGATCCAAATTTCCTCCCTTTGAAGTACTCTCTCTCAAATTCAGTATTTTTCTTAAATGGAAATACTTAAGATTTCTACTACTTTTTCTTATTTCTCTCAAACATGTGTTTTACATTACATGTTTAAATCCACGGGTTTTGAAGTTTCATAAATCCATGTATGTTTATAGCGTATCAGTGCCACCATATATATATATTAAATGGATTTCAGGATATTATTTTAAAAGTAAAGCAAAACTTTTAAAAGTATATATGTATGAAAGGGTAGTAAGAGAGAGGAAATGGATTCAAATAATTTTAGATTACTACTGACAAAACCAGCTCTGATGAAATTAAGCTGGAAAATGAATGTGGAATGGTGATAGGTATGTTTGCTTCTGTTAAGGTTTATAGTTAACTTTTGATACAATAATTCATAAGACATAATTCCCAAAGCTTGCTGGACAAAGCTCCTTTTATTGACAATATGTACGAGGCCCAAAATGTTCAGCATATAAATGCTAAGATATACATACCACGAGTCTATCCAGCCTTTCCTTATTCAGGGCACCAACTGGTTTACTAAGGTCACGAAATGTTTCAGGCTTTGTCAGATCTTAAAAAAAACCAAAACAAATGCTTGGTTATAGACTCCAAGCATTCTACTAGACCTTAATGTACTCTAATCAATACTCAAAAACAAACCAAAACTCCCCCCAAACTATCCAAGCAGCAACAAAACAAACAACAGCCAACACAGAACCCCTCCAGTAATTTTCTCCCTCCCTACTAACTGCAACCCCATAAAGTCTTACTGTAAATGGCTACTCATCTTCCTTCCAAGTACGTATACATACATATAGTCTCATATAATTACATACATATAATCTCATACCTTTTTCTTAAGAACTAATAGTTCATGTATGGAACAGTAAGTACAAGTAGTATCACGTAGTCAAGGTCCTGCTATCAAAGGCACAACAGCAGCTGGTATCATCATCTTCCTACTCATTAAACATTCTGTCAGGCTACAGTTAAGTCCCACCATACAATCAGATTGAAGTGTTTGAGCAGGTGCTGATGAATACCACGAGATTCCCCTATTCTGCTTCTTCCAGAGGGACACAACCCTCAAAAGGACAAAATCCCATCACAAACTGCATTAAGACCCTTAATCAAGGAGCTTCTTTAGGCACAAGCCTTGTCAGCCTCTTGCATTCAATCTGCAATGCTAAGAATTATAAAAGAACACCTGGATCCTACACATTTCAGTGCATCTAACTTGTTAAAAAAAAAAAAAAGGTAATTTTACTGGTTCTTTTCCATTTATAAGAATTGCAGAAAGTCTTTGAATGCTCAGTACTGCTATTTTGCAAAGCAACCAAGCAGATGTTTGGAACATACTCTGTATCTGAGAACTGCAATACTTAACAGAAAAAGGTGAGGCATTTTGTCTCCTAAGCTGAAGGGGAGGGGTAAGTGCACAAGAACACATCCAAGATTGTGGACTCACTAGTTTCTGAGCTTGAGAAGAGCTAGCCCTTCTCAAGCTCAGAAACTAGTGAGTCCACATGAGACCACTAATGCCAGGTTCATTTTGATGAAACATGAAGTTTATGCAGTGTAAAAGCCCCCACAGACATTTCTGGTCGGTCATGATGCAGTAGCCTATTTTTCTACATACACATACCTAACACTGAACTAGAGTAGTCTGCTATGATCCAAGGAAATACAGGATACTGGGAGAGATCGTTGCAGCTTCTATCAGCCAGATTGTTGAGATGGAGAAGATACTGGTAATTTGATATATGTCCTCGCTGCCACTGCAACATGTAACTTTCAGCTGTGTGCTCTGCAATATGATTTTCTAAAATAAAATAAAATATAACATTAAAAGTTGGCCCCCAAATTATATTCTGATTAACATTATGCAAGACACTATAACATAATGAAGGGCACGGTTTCTTAATAGAACAAGTCAGAATTAAGTGGCAACTTCATGTTTCCATAGCTACCATAATTCACACATTTTTTAATATCTCTGCAAACGGGTCTAAATTGCATTTGGCCAAAAAAAAAATCATAAAGAAGAAGTGCTGAAACCAAACACATTAAGAACGGATGAATATTTATGTGGAATGGAAAAATATTTGCAGACCATGAACAACTCTCTCAGCAATCTGGCAACCATTAAGATTTCAAATTTCTAGAAGCAGTTCTGCTACAGTCAAGAAAAAACCTAAATATATTTTTCTACTCCAACCAAGGGCACCTATTATCAGCAACTTGTGGGAAAAAAGTCATGTAGGTACATGAACAGGATTTAATTTCAGAGAGTAGAGAAAAAGAAAACTTGACCCATATGCAAGAAAATAGGAATTATGCACCTGGAATTCTCTTTGAAGGCAGGAGCTCAAGAAATTTAAACTGCACTACTCTCTGCTTATTAGCTGTGATGTCAAGGTATGCAGCTGGAAAACTGGGTTATTTATTTATTTTTACACTTTCTTCCATTGACTCACTATACAGCACCTGGGCAAGTGCCTGAAATAGTAGAATTGAAGGACTGCAACCATGGCATGATGGCAAGAAAGAAACTTGGATTAGGTTATGGCAGGCCTCTATTTTAGCTCAACATAGGGTGGAAAGATGTATTCCAATCTTTCCTTCACTTTAGTACTTTAAAGTCTGCAAGTAAAAAGTGTTAGCACCTTCAAAGAGAGGCTCTTCTGCTGCCAGGGAGATACTGAGGTGCTGCAAACACTTTTAAGGAAAGGGCTCACTTTTTTTTTATTTCTAAGCTCCAACATCATCAGCATTTTCATTTACACCTTGGAATTTCACCTTAGAAAATTATCCAGATAAAGTCTGAAGCAGGGTAACAGCATGCAGCTATTTTAATAACAGAGAAAATGATGTCAGAATCTATTTCCTTTTCAAGGAAAAATATACAAGACTAAAACAATTCTAAAGGAAAGTTATCATTCCTTAGTGGCCTTTCCATTTTTCTTTGTGAAGCAGGAGCAAAATGTCAAACGATATTTAGGTGAATTCATTAAAACAGAACTAGAGTCCTGGTACAATAACAAAATAGCACAAAAATTACATAAACATTTTCAATCTGAGTTTCAATGTTTCAAATTACACAAAAACTCAGCCCTTTTCTCCTTTTTTATCCAGGACACAAACATTTTAGCAAGTTTCTGCTTACAATCTGCAAAAAAGTAACCATCGTTTTCTAGGAATTAATGCATGTAAGATCTAATAGAAATGAGAATTCAAGTGTTTCAGAACATTAATTTTCATCAACCACTCCTAAGACTGAGGAAAGTTCAGGTATTTATGTATGCACTGGAAATCCACCTATTACTGGAAATTTCTTAATAGGATCTTAACTGAGGACTTAGGGGACCAACACATAAGCTAGTCTATATTTTTCCAGCAGAACACAATTTACTTGAGTGTATCTTATTTCTACTTTGCTTTGAAAATAGTGTTTTGTGGCTTTGTTTCATTTGTTTGATTTCTTTTTTTGAAGGGGGGGAAAAGGGGCTGTTAAAGACAGTGCATATCAAGTTGCAAATCAAAAAAATTAGTTTTGCCTCAATAATGCCCACCTCAGCTTCCACAGTCAGCTCTTCAAACACGACAAAACTGGTGCCATTTCACAACACTCATTCTGCTCTTTGCTTATTTCTATTAAAAATCCTTACAGCTTATATATCTGTTTATTTTTCTCATTCTTCCCACACATGAAGAGAGCAAAATCCAGACAGATTTCCCTTCACAAGGTACTACACACTACATTAATAAATAAATACTGCAAACCTATATATGTTGCAATAAGGAAATAGACCTCATCTCGATCCTGATAGTTGTAGAATTTCAAGTAGATGTCAGAACATAGATCATTTTCTGTACAAAATACTTCAAGTCCCTGGAAAGTTAAAGGGGGGGGGGGGGGGGGGAGGGAAACAAACGAGAGCAATTATTGACAAGCTGTAGTACTTGTGTTTTTGAACAGAAAGTTCCAATTATCAATATCTAAGACTTACGGCTCTATACTAGGTAGCAGTTTTGCCCACAACATCTAACATACTAAATTTTCTACTTCCAATCATAACAGCATTCAGTTTATACTGAGCCAATAGACTGGCTCTGTCTGGATTGATTAGGCCTAGGTAATAGACATTTAATTCTTCACATCACTCCATTCACTTAGGGGGAAAAAAAAAAAAAAAAAGAGTATATTTGGCTTGAATGTGTTTTGAGACAAAAAATCGCTACAAAATTGAAATTTCAGTGCTAACACTGAAAGCACACAACTGAGGTTTTACTGCAGAGCTCTTGTCATTCCTCAGTCATGTACAGTGGGACCCATAACTCCACATTAGTCTCAATATGAAGCAGTGACTGAACTTCCTCCACGAATCAATCCAGAGAAAATACACCATGAGAGAGAAATTCATTCTATCCTTGAGAGGTGCTTGAGATAAATGGAATGAATTGCTCCCTAACAGTACACCTTTCTCCCTTCCCCTATGCTAACTGCTTATGAAAGAAGTTTTTCACCCTTGTCAGAATTCACTCTGTTTTCATCTTTTTGATGATGCAGGAAAACACTTAAAAAATCAGAAGGGATCATTGAGTACTGTTCACTATTTAATAAAGAGTTTTAAAGAACACCTGGCTTTTACCAAATGATGCAGACTGTTTCAGCTGGTCCCTTTAAGAAACCATATATACAGCAAGATGATAAAATAAATACTTGAGCTTACCAGTGGCATCAGCCCATGTCTTCTTTTATAGATGCGACGCACATTTTGCAGTGTTATTTGTACTACTGGTTTCTGTGGGGGATGAAGGAGGGGAAAGAAAAGATGGAGAAATTCTAGTAGGTTTATGTTCTTCTACTTTAGCTTCCCCAGACAATCTGAAGTTTTTTCTTGACAATAGATACTAGCAATATGAAAACAATATCCATCCATGTCATTTTAGCAGTGGAATAGTGATGCTAAGCAGTTATGTTAAAAAGCGAAAGCTTGTCTTTGCTGTTGGTTTTTGCCTGTATATCAGAGCAGTTTAGGAATAAGTAAGCAGCAGTGTTTTATCCCCGAGCCTGTGGCCAGCAGCAATGCCCGCGCAGCAGAGCAGCAGCACGCTGTGTTAACAGAGTGCCATTGGGCTGCCGGGCAAACTGCGCCAAGGGTGCCACCTGCCGGGCGGAATCAAAATGGCAGCGTTATCCCACTGAAACATTTCCCTTGCCTGGACTTACTTCCATCGTGTCAGAATCATTGAATAATTCAGGTAGGAAGGGACCTTTAAAGGCTATCTAGTCCAACCCCACTGCAATAAGCAAGGACACCTTTAACTAGACCAGGTTACTCTGAGTGTGGTCCAACCTAACCTTGAAAATTTCCAGGGATGGGGCATCCACCACCGCTCTGGACAACCAATGCCAGGGTTTTGCCACTCTCACCGTAATTTTTTTTTTTTCTCTGTCTAGTTTGAATCTAGCCTGTTCTAGTTTAAAACTAATACCCTTGACCTATAGCAAAAGGCCCTACTAAAAGTTCTGTCCCCCAAATTCCTCCTCCTTTGTCAAACACACTTTCTCCAATTCCCTCTTCCATTCTCTGTACTAGCTCCAAACGTTCCTTCCTCTTGGCACAGACATGATCTCTTTACTTTAATATTCCTTTCAGAGCACCCAGAGCTTTCCCTTTATTTTTCCCGAGTCTGAATCTCCAGACCCCACTGAATCTTCTACTTGTCTTTTCCTTGTCGCCCAGGCACTCAAATTAGGCAGATTCCTTTCTCTCTCCACAGGGTACCAATGAATGAAAGCAATAGAGGTATGCTCCAGTCCTCAGCCTCGATTTCCTTCCTGTGGAGGGAACTGGCAGTCCAGCATTAGGATTAGAGGATGGGTCCAGCTTGGTACTTCATCCCTGGCCAGACTGTGTTCCACTAGCCTGCAGGACCAGTCATACCCAGCTGGAGCAGACCAGGGCTACTGATCCAATCTTACATGCTGACAAGCAAATTGGAAAAAACCAAATTAACCTGAGAATTAAAGTTTTCTGGTGATCGTGCTACTGCCATGTCCATACTAAAGGTATTTCACAGAATCATAGCTAAGTCAGTGGCCTGCTAAGACCATCGCTGCTGTTTCCATGACAAGTCCCAAAGCAGTAATCCATCTGCAACATGCAGTCAGTTTTCCTCCAGAGAAAGAAATTATCAGTTTAATAGGAAACCTAGCTAAGAGCTCCCAAAGTAAGCTACGTGTTAAGCTTTCACTAACTTGTAACACCATCAGACTAAGCTTGAGAAATTTATCTTAAATGAAATGTTACAAATAGTGATCTTCAAATATTAATAGAGAATGAGCAAAGGACATTTTGTGCTTCGTCAGTAGGAGGTAAACTTGAAGCAAGTTAGCACAGAATAAAGCTTCAGAGGAAGAGATACACTGAAGGGAGCAGAGCAGCAGAGATCAAAGGAAAACTAATGACCTTCTAAACAGAACTGAAAATATTCTTCTTGGAGATGTGCTTTACGTGCATTTTAGAGAAAAAGTACAGAAAATTCAAACTGTCCACTAGCAGGGCAGCGTGCTCACATTGTATGCAAGACCAGCTATGAGGCACTTACAGGATATCCATTAAGAGGCTGGAAGTACAAGTTAGCATCAGTAACGCACACATGCCCTGGATTAGTCACCAGTGGCGTCACCATTTCTGCTTTACATTCCATATGCAGCGTTTCAGAAATGCTTTGAAATCTACAAGTGAAGAAAAGGAGTAAGTTTACCTCCAGTTCTTACTTTGGTAGAGGCACCCTTAAATTATTTAGAAAGGTTTTAGTTAGCTTACAGCCTAGGGACGGGACATCATAATGGGGACTTCACTAGGACTATTTAACACAGGAATTAAGTTCTTTGTTGGGGCCTCCACTTATAATAGGCACTCCAGAAAGGAACACTGCTACATTCTGCTCCAGTCTCAGAGCAGTAAGTCAGCTGACTTTTCTAAAACGATAGTTTTCCTTGGCATATACTGACGCCCAACTGCAACAAATTCACAGATAAACGAAATGTTTTGGAGACAAAGAAACACATTCATCTTCACAACACAGAATTTCCCAGTCTTCATTCCAGATGCTTCAGAATACAAAGAAGCTACCTCTGAATTAGAGAACTCAGACTAACTCAACCAGCCATCTAACTATCACTGCAGAAGACTAATCAACCAACAAGATGATAATGATTTCCCAGTAGAAAGTGATTAGAAAAGTACCTGTTTTTATCAAATGAAGTTCTAGCCAAGCGTGATTGCAATATAGCAGTTATCTAATGTGGAAGGAAAGAAAAATTAATATGGTGTCTGATTCAAATGCAATTAGAACTTAATTACTAAACAGTGATATCGCAATTCCCTTACTAAACAGGGATATTAGAAATAATCAGATACTCACCATGGCAGCTTGATCTCCCATCTTATCTAGACAAGAAGCCCTGTAAAGCTAAACAATGAGTTTTAAGTGAAATAGCACAGATATGTCTCACACAGCTCAAAAGTCAACAGGAGGGGCTTTAGCATTCTTGGTTATTGCATACTAAAAGACCTATTACTATTTCTTTTTAAAGTAGGACATATTTGTTCACTGCTACTGCCATGTTACTACTTTGTCTCCACAGTACGAACCTGCACACTAAAAGCTAATATGGATCACCTACAACAGCTGTCACAACTAGCTGCTGTGTTCAATTCTACATTTTAAAAATAGATACTCCAAGGTTTTCACCTTCAGAACAAATAAAACTCTAGACTAAATATCAAAAGATGCTGTGATGAACTATGCAGGGATATCGAATAACCACATACCTGATGTAGAGTTTGCACAACATCTCCTACATTCCAAGTAACATCCAGTTCGAATAAGTGTTCTGTTCTACCCTAAAATTAAAAGTACATTTACTAGGAATGAATTTCAAATAGAATTCAGTGGGAAAAAAAAATCAAACTAAACTAAACTATAAACCCCTAAATAATAAACCTCGTAAAACTATGCTATAAAAGATTGTATTATATGTCAAAGATTCAAAAAGCAGATGTAAAACCTGGTCTTTTATTTTTACAAATATATCTTCCCTGCAGAAAGCAGTATTTTGCAGTATTTTGTCTGTTATCTGTGCAGTATTTTGTCTGTTGTTTAATACAATGCAGCACGATAGCTTTGAAGTGAATAAGTTAATGTAGTGAAAACATCAGTAAATGTAGAAGCAGTACCTGTTCTGCCTATTTTAATATCTGTTTTAAACACATGCAAACACAGAACTAGCAAATGGCATGTTACATTTTAAATAGCTACTGTATTTCTCATAGAAGAAAGACACCAGCCCATCAAATCTTTAAAGATTAGGCTAAAAGTTAGTCATTGTCATCTACATAAGTAGTTTTGAGCTAAAAAAAATCCTAAATCCAATCACAGAGTATTCTGACTAGACATTTACAAAAGCCTCACTAACGCACCATCCAGCATATGTGGCACACTCATTTTCCCCTACAAAGTTTTCCCAGCTTTCTTAAGTGTCATTTTATAGTAGACATTCCTGGTTTTTAACTTAAGTATATTAGAAGTATGTATATGGATTAACTGGTATTAACTTTACATACAACTTCAAATACAGCATTTAGCAAAGGTTGTTGGATCCTTTTACGACCCCTGGATGTAGTATAGAAACAGTATCAGCATGTTTCTGTAGCGTTTTGTGATTTCTCAGGCTAGAAAAAACAACCAAGTGATCAGTAAGACTAAAGCAAGACATTGGCCAGCAGGTACAACTGGATTAATTTTAAACTGAAGAAAGGAAGACATGAAAATCTAGATGATCTTCAGTGTAATGTATGTGATCTGAGCTGAACTGACAGCAATGCAAGAGGAAAGCATGCTTTGAAAAGCAAATGGAACTGGATTATAGGGAGACATTAAATTCAGTAGCCATTCAGATAAAAGCCTTGCAACATTTCACACGGAGCATAGTTTTCCCTCAACAGGAAAAAAAAAAAGCTCTCAGAAATCCTAGTGAATGGTCTATAAGTAGTGCTTACAGCCAACAATGTGACAGTTTTTGTGAGCAGTTGTCTCTGTAGCTCTCCAGCCATATTCAAAGACAACAGCTCAGTATTTTGTAATTGATCTGAAACAATCAAATAAAGACATAGAAGATGAAACCTATTACCCAATTACAGCACTCAGTGACATATATGGAACTGGCAACAATTCAAGTAGAAGATATTTAGCAGCAACAGAAAAAAAATCAGAAAAGATTCAAGGTGAACTAGATTTCTTGTTTTAAAATGCAGACACATAGCTGCACTTTAGCACAGTAAACTGTGATGGTTAACTGTCAGAAATGTTTTAGCTGTGGATGAATCATAACTTAGGAGAAAATGAAGTGAAAAGCTTTCCAAACAACCCTTCTGATTCTTTTCTTTTTCATTGTGTTGGCAATGGGATAAGGTATTTGTCTGATACTTAATAAATCTTGCACATAGTTGCAAAACAGATCATGGAAGACAGAATAGGTTCAACACTTGAAGAATTACCAGAATTAAAAAACAAACAAACAAACAAACAAAAAAACAACACAAAAAAAAACAAAAACAAAAAAAACCCACACCCAAACCAAACAAATAAAAAGAACTTTAAGGTCCTAGTTCAGAGACGGATCTAATCACAAAACCAACCTAAAGCACTTGTTGAGAGAACAGAGATCCTCTCTTGCCTCTTTGCTGTTCACTAGAGTAATACAAATTTATGGACTCCATCATTCTAGAAGTTTCTTACTTAAACAGATACATTGAGAAATATAATTCTTTTTCAATTCTTGGGAAAAACGTGAATTAACTCTGCATAATGTAAGTTTTGCATTTGTATCTTAACTAATCTCACAATTTAAGCAAAGAACCCTTACTTGTATGCCTTGAAGCCTCCAGGCTCAGAATTGGAGCAGACTGACCCCATCAGCAGAAAGCAACCAGGAGTAAGCTCCAATTTCTGCTGTGAGCAGCCTTTTTTGCCATTTCTTTGAACTGAGAAGCACTCAGCTGGGAAATATCAATTATCAATCTCTCCTCTCAGGTCTGTGCAGAACTGAGGAGAATCCACTTAGCCAGAATGCAGCATCCACTGTACATGAGCAGTCAGCTGATAGCTCTGACTGTTGAGCTCATAGAGCTCATCAAGGTAAATGGCAAGAGCCAAGTCTGCAGCATGTCCTCCAAGAAGTATCAGAAAGCCATCAGAGAAGAGGTCAGACATGTTTTTTCAATATGCAATTACTTTTTTTTTAAAGCTTCATTGTCATATTCTTCAAATGATAATTATCTTACTCATTCAGAATTAAGAACATAAATCCTTACAAAGTTTGCTAAGAGCTGTGAAAAAATACATACTTACTCTTACTGTTTTATAGGGTGCAATAACATTTCTTTCTTTAATGAGAAAAACCTGAAAAAGACATTACAGATTCACACTTTAAAAAGTAATAAAATTAATCAGAAGTACTGGTAAATACAAAGCTAAGAACACTGTTTAGGCAAGAAAAACACTGGGTTGTAATATCCTGCTTTAACTACCCCAGATGAACTGCAGAAAAACAATGAGCTTTTATATGAGCTAACTGCAAGGAGGGCAAGAGTGTAATTTAGTTCAGAGGCTTACTTACACAGTTGATTAGTGGCCATTTATCCTAATCATATGACCTTCAAGGAGTTGCAATACTAAAGCAAATACACACAGCTACATTCAGTGGGGCAGATCCTCCCCGTCTTTTAGTGGCTCAAGGCTCTGCCCAAACAGGAATTACTCCAGACTGGCAACTCACAACATACACTGTGCAAACTTTCTCAAATGAATGCCTTTCTTCTGCTGCAAAACGTTTTGCTTCCAGCTCCAACCGCAACGAACACCCGATTTCCTCTCTCATCCAATACCATGCTTTTGAACAGTTTTATTTCTCAGGTGCTAGCCTCATCTCTGAGAACATCTTTCCTCTCCAAAACCCACATAAAACTACTCTTCTTCTTCAGAACATTCTCATAATTCCTATAAAAAGACCTGACGGCAAGCACACTAATTTGCATGCTGTGCCTTATTACCCACCATCTCAAAGGTGACAAGCCAGAGATAAGTTGTGGTTTTGCTGTTAGTAGAGAAGGCTCAAATTAGCCAAATCTCAGGCTTAAGCTCAAGACTGCTTCTGAACTAAACAAAACACATTGCACTGCTGTCCTGGGGTGACAACTGACTGGTCTACTCCTAACCCAAGAGACTTGGTTGATCACAGGTCCTTTCCCAGTGCCTCAGTTTCCTTCCTACAGGTGGCACACCTGCAGTTCTACACTCCAAGGCTCCACAGCAGCAGCCCCAAACCAAGGGCAAGGACTAAAATTGCAAGAACGGATGTGAACGATGCTCTCTGTATGCAGAATCCCTCTGGCTGCTCCATACAGCCTTCCCCATTCCCACCAGCTGACAACAGAGCCAACCTTCACCACGTGACTGCTCCAAGAAACATCCAGCTAGAAGAAAGCAAGCAGGAGGCTCAGAAGCCCATAAGCTCAGCATGCCTCTCTAAGTGCTGCATTAAAAAACAGTGTCTTTCATCTGCCATCAGCACGGACAGACCTGAATCAGGCCATGGGAGAATCAGAATGAGAAACCTGCTTCACATTCATTACTCTTCTGCAGGTTTACTATACTGAGTACTCTACATAAGAAGTAGACATAATGGTTTGGGTTTTTTCACTTGTAAGCTGAGCAAAAACTTAAGCATACTGTATTAACTTCCTATTTTGGAGGATTTCCCCCAATTTTATCTCAAGAAAAAAATACTGAAATAATCTTAAATTACTATTCCTATTTACTATATTTGAAAGCATTTAGTTCTAAGTCATCTGTTAAATAAGGAAAAGCAGCTTATCCAGGTATGTAATAACAGTTTTTTCTGAGTCTAAAAGGCAAAGATGTTTAAGGTGTTCCAAGTATTCCCTATGTGTGGTTTCCTACAAGGCCAAAATTCTACTTAAAACCCAATATTTTTAATTAGATCGTGATCTGTCATAATTACAACTAGTGACTACCTGACATTTGGAAGTCCATGTGACTTTTATACAAAATACCAGCATTTATGATGCCACCCAAGTATTTCAGAACATTTCCTCAGAGATAGGAAAATGACTGGCAAGCTACAAATGGGAGGAGTGGGGGGTGCTAACCACACTTGCCATCTTAAAACTTAGTTCCTCTTTCCTACAAGATGTTTCTTAGAACATACAGTAATGATGTACGGTGGAAGCATTGCCTGGAGCAGTTAGAAACACTTTTTTTAAAATCACTCAGTACACGAGAAAACCTGCCAACTCAAGAAATAGATTACACTCAGTATTTTACACAGAAGCAGTTTCAAAATGAAATTAAATATACTGATTACTTCAACACAAACCACAGACTTCTCTGGTATAGACAATATTAAATGCCTGGGTTTGGTTTTGACTGCAGCAGCATGTAACTGAGCAAGGCTATCAGTTTTGGGCATTGGTAAAGACAGATTTCAGAAATATACAGGAATATTTAAAATTTTATTTCCTGCCTCAACTCTGTTCCATCCTGAAAGGAACTCATGAGATTTTTTTTTAAAAAAAACCCTTTTACAGCTTTGAAACACCTAACAACTGCAATTCATCAGAACTTAAAGTGTATCCCCTTGGTTAACTCTAAGAATGAACACATAAACAATCACAACTCTTGACTGAAACTTGAAGACATTATTTCAGGACAACTTCTGAAAACTATTTGGTGGACACAGAGCACAGTCCAGAGTTTTCACAAAGCTGAACCACAGGGACCGAGATGGCTTTGCCATTACCACACAACATGATGACAGTAGAATAACAAGACCAAAGTAAAGATGACCAAAACCAAGTTTTATTACAGTCTGTTCTCCTCTTTCATTCAATTCTAAGGTTTCCCTAAGCTCCATTATAAAATGTACAGGGCAAAAAGTTGTTTATTGAATTAATGACTTAATGAAGTCATTAAGAGTTTGTAATTTCCAGCATCAACAGTTTCACACTAAAGCTAAGTTTTTGACACTAATTAGTTTTGTTTTCAGTGAACTTCCCACTCTTGGACTACAGCTTTGAGGAAAAATACCATTACGGAACATAAGCTTGCTCATTTACGTAACCTCATCCATTTATACATCAAGAATCCATTACATGCAGGTCTTACCTGGCTACACACAACAGAAATCCCTCCAGATGCATTCCTAAAATGTAAATAAAATATTTGAAATTATGGGCATTTAGGCTTTAAAGGAAGTTAAATACATACAGTATCGCAAATTTACCTACCGTGTGAAAGGGTAATTTGCTTCATTATCTTCTGGGGCTTTTATACTAATGCAATCCCGCAACGGTATCTGCAGCAAGTTACAAAAATACACAGTCTTTCTCAGAAGCTTTTTAAAGAGAATCCTTAGTTACCAAGAAATTTAAGTTTGCACTGCTTACCTTGATAATGGGCTGGATATTGTCATCTGGTTCAAAAATAATAGACTTTGAACAGATTTTTAGGGAGCCTCTGAATTTTCTAAAAGGAACAATAAAAAAAAAAGTTGTGCATGCATTCAAGATACATGAGCCTAGAATGACTCCAGTAAATTAAGGTATGTAGAAGTTTTGTACCTTTCATCTTTGCAATCTTTATTTATAATATGATTAGCTGTGTGCTGCTCAAAGTAATATTCTTCCAGGTTCAGAAGAAGCAGTGAAAACCTACAAACAATAATAAAAAATTCTTTTATTCTAAGAGAAAATACTGTAACAGTTAGTGCTCTTAAAACATATTGGGTGTTTGGAAAGTTTTCACTGGTCTCTTTACCGCAGCACACACCCCAACAATGAATTAATTAAGCTTTTTTAAATAACAACCTATATGGAAAATTTGTGCCCCGGTGGAGAAGATCAATTGATACTCTTCCAACATATATAAGGTTAGATATTTGATTCTGATGCCTTACGTGGAAACAATTCTAACATAGTCAGGCATTCTGCTCTAGCCCTGATCAAAGTATGCCAGGCAAAATATGCAATGACACAAAAAGGAAGGGCAGGAACTAATCATTTAGAATGGATGGAATTGGATTGTTTTGAAGCCAAGCCAAATTACATTGGTCTAAAATGTTAAGTGAAAACACTGGCCCAGATTTTACAACACAACTGAGTTACTCTATGGATGCCCTCTGAGGAAGCATTACCTTCCTCACAAACCACATTTTGTACTTCCTCTGCTCCTCTGTTCAACCCCCAGGAATCCTCTTCATGGACTAATGTGATTAACAACAAACCTCAACAACAACAATAGGAACAAAAATAGGAAACTGAAGCCTTTGAAAGTATTTAATTCCAGGATCATAGTAATGCCAGTGCTGGTACCAAGTAAATGCAAATAGGCCAGATTAGGGAGCGCATGAAAATGCTTTCTCTACCAACTAAAATTGCTGCAAGTGACCAAAACTCAACAACTTTCGACCAGGGTGAACACTCGGTCACTGAGTGTTTCAGCTGCAGAGAATGCCAGTGGATACTGGCACAGCAGGAGAAGCAAAAACAACTTTAGCTGGAAGTACAACTTGTTTGTGTGCAGCACTGATCTGATCTGCACAAGAACTTAGTATTCATTTACACCCACATTTTGAGCTTTTTGTACTTTGCTCATGATGTGCTCCACTAGAAATGCCTGTGAAAACACTAATAAATACCAAGTGTCCCCAGAGCAATATTCAAACAGCAGTAAATACGTCAAGAGTTCACAAAATAAACTGAGTGAATTGAACAGCCTGTTCATTAAAAAAGCATATTTCACAATGGAAAAAACAGTGTTATTGAAAATACATCTCGTGCACTTAAAAATTGTGTTGTGGTTGTTATCTTAAACAGAACATAACAATAAAGGTTTTACTGCAACTACAAGTAACAGTGGGACTATATACTCAAAACTACTTGTGTTTCCAAGATACCTTGTCCTACTGCTCTGCTGCTTTTTCAAAACGGCCTTATCTTTAATTTTCTCTCCTGAAAACAGTTTTTTTATGATCCCATTGTGCTGGTTTTGGCTTGTTTCTTTGCAGTATCTACTATGGGGCTTTGTTTCAGATTTGTGCTGAAAACTGTTGATAATTCGAAGATTTAAGCACTGAGTGTGCTTAAACAGAGTCAAGGACACTTCTGCTTCTCACCCTACCCCACCAGCAAGGAGGCTGCAGGAGCGCAAGGAGTTGGGAGGGGACACAGCCAGGACAGTTGACCCCAAGTGACCCAAGGGTTATTCTGTGCCACATGGAATTATAGTCAGGATTATGAAACATAGCAGCTTCCATGCAGTTACCATTATACCCCATTTTTCAACATATCATTCAATTGAATTCATTCAGGACAAACTTAAAATTTCTGACTTTGCAAACTCACATCTTCCAAGCTCTATCACATATTTAAAGCTTTTTAATAAAGCTATGTTAGGATGTATAAAGAGCAACTCACCAGTAAAATGCTCTTCTTGCTAGTATGTATAGGCATATACATTCCATTTATTATCCAAAAGCCAATTACTATTATTTAAGTAATAAAAAAAGAAGTCAAGAACAAACAGATTTGTTTGAAAAAAATCTATTCTCTTTCATCAGGAAACAGCCACTATTGACATAGGGAACATGAGCTTCAGAGAAATGGCATTTATGGTCCCACAATTATTTTTGTTCCAAGAAAACTATAAGTCTATTGCCTGTTCAATAGAATTAATTTCTGGAATTCTTCATTCTTGGGCTCTTACCTTTGTCTCCAGCTATCCTTTTAACAAACTCCTCATATTTTAATTTTCTTTCCAAATTCACCTGTTGACAGCACTGGTATTTACTAGATTTTTAAAGTTTTTGGTAAATGCAGGCATGCCTCATGTACTCAAGACAAGCCATGTTTTTAATATCAAAACATTGACTGTTATTCATAGTAACTATAATATGCTCAAAATAGACCAAGAGAGCCCTCTTTGAAATTTTTCATTATAACTACCTCTAAGAAATTATTGTATCTTTGTACTTGTTACTTTATAAATCAATTCATCTTCCCAAAACCAGAAGCTGTGGGCAAGAATTTGAGGTAATCTTTCCCTGGCATAAGTTACTGCTGCTGAACCAGACGACTTCATGATGAAAAAAAATAGAAAAAGCAAAGATATGCAAAAAAACCTCAAGATAAACTCTTCATCCAGGTTAAATAGGTACTGGGGGGAAACTGTAGGTTCACTTCTTTTTAAGTACCATGTTTGCTAGCAGCATCCAGTTTATCCTTTTGCTATTCTCTCTGTGTCTCTTCCACAAGAGTACTCATTCTCCAGGCTCACAGGGACAGTATCACAGTAGAGCTTCTTGCTGGAGACCAGCAACCTCCTGTGCAATGATCTTCTGCTCACTGACCTCAGCTTTTCACCCTGGAAAATGGGTCTTATCACTGTGCTGGAAGCTGTTTAAGCATTTTTCCTCAAACATTGTCCATCATAGAAGCTAAATGCATTTTTCGTATTTATCTTCCCCTCCCGCTCTCCACAGAGCCTTCCACGTAGTTCTGAAGCCTCTTCCTATCATTTCTATGCTTGTTGCTACTGTACTTGCAAGTTCATTTACTCTAATTGCATTTTCCTTTATTTTCAGGCTGCAACGAGTCACTTCTGCAGGCAGACAGAGTCCAGATACCAAGTCTCCACAAATGCAATCACAGGTCTCTACTTCTCTCAAGCACCCACTGCAACTGGGGCAAACTTACTGCTTGTCCCAAGACTAGGTCACAAAATCTGCCCCTTTTAAAATTCAGACGATACGATAAGCAAAATTTTCAGACTTGCATCTCACTAACAAATCTAGACCAGTTCAAGTTACTGTCAATAATGAACTCTGAAGATTACGATGCGTGAACTCTGGAATAACCTTCTGGAATTTCTCAACTCATCCCAGTCTTTACTGCTCAAGCATTTATATTTCATTTGCCTGTGTTAATGATCCATAAAGTTGTCAAAGAAAAGTCAAGCTTCATCACATGTTGCTAGAGTACCGTCAGAGCCTTTTATCTTCACAGAAGAAATATCTTTCACACAAATAAACAGAGCCACTGATGGTTCCTGTATCAACAGGGTCCCTCTTGAGAACCATCACTGCACATGATGATACTTCAGGCTTCCCAGGAGATTTAACAAGTATCTACAGACAGCAAGGGTACAGATCAGCCTTTGGCATGTCGCATAAGTAGACAAACAGTGTTGTGAAGGCCTGAAAAAAATAGGACATCAATCATAATAGCTACAAAATTACAGCAGTGGAGATCTTCAAGGTGCAACTAAGCAGCTGGGCTTTGGGCTGACTGCCTTCCAAAGAGCTAAAGGAGGTATTCTAAAGATACTTGTGATACCAAAATGACTGGCATACCAAATTTATATACTATCAACTGCCATGTGGTCCTACCACAAGAATTTGTATCCATGTTTAGCACAGATTTTAAATAGTCATTTAATTCTGCACACGACAGGAAGACTTTAAAAAAAAAAAATCAGAAAGTAACAGTAGGCAGAGACATCCTGTATAAAACACTGGTTAAACCTGTAAGAGTTGAAAATTATATTTTGGTTTTCAGCCACTGAGCACCTGTACTGTTCCCAGTGCTGTGTAATTAACAGCATATTTTGTAAGCCTATGACTTTATCACACTGACCTGGAATAACAGCCTGGATCAAAAAAATCAATATCAAGACAAGTAACAATAAGTAAATCTGTCCCCAGTCTATCCTTCCTTGCCTTCAAGTCTGATCCCAAGACATAAAACCCTCTCCATCTAAGCACTTAGGCAAATAATAAGTTTTAACTAGGTAATGTACAAAAATGCTTTGGTATCTAAAATGAAAATGTTCTGATTTTTTTCCATGTTTAAATTATCAGCAAGAATCAGCATCTAAAAAAACCCAACCAAATAAGAAACCAACAAACAAAGCCCAGTTCTGGTTCCTACATATTTGTAGGAGATCCTTCAGTTTCTATTAAACACCTTTGCTCGGTGCTCTAAAACTCTGTATTCAGCAATACAGTAATAAACAAATATCACAAAGTTATTTTTCAGGCAAACAGAAAAGGATCAAGTTTGAGACATCTTTCATATTACCAGTAAGTGGTTAATTTTGATCCATTTTCAAAATTATAGCCCAGTTGTTACTTGAGACTTCCCAAGTATAAATCATTAATGAGTTTATTAAAAATCTACTTAGAGAAAGGTAATGCTATAGCTCGGAAATATCTGTTGACACAAAATCCTTTGAAATCCAGCAATAAAACTCACACCTTAAAGCTTATTACAGGATATTTTTATGCTTGCATCCTAATAAAGACAGGTCTATACCCAGGAATGTTGTGGTCACAATGCTATTTAATGGTTTGCAACACACTGATGAAGTTAGTAAACCACAGGCATGTCTTCAGGGATCACTGGTCATATTTTTTCTCATATAATGAACTTGACATACTAGGCTATCCAAAAAGAAACCCCAATATATTATTCTGAAAATGACAAAGAAACAAATTAGACAAGATTTTCAAAAAGTTCAAACCCCATGGAAGTATCTATAAGGCTTAAGAATTTGCAAGATGTACAAAGCCTGGTACTATAGCCTCTTAACAGCCCAATCATTAACCCCAATGGCCAACAGCAAACCTTTAGAGAAATTCCTAGATGACTGTATTTTCTAATTACATGTAATATTTGAAAAATGGAACTTGAAGGAAAAAAAAAAA
This sequence comes from Chamaea fasciata, assembly GCF_029207755.1. NCBI lineage: Eukaryota > Metazoa > Chordata > Aves > Passeriformes > Sylviidae > Chamaea > Chamaea fasciata. The sequence continues at coordinate 38,221,120 of NW_027094086.1, read as the reverse complement.
AAGACAGCTTCAGTAACTTTGCCAGTCCCACACACTTGTAATGCCTCAAAAACTACTTCCAGTTGGGGAGACCAGCCAATTTTGACTTTCAAAGTTAACATATTAGCAGACATGTTATAATGCAAGCTTCTATTCAGAGCTGTGGAGTTTTCCAGGATAGTTTTGCACATGGAAGGGTACATGGAATATCAGAACAGTACCATGTGAAGGGGTCAGGAACGAGAACAAGGTGGCCAGGAACAAGAAGACTTTACCTTTTGGAATGCAGCAAACCCACGCAGCAGCTCTGCTGTCAAGAGATGCTGGGAAACAGGTGTCAAGAGATGCTGGGAAAGAGCCAGATCCACTTTCCAGGGTAAAATACATCGTAGCCACCTCTGCCACTATGCCAAAGCCTTGAGCTTTATTTAGGGGGGGGTGGAAAAGCACTAATACTGTTACATCTCAGGTTTAATGCAAGTCCTGCATTCAAAAATTAACAGCAGCAGCTTGGAGAGAGAAGAAAGAACATGCTAGATATAGTATAACAACTCACAGCTGGAAAAACCAACACCACCAACTTAAATAACACAAGGAGTTTCCAAGATCCAAAATGGAAAGATGTTCAGCCATAGTTGTGCCTGTCTGTCTGACGGTATAAGCTGGGGGAGTATGAGATGCAGCAATGGATGATCAGTATAGTGTAGGCACACACATCTCTACATCCCCCCAGGTAACTTTAATGAAGGCTTTAAGAGCTTTTGTGTAGGAACATCTTCAATCCCCACACAGTGTTAAAAGTACACGGAACCCGGTGGAGTAAAGAGTTAATCTTTTAACAGTCTATGAGGAGCTGTCTGAGCTTAAAATGTAAGCACCTACACTTAAGGGGAGAGGTAAATTAAAGCATGCCAATATAATTTTGCTTGAAGACCTATTTCAAATTCCTGTCTTCGTATAGTCCCAGAAAGATTATATTAAGAATAACTGAAAAATTCATATGCCAGTCAGTTGGAAGGTATTTTCTTATGAAGGGAATCAGTATTCCTTTGAGAAGCAGCTCCAGGTAGAAAAAAGAAAAAAAAGTAACCATCTTGCCAAGAAAAACAGAACTCACTTCCTTTTTCGAAGAGCTACCATATAATTGCCACTCAGAAAAGGTCTGAGGAATATGAGTCAAGAACACACCCAGGACACATAAGAAAACTCGGCACTAAAGAAGACACTTGCAGACCTTCAGCTCATATGATGTCATTCCCAGTACACAAGGTTTGGGAACCCAAAGGCACCCAAACATTCCTAGCATTGTTCTGAGTATACAGCCAAGAAGCCAATCACCCTTTACAAACTACAACCTGGGGTTTATAAATCCTGCCAAAATGCTACAAAATATCCTCCAAACAAAAGTGTGTTCCATCAGGTTTAGTTTATTTGAGACTTTTACTGTTACTTTGCTTGAAGTGCATGTCCCTCTATACTTCAGTTTGAAAAAAGACTCAGACATCCAACAACATTTGGAGGGGAGGGAAAAGGAAAATAAAACAAGTCCACAGTTTATTTTATATAACAATTTCACCTGCCAGCTGAACCACTGGACTTATTCAAACCGGACACAGGAATGACTATGCAGGGACCAGTGCCTTGGCAAAATCCTGTTTATACACCCAGGAAAGGTAGCCACTGATCCTGCTTTAAATTCATAATCTGTGACTGAAGTCTTACTATCTCCATCCTTTCATCAGAAAAGCACATGCTGGAAATCTACTTGGACACAAGGGTTTCAAGTGGCTGATCCAACACACCTTGCACAATCACTTGACCTGAAACTGGAAGTACAATCCTGATAACAGAAGGAAATTGTCAGGGATGAAAAAGCAGGGCAACAGCCCAATCTAGCTGAAGCACACAGCAATGCAAAACCAACTCTAAAACTAAACCTCTTCCCAATAAGAACAAATTATCTATAGGCCTGCTGTAGGACTCATTTGCTGATGTTTGGATAAAAGCTTTTATCATGCATATTTTGTCTCAGGAGAATAAAATAAGGCTACTCATTAAAAAAAATATATAAATCCAATGCCCAAGCAACCATCACACCAAAGATCCATCTGCAGCACCTACATGCTGCCAGTAGGTTGCTCCATGTGAGTGATGTTTCCAGCAGAAGAGATGAACCCCTCACACACGAAGCCAAGCAGGGTGCAAGACAAACCGGCAGCACTGTACACAGAGCCCCCCCCTCATCAAGTGTTTACACTTGCCCGCATTTGGGCACACTGCCAGCAGAAGTGAGAAATCAATTTATAAAGCAACGACCTGAGCCAAACACCACATCATCTCATCTGACGTTTTGTAAGTAAAGTAGTTTGTAAAAAGGGATTGCTGTTCATGAAGGAGGAGTGTTTAAGGGATTAAATAAACTGCCCTGCACACAGGACACGTCAGCATTTTCTACTAGAAAACGGCATATAGTCAGAAAAGAAGGTTTATGTAACTAGATATTAAAGTGGACTAATTAGTTAAGATGAAATATTTTATTTTTCAGATCACTTAGAACTAATCTGATCTTCCTTCCCTCCAAAGCAACTGCATAAGAAGATTAACTTGTTACTTACCAAGTTTCACAGTACTCTTAACTGGAACTTTTAGAGCTTAAAGCTTAGTAGAAAGCAATGTACAAGTAACAAAAACCCCCAAAATAACAAACCACAAACCAAAACACACATCAAATGCAGTTGCCATAAAATTTCAAGAAGTCCTGGTCATTTCACCGGGAAACATCTACACCACCGAGGATTCAAAGATCAAGCAAAGCTTTCAAGCAGAAGTTGGTGTTTCTAACAGGTAGCCAACACGTAGTTAAAAAATTGTCAGAACCGGTCCCTTTAATTAAGCCATAGCAAGCTGGTTTTTTGCTGTTTTAAGGTAGAACTATAAGGACAACAGGCAACAAAAATACAGTGTTTCTGATCTGATATTTCTAAGCTCAAAATATTTAAAATCACTTAGATGATTTTAAGATTTCCTAATCGAGAAAAGCACAGGAAAAGTGAGAGAGGGAGGGACCCGATAGAGGGTAGAAAACATACAAATTTACTCGGATTTTATACCAATATCAATTGTAGGCAAGGGGAAGAAACAAGAGAAATGTGTTTGCAGATACAGGAAAAGCTGCCAGTACAAATGAGAACGAGACTGATCTTTCATGAAGTGCTCAAATTACAAGCTCAAATAATAAGACCCTGATGTGCTTTCAAGTATGAGCAAAGAAAAAAAGCTCAATTGTAGATCGGTAATGCTGACACTGATATGCTGAGTTTGTTCTCAGGGCTTTTTAGAAGAGATTTAAATCCCACTTGGGTTCTTTGGGACAAGTCTGATTTCAGGCCTTTTTTCTCAGCTTTCAAAAAAAAAAAAAAAGAAAAAAGAGACTATTTACATTAAATCCATAACATAGCTGACACAGTCATTGTAGTCGCTTTTTCTACAATTAAAAGGCTTTACTTTACAATTAAAAATATTTCTCTTTTCCTTCTACATAGGTAGCTTGTCCTTTCTCCCTGCAGCCCCTTACACACAACTGAGAACACAGCAGCCCCCAAAGCATCAAGATACACAAGAAGACAAAACTTGATTCAGAACACATCTGTACTCCCAAAAAAAAAAAAAAAAAAAAATTCCACTTCAGAGGATGTGGATGTGGTAGCTTCATGGGCTGTACAGCTATGAATCAGAATTTATACGGACAGAGTGAGTCCAGCTCTTCATCACGTGGTTTTCTCATCAACAACAAACAGTGCAGTGTAAGCAGCAGAGACCTGCGGCAGGAATTTGCACAGGACCAGCCCGCTGTTTCCTTGGCTCCTGCAGCAGGAGACAACTGGGGATCCCTGATCCCCCCAGGGAAAGGTGGTGTCACACACGGCTGTGTGACCCATGTCCACCTACTGCTCTCACAGGGATTTCCTACGTGGAAATATATCAAGTTTGCAAAAGATTTGGAAACTTTTTGACAAGACAGATACAGCTAAGCCAGGCAAAAGAAAGTGGGACACTACCTAAAAATAAGAGAGTAAATTCAGGATACACTCAAGCACGCGTGATAAGCCTTTGTTGTACGCTCAGAAACAAAACCAAGATTACCGTCAGCAAGCAGGAACGGGCTAATTGAATTTAACACTTTGAAGAGACAACACAGAGTCTGTAATTTAAGTACAGCGACAGTACACTGACTATAGTGATCAGAGAACAAAAAAAGGAAAAAAAATCCCAACAAACTACAGTGAAGCACATGCCACAAGCACAACTGAGAACAAACTAATATACAGAAATCTACAAGACGCTATCTTTCATGCACTTCATGCAAGGCAAGTAGCATTCCTGTTTTCCCAGGTCCTTTCCCCACCCTTTTCGGCCTTAACTCAGGGGAACCATCAGATCTCATCGGTACCAACAGCGAGGGCAGCACAGCGCCCGGGCTCTCCTCCCGGCGCTGCGCCGCGGCCTCTCCGGAGGCCCCGCAGCTCCGCCGGGCCCTTCCCGGGGCCGGGACCGAGCGGGGGCGGCCGGGGCCGGCGGGGCAGCGCCGCTCACCTCTCCTTGGAGTACAGCTCCCGCTCCAGCCGCCGCCTGCGGATGAAAGCCATGGAGCCGCCCGCTCGTGCCGCCGGTGCCGCCGCCACAGCAGGCCGGACCGGGCCAGGCCGCGCCTCGGGGAGGCGGGGAGAGCGGGCCGGCCGCGGCCGCAGCCGGGCTGGAGAGCCCGGCCCGCCCCGTTTGTACCGCCGGAGAGGCGGGGGAAGGTGGCCCGGGAAAAGGCCGGGGAAATGGAGTCAGCCGGCACGGAGGGTTCTGCGCCCTCGCCCGGGCTGCGGTGTCTCTGCGGCCCTTCGGGGCCTCCGCGGCGCGCACGGAGGGAAGCTCGCTCTGTATTACATTGCGAAACAGCTTCGTTACGTGGATTAAAACAAAAGTTTTAAATGTAGTGCCACTGCAGTGAGATCATTGTGCTCGTAATGCGTGTGACAGAAGCTGTCCGGGCAGGAGGTGTGCTCAAAGCCTGGAATCACAGAATACGCGGACTTGGAAGGGATCCATCAGGATTATTCAAGTGCCTGCCCTGCACAGGGCATTCTCAAGAGTCACAACCTGTGCCTGGGAGCGTTGTCCAAACGCTTCTTGAACTCTGTCAGGCGTGCGGCTGTGACCGCTTCCTTGTGGAGCCTGTTCCAGTGCCCAAAAACCCCCCGGCTGGAAAACCTTTTCCTCATATTCAACCTGAACCTCCCCTGACTCAGCTTCATGCCGTTTGTTCAAGACCTATCATTGAAAGACCTCTATGGAAAGAGGAGTTAAGTAAAATATCTTAGTTTGTATAAAAAAACCTTCAATTCATAGAACTGCCACTGTATCTGAACCATTTATGATGCGTTTACAGACACGATCTCTTGTGCAGTAGAAGAAATGCTGCGTTTTGCATATTTATGAGTTAGAATAATGGATTCATGGAGAGGATATGGTTTTTCACATAGGAATTAAAAGCGTCACAGGCTTCTAGACCTCGAGAGATTGTCTGATGTACTCTCTGCACTGAGGTGGATTCAGATATATGTTGATCCGTGTTACTCAAATATTTTCAATTTGTGGACATAACTGTGAGAACTGCTGTATTTACAGAAGGCAGGTTTACTTTGGCTAATTGTTCTTCAGGGTCCTCTTTAGGAGCACTTCACAGAATCTAAGGAGGCAACTGATCACAGTTTGAAAACCACTTCTATCCTCTGCATGAACTATTTCTCTAATCAATTTGTAAAAGCACCTGTTTGAAGAAAATCTGCAACATTTGCATGTAGCTTGTACAAACTTCTAACAGCATCAGTGGATATATATTTGTCCAATAGCCAACCTGATTTTTCTTTGCTTCATTCCTTGTCATCCTTCCAGTGGAAATCATGGAATCACAGAATCGTGGAAAAGCTTGGGTTGAAAGGGACCTTTAAAATCATCGAGTTCCAACCCCCCTGCCATGGGCATGGACACCTTCCACTAGACCAGATGGCTCAGGGCCCCATCCAGTCTGGCCTCAAACACTTCCAGGGTTGGGGTATCCGCCACTTCTCTGGGCAACCTGTTCCAGTGCATCACCATCATCACAGCAAAGAATTTCTTCTTAACATCTAATCTAAACTTTCTCTCTCTTAGTTTGAGGCCATTACCCCTTGTCCTTGTCACTTCATGCTCTTGTAAATAGTCTCTCTCCATCTTGTAGAGGCTCCATTCGGGTGCTGAAAAGACACAATTAGGTCACCCTTGTAGCCTTCTCTTTTCCAGGGTGAAGAATCCCAATTCTCTCAGCCTTCCCTCAGAGCAGAGGTGCTCCATTCCTCTAATAATCTTGGTGGCCTCCTCCCTGAACTTGCTTCAGCAGGTTGATATCCTTCCTGTGTTGAGGACCCCAGATCTGGATGCAGTAGTTGAAGGTGAACGGTATTTATGTGCCTCACGTATGTTTTAATAAATTTGTGTATAAATATATACTTATTCATATAATTCTTTATATGTGAGGATATGTATATCATAGACTAAATGTTTTTTCATTTTTCTTATAGACTACACTCATAAATGATTTTTTCTTCCTGCTTTACTCTGCCTTCTTTCCAGTATGACTTTTGCCTTTATCTTAAGAGATAAGGCATCAACACCAACTAGAGTGCAGTAGTTATGCCCTAGGTGTTACGCATGAGAGGAACATTCATAAACACATCCCAGTAAGAATTTGCTTGTCTTATTGTGACAGAAGTGTCTGCTCAGAACTGATTCTAACATAATGCCATCTAGTTCTCCACTTTTTCTCCTATATATGTACATACTTCTCAGGTATAATGTTTTGCCTTAGCTGTGATGATTTCATCTTGCTAACTTTAGACATTTATTCTAGTTAAGAAAATAGTTTGATACTGTCTTCTAGCTCTTGCATTGATGAGAACCAGGTTTTTTAGTGTATCTCTATTCTGCTGCATCTTCCAAATCACTAATGGAAATACTGAATAGAACTGAAATGACAACAGATCCTTACAGGTTCTCATAGCAGGTTCTCTCCAAGTTTGATTTTTGTGAGCAGCATGCCAATTGCTTGGTGCTTTCATGAAAATTATGTTTCTTTTGCTTTTTGTTTTAATGAAACTGTCATGAGACAGTGTCTAAATGATTATAAACTCAAGATCTATGATACTTACTGTTTCTCTTTTTCTACTGAATCAGTGAAATTGATTGTAAAAAAGGCCATTAGGTTAGTGTGAGAGCATCTGTTCCTGACAACCTTATGGTAACTTCTTAATCATGAAATTTATTCTAGATTATTCCTTGATATCAAAATAAATCTGGATTGCTTTAGACCAGCTTTTCTTAGATGCATTTTATCTTTTTCTTGCCTCTTCAAACCTATATAGTCTTCTAGCAATTCAGAGATTGTTTTTGCTATTTTATTAAATAAATTTCGTTAGGCCCTATTAACTTGATTACATAAAATTTACATAGTTTTTAGCTAATTCCTTTTTCAAACTTTATGGTAAGATAAACTTAACTAAGTATCTGGGCACTCCTAATAAATTTCCAGCACATTTTCTTGTTGCATTTTATTCTACTTTTTACCTGTCACTCATTTTGTACTGTAGGCTTTGTAATTTCATTCTTTTATTCATATTCTTTTATGTTACCCTTCAGTTATGTCCCCTTATTGTGACTTCTTTCTTCAAGTCCTTGAAGAGCTTTTAATGTGATGTTAACACAGTCTACTTAAGCTTCCTTTCCTTCCTTTTGTTCACATCAAGATAGCTTGCTATTGTATGTTTAATTAAAAATGAGTCTATTGTTCTCTGTAGAAAATCTAGGTTAGCTTTAAATGAATGAGCTCAGGCCTAGACTGTACAGAAAGAGGTTAATTAACTCATATAGAATGGCATGCTGTTATGATGAGCCTGCTTTTAGTACCTAGACTAGCTTGATTAAAGCTAGCTTAACTATTTCTACATGACAATGCAATCCATAGTTGGCAGTGCTGACATGCTTTTTCTTCCTCTTTTTCGCAGAGTAGGGAAGTCTATTTTGGTCAAATGTGTCATGATCACTTTCACTCAGTTTACTTTCTGCCTTTAATTTTAAAGTGAGCTCCTCTCTACCTGTCATGCAGTTACAGTTGGTAATGCCTCTTGTAACTTCCTCATTACTGTGAAGCCAAGGTTCATCCCTAAAATACTACAAGAACTGCCATACTGTTCCTCAAACTGGTATTCAGGTGATTGAAATCCATTGTTATCTCCTGGGCAAGCTTCTTGAATACCTTCATTAGTTGCTCAGAATACATCAGAAAAACACCAACTTCCTCTTTTTGAATACAGCTGTAGTCTACTATGGAAAATAGACCTGAATCATAATGTAATTTTGCTTCCTCCTTTTAATTTTCACCAGGAACAGTATCTTTTGTCTCTTCCTGAATTCAATACACATTGAATAATCATCCCCTGATTTACCATTTTCCCTGGCATTCTTATATACGGCTATCACTCATGATATGCTACCGTATCTCTGGGGTGCTGCTAAACCTGTGTTTTTTCCATAGGCTCACTGGATGCCTGGCATTTGACTTCAGATATTCCAAGTTGGTTTTAATTTTTTTTTTTTCCATTTTTTGTTTCTGGCAGATATTCACCATGGTATTTAACCCCTAAAGCTTTGTCTTTCAGGTATCTAAAAAGCTTCATTAAACACAATGCTCAAGTGTTTCTTATCAATCCATTCCATTCTATTGAGCATTTTTGAACATGTTCAGAGTAGGCTTAACCTCAGCTGTTGAAGTCAGTGGTGGAGTTCCTGTTGGAAGTATAAGTGTAGTTCAAGGATTCATCCAATGATATAATTACTCTGAAAGATACATCAATAGCCCATCTATGACACGTTAACCAAAGGCAAAACTAGTAAAGAGTACTTTAGCTTATTGTTAGTAGAACTGGTCAGAAAACAGAAACACTTTTTTCATGGGGAAAATACCAACATTATTACCTCACATCACAATGACATTTAAGCTATTTAAGTTTTCATTTTTTTAAAGAAAGCATTTTTTGAAAGACATGAATGAATAGTTTTGCTTTCAGGAGAGGTCTAGGACAGACTAACTTCTGCAAGGGAAACACTGGCCTGAGCTTTCTGTGACACACGCTGTCTTTTCACTGTGTGTGTACTCAGAGCCTAGAATAATGAATCTTTAACTGGTACATCTTGCTTCTACCACAGTAACAATAACAAAATCAGCAACAATTAGATTGTCATGGCTTCCCTGTTGCCCCGATCCGAGTGACAACCTGAAGGTACATGCAGAAACTCCCCTAGATTAAAAACAATCATGTAATGTTTACCTTCATGATAGAATTGCCAGCTCCATTCTGAACACATTTAAACTAGTTTGTAATCATCTTTCTTGTACCAAATTCTACTAAGATTTTTTTACCTAGTTGTAAGTCAATCTGTGTGGGTACACAGTGTATGTTTGATTTAAAACCAATTTTAATTTAGCCAATTTTTATCAATAAACAAATGTATAGTTCACCATTTTCCATAGAGAAAAGAATAATCCTAGAGGCAGATTTAAAGTGTCAACATTTAAAGATGTTCTATAAGTCAAATTGTAAAGGTAGGGATGACAGAAACTTGTACAATTATTTTATCTGTCAATTTAAATTGAAGACTTTATGCAAAATAAGTGTTTCCAGTGAAATCCTTCTGAACCACACCCATTCTGAGATACAGCACTTGATTATAAATTGGTTTGGTTTTAGTACTTCTTGAAGGATTACATGTCCTTTAGGTCTCTATGCTTCTTTGCTAACATTACTAACAGGTCTTTTTCTTGGGTTGATCTGCAGGATCTGAGGGCTGGATTTTCAGTACTGAAAATCCACATACACACTGCATGTACCAAACTTCATGTGCAGATCCCTGTACTTCATTTTGGAAGCATCCTGAAGAGGACTCATAAAATAGGGCAGAGTACATGGTAATCCAGAAATAATCAGGTACACTTTTATGCATCTGCATTGCTGGCAATTAAAATAATACTAATTTAGTCTCCTTAAAGGCATGTAAATTTTAAAGATCAGAGACAAATTTGTAACAGAAAAGAATATATTTACTCTATTAAAACAGATTTGGAACACGTGAACTATATGGAAAAAACAGCTGAATGTGTTCATCAAGTAAGATACTCCCACACTCCGTCAGTGTTCCAGCTACTTTTTGGAGCTGATGACTTGGCTCCCCTCCAGCACCCATACATGCTTGATGTCATTAGATTCATGAGTCACTCTGCTCTGCTGTAGAGCTGCTAAATGTGGTGCCACAAGTGTTCATTTGAAAAATGGATGAGCCCTTGAGTAATTTTTCAGTATTGCTGGTGTTTTAAGGAAAGGCCGTTCAGTAAGCTTGTTACATATAGTCCACAGGACAATGGAGCTGTATTTTATATCATAATAATGAAAATAAACATGGATAGTGGTGGTGAGAAAAAACCTGAAAAGTCTCAGGGAAGGAGGGAGCATCTCTTAAGGACAGATATTCTATGCAAAAGCAGTATACAATAAACCTTACAGACTAAATACCAGTTTCTGTTTTATCCACCACCGTAACATATCACTTAAATATGAATTTAAAAAGTAACTTATAATGTAATTGGGTTTTCCCTCTTTTTGAATGGACACAGTTAAGTTGTTGGGAGAACATTGGTTAGCTGATGAATACATTGTTTTATTCCTTTGCTCATGAGCAAGTGCATGTGACTAGATGTCTAAGAGTATGTGCGGATAAAACTCAAAGGGATGTTTGAATCCCACTCTTTGAATGATAAAATCATGAGTCTCTCTTTTTTTTGGTCTACAGGTTCAGTGTTCTGGCAGAGGGTGTTTTTCTTGGATGTAAGGGAGGGAAAATAAAGCAGAAGAACTGAGATGCAGAACTAAACTGTTTCATTTGCTTACGTAGCTGACCTTTAAAACTCTTAAAATGTTACAGTGAAGAATATTTTAAATGCCTATACTTCTTGCATAGGTAATAGTCCCAGATATGTTAGGCCATGCATCTAGTAGCTACTTCAACTCTGTGTCCAACAGCATTTTTGCTGCAAAGAGTAGCAGTGACAGAATAATATTCATGCTTCCATTATAAATCAGTAAAAAAAAATGCATAATTTAGATTAATTTTCAGACATGCATACGAATGCATTATTTCTTTGACATATATTCTTGTGTCTTGGTTGACTTTATCGCACTTTCCCTAAGCCAGAAAAGATAAGGAGCAAACCTATGCTATCTTAAGTCCTATCTAAAAGCTAAGACTTGTGATCAACTGGGGAGATACAAGATCAGCACAGCTAAGGCCTGCCTAAAGAAACTAGACTGCTTTTCATATATTGAAGAACATACAAAAAATATATAGAGGCCTTTCATTCTTCTTTCTCATCTAGAAAACTTGGCATGCTTTGTATGATGTGTAATAGAGAAGTCCTATGACTTTATTTCTGAATGTAAGACTAGACTTTTTTCTAAAGTGAAAGAATGCTTTCTCCTCTGTCACCAGTTGATAGAGTTACATATATATATTTTATAGCAGCTGGAGAAGTGAGAAATGAATACAAACAACTCTTCTATTCAGAGCAGTTGTTTAGAACAGAATTTTTTCAGGAAATAATTGCACTTGAAGCAGTAAGGATGGATTCTTCTCATCTAAATTTAGCCAAATATGCAAGTTAAGCCTTTAGTCTAAGGCAGTCTTCAATGCTTGTTCTGTGTGTCATGGAGAGAGATGGGTGAGTCACTGTTTTTACCTTGGACATCACACCTAAGGGGAATGGATTGCTTCCTATAGGATCTCTGCTCACTCTGGAGAGAGTCCAGATGACTGTCTTAAATTACACATTTAATTTTAAGATACAACTGCTACAGCTGAGTAAAAGGAGCAATGCCTTCATTATTTGTTAAGAGCAACCCCACATTTGCCCTAAAGATTGAACTTACCCATTGCCATATTCACACATATGCAGGAGTAACTTTAGCACATTTTCAGCATTTCAAAATCTCTGTGACCATGCTGATCTCATAGCAATCAGACACGGCTGGACAGGCTGGACACCAGGCTGCACTGTGGAGGGAAAGTTCCCTGGACATGAAGCACACTGCTCATATAGCTGTTTTGTAAGTTGTGCTTTTAATTGTGGTGGAAACATATCTGCTATCAGCTGACTGGTTCAAGGAGGAGGGAGGAAAAGCAGTCTTTTGCATTTTAAGAGGGGCAGAGGTGAAATTCTGGGGTTCTGTGTGTTCTGAAAAATTTCCAAAACCAAGCTAGAGCTTCTGCTCCGTACTCATAAGCATATGGTAATTTTTACAGAATCACATTTAGAATTCCCACTTGGTGTGATATGAAAGAGAAAAATTCAGTATTTGATATTGCTGCCTCATTATAATAGCTTGACTTCAATGGCCTTCTGTTCAAAGAATTGGAGCAGAATAGGGTGTGAGAAACTACTTAGGACTACATCACTCAGCAATATGCAGAAAATAAATTGAACAGCTCCTCATGCTGTATGGCTTCTGATACTTACATTTTTTTGAAATTCCTGAAGCAAAAGACCATTAATGTAAGAAGTTCAACTTCAAGTTACCTGATCACTTCTTTTAAAAAGATATTGGAAGGACGGTTTAGACAATGAAAGAGCATTTGGCTTGCCGCTCTTGGATGGTAAAGATTAAAGACTTTGCGTGCTGCAAAGACATACTTCAAGTACCCAAAATTTTTAGAAGTCTAAAGCAAAAGGCACCTACTCTTCCTCTGAGATTTTGAACCTGAAATCCGTGCTTCAAAGGAAGTATGTATGCTCAGCATCTATAACTGAGCATTAAAGGATACAGCACTCTGGTAGACAGCTTAAGCAATGGGCTGTGGGGGTTTGGGAAGATGGGAACAGAAGAAAAAAATCCAAGAGTATGGTTTTTCATCACCATATGGATCACCATTTCTATGTCCTACACTTGGCTGCATTCTTGTAGCCAGTTCTACGTGTGTGTTGGATGGTTTTGACTCTGGTTATTTTCCTTCATCTGACTGTAAGAATTTTTTCCTCTTTATGTAAGAAGAAAGTTATTTCTTTGCGAGAAAGAGCATCTCTTGGTTGCATTTGTACAATATGTGACAAGATATTGTGGCCCATGACACTAAATCAATTACAGCAGTAAAAATACATTAGTCACTGATGATGGCACCTGAATGATAAGAAAGTTAAGGAAACCAGCAAGACTCCGGAAGTCTAAATCAAGTGATGAGAGCATAAGCAAATTCCATTACTAAAAGGAAATGTTGTGATGGGCAGGGTAAGATCTTACTAGTCAATTACTGACAGAATTTGATTGACATTCAAGTTTTCCTCTGCTCTGACCAGTGCTTCTCAATCAATCACAGTGCTAAAACCTTTCCACAATTTGAAAGCTTGTAATTTACGAGTGATGTTTAAAGGAATTTTTATTTTAAAAAAATATTTCTCAATTTTTGCCAGCAAATGCATATATCTTTACAACAGGTGTTTCTCTGGTCTGTGCTGTTTTCTGTGCTCTTGTCACTGTCATATTAAACAACTTTTCCCCCCATCTTTTTCTAGAGATATTTAGAAAGTTTATTGAGAAGGAAATGGCTTTTAATTTATTAATTTTTATAATTTCATAGGAAAGTCAGAAACAAACCATGAGGAAGTACAATGAATTGACAGGAAGTAATCGCACATCTAAATATGCTGGACTGTCTAAATATATGAATACTGATTGCCCAGCTCTCCTGCATTTAGGACACTGCCACCCAATGCATGAAAGCACTTTGCAAACTAGGGGATATGTGCACAGCTTTCATTTCTTGCATTTCTAACTGTAAACCACAGGGTTTTGTGAAATAGCAACACCACAAAGGTTTGTTCTCCATTATATTTCACCAAAAGCTGTAAACACGAGTGCCAACTGTCTACAGATGATACAGGAATTAATTTGTAAAGGAGGAGATATGACGAACTATCAAGAAAATACTTTTACAAAATCACCTGGGATGTTATTTCTGCTATTGGGACTACCAGGTAACAAATATGATTTGTAGTGATATTTTGCTCTGCTCTCAACCACAGCAAGCCCTGACATACCAGTAACCTTGAAGCTTGTTTATTGCACACCGAGGCATGAACTGGGACTTTTAAAACACTTCTATTTACTGTCCTGTCTGTGGAAGCCATGCCAACTTCTCTCTTCGCTCTCTAGTGTGTTTAGTAAAGCGTTTGCCTTGCTTTTCTGCCAGTTCTAGGCCTTAAGTTTACCTGGTGGCTGATATACATCTCTATTTTCTGGTGGGAAATCAGTGTGACAGAGCCAGGAGAAGACAGACCCACTCCACCTCAGACTGATGCTTCTGAGATTGTTTCCATCCTAATATACCAGAAACTTAATATGTATTCACCTACTACCTTAATGAGTGTTTCAAATTTATTTACATTTTTAAAACAGACAAAAATCTGGAAAAATAATTTCCAGAAATATTTTCTTAGAAGTTTACATTATCTGTGCTTGTTTATGCAAAGTTTGATCATACAATAAGTGGACATATTAAAACCTAAACATTTTTCTTGGTGCATCCATTTCAATCCATTTAAGAGTCTTGTTTCTGACAGAGATAGCTACTGCATTTCAGAAAACAAAATAAAGATTGATACACACAGTTTAGGATGGCCTTCATTAAAAAAAAATCCTCTATCCAAGCTGTTTGATACCACCACACAATAAAAACTGTTACGAGTTTTCACCTTGGAGAGATTTCCTCTTGAGTTCTACAAGGTGGAGATTTCAGCCAGAGGTGAGTGAAGTACTTCAAACCTCATAAACTGTGAAGACAGAGGAGACCTTGATGTATCAATGTGTGGAGGAGATTTTGAAACTAACTTTGGAATTCTTACTTGAAAATTTCATTCTTGAAATGCCCTAGATGTAGATGATAAACTGCTTGTAAAGCTATTTGCCTGTGCTTATATCGAAAGTATAATATATCAACTTTCTTTAGATTAAAAACATAACAAAAAACCTGGAAAAAATAGGAGTGCTGTTTCATATTTTTGGTCACTTGATGGCACTAAACTAACACTGTATACATATTAATCACCAATAGAATAAAAATATTTCTGTGCCAGTGTTTTGTTTTGTGTTTTTTTAAGGCTTGGTCTCATCAAAGTCCTTTGTTTTGTTGAGGGCAGGTTTCAGACACAATGGAGATTAAAATAAACAAACATAAACCCAAGAAGCCATAGTGAAATCTGGCTGACTGTGCTCCGTCTGTCTTGTTAAAGTTCATGACATACTACAAATACCACGATGGAATGGACTATGTTGCATTTCCAAGAAAAAAAAAAAAAAAGTCACTTTTTCAATGTAATATACCAAAGACCAAACCAAGCCTTCCTGTGCAAAATCCAAGAGAAGTATCTGCAAGCTTTGAACAGTGGCATTTTCGCCAAAGTCTGTGGCCGTCAGGTGGCCACCCACATGAGACAGAACATGTGGATTTCCTGTACTTTTCCATGTCTCAGTATCTTTGGGGAAATTGCCAATATTTCAAGGCTAAATGTTGGATTTATTGTGTAAATTGGAAGTGAAGCAGGGAGAACTTTACTTGTATGGTCTTAGTCATGTAATAGGAAGCCTCTGCTGTTATACATCTGTGAAGAAGGGATTGCAGGACCACTGTCTCCTAAAAAAGGCACCTCTTCACAGCCATTTTGTCCAGCAAAATGTCTGTACTGTATTTATTTGTACTGAAATCTGATAAATCCTCAGTTAAATGGATCTTTTGGGGGCACTTTTCAGGATCTAACAGAGTAGCAAGGGAGCATTTTTATTTAATTGTTGGAAGTTTTGATCTTTCAACATATTTTCCTCTTCTACAAAGGAAAGAAAACCACATTTTTTAAAAGTCTTCACAGATCAGCAATCAGAAATGCTTTTGTTGGATCAAGGAACATATTTTTGCTTGATAATGCTTCTTCTCTGGATGTTTTTAACTTCTTTTTCAACACAAAGTTACTCACATTTCAAAATCTCCAACTTAAGTTGTACCTGGACTTTGACTCTTCTAATTTTCTTCCTGCAGAACCTCATAATATCCTTGTAGTCCTCCTGAGTTGCCTGCCCCTTCTTCCAAAGGTGATGAAGTCTAATATTTTTTCCTCATTTCCAGCCAAAGCTCTCTGTTCACTCAGGCTGGTCTTCTTCCCGACTATCTTATCTTTTGGCCCAGAGGGACAGCCTGCTCCTGAGCCTTTAAGATGTCCTTCTTGAAGAATGTCCAGCCTTCCTAGGTCACTTATTCAGAACTGTCCTTAAACCAGTCTCTTATACAGGCCAAATTCTGCCTTCTGGAAGGCCAAGGTGGCAGTTCTGCTGGCCACTTTCCTTATTTTGAGAACTGAAAACTTAATAATTTTGTGATAGCTGTGCCCCTGATGGCCTCCAACCATCACATCACCCAACAGTCCTTCTGTGTTCACAAACCCTAGGTCCAGTGAGTGTGTTCCCTACTTGGCTCCCTCACCAGCTCTGTCAAGAACTTTTTTCCACACACTCCAGGACATTCTGGACTGTTTCACCTCTGCTGTGTTGTATTTCCAGTAGACATCTGTTAAGTGGAATTTCCCCATTAGAACAGGGCCTAGTGATTGTGAAATTTCTCCCAGCTGCTTATAGAATACTTCCTCTGCTTCTTCATTCTGATTAGCTTGTCTGTAACAGTGCCCCATGAGCATATTTGCCTTGTTGGCCTTCCCTCTGGTTATTATCCACAAACACTCAACCCTATCAAGCACCATCATTAAGTTCTAGACAATCAAAATCTGTACTATGTGTTTCCATTCTTACCACCAATTATATTTTCATCTATGTGCAGTATGGAAAACTTGGATGGTACTCATCCTGAAGGGGAAAATGTCCATGATTTCACCACTTCTGGAACAGTGAAGCATTTGTCTGCATTTTTTTTTTCATTGTGTTGTGGTTTAACTGCTGCAGAGGTAAGGCCAGGATGGATTTCATTTTCTCATGTACTCATAAGCTCCTATCTTCAATGATTCTGCAACTACTGAGAAATAGATCATGAATCACAAAACATTCTGACTTGAAAGGGGACCCACAGGGATCCTTAAGTCCAACTCTGAAGAGGCTGAACCAACAACCTTTGTGTTATTAGCACCATGCTCAAACCAACTGAGCTAAATGAATATGATATTTTCTGGCAGTTTTTTTTGACTTTACAAAGAGTTCAATTAAATGGAAGATTTTCAACTTTCTAGCCAATGAATCCATTGTCAAAATTTTGGTTGCATTTGTCATCTCATATGGTCTTAACCATGATAAGCTTAAGGAAAGGAGTTGCAAAGCATTGAAGCGATTTCCACAGTATGCAAAACCAATTTCAGGTCTCCTTTCTACTCGTGAAAGTTAATGGCTTTCCACAGGAGGTAAATGAGGACAAATTTGGGTATCTTGGCTTAAAAAATACTTTGTTTTCATGGTTATCTGCACTAAATTTAATCCAACTACAACAAATGAATCTGTTCACAAAGTTGGATAAATGTGAGCTAAGCTGATATAAGCCATGTGAAAAGTCACCCTGTTTGTTCTATGCAGTACCTGTCAATAGTATTTGAATTTTATGTGAAAGTATAGAAATAAATATTAAAATCTTCTCAAAAATAGTAGATGAAAGTGTAGTCTTTAGCTGCATGTCTATTTTTACACGATAAATAAAATCATAGGATTTGAAATTTGAATTTGCATGCTTGCTGCCAGAGAAGCAGAGAAATGAGGAAAAGCTCAAGAAACTGTCTTTTCAATATCACATACTGTCATGTAAGTTTTTCACTATTACATTTCTTAGTCTCTTGTGCTTCGTATGTATATGCTGGAATCACATAGCACAAATCCTAATTTTTTATAGGCCTGATAAAAAATCATCATAATTTTAATTGCATGTGAAGGTTTGATTATGGTTCTAAGTATGTAGCTCAGAAACTGCCCTCCCCTTATGTTGCTGTTTTCCAAATCATCTTTTGTTCATGCAGCATAAAGTTGGTTTACGTCAATAAATTTCTAAAGGGTTTTAAAAACATTGCAAACTTAATCAGACTGTAACAATTTTAATCAAAAGTCTAGCATTCAATGAAACAGCTGCTAGAGGGACTTTCAGGAGGACAGACACAGGGAAACTCAGTGGGTCTGCCTGGTGGAGGGGTGAGTGCACTACCTGAATGGTATGGGCACTGCTGCCTTGGCTCTCTGTGTCTTCACGGAACCTCGTGATCCCTATTCAAAATTTGGATACCATTTCTACCTGAATAAAAAGGGGCAAAATGCAGAAATGACTGTGACTTAACCAGAAACATTCCTGGAGGCTTCTAGGAAGTCTTCCGCTCACTCCACGGCTCATCCCTTTTAGCCATGATCAGCCATTAGCTACCTAAAAGAGCCCATAGCTCTGTTCCATTCAGTTCTGACTTCTTTCTTATAATTGTGTGCATACAGATATGTTAAGATGTATGCATCTGACAGATCCAGAGCCTAACTAACTCTTCATTGAAAATAGTTTTAGGTATAAGCTATCCTGTTTGGACAATGTGCAAATGAAAGGATGAACCTTCCCTTCACAGAGCCTGCTAATTTTCAAAAATTCACAAAATATTCACAAAACTGTACACTATATTTTTAATTATAATAATTTTTTAAAAGCATCGAGTTACAGACTACAGACAATGTAGTATTATTAGTATTATTAGTACAGGAGTACTGAAAACTGAGTTGACTACAAAGAGAAAAAAAATGCTGTGAAGCCAGATACTAAGCTAATGCAACTTGACATAGTTCCCTTAGCATCAGTGGAGTTCTTCTGATTTACACAAACTGAGAATTTGGCCCCTTAAAATTTAAAAATAAATCTACAAGTACCTACTAAATTTGACCTTTGTACTTTGAAATATAAAATAGACTTTCTATCCACAGGTCTGTGTGGTCCTTGCTTAAAATCCACTGATATTAAGACTTTTTTTTTTTTTTGACCACTGGAAAGTACTAATTTTGTCCACTGAAAGAAACAGAAACATGCTGTGAATTCAAAAGAAAAATTAATAGAATTTAAATAAAAATAAAATAAAGAAGCCTGTGGAGTTCAAATGAAGCACGTTTCTTCACCCAAATTAACAGCTGTGTGCATGAAGATCTGCTCAGGAAATCAGACTTAATTTAGCTGGCTTCCCTTAGCATTTAAGTGTTGTGAAAGGAGCAAAGACTTTCTTTCCCCTCGTTGGTAACTGCTCATGCTCCTCTTAATCTCTCAACTCCAGTCCTGAATAATGTGTGAAATTTTGGAAAGACTTAGTCTTTAACAAAGACTGCAATTTTAGTTGTATGCATTGCTGGTTCAGTACCTTGATGATGACCACCCCCTCTCCAAGGAAGCCTTTGCAGCTTTCTGTGCCTGGCTAGAGCCCCTGTGCCCTGCAGCCCCTCGTCCAAGCTGCCTGGGAGGCTGTGGGGTCCCAGAGAAGACCATAGGGGGAGGGCAGGCAGGCATGAAGCCTTTCTACAGATTATGGAATCATAGAATAATTTAGGTTGAAACAGACTCTTCAGATTGTTGAGTGCAACCATGTAACCTAATACTGCCAAGTTCACCACCATTAAACCATGTCCTTGAGTGTCCTACCTTGAGTGTCTACTTACCTACAAGTCTTTTAAATAACTCCAGGGAGGGAAACTCAAGTATATCCTAGCAAATGTTATACAGACAAAAAGAACTGCCTTCCCAGACCATTAATCACAGATTGGGCATGTCTGTAAGACCAAGCAGAGTCCCAGAATTCAGAGCTGAAAATAGGTGTGGCTTTCCAATTATCATGGGTTAAACTTGACAAAGTGGAAGTTTTGACTTTCAGTCATCAGTGGAAATCAGGAATAATTAGAGCAAAATTAATGGCCTCATTTGCAAAACTGACCGGAGGATGTTCTCACCTAAATAAATGCACACACCCAAATGCTGCACTCTTGAACCACTGGAAGACAGGGAAGTGTGTAAGAAGAAGTCATGGAGAAACTCAAACTCTGTTCAGCCAGTAATCTGCATGGTTACTCAGTAGCCTGCTGGCATGATTTTGTCCTGTACCAACTGGCATGTTCTGCCATAAGATAAGAGTCACATTTGGGGTTTGAAGTCATTAAAGACCATTCCCGAAAGGGCAGTGTCAACAAGAGTGACGCAACTTGTGTCCCTCCACCCTCACCCTCCTCCCTCCACAGTTCTCCCAAACTGTGCAAGCAGCTTTTTAACCTCAAACATATCGACATATCAAACCTAAATTGTATAACCCTATTTTAATTTTATTTTTCATGCAGCAAAAACACTGTTATGGTAAATTGCATTGCCCTCTGTGTTACAGTGAACAGTGTGAGCACACATAAATATGGTGATAATCTGTATCTTAGAGCCTCAGAGGTGCCACACTGGCCTGAAGGAGACCTGAAAGACAGGAGATACCTGGTGTAGACAGGACCAGGCCAGGCCACCTCACCTCAGAGCTAGAGAATGGTCCCTGAACAGGTGTTATTTGTCCATTCAGCCACAGTCACAAGCACTGCAGTATCAGGGACAAATAATGGATGTTGGTGTTGCCAAGTAACATTTTTGTGAACTGAAGTGCCACCTGACACAACACAGCAAATACAGACATAGGAAAGGCCTTTATACTACGCATGGTTTAGGTAACCACATTAATGTAAAGACATAAAAATAAGCCATGATATCAGAGTATAAATCTGGCATGTATTTTCATTACAGTAATTCTTAAAAAAATCCCTTTTAAAATAAAGTCCTTAATATTTAACAAGCACATCTCATTGATATGCTGTATTATGCCTAGCAAACCAGAACCCAACAATAATAAAACCCCATGTTTTATTGGACAGAATGCATAATGCAAACTTTTCCATCTAGAGAGGTTGCTTTTTTCTCACTGGGATGAAGTAAGAATATGAATAATAAACTAGGTGGTATCTCCAAGAGACCAGTGTTCTTTATTTCTTTTGTAAGTTAGAGAGGAAAAAAAAAAAAAAAAAGACCCAGGAAAAGCATCTTCTAACTGAGAGATGGCTATTTTTGAAAACATTAGCTAGGAGCACATTTAAGTCCAGGTAGTCATTACTCAGCTATGCTCACACAATTCTTATTGCCTTAAATGTGTATTTAGTGCTGATCTGTGCACTACAACTTCTAAATATTCATGTTCAGTTATTGGGAGTAAATATTCTTGAGACAGAAAGCTCAAGGCCCACTATGGAAATCCACTTCAAGCATAGCTGGAAAAACATTACAAATCCTGGGCCTGGAGAGACACAAAACATCCCAGCAATGAAAAAGATATATTCAGAATGGCCTTTAAATTCATTTCCATTGTGATGGACATCTAGTCTAAAAGAGTCAGATTTTCTTAGGAATTTGGAATCAATCTCACTCTGGGCCTGATCCTCATGGTAAAATTTAGATGAAATGGTGTTGACATCAATACAGAGTGAAAGTCACATTTTATCAGTGGAAGGACCAAAGCAAAAGGCTCACTAAATCTGTTAGACAACTGGTTTGGGCAATAATTTGGCTACTTGTTACATGTATATATGTAAATGTGCTTAAAAATGGCAAATTCTGTTTGACATTTTATTTAAGAACTTCTGCCACATTGCACAAAAACTTTCTTAGGACTGCTGTCTGCTCTCTCCATCTGCAACCTGCAAACAGCATGGAATGTACATGAAAAGTGAGTAGGGAAATTAAACTTCCTAATACACTTTCTCCTCTCAGGGGTAGATAAAGAGGTCAATTTTTAAAAATATTAGTTCCTAAAGTTAGGTACCTGAGTCATCTAATTTTAAGATTCTTAGTCCTCATTCCCCCAGTGAATTTGAGAAGAATCAGTGATAGTTTCTAAGGATTAGGTGACTGGTCCTTTATGCACTGGATTTTTGAAAATGCAGACATGTTTCTCCACTGCAAGATGGCTCACTGTTTTGCAGATTAAACATTCATAGAAGATTGTGTATTCCTAGCAGATTGCATTTGGCCTTCAGTTATTGATTAGAAAAACTTGAAAGCAAGTGAGTTTACATATATAGGTTTAGCTAAAATAACAGCAACAAAAAATCTTTCTTAATCCTGTATAAGGCAGTAAACATTAAGGCAGTAAACATTAACTTAAAAAATTTCCATTTGCCATATGGTCTTCAGGTGATTTGATGTAATTCAAAACAGGCATTCAGTAGCCTAATGGTTTTACTGTACCACAGATGTGTCATTCCCTTGAAATATATTTTTAGTTTGCTTCTCAGGCCTTGATTCTGCTGGCATTAGAAGCCCAATTACAGAAGCAAAGAAAATTCCAAATTCAGTCCACAAGACTACATTATCAAAACCCTCTCCACTAGAAAAATATTCATGTCAGGCTTGAAATACCTTAATCATATTTCTCTTATTACCCAACACAGTATATGAGGATATGATGTAGAAGACCTAGAAGCTACTCAGAAAAAGCTCTTCCTGTTTTGTCCAAGTCATTTCAGAGAGCTGTGATTTGAGCCTGAGCTTAGGCTCATGGGGTCGCAGTTTTAACATGATTATGTGCATGCATGGCTAGCACCCATACTCCAGTGCACATACTGCAGATTTCAAGTCAGTGGTTCCAAACACATCTCAGTTTGTTTTGTTGCTGTATCTAAAGCAGTAATGATAACTCTGTGAGAGGCTTTAGGGAAGAGGTTTTTTTTTTTTTTTTTCCCACTGCTGCTTTGATTTCTTACAATAACAGAAGTATTAGAAACATTTAAGCTCAGATGGGAAAGTTCTCAAGCCGAATGACTATGTGTTCATAGACTGCTGAAGTTTAGATATCTGTGAAATATGTGCATGAAACCTTGGGTAGGCAAGTTCATTTCACTTTGTTCTCATTCAACTATATGGATCAAAGGTTAGTGTAACAGACATCATAGATGGCAATCCCCTAAGAAATCAAGTCTTTTCATTCAGTTGCTTTTCTTACCATTATATCTATTACATGTCATGTATACTTCAGGTGATTTTGTTTTAAATGACAGGGATTACTTCAAATGACTGGAATGATGACAGAGTCACTGGTTCATTAAAAGATTTTCAGATTCCTTCTCAAAAAGGTTCCAGAACCACCATTAGTGGAGTGGGACTTCACACACACATCTCACCAGGGGCAGCAGTATATACTAAAGCAACTGAAATGAAACTGAACAGTTTCTAACCTTTCATTAATGAGATCACAGTTGCTAGTTCAAAGCAGATGAGACAATAAATATGTAATTTGAACAGAGAAAGTTAAATGGTGAACAGAACTACTTATTACATAAAAAGCAAAAAATTGTATTACAGACATGCTTCTTGCCAAGCTCTTGTTGGTGTTCCAAGAAAATTAATAACTGACCTACTATAAAACGCTATTCTTTTATTACTTTCTTGAAGCTTTCATCAAAAATAGATATCTCGAGTGTGTTGGATATTTCTGGTTCTTTTGAGGATTTGCTGTAATGTTAATCTCCACAGTACAGTTGTGTTAACACCTTCCTGCTGCTAAACCAAATTTCACCTTCAGACACTGGAGGACTGAATTTTTAGGCAGGGATAATCCAGGACTCAGCAGCAGTGGATTTTGGAAAAGTGAGTGAAATAGAACCCAAGCTGGGCTGACTCAGTTGGCAGGCTGAAACTGAGACAACTTAACAAGAAATTAGTCTTTAAAGATCCTGTGTGTTGATACTTCAAGAGTATGTTACCTTTTCTGAAACTTCCAAGGGGCTTTATGAGGACTAGAAAATGCTATTTAATAGCTGCAGAGTAACAGATTTTTTCTTTAAAAACAAGAGATGTCCATCTCAATCAATTCTGCCTCATCAGCTGCTTTTACTGGAATAATCATTGGACCTATTAAAATGTCTGCAGATTCCTCTTTCTTCAAGAGTACATAGAAATTAGAGTTGAATGTTTGCTCATGTGTTGCATGTTACAGACACTACAGTGCTATGCATTGTATAAGATTGATAGACCGATAGGCAGGCAGATAAACATGGAAATGTTCTCAAAAGTTGATGGCATCAGTATGTGTATGACATCAATTAGATGTAGGTGAACCTCTCCTCAGGCTGCAGTCAGGCTAAGGGATTGCTTGTATGAGGCTCGACTATCAGAGCTGCAGGTTTTCACTAGATAAGAGCAATTACTGAAGGGCACAAGGGACGTGAAATCAGAATTCAGGTATTTCTATGCTTATTGCAGATGAAGAGGGAATTTTGTCCAGTTACTGGTACCTTAGCTCTAGTTACAGGGATACATTGCTATGATGGTCCATTCAGCTCTTAGAACAGTTAATTATGCTCATACACAGAATCACAGAATTACAGAATAAACTGAGTTGAAAGGTACCCACAAGGATCATCAAGTCCAACTCCTGGCCCTGCACAGGAGCATATATATACATGTACACATTACATTGCTTTGTGTTCTGTGTCAGCCTCTACTTGGCAAAAAAGTCTTAAGCAGGAACTCCAACTACCAAGTTTATTTTGTGTACTGTGTTTGTGCAAAAAGAGTTCTTGCATTTATTTAGTTTTTGGAATAACAGATTGTCATTTAACTTAAAAAGCACTTTGGATATGCCTACCTTAGCAAATATGCAGATGAATCCAGGAGTGGCTCTGCAGACAATTAAATTATATCCATTTCAGAAGGTGTTACTTTGGGCTTATTCTATTCTGATTATATAGGCTGAATGCCTGTGAGTGACTGAAGTGCACCAGGTGTGCCGCAGGAGGGTTTGTTTTGTGTGTGGTGGGGTTTTTTTGGTTTTGTTTGTTTGTTGTGTTGTTGTTGTTGTTTTGTTTTTTTAAATAAATCCTAGAAGTATCCCCAGTTCTCAGTGTGTAACCATTATCTTTTGAACATTTAACAGGTGGATCTCAAGGAGCTTTGTAAATCTTTGCAGTTTCAGAGTGGTTGAAGTAAGTGCTGTTAACACATTACAACCAGGGAAAGCAACATACTGAAGTATTGCATAATTAGCCAATACAGAAAGTCATTGTTTGAACCGGGTGTATATATGTGTTGACTACCAGCTGATTTTTAAACTTCTCTTCAGTAGTTTCAGTACAGCTTCTTTCAGAACAACAAGCCACTATAGATTTGTACTTCAGCCTGTGCAAAACAGTACTGCTTATCACCCTATGAATGAAATGGGCAAGAAATACCTATGCTGTGTATGAGGTTTGTTCTTCATAATGATATGATGTGAAAGCAAACGCCAAACGCAGCCAAAATAGAATGGTATTTCAGTCAAACCACATTTACTTTGTGTACTCTGAATATCTATGCAATGTGCAGGGTTATATAAATCAGGCATGTAACTTGTAAGCAAAGATCTTCACCAGCAAAATGTAGCAACTGTCATATTTAAAATGAATGAATAAAAAAGAACCAGACTGGGAAATAAAATAACACAGATTTTCAACATCATAAACAGCAGTGACATAACTCTGATTTGCTCTTTTTTATACAGAAAAAAAACCCCTTTTAAATCTTGTTGATGTTAAAAATATACATGCAGTAACTTTTTGTCTTCCGCCAAAAGCCTGCCCTCTATTAGATCAATGACATTTCCTTTGAAAAGCGTCTGGCTTCTTAGACTGCAGTGTCCATCAATGAAATTCCTGGTTTTGAAAAAGCAACAAGGAGGTGATACAGCAGATAAGGTTAGTGACATATCTCCAAATAGGATTTCCTCTGTGGCAATTCTGAATAGTAAATTTTGAACATTTATAAAGAGTTTCACAAATAGACAGTGAAACTTTATTATCTTCAACTGGTGAGGAGATAGAGTATTCTAGAGAAAAATAGATGCCTACCCCATTCAATCTATCATTCTGCCTACACGTGTTCATTGTCTGATTGTAAAAGTTTTTAAAAAAAAAGATCTCCACAACAAAACCAAAATACACCCTGGCCAGTTTTCAAATGCTGATTTCCTAAAACATATTCCTTCCTGACTTTTATAAGTAATGTGTTTATATCAAGAAGCATGATGTTTCATTACACTTAATTATCTTAGCATAATTATAAATGCTAACGGTCACATAATTGTCTAGATCCTTTCAAAATCCAATCACTCAACTCACTATTTCACTCAAAAAGTCTCTTGGGGCTGCAAATCCCATGCTTTGCATGAAATAATATTTCCTTAAATTTGTTCTTCATTTAACTGCCATTATTTATATCATAGAACATCTTCTCATATTTTGGAATAGAGAAAGACCGGGTGCTTGTCATAGTTTTATATTAATAACACTACATTTCAGTGCTTTTTTTATAAGTAAAAATCATAAAAGAATACATAAAAACCTAGTGAATAAGATGATACAAATCACTGAAAATAACAAACTTTATAAGCTGTTACAATCACTACCTTAAATCATCATACAAGCATTCCTATTCAAAAATATGTCATGTCTGCAATTAGCCCAAAGTCAAAGTATGTAGGTGAATATTGAAGAGATGAGTCCAGACTTTAGGACTGTATGACAAGCCTGTTCTGCAAAAGGCAATGTAGAGGGGTCCTGCATAGTCTGAAACTGTCAGGTGGTCTCACAGACCCCAAGAACCCAGACCATCATAATCACAAGTTGATAGGACATTTTTACTCACTCCTTCATTTTAATGTCTCAGTTCTGAACAGTCCTCCTCTTGCACTGCTGCAGATGACAGTGTTGCCCTTCCTTCCCCCTGCCATGGCTCCATGACACCACTGCTGTCACCACTCAGATCTGATTCATACCCACAGGTGATTGAAATCATGACATTTTTTCACTTCAGAAATCTGACCCTTACCATAAAGCCCACTATAGGATCTTTTTTCTTTAATTAGCAGTACAGGGACCTGCATCAACAAGCAGAGCAGGGAAGTCTACATGCTGTCCTGTGGTCATTGTTTTTTGCAGCCTGTGAATGCCGTCCCTGCTCTCCACTAGTAATAACTACATTACCTCACCTCCTTTTTCCTGCATTCATACGTGGCAGCAAGCAGACTCCTTGTCATCTCATCCTTCAGTGAGGCAGGGTTCTCAGAAGGGGCTTCTGAAGACTGTCTAGGTCAAACTCCCATGTTCAAGTAGTGTTGACTAGAACAGGCTGACTAAGACCATGCCCAGATGGATTTTAAACATCTCTCTTCTCTGCTCTCCTATCTCTAGAAAGAGATCCCATTCATAAGTTGATAGTCTATGAGGCGTTGGGATACATAATCTAAACATTAATGCAACAGACAAAATATCTTAGCACAGATTTTGTTTATGATGGTTTATTGTTTTTAATATGACAAAATGTTTGTAAATGGTTCTGGAATTCATGGTGTCAGCTGTAGATCTTGAAGCTTCTGTTTGAAGAAGAATTTGCTTATTTTTTTCTTTGTTTTCATGTAAAGTTGCAACAGAGGAATAAGGATTACATGTGTGTGTGTATATGTGTTTATATATGTATACACATATCCATATGCACATATATATACACATATATGAATATAAAAGGGGTTTGCTTTGTGTACATGTGAAAAGTATTGTCAAATCAATTTTACTGCTTTCTCCCTTTCATCAGAAAAAAATTAAAATTGTTCCACTGTACACAAAAGCACAGAAAAAACCACAGACATCTGCCCAAGCTGCAAATGTTGAACCAGATAAAGTTTAAAATAAATTTCATTGCTGTGCTTTGAAAGGCACAAAGAAAAAAGTAATCTTTCTTCTCCTGATGTCAAGCAGATTGCAGAAGAGGTGTGTAAGCTAAAAATGTAAGTTATGTGATTAAAATTGGACTTAACGAAATCATATAAACAACATGAGAAAAGTTATTAAATGTCATTGATACAATGTCGTTATTGACAGACAAGAACTTCCTTTTGCATTTCTATGTTCTGTGGCTTCATCACTACAAATGGTGATAACCTTAATGCCTTCTCTAGTCAGTAAATCTTTGACATTAATGGTGTGATCATGTATTGACTGTGACCTCTTCCCAGAGACAACCTTGGTACTGAGTTGCAAGTTATTTTGAAGAGTTTTACTGAAGATCATTTTCAGTTCTGAAGAAGCATCCAGCTTTATTCAGAACTTATGTAACTGAAGCTAATTCTGATTAAGAAATATCTAGATGGAATGCAAAAACTGCTTTCAGATTTACAGTCTTTCAAATATACTCACCTCTTGCATAGCTGCACTGGCTCCACTTTAGTTTATTATGTTGAACATAAGGCACTTCTATTTGCCTTCATGACTGTCTCCAAATTCTCTTGATTTTTAGGCCATCAATGATAAACTGATATAAATACTTTGTTATTTTGCACATTTCCTCTTTATTATATTGCACAACTGTGTAAATGTACAGTTTGAGGAATCCAGACATCAGAAGTTATTTCCAAAAATTTGTAAAAAAGCTGGTAGTAAGTAATGTATGTGAAATACTAATTACAAATGTTTATGAATGTTGTGTCCAGTAGTCTAGAAACCACATTTCCCAACTGGAAAAGAAAAGCCTAAATCAGTTAAACTTACTTAAAGAAAGGTTTAAGATTGTTCCTCTATATTTTGTGAGAAAGGAGATACTACTAGTAATAAATAATAATCTTAAATATTGATTTCTGAAATGATTATGAAATAAAGAATAATGTGAATCTCTCTGAAAGTTTTTAATCCAAAAATATCGAGTTATGGACAGTATTATGGTACAAAGGGAAGCATTTCTAATTATATGTATGTACAGGATATAGTGTAGAATGTATCGATGTCAAATATGTACTCTCCAATTGTAACTGTAGCATATGTCTGAGAACAGCTGTGGAAGAAGGTGGTTTCAAATCAGCAGTTTGGTCATCCTGTATACATGAGTTTAAAAGAGTTTGCAAATGTAGTCAATGAACATGAATGCTGAAATTTAGTCAGTATTGCAGCACTAAAAAAAGTCCATTCAACATTTTTAACAGCTCCCATTGTATTTTAATAGGCAGGAGGTAACAGTCTAGGCAGTTGTGGACTTAGCCACTTCCTGTTCAAAAAATAAGCAGCTGACACAGAATAAGCAAATCTGAGTGCTAATACAGTTCTGTGCTATGGTTCCTTTAAAGTGTTAATATGGTACTAATGAAGTTAACATCCATTCACATGCACAGATGGAAAACAAATCTGGTCTGGCCAGCCTGATAGGTTTTTTCAGGGAAGCTGGGTGATAAGCACAGTAGTGCTCGACTTTTAGAAGTTTTTGACAGAGTTCAGAGCAAACTTAGGGAATGATAGGAAGTAGCATGGTATATATAACTGAATAGAAAATTTGCTAAGTAGTTCTTACAAATGTGGGGAATGTGTTGGGCAGAGTTACTTCTTCCCACTGGGAGCAGATCTGGAACCATTTCATGTGTCTGTCATTGCTGGTTGGGTTTGCATAAGTCAGGGACACTGTGGGAAAAGCTGAGTGATGAAGAGAGAGGGGCGAGCTGCTCGTTGTAAATAAATTTTATTTTTCAGACATATAATGTCCCTCAAGTTAGTCCTCTGTGCAAATGAAATCACAAAGTAGTGAAGAAATAGGTCAACTCAGTAGAAGTGCTTATTGTATGGCAGTGGGCTGCAGTGCTGATGTGGTCCTTGGACTGTAAACAGAGTGATCTTAAGAGCTGGAAAAATATATTCCCTCTTCATTTGGCATGAATCTGACTGTTACTGCAATCCTGTGTTAATGTTTTCTCTGCAGCCTGAGGAAAATGTTTGCAATTTGGAGAGCATTCAGGGAACAGTCATGACAGATACAGAAGGACAAGTAAACATACCTTAGAGAGAGAGAGAGAGGGAATGCAAGAGCTCTGTCTGTTTAGCTCAACAAGGAGCAGTTAGGAGGATGCCTTTGGTCACAGTCTATAGCTGAATGCAGGAGGAAAATAGGTTAGAATAGAGGGTTCTTTGGTTTGGATGTAGATGCATGAAAATATCCAGCTTCAAAAAGCTGAGGACACACACACACTCCATGGTTGTTGAAGACCTTAATTGTTTACCAAAATCCATGGTGAAATTGTTTGGAAATATCTAAGTTGAGATCACATACTCTTTAAAGTGTTTTTCATTATGGGCGGGAACCAGCTGTGTGAAACCCAATGGTCAATGTCTGAATGCTGATCTCTGAGTCAAATCCTACCCCAAGACCTTTCCAGTCAAGCATATTTATTTCACTGTTTGGCAGGAGATGAAAACCGGCTATTTCAGTACCTTCTCCTGCACACAGAGAGCCTCTCAGAGCCAGGAGCTGTTATATTTGCATGGGATAAGCAATTAGTACTGGAGTCATCTCCTATGCCATCTGCCCATGGCTCAGCACTCAGGACTGTGCCTGCATTGGAGCGTAGATCAAACAGGTTTGTACCACACAGGCAGGAAGGCAGGTTAAGTGATCATAGTGGTATCTTCTCCCTACATAATCTTTCAGTCTAGTTAAATGTGACTGTATGACTTTCTTTAGTATAACTCTTTAGCAGGACTGTGGATAACGTGATAAGGTCCATTTGGTCAGTAGCACCAGAGGCAGCCTTATTTGGACAGTCTGACAGCAAAATAACCTTACACACAACAGAGCACTTCATATTTATCTGAGTACACCAGTGGGTCTTGGGTGCCCTTGCTAGACTCTGTGACTTGAAAACATTTTCCTGATAACTTCTCCCTAGCCTAACCATATCTTGGGAGATTATTTAGAGTCAGTGGACAAACCATTTCTGGGGAAAAAAAACCCCCAAAAACCTTGCTTTTAAATCTTCTTCACTTTTATCATTATACTTCCACTGTATTTTTCTTCATTTACTGATTCCAGAAGGTGTTTTATGAGAGTTTTCCTCTCTCA
This sequence comes from Chamaea fasciata, assembly GCF_029207755.1. Classification (NCBI taxonomy): domain Eukaryota; kingdom Metazoa; phylum Chordata; class Aves; order Passeriformes; family Sylviidae; genus Chamaea; species Chamaea fasciata. The sequence continues at coordinate 38,190,046 of NW_027094086.1, read as the reverse complement.
GTGTCTGGATCTGGTTATCACCACATATGATCTTTGTACAGCACATGCATAATAGTGTTTTGAGCATTTAGATTAAGAACTTGCTGCTAGTTATCTAGTCCCATCAAGTATGATTTTCAGGGAAACACTTAGCTGTTGGAAAGAAGGAGATTTTTAAAAAATTTTTGTTCTCTGAATATTGTGTTCCTAGTATTATAAAAGCCTGAATTCTCCTCAACTATTTGTCTGTACTCTTGTAAAGCCCAGCTGTTCAAAAGACACTAGAAAATAACATGATGTTGCTTCTCTAAATCACTCAGATGCAGCCACAAAGGATGGCAAACACACCTCGCTGCTTTAGTAAAGGCTTTAATCTCAGAAGGTTGGAAAGGGATGTCTTGAAAAGTTCTGCTCTTTGGCCAAAACTGTAAAAAGCATTCAGACTGAAAATCGAAAAGAAAGATTACACTGAATTTTGCCCAGTTTAGGAAGGAAGATTAGATGTAGGTAGAAAATTAGATTAGATTCCCAGTCCAACCTAATTTCCAAGTTAAACGCAGCTGTCAGATATTGTGATAATGCTGTCTAATCCCAAAGGTACCTGCACACTTTACACAAATATTTCTTAGACCTTTCCTTCAGGGTCATCATCTCCACTGATAGAAAACTTCTAGTCCTGTGTTTGGGACATTGTGCAACAATGGGTTGGTGTCCTCTTTGGAAACAGCAGGAAATTAACTCAGCTTTTCTGCTCTCTGGACAGAAGGTTGTTGCTGCTACTGTCACCTGAGGAGAGGAATCGGTCCCTCCTGAGAAAACTCAGGGAAGTCAGTGAGTGTCTACTGGTAGCACAGAACCATGTGCCACGGGGCAGGAGATGGGAAGATGTACCTCTGTCCTCAGCTTCTTCCAGTAACTGCCTGAACTCTCTCAGGTTGCTGACTGCTGTGGAAGCTTTTCTGAGACACAAAGCTTGCCCTGTGATCACACTGAGTGCTTACTGCTAACTCCACGTGAAGGCTTTCATTTCAGAAGTCTAGACACATAAAAAGTAGGAACCTACTTTGGCAAACTGCTGAGCTTTGTAGTCTCAGTCTTCCTCTACATCTCATTAAAAGCACTGTAGCAGAAATTGTGCTTGCTTGATCTATCAGCATGTAGTTTTTGTACTGTTCAGGTGAATAAAGTAAAGCCTATAATCTGGGCATCATTTGTTAATATTCTGCAAGGGAATGACCACAGTACTGAAACAAATGGCCATGACATTTCCTCAAATATATGGAAGCATGTGAAATCCTTAGATCTCTTGTAGAAGTCAAACCAACAAACCTACTTCATTACATGGAAAAAAATTCAGGCCTTCCCTTTCCCCAGTGTTTTTCAGCTGGGTAGATTCTTTGCTCCAATTCTGCTTTTTGTTCCAGCAGTTTTCTGAAGCTTCCTATGCTTCCTATGCTTTCAACCTCCATGCTCTCTTCCTTTTTATGGATGAAACATAGTTGGCCACATGACATCTCACCTACTGGTCATGTTGCGTCTTTCTCATGTTGCTGTCAAATTGCCACATCATAGTGCAAATATGTAATGAAATCTGTTTGGTGTGATTTTTTTTTCTACACTGTGGGTGGAATGCTCAGTGTGAGAAATTTCCTTACTCTAACCTTTCAGGAATATATAGGTATCCTTCAAGCAGGCCATGGAATAGATAATGACCAGCTTTATCAGCCACACTTTTTAGACTACTGTCTACCTCGTAAGATTAGGTCTTATGTTCTGTGATGACTAATGCTTCACAAAACCACAATTTTTTACATTAATTCTTTACCCTTGCTGCAGCACCAAACCATGTGCTGTGTGACAGACCCTTGAGCACAGACATGGTGCAACACTGTCTCTCGGTAACAAAGCCATTAGTGCATGTGGTGATGTTCCCACTGCACAGCCAGGGAGTTAATTTTTCATTGAAAACTACAAATCTCTTCATTTGGATCAGGCTTGGATTAATTTGTCAAACTAGACTCGCAGGGCTGGCTATTATCCTTTCCAGAGGATGGTGATTAGATCTGTACATAGGTTGGGGGTCTTATCACTGTCTTATACAGTAATAATAAATATTATAACATTCTTTGCTTTATGTTTTTCTGGCTGTGCAATCTGTCAACCTGTTTATCTTCACTAATTTGGCTGGGGGCTTTGGGGGATTTATATTGTAACTCCTAAATCTCCTTTCTGATTAGCTCCATGTTTACCTTTATGGTTTGATTTGATAGTTCTTACTATTATTTTAATACAGAGGAAAATAATTATTAATATCTTAGGAGAGAGGGCATTAGTACCTTGACTGTATAACAGTGGTGTAACTAGCTACCCCCCTGCTGTGCTTTCCTAGTGCTGAAAGTGGCTTTAAATGTCAGTAGGAGAAGGGCTCCCCTGTGCTTCCAGTGTTTATACGTAGCTGTCAGGGATGTGGACTGGTTTTACACCTGCATTACATTTTGGAAGAGCATAAAGAAACAGATTTGTGTGGTAGATCTGTGGATTTATCCTCCAAAGTGTTAGCAATGGGGAGTGAAAGTCTTCTTTACTCTGCCAGGAGACAAGTCTTCAGAGAGAGTGAAGGCAGTGCCCACCAGACTGCACAATCCCTGATACAAAAGATGTCCATCATTTAGTTGACCAGCAGTTGGTTGTAACGGGAATTTGCTCTTTTAAGGGAAGTACAGGAAAAGTTCCTCAAGCATAATTTTGCCATCTTTCTTTGGGAACTGAGAACTGTGAGCAAGGGACCACATTAGTCACTATCCAAGAAAAAGTAGAAAGTAGAAAGAACACTCTGAAAATTGCATTCTTAGTTTAAGTTCTGTGTTTATGACTGAAAATGTCAGACCACACATAAAAAAAAACTTGGAAGAAAGTATTGTCTATTTTTCAAGGGCAGTGTTTTGATGAGGTAAGGAAAGTATGGGCACCATCAAAATGCCTCTTAACTTAGGAGTTCATGTCTAAAGAATCAATAATTTTCTCAAATTAAATAATTCCACTTTTTTTTTTTTTTAATTTTAAAAAATCCAACCCAAACCATGAAATAAAATGCAAACCTACAAAATCTGCATAGGAAAAAAATTAAAAACTTGAAAGAAGTGAAAATTACATTTCTTACAGAAGCAATGCCTTGACTGCAGAAGACATGTGCAAACTCTTCTGTGTGCTCTTTTTCCAGTAGTATCTTGATATGTTGTACTGTTTTTGTGTGGTCAAGAGCTATAGGAAATATAATTCAATTATATTTGAATATGAATGATGGAAACATAGCATAATGTTACTAAAACTGCTTGGATTTAATAAAGATCTGAAATGACACAGAATCACATGAATTCTGACAAAGCCCTCTGAGTGGTGCTCGTTTAATTTACAGACAAAGGAAATGTGAAGAAGTCGGGGAGCACAAGATCTGAAAATCCTAATTTGGGGAACTTAGATTGATTGTGAGCTCAAAAGTACCACTGGGGTCAGGGCCACTAGCTGAGTGAAGAGTTTGCTCTACCCTAAAGGATACTTATCTCTTCTAGTTCCAGCAACACATAATTTTGGTTGGCAGAGGCAAGGCCTGGGAGGGTAGGGGGCACAGTTGCAGTCATGGGGCTCTATGGTAGAGCCAGTGTCAGTATATGTAGGACACTTAATAATGCTTTACTCAAAGGACAGAGAAAAGAGAAAAAGAAAGGCAGTACCTCAACAAGAAAGTGTTGAGTACAGTGGATGCTCAGTAGATTTTAGAGAGTTTCTTCCTTAGGTTCAAATTCTAAAGGATTTGCAGTAATTTCAGTCAGGGCAGCTTAAAAATGATCAACAGAGCAAACTTGGGTGTGGACCGATCCTGGAAAGGAAGGAGGAGAAAAAGTTCTCCAGACCAGCTTGAGTGTACTGTGCCCCCAACTCACTGCCTGTGGCCGGGGCTGAGATGGAGGTGGGGAGGCAGAGGCAGCTCCTTCCTGCAGGGCAGCAAAAAAAGCACCTCTGGGCCAGACAGGAACAACAGGACTCTGAGCACAGCAAAAGCACCAGAGGGAGTGCAAGCCAAAAGGAGCTGAACATTCAAAACTCTCTGTTTTACTGCCTTGACCACAGCCAAATCTAGGGGTTTCCAGAAAAAAAAAAAAAAAAAAAAAAAAAAAAAAAAAAAAAAAAAAAAAAAAAAAAAGAGAGAGAGAGAGAGAGAGATTGAACCACCTAAATCTCAGTGTCTGTGATAACAAGGTTTTGGATAAACAAACAGTTTTGGGAACTTAAGCTTCTTAGAGCATTAGGGAGAAGAAATCTTCAGATGTCATCATAATGTGCTTGCTTTTTTTTTTAATGTAATATGTCATGTAATTGCAGTGGATGGCTACTCCTGAGTGCAGTTCAATAGACTGGCATGCTGAGATGGCCATATGTGGGGAAATAAACATCTTGGTAAACTCCTTGCCATGTGACTAGGTTGAGTATAAATCTACAGAACAAGGAAAGGCAGCCCTTTGTGTCACAAGATTATTTTGAACTCGAGCTTTCAAGTAGCTATCAGAGATTACCTCTCATCTTTCACAGCATGAATTTCATGTCCGTATTGTTAGAGGATACAGAACAACATGGAAAGCAAGAAGGAAGAAAGGAGGAATTAAAGTACCTAAATCAGCTGAGTCATGGCTGAAATATAAAAAGGATTTCTGAAGATTGAAACAGTAATGAAAAAAATCCCTCATCTATAGCTATGGGGTTACTTACTACAGTGTTTTTGATAGGCATTATGACTTGATTCCTGGGGACTCTCTTGCTTCAATTAATTAAACTCACACTGAGAGGGCTATTTTGGCCCTGCAATGATTATTTCTTTTTTCATGGGAAAGTAGGAAAAGTGATTTGAAAAGAATTTGGTGACCCTTTTTAAAATTTTATGATGTTGGAGGCTTTGAGGGGAAACTAAAACTGGAAGCACAGACCTGAGTCCAGGAGCAGAACATGAGGGGAGAGGTGAGAAGCATTGAGGGCCATCATTGCAAGAAAATATGGACAAAATCTCTCTAATAACATCACCCTTCATATCAATTTGTTCCCCTTTCGTATTTATTTTCCATATTCCTACTGCTTTTTGCCTCACCCTGAATTGCTTTTTGCTTCTGAGCTCAGTGTTTCTTTTTCAAAAACAAAAAAAAAAAATAGAGAATTGTTTTGGTTCAGTTATTTATTTTAAAGTAAGGCAAAAGGGTAAGTCTTCCTCTCTGGGAAAAAAGGAATCACACTAGCTCCAGGGACTGCTAGACAGAGTAATAGCAAACTCATTGGGGCCAGGTGATCTTTGAAAATAGTCTGTTATTCTCCAAGGTATCAGTTTAACTCCTATAGCAGACACCACTGCCCAAATTTTGCTCCTTTCCCTTTCTCAGAAGAAAACCAGGCTATTTGGAACTATCTTCCATTTTGAAACAAGTCACCTGTCACTGCAATATTCTCTTGGACATACAATAATGCCTGTGGTAAGTGAAAACACCACTGGGTGATGAGAACCCTACAATTAAACCCATGAATGATAATGAACGGATTCTTCCCTCCCACAGATGCTTTCTCATATCAAATGAAGAGTGGCTGCAAGATTTTATCAGTTCAAGGTGTTTACTCTACTTGAGAGCAAAATGTGACCTACTTCAATAATACCCCATATGGTTATCTTTCACCCCAGGGCTTTTTTACATTTGTGGGTAAGTTTTTATTGCTTCTGTTAAACTGATTTTTCTGATCTCAGCAAAATTACAAGCAAAAAGGCATGTGATTACTTGTGGGTTTACAGTAGACAAAGCCAGTGCACATGTACTATCTGACGGTGGATCTTTCTCTGCATTCTTACTAACCACTCTTGAAATATTTTTCCCCTAATGGGAGTGGACAAAGATAAAATCTATCAGTTTGTATCAGTAACATAGCAAGGAGATGTTGGAAAAACATATTTGTCATCATTTTTAATCCAGGGGTGGCCAGGATAGGACAGTTTCCAGGAACAATCTGTCTTTAACATGTTGAAACTTCACTTTGCCCTCTGGTATTGCCACACTAGTATTTACTATGGCACAGCAGGGGTAATCCCAGCACATGCCTAGGAAGTGATTGGGAGCTTTTGCACTGGGGCCTGTGCAGGTGTCAAGCAGGCTGGGAAGCTGTGAGCCCCTGCAGGTGTGGGGTGGTCACTGTGGTCAGGAGGGCAGCACAGCACCCGCCAGCTCTCCGGGTCTGCCACTGCTCTGCTTAGAAACACTGGTCAACCATTAACTTCTCTGTGCACCTGCTTCTGTATTCCTTTTTGTCTGTCCTGATGTTTTACATGGGAACCTCTGTAGGTGAAGGATGCATTTTATCATGTGTCAGTCAAGTGCCAATTTTGGCTGGGAAATCTCAGCACTCCTGTGATATGAATGGTAATTCCAGTAATAAAGGCAGAGCCTGGCCATCTGGCTGCTATTATGGTAATGTGTTGCTCTGTGACAGTGGGACACTCTGTACAGCTGCTTCTCTCTGTCTCATTTGGTATTGGAAAAGACTGCTCTTAGACTTTGGGCTAAAACTCCATGGCTTGGAGATAGAAAAGGCCTGTGGTAATGCCACCTGACCTAGGTGTAGAGGCTGAAAAGAACCCTACCATCTGGAGAGTATCACTCAGGATTGTATGCCCTATGGTACTCAACTGCAAGCAACAACTACGCCACTGGGTTCACCCCCAAAGTGAGTGACAGTCACTGCTCACAAGTGATCATCTTCTCAGACCATTCCATCTATACCTATCTAGGCAGATAACTTACTCCATCTCCAAAGAACTCTCCTGCTTTTATTCAAACATCTATAGGTAATGACTGGAATCTCGCTTAGTAGCAAACCTCTTCACCTCTCAGTCAGCTCCAGATCTGGCTGTGCACCCTGCCCACCTCACTCCCTTTGCTGCTTTTGGAATTGATGCATTTCTGGTTGACATATAGCAGACTTCAGTGCTTTGGGATTGAGATACCGCTACAGCCATGAATCACAAAATGAAACAAAACATAACTTTGAAATTACTTATAGGCTGTGTAATTCATGTTGATCAGAGTTTTCAGACATGGCCTTTTTCATATTATAAGATGAAGCATGACTCGGGATAATAATTCACATGGCTGAATATAGTGCTACTGGTAATAATACTTAGTAGAAAGAAACTATCAAATACTTAGCCTTGCTATTGTATATTATGTTCTCCCATTATTTTATTGTTTATTTATTTGTTTTATTTTATTTTATTCCATATGGACTTTCCTTCAGTGCACACTATGTACCCCTCATATGTACATACAACTCCAGAAGAGGCAGGGACCTAAGCATAGGTGGGTGAGCAAGAATAATTTTAGCAGTCTCTTTTCTGTGTGGTGGGCAAAGCCCAGCAGTGCTGTGAGGCTGATGCCTTGCTCATGGTGCTGGCCAGTGTGCTTGCTGGGCCAGTGAATCCCTGTGTGGGGCACAGGAAGGGTGCAATGGATGGATATGTCTATTTACCTGTGCTGCGGCTGAAGGCATGCAGCACAAGGAGCCACCCTGGACCTAAGTTTGGTGTGGTCCAGCCCCTTCCCACCCAGTCCAGCCCCTCCCACTACCCTCAGGCAGTCTGGCTCCATCTGTACCTCACAGTCCTCATGCCAGGGACACCAGTACTCCCATCTATCCGAGAGACACAACACACAGATCAGTTTGCAGGAAGAGACGAGGATTTTGTAGCCTGTTGGAATATATGGCAGGAAAGATAGGCTGTGTGTAAGAATGGGAACAGGCTCCTCAGGAGTGATGGTCATTGTGTGGATAGTGCTGGGGTTGGTGCAGTCTTGCTCATCCTCAATGACAAAACTGAGGGGTTTCTGTAGGGAAATGGGCTTATAACCATACTTAGGCCTGGATTGAAGAGAAACTTCTGGACTTCAGCAAGGACTTGTCCCTTCTGACCAACCTAGTTGCCTTCTATAATGGAGTAACTACAGAAGTGGACGAGGGAAGGCCTACAAGTGTCATCTACCTGGACTTCTGTAGGGCCTTTGACAGAGTCCCCCACCACATCCTTCTCTCTAAATTGGAGAGACATGGATTTGATGGATAGACTGTTTGATGGATAAGGAATTTGTTGGACACCTCATTCCTGGAAACATTCAAGGCCAGGTTTGATGGGGCCCTGAGAAGGGATTAGGTCAGTGTGGGGCCTGGAGAAACCTGATCTAGAAAAATTGTCCCTTCCCATTGCAGGGGAGTTGGACTAGATGACATCTAAAATGCAAACTATTCAAAGATTCTATGATTCCAAGAAAGAACCCTCAAGTGAGAGGGTTAAGGAGAAATGTAACCACTTAAGAAACACAGATATCAGGGTCCAAGACTGAACTGGTGAAATAAGTTATTTGGCAGTGATGCTATGCCTTTTAAGTCCCAAAGATGTGCTGATGTGTAATACAGATTTTTTTACCTGAGTTTTTTTATCACTGTTCAGGCCAAACTTGTTCACATCCAGAAATCATCACAGGCTGTAATTTTTTAAATGCCCATGGAGATCTTGCTGCAGCAGTGTCCTCTGGAAAGAGGAAGGTTCTCTGCATGGCCCAGAGCGGGTGGAGCATTCATATGTCATATCGCAAATTGGATATTTATTCCTTTGGGAGCTCTTCCTTTGTGAGAGGTAAATTAAATCTCTGGCTTGTCTGAGGACAAGGAAAGAAGACTCTGTTTTGAGGACAATAGGGAATTTTGTCTCTCTCTTGAAACACAGTTTCATTCATTTTAAGTGTTTGCTTCTGTACCTTTACCTATTTTATCTGTTTCCCTTTTGAAAAACAGCATAGCGTGGAATTAAGGCATTCATTTAACACTGTTCAGTGCTTGGTTTCACTCATGTATTTCTGTAGGCTATATTGGTTTTCTACCTTTTTTATTCAGCTGTATTCAAAACAATGGCAAGAGTCCCTTTAATTTTGATGATAGAGAATGAGGTCTTACTTGAGGAACACCTTCTTAGACTTCTTGACTTGGATGTGTCTCAGGAGGATACCTTCTGATTCATTTTGGAAAGGGCATGAAAATCTCATGATCAATTTCTTTTCCCGGACAAGATAAGAGGAACCATTTGGAGCATAATCAATGCAGGCAAATCAGTTATAACAGATTGTTCATAATAAGATGAGTTACATTGTTTTTCTGTTTGCAAATATGTACCATGAGCCTGATGTTTAAAGAGACAAAATGTCTGTTTCTGGATATGCAACTTTTTCATGAATGGTTCATTGTTATTCAACTCATAGCTCCCTTGATGGCACACAGGTCGTGGTTTGGATGGATCCAGTTTGGACCTAACTGAATAAACATGATTCTTTTAGAATCTCTTTTCCTGGTATAAACATTCCTTATGACAGAATAACTGTAATGATTATTTGCTGCTGTGATGAGAGTTCCCTTAGAGCACAGGGAGGAAGGGAAGGTCTGTTCACCCAAAGGAATGTGCTGAAAATCATAATTGGAATACAATTCCATAAAATAACCAACCACAGAGAGGGTTCTTAGTCCATCTCAGTTTTACATGGCACAAAGTAGTTAATTGTTCAGGTGCCATTGAAATAGTTGGCAATGGCTGATGACCCAACTTCAATGGCTGATGACCCAGCTGACTTCAAAGCACAGAGAGAGGAGTGGAGATAAGATCAGAAAAATGCTGGAGGAGAATGATAAATGAAGATGTAATTCAGTAGCTCTGCCATCCACCTGCTGCTGCATTGGTGTGCTGATGCAGCATTTTGGGTGTGGAAATCCCCCAAAATGCACTTATTAGGCTCCTTACCATCTTGTGAGAGATGTCTCCTATAGTCTAAGTGTCTGCTGTACTCCTGGAGCCAGTGTCCAGGAGGGCAAGCAGTGATGCCAAGGCATTATGGTGAAGCAGAGATGCCAAGGAAGGGGGAGACTGACCCAAAGGGAAACAAAAACCTGAAACCTTTACCTGCTGTCAAATGGAAAGATGTAGGTCATCAATGACAAAAGAAATTCACTAACTTCTGACCTGGGCAAATGGATCCACGTCTCACAGTCCATTGAGAAGCATCAGATGGGAAATTTGCCTATTCCTGATGTAAAAATCTCTATGGGATGGAGATGTCTCATCCGGCCTTCAGTATAAGTGATGTGCTTTTATCTGTTCAGATCATTTTTTGATCAACATTCCCATTTGCCATTTTTCTATCTAGCTTTTTATCTTGATTCAGGAAGCGCACCATAAAATAAGTCTTGGATCAGCAGCTTTTTCTGACCCATGGATTATTTCATTTGCTTTTGTTTCATATCACACAGGCCTGTGCCTGTCTTGACCTGGCTTACATTTTCCTGGTGCTGTTCATTGAAATGTTTTATTTTCTACCATTGCCTGTAGGCACTGACATGGATTAGCCTTGGCAGCACCATGCAGGGGTCTTACACACCCTGATGCTCACTAATTACAACCTCCTGAACATCCAAAGAGCTATAATAATACAGTGATGTATATGTGAAGTCACAGCCTGTCAATGTATTGCCCCTGTGGTGTAAATGCTGCAAGCAATATACTCATGACTGGAAATCCCTTTATTGCATAGAGAGTTTTGTTCTTCTGAGTGGTTTCTATTTACATGTGCTCAGGTTCTCTGAATGTCCAACAGAATGTGATACTACACCAACCCACATCTTGAAGACAGATGGGGATTTTTTTTCCTTTCTTTTACCCCCTTTTTGTTGCATTTGACTCCCTTATCTTCATCTTCTTACAGCAACTTGTCAACATTTTTTTTGGCACAGTACCTGAAGTCCCCAACCCAGGAAAACACATGTAAGGTTTATTTGTTTGTTTTGCATCTCTGTGTTAACAGTTAGGGCATTTAGCTTCTAAATAAAGACCTGTCAGGGTCTAAATGTGAGTTCATCCACTGATTGCTGAGTTACAGGTGATGAGGTGCAGTGCAGGGGTAGACAGCAAATTTAGTCCTATGTGAAATGCTTGGACTTCATGCAGAGGAGCTGTCAGAGCTTTGATCTCCTACATTTCTTCAACCAGCTGATCAACTCCTATTCAGCAAAATTATTTCCCAGGGTAGACATAGGCATTGAAGATCTCCATGTGTTTTAGAGAATTAGAGAAAGGAGAGAGGATTTTTTTCCTACATAATATGGCCCATGGAGGTACTGATCCTTTTCCTCAGGCTGCAAAAGGAGGCCAGCACGATCAAGTTCCTAAGAGTGTGCCTCCACCAGGTGTTACTGTTAGGTTCTGTTGTTCTGCAGGACCAATGGGATGGGTGCTGGACACCCCTGAGCACCTGGAGAGCCCTGCTGAAATGAGAGACAACAGCACGGAGTGACTAGTCTGGACCAATCATGATGACCCTGAAGAGATTCTGGTGTTTCCCATGTTCTGCTTAATTCAGTCCCAAAAGATTTCTTTGAATGATACAGGAAGACTTCACACATTTTACATTGCTCAGGTATGCCCTCCTAACCTCCCCTCAGCAAGCGTAAAGCAAAACCACATTAATTCAATGCTAGGGGTAATTCCCTATCCTCAGAAACTGGAGAGGATTTTCTGTGTAATGACAATTAGAGTTTCCAGTAGTGAAACCCCTCCAGTTTTCCCACACTGTACATATTCTCCAAAGTAATGACACCAAGACAAAAAAAAAAAAAAAAAAAAAAAAAAAAAAAAAAAAAAAAAGATTAAGTGTTTGCATCATTATGTTTGGCAGAACATATACACTCCTTCTGCAGAGATTGAAATAATCATAACTAAGCTCATGGAAAATTGCAAACTCATAAAGGGTGTGTGAACAGATGCATAAATCAAATTGTGAAGTAATTTTAATGCACTTTTTTGGACATAAATTCTTTTAGAGGACTCACCAGCCACTTTCTGATATGAATCTTATGCAATGGTACTAATGATGATGATTAAAATATTAGACACTGGTGAAAATGTCTCCACTTCTAAAAAAAAAAAGTTATATCTAAGCCTTGAGGCAAAAACGTTAAAAATAGATATTTTTTGTATGAAACTATTTGCACAAATGAAACTAATAAGTTTTTATCTAAACCATCTGGTGGAGGAAAAGCATTAAAATGTAAAATCACATATTGAAGCCCACAGAGACTTATTCTGAATGCTATATGTTCAAAAAATATAAAAAAGGAAGACTGTATCTTTTCCTTCATTTATCGGAGGCTCTGCAGAGTCCAAGGTTTAACCAGTTAGTTTTGCTTTGGCAAAATCAGTGAAGACTCCTTCTGGTCTTCACTGAAATTTGCACTCCCATTAATGCAATCTAAATTAATTTCAGAACATGATTAGTGGATTAGTATTTATGATTTGCTTGGGAGGGTTTTTTTTCCCCTTAGATAAACCTCTACAGAAAAGTCAGATACAAATGACGTCCACTTTTGTTTTTTCTGTACATGTAAAACCAGACTGTGAAACCTCAGTTTAAAATAGCACAATTTACTGTAGCATGAGATGTGTAACAGGAAGCAACCAACACTCACTCCCTTCCACAATTTGAGGCCAAACAACCATGTTCTGCTGGGCTTTCTTTCTATCCCATGTGTAGGGGATTTTGTGTGAAACTGAATCACAGACTAGATTGGAAGGGATCTCTGCAGGTTTTCTGGTCTATCTTATGCCCGGAGGCAAAGCTGGTACAACTTAGAAAGGGCTCTTCAGTGCTATCCTGTTAACTATTGAATATTTTCAAGTATGGAAATCTCACAGTCTCTTTGGGCTCCTGTTTCAGTGTTTTCAACCTTCCCCCAATGATTATTTTTACCATAATATGCAATCAGGGCTTTCCTTACTTCAGATTGTGTCTGTTGTCTCTTGCCCTTCATGTATGCCTCCAGAAAGATTTAAGCTTTGTCTTCTCTGTAAAGATCCACTGTGCAGTTACAGACTTCAGAAGGAATTTCTCTCCTTGAGACGAACCAGATTGGGTATTCTCAGCCCTCCCCCTCCATCCTATCTTTCAGTTCCTGACCATCATGATGGCCTCCTCTGGATTCACTCCAGTATGTCCACGTTCTCCTTGTACTGGGGTCACTTCTGGAAATGTTCCCACTTCTAGAGTCATGTTCCTTAGTGTGAAGACGGCAGCAGTACAAGGTGGTAAGATAGCCTATTTCTGACTTTTGTTCAAATTTTCCTCAAAAAATTCTCCCTTAAGGGTTTAGAAATACTCAGCCTTGAAAATCTATCCGCCATGTACTGCAGAGGCACGACCCTCCTGCCAGGGGTTCACTGTGGCTGCTTCCAGCCTGCTGGCAGAGGGCAGCTTCTGCTGTGGATGCAGATGCAGAACAGTCCCATTCAGCTGTCATGATTTTTTCCTGGTGAGTCTAATCAGTCTTTTTGGTGGCAGATATATGTTTATGTACAGTGCTTTGTTAGGTCTGATGTAGAAAGGCAGGTAAAAAGATTCATTGATTCTAGGCAGAAATTCTGAAAAAAAAAAAAAAGACAGAGAAATAAATCAGTTTCAGGGATATGAATGATACAGTCAAAATTTCAGTCTCATGAGCTTTGATATTTTAATCAAAGATTCCAGGAACCTAGGGCCAGAGATTACTCAGCCGTCTCTCTCTTTTTATTTTAATTTTAAAAAAATTAATTTAGAGGAGTTAAGTTTGAAAATACCACTCAACTGTCCACATATGACTTAAATGTAGAAAACTGCTGAAGACAAATAAAACCTGGCAACTTCCCCCTATTTATTATTTGTAAAATCTCACTTAAGTTAAAGCTACCCCCATGGCTCTGAGCACCACTTCACAGATTTTGAACTTAAGTTGTGACTAAAGCAGAAGTCTGTTTTTCAAAACTCTCAGATCTCAGCTACCTTTCCTCTAAATTACTCTCTGTCCTTGGGCACATCACTTACCTCCTTTCTTATTTATCTCTTTAACAAAACCATGTAGCACATGCTTGTATGCCAGAGGAGAGGAGAGGCTCAGCTCATTATTTTGAACTCTGAGCAAAACATGAAGGCTTCCTTTGCTAATTAGGGCATCAGCCTTATTTATTCAAGTGGTGACATGTTTTTGAATGAACTTTGGATCTTCATGTTGCTATCTAAGCAGTGCTACATAGCAGGAAAAATCTTTCTTGCATCTTCAGTATTCAACAATATGACTGTATTGATGGCACAAACATGGATCCAGGTGTTTAATTGTGAAGAAAGTTGGAAATACAAAAGCAGCCTGCAGGCTTTGTGTCTGCAGAGGGCTTATGCTGCCACAGGTATTGTACTAGCACCCTGTGTGCTCCCACCCCCAGCCCATATTGGAAAGGTTTTGGACTTTTTTTCTTTCCACTGAAACTTGGCAGTATGGGAGCACCAAGGTCAGCATATATGCCAAGCATAAAGCTGGGAAATTTTTGACTCTATGTATTCAAGTATGAGAAACTTGAATGTTCACTAGAGGTTTTCTTCCTCTTCCTTTCTGTTTTATTTTTCTGAAAGTATTGGAGCCAGGCAGATTGTAAGGCGGAACTTCTTAGAAAGCAGTTTAGAGCAGCATCTGAAATGTGTGATTCTTGGAGCCTTCAGAGACTTCTGCATTGCAAAATGTGTGCCCAGCCTTCTGTGAAAAAGTGGTGCATGGAAGATCACCTACTTGTATGTTTGATTTAGCTAAAGAACATGGTTTATAAAGATAACAAAGATATCCATCCTTGATCTAACTTCCCCCCCCCCCCCCCCCCCCCCCCGCAGTTGTGTATACACCCTGCTGTTCGGTAAATTCAGAGTTTAGAGTTAAAAGGAAAAGTATTTTGGTTTGAGTTGGAACTAAACATCCAGCCTCTGGACATGGCTCGGTTGCTCGGTTCTCTGGTTCTGCCTGCTGTGTGCACTCAGTGTCTGCCGTCCCCATCCTCACTGCTCAGCTGGCCAGCAGTCTGGAAAATGCTGATGTTCTAAGGGTTACTGGACTACAATAGTTCTCTGCAAACAAAATTCACATCTGTTCTGACAACTTATTTCAGCCTGATGCAACTTGAAAAGGTCGAGATTAATCCCAGAAAATCAGACTTCTATTTGAAAGGCCAAATCAACTTTAATTGTAACACATGGCTATTTGTATTGGCATTTAGCTGCAGCCGTTTATCCTTCTTTCCACTGGTATTATTTGTTTCTGAGCTTGCAACTAAAGCCTACAATGCCAGCTGAAATGTTTTAGGTAATGTAACAAAAATAACAGCTGACATCTTTCCTTTTACAGGTTTCCACTGACCCAGGGTATTTTGTGTGCATGGCTTTTATGACTTTTGTTTATCAGCAGTCTGGGTAAAAAAGTCATAGAAGAAAATGTTGGTTCGTTTTATAAAGAGTAACAGTTGCTACTGTACCCTCCTATCTTGTTGGCTTTATCCATCAGAGCCAGAGGGGATGAACCACGTGCTCTGGAGTTCTGCCTCCTACCCAGTTTGGATCCCAGACGTTAAGGGGTTTAAAGCCCCTTCGCATAACACTAGTTGCAAGCTGTGCTTTTCCATGGCGGTGAGGTGACTAAGAGCAGCACCCCTCCCCTAGGCATGGTGTAATACCTCCCTGACTACCCTGCTTCTCCTGGCAGCTGCTATCAGCTCAGCCCTTCAGCCATCAACTGATAGCTGAGCTCTCAGATCCCCTGAAAAGTGACAGGATGAAAGAGACTGATTTGGCAATACTTTGCTCTTGCTGTTTGGCCTGGAGAAAGATACTCTAAGTGGTAAGATTGTTTAGCAACAGCTGGCAAGCACCCGGGTGTGAGCCTGATTTTCAGACATGACAAGCACTTATAGGAATGTTGCCAGATACAGCTGTTTAAAAGCCTTAATAAACAGCAAGTCAATACCAATCTTTGCCAAATTAATCTTTTCCTTGACAGCCCATCAGAGCAATTATACTCAGACTCGTTGTAAACACACAATTGTCAGAGGGTAAGGATCTTCTCTGCACTATACTGTGAAATTTTCCACACAGATTGTTTTCCAAATAGGTAGGCTTCCTTTTCTTTTCCTCTTCCTCTCTATCTCTTTCTTTTTCCCTCTCTCTCATTTTATTTTTCGATTTTATAGGCCGATTACATGATTGCCAGCTTGGTATCAGCCTGAACAAAATTTCTTTGTAAAGTGTCTATCACAGCAAGTCCTTAATAGAATGTGAAATGATGACAGTCACAGGACCCATGCAGATGCACATTTGCTAGTGGGTTTCTCTAATTAGGCAGTAACTGTGACAGACTCTGAAATGCTACAAGTCATTGTTCTCACTTGTCCTCTTGTTGGTGAAGTAAGAGCTACATTTGAGATGTGATTTAATGTGCTGCTGGGTAATAATAAAATACATGGGTTTGCAAAAGAAAGCAAATGGTGTCTGTGAGACCTGACACAAAGCACCTCCTGTTCTCCAAGGTGCTCAGCACCTCCTGCAGCACTGCCAGCATGCTGCTATACCCACAAAATGATACTTTATTTCAATGCAAAAGGGTTTGAAAACACCAGAAAAAAATAACCAAAAGGGTAATGGTAGTTCATCTGTCTGCCTGCCTGCCTGTCTATCTATCTGGTCTTTTTGATTGTATCTATACCTCCATCTGTAACTATATCTGCCTCTACACCTACCTATCAATGGGAGTCCAGGGAAGTAACTCCTGTACAGGCTACATAACAGCTGCTTCTCACAGTATGTGCAAAATACAGATTTTTACCCACTCCATTTACCCAGAGCACAAAAAGATCTCTGTGGATCTGCCATGTTTACAGGCTTGGGGAAGAAACAGGCAGACACAGACTTGGAGATGGTAGCTCAGGGTGGGATGATGTCTCAAAGGGCTAAGGAAGGTGGTTTTACCTTCCAGTAATGAGCTCTTTTTTTGTTGGGTTTCCTGTTTACAGAGGAGCCTCACAGGGAATATTTGGCAGAGACACCACTGGAATCAGGAGATGGTATTTGGTGAGAGAGAGAAGTGGGCATGAATACATTACATTTCCCTGTGAATGACTGGGGCCCTCTATGAATACATTACTTACTTACTGCCTGTGCATGAGTGTGAGGGGAAAATCCTATGGCAGGCCCATTTGAATTGGAATTTGGCTTCTTTGGTCAGAGGCAGCAGCTGGATGAGATTTCTGCTTGAACATGTGTGAGTCTGGGGACAGAGAGACCAGGATATCTCCTGTCACCAGAACATGGCACACTGAGAGCAGCAGTAAAATCAAAGAGCTTTTCTTTTTAAAACCTCTGCTTACCTTGTGCAAGAAGATGGGATTAATGGCCTGCAGTGTGCATATGTTGCCAACTTTGCATTTTGTCCACCATGTTTTAAAAATAATTAAAAAAAATTTTTTTAATGAATGGCAGACTATTTCCTTTGGTTTCCATCACTCTGACAGATGTTTTTATCATATTTTCTTGCTGTTACATGTGCAGGTTGTTTAGTTCCTCTGTCCTTTCTCATTATTGTGGTTGGGACAGATGGTGACTCACAAGCAGTGACTGGGGTGTCTGTGTTACCGTGGTGCCTAAGGCACAGTGCTGCAGTGAAGGATGGGGCACATCTTCACCAACTCCAGTGGACCTTCACCTGCTTACAGAAGGATCCCAACCATCTATTGGCAATTTATAGCTGTCAATGTAAAAAACAGCCGAAAACAAACAGCAGACTGCCCATGGCTGGCAACTGTTTGTTTTTCCCGAGGTCAGACCTGAAGAATTGACGTTTATGGATTGAAGTTGGATCTTTCTTTTGGAAAAGAAATGGTTTCAGTATACCCATGGCCAAGAACTGCTGCTCTTCCAGCACAGTTGTCTCATCTGAGCAGAGCCCAGACACAGAACCACACTCAGAGCACTGGATGGGTAAAGTGCTGCACAGCAAACACACCGCAGGTTCCCGTGCTTACAGACTGAGACACACCAACTAGCCAGAGCTTCATACAGAATAAGTATTTTATTCATGATGTATTTTTTTATTTACATTAAAGTTTTCTTGTATTTTGAACTCTGCTTGGATACCGAAATTAACAACTTTATGTGACTGCGCACCTGCTCTAAAAGAAATGAAGATAACACAGTTCTTTTCCATAAAAGAAAAAGGAAAACTGCCTGTCAAAATCAAAGTTGATTTTTCTCATTCCCAGTAATTATCTTTTTCTCTTTAGAATCAATATGAGTGGAAAATGTAGTTTACTATAATATAATAAATAGAAGACATTGGGTAATTAGTAGTGCTGGTATATTTCTAAAGTACTAAACAGACAAACAATAAACTGTGAATTTAATCACGAGTTCTCATACAGTTTCAAGACAGGAAAATTAGAGCTCTCAGCTACAGTCATTTGTGTAATCACATCTGATCTGCATTATTTATTAGTTATTACATGCCAAGTGATTCCGATTGTACATTGCCTGAAATCATTCAGAAGCAAGCATGCCTTTCTTTTTGTTTTGTTTTATAAAGAAAAATCAATGGCATTGCCGAATGTGTATTCTATCCAAATTGCTTCCTTTATTTCACACAGAAAATATAAATCAGTGGTACTGTCCATTAATGGGACAGGCATCTGGGACAAAGTCATCCAGAAATGTATTTTCAGAGCTATCCCTTATCCCAAACCTTGACAAAATACCTTTTTTTTGGATATTTTTATCCCTTTCCCTGTGGTTGTTGAACTTACTTTTCATTTTAGGATTTATTTCTGATATACTCTCTAAAATTCTGTAGGACTTTTGCATATTTAATAAAATGGCTGAAGCATATTTGGTAATATTTCTTTTGGTAATATGTTTATTCCACTTGACAAATTAACAAAACATGATGAAGCTTCAAGAAGCAGTGTTATGCAGTTTTATTCAGTTAGTTTTGTTGGTTCAAGTCTTAGTTTTGGGCAACTTCCTGTTCCAATGCTTTAAAAAGGGAATTACTTAAAATACATTTTTTTCTTTTCCTTAACAACCAAAGAAATAGAGAAATTGTTCTTGGTTACCTTCATTTTCTGCCAATAAAGCAGGTTTGTTGTTACATTTGTCACTGTAAAAACTAAATAAAGTATTCACATCAGTTGTGAACAATTTGTGCCAGCAAAAGTTAAAGCATCAAAGAAACCTCTTTAAAATGCTAACAAATTTACTTACAAACACCTATATTTATTATTTCATAAATAGGCGCAACAGGTTCCATAAAAAAGATTAAATACAGACACAGTATGAAGAAACAATAATACATAGCCATATGTAGAGGTTATAATTTAGCTGTCTCCAATCTGTTTCTGCATCTAATAAAATACCAGGTAAGCATTTGGCAGTTTTATACATAAAAAGACTTAAATGACGTTTACTAACCAGTACACATAAAGTGATTTTCTTTAAAAAAAAAAGCATTTTTTAGGCAGTACAAAATAAATGTGTTTGCTCTTTATCAACATTAGTTTTTTCTCCTAAGCTTTTTTGTATTTATTTCATGAGACAAAGCCAATATTTTTAATCAATATAATTTGGGACTACTTTACTTTTTTCTCCAAATACTTTGAAAATATAGACTATCAGTCAGTTGTTTAAAAATGAAGTAAAAATATGAATGTTTGCCAATTTTACCCTTATTGTGAAATCAATAAACTGGAATGAGCCAGTTTCAATTACAATTAGCTACAAAAACATTCACATTTTATACTCTAGGAGAGTGTAACATAGATGCTATTTACAAACTTGCTATGACTGCTACATCAAGCCATTTAAAAAGTCTTTAGTAGTTTCATATAAACACCCATTATGAAAAACCAATGGAAAATCCAGGACTTTTATCCGAGACATCTACAGTTGCTAAGGCAGTTACTACCGCAGCACTTCACAGCAAAAACCAACATAAAATCTGAATGGTCCAAGTTTCCTTCAGGGAAGAAGAAAAGCAATGTCCGTTAAAGGATCTCAGGGAAGGGGCGGAAAGGAGAAAGAAAGAGAAAAAATGGGGGGAAAAAAAAAGAAAAGGAAAGAAGCGAGACTATTTTTTCCAGAGTGGGTGACCCACAAGCTCAAATAGTCCTAAGTGCTTAGCAACTTGTATTTTCTAATAAAATGCAGAACTGCCTTGACTGCATAAAGCAATCCATGATGAAAAGACTTCCCTGCATTCCTCAGTGGAAAGGAGAGGTGTTTCAGATTTTCAGGTAAGGTAGAGTGCTTTGTCCCTCTGCATGCCCCTGTTCAAAGAGAAAAAGAACAAATGTGATTTTTTTTTTTAATATTTGAAAAATTTTTAGTTCTATTCTTCAAAAAGAAAAAAAAAATCAGCCCCACAACCCCACTGCATGTCATTAATTCCAAGTATATCACTGAAGCGCAGCTGCATTGCCATGGTAATAATAAGGAAAAAAAATCAGTGACATATAGCAACCTGGAGACCACATCTGGATTTAAAACTGCACAGGACTGGTACATGGGTTGAAGCACTGCTTTGGGATAACCTGCACTAGTGAGCTGGTAGCACTGACGATCAAAAACTGCTTGGAGCTCTGGATTTAGCACAGGTCTTGGAACGATGCTCCATAAGCACCCCATAAGAAGCAGCCACTTTCCTTAGAGGCAGGAGAGCTTCATTGCATGAACATGAGTGTCAGCCACTTATTGAGCCTCTGGTATATTTGATTCACTAGTACAGATATAACCAAAATGTGTTGGGTTGGCAGGTTCAGATAAGAACTTGCAAGGGAACAGCAGAAGCTTAGCAAAGATGGTTTAAGTTCACACACATGGATTTACAAAGGTTTATCTACACAGAGTGGGCTATACAGGCATATTTCTCAGAAAAAGCTGCTGGGGATGGAAAGTTACATCCACTGTGCACCTGGAGAGCACTTCTGGGAACAATGACACATTGCTTTTTTCCAGAAGAGACCAGGAATCAAATCCACAGGTGGCTATGGCTCATTTGACAGAGTCTGTTTAGTCTATTCAGAGCTCAGTGTAAGTGGTTGTAAAACTCTATGGGCTGGATAGACTTCTACAAGGGCCTGCAGCACGTGTCAAGACATGGTGGTAGAGCGCAGAAGTGAAAGTGTTCTGCTGAACAAGTGGGCAAGTCATGGGGCAACAGTGATAGGTATGGGAAAGAATGATGCTGCTGTTCAGACTAGTTAAAGTCTGCCTCAGTGTCAGCAGGTTGTAGCAAATGTGTTATTCTGAACTAGTAGCCAGAAAAAGATTTTTATTCAGTTCTAGTTTGAGTTCCAGAAACACTTTAGAACAATAAGGCAAGTGAAATTCTTGGTTTAAGTAAATGTAATGGATGAAACTGGTCTTTAGTTCTGCTTTCTGTTCATTCGTCTGGGCTAGATTTGGCACTTTGGGAGCAACTAAGAGCTTTTATCTGCCACTGCCTTGGGGATTCAGGGTAAGTCAAGGGTAGGGCTGGTGGGCATGTTTACAAGGCACGACATCTATAATTTAAAATGGAAAAGATACCTTCTGTTCAGCCTTAAATATTTCCAGGCAGTCCCTGGCAGAGTAACAAGGCTCCACAAAAACCATGCTGCCAGAAGCTGAAGGTTCGAAGGGGTTATTACTAACTTATATAGAGGACATAGGGCTCCTATAGGTATAGTGTTTCGTTTCTGGTTACAATCCTGTGTTCTTCATGCCATTCTCTTCTGTGTATCTTGTATCCCATATATCAGCCCTGCTTCTCACTGATGTGGTTTTTCATGACCCAAGTTAGTTATTTTCATGACCCAGACTAGAAAATAGTTCATGCCATTTGCCTATCATTGAGACACAGTGATCTTAAAACTTCTTTCTTACTCCTTCTCCCTAAGATTTTGGTTCTTATCTTCTACAGAATTCAAGTTTTCTGAGATCTAGAAAGTTTATGTGCTGTGATAAGGTGACAGTGTCTAATAAATGTATGTATTAAATGCTTGTTCTCCCACAGCAAACTAACTGCTGAATAAATAAAGGGCCATCAGAGATACACTTCAGAAACACAATGCAACACAACACAACAGCAACAATGCTGTTCCCAAATTCTCTATCATATGCTTGTGTCATGAATGTTGCTCAACACAAGGTGGCATTCACTGGCTGCTTACCCATTACTGCAGTAGTCATTATTCCAGTCCACAGTCTGTGCTGGAGGATTTCTGCACCCTGAACGAACATACTCCATTGCTTGGGTAACAACTTGTGCAGCTGTTGATGTTGGATTGATGATATTCTGATAATCAGGCTGAAGAGTAAATCCCTAGAGGAGAATACAAGTACATTACAAAGTATGGAAAAAAAATAAGAGGTTGGGTGCATTAAAAAAAGCAAAAATGCAGAGTGTACTGTGAGATGGTAGAGAATCACACCTTCTTTCCCAGGTGTGATTTTGGTTATAAAACCTAAAATAGGCAAAAATGTTTAGGTGCTTTCTAAGTTTTAAAATCTTTCTTCGGTTTGAGACACAAAACACTGCCAAAGTGTTGTTCACTTTTACACAGGCACAGGATGGAACTAAAGGAGACAGAGCAGAAACAATTCAAAACCAAGAGAACAACTCAATCAGCACTGGGACAAAAAGGTCTGTTTGCTCCTTAGAGCTTCCATTTAGATTAAACGTAAGCATACACACTAGTCACTAATTCCCAGAATATGCAACAGAATCTTTTTGAAGGATGTAGGCAGCAGGTGGCTGACTGTTTTATTAGACTACACCTATTCACGTATTGTTCTCAAAACCCTTTTTCTTCATTCAGTCACAAAGGGACCATCTGCTGCTTCTTTTATTTGCACTTCTCTCTCAACTAAACGGAAATTCAACCAAAGCTTTTTAACAGTTGTTGGACTAATGTAGTGAAAGTAGCACAGAATAACTTGCTTTTGAAACCAAAGGGACGAGAAAAAAAAAAGTGGAAGTTACAAAGAGACATCTAACCTGCTCCCTGAATTTTCTGTCATATGAAAAGTCATAATAATTTTTAGCTCTTTTGATATATTCTGATGTTTAAATATTGTGTTTCAAACCCAGGAGAACAATTGAAATTTCAAGGCTAGTGTATCTGGTTCACCCTGTACATCGTGTTCCTGTAAAGTCGGAAGAGCTACACTGGGTAAAATCATGGGAATGTTGTGTGAAAGCAATCAATGTCTGCTGAAAAAAACCAGACCAAGCTGCTTCCTGGGGCAAGGGCATACAATTCCCACTCAAGTTAAGTGAATGCAGAGCTACTAAATCAGAAATGGAACTTGCACCAAGATGCCTAGTTTGGAAACTCACTCCTTCCAGCCAAAGCCCACATACAGAATAGAATCAACTCTCATAGCTTTTAGTTAATTTAATGTTAGTGCATTGTGTGTGATTCTTTTCTTATGCAGCCTTCATTAGGACAGGAATTTTGTGGACAGATTTTTTCTTCTGCAGGTTTAAGAAGGCAGCCACGCTACCTTTTGTAAAGATAAATGAATATTCTCAGCTTTCACTTGGCCCCCTTCATCCACAGAAATAACCTTCCTTCAAATGGAACATCACTTCCTTCTTCTTATTGCTCTTCCTTGGCTGTTCCCTGAGGTCCTGCAGGTGTTTTGCCCCACCTCTCGTGCACTGCCACCTCACTCCACTCATCCTGATCATGGATTTTAGTCTAGACCATAAATGACTGCAACTTTATTCCTTTATCTTTTCCATATGGAGAATACCCTGAGAAACACTTCGATACCTTAAACACTCTTGGAAACCTCACTTTGTACCTGTTGACTCCAAGAAACAGACTATGAGTTCTGAGCAAGTTCACAGCTGAATTCTGCATCTAGTTGCCATGTTATTTATATGCTGCCCTGCTAATGACATTAAATAAGCCTTCCCATGGTGGGTTTTACACCCATGGGGACTGTAACCCCCATGCTCTGTACACTGCCTTTTCACCAGGCTCTAAACCTATGCAGCAAGCTGCAGAGACAACCCCCATGCCTGCAACAGATCCAAAGGAAACAGTAATTGAGCAGATTTCCCAGTGACTTTAATTGGAGTTTTGTGTAATCAGAAGGCAGAAAATTTGGGTTTGTATACCATCGTCCTCATTTTTATACATACATATTTTATACAAAACATCAATCATAAGGCCTTTCTAATTCAGCTGTAAGAGGAAACCAACCACAGAAACACATCTTACCCTCAGGCACTCAGATTTACCTTTGGTAGCAAATCCCCTGATCTATCATATATACAAGAAAAACACCATATAGGGACAGTAGTCACTAGCAAAGCATGCAAGAGCAGGCACAGAGACTCAAGTACTCATAAAATCATAGAATGGTTTGGGTTGGAAGGGACCTTAAACTGGTTCCAGGCCCCCTACTGTGGGCAGGGACACCTTCCACTAGACCAGGTTGCTCAGAGCCCATCCAACCTGGCCTTGAACACTTCCAGGGAGATGGAGCATCCATAAACTCTCTGGACAACACTCATGCAACAAGGAGACAGTTCCTCCAAATCTGAGGAAGAGACCACCACTACAATAGCCATACCATTTCTTCTCATCCTAATGGAATTACGATAAATAAATAACTCAGATGTCAGAGAACTGTCCTGTGTCTTAACTCAGGCACTGGGTGCGGATGCATTCTCATATTTTTTCAGGTTTTCTGTGTGACCATAGCCAAATTGCTTTGGCTCTTTTCCAGCAAATCATGTGTGCAAGTGTGTTTGCACTGAATTGGTACCTCTCATGTTAAGGTTGGGGCTGCAGAGCCAAATTTAATTCTTCTACCTGCAAAATAAGGTGTAACAACGCTTTCATCTTGTACCTGGCAAGTCTGTTTAGTTTATGGCTGCCTGGGATTGGGGCCTGTTTCTTAGGGCACACTCAGGTGGTAATTGCTAACATGGCGCAGGGGTATCTGAGTCAGGCTCCAGTCCCAGAAGGGTCTCAGTAGTCCCTCTGGGGGCTTGAGGGCTACCAGAATACCTGTACTGTGGGTGATGGAAAGCATGCTTGCTAAAGCAAAGTCATTTAAGCAACCTCAACTCAGGATGAAGGACTGATAAAGTATGGTACTGTTTAAGATGCAAACAATAATTACTTCAGCTTTTTTATCAACAGAAAAAGCTCTGAAAATATAGATCTGTACAACAGAGGGAAACAGCCTTGTACCAGGTTCGTGGTAAATATTTGGGTATTATTTATGTAAGCCCTTAACAAACAATGATGAAATAAAAAGTGCTCAGAAAATGAGTGCTTCGAGGTCTAATTAAACAATGCTGAATGTTTTTGCATTGTAATGCTCAAGAGAAAATCACCAACTGTTTTGCAACATGCCTAGAATTTTAAATTTCATTTTCTTGTCCCAGATTGAAATAAAAATAGGGAACTTGATAAAGATTAATTCGATGTCAGAAGGGACATTTGCTCTTTAATTAGATTTCTGTAGCCCTAGCAGTTTCGTTGTGCCACTGTAGCAAGTCCTAAAAAGCCTGCAGCAGAACTAAAGAGTGATCCTCATCTCCACACTTTACTAGGAACTAATTTCATTTCCTGCCTGTCTGGAGAGGTATTTTCAACAGGCATCAATGTTTTTGTCTTCACAACTGATTTATTCATCAATCTCAATGTGATATTTTAAACCTTTAAATTACATCCAAATCCTAAAGCATCTGTTTATTACACAAGGAAATTGAAAATCTGTCTGTGTGATATCATACAAAGATTTTTCCTTAAGGTTATAAAGGAAGTTGACAGATATTAATGATTTTTTTTCTCTTGACCTCATTCGAAGACAAAGCTTAACAAAAAAGAAGAAGAAATCTGGACAAATTCAGCAGGTTCCTGAGTTTGCTGTATATAAAATATATACCAGAAAAAATGAGGTTATTATTTTTGGCAGGCTATGCAATCATCTTGCTGTATACATTTATTTTCTAAAGGAAAAGAAATACCTAAAAGTAGACTGAAATGAGTTATTATTAAAAAAAAAAAAGTGGCATTTATTAATCTTCTGGTGCTTTGTTATGCAAATATACTTGCAGCCATGGTTACTAGACAATAAGAATCTAGTTTTGCTTCCTCTACCTGTCAACTGAAATGGGACAGAGGTGGACATGGGATTCACCATCCATCCCATGCAATGCTTGGGTGAAGGATTTTGAGCAGGAAAGGTGATGCTTCCAGTAGGGCTGTTTAAAAAGGTACCTAAGAACATCTGGGTGCATTAAGGAGGGAGTAAATCCTCCGTCTCATCCCTCTTCACACCAAAGAGCAGAGTGAACAGGCTGGAGAGTGGGGTATGCTCAGAAAGAGGCAAAAATATCCGTGTGAGTAAAGAAAGGAAAGAATGACCTTGCAAGTGAAAACAGGCTGCAGCTTCAGCTGTTGTTTCAGTCTGAACTTTGCAGAAATTGTGCTGATTTGAATGACAAGGGTTAATAACCAGATCATTTAAGGCCAACTGAGTTAAAATTAAACATCATGTCAGACCTAAGAAAAAGACTGGAGAGAAACAACTCTGTATCAATTAAAAAACTATACAGTGATAAGATGCTCATATGAGCATTTAATTAAAGAAAAATCACATTCTTCAAATCTACTGTGAGTCTTCCTATGTGTCAAAGGTGGATAAAAGAAAAACTACGGCAGAATAGATTTTAACTTTGAAAAGTAAAACTTCAACATGGCTCCTGTTAATGATATTAAAGAAAAAATATAATGAATTTCAGAATTAGGAGCTAAAGAAAATAAGAATCACGATCTAATTTAAATCTAAGTATGAGAATTGAACTAATGGTAATTTTTTTTAATAGTTTAAAGTTTATAGTTTATACTGTAAACAAGCACCCCAAAGGTCTGCAGTAGTGACCCTTTTTAAATTTATTCATTAACTGATGGGACAGAAGAGAAAAAAGACAAAATAATCTGCTTCCAAGAAGTTACAATTTAGATAACTCAAAATAGAGAAGATTGTTTAAAAGAAATTAAAAAATAATTACTAATGCCAGGCATGCGACCAAAATGCTAATACCAAAATTTTACATTGCATTTCAGAACAATTTGGATGCTTTGCATCAGCTGCATACTCTACAGAGTTAATTGATTTTAAAAATAACAGAAATTGTGCAGTCACTGAGGATTTTTGGCTACCAACACTTCTGATTTTCTTGATGTTCTGAAGTATTTGTGGATCCTCAAAGGAGACTGCCCTTCTCCAGCTGGCAGTCACTCTTGATTTGGCAGCTGCACACATGCAGGGAAGGAGTGCTGGATATGGAGAAGGACATGCTGTTCCCTGTAGAGCTGAGGAAGATCAGCTCATTGTCCTGGAAGCAGTGGGAACAGAACTGTCTCTCCAGGTCAGCACTTCTTATCAGTTCCTCCTCAAAGTCTGCATAGAAGAGTTTGTGAATTTCACGCACAATGGCTTTTGGAGAACTGTGTTCCTGCCTGCCAAGACTGAAACCTGGATCTCAATGTGGTTTTTCCTGGAGCTGGCAGTCCTTCAGACATACTACAAGATGGCCTTTGATATGAAACTATCCTCCTTTCCCTGGAGAAAATGACTGACCAAAAGTCACAGAGCCAGAGGTCAAGTAGAGGATCTGTTGAGAGCAGGGATTTGCAGAGCCTGCTACTGTTGAGTGAGTGTCACACTATTTCAAAGAGGGATGTTTGAAAAAAAAAAAAAAAAAGAGAGAGAGAGAGAGAGAGAGAACCCACAATTGACGATTTCTACTTCTAAAATGCCTTCAGCACAGTCTGCAATGAAGGTGCCCAGAAAGGTGAGTACGCCAACACCTGCAGTAGAAGACTGCTAGGAAGCTGTTGGCAGACTTACTCTTCTCTTGCCCATTAAGCTCAATGCTGCAGTGTGATATGACAAAATTTGCCTCTTTTTTCTTATAGTGTATGAGTCTGTTTAGCATGAGTAGTGCCGAGGCTTCCAAAGAGGAAAATTACTCCTGTTGCAAGTCACTCCCTAGGTATGTTAACTAGTTTCTGTTCTTGCTGCTTTCATGGAGTCTTTGGAAAGGCCTACGGCGGCCATACCTAAGCATGGAGGAAATAAAGCAACTTACGGGAAGAGGAAGTGAAAAAAATTGACTTAAAGGCAACTATTGCTCTACTTTATCAGAATTCATAGTCTCCCATTCTTTTCGCCTGCCTTTTATGCAGGAGAGTGTTCTACACAGTGTTGTTTGGGACTGAACATCACAATCAGGCCTCCCCATCCCTCCTCACCATACGTCAGACAGACAGTGTGCTGCCTCCTCTTTCTCCTTACTGCTGTTGACTCTCAGCTGCTGGGAGACCTCCATTTTTCTCCCACTGCATCTTTTCCTCTTTAAAAAGTTCTGTGATCAGCAGAGTGTTTTCTCTATTTCGAGCAGAAGGGAGAGCAGAGTCCTTCGACAACTGAGTCAAAAAGAGGCCCTTACCTTCAGGTTGTAGTCTCTTGACTTTTTTGCTATTTGCCTCCTGGTGATCAACCTGTCTTCTGTGTTCTAACACAGTTTGAAATCCTGGTGTTGTGTTTTCTATCATTTCTTGACTAAAAAGGGTCATACCTAAGAAACTGAGCAGGATACCACAGTTCTGTTCTGTCATGGCAAATCATGGTGTTGTTGGTACACCTCTAGCCCTGTAATGTAACATACATTTTGCTATATTTAAATTCAATTCACAAACTCTCTAAGCTGTTATATGCTAAGAGAACCCCAAACAAATACTCCAAAGTGAAATGACGTAGATTTTCCAGAGCTCAAAAGCTGCATTACTGTAAAGCAAAAGCAGGAGTATAAGAAATATAAATTGGCTCGTATATATTACACAATGCTTAAAGAGACATGTAGATTGGCAGTGCAGCATTTCAACAAGTAACAAGCAACTTGAGTGAAACAGAAATATCTCACTAAGGCGTCTTCATTAAAAGCCTCAGCCTTTCTGACTAAGGAATATGAGTTGGTAAAAAGCATTCAACCTAAAATCTTGTGAGTTTAACAGGAACACAGACGTACAGCTTGTTTTACTTAACTGTAATTGTCCATAGTTTAAAAAAGGACTCATGATGATAAAGGTCTACATTCTGACTTCTAGTGATGTGTTTTCTACAACCAAGTGTCCTGTATTTTTTCTTAAGCTAGAAACAAGTCAGCTGTGTGCCACATATCTCACAGATGACTGAAAGTACTTTCAAACCGTGGATGCACACACCTTATGCTACAAGCTTGCAACTTGGCAAAATAAAACATTAGCAGATTCATAGCACATTACCTTTTCTTTGGTAGAGAGTTTAGAGTAATGCCAAAGTGTTTATTTATAAAAAAATGATGTTTTATATATAAATATATAAGTATCTAACATCTGCATTACGTCTTTTGCTAGCCCCAACGGTACTATTAATTCACTAAATAGAGACAGATTTTCAAATCTATTCAGTAAATTATGCCTAATGATTCTGGAAAAGACATAAGGAGTTCTGCATTGGACAAGTAATCTCCAAGTGACACTGAAGTTGGCAAACAATCTGAACTTGGAAGACTGAGTCATTGTGCAATAAAATTCATTGAAACATAGCTATAGGATCTCAACAGGTTTCTGTCACAGTTGTAATTTTTCATGTTTGGTAAATGAACCAGAGTATTGCTTTATGTGTCACTGCTCTGAGCCTTCAGGTTCAACCAGGATTCCTCCAGGCTTACGATCTCCAGACAGACTCTCCTTTCTCACCCACCTAGGACTTCCTCTAGTTAATTCCAGCTGCCCAGGCTTGCGGTGAACTCCTGAGTTTCTCTGAGACTTGAGCATGGCTCTCCTGGAACACTCACACTAACTGCAGGAAAACCTCCATGAGTACATGACTTCACATATGTGTGGTCATACGTCTCTTGAGTCTGTTTTCTCTGATAGTGAAAAATAACTGGATTAGGAAAAAGTTGTGAACACTTCACAAGTTTTCCTTCCTGATTACTCCAAATCACTCCTGAGACTAAGATCAAAGTCTCTCAATAAATCCAAATCATCCTGAGCATACCTTGATTTATCTTCTGAATAAGATAACTAAGTTCATCAGTCCAGATTGCTTTCAACCCTTTTGGGGTTTTTTCTGCTTTGGAAAATTTCTTTCCCTGTTAAATTGTTCTCCCAGCAAGAAGCTATGCTTTATGCTCAAGTATTCCCAACTCTAAAGACCAATCTTGAGATGAAATATTTCTGGCTTGGAAAGCAAATGCAAATGCCTTGTTAGCAAAGGTGAATTTTTAGAGAAATTTTAAAACATGAAGCAAGTTCATGATTATGTATTATCAGCCGGTACTGACTGACAAGTTTTGTGTATACAAATTTTGTGGATTCTTGCAATTCCATTCCAAAAATTTCCATTTTAATGCCACTTTGCAAAGCAAGATATTATTATTGATAGTCAGATTTCATTCAATACAAAAGGAAATTTTCACTCATGAAATCAACAGTTTATCTGCTCTCTTTATATTCTTCTGTAAGCCTGGAAGGCACAATACCATGAATGGTCTGCATTAACTCAGAACTCGTAGGAAATATGTTGAGAATCAACTATCTAAAACATTCAGAGTAGAGGAAAAAAACACCAAACAAAAAAGCCCCATATTGGGATGGTGAACATAGCCCATTTATTTCCAGTAAAAAGAAGGCATATCTATTTCGCAAAATGAAATTATGAATGTGGCATAATGTAACACACTCGTGTTCACTTAATCTAGCATGTTCAACACAACCTGGGTTTCTTTATGTTTCCTCTGACAGTTTGACATCACAATCAGCACAAGCATAACAGGGTAAGCTACAATCATATCTTTTTCTAGACATGTCTGCCATTTGTTTGCTAAGTGTGACTCCTGAAAACTTTGCATTTCACTGTTTCAGGGTAGTCACAGATTTGCAGATGGATCTATGGACAATGATGGACATTGTCGCTAGCACAAACACTTCTACTGCAGTTTTCCATCTTCTAGTTAAACTCATTCATTTGGTCTTCCCTTTGAAAGACTAAAGCCTGTACTACCATGGTTTTGGAACCTGCAAAATTAAAGCTAATCTAAATCTCTCACTATGCCAGCTTCTGGATGACTCCCCTTCCCATGCCCTCCCCAAAAATAAAACAGTTCCCCAGAGAACTGAAAAGCTCCAACTTACTTGCTGCATTGTAGGTGAGTGTAAAGCAGACTGGACCTGCATTGGTAGCTGGTTTCCAATGGGCTGCTGCATTGGGATCGGCTGGTGCTGCTGGATGTTGAGATGCTGGTGCAGAGGGGGGCTGATCTGGAGAGGTGGTGGTGGGGACACAGCCATGTTTGCTATGGAAACAGTCACTGGCATTTGGTTGTTGGGCTTGGGTGCTATGTTCCTGGGGATATTGGCATGCATGGCAGTGATGTGAGGATTCATTCCTGGTTGTTGGTGGTAGTGGGAACTGAGGTACAGTGCAGAGTGAGCCTGGGCAGGCCCATGAAACACTGACTGCTTTGAATTCATCATCTGAGGTTGTGGCGAGGCTTTAACATCAACAGGTTCGCTGTAGCTCTGTTGGGGAAAACAAAAATCAGAAAATATTTAGAAGCTACCAAATACGTCTGTTCTACCCCCTGAAGTCCATTTAAGTGCCACACCATAGGCAAACATCTCTCTCCACCATCAAATTTTCCTTGAGATGGAGTTTGGTTATTACTCTAGAAAAATAACCAATCCCTTTCACCTTACACTTTTGCCTTCAACAATGTAAAAAAAAGGTAATTTAGGTCCTTTGTTTCCTGGTCTAGCCCGGCATTTTCTTTTTCCAAATTTGGAACTGCCATCTAATATCTTACACACAACCAAGACAACCAGGCCTGACACATTTTTTCACATAAGCAGCCACCCTTATTGTCCTCAGATTTCATGGCCTAGTTGAAAGGAGAATTAGGAGGGTGGGTTACAGCAAAACTCTGTAGTGATTTTTGACATGTCTTGTTTTCCCATCTGCAAACCATGGATAAGATTTTCAGGGTCTTTTACCATAAATATTGATATTGTTAATAGTTATTTATCAGTTAGTTAACATGATGAAGAGGCTAAACCCCATCCTCAGCTGTTCTGCTGCATGGAACAAAAACACTAGTCGCTGTGCCAATGCCTTTATTTTGAAATATTTTGTGGTGGAATGCTATCCATGCCATCAAACATATTACATAGGCCATGCATTAAGAGAAATAGGAATACTCTGAATAATTTCTCTTTTAGCAAAACATGCTTTATTAATCCAATGCATAAGGCTCTGTAAATTCTGTTTAAAACTTACGGCTATATAAACGTTAGCCTGCATCAAATATAGGAAAGTTATCTTTAGTCTAAAGCTAGAAGAATACTGCATAGAATATGAGAAACTGCACAGTTTTCAGAAATATTATGGTCTGGCCTGATTTCCTACAGTTACTAATAATAAAACCTCTCCATTAATGAATATGAATTTTAATTATAGTTTTTGTTCTAATATTTATAACTTGCTACATTTGATTAAACTCAATTTACTCAATTGTTTTTCATACATTTATTTTCTTAGATATCCAGAGTGCTAAATGTGTGCTCCGATAAATGATGAAAAAGAATTTAAGAATTAACTCACATACGCTTATAGGTGGGAGTCATAATTTGAAGTTAAGTCACACTGGGATTAATAGTCAGTGAAAGGTGAAACATGCTGGAAAAAAATGGCAGAAATGTCCCTCTAGAGAAAGTCACTTTGTCAAAACAGGCTGAAAGAGGCATACACGCCCTTATTCTGTGATCTCTGTGTCATGTTTGCTCAGTTTACAAGTCAGAGCAAGTTTCATGTTACTCTCAGCACTCCAGGGTCAATGAAGTCTGTTTGAATTCTTTCTGAAGGATGCACCATCACCAACAATCTGTTGACACGAGCGTTACTGAAATTGCTTCATTATATGCGATGATAAAGATGAGAATGATAACTTCCTTTTCCCTATGTATAACTGCAGTTCCATTAGCAAAAAACCTCCTTGTTTTCTCCAGTAAATGAAGGAAAATTAAATGAATATGAAAAAATTAATGCAAATCTCTGTCTCTGTGGATCTGCCTAGCTCTGCTCGCATGTGGGTGTACACGTGTGCAATATGTATTATGTGCATGTGTGCAGGATTCAGATAGATACAAAAGCCTGAAGTATAAAAGTAGCTGAAAAATCTGCTATTATTTGGATATTATTTTTTAAACACTGACTTAATGTTCATGAAAACATGGGAAGAATTTTCCCCCTTTCTTCCCAGTTGTATTTTTAGAATAGTCTCATGAGTGTAGAAGCAACGACTGGCATGTTTGCTGAAATTTCAGCAATTCGGAAGGTTTGCTAATTAGCAGCATGGTCAGAGGACTCCTCTTGGGTGTCCCATGCTTATTACACATTACAGGAGGTGCAGGCTGTGTTCGTTCCTGAGAGACTTGGAAGTTCTACTGAGAGCATAGTCCCCTCATGGAAACAGCTTGTCTTTCCTTGATGTAGCCGGCAGGCTCTGTGTGGTCCAAGCAGGGATAATTGCTCCTGAAGTGTCTAAGGGCAGATTGGCTAAACTAATCCTCTTGGTGAGGTGAGTGCTGCAAAAAGCCTTTACTGACATACTGATACACATTTCTATTTCCTTTGTAACTACAAAGATGCTGCCATACACCCCTTTAACAAAGATACAGGGAACCAATCTAATTATTGGACAATTCTGAGTTCACACATAAGTGCTAGATGCATGGCCCACACTGATAAAATTACAGACATATAGATAGCATAATTTGATACTTTAAATGCCGAATTATGTTTAGAGGAATTGCACAGTCTCTGGTCAGAGTTGAATAACATTTATTACACCTCTGAGAAGAGCTCTGCAAAGTGATCAAAAGGGACAGTTTCAGTTGTGTCAAACTATGAATCAGCTTTCTATATGTTTCTGCACCTCTTGATCAAGTAAAAAGCACAACACTTCAGTTTAACAGCAAGTATTTTGCTGTGACTTAGGATGCATTAAGTCATATGTGATCTGAAATCAGATTGTCCAATATCAGTGTAAACCACATCATTATTGTCAGTTACTGGAATCTTGATAAATGAACCCATTAAATTCCATTCTCCAGCGTACTGCACTTCCAGTTTTTTTCTGCAGCTAGGTCAAAACCACAGATTTTGTAAGTATTGCTGGAGCTAATAAAACAGGTGATGTCAAGTATTTTGGCTTTGTGTTGTCACTTTGCTGTGAAATAAACCAAGAAGCACGTATGAAACATAGCACACACTATGATTTTGGGCCCAATTGCTGCATTCACAGAGTAGGATGGGCATTGCACTGGTCCAGGGCAGCATCAGACACTCTTAGACAAGGACTTTTATTATGCGTAAAAATTGGAATTAAGAAAGAATGGATTTGACTGTCCAATATGGGCTTCAAACGCACAGTTATGTTTCCTACTTTGCAGGTTCGATTTCAGCCAATTTTCTCTTGACTTATCCAAGGAGAAGAGCACACAAATAATATAAAAAGCTCTCCCAAACCTCTAATTAATCTACCCCAAACCAACACAGACAATTTACATCACTAATTTATAGGATGGAGTTCTAGGATAAAATTCAGATATATGCACTGGAGACCAAAATTATAAATCCATACACACAGGCCACCAAACACTGGGGCTTAGTAACTCCAAAATGCAAAAAAGTCTTCTACTAGACATGTAGTGAGAACGTCTTCCATCACTACTAGCTGAAGAATGGCAGTGTAGACCCACCACTAGAGGGTGACAGAATATTACAGTTAGTTAATGGTAGGTGGTGGCATTTTACACATACATTAGTGAACATACACTAGAGTGACAAATTAGTTTTTCGTAATAGTCCTTTATGGTCTTTGAGTGGATTATATTTGTTCTGGAGAGCAAGTTGAAGTCTTACTGTGAATATTCACATTCTTCATAGTCTAGGAGAAGGATTTTCTATGGACCTGTCTCTCCTTCTAACATCATCACCTAATACTCTTGTCTAAATTAGATAAAAAAAAAAAATCAGAAGGTGAAAACAAGGTAGGAAGGCCAAGGCAATGTAATGGCACAGAGAAAGTATGACTGTCCTTTAGGCACAATACAAATCCACTTCCCAACGCCTCACCACAAAGAATCTGCTGTTTTACTGAAACATGAAGAAAAAAAGGGAAGAACATTTTGAAATCCCAAAAGAAAGATAATGAAAGTAGAAGAGACACAGGAAAAGGGAAGGAAAAAAATAAATACTACTGTAATTCTGATGATAACCAGTATAATTATATTGACTAAAATTACTGGTGGTGTATGACCCTTGGTCCACAAAATTATTTTATTTGTATAATGTTTTCAAGGAAGTGTGTGATGAGTGCTCTTCTTAAAAGACAGCGCTAAGAGTTGATAATTTTGCAAAAAGTTTGGAAAGTACTGAATCAAGCTCTTCCCCATGATTTTCACCACACCCATGATTTGCCTTCCAATTTTTGTGCAAAGAGAGCTTTCCCATGCACCTCTATTCCCCTGCTGTGTTCCAAAATTCCTTATGCTTTATTGACAAATTAAAGATTAAATTAGGAATAAGGGGTTAAACATTGCTCACTTAGCTGTGCTATTCTTTTCTGAAGGGAACTGCCCTGGGACTAGTGGTCATTCTTATCACACTGCAGTCAGGCCCAGAGAGTGTGCCTGTTCCTTAGAGTAAAGTAACATTAGGATTTCCCTCATCCCATCCCACTCACTCCTGTGGTCGAGAAATTACTTTTGTTAAAGACATCCTGTTCAAACTAGCAGTGTTACAGAAAAAACAGCCGAGATGATGACATTTTGGCATCTCCACAGCTCTCTTTGGGATGTAATTTGAAAACTGAAAAATTTTGAAAACTCACACTTCAAACTCTCACCTATGTATCTGTGTAACCAAACAGCTCTTGAAACCTACACATGAGTATTGATTCTCTTTCCAAATTGTGTCTGCCTTCTGGCTACTGTTGGAGATTCTAATCCCATTTTTGTTGGAACATAAACATCCATATGGTTGAAAGTAAAGCAAGGACATCTTTTAACAAGGCAGCACCCTAAGGGCCTGATCCTTAGACTATTGAATTTAAAGGAAACAAATTCAAACAGAATTTGGCTCACAGTGCAACACTGTTACTGTTACTTAAATATTAATGTCTGGATGTCCATGTCATTTTGCATGAAAACCAGCTAGGATCTGACTAACAGAGGCTGTGAATTATTCCAAATTGATGATCATTACTTTTGACCTCTGATCCATAAGAAGTAGACCTAGAATCTACGAGTGCCTATAGTTATTTCCTTTGTTAACATGGTAATGCAGTTTTTGTTAGAAATGTTGCCAGCAGGTAGGACTACATAGATGTTTTCACACATGATGTATACGGACATCTTCAACTTACACAGTTTATACATACTTCATATTCAGAATTCTTATGTACTATGGAATAATATGTGGGAATTAAATAAATTTTTACAGTAATTTCACTCTAGTAAGCAGTGCTCAATTAATAATGCTTTTTGCAATGTAAAACTGAAAAGTCGATGTTGTCTCAAAGAAACCAGAGATGTTCTATTTACAGAGAAAAAAGGGTTTTTTCCTTGTTCTATTGATTTCAAAAAAATAACGATCAAAGCCTTTCAGTTGGAACAATATAATTTCAGTTGTTTACAGATGAGATATTATCAAAATGCTTCTTTATTAATAACACCAATTAAGACTTCTTTTGTAGTAAAACATTCAGAAAATATATTCAGAACATTCAGTAAATGTTCTTGGTACTACTAGATGCTTATGTGTCCTTTAAATATATGCTGAGAGACCTCCTCAAGGGCAAAGCAAGCCTAGTGGCAAATATGCAAACAACAAACAGTGAAAGCAGCTTTACTTGTGGGCAAACACAATATATTCCAAATTCAGAATTTTGGTTTTTTTTTTTTTTTTACAAAGCCATAATGGTGTAACATAGTTCTATTTTAAATGAGAAACAGGTGTTTCTCTTAAAAAGAGAAATGGAGGTCTGGCATCCTCCCTCTACAGACCAGAACATGTACTATGTGAGTATTTCAGAGCCTGGAAAAGAGCTAAATCTAATTCAGGCTTTAGATGAATATGTATCATAAACCCACGTAGTTGCCACACTGTCCCTTTCCATGATGGTGCCATGCTCACACGTAGTGACTGGTGTCTGTCCTTGAGCCATGCTGAGGAATTCAACAATTTTTGGACTCTATGACCAGAATGAAGGTTACATTCAGGAAACAGCAGTGATTATGTCAGCTGGTACCAGGATGGTCCAGGCTGTGCAGGCTGTGATCAAACTTAGGCAGGCCTGACTCAGCTTAAAAATGAGTTATCCTCAGTACTGTGACATTAAAGAGGCAGATAGAAGGAAATTGGCTCATATTTATGCAGTTCCTACAAAGCTTACCTAAGCTTAAGTTTGCATCTGCTGTCTTTGCTGTGTCTTTGGTGGAAGGAGCATCTTGAATTGTTTATTCCTTCTCTCAGCTTTTCTGTGTTCACATAATCCTGTCTGTTTGTAATGTTTTTGACATTTTAGGTCACTTCCAACCCCAAGCCTGTCCTTGAGAAGAATCCCTTTTTCTACCCTGCATGGGCTCAGCCATTTTATTAATACCCCTGTAAAGACGTTTAGGAGAGAATGACTTCTCTCCAGCACTGCTTTCCCTTTCTGCTTAGCTCTTTAACTCCTACAGAGATTCCTTTGATTTAACTCTATCCACTCCAGTAAATAACTCATATGCATATTTGCAGCGCAGCTGCCTTCCTACCTAAGTCACAAGAGGCTCTTAGCAAATGACGTTTCCTATTTTGTTAATTCCAGTCACCTAATGCAATAACAACATCTAGGACCCCAGAGAGTTCAGAAAGCTTTTTGACACATTCTTGATGTTTCAGAAACAAAGGAGTAAGCCATGGGTTGTCATCTATAATTAGTCAAGGTGGCTCAGAAGAACATCTTCAAATCTAAATATACATTTTGTCATCATCTACAGGGGATTGTCATGGATTCATTTAGGATATGTAAGTAAAAATGGATGTTTTATGAATGTAACCTGGGTACATGTGATAAAGGATATGCAACTTTAATTTGATACAAGTGTTTTAATTCCCCAAATGGAAGCACTAGGCTAATAGTGAAATCCAGTTTTATTAACTCACTTCAAAAACAAACACATTTACTCTTCAAATCAAAATCTGGCTTCTGTCAAGATCAAGACATTTCTGCCACTTTTTGGCAGAAATTATGTGAGAGCATCTCTCAGTTTTTGCACTGCTGAATGTAAAGTGTCACATGATTTAGCCTCAAATCAAATTCATGGCACTAACTTAAATATAGTTCGCTTTTTATTTTCAGCTGCAGTAGATCATTGGTTTCATTGCTAGACAAAAAAAATGTTTGGACTTGTGTTGTGATGAGATTAGAAAACTGTTTTATAAATACATGTTTACTTAGAAGATACTCTGATAAAATCATGTATTTGCACATAAAGGATTTAATTTACAATTCTTTGAAAGTTTCTGACTACATCAAAACTCCAGAAATAACGAAAGAATGAGGTATCACAGAAGCATGAAGTGCCTGCTTTGGAAGCTTTTCATTGCAGTTTTTCCATCTAGAGATTCTAATTGAAAAAAAAAGTAAAACATGTTTGTGTATGTCATCATTCTGGGATAGTTTTGTTATTGCTTTAACAGAAATATTGCCATATGTCTTGTAGCACTTTAATAGCTACCAATAGAAAAAAAATCATGCATCAAACATAACTGCATTTTGTATTTTTTCTTTCTCTTACATTTTCACTGAGAACAGCCTAACTGGTTTATGCAATTCCAAAAACATCTGCATGGACTAGAGCTAGATATATTGTAGGAAAAGCTGTTCTCAGAAGCAAGTGCCTCTTTGCCAGCAGCAGAAGGGATGCTGCTCTCCTTGCATGCAATAGCCAACTTGTTAAAGCACTGACCAGGAGACAAGACAGTTCAGTCACTAACTCTTGTCAAGAGATATTAGGAATTTTATTTCCAAAAGAAATGTCCTAAACCCCAGCAGCTGCTTATTTCAGGAAGGAGTGAGCCAGGATACAGTGCCCCCCGTACATCTGAAATGATGCAGTGACAGAAAACAAATTGTGGAGAGAGCACACCTGCACACACACATTTATTTAGGAGTTGGGAAATGAATGATCAGGGAGTCCAATATATCTTTTTGCTTTTTTATATGTTAGGCAAGTGCTCTCACCACATATATACATATACATATATGAAATTGGAAACTAATACCAATTTACCGTTTTAGTTTTGCGTTATTTTTGGGATTTGCTTTTGTTGTTGTTTTCATTTGGTTTTTGTTTGTTTACTTGTTTTGCTGATTGTGGGTGTGGTTTTGTTTTAATCATGGTCTCCATATTGCTTTTTACAAGTAGGTCAAATGTTTTGATGTATTTCTGCTACATTTTTAAGGGACTTGAATTCCTTAGGCTGATCATTTTTTATTACAACACAGGCAGTGCAACAGATACTTTGGGTCCCCGGAACTCTGGTTACAAATTGCTCTGCTAATGGCATTAAGGCAATGTCAGTCTTACAGATATGACCTTTAGTTTTCTTATGAACCACAACTGTAAGATGATGGACTAGGAAAAGCTAAGTCTGCCATATGTTTCAAGAAGCAATTTTACATGTCCAAAGGATTTGCACTGTCCACAAAACTGAAAAATGTCCAATGTGCTCACTTCAAAGTCAAGTGAGGACACCATTTTGACTTAGATACAACATCAGAGTTTTGAAATATGCTTGAGTATTTTGAATTTGAATAATATTCCCCTTGCTGAGAGGTTTTAGCTTCAGCCATAGTCGCTAATATATATCTTCATGAAACTTGAAACTGTGTCACTACAGAGAGAATTAAAGATTCATCAGGTCAAAAAGAAAAAAACAGGGAAGAGAAATCTTTTTTGTACTACTAAAACAGATACATTTGTACTGCTATAATTACCATACATATATGTATCACTTATATGCCCATAAATATATTATGCATGTTGAATACATAACATGCATATATTGTGCTATAAATATTCATAGATGAACATATGCAATATATGAAAGTATTTAATATTTACCCATATATATCTGTATTAAATATATATATTTGAAAGATGCAGCAAAAACTCTAATGTCAGCTGGAAAAAAAAGGCTGGTTAGGCTAGAAAAAGTGCTTGTTATATGAAAAAAGTAAAATTGCAATTCACAGCATTTTATGTAATGCTGTACAAATTACCAGATACCAGAGACTGCATTTCTGGACCTGAATAGTACTAAAAGTTGCAACTAAGGGCAAATATAAAGACACTTGTTTACAATGCAAAGGCTTAGTCAGTACTATAAGCAATATGGCAATCTGCATAGCAGAAGATATAATGCTTTGTTATGTGTTTTTACTATACCTATCAATTCCTACACACATGAACAAACTCAACAACACACCCATAATTTCAACCAGTATAAAAAAGGAGAAAGTACAGGAAATATAAATGAATGGGAATGAATGCATACTGACATATTTTTACAATCAGAAGTTTACCTTATTTACTGGGTAGTAGCCATACATGTCTTGTAAAGACATCATGAACACATTTAAAAGTGTACTAGAGATGGGCTGGCAATCCTGTTACCAGAGTGGCTGGTGACACTTCCATCCTTTTCAGCCATGATTTTGTCAAATAACACAGTCTGATATGAAACACACAATGGGTGTGTGTGACCTCTGTGTGTGTGTGTGTGTGTGTGTGTGTGTGTGTCAAACTCCAAACAGAACTGCTCTGCTTTCTAAACAATGCATGGGGAGGGGAAGGGAGGGGAGGGGAGATGAAAAAGAGAGTAAAGGGGCAAGGAGCTGAGTGCCCTGGAGAAGGCCACTCTCTCCACCCGATGCTCCACTTCCACCCCACAGCTTGGATCTGTGTGTTCACCAGTGTGTCTGAATTTCATTATTCTGCTGCCAGGCAGAGGCTAGGAAGTGTCCTGGCAAATAGGAGTTCTACCCTGTTTCTCTGTAATCTTCTACTTTGACTATTCTGGAATCTCAAATGGCCAAGGTAGGCGCCATGACTTCAATTCCATGTCTGGACTACTGAGGCAGAACATAGCATATGTCCAGTCCTTGCTTTTCAGAAAAGACAAGACTTGCAA
Source organism: Chamaea fasciata (assembly GCF_029207755.1). Taxonomy (NCBI): domain Eukaryota; kingdom Metazoa; phylum Chordata; class Aves; order Passeriformes; family Sylviidae; genus Chamaea; species Chamaea fasciata. The sequence continues at coordinate 38,148,761 of NW_027094086.1, read as the reverse complement.
AAAAATGCAGAAAAACATACACAATTACTCTCATATGCTCACTAGTTTAAAAACCAGTAATACTTAATGAAAAAGGTAGCACAATCAGTGTCAAAAAGACAGGAAACAGGAAAAGCAGCTGCTCTGGGCTGTGTAAAGCACCTGCTGAGCTGGGCAGAGGGGACCTGAGCAGAACCCTTGCTTACTTGTGCCTGCCTCTTCCTGCAGAAAGAGACCTCTAGGAGGGGAGATGAAAGAAAGTCTGAGAATTGGATAACATTTGGATAGCAAAAGCATGTCCTGATGGCATATGAAGCACAACTGAGCATCTCACAGCTGCCACCTTGAAGTCATTGGAGGTCTGCTATGAACATGAAGGGCTAATATTGTTCAAATACTCGAAAAAAGATCTTTCAAGGAGAATACACAAAACTACTGGGAACCTGATTTCACAATGAGTTAATTGCATTTGAAAATATGGACAATACAAACTTCCTGATCCCAGGTATTAGTGAGAATTTCTTTACACCAAAGCACTGTTGGGATGAGCAGCACAGAAATCTCTATAAAGTAGCAAGGTTAAACAACATGCAATAAATATAACTCAGGAGGATCCAGGGTGAACACCTGATTATAAGTGTGAGATACCACAGAGTGAGTTAGAAAGTGTAAAATATATATGGGCGTAAATTATTAATATGGTAATAAAGAATTTTTGGAAAAAGTGTGTTACTTTTGGCAAGTCTAAACCTTTGATAATGAGGTCTTGGAGTCTTAATAATACCATCTAAAAGTAGTTTTTATGGATAGTAATGAAACAACATGGACATAAAAGACCACAATGACTCCAAATAATCTTAATTATGTATTATATATATTTTCTCATGCTTACAGGCTTGTCTAAAGAACTACAACTCTTCTGGTGCCATATAAATATTTAATAATGATAACATAGAATATACTGATATTATGTTACAAATGGTATTTTACATCCTTATTCCAAAATGGACTTGCTTTAGTTCATGCCAGCTCTGTTAGATTCATTAAATGTGTTCATGGGAATAAGCAATCAGTACTCAGCTTCATTAAGTCTATATTTTTGTACCTTCCACACTAATAACTCCACACTAATAATTCCAAAATATTGCATTATGGACAGAATTTAAATAATTGCTTTAAAGTTAAGAAAATGCTTCAGTGCTTTTCTGACTAACAACAAATTTGAATATTTGCACAAATAGATTCATGCACTGAACTGATCAACAGTCTTCCAAATTTTTTTCTAAAAAATGAACTTCAGAAAATGCTATAATACACTTTTTTATCTTTAAAAAAAAAAACCTCATTTTTTACATTGTGCATTTCAAAATTATGCCACATAGAGTGTTACATAAAGAGTCCATGATGGGCTAAATAATGATAGCCAAGTTATCTTCTCAAGTGAAAAGCTGGGTTAAAATTTGGAATATTTTGACCTTTTAGACCTATCTTTTACCAATAAGCAAGCTATTTCAAAAAGATTTAAAGATTTGCTTGTGTTCACATGGTACTCTTTCTGAAGGCAACGATTATTTCTGGAACCAAACAGTCTTAATACACAAATGAAAGGTACACTGTAAATTAATTTAAATAAATGCAGGAGTATTTATAATGGCAGCTAAAAAGTGGAAAGTTATAGGACACAACCCTCAAAAATGAATTGGGTGGCACACATATTTCAGACTTTTAAATTCAGAACAAACACTGACCAAAAACAGAGGTAATGTAGAAACATGCATGAGAAGTCCTTGCATGGCTAATCATCTAGCAAACCCCCTGAAAAATTAATATCGTATACAGAGTGTGCAGGGCCCCAGAAATATTTAGAAACTAACCAAGAAGTTCTTCTCATGTCCTATATGGCAGTCCTTCACACTGTGCTCTTTACCTCTAAAGTTGATTTTATTTAAGTAAGAACAAAATACATCCAGATTTATTTTGATAGACCCAAAATAAATGGTTCTAACTGGTGTGATCCTGAAGTTGCTCAATGGGTTTTTCGCACTGACATGGTACAGTAATTTCACATTCTTCTGCATATTTAAAAGTCTATTATAAATTCTAAAGAGTCTACTGCAAAATTATGGGCACTGAGAATGTTTGAATAAATCTATTCAGAAAATTGCTACTGGCTGTTTATTTGGCATGTTCCAGTAAAGAACGGTCCACCACTGTCTTAGTGGTGACCTATGCTGTGCTCACAATGGCTTCCTGGATGTAAAATGGAAATTCACATTTCTTATGAAAATCTGAAATATCGTCTGAGCTTGACTATTTCTGTTTTGTGATGGTAAGGTAAAAAGCAGTTCTAAAAAACCCCCTGCAAAACCAAACCCAGGCATTTTGTGTGTGATATATATTTTTTTTTCCCTTATAGGTAGCACAGTGGCCGCCTGGCATGTTTATTATATCAAGGTCTGATTACCACTACCTCCTTCCCCTGTTGAACTGGCATGTTACTCCCAAACTGAAGTGCTGTCTTGATGACCAGGAGGTAAAGGACATCCTTATGTGGACAGATAACTGTGTTTATTGAGCGTTTGCAACTTTAACGCAAGTTTAAGGTGATAATAAACAAGGCTATTTGCACTAAATGCTGTAGTGCTCAGCTGAAAATGGTTTGCAATATGTCACTATATATATGTGTGTATGTATATATATTATGTGTTACCTTGGATACAAGGCTTGCTCTGTAGGCAGCTAACTGCTTCAGATACTCCTTCTTGGCAGCTTCAGTTTTCTTTTTGTATACCTAAAAACAAAGAGTGGCACATTGGTAAATGATTCTGGTTTTGTTTTTATATATCACTGGTGTGTCTCATGCATTTTCATAATGTCTTTCTAAGTAAACAGCCTTTCCTCCTCATATTGCTTAAGGAGTGAAATAATAAACATCAAATATTTTAAAGAAAATATTGTTCCAACTGTGAAACACCATTTAACTAACCAGCAGTACAGAAAAAACAATATCCCTCATAGCATCTCAGGTTTAATTGCTCAAAGTGAAGTGTGGGGTATACTTTCAAATGGGGCCTTTGGGGATGGAGGAAGGTAGGTGTGACCCTCTCCACTGGCTTCCACTTGTGAGAGCAGTTAAAACCCTCTGGGGAAGACAAGAATTTGCAGAAAGACATTTGAGCTAAATGAAGGAGGAGATGACAGCACCACAGATAAGCCAAGAGGATTCTTCTCTTCCCTGGGTGAACTGTTGGGGGCAGTCAAAGAAGCCCATGGAGCCGCTAAGGATAATAAATGTTAGTCATTATTCCAGTCTTGATCCCATATCGGTCTAATTAACTTCTCAGAAGCATGGATCTATTTCTGAACATTTCTCTCAACTCACCAAATTATTTTAAATGTGGCACTTGCACAATCTCATAATAGATTAAAGACCTTGGAAAATCACTTCAATTTTGCCCAGATTTCAAGATCAAAGATTATCTGCAGGGTTAGGCAGGACCTCATAGTACTGCAGTAACATGATGTTAGAAAAGCATGTGTAGATATTTAGGGTTGAACGCTCTCAAGAGGAGAACCAGCTTCTGACCCATGGAGCCTAGTTAATAACTTGCTGTTAGCCATGTCAGTGACAGATTTAGGAACACTCAACATTTCTGTTTGCAAATATTGTCATGAGTTTCTCACTACTTCATGATTTGGGTCTTTTCCTGAAGGGGTAGATTTAGGAGTCATGTATGCATCTGGGCTTCATGTAACTAAGCAGGACTGACTCCTCATCTTTCTTGTTGAAAGGAAAAGTTTAAAAAACATCTAAACGTTTAAAAGTGATGGAGAAAAAAAAGGGGAAAGAAAATTTACTTTTTTATTGTTATATTTCATGATTTTTAAGTTACTTGAAGGAGGTTATTCCACATGTGGATGGGAATTTGGGTTTCGTAATATTGAAAAAAATGAAACTGCAGCTTTGTGTCTCTTTTTTCCATGCCAAATGCACAACCTGGGCACCTGAGGAAAGCCTCCATGAGGAAAGTAAAGACTGCCCACCTTCCCCCTCCCATTCCTCAGTGCCTGGTTAACTGGGCTATTGATTCAAAGCTAAAAGACAAGCAAAGTTATTTAGGAGGACAACTTTGGGGTGTTCTTCTGAATTCCACAGCTAAAAGCACACATGAACATCTCCTCCCCAGAAAGAAAAACTTTATGAAACTTTAAAGTGTTCTCTTTTGATCTTCCAATGCTTCAGTAAAACCAGCAGTCCCGTAATGGAGAGGACCTGGCAGCACAGAGTGTACACACAGAGGACAATACAGTTGCAGACTACAAAGGGAGAGTGGTAACGTCAGGCTGGAAGGATCCAGTACAACACCGTTCTTACAAAGAATGTACTCGTGAAACAATTTTTTGTTTCACTAACGCTTTGCTTTCAGACACAGAACAAACCTCAGATACAGGCTGGCAAAACTCAGAGGCTGCCTAAAAGGATTAAAGATTCTGCTTCCCAGGGAAGCAAAAGATCATAATGGAAACAGAGAAGTCTTAGGCTTCTAAAATTGTAAATATAAAGACAGAGGGGGAAAAAGATTGGTTTTAGCTGTGCAACTGTATCTTTTCACCCTTGTAATTTCTCCAGATTAAGATAAATATGTAGTGTCGATCTCCTATTGTTCTGCAAATAAAAATAAAAAGGTAGCAATTTGCTTCTTAAGTTGTGATCATTTGTGATTATTAGGGGAATTACTATTTGTTTTTAAAACAAATAAAAAATTAGCCAGCAGTCTGTTCCTAGCTGCTAGAATGCATTCAGCTTGACCTACAGAACAAAGACTAAGTTATACTGCTTTGTATATTGCAATGCCTCTGCATCACTCTAATAACCAACTTAAAAAACAGAGCTGAACAAAGAATTTTACACAGAATAATGTTCTTCAAAAGATCATGTATCTACTGCTTTCACATTGGATTTTATTTTGCATTACACAAATTTATAAAATAGACACTCCTGCTGTGCTCTTACAGTCACAGCATAATTGAAAGAGACCTCTGGGACCTGACTTTTCCTGCAAATAGTCATATTGCACAAGGTTAACTCAATAATGTGAAGCTAACAACAATTCTGCAAATCTCCATCTAAAACATCACTACTTCATAGAAACATCATCAGACCATTGTTATTTAATTATGTCCTACCTACACATCTACCATGTTCAGTATACACACTGCCTTGACCTCTTCAATCTTTTAGCGAAGAATAATAATCACATAAACACCACATCTTCCTTTGCACTATAAAATGTAACAATTTAACAGGAGGTCATCATAGTATAAAAGTCCTGACTGGGTGGGAAACAGTTTTAGATGAGCCCAGCCTGCTTTGACATTTGCAGGAACAGCCCCTTCAGGCTGGCTTGTCTGGAAGGTGATCAGCTCACCCTTGGAAAAGCACTGGTGTGTCCCCTGATTGAGGACCACAGGTTGAGTTCTCACTATGTCCTTCTGAAGGTGCCCACTGCTTAGCTTAGCATATAACTAGGCTGATGATCCTCCTGCTAGTTTTGGAAATTGATTGGTCATCACCTAGACTAAAAATCTGCCTGTCTGGGGAGTAAACACTTGGTAACATAAATAGCAAAAAGTTCTGGTCTGCCTGTCAATATTTTTCTCTGAAGGCAAATGAATGTGGCCCTGCAGCGGTACTAATTCACTGGCTTTGTGCTGGACTGGACTTGTGCTGGTGGCTTATGAAGGCAGGGCAAGTGGGGAGTGTCTTCAGCATTTGCAGCAGTACCGCAAACAGGTATGAACAAGTCAGCTGCTCCTCTCAAACCCTTTTCTAAAATTTTTTTTTCTGCAGCTGTGAAAATTTTTTAGCCCTCAGGCTTAAATAGTTTTGTGTTGTTGTAAGTACAAGGCTTGCAACCGTGCAGCACTTTTGGGGAGGAAAAAGGCTTGTGTCGTCATTCAAGTGTGCTCTAGATAATAGCTGAAGGTATTTTGAGCTTCATGCCTAAGACAGTGACAGATTATACAACACATCATATCCAATAATACACTTAACATTTTTCCTGTATCATAAAGCAAAGATCTCTTCTGTTGCTTATCTATACTGTATAGTGGGAATATTTAATTTTATTTAGAGCGTCTCAGAAATCTCCTATAAGATCATTTTCCTGTCCTCTGTCAAGCAAGCAACAATTATTAAATAAGTAACTTGACAGGAACATATAGTTATGGAATCAAATAATTTCTATTTTGTTTTAATTCAATTAACATGATAATTGAACATCAACTGATTGTCACTCAGGCAGCAAAGGCCCATTCTGATTCAGCAGCCTATTTGTGTCTTTACACAGTATTTTATTTTCGATATTGTCCCAGTTGTGGAAAAAGGAATGTTGGCAGAAAAACACATCATTTTGTATATGCAGGGTAGGTTAGTTTAATTTATTCTTTTTCTCTTCAGCATATTATAGAAACCCCAAAACACCAAGACTGCATACATTTGTCTCTAAATGGAAGTTGCTGGCATTATTTTCCTGCTGTACTTCACAGACTCAAATGCAGACACCATAATACACAGGTCCTTGTTTAATCACACTTCCAAGGTAGCTTCACGTTCCCTTACACTGTACAGCAAAGCATGTAAAAAGGAGCGAGCACAAAACCCTACTTTGTGCACATAAATATATAAGATAGAATTTGAATTAGGCCATCAGGAAAAACTAATGCCCTGGGCTCTCACAGGCTGGTACTAGCCCCCAGGGCATTGCATCAGAAACATTCGGCTCAGGTTTCCTGGGCTGACCATGCACGTGGGCCACCAGAGCTACTGCAGCCTACAGCAAGGACTGAACTCTTCTTCTCAACAGTGATGCACATCCCTCAACTGAATGCACCAAAATTCCACTTGGACAGAGAGGGGTGGCAAGTTACAGGACAACCACTCACAAATACTAGATCCACCAAATTAAAACCACAGAACTAAAGCACTTTTGCCTTATGCTCCCAAATTCTGGTCATGTTTTACTTTATGTATTTTAACTGCTGCTGTTTAGATCTTGTATTTTTGGATCATAAATTCTTTAAGGCAGGCTTTATGTGTCCCATATATTTCTATGTGTTCTATAATATGAAGTTCACTACTGATATTATATATTATTATATATACTACATATATTATATATATTATATATAATATATATTATATTATATATTATCTATTACATATTATATATTATATAGTATATATTATATATTATATAATAAATTATTATAACTATTATATATAATTAGTATATATATTATATAATATTTTTATATATATTCTGGAAGTCTGCAAAAGCTCTGTGTCTCCTAGCTGACAAAGCTAATTGGAATGAACCATGCTACTTCCCTGGATTTGCCTAAAAAGATGGTACAAGGATGACAAAGAAGGGGAAGTTTTCTGTTTATCTTGTGCATATCTCCTTAGAGCTGAGACTTGCAAGAGAGTTTTATTTTTCTTTTTAAAATTATGTGAAAGTGCCCACATTTGTTTTGGTGGAAGTGTTCCAGAAACCCCACAAAACAGTATATGCAAAAAGAGTAAATCAAAAAGCAACAGGACCGATTTTGTATTTTTGGTCTCTGCAGTGTTATATCCCATGGGAGTGTCATTTTCACGGACTACAGTTACAGGAATGTCATCTGATAAAATACAGTAGGCTCCAATCCAGAATTAAATTCCACATTCAGATTGTCATTCCTGGCCCTAAACATGTCAGCTCATAGGGAAAACTTGTATTTTTTTCCAAGTGGGAGACATATCTCTAGTTTTAATCTCCTGATTTTCCAGCAAAGGCACCTAGAGCTGCACATACTCATCTGAAATATGGAGAAAGATATTCCCACAGCAGTCAGAAAAAAAAAAATCCTCAGAATTGCTTAATGGACGTTGAAATATGTTACCATTTGATTTTTAATCTAAGTACATACAGTAACAAAGAGGCCCAGGGCTAGCTATATGGCTCAGTAGTCTCTTTGACTGCAGAGCATGGAAAAGATACTGATGACATATTAGAGGCTTAAGGGAAAGAATTCTGTCTTCCTGGCATGTGAGGGAAAGATCACAGGCCAAATTCAGCTCTAGCACAAACAATGAGACTCTATGGAGAAGACTGGAAATTGCAGCCATTTGTGTCAGGCCTAAATCTGACCTCACGGTCTTGATGCTTTCAGCTTACAGAAGCAGGACTGTACAATTTATCAGAAGCATGTTGGATGAAAGTTGAGTACAGAACAAGTGACATTAAATGTATGGTGATTATTTCTACCTGTTGGTACTCTTTTTTGAAAAAAAATAAGGATGTGAGCCTGAATGGAGGTATAATAATTGGGCCTAAATCCAGTTTTTGGATGCAAATGACATGCAAAAGTCATGTTCCTATTGAAGTCAAATGTATGGCTAAAAGCTGGGGAAGAAGAATAAGTTGAAAACTAAGGCTATTATTTATGCACATTGCTACAGCAGTATTCGAAATCCAGGGTCCTTTTGGCCCAGCTGCTTCCAAGTACAATAAGAAGGTAGAGTGGATTTAAAGTCAGCATTTCATAACTCAGGGGCCTTGTGCAATATTTCTCTAGGAGCTGTGTTTGTTGTGTGCTGCAAAAGGATGTTAGAAATCCGCCCTGAGCAGGGGGTGTCTGATGTTCCCTGTGACTTCAGTGCCCCCAAAGGGCCTGATACTTCTCCCCTCTGACATCAACAGAAGTTAAGGGGTTCAAGGACTGGCCATGTAGAAGCCAGGGCTATAGAAAAATCTGAAGGTATAAATTCGCATATAGGTATGAAGACATGAGTTGTATCTGTGCTTAGTATGTGTCTATTATTGGTCCATTTATGTTCCAGCTCATTAAGCCCAGATGCTTCCAGAGGAAGAGAGAAGGAGAATACACCAGGATGAGGATCAGTTGTTTTGAAATCTTGACATCCCAGTCTAGTCCTTCAAAGGGTAGAGATGCAACTGCAATTTAGAAATTTATGAAGAAAAACAGGGTATCTCCCAAACACACCTAAGATGCAACACTGGTGAAAGCAACATTGCTGATGCAGGTAGCTGGGAGAAGAGATGAAAGGTTGCTGTCTGTTGTGCCTATTCCAGAATCCATTTTGCCTATAATTTACTTTGGCAGTGTGCACACACAGGTGTGCCCTCTCTTCCTATTCTCATTTACAAAAATAAAACAAAGCTAAACCTTGTGTGGTTGTTTATCTACTGAACTGGGAAGTACATTCTCATCCTCTTACAAGTGTGTTAGTTACTCCTTGGAGATTGCTTCATTAGCATGGAGCAAGTAAGGGTTTTTAAAGGGAGAATAAGAGATAGATAAACAAATGTCTGTGTGAGTATATCAGCATATATAAGAAAATAAATTGAAAATTTCTTCTTAAAAATGCTGTTGACTACTTTGACCTCATGGCCTGCATATTTTCTGAAGCTGTTTCAGCAGCCAGTTGGCTGCTGACACTGGGCACTCCACATACATGGCAATGCAGTGGGGACATGCTGGCTCTCTCAGCCATGGGATGGATGATCCTATTTGTCATGCCAAGCGACGGGACGCCGTCGCACCCTTGGAGGGAGGATCTAGGTTGGGTGTTCCCAGAGAACGGGCAGAGTCATGACCTCTTGAAACACTGATCTTAGATCCACTTTGATCTGACTTGTGGTATCTCACACCATGAGAGAAGCTGTGGAGATATGAGGTGTCGGCCAGCATTACTTGTAAACCCCCTCCTGATCTATCTGGCTCATCCCAGCTGTGGATAATGTGCTGCTATATCTGAAACATCCCTGTGATCAAAAGAGAAACTTATAATACACACTTTGTTATTTTTCATGCCCAAATCAGTCTGGGTTACTTTTAGAGACAAAATAAAACCCCCTGAAATCTTGTGGGTTAGAGTGAAAATGGTAAAAGCATTACAAACATTGACACTACTGCACAGGGACTTAGTTTTACATAAGTATTGGTAACATACAATACAAGTTCCATCAGATGTTAAAGCATAAACTGCAGGTTTTATCTATTGGGTCTTTGAGCACCAATGAGGAGTAAATGATTTGATTTTGTGAGCTCGGAGGATTTGTCAGCTGCCTCATATGTATAATTCTGGCTCTTCATATTCCTGCTGCTTCTAATTTAGCAGGACAGGCTCATAATTGAAGCAAATTAACTATTTACACTTGCCACTTCTACCAGGGGAAGAGGACACATCAGCAGGAAAGAATGAGTGGGAAATTAAATTCTTCCCACTTGTGTCAGATCTGCCCTTATATAAACACATTAACAGTAATTTCATGAGGCGTCAACCATAGGAATAAATACTGAGGGATAAAATAATGAGGTGTTGCTATTGAGCTGAACTGTTGCAGCTAATATTACTGTCTATGAATTATGCAGCCTGAAAGAAAGCATCTGTCACAGCACTCAAACAGTCGTTTCACCTGCTTCTTCTGATTGTTAAGTTTTGGGTGCCCGAGGTGAATCCCTCCTTCTCCCAGCTGTAGGACCAGCACAACGTTGAAGCAAACACACAGGAACACATACACACACAAGTATGCACACTAAGCTCTTCATAGGAGGCCAAATTAATTCCTACTAGAATTCCAGTTAAGTCACTGAAGTTACACCAGAGATTAATTTTGTTGAATGTTGAATAGACATTCAATTCCATTTTTAGAATAACAGAACATTTATTAAGGTCTTTGGCTGAAGTTTTAAAGTTACACTAAAGTAAACAAGAACATTTTGTTTGTAATTCGCCACATCTATTACAGCTTTACTAGGACTCCAATTAGAAACTTAAGGTTCATTTAGTACATGCACATCTGGTACTGATTTAAAATTACTTTCCTTTTTCATCTAAGGACAGAAAATGACCTAAATAGCCTTTCTACCCAGTTTAAACCAGTGTTCTGTCTGAAAGCCAGTGACTCAACCATTTAGCACGCTGATCCCTGTTTCCTAGGGGCTGTTTATCTCCCCTTTGCAGTAAAAAAGTGTGCAAAGGGCAAAGATGTACATAGATAAGCAACAGAAATGGGAAGCACAGAAGTATAGTACTAAGGAGAAAACAGTGTTTGTGATCATAGCAGAGGAACTGAAAAAGTCACTGAAAAAAAAAATCCCAGTGCTATGGCTACAGCATTGAGGAGAATGTACCTCAACATACTATTGCTACAGCTGCCTACCATTCACAGATTTATTAATCTGAACAATTTTAGAAAGCATTTACAGTGAAAAATGAAGGAAAATGCACAGCGCCTGCTTCCGATCATGTATAATATTGTACTCTATCCAGAATTTGAGAAGGCCATGACAAAGTCCACCATGACCACTAAACTCCCTTTTAACTTCTAGACTCTGTGTAGATAGATTTGGACAAACAAAATACAGGCACACACCAGCATTGTTTGCAAATAAGCTTTTTACACACAGAAATTAATGGGAACATATGATTTAAAAATTCAAATGTCTTCATATGATAAAATAAGAGAGAAGTATACTGGTATCTGTTTTAGTCTAATAAATTGCATTACTCTCATAGAAAGAGTATCAGAGTGCAATCCATTTTAAGCATAACCCTCCCCTAACCTCAGTAAGGCACCCACCATCAGCTAGTTCATAACACCATTTCCTTTTTTGTCATTCAAATCCTATTTTCTCAAAAAACACTTTCCTGGTTCTTCACCGTTTGAAAAACATATGTGGTTATTGCACAAAGCTTTTCAAGCTACAGTCTAATATGTCAGGTTATCAAAAATTCGTTGCAAAGTCTTGGATGTACATATACTGCCCTTAGGTCATTATTGTACTGAGTTTCTATACTTTTATTTATTCTGCGGTCAATCTTCAAGAATAAACAAGAAGAATTCTGTGCATTTCAGAAAAATTGGCTCAGATCATAGGAACAAAGGAGATTTCATTTTAGCATGAAAACATGAGGCTATTCTTTCTCAAAAGCTGCATTATGGTCTACTTTCTGATTCATTTATATTTACTGTTTAAATAGTAAAAGGAGTTCCAATTCAGGAAACATAATTTGGAAACATATTTCTATTTAAATTCCAGAATAAGCATTAGCTTTCGAAACATAAGCCAGAAGCTTTTTGATAATTGAATCCTTTTCAGCAAGTATAATTCATCAATAAAGTAGTCTTCTAATGATATTATTGTTTCTTTATTTAACTATTTTTGAATTTCTGAAGCTTCTTCAATGCCAAATACCAAATGCTACATTAATCATTTGTATTTTTAGAGTCCAATTTTCCTACCAGAGACATAGGTTTCATAGCAGTTACTAATGCTCTGGACCTGAAAAATTAGGCCTTTAAAATACAGACTGTCTAGTCAGTTAAGATGTCTTGTAACCATTACTTTGTACTATTAGATCCCTAATGGAATAAAAAATGAGTTTAAATTTATTCTAGAAAATAGGATTGACAATTTTTTTTTTAAATAGAGACTATCTTTTATTGTTTTTTTGTGCAGTGTTAGAAAGGGCTTGGGCCTGGAATTTTAAAAATGTGCTTAATAGATGATAAGGAATAGGCAAAATGAGCCAAAAAGCAACAAAGATATGCTAACCCAAACTCTTTAAAGAATTGGCTTAAAAAACATAGTTGCAGCCATTTTGACATGCATGTGTCATCTGGATTCCATAACACATCATTCATCTGTGTTTCAACTTCAATCAACAACAGAGATAAGGAAAATAAATTTTGTTCTGTTCTTGCAGCATAGGACATTCAAATTTTGCTCTCAACCATGAATAGGAAATTGAAGTTAGAGCTGGAAATATAGGGTTTCATGCACTTTTCTTACACATTTTGATGGAAGGGCTGTAATATTTTGGTGGTAGTACTCACATTATAAGCTTAAAGGAAATGTGCATTTTACAGTCTTTTACGTTAGCCTTTGCTGGACATATTAAAAAAGGGAAAAAGAAGATACAACACAAGAAAATAACTCTAATGTGCCAGTCCAAGTGACTTTTCTGATGCCTTTGTTCAGAAAGTTACCTTTCCTCCAGCTAAAACTTCCAAACGCCGGCCTTATTCATTGGTGGACACTAGATAACAAAAGCTTTTTTTTTTTTTTTTTTAAGTTAATCAGTGAGTGCCAAATCTTGATTCTTTTTACACTGGTATCTTTAACAAGGATCTAGATGTACCTACACCACCCAGTAATTAGAAAAGTAGCCCTTCTTTTCTATTTTTTTTCCCCAAGCCCAAATAATTTTACATACCAAGAAATCATTTAAAAGTTTTTGGTAATCCCTAGCTTTTAAACTGTAATTTTGTAATAAGAGTGTATGAATGAATGAGATTGAGTTCATTCCCAGTACCTTTCCACTCTCTGTGCTAACATCAGCCCCAATCCAGGTCTCCTGTAGCCAATAAAACTCTCACCCAGCACATTCTCTCCTTCCAGATCTGTTGCTTTCTCAAAGTTCCCATTCCTTTATCAATCCAATGCATTCTGTTGGCAGTTAGTAAAAATGCAACCAATAAGAACAGAAGAGCAACGGTATGCTACAGTGAGGCTCACTGGTAATAGCCTGCTCTCACCACTTAAATGTGATGACCTTCCAGAGTTGCCCACTTTTACACAGCTTCAACTGACTTGGAAAGATTTCTGCAACGTTTCAGGTCCAGTTCTTCTGGCCTCATTGCAGAACCAAGGCTTTCCAAGGATGGCAGAAGTAACCTTGGGAAGTGATTTCCACAGCCCACACATATCTAGAGGCTGTCCATTGCCAGCATCCACCCTAGGTCTCTTTGGGTCAACACATCATTAACTTCTTTCATAAAAGTCAGGTGGTTTGGGAACAAATGTGAGCCCAGCTCCATTTCTGGCATCATGGGATCATGGGGAAGGGAAACATCTGCAAGTGGGAGCTCAACCAGCTCCCACTGCACAGATTTGGCAGCAAGGTCTTCTTACATGGCAGTTTCACACACAGGGCAATGACATAGTAAAATCCTAGGCCCACAGATTTCAGCATCAAACATTTCTAAATATAATCCTAAAACTTGTGCCACATCCCAAAACAAGGTAAACTCTTTTAGTGGTTTCATACAGACAAAATAAAACTATACTCTCCTTATCTCAGTCTCTAAATCATGTCCCTGAGATAGCACACATTCAAGTTTCATCCTGGCTAACAAAAGAAGCTGCCTACAGTGCTCAGATGACCCTGATAACACTTTCCTGAAACAAAGCCTCTGAGCTACAGCACATATTGTACCTGCTTTTGTTCTTCTCCTAAGCCGTCCCACATTGAAGCTACAATTTTAGAGACTTCACCAAAAGTAGCATTGGGGTTTTGGCCCTTGATGGCTGCTTGAGTGTCTCGGAAGAATAATGCATAGGCAGACACAGGCTTCTGTGGCTCATTTGGGTCCTTCTTCTTCTTCTTTTTGGGAGTTTTGGGTTTCTTTCCTATATCTGAAGCAGGTCTCTTCTCACCACCGTTGACCTGTAACATAAAATTAGGAAAGCACTATAAAAAAGCCAGTTTAATTCACTCCAACCACTGTTACAGCCTCTGTGACGCAAAAACTTTGGATTTTGCATGCAGAAATGGAACTTTTGTTGTTCACTTTGATAATCTAAATGTTGACACTATCTGCATTAGTCACAGGCATAAAATTTGCTGTAAGTATTTCAGATAATGCTATTTTTTCCCTTAAATACTTTATATTTCGCTTTCATATAATCGCTATAATCTCTAGTCATCTTTTCACCTTTTCTAAGTTTTATTGCTAGTGGCTATAACAAGAAAATAATGAGAAAATTCAAATGAAATTAGTTTCTCTATAGCCTGAGTATCAGTTCAGCAACATGAATCACCTGCAGACAGCAGGAACACTGTCATTTCTACCTTTTACTTATTCTCGTTCTTCCCCAGAATGACCCCAGACAGCTGTTCAAATCAATTTCTTCTACAGCTGGTGGTACATCTTCCAGGGACTTTGAAGAAAATCTGGTTGTGAACCAAGCAATTCAAGTTACAGACATTTGCCTACACACCTTCTAATTAAAGTCTGAAGAAACACACCTTTACCAGTATAGATAGTTTAGAGGCCTTTAAAGGATCAGTTTTGACCTATCTGGATTTAGCTGAGTAGTTTTTATATCTGCTCATGTAAAAGCAAATGGTTTGAGGAAAGAAGTGAAAGAGGAATGGTGGATGGAGGAAAGCTCATGTGCCTTATTTATGCTCCACCTGAAAAAAGCCCTGCGCATGAGCATTTGTGCAAGCACCAAAGCACCCTATTTTCCTAGTGAAGCTGGGTGAAGAGTCTGGAGCTCAAGTCTTGTGAGGAGCAGCTGAGGAAACGGGTTGTTAGCCTGGAGTAAAGAAGGCTCAGGAGAGACCTTATCACTCTCTACAACTGCTTGAAAGGTTGTATCAAGGTGAGTGTTGGTCTCTTGACTCAAGTTAGAAGCCATAGAATGAGAAGAAATGGCCTCAAGTTGCCCCTGGGGAAGTTTAGACTGGATATTAGGAAAAAATTCTTCACCAAAAAGATTGTCAAGCATTGGAACAGGCTGTCCAGGGAAGTGGTGGAGTCACTCTCCCTGGAGACATTTAAAAGATGCGTAGATGTGGCTCCTGGGCACATGGCTTAGTGCCGAGCTTGGAAATGTGAAGTTAACAATTAGACTCGATGATCTTGAAAGTCTTTTCCAACCTAAATGTTTCTAGGATTCAATGACTTACAAGCACATAAAGGGACAATAACCTGATTCTTCAACACATTGGAGCTCCATGGCTAAGTAGCTTTTCTTGATATGATCACATACTTTACTGTAACTGTAGAAATGGTGTGTGATCTTACAAGTGGGTTCAAAGGCTTTTTTCTTTTGTCGGCATGACCAAAGCACTGTGCATCATAAGCATTTTCAAGAGAAGAGAAGATCAAGAGCACAAATGGTATGCTCTAGGCTAAGGATCTACTAGGCATGACTTTTTTCACTTCCTTCTATTATTATTTTTTAATAATGCATATCAAGTGGCACAGGAGGATACAGGTGTTCAAATCATTGGAATTGCATGAGGAAAATGGCTGGAAATCCTCGTTTTGAGAAAAATAACTTTAATTTTCCTATATGTCTCCCTATGTGATGTCGACAGGACCCAAGTGAGTACAATGAACTATCTGAATCTCTGCGGCTTACTAAAAACAGAAACAAAGTGATGACCACAACTTGAAAATGAAGTTGCTTGTTTTCTGAGAATTATGTTACAATAGTTACAACTTTAATAAAAATTCAACAGACATGCAGCCTATTGTCAGCATTTGGAAAACATGGAAAACCAAAATTGTGCTACCCTTTATTAAGTTATCCAGCTTTTGTCTCTTGCTATTTTTTAATTCTGCAGGGTACACAAAACCAGCAATCAAAGTATAATTAACTAGGGCTCTAATTTGAGAACATTAGTCTAAACTTTTCAGAAGTCCAGTGCAAACTCCATGGGCAAGAAGACTAGGAAGTAATTAGCTCTATAGTTAAAATTTTACCCATGTGATTTCCTAACACTTTTCTCCTTTCAGTTTGTTTTTGAACCAATGAGATTTAAAATTTATCTGTAGGTTAGGATACCACATTACTTCAACAACCCTTAAACTAGGTGATATACTACAAAAACTTGTGTAAGTGCCTTCTGGTAAGCTGTTCTGTAACAGCTCTAAAAGCTTATTCTCCAACCTTAATTATCAAGAGACTTCAAAAACCCCCTGATAAAAACAGAGTATTCACAGGGGAAATTCTGTTTGTCTTATATGAAAATAACGAAATAAAAAGAATACCAGAATTCCAGTACTAATAACCTTGCGAATGGCTGAGATGATGGCCTACCTTATGCTCCCATCAGTCTATCAGCTTCATAGACTCCACTTCTAACCACCAAAGCAAAGACAGATGGAAAATAAAATAAAAAGCATATATATTCTGCTAGGCATAGACTTGTGCCTCAAAATCCCTGGAGGTGTAGTTAGCTCATGGTAATCCACCTCCTGTCATGGCTTATTGCTTAATTATGGTGATGTATTTAACTTATTTATCACAAGAAAGCAATAATCTTTCACTTTAAAAAAGTGTACATTAACCATGTTGCACACATAATAGATCACAAGAATATCTAGTGTAGGATTTAAAACTATCAAGTAAGGCACATCGTTGATATCTAAATGTCCCTTGAGAACCTGGAAAATGTCTATAAGCATATTTAAAATAAACTGCAATAGTACCAAAGCCTTTAATGGAGCTAGGAGAGCTGTTTTATGCACACTATCTTGCAGTAATCGCTGTAGTTTAAAATAGATTTTAATCAAGCACCATCTGCATAATAGGCTGAACAGACAACACAGAATTCCACTTATAACTCCTATCATATAAAGTAAATATTGTAAAACCTCTGCCACATAAGGAGAATATGCTGCAGCAGTTCTTTAGTAATTGTGTTTCTGTTATTTAATTCTTGCTACTTGCAGTCCTCTTGCTATCTTCCCTCTAAAATACATTATTTGAATTTCTCTCATAAGTGATATGCAAATGAACATGGCAGAAAACCCTGGTATCCATCTATGAAGAAATACTTATTTACAAACCAGTAATGCTTCCAGCAGCTCACAGTTATGCTTGGCAATAACGAAGTACATGTTTAATGATCCAGCAGTGTGAATTATGGCAAGAATTACATAAATGTAATATTTCAGTGTTGAGGTGGTCAGAATAAGACATGTGCTAAGTGGCCACTTTGTTTAGAATGTTTTTATAGTTACTTACAACTACTGATTTTTAAGTTCTCTTTTTTTCTTCTTCCTCTAACGATAGCCCCACATACGAGATTGAGAAGAATTAAGGAGCCTCAGTGATGTGCACCCCTTGCAGAGACAATACTCTTAGTCTGAGGCTACATTTCAAAGTTCCATGGTCTTAGCAGCTCTCTAAATGTATATCCAACCATATAATTATGCTACAGTTGTCACTGATCTTATGGTCAAGCAACCTCAGCTGTCCTGCTTTTAGAGCAATAGCATGAAGGGAAACTGAGCCCTCTATAATGCAGCTCCTTTCTCTTTCTTTGAGTAACGAAATATAGGACAGTTGAAGTCTGAACTGCCTACATGAAAGAGTCTTTATGAGAATGAGTACTGCCAAATAATATTTAGCAGCTGCTGCCATTAGTCCTGTACATGTTGGATAAGGCTTACATCAATTTGAATATTTATCATAGAATGAGCATCTGAGAAGCTCAGTACATGAACAATTACATCAGTTTGTAAAGCTCAGTACTGGAATTTGGAATATATATATTGAGTTGAAACGGTCATTTCCTTCAAGCATGGAAATCAGTGGCTCATAGGGCAACAATTACACTTTTAGTCCAAATGTACACATAAAGTATGCATTTTTTTATACCTTCCATCATGCTCTTTCTATAAATCCATGTAAATATGGACAGGACATTGGGGCTTCTATATTTTTTCTCTAAATAGAAATAGGTAGAGTTTTTAGGGACTTCTTTACCAAATATGCCATGAAAAGACTAGTGGCTTCTCTTTCACATATTTCTGCTGGTATAAACTGAGGGAGGACACTGAGGTGATTTTCCATTTGGAAATGTACTTTGTCTTTTTGATCAATGTGGGTACACAGGCAAATATCTTGTCCTGCTGGTTAAACGGGCAGAATGTCACTATTGCTATTAATGACATGGTGAGTTCAGGGACAGTTGCTTTTTTTCGCAGTGCTCATGGCAGGAACATCTCTGACTCCATGAAGTAAACTCCAACAGTGACCCCATGTGCACTCCTACCAAAGGACTGGCTAATGAGCTCTGGCCCTGATCTATTAATTAATGCCACACATCTGCATGATAGTTTATAAATCAAAGAGAAAAATCCAAATTTTGCAAAGTTATATTCAGTTAAAAGATTGATGTTCTCACAAGAGACAGATCAGTTGGTCTATCTGCTCCTGTCCCCAACAAGTGCCTTCTTTCATTGGGAAGAAGATTTCTAGAGGGAGAACTTTCACAGGCTTCTCCAAAGCAACTCTGATAAAATGTAATACTGGTGTATCTGGGGAGAAAGGTCTCCATAGGAAACTGGTTTGAGTATTCTCATCCACTCACTGGCAGCTTCCAAGAAGAGCAACATGACACAAAGATCCACAGTGCAGAGCTTTAAATCTTGAAGTACAACAATATACTTAACCCCTTAGGCTGATTATCCAAACCCTCTTGTCTTTTACAGAGGGAACTACAGAAGAACCATTGCATGGGATCAGGCATGCCATCCCACTGCCTGTGTCCATTGGTGGCCAGCCTCAGGTGTTTTCATGAAGCCCTAAGAAATCCCACAGAAAACTTGTATGGCATTATCTGCTCCCCACCAAGCTTGCTGTTTAAACCACACTAGATGGAGAAGAATTTAAGCCCTCTGTCAATATTAGCCAAATGTAATATCCTTTAAAACTCTTCTCTTAGTAATGAAATTATAAATATAATTTTAAGGCAATGTATCTACTTTAGCACACTGGATTTAATTTTGTGTCATGCATTGTGCTATTTGTCATCTTTTTCTGCTTAGACTGAGCATGAGAGAATTTTAATGACAGTTTTCCAAAATAACATCCTTATTAAAAGTTGAACACTATATAAACTGGCTTTCACAAAGAAAGGACTAAGTTTTACTTAGTCTGCAGTTCTTTGTATTTCTCTGTTAAAAACATTAGCTTCAGATAAGTACTGCTTGCTTGAAACCACAACCCTACACTTCTGCCAGCACAAAGTGTTACAGTGAAAAATTACATTAAAGATACAGGTTAAATAAGTGAAATACTTGATAGAAGTAGAAAGGAAATCCTAATTATTTGAAGGGATATTTTCTCCAGAAGTTTAGAGCATCTTTCTCACTCCCAGCAATGTAAAAATATTAACAATGCAACAGGAGTAGCAAATAAATTATTCTGAAAAAAGTAAAGGCTGCCTGGAATTATTTTTACATAGCTGTATTCTAAAGTCTCCCGCAGTAAGGAAGTGTTCATTTAAAATGTATGAATTATTCAGTAATTTTTAAAACCTAAAGTTTGTGAAATCAGGGCAAAGTCCTGAAATAAAACTTTGGAATCAGAATTTATTCAAAATGTAGTAAAACATATGTCTCCAATTACATGATTATTTTATAGCTTGAGGCATGAAAAACAATATAATGTTAAAACAAATCAGACTTACATTTCTTGACTGGATTATACCTCCTCAGTGACTCACAATATGTTTTCTTCACATTCCCTGCAAGTCTGCAACTTTTCCCCACCAGACATGGCTGTGGTACACACTGCACTGCATGTGGCACACCCTGCACTGCAGGAGTGCTCTAAACTGGACTGCTATTTTCTAGTGACCACAAAACAAGGCTAAGGGGGTTCTCAGTTTTGACATGCTATATTCCTGGTTTAAGGGATGACTTAGTGCAAAATTCCAATCTTCCTGTGTCTCAGTTTTTCTGTCTGCAAAATTAAGATAATAGACTTGTGTATTTCTGTGAGGTTTTCAGGATTTGGGGGAGATTTTGGAGATTTTTGCATGCAAAACCTGCTATACAGATTGGCATTTATCCTTTAAAGAAATTTATTATGTAAATTACTCCTATCACTTCATTCCTGCACTGACATGAAAATGAAGCTTAAACATATCATGATGAAGTGTCAGCACCTCTCAAAAGTAAAAATGCATACAGGGTCTTCCAGATTTTCAAGGTAAGGTTTTTAAAGTTCATAGGATCTTTCTGTTCTGGTTGCTATGATGTTCTGTTTATTCATCCTGTGACCAAGTAGCAAAGACTAGCATATTGCACAGACTGTTCATACTTTTTATAGCAGTAACTTGATCTTTAACTGGGAACAAACATCCCTGCTATGCAAGTGAGAAAACTCAACCCCTTATATTAAATCCTAAAGGAACGACTATCCTTTCAGTGTTTAACAGTATTCCAGTTTGCTATCACAAAGAGGAATGATGTAATTTACTCAAGCTGCCTGAAGAATTGTCTGGATATTGTAAGTTCTGTATTCATAACCCTTTATTCACTTCAGTGAACCACCAATCATGTATAAAGTATCACCTTAATAACTGTGGCCATACCATTAATTTAGCAGGTCCTAAAAATATCCACCATTTACATAGTAATCCTAGCATCTAAGCCTACCTTAGAGCTATCTTCTCCTTCATCTTCATGGACTGAACTGGATGGTGAAGGAGTTGCAGATTTGCTTCCAGGTGGAGAGGGCGAGTTGTGAGGAACACTGTTTCCACCCATATTCAAACCAAGCTGTGCACTGAGCTGGGACTGGTTAATAGTAGTCAGCTGCCCATGCTGCATCATTCCTGGCTGCCTAATATCTGCAGGTTGAACCCTTGGCCTCATGGTTGCCATCTGAGGATGGGAACTATACTGGGCTCCTTCTGTATTCCGTAAATCTTGCATCTACAAGAGGAAAAAAACTGTATTAAGCATATCACTAATAAAGTGTTCTGTTCCTTTAGACCTCAGTTGGCCTGATTGGCTATGTAAGGCTTAAAGAAAATGGTAAGTACTCAAATAAACATGTAAATACTGAAAATAAACATAGTAAGGATATGATTGACATTTGCATAACACTGGCTGTTATCAAGAATTCAGGCTCTAGCCTCAGCCCTTGGAAATAACAAAAATAAAGCAATGAAAGCCCTTTTTTTTCATGGGGGAACAAAAGGGCACTGCTTTTTTTAACTGTGTGTAGAGTATTTCTGAAATGCTAACAAACAGGGACAGCTTTGCACTCTGAAGCTCAGACCTAGACCAGAACACAAACATCCTCAAAATTCAAGATAATTTCCAGATCCTGCTTCTTTAACTTAGGGATTTTGGTGGGTTTGAGTTGTGATTTGGGAGCTGCTGGGAATTTCCAAAGTCTGAATATCTAGAATTAGGTCCAAATCTATTTTACCTGGTGATGCCCAATGAGAAACTGGACTTTTCAGGATTCAAATCATTGACAAGAAGGATGTATTGATAGACTGATTAAATGATTTCTGAGTTGATTTGCTGCTAAGACATATATGAATGGAAAGCTCAAAAATCGCAGGATTGACAATTGCATCCATTGTGCTATGTGGGTCACTGCTTCTTAGCATTAACGAGACATACTATTTGAATGCAAGAAACAGATTCAGTCTCTGCAAGGATAAGAATTAAAAGCACTGGAGGATGAAACTCCTTTCTTGTCTAGAGGTCAAATGCACCATACACACAGACCTCAGAAGATTGCCTGTAACCTCTTTTCAGTATACTCATACAGAAACACGACAAATAGCAGAGAGTATCAGAGAGAAGCTCAGATTTAAGCTAAGATGTTCTGTGGATGATTTAAAATGGAAGTATCAATTCAGAGCTGAAATGAAATAGATACGGTTGTCTTTCTGTGCATCAGACAAACATGTATGTATGTATAAAGTAGAATCTGACAGGAGATACCATTGTGTAAGTTCCATTATGATAAGGACACGTGTTAGTGGTTCAATATATTAACATAGTCCCATTTATTCTAGCGACAGTCTTTGTTAGACATGTCATCTGAATTGTCTAAAGATCACTCAGATCTTATTTTTTAAAATCTTTTTCTAGCTCATGACTTCTATAACCTATCTCTCTCATATACACACTCCCACATATCACAGCAATCTGTAAGATACTTTTCAACCAGTAATACACAGGAAAAAGTAAAGATAAACCTGTAACTTCATCTTTTCTCTTATTATTGACAGTGTAAAACAGTATTAATTTTAGGGAGATATTTTATTTTATTTTATTTTATTTTATGAGCTTGGGGATTGATTTTCGTAAAGGTGACTGGTTGACAGTAAATCAAACTAATAATACCATTAATTATGGCATACTTACCACTTTACATGTACTCGTGTCTCTGAAAAGCATTTGAATTGGCTTCTGACAATGTGACATCACAATTATACCTGTATTTATGTTATTTTAGAAATTAATAGCTTTTGGTAAAAAAGAGTTATCGATACAAATTTGTTTTCCAACTTCATTTAATGACTACTAAAGCACCAGAGGAGACGAGCACAGAGAGCACAGTGGATGAAATCAATTGAAGGCTGAAATTTGAATCCTGGTAGACATTTATATTTTTAAATTACTACTGATTTCTTGGTCCCTTCCCTCCAGTATCAGCTTCCTCCTTGCCAAGCATATTAGCCTTAAAAGCTATCATTATCTCTGCCTCTAGCAGACAACTGTATCAAGACAGTTGTGCCCATGAAGCTGTAACTGCTGCTCAGATGCCTTGCTCTGGATCCAGCTCTTGAGCTGGGCGGCAGCTGGGGAAAGTGGAGCAGCACTGGGGGGTTTCCAGATCCTCTTGGCCAGCATGGGGCAAACAGTAAGGGGACGGGAACCCACACAGTGCCTCATGTGCTGGGCACAGGGAGGCAAAACCCTCCCCAAAGCCCTCCCTTCACTCTGTCTGCAGCACTCAGTGCGCCCTCCCCAGGCACCCTTCACCCTGCAGGGGCTGAGCCCTTGGGTTTTCATGGGGCATCTTGTGGTGCAGAGCAAACCCTTCCATGAAAGGCTGGAAATCTTGACTGCTTTTTAGGAAGGGTAGGCATCCTAATGATTTTATGAACTCTAGAAATGTAACAACCACTATATGAAACTCTTAGTTTGAATGAACTTCAAAATTCTCTATCTCTAAAAGCAGAGCAAGGGCTACCATTTTGATTACTTTCCCTCAAATAAAATATGATACAATTGCTTTAACTGATGCACAGGAAGTTCTACCTGAAAATGTGGAAGAACTTCTTTATTGTGTGAATGAGTGGGTGACTGTGCACTGGAACAGATTGCCCAGAAGGTTGTGGAGTCTCGCTCACTGGGAATATTCAAGAACCATCTGGATGGAATCCTGTGCCATGTGCTCTGAGGTGACCCTGCCTTAGCAGGAAGCCTGGACCAGATGACCCACTGTGGTCCCTTCCAACCTGACCCATTCTGTGATTGTCTGATTCTGCTATTATTCAAAAAGATCTCTCCTTTAAGAGCTTCAAATATCAGATAGTTAATACAGAACATTCTGTGTTTGTCTTCTTTAAAAAACATGTATTTTTAAATAGTCTGTGATATAATTTTAGCTCCAGTACTGAACATAGGCTGTGTTTTCAGATAATACAACAACAACTGAACAGTACTGAATGTATCCCCATACAAAATACATGTGTATATATATTTGCAAGAGAACCCTTCACTAGGGAAATTCTGAGGACTGTAAATGAGGTGGTGGAGTAAAAAAACCCCAGTATTTTTCTTTTCACAGGAATTCAACTTCTCTCCTGAATTTTTAAATCACATGAATACCAGGCTACCTCCGGAAAACCAGGTGTAAGCAGCAAATAAGCTTGTTTAACAGTAAATTTTCTCTTTCAGATGCTAAGCCAGAAACCCTTACCTACGGGACCTGCCTGCAGAGAACAAGCCAGTCTAAGTCCATCGCACAGAGCTGTGGCACTCATGATTCACATCTGCAAATGAGGCTTCTGTCTCACCTCTTTACCATGCCCTGCAGAGCCTGCCTTCTTCCATCCTGCTCCTACCTGGTGAAAAAGTGTGATTGTCTAAGAAAATGGAAACTGCTCATTTCTTGAGTAAGTATGGGCAGCTATTCACATAAATGCAAAAAAAGCTGGGAGATCACACTGTGGAAAACACGAGCTTTCACGTTCTTAAAGGATCAACAAAACCAAGAACTGTCCCATCTCCTCTGTAGGTTCAAGCGAACACTCAGCCATGAAAACTGCACACTCGGGTCACTGCTGTGGCATAATGGTATTTCCCTGTCACAGATGCTGT
This sequence comes from Chamaea fasciata, assembly GCF_029207755.1. Taxonomy (NCBI): domain Eukaryota; kingdom Metazoa; phylum Chordata; class Aves; order Passeriformes; family Sylviidae; genus Chamaea; species Chamaea fasciata. The sequence goes on along the minus strand of NW_027094086.1, from coordinate 38,123,820 downwards.
GACAACCTCATCTGTGCAGAATAGTAACACTAATCAGACACACTCTCTGCCAAAATGTATGACCAATTTCTTCTAAACTACTTCAAAATCTGAAACCTCATATTCCTGGTTCCTCCAGATGGAGTTTTACAAAGCCCACCGCTGTGTAGCTGTGCTGGAACCATATTCAGTATGCAGAGGCAATACTGCAAACCCACTCCTGCCGAATGCAAAGCCGAACAGAAATCCTGACAGATGGCAGAATGCCAAATGGAAGAACAAAGTTAAAGAGTTTTGAGTGTTACAGAGGATAAGGACAGTCTTAAACTGACGTCTTCAACGGTCTCTGTGATGAGGTAATAATGATAATATCTGGCACTTTAATATCATTCTCCATCTGTCAGTTCCAGGATGTTTCACAACTTGAGTTACATTCAGATTTAGAACATGCCTGGTTTTATTTTGGTTTTACTAATGGGGAAGCTATGATTCATTTCTTTTCGTGGCTATTTTTTTTCTTTTCTGTTTGCATTTTGCTTATAAGCGGAAACTGAGCATTCAGCCACACAAGTGTTTGACTGCAAGTTAAAAGACAGTACAAGTCCCTAGATCTAAGGTGTGTACCACAGCTCCTTATTAACACATGGGTAGTGCAAAACCAGAACAGGGCTGTCTGGTTGAAGATGAGCTCCTAATGCCCTGGTCAAAGCTCCTGAGGTACTAAGAATAAGGCTAAAGAGCTTTAAACATTATACTATCGTTTATCCCGTCAGCTTAGAGTAAAAACAAAGCAAAGAATACAGTGCAGAACACAGTGATTTCATCCCCGTAAAGAAACATCTCACTGCAGGACAATGTGAGTACAGTATCCTGATCACAGAATCACAGAAAATAGTGCTAGAAGGGACCTCAAAAGGTTATTTAGTCCAACATTATCTCACAGCAGGATTAGCTATACCTAAATCATTTCTGACATATGTTTGTCTAACCTCTTCATAACCTCCCTAGGCAATTCTTGTGCTTAACTATCCTTACAGTGGAAAGGGCTTTTTTCCATAATGTCTCACCTAAATCTCCTTTGTTGTAATTTAAACCTACTACTTTTTGCTTTGCTCCCAGTGGACATGAGGAATGTTTTTCTCCTTCTTTACAGAAAAGTTGTACACAATAGAAGGCTATTATGAATTTCCTTCAGTTTTTTTCTTCTTTAGACTAAGCAACTAAACCTGAAGATTGAAAGACTTTGTTCATATACTGCGTTCTCTACACCTCTGATCATTCTTTCTGCTGTCCTCTGGACATATATCCAATAACCCTCATATTTCTTGAAATATTGTGCTCCAAAGCCCACAAAACACAGATATTTTCATCTGACACAGCATTCAGACAGAATCCTTCATCTCTCACAGAACACAGCACATAGCAATAAAAAACCCCAAACTGAATTATCAGCCTTTTTGATACAAGCTGGTTAACCCATGCAAGATACAGAGCGAGTCAAATTGCAGGACTCTAAGTAATGTCCCAGAATGTAGCTTAAAGAAGCAAATAATATTTTTTCTGAGAAGCATTAGACAGGAAGTTTCAAAGGGAATGTGCTGTTAGCAAAATAATTCACGTTATTTTTCTAGATATAATTAATAACCGTGAGGCAACATCTCTCTGAAAAGCTGTAGAAGTCCCAATTGTCCCTCCCTATTTAGATTAATGTATAATAAATGTTATCACTAAATGAAAGAAGGATGACAGGTTGCCTTAACAGATCAAAGTAAATACAACAGGTCCAAGTACATGCAAGAAACACTAGGGATAATTCACTGCAGATGAAAACATTAAAGCATAAGGAGAAATACACAGAGCTTACTCATTGAAACAAGTAAAGTTCACATATCTCACTAGTCTGAGAAAATACATATCAAGGCACGGCAGACACTATTACTGTTACCATCATCAGGCCTTGCAATGATTTTTGCATAGTTTTCTACAAGTTGAATGCTCTTGTGAATATTTTTGATGGACACTGCAGAAAGGGCTGACAGTTCTTTCTTTCTTGTCGGAGGGGTCAAGCTAAATCAGAGAGTAACAATTTTACAGACTATACAAAGCTATTGTTCAATCAATTAATTAAAAAACAATACAAAACTGGGAGAAAATCCCAGGGCACCTTAAGTTTTAGCTATGAAGATACCCACAAGTGTGCTTCTTTCTTCACTGGCGTGACCCACCTGGGTCATTACGTAGGTGTCTTGGATATGCTTTGGTAGGCAGAAGGGGTCTCTGTTAATAGCAGTATTCTCATTTATATTCCCAGGAAACTTGTACTACTACCTGTGCCATATTAAATCTGAACATTTCTCTGTTCCCAAATAATACTACATTAAAATGCAGTATTAGCACTGGTTGTGCAAACTCCCTGAAAAGCCATGAAATTTTCTTAGAAATGTTACTGCTTTTATTTTAGGCATTTTAATTGTCTTCTACCATAAGCCAATGCACATCTGCAAGATGCTTTCCAGTGACACAGAGATGTTCATTAAAAACGAGAGGAAAGAAAGTTAATTCCTACATAATCACTTGATTCTGTAAGTGAAGGTTTCAAGAGAGAAGAAAAGATAACATCAAAGTTGCCATACAAATTTGTGAGAACAGGCACACTGAGAAGGGATTGTCCTTGGGAAATGATACAATTTATGATCAAGACAACTGAAAAACAACAAAGACCTAATTTTTTTTTTTTTTTTTTGGTGCTACAAAATGCAAGCAATATTCATCATACAAAGGATGAACAGGCTCCCCAGGGATGTGGTCACAGCACCAAGCCTGACAGAGCTCAAAAAGTGTTTGGACAATGTTCTCAGGCAAATGATGTGACTATTGGGGATGTTCTACACAGGATCAAGCCTTGGACAAAGTGATCCTTGTGGGTCTCTTCCAACACAGGATATTCCATAGTTCTATACAACCCCATGTTCAAACTAAAAGAGTGTCTAAGAACACAGAAACATCAATTTTAGACGCCTTTCATACAGTTCATACAGGTGATCAAGCAGTGGTTCCTCCTGGGTTTTCAATGTATGTTGATGGTCATGATCCTAGATTAATGATTAAGTGAATCAAAAGCAAACCATGCAGTTTCATCTGTTGTTTTCCATCATGGTGATGCTCTTTCATGAGAGAGCTTAAAACTTGAGATAACTTGAACATCTTTATTTATACACCAGAGAAAAACAAAAAAGTGACCCAAATATCTGGAGGCCTGAAATCTGACAGGAAGCTTGGGTTTACTGATTAGAATGACTAAGACTGGTACTTGGTACGTATGTCCTGTGATAAACAGAATGATCAAACCCAAAGATTCACAATTTATCTGGTCTATGTTTCCAGTAAGTTTAAGTAGAAATAATTTGTGCAACCAAGTTTTGTCAACTATGAGGGAACAAGTGCAAAGAAAGATTTTTTATGAGAGCCAAGGTTACTGTAAAATGACCACAGAGAACCATTCAAAACACCACCTAACAGAGGGAGGGGAGGCGTGTTTTCATCATCTCATTTTTACAATTCTCTTCTGTATCAGCTAACTGTATAATGAAAGACTAAGTTTTAAAGTAAGTGGGTATCTGGGGAATATTCAAGTGCTATATGCAGGAGTACTTTATTTACTACGCCCACTGCATTTTTAGAATAAGTTTAAAAGGATCATTCAAAATTTCTGTTGATTAGGAAAACAGTCTTAAAATTAAACAGCAGAAACCTCACATGTAAAGAGAACCCTAAACGAAAAATAATAAAAACCCCCACTCCTTTTAAATCTACTACACTAATCTTTTCAAAATCATTCTGTTAAAAATTAAACCACTTCAGGTTGTTTTATATAGTACTGGTTCTGTAAGTGATCTTAAGCCCCTTTAAAGCTATTATATACTCAAAATTTGACTGCAAAATTTTATAGTACAATCACATAATGACAAAAATGCAGTCATATACAGTTTCTATATATTTTGGTACACAGTTAATTTGGCGACTATTAACATTCTTTTCTACTTTATGTTTTAATATCCTTTGAGTCACACAGGGCCAAGATCTCAAAACTCATCATAAAAAACTACTGAGTGCTATTCACTCTAATATAATAACCCTTTATTTAAAACAACTTCCAATAAATTTCATTATAAGAAGTTATTAAAAGGGTTAAAAACCTATTAAATGTCAAAGAATTTGCCTGACTCAAACTTCTAATAAAGAAACAGAATAGGCTTTCTTTCTGAATTATTTAAATCTTTACTGACTGTGCACTGAACCATGAAATTAGAAAAGTGTTATTAGAAGTGTTCTCTGGTTTTTATAAAAGTTGTAGCATAGAATATATCAAACCACAGTCTTTAACTAGACTAGTTAAAGAAATAGGTTTTTAATCCTGAATACATGGTTTTCACTGATATAAAGGGTCATAATTAAAAGTCTGGCCTGGAAGCTGAAGATAATAAAATTATTATTACAGGAGCATACATGTTCATTTGGTATATTCTGGATGCATGTTTCCATTTTAATTTGGACAAATATCTTCAATTTTGTTTGATCTTGCAAAGTCCACTAATTTGGACCCTCTCAGCAAACAATTAAGCTTTTAATAGTGACTCATTTTAAAGAATTAATGGTGAATAATTTGTGTTATCTTTTTCTCTTTTTTAAAGTGTCTAATGCTTAACAGCAGGTATAGGTTGACAGCAGACAAATGGAATCTAGGAGGTACAAGGCAAATGTTCTACCACACAACTCCTGATAACAGCATTATCACTAAACTGGTTTTTTTTTTGTTTGATTGGCGGGGGTTTTTTTGCTTTGGTTTGGTTTTTTTGGGGGTGTGTGGGGGGGTGCAAATAACAAAAGAACTTTTTTTTATTTCAGCAGTTATTTTCATAAGGAAAACAATCATGCATTTCACATTTGTTTTAGTGATGCTAAAGAACTCCTGAGTAAGCAGTGTATTCACAGATTCACTCAAACACACCTGAATCAATAGCCTTTCATCAAAAGAAATGAAGTCAGAAAGATGCCTGTGAGACACAATATTATCTCCCCTTCTTTTATACAATAAAAATAGAGGCATCCAGGGGACATGAAATGATTAAGTCTAGGAATACAAACTAGGTCTTTGGAAATAATGTTGACAGTGTGCTTGGAGTAGGGCAGGAGGGAAAAAGGGATGCAGGGAGCTGCTGTTGCCTTTGCAGTGCTCTGCTCTTGTGACTGACCAACAACAACAGAGTCACCAGTGTGAGGTTGCTGTAACCTTCGCTGGCTTCTGCTCCATTGTATTCCACTCCATTCTCTTCTGTTCTGGGTTTTTTTCTATGGTGTTCAGCACAGCAGTGTCAAACTATCTTCCTGCAGTGAGTTGGGCAATGTGACTATTACCTGTCACATGCTGTTTGCTGTATCTGCTTTAACACACAAAGGCACCCTGACCACACCACCCAACTCTCCCTACCACCAAGTAAAGACATTTGTATTGGGTACTTTTCAAGTAATGTATAGCAATGTATACTTATGTCCATGTGGGAAGAGTCAAAAAATTCCTTCTGGTTAGAAAATCATACTAAACCAGCTGTGACAGCTGGAAGGCTGGTACAATACTGGGGTGTCCTGTGTCTCCTATCTCCACAGGAAAACCCTAAGTGATCTAAACTGATCTCTCATCTCAGCCACAAGAAATGCCAATTCCTTCCCAAAGGAGCAGCACATCAACTAGAACAAGGAATTTTTAAAATACAGTTGATGAGATTTAATCTAAGTATGCTACTTCACTGAAAAAGTTTTTGCAAGGGAGGAGTGGCTGTCCTTCCAGTGTCATCCACCTATTTAGGCACTGAACAGAAATATAGGGCAGAAGGAACCTTAAATGAAAATTTCTGTCACACAGAAGGCAGAGAAAGGACTAAAACCAGTCTTCTGTGTGCCCTAGTCATCTCACTACTTCCCTCATTAAGTTTATGAGAATTCCTGCCTATGCAAACATTTAATGGATCTTGTTTCCACTCCAATGGAGTATGAAGCTGGATTTTTGAACCCAAAGTCACACAGGCAGATCTAGTCTGCCATTTTCTATATTCTTCCTCTTGGGCACTGCGATGTGGAACATCTTTGAAATTATTTCCCAGAGCCATAGGGTCCTGTCTGGGGCTGTGACTTACAAAAGGCCTTGTGACTGCAACAAAATCTCCTACAGAATTAATCATTAAACAAAGTCTGGGCATGAATAACTTCAGGCATGGCTGGATTAAGGAAGAGTCAGGTCAGTGCCCTAAAGGCCCATTGATAAATTCCACCTCTGCCTAAGCAAACTGTTTTGCCGGCCATTTCAGTCCTGGGTAGGACCCGTGGTGCTGTGCTCTCTCTTGCACTCCCATATGCAGCAGTTCCATTAAACCAGAGGAACCTTCCTGTAACTCACTGCCCCCCTGGTACTAAACTGCACAGAATTATGACTGTACATTATCCATCATTCACCTGAAATCCACAGTCATCCAGGGTTTGTTTGTGCATTTTGTGAGTTTCTGGACTAAGTTCATTTTCCTTGAGAAAGATATCTTTTCTGGCAGATACCCATAGCTCTGAAAAAACACACCATATCCCACATGATTCTACTTTTCATTGAGTACAAAATCTTTTCTAAAAAAATTAGACTAATAAAAATGAGTGGAATGGTTTAAATTACATTAGTGAAAGAACCTTTTAACAAATCTTTCTCTTGGTATGTTGCAGCCCTGTAAATTCTCAGCATGAGTGATAGAACTAATGGAAGTTGAAAAAAAAGGTCTGCAAAATGCTTAACTCAGAAAAGATTGTTTTTCATACATATGATCTCGTTATCAAGTGATAAACTTACTGATATTTGTAACTGTATTGTCATAATTTCCTATGCAATATAAACTTAATGCCATTGTCAAATATTGTGGGTTTTGCAAATGTTAAGCACATGTGTTACTGCTGGGCAAGACACTTTTTGTAAGCTATGAAAAATATGCTTGCCTCTCAGGGAAAAAGCAATTTAATGATATGCTAATAAGTCCATCATTCTTCTGTATTGTATTATTTACAATTTTGTCTCTAAAACCTATTTAACATCTCCAGTGTAATTATCCATCTGCATATTGCCAAGTCCAATATTATAATTCTGAAACAGGAAAAATCTCAATTATTTTATTTTCAACTATGTAGGAGATGAACAGATATTCAACAGTCTCAAAAGATGAAAATTAGTAAATTTATTTTGCTTAATGTCCATTATATTGGCATGCAACTGAAAATAATCTGGGGAACCATATTTTAATTAAGAATATATCTTTATTTTCCTGGTTTGGTATTTCTAAATGTGGATATCTTACTTAATAAAGCCTGATCAACTTACCAAAACAACTTTAGAGAAAAAAGCAAAACCCATAACTTCTTGAAAAGAAATACTTTGGGCAATCTCAACTTCTTATTTCTTTTTAAACTCATCATTCAGTCTATTCTTTTTGATTATGAAGCTCTTTTTGTCCCATTAATCTTTAGAACAAAGTAATAACCTTGATTTGGCTCAGAAAACTCCCTTTTTTTTTTTTTCCCCTTCATCTTACAAATCTGTACTTTCAACTGGTTTCTGAGCAGCAACCAACACCTGGGAAAGCAGTATTTAATAATTATATATACATACAGACATACAGTGATTTAACTCCATCCCTGAATGCCAAGGAAGCATAGTGGAGTATTTGGTAAGAATGCAATGTGATATAATACTTGTTTTGCATATCCTAACACAGACAGTAGGAAAAAAACAAAGAAAATCACAATACAGAAAAGTTTCATAGTGAAAATTAGGGAGGAACCAACTGCCATCTGCAAGGGAGAAAATAGTGAACAAAGAAATTTACAGAGCATGAGCTAAGGACATTAAAGAAAGCCAACCTGAAACACAAGAACTTTCAAGCTTTGGAAATGATGACTTCATGGTGAAGAAAGTGATGTATACAATGATAACATGATAGATTACCTATATCCTACAAAGTTGGGCTTTAGAAAGAATTTTCAAGCTAGAGAAGGCTGTAACCACTGTGTGTTCAGAGTGGTGTTGTCCACAGACATGACAACATTTCAAAGAAATGGCCCTGGTGTTTTTCAGCGTAGCCTCACAAGCTCATCAAAGTGTTGAAATGCTTTAGTCTGGATGAACAGTTGCCTCATTTTATAGAAAATCTGAAGACCTCTAGGATGCATTTCACCTTTTCTTTTCTTCTTGGATGATGGTCTAGTTATATTATACTTCTAACTTCTGTTTGGACCATCTAACCTACTGTTATCTGGAATGAAACATGATGATAGTTGATAACATTCATACAGCACAAAACAGAGCTTCTTACATTTCCCAGGTTTGTGAGCACACCAAGCTTGTTCTGAAATCCCCAAATTCTTCTGCTGCCCATAAATCAGATCTGTTGACAGAGGCCTTGGTTCTAATTTTCAACGTATTAACAGGTCCAATCCAGATTAGTGTAATTGGATAAAATAAACTCAAATGTAAGATGGGATCTACGCGCCAAACTTTTACACTGCCAGGAGGTAACCCTGGAAGCCTCTCTGACCAGGCAAGTACTCACATACTATGGAAGAGAATAGTTTACAATTAGAAATCTTAAAATTCACATAATCTTAAAATGACATGACAGAGGAAATTCCCAAGTAACATAAAGGTATATCTGCAGTCTTTTTTCTCGTTCTCATGCCACTGGTTGCCTACATATTAGCTGAACTCTTTACACCAGTCTACCATTCAACCAGTGTGTAACTTCATATGGTGTTAGCACAGATCTTTTAGGTTTCATTAACAACCTAGAACAGGGTCATCCCCACTAGCAGTCACGAGTTTTGCAGCTACCTTATCTTCACATACTTTTCTCAGCAAAGTAATCATTTTAGTCACTTCATGAAGAAATTTTAAAACATAATTGCCGTGTGTGCAAAACTGCATCCATGACTGTTCACATAATTGCTGCAATTATGAATGCAATTCGGGTAAATATGCAAGCAGACTACTAGCTAAGTCTCTAACTGGTAATTTATGTGTGCCTTTACCCAATTTGCATGGGCAATTTTCATAATTAACTTCCTAGGTTTAGTACATAGATCTTGGGACTAATGAATACTAATAACTAATAACTAATGAAAGAATGATGAAGGATGCATGAGCAACTCGTGGAATAAGTAAATTAGAAGCATATGGGAAAAAAAAATGGAAAAAAATCAACTTCAGCATACACATTTGCCTTTTAGTCCATTTTATTTTGAAAGAGTAGGATATGAGTAATGCAACTAGAGAGGTTAAGTTCCTTCAATTAACCTTCCTTCTCCTATTTTAAATATGCAACATACCCTTTCTGGTAGTCAAGATGCCCCATGATTTTCAGACAGACAAGCTACATATGTATAGTGTAATTTACAGTAAGTGAAATTGTCATTTGAAGTGTCTAACTCTTCATCTGAGAAAAGCAGACGTGCTCCTCATGAATGTAAGGCCAAAACAGGGTCCCAGTGGTGTTTACAGATAAGCAACTGAATGAGTTTACAAGTGTCCTCCTTCTCTGAAGAATAAAGGAAACATACTGCATTCAACTGAGAGGCATTTCAACAAATTATACATCTGTTGCTACACTTAAAACCATATTAATAACGAAAATCTTGGCCTGTTGGTTTCACTTTTTAGGAAAACGAGAATAAAAGAAAAACATACTTAGATGCTTCTGTTAGCCTTGATCATTAACTATAAAAGAGTTATGCATGTAATGCATTGGGCATTACATTTACATTCTAGGATTTTAAGGACAGCTGCACCAGAACAAAAAAAAAAAAAAAGAGACAAAAAACAAACACCAAAAACAAGAAAAAAAAGATGTTAGAGAAAAGTAAGGATCCTAAAGTGCCCTCTGTAACACTGCATAAAACCTACATCCCATTATGGAAACCTTCAAATCAAGCCCATGTATTTCAGTACTCCTAATCTTTCATAAAGCCAATTTTTAAGAATTTTAATTCCTATGTCTGCAATATTTAGGAAAAAATATTGAAAACTTTAAAAAATTATATTAAATGTAGAAAATGTAGAGATTTATTTTTAAAATTCCGAACTGCTTTTACACAGTGCACATGCACATCCTATGGTTGAAATTTATGGCACCAGAAAAGACCACTTTTATTCTCAAAGCTGAGCAAACAGCATCTGCCATAAGAAGTGTGGGTTTTTAAGAGAGATTATTCAGATATGGACATTTCTAGAATACTTGCTCACCTCAATAACTCCAATTAATCTTTTTAGTGTATTAAATTTTACTCCTGTCTCCACTGTAGAGTCAACCACACCATAGGACGGTAAGTGGGGCTCTATTTTGCTAATAAATACCAAACTGAATTCTTAAATAATTTCTAGATGAATAACCAACTTTGCCACCTAAATCAATCCCATCCCAGCACAAAGAATAGAGGAGGGCTGACATATACAAACATCAAACAAAGTCAAATCCCTGCTCATGACCAAGTAATACTTCTATCTCTTCAAAGCATTGCTAAAATAATTTAGTTTTTAAAGTACTGAGAAATGATAAGCATTGCTTTATAACATACTCTATCAATGGTATTATAATATTCTGAAAAATAATGACAATTTGCAGTGCTTAACATAACAGATGCTAAGTCTTATGTCTGAATGAAAAATATTTTGCATGTAAGCAACTACCATTGCTAGTCAGGAAGTACAACAAAAAGAAAAAGAACAACATTATGAAAAGAAACAAAGAAGTAGTGCCTTCATCCTTCTAACACTGTGGCCTAACATCCTCTGTATCTGTTGCAGTCTGGAGTTTGACAAGCTGTCCTTGCATCCAAAATGCTTCCCTTAATTTTAGAAAAAGACAGCAGATTTGTAACCAATTAATCTTGATATGTTTGCAAACAATGTTGGTAGGCTGAACACACTAGAAGTACTTTTGAATGATATCAATGTGATGCTCAAATTTTTCAGCTTGAAATTAATTCTGTAATTTCAGCACTAGCAAAAATAAACATGCTCAAAGGGCAAACAAGAACTCTACAAGGTGTTAAAATTCATAGGATAATTTTCATTTCCCCAGCTGAAATAAAGGTGAGGTATTTGTGCCCGCATACAAGCCATGCTTTTCAGCTTTATCTCATTTTCTAATTATTTTGCTTTAATGCTTTTTTTCCTTACACCTCATTGCATGCTCTTTACTAACAATAATATTATGGCAGCATTCTAAGACTGAAATTTTAGAATATGTAGATTAAAATTCTGAATCATCAGAGCATCCCTTTACTGCAGAGTTATATTCAATTTCTACACTTACTCAGTGGTTGTCACTTGTGATAATCGTTAAAGTCTGACTGGACCACTGTAGCTGGCAACTACTGTGAAAATCTTTACTGACTTTAAAGAAAATGTTCTGGTTTTACTGTCAACAATTTAATAAGAGACATCTTTCTGTTACTGCCTCTAGCAAATCCAGATGCTGTAATTAATATTGTAGAAAGTACAACAGGAAATCTTCCCCTTCCCCTGGAAGGAATTTTAAGAATCTGCAAAAAAAGATGAAATCAGGTAGCCCTGCATCTGAGAATGGTCCTTTAGAGTAGTCTGTGATGGTTTTTAGCGCAGAGATTCTGATTCAGGGACAGAAAGAACTAGCGTTTTTTTCTTTCTTTTGACATTGACTGGATATAAACTGGGGCTGTAGTTTCTTATATATTTAGAAATACCCATCTTAATGAGTTATTTGCACACTATCTTATGGACATCTTGTTTTCCTAACCATATTGGTGAAATGCAAAGAACTCTCCCACACAGAGAAATAAATGCATTTTTTTTAAGAAGTAGAACAAGTACTTTAAATCTACATTCTCTGAATTCAGTTCTTGTAACAACAAAGTTACAGTGTTTTCTCATGGGAAAAATCAATATGTTTCAGTAATTACTGTAATTAAATTAGGGAAATCATCAATACAAGAGTATTTTAAAAAGTTATAGAATAGAACAGAATAATATATACTGCTTGCTAGATGAGAGATGATTTAACTATATCCCATTCTAAATGTAAGGAAAAAATGTTTAATAAAATGTTTAATAACTAATTTAAATCTTGACTTTAAAAAAGAATTCAGCAAGTATGATATAGGTGTACAACTTAAAGAGAGAATTTTGTAGTTTAGCTCCTGCTTCCACTAGGAATAACAGTAAAATAAAGTAAATGGAATTAGAACACAGCTTTCAATTTCTGTGATAACTCCTGGAAACTATTTAATTTATGTAGCAGATGTTCACTGAAATGACTGCCATGCTACTTAGCCTTCTAAAACTGCTGAATGAAGCAGCTATTCCTAATTGCTATCCCACTGTTACCTAATTTGTTCCCCCCAAGTTGCAGTGTGTAGGCTGACCTGAACAATCTATCCATGTGTCCTTCTCAGAGGCATGGATACATGACACAGGGCTTTGGGTTATTTTCCAATGTAGCTCTGAGATGGCAGGTCTGAATAGTTAACATGTGAGCATTTGCAAAGCTTGATCTCATCTGACATGCTTAAGAAGCAAAGCCTCACTGAACTGCATATGAATCAAGGAGCTAAACTATACTTTGGCTCCCAAGGCCTCAAAAAGTCAGGATCAGAAACGTGTGACCTGCTATGCTACAACATATCAGGATGATCCCCCAACATAACTCACATTTAAATGTACACATTGATTTCTACTGTTGTATAGGTTTTGCTTAGCCTTAATATTAGTCTAAAATATTCAGCAAAATGGACTCCAAACTGCTGCCACTGGTGCTCATCTCCAGAATTCTGTTTAAAAGCAGCACCATCCTCACAATCATTTATGTCCAAAGCTGATTTTCTTGCCTCTTTGGAAGACTGTGTTTCACATACATTTCGCACATTACAGCACAGATGCTAGAAGTGAAACCATCATCTGGTTACCACCGAGCTTCACAGCTAAAGTGAGCAGCTACAGGTCATGGTGCACACGAATGGTGGAAGAGCAAGATTCTTCCCACATTTCCAGAAGGACCGTGTCTGCCTCTGGCACTGTCATGCCTGAAGCAAGGAGAGAGGTGATCACTCCTGGGGGTGCAATATATCCTTCCCTTGAGATGCCTGAAAAAACATTCATGCTGGATTCAGCCAGACCTCAGGGGATGTGGTAGCACACATGCTGGAGGGTATTCTTGCCTCTTTTCTTCCTACCACTTTGTGAATCCATAGCGTTGGTTATAAAATAGCATTAAATGTGCAATTTCAAACAAATTCCTTTCAGATGGATACATTCACAAAACTGAAAATGAAACCAAACCCAGTAACAAACCCCAGGTTTCTACCTCAGTGTACAAATTCTCACCAGTATGGTCTTGCCTATCCACGTCTTCATCAAAAGCTATATAAGCAAAAAGATGAATTTGAACAACTCCTAAGTTGATAAAATTTCCCTAGTTTTTAATTTGCCAACAAATGTACTTCTTTGCCAACAAAAAAAAATCTATTTTTTGCTTTCAGAGCAGGAGATACTGAGCAAAAGAATCATTTTAAGACAATGTTATGTGTATGAAGACTGCATTTTGTCTATTGAATTTTGAAATTTAATTTTTTCTCTAGATCATTACATGAGAGTTTAGATATAATCTTCCACTTATTCATACAAAATAACATCTTCAAAGACATTTACAAAATCTATTAATGCTTTCAGTTTGCAATGAACATTTGGAAATGGTAATTATAGAACTGTGATAACTAACTTAAAGTTCAAGAAGACATGATTGGCACAATAAATAATTGGTTTGCTCCTACTTAATCTACATTAATGTAAACAATAAATCTTCTCTTAAATAAAGATTGTGTGAATCTTCATTTATCTTTTATGACAAGAGAGCAAAGGTTGTAGCTTAATGAATGGAAAGAAGCAACAAGGTCAGTTTTAAAAGCCTCAAAGGTCAAATTTCTGACATCTCTGAACATTGAAAAAAAACCCTAACATGGTAATTACTATTTTGGTCAAGCCACTAAGGTCTATTTTCTATTTCAAAAAGAAAGCGAAAAAGCACTACACTTTAGAAAGTTGAGAACCAGCACTTAGTACATACAGTCTGTAACATATAACTTCCCTGTATTACAGACTCCTTCCACCACAGAAATAAAATACAGGATACAGCAATGAGAATTTCATTTGAGACATCACATGTCTATTAAGTAGCCAGCGCCTATCCACACCTGGAAAGTGTTTAGGGGAAAAAAAGCAAAAAGCAGACTTTCCTAAAACTGTGACATTGCCTAACTTTGAATATAAAGTATTTCCAGGGATTCCTATTCCTGAACCATCCCAGCTTTGGTGAAGTTACAAGAAGTTCTAAATCTTTGCAGACAATGGGAACATAGGCACTGATAAAAGGTCCAGAAAGCCACATAATTTTATTTTACATATGCATTGATTTTTTTCCCAAATGGAAGACCTCTGTCATCTAACAGGGTTATCCATAGATTCAAAGAGTTGATCAGCGTCATTAATAACAACAGTAAACTGATCATCATTCCAATCGGACTTGACAATGGCTTTTTTTCAAAATGGATACTAATGTATTGATGCCTCTGAAGTTCATTACAGCAGTAATAAATCATTAGCCTCCAGAAAATGATTTATAAGTTGGTTAAAATGCATTAGAATGGACTGTCAAGCTACTCTACTGAGATGATGAGGCTGGTACTAAAGATTTTTTTTCAGGTTCTCTAACAAAAATGGTGATGACTCAAAGTAATCATATCATGAAGACAAAAATAAAACAAATCATTCTAATGATTTACTTTAATAGCATGTTTCAATCTTCATAAAAGGGTGAGTGAATTTTAGTTTGAACTGCTGGATACATTCCTTTTATTCACTGCTGGCAGAAAACTCTTAACCTACTAAGCTCCAGTACTGACCCCAATGATTATATTTGTGTTTACTTTAACCAAAAGAAAGATACTGTGTGTGTAACTATGGTTACTCTGCACGGGTGCTTGTGTAATAACAGTTTATTATAATGTGTAAGTAGCTTGTCAGGCATGCAGCTCTGCCATAAGATTAGCAATGATAATATCACAGGAAGTATATGGGCCACAACTTGATACCCACAATGTTTATGTTATGCAAATCTTTTACTATGTTACATACACTACTTCTAGTTACTGCTTAAGAAGCTTAACTACAGCTCCGACCTATCAGTATGCAACTCCAAAATTTTTTAGTTTCGCACATGCTTTTAATTAATACCCATTGAACACTGAAAAATTTATTCATGGTATTCAGCAAACTTCATGTTAAGTCTGACACTTGATCTCATAGGTTCCTCTGCAACACTACTGCAGTCAAGCTAAAGGCTCCCTGTGTTAAACAGGGCACCTGACCTGTCCCCTCCTTGGCCACCACACACAGCCTTGTTCAGTGTGCAGGCCTGGCACCTCCTGTTCTTTTTTGTGGCTGCCTGCCGTGAGCATTGCACAGCCGCACGGTGTGAGAGGTGTGTGCAAAGACCCACCACAAAGGACAAGGCAGGATCACAGCCTCTTGGAGAGGCATTGCTCTCTTTCCCTGTGGGACCATGCACAGGATGACAAAGATAGGTTGGGAGAGACACAGGTGGTCATGCTGCTCCTTTGACCCAGGTGCTGGTGAGTAAAGACAGCACTTAGACAGACAAAAAATGCCCCCATGGTTCTGAGTTTCCATGAAAAGCTATTTCCACATTGTTTTCTTCTTCTTGCACAGTATTATGCCTAAGTGTCAGAAATAAGCCCCAAGTGATTTGTCCTTACCCATTTGAACAGTCCTTCCTTGAGCAAGTAGCTCTTACACAAGGAGCCCTTCCAGATTAAATACGTTAAAGGCTTGTCTATAATGCCAAGAATAAAATAAAATAACGTCTTCTGGAAATACATGATAAGAATTATTATGAACCCTACAGAAGACAACACAGTAACATGTTACCTCTCCCTGTAATTCAATTATAAGGGTGCATTGCATAAGGGCCATGAAATATTTAGAACCATATATTCAGAAGGCCAAGTCTGTATGTTTACAAGCTCAATTTTTGTGTTTTCAGTCTGAAATGGGAGGAGTTGTGCTTCTATCTAACTAATCTGGCTCTCTTAAGGTATTATTAGGGGTAGAAGTACTTTGGAAATAAGAATGCCTGCAAAGAAAAGGACAAGGTGATCGGAATAGCTTTGAATAGTATAGTTAACAGCACTAATGTTATAAGATAATTTTGCTTCCTGTACTTACAGTGGAATCTCTACAGGCCAATTTTCCTTTCTTTAATTTGTAAGAAATCCCCCACAGGAGGATGACAGGTTCCTCTGAATGCAGAAAGAGAGGGGTGGGCATGTAGTCAAACTTACAGAAGGTTGGGAGATTTTTTAATTGCAAATTAAAAATGCCATTTTGTACAAAATGGAGCTCTCAGACCAGCCAACATGGATGGGTAGAATTAAAACATCCCACTGACAATTTCATCCCAAGTAAGCACTCTGTGAGAACCAGAAAATATAACCTTAAAATATGATCATTTTACTCTTAGTTAACATTTCACTGGCGTATTTTAAAAAGCTTTTCCTCCACAGAGGCAAATGGTAAAATAAGGATGCCAAAAGTATAAATGAACACTTGCACATGCTAACAAAGAAATCACCAACTAAGTAACCAGCACAGAAGTCTTCAAAAAGTCATGAAAATATTCTTAAAAACTTCTAAAAATGAGAGAATCTCTATTAGAAATGCCAGTAGAAAATGTTTAGCTGGTTCCAGTTGGATGCGCATGTTTTGGAACAAAGCCCAGGTCTTTTACATGGCTATGAAAATTACATCTCACAAAGACTCCTTGAACTATCCCAAGTCAAGGCAGTACGTTAATACTTGATAAGCATAAATTGGCACAGAACAGAACTACTAGTGGCTAACACAAGCTCAATAGCACATAATGAGAATTTTTACCCATTCAAGACATGGCATGTAACTTGCTGGCCAGGTTACCTTTAGAATGATTAAAGTAGTGCAAATCACACCAGTCTCTATCTGGCAGGAACATCAGCCAAAATTTGCCTAACTCTGTGCTGCTGCTACATCCAGATACAATTCTACCAAAACAAACTTTCCTCTTGGCACTCTGCTTATGTCCAGTCTTTGCAAATGAGTCTGTGGCTGTTCTCAAGTCCTGCGACTGGACTGCTCCTCCAGCCAGGAGTGGGTGGTTTAGTGGGCTTGTAAAAACATACAGGGACTGAAGAATAGGTACAGGCCTCACCATGTGAGTTATAAAATCTTCACAAAAGTATCCTTATTCATGCCAGGAAAAAAACCACGTGGCAAAATAGACAACAATCTGGCTCACTGCACAAATGCCTTCCAGAAAGCAAAACAGTAAAAAGATGATTCTCATGCCAAAGTAAAAATTCTGCTATGGACTGAGGTTGAAAACTCTTCGGTTAAACTAAAATGAAGAAAAAACATTGAATGCCTCTCCATCCTCATTCATATGAAACTTGTGTAATCACGATTTTAATAAAGCTAAATCAAAGAAAGACAACATCCAACGCATGCTGCTTAATGAAGTTTTCTGGGGTCCAGGGAAATGCTACCATCCAGATAAAATCTAAAATTATGGACTCTAGAACTAATGTAATGCAAATGATTTCCCTAGGTCTGAGAGTACTGTTTACTTCCTCCAGCAAACACATGACTGAAGAGCTAAGTGAAAAGACACCACAAGACAACATCTGCAGGAATCAGGAATGAGTCTGTGCATTACAGGATAGATTTTTACTGAGAGTGCTCCCCTGCAAGCCACCACTATACTACTCCTTTGTGAAGCAGTTTGAAGGATCTCCACACTTCCCAAGCATTTTTTAACCACCATGTGCTCCTTACTGCTGCCACCACAAACTTGTAGCCCCACTTCTTGAACCATACCAGCAACCAGGAGGATTTTGGCTATGCTGTCCTAACCCAGCACACCCCTTGAGGAGGATTCTCTGGATATCACATTCAGCCTAAGGAAGGGAGGGATGGACCACAAGCAGAAGTGCATAGGCATACATCAGGACACGACATTGCACAGATACACAAAGACACAGCATAAATTCTTGCTTCTTTTTATAGCCCATCCTCTCCATAGGGGAAAATTTTTGCGCTTTATACTCTGTCTATCTAATGCAGACACTTACCACCACCTCCTCCAAGTGGAATGTGCACCTGCAATTGTTGGGTGATAAAAGACATTTATCTCAATCTGCTCTGGAAAAACTGACAATGAATGAAGATGAGAAATCCTCGATTAAGACCTGGGAAGCAGAGACTGACACAAATTTATGAGGTTTTTTATAGTATCTGTATTGTTTGGTGGTGTGGTTTTTTTCCCGTACTCAGATGCAATAAATGTAATCCTTCAACTCAAATTCTGCATTGAGGAAGAACGCAGAAACAGAATAGCTTCTGCTTTCTCTAACAAAACAAACAGGTATAAGGTTAAGGAAATGCATTAACTTCACAATGAGAAAGGTAAAGAAGACAATTTATTTGGACAAGGGATCCATAATACAGGATTTTTAAGTACAAAAGAGTTTTTGCATACAACATTTTAAATCCCACCACTCTATTTTACTGCACCCTCCAAACACTATGTGCTGGTAATGCAGAGAAACATCTTTTTCCCCATTTCAGACAGAGAAACAGGCGTACAGACAGAAATTTCGCAAGCAGAACTAAAAACCAAGATAAGAGCACTTCTATTCATAAAAATGGTCTAAGTCCATCAGAAGCATTTCAAGCCTTTCTAAATATTTTTATGGAATACGAATCATAACCCAGAAGACTTAGGAGTACCCTTCTCTGCCAGTGATTAAGTCCTCAATCTGCTCTATTCTTCCATCATTCACTTTAACCTGTCTGTAGTTTGGACTGTGACCATGTCAGAGGAACTATGTGAATTGCACAGAAATACAATGGAAGCATGAGAATGTCTCTGAAGGATCTTTCAGCAGTTCACCAGAGATATCATGTCTCCATTCTGTACTAGTGAAGTAGGCAGCAAAGACAGACACCTATTCTGAAAAGATCTTAACATGATTTTTCAGCTAAGGTAGCTTTGCCAATTGCATATGCTTGGAGGCCTGAAGGTTCAGGGGTGGCAATCAGGCATGAAAGACCTCATATTCCTTCTTTCATATTTACACAAAATAGTCTTCATTATTTTTTCCATCTTTAACTGGAAATGACAGATTTTTACTTGAACTTCTATACTAACACCCAAGGAATCATCTCTCATTTCAGATATGCACACACATTATCGTTGACGGTAATGTCAGTATGAAGGCAGAATTTACATCAATCATTAAACTTGTAAATTCATATTTGACTGTGATACTCTCCTACTCTGCATGTACATGAATAAATACTGATGAATACTGTGATTTACATTTCCTAGTAGCTGGATGTCCATCAAACTACCTGAAATGGCACTGTTAGGGCAACTAAGAAACTTAAGCAAAATACTGTTACTGTGTGCACACAACACATACAGAGTGATACTCAGCTGAAAAATGAAAATACAGTCCTATTTTTAAAGGAAATAAAATATGTCCCTAGGTAAATGGACATTATGCCATACACAACTACCTTCTGTGTTTTGGAATAGCTGCTTTTCAAAACCTGACACGGGCAGTTCCTTTGCCTTTTTTTTCCCCCTCTGCTGCTGGCCATTATGTCAGTTTTTGACACAAAAATCTGAACTAAGCTTGAGATTTTGTTTTGCCATATGTCTCCTTCTGAGGGCTAAAAAGGGTAGTCTTTTTAGCCAGTACTTTAAAGGACTTGGCGTAAACCTCAATAACAATTGTAAAGACGGTAGGAGAAAGTTGTCTCCTACTAAAAAGAGGCATTAAGACCCTGAATCAGCACATATATTTTCAAGAATTTCACTGAACAGACATTTCTAAAGATTCTTCATTTACAAGTGAGAACAGTAAGAATGCATTAGATGCCTCTCTGGTCATTGCCCAGAACTTGCCAGTGTTTTCTGGTTGGTAATGCAACAAGGCAGCATTACTTGGCATGTCTGTGCAAAGTGAGAAGAATATCACAAGGTGGTTTTCTTGGCTTTGACACTCCCAACAGACTGCAGCATGTGTCAACAGAAAAACCAGAGTGACATGCCTTCCACTTTAAGCGACAGATACATTACATGCCAGAAACCAGCAAAAATATCCTTTTTAATGTAGCCACTAAAAAGATATCTAAAATTTGATCTATGAAACAGTTCTACCAAATAAACCATATTCACTCATGATGTGTTTGACTGTATTTAGATTACTTATTATATCAAGATCATTATCCTTGATATAAAACTGTCACATATTAAAAAAGACCCTATATGCAGATAAAGGTTCCCCAGAGAGCATCTCAAACCCACACCATATTCCAGAGCTCTGCATCTCATATTTGGGGCTTTTGAGTTAACCAGAAGGCATACAAAAGTACATGTAACCAGACTGCTTGTTATTGACTTTGTTTCTGAGGAGGCTTATGTACATTATTTATTCAGGGACCTGTAAGAAATAGAGTGCTCTTATGCAACATGCTTCACATTTGACGGATCCACATAAATGTATGCAGTGGTTATGGCAGTGCAGTTGGTCAAATCACATCCTGATTTTATTATATTCATGCAAAAAATGCACTAGGCATGTCACTGTGATATAACAAGTTCTTTTGGAAGAGGGCCACAGCACAGGAACAGTTTTGTGGTTACAACTATCTTCACACACAGATGTATACTTTGAGTCCTGTTTTGGTGCAGTTTATGTCTGTGCATTTCATAAAATAAGCCTTCTCTACCCATTTAACTTTGCTCACTGCTTTACTGCAACAGCGGTTCAATAATTCTTGCTGATATGCAACATCAGACAGGATTGACTCTATGTTCTCCAGCTGGCACAACTGTACATTTTCATAAATTACACTAATATAATTCCTTATATAATGTAGCTGTGAGCAAGAACTGCAGACCTGGAACTCTACCTTTTTCCACAAAGCATGAATAATGATTACTTCTTAGGTGGGTGTGTGCACATTCTTGTTTTATTAGATCAGTCTCACAAAAGAAGTACTGCACTGTGAATGCCAAGATTAGTTCTATCATATTATCAAAACCTGGAAAAAGCAGTGGCTATCTGAGGCTACTAATTTATCACATTTTACCTTTATCACTCCCGATTTATTGTCTTTT